>NC_138028.1:12942841-15809276 GCF_964106645.2 Podarcis pityusensis | reverse complement strand
TTGAGTCAAAATGTTCATGAGCAAGTGATGGTTCTCCCATCTCAATGCCCTTCTGGTGCCCTTGGGGTTGTGTGGAGGAAGGGTACTGTCTGAAACAATAGTTACCCCTTCCTTGGGAAGTGGGACTCTTACGTGCATAGAGTCTAGGAAAGACTGGGTACGGATAAATAAATGGACGAGAACAAAGATCTGTGCTCAAAGTAGCTGTGCCCAGGCATTGATCCTATAAGGCAGGTGGGCCTCTGCACCTTTGACCAGCAGTTGCAGTGGCTGGAACAGAGCACATGCTGCTCATGGACTCGAGCATCTACATAATTGAGAGTATTGAAGCATGAGGAGCGAAATGTGGGGGACGTGTGTAGCAGTTATACTTTGAGGCATGGCACCTTTCCTCCTTGTGAACCCTTCTGAAGCAGCGGAGTATAATCTCTGTTTTGAATCCCGAGGCAGAGTTAGAGTTCTGAGAAGGCCAATGGTGGCAATGAGGTCTTCCTGTATTTGTGCTGAGGCTAGGCTGTTCATGTAGGGTGCCCTCTCTTTGTGCAGTCTGCCCTTTCACCATAGATCTTCTCACCAAAGTTCCCATTGTGGAAACTATGTGAGACCCAAGTGATGTGTGCTCTGTCATGTAAGTAAAGGGCTTCCTTAGTGCTGGGCAGTTTGTATACTAGTGATACTGCACTGCAATTGGGTGCAGTTAGAGTCTATAGTCTGCCACAGCAGTGTAGGTGGTGGCAGGGAGAGGAATAGTTTATTTTGGCAACTCATTTTCAGTTATTTTGCCAGCAAAGAAATTGGGCTAAGCTTGATCCTCACCACCTGCTGCCCATCTTGGCCACTCTATCAATAGTTCTGCCAACAGTGAGGATATGTTGCTGTCTCTGGGACTATCAGCTAAAATGATCGCCAGTGATGGTGTGGTATGTGCCCAAGATACATCAGCATTGGGAACGTAAGCCAGTTAAGATGGTATCCTTGAAGCCTGGGATTGTAGTGTGAGCTGCCTTGAGTTGGTAAAATCTTAATTGGACCGATGTGCTGGTAATCTCTTGGAAGAGGCTTTGCTATTACTGCTTCCAAAAAATCCTTAATTAAAGGACAAAATAGTTGGTTCTAGATTTTCTCCTTAGCAATAAAACATTTACCGGTAAGCAGCCCACAAATATCTCATGTCTTGCAGAATACCAATGTTCTGCCCCAATATCTCATTCTGAGGAGAGCAGAGAATGATTAATCCAAATGACTTCAAGCTGCGAATAGGAACCAGTACAGGAAAAGGTGGGCAGCTGTTATGGAGGGAGGATCTGTCCAAATGAGCAGTAATTAAAATGGAGTGCTGAATATTTGAAGACTTAATAGATGCAGGAAACAAGTTGCTACAACTAGAAAGAGAGGGAGTAGGAAAATAAGGCCTTTGCTACATCCTTTTTATAGGATTTATAAAAGTGACTGAGAACAGGGATTGGGAGGCATGGCACAGGAGACACTGTAATTATATTTTCAAGTATAAATAGAAGTCTGTCTGGGATTGCAGTTCCTGGAGGCATCTGTGTGTGTGGCACTAAATAAGTTTCTCACTCTGGTGATGGAGTTGAGAAGCTACACAAATCAAAGTAGATGGTTAACTAGTTTTTAACCAGAACAGGAAAGTACTAAATTTGGAGGCAGTGTGTCATGAACACATGTGAAACCTAATTTTTCTATTTCTAGAATCGCTGTAGCGCTATGTGTTACTGTTGTAACACTTTTTCCTGATTGTGTTGGGACTAGAGTCTTAACATTTGGGGGGGGGGGAAGTAACACGGTTTTTCAGAACTTGTCGAGGAGCCTCCCAAAGACTTTTGACTTAAGTTCAGTAGAAGTTTAAATTGTTATTGCCTATTCTTTCTAAGTCAAGAACATTAGCATAAAATGATTTTCTAGGAACTGTTAATTACTTTCTTGCCTGAATAGGTAGAAATCCTCCGCCTAACTGGCATGTATGCATCTAAATTGTTCCCATTGCCAGTGGTGGTTTTTTTTTTTTAAAAAACTATTATTATTATTATTATCTTTGCACCACCCTCTTAACCCTCAAATTTGCTCAACAAAATGATTATTGATTAATGAGCTTAGATTACTCTTGTCTTCATAGTTTTTCTTTAAGCTATCAGTTATATTATACCACATCTTTCTTGATCATCACTGTTTCTGTAAAATTAGCATGATTTAGAGTTCAAAGAGTACATTTGATTAAGCAGAGAGAGTGATCTAATTTAGGGGTGTCATAGGGATGGATGTAGCCAAGATTATAAAGAAGATGAACAATATTTCTGAATTAATGTTTCTTCTACCAGCCTGTTATTGCATGGGTGTACAGAGAATGAGGAGCTCACACATAGCTATCTATAACCTATTGATTGGAACAAAAGGATATTATTTGAATAGGAGTGCTCCTTTTCCTCCCCTCTCTTTTGCCTCATTTTATTTCTCCAAGATGGGCTGTTGGAGATTAAGGCCTCACACCAATGTCAGGGAGGGGATAATCTGGCATGCTTTCCTGGATAGTGCTGTGTTTGGAAGTGCTGTGTTAGGAGGTGCCCTAACCAGATAGGCAAGAAGGCTTTGCATAGCAGGTGAGAATAAGGAAGTTGAGAGGTACTGCAATTTTAAACACTGATCCAAAGGAGGAAAAGATGTGAGTAGCTTCTTCTTTCTTCAGCTGTTTGGAGTTCTGGCTCATCATCGCCTACCTCAAATAATCACCCCACTGCCCTTTTACCTACTGGGCCATGTTGTGGAGTTTTCAGAAAAATGGTTCCATACTCTAAATTAGGATCTTATTCAGCATGTTTATTTTGACTAATAGTAAACAATTTAAGAAGTACCGTGTACTCTGATAACTGTACATGCTATATAGCACCAGCATTTTTCCAGCAGCTGAAGGGATTTTAATGAGAAGGTCTGATAAGGAGGAAAATTTAAGCACACTAAGAATTGAAGGCACTTGTAATGGTTCTAAGGGTTGCTCGTGCGTAAGCTTGTCCCAACCTCTGGCTGGGTTGCCTGAGTGAACCTTTCCTGTCCGGGCAGCCACTTGCCCGTGACTGTCTCAATCGCTGGCAGAATCCGTCAGTGGGCGTTTCTTAAACTTCTTCCAGCAAAGAAGCTCTTTGACGCCAAGTCTCCTCCTACTTTCTCTGCGCGGAAGCCTTCTGCGCAAGGAGGGCGTAGGCAGCGGAGGACCCCTACTCTCCCCGCTGGTCCCCGGCAAGGAGTCATGGGACCGCCTCGCCGATTCCCCCATCTGCCCCCCTTTTCCACTGGAGCTACGTTGATTCTCTTCCCCAGAAGACGGGCTGCCTCTCCCACTCCTGGGACGCTCTCCGGGATCCCTTTGGAGCTTGCTCTCTCCCTCGGACACTGATGGCAGTTCCCTGACAGCACTGAAACAGGTGTCTACAATTTTTGGCTTTCCTTGCTGGCCATGCAAAAAACTGGATAGATACTGTATTTTCCCGTGTATAACACGCACCCGTGTATAAGACAACCCCTATTTTGGGGCATCCAAAATTAAAGAAATGGGGGGAGATTGTCCAGAGTTGTTGAGCTTTTTTAGGGGGGATTGCCCAGAGTTGCACAACTCACTGAAGCCATCGATCATCTGCCCACTAGCCACCAGCAACAGCCAAACACACGGCCACTTCCCACAGCAGCAGCCAGTCGCTAGCACACATTGCTGCAGCCCCAAAACCACAGCCAAATCACTGCTTAAAATCTCCTGCTCGCAGCTGCCACCAATCGCACGTTCCCCCCTCTGCACTATCCGTGTATAAGATGACCCCAAAATTGTAACAGTTCTTTATAATATAACAACCTCATCTTATACACAGAAAAAGACGGTAACCCCTTCTCTACATTTCCTGAACTCAAGCACAAAAAACATTGGGGGCGATGAAAGGCAGTCTGTTCCAGAATGACCAAGGTTGTCTGGCAACATAGCTGTCAGATGTCCCTTAACTTTCTGCCTAGTGGCCCAGGTGGTAGGGATCTCCATAGAAAGATATCTGCCACTTTCTACAGCTTCAAAGTTGGGATAAAGGCAGGCTGCTCACTACAGTGAAGTTACATCCTTGCCACGGTGAGCATAATTGGACACCTTCCCTGTTGTTATTGCTAAAATTATAAAACTCAAAAGAGTTCTGTATTGGGCAAGACATTACTGTTATAAGTAATGTGGAGTTGTAGGGGTGGGGAGAGACGTGGAAAGAGAGGGAAGGAAGGAATGGGGGTTGGTGAAATTTCATTATTTTGCATTGTAATGGTATATGAACAAAGTTTTGTGTCAGAGTCCCATAAATAGGTACCTTATTTTTGTTGGTGGTATGAGAGTCCGGAGTGCCCAGGGCATGGTTGGTTGCAGATGGCTGGTTACCTGACTTCTGTAGAATTAAGAAACAGGCTCTAGTGCATACAGCTGCATGTGTGATTAGGAGCCCTGACCAGCCATCAGCACAGATCCAACACCCCTATAGCCTGCAGGACTTCCGGCGGATCGCGAAGTGAAAGCAAGCGGGATCGCTTGGCTGCAAGCGTATCCAGCTTTAGAGAGCCTAAAGGGGGTCTGCAAGAGCGCCGCAGCCCCCCAAATACTCTCAGAAGGGAATCTGAGAGGCAAGGGTCCTGGCTTTGCCAGTTAAACACTCCCCCGGCCTCCAAGTAACCCTCTTTTTGGGGGCGACGAGTGTGGCGGGGTTGAGACATTGGCAGCGGGAAGCCATTTCTAGCTCTCTAAAGCGAAGCTCCAGGCTTGCGCACAAAGCGATCTGTTCTCAAAAACTAAGAAATCAAATTGGAACATAAAATACAAATTGAGGGATCTAATTGGAACTAATTCGAGGCAGTAAGGTGGAAAAAAGGAGGTCAGCCTTACTGGGAATTTATATTTTGACACAAGAAGAATTCGCGGAACAGGAAAAACTGTAAGTCTCGACAAACGGGGAGTTTTTATGATATACTTTGGACTTACTTTTTTTTAAAAAAGCTCTTCATAAAATTTCGGGAAGGAAGATATTTAAGGGGTCGAAAACTGGATGAAGAGCTTTCTTTAAACAGCACTTTGGGAGGTCGCTTGGTCTCGCTGGGAGAAAGTGTTGAAGTGTCGGAGTTAGTGAGACGGATTACTTTTACTTTTAAAAAATCTGCGCAACAGAAGTTAAGGGGTTTAAAACAAAGAGAATAACTAAAAATAACTGTTTTGGCTTAAAAAAGAAAATTAGAAATTAATCCTTGGAGATATAAATTCGTTATGCTCTAATGCCATCTTGTCGCCATTTTTAGAGAGATACTTTCTCTCTCCTCTTGCTACTTTGTTATGTCTGTGTATGGCAACAACTAGCGGAGAGGTTTGGATTGAATTGAACGCTCCTGTTTGTGGCTAACTGGATTAATTTACTTTTTGCGTATTGGTTTATTTTTCCCTCACCCTCTTTTCTGGTGGATTTACATTTTGGACCCTGCAAGATTAAAGATTTTAATAGGTGGCTCCCTTTTATTTATGATTTGAATTCGAAACCGTAAAAGTGGATTTGGCCATACAAGAGGCGTGAAGCTTTTGGATGATTTAAAAGAAAAATAAGAGCGGAAGTATCTGAGGTGAATAAGACGCAAGAGGAGTTGTGGGACGCGGTTTCGATGAATGAACTTCGACAAAGAGAAACAAATTTGAGGTTCAGGTCTGTGCCAGAGGTTCAAGGCGAGAAAATCAAAGAAAAGCTGACGACAGAGATTGCTCAATGGCTAGATATGAAATTAGAGGATGTGGAAAAAACGATTCAAAATGCCTTTAGGATTAAAACAAAGACAACCAGAGTGAAGAAATTCCCAGGAGACTGTTTAATTGTCTTCAAGGATAGAGAATTCAGAAATTTAATTTTGCAAAAAAATAGAGAAAAACGTTTAATTATAGATGGGAGTTTCATAATCATTTTTAAAGATGTGCCATTAAGACTTCTGAAAAAACGAGATCAATACAAAGAGATGGTACAAGTTTTGAGAAAGAATGATATAGAATTTAGATGGGAGTTTCCAGAAGGCGTCGCATTTACCTATAAAGGGAAGAGGCACAGACTGACAAAACCGGATGAAGTCGACAAATTTCTTAGAAGATATAAGGGGCTGACCAGAGAAGGAACAGAATTAGAAGCTGCAGGAGCAGAAGGTGGTGAAGGAGAAGCCACGGACCAGGAGGAAGAAGAGCAAAGAAGCAGGAAAGATAAAAGAAAAGAAAGGAGAGGAAAAAAGGAAGAAGAAATAGAAGAAACAGAAGAAGAGCAAGAGGAAGAGGAGAAATAAAAAGTTAATAAAAAGAATATTTAATTGATTGACATCATGGCATTGAAATTATGGACTTGGAATGTTAATGGAATGAACGCTATAAAAAAAAGGAATAAAGTGCAACAATATCTAAAGCAAAAGAATTTGGACATAATCTGTTTACAAGAGACTCATGTGAAAAAAGTACACAGGAAAATTTTGGTTAACAAAAAATTAGGAAACGAGTTTATTTCATCAGACAAAAGTAAGAAAAGAGGGGTGGTCTTATATGTTAAAAATAAATTAGAAGCACAACAATTGTTCAAGGATGAAGAGGGTCGAATTATTGCAGTTCAAATCAATTGGCAGGGTGAAAAATTGATAATAGTTGGAATATATGCACCAAATGGAAGCAAAGCAGAATTTTTTAAGGACTTAGAAGAGAAATTATTTGAATATATGGATCAAAAAGTTATAATAATGGGTGACTTCAATGGAGTGGTGTCTATGGAAATGGACAGACTAAGAAATAAAGGTAAAACAAAAGGGAAACTACCAAAAACTTTTTTTGATATGGTTGAGAATTGTAACTTGATAGACATCTGGAGATTGAGACACCCACTAGAGAAACAATTTACCTTTCATTGAGAAGTAAATCAATCAATGTCAAGAATTGATCAAATTTGGATATCTAATGAATTAATTTCAAGATTTACAAAAATTGAGATCCAACCCAAGGTTTTATCCTACCACAACGCCATCCAAGGTATTCTGAAAGGGTATGAAGAAAAATCGTTCAGGTGGAGAATAAATGAGAATCTCTTTGATGACCAGAAGATTGTGGAAAGAGCACAGAAATGTTTAACTGACTATTTTGTGAATAATATAAATAAGGAAACAAAAATTAATATGATCTGGGACGCTAGTAAAGCGGTCATGAGAGGTTTCTTTATTCAGCAAAATGCAATAAAAAACAGATTGAGAGAAAAAGGGAAAAAAGAAATCTTAAGACAAATAATGGAGAATGAAAAAAAATTGATTAACAGACCTAAGGATGAAAAAGTTAAGCAAAGTATAAAATTACTTCAGACACAATTTGCTATGATAATCAATAAAGAAGTAGAGTGGAATATAAAAAGAATGAAACAAAAGAATTTTGAATTTGCAAATAAATCCGGAAAATGGCTGGCGTGGCAACTTAAAAAAAGGAAAGAACAAAATATAATTAAAAAAATTAAAGTAGAAGACCAAGACATTGAGAACCCGAAAGGAATAAGGAAAGGATTTGTGGACTTTTATAGAGATCTATATAAAAGAAAAGAGAAATCTAAGATAAAGATGATAGAAGACTATTTAAAGAAGAAAGGGGTGCAAAAAATTCCAGTGATAAAAATAAATTGAATGAACCAATTGGAATAGAAGAAGTTAAAACGGCTATAAAAGAATTAAAAAGTGGGAAGACTCCGGGACCGGATGGATTTGGTGCAAGATATTATAAAGAAATGAAAGACATCTTACTTGTACCGTTGGTAGAAGTTATGAACAACATTCTGAAAGAAGGACAAATACCAGAGACATGGAAGGAAGCATATATAACATTAATTCCCAAGCAGGACTCAGATTTAACTCAAGTTAAAAACTATAGGCCAATTTCGCTATTGAACAATGACTATAAAATATTTGCTAACATCTTGGCAAATAGAATGAAAAAGACATTAAAGGAATTGATCCAAACAGGATTCCTGCCAGGGAGGCAGATGAAAGACAATATAAGAAACATAATAAATATAATAGAATAGCTGACTAATAAGAAAGATAAGCAAGCGATGTTGATATTTGTTGATGCGGAAAAGGCATTTGATAATATTTCTTGGGAATTTATGTTAAAGAATCTGGAATTTATGGAGATGGGTTATTCATCTGTGAATGGTGTAAAGGCAATATATTCTGAACAAAGAGCAAAATTAATTAATAATGTACTGACAGATGATATTGCTATAACCAAGGGTACAAGACAAGGGTGTCCCTTATCACCATTGTTATTCATATCGGTCCTGGAAGTCTTGTTGAGAGCGTTAAGAAGTAATGGTTTGATAAAAGGTGTGACAGTTGGTTGTAAGGAATATAAGGTAAAAGCCTTCGCTGATGATTTGGTTATAACAATAGAAGACCCTATTAAAAGTGTTAAGGAAGTGTTAGAAGAGATAGAGCAATTCGGACAAGTTGCCGGATTTAAATTAAATAAGAGTAAAACGAAAATAATGGTTAAAAATATGGACCAAGAGATAATAGAAAGAATTCAGCAACAAACAGATATGGAAGTGGTTAAGAAAGTTAAATATCTTGGGATTATATTAACTCCCAAGTGTATTGATCTTTTTCAAAATAATTATGTACCAGTCTGGAACAAGATTAGGAAGGACCTGGAAGTGTGGGGAAGAATGAAGTTGTCATTTTGGGGAAGAATTGCAACGGTAAAAATGAATGTGCTACCAAAAATGTTGTTTTTATTTCAATCAATACCAATAATTAAAGGTGTTACGATATTTAAAGAATGGCAAAGAGCATTATCAAGATATGTCTGGCAGGGCAAGAAGCCTAGAATAAAATTTAAGATTTTAACAGATGCAAAAGATAGAGGAGGCTTTGCCCTGCCAGACTTAAAGTTATATTTCGAGGCTGCATGTCTTTGCTGGGTGAAAGAATGGATAAAGTTGGAAAATTCAGAACTTTTGGATTTAGAAGGATATGATAATGGATTTGGTTGGCACGCATATTTATGGTATGAGGGAAAAAGAGTGCATAAAGGTTTTGAAAATCACATTTTCCAAGGTCCCCTGATTGAAATATGGAATAGGTACAAAAATTTATTAGAGTTTAAAACTCCATTCTGGCTGTCGCCATTGGAGGTAATGAGTGTTCAGAAGATCAATATGACGGGGAGTTGGATTACATATGAGAATTTAATTATAAAAGAAGGAAATAAATGGAAATTGAAGCCATATGATGAAGTTAAAGAATATGTGTTTGATTGGTTACACTACTTCCAACTGAATGCGATGTTTAAAAAAGAGATGCTGGAAAGAGGTTTTCAAGATGAAAAATCTAGATTTCAAAAAGAAATTGTGAATAATGATGTTAAAATTTTATCAAAAATGTATAAATTACTACTTGAGTGGCATACTAAGGATGAAGAGGTTAAAGTTGCAATGATTTAGTGGGCCAAAGACTTTGGTTATAATATTCAATTTGATGATTGGATAAGATTGTGGAAAGAAGGAATGAAATTTACTGCATGTATTACAATAAAAGAAAATGTTATGAAAATGTTATATAGATGGTATGTTACACCAGTAAAACTTGGAAAGATGTATAAAGTGAGTAATAAATGTTGGAAATGTTGTGGGAATGTAAAAAAATGAAAGGTTTCTGGGAAATGATTTATAATGAATTGAAAAAAATGTTGAAATATACCTTTGTTAAAAAACCAGAAACTTTTCTGTTAGGAATACTAAGAAATGACATAAAAAAGAAGGATGAGAAGTTGTTTTTATATGCAGTAACAGCGGCAAAAATTTTGGTGGCACAAAAATGGAAACAGGAAGAAATCCCGACAAAAGAAGAATGGAGAATGAAGTTGATGGAATACGCAGAATTAGACAAGCTAACGGGGAGAATTCGGAACCGGCGAGACCAGAGATTTACCGAGGACTGGAATAAATTTACAGAGTATATTAAATATATATGTGAAGGTCAATTAACGTTTGTAGGTTTTCAAGAAGCTCTGTGATGATAATGGAAAGAAATATTGTTTTATAATAATTGCTAAGATTAATTTGGTTAAAAAAACAAAACAAAACAATACAGATGCAAGAAATGTGAATAAGTGTGAAAACATGAAAATTCCCAGATAGACTGAAGGAAGTCTGAAAGTGGAAAGGTTAGAATGGGATGTATAATTCAAACGGAATGTTTTTCTTTTATTGTTATATTTGAAAATTTTATAAATAAATTTTTTTAAAAAAAACACACACCCCTATAGCCTGTTCTCACTTTTTGCTCAGAGAGCAGAGGTTGTTTGGGCAGGGCTTCTGCATGTTTGGTGAGAAGGGACGAAATAAGAAGCCACAATCCCACTCCCCTCCATGACTAGATGGAAAATGAGAAAGGACCTATAGTTAAGGGGGTGGGGACAGCTTACAACTTTGAACATGCCCAGTGAAATTGCATTTATTCATTATGATGCTACTAAGTCATTTTTAAGAAAACATTCTTTCACATGGAAAATGTTCTGCTCCACATCACTTCTAGTATACTAGGATGGGTGAGGAGGTAGTAGGAAGTGAAAGAGAGCAGATTTCCAGGAGGGAACACACTAAAATGCCAGCTTGTCTTCTAGCAGTGGTGGCTGCCAATTGCTCCAAAACCCCAGCATTCATTTTCACTCCCACCCCACCAGTTGACTACCTGCATGCATATGACGGAGTAGCTGCATATGGCACCATTTTGAGAATATGTGAATTCTTTTCTGCTGGCTGTCAATTGCGAAGCCAAACTTCCAAATGTTACTAAACCAGGTTAACAAGTTGTATGATTATGAAACAAATGAGGCTAATTGCTTTCACGTTGTTATGCTGCTAGGGTGCATCTTTTAATTGTTTCAGTTGGACCTTGGGGAAGGGAGAAGTCTACAGCAGAAATCATTTTGAGAGAGCTACTGAAATTGAATTGCTCAATAATTACTGAGGCCTTTTAAAATTGCGTCTGACAATATTTTTTGACTGCAAAACCTTTCCCTACTCCTCCGATAGGAAAACACCTGCTAGGGAGGGAAATTTGAGACCAGTGTATATAAGCAAGGAGAACAGTAATCTTGTTCACGTGCTTTAGACTTGTTTTTTCTGTCTCAGTGAATATGGGAAATCTTTCATACCAGGAGTGTGAAAGCATTTTGCAGCAATATTTTGTGCAGCAGACAAATAGTTGTACATATGACACTGCACAATAACACTGAATAGCCTCCACAACCCTGTTGGCTTTCTACCTGCATGCTTTTTGTTCTTGGTCTTCTACAGTTGTGAAGTTAGGATTTGTAAGATGAAGTGGGAAGGTTTTCTGCCTTTGCCTACTGGCCCTATTGCTAAACCTGTGCAGGTGGCAGGTGCTTACCTTGCTTGTTTGCTTAACTGTTTACCTTAATGCTTTGTCACTGAGGCTGAGACTCTTGTCTGCTGGGATTCTGCTAATTCTTGTAGAACTGCCACCATCTCCCTCCCTCTGCCTACTTGTTTCTGTCTGCCATCTTTCTTTTCCCTTCCCTTCCCTTCCCTTCCCTTCCCTTCCCTCTCCTCTCCTCTCCATTTTGCTGCTACCTTCCTTTCAAACACCAGTCAGTGCTCCAACTGGCCTATCTGGAAGTGGAGAAATGCAGTAGTAGGTGGTGGTGGCGGCAGCAGCTTACACCCTGCGAACTACTGAGTGCTGAGAAGTGGTGACAAAGAGTTGTGTGCTTGGCACCAGTGGTACCAAGAAAGGAAAGGGAGGTGCAAATTCAGTGTGTGGCGGTGGAGTGAGGGGCAGTCTTTTTGCAGTTGCAGGGAAGGGACCATTGACACACAGTCCCAATATTACAACCAAACTGTGGGTTGTCCATAATCTTGCTGTAAAGGGCTTACATGGTCACTTATTTACTCTCCCCTTCCATCCTGCACTTCCTGGTTTCTGTCAACCACACTTTATCCTGACACCAGAATTGTTCAGACAGTGGTTACCACAAACCATGGCTTCTGGTTCTATTTTTGAAGCATACTATGAACCTTAATCTTCCCAATTCAGACATCATGTCAAGCTATCATCATTGAAAATCAAGAAGCTTAGATGAGAGTTGGCATTGCCATTAGCTTGCTTTTCCCTCTTGTGTTCCCAATGGTGAAAACCTGTTTTCATTGGTGCCATACTATTAAAACCAGAGATGGTTAGAGCTCTTTAAAGAGAATGTGTGTGTTTTTAAATACTCGGTGATTTTCTCAAGATGGCATTGAGGTTTCTTGATCTTTAGATGTCTATAACCATGCTGTGCTGTTTAGTTACCACTGACAAGAGTTTCTGTTTGAAGCTCACTTGCTTAAGCTAATCCGCTTTAAGTTTGCAACTGTTCATTTTTCTTCCCTTCAGTGGACTGGTGTGTTTTTTTATGCCACCAAGCCGTACTTTTGCAAAGCATTCTGTGGTTCAACATAGATGCACTTGTTCTGACAGCTTGCTGCTTTCTCTTCTCCTATTCAAAAGTTGTTCTTGTCTTTCTTCTTTGGCATAAGTTCATTCACATCTTAAATACACTGGAATAGAATATGCATTTCCCATACACAGCTTATTGCAGTCATGCAGCACAGAAGATCTATAAATCAGAGCTGTTAACCAACCTATGCTTACATACTGTTTGTGTGTGAGGGAGCAGATGAGCAATGAATTTCACCACTTACTGGCTACAAGGCAGTTGCGTTGCTGGTACTAAATGTTTCATTATGGGGTGGGAAATTGAAACATGACTGTAGAGATGAACTTGTGATATTTAAGTTGAACTTCCTCCTCCTCCTAGGGTTCTATGAAAAATCATTGATTTTGGGAACTGTTGCTGTAAAAATGACAGAGGAAAATCATTAATAAAACATTCATAATCTGTTAAACAGTATTAACAACAAAGGAACACAAAAAGCTAAACACTATTATGTGTAAAAGGTAAAGGACCCCTTGATGGTTAAGTCAAAGGCGACTATGGGGCTTTCAGGCCGAGGGAGCCGGAGTTTGTCCGCAGACAGCTTTCTGGGTCATGTGGCCAGCAGGACTAAACCACTTATGGTGCAACGGAACACCGTGACGGAAACCAGAGCACACGGAAATGCTGTTTACCTTCCCGCCGCAGCGGTACTATGTGTACATTTTCTCTCTCTTTCTCTCTGTCTCACCCACACACACACACTCCACCAATCATAATCTTTCACTCTATTCATCCCATTAAAATACATACCGCTCCTGAACCATTTATGAGCCTACTGTAGTGTTGACTAGTGTACCTTATACCTATTTTGACTTTGAACTCTACTTCTGAGGCCTTTAAGTACACCAGAGAGATAAGGTTATGCAGGTGGATTCTGGGGAAAAAGGCCTCTTCAAAAGGTGTGCCCTGACTGTAGACTGCTCAACTCAGAGAGGCTCACCTGGTGTCTTCCTTGATGCCCTTCTTGCACTTAGCAAATACCTCTTTATTCCTTCAGGCCTTTTTTATTTATTTATTTAAGTATTTCTGCACTGTCAAATTATTAAATAGCAGGGTGCTGTACAATAATAAGCACCATTAAAAAAAATACAAATTGTTTAGTTTCTCACTGGCATATCCCTCTGTGATTTTAGACTTGATTTGCCTTTTCATTGCATTTCACACTTTGTTTTCTGATAAGTTTGCTCCCCTGAGAACTTACTCAGATGTGGAATAGAAATGCAGTCAATCAGTTGCTAAAGTAGGTGGGATGTAAAGAGCTCTGTTCTGGGCCTCTGCACATACAGCCCCTTTGCTTTGCAAAAGACCACCTTGAAGCACTTGTAGAAACAGTCTCTGGCATACCACAAGGAACATTAATCAAAAGTGGAGAACAGAAGCTTTCTTGTACATGCACCAGAGCACTTGAACCCTTGCTTAGAATTTTTTGTATCCTGTCCTATATGTTTTAAAACAAATCTGACTCTGATTTATATAGGCTGCTTGCCAACTCCTGTTGCAAGGTAGGCTTGCATAATTATTGCAACAAGTATATCTGATCTACCTTTACACAGACATAGCACTGTGATACAGATGTCACCATGGTGGTGCCCACAGAGGCATATGCTTCTGTGCACAGAGTCTCCCCGCCCTCACTGAAATTAAACACAAAAGAAGCATTCTGATAGTTTCCCTGGTTTACAGTTGTGTCCATGACCCAAAAAGGTCGGGAGCCTTTATGGACAGGAAGGAGTTCACTTATTCCAAAAACTTCATCTGAACTCTAGTCCAGAACTTCTGCCTCGTGCTGCCTTAGAGTTAAAATACTTCTGCACCTCTTACGACCCTGACAATCATTTTACAATGTATGTATAAACCAGCTGGTTCTCATTTTTAGAATTCAAGGAGTGCTGTAAAATGACATTTTATTCATAGCTTACTTGGAATAAAACATGTCAGTTCCAAGACAAAAGCAAATTAAGACTTCTATGCATTTCTTAACATTTCATAAAGCAGGTGTCTCTGGGATTTTTGTTTTTATTGCATGCTGCAATACTAAATAATTGAATAATTTTGTAATTCTCACCTGTTCTTACTAGGCAGTTTCCACATGATCAAAAACATCTCTACAATTTAACAAAACTACAAAATCAGAATTTGACACAACCATTTAGGATAGAGAGAATGCACAGTGATTAACCATCACCACCACATTAGAACATCTCCATGGCAACCCAAGATAAAATATGCAAACTGCATTTAGTTTGTTGATAACTTATTTACATCTAAATGAAAGATGAACACCTAAGATTTTGACTTTTGTGGTGTGCATATTATAGGACTGTGAACAGTTTCTTTTACTCTGAAATGCCAGTATCCGTAATACATTTATTTTTCAACCAAGGTGCTAAGATCTTTGAGGTTTCAGTATTACTGTTTGTATTGTGCTACTTGATACTTATATATAGTACTTGATAATTGACATGTTGGTGTGTTTGCACTTGAAAAAAACCTGTTGCTTAAGGGCCAAAGTAGACATTACACACAGATGTGAGTAACATCTCTTTAGGAACCTAAAAAATCAAATCAAAAATTTTGAGAGATGGTGAGTAATCTTTTCCCTAGGGCTGTTTTTTATTATCCAAATATGCCACCCTCCAAACCCATTTCTCTCTCCCCTGCCCCCCTGGAGACTTATATTTGAAACTTGCTGGCTGTAGTACTACTCTGAATTGAGAAACAACTACTGGGGAGAGGGAAGTAGACACACCACCTGTTTCTCCTCCTGAACACCCTGTCCTGAAGCCACTGCTGATTAGCCAGCAGGGTAACCTTAAAGAAACCCATGCATTTGGCCATAAAATGCAGCCAAATTGGAATCATTCTAATTTCAAAGAGGAAAAATAATATTGGACAGTTAGAGTGGCTAACCATTGAGTCTGACTTGATACTACATTAAGGACCGGATTTAGACATTGCCCTAGTTTGCATGGAACACTAAACTCTGGATGGGGTGAGTTTCCTCATAGGAACCTTCTCGCATGCTGGCAGTGGGTGGGAATAGAGACAGAAATGGGTGGGTGAGAGGCAAAACAGTCAATGGAGCAGCAGCTGTCGTTCTTACCTTTGAATTATGGGCCACATTCCAGCCTTGCAAAACCCAGAGGTTTTCCCACATGCAGATCTCTCTTTCCGTCCAGGCAAGCAAAAGGGATGATCATATTTCAAAGAGGACTTCCGGGTTGGCGCCATCGCCGAATGGCGGACTCCCTCCGAGCTCCGGAGGGAGCCTGCTCGGCAGGGGCTGGGTCCTACCGCACCGGCGATGCGGGGACCCTTAAAAACCACGGCCACGAGGGTCGTGGACATGGAGACTCGGCTGGCACCGCTAGCGCCCTCCCGACTCGTGAAGGAGCCTTTTTAAAGGCTACGGATCGGGTGCCGGGGAGAAGCGTGGTGCTTTGAGTCCTCTGCTATCCCTGCCGAGCGCAGCCGCATGCCATCCGGCGGAGAGCGCTGACTTCTTCTATTGAAAATTCGGACTTTTAGACAACAACCCGTGAGTAATTTGGAAAATGGGTTTAAAAGGAGGAAAAAAAGAATTTCTTTTTGAATTGGATACGAGCGGGGGGGGATCCAAAAAGGAAGTCAGTCCCCCCCCCTATTGTAAACCTTTCAAGACAAGGACGGGGAAACCAAGGTCCAAAAAGATTTGTATTGCTGATAAAAACTAAGAATTCCACGATGGGGAATCATAAGAACTGTGCTGGAGGATGAATTGAGGGAGAAGAAACGTAACCCCCCCCCCCCGGGAACCGGGGTGATTGAAGAGTGAGCCTGGTGAAAAGAGTCGGAGATTTTGACAGCTGTCAAAGTAGCTGTCAAAGTCGGAAAGCAGAGAGGATTTTATTATGAGAACTTTGCTGGCTAAATTTGTTACAATTTGCTACAACTTGTTAAAACTTGGATACAAAATGGCGAAAACATGGATAACAATCGGACTTTTGGACTAGAGAAGACAAAGTTATAACAATCCCCCTAGAGGAGTTTCGGGACATTACAAAGATGGTCGTAAGTGAAAAAAACACCATTGGAATTTTACAGGACTGGTTATCTTCTGGGAAAGCTGCAAAACGGAAATAATATTTTGTCTACAGGGTGTTCAGCTAAAGGAGACAATAGAATTTTCTATTGAAGAAAGGAAGGGACTGAACGCAAGTTTTTGTCCCTGAATAACAATAATCCCTGCAGACTTACTAAGCTTCTGAATTAGAACGTTTCAGCAGCGGAACAAGAGGAAACTGGACTACAATTTGGAAAGAACAATGGGGGGAGCTTTATTAAAGATCTGAAGTTAAGTGTTCTAAAAATAATTATGAAAGGAAAAAAAAAAAAAAAAACCAGCAAGGAGTTGGGAGAAATAGGTGATTATGGATTGTAAGAATTCCAGGCGGATAACATGGTTTGGTGGTCAGGGGGAAATTAAACCGGGGACAGGGGGGGAGAACTAAAATCCAAAGGCTTGTTAACTTCTTTTTTTGAACTGGCTTTGTCTCATCTATTATACTCTTTATTTCTTATTTCTGATACTTTTATTATGTGGGGTGTTTTTATTATTAAAAAAAAGGGAAATTGTGGAATGATAATGGGGTGGGCCCTGGGAAAGAAATTTTTTGTGTTTTATTAAGTGTATTGATGTGGAGTGTAGAAATTTTAAATTCGAATAATGGTTTAAACAAATTAAGTTTTTAATCAGAACTGAGAGCTTGTGGAGCCAATAATATGAAAAAGGAATATGGTAGGGGTGGGGGAAGGGGGGAGTCCCAGAAAGTGGATATATGAAAATAAGGCTATGAACGTATTTTAATTCTTGCTTTCTGTATTTTCTTTTTTTTGAAAATCTTAATAAATATTATTAAAAAAAAAAAAAAGATCATATTTCAAAGAGATATTCTGGGCAGGCAAAAGCACTTGAGGAAGTGAAGCAGTGCCAGTGAGGTGAGCTTGTATTGAGGTGAGCTTGCATTAGAGCCCTGGGCCTGAGGCTCCCCACCCCAGCACTAAACCATTGCTTAGTGTAGGCTTGGCATTAATATCTTTTTCAGCCTAAGGGCCATAGTGAAAGCTGCTCACTTATGGCATGGGCATGACAAACATGGATAGTTTGTGTCTACATACACAACATTTTCAACCCCACAATAGGCTAGGAATGCGGGTTGAGATAAACAAAGGGAAGTAAAATCAGGATAGTCTTAGTGCCTTTTCTCCCTCTGGCACAGTACCTTTGTAAGGAAGTCTTCGTGCTCTTTCCTATTTCTCAGGTCTCCAAAACCACCTTCCAATGACAAGACAAGGCTTTCCTACCCCTGATTTTGGTCGAAGGTTGGTAGGCCATAAAGGTGGTTCTGTGGATCAGAACCAGGCCAAGGTTTCGTGCTACATGCATGAGGTGGAACAAACCCAAGTGAAGCATTGGGCTTCATTTCCTCCTTACCCATTTTACAGGGAGAGCTTTGCAAGGCCCCATCCCCACTTTCCTCTAATCTCTGCTTGTTGCATATAAGCAAAATATTGCAGTTTATCACATATACTGGTTAGTTCAAAATAAGCTAGCTTTACATGGCGAGTTAAGAAGCTGACTTGTTAAACTAAGCAGAACTTTCCGTAAACTACAGTTTCTATTTCGTACACAAGGACAAGCTAAGATGAGGGGAAAGTGAAAGAAAATGCTGGCAAAATCCGTCTCCTGGCTGTACAAGATAGGGGAACGCATGAGCCTGAGGCTTTGTTTAGGCTCATTGCAGCTTGTGCGCATAGCACTAAAGAACGGTTTAGCATCACACGCAAGCACTTCCAGTGAGTTACTATGTCCTTTATAGGAAGCACCTACTGTTTTGAATGACCTAGAGAATGTCAGGTTTTTGTGCTGATTTGTCAAGTAAGTACAATCATAGGGTTAATCATCAGAGAAGAGAGAAATCTGCTGTAATACCTTTTTTGTTTAACAAAATGTTGCACCAAACCAAAGAATGGAAATCTTTATGCATTCATGTAGCACAATTGCATGGTGTGCAGTGCTGAATTGCCATCTGAAGAGCTTAGTCAAAAGATGGAAGTTGACACAATAGATAATAAACAGTGGTGGTATGTGTACTGAATGAATGCCTTTTGGATGATGCTAGCAATCTCCATCTCCACTTATCTGAAGTCATGCAGATCTTTGGCAACAAGTCTCAGTGGCTTGAAATTGTGTTTAAGGAGCATCAGAATTTTGATTTAATCTCTGCTTTAAACACATAAGGGTGCAGAAGAATATAAAGCAGGCAATAAGGGAGAAAATCTTTGTTTTGAGGGTGTCACCTGAAGCCTGAAAGAGGAATTGAATCATTGCTTTGTGAATGTGTATGGAGCCTAAAATTGGCCCAGCCTAAGACGAGTAAATGGGGTATGCAGAGAGCAGGTTGGGATAACCCTTGAAAGATTCTGAATTGATGTGTCTAATGAATGTATTTGGACTTTTCTATCCACTGCATAGCCTTTGTTGCATATAACCACAATCAATAGCCCTTTGTGTTGATGAAAAGTGGCATATAAATGCTGGTATGAATAAAATGAATACTCCCAGTATATCTTAATGATAGAACTTCTTGTTCTGTAAATATTGGCCATTTATTGTTCAAAATCACTCTGAAACATCAAGATACCCTGAGGCATTTTTGATAGGCCCCTTGGCAATTTTGCTTTGAGGTTGTGCAAGGATCCATCTTAACCTCCGTGTTGTTAAATACCTATATGAAACTGCTGGGGAACATCATTTGGGAAACAATGTCAACAATATGCAGATTATTCCCAGCTATCTTTCTATTCCACCTGAAATCAGGTGATGTTGTGAAGATGCCAGACCAGAGTCTGGTGACACTAATGAGCTGTATGAGGGCCAGTAAATTGAGCTGAGCCTTTGCCCATATAGTTCTCAACAGATTACAGTCAATTGCTTACAAGTCTTTCCCAAGTCACAGTGTACCTTTAGAGCTCAGAGGTCAACAGTCAACATGATTTTTTCACTGCATCAACTGCAGGAGAAGTGCCGAGAGCAGAGACGCCCCTTGTACATCACCTTCATAGGCCTGGCAAAGGCCTTTGATCTCTTCAGCTGAAAAGGACTCTTCACACTGCTCAGCAAGATAGGTGGCTCACCTAAGATTGTTTTCTTCCACAAGAAAGTGCACAGCACTGTCCAATATGGCGGCTCATCCCCCTGGGATGATGGTCAAAGAGTGTTCTGCCCTAGCCGTACAGACCCAGGGCAATTCAAAAAACTGAAGGAGAGCAGGACTTTGTGTTTGGGGCAGTAATTTACCATTAAAAACAGCAACACCCTCAGTTGGTTCCTCTGAGTGCATAAATAAGAAAACTGACTTGCAGTGTGATTTTTCAAGGATTTGTGTTTGCTAAATTGTGTCAGTTATTAATATAAATATTGGCATAATCATTTATTAACTCTGACTGCTTCCCACCACAACTTCTAATTGTTGCTTAATACATTGCCCCTCTGTTCATTTGAGAATGTGAAAGCATTTTTTACACCTTGGCTTAAGATACAGTTTTTGCTTAAGCTGGGGTGATAGGCTTAGAGATTTGGGGGCAATGATGTGGAAGGTTTTTTTTGTTGTTGTGTGGTCTTCTGAAGTTTAGATAGTTACATTTGTCCCAAATAAAACTTAGCTGAATATTTGAAAATCCACAGTTGATACCAATAGTGACGGGTAATTTTGTGCTTGCTTTCAGTGTCACAAAATAGAACAAACTGTCACTTCTCCTGTAATTATACATAGTAAGCAAAGAATACTCAATATAATGAAATGAAATGCAGTGGGTACCCATGAGTAGTAACTAGGGCTGCCACATTTCACAGATCCTGAATCCTCCACCTTTTGAAGCAGAAATATAGTTGGCGATTCTCACAACTTTGTCGGCCTTCTCCGGCTGCTGGGAATTGTAATCCAAAACACCTGGAGGATGCAAGGTGATAGAAGGATGCTTTATGTCCATGTTAGGAAAAAATGGACTGCTTAACAGCAGTCTGACATATAGATGATAAATAGGTGAAACTTTTTCCTGTTACCTTATATATTTGTCGGAAAAAGCCTAATCTGAATTGTGTGTCAGGTTGCTACAGGAACAGATGCAGACCTAAGGAAAAAGGTGGGGCAGCCTAAGGAGTACCTGAATTTAAGTCACCATGTATCTTTCACCTTGGTATAAAAGGTTTATCTAGGACTCTCAAAACAGTATTTTCGTTTGCTGCACATTAGCATTGGCTACATCTTACTCTGGTTTTGTTTTGGGTAGTGCAGGTGGGGAAGAGAAAATTGAACCATAGCGGATGCTGTTGCCACTTAGCTGTGAATAGATTGATGTTGGTATTTGGTAATCCTACCAGCAATATTAGAAGAGCAGAGATTTGGATTGTGGTAAACCGTAATATTTGGTAAATTGTCATATAATTCACGAAATTTTATTCAATAAAATGTTGTGATAGTCTCCAGTCTAAATGGTAGATTTGTAGAGAATGTTAACCACGATAGCTAAATTAAACCGCCATGTTCAAAGGAAGTATGCCAAAATACCAGGGATTGGGGATAAACATCAGTAGAAGTTTGTTTGCTTCATACCATACTTGCAGATTTCCTGGAAGAGTATGTTGGAAATGGGGTGTGGATTAGATAGATCCCTATGCAAAATCATATTTTGTCATAAGCATAAGAGATCGACTTCAGTATCTCTTGCCAAGAAAAAATGGGCACATAAAATGCAATGTGTGTATGTGTTTCTGGGCTTGCTTGGCTCTAATTTGATGCTAAATCTGTTTCTGATGACTGTCCTATACCAGTGTGCCATGCAGAAACATCTTCACACTGAGTATCTGTCTTGCAGAGAATAGTTTAGCAATGGTATTAATGTGTTCCTCCAGCATGGTAAGAATAATGAATGAAAAATATTACAGCTCCCAAGATGTTTAAGAGCAAAGACCATCAGTCCTTTTCTCCTCCCGTCTAATAAAAAAAGTCATTGTTCAGAGGCCCATTTAGACAGGTGAGAAATGTATCCTTCAGAGCATTAAAAACCAAGAGTTAGTTAAAGGATAGTTAATGTATTTGCTTCCTCTGTTTTACTTATAGGGTAACAATTTATGTTTGTAACAAACCCTTTAAAAATTGCTTGCCCCCAGGTCCAATGGTTAGCCCTCTGGCTTGCACAGTCTCTTAAATTTAGTGGACTCTTATTAAATATGTTACTGCTGTAATATGAAATGGCAAAGAGGTCATATTTAATTCAGTGCTTTTGGAAACGGTATCTGAAGCATTTAGACATAATGAAATGTTCAGTGCTTTTATTCCAACTCTTTTAAGTACTGAGGCTGGATGTGAGGATGCACGGTAGTATAACTTGAAGAGTCACTTAGTGTGAGTGGAAGCACAGAGCACCTTTCAGATACAACCTCCTAACAAAGTTAGGAACTGCTTCAGATTGCGAAGAAGAGTTCACATTGTGCAGTGGTGGCGAACTTATGGCATGCGTGCCAGAGAGGGCACTCAGAGCCTTTTCTGTGGGCGCATGCGCCGTTGCTCCATCCGGGCCGTAGCTTCCGTGCTGGGGGTGGGGGGGGGAGGAGGAGGAGAGGAGGGCTCACGCGCGCCATTCCAAAGTCTGCGGCACCAGGGCCTGGCGGGCGAACGAGGGGCTGAGCAAGCATTGACTTTTGATGCGCCAGGGCCTCCCGCCAGTCTGTTTTTCCTACTTGGGAGTAAGCCGCCTGGAGTTCAGCAGGGCTCAACTCCTAGGTCAGTAAGCATATAAAGACGGCAGCCTGAGAAAGGGCTTCTGGGTTTACATGTTTGCTGGGCTTTCCCGTGGAAGCCAACAGAGAAATTCATTCCGTGGAGGCTGCGATCAAACGGCAGCCGTAGAAATGGCAAATAATAATAATAATATTAATAATTACTCTGCCCATCTGGTTGGGTTTATTTATTTATATTTATTTGTATGTGTGCATGCAGACGATCATGATTATCTCACATTAAAAATTGGGAGAGGGTGGCTGTTAGTACAGCCCTCCAGTGTGCTAGTGGCCAAAATTGTGGAACCTTCTGGAAAAAATGTATTTGCGAGGTTTGATGGGTCATAACACCACTTTGTTTTGGAGTAATACCAGTGCTTTTCTTCTGTGGGGATGCATACCCCTAAACATTTTGTGAATTTAATGGGAGAAGAAATTCACTGTATTTATTTTTCCCGATTTGAACTGTATTTATTTCCCCTCGGTGGTGATTTTCTTGAGTCAATATGAGAATGCCATTAAACATTTTTTTTAGAAAAATAGCACTGAGTTATACCATAAAATTATATATCAGTGGGAAGATAATTTAATGAAGAATGTAATGCAATAACTTTTATGAAGGATTATTTATTACAACAGCAGCCATAAAGAAGAAATGTGAAACACACAGAAAAAATGAGATATAAAGGTTAAATTGCCGTGTTGGCACTTTGTGATAAATAAGTGGGTTTGGGGTTGCAGTCTGGGCACTCGGTCTCTAAAAGGTTCGCCATCACTGATATAGTGTAATTGGTATTGTTACCTTGAAAGCCATGTTTCCAGTCCACAGGAAAACAGAAAATTAGAGTTTACAATAAATCTGGGTGAAGTTTCCAGTAGTTAGAATGAAACCTCTGTGCACAAATTGGAGGGAAAGGCAAGTGCACATAAAACAAATATTGTTCCCAAGCCATTTGGAATTCAGTTTTCTCCTATAAAGGAGGTAGAAAATAAACTCATTTGCTTACCTTATGCTGCCTCAAGGGAAAACCTAAGGCTGCAATCCCAACAATACTAAGTACCATTGAATAGGACTTCTGAGTAGACATAGTTAGTCACAGTTCTTCTAATATATTTGCCAACTGCTTGCTCCCAATATCAGAGCCTATAAAGTCTACTTGTGATTAAGTTCCTAATACATTATATTTAAGATCTTAGTTTAAATCACCAAAGGCAGCAAAGATTGCTATTGCTGCACCAGGTGTTGGGTCTTTGACCTCAAGACCACTCTCTCCCAACCACAGAGAGGTAGGTCAGCAGCCTCCCAGCTGTTCTTCCCACTGCCTTAGGATTGTTCTCAGGATGTCCAAATTAATACTATGTAGCTTAAGCATTTAATTTACTTGTCAGCTGTATAATTTGTACTAAAAAGTATTAAGGACTCTATTGCCACAACTGTCTCTTAAGAGCAGGGGTCATATGGAAAAATACACCTTCCACAATTCAGTTAGTTCCCTTGTTGACCCTACTAGAATAATACATATTAACATTGCTCTTGTAATCTTTAAGCATCTTCATGATGGACAATAAAGATGAAACTAGATGTTGGGCTTCACAAAGATTGCAGAAACCTTGTGTTGAATTATTGCATCTCTCTCTAATGCTCAGGCACGTTTACTTATGACATGTCACCATGCACTAGTTATTTAAAATATTTGTATCCCACTCTTCAGCCAAAAATGATTCCAGAATGACTTACAAGATCAATAAAAAACAATGCAGCCCCTGCTCTGGGGCTTATAATCTAAGGTATGATGCAAAAGGAATGTGAGTGGAGGATGCAAATGTTTTAAAAGTTGAGTGTTGTAATGACCCAGCTAGAATGGAAACAGTTTGGTGAGAGGAGGAGCTGGTCTTTCAACACAGCCGATCGTGTGGCCTTGCTTTCCATTTCCCCCTCTTCTACAGCCTGATAGAATGGCTGCTGCTATGGCATAGTTGAGAATCCAAAAGACAGCTAGTTCCTCTTAGCAGAGCCGATGGCTCTTCTCTTTTACTTTTCTTCTTCCCTCTGCTGCAGCCTGTTGGAATGTGAGCTTCTCTGCAGATTCATTCATGGCAGCCAGTGGTGTGCATCATGTGCAAATTCATAATGTGATGACATAATGTAATGGGTAAGAGAGATTTAATTTATGAGGAGAAGTTGGAGAGCTTAACATGGAGCTGCTATTTTATTGTGCCAGTGCCACACTGAACATTAAGTCTTTTTCTACCATATGTTTTGGGTATTCCTACTCCATTGACTTGCGTAACTGTCCCACCAGTGCAAAGGTTAATGCTTGTGCAACAAGACTTTTCTCCCATCTTCTCTCCCTAGGTGTTCCCTGCATCCTCCCCAAATGTACTCGTGAGGGTTGGGGGAATCCCCAGAACAGATTTAGGGGCACATGGTTCAGGTCCTGTGGGGGCCTGGTACAAATTGGCCTAAACGGAAGATGCAGAATTATCCTTTCAACAAGCTGGTAAAATACAGTGGTGCCTCGCAAGACGAAATTAATTCGTTCCGCAAGTTTTTTCTTCTTGCGAGTTTTTCGTCTTGCGATGCACGGTTTCCCATAGGAATGCATTGAAAATCAATTAATGCGTTCCTAGGGAAACCGACTTCAGACCAGGTCCGGGGACAGTCTGTCCCCCGACCTCTTCTGAAGGCTGGGGGGGGGGGGGGACAAGGGCTTTTCTTCCCACCCACCCCAGCATTTTAAAAAACCCCAGGACAGCGGAGGGCTTCTCCATTGTCCGGGGCGATCTTAAAATGCTGGCGGGCGGCATTTTAAAATCGCCCCGGGACAGCGGAGGACTTCTCCGCTGTCCGGGGCGATTTAAAAGCCCCTGGGAAGGCAGGCAGGGGGGACAAAGACTTTTGCCCCCCGCCAGCCTTCAGAAGAGGTCCTGGACCTCTTCTGAAGGCTGGCGGGGGGCGAAAGTCTTTGTCCCCCCCCGCCTGCCTTCAAAAGCTGTCCGGCCAAGGCTTCGCGGACCTCTCCGCAAGCAGCGGCAGCACTGCCGCTGCTTGCGGAGAGTTGCCGGCATGCCGAAGCCTGCGCGCGCTGAGATCAGCGCGCCCAGGCTTCGCGGACCTCTCCGCGAGCAGCGGCAGCGCTGCCGCTGCTTGCGGAGAGTTGCCGGCATGCCGAAGCCTGCGCGCGCTGAGATCAGCGCGCCCAGGCTTCGCGGACCTCTCCTGCCTTCAAAAGCCGTCCGGGATAGCGGGAAGCGCTTCCCTGCTATCCCGGACTGCTTTTAAAATGCTGGCGGTGGGGAGCAAAGCCTTTCGGCCCCCGCCAGCCTTCCTGGACCTCTTCTGAAGGCCGGAGGGGGGGGAAAGGCTTTGCTCCCCACCGCTAGCATTTAAAAGAGGTCCCCGGAGATTTCCCTATGGGCTTTCGTCTTGCAAAGCAAGCCCATAGGGAAATTCGTTTTGCGAAGCGCCTCCAAAACGGAAAACCCTTTCGTCTAGCGGGTTTTCCGTCTTGCGAGGCGTTCGTCTTGCGGGGTACCACTGTAGATTAGACTGATTGAGTGACCTATCTGGGGTACCTGATGAACCTCATAGCCTTCAAAACCAGAAGCGCTATGTCATTGCACTACTCTTCTGTGATAATGGATAATGACTCTGATGACCAGAGATGAAGCAGCAATGCATTTCATGTAGAGCGTGAAGCTTATTGGCACACCACTTAATACTGTGGAGTTACAGATTCTTGGAGCATTTTGCTTCAAACAAGGATGGCCACCTGCCAGCAGTTTCATGTCATCCGAATCTTGTACTAAGGTGTTAATATACAGTAAAACCTTTGGTCCACTATGTTTACTTGTAAGGGAACTTCTTGTTAAGGAATTGAGATATCCATACTCAGTTGCAACTTCTTTGAATTTTTGAGTGTGCTGCCAATGTGCATGTTACTGTGTAATGCTTTCCATGAATGCATGTGCTGTCCGACTGGGAAGCCTAGGTGGTGCCCACTTTTGATAGACTGTGTCCATTTCTGAAGAGGTCAGTACATGAGTGACTAGATATATTTTGGCCTCCTGATGACTCTCGACTATACAACTCTTGACTATACAAAAAAATTGCTGTTCCTTTAGTACATGATTTCCAAATGGTCTACTTAAAGTTAGTTTCTAAACTCTCTCTGGGTTTTAATCCTGCATTGTTGCCACAGTTGCTACAAACATCAGACTTGTTCTATTGTAGAGCACACTAGAGTACCGTTATATTCATTGCTAATCTTATTTTCAATCTTTTTGCAGGCTGCTGACTTGAGTAAACCAATAGATAAAAGGATATACAAAGGAACACAACCAACGTGTCATGACTTCAATCATTTAACAGCCACGGCAGAAAGTGTTTCTCTACTAGTGGGCTTCTCTGCAGGCCAGGTGCAACTTATAGATCCTATTAAAAAAGAAACTAGCAAATTATTTAATGAGGAAGTAAGTGGATACCGTAATCTTGGTGCATGCAAACGTTTATTTTCTTTTATGGGCTCTCCATATGCATGTTTGTTTTTCCATTTGAAAATAGTCACCTTGGAGGGATACTAGGGGAAGCCTTTGAAAGTGGGAAAGCACATTTATATCACATTCTGTGAGAGGGACTGTATCACAGTAATGCACTATGGAAGAGGTGGTGGTTTTTCTCACACCCTCAGTTTATCACCATTTGCTTATTGTCAGAAGACTGGAGTACTGTATGGGATATAGCAGTGAACTTAGACTGTGGGCAGCATTACATCTGTATCATCTCCTAATCCAAGGGTGGCTAATCCTCAGGTTGGGGGATTGATCTGACTCCCAAAGGCCTAACAATTTTGCCTGTGGCAGCAAAAAATTAAAATAAAGTAGACACAGTGCTGAAATGGGTAGACTCTACCATTCTGTGATTGCATGAACTGTTATATGGAATGCTCTAGACCTATTTCAGTTAATATTAATGCTTAAAAGTTTGCATATTTGCAGAACATAAATTTATTAGTTCTTGGTTTACCTTCGAGCTTGGACAGCTACATCCGAAGAGCTCCTTCAGGCGAGTTGCACTCAGTGGTTTCTTAGCTTGAACAGCTTATTGCTTTGGAGCTATCCTCAATTTCAAGTATTTTACCATGCAGTGAAACTGGAACACATACACACCAGCCTTTGCATGCCCAAGACAGTTTTGGAACCATGAAACTTCTTGGGACCATGAAAGTGATTTTTGGATTGCTAAGTAAATATTCTAGAGGGGTGGTTAATTCATAATGTAAGACAACTATGCCCAAACACCTCCCCCTGTTCTCCTTTTGCATACAAGGCAAGATCACAGAATTGTAGAGTTGGAAGGGACCACGAAGGTCGTCTTGGCCAACTCCCTGCAACGCAGGAGTCTTTTGCCCAACATGGGGCTCAAACCCATGACTCTCAGATTAAGAGTCTCATGCTCTACTGATTTAGCTATCACAGATCATCAGCTCTCCAAAGATGGATCAGCACAATTTGGACAAAATGTGCTGCAACTTGTTTTAGGTATAGTTTATCATTCATTGCTGTGGTTTGTAAAGAAAATATAACACTGTGAGAGCAGTTGTAAGTCACAAACCTTGTTCCACAATTTTATACTGGCTTTAATGCCTTGTTACTGATGATGATAGATAATAATAATAATTAAAAAAAATCTGATGCAACTTGAAAGAAGCATTTTTTTGTTTTAACTTGTTAAGGATCAGTATACCATATGATGGTGAGATGTTTGGCTGCCAGATTTGTAAAGTAGAGAGATCTGTAATTTAATTTGAATACAAATTCTACTTTAAAATGAGTCTCTAAAATCTGATGCTTAAAGGTCTTGCCTTCTATCCACCCATAAATATGCTCAGCAGTTTGCTATAGCAACTCAGGTAGTTGCAAACACATTCAAAACACATTTCTGCATTTCTAGCACCTGTGTCAGTAAAATCGTTACCTCGAAGTCTAACATTGATTATGACTCAGTCGAATTATTCTAGAAGGTGGATCCTTGAGTATCCCTGAATATAAACTGGGTTGGGTTTTTTTTGGGTCCTGTTCTCTTGAATGTCAGCCAGACCTATAAAACCTTCTTTTGTTGCACTGGCTGAAAATGTTTCACTTTTCGGGGGTTCAGGAGGCATATTCCTGAAAGTGGTCACCTTAGTACAGAATATGGTGGACTTTGAGCTGGGCATGTTTTTTTCTTTGAAGTTTGCTGAGACAAGAGTAGTAAATAACTCTGCATCTCACTATAAATTTGCTAGCTTGGATCCTATGATAAGTTGACTTAAGGATGCTTACAGGAGACTTTCTCATCTTCTCCTGCTACCGCCCACATGAGAAAAAACCCTCCAGAACAATGTGAGATGGGGAAATGTGTGTTGGGGGGTGGCATCTTCTGTGGGGAGGAGTAATTGCCAAAAATTGGGCTTAGATCCCAGTATAAGCTTTAATGTAAGGGATTTCACACAAGGAAAGTGTCCTGTTCTCTTCTTTATTATTAATATCACCATCTTTCTCTCCCCCGCCCTCACGCCAGGGAAATGCAAACCTTCTTTGCTTGTACTGACTCCAGATTATCAGGGATCCATTAGCCCCCATACCTCAACCCACCCTATTCAGCAGGTTCCCCTGAAGCCCAGAGGGGAAATCAGCTTTTGCCAGCCTCCTTCCATGGACTCTTCTCTAGACCATCCCAGCATTTTCTAGCTACAGCTGCTCATTTAACATATTGTGCATTGTACACAATTTGTCATGTTGATGTATATCCTATATTGAACAAGACAGGGCAAGAACTCTAGGATGAGGTTTTCACATTTCATAATTTGATTATTATTTTTTCTATAGTCTCCAGGGATTATTGAAATTATAGTGTTTTCCCTCAGTGAGCAGCCTTTACAGTATTGTATCATAAATTTTGGTTAAATAAATAAAATAAGTTGTGTCCCAGTTGAAGACATACTACAGTATTCCAGAGAGGGAAGGACATTTAGTTTTATAGCTGGTTACAAAAAACCCCCCTTGTATTACTGTTATTTGCTTCTTCCCTTTTTTGTTGTGATGCTTGAATGGCTTAGGTTGGCAGAATAATGATAAAACCCACAGAAGTGCCATTACTATCACTTAAAGATAATGAACCCACAGGCCAAATTGCATTGGTTGTTCATAGAAGCCCAGCACAGGTAATTGGAAGGTGGAATCCGCAACTGAAAATCTCTTCCATCTATCGTAACTAATTACCTTGAATGTCTAGACATCTTCTACACAAAAGCAATGCAGTATTTGTTAAGTGGCTCAAAGATTTTAACTTGCCCAGATACTAGATCTCTCCTCCCCATCCTAGGTCCAGACTGTCAAAGTATTTTTTAAGTTGAGCATACTTTGCAATTGCCATTATTTTTGTTGAAATAACTTCTGCTTCCTTCTTATTTTCACTTCAGTACGGTAGAGCTATAATACTTAAAGTGGTCCCATTATTCCACTAAATTACTTCTTCTATTTTGGATCCTTAAAGCCAGCTTCCTTTTTCCAAGGACAAATTAAGTGGTTGTCTTTTCAGCCCCCCCCCCCCCCATCTATGTCAGATTCAGATTTGATGAGTAAGTTCTTCCCAGAATGTACACAGCCTGACTTTCTTTTTTTCATTGAACTGTGTTAAGGGAGGCTTGCCACAAATCATGCTGACCATTGTAATGTTACTCCAGATCTACATGGGGTAAGAAAAGCACACAGTAGCTTAGAACTGAAGTAGTCATAAGCTTGTTTTCTGCAAGTAGAATAACTTTGCGTATTAAATGCTGACTGGCAGAAAGTTAATTACCTTGTTAAATGAAAAATCAAAACTGAGATGACTCTGATGTGTACCTTCTTTCCTTTGTTTTCCAGAGACTAATAGACAAGTCCAGAGTAACTTGTGTAAAATGGGTTCCTGGTTCAGAAAGCCTCTTCCTAGTAGCGCATTCCAGTGGCAATATGTACTTGTATAACGTGGAACACAATTGTGGTACCACAGCCCCACACTATCAGCTACTCAAACAAGGAGAAAGTTTTGCAGTCCATACATGCAAGAGCAAATCTACACGAAACCCTTTGCTTAAATGGACAGTAGGCGAGGGGGCCCTGAACGAATTTGCTTTTTCCCCAGATGGGAAATTCTTGGCATGTGTAAGCCAGGATGGCTTTCTTCGTGTATTTAACTTTGATTCTGTGGAGTTGCACGGTACAATGAAAAGCTACTTTGGAGGGCTGCTGTGCGCGTGTTGGAGCCCCGATGGCAAATACATCGTGACAGGCGGAGAAGACGACTTAGTGACTGTCTGGTCTTTTGTGGACTGCCGAGTGATAGCTAGAGGCCACGGACACAAATCCTGGGTCAGCGTCGTGGCCTTTGATCCGTATACCACTAGCGTAGAAGAAAGTGACCCAATGGAATTCAGCGGCAGCGACGAGGACTTCCAAGACCTTCTTCATTTTGGAAGGGATCGAGCAAACAGCACGCAGTCTAGGCTATCTAAAAGGAACTCTACGGACAGTCGTCCAGTAAGTGTCACATATAGGTTTGGTTCAGTGGGCCAGGACACGCAGCTATGCTTATGGGACCTAACAGAAGATATCCTCTTCCCACACCAACCCCTCTCGAGAGCAAGGACACACACAAATGTCATGAATGCAACCAGCCCACCTGCAGGAAGCGGTGGAGCTAATCCAGGCAGTAATGGAAACAGCATCACAACACCTGGGAACTCTGTGCCCCCTCCTCTTCCACGGTCCAATAGCCTTCCACATTCTGCCGTCTCCAATTCTGGCAGTAAAAGCAGTGTCATGGACGGCGCCATTGCCTCTGGCGTTAGTAAGTTTGCAACCTTATCACTACATGATCGGAAGGAGAGGCACCACGAAAAAGACCACAAGCGAAACCATAGTATGGGACATATATCTAGTAAGAGCAGTGACAAACTGAACCTAGTTACTAAAACCAAAACGGACCCAGCAAAAACTTTGGGAACGCCCCTGTGTCCCAGAATGGAGGAAGTTCCTTTGTTAGAGCCTCTTATCTGTAAAAAGATAGCACACGAAAGACTGACTGTGTTAATTTTTCTTGAAGACTGTATAGTCACTGCTTGTCAGGAGGGATTTATTTGCACATGGGCAAGGCCTGGTAAAGTGGTAAGTTTTAACCCTTAATGCTGCATCAAAGAAGTAGAACTTGAATAGGTAGTTTTTCTCAAAACATAACTGAATGTTGAATATAAAATTTCTTTATGCTTAATGTAAAAAAGAAAAAAAGAAAAGATTATTTCCTCAGAGCCATACTTTTGGATACTGCATGCCATATTTCTGAACGATTTGAAGTGTCTGGCCCAGGTAAAGTTCTTTTGAAATACAGTTGCCTTCCAGCTGGAGAAGTGTTGTGTATCCAAAGTGTCCGTGATAGTTTTCCTATATTTTCAAAAGCTATTTTTGTATAACATGATTCAGACAAATCTAAAAAAAAATCAACTAGTGAGGGTAGAATTGTAAGGGCATTCAGGATATCGGATTGGTTGCAGCTTGGGTAAGCTGTGGCTTTACATAACATGCATTCTGGGTAAATTGAAGTTGGAACACTTATTCTGACAGGAATCCATAAAGCAGGGTCTGTTCTCACTTTTTTTTTCTTTCCAAAAGTTAGTCTCTTCCTCCTTCGGTGATCATCTCAAGAGCAGTTTTTAGTGTCGCCATTTAAAATTTGAATAAACTTGGTATTAAATATACGTTGTAATATCCTGATCTTTAATATCAATCTTCTCCAAATATGTAAGGTCACTTTTTTTAAAAAAAAGGCTTCCTAGTGAATTGTATCCCTTACTCATTTCTACCCCCTAATCACTTTACAGAACGTTTGTGTTAAAGGTATTTTTAATTCATGCATTTTTTCATTAAATCCACAGCCTTAAAATGTGGCACTAGTGATGTCTTCTTTCATGTTAAGAAACTGAAATTATCTATTTAATATTTAGTACTTTCTACTGATAAAAATTATTTTGCCTTCAAATACTCATGGGCAATTTGCAGGCTATGGCCAAGCTCCAAGACTTTTGAGGTGGCTTTTGGGCATGCAATTTGGTTGACTTTGGCTTGCTCTTCTCAGAGGGGGCTCCCCAAAAGCAACCAGTAAGGGTTGGGGGGATCCTTTAATTCAGAACCCAACACTGTGTGAGAGGTTAGAGCTGCAAGCAAAGACTTGGGAAGCCCAGTGTGTGCATTGGAATGCACACATGGGTTCTCCTGATCTTTGCCTATGATGGATAAACCAGCAAAAGACCCTAAATGGCAGCTGGTTATCTTCTGGAGATCTTCCTGAAGGTTCCTAAACTTGGTTCCTAAATCTTCCAAAACTTGGAAAGTGTTGTTGAGAGTTTCTGAAGTGCATCTGTTTTACAAAATTAACACTCTTCCAGTAGACATTAATGCCCATTTTGACTGTAAGGATTCACAGCTTCTCTAAAATATGTAATAATTAGATATATTAAGTGAAATCTTATCAAACATGTTCTGGTATGTAATGTCACCTGTATGCCTTATCTTGGATAGACAATCTGGAAAAATATGGCATTGCTTTTCGTGTGGGGGGAAAAGCAAATGGTAAGGATAAAGGACAAAACTGTCTATGTTCCCAAGTGCTAAAATCATGGAAATGTGTGTATTTCTGTGCCAGGGGCCAAACAGTTTTGAAGGTAATTTTGCAGATGTGCATTGCTGAGCTATCCAGCATTGCTGGTAGCTATCCAAGCCCCTCTGCTTACTATATTCTAAAGTAACTTAACATTCACCCTTTGGCTACTTGCATTTCTATTAAGTAAAAATTCTGCAAATAAGTTGTGTTTAATCGGTAAAGGTCGTAACTTGCACGCAAATGACAATTTGATTTGGAGCACATTTCAAATATTTCAGAGATAAGTATGCAGTACCAAAAGCTAGGATTTCTCTATTTGGCCAATGCGGAAATCTTTAATTAAAGGTAAGTTTCATACTGATGTTGTTCACTAGGTCTTTGAAAACTAATATCACACACTGATGTAAATGCCATATTGTTTAGGATGTGTTTATTTAGAATGGGTTTCAAATTATTATTATGCTTTATTTTTGCAGTCGGTGAGCTCACTCAGCTGGCCTAAATTAGCAAGTTAGGTGATATGTTTACATGGCTCTGGCCAAGAAAGTCTTTGTTCCAGAAAGGTGTTAATAAGCACCATTTTCGTTCTATAGGAGAGCACTTACTAAACTTTATACTTATTTAATGAGTCTTCAGAAACACTCATGGTAACATATTTCTTTCCCTTGGGTTATACACTGCATATGTTAGTCTTGCCTATAGTTTAGTTCCGTAGCTTTTAAAGAGTTTAAAGCTGCTACCTTCCCGCGTTGACATTTCTCCCCCAGGCTCCTCAAAAAGTACTTCCATTGCCCTTTTCCTCTGCTGAATTTGTTTCCCACCCACCCTTTGGCAGAGGATCTCAGTTGGAAAGAAGGGCCACAAACTTCCAGTTTGAGGAGCAAATGGGCCAGAAGACTCAACCAGTTGCGCAGTCTGAAACCTCACTGCTACTGAGCCAACCCTGTCTTTTTCCTTCCTCACCTGTCTGTCTGCCAGGCTGATGCAGTCAGGAAAGCAAATGTTATTTTCTTGAGAAGAACAGGGTTCGAATAGGCAGGAGTGGGCAACCTGCGGTATTCGTATTGGGCTCCCTTCAGCCCCAGCCATCATGGCTGATGGTTGAGGACGATGGGAGTTGTAGTCTGACCACACCTGGAAGGCCGCAGGCTAACCCATCCCTGGTACGGACAGTCCCTCCTTAGAATAAGCTGTTATTTGGCTAGACTTGTCTGGCTGATATTTGGCTAGACTTGAGTCTCAGAGACCCATAGGACAGAGGAAGCCAATGTAGTGCCCTGCAGATATCACTGGACAATATCTCCCCTCACCCCCGCCATAGGGCACAGACAGACTCACTGCTGGGTTGGAGCAAGAAGATCTACGCTACAAACATTATGACCTCCGTGTAGCATTTGTACCATGTCTTGAGCTTCCTTAACTCCTTTCTCTTTTGAAATGCTACTTAAACACGAGTTCAGATCTAAAGTACCATGTTCAGCAGAAAACGTGGGACAAGCCCATATTGCATACCGCAGCAACATTTTAGAAGTGCACTAATTTGTGGGAGAAACTACCTACTCTACAGGAAACAAAACTTCTCAGTAATGACTTTGTAAAAAATATATATATATGCTGTACTACTGGGAAAGACAAAACTGCTTATCTATCTCTTGGCCATTTCCTTCCTGATTACATCGTATGGCAGAGATGGCAGGGAAGCTTTTGCATTTCTTTTGCAGTGCTACTGTCACACATGGAGGTGTTGCTTTCAGTAGCAGGCTATTCTGCAGCCCTCCTGGGTGTTACTGGACCGCAGCTCCCATCAACCCCCATGCAGCAGAGCCAAAGGCTGGGGATGATGGGAGCTGCAGTCTAGCAAAACCTGTAGGGCCACCGCATCTTCATCCCTGATCTACAACCCCTTGTAATTTCAGGGGAACTTGCCACTACTTAACCGGAAAACTCCTGGTAAGAAAGAGTGGACAACTGCAAATGAATATAGTAGTTGAGTGAAATGGCAGCATATACCCTGGCTGAGAAAATGTGTTACCACTTTGTACAACAAAATGCACATGAAATTTAGAATATTTATTTGAACTATATTGTACAGGGGAAAATCTAGAGTTAAATTATAGAACGTCCTTTAGTTTTCCAATAAACAGGAACTATATAGTACAGCATCATGTTTAAATGAGTTCTATCATTGCTGTTTTAACAGACATTTTGTTTTACTATTTGGGCATGGGAAGACGTCACGTTTACTACTAAATCTTCATTGGCAAAGGGCATTTCATTTGTTAGAACTGAAGTATAAAGTGCTGTTGGGAAGTACTATCTTATTTCGTTTGATTTAATTTTAAATTCAGGGATGGTTAGGAATTGCTAAATCAGTTCTTGATTTTGAGGTTGCCATGATATAAAATGAAATATATTGAACCATAAACACTGCAAACGGGAGTTGGGATTCCTTGAAATATTGCCATGCAAAGTTCTCGGGATTGGTGTTGGCTTAGTACACCAGGTTAAGAAGCTGCCCAGTTGAGAGTGGGCCAGTTACTTCTGTGAAGCCAGGAAAGAGTAATTGCCTTATTATGTGGGTGTCCAGATTAGGAGGGAAAGATTCTTACTAAAGACTTTTCAGAAATGCTTGATCTTTTGGAACTCAGTTATGTACTTGAAAAGACTGTATATGTCTCCTCCTACCACGTTAAAGCTACTAAATTTGCATTTAGAATAACTGCTGGCCTGCTTGTGTTCTTAAAGAAAGAAAACCAGCTAATTTACTGTCACATAACTTGTGTAAAGTTTAAAAGCGAGACTTTTTTCCTGCATTTATGAAATCTGTATACATGAATTTGTTAAGATTGACACGTTAGGTGATACTGTACAAAATTGTAATGATATAGTGAAAAAAAATCAACAGTAAAATTCATATGTATTTTCTTTATAAACGTCCATCTAATTTCTTGACAACTTGAATAAATTTCATAAGAGCCTTTCTAACATAACAAATTGTTAAACTAAATTGACTGTTGCAATAATAATGAAGCTTTAATAAGTATTGTTATATTTATAATTTTAAAAAATCATGTTTGTTTCATACTGCTTATTTTTTAGCGTTTTATGTCACTGTTTCAGCTGAAGAACCCTACTAAATACTTGACATTACAGAATAATTTACTGGGGTTGTCCTCTGTATACTGACATTAAATAAAAAGTGTGACTGAACTGTAAAATGTAGATAACTGTCAATAGTGCTTCTCATGCCTGAAGTTCTAATATTGATCTGCCGCAGTTAAGACTTCTATGCAGGAAGAAGCATATTCCTGAACAAAAAATGGCCACCGTGAAACTGCTGCCTCTGTAACTGCCATTTTTATAAATGACCAATGTACAACCTCTTATTTCATACAGTTTTCAGATGTTAGCTTTGACTTACTTACCTATATTGATCTGTCATAATTCATGTCCATTTGAACTGTCATAGATACCATACTGGATTGTTATATGACTTAAATGGGAAAATATACAGTGGGCCTGGTTAAAATGGGTGTTTCTAGTTTAAATAACAGGGAATTGTGGGAGAAGGTAAGATGATGATGTAAATCCATTAAACAACCAATGGAATGGAGAATTGATGCCTTTTGGATTCTACAGGAGCTCTTTTGTTTATCAACAATGTATGTTAACGTTTAAGCGCTTTAGGGGCTGCTCACCAGAATGAAGTGCATAAAAGGACAACCCAAGGCTAACTTTAAACACACATTTGTGCAACTCTGAAGTGTTTGGGTAATGTAGGCTGCTGATACTGCATGTTGCTGGCAAACTTTAATTCAAATTTGGTTAGACCACTTGGTTCTGTGTTCTCTCCAAAAGCAAGAGTTCTTAATTGTATCAGAAGCAGGCATGGTAGTGTCACTAGAAGGTATCTTCCCCAGGCTGGCATGTTGAATATGGATTTAAAAATCCATCTCCCAACTTGGTTTCCAAAGCCATACTTCCTGCTACTGTTCGGTTACGTTACTTTCTAGTTACCCAGTTCCTATGATTCCTGCCCATTTGCCTCTGTGCACCAAAGTGGCTTTAAATCTAGCAGTGACCCCCCCTCCCCAAGCTTTATGAAAACACAGAATGAAAAGGGGAGGGGGTGGAGCTGTCCTTGCTGAAGAGTTATATGACCACTACCTTCGGGTACAGAGTCTGTGTCACAGCAAGATGATATTCATTTGAAGCCTGGCGTCTAATCTGACTTTCAGCATATAGCTTTCCCCAGGAAAAGCATTTGAAGGTTCTCTGCACTGGCTGCGGTTTAATTTTTGAATGGATCATCCCTAATTTTGGCCATCGGGCAACTTAGCTTCCAAACTTGAGAGAGACAAGCTCCTCAGTGGGCACAGCAGTTTCTGCTAAATTAGCAAACGTAACCATATCTTGGTGTGAGATCCTACTTGCAGAGAGTATATACCTTGAACATATGAAGGGTATTGCTCCTTGAAGTTTGCTATATTCAGGGTACCAGTATGGTACCCAGGATTTCATTTGACTCCTACCTCCATCAGCCCAAGCCAGCCTGGCTGATGGTTGGCGATGATGGGAGTAGTGCAGCAACATCTGGAGGCACCATGTTAGGTACCCCTGGCAATAGACCTTGTAGAAGTGACATGCAATGCACTAGAGCACGGTGCCCCAACTACGGCCAAATGCTTTTTCGTGTCTCATTGATAGAAGCAGAGTATGTTGCAAAAGGGAAAGTGGATATATTTTAGAAGAAGTCTGGAAGAAGAACTTACATCAATAAGATTATGCAGTCTTAATTTCTGTAAAGGGATTGGGTGGTGTCCAGTGAAGTCTTCCGACAGAAGTAATACATCAGATGAATAGGAGGCAGGCAAATTTTGGCGATTCTGCCTCCCCCTGCACCCCCTAAATGCGTTTCATAGGGCTCCCCATTGTTAACCAGTCTTGGATGGAATAGCTTATTTTTATTGCGCCTAAAGAGAGCAGCCTTTTTTGTCTGTCAGGTAGCTTTGGCTCTCACTGTCTCAATATTTGTTGCAGTGTGTTATGCAAGGTACCGGTTTCCTCCCTGAGTATTTGCATAGAAGCAATGTTGTTTCAACTTTGCCTGCCTGCCCAAGAAAAATACTTGAATCATTCTAAGAACCTTTTCCTGTCTTGATGTGCCAAGCACTCGAAAAGAAATGTTTTATATTGATCATAGTTGGATTTCTTTTTGATAGTTTCCTTGTACAACCTTTCTGAAACAGTCAATTTTCTTTAAAAACAAACTAGGGAATGATCCTGTCTCGCTTCTGTGGATGTTCTCTTCAAACATCTCGATGTATGTGCAAACAAAAAGGAAAAACTATAGAGAGCAGCTGGATTCCCTCCTTAGACTTAAGGATGGTACCTTAAGAGATTCAAAATGTATTATGCCCTACTTGTTATATTTGATAGAGAAATAGCTTACCTTTTCATTCTATCGAGTAAATGATTACTTGAAAGCGATGCCTACATAATAACCATGGAAGGTTGGGCCAGTGAAAATTTATTGATTTGCATATAGTAAGTGTGAGGCCTACAGAAAACCTGGCTTCAGTTATTCTACAATGTCTCTGCTAAGTTTCCTTTCTTTCCTATGTGTGACTGACATATGCATGTAATAGATTTTGTTGAAGCTGATCAGTGTCATTTTATAAGAAAACTATTCATTACGGTGTTGATAGTTTCTGTTTCCTAAGCCCCACAAAGCCAAGATATATTTGATCCCTGATTATATCTGTATACTTGGGGCATACCAGCTCAGATGTCAGCTGCACCCCAGGGCACTCAATATATTTTGATTCTTTCCTGGTTGGGAAATTTAGGGGAGAAATACATATTAAATAGGAATGATCTACACTATAATAAATGAAAGTCTGTTATTATTTGGGTTTAAAGCAAACCCTTCTCCAGAGTCCTGCACTATCCAGAAACAGATGAAACAGTACCAAAAATACCCACAAGGGAATACTAGAACACACAGGCTTCAAGTAGTGATCTTTTTCAAACTCTTTACTACTTCAGAGCTGAAATGTCCCACTTCTAGCTTTAACAGAATTAGATAATTGGGGATCTTACAGCTGTTGCTGGGATCCAACTTCTTTCAGCCCCAGCCAGCACGGTCAGGGATGTGGGAGTTGTAGCCCATAACATTTGTTGGGTTGTTATTTTTATTATTAAAGTTATTAAAGGAAGCAAAATGGAGCTACAATAATATTTTAACACCCTAGGGTTCCACAGCTTAAACTGCTGTACGCGGGGAGAAGTGAACGGAGGCCACACACAGTATTTGAGCTAGTTGGCTAAGCGGCTTGAAAAGTATTGAGTATGAGAAGTTCTTTATACTTAAATGCTCCTTGAACAGGCCTGTGGTGATGGGGACTGACTGATCAATACAAAAGTCCTCTGGGTGTCAAATTAGTCATGTAGTTCTCTAGACCCAGGCCCAAGTGTTTTAGATAATTTTGAAGGACATTTTTATATTGTCAAACAGCTTTGTGCTGACGGGAGTCACCATTTGTTAGCTTGAACAGCTTAGAACTTGGAAAGAGTAATAGAAGACAATTAGAATATCATTAAAATTTGCCAACTCTTGCTGAACTAGCAATGCTCAAAGACTGCCCAATTTGCCTTTGAACATAGATGTTTCATTCTTAGTTACCGTATTTTTCGCCCCATAGGGCGCACCGGCCCATAGGACGCACCTAGGTTTTTTTTGGGGGGGGGGGAAATAAAGGGGGAAAAAATTATTTCCCCCCCAGAACAGGCAGCTCTCCGCAAGCCTTGGGAGACCGGCACGACTTTCCGCCGGGCTCCCACGCCTTGCTGATATCTGCCTGAAGCCCAAACCAGGTCGGGGGACAGCGGGATGGCGGCGTTCCGCCTCCCCGCTGTCCCCCGAGCTTGTGGGGCTGGCGGCAGGGAGAAGCGCTCTTCTCCCCACCGCCAGCCTCCAAACCCAGGCTTCGAGATGCAGGCTGCTATCCGCAAGCCTAGGGAGCCCGACGGGAACTCTCGTGGGCTCCCAAGGCTTGCGGAGAGCTTCCTGAAGCCTGGAGAGCGAGAGGGGTAAGTGCGCACCGACCCCTCTCGCTCTCCAGGCTTCAGCGAAAGCCTGCATTCGCCCTATAGGACGCACACACATTTCCCCTTCATTTTTGGAGGGGGAAAAGTGTGTCCTATAGGGCAAAAAATACGGTACTTATGGCTACTGGATCTATTACTGGCAACTGGCTATAGGAGGAAAAATGAATCATTAAATTTGGGCTTAGCAATGGCTGTTATTGTGTGTACTCCCCAAGCAAAAGTCCATAGCTCAGTTGCAACCTGGGTCCGCTCTAGATATGTTGTTGTCTGATAGAGCATCAAATGCCTCCTTTCAAGGTACATAGTACCCAAGGCCAGCCAAGTTATTTTGGCACCTGAGGAAGAAAATCCTTCAAGCACTTCTTCCTGGCACTAAAAAGAATAAGCCGCAATTTCCTGCTCTTTAATGATACTCAAAATCAGGTACTTGAGGTGGATGCTTCACTTCCTCTAATGATCGGGCCAGCCCTGGAGAGAGTCCACGGTGTTTGTATACAGAAGATTCTAGATTCACTGGCAAGCACCTGCTGTTAAAGGATTTAAACTGTATTTTAACAAGCAGAACTGGGAAAGAGCTGCTGTTAATCAGAACACTTGGACCAATGGACAACAGTCAGTCATATTTTGTAATTTTTTCCCATACTTAACCCATCTTATGCAGAGTTTAGAATATGATGGCCTCTGTTTTCGTTGCTTTATTTTAATAGGATACACTTCCGGCATTTATAGTTTCATAGATAGTTTTGAATGGGTACATGCCATAGAAGTTCTAAGAAGCCAGAATGCTGGATGAATAAGATTTTCATGCCTGGCAGAAGCAGAACATATTATGCAAATCCAGCAAATAGATGTAATTTCTTCATAATCATACAGGTCACAGAATTCAGCTTCTCTTCGTCCAGAGCTCTTGAGTCAGGCTAGCTGCTCGCAGCCAGCCAATTAGAACTTGCTCGTTCAGAGGCTGTATACTAGTGCTTAAAGAAATTGTTGGGAAAGTTACACACCTCTGACAATTTTTCAAGTCTATGCATGCGGGGGCGGGGGGGGAGATCTATTTCCCCATCCAAACACACTTTTGCATTAGGGATATATGTTTGAGTACACTTCCATATCCAAATATAAATGTATTTGCTCTGCACTACATTTTTTCAATGGGATGCATGTGCAATCACACCATAGAAGATCATGGGTCCAGCTGCCTTGGAAATGGGTACATGTTCCCAGTTCCCTCCTCCCCTGTCCCCCAGCAGTGACAGATGAGAAGAAACGGTGGCTGTGAAGAGCTATGGAAATGTGCAGAAATGAAAACTGGAGGCATGAACCATGGGGACTTTGGTAGTGAAAAGTGATCCTCACCAATTCAGCTGAGAGCACCACTACCTACATCTGTCGTCTAAGTCAATTTTTGTTGTCAAACTCCGATTATGAACACCTGGGTTAACAGTAAATCATTGATGTTGGATGATATTCATCATTTGGACCTGTGGCCTAACCAAGTAAAGCAGTTTATTTATTAATATTGACATGTATGAGAAACGTAAAGAATATAGTGACCATACAGATATCAGCCACAGAACGGACCGTGTTTTTTAGCTACGTTGATTAAGGGTTGCCCATTAGTATTTATTTTGCCTATTGAATCCGACTTTGGGGCCGTCACTCCTATGACATGGCAAGTTTGTGCAGATGGTTTAGATCTGACTTCACATTTGTTTGCTACTTTCTCCTTTCTCATGTTTCTAGCTAATGCTATACTCTTTATTAAGAGTGGTGTTTTCTTAAAGGCTCCTTTCCCATTTTGAAATCAGCAGTTTTACACATTTTTCTCTGGGACACAACTTTGGTGTGGGGTGTGCTAGACTATGTTGTGCATAACACTGTAATATGAAAAGTGTGTGCCTACCAAAACAGTGGTTAGGCTACTGGGCTTAAAATGAAGACACTTTGAATTATACCCTAGTGCACCCGGAGGAGCTATGTCTGTCTTTCTGTGCTGCTACCTGAAATGTCATCTTGAATAAACTTGGTTTAGACATTTTTAAGAGATGAAAATATCAGGCCAGGTTCTGGTCTGGGTAGCTTGTGTTCTCCAAAGCAGGGCACTTTTGTCCAACCTGGTTTCAAGAGCAGGGAGTATACTTCTCTTTCATAGCGCTTTCTCAGTATTTGGGTCGGACCCCAAAAGAGCTCCTGTAGATTCCGAAGACTTAATTCTACATTACAATTAATAATAATAATAATGATTTGTACCCCACCCATCTGGTTGATCCAACCTGAATTTCACAATATTCAGGTAAGAAAAATACCTGCAAAACCAAGTATTCAAAATGAGGGATTTCCCCCATGCATACTTAAAGTGGAACAATGGTATTTAAGAAACAAAACTAAAAAAACAAGTACCCAGGTTAGGTGTAGATGCCAGTGTATCTGTTAGGGGAGGGGTGTAATACAGAAATGTTCAGAACCGTATCTCTAAAGCCAGCTTTGCTAGCCTTGCTGATCAGTTTCTGATTGGAGAAACTGTTGCTAAGTGAGCTGCAAATTAAGTATGAAACGAGCAGTTCCCATTGTTTAAAACTCAGTTTTAAAAAAATGCTAATTGGAAACGTGAGAGTTCACTGCAAGCGCAACCACTAGCTGCAGTTGCTTGTTAGTGTTCCGTTTGTGGGTTTCATTAGAGGTGAAATGATTTCCTATTAAAGGGTTGCTTCCCTGTGATGTCTATGTCTGACATAGCAACATTGGTTCTGTTGGCTTGGCAGATCCACAGGCTGGGAAGGGTCCATTACGTCATTTGAAAAATCAGGGTAGTTCCCCCCCCCCCCCACCAGCAGTTCTGCATCCAATAAACACTAGGCTGCAGCATCTTTCCTTGGCATAGATACAGTGGTTGAGAGGGGCTCCAGGTTGCACTTTGAAACATCTGGCTGAAGAGCCCCTCATGAATACTTGCGTCTTATGGTTGCAAGGTGCATACAGCAGGGAGAGATACATGTTGATCGTAACCTCCTGGTAAAAGACTTGTGGCACAAATGTGCCCTGTAGCTCACTGACTTTTATGTTTTTAATAGGATAGCTTAAGTTTTGCAAGACATGAGCTAAAATCTAATCATACTACGGTCATAATCAAGATTCCTGGGGCCTATTAAAAATGAATACATACTATGGTATAAGCTTCTGTGGACTAAAACCCACTTCGTCAAGTTTTATCAGGATACTTCAAGTTCATTTTAAAGCAGCAACCATATTCCTTCCTTGCTGGAACATATTACAGCTGCTACACCCCTGGAATTCTAATTATGATCTACATCTTATAAGTTACTTTGAACTAAACTGCTACATAAAGAGCGAAATCGTTCATGTTAAGACGTTCGAACAATGTGATCTATCACTTTGAAGTCATAATATGCAAATGCCACTGTGCACTGAAAGTCTACAGATATATATAGAACTGTTTAGAAAACTAAATGCTGGGTTCTCTTGCTGGATTAATGCAAATTGCTTTGTTTGCAGGGTTTATTGCCATCCCAAAACCAGGCCAATTCTCCAAGTGGAACTGTAGTATAGCCATCACATTTCTGCTAGCAAATCTTTGAACACAGAACAAGAAGTAATGGCAATGGAACCAGGAGCTGCTGTTCAGCCAGGGAGCACCACAAATTCTTAAAGGCAGAGTGTAAACTTGGAGTTATGTGAATCACATAGTGTTTTACAAAAATAATAATGTAATGAATTCTTTTTACAGCTAATATTTAGGCTGATGGCCGAAAGAAGGATTTTGCTAAAAAATACTTCTTTTGGTATTGCAGTTAAAAATAGTATAACTTTTCCAGTTTCTCTGTAAAACAAAATATTTGTTAAATCTGAATAAGTTTAATGGTTATATAAATTAGAACTTCATTGTTGGGTTTTTTTGCACTGATTTTTTTTATCCAGCAGTGGTTAGTCTAGAATGCTCTCATGGGAAATGAAAGTCATTACTTTCTGGCTTCATAAATGTAATTCAGGAAGATGGATGCTGCAATCATAGAGGTTCCCCCCTCCCCCCAAAAAAGATTGTTTGCACTTAAATAGCTGAATGCTAGTAGAAAATTACTTTTAAATGGGTGTTTGGACACCCTCTAAAGCTATGTTATGGGGAAAGAGATCCTTTGTATCTATTAAACATTTTATTTTAATAATGTTTTGAGCTACAATCAATCTGTATTATATGTGTAAATAATGTAATTCAGTGATCGGGGGAGAAATGAGTCATTACACTAGTAATTTTCATTTAGGAAAGTGATATTTCTAATTCAGAAAATACATATTAAACTATCTTGAATATGCAGTTTTGTTTATGTTCTGTTTAAATTAAATCAACTGTGATGTAATCTTTTTTGAATGTAATATTGGCGTGGACATGCAGGGCATATTCATTTTGAAAACACTCAGGTTGGATTCACTACCTATTTAACCAAGCTTGCCCTTTGTTATAAGACATAATAATTCCCCACTATATTCTAAACACTACATCAATTCTTAAAACTAGCCTAATTTTCTAATCAAGGTTAGCCACTTAACAGTAGGACTATCCATTTTTATATATTAGAAATGCAATGTAGCATATTTTAAGGCTAGCATAATTTTAAATGTTGATTTAAAATTCAGTGTAAGAGCAATACAGTGAAATAGGTTGATACAATAGAATAATGTGTCAAACTATACAGTTTATTTTCCAGAAAAAGGCATGTCTTCTGTCAGAGGAGAGATTTGACAGCCTACAAAGTCTAACTGCTGCTTAGTTAGTATTAAACTGATTTTGAACAGTATAAGAACACTAGATTTCAATTCAGTTCTTCACTGGTAGTGGTTCCCAACCTGTAGAACGCCCTCCCATCAGATGTCAAAGGAATAAACAACTATGACGTTTAGAAGACACCCGAAGGCAGCCCAGTTTAGGGCGGTTTTTTAATGTTTGATGTTTTAATGTATTTTTAATCTCCTGTTGGAAGCCGCCCAGAGTGGCTGCGGAAACCCAGCCAGATGGGCGGGGTATAAGTAATAGATTATTGCTATTGTTATTAATATTCATTGAAGAAAATGCTGTCTGCTTGATACCAGGATCTATGAGGGCTGGGCATTATTTTCCTGATAGTGAAAGCCTCACCTTTTTAACTTTTTGAGTTAAACTTTTTGAGTTAAAGTAGTCTTCTTATTCCCCCCCCCCAACATATCTAGTAACATGACAAGTTTTAATGCCTCCTCACAAAAACAAAAACAAAATCTGGTCCACAAACATAACATATTTAGGCATATTCACCTGTGTTTAAAAGCTCTGGTCTTCAAAGATAGCTTTTTATATATTTGGATGGGTGTGGGCAGGCAGGCAGGCAGCTAGCTACTCATATTGCCTGTTACATTCAAAACTCTGCAGCTAGATCTAAATTTGTCAGACCATGCTTCTCAAAGTGGTGCAAATCACTTTCTTGAACAGCATGTTTCAAAATCGGATCATGGAGCCCTGGGCTCCCTCAGGAGGAATGACAGGCTATGTAAACGAATAGGGGAAACCCTTCCGCTTTTCCAAAGGACTGCTCTGGCATGTAATCAAGACAAGTATGAATTAGTTTGAAAGAGGGTAACAGCAGCACTAAGACACTCAAAAATGTTTCAAAGGCTCCCTGCCTTTCTTGTTCATTTGTGGTGGTCTGAAAAGGGAAGAAGAAGAAGAAAACAGATTCCCTACCTGGTGACTTGCATAGGCTCTTATTTGTACAGGGAAGTATTTGCAAAGCCCCGGTAGCAAGGAGAGTTGCACTGGCAGCCCCACCTGGTATAACTTCCACATTGGTTAGTATATGTATATACAATTTCACTTAAATATATGAGCAAGAAACACTTGAGTAGTAACTTCATGACCTGTTCACCAGAGTATTGCTCCTCTGATGTGACTAATGCTGCACTCATAACCATGTCTACTCACAAGTCACTCATATTGAAATAAATAGGGCTTACTCCCAGGTAAGTAGAATTTGGATTAAAGCCTGAATCACGAAGAGGCAGAACTATAATGAACAAGTTACTTCTGTGACGGGATTCAAGTTCAAATGCAAGTTGGGAGCATAGCTTTACTTCAGAATGCATGAAACCCATGTGGCTTGACAGTTGCGAGTTTCTTCCCTTAGAGGGCTGTGCAAGAAGTCTCTGCCCCTCCCAGCTGGTGGTAGTTGTCATATGACAGCTCTGGAGGCTTCAATAGAACAGCTGTGACAAAACATACTCCCAAGGGAGAAAAGCTGAATTGAGACCAGCAAAAGGTGGGCAAACTTGCGTATTTTTGCTTGCTTTGGATGAATGACATTTTGCTTCTGCTAGTTGTGGGTCAGGTCAAGCAGCTTTGAGGGGTTCTGAAGCCCCATCCCTTGACTCGGAACTTGCATGGAGCTCCCTCTCTGGCTTGTGAGATTAGACCACATCAGCTATATGAGTTACAAACTTCAAATGAAAAAGAGCCAGCATTGATTTCAAAGCTGAAACCTGACATTTCCCACTTGCATGTAAACACTAAAACAACAGAACAATCCAGTCCTTGGCTACCTTTTGTGCCTTTCAAGGGTTCTGGTGTGACCCCCCCCCCCCAGGCTACTTATGTTATATTACCTTGATGATGCAGGAAGAAAGCATGCCAGAACTGACGTGTAGAGAATGTGTCTGCACTGCACTCTTAACTTACTTGCCAATGGGTACCTAGAAGCAGCACGTCTTCTGAGCTGCCTCTACTCTTCCCAAAAGCACCTGCCAGGTAAGTCCACCTCAGAAGTGGGGTGGAATGGGATAGATCCCAGAACCAGTTTATGATGCCATGCAAAAATCAGTGTGGGTGGGAGATACTGAGATTAATAGCCTTTCATGAATTTGGCATGTAAACTAATCAGCACAGTATTTAGGATCCTTTGCTGCACTTCCCGCAACAGTGGATGTCTGTAATTAAAAAAAAAAAAGGAACTTGCTCCATGAATTTGCACTTAACTTTCTGGATCTGAATGAAGTCAATAACACTTGAGAAATGCTTGTGCTTGAAGATGCTTAAAGATACTTTTCACTTGCGCTGGTAGCAAGATTGGAAGCTTTTGCCATGCAATAGGTACTTGGATGAAACTGCAATATTGTTAAAGAGTTGTTGCCCTCGTACATGGAAGAAATGCAACGTTTTAGCAGTATAGAAGCTACATGGCTATGTTCTGGTTCATGCTTCCCTTGAACACATCTGTGGCTTTTCTGGAGGGAAAATCCAATTACCGTACAACTTTCATTATTTAAGGTAAGGTCAGGTCTCACTTATTTTTGTACTATCTACCTATCCGCTAGCATTACTGATTAAAAAAACCCCCATTGTATCATTGACTTCCCTTCTAGGATAGGTGTTCACCTCTATATTTTGGGGAATCTGATGTTTTGGATGATGGTCATAAATTTATTTATACAATTAGTTGTATCAGTAATACACAAACTACTTTCCTTGTTAGAGAGAGGTTGTTATAGAAGTGGATTTCATTTCAAAAGGGTAGAACATAACAAACCTTGAGAGTACCATTTCAAAACCCTGTATTTTAATAAAACGGCGTTTTTATTTTTCATTTAAACGGTCATTCTGAAAGCGACTTAAGAATCTTCTTGTCCCTGGCAGAGACAAGGCCCCTCCCCCACAAAATAGACTTTCAGATATTATTGGCTCTTCTAGCACAAATGCACAATGTGTTCTTTGAAGTGAAATTGTATTGAGCATGTGACAAATCGTATTTTAACTGATAAAGCATGCTCATGCTGTTTAAGCTTCCGTGCTACAGGAATATGTTGGGAGAGCAACAGCAAGACTAACTTGATCTTACGAACGACGCATGCAGAGAAAATCTGCCCATTTACATAATTTGGAAAATAAATCTTTACACAAGATTGCACTCAAATCAGATGTAACATACTCCAGAAGACACTAAGTAGACTCGGGTTTTGAAACTACCAAACACCTTCCCTGCTGCTTCAATCTATATCTCCACAGTCACATTTACAAAAATACACAAATTCAGTTTCAACACAAATAAGAAGTACTGTATTGTATTTAATATAAAAGTAGTAACAATTCCATTCCTACCAGAGAAGCACAATTGGAACAAATGTACGACCCACTTAAGAGGAAATAAAATTGTACATCGGGAGCTTAAAAAAAAAATGAAGTGCAGTCTGAGTTATGAAAACGGTGCTCACGTAGAAAGGCTCCTTTTCCTTTTTTTAAAGTTAAGCACAAAAATAATAATATTGTAGCATCTTGCTGCAGCATTTGAGAAGATAAGGCACTATGCTGTTAGTGTACCTTTCAAAAGTATTGGCGAGCACAAGGGATTCTTAGTCCATCAGTAACCACCTCTTCTTCCCAAAGCAGGCAAGTGGTAGTGTTTCACAGGAGATTTAAATTCCTTCTGTCTTTCAGACTGTTGGTGAGACAACACAAGTTAAAATGGGCTGTTAATTACTTGTCTAAAATTGTACAATCTGATAAGCAAGGCAGAATTACCTTGCAGTGTGTCCCAAAATATGTTATGGGCTGCAACACTTGGACTTGCCCGTTGGTTGCTGGGAGAGGAAAAACTGACTGAAATGGAGGATTAGGGTAAGAAGTCAAGTTGGTTACTTCAGGAACAGCCAGTTTGGGCAACTCCACTGTATAGGGAAATCCACGACGTCCCAGTGGATTCTCCTGGGCTCTCCTAAGAAAGTTCTTTTAAAATAAAAATAAAAGTTCAATTTTTTTTGAAATCAGTATGTTTTGTGTAGGCTAAATGTTAAGTGTTTTGACGACCTGTGTTGGTCTGGTTGACATTGCTGCTGTGATGGTCAAAGCATGTATACAAACTTACAACCAAAATGGTTCTTCCCGAGTAGTGCTGCTTGTTTTCTGTGATCACACCTTCAGAAAGAAACACATAGATGGGTATACTTTAAAGGTATTAGGATTAGTGTAGGAGCAAACGTAGATAATTGTAACCACACCAATACTGGTATCCAAACACTACTGAAGAAAAGGTGGAGCATATTGGAAGGTGGATACTTACCAGGAAAATAGATTTTTTGCTGCTCTAATTTTGAGAGAACCAAGAATTTCAACTGTGCCACAAGCTGAGGCCTGATCAAACTTGCTCTGTTAATAGCATGAGATTAATTTCTAATTTCTAAAACTACTCCCTAGAAGAGCTATTGGAATACCTTTTAAATAAGACAAAACATTGGTTAGATCTGACATAGAATTTGATAAGGTGTTGGCAACTTAAACCTGGTGCCTTCAGAATTCCATGGTGGGAAGGAAGCTTAGTGTAGTGGTTTCAAAAGGTAAGATCTGTTGTTCATCGGGCACATTTCATCCTGCCCCCTCCCTTTGCACAAGTGATGCAATAGATCCTGGAAAAGCTTTGTTAGAATAAGTGACCCTCTTTTCCCTGCTTGGATTTCAGTTTGGTCAGCACAGAATCTTGCTTGGGTGCTGGCAAATGGGATACTGATAGCTCAAGTGACAACTTGCATCTGGTTCAGCCAGATTCTTCCGATTTCATAGTTCTATAATTAATGTACAATTTGCAGGGATGATTTAATAAGCCTGGACGCAACAGCAGTCATGCTCACAGGAACATCTCGAGAAAAGATGTGTAAATAACCTGTTCCAGCATAATTACATGTGCATCTTCATAAGGTCACTAAAAGTTTTCTGAGTGCCAAATGCTATACTGTATGCTCCTCCAAGCTGTAAATCATAATATTCAGCACCCTGACATTAGCCTGGTAGTGACTGGCAACAAGAAATTCCATGCAGGCAGATGAACAGGCTTGTAGAGAAGGGACAGAACTTTTCCCCCATCCACTCCCAAGCTAGAAACTAAACAGGCTGCCAGGAAGCCTCCCTGCAATTCCATATAAATGGAACAGGTTCCTGCAAGAGGGATACAGCCCTCTTCCCCCAGCCACCAACAAGCTAGTAAATATTTTTGCAGGTTAGTAGCTTTTGGGAGCTTATTTGCAAGGCTAGTGTGCAGAATGTATGCAAAGCCTTTTCTAAAGCTACCTGTCTTGCTTAGATGGACATTGTTTGTTTAGATCAGAAATCCATACAGCCTTGGATCCTTTTGAGACAAGAATCCTAAAATACGTTTTGCCTATTGGACACTATTCATCATATCATCACATTTGACACAGGGTTGTTCTGCTGGCAATTTTAAAATGACATTACTTAATTAGGTTTATTACTTATTCATTGATTTAAAGATTACCTGCCTTTGATCCTCCTTTGAAATACGACGCAAGCTGAGAGTCTCCCTTTCTAATGGGTTTTCTGCTAATCTCATTCTTCTGCGTATGGTCAAAGCTTGTTTCTCTGCCAACCTGTTCAGCACAGAGCCAGACAAAATCTCACCTATGAAACTCAAAATTCATTTGTGTCAACTAGAGAGTCGAGCCAACATAGCAACTTCCGTTTTTCAGCCGTACTAAACAGTAATTTAAAATGCAGCTGTTAAGTACCCAAACCTAGTGAAGTAGGTCAAGATTTAAGCTTGGATGCTATAGATGTAATTTAAGTCCTCTGGGTGATATCCAGTGTTGAATCGTGTTTGCACCAGTGGGACTTTCCCTTCCTCGCAGCCCCCCACCTGCCCCTGTGGTCTGCTTTAGTTAGCCAAGGGCCTCTCTGGAGCAGTTTGGGAGGATTAAGGCGGTTGTGAGAGGAAGGGAAGTCCTGTTCATGCACTGTTGCAATGGTGGACCTCACTCACTGATTTTAAGTCTGGGATTAAGCTGGAGGCACCAGCAACTCCACATTTATTGCTCAATTCAAGAGAAAGTTTACTTACCTTAATTCTCTGAAGTAAGGGTGCTGTAGGGCTTCATGGGCACAGATCCTCTCGTCAGGATCATATTGTATCATTGCATACATAAGAGTTAGGCTCTTGTTTGACAAGCTAGGCATAAATGGAGAGATTCCTTTCCCTTTTCTGATGGGAAAATCAAAGCTCATCACTCGTGACCTGCATTAATCCAGTGAAAGGAAACAGATTCCTGTCAGGAGGCTATTAATGTCAGCCTTACTGGGGAGATTGGGCAGGGATGCCAAAGAGATAAAGCTGATGTAGAAAATCTTGAAGGCTAAATACACATTTTGCTCTTTGTCTGATTTGTCTTCGATTTGTCTACCCAGAAGCAGCAGGTTCACAGTTTGTTTGTGCTTTTGGCTCCAGCTCTGTCACTGGAAGCCTCAGCAGCTTAGAAGTGCCTTTTACCAATGGCAATTGCTTTGACTGATACAGCCATTCCTGGACCAGGAAAACCTGGCCACGGCAGTTCACAAATTGGTTGCCTGAAGACTGGATTGCTGCAGTGCACTCTAGGTGAGGCTTCCCTCGCACTTGATCTAGAAGCTGAAGTTTGTGCAGAGTTGTTGCAGCACAATTACTGACAATAGTGAGACTTTGTCAGCGTATAACACCTATGGTCAGAGATCTGGCTACTGGGCTGTCTTCAGCAGTGCTTTGCAACCCATAGCCTACTTAACATATACGTAGCATTGTTGAGTGTTCAAAGGACTTCTCATGCATTAATGATCCAGGTTATTCCCATGTCATAGAGGAATGAGGTTGAGAAGACAGTAGCTTGCCTCAGGGCACCTGGTGAGGTCATGGCAGAGGTGACTTCCTGACTCAGCATCTTAGCCATTAAGTAAATAGCAGCTATCAGGATCTTCCTGTGCTTGAGGAAGTACTCAGTGATCACAGTTTAAAATACCACAATGCTGGAGTAGAAGCATGTGTGACTTGTGGCATAGGGGTGGGGAGTGGGATCTCTGGGGAGGCAAAGGGATAAATGCGTGTCCCTCTGCTGGATCTGCTCTGTGCATGGAGCCTGAAGCTGGTATATCTGTACCACTTAACACTCTGAAGCAGAGATCTAACTTGTTTTTGAATGGAAAAGTAGACAGTGAGCAATCTAATCAATTCACAAGATTTGGAGTGTGACTTCAGCTCACAACTGATGAAGTAGCCTTGGGTTACACTGAATTGTTAGTCTACACTGTTTTAGCTACGGACTAGCAAACAGCTTCCTTGACATGATGCATGAGCATTCTCCTCTAAATTAAGATATTTATTTGTACAGGTTCGATCACAGAGAGAATGCACTATTAAATCCCAGAATTCAAAATGTACTTACTGCTTGAACTTATTAAGGATCTTCTTGGGAGGAGTACCTACAATATCATGGATTTTCGATATTTGGTCCAGTTCATTAGATCCAGGAAAGAGTGGGTGGAAACTAGAAACAAAAAAAGAGGAATTGGTTGGGCAGTGTGGGAAATTAAACTGCCAGGGTTGAGGGTTTTCTCCTTGTGAGGAAAACTGTCCAGTCTTAAATTGTGGCAGTCTTAAATTGGTAGTATTTGCCCCCTGCACCAACTATTGAGGAGATAACAGGTGGAATTCAGCATTGTGCTATTGCAAACATTCCATCTGTGCAAGCAGTGCAGCTTGCCAGACAGAACAATCCCCTCTCCCTCCCCATGTGCTGTTCTGGGGGTTCTGCCATCCCCCTCAAAGCCAATCCCCGCCCCCAGTGAAGACTCAAGTATATGTCTACTAGCAAGGCCAAAGACTAAATCTAAAACCTTCTCCATGCAAAAGCATGTGATTTACCACTGAGCTTTACCTGTTGTTGTCCAGCTTTTTACAGAAATTGTTTCCGTGACACAACTGTGAACACTTCATGCCATCTACACAATCCTACCCTTTATGTGAATTTCACTCTAAGTCAAGGGCGGTGTGTCCTGTTTTGCCGCCCGAGGCAAAATGGGAAAGTGCTGCCCCACTACCAACGCCTCCGTTACCTGGGTCACGAAGCAGTGGCAGGAAGCTGCCACCACTGCTTCTCTACTAATGACGGGGCAGACAGGGGTGCCACCTCATGGTGTTCCACTGCCCAAGGTGGCTGCCTCAGCCCACCTCATGGCTGCGCCGGCCCTGCTCTCAAGTCAAACCACCAATTCCTTTAAGATAATGTACCTTGCAATTTCATAGAACACACAGCCAGCGCTCCACATGTCCATTTTATAACTGTAGTACCCATCTGTGAGAAGACATTCAGGTGCCCTGTACCAGCGCGTAGAGATGTACTCTGTATAAGGCTGCTTGGAGTGTATACTTCTGCAGGAACCAAAATCCCCAAGCTTCAGAAGATCCTGCTGCAGTTAAGATAGTTGTGGCATCTCAAATGAGAAGGCATTCATATAAAATCAATCATGTGTAAAGGTGCTTAATTTGAGAATTAAATCTGGCTATTACATTGCAATGAATTCTGGTCCATGGTTATTTTGGGCAGAGTGCTTGTAGTCTTTGGAAATGGCGAGAAAATGTAACTGCAGGAGCACTTAACATGGTAATGGGGTGTAAAGGTAAAGGGACCCCGACCATTAGGTCCAGTCGTGGCCAACTCTGGGGTTGCAGCGCTCATCTTGCTTTATTGGCCGAGGGAGCCGGCGTACAGCTTCCGGGTCATGTGGCCAGAATGACTAAGCCGCTTCTGGCGAACAAGAGCAGTGCACGGAAACACCGTTTACCTTCCTGCCGGAGCGGTACCTATTTATCTATTTGCACTTTGATGTGCTTTTGAACTGCTAGGTTGGCAGGAGCAGGGACCAAGCAACGGGAGCTCACCCCGTCACAGAGATTCAAACCACCGACCTTCTGATCGGCAAGTCCTAGGCTCAGTGGTTTAACCCACAGTGCCACCCGCATCCCCATAACGGGGTGTACTTAACCGGGGGGGGAAAGCTTGAAACTTTGGTCACAAGAAGACTTACCAGGTTATAGAAGATTACTTACTACACTTAATCAGTAGTGTTTGGGAAAGGCTAGGGACAATACTGCCACTTATCTAAACTGGGCACCTGTAGTTCCACATCCAAAACTAACAATGCACTTTTCTCTTAGGTACAAATGCACTTCCAAATTGCAGTCTTAGCATAATGAATACAGAGTTTCAACATATTTATCGCTTGTGCTACGGCTGTGTTTCCCAAACCTACAACAAACCTCTTTTGAGTTTAGTCTTACTGGTGTGCCCCTTCTCAAGCAAAAATAAATTGGGGGTATTTTTAATAATACTATTTTATTTATGATAAAATAATAATAAATTCTGCCTTGTACTCTTTGAAACTCTTTCACATACCTGGAGGGGGGTGGGACACATTTTGAGAAACACTGCACTAAAGACTGCTTACCTTTATTAATATGTTTTCTGGTTTTACATCTCTGTGAAATAACCCATTCCTGCAAGAGAATTATGCAGGGCAAGTAAGTATTTATATACCAAGAATGGCGTACAGAAAGCCCCTGTGCATTGGGGTTTTCCTGCTCCCCACTGTCCCATTCCCAGTCCACCTTATGAACACTCCTGAAAACCATCCCTGGCCTGGAGATTGGGGCATGCTCCAGAGAAGAATTTGCAGCGTGAGAGGCTGCAGCTGGAATAGATACATCAAGGCCAAACTGCATGGATGTTACATGCAGAGCCTGCTGCTAGTGGCTTACTGGTTTTTTCTGTGCATAGTGTTTTTAAACTGTGATTTAAGGTTGTTTTAATGTGATTTTATGAAGATTGTAAGCTACCTGGGCTCCTATGGAAGGAAGGGGATATATACATATATATATATATATATATATATATATATATATATATATATAGCTAGTAGGATTAACTTGATTCCTTTTATTTTGGAGAAATACAATTTCCCCCCTACTGAAAATCATTCTCTTATGGCTGCTATTAGCCCCAGAAAATGCTGTATATTGCCATCAGTAGTCTACTTTTTGGAGGCAAGCAGATGAGCAATTTTCATCAGTGTGAAGTCAGAATAAATGCACATTCTGGATAGGGGCCCCAAGGCTGCTTTTTCTCCAAAATAAAAGCAGCCCCACGACTAATATCATATGTACTTTGACCCTCACAGCAGTACCTTTGGGGTATTCACTGGACTCTCCAGATCCCAGCTCAGTAATATAGCCAAATATTACATTTGCAAAAATAAATACAAGTGGCTGCCTTACCTGTGCATGTGATCAAGAGACTTGCATAACTGGTACATATAATTCATTATTTTTCCTTCAGGCAATGGTTTTTTCCTCCCTAGAGGAAACAGTCAAATGAACATGGTATAGTTTTATACAAAGTTCACTTTATGATGGAGAGCTTGCAGTCACTTCTGCCAGTTAAGTGAATTTTAAATACAGATGTCAGATGGTTTGCCTATGAACCATGGTAGAGTGTTTGTTTTCTTTTTATATTTTCCATAGTGGTGAGGAAGAACACACTGGGCTGGTTTAATCTGTTTCTAATATACTGTTGATTTTTTAAAAATGTTTTAAATAGTTGTTCTTAACTGTATTCTCTTTGTAAACCATTTTGAGGGTTTTAGTTTACAATCAAGTAGCGTATAATTTTTATTAAAATGCATTCATTCATTCATTTAACGAGGCTACCATTAAGAGTTCAGCAGTCATCTATCCCCCTCCCTAGAGCAAATTCTCCTGCTTAGCCTTAACCACTGTTAAAAGAAACACAGGCACTCACCTAACCACAATTAACACATGCCAGAGTTCTGGATAACTGCAGACAGTTGACTGCAACGCTGACTCTTCTCTTAATAGTGGTCAACATGATATGAAGGTTTGCTCCCCAGAAAGGTGGGCGAGGAGGAAGTGTTGATTCCTAAACTGGCTTTCCAATCTCTGCTGAAAGGGCAGCCACTGTTGGGAATACCTAGGCCCATTCTGAACAGTGTAAAGTACATGCCTTAGATGTTTACTTGCCCTCCAGGAATGTAAGAGCAAACTTCCATGCCTAGAGGGAACCTACTATCGGATACCCCCTTATATGGTGAGCTCAACCACATGATACGGTTGGTGCATAGTAAACCTGACAGGAGATATATCAATCTAACCAAAGCATCTGAACTTTGGGAAATGCGGAGCAGAATGCCCTACTCCAAGATGGTGAAACTGTGGCCCTTCAGAAGTTGTTGGCTTCCCAGATCCCATTGATCCTAGCCAGCATGGCCAGTGGTCATGGATGATGGGAGCTGAACAGCTAGAAGGCCACAGGTTCCTTTCCTACACAATAGGCAGTAGTAGCCTCATCACATAACCACACCTGCCCTGATATGGCACACAGACTGGCTCCTCCAAAGACTGCTTTCAGTATTACAGAGGATAGATATAACAGGACACCAAGGGTGTTTGGATGCTGGCAGTAGGATATAATGCATGAGAAGGAAAAGCTTTGTCAAGGCCCCAAAGTATCACAAGTATGCGTATTTTTTTTATCTTCCTGCTCAAACTGCTACATTGCTTCATTTCAGGTAGCATTGGCATACTTGAAGCAACCATGACTAATTTACTGACTGCATTTTCAGCATGAACTTTACGTCTCAAGTTATTGCTTGAATAAGCTACAGCTGTTTGGGATGTTAAGGGTGAATGAATGCTCCTGACTGACCAATGTACAGTGCTACCTCGGGTTACAGACACTTCAGGTTACAGATGCTTCAGGTTACAGACTCTGCTAACCCAGAAATAGTACATCGGTTTAAGAACTTTGCTTCAGGATGATAAAAGAAATCGCGCAGCGGCAGCAGAGCAGCAGCAGGAGGCACCATTAGCTAAAGTGGTGCTTCAGGTTAAGAACAGTTTCAGGTTAAGAACAGACCTCCAGAACGAATTAAGTACGTAACCAGAGGTACCACTGTATTCAATTTGGGATGGGGGGGGGGGGTAACATTGGTCATACTTGGATCCAGATTAAGATAGTCATGCTTTAGTCTCACTGTAATCAGTGGGATTAAAAGTATCACTAATTTAGCCTAGATTCAACCTACAATGTAGTAACCTGACTCCTAAGACACTTCACCCTCAACTATTTAAATGCAAAATACCTTTACAGTATATTTAGCCATCAAATGAGCCTTAAGTTCATGAAGAAGCTAAACAGCCAGACATCTGGATTTTATATATATTGTCCCATAGATCTCCTGTCATAATATTGTGTCTCTTTTCAGACATTTTCGGAATATTCATCATGGAAACTCAGTCACATTTTCATAAGCCTTAATTGCTTATTTTAATGCATTCTAGATGACAGAATCAATCTGCTTTCTAACTCTCAGTTATTGCTATGCAACTATTGCCATTAGAAAACTATTTCCATTCTAGTTGTTGCTTCTGTGTATTGTACTATCAACTTATTATTTTTCCTTAGCTAATTTAATGAGTGAATGCAGTAGATTATTCCAGTCCTTACAAACTCACCCGAAGAAATGATACTAAAACCCCAGCAACTGTGGAGCCTCATATTCTGCAGTTTGTTCACATTTAAGATCAAATAATGATTTAAGATTGAACCCCCAGTATCTATGTCACTCCTTTCGAAAGGATTATCAAATGGAAAAGACCTCAGCCATCACCTTGCCATGCTAAGTGCCAACTCATACATACCGTACATTATTTTACTCTGCATCTACAAACAGAATATGGATTCACATCAGCTTGTACTAGTGTGAGCTGACTCTCCTGGAAAGCATCGCATCTGAGGTGACCTCAGGAGCAATGAAAGCATCCATCTATGAAGGCCCACTCAGACAAGTGAGTCCCCACTAGGTGTTGTAGTCACTAGCTGCTGAACATGTATGAGTGCACTGTCCCTCAGAAGATTCATCGCTGAAGGAAATGGAACCGCAACTAAAGAAAGCAAGCCACATTTTCTTTATGTATGATACATATACCAAATGCCCTGAAGGACCAATGGGTTGATTAAACAGAGGCAAGGGGAAAAGTCTATTTTTGCAGATTCTCTCTTCTGGAGAAAAAAATTATGGTTGGAGGAGGGAGGGGAAACTGGTGAAAGTTATCTCCTGCCTTCTGTTGGGAGGGGCCTCTGCTAGATCAAAAGCCCTTCCACAAGCAGGAGGACATTGGCTGCCACCCAATGAGTCCTTATAAATATAAATATCAGTACAATCAATGAAAGCCTTTCCCTGTAGCAACTCAAGGACAAAATTATTATAAAGGCACTGAACTGAAGAAACTTGATTACCACCCTTAGAAAGTGGCTTGCATAGAGAAGCGTGCTTTTTAGTTTAGAAAGCTTCTTTATTCTGTCATCATTCTGCAGTTTTTTGCATTTGTATGTGTGGCCACATTCAATACTAGCTAAGACAACTGTGAATACTTGTCTTGAATTCTGTCAGTTCTGAGTTCCTAAGACTCTTTAGATAAACATAGAGTTAGCCTAGAAAAGGAAGATGGTGGAGCTGGAACTTTTAAGATTCATCGCATTAAAACTACTTGTGGCTCATGGTACCAGACTTGTCCAGCCTTTCATTTTTCATCAACATACAACCATCATTTGAAACATACACTATGCCATTCCCTCCAATACTCAGCTATATTTTATTGCCAGGGGGCAACAACCACAGGCCAAGATCCAAACAGTCCTCAGACTTGAAAGTGATTCCACTTGTGGTGAAAAGGGTTGCTGCTGGAAAGGAAAGTCAGTAACTGCTATCTACCCTTGCTCAGCCAGTGGCATTGCAAGGGGGGGTGGGGGGCCGTTCACACCGGGTGCCATGTGTGGGGGGTGACAAGAAGGCACCCCGCGGGGTGCTCACCCTGCTGCCCCAGGGCGTGGTGGCGCAAGCAGCCATTGCGCTGCAGCAGCCGCATGTGGAGGATCCTCTGTTCACGGCTGCAGCTGCAAGCAGAGAATCCCGCCGCCGGCCGTACAACATTCAGGAGGCGCCACCGGCAAACCACTACGTACAACGCATGCACAGTGTCGCACGCATGTGCTGTACGTAGCGACGCCGCACATGCGCCCTATGTAGTGACACCACGCATGTGTCGTACGTAGCGGTGCAAAGCGTGCGCAGCCGGCGGTTTCCCCTGCCCCGGGTGTCGGTTAGCCTTCGTTCGCCCCTGCCCCCAGCCATCAGTGATAACTTTTGAGGTGTGCAAGAAAGCAGGTGAGTGCAAACTCCTGTTCTCACACACATGCACATGGCCAAGAATAACAAAGGAATGGCAATAAAAGATAGGGGACTTAATCTCTCAACAGCACTGAAACGTGATCGTGGCTTTCTAATCTCAGCCAATCAGTTGTTTTGAATTGTAAATATATATATTTGTGATGTGTGAGCTGTTATAGCAGGACTCTTAATTACAGAGCAGAGATGACACAATTATTAGCTGCTGTTCCCTTTCTACACAGTCTTCCCACCTGCACCTGTTTCCTCCTTTCCAGCACCGTCAGGCAGGTGTTTCCCTTCGGTATCTGTAATTATATGGAAATGTCATCTCCACATTTCAAAATCTCTCTCTGCCTTCACCTACTGGGAAGAAGACTATGGGCGGTAAACAGCTGAATTGCACAAACAGAATGACTTCAGCTTGGGCATCAGGACTGGCCAGCTAGAGAAATCTTGTGGTCCTCCAGATGTTGTTGGACAACGACTCCCTGACAACTGGTCCTCCAGATGTTGCTAGAGAAGAACACCCTGACAATTGGCTATGCTGGCTGAGATTGATGGGAGTTGGAGTTCAACAACATTTAGCGTGTCACAGGTTCTCCACCTGCCCTACTTTATTCTTTTGGTCAGTCATACTGTACAAATAGTTGGGTTTTTGCATAAATAAATAAGGATAATCTCTGCAAAGGACTTTCTCATTGGCATGATCTACATACCTTTGATCAGTTCATAAATGTTCATGTCCATGAGTTCACATATCAGTGCCACAGCGCCGGCTTTCTTGTCACTGAAGAGGAAAAAAGAGTGATCTTATTTAACTACATGGAAGAAAGGATAAAACTACTTATGAAATCCTTTGGTGGATGGGAGGTGGTCTCATATGTAAAAAGGCTAGAACTCAAAAGCAAAAGTTTTGAACTTATGTGGAGACAAAAGTCACTTTATTCAGTAGAATACAACAGTCTGAAAAACATTTTGTTATCATCCACTGACCACCTGTAGTCTTTTATTGGGCAGGTGGCATAAGATAGCCCACCTTACAATACGGGCAACTCCCCATTTACACAGGGGTTACATTCTGAGGCACCGTGTGTTTAAGTGAAATCACGTATATTGGGAACACCACTGAAAAAACCTGCAAGCACCCTCCAAACCTCCTTGCTCAAGCTCCAACTCTCGACAGGCCTCAAAGTTCGGGGCAAAGGCTCCTGGGATTGCACTCACAAAGGCTTGTGGGATTGCTAGACACTGTTTTCATGCAATTTCTGCCGTTTTTTGCTCAATTTTAGGGTTGTTTTTGCCCCTTTTCATGCCACTTCCAGGTTCATGGCAATGTGTGTGCGCATAGTCACACTTGCCTTCAATGCATGTAAATTGGGAGTTGCCTGTACATGTAATTCTCCTTAATAGTGTCATTACTTGAGTCCTTCATTGTACTTTTCTTGTACCGTTCATGCTGCCATCATCTACACTACCAGAGAACACAGATAAAGATGGAATAAAAGCAAGTTGTTCCTTAAAACTTGTACATGTAGAGTCTCGGTGTTCATGCTACCAGTGGCTCAATGGCCTTACTTAGATATATTACTCAGCCATTCAAGTGCAAGTGATTGGCAGCCCCAGTAGGCTCACTTCCCAACGCAAGGTTATTTCCTGCCCTCCTGGGAGCAGGGGTGTAGGAAAAGGCAGAATCTCATTCATTATGCCACAGGAAAATAGAGGAGCTGTTGCCTCAAACAACTGTAACCAGATTAAGACTGATCTGGCAAATGAAATTGTGATTCACCACCTCCGCATCATCTTAGGGAAATACTCACGGTATAGAAAGGGAAGGTGAAAGAAAGCATGTGGCACTTACAATATCACTTCATGCAACGTGAGGATATTTGGATGTGGATTCAGTCGCCTTAGTGCTTGTATCTCTCTCATACTGTTCACGTGGTCGATACTTCAGTATATAAAAAAGGGGAAAGATTAGGCTACTGTGTTAAGGTCGCTTTTGTTTGTTTGTTAAAATTACAGAAGAGTAAACACTTCATCCCCCCTCCTCTTTATTGTTGCTCTGTCCAGTCTGTGGATTGAGCCACACATAATCTCAAGAGATGTGTGAGACACATGCTTGGATGAGTGAATTAGAGCATTTCATGGTTTTCTCTTCCGGTAGCAGAAGAGTGTTATTTATTTATTTATTTTATTTATGTATTACATTAATAGCAGAGGCATCTCATGGCGTTCCCCCAGGTTATGAAAGTGGCTTACAAGACAGCATGTAAACTACTTCTGTAAGAGATCACAGAGAAGCCTCTATCTCTTGTCACCAGCTCTAACACCTCTGATGGTTGTGGGATCTGGAGAAGGGCTATGTACTATGTTTAATGCTCAAGACAAAAGAGAGACAAATTTGGATACGTCAGCCAAGTCCATTATTGAAAAATGTAGTGGTTGTAAGGTTAGTTGTCCTCTTTGAAGGCCCTCTTTTTTTGTATAACATTTATAAATATTCAGAATCAATTTTTAAATCAAACTTTGATAATCTTAATTTCAGTATTTCAACATTTAAGTAAAAAGAAAATCCAAAAAGCAGCTGCACCTACCTTTCAAAATGCTGTTTCATTTGTTTACATGCATAATATTGTCCATCTTTGAAATTTTGTACCTTCAGAACATCAGAAAATGTTCCCTCGCCAATCTTACCAATCGTTTTATATTCTAAAAAGGTCAAAATTTTAAAAGAAAACTAGGTTTTAGTATCGATAGCAAGCTTAATATCCTCAAGATTGCTTTAAATTCTTTTTCATTGGACATGTTTACAGTTATAGCTTACTTATTTATTCAACCAACTTTCCTATCATCACTGTATCTATCAAAAACTAAGTCTTGCATCCCTCCACATTGTATAAGGATTATGGAAATACAGCTCTTATTTATGGACAGCTGTGTGAGGAGCTCCACCTTGCTTAAGATTGCATTTGCTGTAACAACTCGAAGCTTTTCTTTGCTTAACTGCCTATCAGATGCTTCTTCAGCAAAATATGAAATAGTCATTTTACTCCCGTGGTCATTTATGAGATAAAATGTTAATCAAATTAGTGTCAATTTAGTTTTCAGTGATTTGAGTTTGCTGTGTAAGAGTATCAGAAATGAGCAACAGGCATTTTAAAGCTTGACCACTATGGCATTTAAATTCATGCCTATCTAGCCTTTAAGTTGGACTGTTTTGATTCTTAGAATCAAATAATCATTATTATTATTATTTATTAAATTTCTATACTGTCCTATACCCAGAGGTATATTGTTGGAATCCTTTAGTGAAATGTAGCACATGTAAGCTGGGATCACAGCTGTAGCTACATCTATAATCTCCTAATGCTCTGCTATGTAATTCAGAGAGTTTTACTCATGTGTGACATTACCACTCACACAGGGATAGCTGCCCATGGATATGGCTGTTGGCCCCCATATAGACAGCATCCCTCTTGCTATCATATTGATCACTCTCTTAACCATTCTTTAACCTTCTTTGGTGTTAAGTATCTGCAGACTGAGTCAATTCTAACTTTCTTTCCAATTATCTTCTGCAGATACCTCTGTCCTCTCTAATTTGGTTTAGTCATCTCCCATACATATCACCTCTACAGCAACTGCTTCTAAAAGCCTCCACTGGCTAACTTCTTATGACAATTAACTTCTTCAGACTGCAGCTAGCTGTAAAGAAAAAGTAGTTATTTCAGGGAGGGATGCGGGAGGCTCAAATTGCTCTGCAGCTGGAAAAGCAGATGCAGGTGTCTGCAACTCAAGGAGTGCACTGGCTCATAGCTGTACACCATTGATAGCTTTGGAAACATGTGTTTAAAACAGTTGGTTAAAACAAATAACCCCACCTTTAAAACTTTAGATTCATTGAAGATTATGAAGTCTGAACATGTAGACAACAAACTGTGCTCTAGCATCTAAACAGGTATGGGGTCTTCCACATATTCTTGGAGTAAAAAACTCATCATCCTTGACTACTGGCCATGCTAGTTGGGGCTGATGGGAGCTGGAATGCATTGACATCTGGAAGGACACAGCTTGTCTATCCTCACCTACCCTTCTTTTAAATGAAGTGTGACTATCAGAGCCACATATCTAATAAAGGCAAAGCACATGGAATCTAGGCCTATCCCCAGTTCAAACAGTAGAACACAGACTACAAAGAGTGAAGTACATACCACGGTCATGGTAAGAATTGGTTGTGTATCCCACCCCCCCATTAAATATCTCTTTTTACAATATATATCACTGCTTGATAATAAATTAAACAATTGCTGTTACCACCTTAGGTATGTTTACTTGACAACTCTATATAGTAACAAAAGGCAGGGTGGGGAAACTGTAGCCCTCCAAATAATGATGGCCTGCAACAGGTGTGGGGAACCTTTGACCCACCAGATATTGCTTAACTACAACTTGCATCAGCCCTACCAATGGGGGATGTCCAGGGATGATGGGAGTTGTGGTTCAGCAACCTCTGGAGGGACGAAAGTTCCCCACACATGGCTATGTTGGCTGGGGATAACTGGAGTTGGAGTTCAACACCATCTGGAGGGTCAAAAGTTTCCCACTCCTGAAGGAAGGCTTGTGCTTGATACATACATGAAAGGAAAACCCATTAAATTGTGTTTTGAGTAAGCATTATCAGATCAGGGGTTAAGAAGAGTTTTAAGGCTGGACTGCAGTCTGAAACATTTATCATGGCATGAGCTTTTGTAGATCATGTCATATAATTCTCCAGATGCATAAAGCAGGCTGAAAATATTATAGGCGTTCATATACTCCTGAATTGAAGCACACATCCTAATTCAGGCATCCCCAAACTCTGCCCTCCAGCAGTTTTGGAACTACAACTCCCATCATCCCTAGCTAACAGGACCAATGGTCAGGGATGATGGGAGTTGTAGTCCCAAAACAGCTGGAGGGCAGAGTTTGGGGATGCCTGTCCTAATTATTGAACATGAAACTAGAATAGGATACATACAACAAAGCAGAAGAAACACCACCTACAATCTCTGTTCAAAGCCTGAAAAATTGTGTCCTTTGAGAGGCAGTACCTAGCCCTGGGTTCCTCAACCTCAGCACTCCAGATGTTTTGAGACTACAATCATGGGAGTTGTAGGCCAAAAACATCTGGAGGGCTGAAGTTGAGGAAGTCTGACTTAGCCCAAGGTCACTCAGTGAACTGCATGGCTGGCCCAGAGGGGATTTGAATTCTTGTATCTCCCAGGTGGTTGACATTCTAACAGTTTTCCAAACTGTGTGTCACGACACATTAGTGTGCTGGCATGTTGCCTGAACGCTCCCTGCACTCCTCCTGCAGCTGGAAAGGGGTTAGTTTAACCTCCGGTTTGCTAGTAAAAGGTTATCAGAAATCCCCGTTTCCTGGGGACAGTCCCGGATTTGCAAACCAGTCCCCATACAAAATCCATTGAAGTTGAAAAGTGTCCCTGGATTCATTGAAAAAAATCTGGTAACCTTAAGTAAAACTGAATTACTGCGTCACAAAATGATGCATGTCTAAAAAGTGTGTCATCAACATGAAAAATTTGGAAAACTCTGCTCTAACCGCTATTGTTGTTGGCACTCTACTGCCTCTAGAGACAACTGAGTGCGCCCCTGAGGGTGAAGTCAAACCACTGCATTAACAGCACCAAAGTGACCTCCCTGGGGTACAAGCCTGGGCAGCGTTTGTGGAGTTCCAGGGCTGTCTAGTTGATGACACCCCCCCCCACTCGCCGCCCTTGGCCTCGCTGATATGATCCAAAGGAAAGCAGAGCAATACGTTGGGCACCAGCTTGGCTGCAGCAGTTGCTGGATGGAGGCGTACAAGGCGCCATCCAACCATCTTAGCTACTCCCTTCTGGATCTGTGTAGGGTTTTTACTCCTAAGCCTTGTCTTCTCCTGAATAAATCATGCAAGGTGGAGGTTTAGGACTGGAGTTCTCCTTCTCCAAACGAGCTACCTTCCCAGGTTGGCGAGCCCCATCTGCCCCTCGCTTCCCTCTACAGCACATGCAGAAACCACTATACCACACTGTTACGAACACCTCTTCCCCATCCCGACTGGCCACCCCCCTTTTTCTTTGCACACAGCTCTCATCCCCTCTCCTCCCCACCCCCCACCAAGCGGGATATCGAATCAGACACCTCTCGCTATAAGAATTTAGCATCTCTGTTTAACTAGCCGGCTGCCAGAAGATATACGCCGGCCTCGGCATCCCCCGGGCGCATCTTTCCAGGACCTGGAACCAACTTCTCCGACGCTATGTTGTAGATCATATACGTTACACACGTGTACACACGTACACCCACACCCACATATATATTCCATTAACCCCTCCTCCCCCGCCTCCTCGCGATCCGCCTTGAAAGCCGAGCTGCACCGGCTCCTCTCCCCCTCCCCCCCCCAATTCCCCTCAGGGAGACTCGCCGCTGCCGCCGCCCCCAGCGAGGCCGCCCCCTTACTGTTCATCCTCCGCTCGCTTTCCCCGCGCGTGCCCTCCGGTGGGGAGGGGGGTGTGGGGCGGCGAGGGTCCTCTCTGAAGCGCCAGGGCCCCCCGCCCTCCGCTCCCCGCGCCGAGAACTTGTCAGCGCGCCATGTTGTATCCCCGTCACCCTGGCAACCCCAGAGCGTCAAGCTCCCTCAACCCGGGGGCGCGACCGTGTCAGCCCCGCCCTCCGAGCGGCGCAAGCGCAGTTGCTAACCTCCGCCCTCTCCTATTGACTGCGGCAGCCGCAGGGCGGGCTTCATGGCGGCGGCGGGGCCTCCGAGGGGCGCATGCGCACACCGCGGCTCCTCTCCTTTCTGCGCGCAGCCTCAGTCGCCTCGCCCTATGAAACCCCGCCCCTCGGGCGATCCTTGCACATACGAAGTCAAGGGAGAGCCTAGAACCTTAGCCGAGTTGGAAGGGGCGCCCCAAAGGTCATCTAGTCCAACCCCGCTCGGCAATGCGGGAATCACAATCCATGACAGTTGCAACCTCTGCTTTAGAATCGTCAAATGAAGGAGACTAAGCTTATCTGAGAGTAAGTCGCCGTCGAACTTCCCTGTAAGCATTCTTAAGTTTGAACTGTAAGGGGCACCAGGTAGAATTACTCAATTACACACTTACAAGCGAGCAAGTTCCATTGCACTCAGCGAGGCTTACTTCCGAGTAAGCATCTCCTACTCCATGAAGACACATCTTGAGCATAGTTAAGCAAAATATAGTTGTTTTGAAAAGGAGCTATGTTACCAAAACCAACCACCACCCACTGTCAGAATTACAAAGTAGTTATTTTGGAGTGAGAGTTGACGTGACAGGCATTCAAAAGGAAAGAAATAACATGCTGGTTGAGTCGCTCTTGCAAAAGTCGCCACTTCCAGTACAGAACTGGGATTGCAGGAATGTCATCTTGCCTGTGGATAACTGCAGCTCGAATACTGTGTCCCAGTTCGCTAGATATCTCTGCAACTGCTCCGTGTAATGAGACAACATAGGATCTAAATAACAGAGATTTTGAAAATCCAGAATTCGAAGGTGTATCCAGCTCTGAAAATCAACCAGCTGTTACATCGTTTGCTCATAAACCTTTTCTCTAGCTGTTAAAAAAAGGGCATAGTGTTGACTCGTGTAGTCTATGCTCTGTGTGTAATAAATAGCCATTAGACGGTCATTAAACGAAGCAGCCCTTTTTCATAACCGCAGCTACAATTTTTCACACACTCTCAAATGGATCACTTTTGAATAGCATGCAGATCTGCTTCGTTTTACAGTGAAACACACATTTGTGATTTAAAGAAACGACATGCAACTCCAGAAGCACAGCCATTAATATTGTATGCGAATTCCAATCTTCAAAGTTGAGTCACCGAGTAGCAGAAAGAAGGCGAAGGCAAAACGTTCTCCTAGTGGCCGGTTAGCTCAGTTGGTTAGAGCGTGGTGCTAATAACGCCAAGGTCGCGGGTTCGATCCCCGTACGGGCCACGAGGAAGCCTTTTGCTTTTCAATAAAATGTTCGTCCGCCACAAAACAAAACAAACAAATGCTCCGTTGCCGTAAAATGTCGCTTAGAAAAAAAGCAAATTTGTTCATTTTGCAAAGAGCATAAAAGGCGACGGTTATGCGATGTTGAAAAACTATTTTCTTTTTAAGTTTACGATTTTTAGGGAAAAAATGATTGACTTCAAAATAAATGTATCCGCACAGCAACAAAAACAGAAAGCTGTAGTTAAGTAAAAACCACCCGGTTTTCATCCTGCGGAAGGGCTGTGCCCATTTCTGTACAGGCATTTCGAACAGATCGCTATGGAGACAAATAAGGCCAGAATACTCATGTTTTGTCAATCTATTTAATCTGCTCGGCATTTAGAACCTCGACTTTGGCAATACCTTCCATTTTAATAATAATAATAATAATAATAATAATAATGAATTTAAAGCTTTCCCCTTGGATAATGCAAACAAAACACGGCCTCTCCAGGCATAATTAACCTGCGATTTTATTTATTCCTATCTGCCCGAAATCCAGAATGTGCCCACGAGTTCGCGTCAAGGAGATGAGCAAGCGGAAGAGGGGTTCGAAGAGGAAGCACTAGGACTCCAGGGAAGCGACTAAACGCTTTTGAAGCTAATTTGACCCCGCTCGGCTTCCACCGCGAAGCTCTAACTCTTGCTCCTCCTTCCCACTCCACCCCTCCGCTGTCGTCACGTTCCGCAAACAGCCGAGCCCGATTCCTATTGGTCCGGCGCTGTTAGGTCCTCATGCGCGCGGTAGGGGCGGGGCTTAGGGAGACTTCCAACCGTCTCCCCTGACAGCAGCTAGTCGCTAAGATGGCGGCCTCTGAGGCGAGCGGGCCTGCGGACCCGGACTCGTTGCTCGGCCTACAGCAGCCGGGTGAGACCTTACCCCTTGGGAAGCAAACGGGGAGGCCCGCCTCCGGGAGGCCCGCGGGCCCCCGTATCGCCGGGGCTGCGGCATCGCCTCAAGGGCGGGAAGCCTTTTCTCCTGTAGCGCAGGACGACGGCCGCGCGGCTTCTCATCCCCACTTCCCGGCTCGGGGCTTCTGCTCAGCGACTTCCGCCTCGGCTTCGGCGGCCCCGCCGGTGTCCAGTATCCCGCACGACGCAGCGCAGCGGCTGCAGAAGGTGCCCCGTGTTCCCGCCAGGCTCCTGCCGCCCAAGGTATAAGAAATAAGCCTGTGGGGTTTAAGTGGGGGTTTTTCGTGAGGGGTGAGGGGGATCGCTGATGCTTAAGTCGTTGTTGTTGTTGTTTAGTCGTGTCCGACTCTTCGTGACCCAATGGTCCAGAGCACGCCAGGCACTCCTGTCTTCCACTGCCTCCCGCAGTTTGGTCAAACTCATGCTGGTAGCTTCGAGAACACTGTCCAACCATCTCGTCCTCTGTCATCCCCTTCTCCTTGTGCCCTCCATTTTCCCCCAACATCAGGGTCTTTTCCAGGGAGTCTTCTCTTCTCATGAGGTGGCCAAAGCATTGGAGCCTCAGCTTCAGGATCTGTCCTTCCAGTGAGCACTCAGGGCTGATTTCCTTCAGAATGGAGAGGTTTGATCTTCTTGCAGTCCATGGGACTCTCAAGAGTCTCCTCCAGCACCATAATTCAAAAGCATCAATTCTTCAGCGATCAGCCTTCTTTATGGTCCAGCTCTCACTTCCATACATCACTACTGGGAAAACCATGGCTTTAACTATATGGACCTTAAGTCGTAGAATGGTTAAATTGCTGCTTGCGGGGCGGAGGGCTGTTGCTATTTATTTATTTATTTAATAAATTTATATACCGCTTTTAATCCGAAGATCCCAGAGCGGCTTACAACATAAAAACACAAAATACATATTATTATTATTATTGTTATTACTACAGTATTGTTAAGTATTTGGTGTTTTTATGTTGTAAGCCGCTCTGGGATCTTTGGCTGTAGGGTGGTATATAACTATAATAATAATAATAAATTAATATAGGGTCACCAAAGTGCTGCTTTACATGGGTGCAAATGGTTTAGTGTCCTCTGAATGACAGAGAGAGCACTGGAAACTTAAGGTGTCTTGGGAGGAAAAGAAATTCTGGATCTCCTGTATACAAAGCAGGCACGCCTTTGAAGCAGTAGATTTACCAGAGAGCAAGGTAAGCAGTGCTTACCCATCACAACCTCGCCTGGGGTGGAGCTTCCCCAAAGTTGTGAACTTCTTTGGGGAACATCACCAAAACTTGCTTAGCTCTGACACCCTCCAGCCCCCCATCATGCCCAGGACACCCTGCCCTCCCCCCCCCCCGCCCTCCTCCACTACTGCTTTCTGCCCATTCTAAAGTTGCACAAGCATCTGCTCCCTCTGCTGAACTGAGGGGTGTACCATAAAGAAATGAAAGGAGATTCCCAACTTTCACAAATCCCGTCAATTAATTTCCCATGGATGAGACACCTACTGACCACGCCAGACTTTTACCCAGCAATCTGCTTAACAATAGCAGGTCAGTTAGCAGTTAAAACCACATGGTTTCTCCCATTCCTGCCCTTGATCTCCTTCAGGTCACTATTAAAAATTTACTCCACTCCCCATAAAACCTTAACTTTAATCCTTACAATGATATGACAAGTAGATAAACGTGTATAATAGTAGTTTCAGGAGTATGCAAGCTAGAGTATTTTTTTTTTTTTAAAAAGGGTCAATTGTGCTACAATTTCTGACCAATCTTGACTTGGATAAAAGGAGACTTTTAAAAACTAGTGTGTGGTGATCTAGATCAGTTTCATTTTCAAGAATGTATGGGAAACCTTATATGACTTTGTGCTTAAACAAGCTTTATTTTTTCTTACAGCCATTGGAAACCATCTGTGTCCAAGTACAGCCAGAACAGAAAAAAGAGAAAGAAAGATCAGAGCGGTCTCATGCAGCAATTCAAAGATCAAAAAATGTAACTCTGAATCAGCCACTTGAGAAAAATTCCAGGATTGTAGCACTCAGTGTTATTAACCCACATATTGCTACAGTGCCTAGACCACAGCAATTTTTGTTATATAAATCTTCTGAACCTACCCTTCAGCTGCTTCTGCAGAAACCTTTACATCCTCTTGGACAAGTTTCCTCAGGCAAGATAACACATGAAGTATTCAATGGCCTTGCTGTCAAGGGACAGGAAAACATATCTGTTGCAATAGCTGCTTCAGATTCTCCAAATGTTACACGCACCCCATCTTGTTCAGCAAATTCACTCACAAACCACGAGAAGAAATACAAATACAGAGTTAAAAAATCTCTAAAAGTGAAAACTCGTTCTGGGCGGATTTCAAGGCCTCCCAAATATAAAGCTAAGGATTACAAATTCATTAAAACTAAAGACTTGGCTGACTGTCACCAGTCTGATTCTGATGACTATGCTGAGCTAAGTCTAGAAGATGATGAAGGAGGCGGCAAGGAGAAGGAAGTGTGCTCGTTATTTGGTCCCTTGAACTATGACCTGAAGCCAAAATCGTTTAAATGTCAAAGCTGTGAAAAATCCTACATAGGAAAAGGAGGATTAGCACGGCATTATAAACTTAATCCAGCTCATAGGCAGGAAGAATCTTCACAATCTTCTCCTATAAATAGAGAGTTGCTGGAGTGTACTGGGCAGACAAGTTGTGAAAGTGTACGTCAGACGCTTTCACCACCACCAATTAGTGCCCCTTTAATAAATGAAATTGGATCAGCTGTAGACTTGAAAAATAATCTTCCTATAGAGAATAAGCAACAGGTAAGAGAAATATATATTTATTTCTATTTCAAATTATCCAGGGAATGGTCAGCTCATGCCCTCTGCCTTTCCAGAGCAAGCTGGATCTCCCTTTGCCACTTATCTAAATCCAGTTCAAGGCTTCAGGAATCTATACAATAGGCTTCACTGAATGGCATTGCTGGAATATTTTAAACAACTGCACTATTGACGCTTCTAATTCTAAAAACTAGTAGCTCATTAAAGTTAGGAGAAAACAGGTGTATGCCATTCTTATCCCTGCAATATGAAGAGGGAATTAGTCTGGGATAGAGGCTGCTGGTAACGTTTAAGTATTTAATGGACAATCTATTCTAAAGGCAATTTCTAATCAATGTAATGGGGAAGCATACCATACAAAAACTCCTTTTCATGAATGGCATTTATCATATGAAAGCAATACAGTGCTGTATTGATACATGCATGTCTTAAAAGAGCTTTAAATACTGTGAATTAGTGGTCATGATTACTGGATAGATAAGGTAACTGGTGTAAAAGTGTTGCTAGTAGTCTCATTGCCTTCCTCCTTCTGAATTGCAAGATTCATTTTGAAGCTTCCTTGCAAGTAGCAAGCAAATGAAAACTGCTTACCAGCTGCAGTAATTCCAGAGGCACCATTGTTTTGCCTTGTTGCTCTATCAGTGCTCCTTACCGTGTCAAAAAGCAGGTTGTCCTTGTTTCTGGAAGTAGACAGGGTTATGTGAAAATAAATCCTAAAAAAGCAAAGTTAGCAGCACATGCAAACCATAATGATGTGACATCGCGGTGCATTAAAGGTAGGAGAAAAGGAATTTGCAATCTTCCTTGTCTTGAAGTGACATGTGGGAAGTATATGTGTCTTTTAACTCCGTTTTATAGGATAATGTTAGTATAATGATTCCAAACTGAAAAATTAATACAGTCAAATTTAATACAAAAATTAATAGTCAAAATTAATACAAAAAATTAATACAGTCAAAACTGTTTAAAGCATTCTTATGAACATTTTTTAAAGTATTCTACATCTACAGAAGATGGAAAGTTAATAGAACATCAAAACACCGATTTATTGTATTTGGGTCCTGGAAGACCCCGACAACCAAGAAGGTGTGGCCGACCAAAGAGAGCTGAAAGATCAAGGTATTCTGGAAGATACAGCAGACGCAGTCAGTTCTCTTCAAAGTGTCTTAATAATATGTCAGCAGAGCACCACAGTATACTTAGAAGGAAAGCTAGGCTAAAAGAGGTATGGTTCCTTTTCACAATTGTTCATGCTCACTTGTCTAGTGATAGTTTCTCCATTAGGCTACAGTGCTCACAATACAATCTTAAGCATGTTTACTGAGAATTGGGTCTCAATGAGCTCAGTGGGACTTACACCTTGGTAAAAAAACTTAGGATTGTGAACCTAGAGAGGCCTGGATGCTTCCCCACTTCTGAACTATCTGGCCCTCTGGATTCACACCAGTACGTCTCCTCACCCACCTTGAGTGACTTTGCCTAGCTGGAATGTGCTGTTGTACCTTAATAGTACCTTACTTACTTGAATGGAGAGATATGTGTTTGCATGTGTGTTGAAACCTATGACTTTTGTGTAGTTGGAAAGAGATCCTACAGTAACCACTTTTGCCAGCCGCCCTTGCCGCCATTGGTGTATGGCTTCAAGAACGTTGCTCATGAGGAAATGCTGCCCCAGGATTGACAAAGGTTCCCCTTAGTTAGACTCATCTATTTAAAATATTTTGATAACTTGAAATGGTGTCTCAGTTGGGCAACACATATTCCTGAAATTATTTTTGATATAAGTATAAAATGGGGAGATGGCTGGTGCTATCTTATAAGAACTATCCCTTTCTCTTCAAGCAGGAGGAAATGTTTCTAAGGGTGCCTGCTGTTTCATCTAAGAGGAAGCATGCCTTTCTCATCAAAGCTATTTATACAAATGTGACTATTTATGCAAATTCAACCATTTAAAACTCCTACAACTTATTTAGTTATCTGGTGAAAGACTACTATTTTTTCTTTCAGAATCTGCCAGCTAAGATTCTACTTGGTAGCTAGGCTTTCATGTAGTAAATGAGGCTTGAAAACTTGGATAAAGTGTCTGCCCATGGCAAAATAATCCAATTGTGTGTGCTTCAAACAAGTTGTACATGTTTTCTGCATTAGTTTTGATCATCTCCGTGCAGGAAGAATGTTGTGTGAGTTGGACCCTAGATCTCACTGCTGGGATTTAAAAATTGAATTTATTCTGGCAATGACCCTAAGAACTGTCTCCTAACATTGACACTTCTCAGTGATTTATCTGTTTTCTATAATAAATTGCTCAGATATCATGCATTTTTCTTTGTTCATTTCCATGTATTTAGACTTGGCGTTTTAGCGATTTGACTTTATGGCTTCTCTAAAGAAATTATTATGGTCTTTAATAGCTGATTCAGCAATGTGCCAATGAAGATTTTATGGAGCTGGCTCTTCCACGCTTTACAACACTTGTTACTGTATCTGAATTCCTATTGATGAAGGTAAGACACATCTTGCAAACTTAGTGTAAAATGCACAAAATAAATGAATAATAAATACTATCTGCAAATGTGGATTTAATTTCCTATAGTCAATCTCTTTAAACTTGAGTCTCTCATGGGGGTATGAACAAAAATTGGATGAAACCAGATTAACCTGGAGGAGTACAAGGAATTACATGGTGGAAGATTGAAGAAGTGGGACACATCACTTTCCCTGCCCTATTTGAAGTTATAGTTTAGGGGAAAGTCAACAATTTTATTTCACTCTTTATGGAAATAAAGATTAGTACAGTAAGTTATTCCAGTGAGATATTTTTCTCATAACAGGTAGATAGGAGTTATGGTTCTTAACATAATCTTCCTACACCTTGAACCACAGCCTCTGTTGTCTAGTTTTCTTAACTCCACAGTCCCTACTTCTCCAGCCTCTGTTTAACATAAGATCAATTTAAGCCAACAGCAACCAGATGGACTGACAGCTGTCATCCAAACCAATGTGGTCAAGATAGGGGACTTGATGGAGAGGTTCAAATAGTGCTTTCTGCCTTTAATTGCCTGTTACTTGTTTGCATTATAATAGGCTTGAATGATACTTATAGCACGTGATTGTGAATTTGCTGATATTCATGTAGCTTTTGTTCCCAACCAGGTAAAAAAAAATTATCCAACAAAAGCACTTTTTCCAGAAGTATACCGGGAATTTGAAGAGCTGCACACTATAGTAAAGAAAATGTGCCAAGACTATTTGAGTACTCCTGAAGTAAACAACCCTCTGGCAATAAAAAACCCAAAGGTATGTTGGGTAGTTCCGTGTGTGGCTGTGAATCAAGATCCAGTAGCTAAACTGAGTGCAGCAGGTGAAACTGAACACATTTTCTTTAAAAGAAGGAGTGTGAAGATAAATAGCAAATACTGAAGATAAGCAGAAATTAAGTACATCTTATTCTATATTTGCGCTTCTGTCTTTTGCTTTTAGGCCTACTTGCTAAGATCAAATATAGTACCTTGGAGTAAAAAACGAATCACCACAATAGCTAAATAATTTTCTGGTAAAGCAGCTTTATTTACAAACATGATACTCAAAATATTAACAAAGACGACTTGGTAAGGTCTAATAAAACCATCCTCGAAATAATGAAAGCAGGTACATGCCCTGCTGACTGTAAATAAGAATTTTGAAATAATGAAATTTACTGTGAATAAATTGTGTATTACTGGTCTAGGACAAAAATATTGTGTCTCATCTTTCATAGGTGGCTGAATCTCTAGGAATTATAGGCAGTGATCTTGAAATGCAAATGGTTCAAACAATAGACTCTTCACCTGAGTGTATTAAAATTGCTGATGCACCTGTATGTACAGAGATTCTGGGACAGAAACGAGCAACTGAGGTATAAAATAGGTGAATTCTGCCACATCAATAATACTGTACAAACCTTGTAGCATATTTAACTTTTCTTGTGCTTTTTTGTTTGTAAATGTGTTGCTGAAAATAAGCTGTTGCATATTTCATCTCCCATACAAAATTGGTAAATAATTGGTAAAAAATTGGTAAAATAAGCAAACCATACTTTTTTGGCATAAGTTCATTCACTTGGATTCTTGTGTGGCACAAAGTGCTGCCAAATGAACAGAGCTTTTTAAAATACTGGAATAATTTTAAAAAGTTGACGTTTGATAAATAGGCTGGTAAGTTTATTTTCTCTCTCAACAGGGTTCAGATGAAATGTTGCCATTTGCAAAAAAGATCAGAGCTGAAAATTTGTTAGAAAGTGTGACTATCAGTTCAAGTCATGGTGAAATAAAGGAAAGAAGTCCTGCATATGAAGGTAGTGGTATGTGAATTCTAATATCTCCATTCTTTCCTGAAGATAAAATTACGTGCAAATAGCTAGGAAGCTGAAAGAATACAATGACCCTTTAAATTGTAGTGGTATAAGTCTAAAAATAATGTTGAGTAGGGAGAGAGAAAAAGGAAACTTAGCTAAAAATTTGCTGTATCCTTCACACTTGCATTCTCCTTTCTTGCCAAGGTACTTAATGCATACGTTTTCCAAAAGTTGTTTTCCCCTTTATTGGTGATTTGAATCCAGATTTCACTAAATGAATGTCAATACTGCTGTTTTAGAAACACAAGCTTAAAGCCCCATTGGGCATACAAAACTAACTATACCTTTGTTTAGCTCTCAACCTATATTGGAAGGAAATGTGATATAATGCAAGTATTTATTATTGGTAAATACTCCACCACCTGGCTACTTCAGGGATAAATGTTAATGCTGCCAAGAAGATTTTTAAAAAATTCTGTTGCCAAAGTAGAAGCTGTTTGTTTATAAACTATTGATTCTATTATACCACTTAATGCTTAATATTATACTTAAACAGCTTAATTTTTTATATGGGTAGCATATACCACATTATATACCACAATCAGGTGGTATATAATTTTTATGAAATAAATATTTTATAAAACACTTCAGTTTTTGTCTGTTTTGAAAAGCATGCATGTAAACTGAAGTTTTGTGTTTTTTAACTTGATTTTTTTAGGTTTCCCCCCAGAACAGAACTGCGGAGCAAACATTTGCACTGGAAATACATTACAGCAAAAGGAGCACCACAAATCACTTGAACTAGAAGCTTCAAATGAGATTGCAGATACAGATCAGTTCCTGCAAGGGAAGGCTGAGGTCTTACAACCTTCAAGTGTATCAGGGTTGGATTGTTCAGGCTACCTATTCTCACGGAGTGAAAGGTTGCCACTTTCCAGTTCAGAATGTTCACAAGAAAAGATGGTGGCAGTGTACTCGGATAATGCAGCAAGCGGACTAAGTGTGTTTGAGATTTGTAACTCCACAGCATCAAAAAAAGCAAATCAAAATCCTTCCTTGTCAGTGCATGAAGAAAGCAATCGTAATGAAAAATATCAAGAATCTCAGGAAGAAGCGAGGGTTTTGTCATTAATAGATTGTGAACATCCTAGGGTATCTGATTAAGCAAAATCTTCCCAAATTAGTAACATGGCAGTAGCTAATCCATTTGGGTATCAATGAGATAGTGTTTCTATATGATCTTAGAAAACTCATTGACAATCTATTAAAAAGATGACTGGATGAGCTAGAAACTCTTTTCTAGGGATATGAAATAGTTCAGGCTTTGCCTCATCCTGGTGCTGCTGTCTTTTTCAACCAGTGTTGTAACCAAATTGATGATCCTGCTATGCACTTACACATTCAAGTTCTTTGGAAAGTACAGAGGCTCTTTTAACAACATTGAACTTGCTCAGAGTAAAGCCATTATGAAAATATATGGGTTTTTTAAAAAAACTTTCTTATAGTGTATATTTTTGTTATTAAATCTTAATTTTCTGCTGCTTGTGACCTTTGTGCAATTACAACTAACGTGACTGAAGAGTAACTAGAATTCCAAGTAAACTGCACTGTTTACCAAACTGATCCGTTTTCTGGACACAACTTATTACCAAAATCACACTGCTTTTTGGCTAAACGGTAGGATCAAGAACCAGCTCACTGGTAAGAACCTTTTTTATAAAATTGGTAATCTGTGCAAACAAAGGTAATGGCATTCAGTGCTGGATATCAAACTGTAACTGATGGTTTATCTAGTTCAAATTAAAGGTACTACATATACTATCCTTGACACCTTGGGTGTGTCAGGTCATTTTGATGTTTTGAACACAGGAGCTGCTCTAAAGCTGCGAAGCATAGAGGGATTGTATTTCAGTCAGTTACGAAGTGAAAGCTTCAATCTGGTAAGTAGGTCACTTTCATATTTAGATATTTATTATCATCTGGAAGAGTGGGCCTCCATGTCCCAGAGATGAATCCAATCCCCCAACATACAGACTTCAGTGACAGACTTCAATGAGGCTGTTCAGATTTAGATAATTTCCCAGAGTAGCGGCAATTCTAAAAAGCATATGCCTCTGGGCACAACCTGAGCCGAAATGGTAATGTAGCATTTGCCTAATGTTAACAATTTTCTGTTCCCTAAGGTAGAAATGCAAAAAGTTCCTAATAGCCATTGGTGCCTGAAAAAAATGGGCCTGGCAGCTAGGATGCTGAGGAGGACAGGAGGCTGTTAGTGATTTGCCTCTTGTATGTGTTTCCTGAAATCCCCAGTGCTTTCTGTGCTGTCATGGCCTAGCAACAGAGACAAGGATGGGACTTTATGGGATTTAAATATCGGCCTTGTAATCCAAGGCATGTGTTAACTTTTCTCATAGCCCTGGTGAAAGATACAGCTACAGTCATATTTCGATTATAAATGAGGAGAGAGTGCTAGTGCACTCAGGTACTGCTATCAGGCTTTCCACAGGCATATAGTTGGCCATTGAGAACAGTATGCTTGACTAGATAGACCATTGGCCTAATCTAGCAGGCTCCTCTTACACTCATGGTGTGAAGAAGAAGAAGAAGAAGAAGAAGAAGAAGAAGAGTTTGGATTTGATATCCCACTTTATCACTACCTGAAGGAGTCTCAAAGCGGCTAACATTCTCCTTTCCCTTCCTCCCCCACACCAAACACTCTGTGAGGTGAGTGGGGCTGAGAGACTTCAGAGAAGTGTGACAGGCCCAAGGTCACCCAGCAGCTGCATGTGGAGGAGCGGAGACACAAACCTGGTTCCCCAGATTTCGAGACTACCGCTCTTAACCACTACACCACACTGGCTCTGTGAAAGCTGTGAAAGTTCAGACTTTAAAACAAAAGAAAAAGGAGTTCCACTGGATATTGAAATCTTTGAAAGCAGATTTTTAGAGACCCTAAAGTTAATCAAGCTCTGTTTTAGAATTGTTTTGATTCTATTATTTTACAAAATTTATATAAACCTGGATGGTACTAAAACCTCTTAAGTGGTTTTGTTTGTTGTAATCCCAATATGGGACCTGCTAGGTAGATACAATCTTAGAAAATAAAGCAGACTTTATTGAAAAGTTGGAACTATACAAAAATATATAAATTGCATTGTGTTTAATGAATTAGCAGTGCAGTTCAAGGCAAGTGCAACTTTATAAAGTGGTAGGAAAGGTTAGACCAGCCTGTGTCCTGTTTCCAATAGCATGCTTTCTAGTAATACTTGGCTGGTATTCTCAATGTAGGGCTGGTATAACCATGACGATAAGTAGGCCATCAGGAGATCTTGGTCAGCGGTATGAGCAATCTCTTGCACAATAGTTTGCTTGAGTTTTAATTCCTTTGAGTACATGTTCAAGAGCTTTCCAGAAACTTCATCTGAAAAAGATAAATTAAATCAAGAAGTAGCTCTGGAAATACATAGGCATTCCGAATATGGCTTAGGACAGCAAATGAAGAGAAGAATGTGCACTAACTTTGTCCCCACCCTCCTCTCAATTAGATGCTGCGTTTCTTAGCAACTGTCTGCAGTGGGAAAACATCATGTACCCCTGTGCACCTTGAAAGCCTGATTTTTTTTTTCAGGGTTTCAAAATGCATAGATACAGCCATGATTCCAGGAGGCTTCCCTGCTGCAGACAGTTTGATAGGGAACAAATGGTGAATGTGGTACCCTCAGAGTGCATACTCTCATATGTATTGACGAAGCCATAATTCAGAATGCCTGAGTAGTGCTCTGATTTTGCTTCATATTACAAATGCTGAACATACTACATTGCTAGCTAGATTGCTTGCCTATAGTTTTTAAGCTTTAGAATTAATTAACTCCTCTTCCATCCCTCAAGTTCCATATTTCTCCTGTTGCACAATTTTTAAAAAGCTTATCTGGTTTCAACATATGGAATTCTAGGAATTGATGTGGGTTGATGATGTGAAGCATTCTCTCCTGAGAGCTATAGTTGCCCTGTAGAGTTGCAATTCAAGCAATATAAGCTAAATTTAATTTCTTTAGCTCACAGTATTCCACTCTCATTTTCAAATGAATATGCTTCAGCAGAAAGAAATAGCAGTATCTCAAAAAGGAAGAATTTACTTACAGAAGTAAGGAATGGGCCACGTGTGAAAGAATGGTGTCTTCTGGTCTCCATGATATGCTTCTAAGTCGCAGATCCCTTTAGTAGTTGAACATAGTTTTTCCATTTTCTGTTGTATTTTTGCCTAACAAAGTTTTAAGTGTCTGTGTAAGAAGCTAATATTTTGTAACCAACAGAACAATCCTAACCATGTCTATTCAGATGTCACATTGAATTTTATGTTGGAACTGCCCTGAAATCTGCAGATGAAGCGCGATATACAAATTTAATAAACAATAATAATTACGGTAATAAATACCATATTTATGTGAATCTAATGCACCTTCAAATCTAATGTGCACCTCAGTTTTCAAAACCTTAAAACCAAAAAAAGTACAGTAGTACCTCGGGTTAAGAACTTTACCTCAGGATGGGAACAGAAATTACGCAGCGGCAGCAGCAGGAGGCCCCATTAGCTATAGCGGTACCTCAGGTTAAGAATGGACCTCCGGAATGAATTAAGTTCGTAACCAGAGATACCACTGTATTTGCTATGTCTGTGTTTTTCAAGCTTGCAATTGAGCCTAATGCACCATCAAATCTAATGCACACTCTAATTTCCATGACATAATTGGGCCAAAATGGTACACATTACATAAGAGTAAATAATGTAATAACAACAATAAATGTGTTTTTGTCCTGAAGTGGCAATCCTAGACCCACCTACCTGGCCTAACCTCAACTGAATTCAATGTGACTTATTTCTGAGTACACATGAATACGACTGCAGCTTAACATATGTTCTATCTGTGCAGGCTACTCAATCCCTACTTTCAGAAACTTCACAACCAGGGAACTTTTATTACAAAGACTGGATAACTGGATTAGAGACAAATCACTAATTAAAGTATTCAGTCAGTACTGGACTAAAATTAGTAGTTCTCAAAGGGCATTTTTCACAACAAAACATTAAGAATAGTTTCAGTTTTCCCTTCTGAATGTTTTGCACAGAAGAGATTCATTTTTCATTTGGCTGATTGCTCCATTAGCTAGATTTGCATATAATTCTTATACCCTCTCTTGTGAAGGGATGTTGTCTTGAATATTCAGGGGAAACATTGTTAAAAAGAAGACCTCTAGATCTCCCACAAGTGGCTATGGCCTCTCCAGAACAAGGGTTCAGAAACTGTCCAGGAGTTTCATTTAGGTGGTCTGCAATGTATCCATAAAATACAGTTAAAAGTCACACAGCATCTAGCAGTGTGTGTTATAACTGCTACAACCTGCAGAAAAATCACTTAACGATTCCCCTGGGTTGGGGAAAGTTTTGGGAACCACTGATCTATAGGAGGATGGTGGAAACAGAAAAATGCAGTGGGGGTCTTAATAAAGAGAAATAGAGTACCATGTTTTCAAAAGTATCAAGTAGTTCTGTACAGCACTCCTCCAATTCTACATTGTAGTCAACTGGTCGTCTTCCGGACTCTGAAGCAATATTATCATGTTCTATTTCCAACTTGCCATCTTTGCACCTAAAGAAAAATGTCATTCACTGTACATAATAGGAGCTCTGTTCCTCTGACAACTCCTACCCCTTGTTGCCTATAATATATAGGGTCAACTGTAGTCAGTGCCTAATGCAAGGTAAATTGTTACATTCATATCATGCAGATTTTAAAAAGTGATGGCCTAGGGTAATAAATTTGCATTGGAACAATCAACAAGATCTTTCAATATACTTACTCTGCAGAAATTTTGATGTTCACGATTTTGGTGGCAGTGGTAAATCCCTTATTATTCAGAGTTTCCCACTTCATCATTAAATTATGCCAGTCTGCTGCATTATCTTTAATTTTTCTTGCACTGATGGATAATACAGGTGTCTTGGGAGTTGAGCCTTTGGCTAATCAAAAACACAACAATAAAACCCTTTAAATAGGAAGAGGGAAAATATGTGAGACATTTTAGACTGCTGGCGACATTTTTTTTTGGTAATGTAATAAAATAAAATAAACAACAACCCTATTCTCATTGTTTTGTGAAGTTTCAGCCTCTATCCTCATCTGGCACTTTGCTTCAAACCTTCAATAAGAAGTTTTATTTCACTGATAGAAAACCGACAAGTCTCTGCCCACTGCAACACTGTGCGCCTGCCCATTGCCCATCACCCAAACATGTGAAGAAGATGACCAACCCAACCCAACCCAGCCGGGAGCTGGGATTGTAGTAGCATTGCAGGATCATCTTGCTTCCTTCGCAACCCCATAACCAGTTCCCAAAATTCACCCTTCTCCCTGCTTCCATTCAGAAACAGCCTCTCTCAACTCCCGCCATGGCCACCTCACAACATATCCAGTGCTGGATTTACCTATAAGCTAAACAAGCTATAGTTTAGGGCCCCTGGGGGCCGCCAAAAAATTTAAAGGAAAAAAAACCTGGATGTACATTTCCAAAATAAAAGATAAACAAATAAAACAAAACCTACATACAGCAACAGTGTTTTGTGTTGTGTAGGCTCCAATGATGGGCCCCACCTGCTAGCCTGCTCCCTAAAATATCACTGCTTTGCTCATTTCTATGTACTGTATAGGGTGCCTACATTCTGCATGTGCAAATGGCTTTAGATACCTATTAGGTCCATAAATTACTATATAGCATATATTCAACACAAAAAAGCGACTATTTGTTGTTTACAAAGGACAGCTGGACATATAAAGGGCCCCATTACCTTCAGCAGCTTAGGGCCTCATCAAACCTAAACCCGGCCCTGAACATCATCTTATAGTTCTGAAGTCGGAGGCCAACCCTGCCTCCAGTGGCGGGGAGTTCCACCGTCCAGCTACCCTTTCATCTTCAGCTCCATCGCACCCCCCCCCCCCGGTATAACTTGAGAGGGAGGAAAAAACTGCTGGGTTGTGGCGTCCCCCTCCCAATGCGCCTTTTTCTCCAGCAACCGCTTTCCCTGGTGGAGGCACCCGGGGCCTCCTCCGCCGCAGGAGCTGCAGGCCGCGCTGCCGCCCGCTGCCTGGGGAAGAAGCGCTTACCGGCCATCTCCGCCGACACCCGAGGCCGCTCCCTCCCCTCGGAAGTGCGCTCACGTCCGGCTCCGCCCAGCTCCGTCGCCCAGCGCTGGAGACCCAGCGCCGCTGGGCCTGGGGGCGACGCGGGAGCTCAGGCCCCGGCCCTGGCCCCTGCTGAGGTGAGGAGGGCCGCCTAGCGCGGCGGGGAGACGGGGTGGGAGCCTCCTGGCTGGGCGGCCCTCTCTTCTTCCCTTCCCTGGCTGCAGGAGGCGATAAGAAGGACGCTCACCGTCCGGAGAACCCCCTTTTTACGCATTCCTTCCCGGGTTTCCTTCGAGAGACCCGGCGCTGGAAACACGTGTCGAGGCTCCGTCCTGACGAGCTCTGGGCGGTTGGTCGGCTTCTCTGCCCGCCAAGGCACGCACAGTGAATGAGGCTTGCCTTGAGCATCTCTCGCGGGGGTGAAGCGGGGGCGCATGTTTGGGAACCGCCGTGTGCTGGGTTTGTTTACCTCCTTTAGTGTATTTCGGCCGCCTGCCTGTACTCTTGTTCCGTTCATGCTTCAGGTGCGGTGGTTGGGCTTCCCAACAGTGCTGATTATTACTCTATCGATTCATGGGATCTCTTAATTCTGCCCTCTTTTATCACTCATGGGTTAGAATTGTCATTCTGCATTGAGGAGGAAGGACAAAAATCCACCCAGAAGTTTTCCCTTCTCCCATTAGTCTTTTCTTTCTTTCTTTCTTTCTTTCTTTCTTTCTTTCTTTCTCGTAGATTTGTGCTTTCCTCTTCATGCCCTTCTTAGCAAAACAAATAAATAATACAACTTCTACACGGCATTGAAATGGGGGTGGGTGGGAATGCTATCTCTTTAAGCAACTCCTCTCACTGCTGCACAGTTTGCAGAATTAATATTGCAGCATCCACCCTTAACACCTCCTGGGTTCCTGAAATGAAAACATATTCCGAGAAGCTTTTCCATCCTAAATATCTGTAGCTAGGAAAGTGGCAAAGTTCCTGATACTTGAGCTGTGCATTTACTAATTCTGCAAGCTACATATGTTGGCACAGCCACCTTGTAGCCCAGTGAACTTCAGTTATTTATGGTACTTCTTTCACTGTTCTGCCTGATGCTTGTTGAATTCTTCCTTGGACAAATCATTTATTTGTTACAAATGTATGCTTTTGAAAAAGGTAGCTCCCCTGGGACCTGGTTTTATGTTCGTTTAAAAAGCAAAACAGTTGATGCTGTCCCTTCAAAGTGATTTAATGGTTTCATTATTTGAGCTTCTGTTACTTCAACAGGAGGATAACACACATTGTTTTCCAAAATTGTCGTCTGCAACAAAGATGTATCCTGCCTTAGGGTAGTGGACTGAATGTGATGAACTGGCTGCTTAAAGCCATAGGATTCTTCGATGGAAGACTAGCGGAGTGAGTACATCATAACCCTTGGTTTTGACATGAAATTTAATATTTTGTTTTGAAAAAAGTACCAGTATCCAAAATTTATTGTAACCTTAGCTCACGAAATAGAAGTTCCCTAAAAACTCTTAAGCGCACTGTGTTAGCAGAGCTTAAGCAATCCAGAGGGCTGTCACATGAGAACTGGGTGTGGAAAATTAGCAAGGCATACACTTTGACCTTTAATGGTGCCTAATTCCAATGCTGGTTCTTCCCTGTGCGTACATAGGCAGGTAAATGACAGCTGGCCACCCCATGTTCAGTGATGGGTTGTACATAATTTTCTACACTTAAGGCAACTTTATAATGTATGAGGAGGTCTTCAATGCATATTTAGATGTCAGTAGTAGGAGTAAATCATATGACCCAATGCAAGAGGGATGCCAGGATTTAACTAGACTTCCCCCCCTTCTCCACTATTAGCAAGGGACAATATTTATTTGGAACTTTTACTTTGATTTTATCTCAGAAGTGCCTTTCGAAAGAATACTAGTTTGCTCAGCTTCTTTTACTTGTATGTGTGGCTTTTACTTGTTATGGTCTTGAGTGCTTGCATAGACATTAATTCTGCATAATTTCCTGTGGTGGCAGAGATGGAAGCGTTGGCATTGGTTTGAATGAACAGGATTGCTGATCTAGCACATAGTGGCTATGTTTGCAAGTTGTGGCAAGCCATAGTTAATGGTTTTCTGTCAGCAACACATGTGACTTCCACATCACTCCTCCCCAAGCATGACTGGGAGGAACAAACCATGATCCCTGACTTAGTGTTACATCCAAGCTGAGTACCATGGTTTGTTTTGCTCCAAATAAACCATGATGTGAAACCAAGAGTTGTTCTTGACTTACCATTAGGTGTGGGGATGGGGAAGAGATTTGGCACTAACATTAAGATTCACTGTTACATCTTTGGATCAGCCTCTTAGGGAGTATTTTTGTTTTTAAACTCTGTGGGATTCATAAATGGGACCCGGGGCACAGAAGGAATTGTGAATTTTGCATTCTTTGGGAACATTCCCCAATTGTAGTGATGTTAAATCAGGGGTCGGCAAAGCTTTTGTGGCTTGGGCTGGTTCACTGTCCTGCAGATGCCGCAGTGGGCCGGAGTGCGCACGCACGCACACATGTGCAAACACTATTTCCGGTGTGGAGGAGGCGTGTGCAGCTTCCCATTGGCTGCAGGAGCTTCCTGCAGCCAATGGGAAGCCAGCCAACATCGCGGAAGGTGGTCCCCGCTCTGCTCTGTGCCAGTTTAGTGTGGCACATGGGAGCCGACTGAGCGGGCGGCAGGGGTCCATGGGCCGGTTAAACGACCCCTGTGTTAAATGAAAGACAGGAATCTTGTGCATCAATTCTCACTGCTATTTGCTGTCCAAGAGCTTGGTTTCTGGAGGAGAAGAGGGAAGCTGGGTAAAATGCATGTCTCCCTTCCCTAGCTTATTGAAGCAAAGCTCCTTTGTAAACCACGGTTCGAAGTTGGCTTATTTCTGCAAACTATTGTTAAGGCTAACCACAGTTGGTCTGGCTTTGAATGGAACTCTGAACCGCAGTTAATGGAAGTGATTTTTTTCCTCCAAAATATTGAGGACACCAGTTGGCACTCATCAGTTTTGGAGACAGTGGAAGAGTGTTGGAACATTGGCAACTAATTGCTTTGTGTTCTCCTTTTCATAAGTTGAAAGCCTTTGTCATGCATAAAAAAGAAATCACAAAGTATTGTTCTGGGTTATGAGACACAAAATGTTATACAGCGTAAGCATTATGTTAAGCCAACTAGTTGCAGATCTGTGATGCAGTAAGTATTATTATTATTATTATTATTATTAAACTTTTCATGAGGGAGAAAAACCACTTTTCCCCACCAGCATTGAACGTACTCCCAGTTGTATAGATACTAAGGGTGGCCGCTGAAATAAATACTCCTTGTTTTCATGGGCTTCAGGAGTACATGCAGTTTATCTTTTCCAGCCTCTAGGTAGCACATACAGATGTTTGCCATGGCATCGGCGACTCCATCGTTTACCTTCAAGGAGTTCTGTCCCTTGTACTATCTTCTCAATGCCATTCCTACAAAGATCCAAAAGGGATTCCGTTCCATTGTGGTATACCTCACTGCACTTGACACTAACGAGGACTACATTGCTGTGGGCAGCAGTATTGGAATGTTGTATTTATACTGCAGGCGCTTGAACCAGATGAAAAAGTACAATTTTGAGGTATGAACCAACACTTAACAGGACACCTTCATTTTTTAAAAGGTGTGATGAAGCTTATGCCTTGGGTTTTGTCAGTTTTAGCATATTGAAATGTGCAGAAATGTAAAGCTATAGAGTTAGTTAACTTGAGGAAAAGCGGTTGCTCTGGCTGTTGCTAAAATTAGATTAAGAGTCAGCATCTATTTGTGGTCTGTAATTATTTTATCTCACACAGCATGATTTAGGGGTTTGTTCTCAGTTCTATCTACTTGCTTCTCAGTGAGGCATTCTGTTGTTCATCATCTGTTTATTTATATGCTGCTTTTCCACTAAAGATAGTTCCCATAGTGGTTTGCAGGGCATAAGGAAATGAGAGCTGTAATATATCACAAAATATAAACGTTAGTACATCAAAGTTCAACAGCAGTTTCATACCCTATAGATTGCAACAACATAATATCAACAAATTTTATTTATGTTATTTGTTTAATTTCTATACTGCCCTAAACCCAAAGGTCTCAGGGCAGTTCACATAAAATATCAAATACATAAAATCAAAACAACAATAACCCCCCCTCCCCAAAAAAGAGCCAGCATTTTAAAAAGGGTATAGGATGTAGATCAAGTCAGGCAAAGGCCTGGTTAAAAAGAAATGTTTTTGCCTGGTGTATATTGAAGGTGCCAGGCGAACTTCCCTGGGGAGAGCATTCCACAGACGGGGAGCCACTGCAGAGAAGGCCCGTTCTCATGTTGCCACCCTCCTGACCTCTTGAGGAAGAGGCACACAATTATAATTCATATTGATAATTCATTTATTTGGAAAGATTTATAGACTACACTTCATTGCAAAATTCTCTAAGCATTGCACATACTAAAATTACCAGTAAAACACAGCTAAAATCCACAAAACTATTAAAAAAAACAAAATATACATAAAATAATTATAAATAAAACACAAATTAAAATCGGTAACAATGTAAAAGCAACTTTAGGTGACTAAATTGTATGTTTGGGTAGGCTTGCTGAAACATAACAGTTTTCAGCAGGCATCTAAAACAAAATAGTGAGGGCTCTTGTTTAATTATCAGCAGCCAGGAAGACTGACACCTTATAAATGGTAAACAATAATTCATATATCATATCAAAAAAATTATACAGCTGATAAAAAACTGGTAATAAAACAATATATTGCCAAGTCAGCTATCAACATATCAAGACATTCAATAATATGTTTCAAACATTAATATTATTATTATAGCCAGTACAATCATAATTATCCTATAAAACATACAAAAGAATACCAAAAGCGGCAGCAACAACACAGTACTTGAAAAACAAACAAATGCCTAAGCTACAAGTAAAACCCTCAGAAGCAGCAGCAATACGATATACTCTCAAGAGCATCCCAGAGCCCAGGAAGCAAGTTGGAGAGCTTAAAAGCTCTTTCCGTGTTGGGAAAACCTGGCGCAAAATGTGCTTTAAAGCTCTCTGCCTTGCATGTAATTAATTCGCAGGATTTCAGACTGCTGGCTTTCAACCTTGTAAGGTTGAAATCATGTAAGTTAATTGCACGCAAGACAAGATTGTATTGTGCTGTGCATCCACAGTATAAAAATATGTATGTTAACAGTTTCAGCAACAGAGCAAATTTTTATTCAGCATTAGCTAGAGATCAAACCGCAGCAACAGCCCCTTCCTAGTCCAAAGGTCCTTCTAAGCAAAGCGGTCTTCACTAGCCTATGGAAAGCCCCCAGAGAACTAGCCAGTTGAACCTTCTTGGGCAATGAGATCCACAGGGAGGGAGCCCACCACACAGACAACCGAATTGCCTCAGGATCTTGGGGTCAGCAGGTGAGGAGCGAAAGCTCTCCTTCAGGTATCCCACTTTTGTCTCGGCCGATCCGAATAAACATGGCATCTTAATTTTACAGATGTCTTTTTTTTTCCCCCTGCTCCTCTAGGGGAAAAATGAGTCTATCACTGTCGTGAAAGTCTTGAGCTGCTTTGATGATCTTGTTGCTGTTGGGACAGCTTCGGGCAAGATTGCTATTTTTCAGCTTGTCTCGTCCTTGCCAGGGAGAAACAAACAAGTAAGAGCCAAACTTGGTTACAGCCTGTGATGTTTCACATTAATTGTGTGATTAGGTTATTGTATTTTAGTGTTTTGTTGGAAGCCGCCCAGAGTGGCTGGGGAAACCCAGCCAGATGGGCGGGGTATAAATTATTATTCTTCTTCTTATTATTATTATTCCGCTTCAGCTCAGTGGTAGAGCAGCTGCTTTGCAGTCTCCACTGCCTTGTGGTACATCTTTGGGAGAAGAAAAGACTCAGGAGTAAATCCAGAGGGAAACCCAAAGACAATTGGATTCCTCCTTGTATGCCTTTTTCCTGCAGCCAAGCTGGTGCCAAACGCCTTGCTTAGCTTTCCTTTTGACCGCATCAGCGAGGTCTTGTCGTCTGGGCAGCCCAGGACCTCCATACACACTGCCCAGGTTTGCAACCTGGGGAGGTCATTTCAGTGCTGCTAACGCAGCAGTTTGGCTTCACCCCAGAGGTGCACTCCATTGTCTCTCAAGACAGACGGATGCCAATAATATGTTAAAGCAGGGGTCAGCAGCCTAAGGCCTATGGGCTGGAGGCAGCCCACGGGGCCTGTTTAACCAGCCCACAAGCCGCCCCCAAACCGAGCCACCTGCTCAGCGAGTCCCCACTCACTGCGCTAAACCGGCACAGCGTGGTGCGCGGACTCTCTTCTGCGGCTCCAGAAATTGGTTCTGCGCATGCCCAGACGCCAGAAATTGCGTCTGTGCATGTCCGCGGTGCCAAAAATCGTTTCTGCACATGTCCAGAGGCCGAAAATCGCTTCTGCACAGGCGAGATTTTAGGCATCTGCTCATGCACAGAAGCGATTTCCGGCGCTGCGGACATGCGCATGTGCAATTTCCGGCGTTGCGATGTGCTGGCCCGGCCCACGGAGGATCTCCGCGGGAGTGATCCAGCCCATGCCCAGTAAGCCTTGCCGACTCCTGTGTTAAAGTGTCAGTTGGGGCTTTTGTGACATTGCAATTTGCTGACTGCACAGATTCCCCCCCCCCCCCCAATTTTTTTTAATTGGTTTTCACAAAATTATAAACAAACAAACACGTAAAACAACAAACATAGATCATAGCCTTATTAAAAATTACACTTATTAACATTGTTAAGTGACTTCCTTGCTTCCCCTTGGTTGAATTTCATTGCATGTCCTTTTAATGGTTTTCCAAATGGCTGACTGCACAGATCTATCTGGAAACGTGCGTGAGCATTAAAATGAAGTAGCAGGACTAATAGAGAAGTGCCTTTGATAGCTACATCAATGAATAAACCCACCCACTGTAGGCCTTCCGCTTTCTGCTTGGTTTCTCCCGTATGCTCACTGGTGTCTGTCTTTGCAGCTTCGGAGATTTAACGTGTCTGGTATCCACAAAAGTAGCATCACAGCCTTGGCGTGGAGTCCCAATGGAATGAAATTGTTCTCTGGAGATGACAAAGGGAAAATAGTGTATTCTGCTTTGGATCTGGATCAGGTAATTGGTTGTTTGCCCAAACCTTTGGTACCTGGGATACAAATAACAGTGGTACCTTGGTTCTCGAGCTAATCAGTTCCAGGAGTCCGTTCGATTCCCGAAACCATTTGAAAACCAAGGCACGGCTTCCGATTGGCTGCAGGAGCTCCCTGCACTCAATCGGAAGCCGCGTTGGACGTTCGGCTTCTGAAAAACGTTTGCAAACCGGAACATTCACTTCTGGGTTTGTGGCATTTGGGAGCCGATTAATTCAGGAGCCAAGCCATCCAAGGTACCACTGTATTCAAAGCGTATAAAAACTTTTCCTATAGATTAAAATTGGAGATGTAGAGAAGGTGGAGCCTAGGGGGCTGTAAGTAAGGGAGCAGTTACGTAAAATTCTGCTGCTTGTGAGATGGCATTTATTGAGGGTTTATTCCCCTCCCGCCCTGACCACTATCTGTAGTTGTTATGTTTTCCCCAAAGCATTTATTTCCTTGAATCCCTGTAGTGGGTGGTATTGATCTGCAAGACCTGGCGTCACATCTTTGCTCAGTCATGGGATCAGTTGGTGGTCTTGAACATTGCCTGCCTTTCAGCCTTGAGGTTTTTACCTGGAGAAATATCCTAAGCAGAAAGAAGCACTCCAAAATGCTGTGACATTAACTACGTGAAGTGAATTCTAGTGGGTCCCCTACAAATAGTCGAACGCTAGATAAACCAGCTTTAACATAAGCTTGCACAGACCACCCGGCAAGTTTAGACAACTTAACTTGAAATATGACGGCTCTGTATATTCACACTACGTCCTTCCAGGGTCGTTGCAACTCCAGTTTGGTACTGGAAGAGCCTTCTTCAATCGTGCAGCTGGATTATAGCCAGAAAGTGTTGCTGGTCTCCACATTACAGCGAAGTCTGCTTTTTTACACTGAAGAAAAATCTGTCAAGCAAGTTGGAAGCCAACCCAGAAAAAAGTAGGTCTTCTCGATTTTTGCCCAGACATTTAGAGATGAGATTTAAATAATGTATATAACTCTGTATAATTCTGCTAAGGTATTTCATGCACTGTTGCCCTCTTCTAAAGTTGTTAATAAAGGAGTCAAAATAGATAATTTGAAGTACTGTTCATGTTTTTATTCTTTTAATCATTCCAATGGGGAAGGACTCTGCTGAAGTGAAAATGTAAGAAGCTTCCAGCTATTGGTGGGCAAGAAATTAGTATCCTGACCCTATTTTGTTCCGTAATTATTTTCTCATGATTCCTGAGCTTAAGGGCTAACTTACATTTCCTTGTTCATTCACACAATCCTCTCCCAGTAGTAGTATTATTTCATCCCAAACTCCCCAAACAGGTAGCGAAACGAAGGTGTTTATGTGGCATAGCTCTAAGATGAACATTCTTTTAGTGCAAGGATTTTCCCTTGCTCAGTGGAACGTTCTCCCTTCTCTCTTGCCCACACACTACCACTAAATCTGTTAGGAGTGTTCCCCCAATCCTCCAGAGCAAACAGGAAACAGTGCAGGGCACACACAAGAGGGTAGGCAGAATAAAAATAAGCAAAGCTATTTATACCAAATTTGCTAATCCCTCTTTGTTTTCTTCCTACCCTTGCGTTTTGAGGATTTAAAATATTTCCCATCCAAGAAGAAGAAAGAGCAAGTATCTATCCAGGTTGTGAACAGCCCTGTGAGCCACAGTACTTCCACGTGCACCTAGTGTAATGGTCAGTGGATGCATTGCACTGTGCTCTGGGACAAATCTCTTGACTCCCAGAAACAGTGTTTAGGAAGACACCTAGGGTTGCAGCAAGAGGAAGAGGGGATTGGAAAAATCTCTGGAGCATGCATGGTAGACCATTCAGAGCCCTTTGGCTTCCAGCACATATTTTTCTTTCTCATGTATTGCATGTTGGTAACGCAGGTGGCGCTGTGGTCTAAACCACTGAGCCTCTTGGGCTTGCTGATCGGAAGGTCGGCGGTTCAAATCCCCACGACGGGGTGAGCTCCCGTTGCTCTGTCTCAGCTCCTGCCAGTCTAGCAGTTCAAAAGTATGCCAAGGCAAGTAAATAAATAGGTACTGCTGCGGTGGGAAGGTAAACGGTGCTTCTGTGCGCTCTGGCACTCATCACGGTCCTCCGTGCGCCAGTAGCGGTTTAATCATGCTGGCCACATCACCCGGAAAGCTGACTGTGGACATGTGGACAAACGCCGGCTCCCTCGGCCTGAAAGCGAGATGAGCGCCGCAACCCCAGAGTCGCCTTTGACTGCACTTAACCATCCAGGGGTCCTTTACTTATTATTATTATTATTATTATTATAATAATAAAAAATATGCTGCAATTATTTACTTGCAGCATAAGAACCATGTTTTCACTTACGCAGTTTGCTGCAAAGTTTTATCAGTTTGCACTTGGAGACAAAAGAGTTTTAGCATTGTTCATCTTCCCAGTCCCACCACTCCCCACCTCTGAGTATAATAACCACGTGGTTTGTTCATTCTTCTGCTTTTACATTTTTAGTACTGGCAAACTTGGAGCATGTTTTGTACCCGGGCTGTGCAAGCAAAGCGACCTGACCCTGTTTGCTGCAAGGCCTGGGATCCGCCTTTGGAAATCGGATGTTCATGGGACTGTTCAGGCCACGTTTATTTTGAAAGATGTATTTCCTGTTGGCATGAAGCCTTTTGAATTATATCCCCGACTGGAGCCCTTAAGCAACAGCAGCTGCAATTTCCCAGACAGGCAACTTGGACTCATTTCCTGCTTCTTTCAGGAAGGATGGGTGCTGAGCTGGAATGAATATAGCATCTATTTAATAGATACAGTAAACCAGGTGAGTCAAACCAAGAGAGCAGTAGCGTTTTAAGCTGGGCGTGCGTGGCCTTTAATCTGGAACAGTTAAATTACATTGATATTTAGAGGTCTGTTAAAACTATCTGATCTGCACAAATAGGACACATGTTTAATTTATCCCTGGCATCTCCAGTTCAAATGGTTTAGTAGCAGGTGATGGGAAGGACTTTCTGCCTGACACCCTGCAAAACCACTGCCAGTCAGAGTAGACAGTATTGAGTTCGATGGGCCGGTGGGTCTGACTCTGTACAGATCAACTTCCTTTGTTCCTATCTTAACATGCTTTCTAGACATAGAATTGCTTATGATAAAGCAGTGACACTTCATATTAACTCACCTGCCATGGAGCCACTTCACATTGCAGAGGAATTCCGGGGCATGCTCTGAGATGCACTGTCAATTCAAACGGGGTGGCCTGTTGGTTGCCTGAGATGAAATTTGGAAGCATCCCAATACTTTCCCCTCTTTTTCCTTAGTGTTCTGTGTACAAGGGGCTCAGGCCTGGAGCTGACAAGTAGCCTTGAACATGAGCATTTTGAGTGGCGTGGCAGGATGCTGTAGGCAGGGTGAAAACGTCTATTCTTTCCTAGAAAAATCCTCGTATAATGCAGGGAAGAGTTGCTGCTTTTTAAAACCCCCCCCCCCCCATCTTGTTATAAGCTGTTAAAGGGTTGAGCAGGTCAGTTCCCTCTCCTTTCCTCACTCCCTTCCATTTCCAGTTCCTTTTCTTTCTCAGTTGACACTTCAATGTTCAGTAAATCCTGGACCTTCACAGGTCCTCCTCCTTCCATTTTGAGCTCTTAGTTTTGTTTGTTTAATTTGCAAACTTGCATATTTAGCAGTCCCATTTCTCTTCCAAGCTGATGACACGTTCAGCCACCCTAGCCTGCTATTAATGGGAACCATTTTGCACTTGGATATAAAGACCATTGACAGTGAATTCCAAATAGGTCATGCGAATTAGTTGAGTTTATACAAGTTACCTGCGTATTCTTTCCCTTTATCTCAAACAAGTCCTTTAAGGGCTTCTGCCAATCTTTTGCTTCTTTGGGACTTGGAAGTGTCTATGATTGTGGTTTGAAGCTACATTTCTTAAGCCAGGAGTGAATTATCACAAACAGAGCTACGTTTATAAAACATTTATAGCTCCTTTCTGTTCTTAGCCAAGCTTTACATGAGTCACCCTCTCCCCAAGCCTGCATTCGTGCTTTCTTTCTTTTAGGACTGCTGTTTTGCTCCTTGATTTGACTGTATAATATTGCTTGCCAAAAATAAAATCAGGCCTCTGAAGTGTTGCTTGCATCCTAAAATGCTTCCTGGCACATTCGTTGCTCAACTTTAACTTCTCTTGCTTTCACAGACCCTGATTGGAAGTTTGGAAGGATCTGGCGATATTGTGTCTGTATCCTGCACAGAAACTGAGATTTTTCTCTTAAAGGGAGACAGAGATATCATTAGGATCTCAAGCAGACCAGAAGGATTGGTCTCAATAGGTTTGCATACATTAGCATACTAAGCTTATAGTAATTTTTTAAAAAAGATTATGTTAATGCATAGATGATTGCTTTATTGCAAGGAGCTGTGTCTGGAGCTGTGCGTGCTTTGCTGCCACTGCCCTTTTCATCCCTCAAAAAGTTACTCCTGGAGATTGGTGGAGTTTCTGGAATGGCATGGAGTTATGTGTGGGGAGGTGAAGGGGGCGGCTACACCTCAGGGTCAGGGTCAGTAGAAATCGGAGACCATCACTTGCAGAGTGGAAATGCCTTTTTGATAATGGACTCCCTTGGGCTAAGACTAGCAATAGGGAGCAGATTTAAGACTCTTACCGGGTCGCTCAGCCTACAGATTCTACTTCCTCTTGTTCTTGTCATTAGAATGGGCTGGATAAATCATTGGAGAATAGGGCTATTGGTTTTATTTTGGGCTGTCCTGTCTAGTAGCAGATTACCTTTTGGAAGGCTACGACCAAGGTGTTCAGGGACAAATGTTGGGACTATCTCGCTGGTAAAATGTCACTGTAGGACAAGATGCTATCCTAATTAACCCAAAGCAACATGCCAGGATACATTTGGGAGCCACGAACACAGGACACCTCTTGCACGCCTCTCTCAGCAGCCAGATGTCTCTTGACAAATGTGCAAAGCTCCCATTGAAGCAAAGCAAACAAACCAGCCTTGCCCTAATATGAATGTGGCTTTGTTTACTGCATGCAAGTCTGTACCAATGCATCACAATAAATTCTGGCTTGCTTAGAATGATTTTTAGGACACAATAAGGCACAGCTTTTAAAGAAATGGTTTGAATTTTCCTGATATTTTTTGTTGAATTGCAGCCTTTTAATGAGATGTGTTTCAGTGGTATCACTTTACTTCAACAGTTTGTTTGTTGTTATTGTAAAATTTATCTTGGAAAACACATGCATAAAAGCATATTTTTATTTTGCTGTTTTGCAAACCCCTTGATTGGACCAAATCTGGTCAACCATTCTATTTCCAGTCAGACGTGTCTGTGAAATTTGCAAGCAACACATGAAGACATTAGCCTTCTGCTGTCCGTCACCTAGCAATCTGCTATATATTTTGGAAAGTCGTTCGTTCTCTTTGCATTCAGACAACTCTAAAGATATCATAACCAGATTTTGCATGATGTTTCCTGAGACCAAGGAGCAGATTGCCTTCTGCTTGGATACATTTTGAGTCAAGTTGCTAGGCTGAAGCTTTGAAAACTGCACTGATCTCAACTACTAATTTCAAAACAGCACTGATTTTTTGTTGTTCTTCCTTAGAATACGTAGTTGCTAGTCTGATTGATAGACTGGCTGCATTCTCACATTACACCAAACTATAGTACAGTGTTCACAAGCTAGAACTAGCCCAAAGTTTACCCTCGGACATGCATGCTCCCCTTATTCCTCTTGCAAGGCTGGGAGGGAGTGTTCAGTTCTAATTTCTAATAATCCTGACTTAATGTTACCTACAAACCAGGGATCATGGTTTAAAAGAAACTCTGGTTAGCTGAACAAACCAGCTTCATAAACTGCGGTTTTAAGTTGGCTTGTTTGGAAACTGCAATAAACAACTATTTTGCTTTTAAAAGACAACTGAAGGCGGGCCTGTTTCGGGACGTTTTTAATGTCTGATTCTGTATTGTTTTTAATGTTCGGTTGGAAGCCACCCAGAGTGGCTGGGGAAACCCAGCCAATTAGGTGGGGTATAAATAAATTATTATTATTATTATTATTATTATTATTATTATTATATCATTCTTTGTGCTCCAATTTCAGATAGGAATGGAAAATCAATGAGCCCGCTATCCGAAACGAGCCCCAAGTTACAGAGTCCGTACTCTGTTGCTGTGGCATCTGTGTCCGAACCTTCTCCAGAAGGAAGCCAAACACGGAACAGCTTCCCTTCGTCCCAAACGCCTGGTGACAGGAATGGCTCTGTCGCCAGAGCAGACCTGGAAGTGGCCCTGCTCACGGAGAGGATCCGTTCCCAGAGCTTCAATGGGTTCGGGGACTTGAGCACCGACCCGAGAAGGCGGGGCTACTCAGTGGCCAGTGAGCCCAGGAGCAGGAGCACCTCGGTCAGCTCTGTGGGCAGCGGCTGCAGTTTTGTGACCAGTGGAGAACAGGCCTCAGTCCAAGTCCAGAAAGAAGGTCTGCTTTCTTCGCAGCGGTTCAGTGTGATCAGTTCTGAAGACTTCAACCAGGAACTGGTCGTCAAGCCAATCAAAGTGAAGAAGAAGAAAAAGAAAAGATCTGGTAAAAAAAAATTATTTTTTAAATTTTTGCCTGGCGGTGAGTTTCTTACCCACCCTTAAGGTCCAGTTCTCTGAGCAGACAGATTTGTATACCGCCCTTCATAGATCTCGGGACAGTTCACAGCATAAAAATGCAATATAAAAAAACAGAAAATGCATAATGATTTATCGGCTACTTTTAAAATGAGTCTGCATTTTAAATTGCATTTTAAGCTGTATTTTAAATAGTTTCCCCCCATTATGTTTTTACTGTGATTTTATTGGTGTTCGCTGCCCTGAGCCCGACTCTGGCCAGGGAGGGCTGGATATAAATAAAATTTATTATTATTATTATTATTATTAAAACAGGAACAAAAAAACCACAAACCAATAACCCCACTCCCCATCATGGTTTCACTGCTGTTCGAAGATGATAAGCAGTTTAGAGCAGGGATGTCCAACCGGTCGACCGTGATCGACAGGTCGATCCCTGTTTTATTGCGGTCAGTCGTAGACTCTTTTTCCTCCACGGCGGGTGGGAAGGAGCACCCGCCCCTGCCCCCTCATTCTGTCCTTTATTCACGCATGATTTCGAGAATGGAAGACGGCATTACTGCTGGTGGGACTACTACTACTACTACTATTTTGATGTTTGTCGCGCCTGTGTCCCGTCCCCCCCCCCCCCCCCGGTGGCAGAACTATTTGCTGTCCCCCGTAAAAAAAGCTCAACAGCTTTGTAATTTTTTTCCGGGAGTAGATCGCAGCTCTTGGGAGTTGGACGTCCCTGGTTTAGTGCATTCAGAGTTTTGTAATACTTAAAAGAACCCTGCAGTATAAATCAGTGTTACTTCTCCCTATTGGAGAGTGGGGACAGAGGCTGAGAGAGAGGATTTCCTCTTTGACAGCAGTGGGGTAGAGGTGACATTCAAACCAGAAACTTCCTGAATCACAGCTCAGTCCCTTGGCTACTACAACACAACAGTTAAGATTGCGTTGATGTTCTGCTTTGGTGGCAAGTTCTGCACTGCTGAAGTAGGTAGTTTGGCCTGCCAATATATTCCTGGTTGGTCAAATTCAATAGCTTCAAACAGATGTTTCTTGTTTTTCGTTGGCCCTAGAATGGCATTCCCTTAATTAACAAGCTTCTTTTCTCCCTTTCCTCCTCTCTGCCCCTCGGCTTACCTATTTCCCTCTCCCACCTTTCCCGACTATGTGTGAGCTTAGAAAATTCGAGATACCTCAGCTCTCTGGAAAGCACACCGTCCTGTGAACGTCAAGACTTTGCTGACAGCCCTCAGTCTGTAAACGCAGACTCTTTCTCTATTGAATCTAGCCTCATGGGCAGTTCTGAAGACCAGGAAAGTGTATTCTGTATTGAATCCCAAAACGTGCCACAGGAGGAAAATGGCTCTGAAACATTCAGCGTCCTTCAGTCGCCAGAATCGGTAGCTGCTCTGACACCAGAGGACGATGATGCGCCAGAAGTCCTGAAATGTTCCAACGGCGAGAACGAAGTGGGCACATCTCCTGGTAGGAGCTCCTTGGCTTCCGGTTCCTCCTTGCTTCTCGCAGAAGATAAAGCGCTTAGCGATGGCGCTGAATGTAATTGGAGCTCTGCGTCTGAACAAAACGAAATCGTCTCAAAACCGCCAGCCCAGAATGAAGAGAGTTGTTCTGTCCTGCATAAAACAGAAGGCACTTTAGCTAAGTTAGGTGTTTTAGATTCTCTGGAAGAGACAAAACCTGGGAAAGGGATGTCTGGAGATGTGAAAGCCAGCCTTAGTGCTGAGGACTCATCTGGTCAGGAGGCGGGAGTTGAGACCCACATGGAACAGAAGCAGCAGCTACCTCTAACGGACCCAGTCCCCGCCAGTCCCCTTCCTGCCCCTTTTAAAGAGGAGAGCGGTCTTCAAGAGAGTGCATTACCCAGGCACGATTTCAGGGAACCACTGACGGCTAACCACAATGCTAGCGCTGCCAGTGAATGGATAACCAACACCTCTGATGCCGCAGCTGAGAGATCTGCATCGAGTGATGAAGAGGATATCTACAGGCATGGTTTGCCTTATTCATCCTCTGAGACGAGTGTGACAGAAATGGGGGGCTGCCTCCCGCCCCAGGAAAAAGTCAGAACCAGCTTAGATGAAGGAGCGCTTTTAAAGTCGGATCAGGTATGCGCTTAAATACAAACTTGCATCACACCCTAGAGCAGGCATAGGCAAACTCTGGCCCTCCAGATGTTTGAGACTACAGTTCCCATCATCACTGACCACTGGTCCTGTTAGCTAGGGATGCTGGGAATTGTAGTCCTAAACATCTGGAGGGCCGGAGTTTGCCTATGCCTGCCCCCAGCGTGAGTGGAAGGTCCTTGCGGCCCCACCAGCCATTTCCCCATTGATCTTCCCTCACTTCTGCTTCAGCCCTCCAAACCACAGTGTTCCCTGCAATCCCCACAAGTGGATTCGGGCAGGCGGGGAGAAAGAGAGGAGAAGCAGGAAAGCCGTATTGCACTCCACGTGCGTTTCTTCTTAATCCAGTCCGTATTTTATTACATCTTTAAAATGAAGCACAGTATTTAGGATATTGGGGCCAGTCTCTTACGAGCCAATGCCCAGAAGCTGACTTTCCAGAATACTGGCTTTCCAGAAGCTGTATTTTTTAAAAAAAAAAAAACAGGTTTCAACAACTAGAAACTGCAAATATGCTTTTGTTTGGTTTACAGAAGTAGGAAGAGAGCCATGGGACACTGGGGGCGATTGGTATGAAGGAGAAGACGGTTGCAGTGTAGCAAAGAGCGATTACCCCTTTATTTCTGTCCACTTAAATTTATTACACCAAGCCAATTTATTCTTGAAACTTCAGCACAGAGCATCCATACCCTATCAGACTTTACCTGCCTCTGGTCAGCGTGAGAAATGTACTTTTGGATTCACATCTAGGAGCCATCATTCCAGTGTCTAGGAATTAATGGTGTTTTCCTGGCTGTGAAACTCTCTAGAAATCCCACCATAACTATCAAAACAGTTACCAGGGTGGGTGATTAAGCTGAGAAAACTCACATTGGATATAACTAAATAAATTTCTGGAGACTGCGTTGTTTAATGTTTGTCTTGCAGAAATCAAATGATCCTCCTTCTTTTTTAATGGAGCATTTCAAGAAGATACAATGAATGCATTCACCCCTCCCTTTTCATAATGTTGAAGTTTGTCCGATTTCTCGCACCGATAAAGATACCTCACCTGCATTCTAACTCTCCAGTCTTTAGTTTGCAGAAAGCTGGATGGGCTACGCAGGTCCTGGCTATGGAATACTGAGCCTGGTTGTCTCTGAAAAATACATTTGGTGCCTGGACTACAAAGGTGGCCTGTACTGCAGTGTTTTACCTAGTGCTGGTTTGCGATGGCAGAAGTTTGAAGATAATGTCCAGCAGGTGGCAGTCTCTCCTTCAGGTTGGTTAGCCTGCCATTCTTTTCATCACCATCATCATTTTGCCTTCTGTACTCGGTTGGGGGGGGGGGGAGGAATGGCTTCTGCAACTCTGCTGCAAAAGCCTCGTTGCAGCTGCCCTCTGTTTGATTAAACTTCGTTTGCCTTTTCTTATATACAGAGATCATTCTTCCCGCAGACAAGGTCCATGCGCGACCCTTGAAATGATTATGAGCAACTTACAGATCTCGGTGCAAGGGACGCGGGTGGCGCTGTGGGTTAAACCACAGAGCCTAGGACTTGCCGATCAGAAGGTCGGCGGTTCGAATCCCTGCGACGGGGTGAGCTCCCCTTGTTCAGTCCCTGCTCCTGCCCACCCAGCAGTTCGAAAGCACGTCAAAGTGCAAGTAGATAAATAGGTACCACTCCGGCGGGAAGGTAAACGGCATTTCCGTGCACTGCTCTGGTTCACCAGAAGCAGCTTAGCCATGCTGGCCACATGACCCAGAAGCTGCACGCTGGCTCCCTCGGCCTATAGAGCGAGATGAGCACCGCAACCCCAGAGTCGGTCACGACTGGACCTAATGGTCAGGGGTCCCTTTACCTTTGCCTTTACAGATCTCGGTAGCAGAACCAGTGCACTTCTGGTGCATACTTCTAGAGTCCAGAATTACGTTTGGAGCTGGGGTTAATAGTCTGTTGCGTTAGTACAGAAAACAAAAGGCTGAGGGTATCTGGTTGCATGTTGCAGAAAAGCAGTCAAGCTTCCCTGAACTGTTCCACCATAGGCTGCAAATGGGCTGGTTAGGTTACATGTTTCAGTGATAAGAAGTCTGTTGGGTTGAAATATAACCTTCCCCTGGCAGGCTAGTACTCTCGCGTGGAGGGATGATTTTTTGCCAGGTGGAGAAGAACATTCGGACAAACCCCCTCCATGCACACCCAGCCTGAAGTGTAGTCTCGAAAAAGCGTTTTATCAGTTCTCCTGATTGTATGTTCTGACTCTCCTACCTGCCCCTTACGCTGTGCCTGATTTTCTGTGACAATTCTGTTCAACGTCTTTGGAATTTTAGCAGTATAATACTACAGGGGGCAATGCTGGCTTATTTTATTTTTTTACCAGGGCTTACCAGGCAGCTCTCAGTTCAAATAAAAAACTAGTCCACCTCAAACAGTTGTAAAATAATACGATAATGGTCAAAGTACTAAAAGCAGTGTGCCTTCTAATGGGTTTAAGATCTTTGGGGGACATTTCCAGCAAAACATTTTGCATCCACCTTGCAAGCAACTTCTGTGGCTGTGCTGTCCATAAAAATGCTCTTTGCCAGTATGTCATTGCGGTGAACTCCCGTTGCTCTGTCCCAGCTCCTGCCAACCTAGCAGTTTGAAAGCACACCAGTGCAAGTAGCTAAATAGGTACCGCTATAGCGGGAAGGTAAACAGTGTTTCTGTGTGCTCTGGTTTCTGTCACGGTGTTCCGTTGCGCCAGAAGCTGTTTAGTCATGTTGGCCACATGACCTGGAAAGCTGTCTGTGGACAAATGCCGGCTCCCTCGGCCTGATATTTGCTTTTGACTGGATTTAACCATCCAGGGGTCCTATATATATACAGTGGTACCTCGGTTTACGAACTTAATCGGTTCCAGAAGTCCGTTCTTAAACCAAAGCCATTCTGAAACTGAGGCGTGCTTTCTCTAATGAGGCCTTCTGCTGCCGGTGCCCTTCCACCGTTCAGCTTCAGTTTGTAGACTGAGGTAAATTTTGCTAACCAGAACACTACTTCCGGTTTTGAGGAGTTCGTATACCGAACAGATCGTAAACAGGCCTGTTCTTAAACCGAGGTACCACTGTATATTCCATGAAAGTAGGTCTTTCAAGCTTTAAAATGACTGTAACTAACGAATAAAATTGGAGCGCCTAAGAAGGTCCAGAGGTGTTCCCTTGCGCTAAACATGATTCATCTGACTGATGTGAGGCTCCTTCCTCAGGGACTCTTCTGTGGAAGGTTGAGCACAAAACCAATAAAGCCTTTGCCTGTGGAAAAGTGACTATTAAAGGAAAGCGTCACTGGTACGAAGCTTTGCCTGAGACAGCGTTTGTATCTTTGAGTGATGACACTGCCTGGATTATCCGAACAAACGGCGATCTATACCTGCAGACAGGTACCTTAGTTACTTGTTTTTTTGCTTCTTCTAGGGTGGTGGTGTTTCCCCCTCCGCCCCCCCAAAAAAGTGCCTTTTGGGAGAACCCTCTGGTTCTTTGGAAACTTCTCAAGGTTGTTACGAAGTAAAGCAGACAATTTTCCTGCCATTTCCCATCCTCCTTCACCCCCTCCCCTTGCCAAGGCACATCATGACTCAAGTTATTGAAAGCAGTGTTATCGGAGGGCGCAGATAAATGTAGATTTAAAAAAAAAAACAACTTTTTTTTAATGGTAAATGTTACACAAGCAAATAAGTAAGGAAGATCAGTAGTATTTATTTATTTATTTATTTAAAAACTTCATTGCCTGCTGGCATTAACCATAAGAATATTCCATCAGTCCTGATTAAAATGTATACATTCATATAGAAAGTCCAAATGTCTAAAGAGGTATCTAAAAGAAAGGGATGATTGTGAGTCATGCATTCATATGTAAAAGGTGTAAGATCTTCAGGCCACCGGGCGATAGACGTTTTACAGCAGAAGTCTCTTAGGCACTGTAGAGGCTTGCAGAACCCACTTTCGTTGCCCACAGGAATATGATTTAAGAGTGTGCGAACATCCACAGATATCAAGGCTTTTTTCAGAATGAAATTGATAAGAGCAGTAATTTCTGACCAGGAAGAAAACACCACAGGCCGTTCCCGGAAAGGAATGTGCTAAGAGAGCACACTGTGAGCTTAAAGCATGGCCATAATAACCACAGGAAGATAATTTATGAACCCTGAAGGTGAGCACCGTAAGCATAAAAAGTGAGTTAATGCAATTTATTTCTACTCTATATTTTACTTGAAGGCCTGAGTGTGGATCGTCCCTGTGCCAGAGCAGTAAAAGTGGACTGTCCCTATCCGCTCTCGCAGGTCACAGCCAGAAATAATGTTGTCTGGGCATTAACTGAGCATCGTGCGCTTCTGTACCGCGAGGGGGTAAGCAGCTTCTGCCCTGAAGGGGAGCAGTGGAAATGCGATGTCATCAGGTAAGCAGTGTTTAATCAGCAGGTATGTTCTGTAATAGATGTTCCCTGATCTTGCAACACCTTAGTTTGGATTTACACATCGTTCGAAGGGAGCATTGCATCACGCGAGAAGGCCAGTTTCCTAATCAGGGCAGTAGGTTTCATTGACCTTGCGTTACATTGCGCTCTGTTCTGAAACTGCACAAGAGGCTGAAAAGCAGCCCATTTGTGGGAGCAGCACGAGGAAGTTGTATCAGCTGGCATTTAATATTGCACAATTTGATAACAGCTGTTCATTTATGTGGTCATGTTCCAACGAGTACTAAAAGCTGCTTTGATTTACCTTCTTAGACGCAGGGCTGTGCGTTTTGAGGTGTTGGGTGGTGTATGCACTGTGGAAGCTCAGCCAAGAGATCAAGCTCACCACAGAAAACAGCTATTTAGCAGATTGTCTTTACAAGGCCAACTCCAGCAAACAGTTCAGTTGCTTGCAAAGTCCCGCAACTGATAGAGTTCTCTGAGTTCTGAAGTCTGGAAAATTTCCAAGTCCTTCCTCAGTACGATCTCCTCTGAATGCCTTCCCTTGGATCCACGGTTCCAACAGATAGCCTTGACAGTTCTTGCGATCTCTTACCATGACCCACACAATATGCTGCAACCTGAGCCATACATATATATACTGTATTTTTGCTCTATAAGACTCACTTTTTCCCTCCTAAAAAGTAAGGGGAAATGTGTGTGCGTCTTATGGAGCGAATGCAGGCTGCGCAGCTATCCCAGAAGCCAGAACAGCAAGAGGGATCGCTGCTTTCGCTGCACAGCGATCCCTCTTGCTGTTCTGGCTTCTGGGATTCAGAATATTTTTTTTCTTGTTTTCCCCCTCCAAAAACTAGGTGCGTCTTGTGGTCTGGTGCATCTTATAGAGCGAAAAATGCAGTATATAGAGAGTGAGTTGTGTGCAAGGCTAAAACAATAGCATTCTACTGAACCGTTTTAACTTCAATTCACAGAGCTGTAAATAAGTAAATCAGAAAAATTGGCAGGGCATGGTACGGGCTGTATATTTGGGGAGGGTGGAAACACTTGTGTGCCAATGTGTTGTGACTTTTGTTCGTTTTTGCAGTGAAATGCAAGCTCTAGAGCCGGTGTGTGTGACTCTTGGAGACCAGCAGACCATATGGGTTTTAGACATCCATGGCAATCTGTGGTTCAGAACAGGTGTTGTTTCCAAGAAACCACAAGGGGATGATAACCACTGGTGGCAAGTAGGCATTCCTTCTTCTACTTTCAGTAAATGCAGAGGGCAAAATACATACTTTGCACGTGTAAGGTCCCTGATGCAACCTGACCTAAAGGATCTTGGATCTGAGAAAAGCCTTTGCATGAGACCTTGGAGAGCCACTACTGATCAGATGCTGGTCCGGTTTGCATGTCATGCTTCAGCCAAGCATGAGAAGAGATCGTGGACACTTTGATCCTCCTCCGGTCCTGCTGCTCCCCCCTCCTGTCACAGTGGTGTTTGTTGAACCGTAGTTTGGCTTAGCCAGTCGTTCAAACCCATGCTCTTGGTATGCCCCACTGCAGACAAGCCACGAGGTGTAACCATGGTTTGTTCTTGATTTACAGCTCATGGTTTGTTTGCAGGAAACAAAACCGCAAGCCTGGGTTCAGATGACACACTAAGCCATGTATGTCCAATGCATCAATCGCGATTGACTCGTAGATCGCGCGATGGATCTTCGTCTAAATCACCCTGCTTTACCCGACGTCCAGTCAGCTGGCCAGCCCAGAAAGGTGCGAGGCACCTCCCTCCCCCCCCAAAGCCTCAGCCCTGGGCAGGGAGGCAAAGATGAGGTGTGGGTGCAGCTGTGGAGGTGCTCAGTCAGCTGGCTAGCCGGAAAAGGGAGCCAAGGGAAGGGCAGAGAGACAATGACATCCCTCTCCCCACTCCCGCCAGTTCCCATGGAAAGAAAACACCCTCTCCCTCTTAGTTATGCCTGGATGCTGAACTTTCCTCACCTTTCCAGCTCCAGCCTAGCTGTGTTTACTCAAAAGTAAGCTGCTGCCCCCCTCCCTCCCCAAGGAGCTCTTCGTCGGTAAAGGGGCAATTGGTCATTTTGGGGCATGTTGCCTTCCCACGTGCACCAAGAGCCCTGGGAAGGGGCTGGTGTAGGGGTAATAATTTGTAATTATTTTTATCATCATCACAATTTATTATTTATACCCTGCCCATCTGGCTGGGTTCCCCCACCCAAATATAATATGTTTAAGTTGAAGAATGACTGTGGGAGAGCGTGGTACATCACTGCCAGATTTTGATACTTGATGGTGGATCGCAACCTATTAGAATTTGGACGTGCCTGCGCTAAGCCAAACCATGGCTTAGCACACCACAGCAACAGGACTGGAGGAGGAGAATAATAATAATAATAATTTATTATTTGTACCCCGCCCATCTGGCTGGGTTTCCCCAGCCACTCTGGGCGGCTTCCATAGAAACCAAAAAACAGTAAAATATCATACATTAAAAACTTCCCTGAACAGGGCTGCCTTAAGATGTCTTCTGAATGTCAGGTAGTTGTTTATCTGTCTGCTCTCCAGGAGCCTGCTGTTCACAGTAAGGGCACAACCACACCATACATATAAAGAACTCTTATTCATGGCTTCCCCCAAGGCATCCTGGCTGAGGAAGCCCCGTCCCAGAGAAAGTGTCTCTGGTGGCACAGGGCTGGTGCTCAGCAGCCACTTCTGACATTTTTGACTCGCTTTGAGTTTGTATAGAACTGTATTACTTATATGACGAATTTGTTTTCTGTGTTATTTATATGCTGTTGTGCTTTTGATGTGACTATAGCGATTGTAACGTTTGCTCATTTTTAAGGTGGTTATTGTTGAGCTGCTCAACATAGTTGTTGGGAAATTGAAGTACTACAAAAATAGAGTCAAATTAAAAACAATCCGATCAGCCCTGGGAACTGCGGTTTTAAGGGTCTCCTCGCAATTCTTGGCTCCCTTAACAAACTATAGTTCCCCAGGATTCTCCGGGGCGGGGGGGGAGCCATGACTGTTAAAGTTGTTTTTGCAGGGATTGTAGTGTGGAACTGCCAACAGACATGGCTTTATATATGACTTCTCTTATAGGTTAGTTCCTAAACGCAAGATAAAGGAGTCTATCTGGTCCTGTTCCCATTAGAGCCACTGAAGAAAAAATAGAGATAAAGAACTAAACTCACATTTATCTTGCTAAGTGAGGTATCTGAGCTTCTTCCTTTTGCTAGTCGCAGTGTTCTCACAAACCTTCACTAATCTCCAGCTGTGGAGTGAGACAAATGTTACTGTTTCCCCTTTGCAAAATATCAGCCCTGTTACTTGGATTTTCTTGTCAGGTGTAGGGTTTTCTGCCCCCCCCCCCCTTTGCACATACTTTCTCAAAAGGAACAGCTTGGCTGCTTGCCTTTGATGTAACAACCAACCCTTCCAAAGGAATTGAGGTGCCCCTTTGCAGTTTTCACTAATCTACACATTGTTCTGCTAGGATATTTCAGAGCCACCTAATTTTTTGATTAACAGCACTCCAGATTGGAGATCTATAGTGCTTGTTTCTTTGTCACCTCTCTGGTTCCGAAGCATAAAACCAAAAAGCATAAAACTAAAAACAGCTTCAAGAGCGTGGCAAGCAGAATTCAGTATTACACAAACTGCCTCCTGCCCGTCCTCACTATTTGTTGTTGCCAGTAGCCAGAATAACTGCAAATATTCAGGAAGGGCAATAACCCGATTGTACATCATATGCGGGTGGCGCTGTGGTCTAAACCACAGAGCCTAGGGCTTGCTGATCAGAAGGTCGGCGGTTCGAATCCCCGCGACGGGGTGAGCTCCCGTTGCTCCTGCCAACCTAGCAGTTCGAAAGCACGTCAAAGTGCAAGTAGATAAATAGGTACCACTCCGGCGGGAAGGTAAACGGCGTTTCCGTGTGCTGCTCTGGTTCTCCAGAAGTGGCTTAGTCCTGCTGGCCACATGACCCGGAAGCTGTCTGCGGACAAACGCCGGCTCCCTCGGCCTATAGAGTGAGATGAGCGCCGCAACCCCAGAGTCGTTTGCGACTGGACCTAATGGTCAGGGGTCCTTTTATCTTTATGCTTTGCATGTAGAAGGTCCCGGGCTTAATCCTCTGCATTTCCAGATAGGGCTGGGCGAGACCCCCAACCGAAACTCTGGAGAGCCGTTACCAGTCAGTGTAGACCAGTCTTCAACCTGGGTCCCCAGATGTTCTTGGAGTAGCACACTCATATTCCACGGCCAGCTGAGCCCATTGGGTGAGGGATGATGGGGGTTGTAGTCCACCAACATCTAGGAAGCCAATATTGAAGAACACTAGGTAGGCAGCTTCCTATGTTTCTGTTGGACACAATGCAGACAAAGTGAGGGTGGCCTTTGGTTTGGACTCAGTCTGGCCCTTATGTTTCCCTCCCCTTATGGTTTTGATCTATGGGCTACTATTAAAATGAGGCTGCATTTTAAATTTTATTTCTAACCTGTATTTTAAATTGGTGTCCGTCCGTCCCCCCCTTATTATGTTTTTATTGTAATTTTACTGGTGTTAGCCGCCCTGAGCCCGGCTCTGGCCTGGGAGGGTGGGGTATAAATAAATTATTATTATTATTATTATTATTATTATTAAAAAGTCCCGCTGATTTCAAATGTCGATTTTTCTCCTCTTGAAATCAGAGAGACTCACAAACCTCATTGATAATACATTGGGACTTTGCCTATTATCCAGTCTTATCTTTCTCTTTCGCTGACCTGGTTCTTTCCGTACATTTCCCCCCCAGGTAAGCATTACGGATTACGTAGTGTTTGACCAGAGCAGCCTTTTCCAGACCATCATCCAGGCAACCCAGACAGTAGCCACAGCAGCTCAGGCCCCTGTCGAGAAGGTGGCAGACAAACTCCGCACGGCTTTCTGGCCACAGCCGCTTCAGTGTCAGCCGAGTCTTCTTGCCGTCAGCAGCGGCGGCGTCTGGATCTCGTCAGGGAAGAACGAGTTTCACGTAGCGAAGGGAAACCTCATAGGTAGGCGTGCTTTTGGTTGCTGGCTTCTGTTTGCAAAAGGCGAAGCCAGGCGGTTTGTCCACATTTAGCAGCACAACAGTGTGTCTTCATTCATACCAACTGCTTAGAAATGGAAGACTCCCTGAACCTCCCATGGCAGCAGAGCGTGAGACTCTTAATCTCAGGGTTGTGGGTTTGAACCCCACATTGGGCGAATGATTCCTGCATTGCAGAGAGTTTGACTAGAGGACCTTCAATGTCCCTTCCAACACTAAAGTTCTGTGAGAAACGGTGGTCAACCTCTTTGGTAATTCTGCCATTCCAAAGTGGGCAAAAGCAGAAGCGGATCATTTAACACCATATTCTGAGTAATACATATTTTTGGAAACATCACCTTGAGTGGAAACTCTACTCCATATCCACAGCAATTTTCATTATATGAGAGAGATGAATGCATAGATGATGATGGTGATGAAGAATATTATGACAAATAATAATATTGACTAATAATAATATGACCAATAATATTAATCACTTCTTTTTCAGAAAGGTGAACTCAGAGCAACTTACAAAAGCAAATAAAGACGTTTCTGCCTGGCACCTAAAAACAGATAGTGATGGTGATGCCAAGTGTGCCTCACAGAGCATTCCACAAACAGGGGGCCATCCCTGAGAAGGCCTGCTCTCACACCTCCCTTGGAGGGAAGGGCCTAAGATGAGAATTCCATGGTGTACAGAATAAAAACTTGGAGCAGGAATCTCCAGAGCACCAGAAGAGTTTGGGAGAAAGCTGGCTGTTTCCATGCTAAGACTATTCCTCCTTCCTTCTCCAGGTACTTATTGGAATAACGTCGTGCCTCGCGGCACTGCTTCGGCCACAAAATGGGCGTTTGCGTTGGCTTCCGCAGCTCCAGCAAAAGAAGGTAACGTCTATCCCGGGGCTGCCTTGCCTTGCTTTTTCTGACACACCGGCGAAAGATAACAAGCTCTTTGCATCAATATACTCCATCCATTGATATCGGCAGGTTTTTCTAAGGGCATTAATGTGTACTGGACACAGGGGCGGAGGAAGGGGGTGATATGGGGGTGGGCCATCCCAGGGGTAAATACTGAGGGGGGGTGACAAAATGCCGGGCGGCACTCATCACGGAGCCTGCTTCGAAACGGTCCGCCTGCCACCTCCCCCTCAGCTGTAGGGTGGCTGAGTGGGAGGAGGCAGGCAGACTCCTCGGAGGCCTGTGGAGCGGTTTGCCCCAGCTCGCCCCGCCCTGTGAGCGGCTGGCCCTGCCCCTAGGCACCGAGCACGTGACCGCCCCAGGCGCCCAATCGGCTTCGTCCGCCGCCGGCCTCTGACTGGGAGGGCCTTGCAGAGCCAGGCAGAGGCCCGGGCCAGGTAGATAATGTGGCCCCCCCCTTTTTTTTTACCCTTGGGATAACTGAAGACTACTAAATAAGTAAGTATATAAACAATTTTCACAAAAGTTATGCTGACATATAATTTTATTTCAAGGCTTGAACCGTATCTGCATAAAAAGACAAAATGGAAAATACAATAGTGCTTTTTAAAAATACATAGGGGAAAGGATTATTTTAAGTATTTACATTTAAAATGCTTTCCTAGCTTTCTTTTCTGCAAATTCTTGAATTACGCAGGAAAAATCAAGCAACTTCGCCTTATCATGGTTTATGTTTATCATTGTGATAAGAAAGCCAACACACTTATCTTTAAGATATGTGTGGTTTTAATTTATTGAAACAAGATTTCAAACAAAAACTCACCAACTTTTAACAGCATCAAAAACATGGTCCACCATCACGTTTGCGGCGCGCTGGCTGCTGCAGCCTTAGTCGCCTCCATCCACCCGGCGCCTTTTCCGCACTCCTCTGCAGAGCCGATCGCAGGCCCCACCCCAGACGCCAGGGAAACTTTTCTCTTGTGCTGCCAGCCAGCCATGGCCCCAGGGAATCCGCCTGCCACCGCCTTTGCGCCTCCGCATTTGCCCCAGTGCATCCCCTGCAATTGTGAATATGCTGACCAAGGCCCCCTTTGGAATCGGAGGCTCGGGCCAAGTGGCCCATATGGCCCCCCCTCTGTCTGGGCCTGCTGACTGGACAGAAAGGAAGGGCAGACCTGAAGAATGGCTTCTAACCCCATGGCTTAGCCTTTGCTCTTCACTGCGGCACAAGTAGGAAAAAGAGCACAGGTCACCCTAGCCAGTCCCATAAATAATCATTAATGTGGGCAGTTAAGATTTAAGGTTCACAAACAATTAACAAAAATGAAGCATTAAAAGTGTGTGGTCTACTTTCAGTTCACACACACAGACAGACACACGGTATTAATTGCGCTCACTTAAGCCAAACGAAGTCTTCATCTTTGATTTTCACATTCCCGTGTTCCTTTGGTGGTTAAGCTGGTGCCTTGTCTGCACTGTAACAGTTCTTTGGGTTGTGTGATGGAGTAACCCTGAGCAGAGAAGGGCAGGAGGGATGGTCCACCACTTTCCAAAACCTCGCTGGCTTGCCCCAGCCAGATCAGGAGCTGTGTTGTATGTGGCGTGGGTGTTTTCCCTTCAGCCCTGATGATTAGCATGTGTTTAATTCCATCACTCCCATTATTGAAACCAACAGAGCATTGGTGAGATTATTCACAGCAGCTCCAAGCTGGCAGAGCTAGTGAGCCTAATTGCGGGGAACAAAAGAGTTTTTGGATCCAAGGCTGCCCAGAATGCATTGCTTCAGAAATTAGCACTGGCTATTGCTGGCTGAAATACAGGCAGCGGTAGATCTGGACCCAAAGAGTTTTCTGCAGATGTTGCAGGGGCTTCTGCCGCAGTTGCATAGGGTGGAGGACAGAGGGATACTACAATTATTAAACCATCAGTGGAGAGGCACTTCTTCCCCATCCTAACTCATTTCAGCCAGTGGTTAGGATTGTTTGAGGGCAGTGCTGATATGCCAAGACTTCCTGGCTGATTAAGCAGCATAGGAAATTGTCTTCTCCTGAATCAGACAATCAAGCCCACTATTGTCACACAGCATGGCAGTTCCAGGCAGGGATCTGTGCTTGGCCTGGAGATGCCAGGAATCTCCTGCATGCAAAGCATGATGATGATGATGATGATGATGTAAAGGTACCCCTGACCATTAGGTCCAGTCGTGGACAACTCTGTGGTTGCGCGCTCATCTCGCTGTATAGGCTGAGGGAGCAGCGTTTGTCCACAGTCAGCTTCCAGGTCATGTGGCCAGCATGACTAAGCCGCTTCTGGCAAACCAGAGCAGCGCATGGAAACGCCTTTTACCTTCCCGCCAGAGCAGTACCTATTTATCTACTTACACTTTGACGTGCTTTCGAACTGCTAGGTGGGCAGGAGCTGGGACTGAACAATGGGAGCTCACCCCGTTGTGTGGATTCGAACCGCTGACCTTCTGATCAGCAAGCCCTAGGCTCTCTGGTTTAGACCACAGCGCCACCCGCATCCCTTACTTACTGACTTATTTATTTATTTATTTATTCATACATACATACCCCGCCGATCTGGCTAGATCAAACATTAAAAACTTCCCTAAACAGGACTGCTTTCAGATGTCTTCTAAGATAGCTGCTTATTTCCTTCACATCTGAAGGGAGGGCGTTCCACAGGGCAGGTGCCGCTACCGAGAAGGCCCTCTGTCTGGTTCCCTGTAACCTCACTTCTCGCAGGGAGGGAGCCTCCAGAAGGCCCTCGGAGCTGGACCTCAGTGTCCGGGTTGAACAATGGGGGTGGAGATGCTCCTTCAGGTGCATTAGCTCCCTGAGCAACTCTGGAAAACTCATTGTGTGTGTTGATTTGCCAGACATAAAAAAAACTCGCTTCCAGTAAATGGTCTTGTGTAAAACATATAGCATGAAATGAAGCAAGTACATACTTAAACTGTGGAGCTCCCTACCCCAAGATCTGGTGATAGCCACGAACTTGGATGGCTTCGAAAGGAGGTTGGACAAATTCATGGAGGATAAGGCCACCAGTGTAGTAGCTCTACATTACCTCCAGGATCAAAAGCAGCACGTCTCTGAATACCAGTTACTGGGGAGCAGCAGTACAGCAGCAAAAGGGTATTTCTTTATGTCTGCTTCTTGGCTTCCTGAACTTGGATGGGCCTTTGGAATGATCCAGCAAGACTCTTACATTACTAAGCAGCTATCTTTCAGCCTCAGCCTTCCCATCTGCATTATGGGGATAATGCTGTCCTACCGTACAGGGCTATTTTGCCAAGATACTGTAAAATTTATATAGTGCTTGACTGTGTTAAAAGCATTGAAGCAAAGTTTATTGAGCGCACAGTAGAAATAGTAATAATACAGTCATACCTCTTATGTTTTTTCAGGTTGCGTCCCGCGGCGACCTGGAAGTAACGGAACGGGTTACTTCCGGGTTTCGCTTCTCACGCATGCACAGACGCTCAAAATGACGTCGCATGCGTGCGCAGAAGCGGCGAATCGCAGCATGCGCAGACGCGGGTTGCGTTCTACTCATGTTGTGAACGGGGCAATTATTTACTATATTCAGTCTAGGTTTGAATACTGATACTTAGACACTGAATGGTTTTGTAACGGCGAAGGCTTCTGGAAAATCAGATTTAAGCATGAAAGTGTTGTCCCTCCCACAGGAAGCTTTCTGTGGTTGTGCCAAAGCAGCAAGGATCTCTTTTGTGTCAGTGACCAAAACCCGCAGTTTCATCCTTCGACTGTTCAGCTACCCCCTGATGACGAAATAGAATACTATTCAGCCTGCCAGGATGCCATATGGAGCCTGGACCACCTGGGACGAGTCTTCATAAGGACACTCTCGCCAAATTGCCCAACTGGGATGCACTGGACCAGACTGGACCTTGCCCAGTTAGGTAAGACTCCTTGTGAGCTCATTTGTCACATGCAAATTTCCCGACTTAAACACAGACTGACGGGGAGCATTTCCTCTGCATACCTGGTGAGTATTTGAACACAAAATTGCTCTGACCTGTGAAACCTATGTTTAAAGCATTAAACATGGACATATTCTGGTAGCTTGGCTTCATAGAATTCTTTGCTATCTTAATATCAGAGAAAGGGTAGGACAGAGAACTGCAGGGCCATTTTGACTTGGCCGGGTTTTGCTGATGGAAAGAAAAGATGATCCAGATTTTCAAAAAAGCAGAATAAAGGTGCCATCGGAGCAAGGTGTGATGTGCATCCTTTGGGAGCATCCTTGTGTGGACATCCCACAGGAGCGATGGGGAACCTGTGATCCTCACATCATCCCTGACCTTTGGCCATGCTGGCTGGAGCTGATGATAGTTGGTAGTCGCAACAGTATATGGAAGGCCAGAGGTTCCCTTTTCCTGCCCTACAGGATGAAGGTAGATCAAGAATTAATGCTATCCTGGCCCACAGAGGATCAGGATGTCTGCCACTTCCCTGTGGGTCTGTCCCACTTCTCCAGCTGTGATAAAACTGGAAAGGGTTTCTTTCCATATGAAGGTTTCCTGCCCACCAATATCTTGCATGCTTGTGGGTTGCGGTGTGTTAAAGGGAAAACTGGATGAGCTCATCTTTCTTTAAAAGAAAGCAAAAAGTCTACTTCAGATGTGCACTCTGGAAATCAAACAAGTAACACCTGATGAAATGGCATTAGCAAATAAGAGGCTTAAAATAGCGTGCCAATAGGTTTTGAAACGTCTCTTGAGTAGATTTCTGAGGCATAGCATTTGACGTGATCAGAGCTGCCCTGTCATATCCCGGAGTTCCAAAAAATGAAGCGGGATTCGCTTTGACAGTGTGCTAGTAAGCAGAAAGATTTGTTTCTCTGGATGAGCAATTAGCATCAGCTTTGGAGAAAGGAGGAAAAACCCAAGGTGGAATAGGAAAACAAGCCGAAAACGTTACATAAGAGAAGTGCGCATTTGGATATCAGGTTGTGCTGCATATGTAAATAAGTGCCCAGCGAGGCAGAGCAGGTGATATGTGACCCCTTGTTCAGAGAGCCCTGATGCTTAGCTAGATCAAAACCAACAGCTGAACCGCTGAGGTCCAAAGCCACCGTGATCCAGGATGTCTGTGCCGGGAGGAGTAACAAGACTTTATTTTAAATAGCGCTGCTGAATGTCAGACCCAGAGGAGCAGCAGAATTATGCTGATGACTCTCTTCCCCACCCCACGGCTATTTTGAGCCGGGCAGGTCTTATGTAACGGTGCCAAAATAAAGATAGAATGCAAGAAGAAACTATATGAGAATAAGCTAGGAGAATTCAGGTGCTCAACACCTTGGTTGTTTTAACCCATTTCAAATAAAGCCACTTTAAATTGTCATTTTATCACTTAGCATATTGGTATCCCTTTCAACCTCTAGGGAACCTTGGGACATTTCTGAGCTACCACTCCCCCCCCCCCCCATTTTCTCTGTGGTCTCTTTCTTTGACGTACAGTGGTACCTCGGGTTAAGTACTTAATTCGTTCCGGAGGTCCGTTCTTAACCTGAAACTGTTCTTAACCTGAAGCACCACTTTAGCTAACGGGGCCTCCTGCTGCTGCCGCGCCGTCGGAGCACGATTTCTCTTCTCATCCTGAAGCAAAGTTCTTAACCCGAGGTACTATTTCTGGGTTAGCAGAGTCTGTAACCTGAAGCGTATGTAACCCGAGGTACCACTGTACATGTGGGCTTCTCCCATTTGTGCAGGAGTTTCTAGACTGCAAGCTCAGGACAGAGCTGGTGCCATTTCCCTCAACTGGAGAGATTTTATCTTTGTTCTGTACATGAAGGAAGCGAGTGGTAGTTCTTTTGACTACCACAAGACCAACAATGCAGATACATATTCCCCCCCCCCCCGATAGGTTTTCCCCTCAGTGAATCCTTTCTTTCTCTCCCTACAGACCTATTACTTAATTCAGTTTATATTTTCTTTCTTTTCTGCCACGCACACCTGTGGTGCAAAGGCCTTCTTTTAAAGCCACAACCTGCATTCTGCCACGGCCATTTTGAGGAGAAGAGCACAGATTCCATTTTTGCACTCAGGGAGAGAAGCCACGGGTTTGGCTTAGCATGTTGGCCGAACATCGAGTCGTAGTCAAAGTTTGTCCTTGCCTACAGCTCACGGTTAGAAAGGAGAGACCTTTGCCATGAGCCTCAGTTCAGACAGCAACCTTAGCCCAACCTTGGCTTAGCCTAACATGGGATTTTTTAAAAGAGAGAGAGAGAGAGAGAGATTAGAGCAAAGTGACTGTCAGCTCTTCTCTGGTATCCCATACATTTGTGTGGCTGATTTGCCTTGCTGTGATGTGAGAACGAAGCCATTGACAAGAGATGCAAAAAAAAACCCCTCCACGCCATTGCTGCTTTCCCATAGAACAGGATGCCGCTTCCAATTCTGTGATACTTGAGAACGTTAAACTGCCATTGCATTCTTTTAAAGTACCTTAAAGTACTACAAGGGAGGTGGAAATTTGCCTGTGGCTTATGTGGCAGAATGGCATGTTCCTTGCTTGTAGATCTTTTTTTTTTTTTTTTTTTTGTATTTTATTTTTAGTAAATTTTATTTTGCTTTAAACAGACAAATATAAACAACCAAAATTACAAAAGAAAAATCCTTAATAATGGAAAAGGCTAAAAAAACTACAAAAAATATCAAAGTACATGGTATAGAACATAAGCCGTTATGGGAAAGAAAAAGGAAAGGAGAAGGAGAAGGAAGAAAAAAAGGGGAGGGAGGGGGGAAATGAGCCAAAACACAAGAAGGCTTGTCTATTGTACGCTTCTGTCAAGGTCACAACAGATCATTATTCTTAACAGTTCTCTCTGTCTGCATTCCATAGAATCCCTCATCTTGGTATCAGGGAACATTTCCCAATGCGGTATCATTCTAAACATAACCAGGTCTTTATTGATGAACCCTTATCCCCTAGATAATTATTTAAACGTTCCCATTCTTCCTTCACCATCTAGTTCTTAACGCAACTCAGTTTTTTAGACTTCTCTTTCTCCCCCATCCAGGTGTTTCTGCTACAAAATACAGAAGCGCTAGACATGATAAGGTTGGCCTTGGCTTATAAACCGTAGGTGCTTTCCCCCCCTTTTTCCTTGAAGTGCCTTTTTCAGTGTAAATAGCATAGCTGAAGTTTCTAGGAACAAGTGCTCTTGCTGATGGATGACTGCCTAATGACTTGAGAGAGTCGCTTCACAGCTTTACACTTTTCTATTTCAGTCCTCGGGGAAGCAGCAAAGTTATGATGTTGCCGTACGGCTGAAAATAAAAATAACCTGTTGATGGCACAGTCGTTTTTTGGAGAAGAGCTCCTTGCTTGCGTTGCATGCTAGAAATGAAAGCAGGCTAACTCTGAAATACTTGTTCCATAGTTCGGCAGCCACTGTTTGCTAGTAACATTTGGAATGTTAAGCACTAACATGTATTTATAGACCTGGTCTGTAAGCACGACCGGCTCCCTGGGAGAGTTCACTTGAGGTCATGTGAAAAGTTGCATCTCTAGTTTAGACCAATCGCATTGCATGAAGGGTCCCGCCCCCACCCCCACCTGTTCCTCTTTGAAAATCATCGTTTTAAACGTCAGTGATTTGTGGACTACATTGTGTCCTGTTATCCTAAGGCACTTCATAGAAGGGACCACAAGAGTCATCTGGTTCAGTCTCCTGCAATGCAGGAACATCTTTTGACCCATTGTGGGGCTCGATCCTGGAAATAAGAGTCTTATGCTGTACCAAGTGAGCTATCCCGCAAACCAACTTCAGTGTTGGTGCTGACCTTTAAAGCCCTAAATGGCCTCTGCCCAGTATACCTGAAGGAGCGTCTCCACCTCTATCGTTCTGCCCAGACACTGAGGTCCAGCGCCGAGGGCCTTCTGGCGGTTCCCTCACTGCGAGAAGCAAAGCTACAGGGAACCAGGCAGAGGGCCTTCTCGGTAGTGGCGCCCTCCTATCAGATGTCAAAGAGATAAACAACTGCCTGACATTTAGAAGACATCTGAAGGCAGCCCTGTTTAGGGAAGTTTTTAATGTGTGGCATTCTAATGTATTTTTAATCTTTGTTGGAAGCTGCTCAGAGTGGCTGGGGAAACCCAGCCAGATGGGTGGGGTACAAATAATAAAGTATGATGATGATGATGATGATGCAGAAAAGGACTCGCTAAACAAGCAGAATCAACATCTTACATTGCACCTGCCACCAGCCAGCTCTCATACTTGTTTCGCATTGCTAACAAAGTGAAATGTTCTATGCCCTCCTTATGGTAGACATAGTATTCTCTTGTGTAAATGATTCAGTTCAGGTGAATTCTCCCAAGTAGTGGCTACACATGGGGCGGGAGCAAGGGAGCCAGTGGATCCTTCTTGCCCGTCTTGCACTCAGACTCTGCAAAAGTCAATGCATGGGTCTAACATCTGCATGAGGGTCTTGCAAACACAAGTCTAACTCGTTCTGTCCGTTCCTTGGATGGCACACAAGATGTCCATGCAGTTCAGGCCTGGATTTTCTGCTGAGAGGGTCCATATTCTCACATACATCCAGTGAGAGGTAATCTGTAGTGTTGGAAGAGACCCCAAGGGTCATCTAGTCCAACCCCCTGCTGTGCAGGAATCTTAACTAGATCATGCATGACAGGTGGCCATGCAACCTCTGCTTAAAAAGAACCTCTAAGGAAAGAGAGTTCGCCGCCCATCGTTTTTCTTTGTAGTCTTAAGTGTCCATGAGAGGCTCTGATTTTTTTTTTTTTAGTGCAACGGCAGCATTGGGGGAAGGAGTTTCCAGCCCTCCCCTCTCCCCATGCACCCCTGCCTTCGTGGTCTGACTCCCTTCCTCCTGAAGCTGATTTAGGGGGAAACGAAGGGGGAAACGCAGAGTAGCTTTGTAGTTCGACCCTAACTAGCGTCATAAATCAGAACTGAAGATGGCTGGTTGAATGACTGGGTGCCCCTCTTCCTCTCTTTTTTCAATTAGGTGCTGTGAAACTTAAAAGTTTGGCATGTGGCAAACAGCACATCTGGGCCTGTGACAGCGGTGGCGGAATCTACTTCCGGGTTGGGACACAGCCCCTGAACCCCAGTTTGATGCTGCCTGCATGGATCATGATTGAGCCACCAATCCAGGTAGAAAAACAAGTTGCCTTGTTTTTAAGTCAAAACCATCAGAATGCCTAAATCCAGCTGAAAAAACACGTAAACGTAATAGGCTGTATGGTAACAACTGCAAAGTTATTTACTAGAAACTACTTCTCAAAAATTCAATACAGCTTCTCATAGTGTCAGAATCAACATTGTGACATAATATATTAAAATGTAGCTTATTCAGTTGACAACCAAGTCCAGTATGTACAAAATACAAATCCTATTATGTCAGTGCCGTAATACATTCATTTCTAATTTCTTCATCTCCTCTTGTATTTTACCTCGCCTGAGAACCTGTTATAAATAAGTTCCATGTAGCTGTTATATACAGTACTGAACTATGCACAGCTGATGAAGCCCCTTCGGGCGAAACAGGGGAATATTCAGGAATCCTTCTCTTGTCTGTCTGTGCCAGCATCTACCAGTGCCAGTTTCTTTTGTCTACCAACTTTATCATCTTCATTAGACACTTAGAAGATTATTTCATGTCACTCTTCTAAGGAATACGTCAGACAGAAAAACAGAAGAGAAGATGAAGAAATCAGAAATGAACGTATTACTGCACTGACAAAATAGGATTTGTATTTTGTACATACTGGACTTGGTTGTCAACTGAATAAGCTACATTTTAATATATGATGTCACAATGTTGATCTTGTTTTTAATTCAGCCTCTAATCTTTAGGCCTTCTGACATGAAAAGATCCCAATTCTTCAGTGGCGGCAAGTGAAGATTCTCAGGTCTGGGAATGCTGTGGGGCAGGAGGGAGGGCTCAGCTATGGACTTAAGGCTGTCATAGACTTGGTAATATTTAGTAGAAGATTGAGATACCAGAATGAACACTGGTGTGCATGGTCAGAGCACCATTCTGTCTTTCCAGCATAGATCCTAGCTGAATTCCTGCATCTGTTTTTGAAGTGGACGGTGGGGTAGCCTTTAATGGGGGGAAACTGGACTTCTGTAGCTGGAGGTGAACTTGATACAACCTGGTTTCTCCTCCTGTCTTGATATCCCATTTCCCCCCCAAAACTGGAAATTCTTCCTTTTTTGCCAAACATCAGCAATGCCTAATGCAGTTGATCTCAAAGAGCAAAGAATTCGGGCTGTTCCCCGCCCCCAACCTTCCAGAGAAGTAATCTCTTGGTTACGTAATAGCATCTGGGAGAATTCCAGTTCATTAGGCCAAATGGGTATAAGAAAATGTAAAAAAGTGCAACTTCATATTGCCTAACGCCCCAAAACCCAGCTCAAATCTAGCTTCTGACCAGCAGATGTTAGCAGGCGAGTGTCTTCTTAGCAAGTCATTCAGCAAGCTTTGCAGAACCCCAGTTAATGTCATTTGGGCTGCACCTCACTGACTTGACCTAGGAGGTTACATTACATCATGTTCACAGCAATGGGCAAAAGAAGGAATGGCACAGAGCAGGCAGGGAGGGTGAGAGAGGGGTGTTGCCAAGGCTTTCAGTGGCTTCAAGTACAACCCTGCTCTCAGAATACAGCCTCTGCCATCATTGAGGCAGGACAGCCTGATCCTTCAGCCAGATAGAATAATTTGCTGTTTCTCAGAACTTGTGAGTCATGAAATTTGCCTGCAAGTGGCTGACTTTTCGTCTTTAGCTGCACCGCTTGTGTAACACTCCAAAATTCTAGGGCAACACGACTTCTGTCAGGGTTGATATGGATCATAAATCTGTCGCCTAAAATAACATCGCCTTTCTTGGATTTTCGCCGGCGATTTGAGTAACTAGACCTTACCTCTCCTTGTGAATCTGAGCCTTGGCTTTAAATGCTGGCTTATAACTGATAAATGTGCACATGTTCCTTTCATCGTGTTCTCTCCGCAGCTTGTGGGATGACTCCCAACCCCTCTCATGTGAAAGCAGATTGGCTGTTTACCATCCTGTTTTTCTGTTTGCTGAGCCGAGATCAGCAGTCAGCAAAATGACAGGCCAGGGAGCTATTAAAATATGGAACAGTTGTTTATCAAAACATAGCCTGTTCTGCTCTGGACTTCTAACAGTATACAAACAAGCTGTCAGAATGCCCTTTTGCTCTGTGAGAAGTGCACTTTTAAATCTCTTGTCAGGTTTGAGAAAAAGTCTGTTCTCTGCTCCGGCATTTGAGCATCCCAGAAGTAAATCCATTGTCTCTTTGTTTTCATTCATCACAATGGCATTTCTATACTTTTACCATGTACAGTGGTGCCCCGCAAGACGAAAAACCCGCTAGACGAAAGGGTTTTCCGTTTTTCAATGTGCTTCGCAGGACGAATTTCCCTATGGGCTTGCTTCGCAAGACGAAAATGTCTTGCGAGTCTTGAGATTTTTTTCGCTCCCCCCCCCCTTTTTCTAAGCCGCTAATAGCCTTTTAGCCGCTAAGCCTTTAATAGCCGCTAAACCGCTAATAGCGCTAATCCGCTAAGCCGCTAATAGGGTTGCTTCGCAAGATGAAAAAACCGCTAGACGAAGAGACTCACGGAACGGATTAATTTCGTCTTACGAGGCACCACTGTAAATCAGATTTTGTTCAACTTATAAATATTAGGGGTTTGTGTGTGTGTGTGTATTTACAGCACACTCTTGTTGGGTAGAATGAAGTCCTTTTTGTTTTATTCCTTTAGCAATTCTAGTAATCTGTAGCCATAATAGATGGGGAGAGTAGTAGTAGTAGTAGTAGTAGTAATAATAATCACCATCATAATCATCAGACACCCCATTAAAAATGCACTGGGTGTCTGATTCTGATGATGTTTAGTATATGATTGTGTTTAGTTCCCAGTGCATTTTAATGGAATGTATTGTCTGATCCTGATGATCACAGCATAAAATTACAATACAAAAAGCACAAAATGCATGATAAAAAAAGAACATAATCAAACCAATAACCCTCTCCCCTCCCAGAACACATTTAAAAGGGCATTAAATGTCAATCAGCCAAAGGCCTGGTTGAAGAGGAACGTTTTCGCCTGGCACCTAAAGGTGTCTAATGATGCTTCCATGATATGGTCGTTTCAAGTTTTTGAACGTATTTCTTCACTTTTATGGGCTTAGGTTCTGAGTTTAACTTGAGGGAAGTTTGCAGAAGGAGGGTTTCCAATTCCTGTAGCTACCTGGATCTCTCCCTCAGAGCCCCTCATGGTGGGAGAGGGTCTCCTGGAGACTTTCCTTCCTGGAACATCCTTAGATTGATTTATCTTTGCATCTGATCATTTCTGCTGCCCACTCCCCCGCTTGTCTCTCAGTGCTTTGCTTAAGTCAGAAAATGTGCACTATTTAGTATGGCAAGAGAGAGACATGCATCTGTAAAAGTGCTCTTCAATGACTCATCCCTGTTTTATCAAGGGCTCATGTGGATATCTTGTTGTTGTTGTTGTTGTTGTTGTTGTTGTTGCTGTTGTTGCTGTTGTTTTATGCATTGCCTTAGACATGAAGGTCGCTAGGCGACTTGCATAGAAAGAAAGCCCACTGCGTTTTGGTGCTTAGGCAGCAAATCTAAATATTACTTCCCATGATGGTAAAAATGAAATAATAAACAACTTAATTCACGATTAGCTACTCTTGCTTCGTCCTGCTTAAAGCTAAGACTGACTCCGGCTTTAAAGAAAGAGAGGCAAGAATCCTTAATAAAACGAGTGTTGCCTTGTTTGTGCAGGATGGGCGGCTTATCCTAATTTTGGTGTTGGAATATGTTTCTCGTAGCTTTTTTAGTTTCCTACCGTGTCTCAGGGGCGGGGGGCGGGAGATGGTGGCTCCAGTAAGAGAAACGGAAAAGGGAACAGCTGATGGATGATCCACTCTTTCCAATTCTCAGGTGTTCTTGATCTTTATCTCAGATGACACAGGGAATGTAAACAGTGCTGTAAATAAACAGCAGCTTGAAAGGGGATCCAGGAGAGATGCTTAACTAAACTGAGTGAGCAAGGTGACTCATGTGGGCCTCTTGCATTCGGAATTTCTTAAGGCATTGGGGAATTCTGTGCCATGACTCTGATGATGAAACATCCCATCAGTACCTACTAGAGTAGACAGTTGACAGGTATTTTAGCGCCTCACCCTGTACAAAAAAAAAAAAGAAGCTATATCTACAAAAGGAGTGAGAAAGTTACCTCTATTTAGAGCCAGTGTGGTTTAGTGGATGAAAGACCCCTGTTCAAATTCACACTAGGCCACAAAGGTTACTGGCATAACTTTGATCCAGTCGCTATCTTTCTTGCCCAGCCTGCCTCGCAAGGTTGCTGTGAGGATGCAAAGGAGATGGGATGGAAGCACCCTCACTAGAAAGGAGTAGAATAAAAATTTGAGGAGTAATAACATGAATATTGAACTGTTAGAGCCTAACATAGTGATAGGTAATATAACACAGACACACACCCCCAAAAATGTTGGTGTACTACTGTTGTAAACAAAACCTGCCCTTCTTCCCTTATGGGGTATCCAAGCGTCCGTATAGAGTCCTTACGTGGGTTCCCTATTGGTAGGAGAAAATAACAGATGCCAACCAGAGAATATTGAGAAGCAAAGCAGCTAGTAAGCCTGATCTTTATTGAACTGTTGCAACAGGGTGCTCCCCGCACACGCAGGAAATGAGGGGGACCCAGAACCCAGGTGTGCCCGCCCTTATATAGACATTTTAAATTCCCTGCCCTGGACCTTGAGACCACCCCTCCATACATCATACATACATCACATAAGGGGTGTAACCCAAGACCACCCCCAACAAACATCATACCTACATCACAGAAAAGGTGGTCTACAACAGAAATTTGAATGTTGTTGTTTTTCCTGTCTGCCCGGTTATCTGATAATGCCTTATCTGATTGCCTTTCCTGGTAGTCTGGCCATTCCTTTGAGATGGTGATTACCCAATTCCTGAGACAATGGGAATGTTCCCTCACCCCCTCCCTCCTTGCAGAGAAAACATTTGGTCAGTTTGGGAGTCAAAATGGTTTCAGGACTGTCTTCTTTTGCTGCTCCAGACATGAGGTCCACACATCTATGCACGCCCCTGGCTGGCACATTCACGAACATTTATTATATATATAAGACCTTAACTTTTTTATTACACTACAACTCCTTTCATCCCTGGACATTGGCTTATGGGAGTTGTTGTTTAGCAAAGCTTGGAGAGCCACCTGTTAGCTAGTCCTGCTATAATGAATCTAAAAGCTAAAACTGTAATGGAGGGATGTGGGGGAGGTCTGTGAAGGGATCTCCATGGTTATTTTTAAAAGATCAAAGGAGATATGAGGGTGTGTTTGCCAGGCAAGTTTCAAGGTTCCTCTCTCAAACCGCTCCCCTAATCCTTGCTCTGATTACCAAAATGAAATCTCTCACAGGTGCACACACACAATTCCCTTTGCCTTGTGGGCAGTGCCAGATTTACGTATAAGCTAAACAAGCTGTAGCTTTGGGGCCCCCTCAAAAAAATTAAAGGAAACAAACAACAATGTACATTTCCAATCCAAAATATAGGATAAAAAACAAATTACTTTGTTTACATTTTGTTATGTGCAAATGGCTTTAGATACCTATTAGGTCGATAAATTACCATATAGCATATATTCAACACAAAAACCAGCGACCATTTGTTGTTGACAAAGGACAGCTGGACGTATAAAGGGCTCCATTACCTTCAGTAGCTTAGGGCCTCATCAGACCTAAATCCTGCCCTGCTTGTGGTTACCTGCATATTTTGCAACATTGGGCAAATAATAGCTTGGGCATGGGGACAAAAGGCTAATGTCTTCCTTCCTGCAGCACTGTGGTGCTGATCTGACTCTCAGCTACAGCTGCTTGGATCTATTTTTTATTGTCGAGGGACATCCTGGTCGTGGATCTCCCACAACACACCCACCCAATGTGGCTACAAGGCAGGATCCTAACAAATCAATGGAAGATTTAGTGGCATAGAGATGACAAGCGGCGCATACATAAGGTCCCAGGCTCAGTATCCATTAAAAGGATCAAGTAGCAGGTGACGGGATAATTGCTCTATCTGTTGAGAAACTGAAGAACTGCTTGCTGCCGGGGAAAGGAGGCAATACTGGCCTCCTGTAAAGACTGGCAGGGACGCGGGTGGCGCTGTGGGTTAAACCACAGAGCCTAGGACTTGCTGATCAGAAGGTTGGCGGTTCGAATCCCCGCGATGGGGTGAGCCCCCGTTGCTCGGTCCCTGCTCTTGCCACCTAGCAGTTCGAAAGCACGTCAAAGTGCAAGTAGATAAATAGGTACCGCTCTGGCGGGAAGGTAAACGGCGTTTCCGTGCGCTGCTCTGGTTCGCCAGAAGTGGCTTAGTCATGCTGGCCACATGACCTGGAAGCTGTACGCCGGTTCCCTCGGCCAATAAAGTGAGATGAGCGCCGCAAGCCCAGAGTCGGCCACGACTGGACCTAATGGTCAGGGGTCCCTTTACCTTTACCTTTATAAAGACTGGCCTCCAGTGTCCCTGCAATAGAGATGTGCCCTGCCCCTTCTTTATGCCTCACTATGAAGATCAGTGTGCACATGGTTCCCCGGAAGTCTTCTATTCAGAAGCTGGGCAATCTCAGACATGCTCATCTTTGCAGCTGTTCAGGGTGCCTCAGACCATGCACGACTCTCTCTGGTTGCCTGGACATGTGAGTGCAGTTTGCAGATGGGTGCCAAAATCATCCCCAGGAATGCAGAGCTGAAGGGAAGCATGCTCGGCTTTCTACCACTGAACATAAAAGCCACAAAGAGGTTCCTCCCAGGAAGAACATCATAGCAATGGGAATAATAATAATAATTCATTATTTATACCCTGCCCATCTGGCTGGGCTTCCCCAGCCACTCTGGGCGGCTTCCAACAAAATATTAAAATACCATAATGCATCAAACATTAAAAGCTTCCCTAAACAGGGCTGCCTTCAGATGTCTTCTAAATGTCAGGTAGTTGTTTATCTCTTTGACATCTGATGGGAGGGTGTTCCACAGGGCGGGTGCCACTACCGAGAAGGCCCTCTGCCTGGTTCCCTGTAGCTTTGCTTCTCGCAGTGAGGGAACCACCAGAAGGCCCTCGGCGCTGGACCTCAGTGTCCGGGTAGAACGATGGGGGTGGAGATGCTCCTTCAGATATACTGGACCAAGGCCTAGCCCTATCAATTGGCCAGAAATGGAGCAGCTGCAGAGAGCTTGCTTCGTTCTTCCTTGCCAGAAAGCAGGAGTGCCTGGGTGTTGCTGTTTTCCCCTCCTCCCTCCCTGTCATTTTCTCCTTTTGTGCCATGTCTTGTGTATTGCACAAGGAGCATGGAATCGCAGAATTGTAGAGTTGGAAGGGAACCCCGAGGGCCATCTAGTCCAACCCCCTGCAGTGCAGGAATCTTTTGCCCAGCATGGGGCTCGAACCCACAACCCTGAAAAATTAAGAGTCTCATGCTCTACCGACTGAGCCGTCATCTTGTTACTGATCATTGTAACCCCTTTCTGGAGACCTTTTCAGCTGGAGAGCAGGGTAAAAATACTTTATTGCCGTTAGGTCAAGGAATATATGGGCTTTAAAAAAATATTATTTTAGTAGAGTGGAGTGGGCACAGGAGAAGGTGCATGCAGCAGAGCAGAGTGTGGCTCTGTTTAAGGGTTTTCAGAGGACACCCACGTGTCTGCCTAAGCACATGTTCAAACTTGCAGCACTAAATTTTCCTCCAGGCGCCCAGTTGTACTTTTGGGAATGAAGCTTGTAAAATGAGATTGCAGGATAAAGGTCAGCGATGGGCCCTGCTCACGCATCCTGCCTCGAGTGATTCCCAATGTAGCCCCTGTTTGGTGGTCGCTTTGAGAAGAGGAGCCTTTGGATGAAGGGCTAGCTCATCTTGCTTGTGCCACCCACGTTTGACTGCTTTTTCATTCCTTCTTTCTTTCTCTCTTTTTTGCTCACTTCCCTTTTCATCTTTCAAGTCTTCTTTTCACAACGTGCGTGTTGGGAATGCACGAATGGCTTATTAAAGGCTGGAAAGGATTTCTAAATAATTATCCTGAGTTTGGAGTGATAAAAGTACTGTTTCTGAACATTTATGGGCAGGATTTGACCTGTGCAAGGACATCTGATTGGACAACAGGGCTCCCCTACCTTCTCCTGCCCCCCATGGATGCCCTGGATCTCCCAGAATAATGTGGGTGGCGGGGCGGAGGGTGTTTCTATATTATATATTTTGTCATCTCGGTTTGTATTTTTCTGTTGCAAACTGCCCTGTGTTCTTCGAACGAAGGGTGGTATACATCAGGGGTAGGCAACCTAAGGCCCATGGGCCAGGAGCAGCCCACGGGGGGGGGGTCGTTTAACTGGCCCACGAGCTGCCCGCTTGGCAAGTCCCCGTGTCCTGTGCTAAACCGGCGCAGCGTGGCGCCGGATATCACTTCTGCACAGGCGCCGGAAATTGCGTGCACATGCGCAATCCAGCCCGCAGAGGGATCTCCGCTGGAGTGAACCGGCCCAGGCGAGGTAAACCTTGCCAACCCCTGCTATACATAGAACCATAGAATTGTTGAAAGGGAACCCCAGGGGTCTTCTAGTCCCAACCCCCTGCAATGCAAGAATCCTCCCCACAGCCGTCCCTGGGTGGACTCGAAGCACCACCTTTCTGGTTAGCAGCCAGATGCACTGACCCATTGTGCCACTAGGGCACACATTTAATAATAATAATAATAATAATAATAAATAATCTGCAATGCTTGCACAGGTAGAACAGCAGGAGGAGTGCAGTGTTCAGTTCCACCCTGTATCCTCCAAGTTGATGAGGCTCGTTTGACATCACCACAAAACAGAGCCTTTAGTCTCATCGGCCCAGTCCTATGGGATGCTCCAGCAGAGATTCAGCAGGTGTCTTCTGCCTTAACTTTCAAATATTTGCGGGGGAATGTTTTCTGTGCCACCAGGCTTACGCAGAAAATTAAGAAAATATTTCCTGTAATAGTTAGCTGATGATCCACTACCTTAAATTTTGTACGCAATGTGTGTGTGTGTATAATGCTTGTGAACTGCTTTGATATTTTTTATGATGCAGTATACAAGTATTCCCCCCCCCCCCGTAAATGCAGTAGGTTTATAGTCTAAGCTACAGCATCTGGTGCATTTAAAAGCTAGCAGGTCTTTTTGTGGCTTTTGCGAACTAAAGCCTAGTTTGTCAGATGCCTAAACCATTGGCAAAGAATGGCACAGTGCTTGACTTTGCTGCAGGGCTAAGATTCAGCAACCATGTAACCGGAGTCTTTTAAAATTCAGCCTTGGATTTTAAAAAAGAGTCTGGCTCGCACTCCATATTACTGGCCAACATGCATGTGGGGAATATGTGATTTGAAGTTGGGGGGGGGCAGAGGAAGGAGGACGAAACATAAAAGTAACTGTGTTTGACCCATAAAGAAAAATCTTCTAAGTTGGCTGCTAATGTGTAATGAGTAAAAGATCCCTTGCAATACCCAACAGCTATTCCTTCATGTTTGTTATTGTTTCTGTTGGTGTTCGGAGGGCATTTCACAGCTCATACTCAACCGTGCAGTCACACAAGACTGGGAGGCATCGTGTGGGTGTGGGACTCTGAAGAGCCTCATACAAAACTGTCCTGCTTGACTTCCTCTGTGCAGCAATGTGCTTGCTATCTGCCTGTCCAGCTTACTGTGGGTGCTGCAAAGTGATAAGAAATGATGTGTTCCGCATAAGATACTGGTAGCTTCAAAAACTTCGAAGAGCTGGCTAACGTTTCACCTGCAATGCTCAAATGGCCCTTAAAATAAGTTGGCATCGGTGACATTTGCAGTAGCCGTTGTTGACACACACAGCGATCCTTCTCACAATTCAGCAGCAGAGGCTTCATTTATAAATGTTTGCTTTTTTTAAAGAACAGGATAATCCCCCCCCCCCTGTTTTGTTGTCATCTGTAGACCAGAGCGTGGTGTGCTAGATCAACAGTCTGTGTTCAGGACCCAGACATCATAATTGAAATACTTTATTGTCACTTGTACAACTTGTATACAGTGAGATTACACGAGCACACCCCCCCCCCTCAGCTCTCTTAGTCTTAATTCCCCTCGTTTACTGACGCACACCCACCAAACCCAAAAGTCAGTTGCCCTGTTGTTATCTTTTCATTCAGCAGCCTAACAGCCCATGGATAGAAGCTGTTCTTTACCCTGTTGGTGCGACTAATCATGCTTCTTCTATATCTTCTGCCTGAGGGCAGGAGATCAAGAAAGTGCCGGCCAGGGTGTGAATCATCCCTGAGAATTTTCCTCACTCTCCTGAGGCAACGTTCTTCCACTATTTCTTCCAGCGGATTCACGGGACAGCCCATAATATCTTGAGCTGTATTCACCACCCTCTGTAGGCACTTCCTATCAGTTGATGTCAAACCAGCGTACCACACCGTGATGCAGTATGAAAGGACACTTTCTATTGTGGACCAGTAGAAGGAGATCATTAAATGTTGATTGACATTGTTCTTTCTCAATACTCTGAGGAGATGGAGACTCTGTTGGGCTTTCTTAACCACCTGGGTTGTGTTGATTTTCCAAGTAAGGTCTTCACTGAGATAAACTCCTAGGAATTTAAAGGAAGAGACTGCCTCCACACAGCCCTCCACACAGGGCTAAGAACGTCCTGACACCTGTCCTCCACCTCATCCCCAATGCATTTAAACCTCATCGATAGCTAAAACCAGGGTGGAGAGCCAGAGGCTGAATGCGGCCCTGCAGGCTCTCAGTCTGGCCCTTGGCACTCTCCATAAGCCACAGCCTCTCCCTAGGCCATGCCCCTCATTGCTTCTGCTCTGCTGCCACCTTGAATGTTTTTACCTGGTTGTAATGTGTCCTTGGACAGCAAATAGATTCTTGCTTGCCTGGGTAGAGGCTGGAGAGAGGGCTTTTTGCGTATGTTGGTAGAAACCTCAGGCTTTTGGGTGTCTGGAATTTAGCCTCTTGCACAAAGGTAATAATCTCCCTTCATCACCCACCCCCTTCTCATTTCCCCCAGCACCACCTGCGTCGGCTTGTAGCCCCAGGAGGGTTCCCTATTAGGGCGTGGAGCCCTCTGGCTGAAAGCCTGATGTTGCCCTGGGAGGGGTCCCTAGGGCAAGAGCAGAATTCAGGGTGACTCGCACGCTGCCGCCGTCGTGGCAGTGCAAAGTAGCAGGGCAGAGACAGAGATCACACACCCGGAAACTTAGTTGATCTTGTTGTTCTGATCACACAATACAGGAGAAGGGATCTTTGGGTCGCTTGCCAGTTTGAGCTGGAGGAGAGCTTTTCATCCCAATCGCTATGATCAGATTCTGACTGGAAAGGGGATGAGCTTCTTTGGCTTCTAATACGCTCAGCGTCTGTTCTCCCGGTAGCCATAATTTCGCTAAAGGCTAAGATACAGAGTGTAGATCGAGTTGTGCAGAATGGCGATAATTCAGATAGGCAGCTTTTTACTCCAGAGCACAATGCCTATGTATTCTATAATGCAGAAATAATAGGGAGCCGAAAGAATCAAAAGGCATTGACACTGCAAATAGCAAGGGCTTGTGCGCATGTATCATATTTGGATGTATTCTGTATTATTTGGTATTTAAATTAAAACACGATGGGGAACTGTAGGATGCAGTCATGAAAAATGAAATGTGTGTGTGTCAGAGAGCGAGAGACGGAGAGAAGAGAATCTCTTTGTCAGAACAGTATGACATGGAGTCTCTCGCCTACCATATTTCTCTTTCCATGACAGATTTGCTTCCTGTTGCACTTAATGGAAATTTGGCACCGAGTTCAGATTTTAAAACAGAAGCGTTATATAAATATCATTAGTTAGTTTGGGTTTTTAGAGAAAGTGATATTGAGCCTTCATTTTACGGGTGTTTTTTGCCTTCCCAGAGGCGAAATGGAATGTTATCTATCGTAATTTGCTTTGAGTTTGCTTTCTGCAATAAATAACAATAATGCTACTTTTTCTGAGGCTCTTTTGACTGCCAGTATACATCCAGCACTTTCTCTCCACTCCTTCCAGCAGTTCATCTTTAATTTAATTTCCCACCTCTCAGTCAGTGCCGATCCATTAGAGAGGGTTTGTATCAAACGGCAGAGGATGACATTGACCGTTGTATTATCTTTTGCAGCCAGTTGGAGTCAACTTGGTTAGTGTGTTCTCAAGTCCCAACGATCAGAGCCTGTGGGCGATCGACAACAAATGGAACGTCCATGTTCGCACGGGGATTACAGAGGAGATGCCTGTAGGCACAGATTGGGAACAGGTTCCAGGTGAGAATATTTTGCCTTCATCATTTGGTCGCTGTTGAAATGCCATTGGGAAATGTGTAACGTCCCTTTCCCCCATGAAATTAGAAGCAGAAGAAAAGGGAGAAGTGGTGTGTTGGCGTTCCTCCTCCTCCTCCCTGCCTTCTTTTTGCATTTCCCTTTACTGACACTGTATTTAGCTTTTGTATTCGCTCTTCTGTACTTCGACCAAACTTATCCTTTGACTTCAGGGCTTCAGGCATGCCAGCTGGCGATAAGTACAAGGACTGTTTGGGCACGTTGTCCGAATGGCGACATAGCACGTCGGTACGGCATCACGGATAAAAACCCCGCAGGAGATTACTGGAAGAAGATTCCAGGGAATGTTACTTGTTTGACAGGTGAGTTGTATTTCGCTCTCTTTTTTTATATATACATGCTCTTGCGGTCTTACGGGGCTTGTAGTGGGAATTGCATCCAGTACAGTGATACCTCTGGTTACATACTTAATTCGTTCTGGAGGTCTGTTCTTAACCTGAAACTGTTCTTAACCTGAAGCACCACTTTAGCTAATGGGTCCTCCTGCTGCCGCCGTGCGATTTCTGTTCTCATCCTGAAGCAAAGTTCTTATCCCGAGGTACTATTTCTGGGTTAGCGGAATCTGTAACCTGAAGCGTATGTAACCCGAGGTACCACTGTAGAGTCATTCCTCAGGTTACAGGCGCTTCAGGTTGCGCACCGCGCCAAATCCAAAAGTATTAGAATGGGTTACTTCCCAGATTTGGCACTCGCGCATGTGCAGAAGACTAAATCGTGCTTTGCACAGAAGCACCGAATTGCAACCCGCGCATGCGCAGACGCGGCGCTGCAGGTTGTGAACGCTGTGGGCTGTGAACGTGCCTCCCGCATGAATCACGTTCGCAACCCGAGCGTCCACTGTACTTGAAACATGAAGCATGCTGGTCTGAGCAGGAGCATAATTAATAGCTGGATCACTCAGTGGGTGGAGCATGCAACTCTTCATCTCAGGGTTATGGGTTCAAGCCCCATGTTGGGCAAAAGATTCCTTCATTGCAGGGGGTTGGCATAGATGACCCTCAGGGTCCTTCCTTCCAACTCTGCAATTCTATGTTGTTGTTTTCAAAGTGTCGAATGTCCTCCTCTTAAAGAGAACATTGGATGAATACAGTCATACCTTGGTTTTCGAACAGCTTAGTTCTCGAACATTTTGACTCCTGAACGCCGCAAACCCGGAAGTGACTGTTCCGGTTTGCGAACTATTTTTGGAAGCCGAACATCTGACAGGGCTTCCGTCAGCCAATTGGAAGCCGCGCTTTGGTTTCCGAACGTTTTGGAAGACGAATGGACTTCCGGAACGGATTCCATTTGACTTCCAAGGTACAACTGTACAGGGTTTCCACAGAAAGCCTTGCGGAGAGCTTACTACTACTAATAATAGTAATAATAATAATTTTTATTTATACCCCGCCCTCCCCAGCCAAGGCCGGGATCAGGGCGGCTTACAAGCAATAATAAAAACAAGTTGAATGATTACAACTTAAAAACAAAATTAAAATACAACATTAAAATATTGAAACATTAAAATATTAAAATGTAGCCTCATCGCAGGAGGAGAAGGAAAAGAAAAAAGAAAGAGAGGGAGGAAATCAAATTGGCTCCAAGCCAAAGGCCAGGCGGAACAACTCTGTCTTACAGGCCCTGCGGAAAGAAATCAGGTCCTGCAGGGCCCTGGTCTCATGAGGCAGAGCGTTCCACCAGGCCGGAGCCAGAATTGAAAAGGCCCTGGCTCTGGTTGAAGCCAATCTAACTTCCTTAGGACCCGGGACCACTATTTATGGACCTTGAGGCTCTCCGTGGGGCACACTTATACTACTTATACTAGAAAGTAGGTGGAAAGGAATTGACCTAGCGTCGGGCACCCGGCTCATCAGTGGTGATGCATCTAACGTCCCTTTGGGCTCTGCTTTCATAGGTGTGCTTGCCACACATACGGGATTAAAAATCAGGTGGTAGGCGCACTTGTGGGCAGTTTAATCAGGTCTGTTTTGGCCCTTCCTCTGTGTGGCATTTAAGTAGGAATAGTTGCAGCGATACTGTCAAACAACTCCCCACCCCATCCTGCCTTCAGCTGAACTGTTGAACCTGTTAGGCTTCAAACGGGATCTTTAGCACAGGAGACACAGCAATGCAAAGCAGGCAATGCTTCTGGGAGTTGTAGTACAGGATGGGATGGACTCCTTAGCTAACAGCCTGTCTGTTGGCCTGCTAAAATTGAACCTGGCAACTTTTTTCTTCCTCAGCTACTCCTCTAGATGAACTGTGGGCTGTCGGTCCTTCAGGCTGCCTCCTTCAGCGCCTCACTAAGACCTTCCGCCATTCTCACACGTTGCAGAAGCACAGCGACGCTTCCATGTCGTTCCACTCAGACGAAGACGAATGGGAGGTAATATGAGGCCCCGGAGACCTGGAGCGCTAAAACAGCATGGACATGCACGTGGGAGTGTTGGGCCAGCGTCTGGCAACAATTAGCACTTTGATATAAAACACTGACTTTGTCGAATATCCCCCAAACTGTGTAGTGAGGTGTCTTGTTTCTGTATCTCTCGGGCGAGATGGGCAACGTGGCTTTAAGAAGTCTTTGCCGTAGCTGTACCGTTTAAAAATACTTATCGATTTAACCTCGTTAGCAGCCAAACAAATGTTGCTCTAGCATGCAAATTAATATCTGTGCGACATTGGGGAGGATGTCTGAACAGCAGAAATGCATTTTTTAATGTCCTTGTACTTTTACACCGCGCAGGGGGAAATGGGTGCAATGTGGAAGACGGTTACATTTCAGAACGAGAGAACCTTTCTCAGTAGAAAGTCAACTTAGCAAGGCACAGTTTGGTAATTGAGGTGAAAAACTCTTGGGACCATTTTCGTTGTAACTTCCAGGGTTCCACTGAACCTTCACTCTGAGGTTACTAATTTCATACCTTGCTGAAAAGGTTGGGTTCATCCCAGGCTTTGTGCAGACATTGGCTCCTCTTATGCCTAAAACGGGGACACTAATGGCTTTTGTTTCATAGATACCCATGAGAGGATTAGGCAGAAGATTGAAAGTCAAGCTTGTAATATGAAGGGGGTGGGCTGTGGGTGCCCATTGAGATCCATGCTTGGCCTGACTGAACTGTAACTAGAGGAGACTCTGAATTTCCACTTTTGTATCACGAAACAAAACGAAAATAAAGAAATTGCATCTCACGAGAGAGTCTCTGGTATTGGTTAGGTTTTGTCTTCAGAATGGTCCTTTTTAAAAAAAGCTATATTAGCTATATATTGCAATGTCTTATACTTGAGATGTTTACAGCAGAAGTGCTTGATAATTTACTAATCACTGCAATTTACCGTATTTTCCCATCTATAAGACTCCTCCATGTATAAGACGCCCCCTATTTGGGGGGACTCAGATTTAAGAAAATGGGGGGAGATGTATCTGTGTATAAGACGCCCCCAATTTTTGACATTATTTTTTAGGGGGGAAACCTAGTCTTATACACGGAAAAATACGGTATAGTTCATGAAGAGTTAAAAAAAAAACCAACCCAAAACTCTAGGAAAGAGCTTGATTCCAGTGGCTTGGATGGGAAAGCCTTCCCCTATAGTTTTAAGGATATGTTTATTTGAGGAACAGAAGCACCCTTGGGGTTTTTTAAGCAGCTGCTAATGAACCTGTGGATGAGCCAACTTAACAGCAGGGACTGGGGGAGGGGGGGCACGTGTGGAGAAGCTTTGGGAACCCAATGCCCAGGTCAAGTGCCACGCCTGTTTCCTCCTTAAACTGCCCTGTGGTAGATTTTCTGGGGAGAAACCACTGCAAACCAAGAACACAGCACCTCTGCATATCGAGAACTTAACATTTGGTCATGGCAGATACCTGTTTTGCAACAAGCGCTTGCATAATGAGTGTTACGCTTCTTCCCTTTCAGTTTAGGGTGACTAGCAGGTCATATTTGTTTCCCTCTGAGACCTGATCTGTTTTGCTCGATCCCTTCCTCATCTATATATGGAGCCGGCCTCGGAGTTTCTTTTTATAGTCTGCCACTGGATCATAACCAACTCAGCTGCCGAGGTTCACCCAGGTCACTAGATGGTCCGTTTGGGGAGCTTCATCGGCAAGCGATATGTCAAAAGGCATCCAAGACATTTCTCTGAAGTCGGGAACTTCTGGAGGGTGGAAACGGGGCTGTTTTGCGCTCTTCCTGGTCAAGAACCAGATGTTCATGTTACAATACTGAAATATTATACTTTTTTAATTAAAAAAAGACCTCATGATAACAGCTTGGCTTGCTAGTTTGTATTCTTTGTAATAGGGCACCTTGCTTTGTTCATTAATATTAGCTGGTGTTTACAACCCTTTTAAGCCAATAAGTTTTTTTTTTATTATGTTTCATCCAACAGTCTGAAATGTTTACCATCTTTAGTTTCATTTCTGTACATCTGTGCATGTGGTTTTTTTCCCCATTGTGCTTTCAGATAAGTGCAATAAACTATCCTTTTTCTTAAAAAAATAATGCTTGGATTTATTTATTTTTAAATACGGCTTTCGTGGGGCAACTTAACATCACTAAACCAATACACAAACTGCAATGTGAGCTGAAATGGAGTAACAACTCACCCAAGATTCAGTTTTCTTCTGCAAAGCCTGGAATAATTTAAATGCGACCGCATGGACCATTCAAGCTGAGCATACACCAAAAATTCTGTCCTGGTGCACTGCAAACACGCAGTCACTCTTGCATGGTGGCGCAGGGAACACGCAGCTCTCCAAATGTTGCTGGACTGCGGCTCCCATCGGTCTCAGCCGGTGTGGCCAAAGCTCAGGGATGATGGGAGTTGGGAGTCCAAACAATGGAAGGCCACTGGTTCCCCGTCCCTGCTACATGGGACTCTCCTGTATCTACAGCTCTTGAAGCCATGTGTCTGAAAAGACAAGACATGCATCTTTGGAGTAGTGGGAGCTGCAGGGGTCTCTGCTTAAGTAACATTAGCCTGAGGTGGTGTAGTGGTTAGTGCGCTGATCTAAGACCTGGGAGATCAGGGTTCGATTCCCCACTTGGCCATGAAGCTTGCTGGGTGACCGCAGGCCAGTTACTGCCTCTCAGCCTAGCCCACCTCACAGGGTTGTTGTGAAGGTAGAATGGAGAGGAAGGGGAATCATGCACACCACCTTGAGCTGCATTTGGTACAAATGTAATACCGTATTTTTCCGTCTATAAGACGCCCCCATGTATAAGACTATTTGGGGGGGCTCCAATTTAAGAAAATGGGGGAAGATCTATCCGTGTATAAGACACCCGCAAATTTTGCACATTATTTTTTAGGGGGGGAAACCTAGTCTTATACACAGAAAAATACGGTAAATAAATTCCTTTCCCTGATGCAAAATATTAGGAGGTAACTGAAGAAAAGGAAGCATGGCAATTTGATCCCTTGCCAAGCAGAGAACATTTCTGCGCATTCTCCTATCTCGTGACCATCTTTGTATATCGACGTTGCTAACTGTAATCAAGGTGTATAGATGACCAAATAACCCTAAGTATTCCATTACACTAGCGTTATTTGTTCATGAGTGTATAGAGATCTCGAAGAGCAGAGGACAGTCAGGAAAGAGTGGATTTCCGCAGTGTTACGAAGGAAGAAGGCAGAGAGTTTGGCAGCAGGACTGAGCATGCGAAATGGCAATTTACTTGATCTCGTACAGGCACTGCTTAATAATGGCAGGCGCATTAATGTCTAATGAGGCCAACGCTGTTGTTACTATAACTATGAAGTGAATTAATAATGGCTTAAAACGATTCCCAGTCATGTATCGCATTCCAAATAAACTTGTGAAAAACAAGCTTTTAGTCACAGACGTTTAAATATAATATGTGTGGTAGATCCTTGCTGTCACTTCTGGGGACAAAAGAAAAGTTGTTCTGTTTTCTTGGGGAAATTTTCTTTTGAATATTTAGATTTCCTAGATAAATAAATGAGCTTTCTTTCTTTCTTTCTTTCTTTCTTTCTTTCTTTCTTTCTTTTGTATCCTGCCTTTCTCCCACAGACCCAAGGCATCTCACAGCATTACTACTACTACAAATACTACTACTATTATATTTATATTTATATGCCTCCCATCTGACTGGGTTTCCCCAGCCACTCTGAGCGGGTCCCAACAAAATATTAAAAACGCAATAAAACATCAACCATTAAAAACTTCCTTAAACAGGGCTGCTTTCAGATGTCTTCTAAAAGTCATGTAGTTCTTTATCTCTTGGACATCTGATGGGAGGGTGTTCCACAGGGTGGGTGCGACTACCAAGAAGGTCCCTGGAACCTCACTTCTTGCAATGAGGGAACCGCCTAATAATAATAATAATAATAATACCCTGACCATCTGACTGGGTTTCCCCAGCCACTCTGGGTGGCTTCCAACAAAACACTAAAATACAATAACCTATTAAACATTAAGAGCTTCCCTAAACAGGGCTGCGTTTAGATGTCTTCTAAAAGTTTGGTAGGCCCTCGGAGCTGGACTTCATTGTCCGGGCTGAACGATGGGGGTGGAGATGTTCCTTCAGGTAAACAGAGCCGAGGCATAAATTAAGACAAGTCTTTAAAATAATGAGGCCTCAACTGCAGTCTATAGTGTTATCCAGCACAGTGGTACCTCAGGTTACAGACGCTTCAGGTTACAGACTCCTCTAACCCAGAAATAGTACCTCGGGTTAAGAACTTTGCTTCAGGATGAGAACAAATCGCGCGGCGGCAGCGGGAGGCCCCATTAGCTAAAGTGGTGCTTCAGGTTAAGAACAGTTACAGGTTAAGAACGGACCTCCGGAACGAATTAAGTTCTTAACCTGAGGTACCACTGTAGTGGATTCAAGCATCTACTATTTCTACATAGTACATGGAATAGTCTTGTGACGTCACAGCAGCACTTGACATGGAATTGCAATGGTTGGTATGATAGATGACTTCACCTACCTCCCTCATTCATTTTTTCCCCATAAGGCTCTGCCTATGTTAACTTGTAGATCAAGGACTGCACATGCAATTTTGCCTTTCATCTCTCATACCAATTGAATTATGGTGCCAAGATGGGCTGCTCATCTTGGCACAGCTCAAAGCAGGCTCTTCCTGCCTCCAAAATTGCTGATTTATGCCTTCTGAGATTTCTTCGGCTCTATGATATACTCCAGTAGTTCTACTGGAAAAGGGGATCTCATCAGATTAGCTCTGATGTACCTCCCGTCTCTATAATTCCACCGGCTCCAGAACAAATTGAATATGCTATCTTTGAAACATTATAGTCTTACAATTCTGCCTTACAAAGCAGCATGTGTCATATTTCTCTTAAAGTGTTTTACATTTTCATTTTGCCCTGTCATTTGTTATGCTTATTTGTGTATATATATATATATATATATATATATATATATATATGTCTATAAGACTCACTTTTTCCCTCCTAAAAAGTAAGGGGAAATGTGTGTGCGTCTTATGGAGCGAATGCAGGCTGTGCAGCTATCCCAGAAGCCAGAACAGCAAGAGGGATTGCTGCTTTCACTGCTATTCTGGCTTCTGAGATTCAGAATATTTTTTTTCTTGTTTTCCTCCTCCAAAAACTAGGTGCGTCTTGTGGTCTTGTGCGTCTTATAGAGCGAAAAATATGGTATATTAAGTCAGACCACTGGACCAATTAGCTCAGGTGTCCCCAAACTAAGGCCCGCAGGCCGGATAAGGCCTGAGGGACTCATTTATCCGGCCCGCGGCAACCCCTGCCTCCCGCTGCCGCCGCCTGTTCTTACCGGCACAGCACGGTGCGGCTGCCCATTTCTGGGTTGGAGGAGCACTGGAAATAGCTTGTGCGCATGTGCAAGCGTTATTTCTGGTGCACATCCGGGTCGTAGGAGGCCCGTGTACATGCGCACAAGCTATTTCCGGTGCTCCTCTGACCCGGAAGTGTGCTGGAAATAGCGTGTGGGCACGAGTATGGGAACGTGCTCCCCCGCCCTCCGGCCTACCACGCGATCGGTGCTGGAGACACTGGCCTGAGGCGCGGTAAGTTTGCTGACCCCTGATCTAGCTCAGCATTGCATGCACTGACTGGCAGCAGCAGCTGTCCTAGGTTTCAGGCAGGAGTCTTTTCCTAGCCCAAACTGGAGATGCTGGGGATTCAAGCTGGGACCTCCTTCATGCAAAGCAGATACCACAGAGCTATGGCCCTTTCCTTTGCAATGCCAGTTTCCCAGATTGGGATCTGGCTGCTCTACCAGTTAACTTGCAAAATCAGCATCCCTTGGGAGGAGAGTCCGTTCGCCCTGTGGCTGAGAGCCCTCCTCCCATTATAAGAGAGCCCCCTTCAGCAGCAGAAGGAAGCAGAGCCTGGAGTCATCCCTGTAATAAACGAAAATCTGCCCTTATTCCCTTATGGGGGACACAAGAGCCCTTATAGAGTCCTTTGTAGGTTCTCCATTGGTTGGAGAAAAGAACAGAGGCCAACCAGAGAATATTGAGAAGCAAAGCAGCTTGTAAGCCTGATCTTTATGGAACTGTTGCAACAGGGTGCTCCCCTCACACGCAGGAAAGGAGGAGGACCCAGAACCCAGGTGTGACCGCTCTTATATAGACATTTTAAATTGCCCGCCCTGGAGTCCAAGACCACCCCCAGAAACATCATACCTACATCACAGAAGGAGTGTAGCTCAAGACCACCCCCAGACACATCATACCTACATCACAGAAAGGGCGGTCTACAGCAGAAATCTGAGTGCGTTGTTTATCTCCTGTCATTGTTTATCTCCTGTCTAGCAGGTTACCTGTTAATGCTTACTTGATTAGATACCCTGGGGAGCCTGGCTAGTCTTTTGTACAGTGGTACCTCGGGATGTGAACGGGATCCGTTCCGGAGCCCCGTTTGCATCCCGAACAGAACACAAGACACGTCTGTGCATGTGCGGGTCACGTTTCGCCGCATCAGCGCATGCGCATGACCTCGTTTTGACCGTCCACGCATGCGTGAGCGGCGAAACCTAGAAGTAACGTGCTCTGTTACTTCCGGGTTGCCGCGGAGCACAACCCGAATGCGCTCAACATGAAGCATATGCAACTCGAGGTATGACTATAGTGACAAATACCCTATTTATACACAGATATACCCTATATCTGGTTTTGTGAATGAAAAGACAATGGGGAGGCTTTTCCGTTTTCCTTTGACCTTGCAGAGAGAACATTTGGTCAGTTTGGGAACCAAAATGGATCCAGGACTGCCCTCCTGTGCTGCCTCAGACATGTGGCCCATACATTTATGTAAGTGTTTGCCTGGCAAATCCATGAACATTTATTATTTATATATATAAGACCTTAATTGTTTTATTTCATCCCCCACCCCAAGGTTTCTCTGCCCCTGCACGCTGTCCCGTGGAGCTGATTTGCGGTGAAGCGAGATCACACTCCAAGGGGGTCCAGTGCTTAATGTTTTCTTTCTCTCCCTGCGTGTGCTTTATATCCCTCCACGCACATGGAAACACTGCAAGGTTTTGCCGGTTTCTGGGCAACTGTTTCTAACACATGTGTGCCAAAGTGGGAGGTAAAGAGCCGGGAGTCTTTCAACTTCAGGACAAAGGGGCTGCAGATTGCAGAGGCTCAAGATCTCTCGCAGCTGTTGTGTGGCTTCCTACTACCCAGCTGGAGCAGATTCCTTTTTTTTGCAAACTGCAGCATTAAAAAATTGAGATGAGCCTGCTGCTGGATCAGGCCAGGGGCCCATCTACTCCAGCATCCTGTTCTCACAGTGGCCAGCAAGCAGGATCCAAGCACAAGAGCAGCACTCTCCCCTCCTGCGGTTTCCAGCTGCTGGTAGTCAGGAGCATTGCTCCTCCAGCTGTGGTGTCATTTATTCTGAATAAGGAAGAAGACCAGAGCTAAGGTTCGGCCAGGCCTCAGCAGAGCTCCACATCTGGTTTTCAGTGCCAGGACTCAACCCTGTAATAACAGGAAAAAAGGGAGCCTCTGAGCATGGTCAGAATGTATTTCATCTGCTTTCAGCAACACTGAGTTACAGGGAACCAGGCAGAGGGCCTTTTCGGTAGTGGCACCCGCCCTGTGGAACGCCCTTCCACCAGATGTCGAAACAACTACCAGACTTTTATAAGACATCTGAAGGCAGCCCTGTTTAGGGAAGCTTGTAATGTTTAATAGACTATTGTATTTTAATGTTCTGTTGGAGGCAGCCCAGAGTGGCTTGGGGAAACCCAGCCAGATGGGCGGGATATAAATAATAAATTATTATTGCAGTCATACCTCGGGTTAAAGGCGCTTCAGGTTGAGCGTTTTCAGGTTGCGTTCCGCGGCGACCCGGAAGTAACGGAACGGATTACTTCCGGGTTTTGCTGCTCACGTATGCGCAGACGCTCAAAATGATGTTCTGTGCAAGCGCAGAAGCAGCGAATCGCGACCCACACACGCGCCGACGCGGGTTGCATTCTGCTCTGGATGTGAACGGGGCTCTGGAACAGATCCCATTCGCATTCAGAGGTACCACTGTATTGTTATTATTGTCCGTCCAATTAATGTGAACAGGCTTATCATTGTAGGCATGCCTTAAGGACAGAGGTGGTGAACCTGTTATCCTTCAGATGATTCTAGCTCTCCAACTCCCATAAGTCCTAGCCAATATGACCAATGGTCAGGGATTATTAGAGTCACAACTTGAAGGCCCCGGGTTCCACCTGCTTTAAGGAAATACCTGGCAAGAGTCTTGGACTTTTCAAATGAATGCTGGTAGTGTGAGGTAATCAGGTGATGCCTCTTAATGGCAGAAATTTCACTGGAACATAAAACCAGCCAGAGCGCAGCAGGTACTGGGCATGGCAGGGGGTTGGACTGGATGAACCCTGGAGGTCCCTTACGACTGTATGATTCTAATATTTTTTAATAAAGTTTTTAATAATACAGTAAATCATGGGAAACTAGTGTAAATATATATATATATATAAACCAAAAGAGCTACAAATAGAATACGGAGTCCTCTCTTAAAGGTAGTTCTTAACCCTTAGCACCCACAGAAGGGAGTAACCCCTCCCAGCATTCACCTGGGATCTTTCCTTTCTCCTCTCAGTCCCTGGACCCTAATAAAGATCCCGATGAGAGGATGCCAAAGAAGAAAGAGAAGAAAACGAAGAAAGGAGGGTGGAGAGAAAGAAAGAAAGAAAGAAAGAAAGAAAGAAAGAAAGAGAAAAGAAAAAGAAAAAGAAGGCTATGGAGTATGTGACTGATTAAGACTGCATGTTTGTACTTGCAAGAGAGAGCTTTGTCTGTGCAATCGGTGAACAGAACAAACAGGCTTTCCAGACCTCCAGACTGTGCAAGCAAGCAAGCAACGCAGCAGCATAAACAGCCTGTCCTGTTCTGGAGTCAATTTGCTGGATACCGAGTTGGCTGGGCCGGACTATTGCATACTCACAGACATTATGCAAATGGTAAAGTTACTTGTGCAACAGCTGGATTTGCATCTCTAGCTGCAAGGATTGTGACTGATGCAACAAACCGGTACTGAGTCTGTACAACTCAGCCTCTACAGAGAGAGGTAGGAATATCAGGTCTTAAAGGTAAAGGGACCCTTGACCATTAGGTCCAGTCATGACCGACTCTGGGGTTGCGGCGCTCATCTCGCTTTATTGGCCGAGGGAGCCGGCGTACAGCTTCCGGGTCATGTGGCCAGCATGACTAAGCTGCTTCTGGAGAACCAGAGCAGTGCACGGAAACGCTGTTTACCTTCCCGCAGGAGCGATACCTATTTATCTACTTTGACGTGCACTTTGACGTGCTTTCAAACTGCTAGGTTGGCAGGAGCAGGGACCGAGCAACGGGAGCTCACCCCGTCATGGGGATTCGAACCTCCGACCTTCTGATCAGCAAGTCCTAGGCTCTGTGGTTTAACCCACAGCGCCACCTGTGACTCAAAAGACATCCTTTTTACTGTGCGTTCACAGTGACTTGTGCTCATGATGGTTATATGAGTGGTTACAGGTGATCCTTTCAGTGCTGTTTTTGCCTGAAAGTTTTGGGGGCAGACCTATTGCTTTGTTTCCAGTCTGTGCATGTTCTGCAAAAATCCCATCACTTTAAATGTTCAAGGGGTTTGTTTTGTTTTGTCCTGTTTTCGTTGCACTATATTGCAAGAGTGCCTCTCCAGGCGGCAAGAATGTGGTAAAACTGAGGGAGCATCGCAGAACTAGTAGTAATAAAGCAGTGTGGACACTCCTGTATAAATCCTGCACTATTACAACATCAATGACAGGTTGCAGAATACAGCTGCAAAATTAAAACACCAGTCTGAAGGGGTCCCTAATGAATATGGAAGGCAGGGGGTCTCCAAATGCAGAATGTCATTTTAAGCGATTGTGGCTCTGCCAATAAGCCAAACCAAGTCGTGTGTCAACTGAAGAAACAGCTTTTCTTAAGCTGTTTCTTAAGCCCCTTAAAAGCAACAATCAAACACATTGTTTGTGAAGAAGTAAAAGTAGTATTTACTTACATAATCTAGGTCTTGAACCAGCAATTACAGTAGCAAAAGGAAGGCAGGTTTATAACTACTAAGTTGCAAACATGCAAAATATAAGTTCAAAAGTGGTGTCTGAACTGTGGGCCTAGTCTGGCTGTGTGGTGTACGGCCCCCCCACTTCTTGTTCAATCTGTGGACCTCCACCACCCCTCTCTCATATGACAGGGACACGGGCTTGTGTTACCTGCTCAACCTTGATTTCTGCATGCAGAAGTGTTGGTGATGGAAATGGTTCATCAAACAGGGTTGGTGATTTCAAACTCAGGTGTGCAGCAACGCTTCTCTGAGGCCAAAGGAAGAGGGGGGAGGGGAAGCTGGGTTGTCCAGTGTACAGTCAATTTGCTCTTCTTGAATACAACACAATCTGAGTATATTCTGTGATGGTGTATTGAGGCCAAGGAGGAATTTCTTCATGGCTGAATAAACCAGGTTACTTATTGAAGGGGACAGATGGGTCATTCTTTGCCAAGAGGGTGTAGAAACGAGAGGCAGACGAGAAAAAGGAATGCCGCGTTTTCTGTACAGATTTTTCGTCTCCTTCTCCAAAGAACAGGGTAGAATTGGCCGGCCAGCTGATCTGATCCGTTGCCCAAACGAAGGAACAGTGATGTGTGGCTTAGTGGCAACATAGCTGGTTGACAGCTCTCTATGGCTATTTGAATCAACATCCTTTGTCCCTTAAAAGGGCCTTCCTGTAACCAGACATTTAAAATACATTTGAAGCACATTACTTTCCCCCAAAGAATCCTGGGATTCTTAATCTCTCACAAAGTTACAATTCCCAGCACCTTTAACCCAAACTACACTTCCCAGGATTCGGGGGTGGGGGGGTGGGGAGGGAGGAAGCTATGTGGTTTAAATTTACAGTGTGGGTGTGACATAAGTGGCTTGCCAGAGTATGACAGCTGTTTGTACAGAAAACCTTTGGCATCCTTGGAGGGCCTTTAGAAGGCAGAACATCTGGGGGATCTTGGAACAATCGCACAAGCTCCCTTTCCACCCTTCCACCTCCTCTTTCCCCTTCCAATGTAAACAGAGAGGCTGTGGCATTGCGCAGCATCTGTGCCACTCTGAAGATCCTGCAAACAGAGGAGCATCAGCGCATATCCTGGTCATGTTCTTTCCACATGCGCATGCAAACGTCCAAGATGCTGTTTCGAGAACTGGGCTGAGAGTTCTTTTTGTCAGGGCCCTGGGAGAAAACCAGAGACATAGATCGATAAAAGCCGTTTTAAAAAATTTATTTTAAGGATAACTACCTAATCACGGGAAGCAGGTGGCGCTGTGGGTTAAACCACAGAGCCTAGGACTTGCCGATCAGAAGGTCGGCGGTTCGAATCCCCACGACGGGGTGAGCTCCCGTTACTCGGTCCCAGCTCCTGCCAACCTAGGAGCTCAAAAGCACATCAAAGCGCAAGTAGATAAATAGGTAGCACTCCGGTGGGAAGGTAAACGGCATTTCCGTGCGCTGCTCTGATTCGCCAGAAGCAGCTTAGTCATGCTGGCCACATGACCCGGAAGCTGTATGCTGGCTCCCTTGGCCAATAAAGCGAGATGAGCGTCGCAACCCCAGAGTCGGTCACGACTGGACCTACTGGTCAGGGGTCCCTTTACCATTACTTTACCTAATCACAGGGCAGCAGGTGAATCAAGCTTAAAAGAAAAGGTGCAGAAGGAAAAATAATTTTTGCCATAGGCAAGGTTGTGGGTTTTTCTCCCAATGCATGTACAAAAATCATACAGGGTTCCAATGCTAAGTATCTCAGTGTGTTTATAAAGCTTGGGGATTTCCGTGAGTTCAAGCGTGTCTAAGCTACATGCTGATATCTCCCTCTCCTCTGAGCCTGACACTTGATCTCAATGCTTTGCTGCTTCCCCCCCCCCCCTTTTTCCTTTGGGCTGCGAATGTGATAGGGGACGAGTGATGCAACACCTCTTGGCCTAGAAAGATAACTGTTTTCTGAAATAAGCTGAGCGGAATACTTCTCCGCCAGGCAAGGTCAAACGCCGCCACCCCCAGACTGTGTAGAAACGATTGCAGAGTGTCCCAGGAGCAGGCTGCTTGTGGCCAATTGTGCGGCAATTCCAGAACCTTCCTCTGACTGATACGTAGTGGGAAGTACATGGTTTAATAGGCAAAACTAGTTGCGATGTTGGCTGGCCTGTTCTCTTCGAATGCATTCGTCTCCTTCACTCCTGAGACTAGACTTGAGGGATCAAGATTTCCTTTATTCTTCTACTGTTATGGCTGCAAAGGGATTCGCCACCCCACTTTTTATTTATTGAAATTGTTAATATTTATATACTGCTAGCCGTAAAGAGCATCACAGAAGTTTGCAACATTATGCATACAAAACACACAATTAAAAACCATTTTTTTTAAAAATAAAAATCTGAGATCTTATTGCCTTCCATGTCGTTTGGAAACTAGATTTTCAAAATTATTCCCATGTTTACGCAAGGAACAGAACAGTGTTCCATCATTGAAATTCTCATTTTTTTCTCATATATGGTGGGGTGGGAAAGAGTCACAGTGTATGGGATTTGTTGCCCCTTGATTAGTCAGACACCTTCACTGTACTTCTTCCAGCTCCTGCTAAAAAACAATTTTGTTGAAGAAAGCCTCCCCAGACATGTAAATTTCATAGGCCTTTTTGTATGTCTTTTATAATGTATGTTTTTTTAAAAAAACTGCTGGTATTTTATTTGGGAATTTTTTTTAGGCTAAATTGTTTTTGCTTTCATTGGTAATTTTAATGTATATTTTATATAAACTGCTTCCAGGTTTTGATGATTAAATAACATACCAATATTGTTAAATAAATAAATATACAATCAGCTCGGCACCGGAAACGTCTGCCGTGGGTGTGTGCATTTTGACGACGATTACTCAGTGGTGATAGAGAGATACTTTGCACATGGTCAGAGTAACTCTCTTCTTCCTAGACTTCACATATTCCAGGGTTGAATTGATTGGAAACGGGATTGAAATATATCCTTGATGAATCCTGACTAAAATAAAAGTATATTTCTCTTTCTTTTGTAAGCGAAGGGGATTTCTCCCTTTCCCCTCTTGCTCTGTGGCTGCCATTTTTGGAAGCTGGCCTTGGTGCCCAATAGTTTGGTTGACATAGCAACCCCAGATAGCTTTATTAAGCATGACAGCAGCTGTATAATGGGCATTAGCTGCCTTTTCCCCCTTTCTTTTCCAGCTAGCAGCCCCTGCAGAAAGGCCACAGTGATGATGGCGATGAGTGACCCCTTTGAAAGGCCTGATTTGGGCATGCTGTCAAGTGTTAGGAAACAGAATCGCTGCTTGTGAGGTAATACTCCGTGTCAGAACAGTAGGCCTCTTGTTCAAAGCCTTTGGCAGTCCCAGCACCTTTCCAAAGCATTAATGAATTCCGGGTCCTAATGAGGATCCGGGGGAGTAGAATCATAGAGTTGGAATCGACTCCCAGGAGTCATCTAGTCCAACCCCCTGCAATGCAGGGGGTGAGTCTAAGAATCTGCCGTTTTTGAAGCAGGTGTTCAGTTAAATAGCACAGAAACCCCTAGACGGGAAGCTTAAAGTGGTAAGTGGCATGGTACTGTCCCTCCATCCTATCCTGTGTTAAGTGATTTCAGGCTGGCAGATTAGCCAATATGCCACTCCTGAACCATTGCAAACACCCACAGGACTGCAGGATCCTTTAGCGCCTCTTCCATTCACCTCTTTATAAATGGGGGACGAACCACACATGCAAATGAATCCTGTAGATGATGTTCCTTTGCTGGGAATGTGCACACATTGCCCTGGCCAAAATATCAGTGATGCTGCCAAGCTGCTACTCATGAACGAGGGGGACATCACAACAGTGCTATTGCTGATTATCTATCCCTAGCAGATGCATGCGTGTTCAGCTGGATCAAAGCATCAGTTTCTCAGATTCCACTGATTTGAATTGCTCACAGGTCAGTTGCGGGAAACATGCCTGGCTTGCAAGAGGCCCCCCAGGTGTGATACTTGGAACTGGGGAAGATGAGCTAATACGGATCAATTGCCTACACAAAGCATCTTCCTTCAACCCAAACCCTCTGTGCTTTTCTCTTTCTATGGGCTGTGCTGTTATTCACATCCAGCCGAAGGCAGATAAAGTAACAATTCTCTTAACGGCAAATGGGCATCTTTTGCAAAGTACTGGAATACGAAAGGGGGAGGGGAGATAAAAGAATGCATTCGGGGACCAGGTGGATTAGTTATTTATAATAACCTAACAACTGTGTTTTGATGCAATATAAATATTCCTCTATGTTCGCCCTCAATGGAATGCACCCCATGGTTCCACGTCTATGTTTAAAACGATATTCCAACCCCATATAATTGCTGTGGAACGCACTCCCGAGAGGTGTGGATGTGCTGGCAGGCGCATAAGCCCTATGTGTGGATCAGAACAAAGGTTAAAAGCCCCACACCTTTGCAAAGCCACACGGCATGTGCCCCCTGGCACGCTCACTACCCCTCATCTCCAGCATATGGTATTTGAGAGGCATGTTGTCTCTGGAACTGGAGGTAATATTGCCATCATGACGAATAGCCATGGACAGCCTTCTCCTCTGAGAATAAGGATGGAAAAGGGACTGTGCAATCCAAATCATTTTTATGAGCGCTCCGGGAAATCACCGTAAGGTTTGGACCCGTTTTGTGAGTTACCAGTGTTTGTGCTTAAAAGAGGAGCCTAGATCACACAGAAAGGATATACAGTCGTACCTCGGAGGTCGAACGGAATCCGTTCTGGAAGTCTGTTCGACTTCCAAAATGTTCGGAAACCAAAGCGCGGCTTCTGATGAGGAGATTTCACCCCTCCCATATCCAAGAATCTCCTGAGGAGGCTGCTGATTCTCCAGAGAGGAGGAGGCGTGTTCTGCTCTCTACTTATTCTGCTCCAGCACCAAATCAGTCAGTCAGTCAGTGTCGGAGAGAGAGAGAGGGACTGAGTGTTAGAGATCATGTGTAGAGATAAGGTTGCTGCTAAGAGCAGCTGCAGACACTCAGTGCAGTGCAGCATTCATTTATGCTTAGACCTGTTTAGCTCTGTATATAGTTGTATAATAGTTGTAGTTATAGAATAAAGAAGATATTCTACAGAGCTGCTCTCCGAGTTGTTTATATACTCTGCTAAACTCTGCTGTGCGACGACTGTCTTCTTGTGGGAGTGAATCCGGTGCTCACAACTCTAAGCTGTGAGTCCATAGCACTTTGACCTGTTCCTGTGCAGAGGGTGGTCTCTGGAAGTGCTACCCAGCTCGCCTAGCCCAGTCGGGGCTGAAGTGGATGAGTCCAGTTGGTGGCACTGGCTCAAGGGCGATGCTGACATCTGATTGGCTGCAGGAAGCTCCTGCAGCCAATCGGAAGCCCCATCGGACATTCGGGTTCCAAAGAACGTTCACAAACCGGAACACTCACTTTCGGGTTTGCGGTGTTCGGGAGCCAAAACGTCCGAGTACCAAGGCGTTCGGGATCTAAGGTACAACTGTATAATAGGAAGTGAAGGCTTGCAGCAGCGGCCAATTTTCACATTGCAGGAATGGCCTACTTGGTACCGTTTACATTGCTGACTCCATCATGACCATGCAGGGACATTGGAAGCTGGAGCCCAGCAAAGCCTTGAGGACAGCAAGTTGGCTAGCCCTGATTTATCTAATTATTTAGGCTGCTAGCCAAAGCTCTGAACACCTACGTTGCATTTTCAGACATGCATGAGGAGCATGTAGCCTTCCAAATACTGCTAGACTCCAATTCTCATAGCCCTTGGCCATTGAGTCCAACAACATCTGGAGGGCCAAAGCTTGCTTTTAATATCTGCACTTCACCATCAAGCAAAACATTTCCTCTCAAATGCTCTGCAGGTATTCCACCATATTCAAATAAAAGACAACACCACAGTCAGGGCTTTTAAAAAAACAAATTCTAATGAAAACAAATGCTTCTCCCGCTCCCACAGTTTTTATATTAAACACACCGGCTCTCCGCACAAGAGCAGAGAGCCCTATTTTCATCACGCAAGCGGGAACTGCGAAGGAAGGAAGGACGTCCCGGGGGGGAAGTTCTTAACTCTTCAGTTTCAGGTCCAAGGGCTTCAGGAAGTGTGGCAAAGGCAGGTCGTCCAGCGCCTCTGGGAACTGATCTGGCGTAATGGTCCCGATTAAGACTTGCATGGAACTCACAAAGAGGGAGGGAGGCGCTAAGCCCGCCAGCCACTGGAACCTGGGCTTCCCCAGCAGGTCCTGCCATTGCTCAGAGTCCTGCAGCAGCTGCTCCTTCATGGCACAGTGGGAGCCCTGAGGCACAAAGAGGAACAGGGAGTCCAGGAGAAGCAGCTTGGTGCGCAGGTTCGAGGCCGGGCTCTCCCAGATCTGCTGCAGGAGGAGGTCCAAGGGCGTGTTCCCCGTGCAGTCAACAAGGCAGGGTGAGGCCCCGTGGCCCAGCAGCAGGAGCAAACACTCAGGCCTCACCAGCTCACAAGCCACATGGAGGGCGGTCTTGCCTCCTTCCACTCGGCTGCACCCTCTGCGGTCCAAATAGCTGGCCCGGTCGCTCGCCGGGAAGTCTCTGATGGCCTTCAGGATCTCCAGAAGGATGTGGACACGGTTGTAGCGCACAGCCATGGCCAAGTGAGGAGCGGAGGAATGGCAGCAGCTGAAGTGAAGGCTGGGGATAGCCAGGGCACTCTGAGGGAAGTTGCTCAGCAGGTAGCGGGCGTAAGGCTGGTGGTTATGCACCAGGGCGTAGAGGAGGGCCTCGGAAGGGGAGTAGGTGCTGACTTTGCCCCCTTCCTGCCAGTGGAAGGCCTCCATGCGCCTCATGTCCTCCAACAGCCACACGGGCAGCTGGTCCCTCACCGCTTGGTAGAAGGCAAAGGAGGACTTCTTGCATTGCTTCTGGGACTGGGAGCTGTGGCTGCTGTAGCTGCTCAGCCATTTGATGTTCCAGGGCATCGCTGGGGTGGCGCGTCAAGGAAGGTGGCTTCCCAATGGTCTACCAAGCCGTTTCTTCATGAAGGCCCAAGAGAGGTGAGAATGCTGGGAAAGGAAGAAGCACAATGATTAGGGCACACAAGCACACTGCTGCCCACTCAGACGTTGCCCCTCTGAGCCCATTGTACAATTCTTATCAGAGGGTGCTCTTCAACACAAAAGTTGTGCATGCACACAAAGGCCACCGGTCATGGATGATGGGAACTCCAGCCCAACAACACCTGAAATGCGCCACTTTGGCTATTCCCAATTTTTGGCTATTCCCAATCTTGCAAAGCTAAACTGCAGCTTGGGGAGCAGGGCAATTTGGACCAGGAAAACATCATGGGGGTGTGTGTGTCAAAACACCTTAATTCCCCAGTGCTATAGTTCTGTTCAAATTCAGACCCCCACGCCCAGCTGCATTAAAATAAAGACAAAAACATCAGCAGATTGACGCTGCTCAGTTTTTTATGAACTTTTTTTTTTTTTTTTTTTTGAGAAGCAGGAGATCAACCACAGAACTCTCCCATAATGTGTTGTTTGGACCTTATGACATGCGCTGGTTATCTCCCGCTTGGACTACTGCAATGCGCTCTACGTGGGGCTACTTTTGAAGGTGACTTGGAAACTACAACTAATCCAGAACGTGGCTGCCAGGCTGGTGACTGGGAGTGGCCTCCGAGAACATATAACACCGGTCCTGAAGGATCTATACTGGCTCCCAGTACATTTCCAAGCACAATTAAAAGTGTTGGTGTTGACAGAACCTTTAGAAGACATCTGCAGGCAGCCCTCTATAGGGAAGCTGTTAATGTTTGATGTTTCATTATGCTTTTATATTTGTTGGAAGAGTGGCTGGGGCAACCTAGGCAGATGGGCGGGATACAAATAAAAATTATTATAACTAACACTAAGTCCCCCCTCCCCACTGAGCGTAATGGTATTTATTCATGTGCTTTCATCAAGCAACTCTGTGTAGTTCAGAAACACGCGTTCTCAAAATACCTGTACAGTACCCAAACCGTATGGCCAAGCCAAAGGCACCTTCAACTCCAAAAGAAGGCTTTCTGAGAGCAAAAGTGGTTTACCAAGGGTTTACCAGTGAGTTCACAGGACTATAGAAAGCTGCCAAAACATTCGTCCACCTGGCTAAGTAGATCAGACAATACTGAGCTAGATGGACCAAGGATTTCACACGGCCAAAGGCAGCTGCCTATGTTCCTTCCAGCACCACCCAGCATGGAGCAGTGCTGTTGTAACTTAGTTTTAACTAGCCTTTATTGGCATAAGTTAAAACAGTAAAATCATAAAACCATGCAAAGTTATCCAAATACATTGATAATTCAAACACATACAATAAAAAGACTAGATAACCACCATTAAATAAATCAGGCAACTTTAGATTTAGCTTTAGAAATCTCGGCTAAGTATCACGAGACTATCTTGATAGCTTCGGGAGTATCATCCCTCAACAAATCTTGGATTACAGACTCTCTGCAAATCGATATTTTGAGCTGTAAGGGAGTCACTAGGAGATCTCTGATGGGTGTTGAGAAGAGGGCAACCCAAAATTATGTGGTGTATTGTATCTGGTGTTTTCTCATTACAGGAACAAAATCTGTTCTGGGAGAGGATTTTTTTTGAAACCTTCCAAACAATATAGATGAAGGGAATGCATTTAGACAAGCTAGCATAAAAGCTCTGCCATGCGATGGAGTCTCTAAATCAGGCATAGGCAAACTCCGGCCCTCCAGATGTTTGGGACTACAATTCCCATCATCCCTAGCTAACAGGACCACTGGTCAGGTATGGTGGAAATTGTAGTCCCAAACATCTGGAGGGCTGGAGCTTGCCTATGCCTGCTCTAAATTATAAAAGTAATTAAGCATCACTCTATGGCGGGGCTGCAATCCTAAGTAGACGTGGCACAGTGGTTAGAGTGCTGGACTAGAACCTGGGAGATGAGGGTTCAAATCCCCACCCGGCTGTGAACTTCACTTGGCCACCTTGGGCCAGTTGCTCTCAGTCTAGCCTACCTCGCAGGGTTGTTGTGGGGGTTCAATGAGGAAAGAGGAGAACCATGCATATGCCAGCTTGAGCTCAATGGACAAAAAGGTGGGATATCAATTCAAAATTAAATAATTACAGGGGGTTTTTTAATGTTGATGTCCAGAGAGCCTTCTCTTTCCCTCTACTAACTCCTCAACCTTCCTTCCCACCTCCCACATCACAATGGACTTTTAATTTTATGCTATTTTATTTATTAAATTTGTAAGCCGCCCTCCATCTGAAAATCACAGGACTTGTGCATCCCACCAAACCCTCTGGCTGATTTAGCCACTGTCTGCAATGTCCTCCTTTCTGCAGCAGAATCTTAAGCAGCTCTAGATAATAATTGCCTAAACCCCCAACAAAGTCTGCAAGGACACTTCTCCCCTCATCCTTTCACCTCTTGTGCCTCCTAATTTTCAGCACAACAGTTAGCAATTAACTTTCCTCTCCTCCCCCCACTACCCCATGTCCCTTTTAAAAAAATATAATAAAACGGGGAGGGAAGAGCTGGTTGAACAAACAGGGCAGCTTAAATCTGGTCCGGACTGCAAACAACTTCCCTTAAGGCAGGTGAAACTGAAAACTGCAAAGTTAGCTTTTACCGGACACCAGGAATCTAAACAACTTGTAGGCAAAGATCTGTTCAGGGCCATTGCCCTTGAGGTTTCCTAGGATAGGATAAGGAATATTACCCCCCCCCCCCAAAAAAGACACAGGACATGTATTTTGATTTAACTAACAAAGCTATCTATGGTCACATTCACACCACCCATTTAAACCACTGTGATACCACTTCAAATCACCATGGTTTCCCCTGAATAATTTGGGGAGCTGTAGCTTGTGAAAGGTGTTGAGAAATGTTAGGAAATAAGAGCGGTTTAACAGTGAGTCCTTCTTCCCAGGGAACTAGGGGAATTGTAGCACCTATAACAAACTACAACTCCCAGAGTTCTTTGGGGGAAGCCAAGACTGTTCCAAGTGCTATAAAGGTAACATGTGTAAATGTGACCGACGTCAACTTCATTGACTGGAAGTTCCTGGTATAACAGAATGAAGAGCATGCTTTGCAACATCCTTAGATTGCACCAAACTCTATTGAGCAGGCATTTATCATTAATGGGCACGAAAAATAGCGGGAGGAGATCAGTTTGCTTTGACCCCCAAAGAGGCAAAAGATAGGTTATGAAATTCAAAGCTTGAGGCATAAACAGCACGTCAAAGACTGAATGAGAATTACAACTGAAGCTCTCAGAACGATATGAGCTTCAGAACCACAGGTCTTGACATGGTGAAGCAAATTGGCGGAAGGGCTGTGGCTCAGTGGCAGAACATGCATGCAGAATAGTCTTGGGTTCAATCGCCAGTATCTCCAGGTCAGATTGGAAATGTCTGAAAGCTAGAGAGCTGCTACCAGGCAGTGTGTAGACAACAGATGAGCTGGATTGTCTGCCTCCGAACCAGTGTAAGCAATACTGAGCTAGATAAACCAATGTTTTAATTTGGACTCTTCCTTCCTTGGGAGTTTTTTAAAGCAGAGATTGGATGGCCATCTGTCGTGGAGGCTTCAGTTTATATTCCTGCTTGAAGAAGAGTTTGGATTTGATATCCTGCTTTATCGCTACCCGAAGGAGTCTCCAAGCGGCTAACATTCTCCTTTCCCTTCCTCCCCCACAACAAACACTCTGTGAGGTGAGTGGGGCTGAGAGACTTCAGAGAAGTGTGACTAGCCCAAGGTCACCCAGCAGCTGCATGTGGAGGAGCGGGAACGCGAACCCAGTTCACCAGATCACGAGTCCACCGCTCTTCACCACTAAACCACACTGGTTGGTGACTCTTGGCATCCCAACTCTACAATTCTATGGTATAAGGCAGCTTCATTTGCTCCTCTTTCTTTGTGGAACCTCAATGGGCTGCTCCAGCTCCATGCATCCGAAACCCAGAATTTGTGCAGATTTAAAATTCAGAAAGGTAGCAATCTACAAATCTTCCCTACACTCCCTCTGCACTCACAGATTCCCAAACAGTATAACACATGCAGTAATGTGACTTCCCATTTATTTATTTTCTTCCTTGTAGCAACTCTTGACAACAACCCAGTGCTCTCCCAATGTATTGGCTTGCTGTGTGTGTGTGTGTGTGTGTGTGTGCAGGAGATGATGCCAAAGTTTGTGGAGTGAGGCTCCCTGGAAGGCAACTTTTAAAAATATATTTATTTATTATTGAATTTATATCCCACCTTTTTGTCCATTGAACTCAAGGTGCCATATCCATGGTTCTCCTCATTTAAACCCCAACAAGAACCCTGTGAGGTAGGCTCGACTGACCACTGGAGACAGCTGTTTGGAAAAGGGCTGCCTTATGGGCTTTGGAGCTCGTGGGTTTCCCAAGCACCTAATGGGGCAAAAGTTGTTGCTTTTTAGAAGGATATTCTCCTTTCTGGCATCTTTTGAGCCCAGCTCAGGAGGATTATCAAAGCACGCTGTTGTCACTGCTGCGTCTCTCTCTTCCTATTGATACCCCTGAGATGAGGGAACTCTGCCAGCCAACTCAGAAACACAGTTTTCTGTCATACTGGCGCTTGCTGAGAAGTTGAAAGGTACTCGCTTCCTGGCTCAGAGAAGCTTGCTATGAAACAACTGAGACCGTCACCTCGGCCGTTGGTCGGAAGGGACAAACTATGAAGCGGTGTCACAGTGAATCAGCTGGCAGGCCTGTGACAGGAGCCTCAGTTCACATGACCAAGCTGGCGTCCCTGAGAACCCCAGTTGAGTGTAGCGATGCAAAAATACAGTGTGCAGTGAGCTGGGTGTGCGACTGCACCCAACTATGAAGCTGCCACACCGCCAGCCTCACCCCGCTGCCAAATCTGGTTGCATTCTGGCAGCTGAGGTGAACATGGTTTGAGTTGTGCGATTCACCACAAAAACTCACTCAATGTGGGGCCCCAAGTGCTTTCAGTGTGAGGCAGCTGCTTGGTCCATCTAGCTCAGTCTTGCCCACACTGACCAGGAGTGGAGCTCCAGGGTTTCAGGGAGGGTGTCTCTCTCAGCCATACCTGGAGATGTTGGGGATTGAACCTGCGACGTTCTGCATGCCAGGCAGATGCTCTGCCACCGAGCTACAGCCCTTCCCCATTCCAGACCAATGAAATGCCACAACTTTGTCTTTCCAGATGCTGCAGCCCCATGATCTAGGCTCTCCCCACCTTCTCCACCCACCTCCTCCTCACTGCCTTCACCTTTCTTCCAACACAAGCCCAGGCTCCCCTCTCCAGGCCCTCCACCTCTCCTCACCTCCAAGCTCAGGAGTCCTGCTCCCCTCCTTGCTTGGCAAATTCTCTCTCCTGCCCCATGGCATTCTGGAGAGGACCTTATTACTTTTAGGAGAACGATCTCCAAGGCCAAGGCTTCAGAGCAGAATGGAAAACTCCTCACAACCCCAGGCTCTGCAGCTCCCCGCCCCCGCCCCCAACTCTCCTTCTTCCTTCCTTGGAGGTTTTCAAGCAGAGGTTGGACGGCCATCTGTCCTGGATGCTTCCCGTTGTGATTCCTGCATTGCAGGGGGGGGGGGGGCTGGACTAGTTGATCCTTGAGGGTCCCTTCCAGCTTGAAAATTCTACGATTCCCCCGCATCATTTCGAGGCGCCCCTCCCTCCCTCCTCTTCCCAGATCTCCATCTTCGCCACCCGCACCCCCAGTTCTCTCCTCCTTCGCCCCAGATCTCCCCTTGCGCCTCCTGCTTTTGCAGAGAAAGGGGTCGCCCGCCCCACTGGCGGGTGGGTGGGTGGACGGACGCCTCTCGGAGCCCAGGGGAAGCGGCTGCTCGACGGGGAAGAAGCCCGAGCGGAATCCTCCTTACCTCTCCTCCGCTGCCGGCGATGATGCCGCCTCGGACTCGGAGCGGGGAAATTGCGCGTGGGCGCCGACGCCGCTTGCCGGCTCCTTGCAGCCGAGCCGGCTTCCTGCTGCAATGAATGAGCTGCGCCTCTCGCTCCTGCTCTCCGCCCTCGGCAACCACCCGCAGCTCAGCCCGGCCCTCCGCCAGCTCCTCCGCGGCCTGCGCTCTCCTCCGCTGCTTGCGCAGAGCTGGATCGCCGCTTCCTTTCCCGGAGCGCAGGAGAGGCAGCACCGCGCAGCAGCAGCAGCAGCAGCCAAACCTCGGCTGCCTCCTCTAGGCTCTTTTATCCCCTCCGGCCCGGGGAAGGTCAGTCCGGACCGGGGAAGCGTCCAGCGCCCCGTGATTGGTCCCCGCCCGGGGCTCCCCCAACTTCCCATTGGCTGCGAGGGAGGAGAGGCCGGCGCCCCGCGACGATTGTTTGCGTCAGAGGGAGGCGAAGTTCCAAGGAACTTGGCCGGGCTGCGCGCGCGCCATGGAGACCGAGCGAGGACGCGGAGGGAGGCAGGAAGAAAGAAAGAAAGAAAGAAAGGGGTGACTCAGGTGGCATGGGTGCCACCCCCCCCAAGGGGATCAGGTGGTCCCTCCCAGGCGCATCACAGTTGGGAGAGCCCAACTTCCACATGCGCGCGCGCGGATCCTCTTCCTTCCCCTTCTCTCCAAATCTCTCGCACCTCTTGGGGTTTTGCAGGATTGCAAGTATCCAACTTTGCTGCTGCTAACTTTTTATTTGTTTACTTCATGTGTGCATTCAGTGAGTCATCATCACCTCCGCTATGGAGAAGAGCTCTTCGGAAATCTATCAGGAAGAGCAGGGGTTTAGTTTGACCTCTACGCACAGGGAGGCGCGCAGAGGTGCCCTTGCTGGGCGCGGGAGGGTGGTGGTTGTTGTTGTTCTCCACATTCAGCGTGAGCAGTTGTGCGTCGTGTCTGAAAGTGGGAAGAAAGGTGACACACCTCAGGGTTCGCCCCAGGGACAATCCGTTGCCTAGAACCTGAAATTAATGATTAAGACTGTGACATTTGGGCTGTGCCCAGGAATTATACTTAGATATTTTTTTTTAAGGGTGTGTGGTTTTGTGTGTGTATTCCCGTTGCCTGAAAAATGGAACTAAAACCTATATTGCTTGGATTTGAATGCACAACCTCTTTAAAACCAGGTCTGTCCTACTTGTGGTCACAGTGCTCACAAGTGGATTTGTACGGTTGACTAGAATATGTTTTGAAGGTTGCTCGTGAAAGCATTCTTGCAGTCTTATTCCAAGCATGTTTGCTCAGAAGTATGTTGGGTTGTGGGACACGGGTGGCGCTGTGGGTTAAACCACAGAGCCTAGGACTTGCTGATCAGGTTGGCGGTTCGAACCCCCGCAATGGGGTGAGCGCCCGTTGCTCGGTCCCTGCTCCTGCCAACCTAGCAGTTTGAAAGCATGTCAAAGTACAAGCAGATAAATAGGTACTGCTCCGGTCGGAAGGTAAACAGCGTTTCCGTGCACTGCTCTGGTTCGTCAGAAGCAGCTTAGTCATGCTGGCCACATGACCCGGAATCTGTACGCCGGCTCCCTCGGCCGGTAAAGCGAGATGAGCGCTGCAACCCCAGAGTCGGCCACAACTGGACCTAACCCTAACCCTTTACCTTTTACATGTTGGGTTGTGAGTGACCTTTCAGCAGCGCATACAGTAACTCACTGTGGGTTCCCAGATGTTGTTGGACTACAACTCCCATCATCCCTGACCACTGGTCATGCTGGCTAGGAATGATGGGAGTTGTAGTCCAACAACATCTGGGGACCCACAGGTTGAGAAACACTCTGCTAAATGGACACACCATATATAAAAAAGAGGAAAGTGTGCATTTTTCCTTCAAAAGTATTGCTTTCTATCCAATTTAATAAATCAGCTAAGATTAATTAACCAGGTGACAGTCCTGGAAGTCAGCCCTCCTGATTTCAACAGAATTTGGCCCTGTGCAGCTCTGCCAACCTTTGGGGGGCCAGTTGACACATTTGGAATTTTGAGGAAGTGCCGTGGTCCCGGAAATGTTGTCGAAGGGATGTGATGTAACAAAAAAATGGCTACCAAGAGCTGCAAGAAAGACAAGACCGCAAAGTGGTGCAAGTCCCCCATCAAGCGGGGGGTGGGAGGAAGGAGGCACTGTTACACTCACTCACAGAGAGAAGCTCTGTTCAGAACAGCAGGGAGGCTGGGTGTCCAATCCAGGCACCCAGGGAAAGTTTACAGGGGTGGCATGCTCAGTGTTGGGGAGGCTGAGCCAGTGCAAACAGGAACTTCAATATGTGCTATAATCTGGCCTTGGAATGTGTTAGGAAAGTGTATCATTCAGAGCCTTTGCCAAGCTCTATGTGGAAACCTAGACTGAGGCAAATAGCATTGTACATTCCCCACTGAAAGTAGGTCAATGCAATCCAAACAAAGCTATGAAGATCTCCGGCGATGTCCCAAATTTCATTTATTTGGTCTGGCAAAACTTAGGAAATGCCAAAAACAGTGTCTAAAATTGAGCTTCAGACCCCAGGCGAAAATAACCCTTGATTAACGCAGTTCTGAGAGAAACAGTTTAAAATCCTTGTTGACCTACCCAGGGTAAAAAAAACCCAGGCTGCTACATTTGGAGACCAGCTGACGTTTCTGAGCTGTTTCCAAGGGCAGCCCCCATTGAACACAGAGTAGTAATTGGAAGGGGGTGGAGTCAGTAGAGCCCTTCCGCCCGGCAACCATTCCACAGTGCATTCACCTTAATGGAGAATGAAATCTGAACCTTCGGAACATTGTGCTAATAGGAACAGAAGACGAGTTTGAGGATTAGCTGTGACTTTCTTTCGCCCAAGGTCACTCACACGCAGCCACTTTTGATAATAATGATAAGACTCTTGTCAGTACAATACCATTCTGGTACTATGTTGTGATGATATAGACAGCCACAAATGGGGCTGGTTTCCTTGACCAAAGGTATGCACTTAATTAAATTTTAGTTGGTATTATGTCATATCTATGTGGCTACTTTTGAATCATATGATAAGCCATATGAATAAGCACTGAGCCAAAACGTGTCCACCAGTTTCCCAGAAGTTTCCTTCCCTGAGAAAAAAGACTTCCATTTTCCTCCTTCGTTCTCAAGACAATTTAGATTATCTTTAGCATTTCTGTGGGCGCAGGATTTTGAGCTTACCTTGAGCTGCGAGGCAGTCAAGAGAGATGTGTCTTTTTCTTTCCTGTTTTTCTCCAGTGCTCTGTGGCCTATCAGTCTGCCTGCACTTCTTGATCTGGAAAAAGCCACATGTTGCCTTCTCCTGGTCTTCCATTGCGGCTTCTATAAGCTGTCAGCATTGCGACAGTGGACACAGCCCAGGAAGCCCATTTGACTAGTCAGCTAAACCAGGTGCTGGTAGCTGATGGGTCTCAAACCCTCAGTGAATTAGAGACTTCCCCCTGCATGCAAAGACAGATTGAGAAGATAAGACCAATATTGGGCCCAACAGTAGATAAGGCCAGTGCCGGATTTATGTATAAGCTAAACAAGCTATAGCTTAGGGCCTCACTCTCTTGGGGCCCCCAAAAAATTTAAAGGAAAAAAACACCTGGATATACATTTCCAAAATATAAGATAAAAAATAAAAATAAAACCTACATACAGCAACAGTTTTTTGTGTTGTGTAGGCTCCTATTTTGTTTTGTACAAATGGCTTTAGATACCTATTAGGTCCATAAATTACCATGTAGCATATATTCAACACAAAAGACAGCAACAATTTGTTGTTGACAAAGGACAGCTGGGCATACAAAGGGCCCTATTACTTTCAGTAGCTCAGGGCCTCGTCAAAACTAAATCCGGCCCCAGATAAGGCAGTTTCTGCATGTGCTGTGTAGAGGGAAGTAAGGGGCAGATGGGGCTCATCAACCTGGGAAGGAAGCCCATCTAGGAGAAGAAAAACTCTGACCCAAACCTCTGCTTCCTTTTGGGACATTGTTATGTACTGAGGATCCAAAATGCAGCAGTCTGATTGGTCCTAGAACAATAAGATTCAGAATGCAGCAGTCTGATTGGTCCTAGAACAATAGGATCCAGAATGCAGCAGTCTGATTGGTCCACAGGAGCCACCCAATCCAGCTCCAGATGGAAGTGAATCCACAACCTGATTGGCCTACAGGAGAACCCCGGAATTAGCCAATCACGTGGGGCCCATTGTGTAAATAATGTATATAAAGCAGACATTCTGGGGGAACTTCCATTCCTCCTCAACACTATGAGCTGAATAAAGAGCATGAAATCCACTCTCGACTCCGAGTATATTTCAGACAGCTTTGAGAGAAGAAAAGGCTAAGGAGCAAACACTACATCAGGGACGAAACTAGGCTTTTTTTCACCCGGGTCAAAGACCCAGTTTGGCACACACCCCCATGTACATTTGCATACACAAACACAGACTGGGAGCCTCAATGGTGCCCCTCTGGAGACGTCACCAGGGGCTATGGCTCTGCCCTACACAAATCCAAAGGGGAGTCCTTAAGATGTTTGGATGGTGCCTTGTACGCCTCCTTCTGGCAACTCCTGCAGCCAAGCTGGTGCCAAATGTATTGTTCTGTTTTCCTTTGGACCATATCAGCCAGGCTGGGGGGGGGGCAGGGCTTGTCATCTGGGGAGCCCAGGCTTTCCATTGCGCCCCAGGGACGTCACTTCGGTGCTGCTCACTCTCGGAGGCGCACTCCACTGTCTCTCTAGACAGGTGCATGCCAACCATCTACTATGCAACTACTTCACATCTGCATGAATGCCAACTGCAAGGATCTCTTTAGGAAAAGAAATACCAAAATCGGAAAAAAGAATTTTCTTATACACGACCACCGCAGCTAGGGTAGTAATAGCATCGAAATGGAAAGCTAAAGAACTACCTACCAAGGAGGAATGGATTCTCAAATTTAAAATTGGCTAAATTAACAGCATCCATACGACAGCAGTCAAATCAAAAACTAAAAAACGAATGGCAATGCTTTGATGATTATATGACAAAATATTGCTCTAAAAAAGACATGCTAATATGCCTAGATTAAGAATGTAAATGCATCAAAACAATAAATTATCAATGACATAGAGAAAATAAAAACAATCAGAACGCAATGATAAGGGTAAAATTGAGTCTAGAGAAGACGAGTAGCGGTGGAGGGAAGTTAAACAGGCTGGTGCATTTATTTTATTTTGTTTATGTTTTTTCTTTTTGGATATTGTATACAGTGGTACCTCGGGTTAAGTACTTAATTCGTTCTGGAGGTCCGTTCTTAACCTGAAACTGTTCTTAATCTGAAGCACCACTTTAGCTCACGGGGCCTCCTGCTGCTGCCGTGCTGCCGGAGCACAATTTCTGTTCTCATCCTGAAGCAAAGTTCTTAACCCGAGGTGTTATTTCTGGGTTAGCGGAGTCTGTAACCTGAAGCGTATGTAACCTGAAGCACATGTAACCTGAGGTATCACTGTAATGATTTAATGTTTCTTTTCTGTTATGTATTATTTCTCTTTTTTAAATTAAATTGTATGATGGAAAATCTAAATAAAAATACAAAAAAAGGGGGAAAAAAGAATGGCCAATGGTCCAGGAAAATTAACAACAGTCTTAACAGCAGGGCCACAGACTCTTCACCCGGATATATGCCCTTCAAGAGCACAGTCAGCAGGAGCCACATCCTTTTGGACCCCCAGTAAATTGTGTGGGCAGTCTTGTCTCTCTGCTTGTTCCAATATTTGCTTTGTCTTAGCTGCTCTGGGAGATGCCCACTCAGCTCCTCTGCATCCAAGAAGACTCCTTAGGTTCAAAGCCTAGTTAGTGTGAGCCATCCTTTTGCCCTGTGCCATGCCAAGATAAACTGGCACTAACAATGGGCTCTGCTTTCCGTTTCCCTGTTTTTTCTGTTTTCATCTGGGAACCCCACAGTGACTCAGACAGTGAGGGAGGACATGAGTTGGAAACAATGACCTAAGCAAAGACAGACACCAGCAGCTCTTGTTATTTGAGCTTCCTGGAGTCTCCGATGCCTGTTCGCTTTGGAGCTGACAAAGGCTTCAGCCCAAACATGTTGAATTCCGTGACATCTGGGGAATCAAAGGAATCTTGCTTTCCTTTCCTTTTTTTTTTTTAAAAGGAATGGGCCAGGAACCAAAACTTTCCAAGGCAGCATCTATGGTCCATCCAAGCCTGAAAGAATCCTGAAAAGGAATTGTTTCTGCTTCACATTACATTCACATGCGAGCAGTAATGAAATGTTTAAAAAGGGATTCCTTCTACTGCACTATTATGTAAACAAGACTATGGGAAAAGACCCAGGACAGAAAGCCTGTCTCACCAAAGCCAAGGTTCTTGTTATTCTGAGCTCAAATGAAGGGAATGTGATGATGTAACAATACAGCCTGAGAATATTATTATTATTATTATTATTATTATTATTATTATTATTCCCAGAGGTCTCAGGGTAGTTCACAGAATAAAATCAAAATATAAAACCACAAAATATATAACAAAAATAACAGAAATGAAAACAACAACCCAATAACCCTCCCCCCCAAAAAAACCACATTCTCAAAGCACATAGGATGTCAATCAAATCAACCAAAGGCCTGGTTAAAAAAATGCTTTTGCATGATGCCTAAAGATGTGTGCATACTCTGCAATAAATAACTGTCCCTCCCAAATATTTATGCAATGCTTTTTCCTCCTTTAATGATCAAAATTCAGACAAAAGTGCCATATTTTTCCATGTATAAAGCTAGGTCCCCCCCCCTAATAAATTATGTCAAAAATTAGGCGGCGTCTTATACACAGATAGTGCCAAGGCCATTTTCTTAAATCTGAGTCCCCCAAAATAGGGGGGTGTCTTATAGATGGAAAAATACGGTAATTCCCAAGGAAAATGATGAAGACGAGTGTGGCATCTCCTTTGATAAATCACAGAAAGAAACACCAAAGACTCTTGTCATCTTCTCAGAGGCCTCAAGTACAGGAAGTGCCAGCTAGGAAAGGCACATGGGAATGTGTTTTGAACAATTATATTTTTAAAAAAAACACCCACCCACTTTCCCTCTGTACAGAAAAAAATGGAACAGATGTTTCATGGTAGCACAGAGTCATTTAGGAGATTTCCATGCAAATGGTCAAATCCAGACAGCTCCACCCTGCTTGTGGGCATGAGACGTTTCTCTCGTTAAAGCAATGAAATTCACATTTGCAGTGCTTTTTTATATCTCTCTCTCTATAAAAAAACTTTCAGCTTCCAGTCTTTATATTTATAGTAACATAGTTTTTATTCGTTTTCATCTTAATACTGTTTAACATGGCTGCATTGAGATATATCTTTGTTTACATTAAAGCATATGACCTGCGAAAATGACATGAAATTGAAAATAAAAATAAAGCAACAATAAACACTCAGACAAACGTTTATGAATATATTAAAAAAGTTGTGTCAAAGTGTGTATATCAAAATGATTACTGCATTTGCAGTACTGCCACTAAAGTGATAGCAGCAGCAGCAGCAGCAGCAGCAGCAGCAGTATTTTGTTTTGTTTTGTTTTGTTTTGTTTTGTTGTCACCCATCTGTCTGGGTTGTCCCAGCCACTCTGGGTGGCTCCCAACAAAATATTTAAAACACAATAAAACATCAACCATTAAAAACTTCCTCATACAGTGCCGCCTTCAGATGTCTTCTAAAAGTCATATAGTTAGTTATCTCCTTGACATCTGCTGGGAGGGTGTTCCACAGGGTGGGCGCCACTACCGAGAAGGCCCTCTGCCTGGTTCCCTGTAACTTCACTTCTCGCAGTGAGGGAATTGCCAGAAGGCCCTCGAAGCTGGATCTCATGGGGCTGGATGATGGGGGCTGGACCTCAGTGTCCGGGCAGAACGATGGGGGTGAAGATTCTCCTTTAGGTATACAGGGCTGAGGCCGTTTTGGGCTTTACAATAAATCCACATTAAGCAATGGGCTGCTTTAATATCCAAAAGGGAAGCCCAAGTAAGTCCAAGAAGTCCTTATTTCCACTATGAACATTATATCCGCATTCCCATAGTAGTGACAATTAAGGATTCGCAAGGAACATAGGAGGGACTGTCACTATTGCATCTCCCGATTTCCTCAATTGAAGAGCAATTTTTCAAACTCAGCACAGCTTACACTCCAATGATCTGGTGATAACTGTATATATTGGCTTTGGCGAGATTCTACATTCAGCCCATTTGACGTTTTGGATTCTGACTCATCCAATGGGTGATCTGGAGCTGTTTCTGATTAAACAGTGCTGGGTTAATACCAGGGAGAGTAATCTGCCTTCAGATGACAGCAAATGATAGCAAAATATTGTTTTCTAAAGAGACAGATAACACATTTTTTCCTTTTCGTTGAGTCTGCAAATGCAGCTAGTTGGAGAGGACCAAAAGAGGTATTGAAGAAACAGCATCTTCCCCTGCACTGCATGTGTTTGATTTTAGAGGGAGGGCCAAAGCTCAGTGGTAAAACAGCTGATTTGCATGAAGTCTACGGGGATAAACTCCCAAATTAATCCCTGGAAAGCTGTTGTCACCCAATGTGGACAATACTGAGCTAGATGGACCAAATGGCTTCATCTAAGGCAGATTTCTATGATGCTGATGATCCATTGTGGGCAGAGAACCTCATAACACCCAAACCCGTTTTTCTCTTCCCTCCTCATCCCTTTATCCTTGTGTGCTGTGTCCTTCTAGATTGTAAGCTTGGGTGCTGGGCTTGTTTTGTTTTCTTGTTGTTGTTGTTTAGTCGTTTAGTCGTGTCCGACTCTTCGTGACCCCATGGACCAGAGCACGCCAGGCACTCCTGTCTTCCACTGCCTCCCGCAGTTTGGTCAAACTCATGTTATTAGCTTCGAGAACACTGTCTAACCACCTCGTCCTCTGTCGTCCCCTTCCCCTTGTGCCCTCCATCTTTCCCAACATCAGGGTCTTTTCCAGGGAGTCTTCTCTTCTCATGAGGTGGCCAAAGTATTGGAGCCTCAGCTTCACGATCTGTCCTTCCAGTGAGCACTCAGGGCTGATTTCCTTCAGAACAGATAGGTTTGATCTTCTTGCACTCCATGGAACTCTCAAGAATCTCCTCCAGCACCATAATTCAAAAGCATCAGTTCTTCGGTGATCAGCCTTCTTTATGGTCCAGTTCTCACTTCCAAACATCACTACTGGGAAAATCATAGCTTTAAATATACGGACCTTTGTTGACAAGGTGATGTCTCTGCTTTTTCTTACTGACCCATATCTGGGAGCTTTTCAGTGCTGAAGAGTAGCCTAAAGAAGGCTTTGAATGATGTAAAACTCTGTCAAAAATGTATAAAATACTGTTGGAATGGAACATGAAAGATGAAGAGGTTAAATCGGTAATGATACAATGGGCCAAAGACTTCGGTTATAATATACAATTTGACGATTGGGAAAAATTGTGGAAAGAAAATCTGAAATTTACTGCATGTACTGCGTTGAAGGAAAATGTTATGAAAATGTTTTACAGATGGTATATCACACTGGTAAAATTAGCAAAAATGTATAAGACATGTAATAAGTGTTGGAAATGTAAAGAAAAAGAAGGAACATTTTACCATATGTGGTGGGAATGTAAGAAGGTGAAAGGTTTCTGGGATGCGATTTATAATGAATTGAAAAGGATGTTAAAATTTACTTTTGTGAAGAAACCAGAAGCCTTTCTTTTAGGAATTACAGGGAAAGAAATAGGAAGAAAAGATTGTAAACTCTTTCAGTATGCAGTTACAGCGGCAAGGATTTTATTGGCTCAAAAATGGAAACAAGAGGTATTACCGACAATAGAAGAATGGAGATAGAAATTAACAGACTATGCGGAACTGGACAAACTAACTGGGAAAATCAGATATGCCCGAGACCAAAGGTTCATCGAAGACTGGGGAAAGTTTGTAGAGTATCTGAGAAATGTATGCGATATACAAACAACGCTAGTGGGGTTTCGAGAGGCGCTGTAAAAACTGAGAGATATTGTCAAAAAAGAAATAGAAGGGAGAAGGAAGACAAACGGCAATATGTGTTAAGGGAATGCGTAATTAAGTATAAACATGGATGATTGACAGGGAAGCTGAAGTCCAAAAGAGATGTTTTGTTACAATTTGGTTAAAAATGTATAAATGTATTGGAAAATTAATAAAAATTTATTTAAAAAAATAAAGAAGGCTTTGAATGAAGGGCTGAATGAATATTAGTGCTGTCATTTATTTATACATTTGTGTATAGGGTCCTTTGCATATTATCACAAAGAAAGAGAGAGGTCTTTGCCTAAGGAACAATGTTGACAGTGCCCCCAGCAGCCTTAACTTACTAAAAGTTTGAAGGATTGAGCCAGGAGGAAGTTCCATATGAATGGTTGCATCACCAAAAATGGAAGTGCACAAGGACCATATTCTCTCTAGGCCAGGCATGGCCAAACTTGGCCCTCCAGCTGTTTTGGACTACAGTTCCTATCATCCTTGACCACTGGTCCTGTTAGCTAGAGATTATGGGAGTTGTAGTCCCAAAACAGCTGGAGGGCCAAGTTTGGCCATGCCTGCTCTAGGCCAAGCCTGGGAGGAACAGGAAGGATACATACCAACCGTGGGTGTGGTTACATAAGAGTTGGCATGGCCAAAATTAGCATTGTCCATCTATGAACACAAACAGCATGCATGGATTCATTCTTATAGATGGCGATGCAATGTCTAATGACAAAGATATACAGAGCCGACTTTCTCTTGACTTGAGGATCTGGGGGAGGCCTAAGAAGACCTTGTGGTCCTCCAAAAGCTGTTGAACTCCAACTCACATGGCCAATAAATCGCAAATGATGGGAGTTGCTGTCTGACAATATCTGGAGGGCAGCAGGTTGCCCAGCCCTGATTGAGGGATTATGGAATGGTGGTATTCTGTAGCAAGGAAAGTCTACTATGTTTCTTACAGAACTCTGATATTTAAAAATAAGGGATAACCTTTTACGAGAATAGATGCCTGGCAATCCCACCGTCATCTTAATATAGCTTGTTATGTTTGCTGCGTTAGATATATATTAGCAAGAATAGGCTGCACTGGCAGGAACACTCTGAGCCCAAGGCTTTGGCATAAATATAGAAACAAAACAACACAGCAGGAGAGGCATCTGTGATCTATAACCTAAGATGTACAAGGAAAAGGCAGAAAATAGACCTTCATTACAAGGCATTCCACATATATTCCATTCGCTCATGATGACACATAGTCCTATATACAAAATGCCCTTACACTGCATGTTGCAAAGAGGTATGTCCCACTGAGTTCCACAGTACTTTGTTGTTGTTGTTGTTGTTTAGTCATTTAGTCGTGTCCGACTCTTTGTGACCCCATGGACTGTTCACAGAATGGCTTTTGACCCAGCAGTGAGCCCTGGCAATTGAAGGTGATCGTTTCCATCCATCCCCCTGCCCCCTCCACCTGTGTCCTTCCATTCTTTTCCACTGGGTTCCTCTCTCAGGGAACTAAGCAAAAACTGCCTCCCCTTTTCTCTTAGGGGCGGCCAACCTGTGGACTCCAGCAGCTGTGTTGTTGTTTAGTCGTGTCCGACTCTTCGTGACCCCATGGACCAGAGCACGCCAGGCACTCCTGTCTTCCACTGCCTCCCGCAGTTTGGTCAAACTCATGCTAGTAGCTTCGAGAACACTGTCCAACCATCTCGTCCTCTGTCGTCCCCTTATCCTTGTGCCCTCCATCTTTCCCAATTTCAGGGTCTTTTCCAGGGAGTCTTCTCTTCTCATGAGGTGGCCAAAGTATTGGAGCCTCAGCTTCACAATCTGTCCTTTCAGTGAGCACTCAGGGCTGATTTCCTTCAGAATGGATAGGTTTGATCTTCTTGCAATCCATGGGACTCTCAAGAGTCTCCTCCAGACCATAATTCAAAAGCATCAATTCTTCAGCGATCAGCCTTCTTTATGGTCCAGCTCTCACTTCCATACATCACTACTGGGAAAACCATAGCATAAAGGGCATGCAGGATTGTAGTCTTACACCTTAAGCATTCGTGATTTCCTGTACATGGGGCAAATTGACACATCCAAACTGTGTCAGATATTTAGCGAGATGTGCAGGCGTGTAAATCAGTCTGTATCTTTGCTTACCCATGCATGCCTATGTCAGCCATTTCTGGCATCGAGGTGGCCTGGAAAGGGAGGACACATGACGTCTCCTGCTCTGCAAAATGCAGAGTCACCTAGAGACCACCGTTCAATCGCCACTGGTGATCAGGCAAGTGGTTATTTACAAGTCCTGCAGAAAATTACATTTATTTGGCAAGCGTTCCAGTGTGGCATAACAGTTCGATGAGCAGAGTAGGATTTAGGAGATTCAGGTTTAAATCCCTATTCAGCCTTGAAGCTGAGCGATTTGGGGTCAGTTACCCTTTTGGTTCTAATTTACCTCACAGGACTGTTGTGATGATAAAATACGGAACAGGGAGAAGTCTTGCTACGCTGCCTTAAGCTCCTTGGAGCTTCTATGTGTGAGACACTGGGGCTCACTAGCTGTCTTCCTGTTTTTGCAAGTAGTTGCAGATATTCATAGCTAAATAAATAAAAACAGCTCTGTTTCTTTGCTTTCCTCCTAGCAACCTCATAAAGAAAACACTCGTTCCATTCTTTCAACTTTCAACCAATCAAAACCGCAGCGCTAAGTTTCTGTTTCCCAAGAAAAGGATTTTTTGCTACCCATTTCCTGAAAACCTGGGCAGCACCTTTGGTTTCTATTCCTCTGGGTTACTTTTGGTTTTCGTTTTTGGTCCCTGCCTCCACCTGCCCCTCAGGTACACATCCATTGCCACCTCCAAGGTCCTCGTCTGATCACACAATTGGACCCCAACTCCTTTGCTCCTTTGTCATTGTATTTCCAGGGTACCCAAATCTTGCAGCATTTGCAAAAGCAGCATCATTAGATTAGGAAGAGCAGTGTTCATCTGAGCTTCCTGCTGCTCCAGGAAGACTCTCATGCAGGTAAGTGCAGACAGTCCGAATATAGCAGCCATTCTCAATACTAATCTCAGACATCACTCTAAACCTCTTATTTATTAGTGTTTTTTTAATTGCATCTACAGTGGTACCTTGGGTTAAGAACTTAATTCGTTCTGGAGGTCCATTCTTAACCTGAAACTGTTCTTAACCTGAGGTACCATTTTAGCTAATGGGGCCTCCCGCTGCTGCCGCGCTGTTGGAGCACGGTTTCTGTTCTCATCCTGAAGCAAAGTTCTTAACCCGAGGTACTATTTCTGGGTTAGAGGAGTCTGTAACCTGAAGCGTCTGTAACCCGAGGTACCACTGTATATCCAAGGTACCACTTTCTCCAAGGTAGAGTTCAAGGTAGTGTACATGGTTCTGCCCCACCTCAACTGATCCCCACACAACAACCCTGTGAGGTAGCTTAGGCTGAGAGCAGTGTGAGTCCCCCAGGGTCACTCAGTGAGCTTCATGGAAGAGCCAGGATTTGAACTGTGGTCTCCTGGGTTCTAGATAAACACTCTGGCCACTACACTACTGGCACTTGTTTACTAGCTGAGTGTGCATGTGCCTGTGTACATGTAATGTACTGAGTTGAATAGGATCCAAAACGCAGCAGTCTGATTGGTGCTAGAACAATAGGATTCGGAATGCAGCAGTCTGATTGGTCCTAGAACAATGCAGCACTCTGATTGGTCTGCAGGAGCCACCCAATCCAGCTCCAGATGGAAGTGTGAAGCCTTATTTACCTAGGGATCCATCAGCCACGCCATCCCCGGACCTTGGAGGGAACAAAAGTACCAGGAAAGCAAAATCTTCTTTGGAGAAAAAGTTTATTGAAATCTGTGCACAGAGACAATATCTGTACACAGAGACAACCAGCTGGATAGCTCCTGAAAATATACTGGCTGTAAAGCAAGACACTTCAGCAAACTTTCTTATACTCTCTGAGCACTCTTCCCCCCTCCCATACCTTCTCAAATTATTCCCTTACATGGCACATCTATATTGCTTGCTAAACACATTTTATTGCTTGCTAAACATTCCTTCCCCTCTCCTTCGTACACGTGTCTTTTCTCATCTTTGCATTAGTAAGCATAAGACAGGAAAAGGGGCCTCTTTAGCAGGCCTGGTTAAATCTGCACTTTTGACCCGCCAGCCAAATTTAGCAGGTCTGGTTAGTTATTGCTAACAGCAGCGGTTTCTTGCTAGCTGGCTAGGCAGGAAACGAACTTTTGACCTGTCAGCCAAATTTTGCAAGCAGTCACTGGCGGTGTGCTAACTGTCTGGCCAAAATTTGCAGAAGTAAGATTAGCACAGGATTAGCACAGGAATTTACTGCAGATAGTATTTGAGAGCAACCTTTCTTAGGTACAGAGTTCTAAGCACAGAAAATATTGAGAGAAACCTTTTCCCATCTCCCTTTACTCCCTCCTCTTCTTTTGAACAATCTATTACTTAGATTCGTTCTGGGGTAGGGGTCTATATTCTCTCATTACAGCAATCACGCGAGGTCCCATCATGCGAGACATCATCTTTCCCATCATATTCTGCAAGCATTGCATCAAGCAGGGAATACAAAAGCAAAAAAAGCAATAGAAGCATTATTGGGCCTATCACCATACTAACCCTGTTGGGTGGATTGAACTCTCGTGCTGCCTCCCTACTGACCAGAGCATATGGAAGCTGAAATCCTGGGGTGGCAATTCTTACTGGCACTTGTTTAGCAATTTCAATGCACACCTGGTTAAGGCTCCCACCCCTGCAATACTTGCATTAAGATAGGTTCCGTCCCATCTAACGCCTGGATTAAGATTAGAACCTGGTCCATCAGATGAGGTTGGTATAGTAACCTCATCAAACCCGTTTCCAGTAGTCAATGAGCACGCCATCTCTTACCACCGGCAAGACGAACCAGTCGTAGCAGAGGCCAGCAGGCCAGTAAGGGCGGTATGGCTCGGTAGGGTCAGGGCTGTGGGGCATAGAGCAGATAACAGAAAAAAAAGGAAAAGAGAAAGTCCTTATGAAAGTATTAAATGTCCTGGTGGACTTCCTGGATCAGTCCCGGCACGGGTTTTCACGTTGGGGACGCTGCCCGCGGGCGTCCCTCCCATCCATTTCTTCAGCTGTGCGTTGAGATATCAGCTTCCGGTGTGATATCAGCAGAGCGGTCATCAGCGGAGGGTCTGGAGATGGTCAGCCGAAGGGGGTTAATCAGGATTTAACTGCACAGTTCAATCTATAGTGGTCACTCTGGTGTGGTGGACCCAAGGGGTGATGCCGGCGAATTTCACGGCGGTGGGTGTGGAGAGCAGGACGGTATAAGGTTCCAGCACGGTTGTAGCTGCGTCCGTGCCCAATCGTTTACCCACACTTCATCACCTGGCTCGAACTGATGCAGCCAACACACAGGGGTTGCGAGCCTGGGTCCACCTGTCGAGACAAAAGAAAACTCGGAAGAATATCTGGACTTAATTATTCAATTGCATATCCTGACCAGCATGTGGGGACAACATTCTGACATATGGGACCGGTCTCCCAAGCACAATTTCAAAGGGTGACAGGTGGGTTCGCTTTGACGGGAGACTGCGGACCCTGAGTAATGCCAAGGGCAACATGGTCACCCAATTAGACCCGGTTTCCTGTGTCAGCTTGGACAGCTGATTCTTTAGAGTCCTGTTCATTCTCTCTACCTTTCCAGAACTCTGGGGTCTATAAGCAGTATGCAGCTTCCAGTTGATCTGGAGCGCTTTTGCCAGTCCCTGTAGGACTGCATGAACAAATGCTGGTCCATTGTCAGATCCTATGGACCTTGGCAATCCATAGCGAGGGATGATTTCCCTAAGCAGGCACCTGGTTACTTCAAATGCCTTTTCAGTCTTTGTTGGCCATGCTTCGGCCCATCCGGTGTAGGTGCACACTGCCACCAGCAGGTAGCGGTGTAGTCCACAACGGGGTAATTCAGTAAAGTCCAGGACAAGATCTTCCATAGGTGCAGTTCCACTATGCTGAATCCCTGGGGGAGCCAGTGGTCCGGCTCTGGGATTATTCTTTTGACACAGCAGGCATTTCCTGGAAATCTGGGCTGCCAGTTGGTAGAGGTGGGCTATATAGAAGCATTTCTCCAGCTGCTTGGTTGTAGCATCTGGTCCTATGTGGGTTGAATCATGGTATCTCTGAGTAACCTGCCGAGAAAGGGACTCTGGAATCCATATCCTGTCATCAGGGGTAAGGTACCATCCTTCTTTGGACAATGTCAGCTCCTGAGCGTCTGCAGTGTCCCTTTCCTGCTTCGTATAAGCTGGCTTGTCAGTGGTGCTTAAAATCTCTTCTGGGACCAGTGCTCCAATAATCGGGGCTGGGGCCAGTTCTTGGGCTGCTTCCTTGGCTACTCTGTCTGCCAATCGGTTTCCTCTGGCCACTTCTCCTGGTCCAGTCTTGTGTCCATAACAATGGATAACTGCCACTGCCTCGGGCTCCCATACAGCATCCAGAAGGTTCAACAAGGCTTGTGGGTGGGCCACCTGGCTTCCTCTGGAGGTAAGCAAACCTCTTTCTTTCCATAAGGCTCCATGGGCATGTAAAGTCAGGAATGCATACTTAGAATCTGTATAAATGTTTATCTTCTGTCCCTTTGCCAGGCTCAGGGCTCTGGTAAGCGCAGTTAGCTCTGCCAGCTGGGCCGATGTTCCAGGCGGGAGTGACTTTGCTTCGATCACCTGGTCTTCCAGGGCTACCACTGCATAACCTGCCTTCCGGTGTCCAGCCTCAATGAAGCTGCTTCCATCCATAAACCATGATGGCCACTGGGGGTCTGCTTCATCTTTAAGGTCAGGCCTGCTAGAATACACCTCATCCATTACTTCAATGCAATCATGCGTGGGCTCCTCACCTACTCCTACCGGTAATAGGGCAGCTGGGTTGAGGGCTGTGGTGACTTGGAATTTTTAACGCAGATGTAGTAGCATCTGACATTTCCTCATTTTAGCCTGGGAGAGGAAATAGGTGCCTTTCGGCAGATGGCACGCTGACTCTTTCCTAAGCGGCCTCGCCCTCCTCTTCTTCTTCTAACGGTGGACCTCCCGTCTTCAGGGCCATCAACTTCTTTGCCTGGTACTTCTCCTTTTTTCTTCTGGGCCTCTTCCTCTCTCTGATTATAAGTGGTTTGGGCTATTTTCTAACATCCATTTCAGGGTGTGGCCCATCTGGATTTTTCGGCAAATATCGGGCGCTGCTTGGGCTACAAAGGCAGTTTTTATGATAGGGGCATGGATATACTGGCGGTAGGCTTCCTTCAGCTTCTTTAAGTAGGCTCCAGGGGCCTCCTCTGTTCCTTGCACTATTTCTCTGGCCTCCACAAAGTTGGTGAGTTTTCTGGCTGCCCTCCTCATGCCATTTAAGACATTCTGGCGATAAGTGGTGAGGGTATTTTACCCTTCAATGGTCTGATAATCCCAATTCAGTGTAGTTTCAGGATATCCAGTTGCAACAGCTTGATCTCCTGCCCCCTGCGCTCTCATGTGTGCTCGGGCTTCAGCATGAATTCGCCTATCCTCCTCTGTAGCTAGCAGGGCATCCATCAAATATTGCACATCATAAAAAGTGGGGTTGTATGTTTTAAAAAAATTCCCTCAAACAGCTTAATGATTTTGGCAGGGTTTTCTTCAAATGAAGGGTTTTGGTTCTTCCAATTACAAACATCTGCACTAGAGAAGGGGACATGTTGAACTGTATAAGTTCTATTGGGCACCACCCCGTTAGGTCCCGTGGGGGCCGGAGGGTCATACACTCTATGGAGAGGCATCACTCTGGCCGCGCCCTCCTCCTGTGTTTTATGTGCCCTATGGAGGGTCACTCTTTTCACTGCCTTCCCCACTCTTTCTGCCACTTTCTTCTCTGTTCCCCTACACATCCCGCTGTTTTTAACATATGGGGACTGACGTCCACTTCTCCTGCATAAGGTTGCACATACTTTCTCAAACGTTCTGCCTGTTCTTATTATCACCTATCAACTTAACTAATCTTTTTACAAATTCCTCATCCTCACCATCCTCTTCTCGTTCCTCCCTTTCTCCATCCTCGCCCAGGTCTACCAATGCATTGTCCACGGGATTGGGGGCTGGGCCATCTGTTCCCTGTGGCGGGGGTGGTGCCAGGGCTGTTGCCGGGGCATGAGGTGGTGGGGCATCAAAACTTTTATCTTCTTCCCTCTCTGAATCCTGGAGGACTGGGGGGTTGTCCTCCTGTCTTCCTGACTGAGCAGATACGGCTGCCTGAGACTTTTTGGCAGCATGACTTCAGCCAGGAGGGGGGGGGGGTTCTGTTCCACATTGGTCTTCCATGTGGAAATGTAGGGGATTTGATCAGGGTGGACATTCAAAATGTTCTGATATAATGGATTAATGAGTTGCAAATCAAGGGTCCTGATGGACGGCCAATTTGTTATTTTGGGGTGGGCCAATCTAATTTACACAATGTCCTCATCCTCCCCTCTCATCAGCTTGAATCCCCAAAAGCATTTCAAAGGGGTACTTTTACTTTGGCCAGAACCCATTTCTTCCAGATACTTCACACACAACAGACCTACAATCGCTCGGCCAAGGGGACACTAAGCCCTGGCCCACACTTGACAATTCAGCCACTAGAGTATCTTGACATGCAACATACAACATACAAAACACACCAATATAATTTCAACATGTAACACACTAAACACACCAAAATAATTTCAGCATGCAATACACAAAACACACCAAAATAATTTTCCCTCCTTCTTCTGTTCCAAATTTTTGCTGGTGGCACTTTCCTGCACAACCAATCCCCTTATTCCTGGTGGCTGGCACTCTACTGCGCAACCAATCCCCTTATTCCTGGTGGCTGGCACTCTACTGCCCAACCAGGTGAGGCTGATCAGACCTCGCCCCCCTTTTCCTTGGGGGCCCACGCCCTTTCCCTTGGGCTTACCTTTTTCCGCTGCGGACCTGTCCCCTCGGCGCCGTCCTCTTTGTTTTTCTCCCTCAACAAGATGTCTCCACTGCAGGACAGTGTGGCTGGCTCCCCCCACGAAACAGGTGGGGTGCGCACGGGAGCCTGCAAACGCTGCTGAGCTGTTCACCTTGGTTGAGCCTGGCCCTCCGGTCCGTATTGGGGAGAGGGCTTATCCCGGACGAGCCCCCAAAGAAATGAAGCCTTATTTACCTAGGGATCCATCAGCCACGCCATCCCCGGACCTTGGAGGGAACAAAAGTACCAGGAAAGCAAAATCTTCTTTGGAGAAAAAGTTTATTGAAATCTGTGCACAGAGACAATATCTGTACACAGAGACAACCAGCTGGATAGCTCCTGAAAATATACTGGCTGTAAAGCAAGACACTTCAGCAAACTTTCTTATACTCTCTGAGCACTCTTCCCCCCTCCCATACCTTCTCAAATTATTCCCTTACATGGCACATCTATATTGCTTGCTAAACACATTTTATTGCTTGCTAAACATTCCTGTCCTCCTATTTTGCTTGCTAAACACATTTTATTGCTTGCTAAACATTCCTCCCCTTTCCTTCGTACACGTGTCTTTTCTCATCTTTGCATTAGTAAGCATAAGACAGGAAAAGGGGCCTCTTTAGCAGGCCTGGTTAAATCTGCACTTTTGACCCGCCAGCCAAATTTACTAGGTCTGGTTAGTTATTGCTAACAGCAGCGGTTTCTTGCTAGCTGGCTAGGCAGGAAACGAACTTTTGACCTGTCAGCCAAATTTTGCAAGCAGTCACTGGCGGTGTGCTAACTGTCTGGCCAAAATTTGCAGAAGTAAGATTAGCACAGGAATTTACTGCAGATAGTATTTGAGAGCAACCTTTCTTAGGTACAGAGTTCTAAGCACAGAAAATATTGAGAGAAACCTTTTCCCATCTCCCTTTACTCCCTCCTCTTCTTTTGAACAATCTATTACTTAGATTCGTTCTGGGGTAGGGGTCTATATTCTCTCATTACAGCAATCACGCGAGGTCCCATCATGCGAGACATCATCTTTCCCATCATATTCTGCAAGCATTGCATCAAGCAGGGAATACAAAAGCAAAAAAGCAATAGAAGCATTATTGGGCCTATCACCATACTAACCCTGTTGGGTGGATTGAACTCTCGTGCTGCCTCCCTACTGACCAGAGCATATGGAAGCTGAAATCTTGGGGTGGCAATTCTTACTGGCACTTGTTTAGCAATTTCAATGCACACCTGGTTAAGGCTCCCACCCCTGCAATACTTGCATTAAGATAGGTTCCGTCCCATCTAACGCCTGGATTAAGATTAGAACCTGGTCCATCAGATGAGGTTGGTATAGTAACCTCATCAAACCCGTTTCCAGTAGTCAATGAGCACGCCATCTCTTACCACCGGCAAGACGAACCAGTCGTAGCAGAGGCCAGCAGGCCAGTAAGGGCGGTATGGCTCGGTAGGGTCAGGGCTGTGGGGCATAGAGCAAATCAATACAGAATATAACAGAAAAAAAAGGAAAAGAGAAAGTCCTTATGAAAGTATTAAATGTCCTGGTGGACTTCCTGGATCAGTCCCGGCACGGGTTTTCACGTTGGGGACGCTGCCCACGGGCGTCCCTCCCATCCATTTCTTCAGCTGTGCGTTGAGATATATCAGCAGAGCGGTCATCAGCGGAGGGTCTGGAGATGGTCAGCCGAAGGGGTTAATCAGGATTTAACTGCACAGTTCAATCTATAGTGGTCACTCTGGTGTGGTGGACCCAAGGGGTGATGCCGGCGAATTTCACGGCGGTGGGTGTGGAGAGCAGGACGGTATAAGGTTCCAGCACGGTTGTAGCTGCGTCCGTGCCCAATCGTTTACCCACACTTCATCACCTGGCTCGAACTGATGCAGCCAACACACAGGGGTTGCGAGCCTGGGTCCACCTGTCGAGACAAAAGAAAACTCGGAAGAATATCTGGACTTAATTATTCAATTGCATATCCTGACCAGCATGTGGGGACAACATTCTGACATATGGGACCGGTCTCCCAAGCACAATTTCAAAGGGTGACAGGTGGGTTCGCTTTGACGGGAGACTGCGGACCCTGAGTAATGCCAAGGGCAACATGGTCACCCAATTAGACCCGGTTTCCTGCGTCAGCTTGGACAGCTGATTCTTTAGAGTCCTGTTCATTCTCTCTACCTTTCCAGAACTCTGGGGTCTATAAGCAGTATGCAGCTTCCAGTTGATCTGGAGCGCTTTTGCCAGTCCCTGTAGGACTGCATGAACAAATGCTGGTCCATTGTCAGATCCTATGGACCTTGGCAATCCATAGCGAGGGATGATTTCCCTAAGCAGGCACCTGGTTACTTCAAATGCCTTTTCAGTCTTTGTTGGCCATGCTTCGGCCCATCCGGTGTAGGTGCACACTGCCACCAGCAGGTAGCGGTGTAGTCCACAACGGGGTAATTCAGTAAAGTCCAGGACAAGATCTTCCATAGGTGCAGTTCCACTATGCTGAATCCCTGGGGGAGCCAGTGGTCCGGCTCTGGGATTATTCTTTTGACACAGCAGGCATTTCCTGGAAATCTGGGCTGCCAGTTGGTAGAGGTGGGCTATATAGAAGCATTTCTCCAGCTGCTTGGTTGTAGCATCTGGTCCTATGTGGGTTGAATCATGGTATCTCTGAGTAACCTGCCGAGAAAGGGACTCTGGAATCCATATCCTGTCATCAGGGGTAAGGTACCATCCTTCTTTGGACAATGTCAGCTCCTGAGCGTCTGCAGTGTCCCTTTCCTGCTTCGTATAAGCTGGCTTGTCAGTGGTGCTTAAAATCTCTTCTGGGACCAGTGCTCCAATAATCGGGGCTGGGGCCAGTTCTTGGGCTGCTTCCTTGGCTACTCTGTCTGCCAATCGGTTTCCTCTGGCCACTTCTCCTGGTCCAGTCTTGTGTCCATAACAATGGATAACTGCCACTGCCTCGGGCTCCCATACAGCATCCAGAAGGTTCAACAAGGCTTGTGGGTGGGCCACCTGGCTTCCTCTGGAGGTAAGCAAACCTCTTTCTTTCCATAAGGCTCCATGGGCATGTAAAGTCAGGAATGCATACTTAGAATCTGTATAAATGTTTATCTTCTGTCCCTTTGCCAGGCTCAGGGCTCTGGTAAGCGCAGTTAGCTCTGCCAGCTGGGCCGATGTTCCAGGCGGGAGTGACTTTGCTTCGATCACCTGGTCTTCCAGGGCTACCACTGCATAACCTGCCTTCCGGTGTCCAGCCTCAATGAAGCTGCTTCCATCCATAAACCATGATGGCCACTGGGGGTCTGCTTCATCTTTAAGGTCAGGCCTGCTAGAATACACCTCATCCATTACTTCAATGCAATCATGCGTGGGCTCCTCACCTACTCCTACCGGTAATAGGGCAGCTGGGTTGAGGGCTGTGGTGACTTGGAATTTTTAACGCAGATGTAGTAGCATCTGACATTTCCTCATTTTAGCCTGGGAGAGGAAATAGGTGCCTTTCGGCAGATGGCACGCTGACTCTTTCCTAAGCGGCCTCGCCCTCCTCTTCTTCTTCTAACGGTGGACCTCCCGTCTTCAGGGCCATCAACTTCTTTGCCTGGTACTTCTCCTTTTTTCTTCTGGGCCTCTTCCTCTCTCTGATTATAAGTGGTTTGGGCTATTTTCTAACATCCATTTCAGGGTGTGGCCCATCTGGATTTTTCGGCAAATATCGGGCGCTGCTTGGGCTACAAAGGCAGTTTTTATGATAGGGGCATGGATATACTGGCGGTAGGCTTCCTTCAGCTTCTTTAAGTAGGCTCCAGGGGCCTCCTCTGTTCCTTGCACTATTTCTCTGGCCTCCACAAAGTTGGTGAGTTTTCTGGCTGCCCTCCTCATGCCATTTAAGACATTCTGGCGATAAGTGGTGAGGGTATTTTACCCTTCAATGGTCTGATAATCCCAATTCAGTGTAGTTTCAGGATATCCAGTTGCAACAGCTTGATCTCCTGCCCCCTGCGCTCTCATGTGTGCTCGGGCTTCAGCATGAATTCGCCTATCCTCCTCTGTAGCTAGCAGGGCATCCATCAAATATTGCACATCATAAAAAGTGGGGTTGTATGTTTTAAAAAAATTCCCTCAAACAGCTTAATGATTTTGGCAGGGTTTTCTTCAAATGAAGGGTTTTGGTTCTTCCAATTACAAACATCTGCACTAGAGAAGGGGACATGTTGAACTGTATAAGTTCTATTGGGCACCACCCCGTTAGGTCCCGTGGGGGCCGGAGGGTCATACACTCTATGGAGAGGCATCACTCTGGCCGCGCCCTCCTCCTGTGTTTTATGTGCCCTATGGAGGGTCACTCTTTTCACTGCCTTCCCCACTCTTTCTGCCACTTTCTTCTCTGTTCCCCTACACATCCCGCTGTTTTTAACATATGGGGACTGACGTCCACTTCTCCTGCATAAGGTTGCACATACTTTCTCAAACGTTCTGCCTGTTCTTATTATCACCTATCAACTTAACTAATCTTTTTACAAATTCCTCATCCTCACCATCCTCTTCTCGTTCCTCCCTTTCTCCATCCTCGCCCAGGTCTACCAATGCATTGTCCACGGGATTGGGGGCTGGGCCATCTGTTCCCTGTGGCGGGGGTGGTGCCAGGGCTGTTGCCGGGGCATGAGGTGGTGGGGCATCAAAACTTTTATCTTCTTCCCTCTCTGAATCCTGGAGGACTGGGGGGTTGTCCTCCTGTCTTCCTGACTGAGCAGATACGGCTGCCTGAGACTTTTTGGCAGCATGACTTCAGCCAGGAGGGGGGGGGGGTTCTGTTCCACATTGGTCTTCCATGTGGAAATGTAGGGGATTTGATCAGGGTGGACATTCAAAATGTTCTGATATAATGGATTAATGAGTTGCAAATCAAGGGTCCTGATGGACGGCCAATTTGTTATTTTGGGGTGGGCCAATCTAATTTACACAATGTCCTCATCCTCCCCTCTCATCAGCTTGAATCCCCAAAAGCATTTCAAAGGGGTACTTTTACTTTGGCCAGAACCCATTTCTTCCAGATACTTCACACACAACAGACCTACAATCGCTCGGCCAAGGGGACACTAAGCCCTGGCCCACACTTGACAATTCAGCCACTAGAGTATCTTGACATGCAACATACAACATACAAAACACACCAATATAATTTCAACATGTAACACACTAAACACACCAAAATAATTTCAGCATGCAATACACAAAACACACCAAAATAATTTTCCCTCCTTCTTCTGTTCCAAATTTTTGCTGGTGGCACTTTCCTGCACAACCAATCCCCTTATTCCTGGTGGCTGGCACTCTACTGCGCAACCAATCCCCTTATTCCTGGTGGCTGGCACTCTACTGCCCAACCAGGTGAGGCTGATCAGACCTCGCCCCCCTTTTCCTTGGGGGCCCACGCCCTTTCCCTTGGGCTTACCTTTTTCCGCTGCGGACCTGTCCCCTCGGCGCCGTCCTCTTTGTTTTTCTCCCTCAACAAGATGTCTCCACTGCAGGACAGTGTGGCTGGCTCCCCCCACGAAACAGGTGGGGTGCGCACGGGAGCCTGCAAACGCTGCTGAGCTGTTCACCTTGGTTGAGCCTGGCCCTCCGGTCCGTATTGGGGAGAGGGCTTATCCCGGACGAGCCCCCAAAGAAATGAAGCCTTATTTACCTAGGGATCCATCAGCCACGCCATCCCCGGACCTTGGAGGGAACAAAAGTACCAGGAAAGCAAAATCTTCTTTGGAGAAAAAGTTTATTGAAATCTGTGCACAGAGACAATATCTGTACACAGAGACAACCAGCTGGATAGCTCCTGAAAATATACTGGCTGTAAAGCAAGACACTTCAGCAAACTTTCTTATACTCTCTGAGCACTCTTCCCCCCTCCCATACCTTCTCAAATTATTCCCTTACATGGCACATCTATATTGCTTGCTAAACACATTTTATTGCTTGCTAAACATTCCTTCCCCTCTCCTTCGTACACGTGTCTTTTCTCATCTTTGCATTAGTAAGCATAAGACAGGAAAAGGGGCCTCTTTAGCAGGCCTGGTTAAATCTGCACTTTTGACCCGCCAGCCAAATTTAGCAGGTCTGGTTAGTTATTGCTAACAGCAGCGGTTTCTTGCTAGCTGGCTAGGCAGGAAACGAACTTTTGACCTGTCAGCCAAATTTTGCAAGCAGTCACTGGCGGTGTGCTAACTGTCTGGCCAAAATTTGCAGAAGTAAGATTAGCACAGGATTAGCACAGGAATTTACTGCAGATAGTATTTGAGAGCAACCTTTCTTAGGTACAGAGTTCTAAGCACAGAAAATATTGAGAGAAACCTTTTCCCATCTCCCTTTAAGTGAATCCACAACCTGATTGGCCTACAGGAGAATTCTGGAAGACTTCCTCAAACCTGGATCTACTGATACCCCTTGGTGGAACAATCCAATTATACAGCACACGCCACATGCTAAAATATGCTATATCTTGGGCTCCATTTGTACCACACATTTAAAGCTTCATCATGCCACTTTAAATAGTCATTGCTCCCCCCCCCAAGAATTCTGGGAACTGTAGTTTGTTAAGGGCGCTGAGAGTTATTAGAAGAGCCCCTGTTACATTTCTCCAAGCCACGATTCCCTGGGAAGAGGGATTGACTGTTAAACCACTCTGGGGATGAGGAATAATTACAGTGGTACCTCGGGTTAAGAACTTAATTCATTCCGGAGGTCCGTTCTTAACCTGAAGCACCACTTTAGCTAATGGGGCCTCCCACCACTGCCGCGCCACCGCCATGCGATTACTGTTCTCATCCTGAAGCAAAGTTCTTAACGTGAGGTACTATTTCTGGGTTAGCGGAGTCTGTAACCTGAAGCATCTGGAACCAGAAGCGTCTATAACCTGAGGTACCACTGTATTAGTGAGAAGACTGCAGTGGTAGTTTTTCACAAAGTAAACTGCTTGGGTGTGATGTTTTAAAACCGCTTTTCCTTGTAATTCTGGAGTAGTCTCCAATGAGTTGTGCCCTGGTAAGGCAAACATTGTGCCTATTTACTTTGGGGGATAATGTTCGTTGTAGGAACGGGGTTCCAATCTGCAATGCTTCCTTGCCCTAATTCTGTCTTCCTGTTACAGAAGCAACTTTCTAAAATGGATAATTAGTCCATTGCTGTTAATTGTTACGTTTCATATTGTAAGCTCTACCAGCAAGTAGATTTTATTATTATTATTTTAAAAAAAGAAAACGACAATCTGATTGTCACAGAGCTGCTCTGCAACTGCTGTTTGCTTTGGCCGTTTGCTTAACAGGGTTAAGCAAGTAGGAAAGTTTATCGCAAGAGGACAGAGACCTGGCCTTGGCTTTAGGAAGCAAAGTTTAGGCAGGCCAATGGATCAGCCTCCTTTTCCAAAACTACACTTGTCAGCACATTTTCTTGCTCATCATGAAGATTTTCTCTTAGCTGTTTCATTTTTCAAAAAAAGTTTATTTGGGTTTTCAGATTTACAAACAATCATATAGAAAACAAATAAGACAATGTCCATAAGTCCCTACTGACTTCCTTCCTCCCCTTTTGTGAGTACTTATGTTAACTTTTTCTCCTTCATCTTCTCTGTTAATCCAATTCTATTAAATCTTCAATAAAACCATAGTTCTAATTACACATAGGTAGCCGTGTTGGTCTGCTGTAGTCGAAACAAAATTAAAAAATTCCTTCCAGTGGTACCAACTAAGTTAGTTATTGGTATGAGCTTTTGTGTGCTTGCACATGAAAGCTCATACAATAACTAACTTAGCTGGTCTCTAAGGTGCTACTGGAAGGAATTTTTAAATTTTGTTTCAATAAAACCATAGTCCAACTTTTAACCATGAACGTCATTCCAATCCTACTAATAACTGTAATTGTTTACAATGATTTTTTAAATGAATTTTATATTTCCCCCATTCCTTATTGAAATTTTGGTCTTCCTGTTTCCTAATTCTTCCGGTCAGTTTTGCCATTTCTGCATAGTCCATCAGTTTAATCTGCCATTCTTCCTTGGTAGGGACTGTGCCTTCTTTCCATCTCTGGGCTAATAGTGTCCGGGCAGCAGTAGTCGCCGACATAAAAAGTCTCTTCTGGTCACTTGGAATTTCGGCCATACAATTCCTGAATGTGGCCAACACATGGGACAGGAACTAAGCCTCAGATTCATCTGGATATCTCACTTCTTCCCTATGTATCCATTTCCTAGATCTATCTGAATGTACATTGTGTATGGAGCCTTTAAAGCACATGACCCCACGGCTGTGGCACTGTGCTGGGCCCAGGGGTAACCCGAGTAACGCAGTCCAGGTCCGGTCCCGAATCCAAGGGTTCTGCAAGGAGTCAGTCCGACAGGGCCAAGGCAGGACACAAGGCAGGGTCAGGCACAGGGTCTCAGGCAGGTTCTGGCAAACAGCAATGTTGCTCCCGCAATCTGGGGCAGGGTCCGACAGCCTTTTATCTCTGTTGGGGTAGTGGCCTGTCCTGATCCCCCGGTGACTCACCTCCCTGTCTCGCCCGAAGGCGAGCACTCCTCCTGCGAGTACTCAGGTCTCTCCTTCTCTCAGACTCGGGAGACGTCGGTGGGTTACTAGACCCAGAGGCCGCCTCAGCCTCTCCTGACCCAATTGGTAGCAGAGCAGCTGTAAGTGATTGCCCAGCTGGAGGCAACAAGGTAATCCCTGCATCTGGAGCCAGGGCAGGCTCAGGCCCCTCACTTGGCCCTGCTGGTGCTTGTTGCAGGGGAACTTGTGCAGACTGGGACTCTTCAGGATCAGGCTCCAGACTAGGTTCAGCTGCCGCCTGAGGCAAAGGATCCAGTGCGGACTGAGACTCCTCTGGCTCCGAGTCTCAGGCCATCACAGGCGCGATGGGTTTGTGTGTCCTGGTATTAACCAGAAGGTTGTTGGTTCAAGCCCACCCAAGGGTGGCTGCATTGCAGGGGGTGGCCTAGATGATCCTCGAGGCCCCATCCAGCTCTACAGTTCAATTCCATGACTTATAATCCCTTCATTAACCACTTGCTGTTTATCAACCGTTTCTGTGCGGAGCCCAAAGCTATTGCTCTCGGGACGCTGTCACACCAGAAACCCAACAAAGGAACACGATCTGTTGGAGCTCCATCTTGTGAGCACCCTGTAAATATGAATAGAAGTATATTATCACAGAGACACACTGTCTCCAGCAAACTTCATTGCAAAGACAACAAAACTCAAGGTATGAGTTTGCACCTCTGAAATCTGTTACCACTCAGAAGTTGGGTATGTGCGTGACAATGACCGATATATTGTGGCTAACGGGAGTTCGTTAGAGACCGAGCACAAACGAATGGCATGAAAGCAGCTCAAACACACTCAAAGGAAGAGCATACAGAAAGATTTCATGCATTGGTCAATATCCAATATTGACTAGGCAAAGTACAAACCCTTAATCTGAGTCCACATTCCCCAACACTGCCTAGAGACGATGAGAGCAGCCCAAGCTGCACTGAATTGCATTTTAAATGTTTGCTCGCGGTTTTTATCTCACCTTTTAGGGTATTCACCCTCCCAAGTTGGCTTACAAAGCCATCGGCAAAACAATACAACAAGATTGCAAGCTGTTTAAAAACAACAACATACATAATATTTAAATGACAGGGGTAGGTTCGTAGCGAAGAGCAGCAAACTCTTGTTGCTTGGAAGCCAAGGGTGAGAGAGTGCTCTTGTGCTCGGGTCCTGCTTGAGGGGTTCCTGGGGGCCGAGTTTTGGGCCCCCTGAATAGTTTTGGGGTAGGGGCTGCCCCCCATATAACCCCTCTTCTGAAACAGCTTCAGTCGGTTGTCAGCTCATTTTGAGGCCCAATTCAAGGTGCTCATATTAGTGCTTAAAGCTCTAAACAACTCGGGCCTCAGATATCTGAAAGACTTCCCTACAGGCCTTCTCGATTGCTGAGATCAGCAAAAGGGCCTCTCTTGGTAGTCCTCTGCCCTCAAAGGCGTGTGTTTGTGTGTGTGTAGATTTGGGAACAGGGCCTTCTCTGTGGTGGCCCCTTAGCTGTGGAACTCACTCCCCACGAAGGTGTGTCAGGCACCTTCAGTATACAGCAAGTCATATTTTTATGACTCGCCTTATTTTTGTGACTGTAAGTTGCTTTAAACTAATTTTTATAGTGCGTTTTAATTTTGTAACCCACCTGGAACCTTAGGGTGAAGGCAGGTAACTACTACTACAAATAATAATAATAATAATAATAATAATAATGCAGCCTGTTAAGGGTTCTGAGAATTACAGCTCGTTGAGGAAGAAACTACATCTCCCATGATTCTTTGGGGGAAGTAATGTGCTTCAAATGTATGGTGTGGATCTGAAGTCAGAGAGCAGTGAAAAGTCAAAAGGTTGTCCTCAATGTTAATCCTACTCAGAGTAAACCCATTGAAAACAATGGGCACCACTAACTTAGGTTCATTCATTTTAATGGGTCCTCTCTTATTATAACTTAAGTGCCACTTCAGATAAACACAACCCAAAGTTGCTAAAAATAGCGTTTGTAAAACAGCTGAATCTGTGGTCTGAAATATCTAAGAAAATTGACTGGGTATCTTATAAAGAATTATTAATGGAAATAGATCATGAGCTGAAATTAAAGAGGTTTGAAGATATAAGAGGATTGTTAACATTAGTTACAATACCATCAACAATTATACACTGGGTGAGGGATTTTGGATATGACATACAATTGGCAGCATGGGAGAGGTTATGGAATCGGGACTTGAAAGTTCACAGCGTGCTATACCATGAAAGAAAACCATATGAAAATGATGTGCTGCTGGTATTTAAAGGTAAAGGGACCCCTGACCATTAGGTCCAGTCGTGACTGACTCTGGGGTTGCGGTGCTCATCTCGCTTTATTGGCCAAGGGAGCGGGCGTACAGCTTCCAGGTCATGTGGCCAGCATGACTAAGCCGCTTCTGGCAAACCAGAGCAGCGCATGGAAACGCCGTTTACCTTCCCGCCGGAGCGGTACCTATTTATCTACTTGCATTTTGACGTGCTTTCGAACTGCTAGGTTGGCAGGAGCAGGGACCGAGCAACGGGAGCTCACCCCGTCGCGGGGATTTGAACCACCGACCTTCTGATCGGCAAGTCCTAGGCTCTGTGGTTTAACCCACAGCGTCACCCGCACCCCAATTTAACCCCTAGTAAATTAGCTAAAATATATAAAGCAAGATCAAATGGATGCTGGAAATGTAAGGAAAAAGAGGGCACCTTCTAACACTTGTGGTGGACTTGAAAAGTAGTAAAAGAATTTTGGGAGATGATATGTAACAAATTGGAAAAAAAAATGTTTAACATTTTCCAAGAAACCAGAAGCTTTTCCTTGTAGTATTATCATACTACTAAAATATTATGATATTTGCTGCTCCCCAGAAGAGATACAGAAAATCATGGAAGCAAGCTTCTTATAACGGTCTCGGTACAATACCTCTCCTATTGGAAATATAAATGGTGCATAAATAATGGTATAACTCACTGTTTGGTTTTTGTAATTACACAGAAAACTGCCTCATATCAAGTGAAACATTTGGTTCACCTAGCGCAATATTGTCTACAATAGTTAGCAATAGCTCTTTGGGATTCCAGGCAAGATTCTTTATCTGGGACCTACAACCCTCTCTGCCATTAAAAGATTGGTATATGTCCCCCCCCCCATATTTTAAAGACATGTATGCCACCTTGCTCCCAAATGACGTCCAAATCACGTTAACAAAATTCCATGTGTGTCATGTGGGAATTGTGCTTAGTCATTCCCTCCAGCCTTGTTTTTAACCACTCCCTCCCACAGCCGGCCACTGAGCCTAAGAGATTACTGAGCCTCTGGTTGTGTCAGGATGTGACCCTTGCCCACACACATTTCTCTGCTTCCATCCTAGGCTGCATTCGCACTTGTGCTGCCAGGAGTGAGTCAGCAGTCAATCACACTTAGCAAGTGGAATTTACTATTAGGAAAAAAACAGGATCTGCACTGGAGTGTCAGGCCTAAGGAGCACAGCAGCTTGTCTTCTGTAGGTCTTGCCCCCGTGAAGCTGTTGCGGAGACTGAAGGTCCCTGCCTTCTCGAAGCTGCCTGTCGCTTCTTCCAGGATTTCCCCCAAGCAATCTGATCCTGAGCCTGCATGAGGCTAATTTCTCCTCCACCCTCTTCATGCCTCCCCTGGTTCTGGGAGACTAGGGGAGAGGGGAGCTTGTCACAGCAGGAGGGGCAGACTCCCGGGCATCTTCACCAGCCTGACTCATCTCCTCCTCTGGGCCTCCCTCATTCAACTCTCCTGCTTCAGCTTCTGCCTCTGATTCTGGACTCCTCTCTGCCACAGACTCTCCCTGCTCACCAAACCCTGATACTTCTTCAGCTTCTGACACCTCCGCCTCCCAGTCTTCTCCTTCATAGTCATCCTACCACCAATCCCTGGGCTCTAAGCCTTCTTCCCTTGCTGGTTCCCCAGCTGGTTCCTCCCACCTGCTTACACTCGCTTGCGTTTCCAGTGCTGGGTTTTTAATCCGTGTTCAGCCCACTATCCAAAATGCATAGGTACCCTGCGCTTCGTTGCGAAATGTGACTGTTCGATACGACTGTGGCACTGATAAAAACAAAGTTGATGTGAACTGCTATGGGGAAGGAGGTGCAAAACACACTGGGAGGGTAGCAGAGGCAGGAGAAAACAACTTCATTGCACCCTAAGGCAGTACAGTGGTACCTCGGGTTAAGAACTTAATTTGTTCTGGAGGTCTGTTCTTAACCTGAAACTGTTCTTAACCTGAGGTACCACTTTAGCTAATGGGGCCTCCCACTGCCACTGCGCCGCCGGAGCACGATTTCCGTTCTCATCCTGAAGCAAAGTTCTTAACCTGAGGTACTATTTCTGGGTTAGCGGAATCTGTAACCTGAAGCATCTGTAACCTGAAGCTTATGTAACCCGAGGTACCACTGTAATGTGGTACCTCTGGTTACGAACTTAATTCGTTCTGGAGGTCTGTTCTTAACCTGAAACTGTTCTTAACGTGAAGCACCACTTTAGCTAATGGGGCCTCCTGCTGCTGCCGTGCCACCGGAGCACAATTTCTGTTCTCATCCTGAAGCAAAGTTCTTAACCCGAGGTAATATTTCTGGGTTAGCGGAGTCTGTAACCTGAAGCGTATGTTACCTGAAGCGTATGTAACCTGAGGTACCACTGTAATGTGAACACATGCCCAATGAACAAAGCACACATTGTGTGTATCCCTAGCCACATTTGGAACTGCCTTCCTTCCACAAAGCCCAATTAAAGGATCCAGAGATGAAGTGGAACTCTCACAGAGCAACATCCCAAATTGTGTGTGGCTTATTGTATATTTTTAAAAAAATTAAATCAAATTTTATTTTCTGGTTTTATGTCCTTGCCTGTCCCAAGGTGCTTCTTTCTTGCTGTGTACCACCTCCCCTGCAATCCTGGCTTATTTTTGGTCCCGGAGCCCAGGCATGAGAAAATGGGCTTAGATCCTGTGTGCAGGTTCCCCACAAGCATCTGGTTGGCCTCTGTGAGAACAGGATGCTGGACTCAATAGGCAACTGGCCTGATCCAGCAGGCGTCTTTTATGGGTTTGTGTTTTTTTTTTAAGCAACTGGGCTGGCATTGTGCAGCAGGAGAGGGAGAGGCAGTCCCATTATCTAGACGCATTAGTTGTCACCTAGTTATGTTGGAAGTTCATTGTGAACTTTGCCATAGAAACGCAGAGTTAATCAGTTAAAACCGAGACAATCCGCCAAAAGCAACAACAACCAACCTTTCATCAACGGAGAGCCTGAAATGTAGTATTTAGCGGATACACAGCTGTGAACCATTTTGATAAATGAGAGATAGATGCTGCCAACATCATCTGTCACCGTCAGCTTTGATAAACGACCCTCCATTTATTGCTGGGCGCGGAAGACTCTCGTGCGTGTGTACGCTGGTATAAATGGGATGCATTCTGTATTACTGAAGTGATATCATGGAGCTGGATTTCCCCACAAAACGCAGAGCTCCCTGCTGTAGGTGCCAGTGATGCCACATGATGTAGAAGGCTTTCCCCTCTGCCTTCCATGTGCACATGGGTAAACATTGTGCCTCTGTAAAGCAGGAGCACGGCTGTGTCAGTTTCATGCCAAAAGGAAATAAAACATTCCAGTATAGATTGGTACCTTGGTTCTCAAACGCCTTGGTACTCAAACAACTTGGAATGCAAACACTGCAAACCCGGAAGTAAGTGTTCCGGTTTGAGAACTTTTATTGGAAGCTGAATGTGCTCTGTTTTAAGTGCCACACTCCCGTTTTGAGTGTTACACTGAGGTTGGTCTGTTTTTGCTACAGTGGTACCTCGGGATGCGAATGGGATCCATTCCGGAGCCTCGTTCGCATCCTGAAGCGAACGCAATGCGCGTCTGTGCATGCACAGGTCGCAGTTCGCTGCTTCCGTGCATGCACGTGACGTCATTTTGACCGTCTGCACATGTGCATGTGGCGAAACCCGGAAGTAACACGCTCCATTACTTCTGGGTCACTGCGGAGCGCAACCCAAAAATACTTAACTTGAAGCACATTTATCCCGAGGTATGACTGTATTTATTTCGCATTTTTGTTTTTGTGGCTGTGTGGAACCCAGATTCAGGTAGGTAGCCATGTTGGTCTGATGCAGACTGGAAGAAAAAAAATTGTCCAGTAGCACCTTAGAGACCAACTACCGGTAAGTTTGTTCTGAGTATAAGCTTTCGTGTGCATGCACACTTCTTCAGATACAGAAGATACAGATACAAAAGTGTATCTGAAGAAGTGTGCATGCACACGAAAGCTTATACCCAGAACAAACTTAGTTGGTCTCTAAGGTGCTACTGGACAATTTTTTAAATTTTTTTTGTGTGGAACCCAGTTCAGCTGATGATTGTGTGACTGCAGCACATCGTTTATTGCTTTCATTTTATGGATCAATGGTCTCGTTAGATAGTAAAATTCATGTTAAATTGCTGTTTTGGGGGTTGCTTTTAAAAGTCTCGAATGGCTTAATCTTTTAATTACTTTCTATGGGAAAGCGTGCCTTGGTTTTGGAACGCTTTGGTTTTGGAACGGACTTCCGGAACGGATTAAATTTGAGAACTAAGGTACCAGTGTAGTTTTAGGATTTATTCAACCAATTCCCTTGTAAGTTACCCCTTTGGATTTTCTCTACATATATTTGTTAGACAACTCCCACCACTCTCTGCCCCCTGACCATAACAGCTGGGATCAATGGGAGTTGCAATCCAACCACATTTGGACCATTGATTGTGTCGGGTGATTCTTTTGGTTTGAAAGCCTTGAGAGTCACTTCCGTTTATTTCAACTGGGTTTCGTTTCGTTGCTGAGTTTCTTTCTCTCTGTGTTGTTTGAAAGCCTTGAAGTCACTTTCGTTTAGTCTGGGTTTTGCTTTTGTGTTTCTTTTCCTTCGTTTGTGGGAACAAAACAGAAACTGAATGTTAAATCCAGGTTCCCTCCTCCTCCTCCTCCCCTCCCCTCATCCAGATTCATGGTTTATCTTGCTGCAAAGATTACTGCAGTCCTCCTCAAAGTTAACTCTTGTGGTTCCTCTTAGTTGATCGGCTTATTCATAGGAATCATAGAACTGTAGAATTTGTTGAGCGCAAATACATTTACAAAAGAGTTCAGAGTCTTAATTCAGCACATTGCAGTGGCATCTGGGCTTGCCTTCAGTTGAATCTCAGGTGTGTAAGGCCAGGGACCATAAATAAACGCAAACATGATTAACTTAATGCACCCCAGCATTCATTCCACAGGTTATTCAGAATCAGCCAAGACTTTCTACGAAACAGTTAATAACATAACAGCGTTAGTTGAATGACATTATTTTCCTTGCCTGTTTGTATCAGTTGCAAAATGTTGCCCTCTACAGACAACTTGAAGTTACTGCAGATATTATGAGATTGAGAACTCTCTTCTTCCTTTTGGTCAACACCCCCTGGCTGCTAAATGGGGGAGAAATTCAATTCAGTTCACATTTAAATTGGAATACGCCCCACTTTCACTTTCTGAAACAATAGGAGAACCAAACCACGGCCTTCAATATTTGCACTTGCCCACATTTTGCAATGTGGTTTCCCAGCCAAACGATAATTACAAAAATGCATATATCAGGAGAATATGTACATAAAGATGAACGCGCTAGTGAAATTAACGTTCAGAAATGCATCGTATTAGGAGAAATTGCTTGCAGATATGTATACATTAATTAAAAATGCATACAAAAAATGTGTTTATTGGAGGAAATTCATACTAAAATGCTGAAGAAGCTCCATTAGGATATATATATTGTATATTGTATACTGTATATTGTATATTGTATATTGTATATTATACATTATATATTATATATTATTGCTGAAGAAATGTGTAGGATTGAATTTAAGACTGGAAAAACAAGAAACAGAGAGAACTGACAGATCCTTTCATCCCTAGTTGCCACATTCTCTAATGTCATCATTTGCAGGTGAGAGGTAATTGAGATGCCTGCAAATCTCAACATTTCTTGCCTGTTTAGCTTTGAGGATAAATATACAGAAGTAAACTCCTTCACTGACCCTGATTCACATCCCAAGTGTTTTTGCTGGGCTGGAATATTCACTGAACTCTGATAATGTCTCTTGTTTGTCTGTCTGGAAGACATATAAGGGTGTGCTGTGTTGTTGATTTTATTTTATTTTGATTTATTATATTTATATGCCACTTTTCATTCAAATGAACCCCAAAGCGGCTTACAAACAAAAAATAGCAATAACATGACAGAACATCACAATTTCAACATAAATCATATAAAATACTTAACAAATATCCAGTGAAACAAGTACATTCTGTAAAACACTGTTGCCAAAGCAACAACTAAAAAAATAAATAAGCTAAACATCATAATTAAAGCAAGAGCCATGTTATATGGTTTACAAATCAGTACAGCATTTATAATCTATAAAACAACATTAACAAAATAGCAGCCATAAAAATAAACTAAGCACTTTTAAGTTCATACACACGCTCTCTACACTCCCACAGCAGGTAACAATAATTAAAACACAATGTGAAAAAACAGTTTAAAACTGTTTATAATCGCAGAAATAAGGTGGCTCCTAAAAACCATGTCAAGAAAGCCAGACATGCAGGGCCGTCTTACCCATAGGCACTAGAAGAAGAAGAGTTTGGATTTGATATCCCGCTTTATCACTACCCTAAGGAGTCTCAAAGCGGCTAACATTCTCCTTTCCCTTCCTCCCCCACAACAAACACTCTGTGAGGTGAGTGAGGCTGAGAGACTTCAAAGAAGTGTGACTGGCCCAAGGTCACCCAGCAGCTGCATGTGGAGGAGCGGAGACGCGAACCCGGTTCCCCAGATTACAATTCCAACACTATTAACCACTACACTATGCTAGGAGTGTGGGGCACCCGGGCGCCAGGCCGAGAGTCCAGGGAAGCGCCCGCCCATCAGTCGGAGTGCCGCGGCGGGCTTTTCTGCTGCGGGCGGCTCTGCGCCGCAAGTTTGGGGGCAACCAAGCCAGTGAGACCCTGAGGAGGCTGGCTGGCTCTGCCCTCCTGCGCACCTGGGACTGGGCTACCTGGGGAGGGAGCACCAGGCGGATCTTTGCACCCTGGCGGCGCATATGCTTAAGACAGCCCTGCAGACATGGGTGTGTGTGTGTGTGTGTGTGTGTCAGGCTTTCTACACTTTGGGGGGAGGTTGCTAAAATCCAAGGATAAAACCACCCCTGCAGCATAGTATCAAACCCAACATTACCTCAACGTTTTTTTAAAATGTTTTATTACCAATTTCAACATAACAACATATCAAAACATATCATATTCATTATTCCCCCCTTTCTCCCCCCCCCCCCCAGGTCCTCTCTCTGATTTCTCAGCAAATATTATTCTCTGCACGTTATAAAATTATACAAATCATTACATTATCTTTCTACCATGTTATCAGCCAATAAATTTGTGTATGTTCATTCAAAACCTGCCAAGGAGTCCAATTCATTTTGTTGTCTTTTTACTTAAAATTACCTCAGCTTTCTAAGCAGCTTGTCTAAGCAGGAGTGTTTTTAGCAGGCGCCGAAAAAAGAACAGCGAATGCTGATATCAATAGGCAGGGAGTTCCGAAGGACATGCGCTGCCGCACGAAATGGCTGAGTTCTTACAAATGCAGAATGGGTATTTATGTGGCACCTGTGGTAGTGCCGATTCCTCTGACTGAAGCAGTCAGGTGGGCACATGTGAGGTAACGCGGTTTTGCAGGTAAACTGGTCCCAAGTTGTTCGGAGCTTTCTATACTAATAGTAACACCTTGAACCAGACCCAGTAGCAAATCGCCAACCAGCAAGAGCACAGGGGTTATATGCTGGCAAGGCCTCACTCCTGTCAGCAATTCTGCTGCAGCATTCTGCACCGGCTGCAGCTTCCGGATCATGCGTGAGGGAAGCCCCCCATGTTAGCTGTGATAGCTGAACAGGCTCCAGCACCACATGTTTTTAATACCAGTCATGGGAAGCAAAGAGAAGGGGGCATCCCAGGAGGCTGTCCCATTTCTGGTTCTCGGATTGGATGGCGCTTCCCTGACCACCTCATTGCTGTGCAGCTGCCTATTAGCTCTCCAGTTGAATATTAACACAAGCGAGCCTTTATTTGCTTGGCGTTAGGGGAGGGCTGTTCTTGGTACCGATCTCCTCCGGGTTGTTGCAAAAAGCAGGTTTCGCAACGCTCTCTACCTGCAGAGCATTTTAATTAAGAGAGCGGAAGCTCTAGATCACGGCGCTTAACCGGCGCTAAGAGCAGCATTCGCATAATCTGGCTTCACAAGATATGTTTTGAAATTATGTGTCTGTGTGTGGGAAGAACAAACAAGAGCAGTTTGAGTGAGAAAGACAGAGTTTGGGGGTTCTACAAGGAAGTTATATAAGCATGCCTCTCCCTGCAAATCTGATATGGAACCAATGGGTTTTGGCTGCCAGGGGTGGCGAACCTACACAGCTTAGGCCCAAGCTATCCGAAAGACACTATTTCCTCACGTGAACCTGCCCATCTTTGGAGATCTTCAGGGAAGGTCCTCTCTTGGTCCTGCCGCCTTCACAGGGACACTTTGGGTGGGGACGCAGGAGAGGGCCTTCTCGGTGGCTGCTCCCAGATTTTGGATCTCCCTCCCTAGAGACTGGCTCCCACCTTGTTGTCCTTCTGCCAAGCAGGTAAAGAACGTTTTGTTCCAACAGGCTTTCGGGAACTGACTGCTTTTAACAAAAGGCCTGGCGCTGTGTTGTTATTTTTTGACCTGGTTCTGAAAAGAAGGTTCAGCACTGGACATAGAGGCATGAGAAGACCCTACGGGGTTTAAGGTAGCATCCTGTTCTCACAGTAGCCCCCCAGATGACTGAGGGAGGCCCACAACCCGGACATAGGAGCAACAGCATTCTTCTCACCCACAATTCATAGCAACTGGTATTCAGAAGCAAGTTGCCTCTGGCAATTGAGGTAGAACATAGCCATTATAGATAGTAGCCACTGGTAGCCTTATCTGGGGGCTTTTTTCCTAGCCAGAACTTTCCAGAACCAATCAGGTGGGGGCCATTGCCATTCTAAGAGAACAAGGGAGGTGTTCATGGTGAGGTCTGGCACCTCTTTTTCTGAAAAATAGTACAGGCCTTCGTTGTTGTTTAGTCATTTAGTTGTGTCCGACTCTTCGTGACCCCCTGAACCAGAGCACGCCAGGCACTCCTGTCTTCCATTGCCTCCCACAGTTTGGTCATACTCATGCTGGTAGCTTCAAGAACGCTGTCCAACCACCTCGTCCTCTGCCGTCCCCTTCTCCTTGTGCCCTCAATCTTTCCCAACATCAGGGTCTTTTCCAGGGAGTCTTCTCTTCTCATGAGGTGGCCAAAGTATTGGAGCCTCAGCTTCAGGATTTGTCCTTCCAGTGAGCACTCAGGGCTGATTTCATTAAGAATGGAGAAGTTTGATCTTCTTGCAGTCCATGGGACTTGTCCCGTCTTCTAAAGCCATCCAAATTGGTGGCCCTCGCTGCCTCCTCAGGGAACGCATTCCATTGTTTTTGTCTATGCACTGTGTGAAGAAATTCTGTCTTTTATCTGTCCTGGAACCTCCAACATTCATAGAATCATAGAATCATAGAATCATAGAGTTGGAAGAGACCACAAGGGCCATCGAGTCCAACCCCCTGCCAAGCAGGAAACACCATCAGAGCACTCCTGACATATGGTTGTCAAGCCTCTGCTTAAAGACCTCCAAAGAAGGGGACTCCACCACACTCCTTGGCAGCAAATTCCACTGTCGAACAGCTCTTACTGTCAGGAAGTTCTTCCTAATGTTTAGGTGGAATCTTCTTTCTTGTAGTTTGGATCCATTGCTCCGTGTCCGCTTCTCTGGAGCAGCAGAAAACAACCTTTCTCCCTCTTCTATGTGACATCCTTTTATATATTTGAACATGGCTATCATATCACCCCTTAACCTCCTCTTCTCCAGGCTAAACATGTCCAGCTCCCTTAGCCGTTCCTCATAAGGCATCGTTTCCAGGCCTTTGGCCATTTTGGTTGCCCTCCTCTGGACACGTTCCAGTTTGTCAGTGTCCTTCTTGAACTGTGGTGCCCAGAACTGGACACAGTACTCCAGGTGAGGTCTGACCAGAGCAGAATACAGTGGCACTATTACTTCCCTTGATCTAGATGCTATACTCCTATTGATGGAGCCCAGAATTGCATTGGCTTTTTTAGCTGCCGCGTCACACTGTTGGCTCATGTCAAGTTTGTGGTCAACCAAGAGTTACGGCCACGAGTTCTAGTGTTGTGACAACTTCTTGCTACTCAAAGAAGTGGGACATACACTCAGGGCCAGCTCACCCAAGAGGCAAGATGAGGTGGCTGCCTCAGGCGGCAGGATCCACGGAAGCAACAGATCCCAATGTTGATCTTTCTCCCCCCCCCTTGCTGCTTCCCTGAGTGCTGGAAAAAAGACCAGCTCCCTGCTGCAAAGCCCATTTCCACCTGGCCCACACTCACCTTGAACAGCTAAAAGAGGCTCCTAGGATGTCACAGGGACATTGATGCTAGAACAACTCTTGGGTTGGGGCAACTGTCTAAACCGACTAAACAACAACAAAATTGTTATTATTGGTTGTCATTGATTTATTTGTTGCTTGTATTGGATACCTTGTTTTTTTAATGTTTGATGTTCTGGTGTGTTTTATATGTTGTTAAGCCTCCCAGAGTGGCTGGGGAAACCCAGGCAGATGGGCGGGATAGAAATTAAAAATTACTATTTATTTTTACTATTGTTCCTGGTGTAGAACTTCCCTCACCCCTTCTTCCCTGGCGGGGAGGTGGGGGCATCATATTGAGGGTCTGCCTCAGGTGCCAAATTGTGCCCTATTCATTTCAGTGAGGGCTTGCACTGGAGAAAATTCCCCCCAGGTTACATTCCTCCTCTTTGAGGAAAGTGCATGCAGCGTGGAGACAGAGAGCTGCATTCACCCATCCACAGTTAGCTCCTCTCTGTGGAACTCAGGTTGTGTGTGTGTGTGTTTAAAGGTGCGAGTCAGCACTTCCGAGTGTATTTGTTGCCTCTCCACTGTGTCAGAGGCAATTAAGTTAACAGTAGGTAATGAGTGAGGAGGACTTCAGGGAACACTGATGACTGAGCACATAGCAGAGCCAAGAGAACTAACTGATTGCCTCTCTTCCTAATGCTCATTTGTGCCACATCAGATGCACTATTCTTAGCAAAAGGAGGTGAAATTGGGACAGGGTTGTCTATCAATGGCTGAAGAGCCAGGGTTAATTGTTTCTCGGATACTAGCCTGGGGCAAGCAATGGCAAACCCCAGGTGGAACATCTAGCTCAGAAGCTATTTACAACAACTCTCAGTGGCTTTCTGGGATCTCTCCCAGATCTCCCAGGATATGCCTGGATTTGAACCTGGGACCTTCTGCTCTGCCACTGAGCTATATGCTCCTCTTGCAGACACATAGGAGGTGCACCTTCTTGTCCATACTTCCTGCCCTCTGATAAGTGGCAACTATGCCACTCCCAGGAGATCAGTTCTGCATCTCCACCCCACTGGCTGCTTCTGAGCAGGAGGACAATAGCACTCAGACTCCCTGGCAGGTTGGTATTGGCCCATGGGATACAAGTCCCCGACCCCTGTCATCCGGAAAGGCCCATCTTACGTTCTTAAACAGGACCAAAACCACAAATCCCTTTCCCTAACAATAACAGAGAGAGGAACTCTTTGGCCTGTATTGTTAACATTGCTGCAGGAAGCTATTCTGAAGTTCAGGAATTAACGAAATTTTCTCTCTCTTTTTGGAACCTTAATCTTGGATACAGGGCCGGATTTAGGTTTCATGGGGTCCTAAGCTACTGAAGGTAATGGGGCCCTTTATATGTCCAGCTGTCCTTTGTCAACAACAAATTGCCGCTGTTTTTTGTGTTGAATACATGCTATATGGTAATTTATGGACCTATTAGGTATCTAAAGCCATTTGCACATGCAGAATGTAGGCACCCTATAGATAGAAATGAGCAAACCAGTGATATTTTAGGGAGCAGGCTAGCAGGCGGGGCCCATTACTTACACCATAGGAGCCTACACAACACAAAACACTGTTGCTGTATGTAGGTTTTATTTTATTTGTTTTTTAACTTATATTTTGGAAATGTACATTTTTTTCTTTAAATTTTTTTTGGGGCCCCCAAGATAGTGGGGCCCTAAGCTATAGCTTGTTTAGCTTATACCTAAATCTGGCACTGCTTGGATATATCCAAGGCGGGACCTTTATATCTGATTGGCAATCCTGCACCCATTCCCTCTATAGATGTCAGTGTATCACTGCTGCTTTTTCACCCACCTTTGCAATCTGAGCCACCAACCCACCCCCTGCTAGCCATCATTTGCAGTTCTCTTCCTTCCCTCCCCGGAAAAACACGAGGTGATGAACAGGGAGCAATTGCTGGGGCGGAAAGCACATTTCCCATTCTTAAACTTTTTAAAGGAAAGGGTTTCTGCTAAAACGTTTCCTGTTTGTATAACCCTGACCTCGAAAAGCTTGCGTCAGAGCTTTTGAGATACTGGTTGCTGACGCCATGTGGAATCTTGAGCGGCTCCCTTGCGATGGAGGAGGAGGGCGCTCGCTCCCACAAGACTGGAGAGAGTGCATCAATGTCCTTCTGCCGCCTCTCTGCCCTCAGTTGGCACGCGCAAAGGTGCACGGCGCATTAACTGCTCTTCTTGCAACTTCCCCTGCAGAACACAGCAACCCCATCTTGGCTGAGATCCAGCTGCAGTCTGCCTGCAAACGAGCCAGCTGGGCATTTTAGAAGAGCTGAGCTATTTGTGGTCTTATGACTCGGGGGTTCAGAAAGAGGAAGATCGCAGGAGCTAAGGGATCCAGCCTTCCTTCCCCACAAACCTGGTGCCCTCCAGGTGTTTGGGAGAACAGCTCCGATCAGGTTGGGGGGGGGGGGGGGAGGAAGGCTGCGATAAGAGGAAGAGGAAGGTCGAAAGAAAGTACTTTTGCAAGAGTTGAATGTAAGGAATTTGCGCTCCAATGACAGCCACCAACTCGAATGCTTTAAAAAGAGAGTTAGACAAATGTTAATGTATGAAAAGGAATAGGCAGCTTGGAGGCATCTCCCTTTGTTGCTGCTGCATTCAAAAGGCAGCAGCTGTTGGACAATGAATATTTTAATCCTAAATGCAAAAATGATGGAGCCAGATGTGAAATGAAAAGCTCCCCCCCCCCGTTGCTTATGTGGCTGGTGTTCTGGCTGATGCTCTGAGAAGGAACTGGGTGTGGAGTCTTCTCTGGTTTCCTGACAGGGAATAAACAGCCAGCCCAGCCTCTAGCAACGCATGCCTGCTAATCATCCATTGGGGACAGGTGAGCTGGCAAAGATTTCACCTTGAGATCCTCCACAAGAGCAAAGAGCTTAATGGCGGTTGCATGTTTCCCCTCGCCATCTGCTCCTGAATGGCCACAGACAACTTAGCTTCCTCCAGAAGGGCAACTTTCTCCACGTAGTACTTTAGAATGCAGCAAGCAACTTGCTCGTGCACTTCCAGGGGGCTTGCTGCCTGCTTTTAGTGCAGTGCTTAGATCTGGAAACAGCTAATAGTCTTTGGAAATATGCAGACAGCCAGAGCCGGCCCTACCATTAGCATAGCTGTCAACCGTCCCTTATTCGGGAAAGTCCCTTATCCCAGCGCCGTGTCCTGCTAATGTCGCTTATTGATGATGTCCCTTAAATTTCCCGGGTTTCAAAGGAAGCAGCTCCTCTCCCTCCCTCCCTGCCGGCCAGGGAGGAGGGAGGCTCCAACTGTGTTGCTTGGCTGCGTTGCTCACCCAATAAGGAGTCTAAGAATGACTGGGGGGTGGAGCTTGCATGCCTTGTGCCGATCAAATCGGCCGCGTTGCCTGGGGACTCGCCTTTGCTCAGCGCTTCCCAGCGGAGAGGTGATGGTGGTTTTCCTTGCTGCATCCCCTTTGCCGGGTTGCTGCGCTGTGGGAACCACCACTTGAGGCTTTGGCTCAGAGGGTCTCAAAAGTTGAACAGACCTGTGCTCCGAAAATCCCTTACTTTGGCTGCTGATCCCTTATTTTCGAGGCTGCTGGTCCGTTATTTTCAAATCTGTAAGTTGACAGCTATGACCATTAGGCAACGAGAGGCAGCCATCTAGCGCAGCAAATGCTGCAGGGCATGGTGTGTATGGACAGAAGCAGTCCATGCTGCAACATTTCTAAGAGACAGACAACAAGGCCGTTCCATTAGTGACTAGTTCCCACAATCTTGCATTGATTGTCAGAGACTGGTTGGATGCAGAGGAATAGTGGGAGGAGCCAGCTGGGGAACCCCCAAGGAAAGAAGGCTCGGAGCCTGGGAAGTGGTGGTGGGACGACAATGAGCAGGCAGAGGGAGAAGACTGGGAGGAGGAGGTGTCAGAAGCTGAAGAGGTAACAGGGTTTAGTAAGCTGAGGAAATCTGTGGCAGAGAGACGTCCAGAATCAGAAGCTGAAGCAGGCAAGAAGGAGGAGGAGGAGGGATGCGAAGAGGAAGAGATGAGTCAGGCTGGTGCAGAGTCATGGGTGTCTCCCCCTCTGCAAAAAGCTCCCTTCCTTCTTGTCTCCCAGAACCTAAAGAGGCATGAAAAGGCTGGTTCACACAGGCACAGTCTCCTATTGCTTGGGAAAAGCCCTGGAGAGGAGCAGACTTAGGTGGCTGTGAGGAGGGAGGACTTTCTGTCTTGGCAACTGATTTTCATGGAGTAAGACCACCGGGAATGAGCTGCTCTGCTTGTTAGGCGTGACTCTCAACCAAATCTGTGGAGATTGTGTTTTTGCTAATAAAGAGTTAGCACCATCTTTAAATTGTGTGATTACAGACTGGCACGCTCCTGTGGCATTGATTTACTAGAAAGTAGGCAGAGATATTGACACCATTTCTGACCACTAAGAGAAGGGCACCTTCTAAGGGAAGTGGAGCAGATCTGGATGTGTATCGGGGAAGGTTTCCAGCTTGCAACGGACAGTGATTGGAACCTAAATCTCTGGAGCTTCATAAAAGGAGGTTGGATGAAGATCTGTCAGGATCAGTTTAATTTGAGGCATCTGTGCCAGTACATTGCACAAGACTGGGTGTCCCTTGATATTCTTCTCAGTCCATACTTTCCTGTTGTCTTTAGAACTTAAACGCAACAACGTTTTCTACGTTAGTTCCTCCCACCCACAATTTTTGGAGCTTTAGCAATGTAATTCAGATGAATTTTCGAAACAAGATAAATGTTTTACAGGAGGGGATGTAAATAAATACTCTGGATTTTCTAGGAATGCACTGTTTCTGCCGACAAGGTCTTTGCAGTGTCTGGAGCTAAGAGAGGCATTCAGAAGCATCCTTTAAAAAAAAAAACCACACATGTGCAAGTCCAAGTTTGCCCAGCAGAGGTCAGCAGTTCATCCCAATGCAATTTGGCATCCAGGGTTCCAAAAGGAGCAGCAAAAATTTTCTGGGACAGGTGCTAAATGTTGATACAGTTACCGAAAGATCAGAGAGCACAGAATATTTCGCTTGAACGTCTGACCTGTCACATCCTGGCAGCGCAGCTAAGTAGGATGTACTTAAAAGCACACTCACGCCGCAAGATTAAATGTCGGCCATGAAAAAGATCACACAGATTCATGAAGAACAGGGTAGTTTTACCGAGACGCAGAGGATGGGTGTTCCATCCAGGGAGCCACTTTTATTAAATACATGTCACCTGGTGTTAGGTCCTAAGGGCAAAAAATGGATTCATCATCTAAGCCGCAGTGGAAGTCTAATGCACCAGGGCAGGGGAATCTTAAATGCCAGTGAAAGGGACAAGGAATCTGTAAGACAAAGGCTGCATGCACGCCATATATGTAAAACACACTGAAAGCACCCGACTCCCCCCCCCCCCAAATCCTGGGAACTGTAGTTTGTTAAGGGTGCTGAGAGCTGTAGGTCAGCACTGGGTAAACTATAGCTCCCATGATTATTGGAGGAGGGAAGTATCTCGTGCTTTATGGGACGCGGGTGGCGCTGTGGGTTAAACCACAGAGCCTAGGGCTTGCTGATCAGAAGGTCGGTGGTTCGAATCCCCATGACAGGGTGAGCTCCCGTTGCTTGGTCCCTGCTCCTGCCAACCTAGCAGTTCCAAAGCATACCAGTGCAAGTAGATAAATAGGTACCACTCCAGCGGGAAGGTAAACGGCGTTTCCATGTGCTGCTCTGGTTCGCCAGAAGTGGCTTAGTCATGCTGGCCACATGACCTGGAAGCTGTATGCCGGCTCCCTCGGCCTATAGAGTGAGATGAGCACCGCAACCCCAGAGTCGGCCATGACTGGACTTAATGGTCAGGCTTATCTCATGCTTTAAACACATGGGGGGGGGGGAGTGCAGCCAAAGTGGTTAAGGAAACAAGAAAGGTGAAGACAGGAGGGAGACGTGAGTGATAATCATTTCCTGTCTCACAAAAGGGAGAGTAAAGAGAAGAGGGTTTCTGAGTTTCACTGTGCCCTGCGTGCCATGAGTCACGACTCCACAGTTGTTTATTGTTGGTATTTGGTTAAAATCACTAAAAAAATACATTTTTTAAAAAACAACAACAACATGGTTATCTATTTAAAGACTCGGAAGAAAGCGAGAGAAGCAAGTAGCTGCTTTCCTTTCCTTTCTGATATTTCCGTTAGGGATTTCACCCAGCCTCTTCCCATGCTTCTGACAGAAGATTACGGCTTCCTCGGCATGCAACGCTAAGCCAAACCATAGCTTAGCACAGAGCTTTCCAAACTTTTCATGTTAGCGACCCACTTTTTAGATGTGCGTAATTTCGTGACACAGCGATTCAGTTTTACTAGCAAACCGGAGGTTAAACTACCCCCTTATAAGAGCACACTGAGGCCAACACACTAACTGTGTCACGACACACAGTTTGGAAAGCTCTGGCTTAGCATGAAAGCATTAATGTTTGAGGTTCTGCGGAGGATATTGCGGCTGTTTTGCTCCTTCTTGGCTCTTTTAGCATAGTGCGGCATAATGAGTTGAGCCGAACCTGTCCACAACTATGATCATGGTCAAGCTATCTCCTTTTCTGCAGCTAAGGTTTACTTTGCCTTGCAGGACCTTGTGAATCTTCTATTTAAATGCAAACCCTTCCCCCACGTATTTTCCAGCCTGTTACTAAAAAGTAGCAGGAAAACATAATGCATCTCTGCCTTTGAAACCTTGCCAGAGATCTTCCATCATAACATTATGATGGCTGACTGGGAACAGTTATGGACCACAGGTATGAAGTTCACGGCATGTAATGCCTTAAGAGAGAATATAATGAAAATGATATACAGGTGGTACATGACACGAGTCAAGCTTGCGAAAATTTATCACTTGCCCGATAATAAATGCTGGAAATGTAAAGAGATGGAAGGTACATTCTTTCACCTTTGGTGGACATGCCCAAGGATTAAGGCTTTCTGGGAGATGATCTATAACGAAATGAAAAAGGTATTTAAATATACCTTTTTGAAGAAACCAGAGGCCTTTCTCCTGGGCATGGTCAGCCAATTGGTGCCAAAGAAGGACAGAACTTTCTTTATGTATGCCACAACAGCAGCAAGAATACTTATTGCAAAGTATTGGAAGACACAAGATCTACCCACTCTGGAAGAATGGCAGATGAAGGTGATAGACTATATGGAACTGGCAGAAATGACTGGCAGAATCCGAGACCAGGGAGAAGAGTCAGTGGAGGAAGATTGGAAGAAATTTAAAGATTATTTACAGAAACACTGTAAAATTAATGAATGTTAGAATGATGTTGGAATGAATCTATGTGATTTTAGCAAAAATGTATCAAAGATTTAAGAAAAATAGACTGTTAATTGGTGAAAAGAGGGAAAGTAAACTTATATTAAGATCAAGATAAATTTTCAGGATAAAAATTTTGAAGAGGGAAAGGATTTGCTGAAATGGATAATTGACTTAGAATACAAAAAAGGGAGGTGTGAGGAGGTCAGGGAAACAAGCAAATGAAAGATAAGTTATGGGAAGGCTCGATTTGATTTGTTTTGTTTTGTTTTTATTTGTTTTTAATTGTTTCTATTTTTCTGTTTTTTTTATTGTGATGTGTTGTTTTGCTATTGTTTAATTTGGTGTTTTTTCCTTTTGCCTTTTTGTAAACTTAAAACCTTAATAAATACTATTAAAAAAAATATATGAAAACTTGCCAGAGATCTTGTTAATTAATAACTTTCCTGTGCAATCTAACCCATCATAGGCACACCTGGCATGCCTTGCAACGTAACTGTGGCTCTGCCCCAAACATTTATTTATGTCTTTCAAAAATTATATCCCACCTCTGAGCTATGGAAATGATGGCGAAACAGCTTTGCATGCAGAGAGTTCCAGGTTCAACCATTTCCAGGCAGGGCAGGAAATGTCCCCTTCCTGAAACCCTAGGGAGCTGGGAGGACCCAATTCAGCAAATGGCATCTCCCTGTGTTCCTAATCTTGAGCTTAGTTGCCTTGCTATGCTGAGATGAAGCACCAGCAAGGAACAAAGTGGCTGCGAGCTCCTTTCTGAGAGTCCTCAGGTTTGCACAGGTAGGCCATATGTCATGAATGAGCCAGCTACCAGGGACGGTTTGCAACCAGCTGAAGAAAGCAGCCAGGAACAGAGAGGGTTAACTGCCAGGCAGGATGGGCACCGGCTAGTGCCAACTCCCCTGCTCCTTGGAATGCCGGTTGAGAGTGTGCCACGCTTGAGAAGTGCAAACTGGCGTGAACAGAGAAGGAAGCAGTTTGTCAGAACGGGAAGAGATTGCAGCTAATCCAATCCCCCCTCAGAGTAGACTAAGGGGAGGGTTGTTAGACAGAAAGCAAAACAAAAGACGTAAGAAGCAAAAGTTCAGTTGCTTCTGGTCAGTCCGGAAGCAGTCTTCAGAAGGGTCATCTTGACTGATGATGGCGGAGGCTGTGTTAGAGCCGTCTGGAGTTACCTATTTGTTTTGACAATAAAACATCCTTTTAAATTAACTATGCTAACTGTGTTATCAAGCCGGGGACTGGACTCCTGGCACCGTATTTCGGCTTATTGTGATGTACAAGCTAAGCCTACATGAAGAACATAGCAGAGGTGATGCAAGGTTGAAAATGGAAGTTTCATCTGGGGTGTTTGACCTGTGGCATCATGCCTCATTCACGAACGGACATCGTCACTGACGGCCTGGCCAGGTGGGAGTGGCTTTTACTGCACCTTTCGCCGATTAATTCCATACTTATGCAATATTATTCCACAGATATTTGTCCTGGAGCCGAGCCCTGCTTCCGATCACACTCTGCCCGAGCTTTAAACATTGCTTGCCAAGGCTTCATTTTGCGGCTTCGGATAAGCCATTACCTCTCAGACAGTTCTCAGTTTTGCTAAGCAGAAAGTGCTCCATAAACATTTGTGACGGCACCAGCCTCCGAAACCCTCATTACTGCCGGATTTTCACTCATTTATCCTCTGGTCCTCGAAAGCCCTGTCGACCTGAGATGAGGAGATTGCTTTTTAAAAAAAAATTCTAATTTGCGCTGCTCATTCAGAGACAGGGAAGCGCGGCAGTGAAGGGAATGCCACAAACTGTTCTCTCTCTTCAGGATCACAGGCCTCGGGCTGTCTCCACATCTCATTGGTAGGAATCAGACATCAAAGAGAAGCCTTAGCAGTGCTGGCAGCTGCTCGGTTCGGGGAAAGGCCTTAGCTCTGTAGCAAAGAACATGCTTCGAATGCAGAAGGTCTCAGGATCAGGCCCTAGTATCTCCAGGTAGGGCTACGAATTGAACTTCAGGTGGCCCGTGCCAGATTTATGTACAGTGGACACTCGGGTTGCGAATGTGATCCATGCACTTCCGCAACCTGCAGCGTCGCGTCTGCGCATGCGCGACCGCTGAAACCTGGAAGTAACCCATTCCAGTACTTTCAGGTTTTGGCGGCCCATAACCCAAAAAAACGCAACCTGAAGTGTCTGTAACCCGAGGTATGACTGTGTAAGCTAAACAAGCTATAGCTTAGGGCTCCACTCTCTTGGGGGTACTCCCCCCCCCAAATTTTTAAAGGAAAACACAACAACTCGATGTACATTTCCAAAATATAAGATAAAAAACAAATAAAATAAAACCTACATACAGTTAGAGCTTTATAATTATTTCACTATTAATATACTTCTTAAGGGACGCGGGTGGCGCTGTGGGTTAAACCACAGAGCCTAGGACTTGCCGATCAGAAGGTCGGCAGTTCGAATCCCCGCAACGGGGTGAGCTCCCGTTGCTCGGTCCCTGCTCCTGCCAACCTAGCAGTTCAAAAGCATGTCAAAGTGCAAGTAGATAAATAGGTACCGCTCCAGCAGGAAGGTAAACGGTGTTTCCGTGCGCTGCTCTGGTTCGCCAGAAGCGGCTTAGTCATGCTGGCCACATGACCCGGAAGCAGTACACCGGCTCCCTCAGCCAGTAAAGCGAGATGAGCGCCGCAACCCCAGAGTCGGCCACGACTTGCCCTAATGGTCAGGGGTCCCTTTACCTTTATACTTCTTCTTAATTGTATTTCAGTTCAAAAATTGCTTTGATAAAATACATATTTTGTTATGTGCAAATGGCTTTAGATACAAATTAGGTCCATAAATTACCATATACAGTGGTACCTCGGGTTAAGAACTTAATTCGTTCTGGAGATCTGTTCTTAACCTGAAAATGTTCTTATCCTGAGGTACTACTTTAGCTAATGGGGCCCCCCACTGCTGCTGCTGCTGCTGCTGCTGCTGCTGCATGATTTCTGTTCTCATCCTGAAGCAAAGTTCTTAACCCAAGGTACTATTTCTGGGCATAGCTGTCAACTTACAGATTTGAAAATAAGGGACCAGCAGCCAAAATTAGGGACCTGCAGCCTCACCTGTTCCAGGCACTCCAGTCTTCCTGTTCTCCTGCAGTCTGGTTAAACTCATGCTGGTAGCTCCAAGAACACTGTCCAACCAACTTTGTAAGTGAATAGAATCTGAATCACATGCACCACAAGGCCTATGCAGCCTCAACTTAAGATGGCTCCCCGGCCTGGCTTTGCACTGCAAAGTTTGCAGCAGCACATGCAACAAAATGGCGTCCAGCATTCAAAAAACCCCTCAGCTTGCATTAACTAGCCACACACAAGCATGCAAGCTCCACCCCCCAGTTGTTCTTAGACTCCTTATTGGGTGAGCAATGCAGCCAAGCAACACAGTTGGAGCCTCCCTCCTCCCTGGCCGGCAGGGAGGGAGGGAGAGGAGCTGCTTCCTTTGAAATTTAAGGGACATCATTTAAGGGACATTTAAGGGACATCCATCAATAAGGGACAGCAGCGGGACATGGCTCTGGAATAAGGGACTGTCCCTTCAAATAAAGGACACTTGACAGCTATGTTTCTGGGTTAGCAGAGTCTGTAACCTGAAGTGTGTGTAACCTGAAGCGTCTGTAACCCGAGGTACCACTGTAGCATATCTTCAACACAAAAACAGAGACAATTTGTTGCTGACAAAGGACAGCTGGACGTATGAAGGGCCCCATTCCCTTCAGTAGCTTAGGGCCCCATGAAACCTAAATCCGGCCCTGCAGGTGGCAACCATTTTGTGTATGTGGGTTCCATTCCTGCCCCCCCATGCATCGGGGGACTGTGCATAAGCCCATCCTGTTCTGTTCCCTCTCCCCATTCCGCCCCCATGCTGTCCTCCTCTGGGTCCATAGCAGCCAGGCATTGTTACTTGCCCCAAAGTGGAAAGAAGCAGAAGTCCCAGCAAAGGAAGAATGGATACAAAAACTTATGGAATATGCAGAAATGGCAAAGCTTACCAGAAGAATAAGAAATCAAGATAACAAACTTTTTATAAAAGAATGGAAATGGTGTATTGAATATTTACAGATAAATTGTAAACAGATAAAAACATTGGCAGGATTATTGTAATAGCTTGTAGTTTCATAAGAGTATATATTTAAAGAAGATGAATAAATGAGCAAATTAAGAATTAGGATATGCAAAAGATATTAACAATAAATTTAAGGAACCGTAGAAAGAGGGGGAAAGAAGTCAAGTTTTGAAATGTCAAAATGATTGTAAAATCAGTGAAATGCATAAATCTGAAAAGTATAAATTTAATTTTTTTAAAAACAGCCTGTAAATTGAAACAAAATAAAAAAATTCCTTCCAGTAGCACCTTAGAGACCAATTAAGTTGTTATTGGTATGAGCTTTTGTGTGTATGCACACTTCTTCAGATACACTGAAACAGAAGTCATATAGTGAGAGGCTGGGGAGGAGTATTACTCAGAAGGGTGGTGGGAATGGGTGATTGGCTGATAGGTGTGGTAAACCTGTTGACAGGAAAAAGCAAGGGGTGAGATGGCCAAAAATAGCTTTATCATGTATAATGAGATAAGAATCCAAGAATTCAATTCAGACCAGGTCTCTCCATGGTTTTAAGTTTGGTAATAAGTTGCAATTCAGCAACTTCTCTTTCCAGTCTATTTCTGAAATTCTTTTGTAATAAGACAGCTACTTTGAGATCTTGCATAGAATGTCCTGGGTGTTCTCCTACTGGTTTTTCTGTCTTGTGATTCCTAATGTCAGATTTATGTCCATTTATCCTTTGGTGCAGGGTTTGACCTGTTTGTCCAATATAGAGAGCTGAAGATCAATATGGAGAGCCTGTAAATTGTTTTTGTTGGCTTTTGAATAAGTTTGCAATCAATTTTCACTGTTTGGCATTTCATTGCGTTGTTATCTTCCTCAGTGGGTCGTGCATAGAACTACAATTCCCAGAGTTCCTCATTAAGAGGGATTAACAACAACAACAACAACAACTCATTTATTATACCCTGTACATTTGGCCACGTTGCCCCAGCCACTCTGGGCAGCTTCCAACAGACTATAAAATAATGCAACAAAACATCAGACATTAAAAACCTTCCCAAAACAGGGCTGCCTTCAGATGTCAAATGTTAAACCACTCTGGGAACTGTAGTGCTCTCTCTCTCTCTCTCTGTGTGTGTCTTTTAACAACTCTCAGTGCCCCTAACAAACTGCAGTTCCCGGACTCTGCAATATATTTCGGGCGAGGTCTCACCACAAATTTGGTGCTGCTGGCAGAGGCAACGGGGGGGGGGGAGGTGGGGGACCCACAGGTATGTTGCCTGAGGGGGTTTCTGCTGCCTTAGGCAATGGCCTCACATGTCTAATGGCTGGTTTGGGTTTGGGTGTGTGTATTCTTCATTATATTCTGCAGTGACGTCCCCCTCTGCCTTTTTCTCTTATCAGCTGAAGTTGTATCCAACAGCATAACTGCAGTTTAGCTAAGGTCCCGAAAAAGAAAGAAAGAGTGCCTTTTGCTCTTTTGACTTCTTTTATGCATATGCAAATGCATTCGGAGTTAACAGCACATTCCTACGCATGTTTACTGTGGAAGCCAGTCCAGGTGTTGAACAGGGTCTGCTCCTAGGGAGCTGCGCAGGATCGCAGCCTTAGATGCTTTTAAATTAGGCAATGGTCCTAATACAGCTGACATACATTTTTTTCCTTGTTAAAACTGTAATATTTACAGAGTTGGTGAGGGTGATCGTTGGGAAGAGGAAGACAAGGCTTCTGTAACTGCGCAGAAGAGAGAAATCTCAGGGAGAGCGCCGCTTTCCTTTCCTCACACTTACACACCCCCGCACGACAAACTACACCTGCCAAATGGTTCATTCTATGAAATTCCTTCCTTTGCATCCGCTCACCCAGGCATGGTGATTTTTGAAAAGCGGCAATCTCAGCCTCCCTTCCCATCTTTATTTTAAAGCCTAGATAATTAGAGGTGTGTGTGTGTGTTTGCGTGTGTGTCTGACAATTTGGCATATGCCCTAAAGTCTCCATTAGCAAGAAAGAGAACATAGACACATGACTTTTCCCTCTGTAGCTGTTCTGTATTTGAAGTGACAGCACAAAAGAAGGCCTGAGTATATTTAAAGGTGCAGCGCACAGCCACAAATGCCATCAGCCACACAGCGAGAGACAGAGCGCTGAGCGCTGAAATGATCCTTCTCTCTCTCTCTCTCTCTTCCTTTTCATTTTTTAACCTGCACTATGGAAAAGACCCTGATGTTGGGAAAGATGGAGGGCACAAGGAGAAGGGGACAACAGAGGACAAGATGGTTGGACAGTGTTCTCGAAGCTACCAGCATGAGTTTGATCGAACTGCGGGAGGCAGTGGAAGACAGAAGTGCCTGGCGTGCTCTGGTCCAGGGGGTCACAAAGAGTCGGACACGACTAAACGACTAAACAACAACAATGGAGATATTATTTATGTTTGCACTCAGCTTGCTCAAGATGGATTGCATTTTACGCTGTTATTTTTTAAAAAATAACTCTTAACAAACTACAGCTTCCAGGATTCTTTGGAGGAAAACGTGGATAGCTCCGTTGGTTAGAGCGTGGTGCTGATAATGCCAAGGTTGCAGGTTCAATCCCTGGACAGCTGCATATTCCTGCATTGCAGGGGGTTGGACTAGATGATCCTCGGGGTCCCTTCCAACTCTACAATTCCGTGATTCTATGAGATAACACATGTTTTAAATATAGGCAAAATTATTCAGAGTTCAGAGCATCTCTCCTGTGAGGAAATGCTGGAGATTTAGATTTAAAAGTCGGGAGGGGCGCTTTTGGGCTGAGGCTGAAGCACTTGGGGAGGTTTATATAGGCCCTGCCTCTTGTTTTCCCCATTTAAATCCTACCCTTTGAAGAAGCTGATATCTACATATTTTCTCCCCTGGGGCAAATAAGAAGTAGATTCATGCCAGTTCAGACCATTGATGCTAAATCACTGAGCCTCTTGGGCTTGCTGATTGGAAGGTTGGTGGTTCGTATCCCTGCGATGGAGTGAGCTCCTGTTGCTTTGTCCCAGCTCCTGCCAACCTAGCAGTTTGAAAGCACACCAGTGCAAGTGGATAGATAGGTACCACTGTGGCGGGAAGGTAAACGGCGTTTCCGTGCGCTCTGGTTTCTATCATGGTGTTCCGTTGCACCATAAGTGGTTTAGTCATGTTGGCCACATGACCCAGAAAGCTGACTGTGAACAAACGCCAGCTCCCTCAGCCTGAAAGCGAGAGGAGCGCCACAACCCCATAGTCACCTTTGACTGGACTTAACCATCCAGGGGTCCTTTACCTTTTTACGTGTCTACACTAACTGGCAGCAGGTCTCAGGTGGAGGACATGCTTTCCATAGCGACAAAGGGCCCCTCTGCTCTCTTGTTAACCTGTGGGTCCCCACATGTTGCTGGACTACAACTCCCATCATCCTTGACCTCTGGCCTAGCTAGCTAGGGGTGATGGAAGTTGTAGTTCAACAGCATCTGGGGTCCCACAGGTTGAGAAAGGCTGTATTAAGGGTTCTCATTAACTTGTGCCGATAACCTTGTCATAATTATGAGGTGCGGAAAGATGGGGAAAGAAATGCTCTTAAAACCCAGGGCTTTTTCATGGCTTTGACCTTGAACACATTCAAGGGATTTGGACCTTGATGAATAGCTTACCCTCTCTCCCACTGCTCCTTGAGCACCATATGTGGAAGCAGAAACGGTGTACCTCCTCAATGGACTCTTTCTCTCTCTCTCACCCACACAAGCACACACAGAAACATACTGTGCTGGAGATACACCAGCAAGGTGGGGATTCAGCAGAACATCTGTATATTGTCCATTCAGCATAACCATCTGAATACAGACCCTGCACAGGGAACATACAAAGGAAAAGTAATTGGGTTGGGGGGGGAGCAGACTGAGTTGGAGATGTCTCAGAGGATGAATAGATCACTGGGGCGAGGGGAGGGGAGGGGAGCAAGCCTGGGTTGTATCAACAGAAAAGACAACAGCACCTTAAAGCAGTGGCAAGGTACTTAAAAAGACTTGGGGCATAAATTGCCTTAAAATGCACATATGCTAATTTCTATGCACCAGTGTAAATCTGGGCTGGCTTTCAGAGAGAGAGAAAAATAACAATGCCTCTGGCCACTGCTGCGGGGGGGGGGGGGGTGCCAATAGGATTTCCTGGGCCCTCCATGCTGTATGTGGATTGGGCCCTCTGCAAATTAAGGGGAGGGGAGCCAGGCGGAACTGTTCTGTGGTGCGCTCAGCTGCTTTGTAAGCAAAGTTGTTGTTGTTGTAAAAAACATATTAACCCTACCTTCTTTTTTTAAGGGAAGGGCAGGAAATCTGGAGTCTGGTGCAGAAGACTCAGTTCTTGGGGCTGCTGAGCCATTCCATAGCAACACCCTTGAGGTGCACAGGCCCTGAGAAATGCTGAGAAAGGAGGAGATTGTGAAGAGGTCGAATGCTAGATTGAGGATGCTCCTCCCTTAGTGCAAGGATTTACGCTTGTGCAGTGCACTCCCCCCCCCCTTCTCCCTTCACACCCTGAACTCTCCCCAAACCTGCTCCAGGGGGTTAGGGTAACCCCCATAACAGATTTAAGGGGTGCGCAGGAGGAGAGTGTGTGTATGGGGGGTGTTCTGTTGCACATGTGTAAATCCTTAGGAACACAGAGAACACAGGAAGCTGTGCTATACTGAGTCAGACCATTGGTCAGTCCAGCCCAGAGCTGCCTACACTGATTGGCAGCTACTCTCCAGGATATTTTATTTTGGGGGTGGGGGTGGGTTGAACCTGCAACCTTCTGCATGTAAAGCAGATGCTCAACCACTGGCCTATGGCCCTTCCCGAATTATCTTTGCGCTAACGGAACGAGTTACTTAATGCTACATTGGATGCAACCCAAGGATTTTTCGAAACATAAAACCTCACACCTAAGTGTTTGTTAGAAATTGTAAAATTTCAGAAGCAGTGCCATATTAATTGGGCTAGCGGTGTGATTTATGCCAGCCTTTGCCAACTCGGCACATTCCAGATGTGTTCAACTACAGTTCCCATCAACCACATCTGGCACGACTTGGGCTAGCTGGAGTTGTGGTCTGATCACATCTGGAGGGGACCCCAGGATGGCAAAGGCTGCTTTAGGTCCCAGGCCCCAGATTATATTCACGTAGTGTTGGCATGCGATACTCAATGCGCCAAGCCCTTGTTTGCAACCTTATGGCAGGCAGGCCAGCTTTTCTTCTGAGTAATATTTTTGTCAGAAGGAGAGAGGAGGGAGGCCCCGAACGGTGCCAGCAGCAGCCCTTGAAGCTGACGTTGTCATCACTCATCCCGGCATGGTTACGTCTACTGAGATTGTCTGTGTTTCTAATAAGATGGCTGTCTTTTCATAAGGCCAAATGATGCTGGATGTGTTCCTGGAAAGCACATCCAAATGTTGTCTTCTGTTAATAGCAGATGTATTTTCTGCACCCCCCTGCGTGGAGAGGTGATGTCTAACAGTTCCATCTCAAACCATGATCTTTACCGAAATCCCCCTTCACCCCACACACTGCTTTTAGTTCGGAAAGGGAGGATTCTCAGTGGTGCCAATGGAAGCATTTTCCAGATTTTCCTCACACCTGTTTTTCTTTTTTTAAAAACAACAACAAAAACCCACCAGGCCAACCAGATGCTTGTAGGAAACCTGTAAGCAGGACCAGAGCACAAGAACATCACTTTCCCCTCCTGTGGTTCTCAGCTACTGGTTTTCAGAAGCCATTACAGCCTCGAGAGCCAGTGTGGTGTAGTGGTTAAGAGCAGTGGACTCGTAATCTGGGGAACCGGGTTCGCGTCTCCGCTCCTCCACATGCAGCTGCTGGGTGACCTTGGGCTAGTCACACTTCTCTGAAGTCTCTCAGCCCCACTCACCTCACAGAGTGTTTGTTGTGGGGGAGGAAGGGAAAGGAGAATGTTAGCCGCTTTGAGACTCCTTAGGGTAGTGATAAAGCGGGATATCAAATCCAAACTCTTCTTCTTCTTCGACTGTGGATGCAGAGCACAGCCATTGTGGCTAGCGACTTACATGAGCCTTCGGTTAAGTAACTTTGGCAAGGCTACTTTTGTCAAATAACAGTGACACGGCTATTTTGTGGCTGAGCCATGTTTCGCTTTCCTGAAGCGAAGGGAAAAGAGGCCTTCCTCAGTTCAGCAGCAGAACCTATACTTTTAAGGAGAGAGCCACTAACTAGCAGCCTTAATCCCCTTTTAAAGCACTCCAAGCCATTATTGTCTCCTGTGGAAACGAATTCCCTAGTTGAACTGGGCCCTGTGTGAAGATGCTTTTCCAGGGGATGAGATTTAAAACTTAGCCTGCGGCTGTTGCCAAAGCAACACCAGAGCTCTGCTGCTGTACAGCACAAGGCTCGGCCTTGGATGAAGTCAATTCTTGCGGGGGTTTCAGGGCAAAGTGTCCTCAGTGAGCCCTTTCCTCAGTCAACAGCTTCACCCAGCTGTCGTGGCAGCACTCCAGTTTTCTGCTGAGTGGCTGAGTCTAGCTACCTGTTTAATTTCCCACAATGCCCCAGAATATTCTAGGGCATTGTGGGAAATCGAAAGGGCAGCTGGATTCAGCTGACTGGATTTGCTTGCTGTGCCAGGTACGGAAAATACCGTATTTTTCGCTCCATAAGACACACTTTTTTCTTCCTAAAAAGTAAGGGGAAATGTCTGTGCGTCTTATGGAGGAAATGCATGGTCCCTGAAGCCAAATTGCCCAGGGGCAAAAAGCAGATCATGCCTTTTTTTTAAAAAAAGAGGGAAATGGGTGTTGAAACAAAGCCGCTGATTGTTTGCCGATCGGGGAGAGAGATAAGGGACGCTAGAGATAAAGGAGGCTGCTTGGGATGGGGCCGCAATGGTGCAAAAACGTGGTTACAAAGCGCGCATCCACATGGATCCTCAGGATTTTTGCATTGGGTCACCCCAAATTCACCATCAGATCACATGTCTGTGGCCACAGCATGAACCACAAAAATCATACATCCAATGTTTCGTTCAGAGTATTTTTTTTCTTGTTTTGCACGTCTAAAAACTAGGTGCGTCTTATGGTCAGGTGCGTCTTATGGAGTGAAAAATATGTACGTGACGGGAACTTGGTCAGGGCAGGCACAAGCATTGGCCCTGATTGGCCCCTAAGCTCTTCCAGCTGGCCTCTTTACATAATCTCTAGTTCGGTCCTTAATTACGCAACCGCCAGCAAAATGCTCCCCCTTTCCCACCTGCCACACCGCTAAAAAACAAGTGAACAAACAAATGTAATATCATAAATGCATACTGATTGCAACATTTTTGGTAAATTAACTGGAGGGGGATGGGTCTCCCACCCTAATTTAGGCTGCATTCATACAACACTTTGTTCCATTTCCCCAGTGCTTCCTGACCCGATAATTTCCACGCTTTATGTGACCTTTTGCACAATGTAAAAGCCATTTCTGGAAAACGAGCAGAATCCGGTGGAAACTTTAGCACTCATTTCCATTTTATTTGCTTCCAGAAAACATCCCTTTTTGCAACTCTAGAAAATTGCAGGAGTTTTGTGTTATTATTTCACATGAGGAAATCTGGGGTGGTATTCCAGAAAACATTTCTTTCCTGACATTTAAAATTTAGGTTTATTGATCAAAAAGACCCACACACTCCTCACTGGTATGGATATTTCATGCCGACACAGACATTAGTTAAATCTTTGAGTGTTAAGTCTTGATATATCACATAACTGTTGCAACTTCTTGTTTATTAGCTGCTAATCCTGTGTTATCTGCTATGTGTATTACTGTTGATACCAAAACCAATATAACTATTATTTTTAAGCCACAGCTCCATACCACAACAGGTAGCACAGTGTAACAGAAATGTTAGAATCCGGCATAGAAGTGCTAGCGTTATAATCAGGAAAACTAACACGATAATCCCCACGCCTGAACTGATCTGGAGTCAAATATGAATTTTTATAATTGTCCTCCTCCCCTTTGCATCCACGTTATACATTTAAAGCAGGAGTCAGCAACCTAAGGCCCATGGGCCAGAAGCAGCCCGCGGAGGTCATTTGACCGGCCCACGAGCCAACCTCAAACTGAGTTGCTCGCTTGCGCGCTGCGCTAAACCGGTGCAGAGCAGCGTGGGAATTGCTTCTGTGGCGCAAGGATGAGCTAGCAGACGCCAAAAATCATGAGTGTGCACGTGTTGCGGCCCATGAGGGATCTCTGCGGGACCGATCTGGCCCAGGCAAGATAAACCTTGCTGACCCCTGATTTAAAGCATATTCAATGCACATCCAAAGCACATGACTTCCCTCAAGGAATCCTGGGAGCTGTAGTTTAACCCTCATAGGGAGTACACACCCTTGCACCCTTAACAAACTACAGTTCCCAGGATACTTGGGGGAGGGGAGTCATGTGCTTTAAATGTGTGATGAATATGCTTTAAATATACAGTGTGGATCTGCCCCAAGGTAGGGAATGACACCAAATTACTCAGGTTGGCAAATACTAAGACCCAGATGAGCCCCCAAAGGACCTGTACAAATGAGCTGAATCAGCAACAAATAATATGATTATTTTATTGTTATGCTGTCTGTTTCTATGCTTTTTGTTATGTTTTTATCATTGGTGCTATGTAATGTGTTTTTAATGTTGTACACCGCCATGGGATCCTTTGATACGTGGCAGTATATAAATTCTCCCCTGGGAGATTAGGCTGGTACCTTCATTATATACTTTTAGGTGCCCGGCAAAAACATTCCTCTTTACCTAAGCCTTTGGCTGCTTGACATCCAATGCCCTTAAAAAATTTTTTTTTGGGGGGGGGTGGAATTATTGGGTTGTTCTTGTTTATCTTTTTATTGCGTATTTTGTGTTTTTATATCGTGATTTTATGTTGTGAACCACCCTGAGACACTACGGGTATAGGGCGGTATGCAAACTGAATAAATAACAATAAATAAACTGAATAAATAACAATAAAATGGCTAATGACTTTTCGATGTTAAGTGCACAGTGGCTGTAGCAAAGTAGAAAGCATTTCATGTGCCCTGGTGGGGTAAAACTGAATTTGTGAAAGCTGGGCAATATGGGTTTCCAAAGCAGGGATGGAATTTGGCCTCGTGTAATACGGTGAGCTTTCTGTACATGCAAGCATTTCACCTTGCTAACACGGCACAATCCCCTGCTCTTCTCTCCTCGTGTGAGCACAGCCTTAGTCTGGCCCTTAGAGGGACGCAGGTGGCGCTGTGGTCTAAACCACTGAGCCTCTTAGGCTTGCTGATCGGAAGGTTGGCGGTTCAAATTCCGGCAACGGAGTGAGCTCCCGTTGCTCTGTCCCAGCTCCTGCCAACCTAGCAGTTCGAAAGCACACCATTGCGAGCAGATAAATAGGTACCACTGCGGCGGGAAGGTAAACAGCATTTCCGTGCGCTCTGGTTTCCGTCACGGTGTCCTGCTGCGCCAGAAGCAGTCATGCTGGCCACACGACCCAGAACAGACCCAGACCCAGATTTGTGGGTTCCCTTGGCCTGAAAGCGAGATGAGCGCCGCAACCCCATAGTTGCTTTTGACTGGATTTAACTGTCCAGGGATCCTTTATCTTTACCTAGTCTGGCCCTAATACTGTGAATTTAAGAAGCACACTGCCACTGACCACCAAGCTTCTTTTTCACCACCACAGCTGATGGCTTACCACTGGACCTGCAGCACGTGAAATTATCCCTATGGAACCAGAAAGGAAGAAATGAGAACGAGGGAGAGGAGACCGCAGGAAGCCAGGATTTTGTGTGTGTCAGCGGTGCTGGATCACTCTTGTCCAGGAGTAGAGACATGGGAAGGATGTAAGTGAACTGAGAGGAAATGCTATTTCCTGTTTTGCTTTGGCCCAAAGGAGAAGAGCTCCTCCTCCCTCCTCCTGGAGGCGAGAGGGTGTCTCCTTACAAGACCCTTGCTGTAACGTCTCTCAAGGACTAATTTCTAAAAGAGCACCACAGGAAAGCATGGTGCTTTTAGCTCAGAAGGCAGAAGAGGATCTCCTGATAGATTTCTGGGCAGCTTGCAGCAAGGATTTCTGATTCCCAACTTGACGACAGCAGCAACAGCGTTACTTGTCATCCTCCCACCCTGAATTATGTTTCTGCTGCAGCAGGATTTTTTGGGTGGAAAGACTGTGAGCACCTTTCCTTTCCTGAAGCAAACTCCCCACACTCTGATTGAATCCTTTAATTCTTAGTTTATGTCTTCTGCACTGGGCTCCAGTTGGAGGATTTTAGGTGTCTAGTAGAAAACCCCACAAACCTGAAGCCTACTCGCTAATATGCATGCTTTAAAGAAATTGCATGCTGACCTTTGACGCAGGATGTCTGTCATTTGATGCAAGATTTCCCACTAAGGCCTGCCTGCCGGACTCTTTCTCTCTCTCTCTCTCTCTCTCTCTCTCTCTCTCTCTTTCTTTCTCTCTCCCTCTCTCTCTATACTGCTGCTGAGCTGCAGCTGCAGCCGCAGCTGCCCTTGACTTCAGCTCTCATCTTCTCCAGCCTCTTCAAATAAGAACTTCAACTATTTCCCGTCCTTCATTCCTGATAATGTTCGACAAATGATACCCATCTTCTTCTTTTTTTCAGTTTGCATTATCACATCTACAAGGAGCAGGCTGTTTCTCATGCAGAGTTCACGCGATTCATCCGGTATGCCACTTACCTTCATTTCAGATCAGACATGATTAAACCTTCCCAGGGCCTGCATTTCTGGGAAACTCACAGTGAAGGAGGAATGCAGATCAACAGCCAGTGAAGGAGGCCTGCGTGGCAAAGACACAAATCCCCTTACTTGAAAAGGACGACTTTGTGACCTGGGTTGACACAGCTAGAGTTGTTGTGAGACGGAAAAATAAAATAACCACAAGGTGTGCTGCTCCCCCCCCCCTTTAAAACCAACCAGACCAGAGCTTTCCAAACTGTGTGTCACGACGCGTTAAGTGTCATGGCTCAGTGGGGATTTAAAGCCTGGTCTCTGAAACCCTAACCACTACACTTGCTTGTTTTGTACCTTCAGGAGATGAACTGGATGCTTGGCTGAGCTGAAAGAGGAGAACCTTGGCATTCTATTTTGCGTTCTGAGACGCGTGAGCAGTAACATGGTGGCAGGGCACTTATCTCTGTTGTGCAGAAGCAGGCAGCGTGCAAGAATTCCTTGCAAACACGAGTGACCTGAAATTGACCCGAGCTGATGAGGGTCATCAGGGATGTGGGTGAAACACCCTGAAATTCCTTTTTCACAGAATGTCGTGACTGGTTCCCGATAACTGTCCTGCGTCATCAGCCTCTGAAACAACCTTTGGGTGGAAGGGAACAGATCGCTGCTTGCTAACAAAATGGAAGTTACTTCAAAACATCCCATGTGGGAGCTATAAACTCTGGAGAGGTGGCTATCTCCAGCTTCTGTTTATGCCTGGTTCTGCTGGTGCTTGCCCAGATTTTTGAGCAAGTTCGGAAGGCTGATAATACTCACCCTACTGTCTACCCGGAGGCTAAGAGAATACTTGTATTTATTTTCAGTGCTTATGGGCCACTTAGGTGGTCAACACAGTTTGCTGAATGGCCAATAAGACAATTCATCAGCCCAATAATTATATTGGATTTAAACAGCTTGGAAGAATATACATATGTCACTATTACTAGTGCATGTTTATGTTTTATATTTATGTTATTGTTTTTCTTTTCATTTTGTGCATGAATGCACCAGAGTACGTGTTGATGGCGAGATATAACAGAAAAGCAAATTTAAAAATGGGTTTTTTTGGGGGGGGGGATTTCATCAGCCCAATAAGGTGGTGTTTAGCACAGATTAAAAAAAAAAACACCCACAACTCTGGCTTTTTTCTGTCCCCAAGTAGCAGTCAGGAGCATGGAAGGAGCAAAGACCTGCTAGGTGTTAAATCGTATTTTATTTCAAACTATGGTTTAATGTTGCAATATGAACCAGACCAACAGGGTTCCCTAGTTCTCCTCAAAGAACTCAAAGCGCCAGTGTGGTGTAGTGGTTAAGAGCGGTAGTCTCGTAATCTGGGGAACCGGGTTCGCGTCTCCGCTCCTCCACATGCAGCTGCTGGGTGACCTTGGGCCAGTCACACTTCTTTGAAGTCTCTCAGCCCCACTCACCTCACAGAGTGTTTGTTGTGGGGGAGGAAGGGAAAGGAGAATGTTAGCCGCTTTGAGACTCCTTAAAGGGAGTGGAAGGCTGGTTATCAAATCCAAACTCTTCTTCTTCTTCTTCTTCTACAGTTCCCAGAGTTCCTTTTGGGAACGGCTAATAAACAAGTCCTTTGAACATGTCTGGATTGCAGGGTTGCAACTAGAGATTCTGGTGCTCGGGGGGGGGGGGAGGGCGGAATTGTTAAAAATAGTTGTGTTTGAATGTTTGAGCAAAAACCACAGCTGCCGTTCTGTCATGCATCAAAAGCACATGTTTTTTCCCTGAGCCTGGGACATGCCGTTTCATCCTCTCCTGTGCAAAGAGATTTGGGTTCTGGGAAGCTGCACCTGTAAGATTTGCATTTTCTCCCAAAACTTGCTTCAGCCGGCATGTTGAGAAAATGCTTACCCTGCATGGAAGTGTCGCATCGGAAGGGACCACAAGAGTCATCATCTAGCCAAACTTTCTGCAATGCAGGAATCTTTTGCCCAACGAGGGGCTTGAACCCACAACACTGAGATTAAGAGTCTCCTACTCTATCAACAGGGGACACGGGTGGCACTGTGGGTTAAACCACAGAGCGTAGGACTTGCCGATCAGAAGGTTGGTGGTTCGAATCCCCGTGACAGGGTGAGCTCCCGTTGCTCAGTCCCTGCTCCTGCCAACCTAGCAGTTTGAAAGCACGTCAAAGTGCAAGTAGATAAATAGGTACCACTCTGGTGGGAAGGTAAACGGCATTTCCGTGCGCTGCTCTGGTTCGCCAGAAGCGGCTTAGTCATGCTGGCCACATGACCCGGAAGCTGTACGCCGGCTCCCTCGGCCAGTAAAGCGAGATGAGCGCCGCAACCCCAGAGTCGGCCATGACTGGACCTAATGGTCAGGGGTCCCTTTACCTTTTACTCTACCAACGGAGCCAGCCTTCAGTTATCGCTTGCTTCTGTTCTCTGAATGTAGGGGCACGACATTTGCATGCTGAATGTCCCTGGCATCTCTGGGAAGCACTGAGAGTGATGCTGTCTCTATGAAACCCTGCGTTGCTGCTGCCAAACAGTGCAGACAATACTGTGTTAGAAGGTCTGGCCAGACACACAGCAGAGCAACTTAATTTATGCACAGAATATATGTTTGCTCTCCTGTTTGTTTTCCTGTTATTTTCCCAAGCCACTGCGTCCAACAGGACCGCTACGACTCCCTTCTAAGGAATAAAAACAAAAGCCACTCAAAGTGAATATTTGTTCATCAGGCCAGGATGCACACGCCTGCCGTTCCAGCAGCCCCTACTACATTTACTGGAAATTTATGGATCCCTACAAAGCCATTTAAAACAAACATAGAAGCATTGTTTAATTAGCATGTCCCAAATTGCGCTCTTACAATAACTGCCTAAGCTTCAGGTGGCAAATCCATTGCTAAGGGATTCCCAGTTGAATCACCGCTGCTATGAATTGATGCATAGCTTGTGATGGGTTATTGAAAGATGTGAGGTTGATTAGATTCAAAGGAGTCGAAAGGGATCCTGTGTTTTTAAAAGTTCAAGGTTTTGGTACTAGCACAAAGTGGCCCTTGTACAGCTGGAGACAACCAGGGCTTGGTACACATTAGCGGTCTAAAATGCAACTAGGTTGTTCCCCGCTCCTGTGTGTGTGTTTCAAACTGCAGTTCTAGAGAGAGGGAGACAGGAAGGTTTTCACCGAGGGCTTATGACCTGAGTTGTTACCCTGAGCCAAACTCCAATTCACTGCCATCTGCACATGTGCAGTGGTTGCCTGGATTGTACATAAAGGTAAAGGGATCCCTGACCATTAGGTCCAGTCGTGGACGCCCCTGGGTTGTGGCGCTCATCTCGCTTTATTGGCTGAGGGAGCCGGCGTACAGCTTCCGGGTCATGTGGCCAGCATGACTAAGCCGCTTTTGGCAAACAAGAGCAGTGCACAGAGACGCCGTTTACCTTCCCGCCAGGTACCTATTTATCTACTTGCACTTTGACGTGCTTTTGAACTGCTAGGTTGGCAGGAGCAGGGACTGAGTGACGGGAGCTCACTATGTCGTGGGGATTCGAACTGCCAACCTTCTGATCGGCAAGTCCGCGTCCCGGTTGTACATACCTCAGCTTAACCGCAGCTTCTGTTTTCAAATTGAATGGAAGCTGGTTTAAAGGGAAGTACATCAAACAAAAGTATTTGTCAATAAGCTACAGCAGGGGTCAGCAAACTTTTTCAGCAGTCGGCCGGTCCACTGTCCCTCAGAACGTGTGGGCGCAGGACTATATTTTGAAAAAAATAATGAACGAATTCCTATGCCCCACAAATAACCCAGAGATGCATTTTAAATAAAAGGACACATTCTACTCATGTAAAAACATGCTGATTCCCGGACCATCCGCGGGCCGGATTGAGAAGGTGATTGGGCCAGATCCAGCCCCCGGGACTTAGTTTGCCTATCCATGAGCTACAGGGCACTTGTGGATTGTGGCTCACACCATATGCACTTGGCTTCAAGCACCAGTGGCAGGAGCACACTGGAGCCAGAATAAGCAGTGGTCTCTACCCAGCCTAGGTTGCACACCTTACCCCTTACAGACCGAGTAGGGCACTGCGTTCTGCTGGAGAGTCTGTCCCTGAAGTTCCTAAAATATCACGGCAACTCAGAGCAGGGCTTTCATTGCGGCTGCCCCTGTTTGGTGGAACAGCATCCCTGCAGAGATATGGCAGGCCCCCACTATTTGCAGTTTCTGTAATAACCAAAGTCATTTTTGCTTCCTCCTATTCCGACTGGATGGGAAGATTTTAAGTCTCTGACCTGAGTGTTTATCTGTGTTGTTTTTGGATCTATTGTTAGTTGTTGTATTGTTTTAAAAACCTATTTTAGTTGGTTTTATTGCACGAGTGACATATGTAAAAGGCAAAATAACAATAAGGACAGAAACAGAATTAATAATAGGACGGGGGCTGTCCTCTGGTTGTTTCAGTTTTTCTTTCTTTCTGTGCATCAACAAGTAGTACCAGGGCGAAGTTCACAGTCAGTATTTGCTATGTATATTCTTTTGTTTTTGTATTATGTGAATTTTTCTGATTGTTGGAGGAAATGCTGATACAAATCCAATTTTTAAAAAGTATATGCCAAGGGGATGTTGGCAAATGCAAACTGCACCATGTCTCCCTAACCATTTTAAGGTGGATCTTCTCCCTCTTTGGCAACGCGGCAGATCACATTAGCCATTTGGATAACCAGGTCACACGCCCCTGCACGGCGGGTGGAGGCTATGAAACTGGTCTGACCAGTCGAGTGTGGGGTGCGTGTGCCAAAAGAGCTGGAAAGGGAAATTATTTGAATGTTGGAGCTGGCTGAAAGTTAGCCAGGGATCTGTTGCCAGCTGAAGCAGCTTTGTGAGGAATCCAGAATGCTGATATTACTTTGCAAGTGGTAGGGTCTGCTGTGTGCTTGCTTCTGAAAACCCATAATATTAACATGTGTACACATGTGTCAGTAAATACATGGGATGCTTCAAAACACTTCCCCTATCTAGCTGTGGATCATGCAACCTTGAGACCCCATCTGCCTATACAGTCATACCTTGGAAGTCAAACGGAATCCATTCCAGAAGTCCGTTTGACTTCCAAAACGTTCGGAAACCAAAGCGTGGCTGCTGATTGGCTGCAGGAAGCTCCTGCAGCCAATCGGAAGCCGTGGAAGCCCCGTCGGACGTTCGGCTTCCAAAAATAGTTCACAAACCGGAACAGTCACTTCCGGGTTTGCGGCGTTTGGGAGCCAAAACGTTTGAGAACTAAGCTGCATGAAAACCAAGGTACGACTGTATAATGAAAGCGGTATCACATCATTTTAAACAGTCATCCCAAAGTAATGGTCCCTTACGGGGAACTGTTAAGGGTTCTGAGAGCTGTTAAGAGACCCTGTGCTCCGATGGTGGAGCATATCTCCATGCCGCCAGGGACAGGTGTTGTGTGTGTGTGCATGCGCCGAGGGTGGGGATAGGGGGCGGAGGACAAACAGAGCCCACCCAGCCCTGGCCCCCGAGCGGCATGGCTGTTGCATCCTTCTTACGCCACCCTCCCTAGATCCGAGCCTTGCAAGGGAGGATGGTGTGGGGATGGGGCAACTGTCCGCCCTTCGATCCCACCTCGCACAGGGATGGTGCAACAGTCATGTTGCTTTGGGGGCTGGTGTCCTATTTGTTCCCTTGTCTTGAGATTCCCCACCTTGGCCTCAAATTGTTGGTGAATATTATAGCGGAGGTGATGTTGCCTGATTCACCCAACTTGGGAAGTGCAGTGTGAATCCAGGGGCCGGGATACGTTCCCCTTGGAAGCTTAAACTTGCTCGAAAGAGGAATTGCTCTACAAAGCCTTACCAAAAATGGATGCCGAGCCTTGGCAAGAATCCACGACAGACTTCTCACTTGATTATGATTCAGCTAGAGATCTTGTCGTTCCATCTGGAATGCAGCCCACAGTGAACGGCAGCAGCGGCAGCGCAAGGATGAGCTAGCAGAGAATATCAAGGGAAAGCTAAGCACTCGAGGGAGGGCATGAGCAGTGGGGTAGCGGAGACAGGCCTGGCATCGGCTTGTGGCATCCTCAGGTGATTGGCAGGGTCCCAGTCACCAGCCAGATCTCACCACTTAGCGATGGGTGAATCGTTCCATTTTGGCTTCTCTCAATTTCTCATTTTTTTCAACGCAGAAGCTCAGTTCTCCAAATCTCCACATCCGTTTTGCATTCTAAAAAATAATACAGTCCAGATGAAAATTCATCAGCATTTTAGTGTACATTTTCCCTCTTATACACATTTTTTCTATGCATTTTTGCAAAGATAAACTGATTGGCCTGAGTTGGTCTCAGATATTTTTCTACATCACAGGTACTCCAGTTCACCTAGAAATTAGAAAACCTAAATAATTACGGAAAGGTAATGACTCCAATTAAGTGGATGATCAGATGCTGCTGTTTTTTGGAATGATGCTTCTGCTACAGAGGAGGTGGGCAGAGTGTCTCCCTTTTTACACATCTATGCCAAGAACAGCAGTTGCTGAGCTTAATTTTCTTCCTTCTTGGTCACGTTGCAATTTGTACATTGTCGCAAACACTTTGACCCAATTGACGGGCAGCTTCTGGGTGTTATGTGGTTGTTTTTAACACTGCTCCTACCATTGCTTTTATGTTGCTCCCATTGTTTTGAATTGCTTCTGTAACCTGAACTCGTAGTGTGAAGTTGTACCATCCCAAGAGGGTTGCACCACATTATCTTCCTGGACGTTTAACCTCCGTTCTCAGACTCTCCAAAATCAGGGAGGCAGTGAAGTGCACCCAGCACCACCTTTCTGTTCACAGAATGGCTTTTGACCCAGCAGTGAGCCCTGGCAATTGAAGGTGATCGTTTCCATCCATCCCCCTGCCCCCTCCACCTGTGTCCTTCCATTCTTTTCCACTGGGTTCCTCTCTCAGGGAACTAAGCAAAAACTGCCTCCCCTTTTCTCTTAGGGACGGCCAACCTGTGGACTCCAGCAGCTGTTGTTGTTTAGTCGTGTCCGACTCTTCGTGACCCCATGGACCAGAGAACGCCAGGCACTCCTGTCTTCCACTGCCTCCCGCAGTTTGGTCAAACTCATGCTAGTAGCTTCGAGAACACTGTCCAAACATCTCGTCCTCTGTCGTCCCCTTCTCCTTATGCCCTCAATCTTTCCCAACATCAGGGTCTTTTCCAGGGAGTCTTCTCTTCTCATGAGGTGGCCAAAGTATTGGAGTCTCTGCTTCACGATCTGTCCTTCCAGTGAGCACTCAGGGCTGATTTCCTTAAGAATGGAGAGGTTTGATCTTCTCGCAGTCCATGGGACTCTCAAGAGTCTCCTCCAGCACCATAATTCAAAAGCATCAATTCTTCGGCGATCAGCCTTCTTTATGGTCCAGCTTTCACTTCCATACCTCACTACTGGGAAAACCATAGCTTTTACCAAACACACCTTTGTTGGCAAGGTGATGGCTCTACTTTTTAAGATGCTGTCTAGGTTTGTCATTGCTTTTCTCCCAAGAAGCAGGCGTCTTTTAATTTCGTGGCTGCTGTCACCATCTGCAGTGATCATGGAGCCCAAGAAAGTAAAATCTCTCACTGCCTCCATTTCTTCCCCTTCTATTTGCCAGGAAGTGATGGGACCAGTTGCCATGATCTTTGTTTTTTGGAAGTTGAGCTTCAGACCATATTTTGCGCTCTCCTCTTTCACCCTCATTAAAAGGTTCTTTAATGCCTCCTCACTTTCTGCCATCAAGGTTGTGTCATCTGCATATCTGAGGTTGTTGATATTTCTTCCAGCAATCTTAATTCCGGCTTGGGATTCATCCAGCCCAGCCTTTCGCATGATGAATTCTGCTTATAAGTTAAATAAGCAGGGAGACAATATACAGCCTTGCCGTACTCCTTTCCCAATTTTGAACCAATCAGTTGTTCCATATCCAGTTCTAACTGTAGCTTCTTGTCCCACATAGAGATTTCTCAGGAGACAGATGAGGTGATCAGCAGCTGTGTGGACTCCCATAAACTCTAGTAAGCCTGCCCAGTTATCAGGGACCCCCATTGTTTGGGGAAAGAGTGCACCCCATGCTATCCCCAAATCTGCTATGAAAGCCTACGGAACCCCCAGAAGAGAATTAGGGTGTGTACAGGGGCCGGAGGGCGGGGCGGGGTGTGCGTGGAAGTCCTGTTGCACAAGTGGAAGTTGGGAAGGGAAAGGGGAATGTTAGCCACTTTGAGACTCCTTCGGGTAGTGATAAAGCGGGATATCAAATCCAAACTCTTCTTCTTCTTCTCATGACAAAACTTGGCTTCTATGGCCTCTACAGAGATGAACATGAATATTTCAAAGACGAGATGAAACGGCTGAAAAAGCTGCATGGGAAAGGACACCCTATGAAAAGAGAATGAAAGAGAGCGCTGAAAAAGAAATAGCACCATTGTTGGAGTAGACCTTGTATTTAATAAACATATCCTGGACAGAAAAAGGAAAAAAGAAAGAAAGAAAGAAAGAAAGAAAGAAAGAAAGAAAGAAAGAAAGAATCCATTAGGCCATCTTAGTCATGGGTCATCAAGTACAACTTCACACCTTCCAACTTTTCATGTATTTATTTATTTGGATGGGATCATCAGTGTACCTGGTGCTCTACAGTTTAAGAGAAGGGATCCTTCTGTATATATAGCATGAGCAGTGTGGTCCTAAGCAAATTAACTCAGCAGACTTACTAGCCAACTAAACATCGTTATTTTATTGATAAGCGTACGTGCTCTTCCCACAATAATTCCTGCCCCCACTAGAATACCCATACTAACAAAGACAAACCTGGGGGGCGGGGAGGAGACATCCTTGAGGTAACCCAAAAAAGTGATACCCAGTGGTTTGGCACTGTTGCCAGTGGAGCTCTCAAATTTCGGTGCTGCCCTGGGCAACATGAAAATTTGGTGCCTCCTGCCTCTCACGCTCCATTCTACAGCATTGTTGTGGTGCGCCATGCAGTGTGGAACCCAGTGTGGCCAAACTGGGTTGCACTAAACTGAAAAGGCCTCTGCTGTTGCCAGCAAGCCCCAGAGGTCTGTCATGGACTGGTTGGACATGGAGGAATGGTGGGAAGCACCAGCTGGGAGGCCCCCAAGGGAAGAAGGCTAAGAGCCCAGGGACTGGTGGCGGAATGACAATGAGTAGGCAGAGGGAGAAGACTGGGAAGAGGCGGAGTCAGAAGCTGAAGGGGTAACAGGGCTTAGTGAGCTGGGAGAGTCTGTGCCAGAAACAGAAGCTGAAGCAGGAGAGGCAGAGATGAGTCCAGCTGGTGAAGATGCCAGGAAGTGCCTCCCCTCCTACTGAGACAAGCTCCCCTCCCCACTGGTCTCCTAGGACCAGAAGAGGGAAGAAGAGGGAGGAGGAGATTTAGGCAGTTTTGGAGACTGAAAATCCCCACCATCCCACCGCTGCCTAATTCTCTTCCTCTCTCTTCTCACAGAGGCAAGACCTACCAAGAAGAGTCGCTGTGCTCATTTGGCCTGACTCCTCTCAGCAGGCCCTGTTTCTGCTAATAAAGAGTTAACTTCATATAGTCTGTGTGATTTATTGCTGGCTGGCTCCCTGGCAGTGTGTCTGCCTATGCAGTAGTCAGGATGTGTGTTATGTACTGAGTTGAATAGGGTCCAAAATACAGCAGTCTGATTGGTCCTAGAACAATAGGATTCAGAATGCAGCAGTATGATTGGTCCCAGAACAATGCAGCGGTATGATTGGTCCGCAGCAGCCACCCAATCCAGCTCCAGGTGGAAGTGAATCCGCAACCTGATTGGCCTACAGGAGAATCCCATAATTAGCCAATCACGTGGGGCCCATTGTGTAAATAATCTATATAAAGCAGATATTTTGGGGGAACTTTCATTCCTCCTCACCACTATGAGCTGAATAAAGAGCATGAAATCCATTCTTGACTCTGAGTATATTTCAATGTGTTTCCCTATTTCTGATCCAGAGACTGGACTCAAATCTGTCAGACACAAGTGTACAACTGTGTTGCCTAAAAACGTTTTTAAAAAACGCATTGCTAGTTTCTCTCAGAAAACAAAAAGTGGGAAAAACTATTATTTTCCAGGGGTGATAGCAGAAATTAGGGGCTGCTCCTCCTCAATAGGGAGAGCCAGGCATGTGGACATAGGGGATGGTGTGCATTTGAACAGTTTCCTTTGTTGCAACCTTGCTATCACATGCCATTCCTACCTATGCAATAGGCTTGCTTACCTCACATGAGGATAGGCACAAATTGCTGTCACTAATTAATGAGGGCACAGTTGAGCTACTATTGCAACAGACAGAGAGCATGTAAACACACACACAAGAGGCTGGAAGCAGATGAAAGATTTGTACTTTCTCTCCTGGCTAATTATGTGTAATAGTCAGCTAGCCTGTCAGTAAGCAAGGCACAAGTGCAGTAAAGTCACAGTTCCGGCCAAAAATACTACACAGGGAATATACTGTTAGTGTCTACCCGTTTTCCCGTCCGCCCAAACTGATTTAAATATACATCTCCGTATTTGCAAAAGCTGTTGGGGTGTCCTTAGAAACAGCACATGCAGAGGGATGCTTCAGATATTGCATTTTCAGAATCAGAATTGTAGAGTTGGAAGGGACACTGAGTGTCATCTAGTCCAACCCCCTGCAATGCAGGAAGCTTTTGCCCAAGGTGGAGCTTGAACCCACAACCCTGAGATTCTCATGGTCTACCAACTGTGTTCCTGTAAAAAGTACTTGTAAAAAAATACAATGTTGGAATGCAACAGGTATGTTTTTAAAAACGCATCTGTTGCATTTTTTAAAAAGAGCAATGGTCTCCTTGAGAAATGAAAGCAGCCCAGAACAAGGTGCCTTTAAATTTTTTTTACTGTTGGCATCCCGGGGCGCAAGCCTGGGCTGTGTATATGGAGATACTTTAACATTAACCCTTTAGGAAATCAACAATAGCACAATACAAAATGTATGCTCAACTCCGCTTCTCCGATAGTAGTTGCAGAGCTGCAGACTGCAGTGCTTACCCAAGTTCATTTTCCTTTTGGAAGGAAGCTGCTGGAAGCTTAGGCCACTTTGTAATATTTGCGATTATTTATAAATATACAGGTTGGATATAGCTAGGTAGTAGCACGGCTTAAACACAGCCCATGGGCAGCAGAAGCCCACTGCTGCTATTTCAAATTTGCCGGCAGGGCAGGATTAAGACATGCTGAGGCCCTAAACTGTATGTCATCTTTAAGAGGACTCATAACATTGTTCTAACAGAAAGAACTATGAAAAAAAGAAATAATAAAGGTTTATATTTGCATATATACCGGCGTACTGGCAACTAAAAACTAACCATCTAACTAAAACATCTATATTGCAATAAAGCCTATTTGCATACGAAACAACTCCAGATGAGAATATATTGTGATTTCTTACTTGGCATATATGAATACGTTTAATGTACAGCGACACAAAAGCAGTTACCTGGCCTCATGAAATTTTCACACAGATTATGGTTATTTTTGCACAGATTTGTAAGCACAAGATGACAAATATGATATGAGTGATGATATTCTTTTATGAGTGGTGCTATAAACACAACATGACAAATAATTGTGTAGCTGAAGTATATTTTTGTCATATCAGAACGGTAATGTCTGTTCACCCCCACCACATTTACATGATCTTTAAAAAAAAAGTGATTATGTAAAGCTTGAAATTTAGGAACAGATATGTATTCAGATCCATTCTGAAGGAAATCAGCCCTGAGTGCTCACTGGAAGGACAGATCCTGAAGCTGAGGCTCCAATACTTTGGCCACCTCATGAGAAGAGAAGACTCCCTGGAAAAGACCCTGATGTTGGGAAAGATGGAGGGCACAAGGAGAAGGGGACGACAGAGAATGAGATGGTTGGATGGTGTTCTTGAAGCTACCAGCATGAGTTTGATCAAACTGCGGGAGGCAGTGGAGGACAGAAGTGCCTGGCGTGCTCTGGTCCATGGGGTCACGAAGAGTCGGACACGACTAAACGACTAAACAACAACAACAACAACAACATGTATTCAGAGGCCACACATAATCTAAGAGATAGCCAATACCCTAAAATCCATACAAAACCAAAACCCATCTCTTTTTCTTTCTCATGCTCATTCAAACTCCTGTCTGCTGTTCTTTTTACACACAGGTCTAACTTGTTCCCTCTTCCTGGATAGAGTATTGAAGTTAGATCACCTCTTCTGATTGTTCCCTAACCTTGTCTGAGCAGCTTGGCTCCTATGGAGACACACCACTTTTCATTTCCCAGGAAGCTGACAGACACTCTTTTTGTCAAGCTTAGGTATTGCAAAGACTTCTCTTTATCTGGGCACTAGGCCCTTAATTTGAAGGGTGACTGTGGGACAGCTCAGTTGGTAACACATGAGACTGTGACTCTCAGGGTCACACTGTAAGAAAAGTGACTAACAAATCATCATCATCATCATAATCATAATACAGTGGTACTTTGGTTCTCAAACTTAATCCGTTCCGGAAGTCTGTTCCAAAACCAAAGCGTTCCAAAACCAAGGTGCGCTTTCACATAGAAAGTAATGCAAAATGGATTAATCCATTCCAGACTTTTAAAAACAACCCCTAAAATAGCAGTTTAACATGAATTTTACTATCTAACGAGACCATTGATCCATAAAATGAAAGCAATAAACAATGTACTGCAGTCACACAATCAATCAATCAATCAATCAATCAATCAATAGCTGGACTGGGTTCCACACGGTCACAAAAACAAAACAAAAAAGCTACAAAAACAAAAATGCAAAATAAAAAGCAAAAACAGACAGACCTCAGCGTAACACTCAAAACGGAAGTGTAACACTCAAAACGGAGCATGTTCGGCTTCCAAAAAAAAGTTTGCAAACTGGAACACTTACTTCCGGGTTTGCAGTGTTTGGGTTCCAAGTTGTTTGAGTACCAAGGCGTTTGAGAACCAAGCTACCACTGTATATTCATTGTTTGGGGTGAAGGTGGCAGGCAGTGTCACATTCTGCAGCCTTGTAAAGAGTTTGATCTTCGCATGCGGGGCCCAACCTCTCTGTTATATTTACATTCAAACAGTTATGAAAATGAATGAACTTTGCACTCTACCTTCCTGCCCCCCCCGCCCCCAAGGTGGAGCAGACAATCTTGCCATCAAGAACAGCCATGTTTGCTTGATGTGAAGAGCCATCTAGTGTGAGTTTATAGCATATGGAAGAGAAGCAAAATCTAAGTGCATGCTTTCATTGGATTGCACAGGGTAATATAGGATGCCATATTAGACCAGACTGGACCATTGGTCCAGCAATGGTAGTAGCATCTGCTCTGACTAGTTATCAGGTTTTCAGGCGGAGAGGTCTCTCTCACCTGGACTGCAAGCCACCCAGGAAACTTAATGTTATGGTCTATCTTACAAACACCACAAAAAAATTTATGAATGAAAAGTAAATCGCAGTGCTGAGAGGGTAGGACTTTGGGGCAGAAATTCAGGACCTCGAATCCTCCAAGTGTCCCTATTTTCCAGGAACAGTCCCAGATTTACAGAAACCGTTCCAGTTTCTTATTTGATCCTGGAATGTCCCGCTTTTCCTTAGGACGTCCCTATTTTCATTGGAAAAATATTGGAGGGTATGGAGTTATATGACACCCCTCCCCCCGAGCCAAAGAGATACAGTGGTACCTCGGGATACAAACACCTCGGGTTACAAACACTTCAGGTTACAGATTTTGCTAACCCATAAATAGTACTGCGGGTTAAGAACTTTACCTCAGGGTGAGAACAGAAATCGCGTGCAGCGGCGCGGCGGCAGCAGGAGGCCCCATTAGCTAAAGTGGTGCTTCAGGCTAAGAACAGTTTCAGGTTAAGAACGAACCTCCGGAATGAATTAAGTTTGTAACCAGAGGTACCACTGTACTATACAACCCTTAGAAGACATCTGAAGGCTGCCCTGTATAGGGAAGTTTTTTAAAAAAATGTTTAATGTTTTATTATGCTTTTATATATGTTGGAGGCAGCCCTGGGTGGCTGGGGAAACCCAGTCAGATGGATGGGGTATAAATAGTACGGATGATGATGATGATGATATAGGATGTCTCTATTAACTGTGTATGGGACCTCACCCAGCAGAATGAGCAGGTCACCCCTTAAACTCTGACAACAGATTTTGACTGACAACAGATTTTGAAGGAAGTAAAGTAATACACATTTCTGGTGCTTTGTTTGGTTTTAAAAATATATATTATTATGAGATGCCAGTACTCGTACCTTGATAAAACTGCCATGGGTGTTAATAATAATAATAATAATAATAATAATAATAATAATATATTATTTATACCCCGCCCACTCCCCAGCCACTCTGGTCGGCTTCCATAGAAACAAAAAATACACTAAAATATCACACGTTAAAAACTTCCCTGAACAGGGCTGCCTTAAGATGTCTTCTGAATGTCAGGTAGTTGTTTATCGCTTTGACATCTGCTGGAAGGGCGTTCCACAGGGCGGGCGCCAATACCGAGAAGGCCCTCTGCCTGGTTCCCTGTAGCTTTGCTTCTCGCAATGAGGGAACCGCCAGAAGGCCCTCGGCGCTGGACTTCAGCGTCTGGGCAGAACGATGGGGGTGGAGACGCTCCTTCAGGTATACTGGACCGAGGCCGTTTAGGGCTTTAAAGGTCAGCACCAACACTTTGAATTGTGCTCGGAAACGTACTGGGAGCCAATGTAGGTCTTTCAAGACCGGTGTTATATGGTCTTGGCGGCCGCCCCCAGTCACCAGTCTAGATGCCGCATTCTGGATTAGTTGTAGTTTCCGAGTCACCTTCAAAGGTAGCCCCACGTAGAGCGCATTGCAGTAGTCCAAGCGGGAGATAACCAGAGCATGCACCACTCTGGCGAGACAGTCTGCAGGCAGATAGGGTCTCAGCCTGCGTACCAGATGGAGCTGGTAAACAGCTGCCCTGGACACAGATTTGACCTGTGCCTCCATGGACAGCTGTGAGTCCAAAATGACTCCCAGGCTGCGCACCTGGTCCTTCAGGGGTACAGTTACCCCATTCAGGACCAGGGAATCCTCCACAACTGCCCGCCTCCTGTCCCCCAAAAACAGTACTTCTGTCTTATCAGGATTCAACCTCAATCTGTTAGCCGCCTCAATCTGTTAACCGCCGTTATTCTTACGTAAATGTGTTTAACTACCACAGCAGAAAAAGTGCACCCTGTTTAGTTCCTGTAGTCGTGATGCTGCTGTGACTGAAATGAAATAAAAATGCAAAACTGCGAGTTGTTGTTTTTTAAATCAGGGTTGGCAAACTGCCTTTAATAATTTCGATGTAACGTATCAGGAATTTGGAAGCCGTTGTAAAGAATGGGATGTTGGTGGTGGTGGCGAGAATATAAAGTTAAGGGTTCGCTTTACTTCAAATGATGGTCAGCAGAGACTGAAGTGACCATGCAAGCACCCCCCAATAAGCCCTGGGTCTAAAATTATCTCGGTGCACCCCTGGATGGAGGAAGATTCAGTAGAACTGCTCCCACCATCCCTGTGACCCGAGTAAATGATGTGCAACTTGAGAACACGTTTGCTGAGGTAATATCAGGTTTTGTTTCGGTTTTTTTAAAAGTTTTTTTATTCAAAATTAAAACAAGACATATTATCCAAAAACATATCATCCTTGTCCCCCCCCCCATTTTTCCTCCCTCCCTCCCCCCCACCCTCCCACACAAAACACCCACACCCCCGACTTCCCTCAGTTCCAGTCTTTGGTTTCTCTGCGACTGCTGTTTTCTGCATGTTACAAAGTTGTATAGATCCTCAAACTATTTAGCTGATTATTATCAGTAAAAAGTTTGTGAATGTTTATTCAAAACCTGCCAAGGAGTCCAGTTCACTTTGTTGCGTCTTCAGATACTTTGTAAAGTGTTCCCATTCATCTTTAAAGTCACAGTTATCAGGTTTTGGCCATGCGTACCTTCCCAAAACCACCTGAAGTGATGCGTCAATGTTACTCCGCTCGGGATCTGATGTAAACAGCACCAGCTGCTCCCAGCACGTATCTCTGGAAGCATGTTGACAAAAACACGCCCTTATTATAGATTTTAATTTTTAAAAAGAAGCGCTGACATTAAACGGAACAAAAACAACTGCGTTATATTTATAAGTTCAGAATGCCAATATGCCAAAGATAGCAAATTCGGAGCCATCACTCCCACAGCGACCATAACATCATCAGGCGCTGCAAATTGTGATTGTTGTCGATTTAACGGCATGGGATAAGTGGAAGGAGTTTGTGTGGGGGTTCAGTCAAGGAGTTGGAACTGAAGCTGAGGGTTTCATGATTAAGCCCACCTTTTTGGAGCAGGAGGAGGGGACCCTACAACCATGTCTCCTTTGCAGATATTAATTAGATTGACTGTTGGCAAATTGAAGCACTCAAGCGGGTTGGGGGGCAGAGGAAAAGAAGGGACAGCACATGCTTATGTCAAAATGTTGCTTGTCTGCATAGTGGGAGGCACACTTACTGTACCTAACTAATGACTCTTGTGTTATCAAGTCCCCTCCTCTCTCTCCTTCCTCCTACCCTGAACCCAGCAGCTCATCTTGAAAGCACAACTCTCACTGACACCCTTTTTCCATCTACTGAGCAAATTGGGAGAGGCAAGGGCCGAGATTGTCAGAGGCTAATGGTGAGATCCTAGATCACTCCTGTGACATTGCTATTGGGGTGGGGAGCACCTGTTTTCTGTGTCTAGGGGGCCCCAGGTTCATCTTTCGGCAGGCTTGCGAATATCCCCCTTTGGAGGTGGTGGACTGCCCTTCCTTGGTGGTTTTGCTGAGGTGGGATGGCCACCTGTGAGGGATTTTTCAGTTGTGATTCTTGCATTGCAGGGGGGTGGACTAGAGGACCCTTGGGGTCCCTTCAAATGCTACAATTCTACGATTCTGTGAAACCCCAGGGAGCCGCTGTCAGTCAGTACTGAGGTAGGTGGAGCAACAGGTCTGGTTCAGAATCAGGCAGCTTGCTATGTTCCTAAAAAATCCACTAATCAGGAATCACAAGTAGGACCTGCAATAAATTGTTGCAGCATGGAGTACAGCTGCTTTGATTCCAGCCCTTACATTCCCTCTCCCATCTGGTCTTCTTTTCATCAACTCCCAGCACTTGAAAAGGTAAAGGTACCCCTGACCGTTAAGTCCAGTCGCGGACAACTCTAGGGTTGTGCGCTCATCTTGCTCTATAGGCCGAGGGAGCCGGCGTTTGTCCGCAGACAGCTTCCGGGTCATGTGGCCAGCATGACTAAGCTGCTTCTGGTGAACCAGAGCAGTGCACGGAAACGCCGTTTACCGTCCCGCCAGAGCGGTACCTATTTATCTACTTGCACTTTGACGTGCTTTAGAACTGCTAGGTGGGCAGGAGCTGGGACCGAACAACGGGAGCTCACCCCGTCGTGGGGATTCGAATTGCCGATCGGCAAGCCCTAGGCTCCGTGGTTTAGACCACAGCGCCACTCGTGTCATATAATTAGCATTATATGGCTGTTGAACAGTCCTCTGTCCCCTTTGGCCTGTTTTTTGTTTCTCCACCCCTTATTTATTTCCTCCTTCTGCAAACCTTGGTGTTTCTCCAAGTTTGCTGGTTCCTCCTAGCTGTGTTTAGGTGATGCTGTTTTGGCAACATCATTCACAAAGCAAAAGATTCACGCATCAAAGCTAGGTAGCAGGGGGAACTCAACCCCTGAAGCTGTTTTCAGCCTGGGAAGGAAGACTTTGTGTGGTGTTCAACTAAGTTTTTTTCCTCAGAATAGGCCAATGGAAATGATTAGACCTGGTTCAGGGCCAGATTCAAGTAACCCGCTCCTCTAGCGAAAGCAGGGGTGCCAACTCGAACAAAACATTGTGGGGGCCCTGCTTAATTGATAACATGAAACGGTGCGCGCACACCATTTGAATGGCAATGCCAATCAACTTTGAGGGGACTCAATATTTATTTTTATTGAGGGGACCAAAGTCCCTGCACCCCCTAGGGGTTGGCTCCTATGGGCGAAAGCCAGCACAAGGACTCTGATTAGTGCAATGGGGATTCCCCCCCCTTTTCTCCCCCTGTGCCTCCCCCAAATCCGCTCTGGGGGGTTAGGAGAACAGCCCACATGGACATGAGAGTGGGGCTGTTCAGTCAGACCAACAGAAATGTTGATGCTAGCCCTAGTGCTCTGCTGAATTCCACTCGTAAGTCACGTCAAGCCATTTCAATGGGTCTGTACTGAGTAATATTTAGTTGAATGCCACCCCTTATTTCCTCATTTTCTACCTGTTTAACGTAATAGTTTCACTTGTGGAATACCAGCATGTTTCTGCACATGTCCCCCAGTCAGTCAGTCCATATTCCATGGCCACTGAGAATACTCAGTTCTCAATGGTTGTGGTTCACGTTTTTCGCTTGATTTTGCTACGTTCGAATCTTGGGTTCCTCTGTAATATTTCTATGGGCAGATGTCAGTTGTGTGGACAGAGCTGCTTCTTTCTTTCTTTCTTTCTTTCTTTATTTATGTATTTATTGATACTTGTCCAAAGATGTACAAAAGTTCATACCCAATACCAAGTATATTTTTATAACAAACTGAAATAAAATAAATTTTTAAAAGAAGAAGAAAGGGGAAATAAAGTAAAAAAAAGGGGGAAGAAAGGAAGAGGAAAAGGGGTGTGTGTGTGTGTGTGTGTGTGAGAGAGAGAGAGAGAGAGAGAGAGAGAGAAGAATAAAGAAATATAAAGACTTCCAGTTCTCTGTCCTACAGCTACATATAGTATTCACTCATTAACTTCCAACCATTCTATCTTTTATAAACTAATATTTTTTTCAATCTTAAAATCCAGATATTACAAGTTCGTTTTATCTTCCATGCAAAAATCCCATAAGAGTTTCCAAGCCGTAATAAAGTGGGGACACAGCTTCTCAACGTGAACCTGGAAATGACCTATCCAGACAGTAAGGTGGATCTTGCTGCCCTTTCTCTATCTATGAGTTTCTTCCTTTTTTCGTCTGTTCCACCCACTTCATTCCATTAGTCTTCCCACATGATTCTCGGTCCCCTGCCCCCCAGGGGTGGAGGAAGGGGAGTGCGGTGGGGGCGGGTCCGCCCCAGGTGTCACCACTGAGGGGTGTGTGTGACAAAATGCTGGGCGGCACTCACAGCAGGGCCTGCAGCGTGCCCGAGCCACACATCTCTCCTGGGAGTGAGGCAGTGGCTTGGGCGCTCGCAGGCTCCGTGCTGCCTCAAACGGTCCGCCTGCCGTCTCCCCCTCAGCTTCAAGGTGGCTGAGGTGGAGGAGGCAGGCAGACTCCTCGGAGGCCCCACGGAGCGTCTTGCCCTGGCTGGCCCCGCCCCTGGGCACAGGGCACGCACGCCACCCCAGGCACCTAATCAGCTTGCTCCGCCGCTGCAGCCACCTGCTTCAATCTGTCATCAGTGGCCATTGAGACCTATTGGTCTGTCCCCTAGAGGTCATTCCCCTTCTTTCCACCCCTGAACATTTTGGGGTTCTCCTGAGTCTGCTGAGAGCAGTGTGGTGTAGTGGTTAAGAGCGGTGGACTCGTAATCTGGTGAACCGGGTTCGCATCTCCGCTCCTCCACATGCAGCTGCTGGGTGACCTTGGGCTAGTCACACTTCTCTGAAGTCTCTCAGCCCCACTCACCTCACAGAGTGTTTGTTGTGGGGAAGGAAGGGAAAGGAGAATGTTAGCCGCTTTGAGACTCCTTTGGGTAGTGATAAAGCGGGATATCAAATCCAAATCCAAACTCTCTGATACCTCCCTCTATGAGTATGTGTGTTTGCCGGCAGTGCCGCCATTTTGATGCCATTTGCGAGCATCTTTGGGGACGGAAATGATAAATAGAGTGAACAATTATTTTGGCTGCACAGCAGTAATGCCCAGGAGGAACCGAGATATCTGCACAGCACACAGCTCCAGGTCAGTGAAATTAGAGGGTTTTGTGGCAAGTGTGTACAAAACCTAATTAACACGTGAACAAAACCCGGCGAAGGTGTAGTAGAAGATCCACAATAGCATTGTAATTCCCTTACTCCTTAGCGTAGTTTCCAACCAGATAGGGCAATAACAGAGAATAAACGAGTTCTTGCTGCTCAGTCGTTTTCCACTAGTAATTCCTCGCTGTCTCCAAAAGTGCAAGCAGAATAATCAATTTTTAAAAAATTTAAAAAGTGGGGGAGGGGAGGAGACTCTAGTGGAGAACACACTTAATAAAAAAGGGATGCTTTTTTGGTGTGTGATTGCTTTAACCTACTTAAAAAAATTAACAGAGCTGTGAAGAATTAAATGTCCCCCCCCCTACTTTGACATCTAAGTCGGTTTCACAAAGCTTGAGTATTACATCAACAGTTTGTGAACTGAGGGTGTGTTGAAGTCGACCCAAATGCCTTTGTTCTTTGTTCGTGGTCACCATAGCTACCATTTCAACTTGCTAACATACTGTTGCTTGCCACCCCAATCTCTGAGCGGTTGGTGTGAGAATCATAGGGTTCTGGGCACTTACCCAGGGTTCATGTTTCCTTTTGGAATGAGGCACAGCAGAGACTGTGGTGTCTTTATGCTATATGGTTTATTTACACATACAGTGGTACCTCCGGTTGCGGATGGGATCCGTTCCAGAGCTCCAGTCAGATCCCAAGATTTTCGCAACCGGAGGTGCCTGCTCTGCGCATGCGTGCGGTGCGGCAGAGTGCTTCTGCACATACATGCGGTGTGGTAGAGGGCTTCTGCGCATGCACGCAGGGCAAAACCCGGAAAAATACTTCCGGGTTTACCGTGTGCGTATCCTGAAGGATACGTAACCAGAGGTGCTCGTAAGTAGACGTACCACTGTATATACAACCTGAGCCTACAACAGAGTGGTCCACAGCATTAAAACACAAGGGGGGGGGGTCTTGTTTCTCCCAAAGCCACAGCCTAGGATTCAAACAGAAATCAAACAGTCCTCCCCAACATTGCTCCGACTCTCTCTCTCTGACTTGCTGCTTTGCTTCTAAGGTCACATTGCTGCAACTCAACTCTGAACTCTGCTTCGTCCTTCTAACTATCTCTGAGTTGAGGGCTCTTCCCTTTGTTTCCCTTAATGGCCCACTGCCCAGGCTGTCACCCCAACACAGGAAAATAGCCTGGTTTATATTTTAATGCTTGTTCATTCCAGGAGTTAGAAGGATCTCGCATATTTCCCCTCGCCTCCCAACTCATAACAATACGTAGTAGCATTGTATTCTTAAAACTCCTTCTTTCCACAGATGCTGCCAAGATTTTTCCTTTGTTCAGATTTGATGTATTTGCACCAGATTTTGCCGCTTTCAAATGGCTGCTTGATTAGGATACTGAAACTTGTAAACGCCTAGGAGCAATTGCCCTCAAATTGCCCCTCTGGCATGATTTGTGCTTACGGTTCTATTTTGAGGGCACCTTCATATTGTTATGGTAGTAATAAATAACAGCAACACATAATGATAATGATAATGATAATTTATTATTTGTACCCCGCCCATCTGGCTGGGTTTCCCCAGCCACTCTGGGCGGCTTCCACAGAAACCAAAAATACACTAAAATATCACACATTAAAAACTTCCCTCAACAGGGCTGCCTTCAGATGTCTTCTGAATGTCAGGTAGTTGTTTATCGTTTTGACATCTGATGGGAGGGCGTTCCACAGGGCGGGCGCCACTACCGAGAAGGCCCTCTGCCTGGTTCCCTGTAGCTTTGCTTCTCGCAATGAGGGAACCGCCAGAAGGCCCTCGGCGCTGGACCTCAGCGTCCGGGCAGAACAATGGGGGTGGAGACGCTCCTTTAGGTATACTGGGCCGAGGCCGTTTAGGGCTTTAAAGGTCAACACCAGCACTTTGAATTGTGCTTGGAAATGTACTGGGAGCCAATGTAGGTCTTTCAAGACCGGTGTTATGTGGTCTCGGCGGCCGCCCCCAGTCACCAGTCTACATGTACCATTATAGCTCCTGCAGCCTTCTCCAACGTTGTGCCATCCAGCTGTTTTGAACTACAACTCCCATAAGCTCCAGTCAGCAGAGAGCATTAGCCGGCAGGCAGGAAAGACGTTTGATCTTATCTTTGTGCAACGTGTAACTAAGCCATCACCAACATAGTGCCTTCCAGATGTTGTTGGGTTACAACTCCCATCATCCTTGACCACTGGCCATTCTGGCTGTGACTGATGGGAGTTGAGTCTAATAACATCTGGATGACAACAGGTTAGACATTACTGGATTAGATCTTCCTTTTTCCCCCTTAAGTGAATGAGGTGCAGCTAAGGACAAAAAGATGATCTGAAGGGAAGAAATGGGACCGTGGGAATGCTTGGAAGAGAATGGAGATTAGATCTTTGCATGCCAAGATAAGCTTAAATTGCATGCGGTGAAGGCAGCCAGCACAGAGAACAAAATAGCCAAGATAAAGAGTGTGAAAAATTAGGGTGAGACCAAATGGAGTTTAAAATGGATCCAGGATGAGGTCACCTCCAGACAGGTGTGGGATGAAGCTCTCTGCCCCTTTCTTCTGAAAGCTCATCCCTAGCTAGTTGTTTCTATGGCAGCACACCTGTACTTGGCCAACTCTTTTGTCATGCAAAGAGATGCTTGGCTAGGGCCATTAACTGAATAAAAAGGGTTGTTTGGAGTCTTTTTTTCTTTTATAGAACCCCACCCCTTACAGATATAAAACCATGGGCTTGGATGAGACTTAAAGACAGCTTCAACGCAACCAATCCTGTAGCAGTATGTTTTTCCTGGATTATTTACTTTACTCCCCCGACCCTTGAAAAATTCCCATGGGTGCCTATGCATACACAGTTAGCCTTCTGTTGGGGGACCCAGCTTGCCTCTCTACTTCCACCCATTGCTCAGGCTGTGGGTGCTTATATAACAAAAACAGTACCTCTGACATACAAGAGGGGGATTTCAATATGCTTGGGGGAACTCCATGTGGGATGATCAGCCTCATACAACCAAAATGCTTAAGTCTATGGCATAAAGGGGTTAATGCCATAGAGTAAGCTGTCCTGCCAGGCTTAACTAAGTCACTCTCCCGCAGTTTGGGAGGAAGGTAATCAAGGACTTTGTTCACTTTCAGTCTGCCTGAGAAGCAGTGACGAGGTTCTGAGCTGGTTGCTGCAGCGCAGGCAGCATGGCTCTTACAAGCCATTCTTGTATTCCTAGACCAATAATTTAGGAACTTTCACCACTGTAACCAAGCCAAGTTGTACTGCCTGTGTTTTCTGCTGTATGGAAAAGCACATGAATCTGACCTTTGGAGAGTTTGTAAGTAAACCATTTTTATCTTACTGAACATGTGGCCTTTCTCTATGCTAAGGGAAGTTTTGGAACTTAGGAGGGCTTATTTTAAAGCTCTAATAGCCTATAATTCCACTCTTTACTTTACTTGGCTTCATGTTTTGTGATTTTAAATCTCTGCTGGGGTTCTCTCACAAAAGAGTACTTGCCCCAAATTTAGATCTTGGCATCCAGGGAATTCTCCATTAATACCCCCCTCCCAACACTCCAAACTTTGCAGAAGTAACACTTTTTTAAGAAAAGAAAAGAAAAGAAAAGAAAAGAAAAGAAAAGAAACAAACCAGCAATGCAGGGACAGGATGGATGGCCAAATGAAAACTGATCAGTTTCTTATAGGTGCTGAGAGTTTGGCACTGTGGTCTAAACCACTGAGCCTCTTGCTGATCAGAGGTTTGGCGGTTCAAATCTCTCCGCGATGGAGTGAGCTCCTGTTGCTCTGTCCCAGCTCGAGTCCTGCAAACCTAGCAGTTCAAAAGCACACCAGTGCAAGTAGATAAATAGGTACCGCTGCGGCGGGAAGGTAAACGGAGTTTCCATGCGCTCTGGTTTCCGTCATGGTGTTCCATTGCACCAGAAGCGGTTTAGTCATGCTGGCCACGTGACCCGGAAAGCTGTCTGTGAACGAACACTGGCTCCCTCAGCCTGAAAGCAAGATGAGCACTGCAACTCCATGGTCACCTTTGACTGGACTTAACTGTCCAGGGGTCCTTTACCTTTACCTTTTACCTAGGGGACCCCTATTCCCCTCACAAAGCTACAATTCTCAGAGTCCCCTGGTCTCCTGCCCCACAACGTGATAACTGCACACTGAATGTCCAGACAGAGCTCTGGTTGCAAATTCCACTGGTACAAATGGTTATTTCTGAATATTATGAACATTCTGAAACAGAGCTTTAATTTCTCCAAAAACATGATCCTAAGAGATGGGAAAGAAATCTCATGTTATAAGAGTTGTGGAGGCTGAGAACTATATTTAGCCATTTCTGTCCCTGGTGTAAGAAAAACAAGCTGCTGGTGAGAATCTGGCCACAATTTCACTCTTTTCAATGTTGCTGCTTTCTCTTATCGCCCTCTTTTTGGGATTCCTGATACTTCCTACTCTTCCATGTTTCTGAAGAAAGTCAGATTTTCTAGTGATGTGACAAAAGGAGAGGTACAGGAAAATGCAGGATGATCATGATGATAATCAGATGGCATCGTTACTGGGATGCTCTGTAAAAAGTGAATTAAATACCATGGAAGCCTTGCAACTTGAATGTTTTGGCTCCCAAATGCCGCATAACCAGAAGTGAGTGTTCCAGTTTGCGAACATTCTTTGCAACCCGAACATCTGACGCGGGTTCTGATTGGCTGCAGGAACTTCCTGCAGCTAATCAGAAGCTGTGCCTTGGTTTCCGAACGTTTTGGAAGTCGAACGGACTTCCGGAACAGATTCCGTTTGACTTCCAAGGTACGACTGTATGGCAGTTCTACACTAAATGTGCAATGTGGAAACACTTTTGGAGACATAAGTAATTTAGCAGGTGGGTTTGAAGATAATGCATTTAGAGCACATCAAAGCCACATTTAAAATGCGTGACTGCCCCGTTAGAATCCTGGGAACTGTAGTTCCCCATACAGTTCTTAGCAGCCTTAACAAACTACAGCTCCCAGGGCTCTTGGAGGGAAGTAAAGATAAAGGGACCCCTGACCATTAGGTCCAGTCGTGGCCAACTCTGGGGTTGCAGCACTCATCTCGCTTTATTGGCCGAGGGAGCCGGTGTACAGCTTCCGGGTCATGTGGCCAGCATGACTAAGCCGCTTCTGGCAAACCAGAGCAGCACACGGAAACACTGTTTGCCTTCCCGCTGGAGCGGTACCTATTTATCTACTTGCACTTTGACATTGTGGGGATTCGAACCGCCGACCTTCTGATCAGCAAGTCCTAGGCTCTGTGGTTTAACCCACAGTGCCACCCATGTCCTTGGGGGGGAGTAATGCACTTTAAATTTAGGTGCTTTAAATATATGGTGTGGATCTGCCCTTTAACGTGATGAGGAAAGCTTGACTTTCTAACTTCCTGCTGCTGTTAAAAGACCTACAAACGTGTAATGGTTCTAGGGGTTGCTCGTGCGTAAGCCGGTGCTTATCTCCCCGGCTGGGTGCAAACACCTGGCTGGGTTGCCTAAGTGAACCTTTTCTGTCCGGACAGCCACTCACCCGTGGCTGACTCAATCGCTGGCAGAATCCGTCAGTGGGCGTTTCTTAAACTTCTTCCAGCAAAGAAGCTCTTTGACGCCTAGTCTCCTCCTACTCTCTCTGCACGAAAGCCTTCTGCGCAAGGAGGGCGTGGGCAACAGAGGACCCCTACTCTCCCTGCTGGTCCCAGGCAAGGAGTCATGGGACTGCCTCGCCGCTTCCCCCATCTGCCCCCATTCTCCACTGGTGCTACGCTGATTCTCTTCCCCAGAAGATGGGCTGCTTCTCCCAATCCCTGGACGCTCTCTGGAATCCCTCTGGCTTTTGCTCTCTCCCTCCGGCACTTTTTTCCCTGACAAAACGGCATTATCAAAAATTAAAAATCTAGTGGCAATCCTACCTTAGAAGCTGCTTTTTAGTGAACTATTCCTAACTTAAATTGCATGTGCACTCTCGGATCTTTCTTTCGCCTTCCACATTTTTGCTGGTTAGGAGCAATTTCAAACGATACCAAGGGGACAGATTGCCACCTTCTGTGGAAAAGCTTGTGGGAGAAGGGAAATGCCAAAGGCCTCCCCCTCTCTCTTAGGAGGCGCCAGTTCCCAGCCTGGAAAGGGCTGGAACGCTGAAAGCCTTTGCTGTGTACAAGCCGGAAGGAGCTTTGTACAGAGTGGAATGCCAGACTTTCTCTGCTCTCCATCATGGTGCATTTGTGGTCGCCTTTGAAAATTCAGAAGAGGGAAATGTAGAGAAACTCCTTAACCCACTGAAGCTCTTGCCCCAACCCTCCTTCCACTCCTTGACCTATGATCAAAGTGAAACCCCGAAAAGCAGATTAGATTGCATTCATCATAGACCTATAAACACATGATGAAGGCAATGTGATGCTTTAAAGGGAAAGGGAAAGATTCACGCAACGCAAATCTGTAGTTATCTTAAACTGAGATGGGCAACCCGCGTAAGGCCTGATAAAGACAAGCAGCTCAAGTTTATCTTTAAAAGGAAACCTTTTTTGGAGTCTCTTAAAACACAGCAAGAACCTTAGGCACAAGCCCAAATCAGAGCTCCTTAAAATAAACTTACAAGAAACAACTTTGATTTGGGCTAGTTAATATCAGGTTCTGCAATGGACCTGAATTTGGTCTTCAGCCTTGCAGTTTTTAGTATGTTTTATTGTGCTTGTACATCATTGTAAACTGCCCTCAGAACTTGATTGAAGGCAGGGATTACAGTACTAGAAATAGAATTGTAGAGTTGCCTATGACAGCAGTGTTTCGCACCAAATGTACCTAACCTGCAGGTAAGACTCCACAAACTGAAAACAGAGTTGTTATTTGTACCTTTGTTACCCATGAAAATCTTTCAAATTTTTTTTTTTAAATTACTGTATACAAATACGCTAAACAACCCTTATCTGTATATAAAAAAGACAACAATTACGATAGCATATTCTCTCGGAAATTTAAATTCCAACCATTTACAAAGAGAATCCAACATTTCAACAAATATATCTGGTTGAGATACCTTCTCTGCCTGTCCAGTTAGGAGCACCACCGTTTAAGACAGTTATTGACAAGCTGGAACGTGTGCAGAGGCAGGCGACCAAGATGATCGAGGGTCTGGAAACAGGCCTTATGAGGAATAGTTGAGGGAGTTGGGTATATCTAGCCTGGTAAAGAGGAGGCTGGGAGCTGTCTTCAAATATCCCAAGGGCTGTTGCATGGAAGATGGAGCAAGCTTGTTTTCTCCTGTTCCAGAAGGTAGAACCCAAAGCAATGGATTCGAATGATAAGAAAGGATGTGCCGACTACACAGTAGGAAGAACTTTCTGACTGTAAAAGCTGGTCAGCGGTGGAAAAGACTACCTTGGAAGGTGGCAGTGCTGTATTAAACCCTGTGGAGGCTCCTGGCAGTTGAAATCTCAAGCGGGGCGCCTCACAAATTATCTCCTAATATCCAGAGGACGAGATTGTTGGATAGTGTTCGCGAAGCTACCAGCATGAGTTTGACCAAACTGCGGGAGGCAGTGGAAGACAGAAGTGCCTAGCGTGCTCTGGTCCATGGGGTCACGAAGAGTCGGATACGACTAAACGACTAAACAACAAATACGTTTTTGATTTTATAATTAATAAAAATAATTAATATTATTTTGATCTGTTGTTGTGGGGCCCCTAAAAGGCATGGGGCCCCATAGGCCACTGCCTGCTCTGCCTGTTTGGTAATTTGGCACTGGAAGGCGGTGGACTGTTCTTCAGTGAACATACAAGTGTGGATGGGATTTTTTAGCTGCAATTCCTGAGGACTAGATGACACTCAAGGTCCCTTCCAACTCTGCAATTCTTCGATTCTTCCTTGTGTACAAACGGAATGCCCAAAAAGGGCTATGGTGAGTCACCACAGCAAGATGCATCACCGAGTGGCCATTTGCATCTGGGTCTCCCAACTCCTAGATCAGTTTTCCAGCCGTGAAGCTTCCTTCCGACACCACACATGTACTCAGGTATACAAGGTCACAAACGGCCTCGGCCCAGTATACCTGAACGAGCATCTCCACCCCCATCATTCAACCCAGACATGGAGATCCAGCACCGAGGGCCTTCTGGCGGTTCCCTCCCTGCGAGAAGTGAGGTTACAGGGAACCAGGCAGAGGGCCTTCTTGGTAGTGGCACCCGCCCTGTGGAACGCCCTCCCATCAGATGTCAAGGAAATAAACAACTACCTGACTTTTAGAAGATATCTGAAGGCAGCCCTGTTTAGGGAAGTTTTTAATGTTTGATGTTTTATCACATGATGATGATGGTGATGTTGGGAGCCATCCAGACTGGCTGTGGAGGCCCAGCCAGATGGGCGGGGTAGTAGTAGTAGTAGTAGTAATAATAATAATAATAATAATAATTATTATTATTAATGGGAGAGGGCAATAAAACTTCCTGAAAGACGCATGAAGAAGCAGATTGGCAGTTACTTTTCTCTCATATAAAAATAAAAAAATCATAAAAAATACAAAGCAGCTTACAAAAGCTATGCATAAAATCAATGCAATTAAAAACATATTATTATTATTATTATTATTTTAAATCAGAGAACAGCTAACTCTTATGATAACCAAGTCGGTACATCATGAGACACTTAATGTCAGAGCTGTGGGTTCAAGCCCCATGTTGGGCAAAAGATTCCTGCATTGCAGGGGGTAGGACTAGATGACCCTTGTGGTCCCTTCCAACTCTAAGGTAAAGGTAAAGGTACCCCTGCCCGTACAGGCCAGTCTTGACAGACTCTAGGGTTGTGCACTCATCTCACTCTAGAGGCCGGGAGCCAGCGCTGTCTGCAGACACTTCCGGGTCACGTGGCCAGCGTGACGAAGCTGCTCTGGTGAACCGGCACGAGAGCAGCACACGGAAACGCCGTTTACCTTCCCGCTATAAAGCAGTACCTATTTATCTACTTGCACTTAAGGGTGCTTTCGAACTGCTAGGTGGGCAGGAGCTGGGACCGAACGACGGGAGCTCACCCCGCCACGGGGATTCGAACCGCTGACCATGCGATCGGCAAGTCCTAGGCACTGAGGTTTTACCCACAGCGCCACCCGCGTCCCTCTTCCAACTCTACAATTCTGTATATTCTTGATTGCCTGCATAAACCTGGTGGAATAGAAAAAGTATTCAGCAGGCACTTGAAAGCTGAGATAGAAGGGCCCCGACTCAATCTCTATTGGCAGCGTATTCCAGAAGACTGGACTGATGACACTAAAGGCTCCTTTTCTTGTCGCTGTCCGAATGAGCCTTGGCAGCCCAGGGAGTGACGAACAACACTCCTGCGGATGATCCTGCAAACTATGGCTTGCAATCCTGATAACAGGCATTTATTATTTTTTAAACACTTATATACCACTTTGTATTTTAAAAAATGCCACAGCAGTGTACAGAGACAATGACCTGGTTCATACACCACACTTTGCCAAAGCATTGCAAATATACAAGTGTGAGGAATCCCAAAGAGGGGAGGGTGACTGCTACAATCCCTCTCCCTAATCTTCCTGCTGCTATGAGCTAAGCTATGGTTTGGTTTTATGTGTTGACCAAACCTGGACTTATGGTTTGTCTCCTCCAGACAAACCACAAGCTATACACCCAAGGATAAACCTTGGTTACAGCTCACGAACTGTAAGGAGCAAGAGAAGCCTCGAACCCGGGTTCAGACAACCAGCTAAGCCAAACGATGGCTTGGTAGTACTGCAGCAGGACTGTGGCAAACGTAAAGCAGCAGCTGTGAGCTCTCCAGGAATCCTCACACTTGTATGTTTGCTTCAAATCATAGTTTAGCTTAGCGTTAGGTGCAATCGCTAAGCTAAATGTGCAGTTCAATAAAAACCATTCTAATGCACATTAGCGTTTTTATTGAATTGTGCAATTCGGTAAAAACCATACCACAAAACAGAAAAAAACCAAAATCATAACACAAAAATTCACAATCATATCCACTGTAGGTGCTGCTTTGTGTTTCCTATCCAATATTGATGGCCTGGGAATGCCTGGGCAGATAGATGAGTGTTAAACACATCCTGACAGCATAACAGAGTTGGCAAGTCAGCTACATTCCGCTCAGTGGGCCTTACTTCTGAGTCAACATGAAGTAGGGCGCTTCAGTGGCTTAATTTATTTTCTTATTTGTTAAGATTTCTGTTCTGCCTTATAGCCAGCGGCCCTGAAACCAGCACACAGCAAGTAGCTTAAAACAATAAAGACGGCGACCATAAAAACCATCAGAGCATTAGACAGAACACTAAAACCGGCTGGTTAAAAACGAATCAGAACAGCAGAAGGCAATTAAATGTGTCTCGACCCTTATTAAAAGTTATTATTTATTTTATATATTTGCTACATTTATATGCCACCTTTACCTTTCAAGGATGGGATGCGGGTGGCCTAGGACTTGCCAATTAGAAGGTCGGAGGTTCGAATCCCCGCAACGGGGTGAGCTTCCGTTGCTCAGTCCCTGCTCCTGCCAACCTAGCAGTTCGAAAGCACGTCAAAGTGCAAATAGATAAATAGGTACTGCTCTGGCGGGAAGGTAAACGGCGTTTCCGTGTGCTGCTCTGGTTCGCCAGAATCGGCTTAGTCATGCTGGCCACATGCCCCGGAAGCTGTACGCCGGCTCCCTCGGCTAATAAAGCGAGATGAGCGTCGCAACCCTGGAGTCGGTCACGACTGGACCTGATGGTCAGGGCTCCCTTTACCTTTCAAGGTTCTCCTCCTCCCCATTTCATTTTCACAACAACGCTGTGAGGTAGGTAACTGGCCCAAGGTCAACCCAGTGAGCTTCATGGCTGAGTAGAGGATTCGAAGCCTGGTCTCCCAGGTCTTAGTCCAACACAACAACAATTATGCCAGACACTGGAGGCACAGGCAGCAGGGCAGAGTTGGGCTGGAGCTAAGAAGGGTACTGGTGTACCTGTGTAGCAGAGAAGCATAAAACTGTACAGTCAGAAGGGACCACAAGGATTGGCCAGTTCCAGTCCAACCCCCTGCAATGCAGGACTCTTTCTCCCCATGTGGGGCTTGAACCCACAACCCTGAGATTAAGAGCCTGGCGCTGAGCTATCCCTCAGAGAGTTTTGCAACAGGAAAGCCACCACTGGAAAGGCTCTGTCTCCAGCAGGGATGGGAAACTTTCTTCAACACATCCCCTTCCTGGCAGCTTTCCAAGGGCCACATGACAGAGGGGGCGGGGCCAGAGGCAAAAGCGGGCGGAGCAACAAACGCAAATATTACCATTTCCCAGCAGACACTGGGACACACTCACATCTGTCACAGATGCTTCCGCTGAGTTTCCTGCATTGCAGCGGGTTGGACTAGATGACCCTTGGCGTCCCTCTCAACTCTTACATTTCTGTGATTCTATACCCTTCTCTATCCTCCATCCTGATATGCAAGATTTCAAGGACAGAAACATTTGGAGCGCAAAGCAGAGCCAGCAAGGCGGAAAAAGGCTGGGTAAAGTTCCTGGAAGGCTGCATTTGGCCCGCTCCCAGAGGTTCCCCAACCTGGTGCCCTCCAGATATTATGAACAACAGGCCCCATCAGTGCCCTCTAGCTACAATAATGCAGGTTGTAGCTCAAAGCATCTAGAGAGCACCAGGTTGGGGAAGGCTGTGGCACAACACACCGGGAAGGATTTTGGAGACAGATTCCAGCTGGCAGGCAGGTTCATATTTGCCGGACGAGTGAGGCTTGGTTATTCTATTTCATATCACAATTTTTCATGTTCATTTTTTTTAAAGCAGCCATCCCCTTGGTTTTGCACTATAAAATTTCACCTGCCTTTTAGGTTTTGCTCTTTGCTGGGGGGGGCGCGGGGGGGGGGCTCACAGCCTGGGTATCAACGATATTTTGTGTTCTTTTTATTTTCCTTCCCAAAGGCCTTTGAGGAGCCAAACAAAGACTACCACATGCAGAAACTTCAGCCCTTCAAGGCTGCCTCTCTCTCTTTTTTCCTCCTTCCCCCGTGTGGAAAAAATTGTCAGATGTTGACAAATTCTTTCCCTGAGCCTCCACTCCCCCCTTCCTTCCTCCTCTTTTCTTTTTGGAAGGGGAGGGGGAAAGGAAAGACAGGTTTTTTTTGGGGGGGGGGTAGAGAGACGGAAGGAAGAGAGCGAAGCCTCTTTCACTTTGGAATCAAATGTTAAGACAGCTTTGGAAAATATGCCATTGGCCTTCGATGTCTCCCTTTGCCCAGTGGGTGGATTGGACGGGTACATTATTTTGAGGGTTCTCTCTCTTTCTCCACCACCCCACCCCAGGCATTTGAAACCTCCTCCAAGGTTTTCTTTCTCCTTCTCTTTCTTCCCCTGAATATTTGTTCTGCAGTACCATTACAAAAAGAAAGAAAGAAAAAACCCCATCTCCCTTCTTCCTCTTCTTCTTCTCTGCCTCGTGTGGAAATGTGCAGGGGAAAGTTGCCTTCATTTATAATAAGGTGGAAGGTTCTGTGTACGGTATTTCTCTCTCTCAACTCCACGCCACCAGACAGGAGAAGCAATTTGCTTTTTTTCTTTTTTTCAAGGAAAAAACCCACACAACTCCAGCAATTTAGATGACTTTGCCTATCCGCGCACCCCGCCTTTCTCTGTAAAGAAGCAATAGCTCCCACTTTACACGCAAGAGAAAGGTTTTGGGCATTTGAAAAAAGAGAGAAAAAAGGGGGGGGAGGAAACAATGCAATAACATCTTTCCACGCGCGCGAGTGGGGCGAGGGCACCCGTCGCACCACAGCGAGCGACTTCGTAGTATTATCTTAGTTTCTTTGTATGGAGATTCCATTCAAACTGTTCAGCGTGTCACCAGTAACCTTCCGCCAAAGAGGAGGAGGGGGAGAAAAAATAGTCCCAAGCTACTCGTCACCCTTCTGATGGGTGCGGAGGTGGGGGGTGGGGGGGAAATATATGTGAGCACGAGAGAGAAATTGCTTGCAACTCGCTTTTTTTTTTTTTTTTGCTGCGGCTACGCCACCCTTTTATATTTTGCACCCAAGCTCCCTGTTCCCCTGAGCATGGCTAGAGTGCATTTGCCAACACTGCCCCCAAACTCCCCTTTTTAATTTTTTTTTAAATTGCAATCTTTCTTTTCCTCTTTTCGCTTCAGTCAAGACACAGTGTAGCCTTGCAACGAGCCTTGCCTCATTGGGCGCAGAGATTGCGAAGGGAACGCTCTCTCTCCCCCCCCCCGCCTTCTCCACCTAACCTGAGCAAACGGAAGCGCCGGGCCGGCTTTGACGGGCGGCTCGGCGGAGCCAATGGCGTGGCGGGGAGGCTTCCCAAAATGTGTGGGCGGCCAATGGGCTGCGCAGGGGGGCCGGCTCGCGGGGAGGCTAGCAGCTCAGGTTGACAGTGACTAGTCCCAGTGCAGGGAAGTGCAAGGAGGGAGAGAGAGAGAGAGAGAGAGAGAGAGAGAGGAGGGGATGAGCTTCAAAGTTCGAGGCTTCCTCTCATTGCAGGGAATTTCCCCCCTTCTTCTTTGAAGGAAGGGGAGAGGAGAGAAGGGAGATTGCAATAAAAGCAGCCTCTGGGAAAAAGCTTTGCAATTGCAGCTTGCTTCCCCTCCCCTTTCTTTGCAAAAAAAGGGGGGAGGAAAAAAATAAAAGAAAGCAGCAAGCTCGTCTTCTGCTATTCCCCCTTTTTCCTCCCTCTAAATTCTGACTCTTTCCTTTTCACCTTCTCTCTATCTCTCCCCCCCCCCAACAACCCTTCACACTCCTCCTCTTCTTCTTTCCTATTTATTTATTTTTTTGCCTCCCCCCCCAACCCCAACCCCCAATGCCAGCCATGATAGAGAAGGGCCCGGAGATCTCAGGCAAAAGAAGGGGCAGGAACAATAATGCCAGCAGCCAGGCGAGCGGCGCTGCTTCTCAGGGCGCCTCTGCCTCCGTCGCAGCCGGCAGCGCCAACAATGGGAATAATAGTAAAAGTTTGGCATCGGCGGCGGCGGCGGCGCCCAATGGCAATGGCAGCAGCGCCGCCAACTCTTGGGAAGAGGGCAGCTCGGGGTCTTCCAGCGATGAGGAGCATGGTGAGTCTCCCGGGGATATTGGGGTGGGGGGAGGAAGGGATGGAGAGAAAATTGAGAAGGGGGGTGGGGAGGAAACTCTGCAGACTTCTGGAAATAGGCGCATGGTTTTTGTAAAGCAAGCATTCTTATTTTTAAATCAGGAGCGGGGGTGGAGGGAAGCAAGGGAGGAAATCGAGCAGAGTTTGCCCCCCCCCAAAAAAGCTTGCAGACTTTTGGGAATACAGGCATGGCAAGCATTTTTTTATTCTTCTTCTTGCTTGTTTCCACATCAGCAGGAGGAGGCATGAGAGTGGGACCCCAATACCAAGCCGTCGTTCCCGACTTCGACCCTGGTGAGTCATTTTCCGTGGATCCTGCGTGCTTATTTTTTTTTTTTTTTTTGGCGTCTCGTCTGGACGAACCGCGAGTAGTTTTGAGGAAGTCCTACTCGGGAGTAGGCCCGTTGGAGTGCATGGGCCCAAGTGGGTAGTCATGGGTGGCCATTAATTCCAACCGGGGCTGCTCTGAGCGTGGCTGATCCGAGGTCTGCCTCTCTCTGTGCACAACCCGCCCCCCCCCCTAATCCTTCGCCATTTGGAAGGGGGGAAAGGATCTGATCTGGTGCCTATTTTTTTTTTTTTTTTTTGCTTAGGAAGTAAATTCCGTGGTGCTTCCTCCCAAGTAAAACGTGTAATGGATTGGGGAATGGCTAAAGTCATTTTGTGTGAGAGATTGCGAACTCAAGGGTGGAAGGGCTTTTCCTTCCTTTTGTTATAAAAGTATTTTTTTTTAAAAAAAAAGTGTTGTTGTTTCCCCCACCCTGTTTAAGAAGCAGGAAGATGACAACTTTTGCCCCTTCCCCTCTGTGTTTACCCTGCTGTCCAAGGAAGGAACAGCAAGGGAAGGGGGGGTTTGGAAAAGCAGAGAAACGTGCTTGGGAAACGTGCCACCACACTTGATGATAAAAGTGGGGGGGGGGGAGAGAGACGATATATTATGGGTTTTTTACTTCTTTGAAAATCTTCCCACAAATCCATTCTTTAATATCTCTTCTTTTCCCCCCTTTTTTCTCTCTTCCTTTTAGAAAAACAAAGTGGATTTTTCAGGGAGGAGAAAAGATTAATATTCTCTCCTCCCCCCCCCCCCATTTCCACGCTTTGCAGGTGTGGTTACTATTTTCATAATTCACATTGGCGGAGTGGGGGGGGGGAGGAACCTGCCCTTTATGAAAATCCGGTGCCAGTCGACTCCTTTAGACTCCTCCCCGCAACCTCTCTCTCTCTCTCCCCCCCCACTACCAATTATTTCACATGCAATTGACCTAAATCCAATTACTTTTACAATTATTGTTATTAAATAAGCGGTTCGCGTTGGTTAGGTTGTCCAGAGAGGTGCGGAGGAGGGCAGGAATCTCCTACTTCTTTTAATGACGGATTTTTAGGGACGAGTGGAGTAGAGGACAAAAAGAGAGAGACAGGGAAGAAAAGAAATCCAGTTAATAAAAACAACAGAAGTCTTTCCAGGGGGCGCTTTATAGACTGGGTGTCAAGCAGAACAACAGATTTGTCCAGCGAGAGATGGCGAAAGGGGAGTGTTTGCTCCCCCCCCTTTAAAAAAAAATATCTCTCTGTACGTGGATATATGGTGTAGGGTTTTTGGGAGTGGAGGAGAACAAAACAGCCTCGTTCCTTTATTTAGGATGTACAGACTTATTGTAATCAACTGTTTCTGTTCTTGGGGGTTGGGAGTGGGAGAAGGAAGAAAAAGCTAGTTCCCCAATGCTCTCTGTATACTTAATCTCTCCCTCAGTTTCCCCTACTCTTAATTTAAAATGGAAGGGGTTGGGGGGGGGGAGAGAGAAACCTGGGCAAACAAAGGAATTCAAGGTTTCCTGTAAGGCAGATAATTTATTATTTTTAATGTGTGTTTGTCAGGAGCCGTGCTACAGCCTTTACTTCCTTAGTTTTGAAACGGAAAGGCTCCCAGTTCTTCCTTTGCAACTATAGCTTAATGCTGTCTTCCTGTAAAACAAGCAAAACAAACGACAACAACCCACCACCCCAATCCCTGCCCCACCCTGCAACCCCCCCACTGTCTCGGTCTTAACATGAGAGCTGACTCCAGCATGTAGCTAACTTGATTGAATCCTTTGTTTCTGGACTTTTCAAAAATAATAAGCCCAACGAAAAAGAGCGCCCAGTCTTCCCCCCCCCCCTTGAAAAGTATGAGATTTCTTTTCTTTTTTTTTAGCACGACCCGCAGGAACTCCGGATAATTGATTTTTTTCCCTAGTTTGCTGACCGTCGTAATTTGTGATAGCGCTCGCAGATTTGTAGGGCTGGTGTAGTTGTGCAGGGCTGGGATTTAGGATGCCCCTGTTTTAAGAATTGGGAGAGCTGGAGGGGTTCCTGCAGGTCATGTAGTCCACCCCCTTCCTCGATGCAAAAATCCCACAGGCAGAGCATCCTCAGGGGTATAGCTGTCCAACCATCTGTTTGTAGTCCTAGTTCATGCGGGTGACATTGTTGAGCCGCTTGTGCCATCAAGAGATTCCTCCTCTTTTTATTTTTTTGCATCCGAAATCTCCCATTAAAGCTTCTCTTTCCTCCCCTCTGTGGGGCAGCTCTTCAGATATCTGAAGAGTGTGTCTTCCACCTTGATCTTTCCGTATTCGGGCTAAACATAACTCGGCTCCCTCCATCCTTTCCTCTTAAGACATGTTTTCCATACCACTGGCCATGCTCGTCGTGTCCTCCTCTGAACCTGTTCTTTTTTTCCTAAGTGCAGAGGCCAGAACTGGATGTGGTACTTGGAATAAAGTGCAGCTATTACTTCTTGCGCACTTGGGGGTGCATTTCAAGCAAGATCACTCTGTCAAAACAGTGAAATGATCTCTCCACCCCCCCTTTCCCCAAAATGCCCTGTACTTGATGTTCTCCCAGATTCATGGAGGTAGAGGAAAGCCCGGATGCGCTACTGAGAGTTCAGTTGTGCTGGCTGCTGCTAGTGGAACGGAGTACTTGAATCTGGCCCTCGGAAACTATGGCTCTATGAATAACAGCTTCAAACTGCGTTGGCCTTTTTTGCCGCTGCATCACACCACGGATTCGCATTTCCGTTTGTGATCAGTTGCAATCGCAAGCTCCTTTTCGCATGCGTTACTGGCAGGCATTGCCATTTGATTTCTGTTTTGCCCAAATGCAAAACTTTTGCATTATTGAATTTTACTTTGCTGAGTTCCAACGTTCGTGTGTCGGCTGCAGTGTGTAGGTGTGTCATGCGAACGCTTCCCGCTCTCCTCCCGGGGCTGGAAAAGGGTTAGTTTAACCTCTGGTTTGCTAGTAAAACTGAATTACTGTGGCGCGAAATGATGCAAAACTGAATTACTGTGTTGTGAAATGATGCATATGTAAAAAGTGTGCCATCGATATAAAAAGTTTGGAAAGTTAAGTCGCTGATAAATTTAAATCTTGCCACAGCCACAAACTTGCCAAACGCTTGATCCTATGCTTACTTATTCAGAAGTAAACACAACTGGTTCAGTGGATGTGGATGTATTCATGGGAGTTTATTTGGTTTCAAAGAATGTTAATCTTAAAACTTAAATATGAGAAGGTCATTTCGTCTGGCTGTTCACCAGAAGGTTGGTGGTTCGAACCCATCCAGGGACAACTGTGGGCTGGGGGGTTGGACTAGATGACCCTTGGGGCCCCTTCCAACATTATGATTCTATGATTTTATGAAAAATGCCCACCTACCTTACTGGGTTGTGTTGAGTATTGCTGACAACGTGTGATTCAAAAGTGCTGTATAACACTCAGAAACACTTAAATGTACTATATTAATGTGAAGGACCCTGTGAAACATTGGGGGTGGGAAGAAATATAATGAAATCATTTTGTGTGGTGGGTTTTTTTTTTTTTTACATTTATAGTCTATCTTCAGTTCAAGGGAAATGGTCTTTCTCCTCGCTCTCTCTTCACCCCCCTTTTGTCTCTCAACAACCATGTGAGAAATCTTAGGTTGAGAGATGGTGACTGGCCCAAGGTCACCCATTCATGGTTGGACAGGATTTTGAACCTGGGTTTGTTGACATTCTGAACTGGGGCGGCTCAACTTCTCATCGCACCTGGGCCTCAAAAGTACTTTGACACAGAATGTGTGGGCTGCACAGTGCCTTGTCACGTGTGTGTGTGGGGGGGGGATTGAGGCCAAAAATTGACACACGCCCCCAGCCTTTACACTGCCTTCCCAACCCAAAGCCCACTAACAAGACTCTGGGCTTTGGGAAGTAGGTGCCAGGCTAGGGTTCGAAATTAGCAGGGCGCCAGCCGCGTTTTGCGCCTAAAGATTCTCCGTTTGTGAGGACCTCCAAAAGTCGGGGGTGCCAATTTTTTTGTGCCTGGCTGACACTAAAGGATTACTGAAATGTCTGTGCTTCGAAGCCTTGAAGTATACGTTAAGGATAGACAATACGTTAAAGAGTTTAACAATAAAGAGTAGAGTGTTTTGAAAACTGTACGGTCCTAATATATTTTGATGTAAACACCAAATTAAACATGTATTAACAAATTTCTGCTAAAAAACATTAACAATGTGAATTAACTTATGTGTATTGTGTGTTAATTCATACTTTTCAAAATAATAACGAAAAAGTTCTGCCACTAGGCATTCTGTTTTGGCACCCACAACCCAGGTCCCAGAAGCCATTTGGCTCCTAGCTTTTCTTTCCCAGTTTCTTAACCCGGCTGGCAAGTCCTGCAGTCCTCCCACCTCCTTCCCAACCCTGGAAAAGTGCTAACTAGGCTTGCCAGGGGCCGCCCAAAAAGGCTTGGAGGGCCGCATTTGTGCGTTGCAACACCCTGCTCTAAACCACACTTGCCCTGATCTAAGCTTTTTATGCCTTGTATATGCTTGTTTAGTGTTGCATGAATCCCTCCCTAGACCGTGACCATGTGTTGTATGCACACACATCTGGTTTTCCATGTGTACATGTGTGTGTGTGGAGCAGCTGGCTATACATATGGCAGCACCAGGTACATGTGTCTTTGTCGCACACAATTAACATCAAAGGGGATTCCCACAGTGGGACACTCCCCATGTAGGAAGCTCTTCCTGGATGAAGGTTACAGGCAGGGCCAAAATCGCAGAGGAGATTTCCTGCCCCCCCCTTTCCCGCCCCCAAGTTATAGAGGGTGAGTGTCTGAATTGGGCCCATGAGCTAGAAAAGCTCGCATCCTCTTTCCCAGGTGTATTTTCCAGATCAAAATTGCTGCTATTTGTAGGGGCAGGTAGAAGGCACCCAGGGATGTGTAAATTTGCATGTTTTTCCCTTTTGGGCAAAGAGTTTCCGCACTGGGGAGGGCTTTTGGCTTGTAAAGGTTTTTGTGTCTGTTGGCTGTTCTCCTGCACCGCAGCCCTGATTAGATTTACTTCCCTACATTTCTTTTAACCTTTAAGGAAAACCAAATACCTGCAGGAGATCCAATCAAGGACCTCTCAAAGTCTTGCCTAATTTGATCCTTTTGTACTCTTCCCTCCCCCACCTCTCCCAACGCCTCCTGCCCCAGTTCTGTAGGTTACAGTGGTCCAACCATTATATGCTGAAAATTAAATCTGGGTGTTGTGTTTTAACTTTTGTGGCCACTGGTTGGCTCTAATTGCTTCTGAAGTACAGTGGACGCTCGGGTTGCGAACGAGATCTGTGTGGGAGGCATGTTCGCAACCCGCAGCGTTCACAACCTGCAGTGCCGCGTCTGCGCACGCTCGGGTTGCGATTTGGTGCTTCTGTGCATGTGCAAAGTGTGATTTAGTGCTTCTGTGCATGCGTGATCACCGAAACCCGGAAGTAACCCGTTCCGGTACTTCCGGGTTTTGGTGCGTCTGTAACCCAAAGAAATTCAACCTGAGGCGTCTGTAACCCGAGGTTTGACTGTAGTAGGTTGTTTCCTTCCGCAATAAACTTGTTACTGAATATTTTTGTGAGCTGGTTAGAGACATTCTTAGGTGGAGGTGCTGAGATGTGTCTGAGCAGCATGTTCCTCTTGTAGAGCTATAATCCACAAGTTTCTTTTTGGGGAGGGCCCCCTCAAACTAGATTGAGTTTTGTAGTGTGGTTATTATATTTTGGTCATCTCATTGCTCCAAGTTGGACTGGCCCCTGCAGCTGTCAGGCATGTTGCATGGGGACCATTTTTACGTTGCATCCGTGTGACGTGGCAAATGACACCGTTATTCCCCAGGCAATCCATTCGTCTCATGTATCTCCTTTCTGCAGATGTGGCTAGGCCACATGGAAGTGGTTCCTAAGCTGCAATAATACAACTATTTTTTCTGGGTTTGAGAGTTTCATGGAACTAACTGTGAATTTATTGTTAGAATAGGCCCTCTTATGTGTGCACTGTTGGGGGTGGGAAAACATATTCCCCACCGAACTCCCATCAGTCTTAAAGCTTTCACATTTTTAAAAAGAGAGACGGGATATTTTGTTGCTTGGAAAATAAGATGGGGTTACACTCAAGGTCCTGGCTGTAGGCTTCCCCATGGCAGCTGGTTGGCCTTCTCTGAAAACAGGATGTTGGATTTGGGGCCCTTTGGCCTTATTCCACAGGGCTCTTCTTAGGTAAATTCTAACTTGTTAGGAATTTGGATACTTGGCTGTTGTAAATGGGATTGCATGTACAGAATTATAGAATTGCAGGGACCCTGAGGATCATCTAGCCCAGGCATGGCCGAACTTGGCCCTCCAGCTGTTTTGGGACTACAACTCCCATCATCCCTAGCTAACAGGCCCAGTGGTCAGGGATGATGGGAATTGTAGTCCCAAAACAGCTGGAGGGCCAAGTCTGGCCATGCCTGATCTAGCCCACCCCTGTGCAGTGCAGCAGTATGCTACTGTCCCGTAAGGGAATCGAACCCGTGACCTTGGCGTTATTAGCACCACACTCTAACCAAGTGAGAACCTTAATTTACTTTCCGCAAAGATGATTATCACATTTTTTAAAATCTCCCTGTCGCCCTTCCCCACATTTACAAAAGCCTGGTGTCCTCCAGATGTTGTCTGCAGCTGATGAGAGTAACATCCCAAAAAAACTTTGGATAGGACCAGGTTGTGTGAAAGGCTAGCTCCCCCCCCCCCACTTGGGCTTCCATCAATTGAGAGTCATGCATACTACTTTTATATGAACTAAAAAACACCTTCTTAATGATGCACTCTACTAACTGGGGTAAAGACCTGTCAAATTACTTGATGGAGCTTGCCACCAAGGTATTGCTTTAACTTGCACAAATGTCAGTGATGTCAAGTTAATCTTTCCCAGAAGTGTTCTTGTCAACTAGTTCTTGAACGTCAGCATTTTTTTTGGGGGGGGGGGTAAGTAAAATGTTTAAGCCTCTCCTTGAAGCAGTAAGGAAATTGGTATGGAAAATACCTTGTGTGTTCTGCCTCCCAAGTGCCTAAAAATTTGGTGCCGTGGGTATCTAGAATTAGGGGTGCTCTTCCTGTCCTGTCTTTTAACTTTTTGTGACTATTTTTTTTTTAGCTGTCTGATGGTTTCAATATTAGGCAGAACGACAGGACGCACATTTGGTGTTAGTAGCTTAAATGATATCTGGTTAGGGTTAGTTATTCAGTGTTGGCTTAAATCAGTAAGGTTGATGCACACCTAAAGTATTTGCTATGTGCTTGCTTGACCCAAGTGTACCATTTTAGCTATTCTAATGGTGTGTAATAGTTATTTGACCTTGTGCAGGCACAGGGGCGATTCAGCTAAAATCCTAACCCAACCAATCGCTTTGATCTGTGGAACTTGCACTTATACAAGGGCCACACAATGTTCATTTCACATTGTAAGGAGCCATTTACAGTTGCATATTCCTGCATTGCAGGGGGTTGACCTAGATCAGGGGTAGGCAACCTAAGGCCCGGGGGCTGGATGCGGCCCAATCGCCTTCTCAATCCGGCCCGTGGACGGTCCGGGAATCAGCATGTTTTTTACATGAGTAGAATGTGTCCTTTTATTTAAAATGCATCTCTGCGTTGTTTGTGGGGCCTGCCTGGTGTTTTTACATGAGCAGAATGTCCTTTTATTTAAAATGCATCTCTGGGTTATTTGTGGGGCATAGAAATTTGTTCATTTATTTTTTCCCCAAAATATAGTCCGGCCCCCCACATGTTCTCAGGGACAGTGGACCGGCCCACAGCTGAAAAAGGTTGCTGACCCCTGACCTAGATGGTCCTCTCAGGTTCCTTCCAACGCTACAGTTCTGTGATTCCTTTAGTGTGGCGTCACCCGATCTTTGGAACTCCCTGCCTATTGACATTAGGTCGGCACCATCATTGTATCCTTTTAGCCACCTGCCAAAAACTTTTCTGTGTTTCGGCAGGCCAATCTGGAGACGTGATTTGGTTACATCTGTTTTTTAAACTTGTCTCAGATGAGACTAGTGTTAGAAACTCAGATATATAATCAAATGGCACCTTAAACCTAGGTTACGGACACCACAACAGAATGTCTAGGCACATTTTTTGTGTGAATCTTCTTCTTCTTCTACTACTACTACCACTTTTAAAGAAAAAACCCTCAAAGCGGTTTATAACACATTAAAACATCAAATCAAACAATCTAAAATAAAACAAATTCAGTCTTCAAGGAAAACATTTCAGATCATTTTCTAAGGGACATTTTGCTTCCCCCTATTTATTTACCTACTTTATTCATATAGCTCCCTCATAGCAGAAGTACTTTAGGAAGCCAGTGTGGTGTAGTGGTTAGAGCAGGCATAGGCAAACTCGACCCTCCAGATGTTTTGCGACTACAACTCCCATGATCCCTGGCTAACAGGACCAGTGGTCAGGGATGATAGTCCCAAAACATCTGGAGGGCCGAGTTTGCCTATGCCTGGGTTAGAGTGTCGGACTAGGGCTTGGGAGATCAGGGTTCAAATCCCCACTCGGTCATGAAGCTCGGGAGACCTTGGAGTCAGTCACAGCCTCTTAACCTACCTTACAGGGTCATTGTAAGGATTAAGTGAGGGGGGAGGGTAAACCATGTACTCCTTGGATATAAAGCTGGGATATACATTCAGTAAATAATTTCTTCTCCTTTCCTGCTTAAGAAAGCTGGAGGGGCCAGCCAGATGGAGATGTCAGTCAGCAACCTGGAACCCGGGGATCTCCGCGTAGTTGAATTTACACCAGTTGCAAAATGTGTCTGGCGCCTGGGGAATTTCGAACACTGATTGCGTCCAAATGTCTCCATGTTTTTATGGAATGACTGGTCAAGAAGTACAGAGGTACTAGGGTTGGAAAAAGAAGTTGGGATCCTTTGCAGTTTCTCGGATCGGCTGCTTGTCTCACCTGGCCTGACTGGATGTAAAGCAAAGCCATTAGGAAGCTGCCTTATACTGCCATTGGCCCATCTAATTTAGTATTGTCTAGATTGGCAAGCATAGGGACGCGGGTTAAACCACAGAGCCTAGGACTTGCCGATCAGAAGGTCGGCGGTTCGAATCCCCGTGACGGGGTGAGCTCCCGTTGCTCGGTCAAAGCTCCTGCCCACCTAGCAGTTCGAAAGCACGTCAAAGTGCAAGTAGATAAATAGGTACCGCTCCGGCAGGAAGGTAAATGGCGTTTCTGTGCACTGCTCTGGTTCGCCAGAAGCAGCTGGCCACATGACTCGGAAGCTGTACGCTGGCTCCCTCTGCCAATAAAGTGAGATGAACGCCGCAACCCCAGAGTTGGTCACGACTGGACCTAATGGTCAGGGGTCCCTTTACCTTTTAGATTGGCAAGCAGTGCGTCTCCAAAGTTTCAGACAGGGGTCCCTCCTGACCTTACCTGGGGAGATCACTCTTGGAGCCATAGTGGATGTTGCACCACTGAATAAGAGTCTTTCCTCTACAGCGAGGACCTAAAGCCCATGAAATTGCCAAGGTAGCTGGAGGCCTGTCATAATTCTGTGCAGAGCCCAAAATGTATCCAGGATAAAAGCAGTGGCCTGTGGTGAGGTTCTTTGTTCTCTGTGACTCCATGAACTGAGTTGAGGCAAGAACGGGCTTGGCACCCTCCCCACATCTAAATGTTAAAGTCTGTGTGAAATCCAGAGTAAAGCACACAGATATGGCCTGTCTGCAAGGTGTGCATTGGTAATAATTGATTTGCATTAAATAAAAATTCCAGACAGTGTATGGGGTCTAATTTGCACATTTTGCTAACGGTGCCGAGTAAAATCAGCAGAAAGGTCTGTAGCTTTGCTGCCATTTTAAATGCCGGAGATATAGTAGGCTTGGTGTGAGGTATACCTTTCTAAGGAAAAAAAGGAAAAGCCAGCAGGATATGGGTCTTATCAGCTAGACAATGAGTAGGGGTTCTCTGCTGCTAGTCTTGGAATTTATTATTTAACAAAATTATATGCCATTTACTGCAAAAAAAACAACAACACAACCCTGTTAAGTGGTTTACAAGGCAGTCGGTTCATTTAAAATACCAATTAAGAATGAGTTACATAAAAAATAAAATCAGTAATTGTAAAACAGTTATACCTGTTAAAATTACATGCCTGGGTAGGGCTCCTGGAACAAAAAAGTTTTTAGCAGACACCCAACAGCAGTTTAGTGAAGGCATCTGCTTGATATCAATGGGTAGAGAGTTCCAAAGTCTTTTGCCACAGCAAAATATGTGTTTCTTGCAACTGTGGAATCGTGTAAGCGGTTGAGTGGGCACATGTGGGGTATTGCCGAAGCAACAATTGCTTTTAAATGCTTTCGGTTTTGTTAGGGTTTCTTTCATGGTGGACTCGCCAACCTTTATTTCTCCCGCTGTGTTTGATTGACTTGCCTCTGGCTTGGACACTCCCAGTCCTTAATTTTGCTGCTTGGGTAGCCACAAAGAGTTGCTTTGGGGACATTTGCTGTGATGATGTTTCAGCAATAAGAATAAGAATAATAGAATTGTAGAGTTGGAAAGGACCACAAGGGTCATCTAGTCCAACCCCCTGCAGTGTCAGAATCTTTTGCCCAATGTTCTCCCAAACTGTACTTTGGTTGGTCACCAGGTTGGCAGAGGCCGCTATAACCAAGCAAAGTTTTGTCCGGATATTTCCATTTTTAGGCAATCGCTCAGCTATGTAAATAATCCAACCGCCTCGTTGTCCCATAACACTTAACCATGGTTTATTAAACCATGACTTTGTGTTGTGCGTGAACTCAGTCCAGCAGCTTAACTATAGTTTGTTTACTGGCAACGAACTACAGCCTGAAACAATGGTTTGTTGTTGACTTAGGAATCTTGGTGTGTTTTAGCCATGTGAACTCAAAACCTTTCCATAACCGTGATTTATTTGACCTTCCCACCTCAAATGCTTACCTGGCTACAAAGACACAAGGCACTGTTCGAAGAAAGGCCTGCGTCTGAAATTATGTATATTCTCTTGAGATGGGGAATAGCATAAAGAGAACAAAGAGGGAGAGACAGTGTGGTTCAGTGGCCAGTGCCAGCCAACGAGAACAGGGTTCAAATCCTCACTTCAGTCATGAAGCTCACCAGGTGATTTTGAGGCTAGTACCGTGCCTCTCAGACGAATCTACCTCACAGGGTTGTTTTGAGGTTAAAGATGGCAGTGTATGGAGGAATTTGGTACCTCATTCCAATCTCCTTGGAGCCGAGGGCAGGATAATCATAAAAATGTAATAAAATAAACAAGGAAACCCTGTCCAGCTACCTCTGGACGAACTCCAATAGTTAGCACGGACTGAGAAGAGTACCTTACAACAGGCTGCTTGTTCCTTTCCTTCGCTGCAGGCAATTAGGGTTATTCTGAGCCTTGATAACTTTTGGAAGCTCTGCAATACTTTCCTGTTTGGGCTGCAATTTAATAGCCAGGTATGGGGTTAAAAAGCGAACTTCCACTTTTAATACATATAATAATAACTTAGGCCTTGCTTGCTAATACAGCACCAGTGCATTTTCATAGAATTGTAGAGTTGGAAGGGACCCCGAGAGGCATCTAGTCCAACCCCTTGCAATGCAATGTGAGGCACGAGCAGGAGATTTTTACTGCTTTGTGTGTATGAATGAGCCCTGACTGCTAGGAAATCCTGAAAATGGATTGACTACAGTTTGGGCTGCGAAGTCTGTAAACATCTTCGGAGAAGCCACTTTCACAGGAAGTGAAGACAACGAGTGAAAGAGTGAAAGGGAGATCGTATTGGCTGGCAGTTCCCCCTTTCCACGTGTTAGCTATTCTAGGATTGGGGGAAGGAATTTGCAGCGCCAGCTAGGAAAGAATCAGGGCTTACACAAAAAGCAACATGTTTATTATACAGTGGTACCTTGGGTTACAAACGCTTCGGATTACAAACGCTTCATGTTAACTGACTCTGCTAACCTGGAAGTAGTACCTTCATTGTTAAGAATTTTGCTTCAGGATGAGAACAGAAATTGCGCAGCGGCAGGGGGAGGCCCCATTAGCTAAAGTGGTACCTCAGGTTAAGAACAGTTTCAGGTTAAGAATGGACCTCCGGAACGAATTAAGTTCTTAACCAGAGGTACTACTGTGTATAAAATCCAAACCCTTAGTCTGGGCGATGGGAAGGATATGACTTGACTTAAACAACAACAACAACGACACACACAGAGTTTTTAAAAAAACAGTTTTATTAAGACTTTCCATATCAAAGAAAAACAAGCAAAGAAACAATGCAAACTCAGAACATATACCATATTTTTTCTGTCTGTAAGACGCCCCCATGTATAAGACACCCCCTATTTTTGGGGACTCCGATTTAAGAAAATGGGGAGAGATACTATCCGTGTATAAGACGAGCCCAGATTTTGAACAGTATTTTAGAGTAAAAAAACATAGTCTTATACCCGGAAAAGTACGGTAAACCTACATATTTGGTTCACTGCAAACATAAGAGCAAAACAAGTAGACGACAGAAGATCTCCCACAAATACACAATTCGTAACACACAAACAAGCATTCGGTGGAGCCATCATTGAAGTAATTGGCTAGCCAAGCACAGAGAGAAAGGAGTGGGTGGGGAATTAACTCAGCCTATAACAGCACTTCATGAAATCATAGAACTCTGTAGAGTTGGGAAGGTCGACAAGGGTCATCTAGGTGCAGGAATCTTGCCCACAGCTGTCCCTGGGTGGGCTTGAACCACCAACCTTTGGTTAACGGCCAGATGCATTGGAGTAAATTTGTGGCTTTTGCATGTACCACTCCCAACATGGTAGAATATTATTTGTGGTGAAGCATGTAGATAAATATGTAATGTGTATTGTATAGGGCTGGGCGATATATCGCCCCAAACCGGTTTGAAGTCCATATCATGATATTGGTTTCATAATGATGTATGTGTGTGCGTGCTTTGCAAAAATCACAATGTGGGAAAAACTGTGAAGCCAGCCGGTGCCTCTGCATTGCTTTATTTCTTATATACATAATTAAGAGAGATTTGCGTATTTATTTATGATAGTTACTATGTGGATACGTATTGTGTTTCTGACCTTGATTCCTTTTTGTTGGGATTTATAAACTGCTTTCTGTTGAAATAGGAAACAGAATATGGATTGAGTAACTAATTAAACAAAATCTGAAAAAACAAAAGAACGGGGGCGTGTTGGTGAGGTCATTGTTAAAGGATCCTTTGAAAGTATCCATAGCAGACACCCAAGTGGTGAAACAAAGAGAAAAACAGCCACAAAAACTGACCACATTTAATTTTCAGAGAAAGTTGGCTGGGTTTTCTTTCTCTTTGTTTTATCCCATTTTGGGGGCGGGGGTGCATTTTTGTCAGGACAAGCCAGTGTGACATAATTGCAGGGACTTAGCACTTTGTCTCACTCAAATGGTTCTTTAAAATACCCCTGTACTTTTTTTAAGGAGTGGGAAGGAGTTTACAAGATTATAAAAGGCAGTCTTTCGTTGTGATGATTTGACATCTTAGTGGAACAGCTGCCTTATCTCCTAGCTGTGTCGAGTAAAGCCCAAGTGAATGATGGGACTTTACCTTCATTTTTTAAAATCTCCTTTTCAAATCTAATACTAACATAGGAAGCGAAGTGTACCATGGAGATTCTCAAAACATTCAGCCCCCTGGGCCCAATTGGAGACACCTGAAAATTAACAAGGCCCACACAATGCTACTGATGAACGGGCAAAGCAAAGCCAACCACAAGATGGTGGCAGAGTTTGGCATAATCAGCTGACATCATTTCCTTCTGATACCTAATCCACGGTTGGTGGTTACTGAATTGTTTCCCACAGCATTTTCCTTTTGGCAAGGAGTTCCGTAGTTTAGCTTTCCTTAAGCAAAGAACAGACATTTGCTTTGGTGATAATACCACAGAGCCTCCCTGTTCTAGGTGAAATCTGCTCATCTAGACGCTCTAAGTTGAATTGGCATTTTCTTTCATAATTTTTCCTGTCCTTAACCCCCACATGGCTCTCAGGCATGTTTTTACCCATCTCCTGTAATTTCCTCTCCCGTTCCCCTCTCACCTTCAACTTGTACCTTATTTCCCCCCTCACACACACTGCCTCCTTTCTGTGCCTTTTGCATTCTTCCTCCTCTCACAGCTTTCCTTTCTCACCCCCTTACTTATTATCATGGTTCTTATCATACATATTAGCAATTTGTCTCACTTTCTAACTTCCTTCAGCACTCCTCTCTAACACCTTTGCCCCTCAGAGAAGGGAGGCCTTTCTTCCCTCCCTCTCCCACTCCCTGCCAAACTTCTCCCAAATCTTTAGTCACCTTTATTCAGCATGCAAGGAGTGGCTGGTGCTGGCGTTGCTCCAAACAGAAGGCTTTGGCATGACTGGGAGTTGGGTTGGACGAGGGAGGAGATACCGGAGAGGCTGTGGGAAACATTGCTACACCAGATAGCTCCCTTGGCCTACTCATGCCGCCTCTCAGCTTGGCCTGCCTTGCAGGGATGTTGTGGGGAGAGGGGAGGACCACGTACACCACCTCAGATCTCTCCTGGAGAGGAAGCTGGGATATAAATGCAATAACTAAAGACCCCGGCGTTTCCAAGCAGGCTGGGAGAAACCCCTTTCCGAATCCCTGTAGAGCTGCTGCCAGTCAGTGTAGACAGTACTTAGCTAGCAGGAGCAGTGGTCAAGGATGATGAGAGTTGTAGTCCAACAACAGCTGGGGACCCAAGTTTGTGAACGATGGCTCAGTTGCTAGAGCATGGTGCTATTATTATTATTATTATTATTAAGAATTTATATACTGCCCTATACGAGGGACGCAGGTGGCGCTGTGGGTTAAATCACAGAGCCTAGGACTTGCTGATCAGAAGGTCGGAGGTTCGAATCCCTGCGACAGGGTGAGCTCCCGTTGCTCGGTCCCTGCTCCTGCCAACCTAGCAGTTTGAAAGCATGTCGAAGTGCAAGTAGATAGATAGGTACTGCTCTGGCGGGAAGGTAAACGGCGTTTCCATGTGCTGCTCTGGTTTGCCAGAAGCAGTTTAGTCATGCTGGCCACATGACCCAGAAGCTGTACGCCGGCTCCCTCGGCCAATAAAGCGAGATGAGCGCCGCAACGCCAGAGTCGGTCACAACTGGGCCTAATGGTCAGGGGTCCCTTTACCTTTACCTATACCTGGAGGTCGTGGGTTTTGAGCCCCACGTTGGGCTGAAGATTCCTGCATCCTATCAACAACCTTGAAAAGGAGCCATCAAGTTACTAGACCTCATTATTTACCTACTCATGTCCATCTGTTGAGGGGGGAGGGAAACATCTGCTCCTGAGACAACTTTTCTTTTCTTTTTGGCCACCAGCGAGTGCCTACTCTTAGCAAGCCTGATTGTAAAGTTACGTTGCAAGGAGGGTGTTCCTTATTTCTTACTGTGCAGAGACACACACAAAGAGCCATTGCCTAGGTGTGGGAGCTTTTCGGAAGGGAAGCTGTGGGTGAGGAACGCAGTTCAAGGCCAACTAAAAGCAGAACGGGCTTCCAGAGCCACTCGTAAGCTATCTGTTAAATAATAATTTTAAAAAGCCATTTTAGTATTCACGCCTGTGTCTCTGGTCCTTCCGTTTGCAACAGAATTAAATGAACGTAGAATGGAACAGTCAGAAATAAAAGCACCTGGAAAACTGCAAGAGGAGCAAAAGATAGCCTTGGCAGCAAATTGCTGTATGTATAGCATGGGGGGCGGGAAGGGGAAAATTCCTCATTCTTTCCAAAGAAATAAAAGCCTTCTTTTCATCGTGTTCCTTAATACAGTGGTACCTCGGGTTAAGTACTTAATTCGTTTTGGAGGTCTGTTCTTAACCTGAAACTGTTCTTAACCTGAAGCACCACTTTAGCTAATGGGGCCTCCTTCTGCTGCCATGCCGCCGGAGCACAATTTCTGTTCTCATCCTGAAGCAAAGTTCTTAACCCGAGGTACTATTTCTGGGTTAGCGGAGTCTGTAACCTGAAGCATATGTAACCCGAGGTACCACTGTAGTTGTGGTGCAAATGCATAGTCTGTACACCTTCATTCTGTATTACCTAGAGTAGAAGATGGACACTGAGAGAAAGAGACAGTGAGAGAGACAAATTGGGGTGCTATGCAGATGTTGTCACCCTGATGTGGGAGCTGCACATTTCAAGGGACTTGGGGATCCCAAAATTTGACGAGCGGAGGCTGACATGTTCGCAGGGATAATATCGGCAAGCCAACGGAACTGAGGATCAGCTCCTCAGAACTAGGGTATTGGCCAGCTTCTCAAAACTTGTGGTTTTTCATTTTCCCTTCCCAGCCTAGCACGTTGGGTGAATTGGCAAAGTGGCAGGGCTAAGAAATCCCTGCGATTAAGGCCTTATTATTAGCTCGGAAATCTTGGCTCTGATCAAGGTGTGCTACATAACGAGGCTTAGGGTGGGATCTTGCCCAGCTACATCCTTAAAGTGGTTGCAGAAGTGAGGATTTCCCATTTCCCCTAATACGTAGTGCAGGGACGCGGGTGGCGCTGTGGGTTAAACCACAGAGCCTAGGGCTTGCCGATCAGAAGGTCGGCGGTTCGAATCCCCGTGACGGGGTGAGCTCCCGTTGCTCGGGCCCTGCTCCTGCCAACCTAGCAGTTCGAAAGCACGTCAAAGTGCAAGTAGATAAATAGGTAGCACTCCGGCAGGAAGGTAAACGGCATTTCTGTGCGCTGCTCTGGTTTGCCAGAAGCGGCTTAGTCATGCTGGCCACATGACCCGGAAGCTGTACGCCAGCTCCCTCAGCCAATAAAGCGAGATGAGCGCCGCATCCCCAGAGCCGGTCACGACTGGACCTAGTGGTCAGGGGTCCCTTTACCTTTACCTTTTTAATAGGTAGTGCACCTGCTTGTACCCATGAGGTCTGTGGTTGTGTGCTGTAGAGAGGGGCAGGTTCATAACAAATGGAAAGGGGGCTTTCTATTGGGCCAGGCTGTCCCATGTTGCCCACTGTGGTCTGTTCTGACGGTCACCAACATCTCAAAGGCATCTTTCCTCTTAAACGGCTGAAGACCACAATACCTCAAGGTATCTTAACTGCCCCAGACTGTACGATCATCACCTGAGGCCCTTCTTTTGTGTGGCACTTTTGCAAGAGGTCTGGAGGGTGGCAACGTGAGAACAGGCCTTTTCTGCAGTGGCTCCCCATTTGTGTAATGCCCTCCACAGCGAGGCTGGTTCAACCCTAACCCTTCATTATACACCTTTAGGTGCCAGGTGAAAACATTCCTTTTTTTTAAGCAGGCCTTTGGCTGATTGATTGATACCTGATGCCCTTTTAAATGTTTTTTTTGTGTGTGTGTGTGTTACTGGTTTCCTTTTGGTCTCTTTTTTATTATGTATTTGGGGTTTTTTAATATCGTAATTTTATGTTGTGAAGTACCCTGAGATCTATGGATGAAGGGTGGTATACAGATTTAAATAATAAAGAAATAATTGCCTGAAGTGAAATTAGAAGAGAATTTGGAGAATCTTCAGTAATGAGATCTGAGGAATTTAATGGAGTATATAGCAGATTTTTTTACACCTTCAGTTCTTCTAGCAAAAGTCCCCCCTTTTTTTTGCGAAATGACCCACGCTCTCAATATCCTTCTGCATCATTAACAACAACAATTTTCTACTCCCTGCTACCTGATTATTCTAACTGGAGATGGCCAGGATCGAACCTGCGACTTCCTGCAAGGCATGTAATCTGAGCAGTAGTATTCCCCCCCCCCAAAGTGCACTTGGATAATGGCTGCCCTGAAAGCATCCTGCCGAGCAAAAATACTCAAAAGAGTGTGCAAAGCCAGGAAAAGATCAAGGACACGGCCAGGGAGAGGGGTTGCAACTGCGGATCACACCGAGAGCAAAATATACAGATAGATAGCTTCTACTCCTGCTACTTTAGGTGCCACTGGGCAAGGGTGAGCCAGCATTAACAAACCATGGCTCCATGTATCATGGTTTGTTCAGAGAGAATCGTGTGGGCTGTAATTCCAAGCTCGCTCCCAGTGGACTTAAGGGAGGAGCACAGCTAGAGCTGTATTCTTCAGTTTATGCACATTGTGGCTTCTGGTTACGCCTAAACACGACCAGTGACTGGCCCTGAGGTCACCTAAGGAGCTTTATGGATGAGTGAGGACCTGAACCCAGATCCCTCCCCCAATTTGTGGTCCTGTACTCTTAACTACTACACCTGCACTGGCCCTTTTGCAATGCTAATATTGGAGGGAGGAGGGGCATTTGCAGGAAAGAATCAGTGACTGGGAGAGATGGCTTGATTTCTTTGCCCACGTATCCCTTGCTGTATTTATCGTTTCTGCGATTAGAGAAGGCGTTTGCAGAGGAGAGTCCGTTACATTCATTCCTTGTAAATCCCTCCCCTGTCCCCCATTCCTGCATGTGTTTAGCAAGTGTGTGTGTGTGTCTCCACCCTTGGAAACCACTTCCCAAAACTTTTTACGTTGTCAGGAGGACTGTTCTAAGGTGCTGCGAGGCTGACAGATGCTCATTACCAGATAATAACTTCTCTTCAGATGACAAAAGACTAAAACCGTTGGGTAATCCTTAAAGCGCAACATTACGGTCGCATTTCAAAGGTGGGACATTGCCTAGCTTGCTGGTGTGGCCCCATAAAACTTCTAAGCCACCTGCCTATCGAAATTGGGCGCCTGAGTTGAAATATTTGTCTGATCTTTGTCTTATATGTATTGGTCAGGGCTGCTGTGGAATTCTTAGAAACTACCAGACAGCGAAGGGCAAGTTCTCTTTAGATAATATAAGTGTGTGAGAGTAGTGTGTTTTGTTAAAGGTAAAGGTACCCCTGACCGTTAGGTCCAGTTGCGGATGACTCTGGGGTTGTGGCGTTCATCTCGCTCTTCTCGGTAGTGGCGCCCTCCCTGTGGAACGCCCTCCCACCAGATGTCAAAGAGAACAACAACTACCAGACTTTTAGAAGACATCTGAAGGCAGCCCTGTTTAGGGAAGCTTTTAATGTTTGATGTATCATAGTATTTTAATATTCTTTTGGAAGCCGCCCAGAGTGGCTGGGGAAACCCAGCCAGATGGGCGGGGTATAAATAATAAATTATTATTATTATTATTATATTATCTATTGGCCGAGGGAGCCGGCGTACAGCTTCCGGGTCATGTGTCCAGCATGACTAAGCTGCTTCTGGCGAACCAGAGCAGCGCACGGAAATGCCGTTTATCTTCCCGCCAGAGCGGTACCTATTTATCTAGTTGCACTTTGATGTGCTTTCGAACTGCTAGGTTGGCAGGAGCAGGGACCGAGCAACGGGAACTCACCCAGTCGTAGGGATTCAAACCACCGACCTTCTGATTGGCAAGCCCTAGGCCCAGTGGTTTAGACCACAGTGCCACCTGCGTCCCTGTGTGTTTTGTTACTCCTCGATTTACTCTTTCATAAAGGTAGTGGTTTTAGGGAGAAACTTGCAAGTTTGAGTGTCTGGCTTGCACGCAGAACATCACAAGTTCATTTCTCAGCAACTCCAGGTTGGACTGAGGGAGGCTCTACTCTGATTCAGCAGGCATCTTACAGAAGTTGTGTCATGCCTATTTTTAAGGAGCTTAAGTATTTACTTGTGGTTTTTGTTTTGTCTTTAACGCTCCCGTATTGTTTTGGTGGATGGATTGCTTTATCGGTTGTTGTGTAAACTGCTTTGGAACGATTTGCATCATCCATGACAGCTGGTCCTGCTAGCTGGGTATGATGGGAGTTGTAGTACAACAGCATCTGTGTGAGAAACAGTGCTCTAACACCTGATTTTCAGAGGTCTGTTGCCTCTGAAGCTGGAGTTTCTATTTAGTTATCATGTGTCAGGGAACTGACATCAGAGCTAGAGGTGGAGGGAAGGCTCTCTAATGATGCTGGAGAAGGGCCCAGCAGGGAGAGAGGCAGCTCCGCAGATGGGGAAGCAATTCAGTGCAACACCAGGAATAAGGAGGGGCAGATGGGGGAATCGGCGAGAGGGCTCCCAGACTCTTCACCGGACGCCAGCGGGGAGAGCACTGGTCCTCCGCTACCCACGCCCTCCCTGCGCAGAAGACTTCCGCGCAGAGAGAGTAGGAGGAGACTGGGTGTCAAACAACTTTTATGTTGGAAAAGGTTTAAGAAACGCCCACTGACGGATTCTGCTAGCGACTGAGGCAGCCACGAATTGAAGGGCTGTCCAGACAGAAAGGTTTAACAAGGCAACATAGCCCGGAGAGGCGGCAACTTACGCACGATCAACCCCATACCCATTATATCATGGTTAGGCCTTCCCCTCGTTATACTCCCCCTTGAAGCTTTCCAAGCAAGCACCAGGCAGACTTCAGGCCAGTGGGAGCTACTTTCAAGCTTGGTTTTGCTAGAACCCCAGGTTCCACTAACTAAGAAGTTGGTGCAGACAGCCACTTCTCGTGGCGGCAGTGGGAGAGGCAGGAGCAGCAAACACACTTGTGGAATTAAAGAGCAGGCTGCCTCTGGGAACATGCTCAGCCCAGGAGATGGTACTGAAAGTGAGCTGCTGTGACTGAAACAAGCCCCCACCAAAAAACAACAACACAGCAACCCTCCTGGTTTCCCTTACAAGCTTTTTTTCATCCCAGCACCCTAATTTTAGAAAAAAAGGGGGGGGGATAGCTTCTTTGTTGTAGCCTGTCCTTATGTAATTGTAGATTTGTAAACAGCATTTCGGAGGTGCCCCATGGCGAATAAGTTCTGTATAGCTCAGTGGCAGAAATGCATGCTTTTCATGCAGAAGGTTAAATCTCCAGCATCTCCCCAGGCAGGGCTGGGAATGTCCCACTTGGAAAAACTTGCTGCCTATCCATGTAGACAATACGGACAAACCAGTGGTTCTGTCTCTGAATAAAGCTGCTTCTCAGCTTCCAAACAATTCGGACCAAGCTGAAACTGCAAGTCCTTCTTACTTAGGCAGCTTCTGGTGTTTCTTTGCACAACGAGTTGACTCGCAGCAGTTCTGCAGACCTGGGGATGCTTCTCTCTCTCGCGCCTTCTTCGTTTCTCTCTCAACCTCCCCGCTTTTGCAATACTTGTAAATCTTTGTGTATGTCGGAGATGCCTCATCATGTCTTTTGTGAAAAACACCCTGCATTCCATAGGCGCTTGTGGGAAGCTGGTTTCTGAGCTCTTGCTTTGGCGGGGACAAGAGAGGGGCGAGTCCACCTGGACGCTTATTTATACCACTGCTGGCATTTTCTCTCTCCTCCGTTCTCTGTGGTCCTCCTGGGACCTCGCTGCTGATTGTGTGTAGCTGCTGAATTCACCATGGGTGACAGTAGCCATGGGAACGCAAGGAGGAAGATGCGAGTCTGTGGCTCCCAACTTGTTGCTAGGCAGGTCTAACTCAGTGCAGGTATTGAGCAGTCTCCGTAAGAGGAATATGTTCTGATTTATATTTTTTTAAAAAATATATTTTTAATTGGAAAAAATCCAGCTTCGCAACACTTGGGGAGTTGACAGCAGAACTGGAGGGTTCATTAGTGGAATAGGGAGATTGTGGCCAAAAGATGGGGGGCGTCCAGCCGGGCACATTGAAAGCACAGCAGATTAAAAGCTCATTTGTTTTTGCAGCTCTCAAGAAGTCTTGAAAGAGCCGATGTGGTACAATGGCTAGAGGATGCTCAGGCGCTCCCCCGCGACCAGGCAGTGTTGGATTACAATTTCTAATCTGTAGTGTAGTGGCAAGTTCAGAAGCCCAGGTTCCCTCCTGGTAGTCAACTCACAGCCACACCCCATCTCAGATTATGCAACTTTATAAAGTTATGTAGTCATCTTATAATTGCACAATAATAACAATTAGGCATGCACTGCAGTGATTAATGCAGATATGCGAGTGTTGCCTTTCAGCTAAGTCTGCTATTTTCTGTACGCGAACATGGGCAAATGTTGTGGAGTGCACAAATATATATTTTGGCAGGTGACTTGAGTTGTGTTTCCTGCAAAGTTGTACACAGCAGAAACTTGCGCACCATTCCCTCGAAGCTGAAACACCTTGCATTTTCAGGCAGCTTTCAAATGTCGCCAGGTGCATTTTGCACCTAGCTATCGGCAACTTGCAACCACTTGATGTCTCCACCATCTGGAGGTGCATGCCTGGAGACCCTCGGATCTTGACCGTGTTCACACACCAGCAACACATCCTGTAGAATTCAATCCATTATATTTCATCTGCACAATCAGAATGAATTTCAGCAACCAAAACGAGTTTCTAACACTGTTTTCAGGGGACCTAAATGCTTTGGAGCTCAGGGTGGCAAAAAATCTCTCCTTGCATGTTGATTGGGCAGGTCTAGGACATTAGAGACAGGGACGCTGCTGAGGAAATACCGTATTTTTCGTTCTATAAGGCGCACCAGACCATAAGACGCACATAGTTTTTGGAGGAGGAAAACAAGAAAAAAAATATTCTGAATCCCAGAAGCCAGGACAGCAAGCGGGATTGCTGCGCAGCGATCCCGCTTGCTGTCCTGGCTTATGGGATAGCCGCGTGCAGCCTCTCTTGGGCAGCGGGATGAAGGCTCCCCAAGAGTCATGCTCCCTTTAAAGAGCGCGCGGAGGCTGTGTGCGGCTCTTTAAAGGGAGCGCTGAGAAGAGCCTCCCGCCTGTATTTGCTCCATAAGACGCACACAACATTTCCCTTACTTTTTAGGAGGGGAAAAGTGCATCTCATAGAGCAAAAAACACGTATTACCGGGTCTTTGACACTCCCCCCCTTGACCCCAGACCATTACACCTCTGTTTCCACCAGTCCCAGCTAGCCAGGACTTAGTGGTCAGGGATGGTGGGAGCTCTGCTCCAAGAAAATCTGGAAGGCACAAAGTTGGGGAAGGCAGGGTTGGACTAGGGATTGCAGAGACCCGGGTCCAGATCCTCCATCAGCTATAGAGCTGACTGACTGTGTTAAAGTGACAATCTCTGAGCCTGTCCTTATCTTACAGGTTTATGGTGAGGATAAAAAGTCCCCCCCCCCCCGGGGTGTGTGTGTGTGTGTGTGTGTGTGTGTGTGTGTATCATGTACATTTCCTTCAGTTCCTTGGAGCAAGATTGCTTGGATATGAATGCAATTAATAGCAATTTCAGAGATCGAACAGATTGCTTTTTTTTTTTTTTTTTGAGGCAGTCGTGGGAAACGCTTGCATGGCGCTCTCCAGCCCCCCCCCCCCGGCCCCAGAAACACTGTTTTTAATTGAATTTTTCAGTGTGGAGCTACCAGGTCTGTATTTTTAACATCAAGAAGTGTTTGGGGGTTTTTTTTGTTTAAAAGGAGGAGGGGTTAAATAATTCAAATAGTACTGGAAGTTTGACTCTGGCTTCACAGTCTGGCCTTCTGCCAATTGCAGCGGCGGCTACTGACACAACTTTAAAAGGCCTCCTCTGTGCAGTGCTGTTCCTCCGGAGCCCATTGCATGCAAATATCACAATGCCCCAGTGAATCTGCGCAGCAGAGTGATGTCGGTGGTGGAAACTTGTCTAGGAGCCGAATCTGATTTCGTTACCGCCGCGGCACATGAGCCATTTTTGGTCACCCCAGGGGAACCCCGTGTTTCCAAAGAGCAGTGTGTTCAGTTCTGAGATGGGCATCTTCCTGACTGCTGCTGAGCAGAGTCTGCCATAGACTGAACTTGGAAACTTTTGCATGCATCGCTGAGCTGCATTCCCTTCCCTACAGGAAGTTGCGGGTGGCAATCAAGAGTATGTGAGGGCACAGAGTACACATTTGCGATGCTCTGGATCCCAGTTAACGTCACGCCTTCAGAAGGCCTTGGGGTTGAAATACCTTTATCTACCTAGCTGCAGCACTCAAAATATGAATATTACTTATCTGTGCAGCCAAAGCCTTGGCAAAAAGCAACATCACTCAACATTTTGTTGTGCGCCAGAGGGAGGCGGAACTTCCTGGGATAGGAGCAGGGCAAAGCAGCGGGAGCCCCTTCTAGCCATTAATTTTGGTTGTTGTTGGCATCTGTCTGTCTCGAGAGACAATGGAGTGCACCTCCAGGGGTGAAGTCAAACTGCTGTTTTAGCAGCACTAAAGTGACCCCCCCCCCCGGGACACAAGCCTGGGCAGTGTGTATGGAGGTCTTGGGCTGCCCAGACAACAAGACTCTCCTCTCAGTCTCGCTGATGTGGTCCAAAGGAAAGCAGAGCAATACGTTTGGCACCAACTTGGTTGTAGGAGTTGCTGGAGGGAGGCGTACAAGGCACTATCCAACCATCTTAGGGACTCTGGATTTGTGTAGGGTTTACTCCTTATCCTTTTCTCTCTCTCGAGGATACCCTGCAAGGCCAACGTTGGACTGGGACCCCATCACTCGGCCACAAAGCTCACCTTGGACCAGTGATGATGATGATGATGATGATGATGATGATGATAATAATAATAATAATAATAATAATTTATACCCCGCCCATCTGGCTGAGTTTCCCCAGCCACTCTGGGCGACTTCCAATCAAGTGTTAAAAACAATACAGCATTAAATATTAAAAACTTCCCTAAACAGGGCTGCCTTCAGATGTCTTTTAAAGAGAAGATAGCTGCTTATTTCCTTCACATCTGAGGGGAGGGTGTTCCACAGGGCGGGCGCCACTACCGAGAAGGCCCTCTGTCTGGTTCCCTGTAACCTCACTTCTCGCAATGAGGGAACCGCCAGAAGGCCCTCGGTGCTGGATCTCAGTGTCCGGGTGCCTCTCATCCTAACCCACCTCACAAGGCTGTTGTAGGGTTTAAATGAGAAGTGGGGAGGAGGACAATGTGCACCATCTATGCAATAATTAAATAAAGTCCCTGGCATTTCCTGGTAAGCTAGGAGAAAACCTTTTCTGAATCCTTGGGAGAGCTACTGCCAATCAGTGTAGGCAGTATTTAGCTAGCAAGACCAGTGTTCACGGATGCTGGGAGTTGTCGTCTCAACGACAGATGGGGACCCAAGTTTGAGAGCGATGGCTCAGTCATTAGAGCATGATGTTCTTCATCTCAAGGTCGTGGGTTCGAACCCCACGTTGGGTGAAAGATTCCTGTATTCATTGCAGGGGGTTGTATTCGATGACCCTGGGTGATCCTTCCAACTATGATTCTATGAAATGCTGGTGGAAAGGCCTGTATGTCCCTTTGTTACTCCATCCTCTCCCTGGCTTCTGCTTGTGTCCTTGAAGGCAGACAAATTGGGGGCTGGGATGCTCTGAAGGCAGATGTCTCCAGCAAAACGTTGAGTGACTAGATTACATGGAACATTGCTTCATCTGATTATCTCTTGCTCAGCTGTGTGAATGCAAGCTGCTCCACTTCCTCCTTCTCCCAGAGCAGCCGAATAGCATTGGGGTGCCGTAGAGCGGCATAACGTCAGAGGCCTGGAAGACAAACCAAACTCCCTTCAAAGCAATGGTGTATCTGATCACAAACCTGTTCTATTTACCCCTTTTCCTGGTGGACAATCAAGGAATGGGCCAAAACCCCATCCCAGTGACCTGTGGCTTTGATGTTTGGGGGAACCGGGAAAGGACTTGACCCTCTCCTTCCACAAAAACAGCTTACGGTCGCACACCAGTTTGCTGCCCTTTTAAACGGGTGCTCCTGTTACTGCAGGCATTCAATAAAAATGTGTGCCGTATCTTGTTGCCTCACAAAGCTGCAATGTTCCTCGCCGCTGGCTGGCCTTTTTCCTTGTGTGCTGCCTGGTGCATTTTTGCTCAGGTCGAAACTTTTAAAAGTTTCTGGCTGGCGCAAGGCATGGTGTGCGTTGAGGCGGTCTCTGGAAACTTGATATGCAGTGTGCAGATGAAGACGATGGACAGTTTGAAGGAACTTGCGTGAGAGACAGGGAAGGTGAGATCTCCCAGGGTGAGGAGAGAAGAAAGGGATGTTCCCAAGTTTGAGATACACTTGTGTGAGGGAGAACCTTGTATTTTTCTATCATTCTTTCTTTTTTTGTTATTCTTGGTGTGGATTGGCATGTCTTTTCCTGTGCCTTGGATCTTGAACGTCTTGCAAGTCAAATGTTTTGGGTCCCGAATGCCACAAACCCGGAAGTGATTGTTCCGGTTTGTGAATGTTCTTTGGAAACCCGAACGTCCGTTGCGACGTCCGCGGCTTCCGTTGGCTGCAGGAGCTTCCTGCAGCCAATCGGAAGCCGTGCCTTGGTTTCTGAACTGTTTTGGAAGCCGAATGGACTTGCGGAACTGATTCTGTTCGAATTCCAAGGTATGCCTGTATTGTGAAAAAGATTAATAAAGATTTATTAAAAAAAGAAAAGAAAAAAACCCCTGTCATTTGGTGGAGGTTGAAGCTCACCCCCCTGGTGGTTCTTCTGTGTTGATCCTTATATATCTGTCTGTATATATACTATCTGTGACAGTAGCTGACTTGAATGTGTGAATGTGCCATCACAGCGCTTACCTTTTAAAAAACAAAAAACACCCAAGCAGCTTACAACATAAAAACAGGAAAACCTCAGTATAAGGGCGCATATAAAAACACGGATTTGGGGGAATTTGCAGATATAAAACAGGACCCAACCTTACTGCTCAGGGAGAGGCTGGACATAAAGATATGATATTATAAGACATTTGAAGCAACTGGTAATTGCTGCTTCATGTATGGCATGGGAAGGGCATTCCATGGTACAGGGGTAATATTCATAATCATAATCATAAATTACTTATGCCCTGCCCATCTGACTGAGTTGCCTCAATCACTCTGGATGGCTTCAAACAATTATTAAAAAGGTAAAGGTAAAGGACCCCTGACAGTTAAGTCCAGTCGTGAACGACTCTGGGGTTGCGGCGCTCATCTCGCTTTACTGGCTGAGGGAGCCGGCGTTTATCCGCAGACAGTTTTTCTGAGTCATTTGGCCAGCATGACTAGGCCGCTTCGGGCGAAAACAGAGCAGCACACGGAAACACCGTTTACCTTCCCGCTGGAGCGGTACCTATTTATCTACTTGCATTTTGATGTGCTAGGTTGGCAGGAGCTGGGACTGAGCAACAGGAGCTCACCCCGTTGCGGGGATTCGAACTGCCGACCTTCCGATTGGCAAGCTCAGTGGTTCAGACCACAGCGCCACCCGCGTCCCTAGTTCAAACAATTATTAAACCACAGTAAAACTTCATACATTAAAAACTTCCCTATACAGGGCTGCCTTCAGATGTCTTCTAAACGTTGTATAGTTATTTATCTCCTTGGCATCTGATGGGAGGGTGTTCCACAGGGCAGGTGCCGCTACTCAGAAGGATCTCTGCCTGGTTCCCTATAACCTCACTTCTCACAGTGAGGGATCCTCCAGAAGGCCTTCGGACGGACCTCAGTGTTCAGGCCCGGAGCTATTATATATGTATATAATATCTTGTATATAATATATGTATGGTATCAGTTCTTTTTTGTTTGTTTGATTGTTTTTAAAGCCACAGAACAGGTTTAAGTTTATTTTTAGATAACCTGGTGCAAAAAGGAAAGCTCAGTTTTAATGCAAATGAAAATCTGTTAGTCTGATTTATAATCTCTTAAACCTAAATGCATGACTCTGTATCTGATATGTTGAACTAAAGCCTGTTGAAGTATTTTTACCCTAAAATGCAGGGCTTTTTTCCTCCAGAACTCAGTTCTGGCATCTCTCAGGTGGGTGCCATTGCCATCCCAAGAGAATGAGGGAGGAATTCATGGTGAGTTCCGGCACCTCTTTTTCTAGAAAAATTGTTGTTGTTTAGTTGTTTAGTCGTGTCTTCGTGACCCCATGGACCAGAGCACGCCAGGCACTCCTGTCTTCCACTGCCTCACGCAGTTTGGTCAAACTCATGCTGGTAGCTTCGAGAACACTGTCCAACCATCTTGTCCTCTGTCGTCCCCTTCTCCTTGTGCCCTCCATCTTTCCCAACATCAGGGTCTTTTCCAGGTAGTCTTCTCTTCTCATGAGGTGGCCAAAGTATTGGAGCCTCAGCTTCAGGATCTGTCCTTCCAGTGAGCACTCAGGGCTGATTTCCTTAAGAATGGAGAGGTTTGATCTTCTTGCAGTCCATGGGACTCTCAAGAGTCTCCTCCAGCACCATAATTCCAAAGCATCAATTCTTTGGCGATCAGCCTTCTTTATGGTCCAGCTTTATGGTCTAGAAAAATAGCACTGCCTAAATCATTATTTTGCATTATTTGTATATTTATACGAAGATTCATATATTGCTTTCCTCCTCCATGGGGGTTTAGATCTGGGCACCCTACCTGCAAAACGCCTCATTCCAGGGCACTCTGCTCACTGCTGCCAGTGGAGGAACTGTCTGTGGTATCTGTTGCCTGGATGCATCCTTGAACAACTTGGTGGGGGCAGGAGGGGTCTGGATTTTCTTAAGAGTAGCACCAAAGAACATAGACCACCAAGACTCCGAAATGGCAATTAATTCTTTAAATTAAGCCACATATGTTTAGCAGTGTTTGACTGTTCAGGTTCGGCACCCTAGCTGGGATGTATATTATTTTCTGCAAATCACGAGCATTTAGAGTCTGTTAGGCAAAGGCTTCATGGAAAAGATGGAAGTTGAGATTTAAGCTTTAAGCAGACTATTTACATTCTCCTCTTAGCGCCTTGCATATCTCTCTGCTGAAGCATTCTTTGGCCTATTACTACTACTACTACTACTCCCCACCCCGCCATCATTTCCTTTAAAAAATATTTGGAAAATCTGCCTGGGTGAGGGCGGGGCAACTTTCTGATTGACAGAATGGACAACAAATGAGAGCTGTGCACAGCTCCTGCAGCTGAGAACTGTTTTCTTCCAGCTTGGGCTGAGTGCTGCAGGTTGGAATGTTTTTCCAGTGCTTTATCGCTAAGCAAAAAATTTCCCATTTCATTAGTAACTATGAAAATAAATATTAAGCAAGGTTGGCAGCTTCAAGGTTTTTGCTTTGTTTAATAAAGACGATGAAACAAACACACCAAATGAGACCAGCCTCATTTTTTAAAATATGAAAATTCCACTTAATTTTCACAGGCGCTGTGTTTGAAACTGGGATGGAAAAGCTAGGCCTGGGATCTGGGTTGTGGGTGCCAAAACAGAATGTCTAGTCGCCATTTTGAGTGGGAGGGTCAGCAAAACTTTTTATTTATTTATTTTTATAAGCACGAATTAATACACAGGTCACATAAGTGACGCATTGTTAATATCACATTTTTAACAGAAATCGTTAATACATGTTTAATTTGGTGTTTACAATAAATATATTGGTACCTTACTTCCGTTTTCAAAACACTCTACCCTTTATTGTTAAACTCTTTAACATATTGCCTATCCTTAACATATACTTTGAGGCTTCAAAGCACATACATTTCAGTAATCCTTGAGTGTCAGGCACAAAAAATGGCACCCAGACTTTTGGAGGTGCTCACAAATGGAGAATCTTTATGCAAAATGCTCCTGGCGCCCTGCTAATTTCAAACCCTAGCTATGGCACATTTTGCACCCGGCTGTTGGTCACTTGTGACCAAGTCAAGATGTCCAGGCACCCAATGGTTGACTGACAGCATGATTCAGAACAATGACAGTGGAATGGGGTGGAGTGGGAAGGAAGATGGATAGCAGAGAGTTGCTAACTTTGGGTTAAAACCTTTGGTCAAATTATAAATATACGCAGCGTTTCACTACTTTTGCAATGTTCTCTTGTTTGTTAGTACTGTGGAAAGTTTGTTCTGTCATGGGGGTCGTTTAAACTGCCCCCAAACTGAGCCGCCCACATGGCGAGTCCCCACACGCTGCGCTAAAGTGGCGTAGCGCAGAGCGGGGACTTGCTTCCGTGGCACTGGAAATCGTGTCTGCGCAGACACCGGAAATCACATCTGCGCAGACGTGATCCGGCCCGCAGAGCGATCTCCGTGAGGTAAACCTTGCCGACCCCTGTTCTAAGTGATATATAAAGGTAAAGGTGAAGGGACCCCTGACGATTAGGTCCAGTCGTGGCCGACTCTGGGGTTGCGGCGCTCATCTCGCTTTATTGGCCGAGGGAGCCGGCGTACAGTTTCCGGATCATGTGGCCAGCATGACTAAGCCGCTTCTGGCGAACCAGAGCAGCGCATGGAAACGCCGTTTACCTTTCTGCCGGAGCGGTACCTATTTATCTACTTGCACTTTGACGTGCTTTTGAACTGCTAGGTTGGCAGGAGCTTTGACCGAGCAACGGGAGCTCACCCCATCGTGGGGATTTGAACCGCCGACCTTCTGATGAGCAAGTCCTAGGATCTGTGGTTTAACCCACAGCACAATTTATGGCCTTTGGTTACATAATGAACATTTGGTAGGGATGAAACTGCCTGGGTGACCTTGCCCCCCCCCCCCCCAGCCTAGACTTCCTCATAGGGCTGTTGTAAGAGCACAGTTAACAGTGGGCACGAATGAGAAAGTGATTATATCCATGCACCTCCCTGGGTGTCTAGATCTCTCTCTTTCCCTCGTAGCTGCTTTGCTAATTATCGTTCCTGCAACTTGCATAACGTCGATCTGCAATGGCCCGCTAGGCTGCGATACCTGAAACCTTGACACTGTAGCCTTAATTGCCTTTTATGAGCCTTGCCTCTGCAGTCAGAACTAGAAACCTTTATAGATATAATACGCTGAAATTGTGTCTTTAAATCCCCAGGCAAAGTCAAATTATATTACAGGCCAGATGTGTCTCGTGGCCTATCTCAGAGTGAAGAACACAAATTGTAACTCGGGCAAGGAGAGCTTTGTGCTAAATCTCTTTTGACACTTCTGGGCGAGTGAAGCAAAACCCATCTCTCCCTCTTATTCCTAAAACACATGGACTTCCTTAAAAAGTACATGGGGTCAAATGGGGTTTGCTCCCTCTTTTCCTCAAGTCATGGTGGACTAAGACCTATATTGCTGGCAATGCTTTCTTAAATGGGGTAAGTTTATTCCCAAAATTATAATACACAAAAGGGGCTCCTAACGGCCAGGTCACTGTCCCAAATACTGGCCCGTGAGCTACTAAAAATAGAAAGTTAACTTTTGCCACAAGCTACTGCCTCCATTTATGGTTCCATAAATCAGTTTTTATAAGACAGGGCACAACTGTGGATGTTACTATGCCTTATTTTGTGTTTGTTAAAATTGTGATGGTTTTGTTTGTTCTTGTTTTATTTTTGATTCTCATTTTCTGTAATTGTGTAATTGTTGCATGTTACTTGGTTTTTAATTACTGTATTATTATTATTAACTCACTGTAGTTGTTGCACGACCTCTTGTGTGGGGTGAGGAGGGAAGAGAAGGGAAACTGAAGATTTCAACCAAGTAAGCTACACACAGAGTAGACCTAGTGAAATTAATGGGCTTAAGTTGGTCAAGTCCATTTATTTCAATGGGCCTCTGTTGTGCAGCTGGTACCGTTCTTGCTACCCTTTAGGCACCAGATGAACTTTGTCCTTTTCACCAAAGCTTTTGATAGCATTTTAAGATCCTTGAGCTGTGTGTGTGTTTTGGAGGGACTGATCTACCTGTGAAAGACTATTTCTATGGGTCTTTTTAGCCACTTGAAGAGTTTTATGAGTGGAAAGGCTGGATGGAAACATCCTAAATAAATAAATGAAGCAGATCGGAGACTGCCAGGGAGCCACATGCAAGACTGTACTGAGGTTTCCAAAGGAAGAGGAACAATAGACTTTTAGTAGGTACCGTATTTTTCGCTCTATAACACGCACCCGACCATAACACGCACGTAGTTTTTAGAGGAGGAAAATCCGTAGGCATGCCACCCGTAGGCATTCCCTCCATAACACGCACAGACATTTCCCCCTACTTTTTAGGAGGAAAAAAGTGAGTGTTATGGTGCAAAAAATACGGTAAATATTCTTCATCCTGGTCTGTCTTATTGGAGAGGAGGATCAGCATTTATTTAGCACTTCTTTGTGTGCATTCAAAGTTCTTCGTGTGCATTTTTGTTTGCAGTCCTTAAAGAAATACTGCAATAGGTTAGCAATGTCCCCATATTGCAGACAGAAGGGTTGAAAGAACAGGCTTTTGAATGAGTGTTTAACTCATAGCTTGCAACTTTAAGAACTGGTCCCTCCCTCCCTCTTACTTTTTTTCCTTTTCTATCAAGTCTTAGATCAGGAATCCCTAACCCTGGCCTTCTACACTTGAGAGAGAGAGAGATTTTAGGTATCCACCCTGTTCTCTTGAGTGTAACCCTTGTTCTCTTGAGTGTAAACCGTTTTCAACATTGCATTAAAAAATAATAATTGCTGTAACCCGCCCTGGGACCTTATGGTGGAAGAGCGGGTAGGAAATTGAACAAAGTAAATAACCGCTAATGTTAAGCTGCTCTGCGGGGAGGCCTTTTTAGCTGCTGAGCAGGGTAAAAATTCTGCTTTCAGCAGATCAATAAAGAAGTTTAAGGTGAGATCTGAACTGGGAGCTGCGGAGTTCGCTCTGCTTCTAATCGGTAAGATCAGTAGCAGCAGACCTTGTTCAGAAACGGAAGTTTTTTTCTTTCTTTCCTTTTTTAAAAGAAAGAAACGGAAATAGCAAGGAGAGGAACAAGGCTGTTACTTCTCCATTCTCTCTCTGTCTCTCACCCCCCCCCCCGGTGTGAGAGGGGTCTACATTTTATCCTCTGCCCTCAAAGTGCGTGTCTGCACACTTTTCCCGGGGAAGAGACTTGCACAAGGGAAATTTATAATCTGCAAGGTATGCGTCTGCTGGTGTCCTTTGGGTAATTTGGCTCACACAATCCTCCACATGGCAAGCTCTCCCGTTTTCTGGCTGTGCTGCGCTGTACAGTGGTACCTCGGGTTACATGCGCTTCAGGTTACATACGCTTTAGGTTACAGACTCTGCTAACCCAGAAATAGTACCTTGGGGTTAAGAACTTTGCTTCAGGATGAGAACAGAAATCGTGCGGCGGCAGTGCGGCAGCAGCGGGAGGCCCCATTAGCTAAAGTAGTGCTTCAGGTTAAGAACTTAAGAACAGTTTCAGGAACGAATTAAGTACATAACCAGAGGTACCACTGTATAATCTTTTGGGCACTTGCACAACAAGACTTCTAGTCTGGTGCAGGCTATTGCAGACGCTCTTTCGTTGACAGTTAGAAATGTTTTCTCCCCTTCCCACCCCAAACCAGGTCCCTAGTTAAAAGTGGGTGGAGGAAAGGGGGAGAGAGAGACCCCAGGTGAGTCGCTCACCTCTTGAGGTACAATCTTAGACTGTGGAAGGCATGATTTAAGGAGGACACCAACACACTGTTTTGGTTCCACTCCAAATCAAAGGAACTGACTTAAGCCCTGTAGCAGCTTCATAAGGGTGAATGGCTAAACACAACCTTTCTTTTGTTATTTCCGAAGTTTGGTGTGGGAGTACAGTTGTACCTCTGTTCCGCAAGTCCGTTCGACTTCCGAAACGTTTGGAAACCAAAACGCGGCTTCTGATTGGCTCCAGGAAGCTCCTGCAGCCAATCGGAAGCTGCGGAAGCCCCGTCGGACGTTTGGCTTCCAAAAGAAAGTTCGAAAACTGGAACACTGACTTCCGGTTTTCGATTAAATCGTTTGGGAGCCGGAACATTTTTGATTAAATCGTTTGGGAGCTGGAGTGTTCGTCTCCCAAGGCGTTCAGGAGCCGAGGTAGGACTGTATTTGGTTCTAAATCTCCAACTGCATTTTAAATAATGGCTGCTAGGCTGTTCAGTTGGAACTAGGGTTTTAAACCTGTTTGGATCTCAAACCAGTTTTTTTTTTAAAGGTAAACTGCAATCTCTTTTCACTTCACCTCTCCATCCTGGCTTTCCTTTTTTTCCAGGGAGGGAAAATTGGGAAAGACTTAGTTCTCCATTGTAAAGAAGATAAATACAGATGAGGGTGGGATGAGGAACCGTTTCAGTCTGAGAGTCCCATTCCCTCCTGGGCAACACATTCCTTCCTGGGAAAAGTTACAGATTCTATATCTACAACTTGTATGAGCAACGCAAATGGGTCACTTTAATAGATTTGCTTGTTTTGCATAATTTAGCTTCTAGTCATTGAGCGATGAGCAAGGGGAGGGAGCGTTATTGTTTTGTTTGTTATTATGTTGTGTATTTCTGTGTTTTTATACTGTGATCCTCCGATGAAGGGTAGTATATAAATTTAACCACCACCAACAACAACAATATACAGAGCAATGAAACTTCACCCTTACCAGCCATTTGAGATCTGCTCTATGCCCTTTGAATGTGGGGTGAAATCAAGTCTGTTTCAGTTTACTGTCTTTCCCTCCAGCCTCTGATCCAGACATAGGCAAACTCAGCCCTCCAGATGTTTTGGGACTACAACTCCCATCATCCCTGACCCTGGTCCTGTTAGCTAGGGGTGATGGGAGTTGTAGTCCCAAATATCTGGTGGGCCGAGTTTGCCTGTGCCTGCTCTGATCCTTTGCAAGTTGACCCCACCCCCTTCCAGGTCTACCTCTGCAGCCACCCATGCTAGAAATGTGCTTACATAGAAGCTTAAATTTCTAGAAGCTGGCTGACGACTGAGTCCAATGGCACAGTCTTGCTAATGCTAGCTTTGTTGTTGTTTAGTCGTTTAGTCGTGTCCGACTCTTCATGACCCCATGGACCAGAGCACGCCAGGCACTCCTGTCTTCCACTGCCTCCTGCAGCTTGGTCAAACTCATGTTGGTAGCTTCGAGAACACTATCCAACCATCTCGTCCTCTGTCGTCCCCTTCTCCTTGTGCCCTCCATCTTTCCCAACATCAGGGTCTTTTCCAGGGAGTCTTCTCTTCTCATGAGGTGGCCAAAGTATTGGAGCCTCAGCTTCAGGATCTGTCCTTCCAGTGAGCACTCAGGGCTGATTTCCTTCAGAATGGATAGGTTTGATCTTCTTGCAGTCCACGGGACTCTCAAGAGTCTCTTCCAACACCATAATTCAAAAGCATCAATTCTTCGGCGGTCAGCCTTCTTTATGGTCCAGCTTTCACTTCCATACATCACTACTGGGAAAACCATAGCTTTTACTATACGGACCTTTGTTGGCAAGGTGATGTCTCTACTTTTTAAGATGCTGTCTAGGTTTGTCATTGCTTTTCTAATGCTAGCTACTTAATGGCAATAGACAACAAAATTGGTTTTTTGGTAAACGGAATGCAATTTGCTTCTAGGGGGGAGTTTGTTGAGAGGATGATGCATTCTGTGCTTTAAAATTAGGAGCATACGTGGTAAGTGCCTTACAGATGGGCCTGACTGTTCTCGCACCATTCAGATCTGTGAAACTTGCCACTCTTGGAAAATCTGCTTTCAGTGCCTGCCCAATAGTGTTCCTGAATCTAATTAGCAGTGCATTCCCTCTTGATTTTAACAGTGTCGTAAGGATATTTCTGTCATTTCAGAAACTTGCGGTTTGAATCCAAACATTGGAATCAATGGAATTTAAGTTGGTTGTGACTTAACCTAAGTCTCACTGATTGCAGTGATGAAGTCTGGATCCAGCCCAAGGATTAAAGCCCTTCTCGGTCTCAACTAGGATAATTTGCAGTTTGGAGTTTTCCTAGCGACACAGTGCAGTGCTTGTCATTCCTAATGCACACTCTCTGTTGCCTTTTCTTGCTTTAGCCACCTGCAACATGTTGGACAGATTATAATAATTTTGGTTTAACGTGGAATTGTCTTCTTGGCTGGTAGGAACTGCTGACCACTGCCCCATGTGGCGAAGTGCATAACTACAGTTTTCTGTGAAAGCTCTTCAAGGTTCCACTTGCCAGGCTGGCCATTGACTTTTCCAGAACAGGAAGGAGTATAAGAGGACTTCCTGTTTTTCACTGCTCATTTGGTCAAGCAACTGAGATATACCTGCACTCTGCTGTGACTTTTGTTTATGGACTGGGTCCTCATTCCCAGCCCCTGAGTGTTGCTGTATTGTTTGCAAAATCACTACGTAGACTGGATTAGAAGGAACAAATTTTTCTTAGCTCCCACCGAACTTTTCGCTCCATAAGATGCACCTTTTCCCCTCCTAAAAAGTAAGGGGAAACATGTGCGCGTCTTATGGAGCGAATGCAGGCGGGAGGCTCTGCTCAGCGCTCCCTTTAAAGAGCCGCGTGGAGCGTGTGTGCAGCTCTTTGGGGCTTTTCCCTGAGAAGGGAGAAGGGCAGCCCATCAGTCCCTTCTCCCTCCTCAGGGAAAAGCCCCCAACACATGCTCCATGCGGCTCTTTAAAGGGAGCACGGCTCTTCTGGCTTTTCTGCGAGGTGGGAGAAGGGCAGCCCATCACTGACGGGCTGCCCTTCTCCCTCCTCGGGGAAAAGCCTGCAGGCGCCGCACACACGCTCCACGCGGTTCGTGAAAGGGAGCGCTGAGCAGAGCCTGGGATGCATACAGGCTCTGCTCAGTGCTCCCTTTAAAGAATTTTTTCCCCTTGCATTCCCCCTCTAAAAACTAGGTGCGTCTTATGGTCAGGTGCGTCTTATGGAGCGAAAAATACGGTATATACGAAACTGAAACTAGTCAGAACATCTTAAGCTTCCTTTCCCTGCTGGTCTCACTCAGAACAGATCCCCCCTCCATACAACTATTTCCAAATTGCTTGAGTTCCTTCTCTCACATTACTGTTGCCTATAGCTCATCTCTAACAATGGCCTCTTCATATTTTGTGACCAGTGACCAGGAATGTTGGGCATTTTGGTCCAACAGCATCTAGAAGGCCACAGATTCCCCACCCTAGCTAAGTTCTATTAACGTGCCTGAGGCAGACAGCTGCTCCTTCCTATGGACTTCTATCCAGGCTGGCTACCATTTTATTACCATATGTCTTCTTCACCCCTCATTATTCCGGTGCAAAAGCTGTGTGCTGGGTTTTTCTGAAGGAACCTTGATTGGTTCTTTGAGTGCATTAGCTGTAATGGCAGGGGCGGGCTCAGGATACAAGGGCTGGCTCCTTGCTGCTGCAAACCTTGTGCATGGTTGATTCTCGAAGACAAGGGGCACCAGCTATGCTAGGCTGTGCAAATGGTACAAGGAAGAGCAGAGTGAGAGCAGGTGTTGAGGTGTTGGCTGCAACTGCAATGCTGAACATTAAACTTGTAAGGACGATATAGATAGATAGATAGAGAGATAGATAGATAGATAGTGCCACAGTTAATAGGGAAGGAGGAGGCTGCATGGAAGAGATGATGATGATGATGATGATAATAATAATAATAATAATAATAATAATAATAATTTTATTTTATTTTATTTATACCCCGTCCTCCCTGGCCAGAGCCGGGCTCAGGGCGGCTAACACCAGTAAAATTACAGTAATAACATAATAGGGAAAAAAATACAATTTAAAATACAGGTTAAAATGGAATTTAAAATGCAGCCTCATTTTAAAAGTAGCCCATAGATCAAAACCGTAAGGGGAGGGAAACATAAGGGTCAGACTGAGTCTAAACCAAAGGCCAGGTGGAGCAGCTCTGTTTTGCAGGCCCTGTGGAAAGATGTCAAGTTTCAGATTTACCTGGTGGATAAGCATGTTGTCCTTTCTAAACTGGCCTACATTCCCTTCCTTCTGCTTGAGGAAGCACACAGGGAAACCAAGACACTGAACCCCTAATCACAGCAGCACACCAATTGCTGCTTTTCTCCTGGATTTTTGCCCTATTTTCTTTGTATGCCATTGTCTGACATCCTAGTGGAACATGCTTAACCGCTCAAGAGAAGGCAGGTTGAGGGAAATTCAGCATGGTTCCATACTCTCCCAACACGTTTCTGATGAAAATGTGGGCACCCTAAGGAAAAACAGGACATTCAGGGATCAAATCAGAAACGGGATGGCTTCTGAAAATCTGGGACTGTCATAATAATAATAATAATAATAATAATAATAATAATAATTTATTTATACTCCACCCATCTGGCTGGGTTTCCCCAGCCACTCTGGGCGGCTTCCAACAAAACACTAAAATACAATAACCTATTAAACATTAAAAGCTTCCCTAAACAGGGCCACCTTCAGATGTCTTCTAAAAGTTTGGTAGTTATTTTTCTCTTTGACATCTGATGGGAGGGCGTTCCACAGGGTGGGTGCCACTACCGAGAAGGCCCTCTCCCTGATTCCCTGTAACTTGGCTTCTCGTAGCCAGGGAACCGCCAGAAGGACACCTGGAAGGTCCATAGTTCATCAAGTGCAGAAGCAACAAGGAGGGAGAAGTTCTTTGTATTCTGGTGCCCTGGAGAATGTGTAGAGAAGTGGTGTCCAAACTTTTTTCAAAGAGGGCCAGATTTGATGAAGTGAAGGGCCGTGAGGGCCGACCAAGGGGCCAACCAAAGTTGTTGAGCTTCTTTTAGGATTGAAGTTGTTGAGTTGTTTGTTTTTGTTTTTTTTTTTTTACCCCAGGAAATAAACTGCCACAGGGGCCCCCCAAACAGACTTTGGACATGCCTGGCGTAGAGGGAGCATTGGTCTCTGGGGTTGAAAATTAGAAGCACTTTAAAAGCATAAGCATTTTTTCCATTCCCCTCTGTAGAACGTAGTAAGAGCTGGAGGTCTGCTCTCTTAGGAGGTCAGCATTATAAGAGAAAAGGAGACCCAAGTCTGAAGAGTGGAATCCCATCCATATCTAACTTGGATCGTGGGAGATCAGGAGAACAGCAAGGAGAGACTGGGCCTTCTCTGTCATAGCACCCCCTGCCTGGTGTTTTTGCTTTTATCTGGACAGCAGCAACAATATTGTACTGCTAACTCTTATTTTATTACTGTATTTATTTGCTGTAAGTTGCTTCAGGGCTTCTTCTTTTAAAGTGGCAAATGCTTATATTTAATAAACCTAAATTAGCTGGCTGTACACATGAGATCCCAAGCAGGAAAATGGCAGGATTTGGGTCTGCTTTTCCAGTTTGCACCTTGTGAACAACTTCTTCCTTTGCTGATCTTTTACCTAGCACACTTTTTAACCCTCCATCTTTTAAAAAAGTTAAAGCAAAAGTGCAGTTAGTGTCCTTTGTAAAAAAAGTCCCTTTCGTACTCATACGGGAGGGAGGGAGGGAGAGAGAGAGAGAGAGAGAGAGAGAGAGAGAGATTGATTGCTGTATCCTAACCCATTCCTTCAAAGCATGAATTGCAATTCCGCACGCAGTTTACAGTGGAAGGGCAATGATTTGCTAGCTCTAGGAGTTTACCGATCTGGAAGGATCCCCAGAATTTTCGAATGAGTTGGCTGCCCTCATCCTTTCCCTGCTTTCCATTGTTGGGGCGAAAGCGGAAGAGTACCGTGTACAAGGAAACTGGAGGAGGCGGTAAAGGGAGAAAGCAAGCTCCCTCCCTCTCCGGGCCATAGGTACATAATGTGCTGTACATTATTTGTGGGAGGAATCATGCAGAAGTAAACAGGCTCCGGTTCTGTTTGACTCCTTCTCTACTCTTCTGGAAATGACACTGGTGTTCTTGTGTCTTTGCAGCGGTATTTCCTTGCCAGTTTTGGTTCACAGGTAGCAAACTCTGGGTTGGTTGTGACTGTATGGACCTCCTGGAGAGGAGGACAGAGTTTCTTTGCTCCTTCCTGTTTTCCCTGTTCTGTTTTTGGCTGCCATACAGCACTGTGCTAAGCCAAGGTTTGGGCCAGGGGTTGCGTCCGTAAACCAGTTGTTTCCTTCCCGTTCGAACAGAATATTTTCCTGTTAATCGTGTGGGCGAAACTTGTGTTGTTTTGGATCCTTCCAAATCCTGGCAATTTGCTTCTGGCGACAGTCATCCTGCGGTCTCCCTGATTTATAAAGAAGATAGAGGAATATACCGTGCAGTGATGAAAGCATTAGGTTTCGCCTGCCCTTTGGCAGGTTGGAGTTGAGGTGTTAGCTTTTCAGCTCCTTTTGCTCCGAATAAAGGTATTTATGCTTGGGCCGCTTCTGATTCCCCCCCTTCTCCTCCTTCTAATGGGTCAGCACAGCTACCGGCTTGGTCACAATGATTGATGTTTCAGAGGCCTGCTAGAAATGAGCAATGCCTTCTTAGGTTCACAGGTAATAGCATTGTGCTGAGACCCCAGCAATAAACCTTACTTGCGTATTCTTGCTCTTCCTTTGTCTTTTGTTTGTCTGCAGTTGCAGATCTGTGTTGTGCTCCACCCCACTGTCTCACTTATACGCAGTGATACAATCCCAATTACTAATTCAGGTATTTATTTTTCGTGTGGCTAAAGCAACTTCAGCTAAGAAGGGTACGGGGTTAAAGGTGACTCAGATAAATTTGGACCAGGGCTTCTCAAGTGTCGATAGCAATGTCTTGTCTTAGCTTTGGAGGTTTGTTTATTAGTTATTAAAGCACATCTTACCCTGCTCTTCAGAACAAGAGAAAGTCAGTCCATGCCCTCGGGCTCACAACCTAAAAAACACAAAAGAGAAGGAAAAAAGGAGGAGGAGGGAGGAGGAAAGAAAAGCAAGCGGAGGCACCAGTTGTTAAAAGTCCCCCCCCCCCAGTGCAACCCCAGTGATAATTACAGTAGTAAAAGTGAAATTTTGTATGGTCTGCACCACTAACAGGAGAGGAACGCGGGTGGCGCTGTGGTCTAAACCACTGAGCATAGGGCTTGCTGATTGGAAGGTCGGCGGTTCGAATCCGCAACGGGGTGAGCTTCCGTTGCTCGGTCCCTGCTGCTGCCCACCTAGCAGTTCGAAAGCACGTCAGAGTGCAAGTAGATAAATAGGTACCGCTCTGGTGGGAAGATAAACAGTGTTTCTGTGCGCCGCTCTTGTTTCGCCAGAAGTGGCTTAGTCATGCTGGCCACATGACGTGGAAGCTGACTGCGGAGAAACGCTGGCTCCCTCGCTCGGTAAAGCGAGATGAGCGCTGCAACCCCAGAGTTGGTCACGACTGGACTTAACTGTCAGGGGTCCTTTACCTTTTTTAGGAACAGGAGAGGTTCCAGTTTGCTTTGGGTATGCAGTGCAATCTGGAGGTGGGAGACTTGGCTGCTGATAAATATCTTAGGGTGGTAGACAGGAAAAACATATGAAACACTGATATATGCAGTGGATTAGTTAACACCTTCTGAACTGGAAACAGGTTTTTATTGTACCTTTGCAGACTTCTGAGTTCTCGAGCCCCACCCTTATTAATGAAGCACAAAGGGGAGAAAAAAAGTTGTTGCCTTATCTTTGGCCCCAGACAGATGTCTTGAGACGGTTTGGTGCCTGAGGCAGAAAAATCCAGATAATTCGTCTCCTCTCTCCCCTAGTGATAAGAACATGATTGTGCTTTTTCAAGGCTCCCCATTTTTCCAGTGGTCTTCTCTAGCCTGGTGCCCTCAAAATATGTTAGACTTAACCTCATCAGCCCCAGCCAACTGGGTTTATTTATACAATTTTATTGTTTCATTTGTTGATTTATTTTACTGATTCCATCAAATCTGCATAACGCTTGATTGTAAACAACAACAAAGCGGTTTAGAATAAAAGAACAAGATGAATTGCAAAAACAACATGGGGAACTTGCCTAAAGTTGCAATCTCATGCGCGCTTACTCAGGAGTAAGCCCACTTCAGAGAGCATGATTTTTGATGAATTGTATTTAAATGCTACTAATCCTTTATAAACATTTGTAAGCCTTTTCAATTTTTTTTTGAAAAGTGCAATTTTAAGAGTAAATATCAAAGTGTGGCATTTTAACCTTTCTATGCTTTGTAAAGCTTTGAAAATATGTAATGTCAGACGTGACTGTGGTGTTGTAGTTATTTGTGTCACAAGTGAAACTAAAAAATCGGAGGGGGGGGTTGTTGGAGAAAGATGGACAGGCAGGGGAATATTTATGTGATAATTGGGTATAGATGCGCACAGGAAGTCTTCCAGTGCTGCTTAATTTACAGCTCTTTTAATTAAAAAGAACCCACTTGATATACAGGTTTGGGGCCTGGAAATGCTCCTTCGCGTTTTAACAGGCCTACAAATTGTACAGCCAACTTGTACATCGGCAAAGGTTCTTCTGGGAAGTCTGGGGAATCTGCTGAAAGACTTGAGGATAAAGTTGATAAGAGAGGAAGATACGGAGAAGGATTGAACACCCGATCACTTGTGGATCTCTTTTCTTGTAGTGCCTGAAGGACTTGCCTTCTCCGACATTTTTCTTGAGCAGTGTTTTTCAGTCTTTGATATAATAATAATAATTAATAATAATAATAATAATAATAATAATTTATTTATACCCCACCCATCTGGCTGGGCCTCCCCAGCCGCTCCCATCATCCCTGTCTCCTTAGGAACACAGAATTGTAGAGTCACCAGGTCCAATCACAAGGCCCAATCTCAGCAATGCAGAAATCCTGCCCACAGATAGGGAGATGATTACGATTACATTTATCAGTTGCTTTAGACAATAAAAAATGATCAGGGCAACCTATCCCAGTAAAAGGCAACACGTAAAAGCAATAAAAAACCAGATTTTTAAAAATGCAAAATACATAAAACACTAGTAGTAATGATAAGTCCTTCCCACAGGGTGGATAAAAATCAATGATTTCTTAAAATTTAAATCAGATTTTTAAAATTTAAATCAGATTTTTTTAAAAAATTGGATTTTTAAAATAAAATGCTTTTGGAGGAGAAATCTTCTAAATCTTTCTAAATCTTTTCTATTTAAGTTACATTATAGTCCAAAGGCTATTCATCAGGAAATAAGGTTTTATTTTAAGTTTTCCATGTGTGCTAAAACTCAGTCTAAGTTGTTTTTTTTTTTAAAAAAAAAGTTTAACCACATCAGTTAACAAACATGGATACATAGGCTATAATGTTATTGTTCTGGTTAAATACATTGTTTAAATTGTTATTAAGGAAATGATTATTGTCAGAGTTGCTTCCAGATCCTAGCTCACAGAGGATCACGCTAGCCAGCGATCATTAAATAAAAGTCTTTATTGAGTTACAGTTTCCATTCTCAAGCTGCTGCGTGCAACCCTACGTCTAATGGTTAGATCGGCGAAGCTCCATCTGAGTCTCCGCCCCTTGTACACCAACTTAATATCCTAGCCTTGCTCCACCTTTTCCGCCTGACTGTTCTTCTCTGGGTCCCTCTACCCCCCGGGGTCTCTTCCTTCCGGGATTCCTCTGACGCTGACGCTGACCCCCCTGACTCTTCTCCCTCCTTTCGGCGGGCTTTAGGACCTGGCTCCCTTTCCGGGCTGCCTACTGCGCCACCTTCCTGTGCATTTGAACTTGGCGCGCGCGCCCAACCTTCCACCTTCCGTCTGACCGTTTCTTCGCTCCCCGATGGAGGTGTGGCCACTCCTGACTCGTGCCCTCCCCCCTGTTGTGAGCTGCCAGCGCTTGATCCCTGGCGCCCTTCCTCTTCCCTGCTCTCTGGCGGTGACGCTGGTCCCGATTTCCAACTGCTCCCCCCTGAGTCCCCTCTGGCTCTATCTTCCTGGGGTGTCCCCCTAGGCTCCCCCCTTGCCCTGGCCACTGGTGCTCCTTTCTGTGAATCTTCTGATTCACTGGAAAGACTCGGAGATCTCGGGTCGTCGTCATCACTCATCTTTTCTTCTGCCTCCTCCCCCTCGCTCTCTGTTTCCTCCCTTGCCCTTGCCTCTGCTCCTGAACCCCTGACAATTATGTTTCTCCTTCCAATAAAGTACAGCAGAAAAGTTGTCCAAATATAAACAGTTAACTTATTAAACCGCACAATAATTTCATAATTCTCGGTCTATGTATTTCTAATAGTATAACCAAATCAGTAATTTTTTATATACAGTGGTACCTCAGGTTACGTACGCTTCAGGTTGCATACGCTTCAGATTACAGACTCTGCTAACCCAGAAATAGTACCTCGGGTTAAGAACTTTGCTTCAGGATGAGAACAGAAATCGTGCTCCGGCGGCAGCGGGAGGCCCCATTAGCTAAAGTGGTCTTCAGGTTAAGAACAGTTTCAGGTTAAGAACGGACCTCCGGAATAAATTAAGTACATAACCAGGGGTACCGCTGTAACTGTAAAAACTACTCTGAAAATTTATTACTCCAAAAATGAAACCTTCCTCTGTTGTCTTTCTGTAAAAAAATGATTTAAATCAAGTCTTACTGACTAGTGATTTAAATCGTCTTACTGACTAGTGATTTAAATCATGATTTAAATTGATTTCATTTAAATCAAATCCACCCTGCCATCCCACCCTCCTTTAAGATGGGCATCACCGTAAGAGGCAACAGTGCTTAACCAAAGCCCTGGGGAAACCAAAGAGTCAGTAAAAACTGACTCGATGAGCATTGCACCTGAGATGAGGAGGGGGAGGCACCACTTGAAAAGCTCTGTTCCCATGTGGCCACGCTCCATACTTCCTTCTGGTGGGGTCTCCAGAGAAGGGCCTCCAGTGAAGATCAGTTACCTTCGGGGCCCAATTCAATCAAAAGTGCTGGTTTAGACCTTTAAAGCCTTAAATGGCTCAGAACCACAAAACCTCAGGGACCGTCTCTCCCTGTATAAACCAACCCAGACTCCATGAGTTCATCATCTGAGACCCTTCTTTGTGTGCCTCCTCCATGTGAGGGTGGTGGCAGGAGAACAGGGCCTTTTCTGCAGTGGCTCCCCGTTTGTGGGATGTTCTCCCCAGGGAGGTTTGCCTGGCGCCTTCATTATATATCTTTAGGAGCCAGGCAAAAACGTTCTTATTCAGACAGCCAGACCTTAGACTGATTAATATTCCACAGCCTTTAAAATGTGTTTATGGGAAGGAGGGGGTTGTTATTGTTTTGTTCTTTTAACTATTTACTTGTGTTTTTAGCTTGTATTTTAATCCTGTGAACTGCCCTGAGGTATTCGGATGAAGGCAGGTATAGACATCTAATAATAATACAGTGGTACCTTGGGTTAAGAACTTAATTCATTCTGCAGGTCCGTTCTTAAACTGAAACTCTTCTTAACCTGAGGTACCACTTTAGCTAATGGGGCCTCCCGCTGCCGCCAGGCGATTTCTATTCTCATCCTGAAGCAAAGTTCTTAACCTGAGGTACTATTTCTGGGTTAGTGGAGTCTGTAACCTGAAGCGTCTGTAACCCAAGGTACCACTGTAGTCGTCATTATCATCATCATTGACACTCAAACCTCCCCATTCCCCCGTATTCGGATCAACAGTAGCTCTGTTCAGGTGTTTCCATGCAACTGAGATGGTGTAGAGTTTGGCAGAAGGGGATGTGCCATCTGCAAACGGCATATTCTATATGTTAATTCAGCAAAGATCCCATAGATTGCACTGCATTATGCTTTGATGATGCCAAAATTTGGGTGCACCGTAAGAGGAATAACTCATTGGTGGCTGTCTGCTGAGAGAAGAGAATGAAGAAGAAGCCAGTTTGGGTGACCCCCTTTCCCTCCTGCCCCACATCTCTCTAAATCTGATGTTGCGGCTTTGGGGACTATCCAGAGCCTTTTTAGAGGGGGTGTTGGGCGCTGCAGCAGTCACTGAAAATTGGCTGGAAAGTCACCAATGGAGACTACACTAAGAATGAAAAGGTGGATAAATGCAGTAGCTTTGAAACTGCTTTTATGGTACTGCTGTCTGTGTATTTGCATAGCAAGAGGTGGAAGGAAGCTCTTGGAATAAATGCCTGATGGGAATGAGCATCTGCTCCCCCACCCCCCAGTTTTTGCGCAATGAATATAAGTTATCTGCAGCATAAGACTTGCAGCTTTGCTCTACATGTGACAGTAAAAAAAAAAAAAAGCTGTCCAATTTAACCTGGCATGTCTGATATTGTGACATTTTAGGAGGTTCTTCTTCTTGGTATTATGCCGTGCTTAGAAGACTTCTAGAATTAAAATCTTAAAATAGCAGCAAATCTGGCTGTGCTTTGAGTACTGTGTGTGCATAGGTGAGCTTGTTCATCGGTAAACTTGAAGTCATTTTAAAAATGTCAGTTCCAGAATTCACCAAGCTGAGGCTTGATCAACGGTTGAAAGTCCACTGTGCAAAAGGATACAGAGAATGAAATTGAGAGCACTGGTCATTCTGCAGAAAAGGGGCGTTTGCTAGAAGAACTGTTGTTGTTTAGTCGTTTAGTCGTGTCTGACTCTTCGTGGCCCCATGGACCAGAGCACGCCAGGCACTCCTTGTCTTCCACTGCCTCCCACAGTTTGGTCAAAGATCCTTCATGGATCACTGCCTTGCCATGGCGAAGGGGCTTGAATAACTCGGAGAAGCTCTGAGCTATGCCGTGCAGGGCCACCCAAGATGGACAGGTCATAGTGGAGAGTTTTGACCAAACGTGATCCACCTGGAGCAGGAACCGGCAAGCCACTCCAGTATCCCTGCCAAGAAAACTCCATGGACAAAGACAACAGAAGAGCTGGAGATGTACAAAATCTAGTCACAGCCTAGGGTACCCCTCTGAAAAAACGCTACTCATCTCAGATGAACTTTTAGCTCCCTTAAAATACTTTGTAGCACCCCCAATTCACTTTTAATCCTGCTCTAAGTGAAATTTTGCCTGCAGCAAAATGTTTTGTGGAAGTTCTTGAATTGCAGAATGCCCTTCCACAAGGGAAAAGTTAACAGTCTCAGAAATGGCAAACACAGTATGTTGGGAAAGGGGTGGTGGAATATGCAGAAATGGATCTAAGAACAGTAGTGGTCTTGACTTGGGGAAACATTGGAAAAATCAATTGGCTGGTACCAGTTACATGATTCAAAAACACCTGGTCTCATTAATGCTCCCCCCCCCTCAATAGTAAGAGTCCTGCTGCATCCATTATGTGTGATTTAAGTAGAAAATGTGGAATTTGTATATCTTCATCAATCTAGGAGGACTTGTCGTCTCTAGAACTAGATTTTCCTCCTGTGCTGATGATGCTCTTGGCATGGCTGCCTTGCAACACTCAGGTAGCCACACCCAGTTCTCTCTTTTAATTGGCAGCTCGTTTGCTTGACTTACGCAAGGGCTAGATTTCCTCTTCTGCCTTGTAACCGCCCTAGATAGAAGGAAGGAGTAGATAACACTTGGAGAACTGCTGTTCTCTCAAGCAGTTTGCAGGCTCTCATTTCAAACATTTTATCAGCCTGCTATTCTTTGCAGTGAGGAGTGAGGTTTGCGGGAACATGGGAAACTGCCTTATAACGAGTCCCACTGTTGGTCTGCCTCATTTAGTATTGTCTACACCAGGGGTAGGCAACCTAAGGCCCGGGGGCCCAATGCGACCCAATCGCCTTCTCAATCCGGCCCACGGAAGGTCCGGGAATCAGATTGTTTTTACATGAGTAGAATGTGCCCTTTTATTTAAAATGCATCTCTGAGTTATTTGTAGGGCCTGCCTGGTGCTTTTACATGAGTAGAATGTGTGCTTTTATTTAAAATGCATTTCTGGGTTATTTGTGGGGCATAGGAATTCGTTCATTATCCCCCCCCCAAAAAAAATATAGTCCGGCCCACCACATGGTCTGAGGGACAGTGGACCAGCCCACAGCTGAAAAAGGTTGCTGACCCCTGCTCTACACTGATGGACAGCAATTCTCCAATTTAAAATGCATCTCTGGGTTATTTATAGGGCCTGCCTGGTGCTATTACAGTGGTGCCCCGCAAGACAAATGCCTCGCAAGACGGAAAACCCGCTAGACGAAAGGTTTTTCCGTTTTGGAGGTGCTTCGCAAGACGAAAATGTCTTGCGAGTTCCTGCGGGTTTTTTTTCCTTTCCCCCCCCTTTCCCCCAAGCCGCTAAGCCGCTTATCAGCTGATCGTTAAGCCGCTTAACAGCTGGTCGCTAAGCCGCTTATCAGCTGATCCGCTAAGCCCGCTAAGCCGCTAATACTGTAGCGCTAATCCGCTAAACCGCTAATGGGCTTGCTTCGCAAGACGAAAAAACCCGCAAGACGAAGAGACTCGCGGAACGGATTCTTTTCGTCTTGCGAGGCACCACTATACATGAGTAGAATGTGTCCTTTTATTTAAAACGCATCTCTGGGTTATTTGTGGGGCATAGGAATTCGTTCATTATCCCCCCCCCCAAAAAAAATATAGTCCGGCCCACCACATGGTCTGAAGGACGGTGGACCAGCCCACAGCTGAAAAAGGTTGCTGACCCCTGCTCTACACTGATGGACAGCAATTTTCCAATTTAAAATGCATCTCTGGGTTATTTGTAGGGCCTGCCTGGTGCTTTTACATGAGCAGAATGTGTCCTTTTATTTAAAACGCATCTCTGGGTTATTTGTGGTTAAACCTCTCATGCTTCAGTTTGCTTTACTGAGTTTCAAATTTCTTTACAAGCACCCGTTGATTAGGAATAAATTACCCAGCCTAGGCTTCAGGTCAGGCAGATCAGATCTGATGACCTCCAAGCCAAATATGTTCAGGCCTGTAAGGTGGCACCATAATGCAGAACTGGAGGGGGGCGCCCCTGAGGATCATCTATCCCAACCCCCAACAATGCAGGAATATGCAGCTGTCCACCTCTCTCCATACGAGCCTACCTGGACCCTGAGACCATCCTCTTCAAGACCTTCTTTGTGTGCCTCCTCCATGAGAAGTTCGGAGGGTGGCAACATGAGAACCAACCTTTTCTGTGGTGGCTCCTCATTTGTGGAATGCTCTCCCCAGGTTATGGAGCCTTCATTATACATCTTTAGGCGCCAGGGTGAAAAAACATTCCTCTTTGACCAGTCCTTTTGGCTGATTAACATCCTTTACTCCTATAAATGTGTTTGTGGGTAGAAGGCGTTTTTATTGGTTTGTGGTTTTTTGTTCTTGTCCTTATTACGCATTTTGTGTTTTTATCTTGTGCTTTTGTTTTGTAAACCAAGATCTGCAGACGAAGGGTGGTATAATAAATCAATCAATGCCAATGGAATGCAGAGGAGGGGGTCTTTAAGAGACTGACTCAAAAGGGCTACTTTTATCTACCAACTTCCCTTTCTGAGGCCTTAGGAGCAGTGTCTGAGATCTTGCTGTTGGGTGTTTCATTAGCAAACATTTCCTTGGTGGGTCCCAGTGACAGGTCGTTCATGATTGGTTTTTGGGTGTGTGTGCTGCTGTTTAAATTGTTTTTGTGCTGGCATACATTCCCCCCCCCCCCCCGAATCATGTTTTTAATTGTCACATTTTTGCTTCTATCATAGCAGTTTTGGAAAACTGCATATTATGCTAAGATCTAAAATATGGTATGAATGAACAATATTGTGAGCGGACTGAGTTTTGTATCGTTGCCTCTTTCTATTTGTCCCCGTACAGTACTTCATTTTTTTAAAAAGTTCAACGTAAAAATCCTATATAAAGTGTGTAAATTCTTCTTATGGTACTATTCTTCTTCTTCTTCTTCTTCTTCTTCTTCTTCTTCTTCTTCTATCACTCATAGCCGAGTAAGATTGCCTTCCATAAACATGGTTTTAACAATGAGTCCGTAAGTGACTGTGGAGGCCAATTCTGGATCCACACGTCCTTACACAGTGGGGACATTGGCAGGAGTTGATAACGGTGTGGATTTGCCAAGTGTGCCTTCCTCTTAGTACGTTTCTCCCTCTCGTCCTGTGTTCGAGTGTCTTCAAAGCCCATGACACCTTTGGTAAAGGCTGTTCTCCAACTGGAGCACTCGCAGGCCAGTGTTTCCCAGTTGTCAGTGTTTATACTACATTTTTTTAGATTTGCCTTGAGACAGTCTTTAAACCTCTTTTGTTGACCACCAGCATTACGCTTTCCATATTTAAGTTTGGAATAGAGTAGTTTACATTTATACTATACATTTATATTTATACTATACATTTAACCCCTCGCACTACCCCCAAAAAACCCTGGGAGCCGGTGTTTACTCCTCACAGAGCTACAATTCCCAGCACCCTTAACAAACTACAGTGGTGCCCCGCAAGACGAATGCCTCGCAAGACGGAAAACCCGCTAGACGAAAGGGTTTTCCGTTTTTGAGTTGCTTCGCAGGACGAATTTCCCTATGGGCTTGCTTCGCAAGACGAAAATGTCTTGCGAGTCTTGAGATTTTTTCCCCGCTTTCCCCCCCCCTTTATCTAAGCCGCTAAGCCTTTAATAGCCTTTTAGCAGCTAAGCCGCTAAGCCGCTAAGCCTTTAATAGCCGCTAAACCGCTAATAGCGCTAATCCGTTAAGCCGCTAATAGGGTTGCTTCGCAAGACGAAAAAACCGCGGAACGGATTAATTTCGTCTTGCGAGGCACCTCTGTACAGTTCACAGAATTATTTGCAGGAGGGAATGTGCTTTAAATGTGATAAAGGGGTATTTGATCACAGACCTAGAGGCCTTTAATGATCCCAACAGAAGCTCTCCTTCTCCTTCAACACCTGATTTAAGACCAGTCTTCAGGGGTAACTGCATATATAAGTTGGCTGGCGCTGCTGGTGTTAAGAAACTGATCCAGCTTTACCTGCTGACACAATACAGCCAGACTCCCATTTCTCTTTGCTTGCTCTTCTTTTTCTCTTGGCTAATAGCTGGGGAGAATCAGATAGCAACCTTTTCTGCAAATCCTGCAGTTTAACTCTATAGTGTGTTACTGTGGGGTTTTTTTTGGCATGTTCCCTGAAAGTGCCAGAATCTTAAAGCAACAACAACAACAACATTTTGAATTCTGTTTCATCTTCATCTTCTGTTGGTCCAGGAAAATATTGTCAAGACATAATTTTTAAAATTATTTTTAAAATGAATGAAAACATTTCAAGGATTGCGGCTAGGTGGTACACTGTTTGTGAGCCTAATTATACAGTTTCTTTTATCGGCGCTTAGAAGCAATAAGATTCCACCTTGCTATTTTATTTTAACATACATATATGTGTTTTCTTCCAGCTAAACTTGCAAAGCGGTCCCAGGAGAGAGAAAATCTTGGTATGCTGGTCTGGTCGCCCAACCAGAATATTTCTGAAGCAAAGTGTAAGTCTCTGGATTTTTGCTTCCTCCAACCTCCCTACTTTTTTTATTAAAAAAAAGCCTGTTTAAAAAGGCAAATAAAATAAAACACCAGGATGCTTTCTCACTGGGGAGAGACTACAGCTGTAACCTACTTTGTGTTTTCATTGTCCTTTAAGTGGAATTTTGAGTCTGTGATGTAACACAACCTTACGCAAGGTTTGCTGAGGCTGATGGGAGGTGTTGTCAAAAACCTCTGGATGGAGAAAGCATCTTTAATTCCTTCGTTTCCTAATCACACATCTTGTGAAAATTTTGAACACAAGCTTCCCAGAATTCTCACTAAATTACTGGACGTGTTCTATGAAGCATTGTGCAAGGATAAGTGCCATTGGCTTTACTGGTTTGGAGAGGGAGGAAGGAAAAAATAATGGCAGCTCAGCTGCAGGAGTAAAGTTTGTTGGGAGCAGGGTTGTCCCTAAGAATAAAGTGGGGAGTAACTGTTCAGAGGCAAGTATTCCCATTCATGCTAATTAGTTAACAAGTTTCCGATAAGAATCCCCAAAAATATCAGGGTGACTGAAAATAGGATATTTGCACTTTTCTTACTGACTTTTTTTTTTTTTTAAAAACTTTTTTAAAATGTGGAATGGCCACTCAAATTTGCATTATTAGCATAGCTGTCAACTTTCAGATTTGAAAATAAGGGATTAGCAGCCTTGAAAATAAGTGATCAGCAGCCTCACCTGTCCTGGAGACAGTCTACGGGATATCTAACAATCCGGGATAGCAGCGGGAAACGGCGCTGGATTAAGGGAATTTCCCACCAAAAAAGGGAAGGTTGACAGCTATGATTATTAGCCCTCAAACTAACTAACAGTAGAACATTTGTTTGTTATTGAAAGCATTTTTACCCTCTCTCTTTGCCAAAAAGGTTCCTAGGGTGGCTTGCAAAAACTGATGACTCATTCAGGGAGTCATGACACACGAGGAAAAAAGAAGGGGAGGGAAGAGGGAAACGACAAGCACAAATTACATCTCTTACAACACAGTTCTGTCGTTTTGCCTGTACGGATTCTGTCTTGTCTCCCCACCACATCATATCTGGAAACGGAGCAGGTGACGGCATTTGGGCCAGGCAGGAAGGATTGTTCCTGCTACACAGCTCTTCCTTTGGGCCAGTGGCAGGTGTGGTTGGAGAAGGCCTGAGGCCTTGCCCTAGAGAAAGACATGAGGGTCAGTTACAGAGGTTTGATGGGCCTTGGTCTGTGGCTCTCCATCCTTTGCTCACCCCTTTCTGCTCTATTTCTAACCTGGCCAGTTGTATGTTGGATGTGCATCCTGTGAGGTTTGCTGTTACCTGGCTACATTCAGATCATCCCAGTATATGCTTGGGAATGGTAATGACTGGACACTGAACATATTTTGTGAATCTTATATGATGCCGTTAGCGTAGCATTTAGCATAGATTGAGTTAGGTGTTTTCGATTTGTTCAGCCAGGTTGCGACTCCCTTGCAGTGCTGGCTTGTTGTCAGTCAGATTTAGTAAGTAAGTCAGGTCAGCTAACTGACTCTACCTGTAGCTGCAGTTTGTGCACCTTCAAATAACATGGAAAAACTGGGATATACATGAAAAGTAAGAGGTGCCTATGTGAGAAGGCATATTCTTCTGGTTTTAATTGCCGTATTTTTTGCTCTATAAGACTCACTTTTTCTCTCCTAAAAGTAAGGGGAAATGTGTGTGCGTCTTATGGAGCGAATGCAGGCTGCACAGCTATCACAGAAGCTGTTCTGGCTTCTGAGATTCAGAATATTTTTTTTCTTGTTTTTCTCCTCCAAAAACTAGGTGCATCTTGTGGTCTGGTGCATCGTATAGAGCGAAAAATACGGTATATTTTCACCATATGCTGTTGCAAGGAACATTGTCCAAACACAGAAAAGGCTTTGAAGAGCGGCAAGCTTTGCTGAATAGTTCCAACTTTTAAACAGCTTATACAGACACTCATATTTTAAAACAACAGCAACATAATTATGATTTATTAATGCCCTTTTTGTATTCTTCAGGTACATTCCGTTGCCTTATCCAACCATGAGGGATAGAACATTTTGGAAAGTGATTTAAGGCTCTCAGTTCTGATAGGGTAGAAGGAGATTTGCAGCTCTTGTTCTTTATTCTCCTTCCCCTTTATACTTCCACGGGACGAAGCTTTTCTGAGATCTTGTGAAGTTTTGCATCTGCAAATTAGCATGCGTTTTAATTTGAGCTGCTCAGAAAAAAGCGTAGAGCTGATGTTCTCTAAAAGTTGTTACAGTGCGCTTTAGGGCAAAAACTGTTGGTGCCACCTTAAATATAACCAAGACAATGCAAATTAAAAAATAAAATAAAATTGGAACATAGGGAAAGGTTGCAGTCATGACCAGATGGGCCCAGGGCTTGTCTTTAGCCTTTTCCAAGGAGCTATAACACCTGCCTCCCAAATGAGCAGAAGGCCTGGTCTGTTGTTTTCCTTCCAGTTTTCTATAAAATATTATACATTGACTGACTTGCAAGGTTAAATCACGATAAGGCAGAGTAAATTCTCTCTTCCGGGGTCTTTGTTATGGAATGGCCAAGCTGCGGAACTTGTGGCCTCTCAGAAGTTGCTGAACTGTATCACCTATCATCCCTTACCATTGGTGAATCTGGCTGGGGCTGATGGGAGTTGGAGTCCAATATCACCTGGAAGGGTACAGCTCTCTGCTCTAGGGCGTCAGAAAAATTTCCAAATCAATCCCCCTGCCCTTAGGTGTTTGTTTTTGGGACAAATAGCCTGAGACGAGACGGATTTAATGCAGTGACAGCCAACATAGTGCTCTCCAGAGTTGCTCTCCAAGTTGGACTCCAACTTGTCATTAGCATGGCCTATGTGCAAGGGATGGTGGGAGTTGTAGTCCAACACAAGAAGCAACTGTGGGCTGCCAAGACTAGACACAATTTGCTGGTCCCTGTACATGAATTTCTGTAATGGCACGTGCAATTCTCTGCATGCATTCTCTGGTTGATTGACCTATCTCCACTGAGGGTAGAAGGCCATACCACCTTGTTGAAAGTCTATAATGTACGTATGTGTGCACTTTTCTGAAGTTACCGCACTTCTCCTGACTGTAGACTTTTTGTTTGTTGTTGTTGTAAAAAAATACCCGCCAGGAGCATTTGAAGTGCCACTTTAATGTGTGATGCACAGGGGAGTGTTATTCTGATCAAAGGCTTCTCCACCCACGTCAAAAACTGAAGGAAAAGCGAAGCTGGGAATAATTTACATAGCCGAAGAACATTTTATTAATACCAGGGAGTTCCACTCGGATTTTCTCGCTTCTCTAACTCCAGAACCAGTGCATCTAATCAAATACTAGGCAGGCTCAGACATGAAGTGAACCCATGGTTTGGTTCTGCTACTGCATGAATGATATTTGAGTCCACGTGTTTCATCCTCCCCTTGTCTGCTCAGGATCCTTCATTTAGTTCTGGTTCTTGGCAAACCATAGTTTCTTGGGCAAACTGTGGCTTGCTGAGATCATGAAGCTGAAGGAAAGAAAGGGAGAACGTGGATGCAAAGCTTCATTGGTTGCATACTATCCTCCCATGGTCTGGCATTATGGGATGGAACCTCTGGCTCACATGTTCCCCCTCTCTTTCTTCCTTGGCTTAATCAATTACAGTATTTCCTACTTTTGCTTCATGCCTCTATTTACTATTATTTAAAATATTTATGTCCTGACTGTTTGCTGTGATTCCAGGTTGGTTCTCAAAAATGTTATAAAACATAAAAATCATAGCTTGTAGTTATATCCAAACTTGCAAATTGTTGTTTCAATTTTCTCCTGAACCAGGACTTAGCTGGGCAAGCACAGACCATAGCTGTAGTTGTTCAAGGGTAGCAGCAAACCAGGAAGTAACTAAGTGGATAATTCCCAGAGATGGATCATATAGCAAAGGGCTCATTTCCATAGCACCAAACAACACACGTTGGGCAACCTGTGTTCATATGTACACAGGTCAATATTGAATGCGAATTTTTCTGCAGCCTTTTGTGGCACATGCATTTGGTCGCAAACCTAGGTTTGGTGTTCCTGTAATATGAAGAGTATTGGGCAAATATCCACCTGTTTGATTGAGCTTTGCTTGAATATTAGTAGTTTGTAATGCTGCAATTTGCAGGGATGCGGGTGGGTGGCGCTGTGGTCTAAACCACAGAGCCTAGGGCCCACCGATCGGAAGATTGGTGGTTCGAATCCCCGCAACGGGGTGAGCTCCCGTTGCTCAGTCCCAGCTCCTGCCCACCTAGCAGTTTGAAAGCCCGCCAAAGTGCAAGTAGATAAATAGGTACCGCTCTGACGGGGAGGTAAATGGTGTTTCCATGCGCTGCTCTGGTTCGCCAGAAGCGGCTTAGTTATGCTGGCCAAATGACCCGGAAGCTGTCTGTGGACAAAAGCCGCCTCCCTCGGCCTATAGAGTGAGATGAGTGCCGTAAACCCAGAGTCGTCCACGACTGGACCCTAATGGTCAGGGGTACCTTTACCTTTACTAATGCTGCAATTAAGGAGCCATTAATCTTTTTATGTATTATAATTTTAAGGTTGCGGGTTTTTTATTAATGTAAAATAGGATAATGTATAAGAGTGTTCTGTATGAATATTGCATAATCTTATATATTTAAAATTGTTTCCTCTTTCATGCACTTGAAGAGATGAGACCAAAGGTTTTCAAATGGCTTGTTAACTTTGTATTATTTATTACGATTATTTTATATACTGCTTCACACCAAAACAGGCTTCTGAGCGGTTTACAAGTATAAAAGCCAATGATTCAAGCCTCTTCCTTCTCTCAGTCTTATAATTTCATTAAGTTTTGATATTATGCCAATACACCACGCTTTTTTTTCCACCTGTGCTATTAATTATATTGTCATTGTGTGATAATTGTATTCTAGCTTTGCCCTGTAATCGTACGGGGCAGAGCAGACTAAAAATAGTTTTATTAAAAACAAAGAAACAGACACTCCTGGTATGTTACTAGTAGTCAAAGAAAAGTCTTGTGTGTTTGAGGCATTGCTGGAGAAAATTTCCCCTGCAGTGGCTTAATCAAATATGTTCATGCTTCCTAACAATGCTCTTAGAACAGCTATAAGGTTTTTTAAATAGTGGAGGGGGGAACTTAAATATCTGTAGATCCGCATCTCACTATGTTCGCATTTCCTTGTTTCCAGTTGTTATTCTTGAGGAAAGTTGGTTTTCTACTTTACAAGTGTCAAGTAGCCCATATTATTAGCCACAAAGGTCCAGAGTAATTTGACTTTATTTTTGGCCTGCAGCCATTTTGAATCAGTGTGGGAAACTTGCTGTTGGCTACAGTAGGGTGTACATAGCGATCTGTACTTGGATTTCTGCTAGCGTTGCAACGTTTACTTGACTAAAATTTTTCGATCAGCCAGCAGTCGATGGCTGGGACTGACGGAAGGTCGTAGTCCAAAACATCTTGAGGACACCAGGCTGGTGAAGCAGGGATAATTAGTCTGTGTGTTTTTGTGAATACTTTTATATTCAGATATAGATATAGATATAAAGCCTAAAGGTAAAGGGACCCCTGACCATTAGGTCTAGTTGTGACCAATTCTGGGGTTGTGGCACTCATCTCGCTTTATTGGCCGAGGGAGCCGGCGTACAGCTTCCAGGTCATGTGGCCAGCATGACTAAGCCGCTTCTGGCAAACCAGAGCAGTGCACGGAAACGCTGTTTACCTTCCCGCCGGAGCGGTACCTATTTATCTACTTGCACTTTGACATGCTTTCGAACTGCTAGGTTGGCTAGGGACCAAACAACGGGAGCTCACCCCGTCACAGGGATTCAAACCGCCAACCTTCTGATCGGCAAGCCCTAGGCTCTGTGGTTTAACCTGCGTCCCATTGATATAAAGCCTACTTCATTACAATAACCTTTTTTGCGTTGTAAAGAGTCTCTACCTGTTTTTGGACTACGATTCCCACCATCCCTGACTACTGGACCTACTATCTAGGGATGATAGGAGTTGTAGTCCAGAAACAGCTGGAGACCCAAGTTTGGGAAACCCTGGTCTAGAGGAAGATTGGTATAAACCGCTTGAGTTATATCCAATTAAATGATACTCTGGGCAGCGTATGAGATCGTTCCTTTGCTTGGAACCAAAGGTGCAAAAAGCTCTCCCTATTGCTCATACAATGTGAGACCATGATTTCCATTGGTCTTTGGTGCTCTTCCTCCTCCTCTACAACCTTCCTTGTCACATCCCATATTTTTCGGACGATTTTGGACCCTATCACATACACACTGGCTTGGTGGCAAAGTGGCAAGACAAATGGAGGACTGACAAAACAATGGGGTCCCCACTTACAGTTTACATTTAGCATTGTAAACGAATTCTTTTCTGTATTACAGTTGAATTTGAATTCATGCATTCAAACAATAATATCAGTTTACAGTAGAATGTGGAAAGTAAACCACCCTGAGATCTATGGGTGAGGGGTAGTATGTAAATTTAATTAATTAATTAATAAAAAGGTGGCACCCAATTTTAGTCACACACGGTGAGGACCCATTGGAAGCAATGGGCAGCAAATGCAGAATTATTATTTTTTGAAAAGTTTTTATTGTTAAAATAATTCAGCATTAATACACACATATTGCAAATATACAAGCATACAAACATACATTTCATACAATCCTTAAAAATATTCAAACATACCTACATTCAGTCCCACAGATAATTCCATTTCCCATCACCCTTTGAACTTTTGAAAACAGCAATTTGCACTGAAATGCAGGTGCGCAGTTATTAGCCCTGTTGTTACTATCCTCAAAGACATTTAGCTGGCCTTCTCCCCAGTGGAAAAAATAAACACAAAATTGAAATAAAAGTTTCCATATTAATTGCAGCAGCTTTTCCCATTTCCCTCCCCTCCCACGCCATGCTCCTAGTTATTAAAAGTATTTTAAGGGGCAGTTTGCCTCAATGTCGCCCGTAACGCACAAACACACACACAAACACACACATATTTTTGTTGTTTATTTTCAGTACTATTTTAGCAGGGTTTGTTGGATGTCATTAGCGGCACAGTGGATTCAAAATACTGAATCCTCACACTAGAGGGGGCTGGAGGAAAAGGAAAATCAATACTTTGTTGCCATGGCAACTGGAGGAGGCCTGGGGTGGTCTCCTCCATTGAATTAATACATTGCTTCGGTTTTCTCCCCCCCCCCCTTTTTTTTTTTTTGCTCTCTGCCCATATAACTAGCATAGCCAGCTCCCCTTCAGAGTCCTCAGTTTAGCCGAACAAAAAACTCAGAGCACACATACACCGTATCCTGGAATTCTTTTCTCTTGCAAGACATCATGACGTAGTTGCCGCCTTTATTCCAGATGGCGGGATCATACTCTCCACCAGCAAAACATGAACAAGGTTTTCCTGTGTTTTTGCATGTAGGAAGTTTTAGGGAATTGCCTGAGCTTAGAAACAGATGATAAACAGTACCGGAATCCCAGGTGCTATTTTTAAGTTGGCTTTGCTTTGTTTTTGGAGGTGGTTGTGGTCAGAACGATGTGACTTCCTTATTTCTTTTTTTGTGTTTCTTGCTGCTCTGATACGACCGATGAAGGTCAGATACGAATATTCTTCCGTCATGTTAAGTTTCACCTGAAGTGCTTCAGGAGTGTTCCAGAAATCTATTGTCTGCAGGAGACAGTCTGCTGCTGCTATTATTATTATTATTATTAGTAGTAGTAGTAGTAGTTGTTTCCCTTCTCCCCATTTTTATTCTCACAACAAACCTCTGAGGTAGGCTATAAGCTAAGGGGCCTAAAGTCACCCAGTGAGCATTCATGGCTATGTTGGGATTTGAACCCTCATCTCTCAGGCCTTAGTCTAACCAAATTTATCTGCAAGTAAAGGCCTGCCGCTAATTGAGATTTTGAAAATGGAGACTTAAGAGTTGTATCAAGCTAAATTCTACTCTCTACACCCCCTGAAATTAAGAAGTGTGACTTAGTCATACCTGTTCTTTTCAGTGGGTCTGAGTAGAACTAAAGATGGCTGTAACCCTATGAAAGGAAGCTAGGATTTACCTACACTTAAAAAAAAAAAAAGCATTCTCCTTCGTTTTTAATTAATCAAACTCTTGCCTCACCTGCTGCAAGAAGTCACAGCTGGAAGCCTGCGTAGGTCCTGTGTTACCACATTATAAACTGTCCCAGATTGACGAGAAGCAAATGAATCAGGCTGTTTCAGTTCATAGTGCATTACAAGAGAATCTAGTAATATTTCAACAAGCCAGACTTTCCGCCTTACACATATTTTGAACTGCCACTCCTATGAGCACCAGACAAGGTTGGCAAAGGCTGCATTAAACATTGATCTTAGCTCACCGGTTGTTTGCAAGACGGCATACACACCACGCATTCAAAATGTGCACACCCACTACCGAATCCTGGGAACTGTAGTTTTATGCCTAACAGCGCTATAATTCCCAGCACTCTTGATAAGCTGCAGTCCCCAGAATCCTTTGTGTGGAAAAGATCTGCTTAAATATATGGCAAGTATGCAGCCTCCGTTGGCCGCTCTGTGCCTTGGCTCTTGTTTGCAGCCTTTTGTTTAAAAGTTGTATGTGGTGGTGGTAAGGTCTTCCCAGGGGTTTTCTGAGCCTTCTTCCCACTTCCTCCTACGTTATGCTGCTGCTTAGCTGCATCCTGTTGCACACATCTTAATGCAAAAAGATAATAATCTAGGAAGGTGAGAAAGGCAAGTAGACACCACCTGTTTCTCTTGCAAACCCTATATTATGGTCTGCCAGGGGGGTGGGGAGGAGATGGGAGAATAAGTGTTGAATAATGAAAACCTTGGAAGAGGCAAGTACGTGACTGGGAGGCAAACGTACAGGAAAGCAGAAATCAGCTCAGATAAAAAGTGTGACGTCCTGCAGTTGGAATCAGTCATTAATGCATCCACCATCCTGTTCACCCATTACTTATTGATTGATTGCATTTATCAGGCGCTTTATGCGCTAAAAAGTCTCTTAAGCAACTGAAGGCTTAAAATAGGGGAATCTAACTACAGTGGGTTAAGGGCTGAATCTAACTACAGTGGTACCTCGGGTTACAGATGCTTCAGGTTACATATGCTTCAGGTTACAGACTCCGCTAACCCAGAAATAATAGCTTGGGTTAAGAACTTTGCTTCAGGATGAGAACAGAAATCGTGCTCCGGCGGTGCAGCGGCAGCAGGAGGCCCCATTAGCTAAAGTAGTGCTTCAGGTTAAGAACAGTTTCAGGTTAAGAACGGACCTCCGGAACGAATTAAGTACTTAACCCGAGGTACCACTGTACTTTGACCTTGCTATACTTTTAACACTTACAGAATGCTAGGTGCTGTACTGCTGCCAAGAGAAGCACAGTCCCTGTGGTGGGGGGTGGCAGTCTTCACCCTACTCCAATGAACCATGACCCCCAGGCTCCCAGCTTTCACTTTGTTAAAAAAAAAAATTAAATTACTATCATTTATAGAACCTAAGATATGAGGCACAATATGCAGGCACTATTCTTTCTTTGTTTTGTGAGAAACTAGCATTTAATTATTTGTAGTATTGACTGTGGAAGGAAGGAAAGAAGGAAGGAAGGAAGGAAGGAAGGAAGGAAGGAAGGAAGGAAAACGTGTGGATGTTCACAGTCTCTTCCTAGAAGCAGTACCAACTGTATTCAATGGGCAAAGCAAAAATTGGCAGAATGTGAGGAGCATTATGGGTAGCAATGGTTGTGGACCATTTGGTGATGTTCCCCAGTAAACATTCTCCCCTTAAGGAACACATCCATATTCTGCCTTTCTCCTCCTCATGAAACTCTTTGAGAGCTGCCACCAGTCACACTGAACCCAGGCTTCCTCAAACTCGGCCCTCCAGATGTTTTGAGACTACAATTCCCATCATCCCCGACCACTGGTCCTGCTAGCTAGGGATCATGGGAGCTGTAGGCCAGAAACATCTGGAGGGCCAAGTTTGAGGAAGCCTGGGCTAGACTGATCAGCCGTTTGATTCGATACGAGGCAGCTTCCATTGCCTTTGTTTGGAGAGGAGCTAGGCATGGCCTCCCCCAGATTCTAACAAAATCTATCACCTTTCTGCACTCCCTGGCAGTAGAATTGCCACAGGGAAGAACAGTCCAGTCTCCATTGCTGGTTGATCAAGTTTCTGCATGCTCAGCTGAGACAGAGCTTAGAATTGTGACTGCTTTTTCCCCTGATAGCAAAGCTATGTCTGTGTGGTGAGGAGTGAAAGAGAGAAGTTGCAGTTAGAGTTATGGGGACATGTATGTACCTTTTTTTCACTCTTTAATACTAGCTTCTTGGAATCTCCCAGCCTCCTCATGCCCTCAACTTGATGTGTCAAATGTGTTCAAGAAACCTGGGCCAAAAAGGGTGGGTGTTTGTGCGTGCACGCTTACAGAGCGAATAGTTGGAGGGCAAGAAAGGTGGAGTTTGTTTATGGTTGTCTTCCTCAACTCAGTGACCTCCAGGTGTTGGACCTACGTTTTATCCCCAGTAAGTGTAGTGACAAGTTCAGAAGTGCAGGTTTCCTTCATGATAGTCAACAGCCATGGCCCCTCACAGCCAGGCTACTTCAAATATTATACAGTTCAAACTTCTAAGAAAATACAAGAATATTATAATTCTACTATTGTACAACAGTATTTTTGTGAACTACCCTGAGCTGTATACAAATTCAATAAAAAATAAAATAAAATTAGCGATGCAATGATTAATACAGATCTCCCATGTTTTGCCTTTCAGCTCGATCTTGCTGTGCAAATGATTTGGAGTACTCTAATATCACTAAGCCACAGAGCCTAGGGCTTGCCAATCAGAAGGTCGGCAGTTTGAATCCCCGTGATGGGGTGAGCTCCCGTTGCTCAGTCCCAGCTCCTGCCCACCTCCTGCCTACTTGCAAAGTGCAAGTAGATAAATAGGTACCACTCCAGCAGGAAGGTAAATGGCGTGTCCGTGCGCTGCTCTGGTTCACCAGAAGTGGCTTAGTCATGCTCGCCACATGACCCGGTAACTTTCTGCGAACCAACGCCGGCTCCCTCGGCCTATAGAGCGAGATGAGCGCCGCAACCCCAGAGTCGTCCACGACTGGACCCTAACGGTCAGGGGTCCCTTTCCTCTTTAATATCTATAATAATCTATATCTTTAATATCTTCTTTGGAGTGACACTGTGTTTTCCATGAAATGTCACTCTGCGTAACAGAACTTGCATACCAATTCCTTGAAATGGATGCACTCTTAAGTTTTCAGTGTTCCTAAATTCCTAGCTTTGGTGCACAAGGTGGCTAAAAAACCTCTCCTTTCTTGCTGATGGAGTGGCTCTAGGATCTTGGAGACTGGGACCCTCCAGCAAAATTAGTAGCAGGTTTTTGAACCCCCCTCAATCCCAAGACCACTACACCACAGATCATTCCTGACCATGCAAAATGCTGGACGGGGTTGATGAGTGTTCAAAACACAGCATCATACTTGGAAAAGTTGGTCTGTGGTCTAAAGACATTTACTTTTTTCAGCAATGAAAGTGCTGTTTTCCTCTCCCTTTTTCTGTAACCCCCGCCCTCGTTATAGTTATGAATAAACGTGTACAAGAGTTATTCACTTATGGGGTGTGTGGAAGGATTATTAGAAAGGCTGACTGTAACCTAAATTCCAGAGCGTTCAGTGAACTTTGAGAGTCAGGGAATCCTGGGATTAAGCATGCCTTAGCTTCTGCCAGACTATTCGAGCGTGTGACCTGAGAAGCAGGTGATTAAACCCAAGGTTTGAAGGTGATATTAATTTGGTGCATCAAGCTCTGTTTCCAATGTCCAGGGTTGTGAGTGCCATCGCTCACCTAGTCCAAATGGCATGAGCTCACACAAGACGCGGAGGTATTACCCAGCTTGGGGGAACCTGAGGTTTGCAGGAGTACCAAAAACCTTAATAGTGGGAGCACCACAAATGGGTGTTTCATGGCCATGGGATGCCAAGTGGGTTTGGAAGCGGAATGGAGTATCAGGCAGGAGGGCTGACCAGTGGGGGATGGTGCTTTTGGGTATATAGGGCACTGCCCCCCAACCCCATTCTGCTCTCAGCCTGTGCTTGCCTGCCTTAAACCGGTCCAGGGGGTGTTGCAGTCTTCTTCCTCCTCCTTAGTCCCAGACTTGCCCCTTTTGGAACTCAACAGGGAAGAGGATGGGGACAAAAAGATCTGCCTTATATTGGCTCTGGCTCCCCCTACTGTTGGCTTCCCTGCCTTTGCGACCTATCAGTCCCCAGTGCATCCCAGCTGCTGCTGTGATTGGCTGGCTGGAACAGTGAACAGGAGCGCTCCATGCTGCAACATTTTAATGCAGGTCTCACTTTCCATTGCTGGAGTTCTGGAGTTTCTCATGTGCAGTTCAGCCTCAGAATTCAGATGCTGACTATTGGCATATGGCTTAAAATATTAGATTATGATGTTCTTTTACTAGCGAGTGTGAACTTCTAGCTTCTGTCAATCCTATGTATGTGCAGTCCTACGTACAAATGTCCCAATGAATGCACCCTTCGTGATAACTGTACGTAGGATTGCAACCTATATGTGAGAAGTGTGTATGGGACAGAGAACGCCTAGGTAATTTGTAGTTGATTTGCAGGGAAAGCTGCCTGGGAAACAATTGTTGTGACATGCCCCCCCCCTTTTAAGTTTCTTAAACTATATTTCAGTATGCGAAGTTACATAAAAAAATAAAAGAATTCTAATCTTTACTGGCAGTGTGTCTTTCTAATTATAGTATGCCTTTAATTGTAAATATTTTAATCCAATCAGATTAGGCCCTGGGGTTCTTGTCTGGCCTAGTACTTAACAAAAGGAAATCATCACCTTTTCCCAGACTAGGAAGGTGGTAAGGGGGAGTTGAGAATTGGGGGAAATACCTCTGTTTCTGCTAACTTGGGAAGGACTTTTACTGTGGATTCAGGGGAACAGGCTGGCATGCATGTCTTGCTCATTTCTCTTTAATGGAGAGTTGGCAGACATGGGAATCTCTTAGGTAAAAGGACTCCTGGACGGGTAAGTCCAGTCGAAGGCGACTATGGGGTTGTGGTGCTCATCTCACTTTCAGGCCAAGGGAGCCGGTGTTTGTCCACAGACAGTTTTCCGTGCTTTCGAACTGCTAGGTTGGCAGGAGTTGGGACAGAGCAACGGGAGCTCACTCCTTCGCAGGGATACGAACCACTGACCTTCCAATCGGCAGGCCCAAGAGGCTCAGTGGTTTAGACCACAGTGCCAATCTCTTAGAATTTGCATGCAAGGTCCCAGCTTCAATCCATTGGTATTTACAGGTTACAGCTAAGAGAGAACCCTGCTCTAAGAGTCATTGCCAGTTAGTGTAGATGGACCAGGTCTGATTTGGGATGACACAGCTTCCCATGCTCGTAAACACAGTTTCTGACATCCATCTTGGCTATGAGTCCTGGAAGACCTGCTCTCTGCCTTGCAGGCCTTTTTCTACCTGGCCTGGGATGGTGGGACCTGGACGGACTCCAACTACAAATGCTGAGGCTACAGAATATTAGGCTGGGGTATTGTTTAGGATGGGTTGTTGGTGTTATTGATACTAATTTTTTGTGCCTTTATTTTAGATCTTACGATTTATGTGAAGTTGTTCAGTTTGCTTGTGTACTTTTTAATGTTTTTATTTGTTTATGGCTAGCTTTGTTATGTTGTAATTATGTGTTTTTTTCAAGTTGTAAGCTGCCTTGAGCGTGGTTTGAACTATGGCGAAGCAGCATACAAATAAAATCCATGTTACGTTATCTCTTCATCATGGTTCAAAATACAGTGGTACCTTGTGTTACATACGCTTCAGGTTACGGACTCCGCTAACCCAGAAATAGTGCTTCAGGTTAAGAACTTTGCTTCAGGATGAGAACAGAAATCGTGCTCCAGCGGGGCGGCGGCAGCAGGAGGCCCCATTAGCTAAAGTGGTGCTTCAGGTTAAGAACAGTTTCAGGTTAAGAATGGACCTCCGGAACGAATTAAGTACTTAACCCGAGGTACCACTGTAGCTAAAAATCAGAAGGCCATGGAGATTTTTATCTATTAACTTAAATACCCAGGGTGATTAATCAGGCAGATTGATTTTGGTCAACATTTGCTGTTAACCCAAAAGTGCAATTCATGCAGAGGAAGTCCAGATTTCGGGTGAGCATTCCCAGTTCCCCAATGTACAGGGGCTGTAATGATCTGATACTGTATACAGCCTTACAGGAAAGTCTTCCTGTTAATGTGGTTTTGGGAATCATTTTGGGGGAATAAATATATAAACCCCCTTGTTTTAAACATTTTGTTAATCATTTCATAATTTTAAAAAAAATATTTCTTCCATTCCCCCCCCCCCTCGTTTTTTTGTGAAGAACGGAAACAAAGAGAGGCTTTGTAAAAACCTGGAACAAACTCTGATTTTTCCTGATTCTTTTCTCAGGCCTTCACATCTTTAATGGTCTCTCTGTAGTCCCTGACCTAAAGCACATTCTGAAACAGTCCTGGGAAGTCTCTTGCTGATAGGCAATGGAAGTTGCTAGACTGGTATGCTGAGACTTTGATGACAGTAGCTCTACAGGTATAGATTAGGACCAGCCCACGTGCAGCTGTTAACCCAATGAGAATCTGAAGGCATCGCACAGTTTGCAGGATGTGGCCTCTTGCCAGATATTTCCTGCCTTTTGGCTATTGCTGAGTGAGAATTTGAGAGCTGCTGCAAAGTTGAGTGTGGTTTTTCTTTTTGTAAAGCTTGAGAACAAGCTTAAAGCTAATTCACAGCGGCTGCTAACAAACAGTCCTTTGAAAAGGCAGCATTTGAAGCCATGGAGGAGAATGTCTAATTCTAGATGCGTATATAGTTTGGTGTTGCTGCTGCTTTGAACTCGTTAGCATTGGAAACTGACATGGGCCAAGCACATGCTGCTACTTGCACTAGAATCACCTGAGGTCATGCAAGACCTTGTTCCCATCCCATCATTCCTGAATCCAGCGCATAGTTTTAAAGTAACTCTCCTCTTAATTCTTCTCCATTGAAGATTCGCAGTTCCGTTCATGAATTTATTACCGTAACTATCCGTGTAAAATGTTTTGCCTTTGGTGTCAGAGGAAGAATGTCTCTTGAGTGCCTGTTGCTAGGAATAATAAGAGTGCTATTGTGCTCAGATCCTGTATGGGAACTTCACATAGGCACCCGGTTTGTCATTGGAACGCTCTGTCACAAGAGACTAGGGCCCTGCGGGACTTGACATCTTTCCGCAGGGCCTGCAAGACAGCTGTTCCACCAGGCTTTTGGTCAGGGCACAGCCTGACTCCCTCCTTTGGCAATCTTCACAGAACTCTAGCCCAATGGTTGCCATCAATTTGATTTGAATTAATTTTATAATGACTGATTTTAGAATGTTGAACTATTTTATTGTTGTTAGCCGCCCTGAGCCCGGCTTCGGCTGGGGAGGGCGGGATATAAATAAATTATTATTATTATTATTATTATTATTATTATTATTATTATTAGAACAATATGCTTTGGGACTTCTATGGACTCTACACTCCCTGTTCCCCAACAACTCTGCGAGGAAGCTTCCAGAGGGGTAGGCATGTTAGCTTGTTGCAGTTAAAACAACCAAAAGGGACTGAAATTCCAACAGATTTATGGTAGCCCAAACTTCTATGTATTTTGAGCAGTGTTAAAAACTCAGATATACAAGCTGACTGTCAAATGACACCTTATGGTCGCCACAACAGAATGTCAAGGCACCCCTTTTTATTTTGCAATGAGCTCGTTTTCCATTTCTGGGCTAACAAAACACCGGCCGCAGTAGTGGCATACTTAAATAGGCTTTTATGACACCTGGGAATTTCCATCTGAATTATCCCCAACAAAAATGACTCTTCTTTTTTTTTTAAGTACAGTGGTACCTCAGGTTAAGTACTTAATTCGTTCCGGAGGTCCGTTCTTAACCTGAAACTGTTCTTAACCTGAAGACCACTTTAGCTAATGGGGCCTCCCGCTGCTACCGCGCCGCTGGAGCAGAATTTCTGTTCTCATCCTGAAGCAAAGTTCTTAACCCGAGGTATTATTTCTGGGTTAGCAGATTCTGTAACCTGAAGCGTATGTAACCTGAAGTGTATGTAACCCGAGGTACCACTGTACTTTTAAACTTTCCCCTCAATTCATTATAAATTAATTCCCCATACTCTTTTACAGGTCCTCAAGGAAAACATTTCAGATCCTTCTCTAAGTGGCATTTTGCTTTCCTCATATTTATTTACCTACTTAATTTATATAGCTGCCCCATAGCAGAAGTACTCCAGGAATCCAGTGTGGTGTAGTGGTTAGAGTGTTGGACTAGGACCTGGGAGATCAGGGTTCAAATCCCCACTCAGTCATGAAGCTCATTGGGTGACCTTGGAGTCAGTCACAGCCTCTTAGCCTACTTCACAGGGTCGTTGTAGAGATTAATTGAGGAGGGGGGGTGAACCATGCACCAGTTGGAGGAAAAGTTGGGATATAAATGCAGTAAACAAGCTCTTCTGCTTACCTGTTTAAGACAGCTGGAGGGGCCAGCCAGATGGAGATGTCAGTCACCAGAAATCTCCACATGGTTGCAGTTGGATCTGTGCCAGTCGCAAAACGCACCTGGGGAATTTATAGCGCTGGTTTTGAGGGGCAGGCAAGCAATCCTCAGTGAGGAGATGGAAGTGTGCTATCAGCTGCTGCCATTTGGAAATTAAATGGGAAAAACCCAAACCTTAATCTGATTAGTTAATGACAACTTCGTGGCATATCTTTTGTGTGTGTAATGCCAGCACACAGATCATGCCAGAGATGGCATGTGGTGTTCATGTGGATTCTCTGCCAACCTGTAAAACATGCAATAGGATTTGCACTGCAGGCATGTTCCTGTGCCTGGGGAAAATAAAATGCGTGGACTTGCTTTCATTTGCCCTGTTAATTACCTAGAGGGTGTGTCTTCACCACAGTCCCCTCTCAGTTAGACTACTGGAACTGTCATTCCACATATACATTAATTCACCAGTTAAAAAGAGCAATCTCTTTCACATACTCAGTTGACATAAAGACTTTCTCCTGACTGAAGCTGATAGGAATATTTATTTTTAGGCTGTAATCATAGCCCAAATTATAAATTTAATGGAGCTTGCTTCTGACGTGGCTAGGATTCCACTGTAAACTGTTCTTGCTAGTGATGTGTGCACTCTTTTTCTCTCACTCCCTCAAACACACCCTCAATCATTTGGTTCCTCCCTTGTCTGCCTTCTTCTTTCTCACTCACTCACTCACTCACTCTCTGCAATTCTCTTGCATTTTCCTGATGGTTCGTACGTACGTATGTACGCACGCGCGCGCGCGCGCACACACACACACACACACACACATATGTTGCGTAAAGAACTTTTAGGGAAAGCATTTCCCCCCCTTTCAAGCAGAAACTTGCATTCATGTGTAAGAGAATATGTGGCGCTGGTACATGAACATTGTACTATGTGCTAATAAGCTTTTTCCACTCTTAAAGGCATCTTAAAGAGCTCTTTGCGAGGAGAGTCTCTGAGTATTGCTGCAGCTTCATTTCGAACTAAGGAAGTGCCTTTTTTTTAATTTATAATAGCATTTTAGAGAGTCCGCCAACATGAGAAATGGCTGCAGCTCCGTAGTAGAGCACAACTGTGGTGTAATTGCTAGATTGTTGGACGAGGACCTGGGTTCAAATTTCCCACTCAACCATGAAGCTCACGCCTTAGGCCAGTTACAGCCGCTCAGCCTAACCTACCTCTTAGGATTGTTGTGAGGATAAAATGGGGGAGAGAGTTGTATGTGCCATCTTGAGCTACTTGGAGAAAAGTTGGGCTATAAGTATAATAATAATTTTAAAAATAGAGACAGCACCTGGCTCAGTCCTATTAAAAGGAGGATCCGGGTGGCAGGTGATGTGAGAGAGCTTCTGTCTGAGAGACTGTTCCAAGTTAGTGGAACAAATAGACTTGAGCTTACATAAGGGGCAGCCCCCTGTTTCCCCTTCTTACAAAACAGCCCTGGATGGTAGGCCAGTATTGCGGTTTCTGTGTTGCATGTGGGATGGCTGAGGTCGGGAGAAAACTAGCCTGTCTAGGGCCTCATCCGCAGCACACATTAAAACCAGTAATATACCGCTTTATAAACAGCCGTGGCTTTCCCCAAAGAATCCTGGGAACTGTAGTTTGTTATGGGGAGCTGGGAGTGGCGAGGAGACCCAGCTATTCCCCTCACAAAGTGGTCTTAACAATAAATTTGCAGTGCGGTTTCACAATCAGTTCCTTTTTTCAAGGAACTCTGCGAGGGGGAATAGGGGGTCTCCTAACAACTCCCAGCACCCTTAACAAACTACAGTTCCCAGGATTCTTTGGGAGAAGCCACGGCTGTTTGTAAAGTGGCATGTTGCTGCTTTAAATGTATAATACAGATGGGGCCAAGGCTAGTGAGTTTAAGATGGACTAGGAGGAGGGGAGATTTCAGCGGAGGACTTCCTAACTGAGAGCACAGTCTGTTTAATCACTGCACCTTGCCAGCCCCTCCTCCCCATTTGTGCCTCTTTTAACTTTCAGCAAAGTCCCAAAGTCCGTGGAGAGCATTGCTTTCCTTTCCTGCTTGCCATTCTCCTAGAGGGCAGCAAGAAGTCGAATAGGCCTCTACTTTTGCTGCTTCAGCGGTAAGACTCCATGGTGATCCCTCTCCCTTGCAATAGGCTTCATTATCAGTAGCCCTCTTAATGCATCTTAATCTGAAGGCAAGTCCGTGCGTATCCACCTTTTGCATGTGTGCCTGAGTGCAATGCAAAAACCTACGCCCTGTAGTGGAATAATGGACTTGCACAGTGTGAACTATTTATGAAGCTGGGCTCCTGTGTAAAACTTTCATGAGATAGAGAGAGAGAGAGGGAGGGAGAGAGAGGGTGGGTGGCAGAAGTTACGATGCCTAAGGATGAAAACAGCATTATTCTTAGAGGCCCCATTCAGCTTTTGATAACGGAACTGGGAAAACTGGACTGGACTGGTGAGGGGTGTGTATGTGGATCTGAGCAGTATTAGTAAAAGATATTTTGGTTTTAATCACAGGCCTTGTATTTAATACACAGGCCTGTGTATGGAATTGAGGAAATGGTATGCTTAGAATTCTGTGGTACATAAGAAGCTGCTTAATACCGAGTTAGCGTATTGGTCCATTTGCTTCTGTATTGTCTGCACTGACTGGCACCAAGGCAGCCCAGGGTTTTCGGACGGGGTATTCCCCAGCCTTACCCAGAAATTGAACAATATGAAGAACCAAATAAACAGAAATCTTGTAAATCTCTAAAGTCACAAAATGTGCTCTCTTGATGGATTCTCTTGAAAACATAGAACCAAATAAACATAAGTCTTATAAGTCTCTGAAAGTCTTTGTAGACTATGCAAGTCTCTGAAAGAAGCAATGGGTCGGATTCTTATCTGATGTAAACAAGCCGTAAAGCTTTGTTTTATGATGTCCAAGGCTGCCGAAGAGGTCCGCAAACAGACGTAGTGAACAGCGATTCCAGATCTACCCACTGTTTCGTAGAATTTTTCTTCAGCACAGCAGAAGGATGCAAAAATGCTTCATAAACTGCAAATGAATTATTGAAACGATGACCTGCATATACATGGTAACTTACAATAACTCAGATTCTATGTTTTCAAGAGAATCCATCAAGAGTGCACATTTTGTGACTTTAGAGATTTATAAGATTTCTGTTTATTTGGGTTTTCATATTGTTCAATGTTCCGTATAGATTATATAAAGAGTTTATATTGATATTGCATTGTTGTACTTGGTCATCGGGTTGCCTGGGATATTACTGATAATTGTTTGCAACACAGGGGTTTAATTGTTTGGTTACTTACCCAGAAATTGAACATAGGGATCCTTTTGCATGCAAAGCAGATCCACTGAGTCATGCCTCTTCACTCTGAGATTTCTTAGAATCATAGTGTTGGAAGGTACCCTGGGGGTCATCTAGTCCAACCCCCTGCAATGCAGGAGTCAAAGCTAAAGCATCCTTGGCAGATGGCCATTCAACCTCTGTTTAAAAACCTCCAAAGGAAGGAGAGTCCACCACATTCTGAGGGAGTCCTTTTCACTGTCAGAACAGCTCTTACCTTTAAAAAGTTCTTCCTGATGTTTTGTCGGAATCTTCTTTCTTGTAATTTGAAGCCATTGGTTTGAGTCTTGCCCTCCAGAGCAAGAGAAAACAGGCTTACTGCATCCTCCATGTGACAGCACTTAAGATATTTGGAGACAGCTATCGTATCTCCTCTCAGTCTCGTCTTTTCCAGACTAAACATACCCAGCTCCTTCAACCATTCCCCATAAAGCTTGGTTTCCCGACCCTTGACCATCTTGGTTGCCCTCCTCTGCACACATTCCAATTTGTCAATATCCTTAAATTGTGGTGCCCAGAATTGGACGCAGTATTCCAGCTGTGTCCAGTCATACCTCGGGATGAATACGCTTCAGCTTAAATATTTTCGGGTTGCGCTCCACGGCGACCCGGAAGTAACGGAGCGTGTTACTTCCGGGTTTCGCCGCTCGCACATGTGCAGACGCTCAAAATGATGTCACACGCATGTGCTGAAGTGGTGAAACACGACGCACGCGCAGACGCACAGTTGCATCTTACGTTTGCGTCAGGATGCGAACAGGGCTCCGGAATGGATCCTGTTCGCATCCAGAGGTACCACTGTATTACTTCCCTTGATCTAGACACTGTACTTCTGTTGATGCAGCTTAGAATAGCATTAGCTTTTTCTTTTTTGCTTCTGCTGCATCACACTGTTGACTCATGTTCAGCTTGTGGTCCACCAAGACCCCTTGATCCTTTTCACATTTACTGCTAGTAAGCCAGGCTTCCCCTATCTCATATTTGTGCAGTTGGTTGTTCCTGCCTAAGTGCAGAACCTTTCAATTTTAGCAGTGTTATGAAGCGGGGGCCCAACAGCATTTTTAACACTTAACTTGGGTTTCATTTTTTTTTTTTGAAATTCATATCTTCTCTTTCTTTTGCTTTGCTACCTTTTTTTCTGGTCGCACCTGTGTGAAACATGGCTTGTTGTTGATGAGGATCAATATTCTAAAATGTGCACATAAGTAAACAAGATGTATGACATTAATCCCCAACATTCAAAGAAAGTGAAAAAAAATGGGGGGGGGCAGCATTCCTTGAACTTGTATAAAATTGTGTATTAACAGCCTCCTTCTACCCAACAACCTTCAGAAGACGTTGGACTCCAATGCCCATCGTCCCTGGGCCATTGGCCACGCTGCCTGGGGATGCTGGGAGTTGTAGTCCGTGAGACTAGGGCCCTTCAGGATTTAACCTCCTTCCGTCGGGCCTGTAAGACAGAGCTATTCCGCCTGGCCTTTAATTTAAATTCAGCCTGATCTTTTATTTCCCTTCTCTTCCCTCCCCCTCCCCTTTTATGAAGATTACCTGCTCTGAGACCCCACAGCTAATTCTCCCCTGGCCTCCTTGCTGGCCCAAGTAGGACTAATTCAGCCATCTAGCCATGGTGACTATCTAATGCTTATTGGATGGATTTTCCCCAAATTGATTTTTGAACTTTGAATTTTATTGTTATTCATGTTTTTATACTGTATTTTATGTTGCTTCTCTGTTGTATTACAATTAAGTGTTTTAAATTTGTTGTTAACCGCCCTGAGCCCGGTTTTCTTAACTGGGAAGGGCGGGGTATAAATAATAAAAATTATTATTAATTATTATTATCTAGAGAAGCCACAGGCTGAGAAAGTCTGGGGTATATAATATATAGATGGTAAATGTTTATGGTACGTGAATTTCTGGAGTATTGAGTCATGGTAGAGTTTTGGATCCATGGGATACTGAGTTAGACCACTGGTCTGTTTAACCCAGTATTGAAGCAGTGCAGATTCTCATTTGTGTACCCAAGATATTAGTTCACAGGTAGCCCCTGTAGCATCTTCCAGTTCCCATCATTCATGCTCATTGGCCATGCTGGACTCTGTGCATCCTTAATTCTGTAAATGAACACCCATTTTTCATTTGCTCCTTGAGGAACATTTATGCAGTAGGAATTCAGACAGCAAGATCTGTTCAGTAATATTAATTAAAACGGTGCCTGCATTAACCAACTTGTTGCATTCTTTCTACTAAAAGGGAGGGGGGAAGCAAGTTGTCTAGGAAAATATCAGCCAAGCAATAAACAATCTGTTCCCTTCTTTCCATTGAATCTGTTTCTTCAAAGCCTTCTCCCAGCATTTAAATGATAACACACTTATAAAAGGTATTGTTGCACTTAATTGTTTTCTGGATTGTTTACAATCTTTCGTCCTTCAACTTTTGTTGCGTATTTTGTCTCTGTATTTGTATACAACCAATGATTATAAAAATAAATACAGTGGTACCTCAGGTTAAGTACTTAATTCGTTCCGGAGGTCCGTACTTAACCTGAAACTGTTCTTAACCTGAAGCACCACTTTAGCTAATGGGGCCTCCCGCTGCCGCCAGAGCATGATTTCTATTCTCATCCTGAAGCAAAGTTCTTAACCTGAAGCACTATTTCTGGGTTAGCGGAGTATGTAACCTGAAGCGTAACCTGAAGTGTATGTAACCTGAGGTACCACTGTAAATAGTAAAGGTGCCAGTACTCACCAATAAGTTGTTACAGTATTGCCACACTTTAACATTGGGGGGGGGGGGTTTACTGGTACTGCGTACATATGAGTACCCCCAGTAAATAGCTATATAGAAAATATCATGTACTGCTGTTAAATGGGTACTCAGTTTTATGTGATTTGGATGGTGGTAGTATTTGCTGAGAAAAAACTCTGTGTGTTTTTATTTTGTATTTTTCAAAAAACAAACATTATTGATTGAACTGAATTGATTCACATGGGTAGCAATTGTGGCTGATACAGATTTTTAATTAAGATGTTTTGATTGTATATTATAGTGCTTAATAGTTCATGTAATGAATGGACTGAGAAGCTGCAAAAGCCTTTCCTGAATTTGAGTATATAAAGCCATTCTCAGTTCAGGTGTAAAGGTAAAGTTGTGCAACTAAGATGGACCACAATCTTGGTCTCTTAAGGGTGGTTTTCTGGAAAATGCAATGCCACCTGCCCTGACAATTTCATAAAACTTTAGTTAGAAATTGCAAATGCCCTAACTGGAGCAAATTGGCTCTGTCCCCCAAATCGTCAGATTATCCCAGACTTGCAAGCCAAATCCAGCCCATTAGCTATATAGATTTAGCATCTCATCAGAGGGTCATGAAAATGCACTGTTTTTGCAAACCCACCTGGGCTTAGCAAACACGGGAGTTGCATTCAGCTTGGCAGCTCACAAGTAAAAATGTTACATGGGGAAAAAAATACAAGAGAGAGACATTGCACACACTTTTGTAAATCAAGAAAATCTTTAATAATAATAATTTTAAAAAACAGAAAAGCAAGTTGCAGAGGCCTTCCTTGCCTTGTTTAAACAGGCTTGCTTTCGGCCTCTTCCCTCTCACTGCGCCTTTACGAGCAAGAATGCGCATATGCGCCACAAGATGGCAGAGTTGCTTTGCCGATGAACCGCGAGCAAAAAGCCACCTGCTAACCGCAGATGTCCTTCTTTTCTTCCTTTCCTTTTTAAAGGAAAGCTAAAGCGCAGCTCCCGGTGTTTGTTTTAGGCTGTCACCATGTTCTGGAGCCCGGAAGATGCTTCAGATTTGTATGCAAGCAATCTGCACCGGCTCTTCTGTATGATAATGGGTTTTGGAAGGTGGGGGAGGATGAGGACGGAGGAATCTTGCCCTGTCTTAGCCTCTCATTGTTTGATCAATGCTAGAACCTGCACCGAGCATACTAAATACGGGGGTGCTGTTGAAACCGCTGCCGTGTCCTCAACTCAACCCTGTTCTCTCAGTGCATTTTGGCACGTAACAGGCAAGGTGTTGCAGAGCCTCCTTTTGCAGTACCTTGTCACGTAATGGTGAATTAAGCCTGCCGCGGCCACCTAACTTTTGGGGTTTCTTGTTCTCTCTTTTGGGCTCGGCTCCCTATGGATCTCTCTTTCCCTCGGCTCCTTATCAGGATAATGTGGGAAGGTAGTCTCCCTCTTCTTTCTGCAGCAGCTATGGCTGATGGAATGCTGGGTCAGAAAGCAAGATTCAGAGATCCACAGTGGGTGGGGCAGGTTGAGAGATGGCATTAATACCCCCCCACCCCACAGATTTCTTCATAGATTTGGGCTCTCCGTAGTTGAAGGAAGCACATGTAATTAATAGGTCTGGATATGCCTCTCTCTGCCCCCTGTTCCATAAAGCATGCCCAGCATTTACTGTGTCCATTTTATGGGTTATTGTATGGCTTTTATTGTGATGCGCTGTTCTTTTTATTTTATGTTATTCTCAATGCACTTAAATTTTTGTAAGTCGGAGGCTGTGTGCTTCTGAAGACCAGTTGCTGGAAGCCATGGGGTGGGGGTTGGGGGTGGCGGCGGGGAGAGGGCTGTTCTCAGGTCCCACGGTCAGGCTTCCCAGAGCCATCTGGTTGGCCACTGTGAGAGCAGGATGCTGGCCTTAGATGGACTACTGGCCTGATCCTGCATGCTAGGTAAAGGTAAAGGGACCCCTGACCATTAGGTCCAGTCGTGGATGACTCTGGGGTTGCGGCGCTCATCTCGCTTTATTGGCCGAGGGAGCCGGCATACAGCTTCCGGGTCATGTGGCCAGCATTACTAAGCCGCTTCGGGTGAACCAGAGCAGTGCACGGAAATGCCATTTAACCGCCGGAGCGGTACCTATTTATCTACTTGCACTCTGATGTGCTTTCAAACTGCTAGGTTGGCAGGAGCAGGGACAGAGCAAGGGGAGCTCACCCTGTCGCGGGGATTCGAACCGCCGACTTTCTGATCGGCAAGCCCTAGGCTCTGTGGTTTAACCCACAGCGCCACCCACAATCCTGCATGCTACTCTTACGTTATTAAGTTTCTTGGAGACTCCTTGCGTGGCGAGCGACTAATGGGTGGCAAGCGACACATGAATTGAGTAAATAAGATTTCCTCGCCAGATGCCTTCACTAAAATGCAGAACCGCTCTCCATGCTTTGCTTTTCTAGGTATGGGGTGACTCATGTGTCTGCACACACACTGCCATGCACTTTTTATGAATGAGCGTGCAACTGAATCAGCCGACGGGAGCTGGCTTGGCAGTCTGCAGGTCTCGCGTGAAAGCTAAACCCACACACATTACCGATTCATTAATAAAAGAAAAAACCTGACACATGCATGAAATCATTGAAGGGACTGGCATCGTGTTTGCAGAGCCAAAAGGAGAGGAGCGAGTGTGTTGTGTATGTGAAAGCGCCTTCCTATCTTAACTTATTTTAGGTCATAGGAACATAGGAAGCTGATGTACACACAGAGTATTATCTGCTCTGACTCACTCCAGGGTTTCAGGCTCGCAGATTACCAGCCCTGCTTGGAAGTGGTAAGGATTGAATCTGGCACCTTCTGCATGCTAAGCAGTCGATCTACCACTTGGACCTGGGCCTTCTCCTCTGGTCTGTTCCTGAGATTCTTGAAGTATGCATCTATCAGTGTGTGCTCCATATTAACACATTGCATGTTTGCATCATTCACATAACGCTAAGCAGGAGCAAAGGCACAGCAATCCTGTTATGAAACTTTTGCCCCAGTGTTAGAAATTCTAGGGCTGCTATACGTCCAGAATTTCCAAGACATACAGGAGTCGGAAACAGTGTTGAGGCAGAAATCACTGAGATGTCTGGGAAAATCCAGACGTATGGCAATCCATGTCGGAAGTCTAGATTTTGGCGAATTTCCTTCAAAATACAGTGGTACCTTGGTTTACGAACTGAATCTGTTCCAGAAGTCCGTTCTTAAACCAAGGCATGCTTTCCCATAGCAGCTAGGGACTCAATTTGCAAATGGAACACACTCAACAGGAAGCGAAACATATTCTGCTTCCAAGGCAAAGTTCACAAACCAAAACGCTTACTTCTGGGTTTGCAGTATTCTTATTCCAAGTTGTTAATAAACTAAGCTGTTCTTAAACCAAGGTACCACTGTAGCTCAATAACTTCATTTTTTATTTTTTTTTTAGATTTTGCAAAACAAAAAAAGGCTGAACAACTTTTTGTGTCTGGATTTTCACCTTTTGAAATATGGCAACCGTAGAAATTCCCCGGGCACGTTTTGCAACTGTCAAATGTCCATTTGCAACCACGTGGAGATCTCTAGATGCCAGGTTGATGACTGACATCTCTATGTGGCTGACCCCTCCAGCTTTCTCAAGAAGGCAAGCAGAAGAGCTTATTTATTGTGTTTACTCCAAGGAGTAAATGGTTTACCCAGCTCCTCTCAGTTAATCCCTACAACAACCCTGTGAGGTAGGTTAAGAGGCTGTGACTGGCCCAAGGCCAGCCTGTGAGCTTCCTGGTGGAATGGGGAGTCTAATCCCCCAGGTCCTAGTCCAACACTCTAACCACTGCACCACACTGCCTTCCTAGACTACTTCTGCTATGGGGCAACATTCCCACCAAGTCAATGGCCAAAAGAACCCTCAATTCAGCTCCACCACACTGCAGAGGAATAGTTTGGAAATTCCTGTGAGAATACCAGCTCTCAGAGGGAAAGCAGGGTGCATTTATGTTGTCTGTTACTCTAGTTTTTGTTTTAGCACAACTCCCTCTTGGATATTGGTCTGTATGCCACCAGTTCTGTCGCTAGCACTTGCAGTATATAATAGCTTTTTAAATTAGTGGGGACTTGTGTTTATGAGAAATTACTGATTATTCCTTAATTAATCTCAATTGCTGATGGTTACTTAGGCTTTCCATTTTTCATAATTAACATAATGAGCTAAAAAGATTAGAGTGAAAAAAGATGTTCATCCTTAGCATAACACTAATAAATGAGCTCTGGCTTATCACTGAAGGGTTGACCTGCACAGTGTCACTTTGGCGGGAGTCTTAGGCCTGGTTGACAGATGCAGAGCCAATGGGGTGTGAATGTCTTGAAGAAGAAGAAGAAGAATGAACTAGAACTCCCATCATCCCTTGCCATGCTGGTTGGGGCTGATGGAAACTGTAGCCCAGAATGTCTGTAGAGCATCAGTTTGAGGAAGGATGTTGGTCTATCTAGAGCAGGTGGCCTAGAACACTTTCCTATAGATTTTGAGGAACACCCAGAAGAACGCATTCAGCAAGAACTGGTAGAGTCTGTTCCAGCAGCTCAGGACTCTACCAGTTCACACGCTGCATGCGTAGACTAAGCCTCATTCTGGTGACCTAAAAGATTTTAGCTCCTCTTTCAACAAGAAGAGCTCACCCTGTTTATGCACAGTTCACTAAAGGGGTAATTTATTGAGCTTGTGCTTAAGATTGGTTAGGGTTGACTTCGCGCGAAATCCCACCTGCATTTTATATTATTTACTCCAAAGGTTTCTTAAAGAGCTTTTCAGCCACCTCTCCGAGAACCACCTTAGTATCTCAGATTAGAAATCTCTTACCAAAATTAAAATGACAATTGATTCGAGATACAAGAAAGAAGAGTCCAACTAAATTTCGGGAATAACTTTCTGACAGTACAAGCTGTTCCACGGTGGAAAGAACCCCCTCTTAGAGGTTTTTAAACAGAGGTTGGATGGCCACCTGTCATGGATGCTTTAGTAGAGATTCCTGCATTTCAGGGGGTTGGACTAGATGACCCTCAGATCCCTTCCAGTGATACAAGTCTATGATTATATGACAGAAATATTTAGCATGATGGCAACTAATTACAAAAATCAAACAAATAAGCAAAAACAACTCAGAACAAAACATAACTGATGCTTGCTTCCAGAACACCATGAGAAAGAGTGTTGAGCGAAATCCTCATGGAATGAACAGCTTTGAGACCCTGGGTTGCTGCTGACAATGAGTATGTACAGTGGTGCCCCGCAAGACGAATGCCTCGCAAGACGAAAAACCTGCTAGACGAAAGGGTTTTCCGTTTTTCGATGCGCTTCGCAAGACGAATTTTCCTATGGGCTTGCTTCGCAAGACGAAAACGTCTTGCGATTTTTTTTCCTCCCCCCCCCCTTTTTCTAAGCCGCTAAGCCGCTAATAGGGTTGCTTCGCAAGACGAAACAACCGCTAGACGAAGAGACTCGCGGAACGGATTATTTTCATCTTGCGAGGCACCACTGTAGACCATCCTTCTCTAACTTGATGTTAGAGATGTTCTTGGACTCCAACTATCTCCATGGAGGATGGAGCTGATGTCAGTTGGAGTTCAACATCATCTGGCGGTCACCATGCTGGAGGAGGTTTGTGTAGACCTTTGTTTCCCAAACTCCAACTGTTTTCGGACTACAGTTCCCATCCTCCCTGAACATTGGTCTTGCTATCAAAGGTTGATGGGAGTTGTAGTCCCAGAACCTCTGGAGACCCCATTTTGAGAAATACTGGTATAGACAGTCGTTGGCCATATGGACGGGCAATCTGATTTTTTAAGGCATCTCTATTATTTCCAGACTAGCTGTTGAAGACTAGTACTGCTGCTGCTGTATTATATATTGCCGGTGGTTTGTTTTATTTTGTGTTTTATTTGCTTGTGTGTGTGTGTTACAAGCAGGCTTGATCTTTGGAGGAGTGATATATAAATACCATAAAAAAGGGTCGTAAAGAAGTTGCCTGTTCTCTGTCCCTTAAGTGTTCTTATTTGGTATCAGTGTTGGTTAGGATTGCAAGATAACTAGAACTTGTACCTGTGTTCAGGCAAGGCAAGGCAACGAAAAGAGGGAATGAATGTTGCCAGAGAGAAGTACATGAATTACAGAAATGTATGGTAATGGGAAGCAATATATAAACAAATGAGTTAGCGAATAAAGCCAGTAACGCCTATGCCAGTGCTACCCCATAAAATCTGATGAATTAGGAAAATAACAAAGGGATGTTCATAAAAATATATGGGGGACCCTATAACAAAACATTGCCAGTGTGGAGCGCTTCTGTTCTGGGTTCAAGTCACTCCAATCCCCGCATAGCTTCCCTTCTCCCCCTCCAGTGGTCAGTTAGCATTCCATGCCCACTGAACATTCTCAGGCAACTCTCGTGGCCCATTCAGGCTACATTAAGTTCTTCAGTTTCTTCATTGATGTCTGAGGCTAGCACTCTCTCCCGTTCCTGGAGGACATGGCAAAATAGCTCCTCAAGTGTGAATTAGGAAGACAACGAGAAGGTTGGTTATTCTTTATTCAAACCCAACCAAACAAAATCAGAAACAAGAAAGCCAAGGGTCTTCTATGCGCAGACCCCACAAAAAATGTTATATTAAATTATTTGGTTTATTATTGCATTATTGTCCCATCTTTCCTCCAAGGAGCTCAAGGTGAGGCACTTCTGGCATGCATTGTTCCCCTCATCATCATCATCAACACCATCATCATATATTATTTATACCGCGCCCATCTGGCTGGGTTTCCTCAGCCACTCTATTATCCTCATTAAAACCCTGCGAGGCTGAGCTTTGGTGATTGGCCCAAGACCATCCATTTCTTGTGACCAAGTGAAGATGCTTAGGCACCAGGATGGCTCCTGACATCTCCACCATCTGGAGGTGCATGCATGGGGATCATTGGATCTAAGCTGTTTTCACACACTAGCAACACGTCCTGTAGAATTCTATCAGATATATTTTATCTGCACAACCGGAAGGAATTTCAGGCACCATAATGCCTTTTCTGTGCAGCCTGGGCCCAGGAGGCCAGCCTAACCTCCCTGTGGCCCGGGACCTCCAAGATGTTTTTGTTTGAAGACTGTAAGGTCCTCTGTGGGGCATACCAGGAGAGGGGGTCCCGTAGATACGAGGGTCCTAGGCTGCACCCGCCGTCAAAAGGGGTGGTTTCCATGCGACCACTGTGTTGACGTGTCTGCTCTGAGCAGAGCCGTCTTTCCCATAGGGCTTAGTGGTGCGTCACTCCAGGGCGCCAGCCTCTCAGGGGCGCCCCAGCGAGTGGGGAAGCTGCACGGCTTTTCTGGGGGCCTCCCCTTTCCCTGCATGCCCGCCAGCTACGCCCCGCCAACCATATGGCTGGCTGGTGTGCAGCTTGCCTCCCAAACCTCTGCGGGAGGAGAGCGATTCCCGCAGAGGCTTAGGATGGAATCTGCACCCCGCCAACTATATGGTTGGTGGGGCGCAGCTTCCCCCCCAAGCCTCTGTGGGGATTGCTCTCCCATAGTGGCATGGGGGAGAGTTGCGCCGCCCCGATGGCTGGCAGTGCGCAGCTTTGCGCCCCCCACTATCCGTGGTAATTTGGGGGCGCTGGGCGGATAGTTGCACCCCGGCGCCGCATCTGCTAAAGACGGCACTGGCTCCGAGAGAGAACAAGTGCCACTTAAACACACATGAGCTTCCTCACATGTGTGCACCTTCTCTGTGGTACCCTCCAGATGTTACTAAACTCAAGCCTTTGCCACCCACGAGTCATTGGCCCTGCCGTGGCTTCGTTGGTGGATTCCAGCAACATCTGGAGTGCACCGTGTCGGCAACTCCCGCACAGCCTGTCCCCTCTCGACCCCTGCCTCCTTTTTTCTGCTTTGGAGAGAAAAAGGTTATCCCAGTGCAAACTCCCTATTACGTTTTATTCGCGGAAGCTAAGAGCGGCGAACGTTTGGGGCTTGTGCCTGCGGAATGTGAAAACATTTCTCATCTGCTATCAATAATTTCTCAAGGTAATGAAACAATAGATCACAGTCCCTCTTTCCCCCTGGGGTGTGCCGTCTTTCGGTTCTAGGAAACTGCTTTCGTTTTCTCTATTAAAATCTTACTCACATGCTCAGCCTCAACTTTGGACCGATGTTTAATCCACCCCACTGGCCACAGTGACCAAGTTTTGCTTTTTATTTCTAAAATGGCACGCACACACAGAGAGAGGTCACTCCAGCGGCTTTTAAAGGTGCTATTGCTGTAGGATACTCCCCCCCCCATCCCTTTTATACCCTTAAGTTGAATTGGCAGCAAGGAGAGGGGCTTTTAACGGACAGTAAAAACCCTGACTTTAATTGCCGCAGACATTAGGACCTTAAGAGGCTAATTTGTAAGAGAGAACTTTTTATCTGTCCTGCTTTTTATTGATCTTCCGGGGAGTGGAGGGGGGAGGTTAAAATGTTATCTGGAAGGTGGACTTCGCTTCATGCTAAAAGCCAGTTAGTGGCAGCTGTGCTGTACTCAAGAGGAGGGTGGCTAATGATGGAAACCTGCCATATACATATTGGAGCCTTTAAGGACTGAGTTTCTGGAGCAGGGAGGTACAGAGAAATGAATGGAATAGAGAGAAAAGGCATTTAAACCTGGGGGTGGTTAACGTGTGGCATCAGAAGAACCCTGGCTGGATGAGGCCTGTCTCGCCCAGCATCCTGTGACCAACCAGATCCCTATGAGGATCCCACAAGCAGGATCCCACACAATAGCCCTCTCCCCTTCTGCGGTTTCCAGCAACCAGAATTCACAGCGGAGGTAGAAAATCAGGGCAGTAGCCACTGATGGCATGAATTTGTCTAACCCTCTTGCAAAGCCACCCAAGTTGGTGGCCACCACCAACTCTTGTGGGAATGAATCTCCTCATTTTAACTATGCGGCGCGTAAATAAATGCTTTCTTTTACCTGTCCCGTTGGATGTCCACAAATTCTAGTGTTATGAGAGACGGAGGGCAGCTTCTCTCTATCTCTGCTTTCTCCGTGTTCGTTTTAGAAAAGCCGGAAATTCCGCAACCTGATTCGCAATGCATTATAGCGATTCTGCAACCTGATCTCTACAGTAGGTCGCCTAAGCTTCGTTCAGATGGCATCTTGCTCTGCTGGCTGCGGCAATACCGCCAAGTAAATGGCCAGCAGGGTGTGCAAGGTTCTAGCACTTTTGCCTGCCTTGTGTGTGCCCTTGGGGTTTGGAGCTCTCTCCCTGGGGAAGTCTGCCTTGTTTGTTCTCGGGGCGCCTTCCAGAAAGAAGCCCTTTCTTTCAAAGTGTTAACAAATTCTGTTTTTCTTTGAACCTCCAGATAAAATTCCTCGGTTGCCCTAATAAGCCAAGAGAGTTGACACATTTAAAAATGTGTATGTATGGATAAACGCTACTAGCTTCTTTATTTTATCTGTTGTTCTTTGTTGCTTTTTGCAACGGTCAGTTTTATTTATATTGTAAAGTGCTTTTCGACATCTTTTTATACTTAACCTTACAATTACATATAACCCACCTTTCAGAATACAGAGATCATCCTGACAGGCTTCACAGGCAACATTAAACCACGTTGTTGTTGTTTTTTAAAAAAGCATAGTAAACAACACCAACATGCAAAATGTCATTGGGATCGTTCCCTGTGGGGAGTGGGTGGGCAGAGGATGGTATAAAATGGTGCAAGAAAATGCAAGCGCCGTTTCCTTCTGTGGGTGTAAATTAAAGCAGCCGCATGGGAACGGCTTCATTCCCACTTTGCTGCTGTAATGCATAATTGGCACCACCTACGTAGTGTTGTCCCTTTGAGAGTTTCTGCTGAGCTGTACACTGTTATCTTTGGAAGGGAGTGGATTGGGGAGGAAGCCATAGCAAACTGGCCTTGCATCTCGTGACCTCATTAGCCCTCCCTATCCAGTGACCCTCTCCCCAAGACATCACAGGGTTTTCTAGCTGCTTCAGGAACCAAGTCATAAAAAGGCAGCGCTCAACAATGTCGATTTAGCATAGGAAGGGCAGCTTCTGCAGGTCTGTGTGCAGAGAGACGCCCACTGATAAGAAGAAAACGAGACTGGTCAGCCATGCTGTGTTCCTGATGGTGAAATACTTGACATTTCCTATGCACATTCATGTTTCCGCAGAGCTCGCCACGTGGGCTGTGGCGTGCAGTGCGTTCAGGATACAATATCCCAAGGCCCAGGGAGGTTTGCCTCCCAGGAAAGAAAGTAATGTCATGGGAAAAACCTCGGCTGTCCACCAACAGGGAGCTTACTTGCTATTTCCAATCAGACAGAAAACACCTTCTGGTCTTCCTGGGATTGAAGAAATGGAAGAGAAGAGAGCTTTGTCCTTGCTGGGTTCAGCCGAGATTCATTTGTGCAGAGGACAGAGGCATAGTATTGTGGGGGTTGTGGCTCCGGGTGCAATTTTGAGAGGGGGTGCACACAGCAGGCTCCTCCTTCGGAGCCTGGCTCCGTTGCAGAGCCCTGACTGCGGTGCTTGTGCCTGGTATAGCTCCGCCCCCCCCAGGGCAGGTTTAATGGGGGGGAGAGAGAGAGCAGGTGAGTGGGTGGCAGCCCTCCTCAGCCATAGTACACCTCGCGCCAGGTGGCAGCAGCTCTCTCACCACGTCACTTCTGACTCAGCAGCAGAGAGCATCGCACCTTGGCCATGGTGAGATGCGCCCGGCCACAACAGCTCCACCTCCACCACTGGGTCAGGTGGAGAGTGGAGAGCAGCTTCCCCACCCCTCTCCTAACCCTGAACTGTGGCACACAGAGGGTGCCCTCTGCCCCCCCGCCCCCTTGCTGGCATGCCCCCCTCGCTTGCCCCTGGCAGCGCGGGCATACGCTCTGCCACTGGCAGAGGGCACCCATGGTTTCAAACCAGAATGGGGAAGTGCTTGCTCCATCCCCTGGCAATGCAGTTTCCTGAAAACCGCAGCTCACATGTAGGGGCTCAGGGAGAACGGAAACTCCAAGGAATTGGGGGTCTCCGTTGTGTGAGAAGCTGCTTGTACATGGGGTTTCCATTGCAGAGGGCTGTGCTCAGCTGGTGGGTCTAGCGCTGATGTGGCTGTTAGAATTCCTGCTCCGTGATTGCAGTCATGGGATTATTGTCTATCACATGACGGTATATGTTCTGACTCTACAGAGTGGGAAGTGACGGAGACAGGATGTTTGTGTTACTGTGTTCCATGAAGTGGGACCATTGTCTTTTGTTCTTTTTTTCTTTGCTGTCTGATGCTTGAGAGAGAGGGAGCCATGGTGCAGTGCTCCGTGTGTGTTTATATGTAAATGAAGTAGATTAGCCAAAATGCTGAGTTGCTGAGGTCTGTCACATGTATGCTGCGAAGACTCTGTGGATCCCTAAGTGTGCCGGTGTCAGTTGGCATCAGTGATTTTCGGGCTGAAGAAAGCTTGTGAAGCTCCCGAACGATTGACCAGGAGGGAGAGAACATGCCAGTCGGGCATGTGTCTTCTAGGGTCCTACTCGAGTGTACGCAGAACTCCTGACAGTGGCATTGGGGCGAGGTGCGTGGCCTCGCTGCAGCATAGAAGGGCGAGTGCCCTGCAAGCAAAAAGTAGCATGTAAATGGGGCTTAAGCAACTTCAATAATTTATCTTCCCATCCAGTTTTCCCTCCCCAGTCCACTTTGTTGTTGTTTTTTGTTCTGAGCCTTTCCAGTTGTAAACCTGTGGGCCGGGACTCTCTTGTTGTTTTTAATCCCTGTGTGGTGCTCAGCAAATTGTAGGTGCTTTTTAAGTGATAAGTCATAATAATAGATAGGCAGTTTTGATAACTTATTTTCTGGCTTGCATTCAGAGGATCAGAAGTACGCATCGTCTTTTCTGCACGGAGGGGAATATTGTGCTTTTCCGAAGCTTTTGTTGCTCAATATCTAATTCTCTTTCTCCCTCCCCCCCTCTCTCTCCCCAATTCTCCCCAGTGGATGAATACATCGCTATTGCAAAAGAAAAGCACGGCTACAACATGGAGCAGGTACTGAAAACAATTCAAAAAATTATAGTGTCCTATTAACCAAATGATGATTTTTTCTAAAGGGAAGATTCATTTCCAGTATTAATGACTGACTGATTGATTGATTGATTGATTGATTGCATTTATACCCTGCCTTTCCTCCAAGGAGCTCAAGGTGGTTTACATAAGTCTCTTCATTTAATCCTCACAACAACCCTGTGAAGTAGGTGAAATTTGGTGTCCCAGATCCTAGCCAACACTCTGCATGTCCATCACTTGCATTCCAGTTGTTAATGAAACAAATTCACCTGTAAACTAGACTGTTGTACTGCAGTCTTCCTTCTCCCCTTTGGACCAATGCAGTTAATTTTTTGATGTCTGGAATAAGCAGATATTTTATTAATCATTCCCAGTACGTTGGATTTTGTTATCGTTTCCATTTCTTAGCCTCCACATCTTAATTTTTTAAAACCACTGTGGGAATGTTTTACTCCTGTTTCTAACCAAAATAAGGTGTTTGGGGGTGGGCAGGCAAGGAGAAAACCATACCCATGTAGATGCATTTGACACGATCCTTATCTGCCATTCTTGGGTGTATTTATGTATAAACAAGCACATTTAATATCTTGCCTCTCCGTAAAAGGTCAGGCTGGCTGGAAACATTAAAGTCTTGCTCTAAACGTATATACCAAACAAACAACAAAGGCTAATACCTTAAAAAAAAAAATCCACAATACAAAAGGACACACAGCAAAACACACAAGACCAGTAAGTGACGTCATGAAACATAAACCCACTAGATGCCTGCCTAGACAGGTGAGCTTTGCCTTTGTTTCTAAATTGCCAAGGAGAACATTCACTGGCACAGCTGCTCTACAAACTCCTTAAGATGGTTCAGGAGCAGGAAAATGCACAGATAGGAGCTAAGCAGAAGACCTCTTCAGGTGTTCAGAAGAATGTGTGTGGCCATAAATTGTGAAGGAGAGTTAGAAACTTAGGTGTATAAGCCCAATGGCGCCTTAAATCTAGGTTACGGTTGCCACAACAGAATGTCTAGGAACTTTTGGCTATATACTGTATTTTTCGGCCCATAGGGCGCACCGGCCCATAGGGTGCACCTAGTTTTTTGCGGGGGAAATAAAGAAAAAAATTCTTATTTTCCCCCCAGGCGCGGGGCTGGGGCAGGGGAAGCCCGAGCTTCCCCCGACCCCAGCCCCCAGAACGGGTCCGAGAGCGATGGCGAGGTTGCGTGCAACCTTGCCATCGCTTCCGGAGCTTGCCGGGCTGGGGGGATAGCTTCCTGAAGCCTGGAGAGCGAGAGGGGTTGGTGCGCACCGACCCCTCTCGCTCTCCAGGCTTCAGCAAAAGCCTGCATTCGCCCCATAGGATGCACACACATTTCCCCTTCATTTTTGGAGGGGAAAAAGTGCGTCCTATAGGGCGAAAAATACGGTAATCATAATAATAATAATAATAAATTCTATACCGCTTTATGTTTTAAAGAAAAAATCTCAATGCAGTTTACAACAGATTAAAACCCCAAATAAAAACACTTCACAATGAAACGAATGCAAGCTTCAAGGAAAATACGTTTTGCTTTCCCCAAATTTATTTACTTACCTAATTTATATAGCTGCCCCACAGCAGAAGTACTCTAGGAAGCCAGTGTGGTGCCGTGGTTAGAGTATTGGACCAGGACCTGAGAGTTCAGGGTTCAAATCCCCACTGAGCCATGAAACTCACTGGGTGACCTACGGCCAATCGCTTATCCTCAGCTTCATGTACCTCCCAGGGTTCTTGTGAGGATATATGCTCTGGGATATAAACGCGAGAAATCATAAAGCTGGTTCCTGCCCAGTCTAAAACTGACACCGGAAATTGACAAAAGAAGGAGAGAATAGAAGTGGGGGTGGGGGTGGATATGTGATTGTTTTAATTACACATGTTTCTGTTTAGTTTTGAACCTAAGGGGTAGCAGATGAGAGATAAAATTAATGCATGCTTTTCTGTATCTCTTCTGGCCAGTTGAAAATATCATAGTATGCATCTTGGTGCCTCTCTTCTTCCGTATGTACCCATTTCCTAGATCTATCTAAATGTACGGCGTGTATGAGATGGAGCCTTTAAAGAACACCACCCCATGGCTGTGGTGCGGTGGGTCAGTGCGTCTGACTATTAACCAGAAGGTTGTTGGTTCGAGCTCACCCAAGGATGGCTGCGTTGCAGGCGGGATGGACTAGATGACTCTCGGGATCCCTTCCAGCTCTATAGTTCTAGGATTCTATGACCTTCCCAAAAGAATTCCTGGAATTATAGTTTACCCCTCACAGAAGTTACAAACTCCAGCTCTCCAAACAAGCTACAATTCCCAGAATTCTTTTGGGAGAAAGCCATGTTCTTTAAATGTATGGCATGTAAAAAGGTAAAGGGTAAAGGGACCCCTGACCATTAGGTCCATTTGTGACCGACTCTGGGGTTGCGGCGCTCATCTCGCTTTTTTGGCCGAGGGAGCCGGCGTACAGCTTCCGGGTCATGTGGCCAGCATGACTAAGCCGCTTCTGGCAAACCAGAGCAGTGCATGGAAACGCCATTTACCTTCCTGCCAGAGCGGTACCTATTTATCTACTTGCACTTTGACGTGCTTTCGAACTGCTAGGTTGGCAGGAGCAGGGACTGAGCAACGGGAGCTCACCCCGTTGCGGGGATTCGAACCGCCGATCTTCTGATCAGCAAGTCCAAGAGGCTCTGTGGTTTAACCCACAGTACCACCCGCGTGTACACAGCCTAAATGGCGTGTACACAGCCTAAATTGGAAACTACTGGAGCATTATGACTCATGGAACTAAGGTAGATCTGGAGAAGGCGGTGAATAGGATCCACTTAATTCTTGAATGATACAAGTATAGAAATGCATAACTTTAAGCTTTGGTCATTCCATTATTCGACGAGGCACCGTCCCTACTGAGAGGTTAGAAAGGGGCGGAAAGGAAGAAACTACTATTTCATGTAAAAAAGATTATTTTCACAGTGAGTCATGTTGAAGGGAATTCCAAGAAGGAAAACTCCCTAGATATTGAGCAATGAGTGTGTGATGACACGGAACTGAGCAGCAAGGTCTTGCGTGTGCTGACCAATGTGGAGCTGCAGGAAATCACGAAGTGATGACTTTTCTACCAATGAAGAAAAACTTTAAAAAAAATAAAAATAACAACAATTTGCATTGCAAAATGGGCTCGGGGAAAGGGAAATCCCAGTATCAAAGTTAGCGCTTTCACTTTGAATAACCTGAGTCAAAATGTTTTTGCCAAGAGGTATGTGATCTATATATAACTTGCAGAGAATTAAGAGGTTTGTTCCAGGGCATTTTAACCAACAGATGGAGGGAATAATAATTTTACTTCAGGAGATAGTGCTGCCAAATTAACCTTTTTAAAAACTATGACCGTGAGATAGTTGGTTCTTTCTGAAATGTTTGCTGTGGAGGAAATAGGGAGGAAAGACTGGGTCGTGCAGCAGATACAACTTGTTTAGTAAGATGGGCTTTCCAGACATTCTTTGTGCCACCCTTCCCAAATGTATCATGGTGATCTTGAATGGCTTTTGTCTTCGCTAACTAAGAAACAAACACCTGAGCATATACCTACATACTGTCTCGGGCATTAAAGCCAGCAGTAGGGGCCCTCTTGATAGTTCATCCACCCTCAGAAGTTTGGAAGCGGTGGGTGACCCAGGAGAGGACATTCTTTGTTAGCTGCCCCTAAGTTGTGGAAATTGCTCTCCAGAGAGGTGCATCTGGGACCGTCATTGTGTGGCTTTTGTTTTATGCAGAAGACACAATTTTGTATTCTGCATTGAACAATATACATATATAACACACGGAGATATATATATATATATATATATATATATATATATATATATATACATACACATATATCTGTAGAGATGTCATCACGCTGTAGTTCACATGGTCCCTGATAGGTGGCACTGCTAACTACAGTGCGAAGGCAAACTTAGCAAGTGGCCAGCCAGGCAGTGAAGACCAGCGAACAAGAAAGCGGGTGGCAGAAGCCACAGCGGCCAGCGTAATAATAATATAATAATAATAATAATACATACATACATACATACATACATACCCTGCCCATCTGGCTGGGTTTCCTGTAAGAGTGGCAGGGTGGGCAGCAGGGGCCAGCGAGAGAGGGGTGGGATGGGAGAACTGCAAAGTCTTAACTGCTGTCTGAAGCCGCCACCCATCCTATTCTCTTGACAGCAATTTGTTTTAAATGGCTTTTTAATACTGCCTTTTGAAATTGCTGTAAGCCACCCTGGTGGCGAAAGGCAAATAATGAATGAAGGAATGAGAGAGAAGCAGAATCTCCGGCTCATTCTGTGACAGTACAGCCATGACCAACAGATCTGAGGACTTCATCTGAAGTTCATTTGCTCTTCAGGAGTGCTGCTCCTCATGGTCTAGGGCAGGCTTCCTCAATCTCAGCCCTTCAGATGTTTTGAGACTACAATTCCCATCATCCCTGACTACTGGTCCTGCTAGCTAGGGATCATGGGAGTTGTAGGCCAAAAACATCTGGAGGGCCAAGGTTGAGGAAGCCTGGTCTTAGGGAATGCCCAAAGATGTTCAAAACAAAATTAAAGGTGTGGTTTGTACATTGCACTCCATCTGCATGTTCAGTAGCCCATACGTGTGGTCTGCTATTTCTATTATTATTATTATTATTATTAATAATAATAATAATAATAATATACTGCCCTATACCCGGAGGTCTCAGGGCGGTTCACAGAATAAAATCAAGATATAAAACCACAAAATACATAATAAAAACAAAAACAACCCAATAGCCGCCCCTCCTTTCTTCCCACAAGGCACCCCCGAAGCAATTTACGATATAATACATCTAGAACACTTAAATTATATAGGAATAGTTAATCTATGATTGGATATATAAAAAACAGAAATATGAAAACAGCTTAAAAGAATGGCACGTAAACAAAATCAATTCAGTTCCGAGAAAAGATACCAAGTGGTGTAAAGATTTTAGAAGTCTTGTGGAAACTGCTCAGAGACTTTACTGTGTTTTGAGTGGATCGTTTCAAGATTAGCATGTGTTGTGGTCTCTCTCTCTCTCTCTCTCTCTCTCTGTGTGTCTCTCTCTCTCTCTTTCTCTGTGTGTGTGTGTGTGTGTATGAGAGAGGCAGACAGAAGCAGAGACTGTGTGCCTCTTTAGTCAACTGGGAAGGAATGGATGCAAGGCCAGCTTTTTACTTCCAGAACATCTGTGTTCTCCTTATGGTAAGAAAGCAGTGAGCCTGCCAGAAGGTTACCAGAAAGCATCTGAACACAGCCCAAGCCCTAAAACCTAGGAACTAAACTGAGGGTAGAAGTGTTGGCCTTTTTACTTACATGAAAATTGCCCGGGTGACGGTTGTTTCCCTTTGGTTGTGGGTCCACTTTTTGTTGCATTTATCCATGTTACCTCTCTCTTCCTTCCTCCAGGCCCTGGGGATGCTATTTTGGCACAAGCACAACATTGAGAAGTCTCTGGCTGACCTGCCCAACTTCACCCCCTTCCCAGACGAATGGACGGTTGAAGACAAAGTCTTGTTCGAGCAGGCTTTCAGTTTCCACGGAAAAACATTTCACCGTATTCAGCAAATGGTGAGGCATCACTGAGGCCTAAGTGTAAAGGCGTGAGAGCCTTGGCTTTGGAAGCAAGTGCGGGTGCTGCGATCCATGTTGGGTTTGGATGATCTCAAGTAGATTTTCCAGTTGGGGAAGGCGCAGGGATCTTTAGAGCCCGGGGATGGGAGGGCTGAGTTGCAAGAGCTTGAGTTTTTGGACTTCGTGTTTATTTCCCCCCACTTTGTTCATGAACTACACAATTGATAAGTGTGAAGCACTGATAGGGAGGAGGGGTGGAGACTTGGGGCATGAGATTATAACAGGGGAAATGATGATGTGCTGGGAACTCCCCCTTTTTACATTTATACTGTAAGAAAAACAATCAAACAAAAAACAGGTTGCAAAAATGCAGAGATAAGAATGAAAGCTACCCTTCAAAATGTCGAAAGCAGCTACTGAGGAAGAGAGATTCTACTCAGCTGCATTAAAGCAGCACAGTGGAGAATGCAAATTAAAGGACATAAGATGAACACTCCGGGATATACTTCTAAAATGGAGACTAGTGTTTCATCCTAATAGAATCAGATCCAACAAGGAACTTGTCAGATAAATATTTACGTATATCATAAAGGGCTACTCAAGTGCACCCCATTCTGCTGTTGTTGCTTTGCCCTTGATGGTTTTAACATTCATGAATAAGTTTTTCAAGGAAAAAAAAGTGCTGTGTATGCACACACACACGAAATGAAGACTTACCTACAACTGGTCACTAATCTCATAAAGATGGGAGTGTCTGGCAGTCTAAATGGTTAGGTTATTATTTTGCCTGTAATATGCAGGAAATTCACAGACTGAGAGCGACATCAGGCCCTCCTTATACTGGTGTATGGAGCGAGGGGGTTTTATTATTCCACTGCCATGAAACACCAGCGACGACAACACTGTGATATGGAATCACATATCCACCTTTCTTGGCCTGGAAAGAGGATTCAGATTGCCAAAACACATCCATCAAAATATTCATGTACAAAAAGATCACAGCAAGGTTTCTAAGGCTAGATCTGTTTATATAGGAGCTGTGGGTGGAACCAAATTAAGATGGCAGAAACGCAGGAGTGTTTTGTATCTGTTTTAATTGCATTTTAACTCTTGCATAAATTTGCTTAATCGACTAGGAGAAAGAATGTACAAAAAAGGGACTCCCTCTCCCCCAAATCTCTGCATTCTTGCTTTTCCTCGAGGGTTTAAAAAAAAGAAAAAAGAACAGAAGTGTTTTATATTTATATTCACTGGAGATTACGGGTCACACTAAAAGCTGTGTGCTGTTAATTAGCAGAAGTAACAGCTGTAACTCCCCCGCCCTACCAAGTCTTCCAGCTTAATCCCTGTTCTTTAACTATTTTACCACCAGTTCTTAAAAATAATAATTATGTTTTTTAGTCTACGGGCAGAGCTAGATGTGGGCCTGTTACTCAGAATGGGAATCCCATATTGAGTTCTCCCACCTCCTACTGGTAATGTACAGGCAGACGTTTAGCCAATGATGTCGATTAGGGTGGGGGACAATGACTTTGTGGTACGGATACCTCTGGCCCTCTGCCTGTTGTCGGATTTGCAACTCACATTAGGCCCAGCCACATGTTCCCTGGCTCTGCTTCATGATTTGGAGCATTGGAAATGAGCCCCAAGCTCACACGATCCTTTTGCCTATGTGGCTTTGTCTTTCCCATTTAACCATGATGTCGAAATCTGCAAACTGGATAGCTCTTGCTCTCCAAACTCATTTCAGACTTCAAGCCACGGTTTCTTGATTTGGAACATTATGACAAACTATGGTTAGCACTAAACTGCAGCACTGCAGAGAGAGGAAGGGTTCACCATTATTGACTGATGGAAAACGACGGTTAGGATTTATACTGTGGGAGAAAGGTATGTAAGATGAGTGGAGGAATCCTTCGAATGATGATTTGGAGCTTTGTCTGAACTGAGTCAATATGTAAAGAAGCCTGTAATTAATAGCACCTTTGATTGTTTCACAGTTGAGGGTCTTTGACTACCAAGTTTTACGTTTTTCAACCAACAAAGACGACCTTTCAAGTGAGCAAGATGCAGGGCTTTCTTCTCCATGTGAAGTCTTGTTGATTTTCAGCAACTAGCAAAAAATGAACAAGCCACTCCAAAGGCATAAATATGGTTGCTGTGCTTGAAAGGTTCTCGGGAAGAAATGACTTTTCCAGGGCCTGCTTAAAAGTGCATTCTTGTGGCATTCGGTACTGTTATGAGGACGATGGCAGAATTAGTCACTTCAGGTCACCAAGATAGCACTAGCCATGTTTGTATGGTACTTTACACAGGAACATGAGCCAAAAAGTGACTTAGGAGGAGCTTGCACTCTAAATTTCAGCCATGGGAGAGACATGCCAAGGGTGGACAGATAGATGGCAAAGTGAGTGCAGTCTCAGTGCTTCCTTTCAATGGGAGATGAGTGCAAAGTCGTTATACCCACGGCTTCAAGGATGTATAATGGGTTTTGTGACATACCTAGAAGGAAGAGAGACCTAGCATCACTTTGCTATAAGGTAGTTCCAGGCAGAAGGGAGCCAGTAGAGATTATGGACAGAATGGCTTGAGAGCAGGGAATTTTGGGTTGATTCCTTTGGAGGTGCAACGGCACTGGGAAATCAGAACATAATGATGGAAATGATCACCCTCATTTTATTTGTCGGCCGCCTTTCCATAGTTAAGACCACGCTCAGGGCGGCTTACAACATGAAAAGTTTAACACAATTGCGAACGTAACAAACGTAGTTGTAAACAGTAAATAAAGCACATCGAAAAGTATGCAACCAAATGGGACAGTTTCCACAAAGATCATCATAAGATCATTTTAAGTTGTATTCATTCAACTTGTTTTTATTATTGGTTGTTAGCCGCCCTGAGCCCAGCCTTGGCTGGGGAGGGCGGGTTATAAATAATTTTTTAAAAATAATAATAATAATAATAATAATTGTTGTTGTTGTTGTTGTTATATCTAATAGTAAAGGTAAAGGTACCGCTGCCCGTACGGGCCAGTCTTGACAGACTCTAGGGTTGTGCGCTCATCTCACTCTAGAGGCCGGGAGCCAGCGCTGTCCGCAGACACTTCCGGGTCACGTGGCCAGCGTGACGAAGCTGCTCTGGCGAACCGGCACCAGCACAGCACACAGAATGCCGTTTACCTTCCCGCTATAAAGCGGTACCTATTTATCTAGTTGCACTTTAGTGTGCTTTCGAACTGCTAGGTGGGCAGGAGCTGGGACCGAACGACGGGAGCTCACCCCGCCATGGGGATTCGAACCGCCGACCATGTAATCAGCAAGTCCTAGGCGCTGAGGTTTTACCCACAGCGCCACCTGCGCCCCCCATTATATCTAATACAAAGATGCAAAAAACAATTAATACCAATTACAGCAACAAGATCCCCCAACAAAAACCCCTAAACCAGTGTTTCCCAAACCTGGGTCTCTAGCTGTTTTGGGACTAACAGTTCCCATCATTCCTGTCCACTGGTCTTGCTAGCTGGGGATGATGGGTGTTGTAGTCCCAAAACAGCTGGAGACCCAAGTTTGGGAAACGATGTCCTAAACAATACTGCAACACAAGAGTATGTTCAGCGCCTCAGCTTTTGTAGCTGGAGTCAGTCAAGGCCCTTTCTTAAAGCGCTGTGAGACTGACCCGCTGACTTTGGCATAAGCCCAAAGCTTGGCCTTTCTGTCTTTTGTACTTGCACCCTCTTTTGTACCTATACACTGCACCCAGTGCCAGCCTTTTCTCCCACAGTGGATCATTCAGAGGCCTTTGCAGTGCAGCTTGGTGTTAACAGACTAGTGACCTAGCAGACACTTCAGAAAGACTAGAAGAAGGGCAGTTCCATTCTGGACATCCTTTCATAGGCCATGTATCAGGGGTGGGTGGGGCCAGGAGCAAGAGTAGGCAGAGCAACAAATGTAAGTTTTATCTTTTCATAGTGGGCTATTTTTCACACCCTTGAATGCCACACTATCTGTCCTCCATCTGAGCCAAGCCGGGGGGGGGGGGGACCAAAACAAAAAAACCACAACCAGTCTTTGAGGAACACACCTCAGCCAGGCAAAAGTACTCAGGGAAGGTGCAAAGAAAAACTGGTGAGGTCATGTGTGGCTTGGGGAGGGTCACGAGAGCCGGATGGAAAAGTATGGAGGGCCACATTTTTTAATAATAATAATTTTTTAAAAAATTATTTATACCCCACCGTCCCCGGCCAGAGCCGGGCTCAGGGCGGCTAACACCAGTAAAATTACAATAAAAACATAATAGAAAAAACCCCCAATTTAAAATACAGGTTAAAATGCAATTTAAAATGCAGCCTCATTTTAAAAGTAGCCCATAAATCAAAACCATAAGGGGAGGGAAACATAAGGGTCAGACTGAGTCCAAACCAAAGGCCAGGCAGAACAACTCTGTCTTGCAGGTCCTGTGGAAAGATGTCAAGTCCCGCAGGGCCCTAGTCTCTTGTGACAGAGCGTTCCACCAAGTCGGGGCCAGTACTGAAAAGGCCCTGGCCCTAGTTGAGACCAATCTAACCACCTTGCGACTTGGGACCTCCAGAGTGTTGTCATTTGTGGACCTTAAGGTCCTCCGCGGGGCATACCAGGAGAGGTGGTCCCGTAGGTATGTGGGTCCTATTATGTTTCCAGGCCTGAGGTTCCCCATCCACGAACCTGCAGCCAGGCTTTTCTGATCTCTTCTAACACCTCACTCTAAAAGCCAAGCAATAAACTATAAAAGCAGCCATCAGATCAGCAGCTGGGATGAAAGAGGCAACTAGGGTAGAAATTACACCAAGAAATCCAAAGTACAGTGGTATCATGGGTTACAGACGCTTCAGGTTACAGACGCTTCAGGTTACAGACTCTGCTAACCCAGAAATAGTACTTCGGGTTAAGAACTTTGCTTCAGGATGAGAACAGAAATCGCGCAGCGGCGGCACAGCATCAGCGGGAGGCCCCATTAGCTAAAGTGGTGTCTCAGGTTAAGAACAGTTTCAGGTTAAGAACGGACCACTGGAACGAATTAAGTTCTTAACCCAAGGTATCACTGTAAGTGAGTAAGGGTACTCTTTAGCTCATCTATAGTTTTTTTATTATTAATATTATTAATAATATTTTGCTGGGAGCCGCCCAGAGTGGCTGGGGAAACCTAGCCAGATGGGTGGGGTAATAATAATAATAATAATAATAATAATAATAATAATAATATTTTGGCTGGTGAAGAGAATATTACTTGCCTTGCCTCAGGATCTGAGGAACTTTGGTCTCCCCAAAGCAAGACCACTTCCATACAATATGAGAACCAGTGGATGAAACTCAGCCATTATCAACAGGTTTTCAGAGGACATAAGGTGCTATGAGAGGAGGAAATAACACGCAAAATTGCCCCTTTCAGGTTGTAAGCACATTCTTTTTAAAAAGGAAGAAAAAGAAAAAATGCAATTGAGAGACAGCTCTTTAATTGCAAATTGCTTTTTCTAAAGCTGGCCTTGTCTAGCAGTAAAAGCAGAACAACTGATAATGTAATTAGTGTTTAAGTGAAAATAAAGCAAGACTAACTCAGGTAGAAGTTGGTGGGAGGGGAAAAACATGCAAACTTGAAAAGGAAGGTGTTGTGTTATGGAACGTGAGGCAAGTTATAAGACCAGCCTCTCCACTGAAGCCAAATAAAAGGAATCATTAAGAAGCAACCAACTGAAACACTGTCAAGTTGTTGCCGTTCGGTGGCTGTGTTCACATACAATGCTAACCCATGGTGGCTTGGTGTTATGCGCAAACGAAACCCATGTGTACCTCTTTATTTTGTGATTTTAAATTAGTAGTCCTCAAAATGCATTTGGGGACCCGCTTCTTAATTTTTGACACTTGTTTGAGTGGTAGCAGTTCTGCTATTTTGACCCGTTTTAGGTCGCTGTGCAACCCAACCGTGGGTCAAAGACCAGCAATATGTACCGTAAGTCATTGGCTGTGATAATGCACTCACTTTGCCTGTTGTATTATGTTCGGTTTCTGGAATGGCACCTGCATTTGGATTTCCCATAAAACCCATGCACCAGCCTTTTGTGCGCTGCTGCCAGTTCAGGCAAGTGCTAGTTCATCCCCAAGCAATCCCAGAATCAGATTTTGCCCTGTCCAACACAACAATTACCAACTTCTGCTCACAATGGGTCATGGCTGTTTTCCTCGGCAAACTTTGCTATCTGATTGGAAGCTGGTGCGTGAGTAACGCAGGGTGTCTCAATGCTCCCAATATTCTGTGTTCCGCAGCTTCCTGACAAATCGATAGCAAGCCTGGTGAAGTTCTACTATTCCTGGAAAAAGACGAGAACCAAAACGAGCGTCATGGATCGTCATGCTCGGAAGCAGAAAAGGGAGAGGGAAGAAAGGTAAGCTTGCCAATAGGATTTGAAGACATAGGATCTAGAAACAAGGGCCCTTCGAGGTGCATATTTCGCAGTTTTGTTTTGTGCAGAATTATGCAGGCAGTTTGGAGTTCTTTGAACAGAAATACCTTTTAACACACACAATTTGGGAGTCAAAGGTAATCATAGAATCATAGAATCATAGAATCATAGAGTTGGAAGAGACCACAAGGGCCATTGAGTCCAACCCCCTGCCAAGCAGGAAACACCATCAGAGCACTCCTGACATATGGTTGTCAAGCCTCTGCTTAAAGACCTCCAAAGAAGGAGACTCCACCACACTCCTTGGCAGCAAATTCCACTGTCGAACAGCTCTTACTGTCAGGAAGTTCTTCCTAATGTTTAGGTGGAATCTTCTTTCTTGTAGTTTGGATCCATTGCTCCGTGTCCGCTTCTCTGGAGCAGCAGAAAACAACCTTTCTCCCTCCTCCATGTGACATCCTTTTATATATTTGAACATGGCTATCATATCACCCCTTAACCTCCTCTTCTCCAGGCTAAACATGCCCAGCTCCCTTAGCCGTTCCTCATAAGGCATCGTTTCCAGGCCTTTGACCATTTTGGTTGCCCTCCTCTGGACACGGTCCAGTTTGTCAGTGTCCTTCTTGAACTGTGGTGCCCAGAACTGGACACAGTACTCCAGGTGAGGTCTGACCAGAGCAGAATACAGTGGCACTATTACTTCCCTTGATCTAGATGCTATACTCCTATTGATGCAGCCCAGAATTGCATTGGCTTTTTTAGCTGCCGCGTCACACTGTTGGCTCATGTCAAGTTTGTGGTCAACCAAGACTCCTAGATCCTTTTCACATGTACTGCTCTCAAGCCAGGTGTCCCCCATCTTGTATTTGTGCCTCTCATTTTTTTTGCCCAAGTGCAATACTTTACATTTCTAAATAATAATTTATTATTTATACCCCGCCCATCTGGCTGGGCTTCCCCAGCCACTCTGGGCGGCTTCCAACAAAATATTAAAATACAGTAATGCATCAAACATTAAAAACTTCCCTAAACAGGGCTGTATGGTGGGAATATTCAGTGTTGATGCTGTGTGAGCATCTCACACAAATGTAACAAACAGGCAGCCCTGTTTAGGGAAGTATTTAAGGACTGATGTTTTTATTCTGTTTTTAGATATGTTGTAAGCCATCCAGAGTGGCATGGGAAACCCAGCCAGATGGGCAGTGTATAAATAACATTATTATTATTATTATTATTATTATTATTATTATAGCAGAGGTGACCAAAATGGCGGCTGCAACTTCCATCATCCCCGTTCACTGTCCATGCTGGATCTGTTGGAGCAGGATTATGACATTGCATAGAAAGCACCATTTCTCCTTAAAGAATGAAAAAATTATTGTGGCCTAAGTTTTGTGGCTGCACCTGACACTGTAGCCTCTGTCCCTAAAAGCTCGTGTCATTATAAACCTGTTTGCCTGTCAGGTGCCCAAACGCTCTCTGCTGTTTCTGCAGCTGCAGATCTGCAATGCTTCCTTTGGAAGTTATCACACAAACAAGGCTCTTGTTTCCCCCCTGAAAAGAGCAGCATTTTGCAGTGTATTGCAAGTGATGTCCATCTCTGTGCTTTCCCATTTGTATCTGGCCGTATATATAAAACTAAAATTGACACAGTGAAAGGGGTGGAGCCTGGCATTTTAGGACTGTCTGTTTAGATAGCGCCTATCTGACCAAGTTGCAAGAATTATCAATCAGTTGCTGCTACATGAGATCAAATGCAGACCATTCCTGGAAAGTCCTAAATTACCCAAGGAACCTTTCTTTATAACTACCGTATTTTTCGCTCTATAAGACGCACCAGACCATAAGACGCATCTAGTTTTTGGAGGAGGAAAACAAGAAAAAAAATATTCTGAATCCCAGAAGCCAGAACAGCAAGAGGGATCGCTGTGCAGCAAAAGCAGCGATCCCTCTTGCTGTTCTGGCTTCTGGGATAGCTGCACAGCCTGCATTCGCGCCATAAGACGCACACACATTTCCCCTTACTTTTTAGGAGGGAAAAAGTGAGTCTTATAGAGCAAAAAATATGGTACCCCAGGATTCACGAGCCCAGTGGACACTGGGCATGTCTTGTGGGGTGATGACATAGAGAGTCCCTGCCAGGGTCTCTGCCCAGCCTGCTTATAGGAACATGCAGCTTCCCTGTTAATTCCTTGTTGTGAAATTGGATTTTCTGGTAAATGGGATCCTTGCTGTGGGCTTTTATTTCCACCTCTCCTCCCCCTGTCAGCCAGTCATGCATTCTCTTCCCGGGGGCAGGGTTGGTTTGCATTAAGGGGAAAAGTCATTTGTGTGTCACTGCTTATAAAGCTTAAGGCCATTCAAAACAACAACTCAGGGCCCATTCAAACACAGCCAATCAGTTCTTAATAAGCCAACATATGAATGAACCTTCTGCCCATTCACGCTTTCTGTCTCCGTCTGTCTCAATGAGATGTGTAACTAGCCATCGTTTCCTATGTTCTCGCAATCAGCAAGCTGGCTACCAGCTTCGCAGCAAGTATGTTGAGAGATGACCGTTCAGACACAGATTGTTCCTTTCACACCTTCTATGTTTGCAAGGAAACATCACATTAATATTGCCATTGTTAATTTCCCCCTTTTGTTTCCTTTTGCAGCTAAAAGGCTTGCATTCATCAGCATTATTATTATTATTATTATTATTATTATTATTAGGTGTGTGTGTTTAATGGCTTATTCTGAGGACATGCAAGCAGAAAATTTGCAATGGGAATAGTCCCAAAGGGGGAAATAGCTTAATAGTTCCATCCTGCTCCTGTTGGGTTTTGCTTTCTCTCCATCCTGCCTTTTCCTTGAGACCCGCACGTGTTCTTAATCTGATTTACAAGGTATTTTTCCCCATACCTTTGGACCCTGGGAAAACTCCACAAAGATGTGCCTGAGCCTAGATTTTGCATTAATTCAGTGCTCTTGCAGTGCAGGAATATTGATTCAAAATAGTCATGAGAGCCTGTTGCTATGGAGATGGTGATTCCGCTCTTACAATTTAGGAAAGGGACCAAGCTAGCATATGTATATTTTGTGTGAATATATATATATATATATATATAACCAGGAATAGATAAACTGCAGGTTTAAATTGTGCTTGGTTTCTTAATTGTGATCCACCTTGAGCTAAACTTGGGAAAGCTGGGTGCAACTGTATTAATTTCATCACTGAGATAAGCTTGTGAGCAAAAAGTGTTTTTGGCTTGATCTCTAGACAGCAAGCAGCATTGCAACTGGTGCCTCCCCCCCCCCTTTTTTAAAAGAAAAGCACCAATCCAATTTCAGTAAACAAGCCAGTATCTGAATGTATGTGATAAAAAAAAAAAAAAATTGCAGCCTGCGGGTGCCTGGTTGCAAACACTGAAGGGAACATTTGCACAACATGAGTGAATGCAGAATAGAAATGTTCCTGAGCCCTGGGTTGATGCTTGCTTTCATCAACACCAATGACTTACAACTATTTCAGCTAAACTGAAGGGAGCAGGCATGCGTAGTAGACTTGCTTCGCATGATTTTCCAACATGCCTTACTCTTAACACTGGAACCAGAGCAAGCAAAATAGTAATTGGAAAATTGCTAGGAACTTAAGAAGCTGGTTTATTTTGAGTCACGCTGTTAGTCCATCTAGGTCTTCAACGTTAAGACTTCACCCACCTGGTGTCTACACCCATTTCACTTAGGCACAAGACGAAGGTTTTCTTTTATTTTTCCAGGCTTTTAAGTGAACTTCCTGAATTTCATCTTTTAAAATGGTTGAGTAGGGCTGCGGTTATTGTTCTCAATTGTTTGCGTGTGTGCATGTGTACTCTGTTGTGTGTGTGTGTGTGTGTGTGTGTGTGACTGTCTTTCTTGCACTGCATACTTTATATTTTTGTTACTGTGCTTCTATTGCTTGCTGGCCTGGGAATTCTTGAGAGTCAAAGGTATTGTTTTATCCAACAAATGCAAGGTGCAAAGGTGGATGCAGAAGCAAATACATGCATTCTTCCTCCGCCTTCAGCAGGTGCACTGGGAAATAAAAAGCCACCCAGGTAGCCCCCTTCACACATTACGTTTTATTTCGTTTGTTAGTTTGTACGTTGCCCTTTTGTATAAATATTCCCAGGGCTGCTGCGTTCAGTAAAGCAGAACAATAAAAACACATGCAGCGAACGTAATTTTATCCACCACTTCAGTTTATTATCGTCAGCGACGATCTTTCCACAGTTAAGAGAGAATAAAAAGGAAGGAGAGAGATCTCAGTGGTCCAGCGTCTGCTTTGTAGGTCTCAAGTTCAATCCCTGGCATCTCTCAAGTAGGACTGGAAGAGACCCATGACTGAAACCTTGGGGAGATGCTGTCTATCATTGTAGAACAGAGGCAAGCAATGTGGTGCCGCCCAGAGATAGTTGGACTGACTCCCAAATCCCATCATCCCTCATGGCTAGTTGCAAGGGATGATGGGAGCTGTAGTCCAGCAGCATCAGAAAGGCACCATGTTGTCTACTGATGTCATGGGCTGGTTGGGCGCAGAGGAATGGTGGGAGGAGCCAGCTGTGGAGCTCTCAAGGGAAGAAGGCTCAGAGCCCAGGGGTTTGTGGTGGGATAACAATGAGTGGTCAGAGGGAGAAGGCTGGGAAGAGGCGGTGTCCAAAGCTGAAGAAGTAACAGGGCTTAGCAAGTTGGGAAAGTCCATGGTAGAGAGAAGTCTAGCATCAGAGGCAGAAGCTGAAGCAGGAGAGGAGGAAGGATAAGAGGCAGGGATGAGTCTGACTGGTGAAGGGGAAGGGGTGTCTCCCTCTCCTGCTGCAACAAGCTCCCCACTGGTCTCCCAGAACCAGAGGAGGCATGAAAAGGGGTAGAGGAGAGGTTGACTTCATGGAGGTGCAGTCTCTGATTGCTTGGAAAAAGCCCTGGAGAGGAGGGGATTTGAGCAGCTGTGGAGAGGTGAGGACTTTTAGTCTCGGCAACTGCTTCACAGGGCAAGACCTTTTGGAGATGAGTAGTTGTGCTCATTAGGCCTGACACTCCTGCGCAGATCCTGTTTTGCTAATGAAGAGTTAACTCCAGCTTGCTTAGTGTGATTTACTGCTCCTGTCAACCACTGACTTAGATGGTGCTGATCTAGACGGACTCAGTCGTGTGACTCTGAAAAAGCAGCTTCCCCTTCCCATTTGGGGAAGGGGCTGTAGCTGTGTGGTCAAGCATCTACATTGCATGCCAAAGGTTCCAAGTTCAGTAATCCCTGACTTGCACAAACCCCTGTCTGAAACCCTGCACAGTTGCTGTCTGCACAGATTTGAAGTTAAGTTTGCCTAGCCAAACGGTAGCAACAGATTCATAAAGCATGAGAGAGAAACAGGGGAGGAGGTGTGTGTGTGTGTCATTCTCTTCATTTAATTGTATACAACATATTAGAAAGCTTGTACAAGCAGTGGTGTATTTGCAAGATAGCACATTAGTTAAGGTTGCCTGAATCGGTGCCCCCTCAACAATTCCTGCGTTGGGTTATTAAAATTATTTTTGCCTCGATTTGTGAAAACCACAGAGTCAGAAAATACTAACAGAAGTGTTCCGCAGTAAACAGGTGCAAAGTCCGGGCTCCGTGGAAGGAATTCTAAAAGGGTTTGGGAAAGAAAACAGCAATGTATGTCATATGGGCTTCTGCAATAGCTTTTTTTAATTTCATGGGTTGTTGGAAAGGTGTGCCAGTTTCATTGGATCTGAAGCCTACGCATATATTAAAAGTGGAGCCAATAAGTTCCTCGCTGTTGTCTGTCCTTCCTACATGGCACAAGCCTCTTCAGCAGCATCCTGTACAGCAATGCTAAGTCACAGGTGAGCATCACTGTGAATGGTGGTCCAGCGTCTGATTGGAATTATATGATGGAATCCCATCAAAACGTGATAGGTTAGATCAGTGATCCATCGTGCTCAGGACTGATGTTGCCCTTCGTCAGTGGTTCCCAAAATTGTTGCCTCCGTGGACCACTTGAAAATTGTTGAGGGTCTTGGCAGACCTCCGAATGGCTTTTCATGCCCATTGCAGCAATTGTAATGTGCTCTGCAAGGTGCTGTGTGGTTTTAATTGTAATTTCATTGCTGCTTTTACCGTTTATATTTTACCGTATTACGTGGAGTGCAGATTGTAACACAATAAAATAACAATAAAAGAAGCAATGCAGACACAAATTAAAAATCAATATCACTGTTTTAATGCAATGGAAGTGCCGTCTCCTGTAGTCAGCCACAAATCCACAGGCGCACTGTGGACAACCTGAGCAAAATTTGCACACTCACTGGTGGTCCATAGGCCACATTTTTGAGAAACCCCTGCCCTCTGGCCCACCCCTGGGAGGTTCACAAGTGTAGCCAACCCTTCCGGTTCAACCTGGAAATTGAGAGGGAGACATATTCTGGAGACAAAAACCGCAGTTCTGGTTAACAGCTTGTTGCTAGACATGTCCTCCTTTCCTTTTATGTTCCCTTGCTTGTGTCCCTTTCCTACATGGTGTTGTCTTTTTTTCTTTTCTTTTTTTAAGACAGCAAGCCTGCAGGCTGGGTTTGTTTATTTCAAAATAATTAACTGTGCAGTGCCTAGCAGTTGAGGCACTTTATAAACAGTGCATATTAATCTCTCTCTTTCAAAGTAATTGCTATGATATAGCTTGCATATTAAAGCAGCAGTTAGACCCATGGGAAGCTGCTCTGTGCTGGGTTGGGGCTATTCGTCCAAGAAGCCAGAGAGATGTCCCTCCAGATCTTCTCAGACTCCAGCTTCCAACATAGTCAGGGGTCGGAGGTGATTGGAATTGCAGTCCAACAACACATGGAGGACTACAGATTCCCTGTGCCTGATCTAACCCAGTATTGTCTAGCCCAGGCTTCCTCAACCTCGGCCCTCCAGGTGTTTTGAGACTACATTTCCCATCATCCCTGACCACTGGTCCTTCTAGCCAGGGTTCATGGGAATTGTAGGCCAAAAACATCTGGAGGGCTGAGGTTGAGGAAGCCTGGGCTAGCCTGACTCAAGGATTTCAAGCAGGATCTTTCCCATCACGTGCTTCCTGGTCTTTTTAACTGAGGATGCCAGGGATGGACGCCAGGTCCATCTTGCATGCAAAGCATGAACTCTGTCTCTGAGTTGCGGTGCCTTTCTCCTTGTTCTCAAAGATAACACTTATAGATGCTTCTACAGCTCTGGGTCGAAGCACACAAACCAATCTAGGCAGCTATTCCCAGGTCTGCACTCTTATGAAGCAGTTGCAGCAGCAGGGGACCATTCCCCTCCACTAGCTTGTGTACCATCCCTCGACGGGCTGCACGCATGCAGCCGGAGACTGAGCCTGCGTGGAAGCCGCCTCTGCTCCTCCCTTTTCACTCCGCTCCTGGTTCTGGGAGACAGTGGTGCAGGAGAGGGTGGGAAAGCACTTGGCCCTTCAGTTGCTTGATCTGCCTCTTCCTCTGCTTCTTCCAACCCATCCTGAGCTCCACCCTCCAGCTTGGAAGCTTCCTCTGCCTCCAACTCTTGCCTCCTGGCCGGTGCAGTTCCCCACAAATTGCTGGCCTCCGACTCCAGCCCACCTTCCCCTGGGACACACCTGGCGGCATTCTGCCAGTCCCTGCCATTGCCTCTTCCCTTTGCTCAGTAGGTGATCCATGAGCCAGATTGGGGCTGCTTCTTCCCTCCAACTAGCCCTCTGAGCCTTTGCTCCATCCCTTTCTTGCTGAGCTCCAGAAGGGGAAAGAGTTCAATCCCTGACAACTCCAGGTTCAAGCAGAAGGTTGGATTCCTGGCACCTCCAGGTAGGGATGGGAAGAAATTGTGGTGGGCCACTACTGGTCAGCCTAAATAGTACTGAGATAGGTGGAACCTGACTGGGTACCCTGTGTCCATATGCCATTGTCCTTGCAGTGGCTGCTTCCTCTAGTTCTTGTGGCTGCATTTCTTTGATTATGCACGTGAGACAGCAGTTGTCCTTAGTCTTGGTACAAATTAGTCTTACTCAGTGGAGGACCTACATTTCAGGGTCTCTGAAGTTTGAGCCCATCACAACCAGCAACGAAGTCTGGGTAACCACTGTTATCTTCTTCAATGGGGTTGTTCCACGACAGGTCACCACATTAAAAAAATAAAATAATTACTACTACATCTCAGATTTTGATTAGAATTGCTGTGCTGGATCATCTCGTATTACATGAAGCACGTTTTGCAAAATACTCTTTTTTCTGGTTTTTCTAACAACATTCACCTACAGTTTCAGACGAAAATGTCATTTTCTAGAGACAATATGCCTAAAGAATTAAAGCGCTCTTCAGCAAAACAGCCAGTTTACTGTGACACTCCACCTTTACAGCATCTGTGCCACTGACTCTCAGACTTTGGGACTGTTTTAATATATACAACAAAAAAACTAATCTACTAGACCCATTTTTTAAAGCAATATGGGCTAAAGTCACTTCTGGGGCCCCCCTGGGATTAGGAGCTTGGAAGCTTAAGCTTAATTAGTTTCATAGTAGATCTGCGCCTGGGCTTACTTCCCCCAAACCTGAACTGAACAAACTTTCATTTTAAGTATTATTTCCTTGTATATTTTATATTGTTTTATATAAACTGCTTAGAGGTTTCTGTTGATTAAGCAGCATGTAAGTGAATATAAACAAACAAACAAAAAATCCACTAAGTCTGCAGGCCCCGTTTGACAGCTTATCACTGACAGTAATAAAAATAATAAAAATAAAAATTAATAGTAATAATAATAATTTTATTATTTTTATCCCACCCAGTGTGGGGTACTTTCATAGGGTGATAAGGCCCATTGAAATCAATGGATACAAGTTCATTGATTTCAGTGGGTCTACTCTTGAGTATGGCTAACGTTAACTATCACACATATATCCCAGAATATAAAATATTTGCCTTCATGGTAGATAGTGGTGACAGATGACTTTGAAATACTTTGCTAATATATTTTTGTTTTATTAACTGGGGTTTATTTAAAGTCATTATTAGGCACCTTGATACTTCAGTGTGGGATTGGTTAAGATCTAAAGGAATCTCTTAGGGCTGTGAGTGCTTGCAAGATCTTACATTCGTTTTCCCACCTGGCCTGGGAGGGCAGGGCCCGGACTGACTCCAGCTACAAAAGCTGAAGCTGCTGGACAGACCCTTGGGCCGCAGTATTGTTTAAGGTGTTTTGTTGCAGAGGTGTGTGTTGCTGTTGTTGCTGTTAATTTTATGTACAGTCATACCTTGGGTTACGGATGCTTCAGGTTGCGTTTTTTTTTTGGGTTACGGACCGCTGAAACCCGGAAGAACCAGAACGGGTTACTTCCGGGTTTCGGCAGTCACGCATGCGCAGACGCGCCGAATTGCAATCCGCGCGTGCGCAGGCGCACCGCTGTGGGTTGCAAACGCTGCGGGTTGCAAATGTGCATCCCGCACGGATCACGTTCACAACCCAAGCGTCCACTGTATCTTTATTTTGGATCTTAGGATTTGTGTGGAAATCGTTTGATTTGGCTGTGTACCTTTTATGTTTTGTTTATTGCTTAGGACTACTTCTGTTATGTTTGTAGCCATGTAATTTTTCACATGTTGCAAGTCACCTTGAGCATGGTTTTAACTTTAGAAAGGCGGCATACAAATAAAATGATTGATTGGTTTTCCCCAACGCCCTTATTCTGCCTGTTCCATGACAATCAATATTGTTCCAGTTTGATGTCCGTTGTTTATTCTTTTGTTGTTGACAAGAACGCGATTTCACTCAGCCAGGAATTAAAACAAACACGTACACAGATTGCAGAGCATATGCTGTTTTGTGCCTGGCAGGGAAAAATCTGTCACCTGTGGTTCCTTCCTTTTTTAAAAAAAAGAAAAGAAAGATACCGTATGATTTAGCAAACAAGAAAATCTGTGTGCAGCCCCGTTTGGGCTGCAACCCTATATTCACTTACCTGGGAGTAAGGCCCATTGAACTCAGTGGGGAATTGCTTCTGGAAAAGGCCATTTCCGTACTGGGAATAATCAGGAAAAGAATTGAAAATAAAACTGCCGGTATCATAATGCTGTTATACAAATCTATGGTGCAACTAGAGTATTGTGTACAGTTCCGGTCTCCTAGCCTGGAAAAGGATATTGCAGAGTTGGAAAAGCTTTGGAAAAGGGCTACCAAAATGATCAGGGAAATGGAGCAACTCCCTCACAAAGAAAAGTTGCAGCATTTCAGACTTTTTAGTTTAGAGGACAAGGCAGGAAACATGATAGAAGTTTGTAAAATAATGCACGGCATGGTTAAAGGTAAAGGACCCCTGGATGGTTAGAGTCCAGTCAAAGGCGACTCTGGGGTTGCGGCGCTCATCTCGCTTTCAGGCCGAGGGAGCCAGCGTTTGTCCACAGACAGTTTTCTGGGTCATGTGGCCAGCATGACTAAGCTGCTTCTGGCGCAACGGAACACCATGACGGAAGCCAGAGTGCACGGAAACGCCGTTTACCTTCCCGCCAGAGCGGTACCTATTTATTTAAAGCTTTTGACCTTTAAAGCCCTTCATGGCCTAGGACCCTCGTACCTACGGGACCGCCTCTCCCGGTATGCCCCACGGAGAGCCTCAAGGTCCATAAATAGCAGCACCCTAGTGGTCCCGGGCCCTAAGGAAGTTAGATTGGCTTCAACCAGAGCCAGGGCCTTTTCAACACTGGCTCCGGCCTGGTGGAACGCTCTGTCTCATGAGACCAGGGCCCTGCAGGATCTGATTTATTTCCGCAGGGCCTGTAAGACAGAGTTGTTCTGCCTGACCTTTGGCTTGGAATCAACTTGATCCCCTTCCCCTCTTTCTTTTTTCCTTTCTCCTTCTGTGATGGAACTCTTATTTGGGGACTTCCCTGGCTTTTTTCTGGCCTACGTAGGACCAGTCTGGATAGTTGGCCTTGGTGAAGATTTGACATTTTGATCCCACAAAAGTTTTTGATTTGAGTTTCTACTGAAATGAGGCTGCATCTTAATGTTGTATTTTAATCTTGTTTTTAAGTTGTATTTTAATCAATTGTTTTTATATCTGGTGTTAGCCGCCCTGAGCCCAGTCTTGGCTGGGGAGGGCGGGGTATAAATAAAATTATTATTATTATTTATTTATTGTTGTTGTTGTTGTTGTTGTTATCTCCTTGCACTGGTGTGCTTTTGAACTGCTAGGATGGCAGGAGCTGGGACAGAGCAACGGGAGCTCACTCCATCGCTTGGATTCGAACCGCCGACCTTCTGATCGGCAAGCCCTAGAGGCTCAGTGGTTTAGACCACAGCACATGGCATGGAGGAAGTGGATAGAGAAAGGTTTCTTTCGCTGTCTCATAACACTGGAACTCACCGGCATCTGATGGCTAGGCTCTGCCCCCACAGTTGAAGGAAGCAATGCTTCTGAATACCAGTTGCTGGAAACCGCAGGAGGGGAGGCTGTTGCTCTTGTGTATCATGTCCTCCTTAGTTTCCCACAGGCATCGGGTTGGCCACTGTGAGAATAGGATGCTGGACTACAGGGGCCAGTGGCTTGATCCAGCAGGCTGTTTTCATGTTCTCGTGCATAGGATCCTCTGCCAGTTGGTTTGCTCCATCTGGGCTTGGGCTAAAATGAGGTTGTCACCAACACTGCACACACAGAGTTCCATGGGATCTTCCCCTTCTTATCCTCTCCCATGTGCTCTTAGACTTTGCCTTTGGGTTGATTTTGTAGAGGGCTGATGGGGGAGAGGTGGGAAAGATTCTGTTGTTCAAGCAGAAGTGTGCTGCGCTATTGGAGCAGCAATGATGGATATGACCCATGAATTTAAAAAAACAAAAACAAACGCAAAGGGTTCAGGGCTATTTTTTATGTATTTATTGCTCCCCTTCCAAAAAGACATAATATGAAACTGCCATGGCAGCTTACAAAGCAAATAATCCCAAACCATAATATATAATGATTTAAAACAAATAAAAGGAAGCAGCTTAAAAGCAGCTACTTGCTTCTAAGGTTTGGAAACTTGGTGTCAGGTATAAGTAATCGCAAGTGCTGTAGACCTTTCAGTGAAGTGGCTTTTGTTATAGCTCTTCTAAGATGTAATGGATTGGTGGCTCGCACGCAAAAAAAGCCCGTGTTTGCTTCAGTAGTTCTTGTGAGATGGTCTCTTAAAATATAAGAATGACCTGTCTCTCTAAATACAGGTCACATTAATACTTATTTAGGGGATAGTGTGATTGTTTCCTTAGTTTGAGCATCTCCCCTGGATGTTCCTTATAAGATTCTTGCATTCTCTTTTTGATTATATTTTGTTGTATTAGACCCTGCACACCGTCTTTTCTTTAAAGTGATCTGTCTGGTGTTTACTGAAAAATAATGTGGCATTTTCTTCCTCTTTTGTTTTCTAGCGAGGATGAAATAGAAGAAGCAAATGGAACCAACCCTATCGATATCGAGGTTGAACAAAACAAGGAGAACAAAAAAGAGGTATTTTCCCTAATAATGCTTTAGTACATTTAAGGTAGGGAGGGGGAAATATCCTGTGGAATTGCTTAAAACAATCCTAAGTAGTTTGTGCTTTCTTCATCTAGGTGTTTTTTTTTTTTTTTAAAGTAAGGATTCAGTTCTAACTGCCTTAGCTTATGTGGGAGGTAATATGAAAACACAGGTTAGTTACAAGTCTGTTCTAGAAGTTTGTGCCTCTGATTCTTTTAGCCTCAACTGTTTGCTTGCTGTTGGGGTCATTTTTTATTAACTTGGCTCACCTCTCTATCCTAAGTCACCTTTGGCCCTTCACATGTTGCTGAACTGCAACTCCCAACATCCTTGGCTGTTGGTCATGTTTGCTGTGGCTGATGGTATTTGTAGTTCAGGAACGTCTGGGAGTTTCACAGCTTCCCCTCCCACCCCCCGACCGAGAAAAGCCCTTTATTTTATCTGTTCTTAATCTTCCAATATTCAGCTTCACTAGGATGTCCATGACTTCTAGTGTGATGAGAGAGGTGAAGAAAACCTTCCCCAGTGCTTTTTTCCTTTAAAAAACCCAACATTTAGGAGTACTCTCATTTTGACTCAAGAAAATCACCATTTTATAGTTCAAATTGGGGAAACTAAATACAGTAAATGGACAAAAGTACAAAGAACATTCATTACCTCATATCACACAGCTGACAGCTCACAGTAACTTCCACATTGGCATGAGGGTGTGTGCACTAACTGGGCTTGGGCTAAAATGAGGTTGTCACCAACACTGCACACACAGAGTTCCATGGGATCTTCCCCTTCTTATCCTCTCCCATGTGCTCTTAGACTTTGCCTAATTGAAATACTGCCCCTCAGTGAGGCCAAACTTTCATCAGAAAAACACCACACATCCTCATTCCACACTGCTTCACACATTAAACGCTCTCTTCTGTCGGAAATTCAGGAGACACCGGGAAAGGAAATGAGGCCTCCATCGGGGGTGGTAACAATGAAACTGACCAATCACCATGCTAGATTCCAACTCCTACTTCACACATTAAACGCTCGCTTCCGTCTGAGACTCAGGAAACACCGTGACAGCAAATGAGGCCGCCTTCGGGGGTAGCAACGAACTGACGATTCACCGTGCTAGAGAAGAAACAAAACATTTAAATTTTTTTGTTTCTTCTCCCGTTAGATTCATAAAATGTTTAGGGGTATGCGTCCCCCCAGAAAAAAAGCACTGGTCTTCCCCCATGCCATGCATACCATCTGTGTTGTCATGTGCGTAATCAAGGACATGTAGCAGCTAGAACTGCAATCTGAAACTTGAGCCCAAACCATGTTAGAACATCTGTGTCCAGTACCACTTTCTTTGAGTGTTCAGGATTCTAGCTTGCGAGTTGGGAGAGTCATGGGAAGGAAAGCTTTCCTCAGTGAATTGGGCTGGTCCATCTCGGTTTATCCAGCTAAGTGCGACCTACCGGCCACTGGACTCCCTCGTTCTCTCTCCTCTCCACCAGGCAGACACACATCAAAAACAGGAAGATTCTCACGCCCCTTGTGGACCTCCCTTTTATGGTTGGTGGGCTATAAATGTTTGAGAGACCACCTAGGTGCACGGCTTTGCCACATATATAGCTGTCTTGTCGGGGAGTGTTGGTGAAGCTAAATTTTAAGAAGCTCTTTGAGCTTCTCAACCCCTTTATCACTGCTTATCACAGGGATTTGTCACACTTGGAACATTGTACTTTTGTACCTTATGCTCATACAATCTATTAAGTCACTTTTGTGGTTAATCAGACTCAGGATTATGTAGAATAAGCAATTACGTTAAAGCTGCAAAAGAATAGACAGCAAATCGATGGGGAGGCGTCCAGTTCACCCTTTCGCCGAGCTGCATTAAATATAAAATTTTAAAACATCTGAGTGAATAACAATGTTTTGATACCAAAATTCCCTGGAGGAGTTTGGAAGAGGGGAGATTATATATTCCTTCTCTTTAAATTGTAGCGCGGCAGCCTAAGACAGCTGTTTTTAAAAAATGCTTCCTTGGCCCAGTAAAACATCACTGCTCTTGGCAACCGGATGGCACAAAACGATCATCTTATTTGCTCGAACTGGAGCAGGGCTGGATGCTCTTGGGGGCAAACATCATTCTACAAACTCCAAGACTGCCACATCGTACGTGGCTGCTATCTTGATTAGTGCCAAAGGCACCTGTCAACAATACATTCAGCATTGAAGATGATGGGAATTAAATCATCAGCTGGAAGCCCATAGCTAAATTGTACGTTAGGAGTGCGTGTGGCAAACTAATCTACTGTTCAGAGGAAGCTCTGCAACTGGGAACTTGGCACCATTGCTTTAATCTGGATGCCATCTTTACTGTGTTCTTTCATTCAGCACCTTCTCACCCTGTTTTCAAACTTCATCTGCTTGTCATGAGGACCAGAGACATCTGTAAATTGGGGTTGCATTGGAGCAGGCAGTGGTCGGTGTCCACCACTGATGTTCTTGCTTTTATCTCAACCTCATAATGGCTTTGAGAGGCCAGCGTGATTACTAAATTGCTAAGACTAGTGTCTGTAAAGATGAATATCCGAGGCAATCCTTTGCCCACCCACAGTTGTACTGGTTGCATTTGAACTGTTTTTCTTGCACCATGAACGAAATTTGCTGACCTTATCTAATAGTTGCTCCATGCAGAGTTTTGTCTTGGTGCATGGTCACAACATGTGGGCCGTTGGATTCCTCCATGGTGCAATTGATAATAATTACCCCATGGTGGAAGTAACCAACCAGACAAATCCACTGTCAAGGAAACAATCCTCAACCTTCTACTACTAGAGGTCTCCCCGCTTAAAGAACAGTTCCTTAGTTGTAGTAAGGCAGATTAAACACTTCTTCACTGTGGAGACAGTAACAGCATGGATGACACTTAATCTGTGTTGCATACAACGATGTACTTCCTGCAGTCTGGTGCAGCTGCTGATAGATTATCCAATTTCCGCCATATTGTTTGTTCGTTTTGATTTATTTTTTAAAAACCAATCTTCCACCCAATTGGCAGCCCAGAGCAGCACGCAGTATAATTAAAACCCATCAACACAAACTGATTCACGACACCATTAATGTCTTAAAAACTCAACCTTCCAAAACTACAGTTGAACACGCATGAAGATTAGGTACCTGGGTAACTAGGTTCCCCAAAGGCTAGTTGAATAAATAAGCCTTTGGCTGGCACCTGAAGCCCAGCAATGAAAGGAACTGTTGTGCTTCCCCAAGGAGGGCGTTCTAAAGTCTGAGGGCCACCACTGAGAAGGCCACTTGAGCACCACCACAAGCAGAGCGCCTTGCAGTGGTTGCAACCCACGCTAGGCACACTGTTCTGTTAGGGGTGTGGGGGCTTGCAAGGGACATAACCATGCGAGCCATTATACCTGTGTGAGTGAAAGCTTGCACACATTACTGGGAGCAGCACGCAAGCAGCCAAAGGACAAAGGCGGCAACCACATTTTTGCGCATAACGTGCATTGCTGTGAGTCATGAAGCAATGTGCCAGTGTGGCATAATGCAGGGATGAGGAAGCTTCTTCTTGTCGGGTGGGGTGAGGAAGCTCATCTCAGCAGGAGGGGGAGCCATCCTGGCTTCCTCCCCAGCTGGACTCATCTCTGCCTCTTGGCCCCACTCCTTTCCAGCCTCTGCTTCTGCCTCCGAGTCCGGACTGCTCTCTGCCACAGACTCTCCCAGCTCACTAAATCCTGTTGCCTCTTCAGCTTACAACACCTCCTCCTCCCCAGTCTTCTCCTTCAGACCACTCATCGTCATCCCACCACGAATCCCCAGGCTCTCTGGCTTTTCCCCTTGGAGGTTCCCCAGCCGATGCCTCCCACCGCTCCTCTGCGTCCATGGCACATGGTTGGGAAAGACTCTGAGACATCAGGGAGCTGTATCTGATCTATGTCAGCAGTACTAAGCTAGACAAATAATTGACCTAACTTCCTTTGCCAGACTGGGCTTGGGGTTAGACCCAGGCTTAAATCCCCACTTTGTCGTGCAACTCGCTGGGTGACCTTGAATCAATTAATACCTCTCAGTATAACAGACCTCTGCTCAGGTGTGTTGTGAAGAGGAAAGTGGGTTGGGAGAACCGTTTTCACTTCCTGGAGCTCCTTGGAGGAAACGTAGACTATAAATATAATGTAATGCATAAATCAGCAGACCGTTGCATGGACTGTCTTTCAAATGCTGAATTCTGGAAGCACGTATGTTTCCCGTGCCCTTGTGTTCCTTTTTGACAGAACCCCTTTCATAATTTTTGCAATAATTTTTTTTTAATTCTTAAGTGACAGATGGATGAATTTATCCAATAACACCTAATGAAGTGCTGCTGGAGGGAGCTCCCACTTTGGGAGTTTACTGTGACATTGAGTGATAATTAAGCACAAATTTAATGCAGTTTAAATTCTGTTAAAATTGCCTGCCTGCCAAATCCCCAATCCAGGAAGCTTGAGGTGTGTATTGTGTTTCTGAGGTGATGAGCAGCTCTTTGATGTGAGTACCGCAAGTGCCGTCACAGGTCTTTGAACAAGCTCTTTCCACCCTACCCCTTCACAATATTCGCATTCGTAATCCAAATCTTTCAGACCAGGGTCAGGAACAACCTGACCCCAAAGCAGAGGTCCAGAAGACATAAACAAATTATGGGATAACCAGCCTCATATAACCAACATGCTTAAGTCTAATGAACGTATGAAGGGGTTAAAACCATAGAGTAAGCTGTCCAGCAGGCTTAGCTCTCTTTGGAAGAGACTAGGTAATCAAGGCATTGTTCTTCCCTGGTCTATCTGAGAAGCTCAGTGTATGAAGAGGCTAAGCTGGCTAAACTTAGCTGCATGGCTCCAACATGCCTCTCCTTAGTTCCTGTACCAATAATTTAGGAACTTTTACCACTGTAACTAACCAAGTTTTGCTGCCCGTGCAATTTTTCTGAATGCTGTATGAATCTGACCTTTGGAGAGTTTGTAAGTAAATCATTTTAAACTTACCAAAGGTGCTGTCTTTTTTCTATACTGGGGAAGGGGCAAATTTTAGATCTCATAAGGGCATATTTTAAAGGTCTGACAGCCTATATTTTCTGTGCTTTACTTTTCTGCATGTTTTGTTATCTTAAATCTTTGCTGGGGTTCTCTCACCAAAGACAACTTGTCCCAAACTTGGATTTTGGCATCCAGGGAATTCTTCTTTCTAAAAATGCCTATTTTTTCCCTTGAACCAACATTTGAAAGCACGCAAATTTCACTTGCCAATCTGACCTTGTAGGACTTTTTCTCTCCTGAAACCCTGGTCAGTGCAGGCAATGCTGGGCTCAATGAACCAATGGTGTGACTTATGTAAAAGCAGATGGGTGTGGTTTGCAAGACCAATAAAAATATCCCACTCTCGCTTTTATTTTTATTTTTTTAATTGGCATTGTTTTCTGGCACTACCAAGGCCACAACTGTCTCTTTGTCGGATGGATGTTTTAGGATCGGTGTATAATTAGCTAAAAGTTTTGAAATCCCTTTGACAGGCTTTGCTTATGACAAATGTTGGCTTTAGCTGTGCCTCACCCTCACCCTCACCCCCCAAAGCCTTTTATTGCCACTGGCTCCCCGCTGCAAAGCCAAGAACGGTGGATGTAGCCGTGCATGCTGAAAGTCAAAGTTAATTTGTGTCTGCTGTGCTTTCCAAAAGGAAACAGATGGCTGCAATGTTTGAGTTCAGGTCCCTTTTGCAGCCAAGCAGTGTGCGTTGGATTACACACCCTTGTTTATCACGCTGTAGTAGAGATAATCTCTGCCTTCATTCCCTCCCTTGTACTCACCTGGTCCCTCCAGAATTGCCAAAGCGCATCCAGTCGCTCTGCGGGCACAAGGACACGCTGCCTCTTAAGAATACATATGAGTATTGTGTGCTTGTGTGTGTGCGCGTGTGTGTGCATTCTTCAGGTCTGAGAAGGGAAACCAGGTGTTTGGCAGCAGACACTGTTCTTGGTGCCTCGGTCACTGCCCAGCAGCTGCAGTGCATTGTGGGGTACAATGAGAGTACTACTAGTCACAATGGCTGTGCGCTCTCTCTATTGCCATAGTCGTTGGCAGCTGTCTTGAGAGACAACGGAGTCCGCCTCCGGGGGTGAAGTCAAACCGCTGTTTTAGCAGCACTGAAGTGGTCTCCCTAGGATGCAAGCCTGGGCAGGGTGTATGGAGGTCCCGGGCTGCCCAGATAACAAGGCCCCCTCCTCAGCCTCGCTGATGTGGTCCAAAGGAAAGCAGAGAATTACGTTTGGCACTAGCTGGGCTCTGTCAAACAGGTCAAAACAGGAGTAGCAGGAAGGAGGCTTACAAGGCGCCATCCAACCGTCTTAGGGACTCCACTCCAGATTTGTGTAAGGTTTACTCCAGGGGTCAGCCAGGTTTACCGGCCATGGGCTGGATCACTCCCATGGAGATCGTCCGTGGGCCGGATTGACGCAGCACGACGCCTGAAATCGCTTCTGCACGTGCCCAGATGTTGAAAATTGCGCCTGCGCCGAAGCAAATTTCAGCATCTGCACATGCACAGATGAAATTTCTGGTATCTGCGCGTGTGCAGACGTGATTTCCGGCGCGCTCGGTGAGTCCCCGCACCACGCTGTACCATTTTAGCGCAGCGCATGGAGGATTCGCCAAGTGGGTGGCTCAGTTCAGGGGCAGCTTGTGGGCTGGTAAAACGGTCTTCGGGGGCCACATCTGGCCAATGGGCCACACGTCACCGACCCCTGGTTTACTCCTTAGCCTTTTCTTCTCCCGAAGATATCCCGCAAGGCAGTGGAGGTTTAGAACCAGAGTTTTCCTCTTCTGTATTTGTTTGCAGCAGGAGGGACTCTCTCGACTCTTCTCCCACCTGCTCCCTTTTCTCTGGCATCTCTCTCTTCCACAGACCCCCCTTACTCCCCCCCACCTTCAAATTTGCCCCCTCCACTACTGTTTTGACCTGTTTGACAGAGACCTGGTGAAGAACCATAGAAATTTAGAGTTGGAAGAGGACATCCCCCCCCCCCAAAGGTTCATCTGTCCCACCCCACCACCCCAGGGCAGGGCAGTAGTTTATTTGAGCGTTTATACTGCTTTCCTCATTCTCAGCGCTGCAGAGGACCACTGCAAAATTGGATAAGATATGGGGGCTTAGTTGTCCCATTTCTTCTCCTGGGATTAAATCCTAGAACATGCCTTTAAAATGGAGTCACTATTAAGGTCTGCTGCAGGGTGGGGAAACCCTTTCAGTCTGAGGAACAGATCTCTTATAGCTAACTTTCCAGGGACGGCATGCCAGGGTGGGTGGCATCAGAGGCAAAGGTGGGCAGATTATTAGATACCACTGTTACTTGAAAAATAAATGCACCAGCCTTGTAAAAGTGAGGGGGTTTTTTTTTGCCCCCCATCACATCATTTAGGCAAGCAGGAGGCACCATCATAGTTCAAGGACACATTCCAGCCAGGCCAAAGTAGTTGAGAATGGCACAGGGCAAACTCGGGGTGCAATGTGTCTTCGGAAGGATTCCAAGGGCCAGATGGAAACCTCTAGAGGGCCACAATCTGCCCACAGCCTCGAGATTCCCTATCCCTGGCCTTCTAGATTATTGAGCTGCAGGGCTCTTGGTGATGGATAATTGCATTGGTTCTACCTTGAATAGAGCAAAGATGGAAGTTGTCAGTCAGAACTGGCAGCACAGAGTTAATCAGCCTGCATATCTGTAGTCCCTCGGCTGATGCAATCCAAAATTATCCTGCGAGATTAATCTATGAGAGGACGTACATCTCTCCCCATTCTCCCTTCACTTGTCATATTTTTCTGGAAATGACATGGTCAGGTTTCTCTTCTCCCTCCTCCCCTCCCTCCCTATTTAATTAAAAACTGGATGAACTCAGAGTACGCCGCTTTATCATTTGGTTAAATGGTATTAAAAATTAATATGAGAGTGGAAGAAATTATATAAGGGTCCTCCGCACAATGTACGTGTCACAATTGGTTTTCTTAAAGCTTGTTAACAAAGTGAAATCTCTGCCCCTTTCCCCTCGTTGCTTGTGTATTCCTTTAATCCTTTGATCAGCAAATCCCATTGTTCCTTTTTTAAAAAAAATAAAATAAAGTCCCTGCTTCATCCTTCAGATGTTCTGTGGAGCAGTGAAAAAAAAATAAATATAATTTATTTCTTCTGCTACTGTAAACAGAAGCTCAGGCTGAATAGCGCTCTTATCCAGCCCTTGGGAGTCTCTTCAAGCCAAACCTTTTTACACCCTCCTCAAGTGCTTTTGCCTGACTAGAACCTGCCCTGGAAGACAACGATAATGCATTTTGTTTGCCTGCATGGAGAAGGAAAATAGGGATGCAGGTGGCGCTGTGGGTTAAACCACAGAGCCTAGGACTTGCTGATCAGAAGGTCGGCGGTTCGAATCCCCGCGAGGGGGTGAGCTCCCGTTGTTCAGTCCCAGCTCCTGCCCACCTAGCAGTTCGAAAGCACAAAAGTGCAAGTAGATAAATAGGTACCGCTCCGGCGGGAAGGTAAACGGCGTTTCCGTGCACTGCTCTGGTTCGCCAGAAGCGGCTTAGTCATGCTGGCCACATGACCCGGAAGCTGTACGCCGGCTCCCTCGACCAATAAAGCAAGATGAGCACCGCAACCCCAGAGTCGGTCACGACTGGACCTAATGGTCAGGGGTCCCTTTACCTTTATGGAGAATGGAAAAATGTAACGGTTGGGGTGTGGAAACCTCCTGACGTTTGCGTGGCTAGGTTGTGGCCTACAGTACCAAAATTAGAACCATCGTCCCGCCCACTTTTGCCTCTGGCCCCGCCCATCTGTGGCATGCGGCCCCTGGGAGGTCACCTAAGGTGGAATGTGGCCCTTGGTGGGAAAAGGTTCCACACACCCCACACACATTAAGGGATTGTTAGCTGCGCTGCGTGTTCCAAAAAGCTTACCCTAAAATGTGTCGATGGTGGTGTCTCTGCTAGGTGCCACTGCCCACAGATGTTGACTTGTGCTTGCCGGCCATTATTTGTTGTGGCCTATCTCTGTTCCCTTGAGCCGCCTGGCACACAGAGAGCGCTTGGGAAGACGGATGGGGTCACAGTGTCCCAAGTGCGCTGGAATGTGTGGAAGCAAAGGAGCAGGAAATGGCCTTCTCCCCAAACATAGTGCAAATCATCATCATCATCATGTTATTTGTAGGCCGCCTTTCCATAGCTAAAACCATGCTCAAGGCATCTAACAACAGTTATTTACATAATTGCAAACACAGCAACAACAACTTTATTATTTATATGCCACGCATCTGACTCAGTTTTCCCAGCCACTTTGGGTGGCTCCCAGCAGAATATTTACGCGGCCTTGTTTTCTGTCTCTAGTTCAGAAGTGAACAATCTGTGCCCATGGTTATCTGTGTGAAGAAGTATTTTTCAACTTTGAATGTAAATTGTAGGGTGTGCTCCTCCATCACAGTGTTTTGGGGGGGAGGGAGGGGCCTATTATTTTACTTTTATTAATTTGTTGAAGCAGCTGTATGCTGCAAAGGCACCGCTCGGGGTTGCTTGCATTTAAAACGGACAATTTCATTAAACAAAAAAACCTCATCAATATGAAACAATCAGCCAAGGAGACAAGATCAGCAGTAGAAACCAAGCCTAAGAACATTAGCTCCCCGCATATGAACAAAAGCCTGCCGGAACAAAGGAATCATTAATAGCTGACGAACAACTGCGAGGGAGGGGGGCTGAGATCCAGAGGCACACAAACTGCAGAGGCCCCCCCCTCCAATTGCTTCTCTGTCAGCATCTCTGAATTACCCCACACTAACACCCCCTTCCTTTCCTTGTTAGTGATCACGAAACTTGGGTCGTGGTGCCCAGACTGCCATAACCATCATTTAAAGCCAGCCAAAGTTTGCTTTCAAAGCAGAGATTGAAAATCAAGATTAAAAACTGGTTTCAATCTCTGGCTTGCAAGCCAAGGGTGACTAGAGGGAACAATTGCTGCACATTGTGGTAAAAACATAGTTATGACTACGCAGAAAAAGAGGAGGGGGGAGGAAGGGGAACAGAGGCAGAGATGTAAACCAAGCTATGGGATGCTCTTGGTTTGAACCACGAGGTAACAAAAACACGTAAAATATAATGTGCTGCTATTCTGGTGCATGTGACTGTTGCCCTCTGTGATAGCTATTTCACTCAGCTCTGGCTAATGCAGATCACAGCTGTCAGCCTACAGAGACTCCTCCCTATCTGAGGAGGCACCAGCCATCATAGGTGCTTAGCTGCCTGACCATTGGAGCATCTAGTTCAGTATTGTCTACACTGACTGGTAGCAGCTCTCCAAGATAACCTGGAGATGAGACCTGACACTCAACCCCTTTGCTGCAGCCCATCCTTAGAACAAGGTGTGTTGCCTGCTCAGGGAAGGTTTATTCCAGGGGTCGGCAAGGTTTACCTCACCTGGGCCGGTTCACTCCAGCAGAGATCCCTCCGTGGGTCGGATCGTGCGCCTGATTTCTGGTGTCTGCATCTGTGGGTGGCTCGGTTCAGGGGCGGCTCGTGGGCTGGTTAAATGACCCCCGTGGGCTGCTTGTGGCCCATGCTTAGGTTGCCGACCCCTGGTTTAGTCCCTCAGACTAGGAGAGAGCAGCACGACTACTTCATACCTAAAGGTAAAGGGGGACCTCTGACCTTAGGTCCAGTCGCGAACGACTCTGGGGTTGTGGCGCTCATCTCGCTTTATTGGCCGAGGGAGCCGGCGTACAGCTTCCGGGTCATGTGGCCAGCATGACTAAGCCGCTTCTGGCGAACCAGAGCAGCGCACGGAAACGCCGGAGCGGTACCTATTTATCTACTTGCACTTTGACGTGCTTTTGAACTGCTAGGTGGGCAGGAGCTGGGACCGAACAATGGGAGCTCACCCTGTCACGGGGATTCGAACTGCCGACCTTCCGATCAGCAAGCCGTAGGCTTTGTGGTTTAGACCACAGCGCCACCCGCATCCCTTACTTCATACCTAGCAGTCTTCAAAGAAGGAAAGGAAGAAGTAACGGTGGTAGCACAAATATTTTAGAAGACCCTTTCACATTCTGCTGTGTATACTTCCTTATCCGTAAGAAACTGGGAGAGAAGCAAAACAATGAGTTTTTTAGAGAGAGAAATCTGTACTGGAGCTGCAAGCAAATCCAAGTGCTTTGAAACGCAAAACAATATCCCAGATTCATGTTTTGAAAATGCATTCTTTCTGTTGCCTACCTTGTCCCCAGAAGACCTTTTATTTTCTTTTGCAGGGCAGATTCCATACCAATGCAAAAATCCTTATCTTAGTGCTTTGCGGTACTGCATATAAAAATGAATGAGCTTTAAGGATTAGTCTGCAATCATCTGACCCCTCATGTTTTGTCTTAAATTAGTTTCTGCTTCTTCCCCTCTGGCTGACACACAGGAAATTACATCTCAAACTTAAACTTTACTCTTCTCTCTCTCTCTCTCTCTCTCTCTCTCTCTCTCTCCCACCCACTCACTCAACAAGCTAGGTCTTCTTTTATTTCTGGCAAAGAATTAAAGTGACATATTGGTGGCCTAGCTTTGGAAAGAGTGGCGTGGAAATCGTTGTGTAGCTTTGAGTGACACACTTGGAAAGTGCTGAGGGGAGCGGGGACAGGATTATTTTCCTCCAGCTGGTAAAACCAGTAGCAACCTTCTATAAGGGTATTTATTTTACAAATGCCTTTGGGGCTGAACCCTCACAAGGCAGCTTCCAACAAAGCAAAGACTCAGCCCAGGCAATCTGCCGGAGATGAGTTGCTGTCCTCATTAGGCCTGACGCTCCTTGTGTGGATCCTGTTTTTGCTAATAAAGAGTGAACTCCAACTTGCTAGTGTGATTTGCTGTCAGTGAGGGAAGGAGGGGAAAACAGATCACCTGGCCCTAATGGAAGAACTGACTGAGCACTACCTGGGATACAAGCCAATATTAAATGCATAACACAACATCCATGCAATAACAAAAATTTAAACAGTTGTATAAATTACAGTTCATAATAATGAACAATACAATGCATGATAACAGGTAATACATGATACATACTGAACATAATGAATACATACTAGGAAGCCGTGTCAAGCTAATCACAACTTTGTCCCAGCAATAAATTCCAACTCAGCCCCTGTAAAGTAGTCTCATAACTTGTTATTACCCACTTACCTTGCTTGCAACTGTAAAATACAATGCATATCCTTTTTTTTAATTGCAAATTTATTAAAGAAAGAAAAAAAAGAAAATGCACACAAGGGGGTGTGTGGAACCAAACAACAACAACAGAACAAAACCCAAATCATCTATTCACATTCACAATAACACTCAGCATCTATGCATCCATCTTAATTTACACATACAGATCAATATATGCCATCCAAATGTCCAAGGGCATTAAGGTCTTCAGATCATTACATAATAGATGGTATTTATTCCTCCAGGCTTAAGTGTAAGTCACTTAGTCACCATAAGGACTCACAGATTCCATTTTTGTTGTCCTGTTGTTAGTCCCCATACGACAGGGGAATAATTTAAAAGTACACGAACACCCACAAATATGAAGGATTTTTCCAATACAGGATTAATACAGACAGCAACTTCAGCGCAAAACTAAGTATTTTGCTGCACCGGCCCACATTATATGCCTCAACGAGGCATTTCTTGCATTGCACTTTCAGCCTATATCTGAGCTTGACAGCAATTTCTTGTAGAGATTTTATGGAATCCAGCTTACCTGAAACCCCCAATTTTTAAATCAGAAGAAACATTCTGTCTAGATTCCAAAGCAATCTTCCATTGTTCGGGTCGTATTGTACATTCTAATTCCCTGTTCCACTCTTCCCTAAATAATGCAAATACAACTTCTTCCTGGAAAATACGAGATGCCTTAGCATATCTACATGCTATTGTTAATGATGCCAGCCTCGTTCTGACAGATGCAGTGCAAGCATGGTTAACAGCACTGGGGTCACCATCGTATGTATGTCAAGCAGGCCCAGAGTTCCAATTTGTTACCCATAAGAACCATGTCAGCCTTCGTGGTGGCTGCAGTAGTGCTGTGATGGTGGTTCCTCCCAGGGAGTCCACATTTTCCCCACCATGCTGGGGGCTGGTCTGCTAATCCCAAACAATTTGCAAGGCAAGATTGTCCATACATCTGAACCGCTCTCTGCCATAGCATCTTCCTGCTCACCAAACCCTGTTACCTCTTCAGCTTCCGACACCTCCTCCTCCCCGTCTTCTCCTTCTGACCACTCATTGTTGTCCTACCACCAGTCCCCTGGCTCCGAGTCTTCTTCCCCTAGGGGTTCCACGGCCGGTTCTTCTTAACACTCCTCTCCACCCAGCCAGTCTATAACTTCAGGGCATAAAAATACAGCGGACTCTCGGGTTGCGAACGTGATTCATGAGGGAAGCACATTCACAACCCACAGAATTCGCACCCGCAGCGGTGCGTCTGTGCACACGCGGGTCGTGATTCGGCGCTAATGCACAAAGTGTGATTTAGCACTTCTGCGCATGTGCAAGCGCCAAAACCCAGAAGTAACCTGTTCCGGTACTTCGGGGTTCGGCACAGTGCGCAACCCAAAATCGCACAACCCGAACCATCTGTAACCCGAGGTATGACTGTACAACATAAAAAACACAAAACACATAATAAAGTTGAGCAATCCTCCCTCCCACAACACATTTAAGGATATCAGATGTTAATCAGCCCAGTGTTTTGCCTGGCACCTAAATGTATGCAGTGAAGGCACCAGGCGAACTTCCCTGGGGAGAGCATTCCACAAATGGGGAGCCACCCCAGAGAAGACCCGTTTTCGTATCACCACACAAAGAAGGGCCTCGGAGGATGATCTCAGGGTCTAGGTTGGTTCATAGGGAGAGAGACAGTCCTTGAGGTATTGACTAGATGGGTCATTTTGGTCGGACTTGGTATAAGGGAACTTCCGATGTTTCTAGCCTCTCCCATTACACATATGGGGCTATCACATGGAGTCACTGGTGTGTACAAGCTGGTCCCTGCATGTGGGGCCAGTTAGGGCTGGGTGATATATCTATACATCTTCCACAACCGGTTTGAAGTTCATATCGTGATACTGGTTTCATAATTTTTAACCTGGCAATATATCGCGAATCACGATGTGTTTGTGTGCTCGCTATGTGAAAATCACAATGTAAGAAAAACTGCAAAGCCAGTCAATGCCTCCACATAGCTCCATCCTTATTTGAGACATTGTGGGACACGGGTGGCACTGTGGTCTAAACCACTGAGCCTCTTGGGCTTGCCGATCAGAAGGTTGGGGGTTCGAATCCCCATGATCCTCCTGGCAACCTAGCAGTTCGAAAGCACGCCAAAAAGTGCAAGTAGATAAATAGGTACCACTCCGGCAGAAAGGTAAACTGTGTTTCCATGCGCTGCTCTGGTTTCGGTGTTCTGTTGTGCCAGAAGCGGCTTAGTCATGCTGGCCACATGACCTGGAAAAACTGTCTACGGACAAACGCCGGCTCCCTTGGCGTGAAAGCGAGATGAGCACCGCAACCCCAGAGTCGTCTGTGACTGGACTTAACTGTCAGGGGTCCTTTGCCTTTCTTTTTTATTCTGCGATGGTGGTATATCACAAAGTTGAAAACCAGATATCACCCAGCCCTAGCGCCAGTAATGTGGCAGCTGCACTCCTTGCAATGATCAGCCACCACAATCAGACAAATTACAGGTTCGTAGGCCTCTTAAACAGTTGTATGTGTGGATTATGGTTTGAAGTGAATTATCCCGGCTTAACGTATGGCAGATTTCTACTTTGCAGGTTCCCCTGGTGGAAACAGTTCCTCAGGTGAAGAAGGAAAAGCACAGTACCCAGGCAGCTAAGAACAGAGCCAAGAGGAAACCTCCCAAAGGAATGTTCCTTTCTCAAGAAGATGTGGAGGCAGTCTCCGCCAACGCGACAGCTGCTACCACCTTGCTGAGGCAACTGGATATGGAATTGGTCTCCATCAAACGGCAGGTACGAGCGCTTTCCCTGCAACAAATCAAGGCTTATTTTTAATCATCCCATACATATTTTAAGAAAGGAGCTGCCATCGGTCTCAATTTTGTGCCTCCCCGGAGGATTCAGAGCTCGGACGAGATGTTTTGCATCGGGATGAGACTTGATTAACAAGCTGTCAGCTGAGCAGCATGTTTCAGAATGGAATTATTTCATCTTGGCTTTCTATTTACAGTGCAGCAAGGTACAATGTGCGGTTTGCCAGCTTCCTGTCTCTTCCCCCAAGATGCTACTATAGACTTCTATAAATCACAGTTTCTGTACTCTTTTTTGTACTCTGGACGGAGGTTTTTTTTTAATGTTTTTTCGTTTGGAGAACATTTTTGTACCGGCCAACTATTTTTTTTAAAAAAAACTTCTTCTTTTTTTGCGTACTTGGTGACTTGATTTCCTTCCCAACTTCAGCTTTTACTCATATAGCAATCTTCCATACTCTCAAATCCAGGAAAACAACTAGGATAGCACTTGTTTTTCCTGCCCATACCATTCCTATACAATAGATATTTCTCTACTCCCCCCCCAAAAAACCCCTCCAAATTACAGCTAATCTGAACTGTGTGACAGATTTGGCCTAGTTGATGCCGTACTGCAAATCTTCAAGGTTCCTGTGTTAAAACGGCTTTCTTCCAATTTTAAGAAAGAAAATTGTTTTAATATAACTGATATAACCCAGTAGCTCAGTTGGTTGGATCATGGTGCTGAGAATGCCAAGGTTGTAGGTTCACTTCCCTGCATTGCATGGGGTTGGGCCAGATGATCGAACTCGTATGATTCCATGATTTTATGATCGCAACCCTTGGGCAACTCGCTCCCCAAATATGCTTTGTCTTAAAAGGATTGTTCTGTTCTTTCAAGTGCCACATATATTCACCCCACGTATTTAAAGCACTATGATTCCATTTTGAACAGTCATGGCTTCTTCCCCCAACGAATTTTGGGAGCTGTAGTTTGTGGTGCTGGGAGTTACTAGGAGATTCCCCTATTTGCCCCCTATAGTTCACAGAGTGGCTTCACAATCAAGTCCCTCTTCACAGGGAACTCAGGGAACTGTAGCTCTGGGAGAGGAGTAGGGGTCTCCCAGCAGCTGTCAGCACCCTTGACAAACTACAACTCCCAAGATTCTTTGGGGGAAGACGTTGAGTGTATGAAGTAGTATGGTACCACTTTATGGTGTGAATGTGGCCCAGGCCGCCTCTAATGGCTGGTGTGAACTGTTGCCGAGGGAGATGTAAGCTCCTCCCAGACTTTTCCTAGTATGTACTGATTGGTCCATGGTGCAGAATTCCAATTGCCTTTCTCCCAATCAGTGCAGTAGAAGAGGCTGTGTGTTGATTGGTTGCGCTCATTATTAACTGAGCAACATTCATATTTTTTAAAAGGCAGGTTTCTCTCACTTTCTAAATTAAAAATAATAATAATGCAGAAGCATGTTTCTTCATATAGACACTTGTAGCCTTGTTCCCTTTTCTCTTGAACCAATGATCAATTGTCCGATTTGGATGATTAATGCCTGTTGCACCACTCTTAATTACTGATAATAAAAATTTAGGGGCTATACTTTGGCCAAGCATCCAGTTACAGCATAATAGAAATTAGAGGTCAGAGCATCAAATATTTTATGCCCTTTATGAATATGAACAAAAGCTTCAATCCTATCCGTGAGTAAATACACTTGAACCTGTGAGTAAACATGCACAGAATTGCACTGGAAGTTAATGCAACCTTTTTTGTTTGGCCGCATTCTACATTTGCTTATACCAATCACTTAATGGCGCTTTGGTTCCATGCGCAGATAAGTGGGATAAACCCCTCACCCCAAACAAATAGAAATCAAGTAAAGCAAATACTTCCTTTTCCTAATTAATTTTACTACGTTTATATCTTGCATTACACCGGGCTTTTATTTTCCCTGCACTGGCTACAGCTATAAAAGGGTTGAAGTAAGAAAAATGAACCCTGGTGTTTAATGGAATCTCTTGAAAAGCTGAACAAAATATTTATAGGCTCCGCATGGATTATGAATGCCTCATGAAGGACTGAGAAATGAAGGATGGGAGTTGAAAACTTGGCAGGTGCGGCCTTGCCAACACTGAACCCACCAAAGGGAGAAATGGCACCCCGCTGACTTCACTTTTGCTCTCTCTGACGCCTTTGTAGAATAATAATAATAATAATAATAATAATAATAATAATAATAGTAATAATAAATTTTATTTATACCCCACCCTCCCTGGCCAGAGCCGGGCTCAGGGCAGCTAACACCAGTAAAATTACAATAAAAACATAATGGGGGGGGACCCAATTTAAAATACAGGTTAAAATGCAATTTAAAATGCAGCCTCATTTTAAAAGTAGCCCATAGATCAAAACCATGAGGGGAGGGAAACAGAAGGGTCAGACTGAGTCCAAACCAAAGGCCAGGTGGAACAGCTTTGTCTTGCAGGCCCTGCGGAAAGATGTCAAGTCCCGCAGGGCCCTAGTCTCTTGTGACAGAGCGTTCCATCAAGTCGGGGCCAGTACTGAAAAGGCCCTGGCCCTGGTAGAGACCAATCTAACCACCTTGCGACTTGGGACCTCCAAAATGTTGTCATTTGTGGACCTTAAGGTCCTCCGCGGGGCATACCAGGAGAGGCGGTCCCATGCTGATGCTTTTGTTGGGACTCCCAACTCCCTTCATTCCTAGCTATTGAACAAGTTGCCTAGAGGGGATGGGAACTGGGAATCCAACAGTATCTGGAGAGCCACAGGTTCCCCACCCCGAATTAAGAGGAGCATGGCAGCCAGTGAACCTGTCATCCCACTCCATGCCTCTCCTGTTCAGCAAAATGCACAGAGGTGCCGTGCCACAGATTTAAGAGCATAAGAAGAGCATTGCTGATGGGTCAGACATAGGGATTTCCCTCTCCTATAGTTGCTTCCCAGCAGCTGAATTGCTAGATTCTTTGGGGTGGTAGGTGGATGGATGGATGGGGTGAAGCAAAAGGGAGGCCTGGGTGTTTCTGTATGATTTCCTTCTGGTATCTGATTCCAGGATCTCTTTAATGTTTCCCTACAGTATACTGAAAGCGACAGTCTCAGTAGGGCTCCAAGGCAGGGCTTCTATGTTCTATAATCTGGTGGTGGTTGTTGTTTTTAGTTTTTAAAAAACCAAGTTGTTTTCTCTTGCTGTGTGTTGTTGGGGTTTTTTAAGGGCGGGATAGGTAAGTACTCTCTGCTTTTAAATGTCAGCATTAAACTGTTACCAGCTGCCTCTCGGCGTAAAAGGTCTTTGAGGGCAAACGCTCTCTGTAATTCAAAGGCCAGGCGTACTTTCCCAGTTATTTCCTACTGGCCTGCAAACCGTCTCCGAGATCCTCTTGACCTGCGCCTCTGAAACTTAACAATTCCCTTAGATTTTGTGCGTGTGTAAAGAAGCCCTGGAAAAGGGTATTTTCTTTTAGATCTTGTGCAGGCTTGCCTCTTAAATTAGTTAAAAGTTCTCATTTCTTCCCTGGAGTCCTTTGGCTCTGAAGCGAAGCTGCAGTCCTCAAAACAGCACTGACCCGGGGGGGGGGAGGTAGGAAGTTTTAGAGAAAGGAGAAAGCGTTTCAGAAAATTGCAGATCAGAGCTTGGCAGGGGCTTCTCCACCCCACCCCACCTGAAGGAAGTGATGTTTTATTCTGTTATCTCTATTGACAGACGAAGCTTTTCTTTTCAGATTCAGAATATCAAGCAAACAAACAGCGCTCTGAAAGAGAAACTTGAAGGAGGAGTCGAACAATATCGGCTGCCAGAGGTAACTTTATGCCCTAGTGGAATTTGAACCAAAGGAGGGGGGTGGGTGAGATGTGCTGAAAGTCTGTTGGTTTCATGCGCGCTAACTGGTGATAAATTCATATGAGTTCTCATTTTGATGTGTCTTTACCAAATTCACACTTCCTGAACCAGCAGGCAGATTGAAACAAAGGTTTCCTTTCAAATTCACCTCCAAACTTTGGAATGCAAGTCAGCAGCAACAAAAACAAAAATGCATACAAATATTATATCTATATTAGAGGAAATTGCCACACTCATCTTGGCTCTGGTCTTGCCTACCCCCGCCCCGCAGGCTAACAGGAGAGAATGCAGGGCTTCCATAGGGGGAAAAAAAAAAGGTTCTGCACCTTTTTAGCAATGCAGGAATCAGCCTTGGGTCTCACATGCTCTCCCTTCTCACTCCTCCCCCCGGTGCAGCCATGCAGAAGAGATTAGGAGCATCTATGTGCACTTCTGCGTAACCAGAGTTCTGGTCTATGTCTGGACTCTGAGCACCACTTGCTGGGAATTGCAGGCTACTGTTCTCATACTCCCCTTGCAGGCTTTCCCCCAGGCATCGCTGGTTAGTTATTGTAAGAACTAGATGGCCCACTGGCTTTGATCCAACAGACTCATCTTACATTCCCGTGAACTATGGTTAGCTTAAACTATGGTTTGTTCAAACACGTTGGGATCAGACCATGTCACGATCCTGGTGCCAGATTGAATGGAGAAGCCCCCCGTGAGTATAGCCAGCTCCCCCTCGAGACTTTCTCATATGAGACAAGGAGTTCAGGGTTTTGTTTTGTTTTTAATGATTTTATAGGTTGTGTGGCTTTGTTTCTGAATCTGATCATTCTACATGGTTTTGTATGCGTTGTGGTATTTTATACATTGTGACTTGCAGTTATTTTGATTCATCATAGTTTAGTAATTATTGACAGGTAGGTAGGTAGCCGTGTTGGTCTGCCGTAGTCGAAACAAAATAAAAAAAAAATCCTTCCAATAGCACCTTAGAGACCAACTAAGTTTGTTATTAGTATGAGCTTTTGTGTGCATGCGCATGTATCTGAAGAAGTGTGCATGCACACGAAAGCTCATACCAGTAACAAACTTAGTTGGTCTCTAAGGTGCTACTGGAAGGAATTTTTTTTTTAATTATTTATTGCAATTGTTAAGAGTGAACTTCTGTTTAATCATTACCTGTTAATGTTTTGAGAGTTGATTCTGTTTTTTACTATTATATTCTAATAGATCACTGAATATTACTTTGTTTGATATAAGTCTTTCCATTTCAAAGTTCCGTTTTATTATTACTTTCTGTAGTGGATCAGATTGTTATAATGTGTGTGTTCTTTGTTGCACATTTCAGTGCTGTATACCGCCTTGTGTATAGTAACATACACAAAGGTGATATACAAATTAAAAGTGAAATGAAATGTGAGGTCAGGGAGTGGAGCCAGGCTAGCAGGCATAACATTGAGAGAGCCTGACATTGAAGCTCAAGTGAGTCACCATGGACCAGTCACAAGCTCTTGGCTGAACCACTTCCCAGGGTTCTTGTGAGGATGAAAGGCAGGGTTGAATCACGTCTGCCATTTTAAGCTCCTTGGTGGAAGGGAGGGCTATAAATAAAATTTCATAGAAGCCTAGTTTTAACATGAAACTCTGTTGGGGTGGTGTTTGAAGCGAACTTGTTGGGTATGGCCACCATCGGTCAATGGCAGAGCATTGACCTTGCATGGAGAAGGTCCCAGATTCAGTGCCTGGAATCTCTAGGTTGGGCTGGAAGAGATTCCCTGAGCTTAGATCACCTGCCCACTTCCACCCCTCCTTCTTCCCTGCTGTCAGTCAGCAGTTAATTCAGATAATGAATTGCTTCTGTCGTTTGACTAAATATATTCTTTCTTTCTTTCTTACCGCTCAGAGGAATAATGGGGACTTTGTTTAACAAATGACTGTTTTCCTCTTGCAGCTCAAGCAATTTGTTCAACTTTTTCATTTGTGTACACTTGTCAGGCTCTGGGTTTGAAAGCAGATCTGTTACCTAAGTAAATGATTCCTTTTCTTTCTCGTGACACTTAGGTTACGCTGAAATGCAACGCGCGCTGGACCACCGATGAGCAGCTTCTTGCTGTACAAGGTATAGTGCCAGAAACCCATTTCTGTGCGTTGGAGGGTGGCTCTCAGGCCCCGGGGTAGTCAACGTGGAGCCCTCCAGATGTGCCGGAGACTCCCAACTCCCATCAGCCCAAGCCATCAGGATCAAAGATCAGGAAGGATGGGAGTTGTAGTTTGCCATATATAGTGGGCACCCTATTTCTTCGTGATGGGGAACTTCCACATTGATAACAAAGAATTTATCCTGTACTGGTGCAACTTCTCCAACATTTAGGTGAGGTTTTGGGTGTATCAGCGCCAGCTTCTGAGGTGTTAGGTGCAATCTATAGATTAGTTTCAAAGTGAATTCCCTTTTTTTGGCTGAGATGAGCTTAAAGGGTGGTTTAGACCAGTGGGTGGGGTTTATTTCGTAACCTATATCATGCTCCCATTGGACTTTGATTGCATTGAGGGATTTTTGTAGGGTCTTGGACTAGTATTTTGTAAATAGAAGTGTCTCACGTCGAATGCAACCGACCTGTAGAAAGGACTATGCATTGAAAACAGAGCCGTTGTATGTACCCTTGTTAACTAAAACCTTTGTTAAAAACATTTTTTAAAAGGAAAAGAAAATCAGAGAGACTTTATCTACTTTCCTACCTAATATTATCAAGAGGCTCCTGGTGTCATCATTGCATGTCTTTAGGCTTTGGGCAAAAACATTCCTCTTTATCCAGGCCTTTGGCCATTAGGTAACCTGTGGCCTGTTAAAGGTGTTTGGGACTGACAGTTATTATGATTGTTTTTATTATTATGCTATCTATTACTGTGCTTTTATGTTCTTCTTATGATGCCCTGTAAAATGTTTAATGTTGTACGCTGGGATTTTTTGATAAAGGGCTGTATATAAATCATCATCATCATCATCATCATCATAATACTTACTGTAAACCATCACGGTAGTTTGGAGGGAGTCTGGTTTGCAATCTACGGTTGAGGTTGCTCTGTGATAGCTCAGCTCTGGCTCCACCCAGGTAGCGATGCCCAATGCAGTTTCGCAAGTCACAGGTGGAGTTGGCTAGCAAAAAAAAGAGGCCTATACATTTGTAGCACTATTCATTATGAACATTCACTCAAAGGACTTTTAGCTAGGAGCTAAGTGGCACCTTAAACCCAGGTTATGGGCTCAACAATGGAATGTCCAGGCACGCTTTTTTAATAACTAAGAATACAAAGCTGAAAAGGAATGAACTGCAGCTGAAATACTACGTTAATTTTTCACATGGTCTAGTCCTTCTCCTGCCCACCCCCCTAATATTCTTAAGAGGGTCTCTTCTCCAGTTTTCAGAGAGTAGCTGGAAGTGGGGAGGCAGAAAAAGGTCCTCCTTTCCTTCCACTATGCAGCTTTAATCTGAAATCTTAGGCACAGTACTGCGCCGAGAGCTCAGAAACTGCTTGGGTTGATGAAATTCCCCATCGCAGAATGCGCCTAGAACGATGGGAGTTTCGAACACTGGATGAAAGTGTTGGGGCCAAGCACACTTCTAAGGGGAAGGCATTTCTCAAGGAGAACATCCCTGCAGAAAAGGCACTTTCTTGGACCACAGCGTAACCCGTCTCCCACAACAGTGGTGAACAGAGAGGACAAGTATTGGTTGTGGTGCTTTGGGTCTGTTTACTTCTGTTTTCAGTAAAGTTTGACTGATATTTTACAAGTTCTTATTAGCTAGCATAGAAAAGTGGGGGGGGGGGATTGGAGATAAAACAAAAAGCACGCAGCTTGCATAGATCCGCTTTTCTTTGTGCATTATATATATATATATATATATATATATATATATATATATATAGTGCATGCAGTCCTGGTTGCATTTCTTAAATCTTTTTTCTGACTTTTAAAGTTAGTTGCCTAACAATGGTGACGAATTTTATTTGTTCCATTCATACTTAGTAGCGCCTGTCATGCGTTTGATGCAATGCAGTCCTAAGTATTGTCGGGCCAGGAACAATTTCAAAATTTTATTTTGTGTTTATCGTTTCGTTTATATGCCCACCCTTCATTAAGAAATCTCAAAGCTGTTCACAAATTGTCATACAGATAAAAGAACGCAGAATAAATAATGAAACACACTGAAAAAGAAACGACCTGCAAACCATGGCGTAAATTTCGAACGGCTTCACATAAAAAACCTATAGTCAGAAAAGATCTGGAGACCCAGAAAATGTATATCAAAAGGGCTCAAAACCCTGGGTGAAAAGTTGCACCTTAAGTTGTTTGTGGAATTGAAAGCTCAAAGTCGCAGAGAGTTCCATAAGGAGGGTCCTGCTTGACCTTATGATATTTCCAGTGTTTGCTATAAAATATTTATGAAATCTGTTTTAAACAGAGTGTGCTGCTATTGAGAAGGCCACCTTGAGCATAGCCCCCTGGCGTGACCATGGGCAGGATCCTCTTCAAAGATAATAAAATCAGAGTTGTAGAGTTGGCAGGGGAACTCTGAGGATCATTTAGTCCATCCCCCTGTAATTCAGGAATCCCAGCACACAGTCCCCCCACCCACTCACCATACTGGACTTGGGTGATCTTGGGCCAGTGGAGAGGATGAAATGGGGGTGAATGCATACTGCTCTCAGCACTTTAGAGGATGATGGGAAGGATAGAAACGTAATGTAACGTAGGACACAGTGTCCCAACAATACAAATTCAAGCATCACGTGTCTAATAATAATAATAATAATAATAATAATAATAATTTATTATTTCTACCCCGCCCATTTGACTGGGTTTCTCCAGCCACCCTGGGCGGCTTCCAACAAAGATTAAAAATACATTAAAATGTCACACGTTAAAAACTTCCCTAAACAGGGCTGCCTTCAGACGTCTTCTAAATGTCAGGTAGTTGTTTATCTCTTTGACATCTGATGGGAGGGCGTTCCACAGGGCGGGTGCCACTACCAAGAAGGCCCTCTGCCTGGTTCCCTGTAGCAATAATAATAATTCATTAAAACTTTAAAGGCTTCCATTATTGCGCTGATAATAACCTTAGCACCTCTTCTCCTTTTCTCTAGCCATCAGGAAATACGGTCGAGATTTTCAGGCAATCTCTGATGTGATTGGAAACAAGTCTGTGGTGCAGGTGAAGAACTTTTTTGTAAATTACCGGCGGCGTTTTAACATAGACGAAGTCCTACAGGAGTGGGAAGCAGAGCATGGCAAAGAAGAGACGAATGGAACTAGTACGCAGAAACCTGTAAAGTCGCCAGATAATACCATTAAAGTTTCCGAAGAAGAAGATGAGGTAGGAGGGATATAACTTGAGTTCAATCTTGATTTAGTTCCCAAAAACTTGACAATCGGTTCCTTGGCAGAACCGGCTCCTTTTCGGATGGTGTTTTGCTAACATTATTACTTAGCGGTGTCATTTGGAAGCTGGCCAGTCATATATTATCAGCTAACTGCCTGTGGTTTTGACATGTTTGGAGAACGTCAAATATTCACTGGAGCCAAGGATAGCCTTGAGGCCAGCAAAACGAAGCAAAAGTTTGCTCTGCGGCAACTTTTTAACATAGGATGCTCAGAGAATAGCAAAAAAAGAAAGAAAAAAGGTCATTCTGGGTTCGGCGTGTATCTTATTTATTTATATTTTATTTTGTAGACTTTAATCCTACCTGGCAGAATTAAAGCCTGCTTTCCAACTGCTATTCCGCAAATTGGGTTGCATTTGAAAAGAAAAAAATGAAAGCACAAGTTAAATTATCTTGGCAACAATAAAACTATAACAGGGACAGATTAAAATAGAAAGTTGGCAGCCTCCAAAGATTGTGTGTGGCTAACCTGGGGGCGTCTAGCATGTACATGGAAGATCATTGTCTTTCTCAGGTCTGATTTAAACGCACTGTCCACCAAGAACTTTCTTTGTGACTCCGCGTCAAAATTTTGTTGAGTTTTCTGTAAAATCTGTGACAAGAAAGTGGCTGGTGGAGGCCCTTGGGGGTAATGCGTCTCCTCACATGTGAGGATGATATTTATACCCTGCCCTTCTGACTGGATTGCCCAAGCAACTCTTCTTCTTTGCAGCTTACAGATAAAAAGAAGAATCGCTTAAAACATAGAAGAAACAATCATTAAGAAACAATTGAACATTAATAGAATTAAAACTATACACACACATAGAATCTGTTTAAAACATGCAAATAATTATGGCAAAAACAGCGCAGCACCAACCCTTTAGTTAAAAGCAGTCCGTTCCCAAAGTCTGGTTGCTATTGACAGAAACAGTGAAAATCAATTCGTTTATTCTTGACGTTGTTCAAATGATGGCAGATCTTATGGCGGCTTGTGGGAGTGAGGTGCCTTCCTCAGTGGGGTGATACCTGTGTTTTTGGGCAATGTGCTTTGCGTTGGGCTTCCCTGAAGCTCCCTTTGGGAGTTCCCACTGCAGCCTGCTTTGTCATAGAAGCAGGGAGAACCAAGACTCATTTGCCTGCCATGGTGGCAGCTGGACAAGCATGCGATTTACTTCCAAGCAAAATTCAAGTTCTGGTTTTGACCTTCCAAGATCTTAGGTGGCCTAGGACTCACATGTCTCAGAGGGTGCATGTCTCCATATGACTCCCCTCCCAGTAGGGGGGAGCCTCGCTCATGAGTTCTCTCCATGGAATGTTGATTTCCTGGGAAAGTGCACCCGAACACTTTCGTTTCTCTGATGTGTCAGGCCCAATTTCTAAAGCTTCCCTTTCTAACGAGTTCGGATGGCGCTCGACTTTTTCATATCGTTTCTCTCCCCCTACCCTGTTTCATTGCTTTGTGAGCTTGATGTGCGTGCGGCTTTTATATTTGTTTTGACTCTATTATGGAATATCTCGAGTGTTGTGCATGAGACATAATAGACATTTATAAATCTAGGGCCCAGGGGGGTTTGAGGATGACATTCCTGCCTCATCTCCCTCCCTTCTCATGTTCTGCTGAAAGCCGTGCCATTGACAAGAGTGGCAATGCAACTTGACGTTTCAGCTTTCTGTTTGTTTATGAATATTGACTGAGAAATCCGTGAATGATGTCTCGGAGCAGACGGGAACTGCCAGCTCCTTGCTCTCAATTCAGCCATCTGTGGGTTTCCCCCCTCCCCTCATTTTGGTGCCTGCTACCTTTGATTCCTTGGGGACAGGATACGAGGCTTGGAAATCTGACCTCTGTGTGAGTCGTCCGATTTTAATGTTGTGTCTCCCTTCTCTTTTCTCCTCCAGGCAACTTCTGTTTTGGATGTCAGATATACATCCGCATCATGAGAAACTCAGGTAGCCTAGAACAATGTTGATGTTTTGACTACTGTTGGTTATCCATGATATCAGGTATTAGCAAAACCTCAAGACAGCCATCATATCTCCGTGGACAAGCAGCTATTACCAAAAAGAGAGAGAGAGAAGAAGAAGAAGAGAACAAATCACAAACCAAGGCAAAAACACTTCTGTTCCTGTGCTACATTTGCCTTAATTTTCTCCTCATTCCTCCATACTGCCTCCATTTGCTCTTCTGCAGTTCCTGGGAGAAGCTCTCTGCCCTTCAACAGCACCCAACTTCAAAGCATTAGCTTCTCCTTGAGCCATCTACGTGCCGGCATGCAAAAAACCTCTTACCAGCCAGCTCTCCTCCCCCTCCTGCTCCTCCCCCCGCTCAGAGGTTGACCCCTAAAACCAGGGGTGTTTCTTGCTCCCTAGTAGTATGTATTTCTGTACGGACTTGTGTGGTTTCAGCTTACTTTATGGTGTAATCATTATTCTTACAGTGACATTTTAAAATCTTTTTCTTTTTCTTTAAAAAAAATTATATACATACATATATATATGAATGAACTCTCCATCAAAAACATGTATTGAGCATGTGCTAGGATGGCCTGGTGGCTTCTCTGAAGTCAGGGAACATGGCAAGTAGGTGGGATTTCAGGGCTGCAAGCGGTAGACCACCCGCCTCCTAGCACACACAGAAGCTGTATTCTGCTCCTTTTTATTTTTAAAGAAAACTCCGTTCTTAGTTGTGATTTCTATTATCGTCATTATTATTGTCGTAATGGACCTTCTTACTTAGTGCAAAAGGGAATGTGCAGCCTATAACCTGCTTTGGAACAATCTGTTGGTCAATCGATGTATATGCACCCAAACCCCCGTGTTCTTTCATTATAACCTCCCAGCGAATGCTGACACAGCTGAGTTCCTTTGACCGTCTTAAGGGGTTAGGGCAAAAGCAGCAGCCTTTGCCATTCGCTCCGGGGTTCTTCTGCATCTGTTTGATACTTCTGTCGTCTTAAGGAAGGGACTTGGCGCCCCACCGAAGTGAACAGAGGCTGCACAGTCTCTGCGCTTGGCAAATGGCTTGCTTGGCCATGACATTGCGATGCAAATTAGGATAGAGAGCTTCAGTCCTTTAAAATGTGTGTTTGAACAGAAGGGACACACACACACACACACCCTGTCCCCTTTCTCCCACCCCAAGAGCTCCTTCAAGCTGCTGTCGCTTAGTTCCTTCCAACACGCGGAGCCCAGCTGTGTGGCAAAGGCCGTTGTGGCAAGTTCCACTTCCTAGGAGCTGGGGTGGAGCTGGCTTGAGGAAGAGAGGTTGGAGGTTCCTCCTCCTTAGAGGAGTATGGAGGCGGCGTGGGTACCAAAGGAGCCCTTCAGCTGAAAGATGTAGGACGTAGCGTTCTTAAATATTTTCATTAGCTGTAATAACGATGCAAAATTAAATAATTTTAATCAGGGATGTCCAGGGGTTAATTTATGTGTGCGTGTTTTTAGTCGACTTCATTGCCACAGTACCCTTAACGTAGAAATCAATTTCAAATAAAGTTGCAACCTCAATATGCACGGCTTTTTGAGACGCTGAGGGCGAAGGGGGGGGGGATTAATTTGCAATTTAATAAACCTACCGCTCGTTGGACGGAAAAAGAGCTATCTTTAATACTTTTCTCTTACCATGCCCTTTTTTACGGCAGCAGCTGCAAATGTACATGTGCGCCCTTCGCTGGTAGTCACGCTGAATTTGAAATTTGCCTCTGCCTTCTAAAGTTGACACACACAAACCCTGCCTACGAACTAACCTGCCGATCAAAGCTTGCTGTCCTAAGACACGTTCTGTTTGGTACACCAAACGCCACTGCAAATATATGGGGGAACAGGTCTTCTAGTAATAACCCTTGTTTCCTGAGGTAATGTAAACGCCTTATTTTTGGAAGGGTCTGTCCCTTCTGTTTTGATAATTAAAAATATATGCCGTTAAAGCACAACAAGTGGCTTATTCCTTACGACATGCATTAGCCAGTGTAAGCATTTTAACCATTGTGGTGTACTTAGGTGGTTCTGAAGCTTTTTAAAAATATAATAATATAACAGTAATAATAACTGGGGACTTCTACTATGCATGAGAAGGCAGAACTGCACTTTATCATAATTTTCAGTGGCTGAAACCACAAGGGAATTGCAATCGGCTGGTAGACAAATTTCATTGAAAATAATAGCCCAACCAGCTGCCCATTTTGCCCTGATTGCAGGGATGAAGGACCTTGTGGTCCTTCAGATGGTGTTGGACCTTAGCTCCCATCATGCCTGACCTTGCTGGCTAGGGCTGATGGGAACTGTAGTCTTGCCAAATGTGGCAAGCAACAGGTTCCCCGGTCCCTAGCATAGCGGATCCTGAACAGCCAAGATCAAGACTAATTCTAGCCACTTGGAAGCACCTTTTAAACAAGACTTGCTTCATAGCAGCTGCCTGATGGTGAAATGTTGGAGAAGTCGGGATATATAATGTTGCTTGTTTTCTTATCCAGGGTTCAAAACAAGAGGAGAATACATAGATAACACCAAAAATCATAAAGAAACAATAAAGCTTTTGAAAAACAACGCCAGCTAGTCTGAGAAACAGGGAAATTGAAAAACACTAGCGCGCAAATGACAAAATCTTGGCCTCCTTCCTTTACTCCTAAGTGACACCTCCTTGTGCCTGAGCTATCTGATCTAGATTACGATCTCTGGGATCCATTTCTTCCCCTTCTTTAAATCCTCATCTATCCATATTGAATTGAGTCTGTTCCCTGCCAGGCAAGCTTGTAGAAAGTAGCTGCTTCCAAGAGACGTGGTGAAGAATAATTGGCGTGTTTTAACAATGTTCTACATTAAAAAGGTTATGGGTTTGGATTTCCACCTAGTAATTTATTTATTTTTAAAAACAACAACCCTGGCCTGTCCTTTTTTAAAAATCGAGCCACAGCACTAGGCAGTGTGCAATTTTATATTTTTAAAGAAAATCTATGTAAATGTTTTATATTAAATTAGCAAAGGATATAATAGCCAGGTTGGTTTGAACGGTCTGCCTCAAATCCATACTGTCGGAGAGCTGAAAGGTATGATCATGTGATGTATATGTTGCTGGACATTTGAGATTGCTGGTTGGGAGAGATTTGAAAACACTTCCACGTAGAGAACTTTCATGCCAGAGAGTGAGGCCAGAACATGTTAAGATTGTGTCTCTAGGGAGCATTTATGTCGAGTAACCTCTCCTCTACAGCTGAAGTGGTACAGTCTTGACAGTGGACCTGCTGATCATGTGGTTTAACTCAGAGTACAAGCCTGTTTCACTGTTCCCTTCAGAAAAAGATCGGGTTTTGGCTTGATCCCTATCCCAGGAAGAGAAATCATGTCTTTGCCTCTTCATGATTACCTTATTGTAAACCTGAATACAATAAAACATGACACTGAATTCCCCTCCCCACCATTAATTGAATATCACCTGCAACTGTTCCAGTATGAAACGGGGGAAATATTATTAACTTTCGGTTGTTTTCTTTGTTTCATAGTCTTGTCTCCTATATGGAAAAGCTTAACCTTTCAGTTCAAGCATTCACGTTCCGAGGCACCACGTTCTGATTTAGAAAGGTCCACAAAGATTGCTACATTACATGTAATATTTGCTTAAATTTTGTTTCCTTAAACTATCAGTGTGGATGTTATAATTATATATATTTTGTGGAAGATGGGAAGTTTTCGTTTCCTTCTAAGTATAAGTTATTGTGCAACGACAGCTTCGCTACGACAAAAAGTGGTACTTTTTTATTAAAAAAAAGACTTTTAGTTTTAGAAATCTTAACAAATGTACACATGCACCATAATTTTACATTTGTTCTATTTAATTTTTAAGTATAGTTGTGTAACATGCCAGTACATTTTTCTCCCCATTTCTTCCCAACCTGCTCTGCTTATCCATCAGGATTCCTTGTTTATTTGAATATTGTATCCTAACTGGTCTGAAACATGGCGATCGAACTCTTTAATCTAGAGCCAAGGGAAGACGAGATATTTGCAAGAGACGTTGTATGTTGAACTTAACACAACTTAGGGAAATGTTGTACAATCATATGCTCAGCAGCCAGTGCAAAGCAGCCATAAGGGTTGCCCTCGTACATATTTCAGGGATTTATTTCGTTTTGTGTTGTTGTTTTTTTTGCAGATTCCCCCTTTGAAACGCATCTGTGTGTTGAGGAGGGAGGGAATTGTAGTCCTTGGCCCCGATCCCTGACCTTCATGCAGCTCCTCCCCCATCCCTGTTTTCCAGGGGTTGGCAGAATGTGTGCAAAAGGGCTTATGCTCATGCACAGATCTATGGAGTCTTCAGTGTGAGTAGGGACATTGCACAGCCAGGCTCTTTGATCGTGCGGATAGAAGCCGTCTGTGTATAGACGCCCTTTTCATACATTCTGCTGAAGACAGATTGAGGGGCAAGATGACTGGCCATTTTAACTGCTCTTCCACTCCATGTAGTCAGCATATGCATGGAGGGAAGGTGGAGAAGAAGGTCAGGCTCTGCCTTCTAGTCTACTAGTCGGCGCGTTGTCTGGCAACCTGCCTTGCAATACCGCCCAGGAAGTCAGGGGTCTCCTCCATGCAGCTCCCAGAAAGGTCAGGTAGGACCAGAGAACCGATGGCGCCCATCCTCGATCCTGGAGGTGATAATTTTGCCCTCCTGTTCCACAGCCCCAAGTGGCCCACTGCAAAGATGTACCAGGAATTCCAAACAGAATGATCTCTGTTCCAATGCCAGACAACACCGTGTTCAAACGTTCTGATAGATGAGTCGCTGAGTCCCATGCACGGTGTCTGCAGTGGCCTCCTGGCAGGGATTGATGTATGGGGTTGCTGTTTTTCTCAGAAGCTTAATCCCATGTGAAGTAGTTTGTCATGTGGCATTGGTAGGCCAGGGAACGGATGCCGTTTGAGAAGAAAAAATGGAAAAAATATAAGGCTCGCTTGAGTTCCAGAAATGACATTGGCTGTTGCGTGCATCTTGAAGTTGGGTAAAAATGGTAGCAGGTATTTTACAACTTTTTTGAGGGAAAGAGGAGGGATCTATCCTCAAATCGCCATCCTAGCCAGCAGTTTTGTTACTATTTATGGCCCGGCTAAAATATGTCCGTTGTCATTTAACTCTTCGCTTTCGTTTAGATTCTCTCTCACACTGCATGTTGTGTACCAGATATGATCCAAGCATTGCTTTTAAATAACCTGATTTCCTTTCAGTGTAGACGAGTGTAAAAGGCTTTACTAATTTTGGAAGTTTCCGTTTTAAAATGGCAAAGTTTAATCCTCTTGGGACATTTTTAAAACTTGAACAAGGTAAAAACAAAAACAAAATCAGTGTCCCTGTTTTTATGAGTTTCAATTAGCTGTAGTCTGTGTTCTTAGCTTGTCAAAACCGAGCCATCTTGTGCAATGCCCTAGAATACCCTGAGACCCCTTCGGCTACTCCCTGAAAAAAATGCAGCTTTTTTTGTGTGTGTCTCTGGGCACATCCCACTTGCAAGGATGATGATGCATAGCCTCCATTCGTTTCAGTGGTGCTTGAGCTGGAATCCTTTCCTTGCAAGCATCCCTGAAACAGAAGCAGCACCTGTTGGATAGCTGCCTCTGTGGGCAGCAAAGCACAGTTAGCAGCGAAAGCGACAGTTCTGAAGAGAGAAGGTCAGTATATGTCTGGGCATGTTGTATATTAATGAGTGTTTACATTCATATTCTCCTCAAATTTAAATTTATACTGGAGTGTATAGTTATTCCATTATGTAGATTTTATCAATTTTGTTAAATTCTCATAGACCGCTTACAAGGTCAACCCCCCCCCTCCGGACTTTCTGATGATTAAGGTTAAGTTTGCAAATATAATAAAATTCTGTATTAGCCTTTGAAGTGATACAATTATGCATCAGGGGTAGGTTTTTTTTAAAAGTATGTATTGATAATGCTGTTGTAAGTAATATTATTCATCTCTCTCTCTCTTTTCTTTCCCTCCCTGCACATTATTTAGTACATTTAACTGTGATGAATGGTCATAGAATTATAAAACTGCTTAGCCACTGAAAATAATAGTTTTTCCTCCCCTACCCCTTGAATTATCATTTTACTGTAAGAGGAATTATGGCGGGGAGGGGAACTCGTGATTCTTTTCTGAAACTCTGCACAGTTCATTTTTCTATTATTTCCAATGTTTGCTGACATGAAATTAAATAAACAAAAAACAAAACTCAAGCCATTGATGTGATGTACTGTGTGCTTAAAAGCCTCATCATTCCAAAATGGATAGGACTTGAGAATTGATTGCTTGTCCAGCGTGATTGGTGCCTCACTCTGTGAGGGACACAGGCCTGTTACAGGTATCAGCAGCCAACACTTGAGGTGACCGAGATTATTATGGCCTGTCCTTAAGAGCCAAACCAAAAGAAGCAGACCTCTTCTTTCCTAATAAGTCCCTTCTTGTAATCAATATGCAACTTCTATTTATCCCATACTTAGGCTGTGTACACAGTACCTGCTTACAGTGCAGTTAAGCCATTCTTCTTACTTTGGATTGAGGCTGCTTTTCATAAGGAGAGACAGGATAGATCCAGATTCTGGCTCACGGGATTTGTAAAGGCCGCTCCTGCCAGACAAACACAATGTGTTCTCGGGGAATAGCGTTGTGAGTGTTTGCAGAGCGAGTCTGCGGTTTCCATTGATTCCCATGAGGAAAATTCTATTGCGTTCCCGAATACGGGATTCGGGCTCCAAGATAAGGAATAAAGCACCAGGACCACCCTTTAAAACCTTGTAAAAGGCAAACAAGGAAGGGGAAAATATGCTCTCTTATATGCCCAATCTCTCCTCCTCCATCCCTGTGGGCTGCCACAGACCCGCAAAACAAAAAAGCAAGGCTTGTTTAAGGCGGCTTATTTGTTTACAGTACTACATGCAGGTTCAGCTGTTTGGATAGCTGAATCTGTGGTGTGTCTAGTGAGGTTTGGGTACAAATTCCTCATATTTGGACAGGTGAATTTTTTGTATAACGAGCGTTTGGATTGCACAGCACTTCCCAAACCAGTGACGGAAGTGTGTACACAGCCTTGGTCTTCTCTTTCCTCTGGCCATATAAGAAAGAGCTGTGGGTCCAGGGAGAAGCCAGAAGTGAGGAAACTCACGACAATGAATGCACACGCTAGTCGCTCCTGACAGAACCATCACTGGCCTGAGAGAACTCTTGGGCTAAGTGAGGCTGCCAGCACCTCTTCTTTTCAAGACGTAGCAGAACATAATCCTGTTTCAATGTCTTCCTTCAAAACAAAACAAAACCCCCAAATAGGCTTTAAATGTCATTAAAGGCTTTATTCCCATTCACCTCTTCATATGTGTAAGACATTTCACTTCAATAATACACACCATGTCCTCCTAAACTGCTATCACTATTCCAGATGGCAACACACTTCTGCATTACTTAAAACAAGGATGTTCTATCAATTGTCAGAATATTCCAAGCAAGCTCTTGATTCTCTCGTGAGTGTTTTGGATAACCAGGAAAGATCACTCTTGGGCTGAAGAGTAATGCTGTATCCAATAATCCTTTAAAAAAATCTCTATTATTTATCCAATAAATTTTAGCAAGGCTACAGTTCCACCGTAATCCCTCAGATTATGCTGTCAATATACATTAGGACAGTCGCACAGTTCATTCAGTCTCGCAGGGGCTCATTATGGTTGTAACATATAGACTATTATTTCTTATTTTAGGTCAACACGTACAGAAGATGCATCCTACAGAAATGACAGTTTTGCCACTGGGAAGTGATTTTCCTTCCTTGCCGTGTATAGAGATCCAGTCTTGTACCCCGCAGGCTGCAAACTCACACTTTTAATTCACAAATTTAGCATTGCGTCTGCAAACATAGAAGCATTTGATTTAAACCATTGAAACGTCCCATTTTCAGACCATTTAAGAAATTAGGGTATCAGATTATGGGCTACTATAGGCTGACTGGCAGTTCTGGAAGTTGCCCAGAAATTATGATTACCAGACTCTTGATTCCTACCACTGAGGTCCCCAGCCCTTTTGTTGATGTCTTCTTCTGGGTTCATGGGGAAAGGTGGAAAGGCTGACTGGTGGCTGCAGCCCCTAAGAGAGCTCCTCACAAAAGAAACCCAAACGAACGTATTACTCATGTGTAGGACATACCCCCATACAGACCAGAGTCAGTGAAGGTGGGGGCAAAGGGGGCACTATCCTACAAACATCAGCCTGCTCTCTCTCTCTCTCTTTTTAAATGATATTTATTGAAAAAATTTTAGAATTACAAAAGAGAACAAAGCAGAAAAAGAGAAAGAAAAAACAAAGAAAAAACAAACCACATCAAACAATACAAATTCAAAAAACAAAATACACCACATTCTTTAAACATTTTTGCTAAAGCCAAGTAATTTCGTTCCAACATTTTTCTAACATTCATCAATTTTATAAAACAAACCATAGTAGTAAAAAAAAGAAATAAAAACAATCCAATCTTCATCCAGCGTCCCTTCCTCCTGGTCCCGGGTTTTGTCAGTCCTTATTATCCCATCGATCTAGCGCATTAACCTGGTAACCTTGTATCCGAGGCCCTTAAGTCTCTTCCATGTCCCTTCCGCGGCTCTTCTTCATATTTATAGTTGTATTTTCCTTTGTCTCCTGCTCCTTTCACTCGTGGGAACTCCAGCTTAACAATGTTTTTGACCCTTCTCGACAAATCAGCCCCTTTTCCATAGTCCACACTAAACTCCATGTGGTATTTAAGAACATGTTTCAAAATCCCTCCAAAATTTAGAGCCCCCACAACCCCAAACATCTCACGGCCCATTGCCAGACTTGAAAAGTCCAAAAATCCCTGCATAGGGGGGTCTATCCAACCCCCCATTTCCAAACCAAACCAAACTTTATCTTTCCAAATTGGCTTTTTCCAAGTTCATTTGTCAAATCCAAAAGCTCATGTTCCTGCTGGGCCACAGCTCCCTCCATCTCTGGCGCCCAAGATTCAGCAACATCCTCTTCCCTCATCTGTTCTGCCAGGGCACACTCCTGATTTAATTCCTGGGTGGGCTCCATATAATTTCCCACTGCCTGTTCAAAATTTCTGATCGCATCAGTCATCAAGTCCGTCTTCTCATGTAGCTGTTCCAGTAGGGCATTTGTTTTACAGAAAGCACACAACAGAGCTTCTGAATACATTGTCCTGCAAGGTCAGAAGTCTATTCCCACGATTGTAATCTGTAACAGTTGCAAGCTCCCCGGAGTTGGTTACAGTTTCACAGTCTCCCTCTAGGGGGAAAACTTCTATTTGTTCTTTCTTTTAAAGACAAGTCTAATAACAAAGTTTCCTTTTTCAGATATTTTGTCAATATTTGTTCCTTTAAAATGCGAAGGGGAACAATGGAATCAATGTTTCTCTTCTTATAGCTATCTGTCAAAAACGTTTGTCTCTGGTCAATGAGCTTCAAAAAACGTCAGTCCTGACACCCCGCTCCAGGATCAGGACGGTGGAAAGTTACTTTACTTTACACTCACTTCTGCAGGTTTAAACAGTCCGAAAAAATCCCCCCTCTTCTCCTGCTTCCAAAGGGGGTTCAACAATTTTAAATGATGAAAGTTAATCTTTTACAAGCGATTTTCTGAGCTCTAGTTTGCCATGTCTTTGCTTTAATCTATCTACAAAGAAACGGAAGGCTGACTTCCTGTTTAGACCTTCCCGTTTCAGTGCCAAATTGAGGTAAACTTTTAAGTCCAATTTTCCTTTCTGCTCGCAAGTCCTTATTTAAAGTCCAATTGTCCGAAATTTAAGTACTCACGGGTGATTATTTTAGAAGCCAAATTGTCCCAGGAAAAAGGCAGCGCTCTCCGGCAACGGCTGTGCGGCTTCGCTCCACAGAAGAAGCAGTTGACTCTCAGCACCGCGCCACTTCCCCCTCTTCGCTCCGGAGCCCGTTAATGAGTTCCTTTGCGGGTTGGGGGGGAGCTAAAGGTGCCCGCCGAGTCCCATGGTCACAGGCTTCATCCGCCTGTGATTTTTGAAAGGGTCCCCGCTTCGCCGTAGCGGAAAAGACCCGTTTCGCTTGGAGCTAGTCCCTCCAGATCAGAGGGAGTCCGCCATTGCCGATGGCGCCACCCCGGAAGTCCAAACATCAGCCTGCTCTCAGCCAGCTCCTGTTTTATGTACCTTCTTGCATATTTCAAACCTAGAAATTGACATTATCCTCCCTTTTGGAAGTCATGTCTAATTAAAAGGCTTTCATGCACAATGCAGTGTCTCAGCTACTGACTAGGCTTCCATTTGGAACATTGGAAAACATCTTCCTTGGTTGTCAGGTTCATTTCTGGACCCAATTAAAAGTGCCCGTGCCCTAAGTGACTTCGGTCACCAAATATCTGAAAAACCTCCTCCTTCCCTACTGACATGTCTTCGGTGTGAAGATCAGCAGTGGCGACCCTTTTGGTAATTCTGCTGTCCTCAGATGTTCAGAGTGCGGTTGGCCAGGAGGAGATCTATTTTGTGGCAGCCCCTAAATTGTGGGTTTCCCTCACCATAGAGGTCTCCTGGCACCTTCACTGTACAATTCTCATTGTATGCTGAAGGTGCACCTCTTTACCCTAGCCCTAGACATGTGTTGTAATATCTTTCGTGACAGAAATGTGTTTCAAACACTATTTAAATTGTTATGACTTGCCTTGGGACATTGTGATGAAGAGTAGGTGATGAAGAGTAGGTAAAAGGTAAAGGGACCCTGACCATTAGGTCCAGTCGTGACCGGCTCTGGGGTTGCGGCGCTCATCTCGCTTTATTGGCCGAGGGAGCCAGTGTACAGCTTCCGGGTCATGTAGCCAGCATGACTAAGCCGCTTCTGGCGAACCAGAGCAGCGCACGGAAACGCCGTTTACCTTCCCACCGGAGTGGTACCTATTTATCTACTTGCACTTTGACGTGCTTTCAAACTGCTAGGTTGGCAGGAGCTGGGACCGAGCAACGGGAGCTCACTCTGTCACGGGGATTTGAACCGCCAACCTTCTGATCGGCAAGTCCTAGGCTTTGTGGTTTAACCCACAGCGCCACCCGCGTCCTTGAAAGAAGAGTAGACAATACTTCAAATTGAGAACAGGGTGTTAATGGGTGATACTCAACTAAGTTTTTCTCCAAAAAAGACCCATTGAAATTAATAATGTAGGTCTAGTAATTTCCATGGGTCTACTCGATGAGTAAAACCTTGTTTTATGCCACCTAATATTATTATTAATACTAATAAGTAAATAACACTCTAGAACTGATTCATTTCAACAAAGGAACTGCATCCTCTACTGAGCCAATGTCACCCCAGTAAACGTGAGGTGAGCATACCTGGTTTTGTTCCTTTTCTAGGGGAAAGCCCAATGGATCCACAGCGGAAACAGAGCAAAACAATGGCTGCATGAATGGAGACCTGTGTTTGGCACATTAAGAGGCAATTAGAAAAGTTTCATGGGAGTGCCTATTTATTTTCTGTTAACACAATTTACCAAGTAGGTTACAAGCACTCCTGTAGATCCCTCTTATTTGCACAAACAAAAGCCTGTTGTGTTGAAAGAGGGGACAGTCTTTTCAACATAAAGCTATGGTTCACTGCAACATCCTTTTCATTTGTCTTTTCCCCTCTCTCTCTTAGCATAGTATTGCTAACGAGAGCATTGGCTTGCTCCCTTTGTGACAGGAATAGTCACAGTGCCCAGGCACTGAGTTGTACTTTTGTCTCCTTAAATGCGTTAAAGCTGATGAGCAGTTATGTTTTGACTATTGCGCATGAGCTGTAGTGCTTAAGAGTAGTTGGTGAAATAGGCAGGGGCCTCAGTGGCATAGCACATGTTTTCACATAGAACAGCAGTGGGGGACCTTTTCTGGCTCTGCGGGCCCGATCCTTATCAGGATCAGCGTGGCTGCCTACCTGTCTGTCACCTGATAGCACAATGATGCCAGGTGGCTAGGGACTTCGAGGTCCCCAAATTGGGACTTTACAGAACTACACTCAGCCAATCCAACAGGCTTTGTCTTTACGATCCATCAGTTAATGGGAAGTAGAGCCGAAGTCTGCTTTCCCTTGCAAATACACAACCAGGTTGGCAGCCATGTCTCTACCTGTCCCAGGCATGGCATGGCAACTTGTTGGGACAACTTTGTTGCTTCCTTCCAGATCTGAGCTGCTTCTTGAGCTCCTGAACCATGGCTCCTGAGCCCTGTGTCTACTGCTATGCCGGTGCCACTTCTTGCTTGAATAAATATATATTTCCTCCTTACAAATAAGAGCCTTTGCTTGTGTGTTTTAAGGCCTTCTGCATGCAGTCTTGTGTGCTTTGCTACAGACTATAGCTTTGCTATTGCTATAGCCGTCCTTTCCCTTGACAAGGATCTGTATGAGAGGAATAAAATGTTGGGGCTCGCAGAAGCCGCTGTGAAGTTAAAAGGGCCGGATGCTATGATTTTGTGTCACAACTTCACAGGGAAACCATAACAAATGACTGCATAAGAGACACAATCTGAACGCTCACCCATCAGACCTTCTCATTAGTGTCAGGTTCGGCTTTGGGCTCTGACAGCAAAAATCTGGAAGACCTGCAATGGAGAATGTTCTGCTCTCTGGGAATGCATGAGCATCGCCTGTGTGAGGGTGTTTTCAAATGGCAAAATATTGCCATAAGCTTTCAGCCAAGTAGTTGTCAATAGGCAAAAGGCAAAGGCGGGCCTGCTCATTTAGAAAGGACAATGTAATATAATACAGAACATAATCTGTCCCCTTTCCTTAATAAATTAACAATCCTTCAAAATAAAACCAACCAGTTTCTTCTATGAAGAAGAATTAGGTGTAACTGATTATATGTAGAGCATTATACTATATCTTTCTTATTGTATTTTGGGCACTATTCCCCCTTTTTTACTTTTTCTTTTCCTCTCATAACTTTTTTTTTTAAAAAAATTAAATGTTGGAGCTCTGATGCAATTGGGCTGGAAAAATTCAGGAAAGTTTGCAAAAAAGGGCTAAAAAGCTGTCACCCAGCCCAAACCTAGGACTAGCTCCTGAGCTGGTATGAATCAAAGAGAACCATAGAGTTGGAAGGGTCCCTGAGGGTCATCTATATATTATAAATGCCCTCTCACTTTTCTTAATGGTGTGGGACAATCACCTGAAATCTCTGTGCTTGACCTATGACATCCATATAGATCTGGCTACTTCTGGCTGAGAGATGCACATATTTGGATTGAAGGTAAATGAATAAAGTCCCACCAAATTGTACTGAAATATTGCCTTCCCCTGTTTCAGTCTTAGATTGGCCGCTATCTTTCCTGCAGTTGCAGCAGACCTATCATACTGAAACTGTAATAATAATAAATAATAAATAATAATAATAATAATAATTTATTATTTATACCCCAGCCATCTGGCTGGGTTTCCCCAGCCACTCTGGGTGGCTTCCAGCAAAATATTAAAATACAATAATTCATCAAATATTAAAAGCTTCCCTAAACAGAAATCTGTGTAGACAGATTCTCCGATTCCTTCCCATGCTGAACTGAGGTACCCATCTAGCTGCAATTAGTGAAAATGTTTCCAGTTCTTTAGACAGAATATCCTTGTTTGATCCTGGAAATGTCAAAATAAAAAGTTCTGGAGTGCAATTGATTGATTCAGTATTTTTTTTTGTTCTTTTGAAAGCTCTCCTGACTCAGGTGGCTTTTAGTCATTCCCCAGACAGACAGACAGAGGAACATGACGCCTTTTGGAAGTCGTGAAAGGCTATCCCTGCTGCTGGATTTCCCCATTTCCCAGTCGGATGAACCCTTTCTACGGTTTGCATGCTGAAGGGGAGACACAACCTCATTGCCTCGCTAGGGTGGGAAGACCAGAGTCCTGAGCAATCTTAAACTGGCAAGCTGGCAGAACGCAGGACTGCATTGCAGTCAATTCCTACCTTAGAGGTCTTGAAACAGAGGCCCACCTGCCAGGGACGCTGGAGGAGTGGGTTTCTTGCAAGCAGGTTGGGTTAGATGACCTGTTGATGTCTCATCCAACTCTTAAGTGCATATACGACTGCAGTCTTTGCATCGCTGGTGGCGGTAAGAGGCTGTGCCCTGGGAAGAGCATTGTTTGCAAAACGGGAACGTTGGCGGTGTCCTTTTCCAATTTGTCAACAGCCTAAATGGCAGGTTATAAAGCATTCTGCATAATATAATTGCCCTATAAATGATCGTCAATGATAGGATACGCTTAGGATTCACATTTGATATTTTCCCAGCTTTTAACCATGCTGTGCTTTGCCCTGGGCTGCTGTGAACAGGGCGTGAGATAAATCAAAACAGAAGTAATATAAGACTTGAAAGCTCGCTTGAGTTATGGCACTAAAACTCCCTTAGGGAGAAGGCACACGAGGGGGTTTGGAAAAGAAGGATTCCTTAATGAGGTTTCTGCTGGATGGTGGAATGAGATGGGGAGGGACAGCTGCTCTGGTTTGTGAAAGGAAAAGTAAATGAGAAAGATGACATATTGCCTTTTCTTTCTTCTCCCATTTGAGAGGCTGCTTGTGTGACATCTTAACAGTGGCCTCTCAACATAAATCTACATAGATATATGCCTTTGCAAGGAACATAGTCTGTCTTCCAATGGTGGGCTGACATGGGAGCTCCGGAGGGTGGCAACATGAGAAAGGGCCTTTTCTGTGATGGCTCCCCATCTTCAACCAAGTCCTTAGCTGATTGACATCCGATGCGCTTTTGAATGTGTTGTGGTAGAGGGGATTATTGGGTTGTCTTAGTTCTTAATTTTATTAAGTATTTTGCATATTTTATATTGTAATTTTATGTTGTGAACCATCCTGAAATCTATGGGTATAGGGCAGTGTAATAATAATAATAATAATAATAATAATAATAATAATAATAATGAAAAACAGCAGGGTTGTCCTCCAGATGCTACTGCCTTTCAAATTCCATCACCCCTGCCTTTTGGTCATGCTGGCCAGCTGTAGTCCAAAATCTGGAAGTTAGTGTGGAATTAGGGAGTGCATAAGATGCAGGTGGCGCTGTGGGTTAAACCACAGAGCCTAGGACTTCCCGATCAGAAGGTTGGCGGTTCGAATCCCCACGACGGGGTGAGCTCCCGTTGCTCAGTCCCTGCTCCTGCCAACCTAGCAGTTCGAAAGCATTTCAAAGTGCAAGTAGATAAACAGGTATCACTCCAGCGGGAAGGTAAACGGCATTTCTGTGCGCTGCTCTGGTTCGCCAGAAACGGCTTATTCATGCTGGCCACATGACCCGGAAGCTGTATGCCGGCTCCCTCGGCCAATAAAGCGAGATGAGCGCCGCAACCCCGGAGTTGGCCATGACTGGACCTAATGGTCAGGGGTCTCTTTACCTTTACCTAATGCCCCAGGCTACAGCTACCCCAACCTGTATGCTAGTACGATGTATGGTATTTTAAAGCATGGGTAGGCAAACCAAGGCCTGGGGGCTGGATCCAGCCCAATCACCTTCTCAATCCAGCCCGCGGACGGTCTGGGAATCAGCGTGTTTTTACATGAGTAGAATGTGTGCTTTTATTTAAAATGCATCTCTGGGTTATTTGTGGGGCATAGGAATTCATTCAATTTCCCCCCCAAAATATAGTCTGGCCCCCCACAAGGTCTGAGGGACAGCGGACTGGCCCCTTGCTGAAAACGTTTGCTGACTCCTGTTTTAAAGGGATGTGTGATATTTTAAAAGGATTTCCTCGGACTGGCAAAGGGTTATTTTTTAATGCGATAAATAGGCATAATTCCGAGGCAATGGCACAAGATAATGGGCTCTAGCATTTATGCTTGCTCTATTTCCTAAAACGATTTCCTTGCACTTCATCGGTGCTTATCAGTAACATTTGTAGCAATAACTGTGCCACTTTAGGGATGTTCTTTTTATTTATTTATTGCCGGTGGCGTTGATGATATTTTCATGGCCGTGGCTGAAAACAAAGGGTGGTGATATGCTATCCAAGAACAAGTTGATGCACAAGTTTGCACTGGGCATTTCCAGTATAAATATCACTTAGCATTTTGATATAGTACGTGTCAATTGGGTTCAAGTGCATCTTGGGTGCTATGTGGACCAAGCAGTTATTTAATACCATATTCGTAGCAATGGGAGTCCTTTCAGAAGCTACTGTCCAGATAGCACTTAATACCAGCCAAACATAATGCCATAGCAGTGGGAATCTCTCACTCAAATGGGCGAGAGCCAGTGTGGTGTAGTGGTGAAGAGCAGTGGACTCGTAATCTGGGGAACCGGGTTCGCTTCCCTGCTCTTCCACCTGCAGCTGCTGGGTGACCTTGGGCCAGTCACGCTTCTTTGAAGTCTCTCAGCCCCACTCACCTCACAGAGTGTTTGTTGTGGGGGAGGAAGGGAAAGGAGAATGTTAGCCGCTTTGAGACTCCTTAAAGGGAGTGAAAGGCGGGATATCAAATCCAAACTCTTCTTCTTCTTCTTCATTCAACATGATCACAGAAATAACATAGCAATGCTGGCTATTTCAGGTCAAGCTCTGCCAAAAGAATAATGGAAAATATTTATGTATGCTGCAACAGCTGCAACAGTTTTGCTAGCCCAAGGCTGGAAGCCAGGAGAAGTACCAACCAAAGAACAATGGCAAGAAAAATCGATGAATTATGCATAATTAGCAAAGTTAACTGATAAATTACATGGAAAGGACAATAGTGACTTTAAAAAAGAATGGGAACCTTTCACAACTTACCTACAGAAACAACAAAAAGAGATGGACTCATTGGCAGGTTTTGAATAAACATTCACAACTTTATTTAAGCAGAATATGATGAAAGACAGCGTAACAACATGTATAGTTATTTAACATGCGGAAGATAACAAGTAATGTAATAAACCAGAAAGGGAAGATGAGGGAAGTCTATGGGAGGGTGGGGATTGTAAAATATAAAATTTGGATAATTGCATTTGCAATTTGTTATAACAAAGAAACCCAATAAAAATGTATTTAAAAAAGAAAGAAAGAAAGAAAGAAAGAAAGAAAGAAAGAAAGAAAGAAAGAAAGAAAGAAATAACGTAGCAAAAAATATCCCCTGCCCGCCTTTAATGTTGGTTTATTATTTAATTCTATTTGCATGGCTACTGGAGGAATGTGTTATCTGGGCAGCTTGCAAAAAGAAAAAGAAAAAAAAAGTAATAGAAAAAAATGCAAAGTTATAATACTGTATGATTAATAGAAAGCAGCCTAATTGTTTTCCCTGGCAGGGGGGGAAAAACAATTAACAGCATATCTGTGCAAAATGGGGCGCCAACATCTGCCTGCTGGTTACTTACTAAGACAAAAGGCCAGAGTTATCCACAATACACAAGAGATTGTTTGTTCTTCCTGCTTAGTTCCTGGTTCAGCATCTCCTACATCAAGGGCCAGCGAACCTTTTAAGCAGGGGCTGGTCCACTGTCCCTCAGACCTTGTGGGGGGCTGGACTATATTTGGGGCGGGGAATGAACAAATTTCACCTGCCTGCAAAGAGGCCTGAAGATGCTTCGCTTTACCTGTCCCACTTGTCGTCCCAATAGTCAGTTGGGCTTCTCCAGCCAGGCGCTGTGGCGGGATAAGGGGCTGTGTTGCTGGTGAAGACGGAAGCAGCAGCCCCGGTGGAGGAGCCACGGACGGAGGTAGGGGAACATTGTCGGAGCTTTTACCCACCACCTGCTGCTGCTTCCTGAGAGGCACCGCGGAGAAGAAGTCAGAGCCGCCCGCCAAGCCGCAAGTGGCCACAATGACCCGCCTGAACGCCGTGGGAGGAATGAAGGAGGGAGGGTGGGAGGGAAACAGGCGGCGGCGAAGAAACCGCACGAGGAAGCGGCGCAGAAAAGGGGCGCAGAGAAGGAAGGGGGTAGACTGAGGGAGAGGGAGGAGGAGCAGGAGGAAAACACAGCAGCAGCCGGTGTCACACAGTGGCACCCTGCTGAGGCAGGCAGGCGGGTGAGCTGACTCCTGCCATCAACAGCGCCCGGTGTGGGACAAGATTGCTCTGTCCCTGAGAAGAGAAGCACCGCCATGTGAGGGAAAGGGAGGGAGAGGAAAGAACGTGCGCACTGGCGATCCACACGGCGATTCCCGGACCCTCCGCGGGCTGGATCTAGAAGTCAGTTGGGCCTGATCTGGCCCACAGCCCTTAGTTTGCTGACCCATGTGTGATAGGAATTTTGAGGTCTTAGATATATGGTAATGTTCATAAGCGTACCAACCAAGCACGTACATAGATCAGCACAGGAAGACTGACCTGGAACCATTTTGATTCCTAAACTGAGCAAATGTTTTCTCTGCAAGGTCAAAGTGGGAAACCTCCCCATTGTCTCTTTCCTCACAAATCCTGTCTTAAGGGCACATTTAAGATATGAATAGGGTGTGAGCCTGTGACCTGGCCCAGGAACTAAGTATTTATCATTACAAAAGACTGGCCAGGCTCCCCAGGAAATCCAACCAAGTAACCTGCCAGACAGGAGATAAACGACAGGAGAAAAACCAACATTCAAATTTTTGTTTTAGGCTGCCTTTTTTGTGATGTAAGTATGATGTATCTGAGGGTGGTCTTGATCTACAGGGTGGCAATTTCAAAAGTCTTTATAAGGCCTTGCGCGCCATTTTTCTGGGTTCCTCTTCCTCTCCTGCAGTTGAGGGGAGCATCCTGTTGCAACAGTTTAATAAAGATCAGGCTTACTAGCTGCTTTGCTTCTCAATATTCTCTGGTTGGCCTCTGTTATCTTCTCCTACCAATAGGGAACCTATGTAAGGACTCTATATGGGCTCTTGGATACCCCATAAGGGGAAAGGGCAATTTTTGTTTACAACATATGTCGTACATTAAACAAAGCCCACCCCACCCCATCCCCTGGCCCTGCTTAAACATGACTATATTTCATTGCATGCAAGACTAGGAGACCTCTCATTCTGAACAGGGGAAAGGTTCAAAGAGCTTCTCTCTATGATTTGCAGCTCCTGATATACCATAAAACAAACTCAAATGGAAAAGCCCAGATTGTAAAAGCACAAATTATTTACGTGTTCCTGGGTGAAGTAAAAGGTCTTTGCCTGGTGCTGAAAACACCATAAAGGGGTTGCAAGGGAAACAACTCCATAAGTGGTGTGCCAACACCAATAAGGCCCTCCTTCAAGCCGAAAGCAGCACTCAGAGCAGGCCCTCTGATTAGGATCTGGAGAACCAGGCAATTTATATGTAGGTGGAGGTGAAATTCCAGGTCACCTGCTTCCAGCTCATTAAGGGCTTTCAAGGTTAAAACCATCACCTTAAACTAGGCTCAGAAATAAACAGGGAATCAGTGCAACTGACAAAGCACGGTAGCAATTTTATCGTTTTTTCTTTTTCCATTTGGTAGGCTCTGCAAACTAACGTTTTCCTTAGGGGTCTTATCTCATTCATGCTGGTGGCAGCCTGATTAGAAACAGAACGAAAGTAGGAACTGGCAGCGGGCTGCACGTTTGAGAGCTAGTTCTCAGAGATTTGGCACCCCATCCGCCTGAGATCAGGGGCGTGGATAACCAAGATTCACGCCAAGCCCAGACTACGTGGCTTCCATTCTTGACATATCTCAATAAGGACTTTGTTCCTATCTGCCTGCCTGCCACTCGTGCCTCCTCTTCAAAACACTCTCTCTTTAGAATTGATTTGTACAGCACAGAAACAATCCGCCTGAAGTGCCATCCTGGATATTTGACAATTGCATGACAGCTGTAATTATTCAGTGTTAATGTCACAATATTTCAGTATTGGAGTTCCTGGGTTTTTGTTATATCGCTCATAATGAGCTGATCAAACATGACAGGTGAGATCTAACGTGTCCATCCCTCAGCAGGGCAGATGCTATTGGCATAGCAGATTCTCCTCCACAAATGCGGTCTGGAGGGTTGAGAAGTCCATACCCTCCAATATTATTCCTCCAATGAAAATAAAGGTAAAGGTAAAGGGACCCCTGACCTTTAGGTCCAGTCGCGGACATCTCTGGGGTTGCGGCGCTCATCTTGCTTTATTGGCCGAGGGAGCCGGCGTACAGCTTCCGGGTCATGTGGCCAGCATGACTAAGCCGCTTCTAGTGAACCAGAGCAGTGCACAAAAACGCCATTTACCTTCCCGCTGGCGCGGTACCTATTTATCTACTTGCACTTTGACGTGCTTTTAAACTGCTAGGTGGGCAGGAGCAGGGACCGAGCAATGGGAGCTCACCCCGTCGTGGGGATTCGAACCGCCGACCTTCTGATCGGCAAGTCCTAGGCTCTGTGGTTTAACCCACAGCGCCACCCGTGTCCATACCCTCCAATATTATTCCTCCAATGAAAATAGAGGCGTCTTATTCCTCCTCCTCCTCCTCCTCCTCTTCCTCCTCCTCCTCCTTCTTTCCCCATCCATCTGAGTGGGTTGCTCCAGCCACTCTGGGCAGCTTCCAACATATATAAAAACAAAATACAACATTAACCTTTAAAATAACTTCCCTTCTAAAAGTTGTATAGTTACTTACCATCTTGGTTCTGGAGTCACATAACTCCATACCCTCCGACATTTCTCTTATGAAAATAGGGACATCCTAAGGAAAAGCAGGACATTCTGGGATTAAATCAGAAACCAGGACAACTTCTATAAATCTAGGACTGTCCCTGGAAAATAGGGACACTTGGGGGGTTTGGGAGTCCTCTGAAACAGATTTGGAGTGGGGGCTGCAGAAGAAGAAGGGAGAGGAAAGGATGTCCCATTGTAGGAGTGGAAGTCCACTCTTAATATATTGGATGTCACCTCTCTGGTTGGATCTAGACAGTAAAATTTTTCACATGTTCCATTCAGTGGGTGTACCATCCATATCCATGTGTACACAACAGCTGAGCTCTACACTTGTACAGTCATTCCCATGTCACGTTCAGCGAGTGTAACGTCTGTACCCCTGTGCACAACCGTTAAGCTCTGTATATCAACAAGGGTGGACTCTTTCACACAAAGCCTTTTACGTGGGTTGGGATACTTTGCACCTGTGCTCAGTGCAGCATGTGAACAAGCCTTTGGTCCATATTTAGCGTAAGACCATTGAAACCATTGGGACTTGCTCATTCAAATCCTTTTGATTTCAACGAGTCTATTCGAATAATAGACCCAATAAAAGTGTTTTAAGGTGTATTCATGGACATTATGTCATATTACTGTACTTTTACAAGTTAGGCCCATATTTTCATCCCCATGATGCTGATTTCTTCGGGGCGAGGGGGGCAGGATGCAGAGAGCACAGTGGCCATATCATTATGGGATGAGGTGTGAATCAGGACCTTTCTGGCTCATGCTCTGCACTTTGCGGTAGATCTGGAGAGAGATGGTAGAATTCTGAGACTGTAGAAGGGACTGTGCCACTTCAGTCTATAAGGGGGGTTATTGTGATTTTAAGAAAAACAAAAACCTAGCATTTCAGGGGGAGATTTTCTAGTTGAGCCGGCTTCCTATATACAAGGAAACAAGCAAAAACAAGCAAACCACGGGGGAGCATTCAACACCTCACCACACACCTGAAGTCTGAAGTGGTACAGTCACCTCTTATCATCAGAGCATCCTCACATCCACCAACATGTCACAGGGTAAAACAGGGTCGCATTTTGTACCTAAGTGCCATTATTCTTACACCGAGGGTTGCTGCTCAAGCTCCTCCCACCCCAGTTGCAAATCTTCTCTGCCTGTTGTAGGGTGCGTTCTTAGGTGCCAACTCCCTGAGGCGCTGGGTGCCCGAGCACCCACAACATTCCCCATGAATTGGCACCCACAAATTTCAGTACCGCCCATGGCCCCGGGCAACCACAGTCGCTGGGCCAAGTTGGAACTCCTGGATGCATTCATTTAATCTGCAATAGTCTGTACTGACGCAGCTTCTGAAGAGAGAGTGTTAGTCAGCATGTTGCAAGCGCGTGAGCAGCTCTCTCTCTGTGTGTCTGTCTCTCTCTGTAGGGCCAGCCCACACATGAGACCAAGTGAGGCAACAGCCTCAGGCGGCAGGATCCCCAGGGGCAGCACACCCCGATGTTGTTTTTCCTCCCCCCTCCTTGTTCCTTCACTCATCCCTTCTTCCCTTGTGGGGAGAGATAAGCCATTTGGAGGGGGGGGGGTTGCCTCAGGTGCCGAAATGTACTGGTGTGTGTGGGAAGGCACTCATGAGTGCATGTAGGTGAGCCACATTGGCGTAAAAGTGAGAAGGGGAACTGTCTGGGCTTGGGGGGCGCTGCAATATTTCCTCGGGCTCCAGCACATCCTTGCGGGCCTGACAGGCAGGGACTGCGTCTTCATAAAAGCAGCAAGTGGAGATTTCCTTAAATGACTTCCTTGGCGCACGTACACCTACCTGTGCTTGAGAATCTATCTGTATCTGGTAAGTTATGCAGCCGCAGAGCCATATAACGCTCAGGATATAATAAGAGAAGTCGCGAGGAAGTAGCAGAAGACGTCCCCAGATTCTCCCGAGATGGAGCAGCTCTGCTAGTAAATTGGTTTAGTTTTCCTAGGGCATCCTGCGAGCTCCACAGCCTGCCTGTCACCATCCAGGGTCATTACTGTGGCAGCAGAAAGCGGTACATTACAGCCTGCACCAGAAATAAAGCCAAGGTTAACTTGCCTGTGATCTGAATGCAAAAGATGCAGGGGCTGAGAGGAAGCTGCGCCAGGTATTCGCTTGCAGGAACAAAGCTCGTTCCTTTTGTCCAAATAGAACACGCCGTGTCCATAGCACAAGAGGCGATGCAAAGTTAGGGGTCCGTTAATAACTTATTCATTTATTAGACAACATATTCTTCGACCTTCCAGCTTCAGAAATGCTTGATGCAGCAACCGATGGATAGAACGATTGAACAGCAATCCCTCAACCTAACCTACACGGTCGGGTTGTTGTGGGGATAAACCAGGGAGAGGGAGGACCATATACAGTACCTTGGGCTTTCTGGAGGAAAAGTAGAATACCAAGCCTTAGAAGGAACAGTTGGGGGAGTTGGGCATGTGATGCACTGAGAGGAGATATAGATTCAGGTAGGTAGCCGTGTTGGTCTGATGTAGTCAAAATAAAAAAATTAAAAAATTAAAAAATTGTCCAGTAGCACCTTATAGACCAACTAAGTTTGTTCTGGTGTAAGCTTTCGTGTGCATGCATACCTGAAGAATTCAGAAGGTATCTGAAGAAGTGTGCATGCACACGAAAGCTTATACCAGAACAAACTTAGTTGGTCTATAAGGTGCTACTGGACAATTTTTTATATTTTTATTTTGAGAGGAGATGTGATAAGCATCTTCAGATATTTCGAGGGCTGTCACATGGAAGATGGAGGAAGATGGTTTCTCCTGCTCCAGAGGCTAAGACCCGATCCAAGGGATTCGAGTTGCAAGAAATGAGATTCCGACTCAATATAAGGAAGAATATAATGGCTCACAATGGAATGGTCTCCCTCAGGAGGTGGTGGACTCTCCTTCCTTGGAGGTTCTTAAGCAGAGGTTGGATGGCCGTCTGCCATGGATGCTTTAGCCGAGATTCCTCATTGCAGGAATGGTTGGAATTGATTATTCCAACTCTAAGATGCTATGATTGCATAAGTATCATAATAAATAAAAAGGATGCACCAACAGCAGAATATATATAAATACAAAGATGCATATCAACAAACAAGCACGGCAAGTAAATCAAAGGTTTGTTAGAAAAGAACAGTCTTCCATAGGTGATGCTGGAACAGGGGGTGACAAGAATATGTCCTGGTAATGGAAAGCTTGAGAAAATGTTCTCTGCATGCGGGCAGCCTTCTGGGGACCTCATGCCAGTGGTGGTTGGAGGTGTGTGTGGGGGGGGGATGGAGTCGGCAGATCAACAAATATAAATTTTACCTTTGTGCCATAGGCTAGTTTCTACACATAGACGCATGTCGTTCTCAGTCCTCCATCCAGGCAAACAGCAGACATGATGGGAGTGCAAGGATGCATTCCGGCCAGGCCCAAATGCCCAGGTCTCTGTGTGTATTTGTGTGGGTTCTTAGTGCTTCCTTGAGCACAACATATTCCTGTCAGGAGAGGACAACTGAAAGTGGTGGTGGCAGCTGGTACTGTGTAGTGAAGACGCAACCGGCCAGCTCTGCAAGGTAGTTGTGCAAGGAATGGCACGGGACGCTCTCCAGGGCTTCCCCCTTTTGTCACAGGCATCTCTGCTGCAACCTCTCTTGCTGGGGCGAAAGAGCCCTTGGTCTTAATGGAGGGAGGATTTGCATAGAATTGATGCTACCTATTAAAAGAAACAAAGGACTCACCAGTGTTTTAAATCAAGTCAAGTAACCTTTATTGGCATCACATTCAGAATACATTCAGAATAGATAGGCCAGTGCGATCTCGTCGCCACCCCAACGACACAGTCACCCGCCAAAGGGCAGAAGAGGCGAGCAATCCACCTCATCTCTGTGGGTTTCCAGCAACGACAGGATCCTGTAGTGTACTTTGGCGACAAAAAATCAAATAGAGGAACTTAGCTACTGTCTTGGTGAGCTCCTGGTCTCTCTCCTGTAATAAGAAGGGCATAACCTCCGTCTCTGGTTTCCATGTTGGAATACATAGATAGAAATTGTTGGTGAAGATCATCATACATTTTCCAGTGTCTTAATATTGGGGGAGATTTGACTGTGACCACACAAGGATTTACTTGCCATTCCTGCCCCCCCAGCTGTCTTGGCTCCATGCTGTGTCTGTATTATTTATTAATCCTAACTAAACCATCTTCTTAGCTCAGTTGGTTAGAGTGTGGTGGTGCTCAGAACGCCAAGGTTGCAGGTTCGAATCCTGTGTGGGATATTTCTGCATTACAGGATGTTGACTTGATGATCCTCAGGGTCGCTTCTGACTCTACAATTCTGTGATTCTCTATCTGGAGCTCAAGGTCAGCTGAGGCCCCTGCTCTACAGAACACCGAGGTACGTGATTCATCCAGAACCTATTAACATAACATCTATACTGTTCATATTTGTTTCTGGGCTGCTTGTCAGCCCAAATCCCTCAAAGCAGCTCCCGCTAATTAAAAAGAAAAGCAACCATAAAAAGATAATGAGAACCAAACTCAGTCAAAGCACAATAAACAAGCACAACGACAGGGCTGGCCAAAGACGTTTTGCCACCTAGAGCCATCCTCTCTGACCACTGGGCATGCTGGCCGGGGCTGATACGAGTTGGCCCCCAGCAATGTCTGGAGGGTCATAGCTGTCCCACCCCCACGCTGAGCCTGACACTTTCCTACCTTTACTCGCAATGTTGCCTCAATGAGACAATATGGCCACATTCACCCCATGCATTCAAGGCACTATGATGCCACTTTAAACAGCCATGATGGCTTCCCCCAAAACTGCGTATTTCTTTGTATGCCAACTTGGTGAAGAGCGGTTAAGAATACTTATAAATTAAATATATACATAAGGTATCACCACCTCTGAAACTGAGCTCTACTCTCCCAGAAATATGTGTCTTCTAATGCAAACTTGCCCCCCCCCATGCATGCATTTTTGTATACACTGGAGAGCTGCATCGCAAAATTCGGAGAAGTGTGGACTTGGAAAAGATCGCTGCATTTCGTTCCACATGTTGTTGTTGTTTAGTCGTTTAGTCATGTCCGACTCTTCGTGACCCCAAGGACCAGAGCACACCAGGCACTCCTGTCTTCCACTGCCTCCCACAGTTTGGTCAAACTCATGTTTGTAGCTTCGAGAACACCGTCCAACCACCTCGTCCTCTGTCGTCCCCTTCTCCTTGTGCCCTCCATCTTTCCCAACATCAGGGTCTTTTCCAGGGAGTCTTCTCTTCTCATGAGGTGGCCAAAGTATTGAAGCCTCAGCTTCAGAATCTGTCCTTCCAGTGAGCACTCAGGGCTCATTTCCTTCAGAATGGATTCGTTCCACATATTGGTTCCAAATGTTTGAACTGGGTATTTTCTCATAGGAGATGTGAACAAAATCAATTCCATGCCCCATCCCTCCCCACAGCCCACCCTGCAGCATCTTTTCCAACCCAATGCCACTGACAGCTGGTGCTGCTGATTGACAGGAGGAAGAAGAGGAGCAGCCCAGGAGTGACGGCCCACCTACTTCCTCAGCAGAGCTCCAGAAACCGCCATCACCATCACCAACATATGCGGGACAGAGCTTTGAGCTTTGCAGCACCTCTTTCCCAAACAGATGCATTGCAACTGATGCTCTTGAAAAGAAAAAAGGAGGGGGGGGGGATGATTTTCTTTTGGAACTGTTTATGGCTTAGTCTAATGTCATTTATTTTTTGGGCTGTCTTATATCCCTCGAACTGTTTGATTTCCTGAGATAGTGAGCCTCTTGGAGACAGAACTCTCAACGTTTAGAAGAACTGCGGTAAGCCTGTCCGACCCCATGGAATACGGGAAAGGAAGCACTCATTTGAATGAGAGAAAATAAAGAGCTATACTCAGGAACGCACCCCAGGGTGTGTCTAAAAACCTGCCCTGGCCACCCCAGGGCCAAATTAAACACTAGGTCAAATGCATTGTTACGTTTTTTTGAAAATGCAACCAGCAGCTTCTGGGGAGGAGGGAAGGAGGGCAGATATTTATTGGGATCACAGCAGGCCAAAAGGGGTTATTCAAACCCTCTCCCTGTCCTGCTATGCTCTTGGTGAAGATTGCTCCTCTGAAGCTGCTATTTACAATGGGAGGAAATCCACACCCACCCTTTTGGCACCAGTGATCTGGGATGAGAGGCAGACTTTGCTCCCTCCTGAGTGTCTCTCAGATTGCAGGCTGCTTCCTTTGTCCCACAGAAAGCAATGGAACCCGGATCGATATTGTTGACATTCCATTCAGGCAAGAGTCTTTCCAAGTCTTCCCTGGAGATGCCGGGGCCTGGACCTGGGGCCTTAAGCAGATTGCTCAATCCCTGAACCTCAGTCCTTCTGAGATATCCTTGCCCTGAATTCTGGCATGACAGCAGAGTGTGGCAGACCCTGGAATCTGGGGCTTTTAAGACTGCAGCCAGCAGAGAGCAGCGTGGGAGCTGGCTGTTTCCATACAGAAGATAATGGCGCTATTAATTTGCAAAACGCTTTGAGATCTTTATTGACTCTATGCTTGCAAGGAGAGACTTTCTTCAGAAGGGGTAGAACTAACAGAAATTATATTTTATCGCACCCTAGCAACAGGAGACTGCGAGCGGGGAGAAAACCTGAGCAAAATTAACCCAACACACACACACACACACACAGAGAGAGAGAGAGAGAGAGAGAGAGAGAGAGAGAGAGAGAGAATTGCTGCTTTCACCAGAGGTGCAATTCTGAAGCCTTTTTTGAAGCGAATTCTCTGGTGGATTCTCAGGTGAAACATCTGAGATATTCTTAAGGCAGCAAAATGTGTTTCGGCAGTGTAACCATGCAAATAAGGCAGGACTCAGACATAATACACCAAAGAGCACTCACTGCACCACAAACATGCAGCAATTGCCGTTCTTGCTGCTGCCTCGAGCAGACTGGGAAATCAAATGTGGATATGGCCCCACTCATTCGTCTCCTGCTTTCAGTGATCTCCCCTTTTATTTTATGTTTTGGGATGTGAATAGATGCTAGGAGAGGATATATTTATAAAATATTATCTTTCCTTCCTCATGTTTGCGAGTTCAGCAGAGTGCCACCCCTTTGCATCTTAAAGAGAAGCTTGGATAGGCTAGTTTTAGCCTTTTTGTTTTAAGTAATCTAGGATATTTTAAGGCAGACTGGATTTTCCCGGTGTTTCCCCCTTTTCTCCCCCCTTAAAACAATAACCACACAAACAGTTTTGTAAAAGGTAAGAATAACATTTCCTCATTCAGAATACTTGTCGAAGAGTAACAGGTACAGCAGTTTTGTCCAGGCAGGCTTAAAATGGTAATTCAGTTCAGGTCTAAGTTTGGAGCTCAGACTAGGCAGATGTTGCCACATTGCTGGCAGAGTGGAAAGAGATGGGAAAAGGTTGTGCCCTGGCAGGTAGGAGAAAATATGGCTATGCCCTCCCACTGTCAGGGCACAGTGGGAGACACTCTCTAGTAAGTTTACAGGGAAACTCTGTGAGCTTCAGTTCTTACCATGTGCCTGTCTAGTAAAATGTGAATTGTTGGTTTGCCTGTGTTTTAAATATCCCACATTATGTGCAACTTTAGCTGAAAGCCCACATAGGTTTCTAGTGAAATAAAAAATTTAAGGTCATATATATATATATATATATATATATATATATATAATGTTCATAAATGTACCAACCAATCGCATACATAGATGTGTGGACCACATGTCTGGAGCAGCACAGGAAGACCACCCTGAAACCATTTTGACTCCCAAACTGACCAAATGTTTTCTCTGCAAGGAGGGAGGGGGTGGGGGAGCCTTCCCATTGTCTCAGGAATTAAGTGATTACCATCTCAAAGGAATGGGCAGACTACCAGGAAAGGCAATCAGATAAGGCATTATCAGATAACCTGGCATTATCGGATAACCTGGCAGACAGGAACAACAACATTCAAATTTCTGTGGTAGACCACCTTTTCTGTAATGTAGGTATGATGTTTGTGGGGGGTGGTCTTGGGTTACACCCCTTCTGTGATGTATGGAGGGGTGGTCTTGAGCTCCAGGGCAGGGAATTTAAAATGGCTATATAAGGGCGGGCACACCTTGGTTCTGGGTCCTCCTCCGTCCTCCTGCGTGTCAGGGGAGCACCCTGTTGCAACAGCTTTAGTACAGATCAGGCTTACTAGCTGCTTTGCTTCTCAATATTCTCTAGTTGGCCTCTGTTATTTTCTCCGACCGATGGAGAACCTACAGAAGACTCTGTAAGGGCTCTTGTGTCCCCCATAAGGGAACAAGGGCAGGTTTTTGTTTATTACACTAGTCCATAACAAAAGGTCCTAGGTCATTGCCCACATACACCTATGATAGTATGTCGTGTCACATCAATGGCCTAATGGAAACTATCGTACTTCCTCTCTCTGTGTCACATAGTGGGGGCGTTTCTGAGTTGTCACCAGCAGGACTGGGCAGTGGTGATTTATTTCCCCAGGTGATTTCGTGCCCCTTTAAATACGCTTAAATTCTTTATAGGGGACAGAGCACAACCAGGAATCTGGCTGGCTGCCTTGCATAGGCAGCCCAAGCACCCAGCACAAATACAGTTCCCAGATAAATTGGTCACCAGTCATGCAAACAAATGTCGTGACCCATAGACTGCATCTTCATTCTGTTGGAGAAGGTATCATGGGGTCAGTAAGTAATTAAAACTTGCACCTTAAAAGATGCATTTTAAAATGTACTGCTGCAGGCTTCAATCAGTAGGTTAATAATCCAAAGATAGCAATCTTATCTAAAGCTTGATTCATTAGTGGGGGCAAACATTAATTGCAGGAGATTAAAGGGCAACGCTCTTCCTTTCTTTGAGGATTTATTTCTCTGTCTCGGGATGGTAGCTGTAACAAGAGAATGGAAAATAAAATATTAACAATGCCCTTCTGTCTAATAGTGAGCAGTAGCTTTCATTTATTACATTGAGATTTTAAGGAAGCACCTTGCTAGACCAGATTTAAAGGTAAAGGTAAAGGGACCCCTGACCATTAGGTCCAGTCGTGACCGACTCTGGGGTTGCAGCACTCATCTCGCTTTATTGGCTGAGGGAGTCGGCGTACAGCTTCCGGGTCATGTGGCCAGCATGACTAAGCCGCTTCTGGCGAACCAGAGCAGTGCACGGAAACGCCGTTTACCTTCCCGCTGGAGTGGTACCTATTTATCTACTTGCACTTTGACGTGCTTTCGAACTGCTAGGTTGGCATGAGCAGGGACCGAACAACGGGAGCTAACCCCGTCGCGGGGATTCAAACTGCCGACCTTCTGATCAGCAAGTCCTAGGCTCTGTGGTTTAGGGCCCGTCAATTCAGGCAGCTGCCTTCAGGCACCAGGCCCATTGGCAAACCAACTCTGCGTCACAAAGATGTCTGTAAACGTGACATGAAGGCTGGCAACATCAACCCGGAGGTGTGGGAATCCCTTGCAGGTGACTGTCATGCCTAGAGACAGGCAGTCAAGTTGTGCGTCCACGGCAGAAATGACCACTGGGAGGAGCCCAGAGAGAAGAAACGCCATGGTGCATCCGCAGCAGCACAACCGGATGCCTTCATCTGCCCCAGCTGCAACAAAACATGTCTCTCTTGCACTGGTCTCTACAGCCACAGCAGGCGCTGCAACCTCCCAATCGTTTGGCCTCACCCCTAAAGGCTCACGTCTCCAATGTCACGCCAGACAGATGGATGCCAACAACTTTAGCATACTATTTCAAAGAGAAGCCACTGAGATGCATTCAGAAAACTGGCACGTCTGTCAATAGTCTTTCCCTCTTGTATACATGTGCTTCCTGGCGGCTCTTTGTTGTGGGGTTGGTGCTTCTTGTGTGTGCAACCTTTTTGCAATTTGCCTTAATACAGAGCGTTTTTGCATGTTATTTTCTTGAATATGTATATGCACGGTTTATTAACTGCATTTTTTGGGGGGTACACATTAATTGGCTAGAGAATTGCATTGCTAAATTCAGAAAAGGGCAACTTTTGAAGGACAGCTGTGTTTCAGTTCACATAGCGATTGGGCAGAATGTGAATTGGGGAGGTTTGCCTTTAAATGCAAGCTGAATCAAATTTATGGGTGGCTCACCCCCAGGGAGGTGCACTCTGCAGTTTACTGCTGTCGTTTGTTAAAGCTGCTGAGAACAGTAGCAACTATGTAAAGGATAAACTACAGTTCCCAGGATTCTTCGGGGGAAATCATGTGCCTTCAGGAGCCTCCCTGGGCTCCTTTGGGAGGAAGAGCAGGATATAAATTTAGTGAACTATATTAAAATATGTAGCTTTGTCTGTGTTAAGAATGGGGTGTCTCCAACAACCCCCATCATTCTGAGGTCCAGCTTCAAGGGCCTTCTGGTGGTTCCCTCCCTGCAAGAAGTGAGGTTACAGGGAACCAGGCAGAGGACCTTCTTGGTAGTGGCGCCTGCCCTGTGGAACGCCCTCCCAGCAGATGTCAAGACAATAAACAACTATCTGACTTTTAGAAGACATCTGAAGGCAGCCCTGTTTAGGGAAGTTTTTAATGTTTGATGTTTTATTCTGTTTTTATGTGTGTTGGAAGATGCCCAGAGTGGCTGGGGAAACTCAGCTGGATGGGCGGTGTATAAGTAATAAATATTATTATTATTGTTATGTATTGAAGTTCTCACCCTGGGCCAGCAGGGGGATACTGTAGATAGTTTTCACTCAGGTCCACATATGCAAATAAGGAATTGAAAGTGACGTTCAGTGATTGGATAGTTACAGAAAGTTGTTACTGTTGCTTTGTAGCTGAGCTCTATATAAGCTGGTTGGCTGAACCCTTCAGCCCAGTTCTGTTCTGGGCCTGTGAATAAACAAGAGCTGTTTGAAGAATCGCTGTGTCGTCTGATATGTTAACCCTCAACTTAACAATTATTATTATTATTATTATTATTATTATTATTATTATTTTAAGAATGTCAAATCCTTCATCTTGAATAAAGTATTGAAACTGAATCAAAATAATCATGAAGAGAGAGGAGAATATATGTTTTTTCTATGGAAAAGATAGAGGTTTTGATGTAGTATTATCAGCTAGGCTTACGTGGAAGAGACAGTTCTAGTTGTTTGTATGCTTGCTTCTTGCATTCCACTTTTCTTACCTTCTGAGGTTGAAAAACTGACAATCTTTAGATGCCTAAGAAGACTCATCTTCTTGCTATGCAGTGCATATAACTCAAGATTTACCTTGATCCCCCTTTGCTGTCACTTGTTTTCTCTTCTGCAATCCCCACTATGTAGGTTGCTGTGGCTTCCTAGGACTGTAGCTCTGGTGATATTTAATTTTTTCTTTTACAAAGTGATCACTTCATGACACTTAATTGCTAAAAAGAGGGGTAAAGGTAAAGGGACCCCTGACCATTAGGTCCAGTCGTGGCCGACTCTGGGGTTGTGGCGCTCATCTTGCTGTATTGGCCGAGGGAGCCGGCGGACAGCTTCCGGGTCATGTGGCCAGCATGACTAAGCCGCTTCTGGTGAACCAGAGCAGCGCACGGAAACACTGTTTACCTTCCCGCCGGAGCGGTACCTATTTATCTACTTGTACTTTGACGTGCTTTCAAAATGCTAGGTGGGCAGGAGCAGGGACCGAGCAACAGGAGCTCACCCCATCACGGGGATTCGAACTGCCGACCTTCTGATCGGCAAGTCCTAGGCTCTGTGGTTTAACCCACAGCGCCACCTGCATCCCAAAAAGAGGGGTAAGCTGGGCCTTTTGAGTCTGTTTGGAAGTCATGGGCTCAAGCTTCAGATTTTGTGTGAGCTAGGTTTTTGTTTTTTAAAAAAGTTTTTATAAAAATTTGTGAATTATAAAAAGAAAGAGAAATTTTTACATACAAACAAACAGGAATGATTGAGGGGGAGGCACTCAAGTCAAATGTAGCGTAAGATGCAGCAACAGAAGACAAAACAATTGCAACATTTTTCACGCAAGAAGGCGTTTTCTCAAACAGAGCAATTCACATGCAGACTTGTCAGGTGAAAAAGAACGAAGGAATGAAGAGTTAACAGCATTGTTTTCCATTGCTTCCCAGGTACTAGTTGTCCAACAGACATATAAAGTGCATATGTCTGCCTAAACTCCACAGTTTTGTGGGAATGTAGAAAACCCACATCTAAACAATGGTTCCTGGAGAATCCCCGCTTTCGATTTGAAAAGAGTAAGTTTCTAGGTCTTATGATGGCGATGATTTTCTTTGTTTGGATGCCATGCCCCACCACTGTCCACTGAAAAAAACTACTCTTTAGTGCTAAATCAGAACAAACAGCAAACCCAATTACCATTTGTCCTGTTAAAGGTCAGATTTCCGGGGGTGGTGGTGACAGGGCAAACAGGGGTGTGGATAAGCCCTGAGCCACAGATGGGGAACCCAGGGGCCTTCAGAAGTTGTTGAACTTCAACTGCTATCCACCTCGGTGTCAGGGACTGAGCAGAGGAGGAAAGGTGGAGACCGCCTCCCCATCCTGACCCTTCCAGGGAGGAGGAAGAGGAAGACAGTATAGATTTACAGCAGGGGTTTGAGGGAGGTCACAGCTCAGAGGCAGATGAGGGGGAAAGTTGGGCAATAATGGGAGAGCCAAGAGCAACACCTGCTGCCGTGTCATTGTGACGTTAACATATGAGAGTGCTGGAAGTGACCATCAAAAGTGTGAAAGGATCCTTGAACATTGTGGCAGATGCCTTATCACAAAAACCAGAGAGTGAAGGATGAACAGAGACAATCAACAATTTACTTGTTTATGTATGTATATATGTATATGTGTGTGTATATGTATATATATATATATATATTTATATATATGAAAAAAACAAAACAAAACACAAAACTGTTTGATCAGGAGTGTAACTTTAAGAAGTTAACTCTCCTGAATTGAAACTTCTTAAGGGGGGAGGTATGTGACGTTAACATATGAGAGTGCTGGAGGTGAAATAGTTAAACAGGTTACCCAATCAGAACCCAGGGGGGTGGAGTCAGAGGGACTATAAAACCAGCTCTGGGAGGGGCGAAGGAGGAGTTCATTGGGAGTTGGGTGGTTGGTTGGAGTGGGAGTGAATTGGAATACAGTCTGGGGGTAGGTTGAGTTTGTGTAGCGAAATAAGCTGAGTCAGGAACAGTTAGGGGCTAGGAAGACAAGTAAATATCTGAGAGGTGGTTTAGTGAGTGAGAGCAGGTAGCGGAAGTTATAGGTCTGGATAGGCACCCCATGATTGTAATGGACCGATACCGTTTATGAAACCACTCGCTTGTTAAACTGCAATAAATAAACAATTTAACCCTGACTGGACTCAATATTGTACCAGGTAGGGCCTGGGTGGTGTCAGCGAGAAATAAAGTGGTGGCCCAGGGATCAATAGACGGTGAAACGTCCGGGGACCCTGTGTGATCGCCGCAGTCATTAGAAAGCATTCCAGACCCTCCATCTCCCAGAACCCGGTGAGCCTTAAAAGTAGGAGAGCAAAGAGCTCAAAGGCAGAGGGCACGTAGCAGCACCCGTAGAAGTGACGAATGAGAAATTGGGAGAGACGGGGGGGGGGGGGAGATTCACACGGGACAATGCCATTATCCAAGAGGCAGGGTTCTATAGCCTCTCTCTCTAAGGATTGGAATAAAAAAGGACTGTAACCAACTTTCCCTTGTCTTTATACTTTCCTGGGCATCCAGCCAGGAGCCTCTGACAGCATCCTGACACCCAGCCAGCACCATCCCAAGAGCTACAGGTCCCTCATCCCCGCCGGAGCTGAAACCAGGTTTAAATTAAGTCCTGTTGGGAGGTGCCTGGCCTAAGAGCTCAGCAAGTACAGCAATGGGCAGAAAGAAGCACTCCGGCCTCTGCCAGGTGGCACATCTGAAACTCTTAAGGAAGGGGCTGATGTATGCAGTGCGAGCATCCTACAGTGCCACAGAACCACCGGATGCCTAAAAATAGAACACAAAAGTTGTAGGGGTTTGCACATAAATGGTCCATAAATCTGGGCTGGAACGATCGCTATAATTCTAGTGATGAGCCACTAGACAGGACCAGGAGAACAAGCAGATGCGGAGATGGTTGGAAGCAGCTGAAGATGCTGCATTGAATTTTCCCCAAGGTAAATTTTCATCTGGAGGTGACCCATCGCTCAGATTTTAAGGATTATTTAGTACCTTAGCTGACGGAAGGATCTCGGGGCTTGTGAAATCATTTGTAAAGCTTTTGGATCTGTAGATAAATGACGGCTGGGGGGCTGGGGGCTGTTGTAATTATCCTCCTTAATGCCAGCGTGAAAAGCCCTGGCAAGTCAGTAGATTAGAAGCAATGATCATGTAGATTACAGATTCTGGCCAAGGAGGATTTATGCAAAGTGTCTTTGTGTTGCTGCTGCTACTGAAGGAGGAAAGAAAAATGTCCACATATTTGGAACGGAATTTGCAAACTCCAGTATGCACCGTTCTTCATTTTTATCTGTGATCTCTGCCATTGTTGTTTTCGAAATGCATTTTTAATGTTATGCGTCCTTTATGTTTGGGGGTTTTTTGCATTTTTTTAATAAAAAAAGCATTGTGCTTTTGTTGTGAGCTGCCCTGCGTGGTGTATGAGCATTAGAGAGGTAGGGGATACTATTTTGAGCAGAGGGTTATAAATTACCGCATTTTTCCCTCTATAGGACGCATTTTCCCCCCTCCAAAAATGAAGGGGAAATGTTTGTGCGTCCTATGGAGCGAATGCAGGCTCCTTGGCTTCAGCGAAAGCAATGCGAAGCCTCCGAAGCGCAGAGGGAGCGCTCCCTCCGTGCTCCGGAGGCTACACATTGCTTTCGCTGAAGCCTGGAGAGCGAGAGGGGTCGGTGCGCAGTGACCCCTCTCGCTCTCCAGGCTTCAGGGATAGCTGCCTGAAGCCTTTGGAGCGCAGTGGTACCTTGCACTGCGCTCCAAAGGCTTCGGGGTTAGCTGCGCAAAGCCTCCACAGGGCAGCCGGGTGAAGGCACCCCGTTGCCCTGCGGAGGCTTGAAAGGCTGTCCCCGAAGCCAGAACAGCGAGACGGAGTGCTGCGCAGCGTCTCGCTGTTCTAGCTTGGGGATGCCGGGGCTTTATGGGGAAACCCCGGGCTTCCCCCTTCCCCCGACACTCATTTGATTCAAAATATTTTTTACTTGTTTTCCTCCTCTAAAAACTAGGTGCGTCCTTTGCTTGGGTGCATCCTATAGAGCGAAAAATAGGGTATAGTTTCTGGGAAACACTGGCCTGAGAGTGCTCCAAAGAACAGCCTTTACCAAAGGTGTGATGGGGATGTGGGGGGCGCTGTGGTCTAAACCACTGAGCCTTTTGGGTTTGCCAATCAGAAGGTCAGCGGTTCGAATCCCCATGATGGGGTGAGCTCCCATTGCTCTGTCCCAGCTCCTGCCAACCTAGCAGTTCAAAAGCTCACCAGGATGGTAAATGGTGTTTCCGTGTACTCTGGTTTCTGTCACGGTGTTCCATTGCGCCAGAAGCGATTTATTCATGCTGGCCACATGACCTGGAAACCTGTCTGTCGACAAATTTCAGCTCCCTCGGCCTGAAAGCGATATGAGCACCACAACCCCATAGTCACCTTTGACTGGACTTAACTGTCCAGGGGTCCTTTACCTTTACCTTTACCATGGGCTTTGAAGACGCTCAAACTTAGGGAGAAAAGGAGGAATGTGCTAAGAGGAAGGCACACTTGGCACACTGTGTAATCAACTTGAAGGGTCTGCAAATATGTGCCACCAAGTGGTCTATGGAGTATCCTGGTTCCTGGACTTTTAGGAAGATGAGGATCTCACTTCTCATGCTTCGGAATTCCTCCGCAGGACACACTTGCTTAGAAGAATGATTTGAAAGCTCCCCACAGATCATAATGTGCAGTGATCACCCAAATGCAAATTGGGTATACTTGGTTTTTTGTTCGCCCATGCAGGGAAAAATGTCTTGTGTGAAGGTTCTCTTACAGAGATGGGAATAGCTTTATTTCTGAAGCAATCTATGTTTTAATTTCAATGTAGGATGCCACTCTTGTGAAAGGAACCAAATCTCCAAGCTTTGGAGCAACAATCAACCCCACACCTGAAGTGTGCCAGGAGTGGAAGGATATGTAAATTTCACATTATCATTGGCTAGGAGTTTCATAGCTACTGCTTCAATAAATATAATGCACTCTCCTGTGTGCAAATGTTTCCCTGGTTGCTTGTCTGTCTGGCTTCAAGCAACTTCACCTCTTCCTTCCCTTTCTCCTTTCCCCTCTTTTCTGCAGGAGCTCCAGAACTTCTGCCTCTCAGTGCTTATTTGGACCAGTGGAGGGGGATAAATTAGAAAATGGATTGCCAACAAGGTCCCACAGGTGGCAATAAGTCCAAAAGTCCATATGAAGTACATATGATGTCTAGGTAAATATCCCCTTTAAAGACCCCAGTGCAGGAGAGACTGGATGTGTGCACACTCCTGTTTACTCTCTGTGTAGTGTGCTCCTGCTGCCGGTTTTGGAAGCAGTGTGCACATGGCTGTCAGGGAGGAATGGTGGAGACCTTCTCCCCAGCCTGACCCTTCCAGAGAAGAAGAAGACAGTTCAGAATTACAACAGGGGTTTGAGGGAGATCACAGCTCAGAGGCCGATGAGGGGGAAAGCTGGGAAATAATGGGAGAGGAGGAAGCAGCAGCAGTGGAGGGGGAGGGACAGCTGACGGACACAGTGTCTTTAGAAAGCATTCCAGACCACCCCCCATCCCTTTTGCGATCAACTATGGACGCTGGTGGCGCTGTGGGTGGGCGCAGAGGATTTGCCGCAAAGGGGTGAGATCCCGTTGCTCGGTCCCAGCTCCTGCCAACCTAGCAGTTCGAAACCATGCCAAAAAGTGCAAGTAGATAAATAGGTACCGCTGCAGTGGGAAGGTAAACAACGTTTCCATGAGCTGCTCTGGTTCGCCAGAAGCGGCTTAGTCATGTTGGCCACATGACCTGGAAGTTGTACGCCGGCTGAAGGGAATGAAGGGAACGCAGTGGATGTAGCCTACCTTGATTTCAGCAAGGCATTTGACAAGGTGCCCCATGATATTCTTGTAAAGAAGCTGGTAAAATGCGGTCTTGACTATGCTACCACTCAGTGGATTTGTAACTGGCTGACTGACCGAACCCAAAGGGTGCTCATCAATGGTTCCTCTTCATCCTGGAGAAGAGTGACTAGTGGGGTGCCACAGGGTTCTGTCTTGGGCCCGGTCTTATTCAACATCTTTATCAACGACTTGGATGATGGACTCAAGGGCATCCTGATCAAATTTGCAGATGACACCAAACTGGGAGGGGTGGCTAACACCCCAGAGGACAGGATCACACTTCAAAACGACCTTGACAGATTAGAGAACTGGGCAAAAACAAACAAGATGAATTTTAACAGGGAGAAATGTAAAGTATTGCACTTGGGCAAAAAAAATGAGAGGCACAAATACAAGATGGGGGACACCTGGCTTGAGAGCAGTACATGTGAAAAGGATCTAGGAGTCTTGGTTGACCACAAACTTGACATGAGCCAACAGTGTGACGCGGCAGCTAAAAAAGCCAATGCAATTCTGGGCTGCATCAATAGGAGTATAGCATCTAGATCAAGGGAAGTAATAGTGCCACTGTATTCTGCTCTGGTCAGACCTCACCTGGAGTACTGTGTTCAGTTCTGGGCACCACAGTTCAAGAAGAACACTGACAAACTGGACCGTGTCCAGAGGAGGGCAACCAAAATGGCCAAAGGCCTGGAAACGATGCCTTATGAGGAACGGCTAAGGGAGCTGGGCATGTTTAGCCTGGAGAAGAGGAGGTTAAGGGGTGATATGATAGCCATGTTCAAATATATAAAAGGATGTCACATAGAGCAGGGAGAAAGGTTGTTTTCTGCTGCTCCAGAGAAGCGGACACGGAGCAATGGATCCGAACTACAAGAAAGAAGATTCCACCTAAACATTAGGAAGAACTTCCTGACAGTAAGAGCTGTTTGACAGTGGAATTTGCTGCCAAGGAGTGTGTTGGAGTCTCCTTCTTTGGAGGTCTTTAAGCAGAGGCTTGACAACCATATGTCAGGAGTGCTCTGATGGTGTTTCCTGCTTGGCAGGGGGTTGGACTCGATGGCCCTTGTGGTCTCTTCCAACTCTATGATTCTATGAGTCTATGATTCCCTTGGCCAATAAAGCGAGATGAGCGCCACAACCCCAGAGTCGGCCACGACTGGACCTAATGGTCAGGGGTCCCTTTACCATTATGGTCCCAAAATCCTTTCCTCATGTGCTGCTTCCAAAATATATCCCATCATATACATGTGTTGTTGCCCAAATGCAAGACTTTGTATTTGTCCTTGTTGAACTCCATTCTGTCCATTTCAGCCCAGTTTCCCTTTCTGTCCATGCTGTTTTGAATTTCATTCCTATCTTCTGCGGCATTCCCTGTTTTTTGTGTGATATGCGGGTTTGATAAGGGTCCCTTCAACAACTGCTTTCATCTAAGAAGAGAAGAAGAAGAGTTTGGATTTGATATCCTGCTTTATCACTACCTGAAGGAGTCTCAAAGCGGCTAACATTCTCCTTTCCCTTCCTCCCCCACAACAAACACTCTGTGAGGTGAGTGGGGCTGAGAGACTTCAGAGAAGTGTGACTGGCCCAAGGTCACCCAGCAGCTGCATGTGGAGGAGCGGGGAATCGAACCCAGTTCACCATATTACGAGTCCACCGCTCTTAACCACTACACCACACTGGCTCTCAGTAATCTAAGTAATTAATGAAAATATTACTAGGCTCTGAGTAGCGGCACCCCACTCAGTGCCTCTCTCCAGTTTGATGAGGAACCACTGATGCCCACTTTCCAAGTATGATTTTCTCTCCAGCTGCGAATCAACCGAAGGGTATTATTGTCTGGCTCACATTTCACCAGCTTGCTAATGCCATGGGACATTTAGCTGCCCAACACTGACTTATCATTTTTGTGGACATCTAAAGGTCAGACCTCCCCCACAAGGACTCCAGCCCTACTTCCTGCTAATTCTGGCACATTGTCGTAGCCGAACAGCTGCGATCCTAGGCAGAAACCTAGGAATGGCATTCCAATCTTTCCAGAGAAGAGCTGGACTATAGAACAAGTATTCTCTCAAGTGACCTGGTTTTAGGACCGATGAAAGGATGTACTGTTTCACACAGCATGCTGGTGGTGGGCGGGGCAAAAGGGAAAAGTGGATGGGGCAATAAAATGTGCTTTACCTTTCTGTAGTAGCCTAGTGAAAGTGAGGAGGAATTAAAGAACCTTTTAATGAGGGTGAAAGAGGAGAGCGCAAAATATGGTCTGAAGCTCAGCATCAAAAAACGAAGATCATGGCCACTGGTCCCATCACCTCCTGGCAAATAGAAAGGGAAGAAATGGAGGCAGTGAGAGATTTTACTTTCTTGGGCTCCATGATCACTGCAGATGGTGACAGCAGCCACGAAATTAAAATACACCTGCTTCTTGGGAGAAAAGCAATGACAAACCTAAACAGCATCTTAAAAAGCAGAGACATCACCTTGCCGACAAAGGTCCGTATAGTTAAAGCTATGGTTTTCCCAGTAGTGATGTATGGAAGTGAGAGCTGGACCATAAAGAAGGCTGATCGCCGAAGAATTGATGCTTTGGAATTATGGTGCTGGAGGAGACTCTTGAGAGTCCCATGGACTACAAGAAGATCAAACCTATCAATTCTTAAGGAAATCAGCCCTGAATGCTCACTGGAAGGACAGATCCTGAAGGTGATGCTCCAATACTTTGGCTACCACATGAGAAGAGAAGACTCCCTGGAAAAGACCCTGAAGTTGGGAAAGATGGAGGGCACAAGGAGAAGGGGACGACAGAGGACGAGATGGTTGGACAGTGTTCTCGAAGCTACCAGCATGAGTTTGACCAAACTGCGGGAGGCAGTGGAAGACAGGAGTGCCTGGCGTGTTCTGGTCCATGGGGTCACGAAGAGTCAGACACGACTAAACAACAACAAGTAGCCTAGTTTCCACACATGCACTCCCACGCCCCTCTCTCCATCCAGAGGCGTGAACAGAATTCCAATGCACATTCCAGCCAAAGCCTGTGGAGAAGGGCCAGTGAGGATGTGTGGCTTGGGGAAAGGGGGCTCCCCTAGCCCACCACAGCTGAAGAAGGTATACGTCTGTGAGTCAAGTCTTTATTGACAAAAGAAGCACTTAAGGTGACTCCCGTGGTGCTCTAGATGCACACGCAAATGTACACGCACACACACGGCTCTAGTCGCTAGACAGCTGTCCTCCATAAATCTGCACCCTGCAGAGCAGTTGCGCCAATAATGAGACCCCCACCCCTCTGCAGCTTATATACCCTCCCCTAATACTTCTTCTGCATGGAAAGTTGTTGGGGACTAGTTGGATGCAGAGGAATGGTGGGGGGAACCAGCTGGGGAACTACAAAGGGAAGAAGGCTCAGAGCTCAGAGCTCAGGGATTGTTGACGGGGCAAACTGAAACAGTAGCTTAGTGAGCTGGCAGAGTCTGTGGCAGAGAGAGGTCCAGAATCAGAGGCAGAAGCTGAAGCAGGAGAGGAAGGAGGCCAAGAGGCAGAGCTGAATACAGCTGGTGAAGAGCCATGGGAGTCTCTCCTCCTGCTGTGACCAGCTTCCCTCTCCTCCTCATCTCTCAGGACCAGAAGAAGCATGAAAAGGGCAGAAGAGAGATTGGCTTCACGCAGGCGCAGTCTCCGATTGCTTGAAAAAAGCCCTGGAGAGGCGGGGGCTTAGATGGCTGTGGGGAGGAGGGGACTTTCAGTCGCGGCAACTGATTTTCATGGAGGAAGAGCACAGGGAATGAACTGCTCTGCTCACTAAGCCTGACACTCAGTGAAGTCTGCGGAGATGGTGTTTTTACTAATAAAAAGTGAACTTCAACCTGCATGGTGTAATTTAGGGCTGACTTGCTGTTTCCACTTCAAGCCCCTCCTGGTTCTAGGAGACAGCAGGTCCGGGGAAGGCCTAGTGACCTGTCTGCCGCCTGAACGGCCTCTTCTTCTTCCACCGCATCCTATGCACCTTCCTCCATCTTGGACTGCCCTGATTCTCTTCCCTCCGCCTGCCCTGGCTCCTGCCTTGCGAATGGCGTCAAACCCCATGAAGCGCTGGCTCCCTCTCCTGGGTCACTCCCTGAAATATACTCGGAGTCGAGAGTGGATTTCATGCTCTTTATTCAGCTCATAGTGGTGAGGAGGAATGGAATGTCTGCTTCATATACATTATTTACACAATGGGCCCCACATGATTGGCTAATTCCGGAATTCTCCTGTAGGCCAATCAGGTTGCGGATTCACTTCCACTTGGAGCTGGACTGGGTGGCTCCTGTGGACCAATCAGACTGCTGCATTCTGAATCCTATTGTTCTAGGACCAATCAGGCTGCTGCATTTTGGATCCTATTCAAATCAGTACATAACACTCCCCTTGGCCCCTGCCTCTGCCACACACTCTTCAGAGACCTGACAGGGGTGTGGCTGGGGAGAGGTGAGAATCCCCAGGACCACATTCGGCCCCTCGGCCTGAGGTTTGCCACCCCTGGGCTCCAGTTTCGCCATGATGCTGTGTTTCTGCGATATCCACAGCTTTCCTAGTTTCTCAGGGCTGTGCAAAGAGACTCTCTGGCAATGTTGAATGCGGGAGCAACAGCAGCTTTGCATTTTTGTTTTTTGAGGGGTGGGGGTGGGAGAAAGATGCCTATCTGACCTCCCCGAAACCGGGCTTTGCATTGCAGCAGTAGAATTTACTTCCATCTTGTGGGTTTTAAATGCTGCCTTGGCAGGAGAGTCGTGATTCAACTCTGCAGCTGTGTCCTGTGGTATATACGCAGCATCCAGAAATGACAAATTAAGCTTTCAAAAGGGGGCAAAATGCAATTCCAACCCAATTCCGCAGCTTCCAGTTGTCACCATGCATGTGTTTTATAGGCATCTTCTCCCCCATCTTGTATATATATATCCCTCCCCCCGCATAAAGTAAAAGAAAAATGGCATTACGGTATTTATCTGTGGCTTTGAACAAATAGTTCTAATTTTCTCCTCCAGGGGAGAAAATAATTACAAGGTCAGTCAGGCTGTCTGTTCTTCTATAACCAAACCTTTGGGTTGCATTTCCTTGGGGGTAATCTGTCAGGGGCCACATGCCACTGGTGGGCAGGGCCGGATGCAAAAGTGGGAGGGGGCACAATCTTCTCTCCCCCTTCCTTTCACCCTGTGTTTTTTCCCCTTCCTAATAATAATAATAATAATAATAATAATAATAATAATAATAATAATTTATTTGTACCCCACCCATCTGGCTGGGTTTCCCCAGCCACTCTGGGCGGCTTCCACAAAGACCAAAAATACACTAATATGTCATACATTAAAAACTTCCCTGAACAGGGCTGCCTTAAGATGTCTTCTGGGTCAAGAGCCAACACCAGAAATGGAGACCCATTCACAGTATGGGAGGGTTCTGGGTGTAGATACTTCTGGTACCCACATGCCAGTGGTAGGTAAGGCCACAGGCAAAGGTGGGCACAGCATCAAATCTGAATCCAATCCTTTATAGCAAGGATGGGGAACCAGATCTTGATATTGTGGGACACTATCGTAGTCATACCAACAAACCATGTTCTGCCAGATAGAAACATGAAGGAGCTGAGGCTCACAGAGATTTCCTGTAATATTTGCTAGAGAGAACTCTGTGAGGTCACTTCCTTTGGCTGCCCTGGCAGGAAGCTTTAACACTGCACACTTCCTTCTTGCCTGGGCACCTCTCTTTTTCTTCATCATGCTCCGAAGCTGATGACACATGCATGCTTGATCTCTGCAGCTCCGACACCTTTTTAAAAAAAACTTCCATTTTGTACTTTTGTAACTTAGATAGTACAGTAGTTACAAACCTGCCTTCATTTTGCAACTTTAATTGCTGCTTCAAGGCCTAGATTATGTAAGTAAATACTACTTTTATTTGTTCACACAACCATGTGTGGGTGTGTGATCGTTGTTTTTAAGGGGGAGAAAAGGGGCAATACCAGGAAAATCCAGTCTGCCTTAAAGCATCCTGGATTATTGTTTCTAGAAGGTTAGGTCAACTTTGTCTTAGCTTCCAAGTTTAAGCTGCAAAGGATGGTACTCTGTTGATCTCACTAAAGTGAGCAAGGAAGGATAATAACAACAGTATATCCTCTCCCAGTGACTAAATCTGTTTCTACAAATCTTTCTCACCCCACCACCATGAGACAACATTGACCCCACCCACCTGTCAGTCATCGCAATGACATCAGGTGACTGATAGGTGGGCAGGGGTAGGCCCTCTGTCTCCCACCTGTCAAAGATGACCCATGGGGCCAGATGGAGGGGTCTCATTCACCAGCACATTCCCTGCAGGGAATGAGCTGGTGAAACAGCACTCAGCTGGACTGAACCATGCTAGCCAACTGATGTCACCTGGTCATGTCAGCTGATGGTCAGGTGGGTTTGGTTTTGGGGAAATGTCTTAGCAGCCCAACTCGGACTGCCTCGTAGGCCAAGAATGGCCCAGAGCCCAGAGGTTCTTCCACCCCTGTTTTGGGAACGTCTGCCTTAGGCGAATAGCACAACATCCACACGTATTTAATGCCGTTTGGATGGTAAACACCAATGTTATGGCTGCATCTCTGTTCTAATTAACCTAGAAATGAAATGAATAACCAAGAAAAGAAAAAGAGGAGGGAACAAAACAGTAATGAAATGGAAACTAAACAAATGAGACAATGACAAATGGAAAAGTAAGGAAATTGGGTTCCTGGAAACAAAACAGAACAAGGGATGAGATGAAATGCAACAGTAATTTTTCAAGAGCACAACTCTAGTAGATCGTGCAGGGTTAGGAGGATCCAGAAGTCTGAGAAGCTGTGGAAAGAAGTGTGGGTGGGCTGGAGGATTCAGCAATTTAGCCTTAATGTGTGGCACAGCTGTGCTCTCTGATGCCAGTTTCTTCATTTGTCCTCTAAGGAAAGGAAGATATTTCCCTTGTCTGGAAGGCTGTATATGCAGAGAGGGGTGTGTTCTACAATTGTAGCCTCACCAATAAGGCAATCCGATACATGTCTACTCAGAAGTAAGCGCTGTTAAGTTTTATGGGACTTACTTCCAGGTAAGCATGCATAGGACTGTAGCCTACAAGGCTTAAATGTTAACTGATCCAAGGGCGTTGGGAAGTGTGATTGGGGGATGGGACAGGTAAGGCAATAAACGGATCATTACTAATTAGAAGAGGTGATTTATGTGTAATAGAGAAGGTGACCCATCAAATTAAAACAGAAAACAATGTGGCAAGTCCTGCTGGTTGTATATATTTACTGCACTATGCAATGTTTAAATAGCTTTCGCATTAAGATTTTCTCATAATTTTCATATCTATTCTTTGTTTTGTTCTATCAAAATGTCACCCTACAGCATTAATATTTCCAGGGCACCTTACAGAATTAAAACAACAAAAACAGCAATTTATTTATTCATGAAATATTTATGCCGCAACTTTTATGACAACGTCGGATATACAAAAACACCCCAGCAGAGAGCTCTGTACCTTAGTGAACCGAGTTTGTATGGGGACAGTTTAATCAAAATCATTTGGTTTGCAGTGATAATGTATTCATATTATTCTTAATGTTATTAATATTAATATGTCACTTTTATTGGGTCAGGTGCTCTTGCAGAACTTATTCCTTAAACACCCAAGGCTTTGTGTGGCTTATGATTCCCATGAGTGTGGCTTATTGGACAGAACAGAAGGTGAAAGTCAGTCTCCTACGTCCACCTGAGGCAGGTGTGGGCAAGTGTGAGGAACTTTTGGCCCTCCAGGTGTTGCTGAACTACAATTCCCATCCCCCCGGTCAATGGCTATACTTGCTGGGGCTGATGGGAGTTGTAGTTCAGCAGAACTCTGAAGGGCCAGAAGCTTGCCACACCAGCCCTAGGGCCTTGCATGGCCCTCAACCTAATTTCATGCATCCTTGCCCTACTTGTAACTTCATTTGGGTGGCAAGGATTTTCTTTGAACCGCCTGAGACCACAGCTATGTGGTCCCTGGCAGATTATCCCCAGGGAATATGATTTTCAACAAAAGAAAAAGAGCTAAGGAAATTCAGAACTCTAAGCCGATAGGCGTATAACATGGGTAGGCAAACTAAGGCCCGGGGGTTGGATCTGGCCCAATCACCTTCTAAATCCGGCCTGCGGACGGTCCAGGAATCAGCGTGCTTTTACATGACTAGAATGTGTGCTTTTATTTAAATGCATCTCTGGGGTTTTTTTGTGGGGCATAGGAATTTGCTTATTTCCCCCCCCCCTCCAAAATATAGTCCGCCCCCCCCCACAAGGTTTGAGGGACAGTGGACTGGCCCCCTGCTGAAAAAGTTTGCTGACCCCTGGCGTATAATGTCCTGAATCCCTCCCCACCCACCCCCGCTGGTAGTTTTCATCTGAATACAGCGGTACCTCGGGTTACATACGCTTCAGGTTACAGACTCCGCTAACCTGGAAGAGTTACCTCGAATTGAGAACTTTGCCTCAGTATGAGAACAGAAATCGTGTGCCGGCGGCGCAGTGGCAGTAAGAGGCCCCATTAGCTAAAGTGGTGCTTCAGGTTAAGAACAGTTTCAGGTTAAGAACGGACCTCCGGAACGAATTAAGTACGTAACCAGAGGTACCACTGTACACAGTTGGGGAAGGATGCAATCTACCTGTGCTGTATTACTTTGCATGGGGTGCGCATTGCAGTGTGCATTGCAGTGCATCCCCACTACCTTCTTATGCAACATTTGCACATTAATACCTTTCCCAGGGTTGGACTGAGGCTGGAAGAGGTTCTGATCTCAGGTCTCCCTGTGAATGGGTTCCTAAGAAACCACTGCGGAGAGTGTCAGGAAATTGTACATTAGACAATCTGAATGGCGTCATTATCTGAGCGGAGTAAGTAATTTGGTCTGATAATTTGTTTGAAAAACAAGGCAAGACTTAGAGAATGATTTAGCGCGGACATGCCAACCCAGATCTAGTCAAACAAAAGGGAAGATAAGAAGAAGGTATCTTCCCACGCAGATCAGAGCACAGTGGAGGAGATGCAATTTTCTTTTTAGAATAGTTTCATACCGGTTATTCTTGAGATTCTGTCTTTTGTAATTAGGATGAAGGCTTTTCAGTGGCTCCAATTTTGACTAGCTTTCTCGGGATACATTTTCCGCAGTCCTTGTTCCTCTCCAACCTCTTTTATGATAAATTGGTTCATATAAAGAAAAGCTCAAGGAAAGTCAGGTACTATGGCGCAATGGCGGGGGTGGTGGGCAGGACGATAATTTATTATGATTGGGGCAAGGTCACTGATCCTCAAATCTGAAAGCCTCATCTTACGGTATTAATAGATCTGGAGAGGCGTCTGTTGGTGAGAAAAACAATAAAACTGTACCTGTAAAGATTTATAACTGCTGGAAGGGTAACAGAAGAGATCATTCCATATGTAATTTATGGGTTAATTTTGTTATCCATAAGTCAGCTAAGAGGGTGGCTGAGGTGATGTTACTTAGCAACCAGGCAGAGTGCTGTAAGGTAGTTTGTGCTCTGTAGTTCTGAGGGAGTTTTCCTCCATATGTTTGGCTGGATGTCTTCCTGATCTGTACAAGGCCTGAAGTAAGAAAACACAAAACTGCTCCGTTTATTTCTCACATTACACCCCCCCCCGCCCCGCACTGCTCCGGTTCCTCAGTAATGCATTTTCAAGACTTTTCTCTCTGGACTTTGTCTTATTTAAGTGACTATGCTAACCAAAGCAGCAGGCACAATAGTCCAGAAAAACAAACCCGGATAACAATTTAGCTAAAAACATTATTATTATTATTTAATTTTTTTTAGCTACAGTTGATTTAGCAAACTCGACATTTCTAGCTGATTCCTAAGGTACACACCCACTTTATGATTTTAATATATTATGCCATTTTAGAATAAAAAAGCAATATATACATACATACATACGTACATACGTACATGTATGCCCCCCTAAAACTGCTGTTGTATAAATTTATTATTTATACCCCGCCCATCTGGCTGGGTTTCCCCAGCCATTCTGGGTGGCTCCCAACAGATTAAAAACAGAATAAAACATCAAATATTAAAAACTTCCCTAAATAGGGCTGCTTTCAGATGTCTTCTAAAAATCAGAAAGTTGTTTATTTCCTTGACATCTGGTGGGAGGGCGTTCCACAGGGCAGGTGCCACTACCAAGAAGGCCCTCTTCCTGGTTCCCTATAACCTCACTTCTCGCATTGAGGGAACCGCCAGAAGACCCTTGGAGCTGGACCTCAGTGTCCGGGCAGAACGATGGGGGTGGAGATGCCCCAAATCAACAGTTTTGCAGTTGAGTTCCAGGGAATCCCAAAAAGGGGAACCAAGATCACTAAGGGACTGAAACAAATTCTCTGTGAAACAAATTCCCTGTGAGAAAAGATTACAGTGGTACCTCGGGTTAAGAACTTACATTTGTCCTGGAGGTCCGTTCTTAACCTGAAACTGTTCTTGACCTGAGGTACCACTTTAGCTAATGGGGCCTCCTGCTGCCACACGATTTCTGTTCTCATCCTGAAGCAAAGTTCTTAACCCAAGGTACTATTTCTGGGTTAGCGGAGTGTGTAACCTGAAGCGTATGTAACCTGAAGCGTCTGTAACCCGAGGTAGCACTGTACAATGTTTGGGGTTTTTTTAGCTTGGAAAAAAGGCAAGTAAAGGAGCATGGCAGAGGCGTACTGTTTGAAAAAAGCAAACAGACCTCTCTCATAGCATTAGAACCCAGGGTCCTCCAACAAAGAGGAATGGTGGGGGAATTCAGGGCCAACAACCACCTTTTCTGCCTCAACTCCAAAGGCCAGAAAGCCCCCTCAGAAGTCTGCTGGAAGCAGCTCTCGTATGCAGGCTTTTCAAGAGCTGGAGGGGGGGAGACAGATACCTTTTGATGGCAAACGCTGGCCAAATTCGAACCGTACATTTAAAGCACTACGATGCCACTTGGAACAGTCATGGCTTCTTCCCCCAAAGAATCCTGGGAGTTGTAGTTTGTGAAGGGTCCTTTATTCCCTTCACAGAGCTACCGTTTACAGAGCAGTTCCCAAACCATCAATCCCTCTTCCCAGAGAAATCGGGGGGTTTTGTTGGGGGGGGGTTCAGATTGGTTCCCCAATACCACCAGAAAAATCTATTATCTAAATGTTTATACAGTACTTGGGGAGAGAACCTTGGCCAGATGAGGAGAGAAATGTCGAACGGGGCTGTCATTCTGGAGGGAGGAGGGGATGACAAATACCTTCAGTGGTTGGGGGCAAAGGGACGTCTCTTCAACGCTTTAAAAATTACAATTCAAATTAGAATCTGGAATGTGCTGGTCTCTTGTCTGCACTGGGAGCTCTAGTACTCCATTAATGCCTGAACCCTTAGGAAGAATTACGTAAGAAGAAAAAAAGAAAATTAATAGTGTAGAAGGCACCATTGCGATGCAGTTCACGTACCACCCTGTAATTCATAGGTTATGAGTCTGCCCAAGCTGTCTAATTCATGGGTGTGATTATTTAAACTTTTTTTTTGCCTTGTAAGGTGGGGGGTGGGGAGTCACTCTGTGGATTTATAGTTTTCAATGGAAGTTTCAAATTCACCATTTGAAATGAAGCCATCCAGAAGGAAGGGCTTCGCCTATAAATCACAGCATTACAATATGGCGCTCTGCTCCGATCAGGGGTGGGGCGTTTGTGGCCCCCTAGATGTTTCCAGACTACAATTGCCACAATCCCTGGCCTGCCTTATTAGAAGAACAAGCTCTGCCACGGGCAGCATGGCTGTTTCTGAAGGGGAGACACCAAAGGGGCTTGATGCTTTGGGTGTCTTTACTTTGGGGTGTCAGAGGCACAGGGGCAATCGCACTGTCGGTCAAAATATGGAACTGTACTCCAGGTCCTGTAAGAAACAGGCCTATGACCCTCACTTGGGGCAAAAGCCTGGTAGAGGGCAAGTTTGACGTGGTGACTTCCCCCCTGAGTGAGAGACAGGGGGAGGAGCGTTGAAGTGGACTTGCTGCCTTCCTCCTGACATTGTGGGGTGCCCAAATTCGGGGTGCCATCTTCCCGGACACCACCTTCCCATTTTTTTAATCGCAAGAACACGGCGACCATCTGGGTTGCCGTGATCTCATGCAATTTCGCACTGTGGTTCCTTTCCCCAAAAGCGCTTTTTCGGTCAAAGCATCCAAAAAACACGTGTTTTGGGGTACTATGCAAGATTGCAGCCCACCCCAAGTGCTTTTTTTCAGAAGAAGATTACACTGCAAAATTGCGTGAGATCACAGCAACTAAAATGGCTGCCATGCTTTCATGATAAAAAACCAGGATGTGCTGGTTTTTCTGGAACACTTGCGGGGTATGGGATGCTCCTACTACTGGGCCTTACTTTATTATCCATGGCCTGATTCCCACAGTTTTATATGGCGACGCTGGATGGTGGTGGTAACACACTAACATTTATCCGATGAAAATAGGGACATCTCGCTCAATAACGATAATTTTATTATTTATACCCTACACTTCTTACTGGGTTGCCCCAGGCACTCTGGGCATATATAAAACGTATACAAAAACATAATAAAACATTAAACATTTAAAAAACCCTTCCCTATGCAATCGTACCTTGGTTTTTGAACAGCTTAGTTCTCAAATATTTTGGCTCCCGAAAACCCCAAACCCGGAAGTGAGTGTTCCAGTTTGTGAACTATTTTTGGAAGCTGAACGTCCGATGGGGCTTCCACGGCTTCCAGTTGGCTGCAGCCAACTGGAAGCCAACCTTCCTGCAGCCAATCAGAAGCTATGCTTTGGTTTCCAAACATTTTGGAAGTCGAACGAACTTCCGGAATGGATTCCATTTGACTTCCGAGGTACGACTGTATAGGATTGCCTTCAGATGGATCGGGGGGTCAGATAACACCATACCACCCAACATTTCTCCAATGAAAATATAGACGTCCTAAGGAAAAATGGGACATTCTGGGATCAAATCAGAAACCGAGACAGTCTGGGACTGTCCCTGGAAAACTGGGTCACTTGGAGGGTCTGTAGCAAAATCTGTCTGGGTGGACAGGTAGCAGAGAGTTGCAAAGATGATGGCAGGCAGTTAAGAGTAGAGAGGCTGAGCACCATTTGGAGAGGAGGCCTGTTTCAGCCCCCAGCCCCCCAGCCCCCCAGCCCCCCAGCCCATTCCTCTGGAAAGCACTGAGGCTAGAATTGCCAGAGTTCCCTGGGGAGAGGAATAGACCATGAGAATTTCAGCTCTTTGAGGGAAATAGGGTTCTCCTAGCAACTCATCTGGAGCTACAATTCCCAGAGGGGTTTAAGAGTGAAGAAGAGAAGAAGAGTTTGGATTTGATATCCCGCCTTTCACTCCCCTTCAGGAGTCTCAAAGCGGCTAACATTCTCCTTTCCCTTCCTCCCCCACAACAAACACTCTGTGAGGTGAGTGGGGCTGAGAGACTTCAAAGAAGTGTGACTGGCTCAAGGTCACCCAGCAGCTGCATGTGGAGGAGCGGACACGCGAACCCGGTTCCCCAGATTACAAGACTACCACTCTTAACCATTACACCACACTGGCTCTCCTTTTTCTCCGGGAACTCTGGGAATTGCAGCTCTGTGGGTGGAATACAGGTCTCCTAAGCTATGGTTTTCCCAGTAGTGATGTATGGAAGTGAAAGCTGGACCATAAAGAAGGCTGATCGCCGAAGAATTGATGCTTTTCAATTATGGTGCTGCAGGAGACTCTTGAGAGTCCCATGGACTGCAAGAAGATCAAACCTCTCTGTAATGGATTTAGGGGTTGCTCGTGCGTAAGTTGCCGCCACTGCTGGCGAGGTTACCTGGTTAAACCCTTTCTGACTGAACAGCCTCCAGCATCGTGACTGTCTCAGTCGCTGGCAGAATCCGTCAGTGGGCATTTCTTGAACCTTTTCCAGCATAAAAGTTGTTTGACGCCAAGTCTCCTCCTACTCTCCCTGCGCGGAAGTCTTCTGCGCAGGGAGGGTGTGGGCAGCGGAGTACCCGTACTCTCTCCGCTGGTCTCCGGCGAGGAGTCTTGGAGCCTCCTCTCCGATTCCCCCATCTGCCCCCCTTCTCCACTGGTGTTATGCTGATTTCCTTCCCCAGCAGATGGGCTGCCTCTCTCCCTACTGGGACCCTCTCCGGCATCCCTCTGGAGCCTTCCCTCCGCCTCTAGCTCCAATGGCAGTTCCCTGACATCCACCTCCCCCCCAGGACCCCCTCCGCCCCCGGCCCGACCTTCAGATCCAACCTCGTCCCTTTCCTCGGCCGACGATGCGGGGAAGCCCCTGAAGGAGCTGTCGCTATCCTCTGAGGATTCAAAACCCGCTTCCCACCCGCTCCGTTATCTTCCCGCGGGGTGGGCCTCCCAGTCTGATTCTTCTCTCTCTGACACTTCCCCTCCCTCCTCTTCGGAGGCAGGAAAACCCACAAAGTCCTCTTCGTCGTCTGTGGTTCCAAATTCTTCCTCCCAGAATCTCGCTAGTGGTTTCGGTTTATCTGGGAACAGGCTGTGGAATTCTTCCACTAGATACCCGTCATTGATCGCCTCAGCGGGGACCCACGTGTTTTCTGACTCGGGTTCTCCCTCCCAAGCCACCAAGTACTCCACCTGGCGCCCTCGCCACCTTGAATCGAGTATTTCCGTGGCTTGGTTGTGGTGCTCCCTCTCCTCTACCCGCGGGTGGGTGGTGACTCCTCCCTCCTGCCCCGGAAATTCCCGCCCCTCCCTGTACGGTGAGAGTAGGGACCTATGGAACACCGGATGTATCTTCATGCTGTCAGGCAACTTGAGCTTGAATGCCACAGGGTTCACCTGCTGTGTTACCTCAAAAGGTCCCAGCCGCCTTGGCTGCAACTTCTTACACCCTCCCTTTAGGGGTAACCCTTGGGTTGACAACCACACTCGGTCTCGCACCTGTATGGCCTCCCCCTCCCGATGGTGCTTGTCTGCCTGCCTCTTGTAAACTTCCTTGACCCACTCCAAGTTCATCTTGAGTTGCTGGTGCAATGCCTCCATTTCTTCCACAAACTGCTCTGCCGCAGGTACACTCCACCCTTCCTCTCCCCTCCCCGGGAAGGCCCTGGGGTGACACCCATAATTGGCCATGAACGGGCTCATTCCTGTAGACACATGTTCAGCGTTATTGTACACAAATTCAGCCAGTGCTAGTTTCTCTACCCAATTGTTCTGTCTCTCGCTGACGTAGCAGCGTAGGTATTGCTGGAGTATACTGTTCGCTCTTTCTGCTTGCCCGTTGGTTTCCGGGTGGCGCGCCGTCGAGAAGCCCACCTCGACCTGCAACGAGCTCATGAGCTTCCTCCAGAACCGGGAAGTAAATTGTTTCCCGCGATCTGAGATGACCCTCGAGGGAGCCCCATGCAGCCTGAAGATGTGATCCACAAACAACTTGGCTGTGTCCTCTGCCGTCACCGCATGTGAGCAAGCTATGAAATGGCACATCTTCGTCAGGAGATCGACTACTACCATGACTGCTGTCTTCCCCCTTGACTTGGGCAAGTCTGTCATAAAATCAATGGACACCACCTCCCAGGGTCTTCCCGGCGTGGGTAAGGGTTCCAGTAACCCTGCGGGTGCAGCCCTCTCCCCCTTTGCCCTTTGGCAGCGGTCGCACCCCCGTACATATTCCCGTACATCCTCCCTCACCCTGGGCCACCAGAACTGCCTGGTGACGAGCAGCATGGTTTTGTGCTGTCCAAAGTGCCCAGCTGTAGGGTTGTCGTGGAGTTGTTTGAGTATATTCCCCCTCAAGGTCTCCCCCGGTACATACAGCGCTCCCTTATAGTACAGCACCCCTTCCTTTTCCTCGAACCCTCCATGGTTTTCCCTCCCGTCTCGGAGTTCCCTGATTTTAGTTTGAGCGAACACGTTGTTTCTAGTCAGCCCGGCCAGTTCTCGTTTCCCAACCAAGGCTCCCCCACACACCCATCGGTCCTCGGGGATCACGTGTCGGATCTCCGGTGGTCCCTCTCCTTCCATGTACTCCGGTTTCCGGGAGAGAGCATATGCTCTTACGTTTTCCTCTCCCGGCACGTATCGGATCTCGAAGGAAAACTTGGAGAACTCCTGTGCCCATCGAATCTGTCTCTGGTTGAGTACTCACGCGGTCCTCCAGTATTCCAAGTTCTTGTGATCAGTACAAACCTGGATCTTGTGCTGCGCCCCTATTAACAGATGTCTCCATCGGCGAAACGCCGCATAGATCACCAGCAGTTCGCGGTCATACACCGTATAGTTTTGCTCCGACTTGCTCAGCTTCCTCGAGAAAAAGGCACACGGCTTCCAGTCCTGCTTGCCCCCCCCCCGGCTGCAAAAGTACCGCCCCAATGGCTTGGTCGGACGCGTCGGTCTCTAGCCTCATGGACTTCTCCAGATTAATGTGCAGGAGCTGCTCTTCCGAAGCGAACGCCTTCTTCAGTCTTTCAAAGGATTGCTGGGCACTTTCTGTCCAGGTGAACTTCCTTTTGCTACTGAGACAATCTGTGATGGGCGCCGTCAAGTGGGCGAAGTTCTTGATGAACTTCCTGTAGAAGTTGCTGAACCCTAGGAACCTCTGCACATCCTTCCGGGTTTTGGGGGCCTTCCATTCCAGCACTGCCTGCACCTTGCCTGGGTCCATAGCTAGTCCCTTGTCTGACAACTTGTACCCCAGAAACTCGACCTCTCTGGTGTGAAATTGGCATTTTACCAGCTTGACCCACAACTGGTGCTTCTGCAGCCTCTTTAGTACTTCCCTGACGCCTCTGACATGTTGCTTCTCATTGTCTGAATAGATTAAGACGTCGTCCAAGAAGGCTACGCAGTTCTTGTACAGCAGGGGCCCCAACACATGGTGCATGAATGCTTGAAAGCAGGCGGAGCCCGATTGTAATCCAAATGGCATGACTAAGTACTCAAAAGCCCCCAGGGGGGTGAACATGGTGGTTTTCCATTCGTCCCCCTCCCTTTTTTTTTTTAAAAAAAATAATATTTATTAAGGTTTCAAAAAAAAAAAAGATTACATATATAAGAAAAAAAAAGAAAAAAAAGAAAGAGATAAAAAAGAAAAAAATACAAAATACAGAAAAAAGATAAAAAACACTTAAAAACAAATCCATCTTCCATGCCTTACATTTCATTTCCTTGCTTCCCTGACCTCCTCACACCTCCCTTTTTTGTATTCCAGTTCAATTAGTTTATTCAGCAATTCCTTTCCCTCTTTGTTTTTGTCTTAATCCTTTAACTTAATATATTATAACTTTAGATTCTCACCTGTTAACAATCCATTTTTACATACACCTTTATAACATTGCTGCTAAAACCACTTAACTTCATTCTGACATCATTCTAACATTCATTAATTTTGCAGTATTTCTGTAAATGGTCTTTAAATTTATTCCAATCTTCTTCCACCGACTCTTCTCCCTGGTCTCGGATTCTGCCAGTCATTTCCGCCAGTTCCATATAGTCCATCACCTTCATCTGCCATTCTTCCAGAGTGGGTAAATCTTGTGTCTTCCAATACTTTGCAATAAGTATTCTTGCTGCTGTTGTGGCATACATAAAGAAAGTTCTGTCCTTCTTTGGCACCAATTGGCCGATCATGCCCAGGAGAAAGGCCTCTGGTTTCTTCAGGAAGGTATATTTATATACCTTTTTCATTTCATTATAGATCATCTCCCAGAAAGCCTTAATCCTTGGGCATGTCCACCAAAGGTGAAAGAATGTACCTTCAGTTTCCTTACATTTCCAACATTTGTTATCGGGCAAGTGATAGATTTTTGCAAGCTTGACTGGTGTCATGTACCACCTGTATATCATTTTCATAATATTCTCTCTTAAGGCATTACATGCCGTAAACTTCATACCTGTGGTCCATAACTGTTCCCAGTCAGCCATCATAATGTTATGTCCAACATCTTGTGCCCATTTAATCATAGCAGATTTCACCGTTTCATCCTGAGTATTCCATTTCAACAGCAAGTTATACATCTTTGACAAAATCTTAGTTTTGGGTTCTAACAGTTCTGTTTCTAATTTTGATTTTTCCACCTGGAAGCCAATTTTCTTGTCCAAATTGTATGCCTCCATTATCTGATAGTAATGAAGCCAATCTCGCACTTTGTTTTTTAGTTTCTCAAAACTCTGCAGTTTCAATCTATCTCCCTCTTGTTCCCGAACTTCCCAATATTTCGGCCATTTGGCCTCCATATTGAGCTTTTTCTGAGCTTTCGCTTCCATCAGTGACAGCCACCTTGGGGTTTTATTTTCCAGTAGGTCCTTATATCTTATCCAAACATTAAACAATGCTTTCCTGACAATATGATTTCTAAATGCTTTATGTGCTTTGACCTTATCATACCACAAATATGCATGCCATCCAAATACATTATTAAAGCCTTCTAAGTCCAAAATGTCTGTGTTTTCAAGAAGCAGCCATTCTTTCAGCCAGCAAAAAGCTGCTGATTCATAATAAAGTTTAAGGTCTGGCAGGGCAAATCCACCTCTTTCCTTTGCATCCGTTAGTATTTTAAATTTTATTCTAGGCTTCTTGCCCTGCCAGACAAATCTAGAAATATCTCTCTGCCACTTCTTGAAACAATCCATTTCGTCCAAAATTTGCAATGTTTGGAACAGAAACAACATTCTAGGCAATACATTCATTTTTATCGCAGCAATACGGCCTAGCAGTGAAAGCTTCAAATTTGACCAAATTTCTAAATCTTTTTTCACTTCAGTCCAGCATTTTTCATAATTGTCTTTAAATAGATTCCCATTTTTAGCTGTCATGTTAATCCCCAGGTATTTCACTTTCTTAACCACTATTAAACCTGTCTCATTCTGAAACCTCTCTCTCTCAATTGCTGTTAAATTTTTCTCTAAGACCTTTGTTTTTAACTTATTCAGTTTAAATCCTGCAACCTGACCAAATTCTTGAATCAGTTCCAGAACCCTTTTAGTACTAGATTCTGGCTCCTGTAATGTCAATACTAAGTCATCTGCAAATGCTCTCAATTTGTACTGTTTAGCTCCGACTTGTATACCTTTAACCAATTGGTCCCTTCTAATCATATTCAGCAGAACCTCCAGGACCGATATAAAAAGCAATGGAGAGATTGGGCAGCCTTGTCGTGTCCCTTCTTCTATCTTAAATTCCTCCGTTACCACGTTATTTACAATTAATTTGGCCTTTTGTTCTGAATAGATTGCACTTATACCGTTTCCAAAGCCTTGGCCTACCCCCATCCCCTGTAAGTTCTTCTTCATAAAACTCCAAGAAATGTTGTCAAAAGCTTTCTCCGCATCCACAAATCAAAACTGCCTTAGTATTTATATTCACTTGTAATTTTTCTAAAATATTGATTATGTTTCTCACATTATCAGACAAATGTCTACCCGGGAGAAAGCCTGCTTGATCTTTATGTATCTCTTCCACTAGCACTTTTTTTAGTCTTTTAGCCAAAATGTCTGCAAAGATTTTATAATCCACATTGAGCAGTGATATGGGGCGGTAGTTCTTAAGCTGCGTCTTTTCAGTCTCTGTTTTGGGTACATGTGTAATATACGCTTCTTTCCACAACTCTGGTGCACTTTTCCCATCCATTATTTCATTGCAGACTTCCTTTAAAGGTTGTACTAACCATTCTTTTAAGGATCTGTAGTATCTAGAAGTCAGTCCATCCGGTCCTGGATATTTACCTAATTGCATATTCTGAATGGCGCCTTCTACCTCCTGTTCAGTTATTTTATGATTCAGCATTAATTTATTTTCTTGAGAGATTTTTTGTAATCCATTTATTTTCAAAAATCGGTCTACATCAATTTCTTTCTGTGGCCCTTGTGTATATAATTGTTTAAAATACCTCTGGAAACAGTTTCTAATCTCTGTATGTTCCTTCCTTCCACTTCTAAATTTGTAACAGTATTTAGTTTTTGTCTTTTTTTCATTTGCCAAGCCAACAATTTCCCACATTTATTGGCCGACTCGAATGTCTTTTGTCTCATTTGTTTGATTTTCCATTCTATCTCCTGATTCATCATTTTCATGTATTGTACTTGATATAACTTTATTTCTCTCAAAATCTCTTGCGACTTTGGTTTTGCTCTCAATTTCTTTTCATTTTCCTTTATTTTCTCCAATATTTTATCCTTCTTCTCATTTTGGATTCTCTTCTTTATTGCATTCTGTTGTATCAAGAACCCTCTCATAACAGCTTTGCTTGCGTCCCAGATTACTCTTTTTTCAACATTGGTGTTCATATTTATCTCGAAATAGTCTCTCAAGGTTTTTTGGGCCTTCTTAATCACTTCTTCATCTCTAAATAAGGTGTCATTCATCCTCCATCTGAAGGAACCAGTTGGTGTTAGTTTCATCTCCATCTTCATGGCATTGTGGTCGGAGCAGGTTTTTGGGCAAATTTCCACTTTTCTTGTCTTTGGTGCCATTCCTCTAGTTACCCATATTTGGTCAATTCTTGTCCATGTCAGTTTGGCTTCAGAGAAGAAGGTTCCCTCTCTGGCCAAGGGATTCTTTGTTCTCCAAATATCAACTAAGTCCAAGTTGTCTGTCATCTCAAAAAAGGTTTTCGGCTATCTGCCGTCCTTAGTGACTACCTGTCTTTGTGCCTTATCCATATGTGTAGATACCACTCCATTCATATCTCCCATCAAAATCACATTATAGTCCAAATAGTCCATCAAGGTCTCATGCAACTTTTTAAAGAATTCAGATTTCCCCTCATTTGGTGCGTAAACTCCTACTATTAAGAATTTCTCTCCTTGTATTTGAATTTCAATTGCCACAAATCTTCCTTGGTCATCTTTAAAGATAAATTTCGGTAATAGTCTCTCCTTTGCATAAATCACTACTCCTCTTTTTTTAACTTTATCCGATGAAATAAACTCCTGGCCCAGTCTTTGGTTGATCAATACTTTCTTATGTAGCCTTGTCACATGTGTTTCCTGTAAACAAATCAAGTCCAATTGTTCCTTTTTTAATAAATGAAACACAGTTTTCCTTTTCTGAGGGGAGTTGAGACCATTACAATTCCAACTTAATAGTTGCAGAGCCATGATGTAGTTACTTTACTTCTCCAACTGCACCAAGTGCCTGTTCCTGTTCTGTTGGTGGTATCACCTTTTCTAGGCGGTCTTTTAATTCAAAAGGTAGTTTTGGTATGTCTAAAATTCCTCTTTCTAGTACTCTTAGCTCTTCTCCAGCTTCTTTCTGTAGGTCTTCTCTGTGGTCTCTCAAGAATCTTTCTTTGTCGTCCACTGATCTTATTTTTATCTTTCTTCCTTTGAAGCTAAAGGATAGGCCTTGGGGGAATTCCCACCTAAAGATGATTCTGTTGCTTCTCAGCAGGGCAACCAAATCTTTATAATTGGACCTAAGGTCCAAAAGATGTTTCGGAATGTCTTTAAATATCTCCACTTTTGACTGATGTATTTCCAAAGTCTTCTGGAAGTGCAGACTCAAGATTTTGTCTCTCTCCTCTTTTGTTCGGAGGGTGATCAAACAGTCTCTCACCCTGTTCTTCTTCCCTCCTCTTCCAAGCCTGAAAGCACTCACTATCTTAAAGTTTTCCTTCTCCAAATCTGGGTTCCAAAAGTCTACAAATTCCTGCATAAGAAAGTCAGTCAGGTTGTCTTTCTCAAGTTCAGGTACGGCCCTGATCCTCAAATTCGTTTGTTTCTCCTTCAATTCAATCATAGACAATATTGACCTGTGGTCTTCAAGTTGCCTATGTATCGGTGGTATCTTCTCTTCTACAGCAACTGCTATTTCCTTTGCTTCTTCAGCTGTCTTTCGGGTCAAAGTAGATTCCTGTAGCAATTTCTCAATAGTTTCTGTGTTAGTGTTTACCTTCTGTCCCAGATTGTTGATACTTGTGGTATTTTGATCAATTTTAACTGATGCTTCAGCTACTTGTTTACTTAGTTTTTCCAGGGATTCATTAATTTTGCCTAGTGCCTGAGCTAAAACATCTTCGGATGCCATTCCTTTGGGTTTGGGTTGTACAAATGCAGCCCCTGTTGATGAGCCAGAAGGGCCAGATGTTGATGCTCTTCGCTGCTGCCCAACGTCTGGGCGAAATGATCTACCAGACCTCGTTGTTTTTTCCTGAAGCAATTCTATTTTCTCTTTTCCATTTGCCATAACACTCTAGATAAGGCCCAAGGTCAGTCCCACGACTAGAATTTGTTTTGCAGTGGAAAATTCCCCAGTTGTTATTGTAACAATTTCAAACTTCCTCTAGGGGGACACAGTAACAGTCAGAAGTTGTTGCCTTAAAATAAATAACCTTTTTTCTTTTAATCCCCCAATTCACAAGATAGACGACAGTTTCAATTTCAGTTATTTTCCAGTTACTTTAAAGCCAGGAGAAGCCAGCCAGAAATATTGTATCTCACTTGTATCTCACTTGCAGAGTTAGCTGTCAAAAAGTACTTTCACCAACAGTGCATTTCACAGTACGGCATTCTTATTGTTCATTGGCAGCCCGTTCCCAGGTTTTAAGCGGTGGATTTTAGCTTCCTTTTCTCTCTCTTTACAGGGAAATACAGTTCACACCTTTCCCCCCTCCTCTCCTGTAGTTAAGGGGGGAGATCGCTTGTTTTGATGTTAGAATTATAGTCCTTTTCAAGCGTCTTTCAAGGTTTTAGCTTACAAGTTCATTGCTTTGCTCTATTTACAAAGAACGGAAGGCAGACTTCCTGTTTATGCCTCTCCGCTTCGGTATCAAATTACTTCTTTGTTCTCCTTTATTTCCCAAATTATCCTACTCACGGATAGTTGTTTTGTAGCCAAATTGTCACAGGAAAAAGGTAGTGCTCTCTGGTAACGGGTGTGCGGCTTCACTCCACGGAAGAAGCAGTTGACTCACAGCACCGCGCTGCTTCCCCGCTTCACTCCGGAACCCGTAATCGGGCTCCTTTGCAAATTTGGGGGGCGCAGAAGGTGCCCGCCGAGTCCCACGGTCACAGGCTTCACCCGCCTGTGATTTTTTCAAGGGTCCCCGCTTCGCCATAGCGGAACAGACCAGATTCCCGTAGAGCTGGTCCCTGCAGATCAGAGGGAGTCCGCCATTACCGATGGCGCCACCCCGGAAGTTCATTCGTCCCCCTCCCTTACCCTGATCAAATTGTACGCTCCCCTGAGGTCCAGCTTGGTAAAAATTTTCCCCTGCCTCACCCATGTTAAAATGTCGTCAATCCTGGGCATTGGGAAGGTCACGGGTTCTGATACCAGGTTTAACGCCCTATAATCTACGACTAATCTGGGCTGATTAGTCCCTTTTTTGTCCACAAAGAACACTGGACTGCCCCCCACCGCCTTTGATTCCCTTATGAACCCCCTCTTCAGTTTCTTGTCAATAAACTGCCGTAACTCCTGCATCTCCTGGTCCGACATGGCATACAGCTTACCCACAGGCAGTTGAGCCCCTGGGATTAAGTTGATTTGGCAGTCAAAGGGCCTATGGGGGGGTAGTCTGTCCGCCTCCTTCTCGCTGAAGACTTCCTTTAGGTCAGCGTATGGTGGTGGCACCTCTCCCTTTGTTTCCACCGCCAGCCCAGCCACCCTAGCCACTGTCCTTCTTGGGGTTCCCCCCCCCAGACAGTGTTCCAAACAGTAAGCTGACCCAAAGGTGACTGACCGCTGATGCCATGACACTATTGATCATGCAGTGCCAGCCAGCTCATTCCCAGTATTATTGGGGGTCCTGCCAGTGTGGCCACGTGAAAGGCAATGGTCTCCGTGTGCCTGGAAACCCTCATTCGCATTGGCGGGGTCTGGTGTGTCACTTCCCCTCCCAGAAGTTCCCTGCCATCGATGGTGGTCACTTGCAAGGGAAAATCCAGGGGTAGCAAGTGTATTTGGTGCTCCAAAGCGAAGTCCCTGCTGAAGAAATTGCAGGAGCTGCCCAAATCCAGCAGCCCCTCAACCTTGACTGGGTGCCCATTTGGGAGTTCTAGCACCACTGCTATGGCTATCGCTGCCCGGGGGGGGGGTCAGGCTGGGGCACTTCTATTGGTTGCTGGCCTGGCTGCTGGCCCCTCTGGTTGGCAGCCAGGCGTTGTCGTTTCCCTGCGCCTGCCCTTCCTCCCCCTTCTCCTCACAGCCAGCAGCCCCCACCATCCCTTGCTAGGCCTTTCTTTGAGGGCAGACCCTTGCAAAATGTCCCGGCCGTTGGCTGAGGAAACACTTCTTGGTGGTTTTCCAATCCTTCCCCTCCCTCTTGCGACCTTCACTGGAGTTTGAAACCTCACGTGCGCGCGCGCCATCTATTTCCATTGGCTCAGCTGCCTGGGAAAACTGTCTCGGTATTTCAGGAATGCGGTAGTCATGGCAACGTTCCCCTCTCACTTCGCGTTTCTCCTGAGACCGCGCTTCCTGCCTCACTCCAATCGCAAGCACAGCCTTGGTCAGCTGATCCATCGACTGTGGGCGGGGGGCGCGGGACAGCTCGTCCTTCACCGTTGGGGACAACCCCTCCTCAAACAAATTTGAATAGGTTCAGAGTCCAGATCCCACCCGAGACGGTGGATCAACATTGCAAAGCGCGACCAGTAGTCTCTAACTGACTGGCTCCCCTGCTTGCACCCCATCAGTTCTCGCCGAGTCACACTTTCCTGGACTTCACTGGAATACATCACATCCATCGCCTGAAAGAATTTCTTAAGGTCCTTCAAGGCATGATTTTGCGTCACCATAAGGGGCCTGATCCATTCCCTTGCCCCATCCTCCAGATGCCCCACAATGTAGGCTACCCTTTGCTCATGGTTAACAAAGTCATCATGCTGCAGTTCCAAAGCGTACTCTATTTCCGTTCGGAACGCATTGTAGTCCTGGGGTTTCCCCCCAAACTTGTGTACCAGCCCCGGTACCTTCCTTGCGATGGGGGTGGGTCTGACCTAAGCATCCTGAGCTCGTCTTTCGTCCAGCCACGCCGTCAGGAGAGCTACATGCTGTTCCAAGTCTCGGTTTCTCTCTACCAGACCTTGCACTGCAGCTGCTTGCTCCGTCTCTCCGGCTCCTCTGGTCTGGCTCATGGTGCTGCCTCTCTGGAGCTGCGCACAAGCAACGTCGGTGACTGACGGATTGCTGTAATGGATTTAGGGGTTGCTCGTGTGTAAGTTGCCGCCACTGCTGGCGAGGTTACCTGGTTAAACCCTTTCTGACTGAACAGCCTCCAGCATCGTGACTGTCTCAGTCGCTGGCAGAATCCGTCAGTGGGCGTTTCTTGAACCTTTTCCAGCATAAAAGTTGTTTGACGCCAAGTCTCCTCCTACTCTCCCTGTGCGGAAGTCTTCTGCGCAGGGAGGGTGTGGGCAGCGGAGTACCCATACTCTCTCCGCTGGTCTCCGGCGAGGAGTCTTGGAGCCTCCTCTCCGATTCCCCCATCTGCCCCCCTTCTCCACTGGTGTTACGCTGATTTCCTTCCCCAGCAGATGGGCTGCCTCTCTCCCTACTGGGACCCTCTCTGGCATCCCTCTGGAGCCTTCCCTCCACCTCTAGCTCCGATGGCAGTTCCCTGACACTCTCCATTCTTAAGGAAATCAGCCTTGAGTGCTCACTGGAAGGACAGATTGTGAAGCTGAGGCGCCAATAATTTGGCCACCTCAGGAGAAGAGAAGACTCCCTGGAAAAGACCCTGATGTTGGGAAAGGAGAAGGGGACGACAGAGGACGAGATGGTTGGACAGTGTTCTCGAAGCTAGCAGCATGAGTCTGACCAAACTGCGGGAGGCAGTGGAAGACAGGAGTGCCTGGCGTGCTCTGGTCCATGGGGTCACAAAGAGTCGGACACGACTAAACAACTAAACAACAACAAACAACTCTAAGCACCTTTATCAAACTACAGCTCCTGGGATTCTGTGGGGGGATGGTTAAAGTGATGGTTAAAGTGGCATTTGTGCCATGCAGATATGGTCTGATAGGTATCTGAGTTTGGTATCAGAAAGAATGGTGATGAGACAACAGTGTAGGTACGGACACACCTTTGAACAGTTCTGCTTTCTCAGAAACCCTTACACCTGCAGGAACCGCAGTGTCGCTTGGTTAGGCTAGGCAGAGAGAGTAGGTGGGGGATTGGAGGAGTCATTAGAAATGCCAAATGATTGCAACGAGCTTTGAAATACTGCAGGGAACTCATCAAAGCTGGCTATAAATACTCTTTAAAATTACCATAAGCTGTCTGCAGCTGTAGCAGAGAAACCTCGGGCAAATGGTCACTCATTCACTCAGGCTGAACTCGTACGCCTCCCTTCCTTCAGGAGAAAAGTTTCCTGGGCTCTCAACTTCCACAGGCCTGTAAGAAGATCCAGGAGAAGCCTTTTATGTGGTCAGATTCCTCGTGGAGGGAGAGGAGCATTTATGGCATTCTTGAACCTGGGAGGAGGCAGGCAGGCTGTGTTGCAGCTCGTAGACATCAGACACCAGTGCCAACACTGTCACCTCTCAGTGCCAGTTCAGCAGCACCCATTGCACAACACTGTTCCCACTAATGTTTCCATGCACCCAAGTCTTTGTGCATTTGTCTGAAAGGAGAGTGGGCATGAACTGGTGGGCATGAACATATGCAGGTTAATAATAATAATAATAATAATAATAATAATATTTTTTTTATTTATACCCTGCCCTTCCCGGTTCAGAAAACCGGGCTCACAACAAATTTAAAACACTTAATTGTGATACAAAAAAAAAGAAAAAAGAAAAAAGCATAAAATACAGTATAAAAGTGTGAATAACAATAAATTCAAAATTCAAAAATCAATTTAGGGGGGAAATCCATCCAATAAACATTAGATGATCACCAGGGCTAGCTGGCTGAATTGTCCTATTTGGGCCAGCGAGGTGACCAGGGGAGAATTAGCTGTGGGATCCCAGAGCAGGCAATCTTCATAAAAAGGGGAGGGAGAGGGAAGGAAGGGGAATAAAAGATCAGGCTAAGTTCAAGTTGAAAGCCAGGTGGAATAGCTCTGTCTTACAGGCCCTGCAGAAGGAGGTTAAATCCTGCAGGGCCCTAGTCTCATGGGATAGAGCATTCCACCAGGTTGGAGCCATCACTGAGAAGGCCCTGGCCCTGGTGGAGGATAATCTGACTTCCTTAGGGCCCGGGACCTCTAAACTATGATTATTCCTGGACCTTAAGGTCCTCTGCGGGGCATACCAGGAGAGACGGTCCCGTAAATACGAAGGCCCTAAGCCACAAAGGGTTAGGCTCCCCAATCTGTAGGTGTCAGTGGTGAGTGTCAGCTGGCATGGCACCACTTCTTCCCTGTGCATGCAGGTTCATATGCGTGTCGCAGAATAACGTCAGAACAGCCTAGAATGAAAGACTTTGCAAGTATGTCTCGTAAAGCAGAGCAGGGAATCACATTGTCTTGGGGGTAATTTGTTTGGGGTTTGTGTGCGTGCATGTCACTAGTGATAGGGGCCAGATCCCAAAGCGAATGGCAGACCCTCCAAGTGTCCCTATTTTCCAGGGACGTCCTTGATTTAGAGAAGCCATCAGGTTTCTGGACTTGATCCCGGAATGTCCCGCTTTTCCCTAGGATGTCCCTATTTTCATTGGAGAAACGTTGGAGATCCCAGGGCATGTTACAACGCAATGCAATTTTGCATGATATTTTCACCGACAGATGCATCCATCTGCACATCTTACACGAGCATATGTATTTTCGTGCACATTACTTGGCGGGAGAACTTCGTAGCAAAATTCAGAGAAGTGCGGATTTCGAAGGATGGCTGTATTTCTCTCCAGCGTGCTCCCCACTGGCATATGGACCCTGGAAAGTTTCCCATGGGGGAATGCAAACTGGGGGGAAACAAACCCCCACCCCGTTGCAAAGGCTCAGATGCAATTGTGGGATGGGGTTGTGTGTGTGGAGTAAGAACACTCAGGAAATCCAGAATGAAGTGCACGTGTAAACACAGCTGAAGCGTGCCTTATTTATACCATAATTAACATAGTTGGATTCTTCCAGCTCTCTATTTATAGTGCTGTTTTTCCCCCTTCTTTCCAAAAGCTGCTAAGTCCAATGTCCTCTAGAATGCCAGTTCAGCACTTTCTGGGTATCATTGCGTTTCTCCAGCCAGAGTTAAGCAAGGGCAGCTTATTAGTTATACTGTGATGGACTGAACCCAACTATTGAAGGAACTTTCCAAGGTAACGACTGAATAATAATGTTTGGATTTTACTTATTTAAAAAGGGAGAAGGAAGATGAATTGCGGTTTTACCTTAATCAATTGTGATGCCTTCCCGTGGCCTAAACTGGCTTTGGATCACTCCAGAAGGTTTATAACATTCTGCCTGGTGTGGAGAACGTAGATGCAAAAAATCTCCACCCCTCACTGCTGTGTCTACCTTTCAGGGCCATCCAACAAGACTGACTGGCAAAAAATTCAAGGCCAGAGATAGAGAAGTATTTCTTCATGCAGCACAAAGTTAACCTGTGGAATTGGCTGTCTTAAGATGGCTTTAAAGGGGGATGGCCGTATGAGTGTACATGCAATACAATTGGCAGGTGTACAATTTGTGTACCTGTGTGCCCAAGTATTTGAACTGTACAACTCCATAAGGATACACTCTGTTGCTCAGATGTGAGTATATGTGTAAAGACCTGTGCTTGGTATAACACGTGAACAAGCCTTTCGAGACACATTCATGGAGAATGGAAACTACCCAAATTTGTACTTCCCTGGCTTAACCAATGCATCAACCAAAACACGACTAGTTGCATTTTGCGAAATGCATGCGAAATGCTATCAAAATTCTTTTGGGTGTTGCTCTACGCCAAAAGCCCACGGGATGCTTTACAATGCATAAACAGCACAGAAGGGAAACAAGGTAAAAACACTTGCTTTACTACAACTTATAATAAAAGCATCATCGTCAAACTATCCACAAATTACTGCGGTCATCCCAAAGCCTGCTGGAAAAGGCGGGTCTCCACCTGTTTCCTGAAAGAAAAAAAATGACGTAGTTGGGTACACCTCAGTGGGGAGAATGAGCCACAAAGGGCTCCAGTGAGAGCCAGTGTGGTGTAGTGGTTAAGAGCGGAGGACTCATAATATGGTGAATCGGATTTGCATCTCCGCTCCTCCACATGCAGCTGCTGGGTGACCTTGGGCTAGTCACACTTCTTTGAAGTCTCTCAGCCTCACATACCTCACAGAGTGTTTGTTGTGGGGGAGGAAGGGAAAGGAGAATGTCAGCCGCTTTGAGACTCCTTCAGGTAGTGATAAAGCGGGATATCAAACCCAAACTCTTCCTCCTCCTCCTCCCCTTCTTCTCCTTCTTCTTCTTCTTCTTCTTCTTCTTCTTCTTCTTCTTCTTCTTCTTCTTCTTCTCCTCCTCCTCCTCCTCCTCCTCCTCCTCCTCCTTCTCCTCCGTAGGCTCAGCCTCTTCAGGGGGCTTGGGTGTCTCTCAGCATTTAGGGAGAGGCCTACGCAGGGCAAGGACAGTCATCATCATCATCATCATCATTTATTTGTACCCCACCCATCAACTGGGTTGCCCCAGCCACTCTGGGCGGCTTCCAACATATATGAAAACATAACAAAACATTAAACATTGAAAAGCTTCCCTATACAGTCATACCTTGGTTCTCAAAGGGATTTCTGTTCCGGAAGTCTGTTCGACTTCTGAAAACGTTCGGAAACCAAGGCAAAGCTTCCGATTGGCTGCAGGAAACCGCAGAAGCCCTATCGGACATTCGGCTTCCAAAAAACGTTTGCAAACCGGAACAGTCACTTCCGGGTTTGCGGCGTCCAGGAGCCAAAACATTCGAGTCACAAGGCATTTGAGAACCAAGCCACGACTGTACAGAGCTATACAGATTACACTTGCCTCAGGCCTGAGGGCTAAGCTGACTGGAGTCCCCTGCCAGGGACTTATACCGTCATGCCAAGAATGCCCGTGCCTCCCAGTTGACTGGGAATTCCCACCATAGGCCTCAGACAAGCTCTGCACGGGCATGTTCAGGGATCTCCAGAGGCTGTCCAGTCAACGCCTGGGCTTCCCTCTCCTCTCCTTTGCTGTTGTTGACTTGCACCCGGCTCCTGAGCCCCTGACTTAGCGGTGCCTATGGGGAGGCTGCTGGTGGAGGGTTTTTTAAATTCTCACTGGTGGCACAGAACCCCCCAGTTCGCTAGTCTCATCCCCAAGATCCTCTGCCTCTTCCTCACACTGCCCCACCAGCCTATCCCCAGTTGTGCCCTCTGTCATGTGCCCTCTCTTCCCAGCCCCTTCACCTTCCAGCTCCTTCCAGTCCCTGCCAGTGATTGGCCCAAGGGCCACCCAGCAAGCATGGTGGCAGAGCAGGGATGAAACTAGGACTGCACTGAATTGATAAGAACCACTCCTTAGTAGTGGTCTCCCCACCTTGAAATCAGCTATTTTGTTTTGGCTATGTAAACAGAAACTCGGCTACTGTCCTCTTGAGTTGGAGCCCAGTGCTTTTATGGCCAGCTCTTTTATTACGCTAATGAATATTGACCCACTAATTGTGGCTATTGACGCTTTATCTATTTCTGGTTGCTGTTCGTTATCATGAAGTCAACCATTATAGAGCATTGCCTCTCTTGTTTGAGGTACTTTCCACAGCGCTGGAGGAAAAGGGTTTTATTCTTCAGCCTCTCTGGTGCCTCCTAAACCTGTTTTGGGGGTTCCCTGAACCCTTCAGAGCAAATTTGGGGCAGGGTACAGTGCTTCGAGTGGGGAAGTGTACATCCTTATGCTAACTGAATAACGGATTGGATACTGTCCAAACTGACCAAGGATAGCTGAATCCATGGTGGGTTTTCCATCCATGGTCTGCAGCAGATCAGGACCGTTGAAAAAGAAGCAGGAATTTTAGGGAGGAAGAAATCGGGCGGTGTTCTTTGGCACTCACAAGGCGGATTGTCATTTCATATAACCCGGGAAGTGTGAATTTAGCTTTGAGTGTAGCAATCAAGGGGAGATGCAGCAGCCACAGATTCCAAAACCTGTAGTAAAGGTAGGGCCCTTCCATTGAGGAGGAAGGCATATGAATAACCAAGAGGCCACATGCTATACACACACACACACACACACACACACACACACACAGAGTGGTACCTTGGGTTAAGTACTTAATAAGTTCTGGAGGTCCGTTCTTGACCTGAAACTGCTCTTAACCTGAAATTCAAAGATTATTTACAGAAATATTGCAAAATTAATGAATGTTAGAGTGACGTTGGATTGAAATTAAGTGGCTTCTAGCTGTACAGGGTTTAAAGTTATAAATATATCAAGATTAAGGATTAGGATTAAAAAGGTTAAAAGAATGGAAAAATTGGTTTTTAATAGGTAAAAATTTAATGTTATATTATATTAAGATTAAGGATTAGGATTAAAAAGGAGGGAAAGGAATTGCTGGACTAAGAAACTGAATTGGAATACAAAAGAGGGAGGTATGAGGAGGTCCGGGAAACAAGTAAATGTAAAAGTAGTGATGAAAAGATGGAATTGTTTTTAACTGTTTTTTCTTTTTTCTTTTTGTATTTTGCATTGTGTATTTTTCCTTTTATTCTTGAATTTTTCTTTTATGTTGATGTGATTCTTTCTTGGTGAAACTTTAATAAATATCATTAAAAAAAAAAAAGAAAAGAAAAGAAACTGCTCTTAACCTGAAGCACCACTTTAGCTAATGGGGCCTCCTGCTGCCGCCGCACTGCCGGAGCACGATTTATGTTCTCATTCTGAAGCAAAGTTCTTAACCCGAGGTACTTTTTCTGCGTTAGCAGAGTCTGTAACCTGAAGTGTATGTAACCTGAAGTGTATGTAACCCGAGGTACCACTGTATACACACACACAGTGGATGCTCGGGTTGCGAACGTGATCCGTGCGGGATGCACGTTCGCAACCCGCAGCAGCGCATCTGCGCACGCACGGGTTGCGATTTGGTGCTTCTGCGCACGTGCAAAGCGCGATTTAGCCGTAACCTGAAAAAACGCAACCTGAAGCATCTGTAACCCAAGGTATGACTGTATATATATACACACACACACACACGTGTATACCTAAAGGAATGTCTCCACACCCATCGTCCAGCCTTGACCCTGAGTTCCTACTCCCAGGGCCTTTTGGCGGTTCCCTCACAGGGAAACAGGCAGAAGGCCTTTTTGGTAGCTGCACCCATCCTGTGGAACACTCTTCCAGTAGATGTCAAAGAGTTGAACAACTATATAACTGTTTTGGGAAGTTTTTAATGCTTGATGGTTCCCCCCTCCTCCAGGTTCCCTCTATTTTTGTTGGAAGCTGCTCAGAGTGGCTGCGGCAACCCAGTCAGATGGGTTGGGTATAAGAAAATAATGATAATGATGATTAATAATAATAATATACTGAATGAAACCATTCGTCTATGTAGTTCACTATTGCTTATTCTGACAGCAGCTCTCCACAGTCTCATCATCTTAGGCAAAGGTCCTCCCAGACCTTTTGAACAGGAGATTCCAGGGATCAGGGCCACAGCTCCAGCTTTGAAGTGCCCCCGGGTCCCTTCCTCTGTTAGTGGGCTTACCTGGCTGCAGGTTGCAAGGTTATGAACCGCACTGGGCTGATGGTTCTAATCAGCTTATTAATTCCCTAGAACATTCCAGCAGTGCCACAGTGTGCAGAGGTAGTTGCCCTGGGCGCAAAATGGTTAGGGCTGCAAAATTTCAACACCTAGTGCTGCGTCAACACAGCTGCACACTTCTGTTGCTGGGCTCTGTTGAAAACAGCTTCTCCTTGCGAACCAGGAAGCGACCTCTCCAGACAACGGAACGACTATTCTTTTTTTATCTCAGTGGTTGCGATCTTCTGGGTGACACGAACGCCATTAGGCAGTTGAATGTGCATGTCTACTCCATCCGTTTCCCTCCCTCTGCACAGCCCCGGGCACTGGCAACCCACGCTATGCCACTGCATTCCAGAATGATGCTAGATCCAGGGGCACTGTGGGGATTTTACAAGGTTGGTTTGGTTCACCCGCTTGTCAGATCTGAACATTTATTTTCAGATCGCCAGAGTGTGGGGTTCAGGTCCTGATCCTGGCACTGCCAAAGATTGAACTTGGTAGTTTCTGCAAACAAAGCATGCACTCTTCCATCAAGCTACCATGATAGGGGTTGTGAACCTTTTGGGCCAGGTGGGCGCATTTCGCAGTGGAAGAAGTGCCATGAGCACCAGTCACAAAATGGCTTCTGCAGGAGGCGTGGCATAGCACAAAATGGCTGCGACAGGGGTGCGGCATAACACAAAATGACTGCCATATCCAAAAGGGCAGCAAAAGGCACAAGGCTATAAAACGTTACAGACATGCCTCTGCATCGGCCACCCTATCAATGGGGGTTGTGGGGAGCATCTACACCAGACTTTTCTACCTCCACTCAGAGAGAGATGCTCTTTGCACCTCTCCTATACTCAGGACGGATGGGAGGATGGGTGTCCAACCCTGGCACCCAATGAAACGTGGACAGGCTTAAGGGTGTGTGTGCATCGTGACAGGGACTGAGCCAGGAACTGGGAAGAATGAGCAAACAACCTCTCGTTCATTGTGGGTTTCTGAGAAGGTGCTGGCAGCCACACGGTTGGCAGCTTCTGCTGTATCCTCCTTTGCTGTGTAAATTGTGTAAAGACAGTTTATATCCTCCATAAATGCATATCTTCTGGGTTGCAATCTTGCCAGTCTATACCCAACCGGAAGAGTTTATAAATACGTTTTTTTCCCGAGCCATCCTGCCGCAGACGTGACTTGTCACGTACAGCTTGCTTTCCATAATCATTCCCCTCCCTCGCTTTCTTTTTAACGACCGTTTTATAAACTGGAAAATGCCGCATGTGAAGTTACTCCAAGATAGATCGTATCGTTGCTTCCCACTGTTCTGTGAAGCACGCTTGAAAGGATCCCAGCGTATCGGTAGATCTTGATTTTTATATATATATTAAAAAAACCAACAACTGACAAAATATAAAGCTTCTCTGCCCAATGAGCTGCTGCTTTATTGACATCTTAAGACATTGTGTTTGAAAATAAGGCTCATCCCGAAAATGATCCTGTTAATTTCATTTTCATGCAGGGCGGTGGAATTAGGCACTGAGAACATAATAGATCATTGCAAATGTGGACTAATGGCTGCAAGTTATAGTTTTCCGCTTTAGCATTGTTGTTTTTTTAAAGCCAGAGAAATTGGATTGCACTAACTCTCCAACTATTAGACGCAAGCATATGCAATGCTATAACAGGGGGGATAGATGAAGCAATTTTCCATCAGAGAGGTACTGCATTTATAACTCAGCACACAAGCACCCGAAATGCGCATTTAGCAATTTAGTTACACCTGTTGCAGTTTGCAACCAGCCCTGGTGTGAAAGTTTACCCCTTTCTCTTTCACTGGTCCTATTGGTACATTTCCCCCTAGGTAAGCATTATGGATTATGTAGTGTTTGACCTTTTGAATTATGGTGCTGGAGGAGACTCTTGAGAGTCCCATGGACTGCAATAAGAACAAACCTCTCCATTCTTAAGGAAATCAGCCCTGAGTGCTCACTGGAAGGACAGATCCTGAAGCTGAGGCTCCAGTACTTTGGCCACCTCATGAGAAGAGAAGACGCCCTGGAAAAGACCCTGATGTTAGGAAAGATGGAGGGCACAAGGAGAAGGGGACGACAGAGGAAGAGATGGTTGGACAGTGTTCTCGAAGCTACCAGGATGAGTTTGACCAAACTGCGGGAGGGAGTGGAAGACAGGGGTGCCTGGCGTGCTCTGGTCCATGGGGTCACGAAGAGTTGGACACGACTAAACGAATAAACAACCACAACTGTTTGACCAGAGCAGCCTTTTCTAAACCATAATCCAGGCAACCCAAACAGCAGCCACAGCAACTCAGGCCCCCGTCAAGAAGGTGGCAGGCAAACTCTGCACAGCACAGCTTTCTGGCCACAGCAGCTTCAGTGTGAGCCAAGTCTTCTCACTGTCAGCAGCAGCGGTGTCTGGATTTTCATGTAGCGATGGGAACCTACCTCGTAGGTAGCCATGCTTTCGTTGCTAGATTTTGCTTGCAAAAGACGAAGCCAGGTGGTTTGCCCAAGTTAGCAGCACAACATGTTTTCAGTTGTGGGCGCCACAATTTAAGAAGGACATTCACAAGCTGACAGGTGTGCAGAGGAGGGCAACCAAGACGATCAAGGGTCTGGAAAACAAGCCTTATGAGGAACGGTCATGGAGGGAGCTGGGTATGTCCAGCCTGGTAATGAGGAGACCGAGAGGAGATACGACAGCCATCTTCAGATATCTAAAGGACTGTCACAAGGAGAATGGAGCAAGTTTGTTTTCTCCTGCTCTGGAGGATAGGTCGTGCACCAATGGATTCAAGTTACAAGAAAGGAGATTCTGACTAACATCAGGAATAACCTTCTGGTGGTAAAAACTGATTGGCGGTGGAACAGGCCCCCTTGGAAGGTTTTGGACTCTCCTTCCTTGGAGATTTTTTAGATGGATGGTCATTTGTCATGGATGCTTTAGCTGAGATTCCTGCATTGCAGGCACTAGATGACCCTCAGGTGCCTTCTAACTCTGCAGTCCTATGCTTCTATGATTATATGAACATCTGGTGGGCCAAAGATCCCCCACCCCTCCTCTAGTCCTTTATGATCCTTCTCCCCCCTTCTCCTTTGCAACTCCAATGTCAGAGGTGCAAAGGAAAATGGGGAAGGATTGGAAGGGCTTTCAAAGCCTCTCCATGTGGCGCCTAGGTGGCTCCAAGCTCGGAGGTGCAAGAAGCCATGCAGGGCAGCTCCAAAGAGCTCTGCTGGGAGGGAGAAGCCGTTTCCAGAAATTGCATCCCCTTCCTTCACCAAAAGATGCTTCTATGTCTTTTTGCTGTCCACCACAGCCAAGGGAGATGAAAGGTTGGCCTGGCAGCAGGAGGAGAGCAGGAAGAAGGCCACAAGCGCCGACCAGTTGGGGATCTTCTGTTGCAGAAACGGATTACCAGGCTGGCCTGCCACTGCTCATCGCCACCTTCCTGTGCTCCTACAGGAACTCATGCTCCTATTTAGCCATGGAAGTAGAAGCAGAAGCTCAAACTCCTCAAGTTGACTTGGGAGGAGTAAGGTGGCTCGTAGCAGCACCAGGCAACCTGGGGCTTTGGATCCCGGGGACAGGAATTCTAGGACTGGCAGCTGGAGGAGCTAGTAGAGTAGGGCAGCTGCTAGGGATCTCCTGGAGTTTGTTTTGGGTGCTCCTGAGCCATTCATCCACTGCCTTTTGAATGGGTTTACTCTACAGCACCCCCTGTCGGTGGCTCAGTGAACTGCAGCATGACAACACCCTTACATGTTTATTATACTTAAGGCAAACTGCTTGCATCAAGCCTTGCCCATGATGTGCTGGAGATTGAGACCTGAAACGTGAAAGTTTGTGCTTGGAAAAGCTTCCGATGCTTTCTTTTTGTGCCTCAGGACCACGATTAATCATTTTAAGCAAGAATAAATAAACTGCCCTTTACATTTTCAAAGCCTCTTATGAACATTAAATATGCAGTTCACACATCTCTGTTATCCAGAAGAAACAGCTACGGTGAAAAAACTCCTCTTCTCCCTGTGCGCCGAAAATGTCACCATTCATAATAATACCCCTAATCTCTACTGGCCAGGAACTGAGAGAGACCAATTGTTGTTCAGGCTGGGCTGTTAACAAATGCGAAGGGAAGTGCCATGCATTTTCCAGAAACTGTCACCCGCTCCTCCTGTGATACATGCATGCCATTGCATGTGAATCTTGTGCTTGTTCAGACAATCCAATACCTCAGGTTGGCAGCCATTAAGCTTGTTTTAGATGGAGCCCTGGTTCTCACTAAAAGGAGCTCATGGATGTGGTGGCTATGCATTACCTCCGATTTACAAAAAGAACAAAGCAATTCAATTATTTAAAAATAAAATAAAATTAGCAATACGCTTAAAACACACATCAACATTCTACCAAGCCTTGTAGGCTTGTCTCAACAAAAATGTTTTTAGAGGCACCGAAAAGAGTACGGTAAAGTCATTTGCCTGATGTCAACAGGCAGGGAGTTTCAAAGTTTGGTGGTATCAATGCAGAACACACATTATGTTGGCACCTGTGACAATGCCAGTTCCACAAGGCTCCTCTTGTGAGCATCGTTGAGAGGGGAAGAGAGTACACCATACTGATGTCCATCCCTCATTTTAACCCCTGAACTGCTGACATCAAAGGCCGTAGCAGCCAGCAGGGTGGGGAGGGGTGGGGCAGAGCAGTATTGCTCACTGAGCATTGTTTCACGAGAGGGAGAGGGACCAGGGAGACGGGTGAGGCATGGTGGGAGCTCAGCACGGTGCAAGCACGGTGGCAGGAAGCATGGTTCCGCTGCCGTGCCTTCACCGAGCATGGCAGCTTCCTGCACCTCGCACCCCCTTCTCTCAGGAACCAGCAGCAACACTTGGTGCTTGGAAGGCAGATGAGGAAGACTGCCCTGCCTGTGCTGCCCCACCAATCACTACAGATCAGGAGTAGCCGATGTGTTGCCCTTCAGATGTTTTGAACTACAGCTTCCATCAGCTTCACTCAGCCAGCCCAGCCCATGATCAGGGATAAAGGATGCTGTAGTCTAAAACATCGGGAGTATACCATAAAGGTTGACATAATCCAGAAAGCAGGGCCCTTCCACCAAATGCTACACTTGTGCTAGAGATTATAATTTACTAGTTCTGGTAGTGTCTGTGACTCCCAGTTTGTGTGCTCCAGCACTTGAAGTGGGAGAGTGTACAGTTCCGTTCCGTCCCCCATAGTGCATGAAAACCTTTATTTGGGCCCCTGGAGAGTTGCTGGACCAGGGATGGAGATTTTCAAGGCTCAGGGGCCAGATAAGACCCCCTAGGTGTCTCTCATTGGCCCTCAGGACTCTCACCAGCCTGGCTCTCACTTGCTGTCCTGTTTTTTACTTTTTGAAATATGACAGCCCTACTCACCACCCCTTCTTTTGCAACCTCCTTGGGTGTTTTTTCCTATGTGTAAAGTGTCCTTGAACTCCAACAATGGCTTTTGCCTGCCTGGGTGGAAGTCCTTGTGTGTACAAGAATGTGTAGAGCCTAGGCTGCTATGGAAAGTTAAAATGCACATTCTGCCCACCGCTGGCATGTGGCCCCTGGATGATCGTCCGGAAGAGAAGGTGGCCCCCGGCCTGCAAAAAGTTCCCCACCCTTGAGGTAGATAGTACTTAGATTAGCTGGGCAAGCAGCGTGCCCTGGTATAATGCATCACCCTGTACTCTGGAACAAAATATTTGCTTTAAATGCCAAAGAAGGCAACGCGATCTTTCGCCTGTGCAATCTGCCTCCGCAACCGGCATCTGTTATTTTCTCAGGAGGCATTTATTTGCGAAGAGCACAACCTGAGTTAAAGGTAGCGCAAGAAGTACCATTTATGGATTTAAGTTGAATTGCTTAATGAGTTGGTTGGAAATCTGTCTCTCTCGGTTGTGCAGCTCAGTATTGCACCAAAGATTCCTAAGAATGCTTCCCCCACCCCCAATCCACTTCACTCCCCCCCCCCCCCCCCAGTACTTGGAGATTGCAAACCGCCACGTTATCGCTGCGGGGCTGGAGGTGAATTAGTAAAATGTGCTGCAGAACTCCTTGAAGCTTGCAGCAGAGGTTGCCTCCTGCATGCGTTCTTGTGCTGTTCTGATTCAGCTCTTTCCCCTCTTATAGATCTGGACTTGGCAGCAATGAGGTGTGATTAGAATATACAGAGCTGCTTTCACACACACAGAAAAGTCACCGCTTGGAGTGATTTCCTCTCCCTTTAAAGCTGCTGTTGAACGAAATTGATGCACAATATTCCTCCACGCTACGGTTGTTCTCAGCCTTCGAAGGCATGCTAAGAATGACGAGCGGCTTCCTGAAAGCCTTTTGATATTAGCAGCACCTCCTGGGAGCAGTGCATATGTTGTTGTTGTTTGCTACTTATGGTAGATGCTTGTTTTTATTTTATTTCCCTCATTCTGGAAAGCTAGGCTCCGGCTAATGCTATAGCAACTGAGGCAGAGGTAGCGAGCAGGAAATCCATTTCTGTCTTTGAGGCTTACCATATTGTCGGGAGAAAGATGGCTCCGCGGCGTTCTCTATTTGACATCTATTTATATTTGCACACAAGGATAAGCACAGTGCAACCTTCTGTTTCGCCCTACAGCAGCAAGTGTTGCATGCAGAAACGAAAAGTCAACATTTAATCCTCCGGAATGAAGGGAAGTGCAGCTAACAGTACTCAAACCAACTCGTGCATGTTTGTGCTGGAAGTACTGTAGCAGTTAATTATATATTGCTGGCATATACTGCATCTTCTCCCCATCATGCTGAAAACGTCCGTGGTGCTACTACTCATCCAAGCTGGAAATGTAGGGAAGTTTCCTTCTACTGAGTCACATCACTGACACAGCTGGCTCTGTACTGCCTCCACCGACTGGCAGCTGGTCTCCAGGATCCAGGAAGGGGAGATTCCTAGCTTTAGCTGTAGATGCCAGGGATCGAGACCGGGACCTTCTGCATGACAAGCAGATGCTTTTAACACCGAGCTATCGCCCTTCCCCATTGTGTAGCTAACCGAGTTAGTTCTGGGAAGATGCCTTCAACTCATGGTAGGAAGCCCCTTTCAGGAATCAACATGGGCATTGTACCACCTTGGGGCTGCATCCATGTTCATCCCTGAAAAGGACTTCATTGCTGTTGTTGGCATCCGTCTGTCTCAAGAGACAGTGGAGTGCACCTCCGGGGGTGAAGCCAAACTGCTGCATGAACAGCACCAAAGGGGCCTCCCCAGGGTGTGCTGGGCCCGGGGGTAACCCGAGCAACGTGGTCCAGGTCAGGTCCCATATCCAAGGGTTCCACGAGGAGTCAGTCCGACAGAGCCAAGGCAGGACACGAGGCAGGGAACCAGGCAAGGTCAGGCACAGGATCACAGGCAGGTTCTGGCAAACAGCAAAAATGCTCCCACAACATGGGGCGGGGTCCAGCTGCCTTTTATCTCTGTCAGGGTAACGGTTGGTCCAGATCCCCCGGTGTCTCACCTCCCTGTCTCGTCTGAAGGTGAACACTCCTCCTATGAGTACTCAGGTCTCTCCTTTTCTCAGACCTCAGTCTCTGCAGCTCAGGAGATGAGGCCGCCTCAGCCTCTCCTGACCAAACTGGTAGTGGAGCAATTGTAAGTGATTGCCCAGCTGAAGGCAACAAGGCAATCCCCGCATCTGGAGCCAGGGCAGGCTCAGGCCCCTGACTCGGCCCAGCTGGTGAGAGCCAGTGTGGTGTAGTGGTTAAGAGCGGTAGTCTCGTAATCTGGGGAACCGGGTTCGCGTCTCCGCTCCTCCACATGCAGCTGCTGGGTGACCTTGGGCTAGTCACACTTCTTTGAAGTCTCTCAGCCCCACTCACCTCACAGAGTGTTTGTTGTGGGGGAGGAAGGGAAAGGAGAATGTTAGCCGCTTTGAGACTCCTTAAAGGGAGTGAAAGGCAGGATATCAAATCCAAACTCTTCTTCTTCTTCTTCTGGTGCTTGTTGCAGGGGAACCTGTGCAGAGTCCGAGCCCGAGCCCCAGGCCATCACACCGGGCACAAGCCTGGGTAGTGTATATGGAGGTTCTGGGCTGCCCAGATGACAAGACTCTCAGTCTCGCTGATGTGGTCCAAAGGAAAGCAGAGAAATACATTTGGCACCAGCTTGCATGCAGGAGTTGCCGGAGGGAGGCGTACGACGCACCATTCAACCACCCTGAGGACTCCATTCCAGATTTGTGTAGGCAGCGGAGGTTTAGGATCAGAGTTTTCCTTCTCCTAGATGTGCTACCATACCTGGTTAACATAGTGGGGTAGGAAAACTGGGGCGGGGAGTGGGAATTGCATCTGCACAATAGTACATGGGTAGATGAGTCTAAGAAGCCTAGGACACAAATTGTCACAGCCCTCTAGCATTTATAGTGGCTCATTTACCAGAAGTAATGTATTTAGTGTTAACTCTGGAAGGGTATACTCGACTCTGACCCAACTAAGCTTCCTGGTGTATATTTTGTCCCGCCGACCCCTCACTTCCCTCTACAGCAGATACAGAAACCACCTTCTTGACCATTGGACCTCACAATTGGTCTCTTCTGCTGAACCTGCCGGAGTCTGTCTTTGCATGCAGTGGAGGTCCCTAACTCCCTGAGGGTTTGAGACCCACTGGCTACCCTCACCTGGTTTAGCTGGCCAGTTGAAGCCGATTCCTGGGATGTGGCTGCTGTCCCATGGAGACAGCTTCCAGGAGCCACCACTCTGAGGTCTACGGATGAAGGGTGGAATGCAAATTGAATGAATGAATGAATGAATAAATAATGTATTTGTTGTCTTTGTGTTTTTAACTTTGTATTTTAGTTATTTATTCTTTCAATTAATTATTATACCCCTACTTTGTTTGCTAGAGGGGGCAGGCCTTTATTATGGTTCTCAGCAGAATGGACCACTGCTGGCACCCACAGCAATGCACGAATACCTGCTATACAAAGATAAATATATATATATATATTTCTTGCCCCCTTCATGTTGCGTCTGGCCCTACTGCTTGCAAGTTGCCCTCCTGAAGGCTGCTCAGAAGAAAACACACCCCGTAGGACGAAAAAGGTTCCCCATCTCTGAGTTACAGAAAAGGAACGTTTTGACTCCATGCAGTTTCTGGAAATAAGAACGAAGGATTCCGAGTTTATCAGTGTTGCTCTGGGAACATAATCAGGTAATTAAGCAGCTCAGCATCTAGGGATTAATTCAGATGGGAGGCTTTCACGACTATCCCTACTGCTTAGTCAATCGATTAATTGATTACATTTCAATAGCAGTTAGGCATCTTATGCTGATTCCCTTTTCTGGCTTCTCCTACAAGCAGATGGTCCATTGTTGCCTTGCTAGCTTGCCCTTCAGCCCGACGGTGCTGTTAACTGAATGACAGGCTGGTTCATCTCAAAAGCTTCACACATCACACATCAGTGGCTTAAAATGCAGCGAGGTCATTTCTTTCTGCTGCGTTTCAAGTTCTTTTTGTGTGTTGCTGTACACACCAGAGAGTGGGGTGGGGATGCCTCCCCCCAATTTCTTTCCCCATGAAGCAACTTACATTTTTGAGTTGGATAGAAGTTGGTTGAATGGGAAACGCATCACAGAACAGTATGTGATGGCCTGGGATTCGGACTCGGATGCTGAACCTGAGGGATCCCAGCCTGCACAGGATTCCCCACCTCCAGAACCAGCTGAGCCGGGGCTGGGGCCTGAGCCTGAAGGGTCCTCACCTGTGCTGGATCCTCAGGTGCAGGCGTCAGCTGAGTCTGCTCTGGCTCCTGAGGTGATGGAGGACCCATTGCCTGCAGGCGCTCCACTCTCAGCCCCGTCAGAGGAAGCTGGGGTTGCCTCTGGGTCCGGTAACCCTCCAGCGTCTCCTGAGCTGCAGAGGCTCAGGGCAGAGAGGCGGAGGGAACTAAGTTCCCACAGAAGGAGTGCTCGCCTCCAGGCCAGGAGAGGCGAGTCACCAGAGGATCGGGGCTGCCCTATGCCTCGGGGCAGATAAAAGCCGGCCAGCCCCAGTCCCAAGTTGTGGGAGCAACGTTGTTGGTTGTTAGTTCCTGCCTGGACCCTGTCCTGCTTACCTGCCTGAGCTCCTCACCTGCCCTGGCTCCCTGCTTGCATGCCTGTACCTGACTTCACCTGACTCCCTGCCCTGCACCCAGCTTCAGCTTCTACGGACTGCCTCCATGTTGCACCTTTGACCACGGACTGGACTTGGACCTCGCCTCTCGGGTAACCCACGGAACCAGCACACTATTTCTCAAGAAGCTACAGGACACATATCCTTGTTTGCAACCCCAGTCCCTGAGAGCCTCCAGGGGTTCAGCTTCCTTGGAATGAAGGTCAGCGGAGATTGGTGTCATTAGGATATATGGTTTCATTTACTGTCATGGCCTGGTTGGACACAGAGGAATGGCGGGAGGAACTAACTGGGGAACCACCAAGGGGAGAAGGCTCAGAGCCAGGGGACTGGTGGTGGGACCACAATGAGTGGTCATGGGGAGAAGAGGAGGAAGGCAAGGAGAGAAGCCCAGAATCAGAGGTTGGGGAGAAGGGGGGGGCAAAAGGCAGAGATGAGTCAGGCTGGTGAAGAAGCCACGGTGTCTCCCCCTCCTGCTGCGACCAGCTCCTCTCCCCCTGGTTTCCCAGAACCAGAAAAGGTATGAAAAGCGTGGAGCAGAGACATACACGTTGATGGAGTCTCAGATTGCTTGGGAAGGACCTGGGAGAGGAGGAGACTTAGGTGACTGTGGGAAGATGGCGACCTTCAGTCCCTACAACTACCTTAAAGAGGCAATATCTACCAGGGTGTTGTGCTCACTAGGCCTGGCCTCCTGAGCAGACCTTAAATAAAGAGTGAATTTCATTGATGCTGTGTGGTTGATTGCTGACCGGCTCTCCTGACACCCACTCCTAGCACTGCCTTAGAGAATGAAAATGTTTTTTTAAAACTGCACATGTCCTCCTTAGATATTTTAAAACCTGAGAAAAACAAAGAAGTCTAAATGGCGGATGATTTCTCCTCTGGACTGTTCTTTTTTTTAAAAAAAAATAATGACACACAGAGATGGAAACTGAAAACAGAAGAATGGTTCTCCTTCTGGAATCTTCTGCCTGAACCAGCTGCTTCCCATTGCTTTAGAGGAGAGATGAAGAGACTGTGCCCCACCAGGCTTTGTGGCACTCCAACTACCACCATCCCTGACCATGGACTATGCTGGCGGGGGCTGATGGGAGTTGAAGTCCAAGAATATCTGGAGGGCCACCCCATCTCTCCTTCACAATAATGCTGGGCTTGCGGATCCCCTCAGAATAAGGCAAGGTCTTTAGAACTGTTGCGTAGTACAGTGGTGCCTTGGGTTAAGTACTTAATTCGTTCCGGAGGTCCATTCTTAACCGGAAACTGTACTTAACCTGAAGCACCATTTTAACTAATGGGGCCTCCCACTGCCGCTGCGCCGCCGGAGCACAATTTCTGTTCTCGTCCTGAAGCAAAGTTCTTAACCTGAAGCACTATTTCTGGGTTAGCGGAGTCTGTAACCTGAAGCTTATATAACCTGAAGTGTATGTAACCTGAGGTACCACTGTATCTACATTTGGTGCTCTTTTATGCAATTTGTGTTTATTTTTTAACTCGCTACCTCGACGTTGTTTTAATATGGTTTGGCATTTAGCTTTAATGGTTGTTGTTTTTAAAGAAGAGAATGCAAATTGCCTTTGTTTGATAATGTTATTGATTGAATGCTCCCAAATGAATCTGCCTGCCTCCCAGCTCATTAAAGCTTGGGCTGAGTTCTTCTTCTTCTTTTTGCTATCGTATTTTCACTGTGGACTGGGTCCCCTGACCAGCTTTATTGAAAGGAGCACTGCTGTTGTGCTAGTGTACTGTGAATATCCCTTTTATCAGAGGTGGAGGAAGGCAGGGGCTGAAAATGTTAATAAAACATAATCTGATGCATTTAAAAGGACTTTGCAAAAACAAGACTTGCTCAAATTACAGAGAATCGCATTTTCAAAGCCCCCTTTCATTGCATTTCATTCATTTATCCAACTTGCATCCCGTGTCCCTTAGATCAGCAATTTGGGATAAGGTTGCCAAATTTTGGATCCAGCTTTGCCCAGTCTTACAAAAGAAAAAGAAAAACTTTTTAAGGTATTTGAGGCATTTTCATACTGCTTAATTATTCACATTTCTAAGGGGTGTACATAAAAACAACTGAAAGAATATGAGACAGCAAAACAATAAAAAAGATATAATCAGGTCAAACTCTACCTTTAAATACCTGCTGGAACAAGAAAGTCACAGGCCATACATTTAAAGCACTATGATACCACGTTAAACGATCATGGCTTCTCCCAAAGAGAACTGGGCAGGAGCTGTAGAGTTGTTAGGAGACCCCTATTCCCCTCACAGACCTGCAATTCTGTGTGAAGAGAGATTGAGTGTTAAAACCACTCTGGGAACCCTAAATCTTCCCCCTCAGCAGTCTGTGGATTCTGGATGTGCAACACAAAAGTTTCCCCAGGCATGACCCCTAATGCCTGTACCGTCCAGGTGAAAAACTAGTGGCTGCTCTGCAGTTTGGGGAAGAAGCTGAAAGATGTACACATGCCGTAATGAGCCCAGAAAGTAGGCTGGGACCAGAGTTAAAGTGAATTAATTGCTGGTTCTTTTGATCTAACGGAGATGCATGAATCTGAGATGTATGCACTTTGATCTAACTGAGATGTATGAACTTACACACGACTGCATTCATCACTCCAGCAGCCTTATTCCCAAGCCTTCCTCCTGCGTCCTTTGCCAGAGGTTCAGAGTTTTGTTGTTCCTGTGGAATGATAGGCTTCAATCTGATCCTGAATGTCGCTTTTGGCTCTGACCCTGGCTGTGTACACAACATCCATTTAAAGGAACTCTGAAGCACATGACTTGCAGCAAAGGATCCTGGGAACTGTTCCTCAGTCATTTTTACTGTGTTCGAATTATGTTACTTGTGAGAATTATTGCAATCGTTTTGCTTATTATGTGTTTATCTTTTCACAGTACCATTTTTTGGGGGTAAACTGCCCTATGACCATCCCCCCCAAAGGGCAGTACAGAACTCTCTAATGGTATGTAACTGTGCGGTATAAGATAATCAACAGATAAAGTACAGCGAGACTAATTGGAAGTCATTTTTAATTTCTTGTTTTACAAGTTTTACAATCGTTCACATCATTGGGAGTACAATTGATGTTATAAGAATTGTGTTGTTTCATGTATTGCTATTGTCTGTTTGTCAATTTATAGTTTGTTTGTTTATTTGATTGTATGTATGTTTGTTTGCTTTCCTGGCATAAATGTATCTATTTTAAAACAATATACAGTGGTACCTCAGGTTAATTACTTAATTCATTCCGGAGGTCCTTTCTTAACCTGAAACTGTTCTTAACCTGAAGCACCACTTTAGCTAATGGGGCCTCCTGCTGCTGCCGCGCCGCTGGAGCATGATTTCTCTTCTCATCCTGAAGCAAAGTTCTTAACCTGAAGCACTATTTCTGGGTTAGCGGAGTCTGTAACCTGAAGCGTATGTAACCCAAGGTACCACTCTCTCTCTCTCTCTCTCTATATATATCAATATATATCTCAATCTCTCTCTCTCTCTCTCTCTCTCTCTCTCTCTCTCTCTCTCTATGAACTCTCTAATGGCTAAATATATCAATATATTTATTGGGAAGGTTTCCTGCAAATATGTGTATATGAGGCAAAATGGCACACAAAAATGGGCATATCTGGAGAAATGTTCACAATAAAAAAAACCACTGTTTTCTAACACCCTTGGTCACCATACACCTAACTGAGGAGTCCGGGCTGTTACCCTCTTCTGAATCCCTTGGTCACATTATGCCAAACAAGCACATCTATTTTTTCCCATCAAACAGTGGAGGCCATGGATATTTGTTTATTTTTAAGCAGACTCTGGGGCACCCAGGCGCTGTGGCTTGTGGTTTCTATACATCTCATAAACACACACACGTCCTTGTGTGTGCGTGTTCTTGAAATCATGTCAGCCTCCACCATTGAAAACAATGCCTATAAAATCAAGAATAAATGCTGACCAATAATTTTTTTTTAAAAAAAAAGAGCAGTGAAATTCAGCAACAATTTGAAGGACCCGTTTTGAGAGCAGTCCTCCTGAAGTGTCTGGGTGATTGTAGATGATGTGTCGTGCTAAGATAAATTCCGCTCCCTTAGTATAGTGGATATGCCTCTCCTGAAATAGATGTAAATCATTATTTTTGGACTGCCCAGTCTGGTGCCACTTATCCAATTAATTTCATCTTTTGGCCAGGCCAACTTCCTATTCATGGAACAGTGTATAAATATTACACTTGGAATAAAATGGGGGCACATGACTGCACTGCAGCTGAGAGTGACATATCTGAAGCTGTCAGGGTGTTGGCTCCCACCTTTGCAATGCTGTTTTAATTCTGTGCAAGACAATTTAGCCAGAAAATGCCCTGGGTGATTTGATCATTCAAATATTTTTTGCTTTTAATGCAAAGGCGATTCTGCAGCTTTTAAAGGCACCTAAAAGCTTCCAGTTGTCTTTAGCTGCCTCTAGGTATTTTGTTTGCTTGTTTAACTTTCAGTACAATTTCAACCATCGTTTTATTTCTCTGCCGCCTTTCCACAAAAAAAGAATTTTGCTGAAGGCTCCTTGCAACAAAGGATAAAGGAATATATCTTGATACCAACCATCGCAAGAGCTCCTGCATGGTAACGAAATGAAACCACGTATGGTGGTACCTCGGTTTTCGGACTGTACTGAGTTGAATAGAATCAAAAGGGCAGCAGTTTGATTGGTCCTAGAACAATAGGATCCAAAATGCAGCAGTCTGATTGATCCTAGAACAATGCAGCAGAATGATTGGTCCGCAGGAGCCACCCAATCCAGCTCCAGGTGGAAGTGAATCCGCAACCTGATTGGCCCACGGGAGAATCCCGGAATTAGCCAATCACGTGCGGCCCATTGTGTAAATAATGTATATAAAGCAGATATTTTGGGGGAACTTTCATTCCCCACTACTATGAGCTGAATAAAGAGCATGAAATCCACACTCGACTCCGAGTATATTTCACGAACGTAATCCGTTCCGGAAGACCGTTCAAGTTCCGAAACGTTCAAAAACTGAAAACAGAAAACTCAGTACGGAAAACTCAATACGGAAGCTGCGTGGCGTGTTCGACTTCTGAGGTGTGTTCAAAAACTGAAGCATTTATTTCTGGGTTTAATGGCATTCGAAAACCAAAATGTTCGACAACGGAGACGTTTGAAAACCGAGGTACCAGTGTAATAGCAAATACATATAGCGACATGCAAGAACCCCCCCCCCCAATATTTCAGTACTATAAATATAACAACAACATTAAACAACATGGCACTTCCTGGCAATGGCAAAAAAATAACAAGGGAGTTGGACAGTTTCATCTTAGTCCCAGCAACATCCCTCCAGCCGTGCTGTTAGTATTCCCTCTCCTGCCACAGTTTCAAGGCTTCTGACAACACTCCTCTTCTGATGTCGCTGTTTAATGCAACCCTTCCCATTTTCCACTTTCAGTGAATACGTTTTCTTGTAAGCAACTTTATTGTTTGGCTTTACAGTGCTACCTTGGGTTACAAACACCTCAGGTTACAAACACTTTGGGTTTATAGCTATCAACTTACAGATTTGAAAATAAGGGACCAGCAGCCTCAAAAATAAGGGATCAACAGCCAAAATAAGGGATTTTGGCTTAGCTTATCCAGAAATCCGCCACTGATGGAGCCATGCTGCTTTTGCTGCGACTGACTGTGTTTTGCAGGGGGTTGGACTAGATGACCCTAAGGGTCTACAACTCCGACCAAAGAAGAGGGGCAGACAAAACTGATGAACGACGTCAAGATGGCAAAGCTTACAGGCAGAATTAGAAACCAGGAGGAGGACCTCTTTAATAAAGAATGGGGAAAGTTTATAATTTATTTGAAAAGCTATTGTAAAGAGTTACATATATTGGTAGGATTGACAGAAAACTTGTAGTAAAAAATTGAACTATGGATGGACAAATTATAAAAATAGAGTTATGAAAGGGATGCAGAGGGGGAAATCACTACATTAAGATGCTGCACTGGTTGGAGGGGTTGCCCGTTGCCACCCGTCTCCTCATGATGCGCCCCTGAGGGGGAAAAGGGAGAGATGGAGACGCGGCAGCTCGTGCGTGCGCTCTCTCTTGCTCTCTTGAGGCGGAGGACCTCGAGCCGCTGCTTCCCTCCCGAGCCGGGCAAGCATGAAACCTGGGAAATTTAAGGGACATCATCAATCCGGAACAGCAGTGGGAAACGGTGCTGGGATAAGGGAGTTTCCCGCCAAATAAGGGATGGTTGACAGCTATGTTTGGGTTACAGACTCCGCTAACCCAGAAGTAGTACCTCGGGTTAAAAACTTTACCTCAGGATGAGAACAGAAATCGCGCACCGGTGGCATGGCGGCAGTGGGAGGGCTCCATTAGCTAAAATGGTAGCTCAGATTAAGTTTCAGGTTAAGAACGGACCTCCGGAACGAATTAAGTTCGTAACCAGAGGTACCACTGTATTATTTATTTCATTTACAAATCCCGCCCTGTGAGACAGCTCAAAGCAATTTGCAATACAGCAATTTACAACACACACACACAAACACACACGTACATGCGCACCACATATTATTCTTATTCCATACCCCTCATTTGTCCCGGGACATCCAACTTTTCTGTGTAAGAGCATGGCACCCAAAAACGTGTGGTTTTGAGCACCACAATCTCACATGATCTCACACCGTAAACTCACCCCGAAAGATGCACTTTTTGTGGGGCAGCGATCTCTCGTGGTGCCCCAAAACATGCGTTTTTGGGCACTGTGAGAGCACTGTGCTTTGGGGGTGCCACAACTCCACCCACGTCATGTGACTCGCATGGGAGTGTGCCCTAGAAAACAAGCGTCCAGGTTTTTCGCCTCGACGTGGTGGAGTGTATGTTATTCTTATTCTTATTATAATTATAATTATAATAATTATTTATACCCTTGCCCTGTTCCCTGACATCAAATCAAGGCAGCTTACATATATAATAGGAAAAGCTAAAAGCGTTTGGGAGGGAAGCAATGATTAAAAAGAAATTAAACAGTATAGAATTAAGAGAATATATATGATATCTATTAGAAACATAAAGATACTTACAGTAAAAACAGCATGGCACCAGCCCTTTCATTAAAAGCAGTCAGCTCCCAACAGCCTGTTTGAATAAGAGGCATTAACCTACGAATGGAAGGACAAACATGAACACATGTATGACAAATCATAGAATCATAGAGTTGGAAGAGACCACAAGGGCCATCGAGTGCAACCCCCTGCCAAGCAGGAAACACCATCAGAGCACTCCTGACATATGGTTGTCAAGCCTCTGCTTAAAGACCTCCAAAGAAGGAGACTCCAACACACTCCTTGGCAGCAAATTCCACTGTCAAACAGCTCTTACTGTCAGGAAGTTCTTCCTAATGTTTAGGTGGAATCTTCTTTCTTGTAGTTTGGATCCATTGCTCCGTGTCCGCTTCTCTGGAGCAGCAGAAAACAACCTTTCTCCCTCCTCTATGTGACATCCTTTTATATATTTGAACATGGCTATCATATCACCCCTTAACCTCCTCTTCTCCAGGCTAAACATGCCCAGCTCCCTTAGCCGTTCCTCATAAGGCATCGTTTCCACGCCTTTGACCATTTTGGTTGTCCTCCTCTGGACACGTTCCAGAAAATCAATTCAAATCCAATACAGATATCAGCTGGGATAAAAGTCTCCACTTAGAAACCTTGTTGAAAGAAGAATGTTTTCATCAGGTGCCAAAAGGCCAATAGAGAATATACCTGCATGATATATAACAGGAGTTACAAAGTGCAGTAATAATACAGTGGTACCTCGGGTTACATACGCTTCAGGTTACATACACTTCAGGTTACAGATGCTTCAGGTTACAGACTCCGCTAACCCAGAAATAGTAGTTCGGGTTAAGAACTTTGCTTCAGGATGGGAGCAGAAATCGCACGATGGCAGCGGGAGGCCCCATTAGCTAAAGCGGTGCTTCAGGTTAAGAACAGTTTCAGGTTAAGAACGGACCTCCGGAACGAATTTAGTACGTAACCAGAGGTACCACTGTAATAATATTTACACCCCGCCTGTTATGTACTGAGGTTCTCACCCTGGGCCAGCAGGGGGATACTGCAGATAGTTATGCAAACAAGTGATCGAAAGTGACGTTCAGTGATTGGATAGTTTTAGAAAATTGTTACATTTACGTTGTACTGGAGCTCTATATAAGCAGGCTGACTGAACCCTTCAGTTCAGTTCTGTTCTGGCCTGTGAATAAACAAGAGCTGTTTGAAGAATCACTGTGTCGTCTGATATGTTCACCCACAACTTAACACCGCCCATCTGGCTGGGTTTCCTCAGCCACTCTGGGCGGCTTCCAGCAGAATATAAAAACAGAATAAAACATCAAATATTAAAAACTTCCCTAAACAGGGCTGTCTTCAGATGTCTTCTAAAAGTCAGATAGTTGTTTATTTCCTTGACATCTGATTGGAGGGCGTTCCACAGGGCGGGTGCCACTACCGAGATGGCCCTCTGCCTGGTACCCTGTAACCTCACTTCTCGCAGGGAGGGAACTGCCAGAAGGCCTTGGAGCTGGACCTCAGCATCCGGGCTGAATGATGGGGGTAGATGTGCTCCTTCAGGTATACTGGGCGGAGGCCATTTAGGGCTTTAAAGATCAGCATCAACACTTTGAATTTGTGCTCGGAAACGTACTGGGACCCAGTGAAGATCCTTTAGGACCGATGTGGCCATTCCCAGTCCACTGCCACACTATAGGCTTTATTCTGACATCATGTGGAATGGCCCTCCCAATAGTATGTATGTATGTATGTCAAGAAGATCAAATCTCTCCATTCTGAAGGAAATCAGTCCTGAGTGCTCACTGGAAGGACAGATCCTGAATCTGAGGCTCCAATACTTTGGCCACCTCATGAGAAGACTACCTGGAAAAGACCCTGATGTTGGGAAAGATGGAGGGCACAAGGAGAAGGGGACGACAGAGGAAGAGATGGTTGGACAGTTTTCTCGAAGCTACCAGCATGAGTTTGACCGAACTGCAGGAGGCAGTGGAAGACAGGAGTGCCTGGCGTGCTCTGGTCCATGAGGTCACGAAGAGTCGGACACGACTAAATGACTAAACAACAACAACAAATGTATGTATGTAATAAAAATTATACACCCCTTGATTGTAAAAGAAAGAAAGAAAGAAAAAAATATCCCTTCAAAGCGGTTTACAAAAGGGAAAACAGTAAAACTGAGAGAGAAAAAATCACAACCCTACTTTAAAACATACAAAAGTTAAAATACTAAAACAGATTAAAATCTTTTCCACTTTCTAAGCATCTGGGTAGGCTTGTCTACACAGGTGCTAAAAAGAGGACTGTGTAGGCACCTGCTTGATCTCAACAGGCAGGGAGTTCCAAAGTGCCACACTAAATGACTGCATTCTTACAAATGCCGAATGGGTATTATGGGGCACTAATTGCATTAATGCCAATTCTGCCAATCGAATTGTGGGGTAAAGGCGATTTTGTAGGAGCACCAGCTGCAGTTTCTTGGGTACCCTTAAGTCCATGGCAGCAATTCAACCTGGAGGTTGCCAGAGGATGGGTGAGGGTGGTCAGGCTCCCCCACTCCAGAAACAGCCGTAGCTGCCAAACCAGCTGAAGCCGGTAAAAGGCACTCCAAAACCCCTGAAGTCGCCTGGGCTAAAGCAACAGAGGTGGATTCCAGGATCCACTCCCAGGCTCTGAAGGGGCTCTTTCAAGGGGAGCATCCCCCACCTAAGGCAAGCACTTGATCAGTTATCTGACCAATAAAACACACTTTTCCAGTCAAAGCTTTGAATGTTTCCTGTTTCATCTATTTTATTAATTAAGAATAAAGAGTATCAATCTATTGCACGAGTTCTCCAGTGATTTCTTTATTTTGCAACCTCTCTGGAGGTTCACTAAGCAGCTCCCTGCTCATAGAACAGTGTATTAATGCTAAGAATAAAAATCAGAGTACGTCCCTGGGCTGCAGCTTAACGTAACGCATCTTAAGCTGGCAGGGTGTTGTTTACCATCTTTGCGGTTGCTAATCATCTCCTTCCTCGCACACTGCAATGCACGCTCGCTTATTTATTTATTATAATTTTGCAGAGTCTGGTGTGTCAAAGAACTTTCTCCCTTTTACCCTACATGATTAACATTATACAGTGGTACCTCGGGTTACATACGCTTCAGGTTACATATGCTTCAGGTTACAGACTCTGCTAACCGAGAAATAGTGCTTCATGTTAAGAACTTTGCTTCAGGATAAAAACAGAAATTGTGCTCTGGCGGAGTGGCAGCAGCAGGAGGCCCCATTAGCTAAAGTGGTGCTTCAGGTTAAGAACAGTTTCAGGTTAAGTACGGACCTCCGGAACGAATTAAGTACTTAACCCGAGGTACCACTGTATGTGTGTGTGTGTGTGTGTGTGTGTGTGTGTACACACACACACACACATACACACACAAAACAACCCACTAATACCATCAAATCATGCTTGAATTGTCACAGAATACAAGAGGGCAGGCCCTGCCCCAAAGAGTTTGTTGCAGTTGTTCCAGTTACGTACGTATCCTTAAGAATGGACCTAGCCTTAGTTGCAGTCCCCAGCTGCTGTTGGACTACAACTCCCATCATACCCTGAGCATTGGCCATGATGGTTGGGGCTGATGGAAGCTGGAGTCCCGCAATAGCTGGAGGGCCACAGCTTCCTTAGCCCTGGTCTAGGCAGTGAAGTACACTGGTAACCTAGCCTGCCCTCAGCCATCCAGTGGGCCTTTGTGGACAGAAAGGATTGTGAGGGCTTCCAGTTTACTGAGGCAAAACCTCTACCTGAGCTTTTGGTGTGATCTTGTGTGTATTCTGGGTTTGTCCTTTGGTTCCGACATCTGACCTTGGTCCGGATTGCTTCCTGGCCATGATTTCTGTTTTACCCTCATCTCCAATGCCTGTTTGGTTTCTTTGGTCTGACTGAAGATTCCTGGCTTATTTTAGACCACTGCCTTTGGCTCAGCCTTGACAATGACCCTTCCTGAGGAGTGGATGTGCCTGGTCCATTCCCAAATTGCTTTTTGTTGTTGTTACTGGTCAGCCACCAACAACCATCCAGTTGAAGCCCTAGTGCAGGGTAGCCAATGCTATAGACTATAGTTCCAATCATCCCTGTCCATTGGCAGGCTGACTGGTGCTGATGAGGTTGTAGTCCAAAATATCTGAAAGTCACCAGGTTGGCTACTCCTACCCTAATGAAACATTGGTACAGAGAGTTACCTCAGATGGCAGGCATGATGACTTCAAGGGACCCCTTTCTGGAGGCTATTATCCTTCTTGATATTCCAGAAAACCAGACAAAGCAGGGACAAGAACTTAAGCTATAATCTAACTGAACACCAAGTGTCCTGTAAAAACTGGGACCTGTTTTTTCTCATGAGAGAGCAATGGGTGCTGTGATCTCACATGAATTTATGCAGTGATTTCTTCCCCCAAAAGAACTTTTTGGGGGTTCCTGTGATCTCATGTGGCACCCCAAAATGAATGCTTTAGGGTGCTGTGTCTGAAAACGTACTTTTTCCAGGGGGAAATTATGGCCCCAAATTGCACGAGATCACAGCATCCAAAATGGCCGCCATTCTCTCACAAGAACAAACGGGAAGACGGCATCCTGGAAGATTGTGTCCTGAATTTTGCCATCAAGGTGTTTGGTGGATATGGCGAGAGCCCATTTGAAGGCCTGCTCTGTGACAGGAACGGCATCAAACACAACTTATTTTTCTGTCATTGCATTTGTGAAACCCTGCCTAGCAGAGCAGTAAATGGCCTAGTGCAGCCTCCTGTCAGAGGGAAAATTGGGATATAAATAAATAGAACAACAAAATAACAACAACTTAAATTATGATCAAATCTAATCCTCAGTGGCTGGCTGTGGTATGTTTGTGAGGTGCTTTGTGGAGAAAATCAATCACTTCTCTTTAGATGTAATCATCACTTTAATTCAGGGCTGGGAAACCTTTAGCCCTCCAGGACTCTAGCCAAATGATCATATATGATGGGAATTGTAGTCCAAAGGTTCCCCAGTGTTGCATTATATTGTATTTTAATGTTGTGAACTGCCCTGAGATCTGTGGATGAAGGGCGGTATACAACAACAACAACAACAACAACAACAACAACAACAACAAAATAAAGTGCAGATCCTACAGAGGAGGTACCTAATGTCTTTCCTAGCTGTATTTGCATGGATGAATTCCTGCTGTAAATACATGTTGATCTTTTAAAAACATTTCATGGCTGAGTTACTCTCACTTTATGAATGCTAATATAGTAGGGTTGTCATATTTCCAAAAAGTGAAAATCTGGATGCAAAAGTTGTTGACCTTTTTTTGTGCCAAAGTTGTTGAGGGTTTTTTTTTGGGGGGGGGTGTTGTGTGTGTTTTTAGCGCAAAGTAATGAGCTTTTATGGCTAAATCGCAAAAAAAGAAGTTTTACAGCTATTTTTAAGGAAAATAGCCAAAAACGATTTCCGCCCGGACACTGCTTCCAACTGCAGTATTCTGGCTATGTCCGGGAAGTTCCTGACATATGTTGTTGTTGTTGTTTGTTGTTTAGTCGTTTAGTCATGTCCGACTCTTCGTGACCCCATGGACCAGAGCACGCCAGGCACTCCTGTCTTCCACTGCCTCCCGCAGTTTGGTCAGACTCATGTTTGTGGCTTTGAGAACACTGTCCAACCATCTCTGTTGTCCCCTTCTCCTTGTGCCCTCCATCTTTCCCAACATCGGGGTCTTTTCCAGGGAGTCTTCTCTTCTCATGAGGTGGCCAAAGTATTGGAGTCTCAGCTTCATGATCTGTCCTTCCAGTGACCACTCAGGGCTGATTTCCTTAAGAATGGATACGTTTGATCTTCTTGCAGTCCATGGGACTCTCAAGAGTCTCCTCCAGCACCATAATTCAAAAGCATCAATTCTTCGGCGATCAGCCTTCTCACTTCCATACTTCACTACTGGGAAAACCATGGCTTTAACTATACGGACCTATAGCAACCCTATAATTTAGCATAACCCTAACCATCCTCCATATCAAACCATCTCTCACAAGTTAAGTAAAGAGAGCACACAATATTTATACCCTGTTTCATTTTATACCCAAATAAAATTGCACTGAGCAAACAGATGAATTAGTTTGGGATTTCCCTTATGCATGCCTTTTAATATTCTTTCCCTTTGCATTTGTTTAATGTCATTTGCATTTGCAATATCTTGCAGTTAATTTGCAATCCCACCCCACCCACCCCTTTCTGACCTCCTACTCCTGTGAGCATAAACGCTTTTTTGGCTTTGCCAAGTCAATGTGAGACCAGGATGGAGCCAGTGCGTTTCACTAGTTAAGTCTCCAAGGTTATGGCCAAAAGTCCACCGAGGTTCCTCAACAGGACACAGGAACACAGGAACAGGAGTAATTGAGCATTAATGGCATCTATAGGGCGTCGTACAACCCACCATTTGAAGAAGTCCTTTATCTGAAGGCCAACCCACTCCAAGTCCTTTATTTAAAGATAAAGGACTTGAAGAAGGAAAAACGGGCCCTGAAGTTGCCCATCAACAATTAGCACCCGGGCAGTAGAATGGGGAGACATGCAGATCACCAGATCAGGGCTATCTCACATAAGAAAAGCCCTGCAGGATCAGGCCAATGGCCTATCCAGGCCAGCAACCTGTTCTGATGGTGGCCAACCAGAAGTCTGTGGGAAGCTCACAAACAGGCCTGATTGAGACGTATTCCATTTCTGTTTCAATTATAGTCATCATTTCTAAATTTGTATCTATGCATTGTAACATGCAAATGTTATGCAAATCTGTGTCCTCTTTTGCCCTCCTGCTTTTAAACGACACATTTCCTCTTTTTATGGCATTGGGTAACTGAGCGCCCTAGACATTTCCAAGGTAAAGGGTAGTTTCAAGGCAGTCCGGACAATTTCCTAGATTCACTAGATTCACTCTCCGCTTGTTCATGCATGTGCAAGTTTTGCTCGGTCTCTTATCATTCCACTATAGCTGCCTACACATCATGCGTTTGAAGCACTTGTCTTGTAGAATCCTTGGAATGGTGGTTTGTTAAGGGTGCTGGGAACTGTAGTTTTGTGAGGGGTAAACTACAGTTCCCATGATTCTTTGGGGGAAGTAATGCACTTTAAATGTAGGGTGTATATGCAACCTTAATGAGTCTTGGTCAGACGTGAAAGCTTTAACCATGGAGTCACATACCCTCCAACATTTCTCCGATGAAAATAGGGACATCCCATTCCAAAATGATAATTTTACTGTTTATACCCCACACATCTTACTGGGTTGGCCCAGCCAATCTGGGCAGCTTTCAACATACAGTGGTGCCTCGCAAGACGAAATTAATTCGTTCCGCGAATTTTTTCGTCTAGCGAATTTTTCGTCTTGCGAAGCACGAAATCCCATAGGAATGCATTGAAAATCAATTAATGCGTTCCTATGGTCAAAAAAAGTCCAAACAAAGCCAAATTTGGTACAACAAGAGTTTATTAAGTGCTCTTTAAAGTCACACATACTGTAAAGAGCATTTCAAAATTCAAACCCAGAATTTTTTTTAAAAAACAGCAGAGTTGCCCAATGGTCACAGAAAATCATAAAAATGCAGAAAAAAAACACACAAGCTTCCAGATTCTTGCAAACCCCTCCCCAACTGTTCCCCCAGCCACCCAGCACACAGAAATTCAAATCCAGAATTTTTTTAAAAAAACAGCAGAGTGCCCCAATGGTCACAGAAAATCATAAAAATGCAGAAAAAAAAAACCACAAGCTTCCAGATTCTTGCAAACCCCTCCCCAACACCAAGTCCTTGAATTCCAAACACCCCAACCCAAAATCCAAAACCCTCCAAAAAAGTTTTAAAAGCTTAACTTACCAAATGGCTGCAAAAGAAGTTTTGGAAAAGCTTCAAAAATCACCAAAGTCTTTAAAAACCTCAAAAAAGGCTACTATGCACACTGCGTTCTATGAGTTGCTCCTCGAAGTCAAGTCGCAACTGTATTAACGGTGTTAAGAAAAAGGAAACAAACTTGCAAGATGTTTTCGTCCTGCGAAGCAAGCCCATAGGGAAATTCGTCTTGCGAAGCAGCTCAAAAAACGGAAAACCCTTTCGTCTAGCGAGTTTTCCGTCTTGCGAGGCATTCGTCTTGCGGGGCACCACTGTATATAGAAACATAATAAAACATGAAACATTTTTGTAAAACTTCCCTATACAGGATTGCCTTCAATCCTCTGGGGGAGGGGTGTGTGTGTGTCGGATAACTCCATACCCTCCAACATTTCTCCAATGAAAATAGGGACATCCTAAGGAAACGTGGGGCATTCTGGGATCAAATCAGAAACTGGGACGGCTTCTGTAAATCAGGGACATCCGTGGAAAATAGGGACACTTGGAGGGTCTGGAATCAGGTGAGGTGAAAGCTCTATTTGCAGTAAAAAATTGGAGCATCCTTCACACATGCAAATCACCACTCACAATCAGCCTGATAAAAATGCATGTGAAATCTGCCCTGATGTGTCTCGCACTGTGGCTCACAAGAACTTACTGTTGTCAACAGGGCCAGCCCATCCATCAGGCTTGGTGAGGCAGTTGCCTCAGGCGGCAGCTGGGAAGAACAGGAGTGTGCTTGTTATGTACTGAGTTGAATAGGATTCAGAATGCAGCAGTCTGATTGGTCCACAGGAGACACCCAATCCAGCTCCAGGTGGAAGGGAATCCGCAACCTGATTGGCCTACAGGAGAATCCCAGAATTAGCCAATCACGTGGGGCCCATTGTGTAAATAATGTATATAAGGCAGACATTCTGGGGGAACTTCCATTCCTCCTCACCACTATGAGCTGAATAAAGAGCATGAAATCCACTCTCGACTCCGAGTATATTTCAGTGCTGCTTGCCTCATCCTCCGCTTGCCTCTGTCCCCCACCCCACCCCACTGCCCTGGGATGCTTGTAGTTGCCTCAGACAGTGGGGGGGGGAGAGAGGCCACGGAGAAGGAGGCAGTGGGATGGCAGCATCTTCTGTTTTGCCTCATGCGGCAAAATGTCTTGGGCCAGTCGTGGTTGTCAGCTTCTGCCTCTGGCCGTTGAACGAGGGTTTAGTAAACCAACACTGTGTGTTTCTGAGAGCAAGACTTCTTACGCGGGGTTTGCTGCTTACATAATTGCATGTAATTACTTCTCACCTAGAAATGCTAGCTGACGCTCGAGTTCAAATTCAAAAGGCTATCGAGTGTTCATATGGCTGCGGGGGGAAGGGGAGCTATGCTTTGAGCACTGTGCAGCGCTGCTTCAATAGGCCTTGCATATTACAAGACTGGGTGCATTAAGGCTGCAACCCAAAACACACTTACTAGGGAGTAAACCCCACTGAACAGGGTGGACTTACTTCAGAGTATGTATGCATATTCTGTGCAGACTTATTTGGTAAGCACTACATTGAACACAGTGGAACATTACCTCCATGCAACCAAGCCTAGGATTGGGCTGCTGGGCTTGCGATTAGTTAGAGGTGGAATGGGGAGGGGGGTAAACGACTGTGGAACATCAGTACATATTGGAGGGCATCATGCGTGCTATACATTTTGGCCCCATTGAACTTCCTCAGGAGGAAACGCTTGAGTGTGTACTGGTACACAGTCTTTAGTCCGGAGAGGGCACTTGTATGCTGAAGGGCCTTATGCAGTTGTGTAGTGTGAGAGGGGGCCACAGGGGCAGTTGCCCTGTGTGCAAAATTGTTAGGGGCTGCAAAATTTCAACACCTAGTGCTGCCTCAATACAGCTGTGGCTTCCGTCGCTGGGCTCCATTGAAAATGGCTTCTCCATGCGAACCAAGAAGTGACTTCTCCAGACAGCGGAACAACTCTTTTCTTATCTTTGCAGCTGGGATCTCCTGGGTGACTTGGATGCCGTTAGGCAGTTGAATGTGCATGTGTACTCCGTTTCCTTCCCTCCCCCCTCCCTCTGTGCAGCCCAGGGCACTGGCAACCCACGCTATGCCACTAGCCTTACGACCATAGTGTAGAATTGTGTGGAGCAGAAGCAATGCCACTGTCCCTTTCTTCTCAAATACAGTGGTACCTCGGGTTACATACGCTTCAGGTTACAGACTCCGCTAACCCAGAAATAGTACTTCGGGTTAAGAACTTTGCTTCAGGATGAGAACAGAAATCGTGTGGTGGCGGCGCAGCAGCAGCAGCGGGAGGCCCCAGTAGCTAAAGTGGTGCTTCAGGTTAAGAACAGTTTCAGGTTAAGAACGGACCTCCGGAACGAATTAAGTACGTAACCAGAGGTACCACTGTAGAATGATATTTCTCCTGCTAGGTCCTTTGAGGTCCTTTGGGTAGGTACCACCAAGTCCAGAGGACTTAAATGGATGCAGATCCCTTCTAGTCAGGAAAACAAACAAACAAAATAACACACCATTCTTTTTGTTTGTTGTTGTGTTCTTGGCTTTCTAGATTTGTTGTGGAAGCTGAGTGTCATAATGATACGTTTCTGCCGTGCACTTAGAAAATGGCAGATGGTGTTTTAAGGCAGAACAACACTGCACAGCATGCTTTGTTTGGTTTTCGGCACACTTGTTGGCAGTTTTCTAACACGCCAAAGCCTTATCCCAGAGGAAAGATAATCTGTTTAGCTTAGTGGTGGCCTATCTGTTTCTCCCCATGGTACCCCATGCCGACGGTTTTTGCCAATTTGCAAAAGAAGGCAACACTGTCTGGGGTTCTTGAATGAGGGAAATCCGGTGCTGTCGTGTGTGTTTGATTGACGCCAGGACTTGCGATGTCAGTCAAGATAACCGGTGGGAGAGCTCTTTCATAACAATTGGTTATTACATCACAAACCACTTAGAAACCTTTCCCCATCCTTTATTACTACTGTTACTGTTATTTTAATTTACTACCCAACCACAACGATCAATGGGATGGAGATGCTTCCCTGCAAGGTAAAGTTGCAGATTGGGACTTTTTAGTTAGGCAAGGAAGAAGTTGACGTGATAGGAGTTTGTAAAATTCTGCATGGCTGTCCGATCCTCCTCCCTCCCTCCCTCATGGCAGGCTGCCAGTAACGAAAAAACAAGAAGCTCTTACCATGGTATTTTAGTCAATATTCACAGAGAGGGACATAGGATGTTGCCTCTTTGATAGTGGCGTTGCTCCAAGTCAAGTCCCACCCCCTCTGTCTCTCCTATTCTACATCATTCCTGCATTGGCTGATCTCTGCTTTCTGCATCTGAGCCTTCTGTTCTCCTACTCTCAATGCCCGCCTGGTCCTGGTCGGTCAGGAATGCTTTCTAAAGTCACGACTGTCAGCTGTCTCTCCCCTGGTGCTTCTTTCTCCTCCTGCCAATCTCCCAATATTTCTTAGCTTCTCCACTCTGAGGCCTCTGAACGATGACCTTCTGCAAACCACTGTTCTAAATCTATACAGTGGTATCTCTGGTTGCGAACGGGATCCATTCCAGAGGCCCGTTTGCAACATGAGCAGAACGCAACCTGCATGGGGGTGTCTGCGCATGCGCGGGTTGCGATTCGCCGCTTCTGTGCATGCGTGTGACGTCATTTTGCGCGTATGCACAAGCAGCGAAACCCGGAAGTGACCCTTTCCAGTACTTCCGGGTCGCCGCAGGACGCAACCTGAAAAAACGTATCATGAAGCAAACGTAACATAAGGTATGACTGTAGTGTCCTCCTGTTCCCGGGAAGGTCCAAGAGAAGTGGGAGGCGGTCTCCACCATTCCTCCTCCGATGTCCAGTCCCTGATACAGAAGGGTTTTCCTTCCTTTCTCTTAACACTAGAACTTGTGGTCTAGTGGATGTTGCAAGATGATAGACAGATCAAAGAAAGGACAGTGGTACCTCAGGTTAAGTACTTAATTCGTTCCGGAGGTCCGTTCTTAACCTGAAACTGTTCTTAACCTGAAGCACCACTTTAGCTAATGGGGCCTCCCGCTGCTGCCGTGCCGCCGGAGCACAATTTCTGTTCTCATCCTGAAGCAAAGTTCTTAACCCGAGGTAATATTTCTGGGTTAGCAGAGTCTGTAACCTGAAGCGTATGTAACCTGAAGTGTATGTAACCTGAGGTACCACTGTAGTGGTATATAAACACTTTTACAAATAAATAGAATACAATTCTGTTGCTGCTGCTGGCTCTATCTGTAACTGAAGTCTGTATTTCTGTTCTATGCTGTTTTAACCTTAATGTTCAATTTGGTTTAGAGACTGTATATATTCATCCTTAGTACCTCTTGGTAAAGGGTGGATTATAAATACTATCCTAATACAGTGGTACCATGGGTTACATACGCTTCAGGTTACATATGCTTCAGGTTACAGACTCCGCTAACCCAGAAATATTACCTCTGGTTAAGAACTTTGCTTCAGGATGAGAACAGAAATCGTGCTGGGGCGGCGCAGCGGCAGCAGCAGGCCCCATTAGCTAAAGTGGTGCTTCAGGTTAAGAACAGACCTCCAGAACGAATTAAGTTCTTAACCTGAGGTACCACTGTAATAATAATAGTAGTAAAACAACAAGAACAACAGCACAACATTTCCTTTCCTACAGGGTTCCCCCACCCACCTTGTAATGGAGTGTGGGGAAAGATGAAGATCTTTTGAACTAGAGTGGTACCTCTAGTTACAAACTTAATTCATTCTGGAGGTCCATTCTTAACCTGAAACTGTTCTTAACTAGAAGCATGCTTTTGCTAATGGGGCCTCTTGCTGCCGCTGGCACACGATTTTCGTTCTCATCCTGGGGCAAAGTTCTCAACTCGAGGTAACACTTCCGGGTTAGCAGAGTTTGTAACCTGAGGCGTTTGTAACTCGAGGTACCACTGTATTTAATTGGAAAACTTGTGTCACTGGTGATAGCCGAAGACAACAGACTCAACAGACTTCCTTGTTTTCTGGATGCAGGTATAGAAAAGAAACATCAGCACATCTCTCTCTCTCTCTCTCTCCTCTGTCACAGTCACTGCACTCTATTTACTTGTTGGTTTGCATGGTGATGTGTGATGGTTCTGTTGCCACCTTAAGTGTGTATTTTTTGATGCTGTGTCTGCTTGAATGCCTGACTTCAGGCATGTCTGCATGGAACTTTTCCCACATTTCCCCCCCTGTTTGTTTTCTTGCTTGAAACAGAATGGATTTAACCCTAACCAGATTATTATTTGTCTGGGCATCAGCTGAACTTTCGTTTTTGAAAGTTTCCTTTGGCTGCCGGCCCAGAGATGTCAGTGCAATAATTTAGCTTTTGCTGATTTAGAAGGCCTAAAATACAGCTGGGTGTGAGTTTGAATAACGAGAGCTCATCTTGTAATTCATATTGTTCCCCATCCAAACTTGGACCACGTTGTCTCAGATTATTTACACACCCACCCCTATCCTTTGGAAAGCACCAGGGCTGTTTCATAGTTCATATTATGTCTTGTTCATGCATGTATTTTAGAGGGGTGGTATTTATATCCTGCTTTTCACTGTAGGGCTGTGTTCTCATTACCGCCGTACAGTGAAGTTGTTTCCTACAGGGATGTCTTTACCCTATAATAATATAGGGCCCAATTTAAAGTGCTGTTTTTGACATAAAGCCTTAAATGGCTCAGGACCGTAATATAGTGGTACCTCGGGTTAAGTACTTGATTCATTCTGGAGGTCTGTTCTTAACCTGAAACTGTTCTTAACCTGAAGCACCACTTTAGCTAATGGGCCTCCTGCTGCTGCCACCCAATTTCTGTTCTCATCCTGAAGCAAAGTTCTTGACCTGAGGTACTATTTCTAGGTTAGCGGAGTCTGTAACCTGAAGCGTATGTAACCCGAGGTACCACTGTACCTCAAGGACTGCCTCTCTCCATATGAACCTGCCTGCACCCTGAGATCATCTTCTGAGGCCCTCCTTCGTTTGCCTCCTCGACGAGAGGTCTGGAGAGTGGCAACATGAGAATGGGCCTTTGCTGCAGTGGCTGCCCATCTGTGGAATGATCTCCCCAGGGAGGTTCTCCTGGTGCCTTCATTGTATATTTTTAGGCACCAGGCAAAAACGTTCCTCTTTAACCAGGCCTTTGGTTAAATCCAATGCCCTTTTAAAATGTGTTGGGAAGGGGGCAGGGACAATTGGGTTGTTTTTGTTTTGTTTTGTTTTTTTTAAATGATATTTATTAAAATTTCAGAAAAGGTTACAAAAATAAGAAAAAGAAGAAAAAGAAAAGAAAAGAAAAAATACAAAATACAAAAAAATAAAAACATTTAAAAACAAATCAATCTTTCCATGTCTTGTCTTTCATTTACTTGTTTCCCTGACCTCCTCACACCTCCCTTTTTTGTATTCCAGTTCAGTTAGTTAATTCAGCAAATCCTTTCCCTCTTTGTTTTTATCTTAATCCTTTAACTTAATATATCATAGCTTTAGATTCTCACCTGTTAACAATCCATTTTTACATACTCCTTTATAACATTGCTGCTAAAACCACTTAACTTCATTAAGACATCATTCTAACATTCATTAATTTTGCAGTATTTCTGTAAATAGTCTTTAAATTTCTTCCAATCTTCTTCCACCAACTCTTCTCCCTGGTCTCGGATTCTGCCAGTCATTTCCGCCAATTCCATGTAGTCAATCACCTTCATCTGCCATTCTTCCAGAGTGGGTAGATCTTGTGTCTTCCAGTACTTTGCAATAAGTATTCTTGCTGCTGTTGTGGCATACATAAAGAAAGTTCTATCCTTCTTTGGCACCAATTGGCCAACTATGCCCAGGAGAAAGGCCTCTGGTTTCTTCAGGAAGGTATATTTAAATACCTTTTTCATTTCATTATAGATCATCTCCTAGAAAGCCTTAATCCTTGGGCACGTCCACCAAAGGTGAAAAAATGTACCTTCAGTTTCTTTACATTTCCAACATTTATTATCGGGCAAATGATAGATTTTTGCAAGCTTGACTGGTGTCATGTACCACCTGTATATCATTTTCATAATATTCTCTGGGTTGTTTTTGTTTTTATTACAGTGGTACCTTGGGTTATATACACTTCAGCTTACATATGCTTCAGGTTACAGACTCCGCTAACCCAGAAATAGTACCTCGGGTTAAGAACTTTGCTTCAGGATGAGAACAGAAATCATGCACCGGCAGCGGGAAGCCCCATTGACTAAAGTGGTGCTTCAGGTTAAGAACAGTTTCAGGTTACGAACGGACCTCTGGAACGATTGAAGTACTTAACCTGAGGTACCACTGTATTTATTTTGTGTTTTCATATTGTCATTTTATGTTGAGAACCGCCCTGAGACTTGCATTTGTATAGGGCGGTATACAAATTAAATAATAATAATAATAATAAATTTATTTATTTATATGCCATCCATCTGACTGGGTTGCCCCTAGGCAAAGGTGTTCACACCTGGCCAGAGACAGGTGGCTTAAGGACTCCAATTGAGTGAGGCTGTTTTGAGAAGCAATACATCCAACAGTAGTATCTTACAACAAACTACAGGATAATGTAGTTCATCCAGCATGTGAACACGGATTAAAAACAGGCAATGGAAACTCACAACAAACTGTGGAGTGTAAACGCAGCCTAAGGTTGCAGGCCAGCTTAATGTCGAAACAGATAAAAACAAATGACAGGCAAAACACGAGGCATGAACATTATTGCAACACATTTCTGATCTGATAAGAACCATTTTCTTCTTCTGCCACTTCCGAAAGGGTCGATGAGGACGATGTCTCATACTAAAATTGTGGTTCTGAAAGTTGCTATAGGATATTGAAACACCGTAATTTGTTTTTAAAGGTTCTCGCTGGGGGTGGCCAGAAATTGGGCATTTTTCCACCAAATGTCTGGCTAGCTTTCGAAATGATGGAGCTATGCTGGGTGCTCAAACACGCCCACTGTGGGTGCCCCACAATTGGCACTGAGAGTGACTGAAGCTAGGAAAAGCCATTCAAAAACATAAGGCATGAAGTTGTTTTCTAGCTATAGATGCTGCAGTGAACATTTTGTTTCCTGCCACATTCGCAACGAAGGCCATGATGGGGTCCAGTCCTCCTTCTCCACCTACCCATCTTCTCTGCCTCTTCCCACCCCCATTTCCACCCCACCCAGTTACCTATCTGCTACAACTGGTGTCCCAGTACTGGGTTCTCGATCAAGTAGTGGCCACTGCCAATGAAGCATGGCTTAAAATCATGAGAATAGCATGAGCTTCATGCTCAAGCGGTGTATATAAATTTTATGAAATAAATAAATGGAGGGAGGCACCATGTATCTCCACAGGCAGGTTTCACAGACACATCATGCTCCTTGCTGAAATCAAATCTCTGATCGTCATGATGGTGGTGATATGGAGAAACTTTCTGGGGGGAATATCAATATACGGTACATGAATATATTGACTTTTTTCAGAGCAGTGCCACAACCCAGAAGTCAAGGGACAAGGACTAGATTTCTGTGAAACAAGAAGCCCATAGCCAAGGAACCAGCCCTGTTTGTATACACAGAAGATATTATTCAAACTATGGAATCTGTTCCACCAAGATGAAGCGATGGCCGTCAACTTGGGACAAATTCACGGAGGATAATATCATCAGTGGGTACTAATTCTCATGCCCACGTTCTACCTTCAGCCTTCAATGCACTAGGGCAGGGGTGTCCAACTTCCAAGAGACTGTGATCTACTCCCACTATAAATAAACTGGCAGTGATCTACCCATTGGATTAACCAGAGTTTTGGGGGAGGATCAGCCAAAGTTGTTGAACTTTTTTGGGGGGAGAAGATCGACCAGGTACACCCCGCAATTGACAGGTAGATCGACCCATTGGACATCCCTGCACTAGGGCATCCAAACATCAGCTGCTGGGGATCACAAGTGGAAGAGGGCTCTTGTGGTCATCACTTGCTTGTGGGTTTCCCCTTAAGTATCTAGTCGACCACAGTGAGAACAGGGTGCTGGACCGCACAGGCCACTGGCCTCATCCAGCTGGACTCTTCTCCTGTTCTTAAATAAGCATTTGCAACTCAGGCTGTCTTCCACAGCTTTTCAGCCCCCAGCTGCTTCCCTTTGCCTTATTATGTCATAATACTTCTTCAACAATAGAAGCCAGAATTCCCCTGTTAGGGTCTAGACGATAGGTCTAGTAACTGCTTCCTTTAACTACTTGTCAGACTTCCTAGCATTCTTGTCTCTCTCCCCCGCCCTTCATTGCTTTGATGTCCCCCCCCCCCCCAAGTTGCTTGCCCTTTCCCCCAAGCCACCTATCCTTCTATCAGGCTCTCTCTCAATCCATTAGCTTAGTCTGCACAGTCCATTAAGCTTACCTGCCTCTAGGATTCCTATCCTTAGCCTCTGGACATTCAGGACCTCTTTCCGATTCTTAGCTTGTCTGAATGTGAGTTTTCAATCCCAGCCAAATCGACAATTTCCTCTTCCCTCACAGAAGCTGGTCTGCAAATGTGTTCTCCGAAGAATACTCTGCTTCACTCAGCCAATCACTGTTAGACGTTTTACTGCCACAAGCACAATATACTGTAGATAGTACCTAAAAATATATATCTATAGGGGAATCTCATTTGTTGACTATTGTCAGCAGCTATCTTTCTTCGGAGATAATGGAAGAGTAAACCTTTGGGAGTTAAGTCAAACTGTTGGAGAGTTACAGTGCCTGCTGTGGCTGTAGAGACTGTTATGGGAGAGACATGTTTTGTTGCAGCTGGCACAGATGAAGGCGTCCAGTTGTGCTGCTGCAGATGCAACATGGTGTTTCTTCTGTCTGTGTTCCTCCAAGCGATCATTCCTCCTCTGGTCACTGCTGTGGATACACAATCTGTCTGTCTGTCTCCAGGCACTGTGGTCATCTGCAACGGATTCCCACATAGCTGGCTTGATGTTGCCAACCTTCATGTTTGCAGACACCTTTGGCGCCTGATGCCAGCTTCCCGTGGAGCACGTCCTTGGGGATCCTGCCATCCTCCATTCTGTGGACATGTCCAAGCCAGCATAGATAGCGCTGAGACAGGAATGCAAAAATGCTGGGAAAATGTGGGCTTGGGAGAGCGCATCTTTGCTTGAGACTGTCCTGCTAACAATGCAATATTATACAAGCAATGTCACTTCTTCTTAACTATCGATATCTGCCAACATGCCATTTCACTTTTGCATATCACTATATTAGAAACTGGCAGGATCGTGGGTGGCTCTGTGGGTTAAACCACAGAGCCTAGGGCTTGCCGATCAGAAGGTTGGCAGTTCGAATCCCTGCGATGGGGTGAGCTCCCGTTGCTCGGTCCCTGCTCCTGCCAACCTAGCAGTTTGAAAGCATGCAGTGCAAGTAGGATAAATAGGTACCGCGCCGGGGGAAAAGTAAATGGCGTTTCCGTGTGCTGCTCTGCTTCGCCAGAAGTGGCTTAGTCACTCTGGCCACATGACCCAGAAGCTGCACGCTGGCTCCCTCGGCCAATAAAGCGAGATGAGCGCCGCAACCCCAGAGTTGTCTGCGACTGGACCTAACGATCAGGGGTCCCATTTATATTAGAAACTGGCATCTTGTCCACCTAGACATCTCTCTCTTCTCAGTGAGTTTCGTTTAGCAAGGGTTGGTGCAGCATTTTTTAAAATAAATAAATAAATAAATTAGTGTAGGCAACAAAGCCTTATATAATTTTGCACATTCCTCTTGGCTGAAGTAGTCCAGTATTATGCTAGTTTCTATGCAGAGAACTCTAGCTTGCAATTGACCTATCCCTGCCCTTTAGCTGAGCCAAGCGAGCTTATCCTCAGCTCTGCTCTATTTGCCTGTCATGAAATAACTTTAAAAAGTCCCCAGCAACCCAATGTTTTCCCTACAGGAAGTGTCCTTGTTCTGCTGGGGGTTAATGGTTCTTCCTTTGCTCCCCAATGTTTACCAGCGATCTGAGCTATCTTCTGTCTTCTCTCTGCCATAGCCCAGCAGCCAATTTCCTTATCATCAACAGAGCTGCTCTATAAGGACATAAAGAAGAGCCTTCTGGATCACGCCAATAACCCATCGAGTCCAGCATCCTGTTCTCACAGTGGCTGACCAGATGCTTGTAGAAAAATCACAAGGCAGATTCAGGCATTAACGCATTCTTCTTTCCTGCAGTTTCCAGCAACGGGCATTTCCTTTGTTATGGGTTTATCACCACACTGCTAAGAAAACAAATGAATAACCCTCAATAGCACACACACACACACAAATATGACATGGCCAGTGGATAATATTTATTAGGCAAAAGACAGTTATGTACTATACATGTTACCTAGCATTTGAGACAAAAGGTATTTGCTTATTGGTGGAGTTAAGAAAGCCTATATAGGATTTGGGTTCAGCAGCCACCATGTGTATTTTCCTCAACAGCTTTTTGACCTTCGACTGTAGGGTGAGATAGTTTCACTTCTTAATTTAGTGATCTTAATCAGGGTTTGGATTCATGCTGTTCGGATCCCTGATTATCGTCTTCCAAAGCAACTACTCTATTCCCAACTTAAGAATGGAAAACGAATGCTGGTGGAGAACAAAAGAAGTTTAAAGTCGCTCTCAAGGCAAACCTTAAAAAAAAAAGTAGTATAAGCACGGATAATTGGCAAACACTGGCCTGCGAGCACTCCAACTGGAAAACAGCCTTTACCAAAGGTGTTGTGGACTTTGAAGACGCACAAACTCAGGGTGAAAAGGAGAAATGAGCTAAGAGGAAGACACGTTTGGCAAAACCTCTCCGTGATCAACTCCCACCCGGAAACTTGGGTCTCATCAAGAGTCTCATCATCCTCTAGCAATTGAGCCATCAACCTATCACTTGTGGAAAGAAAATAACTGAATATGTTAACAAAGTGGCTGTCTGCTGCTGAGGAAAAATCACAATTTGGGTTTGATTATAGTTTGTAACAGGGCTTTTCTTCCGCCAGAACTTGACGGAACTCGTTTCCGGCACCTCTCAGTTGGGCGCCGTTGCCTTTCTAAGAGAACCTGGGCAGTGTTCATGGTGAGTTCCGGCACCTCTTTTTCTACAAAAATAGCACTGATTTCTAGAAATAGTGATATGGGGAGAGGACACACTCTATGGTGCATACCAGGAGCAGTTGTGGTTAGTTATAGCACTGTGTCCAACTATGTAACTACTCAGAGTAAGCCTATTAAAACCAGTGGACCTGTTAGTCAAATCAATTTGTTTTGATTGGTCTACTAACACTGGATATAATTATTTCTCTTCATATACAGTGGTACCTCGGGTTAAGAACTTAATTTGTTCTGGAGGTCTGTTCTTAACCTGAAACTGTTCTTAACCTGAGGTACTACTTTAGCTAATGGGGCCTCCTGCTGCCGCTGCGCGATTTCTGTTCTCATCCTGAGGCAAAGTTCTTAACCCGAGGTATTATTTCTGGGTTAGCGGAGTCTGTAACCTGAAGCGTATGTAACCTGAAGCATCTGTAACCCGATGTACCACTGTACTTGATTCGTTTCAGTTACACACACACACACCCCAAATGACCCCTGGGTTGCTAATGAGTAACTTTGAACCCTGATTAGATCATGGTATCAAACACTTCCCAGCATTGGCTAAAGGCTAACTTTTTTCAGTGTGGTAATGACTCCTGTTTTCATTTTAGCTTTCATTTGCGATGCTCCTTCTTCCTCTTCTTGTCTGCATCTCCAGTGATTGCGTACAACTCGGCACATGAGGTGGAAAATCCCAAAGGGCCTCTTGCCTTGCGGAATACATTTGCTACCCTCTGATGACGCCCCACACATGCTGCCAAGCAATGCGTGCCTCTGCCTCATTCTGCACAGAACCAGCCGTGCTGAACATTTTCTCTCATCGTTCCCCAACCTGGTGCCATTCAGATGCTTTGGACTCCAACTCCCATCAGCCCCAGGCATCATGACCAATGGTCAGGGTGGTTGGAAGTTGTCGTCCCAAACAATCTAGAGGGCACCACATTGGAGAATGCTGTTCCTTCTTAGCCTTCTTTACCTTACCCTTTACCTTACCCAATTAAAACCTTACGAATGAGGTAACTGTGCCCCTGAAGGACCAGGTGCGAAGCCTGGGAGTCATTTTGGACTCACAGCTGTCCATGGAGGCACAGGTCAATTCTGTGTCCAGGGCAGCTGTTTACCAGCTCCATCTGGTATGCAGGCTTGAGACCCTATCTGCCTGCGGACTGTCTCACCAGAGTGGTGCATGCTCGAGTTATCTCCCGCTTGGACTACTGCAATGCGCTCTACGTGGGGCTACCTTTGAAGGTGACCCGGAAACTACAACTAATCCAGAACGTGGCAGCCAGACTGATGACTGGGAGCAGCCGCCGAGACCATATAACACCGGTCTTGAAAGACCTACATTGGCTCCCAGTACGTTTCCGAGCACAATTCATAGTGTTGGTGCTGACCTTTAAAGCCCTAAACGGCCTCGGCCCAGTATATCTGAAGGAGCATCTCCACCCCCATCATTCTGCCTGGACACTGAGGTCCAGCACCGAGGGCCATCTGGCGGTTCCCTCACTGTGAGAAGCCAAGTTACAGGGAACCAGGCAAAGGGCCTTCTCGGTAGTGGCACCCTCCCTGTGGAACGCCCTCCCACCAGATGTCAAAGAGAACAATAACTACCAGACTTTTAGAAGACATCTGAAGGCAGCCCTGTTTAGGGAAGCTTTTAATGTTTGATGTATTACAGTATTTTAATATTTTTTTGGAAGCCACTCAGAGTGGCTGGGGAAACCCAGCCAGATGGGCAGGGTATAAGTAATAAATTATTATTATTATTGTTATTATTATTATTACCCCATGTTCCTCCTTTTACAGAGATACTGGAGTCCTTAAAAACACCAGACAAAGTGATGACGATCCTGTTTTTGGACCATACTTTTCAAATTGCAGATGGAGACTCTTACGATTGAGTGGTCCTGCATACGAGTATATTGGGAAGAAGGTTTGGCCAGAATATTCCCCCTTGACTTCTGTATTTCTGTAGGCGAAGAACCGTATGGCTTTGGAGTTTCTTCCTATGGTAGAAGGTGTACATGAGACTGTGAGGAGAACCTGAGACGCTCCTGAGTCGATGACAAAAGCCAGTGCTGGTTCTCCTCACAGAGACCTCTCCTGCAGGCTGAAATAGCATGAACCAAAACAAAGAGAACAAGGCTGAGGTCTCCCTCGATTCATTTTTTTCTAAATAGAAACATGCACTTCATTTATTTTTCATACACACAATAATTCTACATATTAAGCTTACGGTCACCAGCGAATTTGCTAGCCATTAAGTCCAGCTGAGCTCACAATTTAACAGTCCCATAGTGATTGTGCACGCATTGGTTTTCATGGCAGGGGGTGGCATGAGGAATGCGAACCAGAGATGGGAGCTCAGCATCGGCCTCAAGGCAACATCCACTCAAATGGGGATGCTAAGCCAAGCACCAAACAAAATCCAACTACCATTATAGGTGCCTAGGAAGCTGGTCTGAAGTCAGAACATTGGTCTACCTAGCCCCATATTTTCTACCCTGACTAGCAGTCGAACCTGCCTATGTTCTCAGGCGCAGAAGTCCTATTCTGCAGTAGGACTAGCATGCTGCCCCCCTCACTGCGTTTCAGTTCAGTTTTGTGTGTTACTGTACACCTGGCCATGTTTCCATGTTGCCCCTTGCCTAGTGGGTGGAGATATATTTGTCTGCTGCGATTTGCCTGGCTGGTTACCCCCATCCCTCCACCTACGTCGTCTCCTTTCTTGAGCAAACTTGTGAAAAGCTAAGCCTACAGGCACTTGGAGCTAGGAAGCCAGAGCTCCGTATTATGGGCAAGAACAGGGGTCGGCAACCTAAGGCCCATGGGCCACAAGCGGCCCATGGGGGTTGTTTAACCGGCCCATGGACCCCCACTGCCCGCTCCTGTGCACCACGTTAAACCGGCGTGGATCAGAGCAGGGACCGCCTTCCACGATGCTGGCTGGCTTCCCATTGGCTCCTGCAGCCAATAATAATAATAATAATAATAATAATAATAATAATATATTATTTATACCCTCCCATCTGGCTGGGCTTCCCCAGCCACTCTGGGCGGCTTCCAACCGAATATTAAAAACAATATAGCGTCAGACATTAAAAACTTCCCTAAACAGGGCCACCTTCAGTTGTCTTTTAAAAGTAAAATAGTTGTTTATTGCCTTGACATCTGCTGGGAGGGCATTCCACAGGGTAGGCACCTCTACCGAGAAGGCCAGTGTTATGTGGTCTTGGCGGCCACTCCCAGTCACCAGTCTAGCTGCCGCATTCTGGATTAATTGCAGTTTCCGAGTCACCTTCAAAGGTAGCCCCACGTAGAGCGCATTGCAGTAGTCCAAGCTGGAGATAACTAGAGCATGCACCACACTGGCAAGTTGTGGCTGACCAGATTGCCTGCAGGAAAGCTGCAAGCAGGACCCGAGTGCAAGAGCACTCTTCCTGGATCCTGTGGTTTCCAGCAACTGGTATTCAGAGCATTGCAGCCTCTGACTGTTAATGCTAGGCATTGATAGCCTTGTCCTCTGTGATGCCACTTTTATTTTCACTACCCAAGCTGTTGGAAAGGATTTAAAATTAAGCATCGCTTTCATCCCTCGGGAGGTTGTAGACTCTCCTTCCTTGAAGGTTTTTAAGCAGAGGTTGGATGGTGAACTGTCATGGATGCTGTAGTTGAGATTCCTGCATCGCAGGGGGTTGGACTAGATGCCCCCCAGGGGTCCCTTCCAACCATACAATGCTATGATTCTATGATCTGTGTATGTGCACAGAGGACACGCACCCCCTGCCATGGAAGAGAAGGTTGGTGTTGCAAATTTGCACAAATGTGCAAATTATTCAGTCCAAATTTGGATTGAATAAGGCTACAGTCTGGACCGAAGCTAGCTGGTGTGTGTGTGGGGGGGGGGGGGGAATGCATCAAACCACATATTTCACAAAAAAACCCTACAGGATACCTCTGGTGCAGAACATGGTGGCTTGGCTGCCTCTGGGGGAAAACTACCACCAGCAGATGACACCTTGCTTTCAGGATTTGCACCAGCTACCAATCTGAAACCAAGCCAGGTTCCAGTTGTTGCCCCTATAATATGATGCCCTGTACAGCTCAGGGACAGGTTTCTTGAGAGACCGCCTTTCCTCCTTATATACCCAGTAGATTGCTGCGGTCTGAGGGAAAGATTCCCCTGCAAGATCCAAAGATCTCAGAAGTGCGCTCCGCAGTAATTCAGTGCAGGGCTTTTAATGTGGTGACCCCCATTTTGTGGAACAGCATTCCTGTCAAGATTTGACAGGCAACCACCAGCAGCGTTTTCTGGAAACAATTCAGGACATTTTCGTTCTGACAGCCTCCCCCGTTGGATGAATGGGTCTTTATGTGGGTCCACTCGTTAGTCATATTTTAATTGCATCTGTTGCTCCTGTGTTTTCCACTGTTTCTAATCACCTTGTGTGTTAATCGCTTTGAGAGGGTGGTTTAGAAGACAGCTGATAAATAAATGGTAATAATAATAATAATAATAATAATAATAATGTATTCACAGGCTTGGTCTCTGCCTCCTTCCTGACCTTTCACCTGCATCTCTGGAGGGTACCACACACTACTGGCAGAGCATCCTACATGACACAACACAACACATGAGATGTGTGGGATGCAAGCCCAACAATGCGCATAAGCTTGTTGTACTTTTGCAACCCAACCGATCACAAAGTTACACGTCGTAAGAAAAATATTAGAGAGAGACATTGCGAACGAACGTGTACTTAATCAGTAGTCCCTGCCGTCACTGTCATGTAGTGAACTGCGGCAAAAATGTATTTTTCAACCATTTGTTGGGTGGGTGGGGAACTAAACAAAACTCTCTACAGAAAAGGGGTTGGGAGTAGAGAAAGGAATTTCTTCAAAGTGTTCAGAAGGGGACTGTTGCTTACTGAACTTAATATCACATGGTGGACAAGAGTTTTCTGTGCCCCTTCACTTTAACCCTTTTTAAAAAAAGTTCATTGCAGAGGGCACAAGGCTCTTGTCTCAGCTTCTGGTTGGCCAAAGTTTCCAGAATGCTGTTGTTCCCAAAGTTGGGGCCGGCACATCCATGAGGCAAGGTGAAGTGACCGCCTCAGGCTGAGGGGCGGATTCGCAGATCCCAATCAGATATTTATTCCTCCCTTGTCCCTGATGTAGATCTTAACTCACCCTTTCTTCTCTGGCGGGCACCATTTTGTGGTTCACCTCGGGTGCCAATATGTCTTGGACCAACGCTGGCCAAGGCATTCTGGGAAGTGTCGCCAGGAGGAAGTGGTGCAAGACACTCTCTGCCACTTCCTGCAAGCCACAGTTCCTGCTGAGACCCGGTAAAGCAGCTTCCCTCCTAAAAAAATCAAGAGAAATTCTGCCATTGTCCTGAAAGCAGCAGCAGATTGGCCCAGTTTTTGCAAGAGGATAATATTTGGGGGTGGGGATATTGTGTGAGTGTGATTTCAGCCCAGCCATAAGTGTGACATTTTGGGTTGTTCCTTAGGCTGACTACACCACCTGAGACCCAGAACCCAAATTTCAGCGCTCAGTTTTGAAACATATTGTGTGCCATTGAGTAACAACTGCCCTGCTTCCACATAACTCGACTGGAAAATAAGTAGCGATGAAACACTGGCTAGCCCAGCCTTTGCCAACTTGGTATCTCTGCCAGATGTTTTGGACCACAACTTCCATCACCATGGCTGTGGCGGTCTTAAACATCTGGAGGGCACTCAGTTGGCAAAGGCTGGGCTAGATTAGTACAGTGGTACATACGCTTCAGGTTACAGACGCTTCAGGTTACAGACTCTGCTAACCCAGCAATATTACCTCGGGTTAAGAACTTTGCTTCAGGATGAGAACAGAAATCGTGTGGCGGCGGCGGCGCAGCAGCAGCAGGAGGCCCCATTAGCTAAAGTGGTGCTTCAGGTTAAGATCAGTTTCAGGTTAAGAACAGACCTCCAGAACGAACTAAGTACTTAACCCGAGGTACCACTGTAACTGGTGGAAAACTATTTTCGATACAAACTGCAAATGGCAAGTGTCGTCATAGAAGAGGCATGCCCTTTCTGGGTGAGAATGAAGGGACATCTAAGTGGGTGCCTCTTATGAATCATGCTCGCATCACCCCAAAACTAATCATGCCTTTTCACTTTGGAACAATTGAACAACTCAAACTCACAGACACGTTTTTGCCTATTTAATCGTTTACAGCACACACCTATGTCTGCTTGTCCAGAACAGGTTCCACAGTGTGCAATGGGGCTTAGTAAATTAAAAAGCACTTTAGTCCCAATTGAAGAATTGTGGTTTTGTACGTGTACGTGTGTTGTTGTTGTTTTTTTTAAAAAGGAGCATGCTCAGAATTGTCCCTTCTTCGCCTCCTTGGCTAGTGGGTCACACCCACTAGTGCGAATGGAATGCAGCAGGAGGCACACACACACACAAAAATACCTCCCAAACTGCGGAAAGCAGTTCCCCGTTTACCTTAAGGACCGGAAGACCAACGTGCAAGAGCAACACAGTGGAAGAGCAACGACTGGGAAGCGCTGGAAACCACCAGGCCTGCGAGGAACCGGGTCCCCAGTGCAAGGAGGGCGCAGCGCTCAGCACATGCTCAGAGATGCCACTCTCGCCATCGGCTTTCCACAGCACCAGGCTTATAAATCCCGGATGTGTGTGTGTGCGTGCACGCGCGCAAGAGAGGAAAAAGCGCAGCCCCTGAAGCCATTCCTGGCCTCCTGCTGGCTGGGTGGGGGGCACCCCTCTCCCGATGCCTCCCCGCGCGCTTGCTGCAAAAGAAAGGCGGGCCGGATCGTGCGAGACGGATTGAATGAAATCCCTCCGGGAAGAGCGGCTCGCCCCTCCCACTCCCCCCACCCCCCGCTGCTTCTCTCTTTGCTTGGCAGGGCAGGCAGCCAGTCCGCTGCGCCGGCCGCCCAGAAAAAGGGGCTGGCGCGCGCCTGGCGGAGTCCCTCCCCGCCTGGCTTGCGACGGGGAGCTGCTTGCCGCGCCTGCTGTCTGGCGCTTGTGCTTGCGCCGTAGCGAGAAGCCGGGCAGGGCGAGAGAGAGAGAGAGAGAGAGGGGAAGGGAACGCGGCGTGCCGGGGATTTCCAGCCTGGGCTTCGGGAGGGCGGGAGAGGAAGTGCGGGGCGGGGTGAGGGAGAGAAAGAGAGCCGGGGCAGCGCACCAGGGACTTTCCAGGCAGCCGGAGCGAGGCGGCGGCTGCTGCTGCGTTTGGCTGGGCTGCTGCTGGTGCAGCAGGAGGCGGCGGCGGCGGCGCTGGTAGCGAAGGCTCTTTTCTCCTCCGTCTCCCCTTCCCTTCGCTTCCTTTCCTCGGGCAGGGAGAGGAGAGAAGGAAGCAGGTAGGGCAGCCGGGCTGTTGCGCCCCTCGAGGCGCAGGCGGAATCCGGGGAGAGGAGGCGAGGGGGGTCCCCTCCGGCTGAGGAGGCGGTGTGTGTGCGCGCGCGCGCAGGGGTGCCCGTGTGTGTGTGTGAGGCGGGCGGGGGGCGCCTCTGGTCTGCTGGCTGCTCCCGCCGCCGCTGCTGCATTTGCGCGCAGGCTGTGAGGGGAAGGAGGTGGTGGATGCCGGAGGTCCTTTCCGGAGCCTCCGCGGGGAAAAGGGAAGGGGGCGTGAGGGAGGAGGAGGAGGAGGAGGAGGAGAGGGGCGGCTGGGTGGCCGGGCAGCCTTCATGGTGGCGCCGCCTCGGCTCCTGGGCTGGAGCTGCTGCTGCGAGGGGCTGGCAGGGCGAGAGCCGAGGAAGGTCGGCGGGCTGGGCTGCGCCGCGGCGGGCAGGAGCGCGCGAGGAGCCGTCGGGGCTGCCTGAGGGCGCGCGAGGGGACGCCCGCTTGCCCGCCCCCCTCTCCCGCTTCGCGGCTGTTGCTTCGCTCTCCCTCTCTGGCGCCCCCCCCCAAACCACCCCCTCATTCCACTGGAGGCAGCTGCCCGCCAAGGGGGTCTGCGCCCGGGGACTATGCAGGGACCCGGTTGCTTCTGTTGCTCAGCCCCATTCGGTCTCCATGCTTTGACTGCCGGGGAAAAGGCTTCTGGGGCTCAGAGGTAGATTCCATTCGCTCGCTGCTGCTGCTGCTGCTGCTGCTGCTGCTGCTGCTGCTCTTGCTCTCGACGCCAGGAGCAAATGCTTGCTTCTGAGCCACTGGCTTTGCTCAGATCTCCAGATCTCCCAAGTTCATCCTTCCAGCTGTTGGCTGCTATCGCTGCTCGCCCCCCACCCCACCCCCGCCGCTTCAGTCAGCCCCGGTGCTTGCTTTGGAGACGGGGGCGCGCGCGCCTGTGTGTGCTTTATTGCTCTTTGAGAGAGGCTACTTTGGAAGGCCGAAAAAAAAAAAACACACCTTAACGTCTCGGTGTTGGAAAGTGGATCAGACCAGTAAGTCTTTTTCTAATAAATAAATTCAGAATGGTTTATGTGTATATGTGGGCTGCTGGTGAAGGAAGCATGCTTCGACCCCCCCTCCTCTTCCTCTCCCATTGCTGTGCCTTAAAGGTGTCTCTGCATGCATTTGATGTGCTGTTTGAATGCAGAATGCTCTCTTAATTTCTGACTCCCTCCATATGCAGTCCGTGTGGGCGGGCCGTAGGTATTTAAAGGGGAAGTGTCTTGTCTTGCAAACCTTTTATTGGGGCGGGGGGGGGGTTGTTTTAATTCACTTGTGGCAAACTCCTGTTGTATCCACTTTGCATGTCCCCACAGGCTAAACCTTTTTATTTCTTGGCTTGGTTGCTTCGCGGTGACTGCACTGATGCTTGCAGTAGGCTGCATGTTGAATTTCAATCAGTGGAGCAGCCATGCAGGATAAGGGAACATTGCAGTTGTAAGTGGAGGGAGAGCTCTAGGACGAGATACAGGATAAATTATCTGTAATATGGGTGCGTGCATCCTCTCCTATTGGGAAAAAAAAACCCCACCGTTGTGTGTGTGTCTGTCTGCTCTTTCATAGGAATAGCCTTGTAGCCAGTGCGGAAGAAGGAGCTCTTCTGTAAAGGACACAGAAAGAAAGGTATCTATTACGGCCTTTACACATTATGAATTGGTTTGCCGTTTGCAACCCACGGTGCTTTTTAGATGTGCATGGTTTTAACATGTGGGGAATGTTAACTTGTGTATGATTACGTCATGTCGTAGTGTAACGAAAGGGAATGGGGTTTTTAAAAGTTTTATCCTGAGTCATTCCTCTGCAGATGAAATCTTTTGTTAAAAGCAGTAACTGCTATGTTTTTGTCCCCCCCCTCCCCACCCCAGTAAGGCAGGAAGGAAAAGCCAGTAACTGATCAGTCACAGAGATGTATATTTAGATAATGCTTGGAGGTATGATTAAACTTGGAAAATCGTAGTTCGCTTAGCATTCTGGTCATGTCTCCATAGTGTTGTACCAGGGTATTGCTGATAGAGGATTTGTATGGGCTTCCAGCTGCAGGAGCCCTTGCTTCCAGCTGTAGTTAAGCCTCTTTGCTCTTACCATTTCCCAGTAGCAGAATGGGAAGGATCCGCAACGCATCATCGGGGTTTTTTTTTTTTTTTTTTAAGGATATTGAATGCTTGCGTATTTGTGTGTGTGTGTGTGTGTGTGTAAGGGTGAGGAGGGAAGAAGAGTTGTCAGTCTGTTGGCGATGGCATTGTGATCAATGAGTTTACAGAAAAGCATTACGTGTTATACTACTTTTAAGGGGTGCATTTGGGCTCTATTTTGCCTGTTACTGACCTAAGTGACTGAATTTCTATTGACGTCTTTGAGGCTAGGATTGCACCAGTGGTATTGTAATCCTAAAGTACGGTCCATCAAGGGGTGTAGCTTCTATTCTAGCATATGCTGTTGAATTGCAGTACTATGAATGGCTTTCAACATGGATTCTGACCCTGGCTGTTTAGTGCAAAATGCTTATTTCAAATAGTTACTGGGGGTGTACGATGGCTGAATTGCAACCTATGAATACATATTCATCTACAGATGTCTTCCTCCCTCCCCACCCCACAATCTCGTTTAATCACTGAGGTCCAGTTTATGGTTTTGAATTGGCATATATTTAGCTCTTTAAAATAAGAGAATGCAGTTTTTCAAAGTTAGATTTTCTGGATTAAGACGCTTGTGAATATAGCATGCGTGCATTTAGTTTAAAGTGTTTATAGGAAAGACATTAAGCGTATGAGGCAAAATCACTTTCGTGTCTGAACGTGTGGTTTCTTGGTCTTGTTGGGAAGCCCCTGAGAATACTGGTTAATAATGGAAACAGTGATCTTACTTGAGGTTAGGCAGCTAAAGTTATCTTCGTAGTTAGGATTTTGCACATGCTTCTAATTGCAAGCTGTGTTCATTGTTGTTGTATGGTATGTTAGTGAAATGCTTTTTGGTTCAGTAGCACCGAACACTTAACATGTTCTGCTTATGGTGGCAAAGGAGCCAATCCAGCATGTGGGTGAGGAAGGATACTGACATCCAGAGCTTTCCTGGAATACAGCAGTAAGGAAGGCTGATCTTTTGTGACAGCTGGACACAGACATTCTGGGAGTGAAATAGGCAGACGATTTGGGATTGCCGTACACGAGACATTTTAGTTGAATTAATGTGTATGTTATTGCCATCTGGTCATCAGTGGGTATGAAACACATCACGGGGTTAAAAGCAAGGAATTCTGTAGTAATTGTCAGCGTGTAGTAAGACACCTAAGAACTGGGCTGGATCCAGCCGAAGGCCTATCCAGCGCAGCATCCCTTTTTTACACAAGTGGTCAAGACAAGCAGATGCTTCTGAAAAGCTTCGCAAGCAGGACATGGAGACGTTAATTCTCTTCCGCTGTTGTTTCCCAGCAACGGGCATTCAGATGCATGCTTCCTCTGATCTGGAGGAAGTATATACCCATCATGAGTAGTAGCCATTGAGAGCTGCATCCTTCAATGACCAGGGATGAATTTGTAGAGAACAGCATCAATGAAAATTCCGAAACCGGCAGAGATTTGTTAAAGGAAACAGGTTCTGTGCTGAGGATGCATTTCAGAATGCCTGAATGCATGCGAATTATTTCCGTGCCCTCAAGTGACTTTTACATCGCAGTACATACAGACGAGGCGAGATGGAAAAGAGGCTGTAGGTTAAAGGAAAGGGGATGATGCAGTGGAGCGGTTGGAATATTCACGCTGGAATTAAATAGCACAATGTGCTCTTAAGTTTTGTTTTCCCTTTATGGGTTTCTTTTAATAATAATAATAATAATAATAATAATAATAATAATAATATAGGCTTGGATCCTAGCTATTCTTAAAATCAACACAAGTCTACATAAGCAGCAGCAGACGACAACAACAACAAAACTAGAGTTGCAAAGCCGGCTGCTCGCAAATTGCCTTCTGAAATGTTTTGACATGACCTTTCGTGACTCAGTGTCTTGACTCAGTGGCGCTCTCCACGCTCTTTTCAACAGGCTTCTTTTAGCCTCGTAGATTTCTTAGCTAGTGGAAAGTGAGATTGTTGTCCTCACTGCCCGTGGTTGTAGCCATTGGGCCAGTCTGCATGGACTTCCCGACAAGCAGAAGCCCTCTGTGGCATGCAAGCACGGCTGTGGCTTTCTGCTTTTCCCAGCGCGCACACCTGTTCCACCTCCAGGCGCAGTAGACACCCACGTGTGGGCATAAAATAGGCATAGGACCTGTGCATGTATAAAATGAAAAGGGTAATGTACAAAATAGAATGCATGCGGTCCTGATCTGTGCAATCAGCTGGGATTTTACGGACGTGATCATTTAGCAAGTGCCAGAGTGTGACCTTGCTTCCCCTTCTCCAGTGGTGGTGAAATAAGCTTGAGCTAGCCCATTGGGTAGCAGTGGTCAATGGGATATCTGAAATGCACCTATAAAATGGGTACAAAGTTTTCTTCTGCAGCCAAGTGGTTTATTTTTTTAAAAAAAAGATTTCTTCATTACGGAAAACCCTAAAGTACTTCAGTTTGGGGGTTCCAACCCCCCCCCCACAACATTAGAATAGTTATATCCGATTTTACTCCCATCATGGTAAATTCATTGGTAGCCTTTTAAGGTGTGTGGTTTTGTCTCCATGTACATATATGGTATTATTGTTTCAGTAATAATTCCATGCCAGTGCCTTTTCTTCTGGGATTTACTGTTTTATGCCTCTTGGGATTGTAGAAGGTAGTAATAGTGTCAGCCTTGTTTGACAGAGCCGTTCTAGCTAGCAATTTATATTGTATGTAGAATTCTGGAGTGGTCCTTCCTGCTTTCGAAAGAATCTCCTAAGGATGCTCAGAGCTAATTCTGGATCTTACTGCAGACTCTACTCCATATGGCTGGATTTGGTAGGAAAGCACAGAAGTGTTGCTGTCTTTCTTCAAACGAAACTTAAAATGTTGCTGCAGCAAAAACAATCAATGTTTAGGGTACAATCAAGACTGTACCTTGAGTTTATAGCTCCACCCCACTAGCGGAAAGTATTGCACGTATTCAAAGAGACTTTGTGTAAATGCTGCATGGCAGGCGCGAGAGAATTGCCAACATGAAACTTTCATTGGGTCCCTGTGGATTCGTTTTTGAAAACAAACCCTGAAACACAGATACCTACCATTTATTCAAGAGCATAATTTTAGATCCCTGTACAGCCTTTTAAAAATGGAGAGTTAATTTGTATTAATTTTAAACTCCCTCATCCCAATGTATTTGAAGCTAGGGTTACAATGTATTTGAAGCTAGGGAAGCAATCAGTTATCCACAATTTGTTCCAAACCCCTACAAAGATACAAGTTTTTTGCCCATACACTAGTGCCCTCACTAGTGCCTTTTTTTTTGCCCTCACTAGTCAGGAAGTGCTCTGAATCTCACTTAGGAAGGAACTACCCAGCCTACAAACCACTATTGAGATGGCCTTGCTTTCTGACCCCAAACCTACGTATCTCGCCCTGTGTCCTTTCATGCACCGTGGTGGAGGAAGAAAGCCTGCAGGTCCCACCAGGAAGTTCTTGAAGATGACCAGCAATATCTTCCAGGGGGCTTCCCCTATAAGAAGAAGCAGAACTACCTCCACAATCTTTGCAGATGCTTGCAGTCAGCTGATTTATCTCCACACTGCAGAGTTAACTACTCATCCCAGAGCCTTCTTGGAGGAAGTGGAATTTTGGCTGGGAGATCAACCCTTAAGACTGAGGTTGGGGAGAGAATGTGAATGAACACAGGTCCATTGATTTGGCGCTGCTGCTGGAAGCCACTCGTAACTCCAGGTGACATTTATTTTGATTTATTTATTTAGATTTTTGTATCAGCTGTTCCTCCAGGAAACTTGGATCAGCAACTCACCACTGTGGTTGGAGGGAAAAAGAGAGACAGAGACAGTAACTTGTTCAAGGTTCCATGGAGCAGGAATTTCAACATGGGTTTCCTATTTTCAAGCTCAAAACTCAAGCCGTTGTGCCACACTAGTTTTCATGCTATACTTGAAACAGCTGTTTCAAATGCAATTAATAAATACATTGCGAAGTAAAGCTTGCCTACTTTTTTAGATTCCCAGTGCTGACAGCAGTGAGAAACCTGTGGTTCTCCAGGTGTTTTGGGTCTCTAACTCTCATCAGCTCCAGCCAGCATGACTAGTGGTTAGGGATTAGGGGAGCTGTGGTCCCACAAGAACTGCAGGGCTACAGGCTCCTGATCCTGGCTCTGTCACTTGGAACTCCCGCTGACTGCTGTCGTCATCATACAGGCTGCATAGATGCACTAGTTCTTCTCTGAATAAGATTTGATGAAAGGAGCCAGTCTCTGAAATTAATGTGTCTGGATTAATAACATTCAAAATACCAGCAGACATTGATCTTGTTGAAACTATTTTTCTGTGTTACTCTGTTAAATATGGTTTATACCCAATTCTGATGATGGTGAGAGGTAGTCATCTATCTTTCTAGTGTCATGGTTAGTTTACCTTACACATAAGGAACCCTTTCCTTCAAGATCTTCAGAAGGACACCTCCGTTCCAATACATAAACTTATTATCATTTTGAAAACCAGACCTTCAGCCAGGAATAACAAGAGACTCAAATCACCCACCAGTTATAAGTCTTCGTTCTGTGGCTAACAATGGCATTAACCAGTAAAATGGTAATACCTCACAAAATTGAGAAAACCCATATTTGAATACTACCCCTCCCCCCAAAAAGTCCATGTTTCCTGCCTTACTTGAATCCATGGTGTAACTCTGAATATGTAGTGGCAAAGGAAGCATTGAAGTTCCTAGTGTTGTGTCATTAGACCTACCCAAAAACACTTGCTTTCAGAAAGAGAACAAGTCAGGGTTCCTATACTAGGCAATACGAGACAGGTTCTGATGTGCCTGTTCAGTGGTTGCTTGGGATAAAATCTGGGCAATCAAGGATTGTTAGTTATTATATGCTGATCCTGGAGCACCATTGATTGTGTGCTATTGTGAGTACCATAAAGGAGATAGTTTCCTCTCCACAGACACAGGCAGATATACATTGTTGTGAGTTTGTGGGTGCCTGACTCCCCTGTGCTATGCATTTCAGACTCCCCCATGTTAAGAGTTTCTGGGTGGCACACACTCCTGGAATTCAGCAAATGTTAAAATGTAAGCTTGGTCCTTTTCCTGAGGTGGTGATGGGCCATCAGAAGAACAAAATAAAGGTGATGAGCCATTAGGAAAGCCAAGGTGAGGGGGCTCTGTGACAGAGGGCAAGTGGGTGGGGCACCTCCTCCACCTCTTAGAAGACAAAGGCAGAATTTGGAGTAAAATTTTAGAGTTGGCCGTGATGTGCTCTAGAGGACAAAAAAGGTTTCAGACTGGTAAAGGCGGCAAGCTGGAGTGAGGTTCAGAGCACAATGGTTGATTTCTGTTTGAATCCAAGGCAGATGTTGTGGAAGAAACAAGAACACCCCTTGGGGTGTTGATGCTGTGAACCGCTCCGCCGTAGGCTCAGGTTGTATATACAGTGGTACCTTGGGTTACATACGCTTCAGGTTACAGACTCCGCTAACCCAGAAATAGTACCTCGGGTTAAGAACTTTGCTTCAGGATGGGAACAGAAATTGTTCTCCGGTGGCACGGCAGCAGCAGGAGGCCCCATTAGTTAAAGTGGTGCTTCAGGTTAAGAACAGTTTCAGGTTAAGAACGGACCTCTGGAACGAATTAAGTACTTAACCCGAGGTACAACTATATGTGTAAATAAACCACCCCAGTTTCTTCTGTGCCTCGTTTCCAAATGGAAACGTAAACCCCAGGTTAAGTGCCTGGAACCCCTGGAATTTTGCACACAATTTCCCGCCTGCCTGCATTGCAGACCTATATTGTGTGACCTCAAGTCACACTGAATGCTGGGTGCTTCCTTGGTCTGGTCTTGTTCTAATGGACCATGGTTTATTAGTACCTGTGGTGCTGGAGTGGAAAGAAGGTCAGGCAGTGAGACTGGGAAGGATTCATTCTCAAGACCCTGGGGAAATGTTGTCGGAGATGGAAACACGGAGCTGGGTGTAGCAATGATATAAGGCAGGGAATAGGAATCCTGAAGTCTTCCAGATGTTATCCCCCCTCCCACCATGAGACCATTAATCTCAGGGTTGTGAGTTCAAGCCCCATGTTGGGCAAAAGATTCCTGCATTGCAAGGAGTTTGGCTAGATGACCCTCGTGGTCCTTCCAGCTCTATGATTCTATGAACCCTGACTTGTGCTGATGGGAGCAGGCATTGAGCAACATCTAGAGCAGCCCAGATGTTGTTGGACTACAACACCCATCATCCCTGACCACTGGTCCTGCTAGCTAGGGATGATGGGAGTTGAAGTCCAACAACAGCTTGGAGACCCAGGGTTGAGAAAGGCTGATCTGTAGGGCCACAAACTCCACACACCTCTGCTCTTAAGGCATCTTTATCATAGAAAATAATGCCAAAATGAGGAAGAAGAAAACGCTAACAGCTGATATTACAAAGGCACTAAAGCAAAATAAAAGAAGCTTTAAACTTAATCCAGGAGGGAAGAGGGAGCCAATGTAGAGATGTATTCAAAGGACAGAGACTTTCTCAGTGAGGGGAGAGAGAAATTAGATGAAGGGAAGAGTTTGACAGATGCTGAAGGCGAAAGAGGAGGCTTCCGTTGTGTGGCAATACATCCTTTGTGGAGCAACAGCTGAAACTTTCTGACTTCATGAATTTAATAGAGTTGCATATTTCAGAGTTCTGCCATAAAATCCAGGAGACATTAAAATATAATCTCCCTTGGGGCGTGCCTCATGTAAGTCTTGCTATAGAGTCTTCTTTAAAAAATAATGTAAAAGTGGTATTTTTAAATAGTTTTAAAGCTTCCTGGTGTCTGAGCCTTTGGCTTTGTTAAGGGCACTTAATGGAAGGGCTTTTGATCTCGCAGACACATTTGAGAATCAAAGAGAAAGAGAAGCAGTTTTTGCACCCAGGAAAGGTCTTGACTGCCAGGGAACACCCTACAGAACACAGTGAAATGTGGTGGTGGGGTGCTGCAAGGGAACAGAAAATAGGCAAAAAACCCCCCACCCAAAACCCCTTCATTCTCATTAGCAGAAACATCTGCTGGGTCTAAAGTGCTTGCATGAGCACAGTGGCACCAATTGGATTCCATTCAACACTAGACCACAGCTCCCAATCCTTTCATACAAAAATCCATTCCAGGTTTTCCCCAAAAGCTTTCTTTGTGTCAGCAGCCTATTTTTTTTTTTTTGTGTGGGGTGGGGGACGACAACACCTTTTTGGTGTTGCTGTTATTCAACAATTGATAATTGGAAACCCTTGTTGATTTATTGCACATCTCCCCAATAAACATGATAGAAAAGGAGAGAGAGGAGGGCGCTGCAAATCAGCCAGAGATTCACTAGTAGATTTCTTGCTTTCTTTGGTTATACGTGGGTAGTAGTTGCAATGCCATTTTCACTGTGCTGCTTAAAACGATGGAAGCAGTTGTTGAGAGGCTTAAGTACGTTGCAAGCAATTCAGCCACTTTTCTCTCACTTCTTTTTTCCTGATGGATCACGTCCGGCCGTGAAAAACTTTGGTTAGCTTACTGCATGAGGGCTTTCTACCTTCTCAGAATGATTCATTGCACTCAGAATAGGGGTTGAAAGGCTATTTACTTTCGATATAGAGTGGCAGAATTTCTCTTGGGTCCATGTAGAAGTGGGGCATAGTTTAGTTCAAGTATTTGCCGTACGTTATGTCCAATCTTTTTGAGTAATGTGAGTTATTTCGGGTGAAAACTCCACCTTTATTTAACTTAGCAGCCTACCTAGAACTTGGTTAGCACGAGCCACCAAAATTTGAGTCTTAACCAACACCACATGAGCGCAATACATTTAGAGCATATTCATGCTAATTTAACAGCCACAGCTTCCCTAAAGCATCGTAGCTTAACCTCTCAGAAAGCTACAATTCCCAGCACCCTTCCCAAACTGCAGTTCACAGGGCAAATAGTGAAAAGCCATGTGCCTTAAGTGTGTATTGTGAATGAAGCCTAAAGCTGTGTGAGATTTGGAATTTTCTATGTGTTTTCAACATCATGCCTACCAGGCGCTATTGTTTCCCAGGTGTGGGATGTGGACTCTGTTGTCTTCCAGATGTAGTAGGACCACAACTCCCATTATCCCTGACTGTTGCCCATGCTGGCTGGGGGTGATGGGATCTGGTGTCCAGCAACAGCTTGAAGGGCTTACCCATGTCTTAAGATGAGAAATCGCTAGCTGTGGTTCTTGCACTGTCCTTGCTACCCATGCGTTTCTCATGAAGACTTAATCCTATAAATCATTATTATTTACTGGGGCTTAATTCTCTTGCAGTCTGTAAATCTTTGGGCTGTGTTTCCTGTAACTACTGATGGGGAATTAGCTGCACATCCCCCCAATCTCATTTTAAAACAAACCTTCGTCTTTGTTATTTTAACATGGTTTTAAATAAATCTTACGTCTATATTGTAAACTGCTTTGAGATTCATTTCTTTAAAATATAAAGTTGTCTAGAAATAAGTAATAATAAAAATTATTTAAAAAATGATGTTCTCTTGGTGTGGCTTTAAGGTGAGCTGTAAGCTGTTTTATTCCATCCACACTAGGGAAGGCCTTGTGGTGGTGTGAGACTTCTGTTACATTCATTATTGTAATTTGTGTACACAATGGTTTTGATTTTGTAACGTGCCTGGAGATTTTTTTAATCAATAGACGATCATATAAATTTAATAAAAAATTTGGCATGTAGGAAGCTGCTTTGTGCCACATCAGACTTTTGTCAGTTCAGCCTGTTGTTGTCTGGCTGGCAGTGGTTTTTCCAGGATCTCGGGCAGATATTCGTCCCCATCACCTGTTACCTGGTCCTTTTAACTAGGAGGTGCGTGAACCTGGGAACCTCTGTATATAAAGTGTGTGCTCTCTTCAACTCATATGACCTTCCTTCTGAGTTTTGCATTTGGCGAAGGAGATAAAAGCAATTTCAGGTTTTGTTTCCCCCCCTGAAAGTAATTCTGCAGTGGCAGGCGTGGGTGGCAATAACCTGTGATAATGGAGTCCAAAATGCTCCTTGGGGGCCTATTCAGTGCAGCCAGAGGAGGACTCTGCGCATGCCTCCTGAAATGTGTGACACCAGCCACCACTGAAAATGATTTGGGAAGGAAGGTAAGAAAGAAGCAAGCAAACTAACTAACTAACTAACTAACTAACTAAATAACTCTACTTGGTGGATAGTTCAGATGTCAGTCTAAATTATGTCAGGATTTTGGACTCTGCGGGGTTGGTGGGAATTTCCATTTTTGAAATTTGTTTTTGTTAATGTGACCAGCCTAATGGCGTTAAGGTTATTAATGGCCTAGATCAGGATAAAAGACTATATTTTTAAATTTAATTTGGACTGGAGGAATGTACTTGCTTTATTAGGCTCATTTGTACACCATTCTTAATTTAGAAAAATCACAAAGGTTCTAATGAAGATAGGTGGATGGGTCCCCCTCTGTTGAAAGAGTGGAGGGTTGTGAGACACGGGGTGAATCCTTCTCAGTATTGGTACCAAGGCCATTGAACTTGCTCCTCATGCAGTCTTGTTCCTCCCTTATTCCTTTTAATAGGCACCAGCTCAACAGAGGTTGTTTTTTTAAATAAATATAATAGAGTGTTTAGGGTTCATTGAACCTTGGTTTACCCATTGTTCTTCAGTGGTGTACATAAGAATAACTCTTCTGGATCAGGTCAAAAGCTTGAATAGTCCAACATCCAATTCTCACCATGGCCACCCAGATGACTATGAGACACCCCCACACAGGACACAAATACAACAACACTGTCCCCACTTGTGCTTCCCAGAAACTGGTATACAGAGCCATAACACCTCCCAGTACTTTAGATAGTATACACCTAGTGACCATCAATAGCTTTACCCTTCAAGAATTTGTCTGAACCTCATTTTCAGTCATTTGAGTTGGTGACTGTTACTTTACACCCTTTTATGGCTTTTTTTTTGGTGGGGTGGTGGAATCTGTTTATTTTAAAATAAAGATTATAACGTATATTTTCCCTAAACTTAAAAGTCCCTGAAAGGAGCCCCAACCTCTTTCTAGGCCTGCTTAATTCAACAAGATTGGATGAAGGCCTCATGTGCCTTCATCCAATCCCTCTTTCTCAGTGTTAGAAACTCAGATGTATAAACTAGGCGTCAAATGGCTCCTTAAACCAGGGTTACAGTCACCAAAACAGAAAGCCTAGTTGCCATTTTTGGGCAAGATAGCTCTAAGGTCTTATTTTTCAAATAACGGCCCGACTGTGATTGATTCTCAGTGAAACATCTGGCTAGTTCAGATGACCACTTTGAAGCTAGGTTAAGAGCTTTGAGAACTTAAAGAAGAAAAGTCCTTTGATCCATATGTATTGGCCTATTCTGACCTCTTTTTCTTAATGGTGACTGTTCCTTCTCAGGCTGCGCAGAAAAATCAGTTTGATTCCAGAAATTCATTCCAATTGTACAGATAAAATATAACAGAATTCTGCAGGATGGGGTTTTAGAGTGTGAAAACAACCCAGATCCAATGATCTCCATATGGTGGAGATGTCAGGTGCCAACCTGGCGACCAGGCATCTTCACTTGGTCGCAAGTGGTTGAAAACTAGGTGCAAAACGCGCCTGGCTAATTTCGAACATTGCCTCTTCTAGTAACTCCTAACCTAGTGTTGAATTAAACATTACACTATTAAGACCATTCAGTCAGGTCAAGCATTTCTGATTGTCAGATGGAATGAAACCTCTCCTTCCCCTGTATGCTGTTCTGGGGGGTTTTCCTGATCCCTAAGAGCAGATACAGGGCAGGGAGGACAGCCCCATTGCGCTAGTGCTTCTATATGCAACATACAACTGTGTGTAACATACAGTTGCACCACAAATCCACATTCTTTTCCTCAGGAGTTATGGCCAGTTCAGATTGTATCAAACTCAGGTGCTTGGGTATTAGTGCGCATTATTCATTTTGGCAGTTATTTATGTGTTCATTGCCTGTTTTCTCAGTTTAGATAGGTCTTCCTGGAGTTTTTCACAGTCTCCTAATTAATACAGGTCCTTGAGGGGATTTCATTGCTTGTTTGCCCTTTGTACTTCTTTCTACTGTTTGCTTCCTGTTGTTCAGCCACTTGTTGATCCCCAAGATATTTCCATTTGCCTAACTTGGGCATAGCTTTCCAAAGCTTATGTGCTTGTGAATGATGTTTCCTTGACATCATTGGGGACAGCTGATCAGCCAAGCATCTTCAGCCGGTTCCTTTAAGAAGACACCTTTTCCTGCAGTCTAGAGAGGCTGTGGTCTGTAAGCAAATCAGCAGGTACCATGAAAGTTTTTCTTTCCCCCCCCCCTTTTTAAAGGAAAGTTAAGGATGTGGTGGTGCTTAAATGCCCTGCAATTGCACCAGATCAATGACCAGTCCAGAGGGTGCTTCTTCCTATCGGCCTCTTAAACTCTTACATACTTCGATTAAGTGGTTCAGTTGCTTTTCTTGCTTCTACTCTCCAGTGACAATTCGGTGTTGGGAGGGAGGGAGGGAGCGCGTTCCTCAAACACACATTTTCACCATTGAACTTTGCAACAACAACAACAAAATTCTTGGAAAATAACCCTAAACTTTGCAGAACTACCCTAAACTTTGCAGAACTGGCTCTCGCAGGAACCAAGAAGAGCATTTCTCAATAAATATGTTATATCTTTAAGGTGGTGCTTTTAGAGAGTTCTTGTTCAGCCCATGTGGCCTCTCTTCCTCGGTCCCACCCTCTTCTTCCGCCCCGGATTGTTCATCACATTGCAGAAGAGGAACAAACAGACCTGAAAACTGCAGACACAGCGAGTCCCTGATCTGGATTGGAACCATGGTGGGCGGAGGTAGAGTGGCTTTAATCCACCCTCCCCTGCTCATGCCAGAGCCTTGATCCAAATCAAGCTCCAACACCTGCAACTTGTATGAGGAAAAAAGCTCCCATTTGCTTTAATTGGAGTCCTGCCACCGTAATGTAAATTGCAGATGTGTGTGTGTTTCTGAACAACTAGCTTCAGGGGTGAGGAACTGGTGGCTCTCCAGATGCAGATTGACTCCAACTCCCATAAGCAGTGTTATAAACCCAGATATATAAGCTAGGTACCAAAATGGCACCTTAAACCAAGGTTTATGTTTTGTTGTTTAGTCGTGTCCGACTCTTCGTGACCCCAAGGACCAGAGCACGCAAGGCACTCCTGTCTTGCACTGCCTCCCGCTGTTTGGTCAAACTCATTTTTGTAGCTTCGAGAACACTGTCCAACCATCTTGTCCTCTGTCGTCCCCTTCTCCTTGTGCCCTCCATCTTTCCCAACATCGGGGTCTCTTCCAGGGAGTCTTCTCTTCTCATGAGATGGCCAAAGTATTGGAGCCTCAGCTTCAGGATCTGTCCTTCCAGTGAGCACTCAGGGCTGATTTCCTTCAGAATGGATAGGTTTGGTCTTCTTGCAGTCCGTGGGACTCTCAAGAGTCTCCTTCAGCACCATAATTCAAAAGCATCAGTTCTTCGGCGATCAGCCTTCTTTATGGTCCAGCTCTCACTTCCATACATCACTACTTGGAAAACCATAGCTTTAACTATACGGACCTTTGTTGGCAAGGTGATGTCTCTGCTTTTTAAGATGCTGTCTAGGTTTGTCATTGCTTTTCTCCCAAGAAGCAGGCATTTTTTAATTTCGTGACTACTGTCACCATCTGCAGTGATCATGGAACCCAAGAAAGTAAAATCTCTCACTGCCTCCATTTCTTCCCCTTCTGTTTGCCAGGAGGTGATGGGACCAGTGGCCATGATCTTCGTTTTTTTAATGTTGAGCTTCAGACCATATTTTGCTCTCCTCATTAAAAGGTTCTTTAATTCCTCCTCATTTTCTGCCATCAAGGTTGTGTCATCTGCATATCTGAGGTTGTTGATATTTCTTCCGGTAATCTTAATTCCGGCTTGGGATTCATCCAGTCCAGCCTTTCGCATGATGAATTCTGCATATAAGTTAAATAAGCAGGGAGACAATATACAGCTTTGTTGTACTCCTTTCCCAATTTTGAACCAATCAGTTATTCCATATCCAGTTCTAACTGTAGCTTCTTGTCCCACATACAGATTTTTCAGGAGACAAATGAGGTGATCAGGCACTCCCATTCCTTTAAGAACTTGCCATAGTTTGCTGCGGTCGACACAGTCAAATGCTTTTGCATAGTCAATGAAGCAGAAGTAGATGTTTTTCTGTAACTCTCTAGCTTTCTCCATAATCCAGCGCATGTTTGCAATTTGGTCTCTGGTTCCTCTGCCCCTTTGAAATCCAGCTTGCACTTCTGGGATTTCTTGGTCCACATACAGCTTAAGCCTGTCTTGTAGAAATTTAAGCATAACCTTGCTAGCGTATGAAATGAGCACAATTGTGCGGTAGTTGGAGCATTCTTTGGCACTGCCCTTCTTTGGGATTGGGATATAGACTGATCTTCTCTAATCCTTTGGCCACTGATGAGTTTTCCAAACTTGCTGGCATATTGAGTGTAGCACCTTAACAGCATCATCTTTTAAAATTTTAAATAGTTCAGCTGGAATACCATCACTCCCACTGGCCTTGTTATTAGCAGTGCTTTCTAAGGCCCATTTGACTTCACTCTCCAGGATGTCTGGCTCAAGGTCAGCAACCACACTACTTGGGGTGTACTAAACCAAGGTTAGAGATGCCAAAATGGAATGTCTAGTTGCCATTTTAGGGCAAGATGGCTCTTAGGTCTTTTTTTCTTCTTCAAATAAATATCAGTTAAACATCTGACTAGTTCAGATGACCACCTTCAGCTAAGTTAAGAGCTTTGAGAACTTAAATAAGAAAAGCCCCTTGATCCGGGGACAGTCCACGAATATTTTGGCTTATTCTGACTTCTTTTTCTTACGTGTGACTGCTCCTGCTCAGAAAAAATCATTTTGGTTCCAGAAATTCATTCCAATTGTGCAGATGAAATATAACAGGTAGAATTCTGTGAAAACAGTCCAGATCCAAGGATTCCCAGGCATGCACCTCCAGATGGTGGAGATGTCAGGCGCCATCCTGGCATCCAGGCATCTTCACCTGGTCACAAGTGGTCAAAAGCCAGGTGCAAAACGCTCCTGGCGCCTTGCTAATTTTGAACACTGCCCATCAGCCCAAGGTGACATGGCCAGTGGCCAAGGATAATGAGAATTGTCCACAAGGCATGGAGAACCACATTTTTCCTCCACCTGTGTCCTAAGGGCACTGTCCCAGAGGTGGTGTGCTCTGCATCAGTTGTTGCTTTAACACCAGAGTGGTGGGTGAAGAAATTCTTTGTGTTAATGCTTTTTGCTACAAGAGCGAACAAACTTCATTACAGTCTTCACCGTTCTTGAAGCTTGAGCCCTGATTCCTTGCTGCTGAGAGATCCACAGCGTGGAGAAGATAATGAAGGTGTTTTTCAAGCCTGGAGTACCAGCGAGCACTGTAGTCTCTGAACTGAAATCTTCTTGTTCGTTCTGAAGAACCTCTTGACGATTCACTTAACTTGTACCTGAGGACAAATATGTGTTCTGAAGCATGAGCTGAAGGAGTTTATACCTTGACATTCATCACCTTCCTAAATATATAACAGCGCCTAATTAGGAATTCATGCCTAATGAGGAATTAGTGTTTCTGGTGGTTGGGATGGGGGGTGGAAATCAAGCAGGAAGTTTTCAGATACAATTAGCATTTACGGTCCCTCAAGGTTGACACAGATACACGTAAGAAGAAAGGAAAGCACCAGTTTATGGAAATCTAGAAACAAGAGGTACCAATATCCAAATGGGATAGAATCGCTGTAACACTTAACGCAGACGAGCCTTTGAAGAGCTAAGTCACTTGAATGCATGAACCAAATGCAAGGCTGGGAAGAAGCCCCCTTGAAGCGTTTTGTAAGCTCCATCTGTGCGACGTGCATCTGCTCCAGAACCTTCAAATCGAGCAAGTGACTGAATAGTTTGCTGGTAGCTTTCCATTTTAATCTGTTAAAAGGAACGGAAGAGGATGTGCAATTCAGCAAGAGGCGAGCGATATGCTCCTGCCTACTTTCTCTGACGTCTTCTGAGATTAGGTTGGTATCAGCCATGTTTGGGTCTTTCTCTGCTGTGGAGTCCGCTCTGTGGAATCGCCTGCCAAGCAAAAACACTTGCAGATGGATATTTATGCCTGTCCCGGCTTACATTTTGTGATGCTTTGATGGCTGTCCTGGAATTGTTCTATTTGTTCTGAGTTTGTTGTCATTATTTTTGATTATGTACTTAGCTTCAGTTTGGGGATTAAGCACACACACACACACACACACACACACACACACACAGTGTGTTAATGATTAGTTGGCCGCCTTGAGTTTCCTTGCAAAAAATTGGGAATAAGATAGTATCTTTTACGATAATGCAATTAACAACACAAATTGGCAATCCAGATTATAATTCCTCTAAAGGAATGCTGAAACCCCACCAGCAATCACATTGTTTCAATAGATACTCAAGTGTGTAAGTTAAACAACTATTGTAGGGAAATCTTAAGCCTTTTCTGTTTACGGAGGTCTAGATGGTGGTGGTGATTATGTGGGACAGTTGATTTCTCTCCCTACGAAATACTTACATCCAATATCTATATGCCACCAAGCCCTCCCTTACTTAAAACAATTAAAATAAGCAATTTATGTTTTATAGAAACAGTTGTTTAATTTTTCCACCAAAGATAAAGCTGAAAATAGCAGCACTTTAAAAACAGTAAGCATCCTGCTCACAGAGTTCATAATAAAAAAAATTGAAATAAGCTTTTAAGGTTTGTATAAAACTAATAAAGACGGAGCCCAACTCACCCATCCATTGGACGAGCCCCACAGATAGAGCCTTTTCAGTGTTGGCTCCATATCTAGATTGTTGAAGTTTGATGGAGGGCCTTGAAGCAAGTAAGGATACACATTCTTGCTAGGTCTCCACTACGATCAAGCAAAGGATATCAAAACAATATTGAATAACTGTAGCTGGCTGCTGCTAAGTGACTAACACTCAGTTTTTATAGCTGCAAGGGAAGAAAATAATGGGAGTCTCTTAGGTACATTGAATTGGACCCATTAGTATTGTCCACACTTTTTGGCAGTGGCTCTCCAGGGCTTCAGGCTCTGGGGACCCATCAGTACCTGTGTATGTCAGCTCACATGGTCATGATGGAGCCAGAATTTCATTTATAAGTTTATAAATTAAAAATAAAATAAAATCAGTTTGCATTCTGTAGCAGGAGGCCAGAATGTGTTCTAATAAATATTTCAGAATGACTAATTGCTGCAATGTTTTTATAACTCTGAGCCCGGCTTCGGCTGGGGAGGGCGGGATATAAATAAAATTTTATTTTTATTTGTATTATTTTAAAAAATTCTGCGTAAAGTTTATCCCATTATTAAAATGAAAATACTTAATGATTGCCTAGGAGGAAAAAATGTGACGGCCTGAATGTTTATCGGATTCAGAGTCCTGGCAAAATGTAGAGCCCAGATTGTTCAACGTTCCTGCAAGAGCTTCTTTCGCTCAGTTTGGATGACCACAGGCTAACCACAAGCAATGATCAGGAAGCAAAGTAGAATTGTATCTGCTTGCCTACTAGATCCATCTGTGGACACCACCTTTGGGCTTCCTGTATATCTATGTCTAAACGTAATATTTGCGTAAGCTCCATATAATTGACAGTGGAATGGACTCTCCTTCACTGGAGATTTTAAAGCAGAGGTTGGATGGCCGTCTGCCATGGATGCTTTAGTTGAGATTACTGCATTTCAGGGGGTTGGACTTGATGACCCTAAGCACCCTTTCCAACACTACAATTCTATGGTTCTATAATAAATAAGATGTGTAGCTCAAAACTATGCTGTCAATTGTCGGTAGACGCTTCGGTATTGGAGCCAAATATTTTCCCCTACGTTTCATTGGATTTGACCCGTGTAGGTAGTAGCAGTCAGAAGAGAGAAATGTTTATAGGGAATGTAGTCTCAATATTTGTGTACACACTTTGGAAAGATGCGGCGTATGCCCAAATTTCTATTTATTGTCTGCCTTTGAGGCTTGCTTTATAGCTTGTGCATATTAATAGCAGGCAGTTAAAGCGAGCTTTGCGGGTTCGTCTCCCAGCAGGAAACCCCTGGGTGTTTAAATTTCCAATAGAAACAGGACCAAGTTCTCCAGCAGTAGTACATAATGTATTTATCACTCGGAAACGTGGAGTGGGGCCTTGCATCATGCTTTGCCACTCTGCAGTAATGGATAGCCTCTTCTAGTGCAGGTGGAAGGTCCTAGTACCTTTTCAAGCCCGTTGTTTGTTTATGTTATGGCAATCGGGGAACCTCAGCGCAGGCAAACTACCTTTCTTTTGTAGCAGCTGAGCGCTACTTTACTCTTCCAGTATTGCAGTCTTATGAAAAGAAAATGACGTGTATTTAACAAGAAGCCCAGTTTACTATATTTGTGGAGCTGAATGGCCTATACAGTGGTAACTCTGGTTACAAACTTAATTCCTTCCGGAAGTCCACCTGCCTTGCCCCACCCTCTAGTCTCTGCTTCTCAATTTGAATTGCATTATTTTATGTACTGTGGCTTGCTGTTGTTTTACTGATTATAGTTTAGAAATTATTTATTGTAACTGTTGAGTGGATTTCTGTTTAATTTTTATATGTTGTTATTATTTAATACTATTCTAATGATGGTTGAATGTTGCTTTTTTGATGTAGGTTGCCTATTTTAAAGTTTTATTATCACATTTTTGTATTGCATTAGATTGTTATAGGATGTACATTTTTTGTTTCTTCAGCTTGTAAACCGCCTTGAGTATTGTAAGATAGAAAGACGTTATACAAATTAAAAAATGATGATGATGATGAGGTCCGTTCTTAATCTGAAACCGTTCTTAACCTGAGGTACCACTTTAGCCAAAGGGGCCTCCTGCTGCTGCCGCAGTACGATTTCTGTTCTCATCCTGAGGTAAAGTTCTTAACCTGAGGTGCTACTTCTGGCTTAGCGGAGTCTGTAACCCAAGGTATTTATAACCCGAGGTACCACTGTATAGCTCAGTGCTTCTGACTGGCCGCAGCCCTCCAAGGATTCAGACGGGGTCTAACCGACCCTTACCTTGAGATGTTGAGGACTGAACCAAGCACATGTTTTTACCACTGAGCCATGGCCCTTCTGGAAGGCAGGAAGAATGGAGTTAGGGCTGCGGCAGAATTTCCAAGTCTGTAAGACTTCTAAGTGTCTTAAAAGGCAGAGTTGGATGTTACAAATGGCACATTGCTACTCCCTGCCAAATGATGAGATCCATGTTGAATTCCCGACTTCCTTGCCTGCTGTCTCCATGTAAAGCATGGCATTGGCTTAGTGTTACGTGCAAACCAGGTCAAACAAGGAAGCATGCTGGGAAAAATTGTGGCTGCTTTGCTCCTTTCCCTTGCTGCTGATGCCACGCTTCTGGGAGCTAAGCCATTGTTTGGCCTAGTGTTTACATTGGAACCCGGGCTTGTAATACTACTACTACTACTAATACACCACCCATCTGGCTGGGTTTCCCCAGCCACTCTGGGTGGCTTCCAACAAAATATTAAAATACAATAAAACATCAGACATTAAAAACTCCCCTAAACAGGGCTGCCTTCAGATGTCTTCTAAAAGTCTGGTAGTTGTTGTTCTCTTTGACATCTGGTGGGAGAGCGTTCCACAGGGCGCCACTACCAAGAAGGCCCTCTGCCTGGTTCCCTGTAACTTCGCTTCTCGCAGTGAGGGAACTGCCAGAAGGCCCTCGGAGCTGGACCTCAATGTGCGGGCTGAACGATGGGGGTGGAGACGCTCCTTCAGGTATACTGGGCTGAGGCCATTTACGGCTTTAAAGGCCAGCACCAACACTTTGAATTGTGCTTGGAAATGTACTAGGAGTCTTTCAAGACTGATGTTATGTGGTCTCAGCAACCGCTCCCAGTCACCAGTTTAGCTGCCGTATTCTGGATTAGATGTAGTTTCTGGGTCACCTTCAAAGGTAGCCCCACGTAGAGCGCATTGCAGTAGTCCAAGCGGGAGATAACCAGAGCATGCACCACTCTGGCGAGACAGTCCGCGGGCAAGTAGGGTCTCAGCCTGCATACCAGATGGAGCTGGTAGACAGCTGCCCTGGACACAGAAATGACATGTACCTCCATGGACAGCTGTGAGTCCAAAATGACTCCCAGGCTGTGTACCTGGTCCTTCAGGGGCACAGTTACCCCATTCAGGACCAGGGAGTCCCCTACACCTGCCCGCCCCTGTCCCCCCAAAACAGTACTTCCGTCTTGTAAGGTTTCAACTCCAATCTGTTAGCCGCCATCCATCCTCCAACTGCCTCCAGGCACTCAAACAGGACCTTCACTGCCTTCACTGGTTCTGATTTAAAAGAGACGTACCTAGTCCAAGCCCATTCAGTTCTGGAATATTTGCCAGACATGGGGCTCAAACGCATGACCTTGAGATAAAGAATCTCATGCTCTACCGAGTCGTCTAACTCAGCAAACCAGATGTCACCAAGGTTTGCTTTTGGCTGGGAGGTGGTGTGTGTGTGTGGAGATTAGCCACCCCTGTTGGAGAGCCTAGCTCTGTCTTAAAAACTGCTCTCTTAAACTTCGGGCTGTGCTAAAATCGGATCATTTTGAAGTATAAAATTCATCTTATTCTGTTGTGCATGGTCCCATGTGAGGGCGAGGGCCTGGAATTTGGCCAGTAAATACTTGAATAAAAGGTACACACACATATATATATGTATATATATTTAAACAACCACCTTTTTTCTTCTTCGCCAGGCAACTTTGTGGAATATGTGATTGGTGAGAGAACTGTAGTGTAAACTATTCCATCTGGCTGCTAATTAAAAATGTTCCTACGAGGTTAACTATGTCCCGGTGAATGAAGCTTGCTGAGGGTTTCTCATTTGGAATCAGAGTTGCCCCAGGCTGTCGGATCTCATCCCCCATTATCACTGTAGGCCCTATATGGCTTCAAGTATTCAGCAAATGCATCACGTTTCATCTGGTTGCGCCAGGAGGTGCTCAAAGGCTCCTGTTTGGACATTTTGATAATGTCTCCTTTGTTTGCTTGCCACAGACAAAACATTTATTTCTGTTTTTATTTTTAGAGCGGGGTTTTGCTTGCTAATATGAAGAGTTTTATTTGGCTGTAAAAACCAAGTGTTGGTGTAGTTTTTCAACAGGTTAAACCAGAGCTTTTCATGTTGGTGACACACTTTTAAAGACATGCATCATTTCGCGACACAGTAATTCACTTTTACTAGCAAACCAGAGGTTAAACACAGACCCCCCTCTCCCGCCCCGGGAGGAGCGCGGGGAGCGTTCGCACGACACACCTACACACTGCAGCTGACGCACGAACATGTTGTGACACACAATTTGGAAAGCTCTGGGTTAAACTGTTAAGGTGGCATTCAGCATTTGCCAAGAGCAGTCTTTCTCAGTCTTGGGCTCCCAAATATTTTTGGACTATGATTTCCATAATGCATAACCATTGGCTAGGGTGGCTCTGGATAATGGGAGTTCTTTGCTGGATTTCTCTTCATTGCCCTTATAGTTCAGGAGCGCCAACACGGTGCTAGCAGGCAGCTATGTACTTGCAGCCGTCTCCCCTGGTTGACCACAGAATCTCCTGCCCCTGCTAAAATTGGGCATGAATTCAGCGTATACAATAGGTTCAAATTTTGTGATGCCTCCAACCAAAAGCGACATACAAAGATTGCACATATTAGGGGAAAGTATGCATGTATTAGCACATGTGTAAGTGAAAATAACAAATAACAAAAACATTATTTGGAGTGCTTGCAAAAATGCATAGGAGGAACATGCAATAAAATGCAAGCGAATTTTCATGAGGACCTTCAGAGTGGTGCGCAAACCAAATTTAAGGCTGGAAAAATGAGAAACTGAAAATGACATATTAGTCTCTACACTGTAGTGTGTTGTGTTGATCTGGGCACTAGTTGGCAGCATAGTACATGCTCTGCTGGAAGTAAACGGTAATGAGCTTTGTGCTTCTACAGTTGTACGCCTGGGAATTCTGATGGACGCCTGCCTTCAATGTGGTGAAATCCTCCCTACCTCTCGGCAAAGCAATAGCAATTCAGATGATCTGCTTTGCAAATGATTTTCGGGCACATTGTGGTAGGGATCATCCACCTCGGATTGTGGCACGTGAACAGTGCTGTCAAAACGCTTCTGGGTTCAAGAAGCATGTGCACGAAGTTCCTGTTTTGCAGATGTGGATGTAATATGGAAGGGAAGCGCCACCGCTTGGTGTAGGACATTTGCTTTGCATGCAGAAGGTTCGGGTTCAATTCCTGGCATCTTCTAGGTAGGGCTGGGAATATCCCTTGCCCGAAATCCTGTTGCCAGTCACTGTGCTGTAGAAGAAGAAGAGTTTGGATTTGATATCCCGCTTTATCACTACTCTAAGGAGTCTCAAAGCAGCTAACAATCTTTCCCTTCCTCCCCCACAACAAACACTCTGTGAGGTGAGTGGGGCTGAGAGACTTCAGAGAAGTGTGACTGGCCCAAGGTCACCCAGCAGCCGCATGTGGAGGAGCAGGGAATCGAACCCGGTTCCCCAGATTACGAGACTACCGCTCTTAACCACTACACCACACTAGCCCTCAGGCTTTACTGAGCTAGTCGCTGGATTTGGAATAAGGTACCTTCCCATGTTTCCTATGGCAAAATGAACGTGTCAGTAATGGAAAAGCAGTGCGATGCAATTCAGAATTGGTGGTTCTGCTGTGTTCAGTGGAATCGTCTTAAAAATTGATTCAGCCCGGGCTGATCTCAAAGTGGTTACCTCCACATTTTGCTGTGTTCCATATTTCATTAACACAGTGGTGGGTGTCGCTGCGTTCGCAAAGCTGAACATTGTCATAACTACCCCTGTTTTAAAAGTATTGGCCAATACCAGATAATGGACCTTTTGCTTTGCGGCAACATGGAATACCGGGTCAATTTCTTTGTTTGCTGACGAATGTCTTATATAGCACTATTTTGTGCGAGAGAGAGAAACGTGTTAGAGTGAAAAGAAAGAAAGAAAATCTGCTTGGAGCTAAGTAGCGATAAAAATCTGGTTTTTCCTCTTCGCAAATTCTGCTTTGGTCATGCGAAATAGGTATTCCATGAACAATTCAGTGATGAAACACTTCCTGGAGCAGCAAAAAGAGGCTTGGAGGAAGGAATAGAGAGAGACCAGGCCATGGAGATTCCACCCTACTTTGGTAACCTCTGTCCTGACTCAATTTGCAATGCCTTGAAGGTAATCTGCTTAATTATATGGCTCCTGCAAAAGCAGTTTACTGTATACTTGTGTTCCTAAAGCTCTTTCCCATGCTGACTTGATTGTATACCCATCAAGGAAGACTGCAATGCAGTAATTGGTGTGAGCTAGTATTAGACAGTGAAAAGTGCAAGTCTATGGTAACATTTCTCTACTCCTCTGCCTGCCCCTTCCCACTTGCAAAGGAGGGGCAGGCAGGTGTGCAGTTCATGAGTCAGAAAGGTAGAGCCTTGTGTTATGTGCAGGGGAATTTTTGAGGCTTGACTGTTAGGCAAGAAAGTAGAAATACGCTTTTTTCTGTGGAGTTTTGCTACTGCATATCAGGGGCTGCACATGTGTATCTCTCTGGATCTATTTCAGTGCACTGGACTTAAATTCAGCGTATGGGCCTTCACCAGATTTTGTACCAGAACGGTTCTGTTAAACAGTAATGCTTTCTTTTCAGGCCATTTATTGGATTAAGGTAAGATTTGTTCTCTTAGCTGCAGATGATTCCAACTAATGCAAACCATTTTCACGCTACAGGTAGTTCTGCTCCTCTTGATTTGGGATTTGGGATATTATTGCTAGGAACTATAGCATGGGTAGGCAAACTAAGGCCCGGGGGCCGGATCCGGCCCAGTCGCCTTCTAAATCTGGCCCACGGACAATCCGGGAATCAGCGTGTTTTTACACGAGTAGAATGTGCCCTTTTATTTAAACTGCATCTCTGGGTTATTTGTGGGGCATAGGAATTCGTTCATTCCGCGCCCCCCCCCCCCCCAATATAGTCCGGCCCCCCACAAGGTTTGAGGGACAGTGGACTGGCCCCTTGCTGAAAAAGTTTGCTGACCTCTGAACTATAGCTATAAAATGGAGGGATATAGCAACTGCAAATCCATATTTTACCTGTTGCTTGTTTTCCCCATCACTTACCTTTCAAACACATTTCGCAACTTGAGTTGGTCAGAATTCTGAATTTAAACTGAATTGGCCACATGGATGTGAATGGTGCAAACGAAACTTAAAATACTTGGGTGCAGTTTATGTTAATTGTGCTAGGAAATGCGAAGCCATGACTTGCAAACAGTACCTTGGGAAGATTGTGTTTAGGCCATATTAATAAAGATGTTCCTTAGGCATATTAATAAAGATGTTCCTAATGCCTGGGATTTCTGCCTTTGATTTTTATTTTGTGTGCACTTTTGCATTATATACAGGTGTCCCCCTCCCCCCACTTACGCCGGGGTTATGCCTTGGGCCCCTGCGTGTGTAAGTGAAATCGCGTAAAGTGGGGAGCACCCTTCAAATGCCCTCCCTGGTGCTCTGTCACCAATCCCAAACAAAAACACCGTATCTAAAATATCCACAGTTAGAATTGAAGCTCTGGGTCTAGCTGGAAGATGTGTGAGAAGCGGCTTCTGCGCAACCCCACACACCAGCTGATCGCCGGGGAGGCTGAGCAGCCTCAACAAAGTGCCACTGCATCTCTGATCTCTTTGGGGATCCCTCTGCCCTCATCAACACCCTCTTTGGGTTCCAGGGAGGTTCTCCTTGCAAGCCACAAGGACTCTCCCTCTCTCTCCCAGCATTTCCAAGTTTGAATTGAATTATTTATTCCTGGCACTGTGCATTTATACGGCCGTTCACACGCTTGTACTTCATTGGACAGTATACAGCCTTGTGCTCAGGAAGAGGAAGGGGAAAAGTGAGGTTTACTGACTCGCCTTTCTCCTACAACCCTCCACACCTGGTTCTGGAGGGTCCCCCAACTCTCTGGAGCTCATATTTTGGGTGGTGGTGCTGAGATCACTCTTTAATCTTGAGTCTAAATGGAGGCAATGTCAAAGTGTATCGAAGGAGGGTTCTCCATTGTGTTATCCTTCTCTGACTGCGACAGCTTCTGGTGGAGACTGTGCCTCTAGCAGGATTTGTACACGGGGCATCTTGAAATGTTTTCGAAAGCATAGCATGTTTTATTTATTTTGGATTTAGAAATCTGATTCCTCCCTCAAAAACCTTTGGGGAAAACAGCAACCTCTTTATGTCAGGGTTGGGGAATCTCCGCCACCCCCTATTGAGGGCCACATTCTGTGTTGTCCACTGCCCTGGGATCTATGGACATAGGGCGGTATACAAATTTAATTAATAGTACAGTGGTACCTCGGGTTACAGACGCTTCAGGTTACAGACTCCGCTAACCCAGAAATAGTACCTCGGGTTAAGAACTTTACCTCAGGATGAGAACAGAAATCGTACTGCAGCGGGAGGCCCCATTAGCTAAAGTGGTACCTCAGGTTAAGAACAGTTTCAGGTTAAGAACGGACCTCCAGAATTAAGTTCTTAACCCGAGGTACCACTGTAATAATAAATTGATTTAGGATAATCTGTTGGGGAGCAACTTACTACCACCCATTTATCTCTCTCTGCGTACCAGACACTTTTCTCTCCTTATCTCCTCACTGAGTGGGCTGCCAAGGGACACACAAGTCTCTCTTGCAGAAGTTTGCCCTCTGATTTCTTACCAAGGAGTTCCCCCTTCCATTGCACCATTTGTTCCGCCCTCTCCCACATTTTGTTCTCCTCTTGTCCCCCGTCTCTTCCTCTAGTCACCCACACGTGCGCGAAATTAGGCCGAAGGCCACAGCTTGCCCACCCTTGCTCCATGACGGTATCAAGGAAATCCACACAGGAAGTATATTAATATAATTTATTTCACGACAGCTACACCTCCTTTGCCAATTAACTTGTCTTTTAACACTGTCTCATTTAGTAATTATGGAAACGTTAACAGAAATTGCTGATTTGTATGGGTGAAATAGCCCCGCAGATTTTCTGCGAGATTCAGCCTGTTAACGTTTTACCGAGGGAATAATTGCTTCACACACGTTTCTTAAGATTTGAAGAGCAGGTTCAGGGAAAGGAGGAGGTGGTTACCTGATAATGTTGGATCATTAGGCAGTGGGGGGTGAAGTTGGATTACTTCTCAAGCAATGGAACTGGGGCTAACCAGTTTTGGATCTCCAACCCAGCCTCCTTGCTTATTTGCTTATACAAAAAAATTAATCTTGGTTATTTGAAGAAATCCTGATTACCACCAGCTAAAATAGACGTAGCTGCTGAGGCAGTGCATTTATTACCATCTATTTCCATAGCCTCTGCTATGCTGTAATGACTTGCAGGATAAAAAATGGCGGGTGTCCTCTGGGTACCTTTTGATCTGGCAGCTTCCCAGTTAGAAGCTGCTACTTATATGCATCCCAAATATCTTTAGCGTCCTTGTACAGCTTCTTGTAATACCACCAGACAAATCGCTGTCAGTAGAAATCCCTGTGGACCCTCCAGTGATGCTAACTATATTGCAAGAGCAGCTTACGTAGGGCTTCATGTCTTAATTTCTTTCTTTTTCTTTTTCTTTTTTTTAAAAACTTATTAAATGCCAAACGGCTATTAATGCATTTTATTTTAAAGTTCCTTGGCTTCAAAAACCAGTTGGCAACTGATTCCATTATCCCATTAGTGTTTGCCAACAGCGACTTCTGGATCTGAAGATGGCAAAAGATTTCTATAAATAAAACTTAAGTTTTCTGACTTCGTGACGTGGTCAGAGCAATCCGACCTTCCTGAGTAGGGGAGATTTGTTGTGGAGCCACTGTCCTGTCTAGAGCCTTGTTCCCTGGCACAGCTTGTGTAGGTTGGGGGCAGGTAGGAAAGAGAAGGGCGTGTGTTGGTGGATTTGCCACCCAATTCCATTGGGTTTTCTTGAAATATCCTACCTGTCCACTCCTTGCTGTTCTTCACATGAACTACTAGCAGCCTTGTACCTGGCATTGCTCGGGAATTCTGAGACACCGAAAAACCAGTGCAGTTTTGAAAAGTCTGCCATCTTGGTTCAAAATGGTGCCCAGTGGTGTTCATAAATGAAAACCTGTTCCTTGATCACAGGAGCAGTTCTGCAAAATTTGGGTACATCTTAAAAGGTGACCAGTACATAGTCAGCAGACAAAAGACTTCACGAAATCTGCTATTTCTCTTTTTTTTTGGATGTGTGAAGAGGTACCATTGGGAAAACTGAGAGGTAGGAGGTAATAGATCATATCCTTCCATCTGGCAGAGAGCCTCTAAAAGGTCACCCCCCCCCCGCTACATAGAGGAACGTGGTGTTCTCCTTCTTAAAGGAGCCATAGCTGCTTTGGTGCCATCAGGAGCAAATAATTTTAATAATTCAATTTCTAGTCCACTGTTCATTGATACACAATCCTACAGCGGGTTGCATCATGGAACCTACACAAAGGATTACAACCACAAAGAGCATTGCAATGTAAAAGTTAAAACATCAGATTTTGTAAACACTGTGAGTAATACTACAGGCGGTTTATTGGTTTACAGCTGGCTGCATTGCATTAACCCCCTGCAAAGACTTGAGCTCTTTGCTTACATTCCAGTGTCAGCTAACGCTGTTGCAACCCATATCTTTGAGGGGAGGGCATTCCATAGCTGGGGTGCTGCTGCTCTGCAGCTTCACCTCAAATCTATTCTCATGTCTAGCAACCAACTCGCTTCATGTTAAGAAGAGGTGCAGAAACCGCCATACTTGATTGTTTGGAAGGGATGGAAATTGAGAGCCAAGAGTGAACAGGGACTTACAGAGAGGAGCAATAGCCGGGACAACTCCTTCATACGAAATTCCCTTTTTGATTAATATTTTGCTAGTTGATAAGTGTGAAATATACTGTGAAATGCAGATTTCAAGATAGATTGATTAATTAATTCAACTATATAATTCATTCAGAGGTGCAAATTAGGGCTCTTTCCCCCACCCCACCCCTACGATAACGTGCTATGTGAAACTCTTCTCTTTTATAATAACCTCCATGTGAGTTTGAAATGAAGAATCATGTAATGTATAGAAAGATAGTTTTTGAAGTTATGGCAGAAAAGCTGTATTAGAGCAGCCTTCCAAGGTGCCTTTCAGATGCTTTGGCCATGGTGAGTGGAGCTGATGAGAGCTGTGGTTCTTGAGGGCACATGTTTGGAGAACGCTGCAATAGAGGACAATCTTCTCTTGTATCTGCCTTTAAAAGGCTTCTACATTTGTCACTCTGTGTCCCTAGACAAGACGTTCTTCTTTTCTGGAACAGGGGTTTTGCAAATTTCATAAGGTCAATTAGATTTGTTCTTGACATTTAAATTATTTTCTGTAATGGATGGGTTTGTTCTGCAATACATGGCCCTTGTTGATCCCCGCGACACATAGGTTTATGTGTGCTACAATGCAAAGGTGTTCTAAATTCAGACTGACAACCCTTACAGCACAATCCTGTACAGCTCTACTCAGTAGTAAGTCCCATTGAGTTCATTGGTAAGACTGAAATGTTCCACTTTACTTCTGAACTAACCAGAGTTGCCTGTGGTTTCTGAGCTCTGGGAACCATCATTTGTTTAAACTATGTTTATTGAAAAGTCAGTGAAAAGAAGAAGAAGAAGAAGAAGAGGAGTTTGGATTTGATATCCCACTTTATCACTACCCGAAGGAGTCTCAAAGCGGCTAACATTCTCCTTTCCCTTCCTCCCCCACAACAAACACTCTGTGAGGTGAGTGGGGCTGAGAGACTTCAGAGAAGTGTGACTAGCCCAAGGTCACCCAGCAGCTGCATGTGGAGGAGCAGAGACGCGAACCCGGTTCACCAGATTACGAGTCTACCGCTCTTAACCACTACACCACACTGGCGTAAAAAGGGATTTAGATCTTGCCTTGTTCTCACTAAACCCTAGTTTAAACAAACCACAGTTCACAGAGCTTGGAGGTCACCAGAACTGTATTCTGTTTGAAACTGAAAATAAAACCTTTCTATCTCTCTCTGATTCATGAAAAAGGAGAGTGGAACACACAAGCTGTAGGCTCTGGCCACCTCACCTCCGCAAGGATATTGTAGAGCTGGAAAAGGTTTAGAAAATGCCATCAAGAATAATCAAGAGGATGAAGAAAGGTTGCAGCATTTGGGACTATTTAGTTTAAAGATAAGGCAAGTAAGAAGCAACATGATAAGAGTTTATAAAAACTTATAATGACATGAAGAAAATTTAATAGAGAAAGGTTTTTCTCATAGCAGTAGAACTTGTGGACATCCAATGAAGTTGAACATCAGAAGATTAAGGGGAGTTGAAAGAAAGTACCTCCTCATAGTCATAGTCATACTATGGAATGTGCTCCCCAGGAGACGGTGATGGCCACCAACTTGGGATGACATTAAAAGAGGATTGGACAAATTCATGGAGGAGGAGTGGGCTATCAGTGGTTATACTCTACCACCCCAGTTGGAGGCAACAATGCTTCTGAACACCCGTTGCTGGAAACCACAGGAGGGGAGAATTCTCTTGTGCTCATGTTCTGCTCGCTTGTTTCCTGCAGGCATCTGGTTGACCACTGTGAGAACAGGGTGTTAGACTAGATGGGCCATTGGCCTGATCCAGCAGGCTGTTCTTACGTTTCAGCAGAAGCATTCGTAGAGCAACAATACTTCTCAGTTGGGCTTCATAGAATTATAGTGTTGGAAGGTGCCCATGGGTCATCTTGTCCAACCCCCAGCAATGCACAAATCTCAGCTAAAGCATCCATGATAAATGACCACCCAGCCTCTGCTTTAAAACCTCCAGGGAAGGAGAGTCCACCGCATCTCATGGGCAGTCTGTTCCGCTTCCGAACTGCTCTTACTGTCTGTAATTTCCCCCCAAATGCTTCGTGGGAATCTTCTTTCTTGTAACGAAGCCATTGCCTCAAGTCCTACCCTCAAGAGCAGGAGAAAACAAGTCTGCTCCATCTTCCATAAAGTTATTTGAAGATGGCCATCATATCTCTTCTCAGTCACCTCCTCTCCAGGCTAAACATACCCTTCAACCGTTCCTCATAAGGCTTAGTTTCCAGACCCTTGGTCATCTTGGTTGCCTTCCTCTGCACACTTTCCTGGGTATAACAACAACAACAACAACAATAAATACCTCGCCCATCTGGCTGGGTTTCACCAGCCACTCTGGGCGGCTCCAGTGTGGTGTAGTGGTTAAGAGCGGTAGTCTCGTAATCTGGGGAACCGGGTTCGCGTCTCCACTCCTCCACATGCAGCTGCTGGGTGACCTTGGGCTAGTCACACTTCTTTGAAGTCTCTCAGCCTCACTCACCTCACAGAGTGTTTGTTGTGGGGTGTTTAATATTCTTCCAACAGAATATTAAAATACAGTAGTCTATTAAACATTAAAAGCTTCCCTAAACAGGGCTGCCTTCAGATGTCTTCTAAAAGTCTGGTAGTTGTTTATCTCTTTGACATCTGGTGGGGGGACATTCCACAGGGCCGGTGCCACTACCGAGAAGGCCCTCTGCCTGGTTCCCTGCAGCTTGGCTTCTTGTAGCGAGGGAACCGCCAGAAGGCCCTCGGCGCTGGACCTCAGTGTCCGGGCAGAATGATGGGGGTGGATATGCTCCTTCGGGTAGAAATATCAGTTGATATATATGCTCCCTAAACCTGGTTGTTTTTTTTAAGGAAATATGCAATGAATGGGAATGTAGTTTTCCATTCAGCAGCAAAGCAGCTGATCATATATTCCTGCATTGCAGGGGATTGGACTAGATGACCCTTCTATGATTCTGTCTAGGGTTTACCGAGACCCAATCAATCACCAGGCCCTCTTACTGCTTCTAGGCCACATTTAGGAAAACTATGGTAAAGGCGTTCCAGGTCTAAGTTAAGTGAAATAAATACCTCTTCTTGTCAAAGCAAGTTGAAATAAACGTGTGCTATCTCTACTGTGCTGCTGTCACTGATATATATATATATATATTAAACTACACTTTTCAATAGTAGTACTGCAAGTTTAGTCTAACCCAGTGGAAGGGATCAAGGTTCTCTTTGAAACATTTCAGATGTTTGCTCGCTAGAACGTACTCTTTTCAGTCGAAAAGCTTTGTTCTTTGCAGCCAAAATATTGAAAGGCATCTTGCTGGGAAGGGTGGGTGGAAAGATTACTGCATCCCTTGGAATGAACTATAACCTAAAATGTTGAAGGCAAGGATGTCAAGCTGGGCAATTTATACTTACTAGAAAGTCACCACTGTACCTGCAGCACTAGAGAAACTTATTGCAGGACTAAGTACAAGGAGGCAGCCCAGTTTCTCCCTGTAACACGATTTAAGTGTCTTTCAGAAGTAGCCATTGAACACACACAGAAACCTACAGTATTGTTTTGCTCTTGGCACTGTCTGCTAGAAAAAATGCATTTTTTGTTGTTGGAAGTATCCTCCAAAGGTCATTTAGAATCCCTGGTGCAAAGCCTATGCTATTAAGTCATTTCTGTTGGGGTTTCTGCAGGAAATGCCACTTGGCTAGGGTTTTGGGGAGTGCTCACTGCTGCTGTCTAACCTGCCCTACCCATCTCTTCTCTGCCCCAAAGATAGTTTTCTGGGACCTCGTAACAGGAAGAGATGGGAAAGTGGAGAGTGGTTTGTTCGCGCCCTCCAAGCTGTTTTGAAAGCATTCAAACAAGACTTGTTGAGAAAGCTTAGGCTTTTAAACCTGCATTTCAGTTGAAAGCTGGCAAAGGCTTGATCCTTACCCGGGCAAGCAGAGGTGTGTTTATGCACCCGCAAACATAACAATGTCCTTTCGATTAGGCTTGCAACATTGCATGCTAGCCAGGGCCGGATTTAGGTTTGATGAGGCCCTAAGCTACTGAAGGTAATGGGGCCCTTTATATGTCCAGCTGTCCTTTGTCAACAACAAATTGCTGCTGTTTTTTGTGTTGAATATATACTATATGGTAATTTATGGACCTAATAGGTATCTAAAGCTATTTGCACATGCAGAATGTAGGCACCCTATACAGTACATAGAAATGAGCAAAGCAGTGATATTTTAGGGAGCAGGCTAGCAGGCGGGGCCCATGACTTACATCATAGGAGCATACACAACACAAAATACTGTTGCTGTACGTAGGTTTTATTTTATTTGTTTTTTATCTTATATTTTGGAAATGTACATCCAGGTTTTCCCCCCTTTAAGTTTTTTGCGTCCGCCCAAGAGAGTGGGGCCCTAAGTTATAGCTTGTTTAGTTTATATGTAAATCTGGCACTGATGCTATCCCAATTTACTCACATACATTAGAGTGGAGCACAGAAGATGCATTTCTTGTGACAATTCAAATTCTTCCCCTCGCAGAAAAGCAATTCTGACAGAACGTGGGGGGAAAAGGGAGGTGAGATTGTGAATATGTTATTCACAAGTGAGACCTTTTGAACTTTTAGTTCTTCCTGCGTAAGGTGTAGCTGCTTCTTCTATTTTATAACTAGGAGGCGTCGATTTTGCCGTTGTGTTTCAGGATGCCCGGGCATGTCTTCGTCATGGGGCTCCATGAAGGATAATGTGAGCCAGATATGCAAAGCTGCAATGCTACATGATTCATTGGTCCTGTGACCTGCTTTCCTAAATGACATTCATAAAGCACACACCTAAACCTATCAGTCTTGATCTAGATCTGTAACTGTGCTGGAAGTAGCACTGCTTGTGATCAATAAAAATCTGTTCTCATGCTTGCCAGGTACAAAGTACGCTTGGGCATCTGATTGAAAAGTATCAGGGTTTTGTTTTGTTTTTGCAAGACATTGTCCTTTTATGTTCTGCTTAGTTATGCTAGGAAGTTTGCCATCAATAAATCTATGCAGTGGCATTGTGTGGGGAGGGCCGGAGGGTTGGTGGCCCCAGGCGCATTTGTTAGGGGGCACATTTTGCTCCTTGCCGCCCTGCCTGCCCTGTAAAGCTCTGGGGAAATTGCTTGCAAAAACACGTGCCTTAGTTAAAAATGTGTATGCAGTTTTCATGGGGATTTTAAAAAATAAAATGCTGATTGCTATGGAAATGTGGGAAACTGGATTTTTAAGCTTGGAAAAACGAGAAATTAAGAGAACCAAACTTCACAACGTCTTTCTATCCCTACTTTCCAGAGGTTTTTGTGATTTTAAATTCAATCTCAATTTTGCATGTGGACTTAAATTGAGTTTTCTTCTGTCTCTTAAGTTACAGGAGTCAACATTTGACAGTATCAACTGGGAAACGGATTCACAGTTCATTTTTTGTTGCCTTTTCTTCTCTGTTCCAACGTAGATGTCCTTGCCCCTTTCGTCTGCCATTATACAGGTAAGCTGTTGGGCTCCTTTTTGGGAGAAATGGTGGTATACAAATTTAATGAATACATTTTGTGTGGGGAAACAAGAATATTGGTATAGCGGCATACTGTTGTTGTTTAGTCGTTTAGTTGTGTCCGACTCTTCGTGACCCTATGGAGAGCACGCCAGGCACTCCTGTCTTCCACTGCCTCCTGCAGTTTGGTCAAACTCATGCTGGTAGCTTCGAGAACACTGTCCAACCATCTCGTCCTCTGTTGTCCCCTTCTCCTTGTGCCCTCCATCTTTCCCAACATCAGGGTCTTTTCCAGGGAGTCTTCTCTTCTCATGAGGTGGCCAAAGTATTGGAGCCTCAGCTTCAGGACCTGTCCTTCCAGTGAGCACTCAGGGCTGATTTCCTTCAGAATGGGTAGGTTTGATCTTCTTGCAGTCCACGGGACTCTCAAGAGTCTCCTCCAGCACCATAATTCAAAAGCATCAATTCTTCGGCGATCAGCCTTGTTTATGGTCCAGCTTTCACTTCCATATATCACTACTGGGAAAACCATAGCTTTAACTATACGGACCAATATGAGTGTAAATTTTTCATTTTCTGGATTAATTTTTTTGTAAGTGTAGTGTTCAAATTATACTGAATTGTTTATTCATATTTTTAGTCAGTTCTGAATTTTGTGGAGAATCTCACCCTTTTCCCATCGCAGCCAATCATCCAGGGTGGCACCTGGGTGAAGTTCTCTTCCTCCTGGGCACCTTGCATTACTTTTCTGCCTCCTGTCAAAGTCTTTAGTATGTCAGCACTACTTCCTGCTGAGATATAGCTTACTGGTGCATTTTTTCTGGCTGTTTTCTGGAAATCGATAGCCAATATATGCTGTTTCGTAAAATGGAACCCTGAGGAGCCATGTCTTGAGTTGATAGGAAACATGATTTGCCAGCTGACAATCAAGTTGCCTAAAGCTTACAGAAAGCCCTCTTAGGCTGCTCTTTCTGAATTTGGTTCTGAGCCTCTGTGAATAGGCACTTATAAAAAAATATAGCAGCAAAAAACTCTTGCAAATAGCAGTGTTTTACCACTTTCCTTTTTGTATCAAGTTGTTCAGTTCCATATGACAAAATACTGCTATTTGGGAGGGTTTTTTTGGGGGGGGGGTCTGTGCTATTTTTCTGTTTCTTCTTTTGATTGCTGTGTGTCTATTAAACATTGAATGGCTGTCCTCTTTCTGCCCCTGACATCCTGCGCTCTCTGTAATTCTCCTCAAATTGTAAAACCATTTCTTCATCGCCTTCTCTAGTCACCTTCTCTTCCCCAATTTATGCTTTATTCAGGAGTGGAGAAACTTGTTAAGCCCACGCTTATTTCTCTTGGTGATCTCATCTGCTCAGGTGAATTCTTAACAACCTCTTCTGATGAGTCCCTAAATCAGCCGCTGACCTGCCCACCTCTTCTCAGGGCCAAACCATACATGATGCACAGTTCCTGATCTCTTTCCTCCTGATCTCAATTTCCTTTATTTTATTTTTAAAATGAAAGGCAAGCTTGAAGGATTGCAGTTGGGAGTGGAAAATGGGAAGGCAAGGGACAGCTTTTGTCCCATCGACCGTTCTTCTTGAAATTTTGGGTATTTTTTTTAAAAAAAAGACAAGTAGATGTTGCAAAACCAAGGAGTGGCAGCAGTAGTGAGGAGTACTAGAGGAAACTGAATATATATGCTTTATCCAGTTTTCACGGAAATTCTTACTTTGGGTGTGGTTTTGCAAAATGCTCTTGTAAAAGAGCTTCATGTCTGCTAATATCCTGCTATATATGGGATAGGTCATCGAGACGGCAGATTATGAGGCAGCTTCATTTAAGCACAGCTATTTAAGCATGAGAGGTCTGGAGGGCAGCAACATGAGAATGGGCCTTTTCTGCTGTTGTTGTTGTTGTTTAGTTGTTTAGTTGTGTCCGACTCTTCGTGACCCCATGGACCAGAGCATGGCAGGCACTCCTGTCTTCCACTGCCTCCCGCAGTTTGGTCAAACTCACGTTGGTGGCTTCGAGAACACTGCCCAACCATCTCGTCCTCTGTTGTCCCCTTCTCCTTGTGCCCTCCATCTTTCCCAACATCAGGTTCTTTTCCAGGGAGTCTTCTCTTCTCATGAGGTGGCCAAAGTATTGGAGTCTCAGCTTCAGGATATGTCCTTCTATGCAGTGGCTCCCCATTTGTGGAATGCTTTCCCCAGGAAGGCATACCTGGCACCTTCATTATACTTTAGGCACCTGGCAAAAACTTTCCTCTTGAACCAGACCTCTGGTTGATTGACATCTGATGCCCTTTGAAAATGTGCTGAGGATGGAGGAATTACAGTGGTAGCTCTGGTTGCGAACGGGATCCATTCTGGAGGCCCGTTCACAACATGAAAAGAGCGCAACCCGCAGCGGCGCATCTGCGCAAGCGCAGGTTGCAATTTGGCACTTCTGCGCATGCGCGCGACGTCATTTTGTGCGCATGCACAAGCGGCGGAGCCCGGAAATAACCCTTTCTGGTACTTCTGGGTCACCGCAGGACGTAACCTGAAAGAACGTAACATGAAGCAAATGTAACATGAGGTATGACTGTATTGGGTTGTTCTTGTTTTTATTTTTTATCGTGTATTTTATGCTTCTATATTGCAGTTTTATGCTGTGAGCCGCCCTGAGACCTGCGTGTATTGGGCGGTATACAAATTTAATAAATAATAATACTCCTTTCTTCCATAAAAAGGGACTAGAAATAAATAATTTTATTTTCTTTGAAATGTAAGTTATACACTGCCTGTTAACTTGTAAGAGAGGAGTGCGGTACCTTTGGCCTGCTGGCCTGGCCTGCCCATTTGGCCCACCAGGTAGACATGGCCACAAGCCTTACACCTGATGCTCTATGTGATGTCAGGTGTGGAACAGGTAAAATCATAGCGGGGCCAGAAAGTCTGCACGCCCCTTTGCAAGGCTCCTTGAAGAGCCTTGCTGATTGTCAGAGCTTTAAGAGAGACCTGCACAGCCAAAGCTGCCCAAATCAGCTGGGATAAACTGCTCTAATCCTCTGGAAACTCCCTAGCATAGCGGGGGGGGGGGGGGCTGGAGGAAGCGACTTGCATTCATGGTGCTTCCTTCAGAGCTTTGAATACAAACTGCAACCTTTGGAAAGAAAAGGAAAACAGCATCTTTTTCTTTCTTCCCAGAGGAAGGAGTTTGTATTCCAGGCACTGGAGGAAGTCCATTAAATACAAACCGCTTTCTCAGCAGAGGAGAAAATATTCCTTTTTCAATAAGCTTTTCCCTGTCTCTAATGACTTCCAAGTTGTGATCAGCCAGTGGGCAATTGCAGGGAGCATCTCGGAAGGAGGTTGCTGTAACCCCCCCCTCCTCTGAACTTTTGACAGGTGTCAGTCAGGGGATTGTCAGAGTTGGAGTTTGAGGAAATAAGGATCCGGCCCTGTGATCGGATCTGTTTCTGCGCCCTAGCTCTAAGGCAACATATGACTATTAATCGGATTCAACTCAAATGAGCAATTGTCTGGGGGGTGCACTTGTGTTAAAATGTTAAAATGAAATTGCCCCGCCATAAAACAGGTACCGCCGAATCGGGAGCCTCAGAGGCAAAGAGTGACATAAGCTGAACGTGCGGCAGATCACAGGTGCCTTCTCAGTGACCAGCGCTTGGGTTTTCTCCAGTTTCCTGCAGAAATACCCACACTTCAAACGCCACATGAATTCTGCATGAGATTCTGCAAGAGGCAGATGCAGTATTTGATCCAAGCACTGTGTGACAACCCAATTTCATTTGCTTTTAATTCTCTAGCAGAGTAGTCCTGATTTAAACACATTCGATGAAAAAAATTAATCTGAAACAAGGTTAGCTATTGAAAGGCAACCCAAGCAAAGCATGGGAAGCTTGTGTATGAATGGGATATTGATGAATTCTTATATTACCAGAAATGGGTTTGGGTGTATATTGACTGTACAAGCATTTGCAAAATGTGGCGCTGTGGTCTAAACCACAGAGCCTAGGGCTTGCTGATCGGAAGGTTGGCGGTTCGAATCCCCGCGATGGGGTGAGCTCCCATTGCTCTGTCCCAGCTCCTGCCAACCTAGTAGTTCGAAAGCACATCAAAGTGCAAGTAGATAAATAGGTACCACTCCGGCGGGAAGGTAAACGGCATTTCCGTGGGCTGCTTTGGTTTCGCCAGAAGCGGCTTAGTCATGCTGGCCACATGACCCGGAAAAACTGTCTGCGGACAAACGCCGGATCCCTTGGCCAGTAAAGCGAGATGAGCGCCGTAACCCCAGAGTCTTTTGCGACTGGACTTAACTGTCAGGGGTCCTTTACCTTTACCTTTAAGAATGAGAGAGGAGGGGATTTGAAGAGAGTATATCTGGATAGATAGTGAGTACTTCCATTTGGTGTAGAAAACCTGCCCCTCTAAAGAAGAGTTTGCTGTTTGTTCCCATAATCTATCAGCTATATTTATTTATTTTGCATAGTTTCTATCCTGCCTTTCTGTTCAAAGTTCCCATAACATTTTACATTCTGTGAAGTCTTTGTAATTTCTTTAAAAACCACAAATACTGATTTTTTAATAATTTTTTTTCAAATGAAAATACACAAAAGTAATAACAATACTATTTTAAAATTTTCTTTAAAAAATTCTCTTCCCTCTTCTTTTTCCTTTGAATTTACAAACGGATTAAAAAGAAGCGATAATATTAATTTTTTAAAAATTGAAAGAAGCGATAAAAAAGAACAAGTAGCTATTCAAGTCAGCAGCAGTAGCCTCTTTGGGAAGCAGTTAACATAGCCAAAGCCCTGATTAAAATAAGTAAGCAACCATTAAATGTCTTGGGAAACAAAATGGCCGTGCACCCTCGGATTTGGCATGAGGGGAAGGGAATTCTATAACGGCTTTTAATATAAGCTTTGATTTTTTGCAGTGTGTAACTGTTTGCTACTGTTCATTGCTTAACACCAAGGACATGCTAAGTTATGTCTAGGGACCAGCGTCAAGAGTGGCTCACAATAATTTAAACAGAGGGAATAGAAATGGCTCCAAGAAGGTTGTAGCCATTGAGGTGCAGTGGAGATGTACATTGGTTCTTTTACCCTTCTCGGCTCGAAATGTGATTTTTCTTCGCCCTCCGGGAATGCTTAGTAGGCTGGAGTCAGGAGGGAAGGCATTCTGGTGACAGCGCAGACTGTTGGGAAGGCTGCGATGGCAGGAAATTTAATTTATGCCCTCTAGCTGTCAGTTGTAAGAAGATCTTGTTACATCGCCTCTGAGGAACTGGCCGACCTTGATCTAAGAGCAAGGCATTCTGAGTTGACTGAAGTGTGGAACTGGGACAGAAGCGGAAGGCCAGGGAGAGAGATAAACAAGAGGTAACCAGGTCAGATGTTTCTGCAGTAGTATGTTGACAGCTACTATATTTCAGTCCCCTAACACCGTATTCTCGGACAGAATGTGCTGGGCTAGAGGCAATGGAGGCTACAGAGTAGATAGTCTACTGCTTCTATTGTTCTTCGCTGTCTTCGTAATGACCCTAACTCTTTGGGGCTGTGAATGAGCTTAAGGAAAATATTGGCTGCTCCTTGTAGTTTTTAGGTTTGCCAGCTTCATTGAGGATCTTGCCAATTGGGCCCCAGCAGACCCAGCACTCTAGGCCTTTTGAAAATGTCGGAGAACCCATCTTTCCTCGCTGGCTTTCCACAAAAGGTGTTTTAGTTTAGGGTTTTGGCTATTGTTAGGGGTTTTTTTTGGTAATATTTTTGTAGTTTTGGAATGCTGCTGCTGATTATTACCTGCCCTTCGCCAGCAGGTCCTGGGGCATATGACAGGAGTTTAAAAATTCAGAATTATAAATACGGTTGAAACGCAGTACAGACACAGGAATAGGATGGGCTCTGAAGACACAGAGATTTCTACAACTCAGGGGCTGCCACAGGGAATTCCCTCTTCACGGCCACCCTTCCCAAACTTCTGAGGGATGTGGGACTACCCAGAAGACCCCCTCTGTTGACTTTACGGCCTAGGAGGGTTTGTAGGGAAGAAGCTGTCTGTTCAGATATTTGAGGCCTAAGTCATATCAATTGCTGGCCTGTTAATTTTATTTTATTTTTATTTTATTGGGCCTGTATTGTTAATTGGCATTTTTTTGGGAAGCCACCTTGAACGAGTGTGCTTCTAAGGGTGGTGTATAAATATTTTAGATAAAATAAGTATATTTCAGGCTTAATCGGTTCTTACTACTTTCAGACTAGGCACCTATATCAAATTCCAACATCTTCAGTGTAAGTTGGGGTGGGGGCACTGGATCTGGTTGGTGGGCTTCATCCTGGCCACCCACCTGTCAATACCTTTGCATCACCTTGAGTCAGGTGATGCGTTTCTTTTGCCAGCGTAGTTTGGAATAAAAGGAATGACTTTGCAGTTGCCTTCAAACCTTCCTTTCGGCAGGGAGCTGCGTCTTTATCTGCACCACACCTAGAATCATAGAATCATAGAATCATAGAGTTGGAAGAGACCACAAGGGCCATCGAGTCCAACCCCCTGCCAAGCAGGAAACACCATCAGAGCACTCCTGACATATGGTTGTCAAGCCTCTGCTTAAAGACCTCCAAAGAAGGAGACTCCACCACACTCCTTGGCAGCAAATTCCACTGTCAAACAGCTCTTACTGTCAGGAAGTTCTTCCTAATGTTTAGGTGGAATCTTCTTTCTTGTAGTTTGGATCCATTGCTCCGTGTCCGCTTCTCTGGAGCAGCAGAAAACAACCTTTCTCCCTCTTCTATGTGACATCCTTTTATATATTTGAACATGGCTATCATATCACCCCTTAACCTCCTCTTCTCCAGGCTAAACATGCCCAGCTCCCTTAGCCGTTCCTCATAAGGCATCGTTTCCAGGCCTTTGACCATTTTGGTTGCCCTCCTCTGGACACGTTCCAGTTTGTCAATGTCCTTCTTGAACTGTGGTGCCCAGAACTGGACACAGTACTCCAGGTGAGGTCTGACCAGAGCAGAATACAGTGGCACTATTACTTCCCTTGATCTAGATGCTATACTCCTATTGATGCAGCCCAGAATTGCATTGGCTTTTTTAGCTGCCGCGTCACACTGTTGGCTCATGTCAAGTTTGTGGTCAACCAAGACTCCTAGATCCTTTTCACATGTACTGTTCTCAAGCCAGGTGTCACCCATCTTGTATTTGTGCCTCTCATTTTTTTTGCCCAAGTGCAATACTTTACATTTCTCCCTGTTAAAATTCATCTTGTTTGTTTTGGCCCAGTTCTCTAATCTGTCAAGGTCGTTTTGAAGTGTGATCCTGTCCTCTGGGGTGTTAGCCACCCCTCCCAATTTGGTGTCATCTGCAAATTTGATCAGGATGCCCTTGAGTCCATCATCCAAGTCGTTGATAAAGATGTTGAATAAGACCGGGCCCAAGACAGAACCCTGTGGCACTCCACTAGTCACTCTTCTCCAGAATGAAGAGGAACCATTGATGAGCACCCTTTGGGTTCGGTCAGTCAGCCAGTTACAAATCCACTGAGTGGTAGCATAGTCAAGACCACATTTTACCAGCTTCTTTACAAGAATATCATGAGGCACCTTGTCAAATGCCTTGCTGAAATCAAAGTAGGCTACATCCACTGCGTTCCCTTCATCTACCAGGCTTGTAATTCTGTCAAAAAACGAGATCAGGTTAGTCTGACATGACTTATTTTTCAGAAATCCATGCTGACTATTGGTGATCACAGCATTCCTTTCTAGGTGCTCACAGACTGTTTGCTTAATCATCTGCTCCAGAATCTTCCCTGGTATTGATGTCAGACTGACTGGGCGGTAATTATTTGGGTCCTCTCTTTTCCCCTTTTTGAAAATAGGGACAACATTTGCCCTCCTCCAGTCTGCCGGGACTTCGCCTGTTCTCCAGGAATTCTCAAAGATGACTGCCAGTGGTTCTGAGATCACATCTGCCAGTTCTTTTAATACTCTTGGATGCAGTTCATCTGGCCCTGGAGACTTGAATACATCTAAACTAGCCAAGTATTCTTGTACTATCTCCTTAGTTATTCTGGGCTGTGTTTCCTTTGCTGAATCATTTGCTCCAAATTCTTCAGGTCGGGCATTGTTTTCTTTATCGGAGAAGACTGAGGCAAAGAAGGCATTGAGGAGTTCAGCTCTTTCTGTGTCCCCTGTTTGCATTTCACCATCTTCTCCTCTGAGTGACCCCACTGTTTCTTTGTTCTTCCTTTTGCTACTGACATACCCATAAAAGCCTTTTTTGTTGCTACACCTGATGTCAGGTGTAGGGCAGGTGACTGTGGCTTCAGGTAAGCGGTCTGATGGACCTAATCAGGGCTGCAGGATCCCCACCAAAGACACAAGTTGGTGACTTTTCATTTGGTCATTTGCAACTGAATGCTGGAACAACCTCATTGGAGAAGCATTGTGTTTGAGGCGATAGATGATATGGGAATTTTATCTGAAGCTGTTTTTCCATGCATGCAAATCACCACTTGCTGCTTCAGCTCTTGAGTAGTGAATCTGCATGTGTGCACTTTCTCTTCAAAGGAAGGAATGGGAAGTGCTTTTGCATATTTCTGTGTACTCAATATGTTCCAACGCTCATGATGTTGGAGGAACCTCAGACAAATGTTTGCATGAAATACGCATCTGTTTCTCATCTGAATTGTGTGGGTACAAGACTCTCTCTTCATGCATGTGTGGATATGTGTTTTCTTTTAGTAATATTTATCAACTGCAACATGGACACAAGCAAGAAAACAGATCCCCCGGTGTCAGTGGAACTGGTCCAAAAGGCAAATCCCGACCGCAGCCCAGTGGCATCCATTTACGTGCCCGAACAAGGTGGCTACAAAGAGAAATTTGTGAATGCAGTGGAGGACAAATACAAATGCGAAAAGTGCCACCTCATTTTGTGCAATCCAAAGCAGACAGAATGTGGGCATCGGTATTGCGAGACCTGTATGAATGCTTTGCTAAGGTTAGTGTTTCTTGGTATTGTTTCAATGGGGTAAAACGGTACTGAAGGCAAGGTGCTGGCTTTCTAACCTAAATGCTTTCGTGGTCAAGTTCTAGGCATGAAGTAACTTTGCATGTTGAATATGTATGCATAAAGTAAAGAGCAAACACCTGGACTAGTTTCATATCTAGCAATCCACAAATGAGCTCACCAGTCATTTTTTAATTGGGTCAAAGTGGGCAGGTGGGCTCCCCTGTGACCTCACTCTGGACTTCAGAGGGATTCCAGAAAATAGTGCTCTATGTGACACCAGGTATGAGATTCTTCCCCCCACCCCCACCTCAATTAGGGGAACCATACATTTTGGTTGACTGTGAAGGCTGACCAAAACTCCTTTGCTCCTTAGTTAGTGCTTGATACATGTCACTGAGAGAGAAGACAGACTGGATAGGTCAGTCGGTAGACCATGAGACTCTTAATTACAGGGTTGTGGGTTCAAGTCTCACATTAGGCAAAAAAATCCTGCATTGCAAGGGGTTGGACTAGATGACTCTCACAGTCCCTTCCAACACTACAATTGTGTGGTTCTACGACAGACAGAGGGACGCGGGTGGCGCTGTGGGTTAAACCACAGAGCCTAGGACTTGACGATCAGAAGGTCGGCGGTTCGAATCCCCGCAACGGGGTGAGCTCCTGTTGCTCAGTCCCAGCTCCTGCCCACCTAGCAGTTCGAAAGCACATCAAAGTGCAAGTAGATAAATAGGTACCGCTCCAGCGGGAAGGTAAACGGCGTTTCCGTGTGCTGCTCTGGTTCACCAGAGCAGCTTTGTCATGCTGGCCACATGACCCGGAAGCTGTACACCGGCTCCCTCGGCCAATAAAGCGAGATGAGCGCCGCCGAGTCGGTCACGACTGGACCTAATGGTCAGGGGTCCCTTTACCTTTACTTTATGACAGACAGATAGTTGGAAAGAATGGGATTATATTTTCCCCAAAGACCAAAGAAAGAGTTTTGAAACACCTGAGAGAGTAGCTAATTTTAAACTGCATCTCTTGTAAGTTGATGCTGATAACATTACCATAAATTATTTGCCAGTTCAGAAATAGTCCAGAGAAACGAAGGAGTTGACATTTTCATATTTTGCCGGATAGATATGAAACATCCACGTCAACAATTATATAGCTGTAGAAGAAAACAGGGAAGTGAAGAAGACACCAAGCCCGAGGGCCTTCCTAGTGGCTCTGAGCTTTTGGAATGATGGGCTGCAATATTGTTTCAGGCAGTTGTTAATTGCTCGCTACTGCTGTTAAGCTCATTGCGCAGCACCTAGGCTTCTTGTCCTTCTTGATCCATCACTGTAAATATGCAGACATCAGAAACAAATCTTACTGATTCCTACAGATAAAAGTGCTGTTTTATTGCAAATAAAGGAAAAAGTCTAGTTATTTCTTCCTGGATATATGTATAATGGAATCATAGGGTTGGAAGGGAACTCAAAGGCCCACCCAGTCCAACCCCATGAAATGCAGGCTATATTAGAGATGAAAGTCATTTGTGTATATTGGGCGGGTGGCACTGTGGTCTAAACCACAGAGCCTGGGGCTTGCCGATCAGAAGGTCGGCAGTTCGAATCCCCACGACGGGGTGAGCTCCCGTTGTTCAGTCCCTGCTCCTGCCAACCTAGCAGTTCAAAAGCACGTCAAAGTGCAAGTAGATAAATAGGTACCACTCTGGTGGGAAGGTAAACAGCATTTCCGTTCGCTGCTCTGGAGTCATGCTGGCCACATGACCCGGAAGCTGTACACCGGCTCCCTTGGCCAGCAAAGCGAGATGAGCACCGCAACCCCAGAGTCGTTCGCGAGTGGACTTAATGGACAGGGGTCTCTTTACACACACACACACGATTTTTGTAGTAGAATGCTGTCATCTCACGCTGTTAACAGCTGATAAGAGGGAGGCAAAATAACTAATAATAATTAGATGAGGTAAAGTGAAAGATGGGGGGGGGGGAAGGTTCCTGTTATGATGAAATCAACTTGAGAAGAATGAGACTTGTAATCCAAAATGCTAAGTTGGTGGGCATCTCCTTCCCTAAGATGTTTAGATATGTGATTGAATGTTAATTGTGTTTTCTGTGTTGTATCAAGCAAATGGCCTTCTGAAAGTGTGTGTGTGTGTGTGTGTGAATGAAATAATAATATGAATTTCAAATAACCTGAAAGCTGCAAAGAGTAAATGGCTTTGTGGTGTTTCGCTGCTCGTGCATTGTTGTTTGCATACCATTACCCCTTTCTATATAATTCTTCTAGAATCATTGTTTGCAGTGATTGTGTGGGCTCCACTTCCATTTCCAACTCCCGACTGTTAAAATGAATGGAGAGCGTGCCACCGCATTGGGTTTGGAGCTGTGGGTGGAAAGCAATTCCATTCTCGGTTCTCGTGTACTTGTTAGAATATAACGATCATGCCGTGGAGCCTTTAGCGCTCTCTCTCTCTGGGTCATCTGAGGATAGAGAGACAAGAACCACTGAAGACAGCCCAGTGAAGATTACTGCTCAGTATGCAGCAGTAGTTTAAAAGAGCAAACAGGATGCTTGAGTGCATTCAATAAGCACTAGGAGACAATAGCACAGTATCGGATGAATGGTATTTGTTCTAAGGCAGAACACAAGTTTCCTGCATTATCCTCATCTCAAAGGGATGGAAAATTAGAGAGGAAAGAAATGAAGAGAGTCAGTGGAGATCATAGAACTGTAGAGGTGGAAGGGACCCTGAGGGTCATCTAGTTCAACCCCCTGCAACAACAATCTCAGCTAAAGCATCCATGACAGATGGCCATCCAACCTCTGCTTAGAAACCTCCAAGGAAGGAGAACCCACCACCTTCCGAGGGAGTCCGTTCTGCTGTCTTAAGAGCTCTTACCATCTGAAAGTGCTTCCTGATGTTTAGTTGGAATTTGCTTTCTTGTAACTTGGTTTTTTGGTTCAGGTCTCATCCTCCAGAGCAGGAGAAAACAAGTTTGCTCCATCTTCCGTTTGACAGCTCTTTAGCTATTTGAAAATGGCTATCACATCTCATCTTAAGTCTCCTCTTACCCAGGTTAAACATACCCACCTCCTTCAACCGTTCCTCATAAAGGCTTGGTTTCCAGACCCTTGATCATCTTGGTAGCCCTCCTCTGCACACGCTCCAACTTGTCAACATCCTTCTTAAATTTTGGTGCCCAGAACTGGACACTGTATTCCAGGTGTGGTCTGACCAGGTCAGAACAGAGTGGGACTATTCCCTTGATCTGGACGCTGTACTTCTGTTGATGCAGCCTAGAATAGCATTAGCTTTTTTTTCTTTTTGCTGCTGCATCACTCTGTTAACTCATGTTAAGCTTGTGGGCCTATTAAGACATTAGGAAGTGTGTTGCTGTTAGCATGACAGCATTTAAAAGATGAGGATTAAATTGACTAGAGTAATCAAGGGCTGCAATTGAAGTAACTAATATAGGTGATGCAAGGGCATCGTCTAGAACAGCAATTGCCGTTGCATTTTGCACAACTGAATTGCCAGCATCCTACTTCTCCATTGAGCGGCAGACAATCTGGGCTGAAACTTTGGCACACATACAGACTATGCACTGGAGCTTTGGAGAAGAGCAGAGATGTTGGACCTCTTTGGGAGACGCCAGCAGGTGCCCTTAGGAAGGTTCCCCCCCCCAACTGTATCGCTGTGCTAGCACTGTGCATGTCCAGCTGTCAGGGGGGCATAGGGGGCTCTATGGGAGTGGACCCCCCTCCACGCATGAAGAACGGCATGTGCACACAGTGTGCGTGAAGGCATCAGCTGCGAAGCAACCTTATCTCCCAGCATTGTTGCTGTCAGTAAGAAAGGAAGCTTTCACTCTGTTATGCTCTTAAGGTAATCTTCTTGTTGCATCAAAGCCGACAAGTGATTGTGAATGGAGCATTGCAATAGCATTATGATGCTTTTGCAAGAGCTTTTGCTCAGTGTTGCAGGTAGACGGTCTTACGGCACAAGTAGGGGGTTTTTTTTATAAAAAAAACTCTTTATAGCCATGCTTTTAAAAGTTGACCCGGAAAAAGTAAGCTTGCTACCTCGTTAATAAAGTTATGGTTTCCCATTTTTAAAACAGAATTTTAGAGATGGAAGGGGACCCCTTGCAATGCAGGAATATGCAGCTGTCCCATGTGGGGATCGAACCTGCAGCCTTGGCACTATCGGCACCACGCTCTAATCAACTGAACTGTCCAGGCATTTAATGCCATAAACTTTCATAATAGCCGTAAATGGTGTAACCCAGCCTCCTCCGACCTGGTGTCCTCCTGTTGTTTGGGACTACAACTCCCATCATGCCTGACCAAGAAGCACCTGGTTAAGGGAAGCTAGCACAACCTCTCTTGGGAAGACTTAACCTTGTTGGTAAAGAGAATGCAGACCTGGTGTTTTCGTGGAGCTAATAATAATAATAATAATAATAATAATAATAATAATAATACATTTTATTTATACCCCGCTCTCCCCGGCCAGAGCTGGGCTCAGGGCGGCGATAACACCAATAAAATCACAGTAAAAACATAATAGGGGGAACAAGAAAACCAATTTAAAATACAGGTTAAAATGCAATTTAAAATGCAGCGTCATTTTAAAAGTAGCCGATAAATCAAGACCATAAGGGGAGGGAAACATAAGGGTCAGACTGAGTCCAAACCAAAGGCCAGGCGGAATAGCTCTGTCTTGCAGGCCCTGTGGAAAAATGTCAAGTCCCGCAGGGCCCTAGTCTCTTGTGACAGAGCGTGCCACCAAATCAGGGCCAGTCCTGAAAAGGCCCTGGCCCTAGTTGAGACCAATCTAACCACCTTGCGACCTGAGACTTCCAAAATGTTGTCATTTGTGGACCTTAAGGTCCTCCGCGGGGCATACCAGGAGATTAATACCAGGAGATTCATGCAGATTAAACAATAAAAAAGGAAGGGGAAATAATAAAATTCTGCTTGAAGGTGCTCTGAACATCACAGGGCTGGGCCCAGACTTGCGCTGAGCAGAGCTCTCCTTGTGCTGGAAGGATGGGATGTGAGGCCGAGTCCTTTTCTTCCCTGTAGCCCCTTGAGATGCTCAGCCCAGAGGGTTGAGGGGGTCATAGAATCATAGAACTGTGGAGTTGGAAGGGACCCGGAGAGTCATCTAGTCCAGCCTGCAATGCAGGAATCTCAGCTAAAGCATCCATGATGGACAGCCACCCAACCTCTGGTTAAAAACCTCCAAGAGTCCACCACCTCTCGTGGGAGACTATTTTCTGGAACAGCATAGGTGCTTGTGCTGGGGGTTGCAGTGGAAAGGGGAAACCAATAGAAATTGCCACCCTGCTCCCTTTCACTAGTGGGGAGCCTCGGTTGGATCAACGCTTCCTTTGCCCTTTCATTCATACAGGAGAAAGTTTTGGACCCAAGTTATAAGGTGCATTTTGATTTGATTGTTTGTACTCTGCCTGCTTTTTGTGTGTATGTGTGTCATTTAACCTCTGTGACCAGTGCGGTCCCAACCTTTGCCTATTTTTCTTTTTCTTTTTTTTTAAATGTACTGACCTCTGTTTAAATTTATTGTCAACATATATGAAATGCTACATGTATGCAAACGAAGTTTTGGTGTAAGATCAGTTGTTGTTGTTGTTTTTCTTTTCTAGCTCTGCAATTCCAAAATGTACAGCATGTCAAGAAACAATAGTGAAAGATAAGGTATAGTTCCATCTCCCCACCCCCTCCCCAAAAAAACAAAAACGAACCACCTTATTGTGCATCTTAAACTAGGTTGCTTTGCTTATCTCAGACAAGAAATTGGCCTTTACTTTCTGCAGTGTAAATGCATTTCTAGCTCTCTTTCTCTTGCTCCAGAATTTTTCATGAGTGCAGTTCTTGTATGGGTTGTCCTTTTCAAAAACAGGGCCCACCTGACCCCCAGGAAAGCTGGTTGAGCAGGATTCTTATAGCTGATCTTCTAACTCCTGATAGCAGACAGCTAATGATGAACTGTCTTCTTACTTGCTCGCCATTCACATATAACTGCAGTTCTTCCCTGAGGAATCAGCCGAGGTGCGTGTAGCCAACAATCCATAACAGGCGGATAGAGATGTAGTTATCTTGCACAAGTTCTGTTATAGCAAGGCAAGCATGACAAGATAGTTCTGCAGTAGGGAGTTTGCAAACAATACACCACGGGTAGCTAACATGGGGCCCTCCAGATGCTGTTAGACTGCAACTACCATCAGCCCCAGCCAGTGGAGACGATGCCCAAGGATGATGGGAGTTGTAGTCCCACAACTTCTGGAGAACCCCACCACATTGACTACCCCTGCAGTTCTCCCAAAGAACGTAAGAGCTGGTAGTGTTGAGGATCGTGGATTGTATTCACAAGAGTGCTATGGGGAATGTTTCATCAGTGCAATGATTTCTCTTCGTGCATCAGAATGTTCTTCACCCCATTCACTCCCTAAACCTATTGTAGAGGTTCCCACAACACTCTGGAGCAGATTTGGGGGTTGTGGGGAAAAGAGGAGGGGGGAGAGGATGAAGTCCCTTGGCACAAGTGGAAATCGTTCTGCTTGTGCAGAATGGATGTGGATCCATGCAAGAAAGGGAAGCTGTAGAAGGTTTACAGAGTCGTGGTCAATTCACCAGAGAAGCAGATAGTTGCCCCATGGCAGCATCAATGTGGTTAGAAACTAGAATTACTCGTCTCTTCACATTTTACTAGTGTGGAGTTTGCCCAGTCCCCATGGGGGAAGTAGATGAAGTTGCATCCAGCGATGAAAGAGCAGGTATTCCCCTCAAGTACAAGTATTGACTCGTCTTGTAGCAAAGCCAGCAGGTGATGCTTGGCAGCGATCATCTAATGGAGATTTGTCACTAGGCGAAAGTTGGCGGGATGGTGGAGGCTGCTGTGAAAACCCTGCTTCTGGTCCTGCTGCACCAGTCAGTGGCTCTGCGTTGACACTCAAGCTGGGCAGGTGCTTGGAAGACAGCTAGGCAGGTGCATCTGCTGAAGGAAAACACGCAGGGCATGTCCCAGAAGCCCTAGAAGGTTAGAAGCTCCCTATGCAGAAAGTGTGCAGGTGCGCATTGTCCCTGATCAGGAGACACATAGCCGTGGTGTAATCAGCTGTGATTCGTAAGCACAGCTCCTCTGCTGCTACTGGGATGAGGCTAATGAATGACAGGCAGGTAGGAACTCCAGCCTTAACGATATATACAGCCAGGTAGTCAACAGCATGCGGTCTCTGAGAACAATGCTGCATTCCGCAGTCCCAGAGAGGTGCAGTCATGCAGATAGAGGCTAACAAAAGGCTGTGCAGGCGTGGGCTGCTGATGAAGTTCACTTGAAGGCGAATCAAATCGGAGGGATGCTGAGGAGCATGCAGGCAGCGCAGAAGGAGTAGAAGAAAGCCTGCCGTGCAAATAAAGCATTCATAGCAGAAGGCTAGATGTTGTGGTATGGATCACAGACCCAAACGCTCCTTCGAAGGCAGCACGCTCCAGGATTGAAGCCAGGTTACAAGGCTACAGGTTTTTTGGAGCAAGTCTGCACAGCAGGGGTGGGGAGCAATTTTGGCCCCTAGAGCTGCCCTTTGCTCCTGGGCAGGCTCCTGGGGACTAGATGCCAGTGGCACGTGGGGCCAGACTCAAAGCTGCATGCAACTCTTGACCATTGTGCAAAAGCCAGAGGTTTTGTAGACACACATACCTGCCTCTCATCATGGCAAGCAAGAAGTTTTGTTGACATTTCAGCCAGGCAAGAGCACTCCAGGAAGGCACTAAGCAGGGCTGGTGACAGGTGAGGCCTGGGTGAGACCCTCAAGGACCGGATGGAGATGCATGGAGGGCCACATTTTAAGGGTCCTCTCACCTTACAGCATACACTTTGTGCTAGAACTTGTTGGGAACCAAGATCATTCAGGGAAAAGCAGTTATGTACCCAGAAAACGTGGTGCCTATGTAGTTGAGTGCATTTCAACTCTATGTGCTTTATGCCAAGGGTTGCCAAGTGTAGGGCACTGGGGCTTTGGCTGGGACTGCCTCTGTAATGAGCACCAAGTCATAGGCCAGATGTCAAGGCCACCAGCGGCCACTAGGTGTTGAAGTAGGTTGGTGGTTCGTGCCCACCCAGGGACACCATCGTAGGTGTCAAGGCCACCTTTACCAAAGAAAATGCCCACACTGAGCCCATAAAATGTAGAGGATGCGAGGTTCCAAGGCTGAGTCCAGGTCCTAGAGCGGCCAGTAATGAGAAAACAGGAGATACTGAAGCTTGAACACCCTTTGTACAGAGAACACGCGATGCCGAGGATAGAGTTGGATATCAGGGGCAAAGGATGGGACTTGCCACTGAAACCGTCATTGATGAGAAATGTTAGGTACTGAAATTGGAATGTAAGCAGAGAAACTTTGCATTGAAAACCCCCAATAACTGAGACTTGAGCTGGGGTTCAAACCTGTCAGGACAGAGAGAGAGGCTAGATATTGGGACTGGCACTAGGCATGAGGTGGTGCTGAGGAACCGTAGGCACCAGAATACAAGCCAAACATCAAGACTGCCAGTTTAGAGAAACACTCTAGGTACCAAGGCATGTGCTTGGCTCCTGAGACTTCCAGATCCAAGGGATGCCAGCTGTTTAGGCTTGAACTGGAGCCTGCCAAGAAATGTTCTAGGTACTACAGCTTTAGCAGGATACTGAGACTGTTCATATGAAGGTAATCCTGGTATCTAGACTGGAGCTGGGCACCAAGACTGCAGTCGTGGTATTTGAAACGCATGCAGTGTAGGAGAAAGGATGGCTGTCGATACCAGCCCCATGCCTCCGTTGCATTGTTGTGAGAATTGGGTCATTTGAAAACCCAACAGGACTGAATCCTTAAAACCAGGTGGTCTATGAATCAGTGTCAAGATCAACAGTCCTTCAAGCTTTATGGTCAACGATCTGTGATCAAGACCAGTGTGGGAACAGAGGTAGGTGGCACAAGGCACACTTCACGTTCCAAAACCATACCCAAGCAAGTTAATACAAGCACCTGGGTCAAACGTTGGACACTTAGGGAGGTTATAACAGTAGCATTGACGTCAGACTGGGCATCAGTCCAGAGAAATGAAGGTGCCTGTTCAAGGGCAATTAATGCCCATAGAGGGACGTGAGTGTGAATCCCAACACAATGCAGGAAAATGGCAAAACACAAGGTGAGCAACAGCTCAGGTAGGCCCTGTTGCTCAAGCAGATAATCCACCAAGGCAGCAATCCCTCTTGTACTCTGCCATCCCCAGGAGCAGCCAAAGGCCAGTCTGGAATTTTCTTCCTCAAGAAGCTGTAGAGAGATGGCTTGCCACATGGAGCAGTGGTCAGCAGTTGTTGACGACATCATCATCCAGGAAGACTCCTCCTACTTCCTTATTGGAGCAGAGGGTGGGAAGGGAGGTGGGAATTGATAATGCGTCACCATGCCAAAGCTAGTTGAGCTGGAGGCTTCTTAGAAGTGTTGACTCTTCTTCAGTGCCTAGTAAAGACAAATCATAACTGTTGTTTCATGGTTGTTTTCATATTTCTTCACTCTATCATGGGTTTGGCCACCTGATCCCTTCTCTCGTTCTCTGTTCCTTTGCTGCTACTGCAGCTGAGCTTGGTGCATTTTTGCTACAGAGCGTTTTTGGTGCACACTCTTCACTGTCCTATTGCGTTTCTCTCTTCCCTGGTCACTCATGGCAGATTTCTATAACCCAGTGTAGGCTTTTGTTTCATCATAAAGCCGATTTCCTTTCCCACAGGTCATCTGTCCTATCTTCAGATGTTCTAAACTTGGGTCTGTGTGGTCTGCGGAAAAGAGAGTTGGGTGTTTGCTGGGCCACAAGAAGCATAGTGTGTTCTGCCACCTGTGATGGGGTAGACACTGGTTCTCTCCAGGTGTCATCAGCCCAAGCCTCAACTCCAACCTATGTTGGGAGGCATATGTAGAGGGGACCATATCAGTGACCTGTGATCACACTTTGTCTGTGCATACACCACAATAAACCTGTGGGCATCATATTGGTCAGAAGGAATGAATGCTCATTGACTTCACTCAGGTTCTCTTGGCTCCATGGGGCCTAGAAAACTGTCTGGGTGATTCAAAATCAGTTAATTTTATTTCTTTATTATATACCACCCTTCATTCTAAAATCTCAGGGCGGTCCACAGATTAAAATACAAGATAAAAGCAAGTTTACTGGTGTATGTAGTCTAGCCTTCTCAATCTGGTGCCCTGCAGAGGTTGCCCAACTCCCATCAGCCCCAACCAGCAATGGCCCATTGGTCAGGGATGATGGGAATTGTAGTCCCTTTGGAAGGGTGCCAGTTGGGCTGATGTGGTTCGTGGTCTGCCACTAACACAGTCAAATAACGTAGATCACTTCAGAACCTTCTTCCCCAATTTTTGTGGCATTGTGGTTGTTCAGCATCTTCAGTCTAAGAGGCTTCTTCACGGCTGGGCTTTTTAAAGGATAAATCTGTACCAGCTGAAGATCTGAAAGGCTACCTACAGAGGATATTCAGTTTTAATTCAGAATGGCCAGTCATACCATTTGATTCATTGGGATGCCAGCTAAAAAATTTGTAGCTCCTCATTCACGTTGCTTTGCAAAACCAAGAGCAAACCTGCTTGTATCCTAGCTTTTTGTACTCGTGCGCCTGCTAATAAAAAAGGCAAATTATTTGAGCAGAGAAACGAGTGTTCTAAAAGTGTAGACAACCTTCAGACCTGTATTCATAGCACAGAAGAACATAATATAAATAAAAAAGAGCTCTTTCCCAGGCTACTTTGGACATCGCAGCAACACTGTTGTCTTGCTGTGCATACAGAAATCAGGATGTTTTCATTGTGCTGATTGATAGCCTGTCGGCACGAGGTGACAACGGCAGCACCCGCGCTCAAAACTGGTGTTAGCCGATATTGTTCTCAAGAAATTGCTCTGAAAACAATTTTCCTCATTTCATGAGAATCTCTGTGTGTCTTTATATAGCTGTTCAAAAGCTGGCCTTTTAGTCAGCCACTTACAATCATGCAGCAGAGCTGCAATAGTGTGAAGACTTGGACCACTGCTATAACCATCTGTTAAATGTCTCTTAATTCTAGATATTTAAAGATAATTGCTGTCGGAGGGAGCTTCTTGCCCTTCAGATATTCTGCAGGAATGAAAATAAAGGTTGCAGAGAACAATTGACCTTGGGACAGTTGCTTGTAAGTAGTTGGAATATCTTGCAATTACTTTCCCCCCCAGTTTACAGAAGGGTGTGGTCTATGTTCTGTGGTCAACTAACTAAAGCTCCCCAGCAGGTGCATTCGCACATTAAGGTAAGCCAGGGTTCCTCACTTACGCACGTTAATACCCACGAGCTGCCCAAATGCTCCTGCGTCACCCCTCCCCTGGTGCAAGTGGGAGAAATGAAAAAAGGAAGTTGCATGGCTTCCCATTACATCTCGCTTATTTCTCCTTAATAAGGCAGGATTGCTACTCAACCTTAAGCCATGGTTTGATATTGGCTTAAGCCATGGTTAGTCAATAGGCTTACAGAGCCCAGCCTGTTAGGAAGCAGCAAACCACAGTCCTGGGTTAGGATGCGATGGGAAGCCAGTTTTTAACTGCAGCTGCTTGTGTTGCTTCCTGGCTTGTGCACAGGGAGGGAGTGATTGGGCAGCATGTGCAAGCGTGCCGTTCATCCAAAGCAAACTACGACACGCCAGAAACCTTGGCTTATTGTGATGTGCAAACGTGTCCGCCCTATTAACCAAAACGAGGGAAGGAATGTTGGAAAGCAGAGCGGCTAATGACCTCTAGACTTCGAAACCTCGAATATCATTCCCTGTTGAAAACATTAAGGGTGGATTTTGAGATCTCAGAGAAACAGACCAAGCACCTTCAGTCTGATCTTTCTCTTGCTTTTCTCAACACTTACTCCCCCTGCTTTTTCTCTCCTGGTCCAGCCCTCAGTCAGGTCACACTGTTTGTGACCTATCAGATCAAAACCAAAGCACCAGAATAAAGTGACTATCTGCCACAGGGTGTTGTAAACCAGCTCCTAATGCAATGAGAGAAAAGGCGCTGGTTATCCAAGCATAGTTGGCAGAAGCTACATTTTCATCTGCATCTATTGGAATTGCTTTTTCGACTTTTTGATTGTTTTATCGCTTATATGATTACCATCCTGGGTTAAACCACAGAGTCACGACTGGACCTAATGGTCAGGGGTCCCTTTACCTTTACCTTTACCTTTATGATTACCATCCTGGGCTCCCTTGGGAGGAAAGGTGGGGCATTTAATTCATTAAATGTGTGCGAAAAGGAAGTGTTTGCAACGGTGGGTAGAGGAGGTAAGATGTTTGGAACTGTGCCGTTAAGATTTGTGTGGTCACGAAAGATGACAGGTACCAATATTTTGCTTTTTTGAACAAAGTTGGGAAACCTCCTTACCTTTTCTAGGTGCCACTTCGTTAAGTTTTAGGAGTTAGCCTCAAAGGTATCAACCACCACTTCTGCAAAAGGCATATTTAAAGCTTTTCTGGGTGGCAACCGCAGGTGTGTAGGTAGCCAGGTGTCTTGAGATTTTTCCAGCTTTGTGCTAGTTAGTTACCGTATTTTTCGCTCTATTAGACGCACCTTTTCCCTCCTAAAAAGTAAGGGGAAGTGTGTGTGGAGCGAATGCAGGCTGCACGGCTGTCCCAGAAGCCAGAAAAGCAAGAGGCTATCCCAGAAGCCAGATCCCTCTTGCTGTTCTGGCTTCTGGGATTCAGAATATTTTTGTTCTTGTTTTCCTCCTCCAAAAACTAGGCGCGTCTTTATAGAGCGAAAAATATGGTATATTTGCACTTAATTTGAAACAAGGGAAAGGGTTGATTTTGAGAAAGAGTGGTGCTATCTCTCTTTAAATTAACTTGGTAAGATTCACCTGTTAATGGCTAAAGTGAGAAAATGTGAAACCCAAAAGTGTACATGACCGCCTGGTACATGTTTGCTTCAGACCCACCTGAGAAATGACTGTCTGTTTGAAGAGCTTCCATGCCCTCGGGCTGATTGCAAGGAGAAAATACTTCGAAGAGACTTGCCAGACCACGTAGAGAAGACCTGTAAATATCGGGAAACAACGTGTAAATACTGTAAAAACCAAGTCCCAATGATTATGATACAGGTGAGTGTTGCTTTTCACTAAAATAGTTCATTGCTAAAAGTTGTCGTTGCTTTTTCAACTTCTGTATAGCAGAAACTTTAAAAAGGTTGGTTTTTTTAACAGTAGAGAGGCATTTGGACCCACAAATGGTGCTGTACTATAGAACCTGTGATTCCTGCTTAGAATCTAATGTGATCCGCAGTAAATGGGACACTGTGCCCAGTGCAAGAAGACACCTCTTCTCTTTACTGGAGAAACATTTTAAGCTGATCAAAAGGAGTCCTGCTCTTAATTAACAGCTGCTTCCTTGGAGGCGCCTCTTTTGGTCACAAGATAAACCCATCCATGTTTTATCATATCAGGCAGCCTTCCAGTGACATTCTGAAAATGAAAAGAAAGCAAACAATTCTCTCTGCCCTTCAGAAGGGGGAAGGGGGTTTTTTTTGTGGGGAGGGAAGGGAATCAAAGTTATGCAAACGAGATCTTTAAATATCTTTTGTTCTGCTAGCTAGAACTCAAGGATTCGTAGACTCTGCATGCCTCGCAGAGTTGGAAATCCCCTTTGTAGCTCAAGAACTAACAAACCGATTTTCCATAGCTTTCCAGAGCCTGGCGACTTTTGCACTGGTTCCTAATTTTTCCTAATTTTTGTCAACTTGTTTTATTGTCTCTTATATGTCAAATGCTTTGCTTTATTCTGTATCGTGCCCTGGTATCTGCACTGATGACCAGTGTAATAGAAGCCTGTTAATCAGTTAGTTTAACTTCATTATACACCTTTAGGCACCAGGCAAAATACGTTTCCTCTTTAACCAGGTGTTTGGTTGTTTGACATCCAGCGCCCTTTTAAAATGTGTTAGGGATTATAGGGTTGTTGTTCTTGTTTTCATTATGTATTTTGTGTTTTTATATTGTGATTTTATATTGTGAACTGCCCTGAGACCTGAGGGTATAGGGTAGAATACTACTACTACTACTAATAATAATAATAATAAACAACTTAACAGCACAGAGAACTGTAAATTCATGGTGTCAGCCCCCCACGTGCATGGCTGATATTTATTTATTTATTTATTTATTTATTTATTTATAGATTTCATATATCACCTAATCACAACTGTGTCTAAGGAATGCAATACAGTACAATGAAAATTAAAATGGTTTAAAACTATAACATCGGAATTGCAGCTATATAGTCTGAAATCCATGCAGTTAATATTTTATGGAGTTTTTGGGGGGGAGAAGTTGTAGGGAAGAAATCTAATAAATGGTAGTGATGATGATAATAGCATTTGGGGACCCGAGGTTGAAGAGTGTGCTACAGCTGGAAGCAAGGGTTTTTAGTTTATTTACTCTAATAATTCATTTTAAAATAATGTGCACCCTTGTGAATTATATCAGAAAGGAAATAAGTGTGTTGATGCTCTAAGTGTGACATCAGTAACGAGTGTTGCAGGACTTCATAAACACCGCAATATGTCTCTGAAGATCAGAGTACTGAGATGTAAATTACGAAGGAGAAACGTGCTGGTTCTTTAATGTCCTCCTGTGAAAATTATTAATGGACTTTCAAGTGTGTGATTTTCCCTTTCTTCCGCTTAGAAACATGAAGATGCAGACTGCCCTTGCGTTATGGTCACGTGTCCTCATAAATGTAGCGTTTCAGCGCTCCTGAGAAAAGAGGTAAGAGATCATATTGCACAGCCATTCATGAAAATGAAAGAATGAAGAATAGCCTGTCATATTACTCGGCTTAGAATGTTGTTCTTAGTAATAACGTGCAAGAAATTTGCGAGAAGAAGCAGCTCCAGTATGCGCTTTTTTTTTTTTTTTTTGGAAAAAGGAAACAAACCTTCGTACTGTTATAAAGAAATCTCTATAGACTTCTCTGATTTTGTAATGCAGATTCCGCTTCCCCCTCCTAAATTTTTGGCGTTGATCCCATCTATTTTCTCATCGCTTCAGTCATAGTTAGAGCTAAATTCAAAATGCTTACTGCAGGTATCAGAGAAGAACTTCTTAGCATCGTGTAACCTTTGCATCATTTAGGTGGTGTTCGTATTCTGAATTTAAGTTGTAGTTTTAAATGCTTTAAAAGTTGGTTTTTTTAAAAAAAACACACCCTAAAATAATTTTAATAACAGAGTTCATAATATGTAGTCTTGCAGTCTGCTTCTCCAACATTGAGGCTGGGTTTTGTTTTTTACAAAAAGACCCAGTTTTTAAAAATGTTTTGTGTAGTACCCAACAAAGCAGTTCCGTTAGCGCAAGGATTTATGTGAGTATAAATCCCTGCTCTCTACGCTCTCTGTGCACCTCTGCGCTCTCCCCATATCTGTTCTGGATGGTTGGGAGAAACCCTGAAACGGATTTCAGGGGTTGGGGATGGGAAGTTTCTTTACGCAACCAGAAGTCTTTGCACCAACAGGATGGTTGGCGTACGGCATGTGCCAAACGTGTGCAGCTCCCCAAGCGCGTGCAAGTTTGTGCTGGAAGAAATTCAGTCGGACTCCCAACCTTTCAGTCAGTTCAGTCCTTTACTGACCAGGTCCAAAGCTTTAAGGCAGTTTCAATACACTATATGCTTCCACTAGATCCGTAGTAGAAGGTGCAGGCTTCAAATGCAAAGCAAGTGCAACTCACAACATACATCCAGCACAGAGTTCAGTATCAATCTGGCAGATCTTCCTCGCGGCAAAGCAAGAAGGCAATGCACGGCCCCCTCTTAATATACCCAAGAACGACCACACTTTTGCCAGGTCACAATGACCTTCTTGGCCAGTTGCCAGGTCACTTTGACCTTCAAACACTAATTACAATACCTGAAGGTGCAAGATAAGGGAAACATGGGCGCCAGATTTTCAACAGCAATTGAAAGAACATCAACAAGAACTACCTCATTATAGCGGATCCAGCCACTTATCGCCAATTGATAATGCAGTGGACTCACCCTGCTAACTGTCATAGCGTGCACACCTCACCGTACATCAATTAATACAGAGTTTTGCAAATTTACCACGGGGTGTCCAGGGGTGGGGGACTTGTGTGAGGGAAAACTTAATGATTTCGAGTCCCAGGCAGCAGTTGATCAAACAAACAAGGAAAGTGTATTCAACAAAGAGAAGTTAACTTATTACTAGAAGTGGGCAAAAAAGATGTCACGGTCTTAAATACACTAGGATAGGCACAGCTCTTCTTAAACTCCAGCCGCTATTAATCAGCTGGTAAGATGCTTAAATCACTTTCTGCTACTTAGCTATGACAGGCGGTTCCATTAAATACTTTTATTGCAACACAGCTTCCTTCACAGATTTATTACCCTGGTTCATGAGCGAGGGGCACTTTCCCCCAGTTACCCACTCACTTAACAATCTCACTCCTGAGGTATTTCAAAATAACATAACAGACCCAGGTGATCACCTCACCTGTTGTTACTGGGTTGGGAGTTTTGGACCTAGAAGAACTCTCCCTTCCTGGCTAGAAAGAGATGCCGTTGGCCTGAATTCCCACAGGTTCTCCCTCTCCCAGTTCAGTCCCAGCCCTCTCAGGACACTCCTGTCTGTGTACCTTTCCCAGACCCTCAACCCGGTCTTCCTATCTAAGCTACAAGTCTCTGTCCTCTCGCTATGGATAGTCTCCTCAGTGTGGATGTTTAATTGAACTCAGGACCATTTCTCCCTCAGTCTCACTTCCATCTCAAAACAAGCCCTGTCCATCTTCTCAAATCTGGCCCTATCTCTCCTCTTAAATCAAGCCCTATCTCTCAACCTAAACCCTGTCTAACATCTCAAATCAAGCCCTATCTCATAACCTGAACCTTAGCCTTCTCTAACTCTCTCCCTCCGAAACCGCTTCTTTTATTCTCTCTCCCAAAGTGATGCTCCTCCCCCCTTGTGTGACTAGCTGACTCTGTAGCCAATCAGAGAGAGGCTCCGGTACTCTGGTGGAGTTTCAGGGGAAAACTGGACCATCAGATTGGTCTGGCTCGGCCGTCCGTCACAACCACCCTTTGCATTTGATATTGTGTACGCACAGACATCTCCTGCTACACTTAATTTGACCTGTGGATTTTTTTTGTTACTGGGAACAAAACCTATGCACTGGTAATTTAACTTTAAAGAGGTGATCCAGCTCCTGTAACCATCATTTTCAAGTATAGCGTTGACTTAATTACGCAGTCTTTAGGATTAACATCTAGCTGCAGAAAGTAAGAATGAGCATCCTATGGGATTGCAGGGTAGAACTGGAAGATGTGGAAGGGGTAGAGCAGCTATTGCCTGTTGTCTGTTGCTTCTCCCCTGCAACACTGTCCAGCCATTTTTTCCTTGCCGTGCCCTACCATGTCCAAAACTGAAAACAAACTGCAGGGAGGGAAGGCCCTAGTGGAAAATCTCTGGGAGTACCCCATATTCTGCCCTTCAGTTCTCATTTGACATTTTCGTACGAGCACATAAATGCACCTCGCATCATTAACTGTCACACACATTTATGGAAATACGTCGACCAGCGTCATGTATTGTTCCACATTAGTTTATTGGTATGAAATAGGGGGAAAATAGTATTGTGCTGGTCCAATAAGGCATACTATTTAGCTGTCTGTATGGATCAATGAGGGACCCGGGTGGCGCTGTGGGTTAAACCACAGAGCCTAGGACTTGCCGATCAGAAGGTTGGTGGTTCGAATCCCTGCGACGGGGTGAGCTCCGGTTGCTCGGTCCCTGCTCCTGCCAACCTAGCAGTTTGAAAGCACGTCAAAGTGCAAGTAGATAAATAGGTACCGCTCCAGCGGAAAGGTAAACGGCATTTCTGTGTGCTGCTCTGGTTCGCCAGAAGTGGCTTAGTCATGCTGGCCACATGACCTGGAAGCTGTACGCCGGCTCCCTCGACCAATAAAGCGAGATGAGCGCCGCAACCTCAAAGTTGGTCACGACCGGACCTAATGGTCAGGGGTCCCTTTATCTTTTTATGGATCAATGATACTAACTTTCTTAAGATATAAATCCTTAAGCCTGTTTACTAATGGTCCACTGACATGGAAGTTAAGAAGATCCTAACTTAGCATCATGCTAAGTTGATTGTTCCGTCAAAACAAGAATTTCATTTGCCAAATGGAACCATCTCCCCTGTTTCTCCCCTGCATGCTGTTCTGAGGTTCTCCTGAGTTGATTTGGGGGGAGTTCAAGTGAGAGGGAAGTCTTGTTATGCCAGATTCTGTTGTATCTGACCCTAGAGTCAAGAGCACCCCAAGAATGTATCTGACCCTAGAGTCAAGAGCACCCCAAGAATGCTCAGTATTGATATCGGGACATACTAATAAACATCAGTATTTTAGCACAACAACACAACCGACAGAGGTGATTTCTCAAACTGGGGGAGCAGGCCTGTCATAAGTCAAAGTGTGTGTGCTGAGCAGAGGTCGGGAGCAGAGAGAGAGAGAGAGAGAGAGAACATATAATTAATGCCTGCTTTCTCATGGGTAATATACTACAAAACGCCAGGTTTCAGTCCCACCTCCCAAAATGGTGGGGAAAATCCCACAGGCATCTCTGAAAGAGAGGAGCATGGTCATTACTATCGATGTGCTTTTCAATCCGCTGGCGAATCTGGTGCAAAGATTATATGAGCTGATTTATCTTCCTGCGAGCTGTCCTGGTTTGGGCTGTGTAGACTGTGCACAGACAATGTAGTGAACTTGGAAAGGTAAATTGCAATTTAATAAACCTGAGGTAATGCCCCAAATCAGGTGATCTGAACTTTTGAGGCCAGACAATATTTGTGGTCAGCACCAACTCCCAAGGGATGTTTTGGAGGCATGTAAGGCCGAAGCTCTGGATGTGGTCAGTGGCCTGAAATGGGGACTCCTTGGGAATAACATATGTGATGCCTTGGTTTCCATGATGGAAGAAAGGTGGGGTATAAATGTAAGAGGAATGAATCCATCAGTTCCATCTCCTCACTAAGTCTTCTGGTTCATAAAGAGTTTTCAGGATTAGACCTTTAGTAAATTCCTAGATTATTTCTGTGCTTTGTGATAATAGGGACATATCATCTGCTGTTTCTCTTGCTTTTCTCTCACACATGTGCTACAAACCTCAAACAAAAAGCTGGCTATGCAGGCCTTCTTATTAGCTGCAAGGATGGGCCGAGGAGTGAGGTGGTTTGAAACTGTGGAGAGATTGTACATGATAGGCCAGACTTGGGTCTCCAGCTGTTTTTGGACTCCAGTTCCCATCATCCCTGACCACTTAGGGATGATAGGAGTTGCAGTCCAAAACCAGTTGGAGACCCAAGTTTGGTATACCCTGCCCTAGGCTCTGGAATAGGCAATATTAGGACCCTGAAAGGTCCTAAAGCAGATGTAGGGAACAGGAAACATGGTTCTCCAGAAGTTCTTGGACTCCAGCTCCCATCATCCCCAGGCAGCATGGCCAGTGGTTGGGGATTATGGGAGTGGTAGTTTAGCAACGCCTGTCCAAAAACATTTCAAGGAAACTTGCGGACCTTTGCTTCCTTTATCATTTATCCATTTTCTTGCTGTCTTCTGTTTTGATCTTAGCTGCTGCCCTCTCAGCCAAAACTAGCTGAAATCCCAGGGTGCTTATATATGCTGAGTGTGAAAGATCCTTTCTCTACTTTAAGTAGCACTTATTTCTGCCTGCTGCTTCTGTAAATATAAAACCCGTGTTTCTTTATTGAAAATGTATATGTCCGTTTCATGCAATATTTGTTCTAAGTCTCTGTCATTCTGTTCTTTATTCTTATCACTGGAATTTTGCATGACACGTTTCGGGAAGAGGAAAAAATCCGTTCCGAATTAAAAACAGTTTCGGAGAGGGCAGGAGGGAGGGGGGGTGTGCATTATTAATACAGCGAAACTGCTGTCGAGAGTGGCTGCTCAGCGGACCATGATAACTTTGAGAAATTAGTCTCTCATCAGAAATCAAAATTACGCGGAAAGCGTGCAGAGGTCCTTTTCGAATCAGGTTGCAGTAGCCACCCGAAGAGGTTTCACTGTAAATGTGTCACTTTTGTATATCTTATTGGAATGTTCTTGTGATTACATGTGTATATGTATACCCCTCAAGTACAACTGGAGGTAATATATGAGCACATGCTTTTAAAGCAAGCAAAAAAAAACAACCCCAAGCCACACAATGCACAAACCTGCATTGTGTGCTCAATATACTTATGAACTTTATTGTGCATACATTTTTTCCGTTCAAAAAAGAAAGAAAAAAACTCACATTTTTTTCCCGTTACAGTTGAATGCACATTTGTCAGAATGTATTAATGCCCCAAGCACCTGTAGTTTTAAGCGTTATGGCTGCATTTTTCAGGTCAGTATATAATGATTTATATACTTGATTGAAAGTCTACAATAAGAAAACTTAATACTTATTGATAGCTCTCTCGACTGGGCTTGACATCTCTCGTTATCCGCTAAGAGAAAGGCACCCAGTGGCTTGAGTGATTTTGAAGTTATGTATTGGGTGATGATCAGTTTACCTGCCATAGAAATTTAAATGTGTAAACGTGTTTCTAGGAACCACAGTGTGTCAGGGTTTCAGTATTCTGTTGCTTAACATAATAGAGACATTGCATTTGGAATTCGAAAGGCACAATTTGCCCCTCAAGAAAGCAGACTGCAATTACTTAAGTTGTTTCAACAAAACTTACTACTTTTCTGCAATGAAACTTTCTGGCCCTTAATACTGCTTGTGCCCAATAAAATCCACAGAAGGCTTAACCCGCTATAAACTGCTGTCCTGCAATTTCTGCCTTTGTGCGTTTAAACAGGGTATATGTGGAGGTTTAGTGAGTGGCCATTAAGGAGTTTAAAATGTGTCAGCCTAGGCTGGGGGCTACCCAGTGTGGCCAGTGGTTCCCAAACACCTGCAGGATTCTGGGCTGGGGGAAGGATGACCCTGGTTCTTCATACTTACAACGAGTAGGTTCATTGTCCAACCCTTGGCACGCGCAAACGAAGCCACCAAGAATGACTGTGCCAAGTGGAAGACGGTGAACTTTAAAATGAGACTTTTTGCCAGGTAGATCAATTATTCCTTTCCTGCCATGCCTCTTGCCTTAGTTCTCCAGTGGAACCCGTCGACAGTTGGACATTAGTGGGAAGTGCTCAGTCTAATATAAATTGCCCGTTTCGTGTTCCTTTTGAGGAAATGTGCCGGAACATTCTGCACACCTGCAGTTTATTGCTTTTTTAATTTAAAATTTTAAACCCTCTTTAGCCGAAGTGTGAGCCGCCCAAACTCACAGGTATCCCCCTCCCAAAATTAGTGAGATTTCCAGGTAGTTTTTGGGTGGTGAGTAGCTGTGTCCAATTCCCATATAGAGCTACGGTTCTCAATATTCTTTCAAACTGAGTTATATATCTGTAGTAGGGACGCGGGTGGCGCTGTGGGTTAAACCACAGAGCCTAGAGCTTGCTGATTATAAGGTCGGCGGTTCGAATCCCCGCGACGGGGTGAGTTCCCGTTGCTCGGTCCCTGCTCCTGCCAACCTAGCAATTCGAAAGCACGTCAAAGTGCAAGTAGATAAATAGGTACCGCTGCGACGGGAAGGTAAACGGCGTTTCCGCGCGCTGCTCTGCTTCGCCAGAAGTGGCTTAGTCATGCTGGCCACATGACCTGGAAGCTGTATGCCGGCTCCCTCGGCCAATAAAGCAAGATGAGCGCCGCAACCACAGAGTTGTTCACGTCTGGACCTAATGGTCAGGGCCCCCTTTATCTTTACCTTTATATATCTGTAGCACAGACAGGCCATAAGAGCAGTGAGGAGCAACAGGGCTGGGGCCGTAATCTTATCTTTACTTACCTGGGAGCAAGCTCCATTGAATTTAATATGACTTACTCCTGAGTAGGCTTGATTAGGATTACACTGTGAAGAAACCTCCAAGGGGTTCTTAACACCTGGGAAACGAAGCATTCAACAGTTTGCACACAAGCACAATTGCTCTCAGTGGTAGAAATAGTTTGTCTTGTTGGCACTGCTTTCTGTTCCCTTATCACCAATCACTATTTTTATGTTCCGTGTTTCTGTGTGTATGTAGATATATATTTTACTGGAATACTTATTATACAGAACATGTACATTAGAAATCACAGAAATATTAAACTTGCATCTTAATTTACGCACGTTTAAAAGTTTAATTTACACAAACCTTTTTTGCATGGTGTCTCATCCCCTAAAGGGACTGAAACAAACAGATGTACATACTCCGCATATTACTTGTTTTCTGTGCAATTGTATGTAGTAGTTATTCATACTGATGTGTGTGTTTGTAAGGATCACATATTTTCTGATTACCTAAAAGCATTAAGCAGAGCATTTTGGAAACTGTCTAAAATGGAAAATTTCACTCTGTTGAAGCAGTACTGCCATTTCTAGGGTTGATGAATTAAATTTTAATCTTTCAATCTGCTCCCCACCCCCACCCCACAAACAACTTGTTCTGTTTTCACTCAGTGGACTGGCTTGGGCTTCATGCTAAATCATAGCTTAGCATTATGAGAACAAGCCTCAGTGAACCCGGAGCTTCTGTGTTTGTTTTCTATTTTACTATAGTTTAGTGTGTCATCTGAACCTTGACAACCTGCAGTTAATCTTAACTGTGGTTAGTGGAAACAAACCGACTTCAAACCATAGTTTATGGTTTTAACTATGGTTTAATCATAGTTAAAATTAACCAAAGTTTAGAGTTGAAAAAACACGAAACTACAGCACACATTTTTCTTTTTCTTTTTTTAAAAAAGTGGTCTAGATAAGTTTTTCTTTTTAAAGCTGCTGTTAATATAGAACAGAAGGGCAGGACTCACTGAAGCTTGTCCTTGTAACACTAAACCATGGTTTAGCATTATATCCAAACGCCGCCAATGAGCATTTCCATATATAAAAGCATGGTGTTTCCTGCTTGGCAGGGGGTTGGACTCGATGGCCCTTGTGGTCTCTTCCAACTCTATGATTCTATGAAATCCTGTTGGTTTACTTTCTCTAGTTTCCTGGGTAGACAATCCACCAAGTTCTGCTCCTGTGGAATTAACCCTTTAGGCCAATGAGTGAAGACGTTCAGGGGCTTCAGAACAGGTTGCGAGCAATGGTTTGCAGCAGCAGAACTAGACCTGTGTCCCGTTGGCCACAGGAGAGAGCAGTTGGCATATTGCTTTTCACAGTTTTTCCACCATTCTCTCTATCTCTGCCTCACACTTCCTTCCTTTTCCTGGGAACGTGATAACCATAGAGTAGAAAAGGCAAGTAAAATAAAATAGAGCACGTAGATTCAAAAGGTATTTGTTGGCTAATTCGTTGCTTAAATTTGGCATTGTGCTAAACTGCTGCTTGGGAAGACAGGTTGCAAATAGCCACTTGCTGGGGAGCAAGTAAAAATTGCCCCCTGGCAAGCTGTTCTTATGTCATCGTGCCCCCCAGACACAGTGAAGCCAGACTGTGTGGACATCTGTGATTCGCTTCCAACCTTAAAGGTTTGAAGAGAGAGCAGGCCAAAGGCCTGTCAGTTCAGCATCCTGTTTTTCATGGTGGCTAGCTAGACACATCTGGGAAGTAGGACATGAAGGGAGCAGCCTTTTCCCTAGGGCTGCCATACAGAAACATGCTGTTTCTGATCCAGGATGTATCACACAGCCTTTGACAGCCTCATCTTCTGTGTACTTGACTAATCCCCCTTGTAAAAGCAGCATCATAAGCATCTCGCAGCAGCAAATCCCAAGGATGCTATGCGAGAAGAAACTGCTTTGACCTGGATCTCCTGCCAATCACCCGCACTGGATGACCTTGGGTTCCGGTGTTAGAAGCGCTCTCTCCAGACCACACCATGCTTAACAATGGAAGAGAGAACCCAGCAACCCGGGGTCTGTGCCCCTTAGAGAGTGGCCCCCACAGCTCTACGGTTCTGAGTCTTCAGGGAAGATTTAGGTTTTACAAGTGCTTCTTTAGCCTTGGATCCTCAGATGTCACTGTACCACATTTCCCATTGTCTCCAGTCAACTTAGCCCAACGTTCAAGGATGGTGTGAATTGTAGGTCCCTTCCAGGCTCGCTGTTTTGCAGGAGGGGTTCAGTTGAATTTGCATGCTGCCAAATTTTGGTGTGCATTGTTAAATGGGTTAAAGCAGCCTTGCACAGTTAAATAAATAAATAAATAAATAAATAAATAAATAAATAAATAAATTTGTGATAAGTGGGAAGTGATAGGAAAACATGCTATGGGTCAGGGATGTCCAACCAGTAGATACCTGGCTGATCCTGGCTGATCGTGTACAAGTTTCATGGAAAAAGCTAAAAAAAACTGTGTAATCCTCCCCAAGAAAAGCTCAACAATTCTGGGCAATCCACCCACCTCACGCATGCTCCTCCTCCTTACAATAACAATGGGTAGATCACTGCCAGTTTTTTTATACTGGGAGTAGATCACAGTCTCTTGGGAGCTGGACATGCTTGCTTTAGCTATTGTGGGACGAGTGTTTTCTCCTGCTCTGAAGGGTAGGACTCCAACCAACGGCTTCAAGTTACAAGAAATGGGATTCTAACTAAACATCAGGAAAAACATTCTGACAGTAAGAGCTGTTCCGCAGTGGAACGGTCTCTCTCTGGAGGTTGTGGACTCTCCTTCCTTGTAGGCTTTTAAGCAGAGGTTGGATGGCCGTCTGTCAGGGATGCTTTAGTTGAGCCCCAGGGGCTGGACTAGGTGACTCTTGGGGTCCCTTCCAACTCTTCGATTCTATGAGAAAAATCAATTGATGGGTAGTTGTACAACCGTGCAAATCTAATTGGGCTGGAGGCTTCCTAATTGGCAGATGCCGTAACAGCCACTGGGCAAGCTGGTTGAATGCTTAATTAGCAGATTGTGTGGAGGCACCTCTACCTCTGGGGACCTATGGTGGAAGAACTCTTGCTTATATGGCCAGCAATTGAAGGACAGGTTAGTAGAGGAAGCAGCTGAGCGATTCAGGACTCACCTTAACAAACGCTGTAGAAAAATAGGGTTCCTGCCCCTTTGTTCGTCCCCTCAATGTACTGTTTAAATGAAATAAATAGGGATATTTTTTCCCACTGGCAAGGTTTGGTGGATTGAGCCTTTACCTTTTGAAGGCTGTTGTGTTTGTGTGTGTGTTTTGGTGCTTACACAAATGGTTCTGAAATGCATTTTAAAACAAAAAACTCTTTTTACATGGTAGTTTTAAAGCCACGCAGGAGGGGTTTTGGGTGGGGCTCCAGCACCCCTAAATGGAAGGTGAATTCAGGCTGTGTTTGCACATCATGCTAAGCCACAGATTACAGTGAAGCGCATGAGCAGGAATGAGCTGCAGCAAGGCTTGGGCTCATGCGCTCCCCATGCCAGGAGGAGTTCAGAAGCTTTTGCTTCTGCAGTTACTTAACCACAGTTGGCCATGGCAGGCAAACTGCAGATACTATTAACCATGGCCAAGAGACTGATACTGATGAATTGGAAGAATGGAGATACAATTCCCCTTAATCAATGATTGACAACGTGAGATTGGCAACATATGGACAAGCAGCTTATAGACGCAGACTTTCTTTGGATAGATACAGTGACATTTGGAATGCGTTTACACAGAATATATTAGGTTATTGACAATTATATGTGTATTAGGATAACAAGGATATACTCATCTGTATATTAATGTGTGGTAATGTAACAGTATTTTTCTTTATTTTTTCATTCTCACTTCTTTCTTACCCTGTTTTTTTATAAAAGAAATTAATAAAATATTAATTTAAAAAAACACACCCTTTGGTTAGGTTAAAGTAGCTGCCCCTCATGGCCATGGTACTCTCCAGACGTTGATGGACTACAAAGCCCATCAGCCCTGGCAGTATGACCAGTGGGCAAGGATGATGGGAGTTGTAGTCCAGGAGCATCCAGAGGGCATCAGGTTGGGGGAGGCTGCCTTACAACAATCTAGCTTCAACACCTAGGCCATGAAAAGGAGGAGCCCACAAGCTCAAGGCTCCCTGTGGTGGCGCATTGTTTGCTTGTGCACCTTGCACCAACCTATGGTTTAGCAGGATGTGCAAATGCAGTCTCTGTGTTGTGTGTCTTTATTATTATTATTATTATTATTATTAAAGCAGGTTTGTTGCAATAATATGCCTGAGAAATGCATCATGGGTCAAACCTATGGTGGGTGGGTTGGTGCTACATTGAATGCAGGGTTGGCTAAGAAATGAAGTTGGCTAAATCATGTTCTTTGTCACAGGGAACAAACCAGCAAGTTAAAGCACATGAAGCCACCTCAGCAGTGCAGCATGTAGACTTATTGAAAGAATGGAGTAATTGTCTAGAAAATAAGGTACATCTCCTCCTCACCTTATCTGCATTACTCTTATGTTTTATGCGTCTAGCAGGGATACCATTGTGGGAGTTTGGAACGGCCGCTGAAATACTTCTCTGTTTCCAAAAGCAATGAATTGTGTAGCTGCAGGATTTTTGTTCTTAAGGTTTGAAAAACAAGAAGTCTTCTAAAGAGGTTTTCATTAACTGGTAGAATGTGCATAATATAGATAGGTAAACTTGTCTTTCACTCCCAACTGGTTAATTATTATCCCCCCCCCCCCCCCCAATTGGGCTGCCTTACAAAGACAGGCAAGTAAGAAAAACCTACGCTATTAAAACCTGCATCGCTGCTTGATTTTAAGGATGTTTTTAATGTGGGCATTTCCAGCAACTCAGCGTAGAGCGAGAGGCCATGACTCAGTATTAGACCCCTCATACATTACAGGCACAAAGTGTCAACTTCCATTCTGTGGCATCTCAGATTTAAAGGGTCTTGCTTGGGTAGACTTGGCAGGCGTAGCCAATGTGGTGCCTTCGAGATGTTGTTGAACTACGACTCCTATCATCCCTAGCCAGCATGCTCAATCTTCAAGGATGATGGGAGTTGTAGTCTCACAACATCTGGAAAGTACTACGAAGGGTTACACTTGAATCAGTGCACCCGTGTCTCTCTTTCGTTGCAGAAAATGTTTTTCCCCCCTTCTTGGCATAAGAACCGCTGCTGCTGCTGCTGCTGCTGCTGCTTCTTCTTCTTCTTCTTCTTCTTCATCATCATCATCATCTTCTATACCACCCTTCATCTGTAGATCTCTGGGCGATTCACAGCATAAAAAGACAAGATAAAAACACAAAATGCATAATAAGAACAAGAATAAGAACAAAACAGGGGATGCGGGTGGCGCTGTGCGTTAAATCACAGAGCCTAGGACTTGCCTATCAGAAGGTCGGCGGTTTGAATCCCCGTGATGGGGTGAGCTCCCGTTGCTTGGTCCCTGCTCCTGCCAACCTAGCAGTTCGAAAGCACATTAAAGTGCAAGTAGATAAATAGGTACCACTCTGGCGGGAAGGTAAATGGCGTTTCCATGAACTGCGCTGCTTCGCCAGAAGCGGCTTAGTCATGCTGGCCATATGACCCGGAAGCTGTATGCCGGCTCCCCCGGCCAATAAAGCGAGATGAGCACCGCAACCCCAGAGTCGGCCACGATTGGACCTAATGGTCAGGGGTCCCTTTACCTTTATAAGAACAAAACAAACTAATAACCCCCTCCCCCACTAGATAGTTTAATATACATGTCTCTGTGTGTGTTGGTTTTTCTTAATTTGGTTAAATAATAAAATGGAGAATTCCCTGGATGCCTAGATCTAGGTTTGAAATAGCCATGGGTGTTGCTCTAAGTTGATTCATTTTTCTACTTTGGGACTAATATGTAGTTATAGTTCACATTTATTGCTGCCATCTCCAAAGCCCCCAAGAGCAAAAGGAAAAAAACAACAACCCCTGATTGGCCTGCTCCCTTTTCGCATGTCACTGTGTTCATGGTGCAAACAAAGCTCTGGAGTGGATTTGGGTGGGGAAATGGACTCCTGACTTAATTCAATGCAAACTGATCAGGTATTCAGAAAACGGAAGTCCCATATCTGGTTTAAGATGTGAGAGGTTTGGTTGGCAGGACTAGTAAGTTAAAATTTAAAACTTCCAAATCAGCATAAGTAAGTTGAACAATTATAAATTGTTAGCAATCAAAGGAGAAAACACACACACACTGGAATAAAATTACGTACGATTGTTCTGTAGGGTTGTTTCATGTCTTGTTTGTTTATTTGTGAGATTTCTATCCTGCCTACATAAAAGGCAGGTTTGACAGATTAAAAAAAAAAACAGCCATCCTCAGCAGTCCCCTTATCAAAGAATCTTTTCTTTTTGCTCTTATTTTTGCTTTGCTGAGCTGTAATCTGTGCAGCAGACTTCAAAAGCCATTTCCTTTCCCTGGGGAACCATGGGAACTGTAGTTCTGTGAGCATGGCTAAAGATCTTTTAAAAAGGTCTCAATGTCCTTGTTTAGTCGTTCAGTCGTGTCCGACTCTTCGTGACTCCATGGACCAGAGCACGCCAGGCACTCCTGTCTTCCACTGCCTCCCGCAGTTTGGTCAAACGCATGTTATTAGCTTCGAGAACACTGTCCAACCATCTCGTCCTCTGTTGTCCCTTCTCCTTGTGCCCTCCATCTTTCCCAACTTCAGGGTCTTTTCCAGGGGGTCTTCTCTTCTCATGAGGTGGCCAAAGTATTGGAGCCTCAGCTTCAGGATCTGTCCTTCCAGTGAGCACTCAGGGCTGATTTCCTTAAGAATGGAGAGGTTTGATCTTTTTGCAGTCCATGGGACTCTCAAGAGTCTCCTCCAGCACCATAATTCAAAAGCATCAATTCTTCAGTGATCAGCCAACTTTATGGTCCAGCTCTCCTTACTAAACTACAATTCCCATGATTTTTCCGAGGAAGCCACAACTGTTAAACTGATACCAAACTGCCATCTTACATAGCTATACCCTGAGTAGCATAGTAGAAAAGATTGGGGGGGGGGGCAACCATTTTCACTCAAAAAGGCTCTCTCAAAAGACCCAGCAGTACCTCTGAGTAGTATCTATAATCCTCAGATGCAGTTTACACAGTTGGTACTTCAGATTGGCACTGATTTTACAATTTTGTTTTGTTGAAGTTGTCTTCGCACAGCTGGAGAAGAGTTGCCAGATTAATCCTCACTTAGAAAATTTTCCAAAGTAGGATGGCAACCCCTCCCCTGTTTTACAAGATGGAAACTTCTTTCAAAAAGGATCTCGCAACTAGCGATCCAAATTCAAATTTTGAACCCATCGCCCCCTCTCTAATAAAACCTATTAGCTGATGAAAGAGATTTTATTCTTTTAGCCCAAGGCAATAGTGATAAGCATTTTATCAAATCTGGTACAAGCTGAGAAGTTTGCTCATTTGTGGTTGGGTTTCTAAAAATAGCCTTCTGAAATAATCAGGGAATTTAGTGCGCTAATGTATTAGACAGCTTGTCCAGTGCGAAATAGCTGGAATATAACTGGCAAATGCCACAAGATTTTTGGGTTTGGGGGGAGTTGTTTTGGTGCGGAAGAGGAACCTGAAAAAATGATGTTTTTCTTCAGATGTTTACCAAGAAAACCCCCTTGTCAGCCCTTTGAGCAAGGGTCAGCAAACCTTTTCAGCAGGGGGCCGGTCCATTGTCCCTCAGACCTTTTTGGGGGGGGGCAGACTATTTTTTTGGGGGGGGGATGAACGAATTCCTATGCCCCACAAATAACCCAGAGGTGCATTTTAAATAAAAGGACACATTCTACTCATGTAAAAACACGCTGATTTCCGGACCGTCCGTGGGCCGGATTTAGAAGGTGATTGGGCCGGATCCGGCCCCTGGGCCTTATTTTGCCTACCCATGCCTTTGAGGATAGCAAAGGTCTGTTCCCTTCTCAGATGTCAAAAGAAAACCAGCATGTATTATGCCCTCATCTCTCCTACTACTCTTAACAAATCTGGCTCTAGTTTTTGTTTTTGTTTTTTAACCCCTAGGCTTGGGTATGTGTGTTGGCATGGTGAGTGCGCTTAACTGCGATGTCTCAGAGGAATCTGGGCTGAATGCTCAAATCACTCATAGATCCAGGAACCAACAGGAAAGCCAAGAGCAGATTGAGGACTGAAATCCTAGGGGGACAAACTATCCTTGAGTTATGCCATCTCAGTGGGCCGACTAATCTGCCTGTCAAATCCCCCACCTCCTTAGTATTTCTGCATCTTAAAAGCACCTGCTTCCTGCTCATACACAATTTCATTTTGGAGGCAGGGAGAAAGAAGCAATTTTTTTTTGTCTTGGCAAGGAAGTGTGGCTTTATTGCAAAATGAAGGACAACCAGTTTTATAAAGAGTTTGACCCCTCTTGTGTTAGAAAACCCGGATGCTTTCATCCTTATCAATACTGGCACAGGTGTGCTTTTACTGTAACTGATAGGCAGCATTGTGTCAGAAACATTTGAGAAACCTTCCCTACTTTTTTAAGATGGATCACAAGTGGTGGTCCTAGGCAGTCTGTGGTGGTATTTCAGGTACATAAATACCCTCTCTAGCTGTTTCTTTTTTGGCCGATTTGCTGAGGAATGCTAAATGCAATCTTCACATTTTGCCAGGACGAGAGGGCAGGGTTCCAGGTGCGAGATGGTAGGGTTCCAGGTGCGAGATGGTTGAAGGGAAGAAAAGCACTGATGAATAGAGCAAAGATCCTCACAGTGACTGAAAAATGATAGTCAGCTGTTCTTTGTGGTTCCAGCACAGTCCAGTAGGTGCGCTAAGTATTTTCCGACAACAAAGCACAAGCTGATTTCTTTTAGATTATATCATCAGTGCACACCCCTGTTCTTTCATATTACTCCCTAAGTATGTATCTTTCATTCATGGAAATCATTACAGGCTGGTTTTGACTTGTGTCGTTTACTGAAGAACCATTCAAATATGATTCTTAAAGCAGCCACAGCCTATTTCTTTTTAGACACCAAGTGGGGTGAAGCAGTTTTAATCATCCTATTTTCTATTTTCCTTTTCGGTCACCATTTTCTTCTGTAAGTCTTTCTACTGGCCTGTCTATTGTAAAGGACTTAGATGCCCAGTATGGATTGCCCTCAAATAATGCAGTTTCCTTATCTCCAGAAATCAAAGCCTTGGGAACGACCAACTAAATAAGTGAAACTTGCTTAGAAGTTAAGAGTTATGACCAGTGTTGTACTCCTCCTTTTAATCCAGAAGGAAGAAGAAGAAATCTGCTTTCAGCAAGGGCTAGAAAATACAGTGGTGCCCCACAAGATGAATGCCTCGCAAGACGGAAAACCCGCTAGACGAAAGGGTTTTCCGTTTTGGAGGTGCTTCGCAAAACAAATTTCCTATGGGCTTGCTTCGCAAGACGAAAATGTCTTGCGAGTTCCTGCGGGGTTTTTTCCCTTTCCCCCCCTTTTTCCCAAGCCGCTAAGCCGCTTATCAGCTGATCCGCTAAGCCGCTTAATAGCTGATCGCTAAGCCGCTTATCAGCTGATCCGCTAAGCCGCTTAACAGCTGATCCGTTAAGCCACTAAGCCGCTTATCAGCTGATCTGCTAAGCTGCTTAACAGCTGATCCGTTAAGCCACTAAGCCGCTTATCAGCTGATCCGCTAAGCCCGCTAAGCCGCTAATAGTGCTAAACCGCTAATGGGCTTGCTTCGCAAGACGAAAAAACCGCAAGACGAAGAGACTCGCGGAACGGATTCGTTTCGTCTTGCGAGGCACCACTGTACACGAAACACAGTGAAGATATATTTTATTTGGAATGCTCCTCCTTGTTTGTGAGAGATGGCTGGTTCTTTTTGTGTATGTCTGGTGGGAGTAATTGTAGATTATTCTCCGCCCCTCCCTCCAGGTGGCCATGCTCCAGAATGAAAGTTTGGAAAAGAACAAGAGTATACAAACTTTACATAATCAGATTTGTAGCTTTGAAATAGAAATTGAGAGACAGAAGGAAATGCTGCGGAGTAATGAGTCCAAAATACATCACTTACAGGTAAGTTATTGATTTCTTCCCGTGCTTGAGCAGAGCATAGTGAGCATTTTTCTGCTCTTTGCCTTCCTGTTTGCAGAGCCAAATATGACCATTCGGGCCGTAGTCCTATATACACTTTCCTAGGAATAAAGTCCAGTCGAACACGTCTGTTGCCATTTACTTTGCTGCCGCGAAGGCTTATTGGGGTGGGTTGTACTAGCGTTCACGGCAATCCATGCATGTTTATTTACTTTAAATGCTTGCATCATAGCAGTTCCCGCATCCTCCTTCAGGAATAGCGAGTCTTCATGTATTCCCTCGTCTGTTGTTTCCGTTGGAGGTTTCCTTTTAAATATTAATTTTTTTTAAAAAAACGATTTATTCTTTTCATTCAAAGCGAGTGATAGACAGCCAAGCTGAGAAGCTGAAAGAACTGGACAAAGAAATCCGTCCCTTCCGACAGAACTGGGAGGAGGCAGACAGCATGAAGAGCAGCGTCGAGTCTCTCCAGAACAGAGTGACTGAGCTGGAAAGCGTCGATAAGAATGCAGGGCAAGGAAATAGGAATGCAGGTAAAAAATATTTTTTTAAAAAAAAATCTGAGCGCAAAGCCAGCAAGGAACTTGTCTGGCAGATCCTGTCAAAATAACTAATAAGGTGCATTCTGAAATGGAACTCCTGCTGGGGATGTTTCCCTCTGAAGACAAGCAATAACTGCAAACCTTGTAGTTTCTTGAGAGCTGTCTGCTTAATAGCCATCTCAGAAGTTCATCCCCATTGTGTCTGTGCTACAGCACCAATTGAGGGCCTTAGCCTATGCGATTCCCTTGCCAAACCATGTGGCTGTCAGAGAAAACCAGGCTATGCAGTTTTGTTGTGTGGCCCAACCCCTTAATAACGAACATTATGAGTCCTCTTTATATCTTGCCTTTGACACCTGAAATTTTGTGTTTCCAGGGCCCACCTTATTCCTTTGGTTGTAACCCACTTTAACTCTCTTTAATCTTGAATTTTAAGTTGTTGCGACCTGCCAGTGAAGGGTGGGTGATAAATTTGATGGCAATAACAACTTTTAGATGCTCCTCATACAGACATTAGTACCTCTCAAACAAGTTGCTGGTATGCTTTTTCAGCCACTGTGATGGAAAAAGCATAATCAGTATTCAAAAGCATAATCGGTTTTCAAAAATGTCATCGTTCCTCCCCCAATCCTTAATAGCCTCCCCATTTATAATCTGTGGCTGCTTTTACTGTAGGGCTTACAGTCTTTTATGTGTAGTTCAGAGGGATGTTTCATCTGAGCATCACCATGATAAAACAAAGGAGGCCGTTGCCTTATTCTGTGAACAAAGTAATAAAAACCACAAATTAGCAATATGACGCACGCCTTTCTTAGCGGCTTACCCGATACGGTTTGGTTCAAACGCGAATCAGCAAGAAGAAAAAATAACTTTTATGAAGAATAAGCCATCTGTTAATGCACCTTGCTTGGACTGTTGTGTAAATATGAGTCCATTCATTGCTGAACAGTAGTATATCGATCTGTAACTCAGTGCTCAGGTTGGGGTGTTGTGCCTGATGGCGACAGGTGGAATTTCACCAGCGCACAGGGCGCTCTCCCCCTTGCTACCTGAAGGGGGGGCACAATGGGGCACAGCCATTTAGACTTATGTTGCTGGAGACCATGAATTTTGAAAATTGATTATGGAGTCCCATAGAGCAGGTCTCTTATTCAGTTGAGATCACAGAGAATATATACAGGCATTAAGCATATAACTTCTCCTTCTCTGAGTTGATTGCTATAGTACCTCTGGTATGCCTTTGAATCACAGTTGCTGTATGTTGCAAGCAAGGAAGTGCTTTTGTGCTCCTATTTTGCTTGTGGGCTTCCCATAGGCATCTGGTTGGCCGCTGTTGGAGCAGGATGCTATGTAAGCCTTCGGTCTGAACCAGCAATTCCCTTTTTATGTTCTTACGTTGTTAAAATACCAACAATTCTACTAGCTGTCTACCAGTTCCACCTGGTACGCAGGCTAAGACCCTATCTGCACACAGACTGTCTTGCCAGAGTGGTGCATGCTCTAGTTATCTCCTGCTTGGACTACTGCAATGCGCTCTATGTGGGGCTACCTTTGAAGGTGACCCGGAAACTGCAATTAATCCAGAATGCGGCAGCTAGACTGGGAGTGGCCGCTGGGACCACATAACACCGGTCCTGAGAGATCTGCATTGGCTCCCAGTACGTTTCTGAGCACAATTCAAAGTGTTGGTGCTGACCTTTAAAGCCCTAAACGGCCTCGGTCCAGTATACCTGAAGGAGCGTCTCCACCCCCATCGTTTAGCCCAGACACTGAGATCCAGCGCCGAGGACCTTCTGGCAATTCCTTCGTTGCGAGAAGTGAGGTTACAGGGAACCAGACAGAGGGCCTTCTCAGTAGTGGCACCCGCCCTGTGGAACGCCCTCCCTTCAGATGTGAAGGAAATAAGCAGCTATCCTATCTTTAAGAGACATCTGAAGGCAGCCCTGTTTAGGGAAGTTTTTAATATTTAATGCTGTATTGTTTTTAACACTCGACTGGGAGCCGCCCAGAGTGGCTGGGGAAACTCAGCCAGATGGGTGGGGTATAAATAATAAATTATTATATTATTACTAACAAGTACTAGTAGTGGCAAGTGGGGTAGGATGTTGCCAACCTGGCTTCCTAATGCCCAGGTCGCTGCTAGTAACCAAGACGGGCAAGGTAGTGGAGAGGTTGGGGCAGGTGCCGCAGGGAAGGGGATGAGCCGTTCCTGCTGCTGTGTCCACACTTTGCTGACCTCTCCACTGCCTCGCCCCTCTTTCCTTGGTTCCCAGCAGCCACCACTGGGTTGGGAAGCCAGGTAAGACATCCCACCACACCCAGTTCTGCCTGCTGTGGATGCTACTGTGCACCTTTCTTTAACACTTAGTCAAAATTGCAAGGTTTTTCTTCTTTTTTTGCAACTTTCACAGAGCAAAATGTCACAGTGAAAGCGCTGTGGACTAAGCATTAATTAGAAACTGGCAGTAAGGTGTGCCTTGTCTTAAGGCTGTGTTTTGGGTCATGTTGTCAAAGTATTGCTTTCTTTCCTTGCATTTTTGTTGCTGATAACATTTCATATTGAGCTTTTTACATCTTTTTTGCACTTGGACACATCTGTCTGCACGAGCAGTAATGTAATGTAGTGTGTGTGTGTGTGTGTGTGTGTAGGCTAACTGCTGAGATCCATCTGCACAAGCAGTAATGTAATGTAGAGTGTGTGTGTGTGTGTGTGTGTGTGTGTGTAGGCTAACTGCTGAGATCCATCACATTACATTGTTCACATTGTGTTTTCAGGTCCCAAGGAAAAAGAAGCCCAATATCGTTTTTAAAAACTGACCTGAAAACCCACCTGAATAAATGTTTTTCCTTGACAATGTTTGGGTTTTCTCTCTTTTCCTTCCAGGTCTGCTAGAATCCCAATTATCTAGGCATGATCAGATGCTGAGCGTCCACGACATCCGATTGGCTGATATGGATCTCCGCTTTCAAGTTTTGGAAACGGCCAGCTACAATGGAATATTGATCTGGAAAATCCGAGATTATAAACGTCGGAAGCAAGAGGCGGTGATGGGGAAGACGTTGTCCTTATACAGTCAACCTTTTTATACGGGGTACTTCGGCTATAAGATGTGTGCCAGAGTTTATCTCAACGGAGACGGCATGGGGAAAGGGACGCACTTGTCCTTGTTCTTTGTCATCATGCGGGGAGAATACGACGCGTTGCTTCCGTGGCCCTTCAAGCAAAAAGTCACCCTTATGTTGATGGATCAAGGACCTTCCAGGCGCCATTTAGGGGATGCCTTCAAACCAGACCCCAACAGCAGTAGTTTCAAGAAGCCCACCGGAGAAATGAATATTGCTTCTGGCTGCCCAGTCTTCGTTGCACAGACTGTTCTAGAAAACGGAACATATATTAAAGATGATACTATTTTTATTAAAGTCATAGTGGATACATCAGACCTACCAGACCCCTGACGTATAGCAGAGAGGCAGATTCAACAGAAGACAACTCCATTTGGGGCTCTTTTTTATATCTACCTGTCTTCAATAAGAGGTCCCTAAAGCTCAGAGGGGACCACCTTGTGTTATCAGAAGGAAGCGTTTGGAGGCATAAATTTGCATAGGGGTCCAATGGCAAACGTAGCAACCCATTAAGAAGTCATACCATGGTATATTTTCTAATTAAAACTAATAGGAACACTTCGAGTTCTGACAAGTCACTTAATCCTCACGAGGACAAACGATTACAGTCAGAAAACCTTTTCGTAATTTATTGGTAATCTCTAATCGGTTGGAGGGGGGGGGGGGGGAGACAAAATATCCTGTGCTGGAAAAGACATGAAACTTTTATTCCTTTTTAACTAGAAAACAAAAGTAAAAGTTCACATGTGGGTTAGCTAGAAACTGTCAGCATGTTAAGTTAAAAAAGAAGAAGAAGAAATTATGAAGTAACATTGCAGTTAAAAGATATTATTACTTTGAAAATCGATAAGTGCAATCCTGTCTGAAATACAGTATATTGTTTATTTTTAAGGCCTCTCCTGGTCTCTGTTTTAAAATAATTACTTTGCCAGAAGACCTCGACAGAATGTCCAGATCTTCTTGAAAGTGTCTAAATCAGAGTCATATTTTTGTTTAGAGTTCTATTAATTGCTACAGAAAAAAAGCATTTTATTTTAAAACTGTTGATAGACTGATATTTCTTGGAAGAAAAAAAAAAGATCAAATGCAGGTTATCACTTGTGATATGAAAAGAAACTATTCAACTACAGCTGTTATTTCTCTTTAGAAATGTAAACCTAACAATATATGTCGTAGTTAATGACACTATTTCAAAATTAAGAAAAAATAATCACTCATGGATGCTGTGCATCATTATCAGATTTATAATTTTCACCCTAAAATAGGGCATTTGTTGAACTTTGGAGTTCTAAACGGAATCCTGTATGTTTTTAAAGTTCTGCCTCATGCGCTCAGACCAAGCTCTATAAAAATATATCTATATATCTATATATAATCTATTTTTTTGCTAAAGCATAAATGTGCAACATATTTTTGGTGTTTGAGAAGGGGGCATAGTGCTGAGTAATACCTATATAGGAAACCTGCTAATTGATCCTCTGCTTGGGAATTAACCGCATCTTGCAGAGGACAATCCGTTAGGAGAAAGCAGTGTCTTAAATGGAGAAACGGTGGCTTGCATGCAATTCATGTGCCTTAGCTGTAACGTGCTGCTTTATAGCTCATAGCTTTGTATTCAGATTTTAAGTTCAGATTCCTGAAATGGTCATTTTTTTTAACTGGACTTTAGGCATAATGTGCTGACTGGTCTGTAAAAACCCACGCCAATATTTTTCGCAGGATACGGAAACAGAAGCCAAACAGCTGCGCTTCTGACTTAACCAGATATTCCATCCGTTCAGTGTTGTGGAATACTACTTCTTCAGGTGCTATATATATATATTTGGTGCACGGTGCTCCTATGGAGCCAGGACTTCTGACAGCGCCCCTGTTTCCAAGGAGAGCGGCTGTTCAATGATGCCATGCTCCTAGGTAGCAGAGCTAACATCATTTCAAACTGGCTCGGTTTCAGAATTTGCAAGGGGATGTATTCAGGGGGGGTTGGTTTTCTGGCGGGTGCGACATGCATCCCTGCAGGGAAAACCCACAGGACCCTGCTATTATAAACTACTACCTGAGCCTTTACTAGGAAGCATCTTTCCCAGCCTTCGAATCATGCTGATTGCAACCCACAGAACTTACCGACTTTTGTTTTTAATAGTCCCTTGTGCGACTAGTAAGTCTAATGGCATCGCTTGACCTGTACTACACCAACCATGTGGGTGCTGCTTTTTAATTGCATGGGTGGCTGTGTAACACTTAAGAGTGCTCCCCCTGGACAGAGCTGACGTGCACGTGGGCAGAGGGATCGTGGCCCCCGTTTTCCTAACCAGTCAATTGTTGTACCCACTCAACCTTTCCGCTTCGGTCGGGTGTTATAGCCAGAGTTCCATGTCTAGGGCTCAGTTGAAACCTCACGTCATTGTAGTTAAGTTCCTTGCTCTTGCCATTGTCTTTTATGGCTGTGCCTTTTCACTCAGTGCCTGCCAAAGGCTCCCCCCCCCCTTTTGTTCTGTTAACAAATATATACGTACCGTGCATGCCGAGTGATCCTCGTGGGGCTATTTTATTTTTATTTTTATTTTTTCCCAGGCACCTGCTTAAGTACTGCCTGCTGCCTGGCAGCCAAAGCATTCAGTAGCAACCTGTCTTCCTCTTCTTGCCTTCCATGGTTCAAAGTACTGTATTTTTCTCTTATGGTACTAACTTAGCTGTGTCCGCTGGTGCAAACTGACGTGAGAAAGGCAAGCGTTAAAATCCTAGCTCTGACACGAAAGGAAGACTTCTCCTGCCGAAGAGACAACCTGGCGCAGTTTTACGCAGGCCGGTGTAAACCCATAACCTTCTGCTTTAGAGGAAAGTGTTAAGTTGGCTTGTGGTACTCTTTTAATAGTCATGAATGTAGGCAGCTGAGCTTTTGTATATGCATTACAGAATTTTACTGAAAACAGGATTCCCTAGTGGAAATGTCCAAAGGGCTCACCCTCCTCATTGCTATTACGTCATGGGCATTTTACGAGCGCGGTCTTCTACGAACAGTTTATGTCCTGTTTGAATATGATACTGCTAGAGGATGACCCAGACCCCATGCAGTGCAGAATTCCTTTCAAAACATCTCTTTCTTTTTGAAACCCTAGAAAATGTGAACAGAGTAGTAGTCAGTGCAGTCTCTCTTTTTCCTGAGTCCACAGAAGTCTAATTTTCAGCTTGTAAACTCTCTGATGTGCTTACAGTTCTATGTTTTCGCTTTCTGAAGTCAACTCTCTGACGTGCTTACAGTTCTATGTTTTCGCTTTATGGTGTTTAAATTAAGTCAACAGCTTCCCGAAGCTTAAATCTCGTTGGGCCGTATCCTGATTGGGACCTCGGCATTTAAATGTTACTACATTTAAAGAAGGCCGAACATCAGAGTAAATACAGCACCAGCTATGACACTGGTTGCTATAATTATTTTCCCTCCATCGTGATGTGGATTTTTTACTTTCTTTCTGCCATCCTCATTATATCAAATGCTCCTCATATAACTCATAGTGCAGATTCTCTCCATTGTTAAAAAGCAATCCCTCCCGCAACCCTGCAAGAAAAGAGGTAGCTTGGACTACCAAAAGGGTTGGGTGGGATTTTGACTTTCAAACATGGTGCTGTTTACAACAGACATGACTTTTGGGACTCCCGTTTCCACATCACAACTTTCTTTGTCACTCACTTCAAGCCAAGTGTTTTTTGAGGGCTGTGCATCTTAGCAAAATCATGTTCAGCTCAGGATACTGGCCACTAATCTTAGGTGAAGTATGCAGTCTGCCATGTTGTAAGTAGGTTATATATCACAGTACAGTGGTACCTTGGTTTACAAATTTAATCCGTTCCGGAAGTCCGTTCTTAAACCAAGGCGTGCTTTCCCGTAGCAGCGGGGGACTCAATTTACAAATGGAACACACTCAACAGGAAGCAGAACATGTGTGGTGTAGTGGTTAAGAGCGGTAGACTCATAATCTGGGGAACCGGGTTCGCGTCTCCGCTCCTCCACATGCAGCTGCTGGGTGACCTTGGGCTAGTCACACTTCTTGAAGTCTCTCGGCCCCACTCACCTCACAGAGTGTTTGTTATGGGGGAGGAAGGGAAAGGAGAATGTTAGCCACTTTGAGACTCCTTCGGGTAGTGATAAATCGGGATATCAAATCCAAACTGCTGCTGCTTCTGCTTCCGAGACAAAGTTCATAAACCAAAACACCTACTTCTGGGTTTGCAGCGTTCTTAATCCAAGTTGTACATAAACTAAGCTGTTCTTAAACCCAAGGTACCACTGTACTCGATATTTAATAAAGATGTAAGCCTAAGTACTTGCTGGCTCATAGAATATACCTTGATTGGCTCACTTTTTCTGATGAACAACTGCAGTAAATTTGGCTGGCCTGCCACACAGGACAGTTGTTTGGGGAGGAAGCAGTTTCCTGAACTTAAGATAACCTTAACTCTCTGAAGATGCAGCCTTCAAATAAGATTAGGGTTTGCACTATTGGGTAATGTCTTTATTTTTCCTTTTATTTTTTAAACTTTCCTCAAGTTTTCAGAATTATTTTATTTACATTTGTAGCCTATCTCAAATGCTCAGGTAGGTAAAAAAAAAAGTGTGTCATAAAAAGACAAGTTAAATAAAAGGAATATAGCAAGCAGTTTCCCCACTCTGATTGCAAAAGCCAGCCCCAGTTTAAAGGTCTTAAAATGGCTCAAAAAGATGCTCAAATGTCAGGATCCTACAGTTTCGGGAGGGAGCACAACCCAAAATCACACTTCTCCCTTCATGGCCTTGTAGGGCCAATTTGGTGATGCATAGATCATTCATTAGTTGATTAGTCGCCCTTCTGCACTCCTGTGATAACCCCACAGTTGCACTGGTGTTGCATAACTGTAGCTTTTTGTGTTGCAACACGAGGGTATATAGAACTCAGTGTTGAAAGTACAATTCTAGCCACTGACTGCTTAAGAAAGCACAGTCCCATTGCTGCTGTCCTTTATCTCCCCATTCTACGTTTCAAAGCAGCTTTTGTTTCCTACCTTCTACAAAGCACTTTAGACTTCCGCATCAAACAATTTTTGCACCACATGCGTCTGCCCTGTTTCCTATTTTCTTCTTTTTAAAGTCTCAGATCCAAACAGGAGTAAACTGTTCCGGTGCCTGAAGATCAACGTGTGATCTTCCTGCATGACTGTATTTGCATTGCTTCTCTGTTGATTTCGTTTCAGCTGCTGTCTACGACACAATTATTGAGTAAGATGCGAGCGGCTAAAATGCAGCATTGACTTTCAGCCTTGTACTGTAACTTTCATTGTTCTTGAGAAGAATGTAGAATAGGAAGAAAAGAAGTGGAGATATGGCTCTACAAGCGATGGAATGTAATAGATCTCTTAAAACTTTAAAAGTGAGGTGCACTCTCAGTTCCTTTATAAAAGCTGCATTCCCTTACGCCTTGGGAGAAGGGAAACTCAAAGATGTGGAATGTTTATGTTTTGCCATACTAATCTTTGTCAAAATTCAAATAGAGATTTGGTATAATGATTGGGATTGTATTGCTCAAAGTACAGTGGTACCTCTGGTTGCGAACGGGACCCGTTCCAGAGGCCCGTTCGCAACGTGAAAAGAGCGCAACTCGCAGCAGCGCGTCTGCGCACACGCAGGTTGCGATTCGGCGCTTCTGCGCATGCACGTGACGTCATGTTGCGCTTCTGCGCATGCGCGAGTGGCGAAACCCGGAAGTAACCCTTTCCGGTACTTCCGGGTCACCGTGGGACGTAACCTGAAGCAAACGTAACATGAGGTATGACTGTACTACCAATTTCTCCTGCTTATAAAACTTTGAGTGGGCTTTTTCTCTCTCTAAAACCTCACCTGTTTATATCTCTTTTTCATCGTGCTGAACAGGCATTTCACTGACAAACCAGCCTCTTTAGAAATACTGATTGGTGCATGCAAAGGCTGGCATAGAGCAGTCACTACAGGAGATGTTTTCTGCACCTCGATGACACAAGTTCCAATCTCCTGTAGTCTTGATGCCTTCATTTATGCAAACTATGCAAATGTATAAAGAGGTGGGCAGGTTTTAAGAAGAAAAACAACAACAACAACTTGGTAATTTTTTTTCCAGGTCTGGAGCTAAAGGCATGTAGCACATGCCGGAATTCTTCTAAGCACATACTCCCAATAGCTGCTCCCAACTGTTCTCTAAAGTCCCTTAATAGGGAGAGAAGCAGTAGCTGGGAGGTAGAGCACATGTTTGACATGCAAAAGGTGCTGGATAAAATCCCTGGCATCTCCACCTCAAAGGACCAGGTATCTGATGATTTAAAGGGCCTCTCCTGGAGACCCAGGGGGGCTCATGCAAATCACAATAGCCAGGTGGACAGAAACAAAATAGTCTGACCTGGTCATAAAGAAGTTCCTTCCTTTTGTCCCTTGTACACAAAAAAAGGGAGGTGATAGGGAGAAATAGCTCCTGTGCACAGCCAGGGCTGTCCTCTTGAAATGTTTTTGTGCCAAATCCAAGAAAAGTTTTTAAACCAGTTGCCACTAGGAGTGGGGGAACTGTAGTTCTGTGAAATAAGCCCACGAAAGAAACCTTAAAATTGGTGCCGCACAAACCCTAATATAATAGATCATAGCCTTGGTTTGCTACAAATCATGTGTTCTGTTTCGGTTTTTTCCAAGGCAAAAGACAGAAGCTTTAATCTCACAGAAATTTGTCCTTTTCTAGTAGCTCAATTACCTTCCACCTCCTCCCTTTGCTGCGAATGTTAGGGGCTCATGGATGTAAGTAATAGTTTTGGGCAACGAAAGCCCAGAACATAAAAGATCAGCTTTGGCTGATGTGAAGTAGCAGCCTGCTTGCTTCTTGGAAACATCCATATCTGAGAGCCTCTGGAGGGGCCATAGGGTCAAGCTAGAAACTGACCATAGAACTCAGCAGACCGAAATGGAATACAGGGACAGGAGGGACAAAACAATAAGTAAATTGGCAGTGTGAGAATGTCTACCAGCTTCCACAGTTAACTGTTTAGTACTCTTCACTGTTATAAATCCAAAAACAATTACAAGCCAATGAACCTGGGATTTAAAGTCTGTTTAAAATAACAGCTCTTGGTGCTTGGTGCATCTTTCATCTGTGCACTGCTTTACAAAATGTCAGTCAAGCCTCAAAAAATGAATAAATATAGAATTGCTTATTTATGTAGAAATTGAATGTTGCACAGAGGAAAAGCTGGTGTTGGTGCTATATGGTAAACACCAGCTCTTACTTCCTTGTGCTGCTTTCAGGCCACTGAAACATCCTTTTTGATCTCTAACCCATAAAGAAGGGGTATTTGGGGGGGGGGGATGGAGGATGGGGGACAAGGAACCTGTTTTACAGATTGCAAAGTCTATAACTGACATATCGGCTGTCATGCTTTGGGAATGTATTTGTGATGTGGTGACTCGGCTGTCCATGTTCCAGTGTCCCTTTTTACTCTTCAGAGCTCATGAGATTAACGAGAAGCTTAGCATAACATATTCCCACTTGTGCCCAGTAATAAACGATAACCTGTGTCTTGGTTTTATAAAAAAAAAATCTTCTGATACAGCAATTTATGTTCTTTGTTTTAGAGGATTCAGTTTTTAAGGGCTTTATTGGACAAGGAAAACTCAAAATATTTTTAAGTGCATGACTTAATTCTGGTTCTGTCACCTTTTCCACTGTGAATACTTTAATTATGTACTTTAAACAAAAATAAAATACTGAGGGCTTTACTATTACTTCCTGCCTTTTAATCCAACGTAACATTCTTGCATCTGCAGCATGGCTACTGAAATGTATTCTCAAGAAATGTGTATATGCTATCCATGCACTTATTGGTTATATAACTTGCTCATAACTTACATGTGCATACTGAGGAGTTCGATGTTCCATTCTCCTCTTGTAGAATTACTGGCCCGTTCTGACAGTGTTTTCCAAGTACGCACCCATGAGAATGATTAATTCAGGAGCCATCCTTCAGATGCAAAATATTGCGTTGGAACTGATCCCTAGACTTTATTGAGACCTGTGCCAGATGTAGGAATAGGTACGTTAATGGGTGCTGATGAGGGGGCATCCTTCATTGTTTCGAAGCAGTGATACACCACAAAAGGGATCTGTTTCATCCTAAATTACCTTCTGACATATTGGCAAGACTATGTAGCTTTTTTGTCTTCCACTTCACAGTTTTAAGCCCTGATCCTAAACATTTGTTTGCACTTCTGGCATTACGCTGAGCGTGACTTGCGGGACCAGCTATCAGGAGACCATATTCCAAGCGAGAATCGGCAAGGTTTATCGAAGCTTAGGATCAGGCAGTGAGAGTCAATATTCAATAATTTTCATTATTATTAATGGGGAATTCATGCTAACACTTAATATTTGTAAGCATGCAGCTTTGAACTGGAATCCCATAATGCTTTTGGAGTTAAGATTGGGATTCCCTTCCTAACTCTGCTGGTTAGATTTCATCCATCCCACCCGCCATGTAAGGGACTCAAAAGTCGTCCTTAAGAACAAAACTATTAACTGCAGTGGCTAGTTCTGCAAGGACTTTAAACTTCTTACAAAAGGCAGTGTTGCCTGCAGATTGCTTGGTAAACTGGTTTATATATAGAGAGAGAGATTAAACCATTTATCGGCATACTTTAAGGGATCTCGTTCCCTGCAGAGAGAATACTCTTAGAGCTATGAACTGGGCTGGTGCTTGCGAGCAAATAATTTCCCAGCCATTACTGCTTCTGCTCGCGGAGTTTTTGGTACTTGTAGAATTGGGGGTGGGGGGTGGGAATAATGCTTTTGCTAGTGCTGAGGCACCAAATCATTCACATAGTATTGTTTTCCATGTAGCTATCTAGGATATATATATCTTCTGCATTTTGTATGACTATAAGAAAATATATAATTTCCCCACCCAGCTGTGATCCAAAAGCTCTCATGATTTAGGGATAAAAAGGGGGTGTTGGGAGACACCCCCGTGCTGAAGAGATGGGCAATGAATCCATTCTCCTTTAGGACAAGTAGGATAACCTTTTAACATCCATAAAATGCCATTTATTGAATGAGCTGGGGGAAAAAATATGGGCATCCTTTTCCAAGAAGAAATATCTGTTGAAAACACACCAGTAATCATGAACTGTGTACAAAATCAGTCTGTATAAAACTTGTGTGACTTCTTTTTATTTCATATTTGGTAAAAAGGTACATTGGTTGTGTTCGGTTTTCTGATCCAGAAACAAAGACCAAAGAAGGCCAACCTCATTTGACTGTGTATATTCTGCCTGTCTTAATTATTGATAGCTATAAAGGATACAGTGCAAGTAAGTGAATCTGGTAATCAGTGGTTTTTGTATGTTTATTTTTTAAAGGAAAAGAACTTTTAAAGTGTATAATTTATTGCTCAGCAATACCCAGGTTGTTAATAATGATTAGCAACAAGCCCTGATTTCCCAATAGCATTATTATATGTTGTCCTTCGGTTTGTTGTATTGTTATTTGGTATTTATTTGTGTTTGAAGGTCTTGCTATGTCTTGTGTTTTGATGCTAATAAATGAGAACAGTGTGTAGAATGCAAAACTTTGAAATGCTGAACTGTATTAAAGGGGGGAGGGGAAATAAACCTAAATAGGAAGTGATATTTTTTAAATAAACAGAATTGTGTTTTTATTTTGTCGTATGGTGTCGAGCCATTTCCAGTTCACTTTCATGGCTCCTAGAAACATGTTCTCTCACAAATGGGGAATCTTCTTCTTCTTCTTCGAATTTATATACCACCCTATACCCAGAGGTCTCACTGCGGTTCACAGAACAAAATAAAAATACAAAAATCACAAAATACATAATCAAAACAACAACAACCCAATAACCCCCCCCCCCCAAAATCATCTGTGGTCCCTGAGATGTTCCTGGACTCCGAAATCCCATTATCTCTATAGCCGATGGTTAGGAATTACGAGAGTTGCAGTCCCCCAACATCTGGAGAACCACAACTTAACTCATGGTGTATAGATCAGTGTTTCCCAAACTTGGGGTCTCCAGCTGTTTTTAGACTACAACTCCCATCATTCCTAGCCAGCAGTACCAGTGGTCAGGGATGATGGGAATTGTAGTTCAAAAACAGCTGGAGATCTGATTTTGGGAAACACTGGGATAAATACAATCCTGTGTAGATTTGTTTCCACAAAGGATTTGAATTTTCTTTCACTGAGATACGTGTTGGATCAATTTTTGAATGCAGGCTATCTCTTGGCTTAACATAGACATCCTTTTAATAACTTGAAGGAACTATCAAGGTCTGACAAATGGTGGATTTCAACATTTCATTTATAGTGCAATCTTATGCATGCCTATTCAAAAGTAAGCGCATTGAGTTCAGCATTGCTTACTCCCAGGAAAGTGGGCATACAATTTCAGTCTTGGTGTATTATTGAGTGGAGAGTGACAGTAAACAAGAACTATTAAGTTTGGCTTCTCAATCAATTCCTATCAGGTATAGTTCACTACATTAGTTTAATACCTTGGACAAAGAAATGGATAGCATCTTACTTAATTGGCAGCAATATAGTAGTGGGAAGATTTCAATATTTTGTAGAGCTGGTCTTACAACAATATGAAATTCAATCCAATCAGTTTTCACAGCTTTTTCATATACTCAGCAACAAAACAGGCAAAGCATGAAAATCTGAAAAGGATGAAATGAAACAATGAAAGTTGTGATATACTAAGAGCTGGGACTTTCTTATGTGGAGCAGCAAAGAAGTATTAGAAAAACCAAAATATTTAACACATTTTAAACCAGATTCTTTTACATAGTGAAACTCTTCATTGGCTAGGTTAAAACAAAGTGCAGGAGTTCAGTTGGATGATGATGATGATGATGATGATGATGATGATGATTATGATAATAATATATATTTTTATTTATACCCCACCCTCACCAGCCAAGACCGGGCTCAGGGCAGCTAACACCAGGCATAAAACAATTGATTAAAATACAACTTAAAAACAAGATTAAAACACAACATTAAAATGCAGCCTCATTTTAGTAGAAACTCAACTCAAAAACTTTTTGGGGATGAAAACGTCAAATCTTTGCCAAGGCCAACTATCCAGACTGGTCCTACATGGGCCAGAAAAAAGCCAGGGAAGTCCCCAAATAGGAGTTCCATCACAGAAGGAGAAATGAAAGAGGGGAAGGGGATCAAGTTGATTCCAAACCAAAGGCCAGGCGGAACAACTCTGTCTTACAGGCCCTGCGGAAAGAAATCAGATCCTGCAGGGCCCTGGTCTCATGAGGCAGAGCGTTCCACCAGGCCGGAGCCAGTGTTGAAAAGGCCCTGGCCCTGGTTGAGGCTAATGTGACTTCCTTAGGGCCCGGGACCTCTAGAGTGTTGCTGTTTATGGACCTTAAGGTCTAATTATGTCATTGTTGAGGAATAAAATGGTAGTATATTCTGTGCTGTAGGTTGCTGCGATGTCCCTTTTCCCCAGGACACTTGAGTATGGAAGTAACGTACTGCTATGAACTTGATTGGGGTACAGTATTCAGGTTTCGGCATCACAGTTTCTTGGGAGCAGATTGTTTATAAGCAGAATGGGATCGCACCAAATTAGGTTCTGGCATCCTTTGCCCTGAACATGCTTTGGGAGTTGGACAAATTCATAGAGGCTGTGGCTATCAGTCGTCATGGCGATATGCTCCTTCCACTCACGGAAGTTGCTGAGCAAAAACAAAAAGCTATTGCCCTCATATCCTTTTTTAAGGCTTCCCAGAGGCATTTTGTTAGCCACTGTGGTAAACAAGTTGCTGGGCCTTTGTTCTGATCCAGCACAGATGCTCTGGAGTTCTTAAGGATCAGGCGTTGAAGCCATACATGCCTCCGGATCAGAGGGACAGCTTCCAGCTCTGTGACTTCACGCTGTTTTCTCAGTCTTTTCCATAATTTTGTTTGTCTGGTATATTTATCAATTTCATGCAGCGAAGGGCTCTAGGCGGTGTACGATGAAAGCATCAAAATGCAAACACGATAACAAAGCCAACAAAAAAAAATAGAAATCAATGCTGGCACGTTCATATTAACGTTTAAAAAATTTAAAAGACCCGCATCCAAGCTAAAACCAGCTAATCGTCATCCACTAAACAGAGGCTAACAATGAATTGCATTAAAATAACATTAAATTGTTAAGAAATGTAGAAAGCCCTGCGACACAAAAAATATATTAAAGTTAGGAGAGTTTTCCACAAATGTAGGGCCACCACTGGAACGACCTGTTCTCTCATTCAACTGTTGAGATGCTTCAATTGGACATTGTACACACAGCTTCCCGTGGTTTAACAGTCTGAGTTTGCTCAATATTAACATACCAGTTCACCACATTGAATAGAATCCTGCAGCATAGCAAGGCACGCACAAAGGATCATCTTCAAATCTTACAGATACCTCCTGAATCAAATTCAAGGCTGCACTCTTGAAGCTGACACACAACTGTAGTATCATCACTAGGATACTTCATCTCAAACCTGAAGCCTGCTTTGTGTCTCAGCCTCTGCATGATTAATCCTAATGCCCTTTGCAGATGAAGCTGAAATAATTAAGATGATTTCTCATGTGTGTGATGCTAGCTCTCTGCATGAGCAGGAGATTGAAAGAAATGATAACTGCAGCCTGAATTTCTTGAAAAGGAAGTAAAGAGTCATTTCTCTCCCCGCCTCCCAGTGTTTTAAACTTGAAACAAAAACACAAAATCTTCAGGGATTTACTGCGCACTTAATGATGTAGACTCTACGAAGGCTTTTTTACTTGTTCATTCACACACGGGACTTTTCATTATCACATGCAGGAACTGGAATGTTTTTTGTTATTCTTACTGTTATTCTAGTTTAGAAGTGACAGATAGTTTTTTCAAACACGATTTTGCCTCAGAGTCGTCTTCTTTTTATTTCTTCCATTCTCACAATTTACCACAATCTGTCACCGGCCCATTTCCTTTCATTTACTTCCTATATAGGTGGATATTATTTCCCTTTTATCTGTAAAGGGAAGAAAAACAGACTTCCTGACAATACAAAAATGCCATTGACTTCGACGTTCTGCCAGGTCCAAATCTGAGAGCTATGGATGGCTTACAAATTAAAGACACGGAGAAGGACAAAATGGAGGAAGAGGGTGACTGAGTTTGATTATTTTAATAAATGAATCCATTTGGGCTGCCCCTCCCCACCATCTGCTCTGCTGGATCAGACCAAAGTCCTACCTAATCTAGTATTCTAAGTGCAGAGAGGTCTGCTGGATCAAGCCAATGGTCCTTCTGTTCCAGCATCCTGTTCTTGCGGTGGCCATCCAGATGCCCATGGGAAAACTGGGCACAAGATGAGGAGGCATCAGAAGCTGAAGAGGTAACAGGGTTTAGTGAGCAGGAAGAGGCTGTGGCAGAGAGCAGACCAGAATCAGAAGCAGAAGCAGAGGCTGGAGAGGAGGGGAGGCTAAGAGGCAGAGATGAGGCAGGCTGCTGAAGGAGCCAGGGAGTCTTCCCCTCTTACTGAGACCAGCTCCCCTCTCCCTTGGTCTCCCAGAAGAGGTGTGAAGAGGGCAGAGCAAAGGCACACCAGGTGAAGAAGTCTCAGGTCGCTTGGGAAGGACCCCAGGAGGAGGAGACTTAGAGAGTGGCGGGAAAGACAAGTCCTTGCAACTGCTTCATTGGGGCAAGGCCCACTGGGAAGAGTTGCTTGAGCTGTTCTTTGAAACTGACACCTTGGGAGCTCCTGCTGACTGACTCCGGGCTCCTGCCTTGGCAGGTGTCCCATCCAGTTCAGCTGCACCAAATGCCTGTGGGAATCCTATAAGCTCCCTGATCTGGGTCCTGCTAGGCCTACATAGCCATTACAACCAGCAGTTATGGTATATTCCATGTGCACAGTACAGCAGCCATGGTGGCTCTAAATGGATGACACTGTGCCATCTGTGTATGTCTGCTGTAGAAGCTGCTTGGACCTTGGCGTACAATTTGCTGCTTCAGATAAGTCTTGTGGAGACCATGTCACCATGATTAGAGTAACAGGGAAATCAACTAACACAAGCAGGACGCAAGCACAACAGTAATATATTTATTTATTTACAAGTATACACTGCCCTCAAAGCAGTTTACAAAAACAATACCCTAGCTACAGGGAAACCTGGGCACAATCTCAAGACTCTGGGAGTGGTGGGTGAGGAAGGTACATCTCTCTCCCCCCCACCAAAAACTGCTATTTGTATTTCAAGGAAAGCTCCCTCTTGGAAAAGGAAGATGGCTTCCGAATGCTTGAAGCGGGGTTTTGAGCTCTAAGGCCAACTCTAAGGCAAGTTTCTGCTCTATAACCAACCCTTAGCACTTGTTTTTATCCTCGCTTCCATTTTACTTCTTAACTCCTTTTAGTGCTTCGTTTTGTTGTTGTTGTTGTTGTTGTTTTATACATTTTTTATTAATTTTCACAAAATTATAAACAAAACAAACAGATAGACAAACAAACATAGATCATAAGCTTATTAAAATTACACTTATTAACCTTGTTAAGTGACTTACTCACTTTGTCTTGGTTGAATTTCCATTCACATCCTTTTAACGGTTTTCCAAATCAAAATTCTTATGAAATTTAACATCCTGTAATCCTTTAATTTTAAAATTAAACATATTAAATCATCACTTAACTTATATGAAATCCTAAGCCAATTAAGTATCTGCAAGCTATTTCCAATTAATTTAATTTTACATATTTAACTAAATAATCATTAAATTTTGTCCATTCTTCCTGATACTCCTCCTCCTTCTGGTCACGGACTCTCCCGGTTAGGTCGGCTAGCTCCGAAAACTCCATCATCTTCATTCGTTTTGTTGTTTTAATTTATTGTTTTATCTCATTGTTTTATTGTTCTAACTCCCCTAAACTGGGAGGCTGCATGAAGCTGGGCTGGGCTGAGCACTTTGCTAGGAAGTGCCAAACGCAAGGTTGAGCCAAAGTTTACAAGATACTAGTTATAAATTAAGGAAGAGAAACAATTGATTATCAGAACTGTTGACGAGTGAGCCTCTTGTGCCGATACAGCAAATAGCAACTTCTGAGAGACAGTATTTTGTTAGGACCTTGGAGTCAGAGGAATAAGCTTCCCCTCTCCACTGTGCCCCCTGTCCTGAGGCTGTTCATGTTTCCATAAGGCTATTATTTACATAACAAAAAGCATGTATGCAAATTGCATTCGGAGAAGTAGCATTTTATTTAGTTTGGCCTTCTAACTCCTCCGTGCCCCTAAGCGTCTCCATATTGGAAACTAAAAAGCAGAAGGATTTTCTTTTTAACTAGCCTCTGGCTATTACCAGCTGAAGCTAACAAGTAGCTAGAGAATAAACAAAATAACATCTAAGAAAACATATTGAGCAGAAATGTGCGGCAACTCACAGGCCTGCTGTGTTGTCCAAATAATGCAGCGCCATTGCCTAACGACACGATGGGGAGCAGGAGGAGGGCAAAAGTTACTTCCCAAATGTTTGCCTACATCCGATTTAAATACTTTTCTACAGAGCAGTCACAGACTACCTGGAGACATGGGAAAAGAAGAATGGAAAGGGAATAAGGTACAGGAGATAAATCAAGGAAGGGCCATAGCTCAGTGGAAGAGCATCTACTTTGTCTGCAGAAGCTCCCAGGTTCAATCCCTGGCTGGTATCTCCAGATGGGACTGGGAAAGACCTCTGTGTGAAACCCTGGAGACTGTTGGGATGTTTCTGGGAGACGGGGGCCATTTGGCAGGCCCCCAGCTGGCTCCAGCCACCGGCCGGCAGCCGGGCGAACTCTGGAACAGCATCAATCAGCGACTCAAGCCTCAGATACGTTCAGAAGCTGAGCACGCTCTAATCAGCAGAGTGAATAACTGCTCACAGCGGAAGTGGCAGACAGAGACATGTGTAAGCATTATTTACAGGCGTTTATTCAGCGGGTGGCGCTGTGGGTTAACCCACAGAGCCTAGGACTTACCGATCAGAAGGTCTGCGGTTCGAATCCCCGCAACAGGGTGAGCTCCCGTTGTTCAGTCCCAACTCCTGTCAACCTAGCAGTTCAAAAGCACGTCAAAGTGCAAGTAGATAAATAGGTACCGCTCCGGCAGGAAGGTAAACGGCATTTCCGTGCGCTGCTCTGCTTCACCAGAAGCGGCTTAGTCATGCTGGCCACATGACCCAGAAGCTGTATGCTGGCTCCCTCGGCCAACAAAGCGAGATGAGCGCCGCAACCCCAGAGTCGGCCATGACTGGACCTAATGGTCAGGGGTCCCTTTACCTTTATTCAGCATAGTTCAGGAACAAAGGAAAAACATGTCTGCTTCCCTTCGTGTCCAGCAAACAGCAATAGCAAAAGCAATATACAAACTGAAGTTCCCAGCAGACTTTGCTGGAAGTAAACAGGCATGTGACACACAACAGTCATGCCTTTTCTTTTTAAGGTGGAACGGAATTATATCCTAACAGAGACATGCTGCCAGGCAGCCACGGTGCTGCTTTGTGCATTGAGGGGGCCTGACATTGCATGTGCAACATGCAATTGTGACGTCATGCGCATGGCGTCCGACGTGCACTTGTGAAGTCGCTCACACGACATTGCACGGTCGGGAGAAGGCCGGGCGTTGTGCCAACCCCCCTGCGCCTTGCGCCGGAGCACCCTATGGTTGGAAGAAGGTTGGGTGCTGCGCTTAGCCCTGCGCTGAGCACCCCGCACCCTCTTGGCTCCTAGAGGTTGGTTCCTATGTACCTGAGTATCTATTGGAATACACAGTGTTCAGAGTTAAACCACACACTGCACTTAGGTCACAGCCGCACCATTTAAAGGACATCGAAAGCACATGGCTGCCTCCCAAGAATCCTGGGAACTGTAGATTTCTGCTGGGAACTGTAGTGCTTTGGAGGGTAAACCCAGAAACTCCAGCAGGTGCAGAATGCCACTGCAAGACTCCTTACGGGGCCCTTGCTGCGGGATCACATTCACCCAGTGCTATACCAGCGGCACTGGAGTACAGGATCAGGTTTAAGGTGCTGGTCTTAACCTTTAAAGCCCTATATGGTCTAGGACCCTCGTACCCACGGGACCGCCTCTCCTGGTATGCCCCATGGAGGACCTTACAGTCTTCAAATAAAAACATCTAGGAGGTCCCGGGCCACAGGGAGGTTAGGCTGGCCTCAACCAGAGCCAGGGCTTTTTTGGCCGTGGCCCCAATCTGGTGGAACGCTCTGTCACAAGAGACTAGGGCCCTGCAAGACTTGACATCTTTCCGCAGGGCCTGCAAGACAGAGCTGTTCCACCAGGCCTTTGGCCAAGGCACAGTCTGACTCCCTCCTTTGGTAATCCTCACAGAACTCTAGCCCAATGGTTGCCATTAATTTGATTTTGAATTGATTTTAGAATGAATTGATTTTAGAATGTATTTCAATTAATTTGAATGTGATTTTATGTAAACTGTGTTACTTTTATTGTTGTTAGCCACTCTGAGCCTGGCCTCAGCTGGGGAGGGTGGGATATAAATTTTATTATATATTATATAAACTGCAGCTCCAAAGATATTTTTTTTTGGGGGGGGGGGGAGCCACATGTCTTAAAGGCATGGTGTAGATTTGACCTTAATTTGCCAACGGGAATTATTTCTGCTTTTTGTTCAGCCTCATATAGCTGTGTGGAAGGGTTGGCATTCAGTGTAAACATCTCCCTCCCCATGGCTGTAATTAACTTAAGAAAAACAAGAGACCTTAGATACATACTATGCATGATGTATAAAGCACAGTTTGACCCTCAAATTCTCTCCTTTTTTTACCTCAGCCATCGCTGAACTCTTGCCAGTTTATCAATTTGGAGCCCTTTCACCAGAGCCATGGAGAGCTTTGGGTTTTATTCAGAATGCTTATTATTTGAGGAAAGGAGAATTGCTGGCTTTAGTTGCCTTCTGCGTACCTCCTCCCTCCTGCCTTTTTAAAATCTCAAGCAACCGTGGCGCCAAAAAAATGTGTGGCCCCCTGCCTAACCTAGTTTACAGGGATCTAGTGCCTAGGATTGGTGGAGAAATTTGATTCAGTTTGAAATTTAAAGGCAAACCTACCAAATCTGCCCTTTCCAAAACACTACGCTAACTGAAGCACAAGACATCTTGTGAAATTCACACAGTTTGGGAGTGGATAGAAGTTTTTATTGCTTATTTATCCCACCCCCCTCCACTTTATATAGCCATTTATTTATTTATTTATTTATTTATTTATTACAAGCAACAAAATAAAAAACCCCAACCCTAAAACCTCTAAGCAGCTTACCAAAGGAAAAAAAAAAATAAGATTATCAGTAAAAGAAAAAGTATTTAAAAAAAACTATTTGAATAAAATAAGCGAAAAAAACCGCCAGATTAAAACACCTGCTAATACACAACTGGATAGAAAATTTTTTTTAAGTAGGCACTGAAAATATTAGAACGCAGTGCCTTCCAATGAAACTGAATGTTGAAAGGTTCAGGACAAAGAACTTCTTCACAAAGCACAAAGTCAAACTATAAAATTCACTCCAACAACTTGAATGGCTTTAAAAGAGGGATAGACAAATTCATAGAGTATATAGCTGCCAGCTATAGTACCTAGCTTCTACCTCTAAAGTCAGAGGAAAAATGCCTCTCTCTGTATGCCAGTTCTGAGGGAGAGAGTGCTATTGAGCTTCTCAGTTGGCCACTGTGGGAATAGGATGCTGGACTAGATGGGCCTTTGCCCTGATCTAGCCGCAAGGCCAGCATCTTAAAAAGCAGAGACATCACCTTGCCAACAAAGGTCCGTATAGTTAGAGCTATGGTTTTCCCAGTAGTAATGTATGGAAGTGAGAGCTGGACCATAAAGACGGCTGATCGCCGACGAATTGATGCTTTTGAATTATGGTGCTGGAGGAGACTCTTGAGAGCCCCATGGACTGCAAGAAGATCAAACCTCTCCATTCTGAAGGAAATCAGCCCTGAGTGCTCACTGGAAGGACAGATCGTGAAGCTGAGGCTCCAATACTTTAGCCACCTCATGAGAAGAGAAGACTCCCTGGAAAAGACCCTGATGTTGGGAAAGATGGAGGGCACAAGGAGAAGGGGACGACAGAGGACGAGATGGTTGGACAGTGTTCGCGAAGCTACGAACATGAGTTTGACCAAACTGCGGGAGGCAGTGGAAGACAGGAGTGCCTGGCGTGCTCTGGTCCATGGGGTCATGAAGAGTCGGACACGACTAAACAACTAAACAACAACAACAAAGCAGCAAGGCTCTTCTTCTGTTCCGAAATTTAAGTTATTGCATCTGACAGCAGAGAGCGGAATATATACTTCAGTCTCTCTTGTTCACAGGCTACATATTGGAACCCGACAGGTTTGCCAAGGAGAGGTACCAGCCGTGATCATCACAAACTGTACTGGGAGTGGATGGCAGGGTGAGAGAGAGAGTAACTGAAATTAATGCATTTGGCCTCCAATGGTTCCAGCTGGAAATCATCTCAGGGGTGTGATAAAGTCATCTCTGCTTCCTTCAGCTGCCGCTGTCACACAAACCATGTCATTAATTCTACCTGCAAGGATAAAAGGAGTCGGAGAGGACGCCTTTCAGAGTCCGCTATTGACGAACTGCGATGGAAAGCCAAATCTGCGAAATAGCAAAAATAATGCTGGTCTTTTATTGGACCAACCTCTGCTGGCAAAGGAACATGCCAGCTTTTGAACTGCTGTCTAGCTGCCAGGCATAAAAGGCTGGGACGTCTTCTAGATCCTGCATAAGATCGGCAGGAGTTTTTATTTTTTTTCATTGTCAGCTACCAGTTGCCACTCTCTTTGTCTATGGCAGAGGGGGAGGGTTCACTCCACCAGCTCTGCAAAAAGAACAGCTCCATTTCCCACCCACCCCCAGCATTAACCCCCCCCCAGCCTGTCAGGGACCCTCTGTTGCACACCCAATCCCTGCATAGTATCAGTTGAATCCATCAGCTGATATGTGGGAAGTACAATCCAACTTGCTATCTCATTACAGTGGTACCTCAGGTTAAGTACTGAATTCGTTCCGGAGGTCCGTTCTTAGCCTGAAACTGTTCTTAACCTGAAGCACCACTTTAGCTAATGGGGCCTCCTGTTGCTGCCACGCCGCCGCTACACAATTTCTGTTCTCATCCTGAAGTTCTTAACCCGAGGTACTATTTCTGGGTTAGCGGAGTCTGTAACCTGAAGCGTCCGTAATCTGAAGCATCTGTAACCTGAAGCATCTGTAACCCGAAGTACCACTGTATTACATAAGATGATTATGAGTGGTCCTGCCCAGATGGTAAAGGTAAAGGTAAAAGACCCCTGGATGGTTAAGCCCAGTCAAAGGTGACTATGGGGTGCAGTGCTCATCTTGCTTTCAGGCCGAGGGAGCCGGTGTTTGTCCACAGACAGCTTTCCGGGTCATGTGGCCAGCAGGACTAAATCACTTCTGGCGCAGTGGAACACCATGACAAAAACCAGAGCATATAGAAACGCCGTTCACCTTCCCATCGCACCAGTACCTATTTATCTACTTGCACTGGTATGCTTTTGAGCTGCTAGGTTGGCAGGAGCTGGGGCAGAGCAACGGGAGCTCACCCTGTCACGGGGGTTCGAACCGCCAACTTTCCAATCAGCAAGCCCAAGAGGCTCAGTGGTTTAGACCACAGCACCAGATGAGGGAGAGATCAAGGGTGGTATCAAACTAATGCATCCCGTCAGTGCAAAGATTTCCATTTGTGCATTGGAAATGCCTGCCCTCACCTCTCCCTGCGTACGCCACAAATCTGCTCTAGGTATTCCCCCAGTTCTCTGGATCAGATTTTTTTGAGGGTGGGTGGGCATGAGACACATGCAGGGGGAGCCTGTAGTACAGTGGTACCTCAGGTTACAGACACTTCAGGTTACAGACTCCACTAACCCAGAAATAGTACCTTGGGTTAAGAACTTTGCCCCAGGATGAGAACAGGAGCGGGAGGCCCCATTAGCTAAAGTGGTACCTCAGGTTAAGAACAGTTTCAGGTTAAGAATGGACCTCCAGAACGAATGAAGTTCTTAACCCGAGGTACCACTGTAGTTGGAATCCGCTTAAAGATCTGGCCTGCCTAGGCCAAATGATTCCCCACCACTTAGCTAAACCAATGAAAGATGTATTTCCCCTCTTCATTTATCCTGAAGTATAATGTGATGGCTGCCATATGTCAGGGCCATTTCCCTCTGTTCGTGAAGGTACAATCTTTTGCATTAGCTCCTGAATCATACATTATGTCGGGGGAGAGTGCTTGGAATGGGTTCACCTAGCTGACCTGAAATGCAGCCTTAACTGAGCAGGATCCATTTGTGAGGTCACCATCGTAATGTCCCTGCCTCCTTTCATCTGGCAAAGGCATCACTACAAAGACTTGCATGGTTATAATAGCTGGTCTGTGCGTTTTTGCAAAGTGCTTTTAATTCAGCTCAGTTACATTCTCATGCATGCATTTTGCCCTCCCTCCCCAGCAACATCCGAGCAGCAATTGGCATATGGCTGGCAAAAGTTGCTCTGGGAAAGCGATTAAGGGAGCAGGAGCAGCCTGTGATGAAAGGCTGCAATGACAGGGGTTGTTTCCCTTTGAGAGAAGACGAGACAGAGAGCAGGAAGTGTTACATGCAGAAGGGTGAAGAAGGCACGTACTGCAATGACTGGTGCGGTAAAGGAAGCAGAAGAAGAAGCCTCTCTCATCAATATGCAAGGACGAGCAGAACACTAAAAAGGAAAGGAACTCCTCAACAGGTTGCAGATTTGGAATGCCCATCAACTTGGGGGCGGCGGCCCTCACAAATGTTTTATTTTGTGGGGGCAAAGACCCCTTGGCCCCTAGGAGTTGGCTCCTATGATTTCAGCTTTGCATGCAGAAAGTTCAATCCAAGTAAGGCTGAGAATGGCCACTACCATTCTCTAGGCAGTGGTTCTCAACCTGTGGGTCCCCAGATGTTGTTGGACTACAACTCCCATCATCCCTGAGCTCTGGCCTTGCTAGCGAGGGGTGATGGGAGTTGTAGTTCAATAACATCTGGGGACCCACAGGTTGAGAAAGGCTGCCTCAGGGTCTGTCAGCATAGGTGATACTCAGAAAGTTCCACCAAGGGTCTGACTCAGAATAAGCTTCCTATGTTCCAGATGGGCAACTGCTTAGTCCTGTCTTGTGGTTCTTTAAACTGGGCTTGGACTGGACGGCCCTTCGGGTAGAGGGCACCAGGGCTGGCAAACCCATGAGGCACGGTTGTTAGTGCAGCTTGCCAGTCGTTTGGGGTTCCCCGTTTCAGTCACCAGAGTCACCCAGAAAGTCTTCCAGAATCTCCTTTCTCAGTTCCGCTCATCGACTGGTGAACTCCCACCTGGGAATAAACACCTCGCCCATTTCAGTTCTTCTTAAAGTATTTGTTGCAGAATTAACACTACAACCTATATAATAACTGGTCTAGAGGAAAGCGAAATAGAACTATATACAGAGAATCGTTCTGTCTCACTGCTCTTCAGCCATCTTGGCCAGAGTCAACAGCCTTCACATCACAGACCACTTCTCTCCTCCACAGCCTGCCTTAGAAAGAAGCCTTTTTTCTTTTCTTTTTTGCTAAGGACAACCCTGTTGCTGGGGAAGACCTGTTGCCAGGATCAAACTTGTTGCTATGGGCAAACGTTTCCGAGGATCAATTCAAGTCACTAACAAAAGTGAGGCAGCTGCCTCAGGAGACAGGATCTACAGGGGCAGCAGATCCAGCCTCCAAGGAATGCATTGCCCACTACTACTGCCATTGCTGTGGCACCAAAATATGCCTCATCCTTGGCAGTGCCCCCAATGCTGCCTCTACAAAGGCTTCTTGGTGGACAGGAGGTGCTGCTGCTCTCCCCCCACCCTTCCTCCCAATGTAGATAATAATAATAATAATAATCCCGCCCTCCCCAGCCAAAGCCGGGCTCAGAGCGGCTAACAACAGTAAAATAATACAGCATTCTAAAATCAATTCATTATAAAATCAGTTCATACCAAATTGATGGCAACCATTGAGCTAGAGTTCTGTGAAGAATTACCAAAGGAGGGGATCAGGCTGTGCCTTGGTCAAAGGCCTGGTGGAACAGCTCTGTCTTGCAGGCCCTGAGGAAAGATGTCAAATCCCGCAGGGCCCTAGTCTCTTGTGACAGAGCGTTCCACCAGGTTGGGGCCATAGCTGAAAAAGCCCTGGCTCTGGTTGAGGCCAGCCTAACCTCCCTGTGGCCTGGGATCTCCAAGATGTTTTTATTTGAAGACCGTATGGTCCTCCGTGGGACATACCAGGAGAGGCGGTCCTGTAGGTACGAGGGTCCTAGGCTGTATAGGGCTTTCAAGGTTAAAACCAGCACCTGAAACCTGATCCTGTACTCCACCGGGAGCCAGTGCAGCTGGTATAGCACCGGGTGAATGTGATCTCGCAGCAAAGACCTCGTAAGGAGTCTCGCCGCAGTGTTCTGCACCCGCTGGAGTTTCTGGGTCAGTCTCAAGGGCTGCCCCACGTAGAGCGAGTTACAATAATGCAGTCTGCAGGTGACCGTTGCGTGGATCACAGTGGCTAGGTCAGTGGCAACAACAACAACAACAACAACAACAACAACAACAACAACAATAATAATAATAATAATAATTTATTAATTTTGACCACACAGTGGGAATCTGTTTTAAGTGCTATAACAAGTGCGTCTCTGGACCTTAAATTGAGGATCATACAAAACATTAATATCTGGACTATACTGGACCCCATTATGTTTGCTTAAAAAAGGGCTATTTAAGGTATCTAACTGTTGGAGATGCAATAGGGATAATGCTTCTCTAAAACATATGTCCTATATTGAAAGAGTTTTGACAGAAGTTAACTGAAACTATCAACAGATAGTACGGAACAGCCTTACATTTACAGAGCAAAATATCCTTTTGAATACTGTATATACCCAGCACATGGAACCTTACAAAAGGACAATACGAGTGGACTCTCTATGCCATTACTACAGCAAAAAGACTGATACTGATGAACTGGAAAAATAAAAACGAGGCTCCTTTCTACGATTGGATTGAAGACTTATACAAACTCACAACATATGAACAACTTGCATATAAGCGCAGACTTGCCATGGACAAATTCAATGATATTTGGAATCCATTCTTACAAATACTGTAATAGGTTAAGATTATTATTATTATTATAATTATTATATTAATATCTGGTGAAGTACAATAACAACTTTGTAAAGTATACAGTTTTGTGTCCCCCTTCCCCCCCTTTACTTTCCCTTCTACACTGGCGTTGTTTATCTTTTTCTTTCTCTCTCTTTTATTTACATATAATTATGTACATTTTAACTTTTAATAAAGATGTCTGGGTGGGGGGGGGAGAATTAAAAACAACAACAAGCAAACAAATACATATATTGAATGTGTGCCATGAAATGGCTGACATTCTTTCCATGGAGAAAACGGGCAGCTGGTTTGCGCTGTCCTTCTCGGTGGGTGGCTGTCAATCCTGGGAAATAATAGTAGTTTTAAACAATTCATGTCCATTTGTGTCTCCAAGCTGTATCATTATCTCAAATCTTTTTTGCCTGGCTTTTGTTTTTATAGACAGGAAAGGTAAAATAAAGTGAGGTGAAGTGATTCACCTCGAGTCAAGAACAGCAGAGCTGAGCTGTCGCTGCCTCACACCTCTCTGTCAGGGAACAACATTTCCACGTTCAGAAAAAAAGAAAAACAGTTGCAGTGGCTGCGGATGCTTGCAGCTCTCAAAGAAATGGTCCTGGTGTTCTCCAAGCAAGTCATCTCTCTTTCATCTGTTGCCAGGGCCTTGGAGTCTCTGCTGGGGGTGGAGGATGTGTGTGTGCCAGGATGCAACCTGGGCATAGCTGTCAACCGTCCCTTATTTGGCGGGAAACTCCCTTATCCCAGCGCCGTGTCCCACTGCTGTCCCTTATTGATGATGTCCCTTAAATTTCCCGGGTTTCATGCTCGCCCGGCTCGGGAGGGAAGCAGCGGCTCAGGGTCCTCCGCCTCGAGAGAGCGCGCGCACGACCTGCCACATCTCTCTTCTTTTCCCCCTCAGGGGCGCATCGCGAGGAGACGGGCGGTGGGCGGGCAGGCAGCCCCTCTCTTGTGAGACTTCCACCGTGCTGCCAGGGGAAGCTGGAGGCGGCGGCGGCTGAGGAGGCGGCCTGAGGGAGGAGGAAGAGGAGGGGATGGGCAGGGATGCAGAAGGGCGGCGTTTCAGCGGACGTGGCAGTGCTGCAACCGCCTCATGCCGGGCTCGAGGGCGGGGTGGGCAAGAGTTTCTCTCCTTCCCTCCCTTTCTCTCAGGTGGGGAAGGGCCGATGGAACTCCTCGCACCAGGACGATGGCAGCCCCGACGTGCTGCTTAGCATCTCCTCCAACCAGTGCAGCATCTTAATGTAGTGATTTCCCCCTCTGCATCCCTTTCATAACTCTATTTTTATAAATCATTTGTCCATCCATAGTTCAAATTTTTACTACAAGTTTTCTGTCAATCCTACCAATGTATGTAACTCTTTACAATAGCTTTTCAACTAAATTATAAACTTTCCCCATTCTTTATTAAAGAGTCCTCTTCCTGGTTTCTAATTCTGCCTGTAAGCTTTGTCATCTTGACGTCATTCATCAGTTTTGTCTGCCCCTCTTCTTTGGTCAGAGTTGTAGCCCCTTAGGATCATCTAGTCCAACCCCCTGCAAAACACAGTCAGTGGCAGCAAAAGCAGCATGGCTCCATCAGTGGCGGATTTCTGGATAAGCTAAGCAAAATCCCTTATTTTGGCTGCTGATCCCTTATTTTTGAGGCTGCTGGTCCCTTATTTTCAAATCTGTATGTTGACAGCTATGATCCTGGGTTTGCAGAAAACATCCAGGCACAGGGAGCAGCTACACAGATTACTGTTACATGCATCGCAATCTCTGAGCAGTTCGTTTTCCTTGAAAGGAAGGTCAATGGAAACTATGGTGCCTGTAGGGTATATGGTTCTGTTTACACATATACACAACCAGGGCCGTCTTTAGCATATGCACAAATAGCGAGGACTGGGCCTGTTATATCTACCTCCCTGAAGCTCAGCACTGGCACTCCCCAGGGATGCATGCTAAGTCCATACCTGTATTCATTGTATACATATGATTGCATTTCATCTGACCCATCTACTGCAATTACAGTGGTACCTCAGGTTACATACACTTCAGGTTACAGACTCTGCTAACCCAGAAATAGTACCTCAGGTTAAGAACTTTGCTTCAGGATGAGAACAGAAATCCTGCTCCGGCGGCGTGGCAGCAGCGGGAGGCCCCATTACTTAAAGTGGTACTTCAGGTTAAGAACAGTTTCAGGTTAAGAACGGACCTCCGGAATGAATTAAGTACATAACCAGAGGTACCACTGTATTATGTTTGCTGATGACACCACCATAATGGGTTTAATTACAGGCGGAGACGAATCTGCGTACGGGGGGAGGTTCAAAAGGTATCCACATGGTGCTCAGAGAACAATCTGCACCTAAACATTGGCAAGACAAAGGAGATGGTGTTGGACTTTCGGAGGAAGAGAGGGGAGCTAGCCCCGTTGTATATCAGGGACGGCTGTGTGGAGAGAGTCTCTTCCTTTAAATTCCTGGGAGTCCATCTTAGTGAAGACCTTACTTGGAAGGTCAATACAGCCCAGGTGGTTAGGAAGGCCCAACAGAGACTTCATTTCCTCAGAGTCTTGCGAAAGAACAATGTTAGACAGCAACTGATGATTTCCTTCTATTGGTCCACAATAGAAAGTGTTCTCTCATACTGTATTATGGTGTGGTATGCTGGTTTGACAGCCATGGACAGAAAGTCCCTACAGAGGGTGTTGAAGACAGCACACGATATCATGGGCTGTCCCCTGAGTCCGCTAGATGTTATCGCAGGAGGCCGTTGCCTCAGAAGAGCGAGGAACATTCTCAGGGATGACTCACACCCTGGCCAGCACCCTTTTAATCTCCTGCCCTCAGGCAGGAGATATAGAAGCATGATAAGCCACACCAACAGGTTAAAGAACAGTTTCTGCCCGTGGGCCGTGAGGCTGCTGAATGGAAGACAGCAACATTGCAGCTGACGTTCGGGGCTGGTGGTCGTACGACAGCACACAGAGTGTAACAAGGACTGAAAGATTGTGGGGGGGAGGGGGGGCTCATTTAATCTCATTGTAAACAACTGGTACAGTGACAATACAGTATTTCTATTCTATTTCTATTTGCCAAGGTGCAAAGATCCACCCAGCGCCCCCAGATTTTGTTTAGCCACCCCCAGATTTTTTAGGGGAGACGAACTCAAAGTTGTTGTGCTTTTGTTTGGGAGGGGGGAAGCCAAAGTTGTTTTGGGGGAGGAAAATCGCTCACCTATAACAACGACGCAGTGGAAATAACTGTCGATCACACAGGGTCCCCAGACGTTTCACCGTCTATTGATCCCTGTGCCACCACTTTATTTCTCGCTGCCACCGTCCAGGCCCTACCTGGGACAATACTGAGTCCAGTCAGGGTTAAGTTGGAACATAAACTTCTGTTTATTCATTGCAGTTTAACAAGCGTGTGGTTTCATAAACGGTATCGGTCCATTACAATCATGGGGTGCCTATCCAGACCTATAACTTCTGCTACCTGCTCTCACTCACTAAACCACCTCTCAGATATTTACTTGTCTTCCTAGCCCCTAACTGTTCCTGACTCAGCTTATTTCGCTACACTAACTCAGCCTACCCACAGACTCTATCCCAATCCACTCCCACTCCAACCAACCACCCAACTCCCAACAACTCCTCCTTTGCCCCTCCCAGAGCTGGTTATATAGTCCCTCTGACTCCACCCCCCTGGGTTCTGATTGGGTAACTTGTTTAACTATTTCACCTCCAGCACTCTCATATGTTAACGTCACAATAACTGCTTTTGTTTCCTGACTTGTCAGGAAGATTTGATACTATGGAGTAACAGAGTGGTGGTGGAGGGGGCGGGGGCTTTTGCTCCATTGCTTTTCACTGCCGCTGATGTAGGTATACATTTGGTGCCCCCCCCCAGAATTCGGTACCCGGGTGCACCGCACCCCTTGCACCCCCGGGTAAAGACGGCCCTGTACACAACCTGAGCATAGGATGGAGAGGCTCACAGCATTATCACTCCTGCAAACCTTGCTTCCCCATTAAGTTTCCAGGGAAGCCCTAGGTCTCAGCTTTGGATCCAGCATAGAGCAAGACAAGTTTCTGGGTCTCCAGCTTCCAGCCAAAACTCTAATACCCATATAAAAACTCATTGGCTTATTGTTCCCCACCCTGGGTGTGATGGCCTGGGAATCCGATTCAGAGGCTGAACCGGAGGAATCCCAGCCTGCACAGGAGTCCCCGCCTCCAGGGCCGGCTGGGCTGGGGCAGGGCCTTGATTCTGAAGCGCCTGCACCTGTGCCGGATCCTCAGGAGCAGGCACCAGGTGAATCCACTCTGGCTCCGGAGGCGATTGAGGACGCATTGCCTACAGGTGCGCCTCTCCCAGCCCTGTCAGGGGAAAGTGAGTCTCCCCCTGGGTCCAGTAACCCACCGGCCTCTCCTGAGCTGCAGAGGCTCAGGGCAGAGAGGCGGAGGGAACTGGTTTCTCCCAGGAGGAGTGCTCGCCTTAAGGCCAGGAGAGGCGGGTCTCCTGGGGGCCGGGACCGCCCCTGGCCTCAGAGAAGATAAAGGCCAGTCAGCCCGGTCCCAGGTTGCGGGAACAACGTCATTGAAGAGCTGTTTCGGCCAGCATCCAGTCCTGTTTCCCCAGAGTTCCTGTCCTTGCCCGGCTCCTCGCTGTGGACCCCGCTTCGCCCGTGGAGGACTGTCTGCCGACCCTCGACCCAGGTCCTGGACCTCGCCCCACGGTAACCTCCCCCCCGGACCAGCACACTGGGATGGCGTGGCATCCAGCCAGGTGAGGGGCAGTGGAGAAAGGCTCTCCCATCTGCCTCTTCAGCAATTGCTTAGGGTATGTAAATGACAGCACATAACTAGTCAGCCAATATCATTACTACCCTAAACAAAGGGACTGGGTTGGCTGGTTTCCTATTATTATTGGGAGTGGCCGCCGAGACCATATAACACTGGTCCTGAAAGACCTACATTGACTCCCAGTACATTTCCAAGCACAATTCAAAATGTTGGTGCTGACTTTTAAAACCCTAAATGGCCTCAACCCAGTATACCTGAAGTATACTGGTATACCTCTCCACCCTCATTGTTCAGCCCGGACACTGAGGTCTGGCTCTGAGGGCCTTCTGGCGGTTTCCTCACTGCGAGAAGTGAGGTTACAGGGAACAAGGCAGAGGGCCTGCTCGGTAGTGGCACCCGCCCTGTGGAACGCCCTCCCATCAGATATCAAGGAAATAAAGAACTCTCTGACTTTTAGAAGACATCTGAAGGCAGCCCTCTTCAGGGAAGTTTTTAATGTTTGATGTTTTATTGTGTTTTTAATATTCTGTTGGGAGCTGTCCAGAGTGGCTGGCGAAATCCAGCCAGATGGGCAGGGTATGTATGTATGTATAAATAAATAAATAATTTCAGTTTATATGCCACCCCTTATCAGAAGATCCCATTAAATGCACATTCTAGAACATCAGTGATAAAAGCATAATAAAAGCATACTGACAGACAGCCTAATAATAAAATAGTCATCAGAATAACAGTCATCTCCTCAGCTCTTTCACAGGCCGTAGAGTATTTAATAGCCATGTGTCTGGGTAAAGAGGAGTGTTTTTGTTTGGCGCCTAATGACATGTAGTGACGACGCCAGGAGAGCCTCTCTGGGGAGAGCATTCCACAACCAGGGAGCCACTACAGAAAAGGCCCATTCTCTTGTTCTCTTATACACTGTACCCTCTCAGATACAAGATCGCAGGTTAGGAACTCACCGACATCATCCAGGCTGACCTCCTTGAATCTGCAATATTATGTAGCATATATAATTGCTCTGTCTATTAGGGTTGCCATATTTCAAACAGTGAAAACCCAGACAGAAAAGTTGTTGAGCTTTTTTTGGCAAATTCACAAAGAAAATGGAAGTTTTTGAGCTTCCAACTGCGGTGTTCCGGATATGTCTGGGAAATTCTGGACGTATGGCAACCCATACCAATGTTTCCTACAGCACTGACACATAAATGAATGCATTTCTTTAAATATCCATACAGATGGTTTGGAGAAAACCCTGGTTTCTGCCTTCCTCTGCATTTGATTCATAAAGTCGCTTGCCTTAATGTCAGGCCACCCAAGTGGTGGGAGAGACAACCCCTTCCTCTCTTAAGGCAGATAAAAACATGAGCTGGCGTCACCTTGGGTGTGAATTTGTGTGCTCCATCTTGTGTGGGAGCCTGAAGTTTTGCTGTTACTTGTTAGAAGCAGCCAGTGTTATATATAGTATTTGTGGAGTGAGGGTGAAGCACAGCCACATGAATGTGAATTGAGTCCTGCCAGTGAAAGACCTGAAGGATAATAATAATAATAATAATAATAATAATAATAATAATAATAATAATTTATTTATACCCCACCCATCTGGCTGGGTTTCCCTAGCCACTCTGGGCGACTTCCAACAGAATACAGCGGTACCTCGGGTTACATACGCTTCAGGTTACATACGCTTCAGGTTACAGACTCCGCTAACTCAGAAATATTACCTCGGGTTAAGAACTTTGCTTCAGGATGAGAACAGAAATCGTGCTCCGGCGGTGTGGCGGCAGCAGGAGGCCCCATTAGCTAAAGTGGTGCTTCAGGTTAAGAACAGTTTCAGGTTAAGAACAGATCTCTGGAACAAATTAAGTACTTAACCCAAGGTACCACTGTATTAAAATACAATAATCTATTAAACATTAAAAGCTTCCCTAAACAGGGCTGCCTTCTTGTGCAACAGGGTTTCCCCCCCCCCAACCATTGCCTCCCCAATGCTCCACTTCTCGAGTTAAGCAGAAAATAGTCTGCTCCTTTGATTCTGCCTTTCCAAATGGTTATTCCTCACCTGGAGACTTTTAGGACACTGAACCTTCGGCACTGAAAACTTTAATGCCAAAGAGCTCCATGAGGAGTGGCCATGAGACAGTGGAAACGCAGCTTGGTGTTTTTTTTTTTCTCAAGCTCCTTTATCCTGGTTTCATTAAAAGCAGCCGACTTGACACCAGTGGTTTGATTGCAGCATCCCTTGAGAAGATCTGTGGCCAAAGACAGCGGGGTACTAATAGCCTAGACAAGATATCCCAGCAATCTTCCATCTCAAATGTTCAGTTTGGCTTGCGTCGCGTAGAAATAATAACAGCCTGTGTGTTCGTTAACAGGATGAAAGCCGTCAAAGCAAAACAGAAAAGAAATCAGTTATGTCTCTCAGTTCTCGTATTAAAGGGCCACTTAGGTTGATAGGGACGTGGGTGGCACTGTGGGTAAAACCTCAGCGCCTAGGACTTGCCGATCGTATGGTCGGCAGTTCAAATCCCCGCGGCGGGGTGAGCTCCTGTCATTCGGTCCCAGCTCCTGCCCACCTAGCAGTTCGAAAGCACCCTTAAGTGCAAGTAGATAAATAGGTACCGCTTTATAGCGGGAAGGTAAACGGCGTTTCCGTGTGCTGCGCTGGTCCTGGCTCGCCAGAGCAGCTTCGTCACGCTGGCCACGTGACCCGGAAGTGTCTTCGGACAGCGCTGGCCCCCGGCCTCTTAAGCGAGATGGGCGCGCAATCCCAGAGTTGGTCACGACTGGCCCGTACGGGCAGGGGTACCTTTACTTTTACTTTAGGTTGATACACTTACTAGTAAGAACAGAGAAATAGTAAATAAGTGGTAGAAGAGATGGGTGGATCTGTCAATTTCAGGTCTCTCGATTTCTCATTTTTCCAATCTTACATTCCAATCTCTACATTTCTGCAGCAAGTGGTGAATTTTCTTTTTTCTTTTTTAAATCCTCATGAAAATTTATTCAGCATTTTGGTATGAGTTTCTCCTGATATAACACATTTGTGTTTGCAGTTTTGACCTATGTACACACTTTTTGCAAGCTATTTCTCCCACCATAATACATTTTTGTTATTTTCACCAATTCATTCATTTCAATGCACCCTTTTACCTGATATATGCATTTTTGTAAACACTGGTTGAATGCTTGCAAAATTCAGATAAGTGGGGATTTCGAAGGATGAGAGTGCTTGGATTCCCATATTGTTTTGGAAAGTACAAATTTGATAAATTTGACTTTAAAAGTGAACTGGATTGCTTTCTTCCTCCCCCCATCCCTAATGGGTGGCAATGATTTCTCATGCCTATTTATTGGGGGGGGGGGGGGCATTACCTGAGTGTGGTAGAGTGAGGACCCTGGCCCAGGTGACTGACTGTGGTCATAATGTAAAAGAAGAGAAAATGGTCAGCTATTTCATCATTTCATTTCTTCACTGGGTATGTCATTTATTAATTTATTATTAGATTGTTGGTGAGTGCAGTTTGTTCAAGCGGTGTTTTTGACAAGGAAGACTGAGAAGAGCAAGCTGCTAGATTTGGCTTCTGCAAGCCTTGTGCTTGACTCTGGAGGGTGTTGCTTTTGAAAACACTGCTACTGGCTTCTCAGGTGGTTTTTAACAGCACAAGTTTCATAGCAGAAACTTCCCTTTTGGTTTGTGTTTGATTTGCACTCGCAACCCGCCAGTGGATGCAGGGACTTGACGTTTGCTTTTATATGTGGATATTTGCTAAGATTTAAGGGTTTTCTGGAGAATGCCTAGCTGCACACCAGATGCACTGCAGAATGGTAAAACCGGCCATTGTCTCACACTCCAGGCTATGCTGTTGTGATTACCTCTGAATTAAGCCATTCTTCTTTTCTGAAGCTTTTATGAGCTAGCCTTCCTTTCCAGTGCAACCCAACAATTTCTATGGGCTTATGATAAGGCATACAATTTTACTGCAACCTAGCTCTGCCTTGCACACAAAACAGAGCCTGCCTTTCACTGTTCATGAAAAGTGGAGCTTGTCGCCTGTTATATCCACCACCCTGAGTCCATGCATGGGAAATAAGTTCAAGGAATTATTCACTATCTACTGTGTCCAGGCTAGCCTTCCCACTGCACTACTGCTAGCTATCAGCCAGTGGACTGAAGCTCAAGCCAGACAAGATGGAGATACTACTGGTGTGGTTTGGTCAATCAGATGGACGTTCTTCAACCTGATGTGGACTCCCCTGGAAAGATCAGGTTTGTAGCTCAGAGCGAGCAGGTGGAGGCTCTTAAAATTGACCCTTTCTGGATTCCCGTCTCAAACCACTGAACTAAGCAAACTTTTACTGCCTGTGTAACAGCTGTGGCCTCTCATTAAAAGTGATAGACTTGTTTATGGATATAAAATTTACAGCATGTTATGGTTTAAGAGAAAATCATATGAAAATGATATATAGTTGGTATCTAACACCAAGTAAACTGGCAAAAATGTATAAATCTAAATCAAGTGTTGGAAATGTTAAGAGAAAGGAGGTTCTTTTTATCATATGTGTTGGTCTTGTAGTAAGGTTAAAGCATACTGGGAAATGATATACAATGAATAGAAAAGGGTGTTCAAATTAACTTTTCTTTAAACAAAAAACAATCCAGAAGCTTTTCTTTTGGGAATTATAGGGACAGAATTACCTACAGCAGCAATAATGCTACTTGCCCCAAAGTAGAAAGAAGAAGTCCCAGCAAAGGAAGAATGGATACAAAAACATGGAATATGCAGAAATGGCAAAACTTACCAGAAGAATAAGAAAGCAAGATAAACAAACTTTTAATAAAAGAATGGAAATGGTTTATTGACTATTTACAGATAAATTGCAAACAGATAAAAACATCAGCAGGATTATTGTAATAACCTCCAGTTTCATAAGAGTATATATTTAAAGTAGATAATTAAATGAGCAAATTAAATGAATTTGGATATGCAGAAGATATTAAAAATAATAATTAAGGAACTGCAGAAAGAGGAGGAAGGAAGTCAAATTTTGAAATGTTAAATTGATTGTAAAATTAATGAAATGTATAAACTTGAAAAAACGTTTTTTTTATATATATAAAAAAAACAGTGATAGACTTGCTGCTGTTGTCCTTTCAGGCTAGACTATTGCATTTGGATATATTATTATTAATAATAATAATAATAAACAATTTTTATTTATATCCCGCCCTCCCCATATGCGTGGGATCAGTTTGGAGATGTCTTGAAAAATTCAGTTGGTCCAAAATTACTGCAGTGCGGCTGCTGGAGCAAGCTGGGTCATAAAGAACATATCTTCCTGTTGCTTAAACAGCTGCACTGAGAGCCAGTGTGGTGTAGTGGCTAAGAGCGGTAGACTCGTAATCTGGTGAACCGGGTTTGATTCTCCGCTCCTCCACTTGCAGCTGCTGGGTGACCCTGGGCTAGTCACACTTCTCTGAAGTCTCTCAGCCCCACTCACCTCACAGAGTGTTTGTTGTGGGGGAGGAAGGGAAAGGAGATTGTTAGCCGCTTGGAGACTCCTTTGGGTAGTGATAAAGCGGGATCTCAAACCTTAGTGCTACAGCACTCCGCTCACTTGCGATTCCCAGCAACTGATATTCGGAGGCAAACTGCCTTTGAAAGTGAAGCTACATGGCCATTGTAGCATGTCCCCCCTGGGTTTGTCTGATCCGTTTTTAAAGCCATCCAAGGTCGGCCACCACTTCACTTCTGTGGGGAATATGGCTCCTCCCTGGGGAGAGCATTCCACAAACAGGAGACCTCTGTGGAAAAGGCCCATTCACAAAAGTGCATATGCTAGGGGAATAGGCGCAAAAATATATATGAATATATTGGTGAAAATAACGTATAAGTGCATAGTATTAGAGGAAATTTCTTGCAAAAAATGTGTACATTAGTCAAAACTGTATATTAGGAGAAACTCACACTAACAGGCTGAAGAATTTTCTTGAAGGTTTTGGGTTTGTTTGTTTTAATTAAAGAAAATGTAAATTGCTGCAGAAATGTGGAGGACCGCATTTAAGACTGGACAAATAAGAACTGAAATTGGCAGATCTGCCCATCCCTATTCTCAGAACACCACTTTGGCTGTATTTATGCATCCTTTTCACAGTCAACAAGAAAAAGGGATCAACACGACTGCAGAAATAGACGCAGGCTGCTCTCCAGCTAGAGACACACTCTGTAGCTGTGGCTTCAAATGTGAAACCCTCTTTGGGAATCAGTAGTCATGCTGGGAGGAGTAATTATTCTTCTGTACCCTTGTACCCCTTCCAAAGAACTGGTCTGTGTGGCTACTTATTTTTAAAAGATGTCTCCATGTGCACAGCGCTGGCAGAAGGAACAGAGAGAAGCACTGCTCATTAAGCCAACATTTGTGCCTGTGGTTTCCTAGGGAGACATATGTGGAGGCCTGATTCCTCGTGAATTTAGCCCTTAGCTGGATGGCAAACTGGTGCAACCTCAATAAGAAACTGCTGCGATCTGGAATAGCGATTCTTCTTCTTAATGGTCCCTCTGTATAATTTAGCTTTTTAGAAATAGGAGCTGAAAGCAGATGCACTTGTCCTGGTCTCCCCCAGCTGGGCTCCAACTTGTATCCAGAGAACAGGTTATGTTTGTGGAACCTCTTAGCAGAGGGGTAACAGATGCTTTGAGCCATGCTCAGGTGAGGCAAAGTGCCGTTCAGGCAAGGGGAGGCAAGGCAAGACCTTTTAGGACCCTGGACAGAGGAATGAAAAAGACCATTGCCATGTTCTGCCACCACTGACTCCTATTGTGTGGGGGTGATGGAAGCTGTTCTGGGAAAGAGTATTCCAGCAAAGCCATGTCTGGAAGGACTGGGGTGATGTTATGAATATTCTTCATTTTGACTGTCCTCCAGGCTTGAGAGGAACATGGCTGTGCCCTGTGCCAGCCCGCCCTCCAACCTGGGGAATTGTAGTTGACCTATCAGCCAGCTCTCTGGTCTGCGGCTGCTGTTGCTGAATGCCAGGTCGACTCTGAGTAAGACCTCCCTCATCTATGAGGAGGAGGCTGATCTGGAGGCTGAGTAGGCTGATCTGATGGTCTGTAGCACTGAGACCTGGGTGGGTGAGCAGGGTGGAGTTGGTCTCACCCAGATGTGCCCCAGGGTACTCGGTGCAGTATCAGGGCAGACTTTAGGGTTGGGAAGGAAGAGTTGCTGTGGTCTATAGATCTCTCTCTCTCTCTCTCTCTCTCTCTCTCACACACACACACACACACACACACACACACACACACACTGGGAGCCAGTGTGGTGTAGTGGTTTAGAGCGGTAGATTCATAATCTGGGGAACCGGGTTCGCCTCTCCGCTCTTCCACATGCAGCTGCTGGGTGACCTTGGGCTAGTCACACTTCTCTGAAGTCTCTCAGCCCCACTCACCTCACAGAGTGTTTGTTGTGGGGGAGGAAGGGAAAGGAGAATGTTAGCCGCTTTGAGACTCCTGAAGGGGAGTGATAAAGTGGGATATCAAATCCAAACTCTTCTTCTTCTTCTTCTCTCTCTCTCTCTCTCTTTCTCTCTTTCTTTCCAGGCTCTCTCTCCAGTCAAATGCAGTCAAACACTGCTGAGGGCACATCATGGAACCTAACTAGTGGCAGCGAAGGCAGCAAAGAAGGCATACTTTGCTGCCTCCATTGCATCCGTATTGTGCCATCTGGCAGAGTTTTACAGGACCTCTTGCAGTCTGGCCCAGAGGAGGTGGCAGAGCTGACCGTACGTAGCTCACTGTGATTTGTTTGCAAAGCATTTCAAGAACAAAGTAACTTGCACCCACTGGGATCTTGATTCCATTGTTCCAGCAGGTGAATCTGAAGAGGTGTCCAGAGCACCATCTAGTCCTGTTGTGCTGGATGAGTTTCAGTTCATAAGGCTTGAGGATGTGGACAAGGTGCTTGGATTGGTCAAGGATGTTAGTTTCTGTTATCACTGTGCAGCTGCGTGGAGTCACAGGACTCTGTTTACATTCCAGAGACCTTCAAGTCTCACGGGAAAGGGAGACGGGATGTGACGTTAGTGGTTTCCTGTTTCCTTTGTTCCTTTGTTTTCAGTTGCTCTCTGCTTCCATAGAGAGAGGATGTCTTTTCTGTTCTGCGTAGCTAGAAAATAAAACTCTTTACAATGTACTGTCTCATCCTTCCCTGTGCTGGGAACTCTGCTGATTGAAGAATGTGCCTTGGAGCCTTATCAAAGGCTCAGGTCATTAAACACGTCGGAGCGGGTTTCAAAGGCTTGGTCGAACGGAGTTCCGACAAAGACAACCACTTGTGCTAGGGACTCTCATCTCTCTGGTGGCTCCCTGTTTGCGGAATGCGCTCTCCAAGGAGGCTCACCTGGTGCCTTCATTACAAATCTTTAGCGCCAGGTGAAAACATTTCTCTATGACCAGGCCTTTGGCTGAATAACATTCTTTTTTAAAAAAAAGTTTTTATTAACAATTTCAACATAATAAATTATCAAAACATATCATATTCATTATTTTCCCCCTTCCCCCTTCAAACCTTCCCCCCCAAGACTTCCCTCAGCTCCTCTCTCTGATTTCTCAGCACATATTATTCTCTGCATGTTATAAAATTATACATATTCTTACATTATCTATCTACCATGTTATCAACCAATAAATTAGTGTATGTTTATTCAAAACCTGCCAAGGAGTCCAATTCATTTTGTTGTCTTTTTAGATATATTGTAAAAAGCTCCCATTCTTTCTTAAAGTCACAGTTGTCCTTGTCCCGCAATTTGTATGTCAATTTAGCCAGCTCTGCGTAGCTCATCAATTTTTCTTGCCACTGTTCTTTCGTTGGGATTTCCTCATTCTTCCATCCTTGTGCTATCAAGACTCTTGCCACTGTTGTAGCATACATAAATAAGTTCTTTATTTTTCTTGGCAGGTCTTGTCCTACAATCCCTAGCAGAAATGCTTCTGGTTGGTTTTTTTTTACAAATGTCATTTTTTTTACAAATGTCATTTTAAACATTTTTTTCAATTCATTATATATCATTTCCCATTTTTTTTAAACTTCTCTGCATTCCCACCACATATGATAAAAGGTTCCTTCTTTTTCTTTACATTTTCAACATGTGTTTGACCCGGTTTTGTACATTTTTGCTATCTGTACTGGTGTAATATACCATCCATACATCATTTTCATATAATTTTCTTTCAGAAGAGAACAATCTGTAAATTTCAGATTTACTTTCCAGAATTTCCCCTCAAATTGTATATTATGTCCTATATCCTCTGTCCATTTGATCATGACCGATTTGACCTCCTGGCTGAATAACATTCTTTGGTCTTGTTTGTGTTTGAGGAAGGGGAGTTATTGGTTTGTTCTTGATTTATTATATATTTTGTGTTCTCTTTTTGTATTTTTATGTTGTGAACTGCCCTGTGATATAATAATAATAATAATAATAATAATAATAATAATAATAATGTCGTACTTTGGATCCTGAACCCCTTGTGAGTTGAACTTTTTGGCTCCCAAACACCGCAAACCCGGACATGAGTGTTCTGGTTTGTGAACGTTCTTTGGAACCCGAACATCCAACGTGACTTTCAAAGCTTCCGATTGGCTGCAGGAGCTTCCTGCAGCCAATCGGAAGCTGCGCCTTGGTTTCCGAACATTTTGGAAGTCAAACGGACTTCTGGAACGGATTCCGTTCAGCTTCCGAGGTACCACTGAAATGGTTTATCCAAGCAATAGAGATTTCTGTTATGAAATCTCTATTTTATATAACCAGGAGATGCAGAGGGTAAGCACTCTTGCAGAAAATTGGCGGTATCAGTAAAGCGTTTCTATTTCTCACATGTTGAGAGATCAGGGAAAGTGTTACAAATTTTGCTTCTGAGACTCTCCTAATTTTGCCTCCAGGGAGAGAGGGGGGCAAAAACTATAAACAGACATGGGTCTCTTCCTTCTCCATTCTCTCATCTTTTGACCCATCCCTGCCTTGACGTCTCATATGTGGGGTTAGAAAAGGAGCCACAACTGAGTTTGTCGGATAAGAATGAAAAACCACCCACTGTCCAAAGGACAATGTGAAGCCATTTCTGCTAGTTGCTTTCTTTCAAGAGCATTAATTAGGAAAAAGAGAGAGTGCCATTTGGCACTATTATTAGTAATTATGAGATAACAAGCATTTCAGAGAAGGAATGAGCAGAAATGGATAAAGCGCGGCAGTTATATAGAATGTTACCATTGTGCAAGCAGGGAATAAAATCCAATTAATTAAGGCTCAAAGATATCTTCCAAATCGTTTTCAGAACTGGGCTCTCATCGTCCTAACCTACAACCCCATTTCCTGAGGAGCAATTCCATTAATGTTAATAATGCTACTTCGGAGTAAGTGAATTTTGGATTGCAGTCTAACAGCAAGGTCCTGGGACCAGCTGTGAAGTCAAATATGTGCTGAAAAGGGTACTAACCGTTGCATTTTTTGCTATTTATTTCCTTGCATCTCTTTTAAAGTTTTCTCCCCTTTCATATTTTTACCCAAGAGTTTATGCTAGCAACGTCACGTCTTCCCTGACATTTCAGAGACTCAAGGGGAGGTCTTGCTGACTGACTCTTTATCATTCATTCATCACAGACACAAGCAGCGCATGAAGATCTGATGCACGTTAGATGTGCTTTTGGGGGGGTGTTAATGGGGTAGTACTTCTGGGGGAACACACATGGTGTTGCTTCTGGGTTTGTTTGTCCACCTTTGGCCCCCAGCCTGGACTCGGCTCTCATTTGTGGCTCCAAAAACTGCCAGCATGCGACAGCAGCCACCCTGCTGCATATATTCATGAAAATGCATGTATTGGTGAAAAATAGTGTGCCAGAAATGCGTTGTAGCGGGGGAGATTGCTTTGCAAAAAGGTGTCTAGCAGGTAAAACCGCATACAAAAATGTGTGGATATGAGGATAAATGTGTGAAAATTAGGATAAATTCACACGAACATCCTGGTGAATTTTCATGAAGACTTAAAAAAATAAGTCACCAACTGATGTGGAAATTGTTACCATAAAGCACCAATGCTGCAGCAAGCAAAGGCTCTAGCAGCTCAGCCAGCTGCTTGTGGCTGGAAAGCCAGACAGGATGTTTGTGACTGTTGCCATGGGAACAAAGGGGCAGTCCATTCTGTACTGAGCACCGGATGTTAGCTCAGTGTGTGTGTGTGTCATATGACCCGTACTGGATGTACTTGGGAGGAGTTTTTCTTCTTGCTGTTGTTGAGTGCAGACATGATTCTCTGTACTGATGTAAGAGGCAGAAATAAATGATGTAAATAGTTTTCTGTCTGCTTCTTTCCCCTCCCTGGGGACACCAAAGGGGAGAGAGGAAGAACGGTGTGTTCCTCTCATACATCTGAGAAGAATCGCCGGACCTCGCCTGCTTATCAGCAGAGGTTGGGAGACGCGGGGAGGTCGACAGGAATATCTGCCGGTGCCTACGCTGTGGCACAATCCTCTGACCCAGGCAGAATTCCAACAGTGGCAGCCTTCGGATGGTTGCGATTCATCGGACATCTGCATGAGAGGCTGGTGGATTGTCCTCCTCTGCTCCAAGGAGGAAAAGTAGCGTCTGAGAACAGCCAGAGGCTCCACAGACAGCTGGTGGAAAGAAGAGGTGTTTTCCAAGCAACGGAGCTCAAGGTATGCTGCATTTCGGGCTAAAAGTGTGAACGCAGGAAGATTAATTCCCTGGTTCACGGAGCTGCATTTCAAAGAAAACAAAAGCTCCGGAGGAAGAGGCCTGCAGCTTGAAGGCTGAAGCCTGCATTCCACAAATTTTTGTGGTAGATAAGAAGTCCCATTGAAATGCATTGTTGCTAGGCAACGGAAAGTTGGAAAGTTACTGGCAAAGGGGCTGGACTGTGAGCCTGGGAAAGCGAAACAAAGCCACAGAATGTTTTGGCTACAAAGTTTACGAGCTCTTGGAAGGGACTTTTCAATAGCAGCCTGAGTTTAGCTGCCAGGTGCAAAGAGCGTAAACAGTTTGCAGTTTGCTGCGTGAGAAAGAAAAAAAACAGCTGTTGGATTTTGCAGCTTGTTTGGAGGCAAGAGAGGCTTGGCTTCAAGATGGATGCCAAGAAACGGGGAGGTTTGCCCTGCCCACCTCCCTTAACCAATGACAATTATTCATCTTGGTCTGTAAAGATGAAGGCTCTGCTGCAGAATCAGAGGCTTTTTGATGTAATTGAAAACCCCATCCCTGCAGCACCAACCAGAGGTTGGGAGTCACAGAATGTAAGGGCCAGGACTGCTATAATTCTGTGTGTCTCAGATGATCAGTTGGTGCATGTTCAGCATTTAGAAAATGCGAAAGAGGTATGGGACACGCTGCGTACAACGCATCAGAGAGATGCTGGTTCTTCAGCGTTGCTGTATTTTGAGAAATTGACCAATCTGAGACTTGCGCCTGATGGAGATGTTCAAGCGCACCTGACAGAAATGAAGTTTCTGCGTCAACAGATGGTGGAACGCAATTTTCGTCTTCAGGAGGAAGTGTTTTGCTTCATGATGATAAACAGCCTTAGCCGCACCTACAAGGTTGTTGCCAGTCAGCTTGGTTCCCTACCGGCCGCGCAGCTGACCGCGGAGAGAGTTTGTGCTGTGGTCCTGAATGAACACGACAGACTTGCTGCACTGGAAGAAAAAGACAGGGGGAGGGAAGAACAGAGTTCTAATTCCCCCACTGCTGATGCTACTGGGGAGCATGGTGTAGCATTGAGTGCTGTCCGATGCTACAATTGTGGACAGACTGGGCATCTACAGCGAAACTGTAAGAAGCCGCGCCAGTCAAGAGGAGCAAAGAGCAGCTCTACGAAGCCTCAGGCGTCAGGCAAAAGCCGTACCAAGTGCCAGGTGAAACCTGCAAAGGCTATGATGGCGAAAGGAACCACGCCAGATGTTGGGAACTCGTTCATAATTGACACGGGCGCAACGGTTCACATGTGCCCGCACAGAGGACTATTTTCGACGTTGAAGAAGCAAAGCTTCACTGTGAAACAGGCCAACGGTCAAGAGTTGGAAGCGACTGGAATTGGGACTGTGTATCTTGAGAGTCTGAACTTGACTATAAGCAATGTTTACCTGGTTCCAGAACTGAGATTTAATCTGCTGAGCGTGTCGCAGATTGCAAAGAAAGGACTGAAACTGTCCTATGATGCTAAAAGCTGCAAGATCTACAAAGATGGAGAACTGTTTCTTACTGCCAAAGAGAAAGATGGACTGTATTTGTTGACTTTTGATCAAAGTGATTACATGAAATGTAATTCTTCTGATTCTAACGAAATCTCTATTGCAGGTGTGACCAGTGTGAGCACCAGGAAGGTGACGAAGAAGGTCGACAGAGCATTTCAGCGGGTGTATGCTGATGTGATTGGTCCTCTAGAACCATCTAGAGGCAGTGCAAAGTATTACCTTTTGTGTGTGGATTGTTTCACTAATTATTCTTGGGTTTATATGATGGAGAAACCGCAAGAAACTTTAGAAAAGTTTCAGGAGTTTTGTGACAAGGTTAAAAGTATGCATGATGCTAACATTGATTGTCTTTTCACAGATGACAAACAAGTTTTTCTGTTACAGAAGTTTCAGAAGTTCCTGGATGGAAAAGGGATAGACCACAAAGTGGCAGTTTCGCAAGAAGCGTGGAACAGAGGGGTCTGTGTAAAAGTGAACAAAGAATTGCAAAAGGGGATGAATGCGCAATTGCTGAGTTCACATTTGCCACATGAATATTGGGCCGAATCGCTAGCGTCCTATCTTCATGTGTGGCTGAGAAAGGTCTCAACAGAGTTGGGATGTTCTCCTTTTGAGAAGCTGTTCAATAGAAAACCTTCTGTTGCCTATTTTAAGGTTTTCGGGTCTCATGTGAGAACAGAAGCTCCAGGTGGTGTAAAGAATGCCAGAGGCATTTTTGTGGGATATGAAAAGGGTCTCTACAGAGTAATTTTGTCTGAATCTGGTCAGGTGATTCTCACAAAGTTCCTAGAGAGTGCTCCAGAGCGAGAGCGGGTTGTAGAACAAACTTTTCCCACAGGAAACGATTCAGATGATGATGATGAGTTTGATCTTATTGAGTTCAGTAGTACTGATGATGACAGCGATAGCTCAGACAGCTCAGTTGTCACAGTCATTGAGAGGAAATCTCACATAATGACTAGACCCTCAGAAGAGGAGGATGAACCATTGATTAAGCTTAGTACTGGTTCTCCAGAGAGTTCAAAGGTTGAACCGGTGAGCACAGAGGATCAGAACCTCATACGCAGGTCTGAGAGAGCAACGAAGGGTGTACCACCCAAGAGATATTCAAAGGAGTTTGCTAACCTTGCATATGTTGCTATTGTAAACGACCAAGGACAGATTGAAGCTGTGTCTGAGTCGGAGACAAAGGCACAACAGAGAGTTGTTAACCGAGGTAATGCGAAGTCACACAACCAGAGAGGTACATTGGTTAAACCAGTGGCGGGTAGTTCCAAGGGTGGAACTGAAACAACAGGGGAATGTTATAAATATAACAACTGTTTGTTTTCTTCTCTGGATGACGCTTTGCTCGCGGCACACATTGATACTTTAGGGGGAGTATGTTACCATAAAGCACCAATGCTGCAGCAAGCAAAGGCTCTAGCAGCTCAGCCAGCTGCTTGTGGCTGGAAAGCCAGACAGGATGTTGGGAGGTTGGGAGACGCGGGGAGGTCGACAGGAATATCTGCCGGTGCCTACGCTGTGGCACAATCCTCTGACCCAGGCAGAATTCCAACAGAAATGTGGAAAAATGAGTAACCAAGAGAAGAAGAAGAAGAGTTTGGATTTGATATCCTGCTTTATTACTACCTGAAGGAGTCTCAAAGTGGCTAACATTCTCCTCCCCATTCCTCCCCCACAAGAAACACTCTGTGAGGTGAGTGAGGCTGAGAGACTTCAAAGAAGTGTGACTAGCCCAAGATCACCCAGCAGCTGCATGTGGAGAAGCAGGGAAGCAAACCCAGTTCACCAGATTACGAGTCTACCGCTCTTAACCACTACACCACACTGGCTCTCATTTGTGGTTCCAAAAACTGCCAGCATGTGACAGCAGCCACACTGCTGCATGTATTCATGAAAATGCATGTATTGGTGAAAAATAGCACACTGAAATTGACATATTTGCTCACCCCTAGTTCCAAGGGGCCAGAATGAGATGCTTAAAGCTAAAAAGCATCACCTTCTCTCCCCCCCCCCCCCGATTTAGGGGTTCACATGTTGTACAGGCTTGCAATCGTATTCAGGTTCCTTTTCTTCAGGTGCAGGCGTGATTTTCTGAATTGTGTTTTGGATGCCACTCTTTTGGTGCAAGGAAACTGTGATCCTGATTGTACTATTCCTACACAGCCTATTCTGACGCAAAGAGAAAACTCTGTGTCTTCCTCTCAGCTCCCTGAGACAGGAGACTCTTCAGTCTCACAAAGTCCCCTTCAAGTTCCCAGGTGTCACATGACGCTGGAGCGCTCCAAAGTTCACTGGGAGTCCAAGAGGAGATAAAGTGCAAACCACAGGCTGCAGAATGAAGCGTCTGCTTTTCTTCTACATTTTCTTACATCTCCTTGGTAAGTAAAAGATGGCGAGAGAAGCACCTAAGTCTGAAGGATGAGGGAGAAACCAGTCCACCCACACGCCCAACGTTTGTGATGAGCAATGGAACTATGAATCTGGTAGTTTTGTGAGTTATTTAAATTTCAAGCAGGGGGGGGAAATCACTTCCAGATGGACAAAGAGATAGCACTGGAGTGGCAATTTACATATCCAGAGCAGTGCAATTATGAAAGTTGGGTATTTTCTGAGTTTCTTGTTCTGTCTTCTATCCCTGAATTCCCGACACCCCACCCCCACCCCCTGAAGCGATGCACTGTAAAATGACTTCTGTTGAATATGCATGGCTATTTAGCATTCAAAGACCACAATTCCTTACTGCGGGAACCGAGTAAAGCAGAAGACAGAATATTTATAGAAATGGAAAACTGGAATCAAAACTGGACAGCAGCAGTCCATGCAAAATCAGCAGCAGTAGTAAATACTAGTACAAATAATAATGTAAACAGAAAACTTGATTAAAATCTAGCTCCTGGGGAAGAGGTTTTTAGAATATTTCTTTGAGCATCATTTTCCTTGTGAAAATTGCTTCCCCCTCCCCAGACTATTTTCCAAAACAATACACAAACTGTAACATGGCTATCTCAAATTCTGTTTTGCAGATCTCTAATGCAAACATGTGTCTGCTAGGGGGGAAATGTGAATATATTCATATAATTCACATATTTTTGAACATAGCACTACAAAAATGCACTCTGTTAGGGGAAATTGCATAGAAGAGATTGCTTATGATGCCCTAAAATGCTGATGAGTTTACATTGTTGTTGTTTAGTCGTGTCCGACTCTTCGTGACCCCATGGACCAGAGCATGCCAGGCACTCCTGTCTTCCACTGCCTCCCGCAGTTTGGTCAAACTCATGCTGGTAGCTTCGAGAACACTGTCCAACCATCTCGTCCTCTGTTGTCCCCTTCTCCTTGCGCCCTCAATCTTTCCCAACATCAGGGTCTTTTCTAGGGAGTCTTCTCTTCTCATCAGGTGGCCAAAGTATTGGAGCCTCAGCTTCAGGATCTGTCCTTCCAGTGAGCACTCAGGGCTGATTTCCTTCAGAATGGATAGGTTTGATCTTCTTGCAGTCCATGGGACTCTCAAGAGTCTCCTCCAGCACCATAATTCAAAAGCATCATTAGGACTTTTAAAAAAACAAAAAGCACTCACAAACTGATGTGGAAATGTAGCAATCTGAGAGAAACCAAAAGTGACAGATTTTGTCCTTCCCTGCCTCCAACAAATATGCTCATCAAATAAATATCAAAGGCCCTGAGAGTATGGAACGGCCATTGTTTGGAATCTACTCTGTTCTCTTAATCTCAAGCTGATTGTGAACCATAAAGACATCCCTTCTTACTCACAGCTGCCTCATTAGCCAAAAAGCACACAATTTCTGTTGCTTCCTTGCCTCGGACAGTCGAGGAATTAAAAAGACGAAGCAGGATAAGAAATTGTTCTAAGCTTTTATAGAATGTTCGCTCCGGAGTCAGATCTTTCATATTGGACACATCTAAGACAAACCCAGTAACCTTCCTAGAGCCTCGGAGCTTGGAATCCAACTAATTAAACTTCCACCATCGTTGGCCCACAGGGCACCATTTCTTCAGAAAAAGGCTTTATTATCGTGAGTCATGCTGCCGCCCTCTTATTCAGCCAGCAGCCTTCAGCTTGGTGTGACTTGGCCACTCACAACGCTTGCTAACTAACTCACAATCAATGGACCAAAGGCGCTTAAGCGCTGGGGGGGCTTCTCTGTCCAGCTTCAAGCAGTGCTTGGAAGTCATTTGCTCATTTTAGGCTCAGAGCAAGATTGGGGTGAGAGAAGGATTATTCAAAGGAATTGGAGTCCCCCCCCCCCCCGTTTTGTTTTGCTTGTTTCTGGCTAGAGCTTCCTGGCCGCTAATAAGCGATTTCTGGAGAAAGTCAGGTATATAGGGGATGCGAGGAACAGACTCTCTGTTCGTGCGTTCCTTTGCCACGTGTCTGTTCCCTACATACGGCCATTTGCCCCTACCCAGCCACCCCCAGCTTCTGCCCCCCAAGCTGGCTTCTTTGCTAGTTCTGAGGAAGGGAGGATGGGAACGGAAAATAATTGATGGTTGCTTAGCAACCACCAGGCATGGCCTACAACTTGCGAGGGACTGAGAAGTATATCTGGAGATGGGCAGGCAACACTTGCTCCCTCTAAAAAGGCACCCCCACCCCCAAAGATACACACACGCCTGCAAGAGAAACTGGCCTTGGCAGAGAAACTGGTAAAGCAGACTTTCCCAAACTAGGGATGGTCGAGGGAACAGGCAGAGCAGGATGCAGGAGAACCGTGACAGGGCTTCCTGATGTGGGCAGTTCAGACAAGCACACGTGCCCTCCTGAGTTTCGTGAGTGGGGTATTAAGGTGTGCTATTTAATTTTTTGCTATTTTCTTAATGGGGGGGTTGTAAAAATATGTTTAGGGGTGTGAAGAATTCAAATCTGCTCTTATTTTTGTGATTGCACAACATCTCCTTGAGTAAGAAGCACATAAACTGCTTTCAGAAAGCCAAAGAATTTTAATGTTGCCTTCTGAAAATGCCAGGTGACAGTAAACAAATAAACAAGCAAAATGAATATATAATATAACTGCAAGTACTCTGTAATCATTTTTCATGGTTTCTGAGCCATTTTACACGCATTTTACTCACCAAGCAAAACTAAATCGTATTAATTTAATAAAAATAGCATTGGAATTACCAAGTCAGGCTACAACTTCTTCTTCTTCTTCTTCTTCTTCTTCTTCTTCTTCTTCTTCTTCTTCTTCTGTCGTTTAGTCGTGTCCGACTCTTCGTGACCCCATGGACCAGAGCACGCCAGGCACTCCTGTCTTCCACTGCCTCCCGCAGTTTGGTCAAACTCATGCTGGTAGCTTCGAGAACAGTGTTCAACCGTCTTGTCCTCTGTCGTCCCCTTCTCCTTAGCACCCCTCATTTTTGGTAGTTGACAAATTCAACACGTCCTAGTGGGATATTGCCACTGCCGGCCATGCCCCCAGGCCCTGGAGAGGCCTCCTGGAAGTTGTACATGATTCGGCATGTATGAAAGGTGGCCTAAGTGTTTATTGGTACATGTGGGTACAGGTCCTCCATAGAATGGGAACCCATTATCATATTTATATCTCACCTTCCCCCCCTTATGGGACTCAAGGTATAAATGACCACTCCTAATGGCTCTGCACCTGGGAAAATACAAATACTGTGTAGGCTATCTTCCCCCTCCACCTTTTGTGGTGAATCAAAGCTTATGGGGCTTATGGCCTTCAAATGAGTGGGTCAGGGCCCAATGGTGACCTATAGTGGTCTCCAGCAGTAAGACCACCACCATATAAAAATATGGTGAAAAATTCAAAGGTGGGCTTTGAATCCGTGTCTGGGCTAAATATGGGTCCCTGTTTGTGGGCAGTTGATTTAGATGAGGAGACTGGTGTGCAGAAGATCTAAGCAGCCTCTCCTCCAACGCCACTACTTAAATGGAAGTGAAACTATTGAGGCAACTGTAATTTAAAGAACACATTACAGTTTTGGTTGTTTTTAAAGCAACATATCAGGAGATCTGATCATGGTTGTACCATGTGGTTTTGCTCACCCCCGTGACTTAAGAGAAATTCAGTACTTAGACTTACTTTTATAGACTCAAAAAGAAAATTTAAAAAGTAAGTGTGAAACTTGACGTGACATTCATGTGCCCAGGTTTCCCCTTCTAAAATAACAGCCGTTGGAGGGGGGAACCCCCTTGGAGGAGACCATTTAGAAGAAGAAAAACTTTACACGTCTTGAAACGTGTAACGCCTTTAACATTATATCTAGTAATTTAGTTTTAAGAGGAGCTCACCCCATTTTTGTTTAATCACAAGTATTACTATGAGTATTACTAGGGATGGGCGAATCGGTCAGTTTCATTTTCTCTCAGTTGCTCATTTTCCCAATCTTAAATTCAGTTCTCCACATTTCCACAGCACGGTTTACAGTATAAAGCCAGAAAAATACATAACACCATAACAAGCAAAACTATGCCACCACCACCCAACTTAAAAGGCCATAGATTGTTTAATTAATGCAATAATAATATAATAATAAATTTTTATTTATACCCCGCCCTTCCCGGTTCAGAAAACCAGGCTCAGGGCAGCTAACAACAAATTTAAAACACTTAATTGATACAACAAAAAACAGCATAAAATACAGTATAAAACGTGAATAACAATAAATTCAGAATTCAAAAATCAATTGGAGGGGGGAATCCATCCAATAAACATTAGATGATCACCAGGGCTAGCTGGCTAAATTAGTCCTATTTGGGCCAGTGAGGAGACCAGGGGAGAATTAGCTGTGGGATCCCAGAGAGGGTAATCTTCATAAAAAGGAGAGGGGGAGAGAAGGAAGGGGAATAAAAGATCAGGCTAAGTTCAAATTGAAAGCCAGGCGGAATAGCTCTGTCTTACAGGCCCTGCGGAAGGAAGTTAAATCCCAACGCCTGGGAGAAGAGGAGAATGCTTTTGCTTGGCACCTAGATATATGTACTGAAGGAGCCAGGCGAGTCTCCCTGGGGCGAGTGTCCCACCGGGGGGGAGGCACCACAGAAAAGGCCAATTCTCATGTTATTTATTATATTTTCATATACCACCTTTTCTCCCAAGAAGGTCAAGGTGTAACACGGTCCTCCTCCTCCCCATTTCATTCACACAACAACCCTGTGAGGTAGGTTAGGCTGAGAGATGACGGCTGGCCCAAGGAGACTGGCCCATAGCCCACCACTCTAGCCATCACACCACACTGCCTCTGTGTATCATTGGCTCTCGCGCCACCTACTGTCTAGGCTCCCTACCTTCTGTTCAACCACCAGCCATCACTGCAAGCAGTAATATATATATTGGGTTTGTTTCGAGGGGTTGCCGGTGGGGAAAGGCATGGAGTGGATGTCTCTGGCTCGCCATGTTTATTGTCGTGTCCAATGAGGGCAGGTTGGGCAGAAGAAGACACAGGGATCAGAAGGGAGTTTTTGAAGCTGCAGGCTGGAGGGGGCAGGAGGAAGTTCCACCAGAGCAAGGAGCTTAATTGTTGTTGTTTAGTCGTTTAGTCGTGTCCGACTCTTCGTGACCCCATGGATCAGAGAACGCCAGGCACTCCTGTCTTCCGCTGCCTCCCGCAGTTTGGTCAAACTCATGTTATTAGCTTCGAGAACACTATCCAACCATCTTTTCCTCTGTCGTCCCCTTCTCCTTGTGCCCTCCATCTTTCCCAACATCAGGGTCTTTTCCAAGGAGTTTTCTCTTCTCATGAAGTGGCCAAAGTATTGGAGCCTCAGCTTCAGGATCTGTCCTTCCAGTGAGCACTCAGGGCTGATTTCCTTAAGAATGGAGAGGTTTGATCTTCTTGCAGTCCATGGGACTCTCAAGAGTCTCCTCCAGCACCATAATTCCAAAGCATCCATTCTTTGGCAATCAGCCTTCTTTATGGTCCAGCTCTCACTTCCATACATCACTACTGGGAAAACCCTAGTTTTAACTATACGGACCTTTGTTGGCAAGGTGATGTCTCTGCTTTTTAAGATGCTCCTCAAAGCAAGCAACACATTATTTCAGCATCAGTCACACAGACAAAAAAAGGAAGATCACATCGTTTGCAAAATTCACCCTACTGGCCCTTAGTGTCACTCACCAATGCAAGAAGGAAGGCAAAGAAGATTCTCGGGCCATGGAGATGACTTAGGCCTCCTAATAAGACATAGCAAGCTCTCTGTGAAGAAGCAAGATACCCTTGGAGGTTTAGAGTAAAGCTCGTGGTGCTCCAATCAGGAGCACTCAGCGTTGTTGCTGGGAAACTGCTCGAAATGCATGTTAATACCACAGTCTAAAAGAGAAGGCTGTATGTGGCTGTACTTAAGCTACAGGTGTGATTTTTGGGTTTTGTCTGTCCACCCTAGACTCGCAGAGAACATGCCTAAAATCTGGAAGGGGCAGAAGTCCTGCCAGCATTTGTTATCTGTCATGTGTGCACACATACACACACTGCTTCAGGGGGAGGTAAATCCAGCAGAGACGGACATCTTGCCCAAATATGCTGGATTTTGCCTGTTCAGCAACTCCCTCACCCTCAAAGATGCTGCACCAACTGCCCTTCTGACAGTGATCACTGTAAACATCCTTTTTTGGTTTGGGATTTAAGCAACAGGACTCAGGATGCTTCCTCAAGCGTGGCTCTTCTGTGGCCACATTTTGCTTTGTAGATTTTCTTCAACATTTCTAAATAATGGCAGCTGACGATCCTTCGCCATGATGAGCACAAAGCACTTTCTTGGCTGCCCTCTTCTCAGTAGATTGGGAATGGCTTCAGGTGTGAAAGAGGACTGGACGGGGGCGGGGGTGGCGAGCAATTGCCATGCACCCCCTGTTTCTGCAGTTAACAGCTTGTTGCCTTTACCCCTCTGCCATTTCTGCTTTGGACGCTGCAGCGAAAGCAAGAACTGCCTGTCAATCTGTGTGCTGTAGTGCTTGCTGGAGTTTGCCAAAATATATGAAGCCATTCTCTGCCTAGAAATCGCCTGCAGACTCGGCTCTAGTCTTTTGTGAGCTGAACAGTAGAACATTGTGGGAACAGCAGGGCAATCTCTCTCTGGCAAACAGCTATAGTTCTGTGGTACAGTATAGCTCCTGGTTCCAATTCCCTACATTTTCACTCAGGGCTAGGAATTCACCTAAGCTTCCTGCTGTATATGAGGCTTATTTTGATCAGAATCAAGTATATACTTCTAGAGTTAACACTAAATTTGTTTTTTTCTGATAAATGAGCCACCGTAGTAGCTAGAGGGCCATGAAAATTTGTGTCCTGGGCTTTTTAGACTTGTCTACCCATGTGCTATCTGAAACCAAAGGGGCACATTTCAGATATGAAATATATTGGTATTATTTTCATTTCTCCTATCCCACTACCACTGTTAGCTTCTCCAGTGGTCTTGCTCCACAACAGTTCAACACACCTTTACAACATCTGTGCTTTGTTGTTGTTGTTGTTGTTTAGTCCTTTAGTCGTGTCCAACTCTTCGTGACCCCATGGACCAGAGCACGCCAGGCACTGCTTCCCGCAGTTTGGTCAGACTCATGTTTGTAGCTTGGAGAACACCGCCCAACCGTCTCGTCCTCTGTTGTCCCCTTCTCCTTGTGCCACCAATCTTTCCCAACATCAGGGTCTTTTCCAGGGAGTCTTCTCTTCTCATGAGGTGGCTAAAGTATCGCAGCCTCAGCTTCAGGATGTGTCCTTCCAGTGGGCACTCAGGGCTGATTTCCTTAAGAATGGATCTTCTTGCAGTCCATGGGACTCTCAAGAGTCTCCTCCAGCACCATAATTCAAAAGCATCAATTCTTCGGCCATCAGCCTTCTTTACCGACTCTCAAACTTTGAGGTTGTTGAAATATATACAAGAAAATAAATAAATCAATTTGACTCAAATCAATGTGACTCAAATTGGGTTTCTTAGATCCATTTTTAAAAAAAAGCAATGTGGAGTAAAGTTGCTTCTGGGCCCTCTCTGGGATTAGCTGAAGTTTCATTAGATTCATGGTAGATCTGCCTCTGGCTGAGAGAGACCCAAGCCTGAAGACCTGGAGAATTGCTGCCAGCCAGCAACATGTCTGCCTAACCAAGAAGCCATTTCTGCAACGCTTGTGTCCACACAGGCACAGCAGTCCCGGTCAAAGCTTATTGTTATTGGTGTTATGTACTGAAGTTCTCACCCTGGGCCAGCAGGGGGATACTGTAGATAGTTCAGGTCCACATATGCAAATAAGGGATCGAAAGTGATGTTCAGTGATTGGATAGTTACAGAAAATGGATACTGTTGCATTCTAGTAGAGCTCTATAAATTGTTACATTTACGTTGTACTGGAGCTCTATATAAGCAGGCTGGCTGAACCCTTCAGTTCAGTTCTGTTTTGGCCTGTGAATAAACAAGAGCTGTTTGAAGAATCGCTGTGTCGTCTGATATGTTCACCCACAACTTAACAATTACCTTCTGTGGTTTTTTGGTCATTCTCAGGGACTTCAAGCACAGTGTACAAACAATGGATTCCAGACACCAATTTTGAAAATGCCTCCAACTGGGATAAGGGCCGAACCCCGTGCGGCAACGATGTCGTCCTTTTTCGGAGCAGCGAGGTACCTGGTTTTGTTTCTTTAAAAAATACACACACACATAAAATTTACTGCGGCGAGTTTTTCTGGCAATTTGTGAAACCGTGTCCCTGCTTCTTCCAGGTTGTGTCAGTCTACGTCCAGTCATCCCACTCCTTGACAGACATGGTAAGTGCACCTGAAATCATGGCATGTAGAATCGAACGCAGGGCAGATGGGGCTTGTCTACCTGGGAAAGGAGCCCATCTAGGAGAAGGAAAACCCTGGTCCAAAACTCCGCTGCCTTTCAGGACATCTTTGGGAGAAGAGAAGGCCAAGGCGTAAGCCCTACACAAATGTAGAGTGGAGTCCCTAAGACGTTTCGGTGGCTCACTGTATGCCTTCTTTTGGCAACTGCTGCAGCCAAGCTGGTGCCAAATGTAAATAATAATAATAATAATAATAATAATAATAATAATAATAATAATAATAATATTTTTTTATTTATACCCCGCCCTTCCCGGTTCAAAAACCGGGCTAACAAATTTAAAACACTTAATTGATGCAACAAAAAACAGCATAAAATACAATATAAAACGTAATTAACAATAAATTCAGAATTCAAAGATCAATTTAAGGGGGGAAATCCATCCAATAAACATTAAATGATCACCAGGGCTAGCTGGCTAAATTAGTCCTATTTGGGCCAGCGAGGAGACCAGGGGAGAAATAGCTGTGGGATCCCAGAGCAGGTAATCTTCATAAAAAGGGGAGGGGGAGGGAAGGAAGGGGAAGAAAAGATCAGGCTAAGTTCAGATTGAAAGCCAGGTGGAATAGCTCTGTCTTACAGGCCCTGTGGAAGGAAGTTAAATCCTGCAGGGCCCTGGTCTCATGGGACAGAGCATTCCACCAGGTCGGAGCCATCACTGAGAAGGCCCTGGCCCTGGTGGAGGATAATCTGACTTCCTTCGGGCCCAGCACCTCTAAACTATGATTATTCATGGACCTTAAGGTCCTCTGCGAGGCAGACCAGGAGAGGCAGTCTTGTAAATACGAAGGCCCTAAGCCCTGCTTTCCTTTGGACCCAGTCAGAGAGGCCAAGACGGTTTTTTTTGTCAACTGGGCAGCCCAGGACCTCCATGCACACTGCCAGGGAGGTAGGTCACTTCAGTGCTGCTAACACTGAGGTTCTGACTTCACCCCCAGAAGCGCACTCCATTGTTGGTTGAGCCAGATGGATGAAAACAAATCTCAAACACAGTAAGAAACAGGGTAAAGAGTGGGATGCAGGGATTATCTGAGGGAGGGGTGCATTAGGAGCTGAGGGGGCAGCAGGGGTCACTAAGAGGGAAGTGGGTATGAGGAGGGTGCTGGAGGCAGGGCCATCAACAGCTTATTTACAATTGACCAGGCTAGAGCTCAGAGCAAAACACCTTCCTCGTTTCATATTTAAAGTTTTGCTGCTTGTATGTATTTACCGTTCTGGGTCATCACCAGTCACAGGAGAAGCAATTATTGGCAATAGCTACTAATTTTCTTATAAGTTAGTTACCTGCGAGAGGTGAAGTTTTATGCAATCTGTGGTAAGTAGTTCTACATAAATACTTTATGTTATAAATTTCCTTCAGCCTCATGTTTTTGTTACTAAGAACGCATAAACATATTTTTCATGCAACATTCTTTGCTGAATTTTATTGCATTATTATCTTCCTTGGTGGGTCGTGCAAGCCGCTATCCTGAATAATGTTTTTTATAGGGTGGGGAGCCCTGGGGATGAGCTTATGGAACCAAGGGGATGGTGAACTGAAAAAGTTTGAGAACCACTGAGTTAGATGAACTAGCTTGTTGACTATGTTGGAGTAGGACTAGGGGTCCATTTTTCTGTAGATTCTTATTTTATTGTATTAGCTGCAAGTTTTGCCATGTTGGGGGTATTGAAACAACAACAAAATCAACTTTACAACCGTTTGTTGGATGACATTGATGTCTAGTTTTATAAGAAAGGTATTTTTAAAAAGTAATTCGCATTCACCCTTTAAAAACCACCTTGTTGTTGTTGTTTAGTCGTTTAGTCGTGTCCGACTCTTCGTGACCCCATGGACCAGAGCATGCCAGGCACTTCTGTCTTCCACTGCCTCCCACAGTTTGGTCAAACTCATGCTGGTAGCTTCGAGAACACTGTCCAGCCATCTCGTCCTCTGCCGTCCCCTTCTCCTTGTGCCCTCCATCTTTCCCAACATCAGGGTCTATTCCAGGGAGTCTTCTCTTCTCATGAGGTGGCCAAAGTATTGGAGCCTCAGCTTCAGGATCTGTCCTTCCAGTGAGCACTCAGGACTGATTTCCTTCAGAATGGATAGGTTTGATCTTCTTGCAGTCCATGGGACTCTCAAGAGTCTCCTCCAGCACCATAATTCCAAAGCATCAATTCTTCGGCGATCAGCCTTCTTTATGGTCCAGCTCTCACTTCCATACATCACTACTGGGAAAACCATGGCTTTAACTATACGGAGCTGCCATCAAATAAATTTAATTCTGGTCCGGGAGTGATGTTTTTATAGCATTCATGCACGAATGTCAGTTTTTATAATGTAACAAGAAAGCAGGCTAAATACTAAAGCACCGGCTTTGAAGCTTTCTACACTCACATTAATTTGTTTGCTAATGGACCCCTTTGTCTCTGATGCCGGGCTTTGTGGCTCACAGTTTGCACTGTGCTGTAATGTTGAGCCATCTACAAAGATATACAATAACTGAAATGTGGAGAGTTGGGAAAGGCTGTGGCTCAGTGATAGAACTTCTGCTTTGCATGTGAAAGGTCCTAGTTTGATTCCCAACATCTCCAGGTAGAATATTTGTACTCTTAAAATTTATATCCTGCTGTTCTGCCAGTGCAGAACTCAAGGCAGCTCACAGCATAAAATAAAACAGATACAATAACAACAAACCACAATATAGAAAACCTCACGATTAAATAAATAACCCTGCTGGAAACAGCACTGGAAACACTCACTATTTAAAAGCATGCACACACACACACACACACACACACACACCCTCAGAAGACCCTGCTACTACGACAGCCAGTTCATAGCCTAAGGCCTATAAGAGTAACTATTTTGCCTGCCTGTGAAAGGAAAGCGGGGGGGGGGGGGGGAGCATACCCTCTCGTGGAAGGGAGTTCCAAAATCTAGGAGCAGCCACCAAGAAGGCCCCTTCTGCTGTCCTCACCAAACTCGCCGGTGAAGGTGGTGGAACTGAGAAAAAGGCCTCTCCAGAAGATCTCAAAGCCCAGGCAGGTTCATTCAATGAGATACAGTCCTTTGTTTCTCCTAAACTGCCATCTCTTTCTCAGACACTCAAACCTTAGCTGGAGAAAGCCATGGCCCTATCCAAGCTCTGATGGGCCTCTCGTTCAAAACACAAGAGAGACTCCCTGCTACCAGGAGACCATTGCCTAACCATGAGCTCCCACTGATAAACAACAACAAACCTCCCAGACTGCTAGCCAGCAGTCCAGCCAAGAAAGAAAGAAGGCCACCCATCAGCCATAACATTATAGCTGCCCTCCCTTGTCTTTCTTTTCAGTCTATGCTATCTCTGCAGGAGCCCAAAGCATCCAGTTGCAACGATGCAACTAGGGTTGTCATATCCGGAATACTGCAGTTGGCAGCAGTGTCCAGGCAGAAATCGGGACAATGTCCAGGAAAATACAGGCGTATGGCAGCCCATGTCGGCAGTGCTGTTTTTGCTGCTTTTCCATAAAAAAAAAGCTCAAAAACAGCATTTGCCCAAAAAGCTCACCAGCTTTTCTGTCCAGATTTTCATTGTTTGAAATATGGCAACCCTGGATGCCACTGACTGAGCAGAGCATGTTTTCGGGCATGTTCTGGAGGGAACAATTCCACATTTGTGAATCGCTACGTGAGTGAGTGGTTTTCTCCTCCATTCTTCTGTATTTTGTTGCTTCATCCAGGCGCCCGAGCAAGAGAGCATCTCGCAAGGATGGGGCTATACTCTGAGATGCCGTTTCCCATCCAAGAATATCATTTTTTACTCCCATGCTCGGCCGTTCTCAGAGCACTTAAATAGCCAAGTGAGCACACAGAGATGAAGCAAAACTACTTTGCAGCAAGTAGCCCTTTGTTGCTGCTGTAAACAACGATTGTGTCAAAATATACGCCTTCTAATTCTCCCCGCCCTTCTGCTTCCAACAGCGCTTGTTCTGGGAAATGGCAACTGAGGTTGCTACGGTGATTTGATTTTTCTCAGCCACTGACTTACCAGCCATTATCTAGCTGAATTCGGGAGAGTTTGTATTCTGCAGTGGCACAGGACAAAATGAAAGGGCTGTCTTGCCCATGCAGGATTCTTCCCACCCGCCCTGGATGTCGGCCCAGCTCTAGGTCCTACCTCCATTGCAAGAGCAGTTGGTGGGGACACATGACAGGGTCTTGTCAGCTGCTGCACCCAGGCTGTCGTCCTTTCCACCCTGGGAGACCCAGTTGGCGGTGGAAGCTGGTCTATCGCATACGCACCAAGTGTCCCGATTTTCCAAGGACAGTCCTGGAAATTATGAAAGCCATCCCAGCTTCTGATTTGATCCCAGAATTTTCCTGTTTCCCCCGCCAGTGCTACTGCTGCTGAGCTTAGGGGGAGGATGTTTATCCTGAGTGGCATTGGGTTACCTCTCCACAACTGCTGCTCCCAGCCTCCTCCTCTGGGCATCTCGTAGCGGCTACTGGAGAGTAGGCAAGGAGGAGGAGATGCTGTACCTGCTGAAACCCAGCCTTGAGTGAGGTGCCGGCTCTGAGGTGCAGGCAGAGGGCTGCCCTGGGCAGGAAGAAAGGGGAAATGGAGCAGAGCACAAGGGGCCTTATTTTTTTTTTAATGCTTTGTGCATCCATGTCTAATCTTGCCCCTTTCTCAAATTTATTTATTGGTGTGTGGCTTTGTCAGAGACTGGTCTGAGGGGGACTGGACTGAGGAGGGATGGTGGAGACTGGCCCACCCTCCTCTTGAACCTTCCAGAGAAGAGGAAGACAATATTGATTTACAGCAGTGGTTAGAGGAAGGTCACAGCCCAGAGACAGGTGAACAGAAGAGTTGGGAGAAGAGGAGGGGGAGACAGAGACAGAGAGCAGCCAGCTGACACGTTGTCACAGGAAAGCATTCCCAATTCCCCTTCTCCCAGAACCCGGCATGCATTGAAAGTGCAAGAGCAAAGAACTCAGAGACAAATAGCCCCTGGTGGCCGGGGGGAAAGTGTTGTTGCTAGGAAGGGAGGGGGGAGGAGTTCAGTAGGAGCAACGCCATTATCCGATCAGCTGCCTTTCCGTCTCTCTGTGTGAATCTTGAACAAATACATTGGCAAGAACGTCTTGTTTTTCCCATTTCTGGCATCCAGCCATGAGGGAGGGGGATTTCCTTGAAGTCTGACAGTACTGTAAGTCTACCAAAGAATAAAATAAAATAAAATCAGGCTTAAGAGGATTTCTCAGGACAGTGGAGGGCATGTGTGCCGTGTCCCATTGGTATTGTGGTAGTGACAAACATATTCTGATTGGAAATGCTCTGCTGAGGGGGGGGCGGACAAAAAAATGGAGGGCCGAGGAGGGTCAGTCGGTGGGGAGTAAATAATGTCCCTTCCGCCTGCCCTCAGCCAGTCTGCCCCGCACTTGCTTGCCTATCAATGGCTACAAGCCTTGTGGAGCCAGCGTGGTGTAGTGGTTAAGAGCGGTGGACTCGTAATCTGGTGAACCAGGTTCGCTTCCCCGCTCCTCCACATGCAGCTGCTGGGTGACCTTGGGCCAGTCACACTTCTTTGAAGTCTCTCAGCCTCACTTACCTCACAGAGTGTTTGTTGTGGGGGAGGAAGGGAAAGGAGATTGTTAGCTGCTTTGAGACTCCTTAGAGTAGTGATAAAGCGGGATATCTTCTTCTTGATGGCTATGCCCGGCCTCTGTAGCTGGAGGCAGCCTTGCTTCTGAATATTTGCTTGTGGGTTACCCACTGGCATCTCCCTGGTCGCTGTGAGAACAGGAGACTGGACTGGATGGGCCATCGGTCTGGCCCAGCAGGATTGGCTGTCGATGTGTTTGGAAGTTCTAAGGATCCATTGTGTGGTATATGATGAGCTCCTTCCTAGTGTCTGCCACAAATCTGCTCCAAAATACCTCTTTGCATCTTCCAGCAGAGCCTTGCGCAAGTTGAAAATGATTTCTCTTTCTGGGAAGGCGGGCTGCTCAGTCTCTTTCTTGGAAGTCTGGGTCATACCTAAATCACCGCCTCCCTAATTTATTACATATACCTTTTCTCCAAGGTGTTCGGTGTACTAAACTTAGTCCCTTCCATGCCATCGGCTGGATAGCTCAGCTGGTTAGGGCGTGGTGCTGGTAACGCCAAGGCTGCAGGTTCGATCCCCGTAAGGGATCAGTTGATCCTCAGGGTCCCTTCCAACTCTATGATCCACACTTTTTCCTCGCAACAACCCTGTAGGCTAGGCTGACTGGCCCAAGTTCACCTAGTGTGCTTAACGGCTGAGTGGGGATCAGAATCCTGCTCCCCCCTAGTCTATCAAATACTCTAACCATTAGTGCACACTCCCCTTTGTTTTTCTCCCCTTTCCTAATGTCCACTGACAGGAAGCAGACAGAACTAAGCCGAAATAATACAGGAAAATTGTGTGGGGGAAGAGGGTCACTTGGCTTTTAGTCATTATGGGGTGTGTGTGTGTGGTTTTGCCTCTGTTCAAATAGCCACTATAATTTTATGTGCCATAATTTATCCAAGCTGCTTAAACTGCTAATTACTTGGATGTTTTAATAAGACAGCATGCTGTGTTTAACTGGTCTATAAACACCCACATGAGGAATTTTGTATCTCCCTGTGTATGCACTAAAAAAAAAAAAAAAGCATGTGGAATGTTAGCAGACAGGAAATGGACAGGTGGAATATTTGGAAATATTGGCCTTATTATAACGTTAAAGCTGAACAGTTCCAATTCCCGCAGAAGGTTTATGGCTTAATGGTTTGTGGTTATTTCTGGCAAAGCACTTCCCATTCAAAAAGAACTGCAAAGTATCTGTTTAGGAAAGTGTTGGAAATATAGAGAGCTGCCTTATGCAGAATCAGACCAGTGCTCTGTTTAGCTCAGTACAGTGGACCCTTGATTTGCGAACGCGGCAAACCCAGAAGTTCTGGGTTTGCCGCTCATGCATGCGCAGAAGCACTCTGCGGCTCTGCGCACGTGCGCAGAAGCGGTCCTCCGGTTACGAAATCTTTGGGATACGGCCAGGCCTCTGGAACGGATCCTGTTCGTAACCGGAGGTACCACTGTATTGTCAACACTGACTGGCAGCCGCTGTTCAGGGTTTTAGGTATGGAACCAAATAACCCAGCCTGAAGCCCTGGAGAGCCACTGCCAGCCTGTGTAGGCAATATTGAGAGAGATGGAGCAATAGTCTCACTCAGTATAAGGGTGTGTCGTGTGTCCTCCAGTGAATCTTAACAGTTTGGAGAATCGGGTCCAAACAGATGCAATTCAGTAGAGACAAATGTAAGGTTCTACGCTTTATATGTCCAGCTGTCCTTTGTCAACAACCAATTGTCGCTGTTTTTTGTGTTCAATATATGCTACATGGTAATTTGCAACCAGTCCATGCAGAACGTAGGCACCCTATATATAGAAGTGAGCAAACCAGTGATAATTTAGGGAGCAGGCTAGCAGGCGGGGCCCATGACTTACATCATAGGTGCCTACACAACACAAAACCCTGTTGCTGTATGTAGGTTTTATTTTATTTGTTTTTTATCTTATACTTTGGAAATGTACATCCAGTTTTTTTCCTTTAATTTTTTTGGGGGGGCCCAAGAGAGTGGGGCCCTAAGCTATAGCTTGTTTAGCTTATACATAAATCCGGCACTGACTCAAATGCTCACAAGGGTTCCGAAAGGGTTTTTTCTCCCTGATGGAATGGGTGAGCTCATTCAGACAACCTGATTATTCAACGTTCATACTGAATTGCTTGTGCAACACTTACGTAGAGATTAGAAAACCTCCAGCCTTTATTGGACATCTGTTCTAATCTGCTTGCTGGAGGGTTATACGACAATGAGCATTCACCCTGATTGCATCCTGATTTGCTTTCACAGTGGATGTGCATTTTCCTCTTAACTGGTCATCCCATGTGTTGTAGTGCAATTCCCCATGATTTCCATAACCTTAGAAAGTCCTTTAAAAGAAAAGGGAAAAAAAAAAGAAAAGATGATTTGTTGTGCCAGAATGCACAAACCTAAATTTCCAGTATCAGTTCTCAACCTGGGATTCTGGCACTTATAGTTCCATTTCTAGAAGGGAAAGATGATCTCGTGGGACGTAGGCAGTGCCCACTGCCAGCACCTGCTCCAAGATAAGCTTTTAGGCCTTGGTATGGCGACAACAGGACACGGGTGGCGCTGTGGGTTAAACCACAGAGACTAGGGCTTGCCGATCAGAAGGTCGGCGCTTCAAATCCCGCAACGGGGTGAGCTCCCGTTACTTGGTCCCTGCTCCTGCCAACTTAGCAGTTCGAAAGCATGTCAAAGTGCAAGTAGATAAATAGGTACCACTCCGGCGGGAAGGTAAACGGCGTTTCTGTGTGCTGCTCTGGTTCGCCAGAAGCAGCTGAGTCCTGCTGGCCACATGACCCGGAAGCTGTATGCCGGCTCCCTCGGCCAATAAAGCGAGATGAGCGCCGCAACCCCAGAGTCCCTCACGACTGGACCTAATGGTCAGGGGTCCCTTTACCTTACTATGGCGACAGCAGAGGGTGCTTGCCCTTTGATCTTTCTGTGAGCATTTGAATCGAATGCACATTCATGCCTTTGTGAGCATTTGATTGGAATTCTTGCTAGTACTCTGCAACTATGGAGCAAGCAGCAGAATGCTTATTCACCCCCATGTCTGGGTAAGTGTGGCTTGGATTTCAGCCTTAATCGGGCCTCATTAAAAATAATAATAATACTATTTTGAATTATAAGTGCTTTGTATTTTATCTTTAAACCATGCTGAGAGCAAGCGCCATCTGAAAATATCCCCCCTTCCCTTTCCCACTGCAGAGACTGCCTCTCCTAAGGTGATCCTAACTGCAGCTCATGCAAACCTTGTCTAAAAGCAAATAATCCTTTTTCCCCTTCCGAACTACTGTTTTTATGCTCGCATGCAAATTGATGCAGACATAATAGATAGAATAATTGGCTAAGGCTCATTCAATTAAAGACTTCTTTAACCGATTGCTTTTATCAGACTTAGGAGAAGGAAACATGGACCATGATAATGGGAGTGTTTCGTGTTTTTGCATCGAAGTCTCTATTTAGGGATCGTTAACTGGTCTCAGCTCCCCCCCCCCTTCACTTCTGCTTACACTGGCTGCAACAGCAGATTTCATAAAGCTTGATGCCATGAGAAGCACACCCGTCAGGGCACACCTCTGGGGCAGATGGCAGGCAGGAGCCCTATCTGGAGATGCCACAAGAAGAGGCTAGTGACCAGGGGTCAGCAAACCTTTTCAGCAGGGGGCCGGTCCACTGTCCCTCAGACCATGTGGGGGGCCGGATTATATTTTGGAAAAAATATATGAATGAATTCCTATGCCCCACAAATAACCCAAAGATGCATTTTAAATAAAAGGACACATTCTACTCATGTAAAAACACGCTGATTCTCGGACCGTCCATGGGCCAGATTTAGAAGGCGATTGGGCTGCATCCGGCCCCCAGGCCTTAGTTTGCCTACCCATTGCCTACCCATAAGGGCAAATACAGGTGAAACTCGGAAAATTATTTCAGTAATTCAACTTAAAAGGTGAAACTAATATATGAGATAGACTCATGACATGTAAAGCGAGCTATGTCAAGCCTTTATTTGTTATAATTGTGATGATCATGGCGTACAGCTGATGAAAACCCCAAATTAACAATCTCAGAAAATTAGAATATTAAATGAAATCAGCAAAACAAGGACTGCAAATAGAGTGATATTGGACCTCTGAGAAGTAGAAGCATGCACATGTACTCAGTACTTGGTTTGGGCCCCTTTTCAAGAATTACTGCCTCAATGCGGTGTGGCATGGATGCTATCAGCCTGTGGCACTGCTGAGGTGTTATGGAAGACCAGGAAGCTTCAATAGTAGCCTTCAGCTCTTCTGCATTGCTCGGTCTCATGTCTCTCATCTTTCTCTTGGCAATGCCCCATAGATTCTCTATGGGGTTCAGGTCAGGTGAGTTTGCTGGCCAATCAAGCACAGTAATCCCATGGGCATTGAACCAGGTTTTGGTATTTTGGCAGTGTGGGCAGGTGCCAAAGTCCTGCTGGAAAATGAAGTCAGCATCCCCATAAAGCTTGTCTGTAGAAGGAAGCATGAAGTGCTCCAAAATCTCCTAGTAGACAGCTGCGTTGATCCTGGACTTAATGAAGCACTGAGGACCAACACCAGCTGATGACATGGCTCCCCAAATCTCTTTTCTGATGAGAGCAGCTTTTGTATCTCATTTGGAAACCAAGGACCCAGAGTCTGGAGGAAGAATGGGGAGGCACACAATGCCAGATGCTTGAAGTCCAGTGTGAAGTTTCCACAGTCTGTGCTGATTTGGAGCACTTGATGCTGCTACTGAAGCATCCTGAGTACATATGCATGCTTCTACTTCTCAGAGGTCCAATATTGCTCTATTTGCAATCCTTGTTTTGCTGATTTCATTTAATATTCTGATTTTCTGAGATTGTTAATTTGGGTGCTGTATGGTGTGGTCCCATCAGCCTCTGTTTACTCTCAGGTAGCCCCCACCTGCCTACCTTCTTACCTGAACGCAGTCCAGAGGGCGGCACCACCTGTCTGCTTCCTTTTCCTTAGCCTCGGTGTTCTCCTTGTTTAACTCAGTGGAGAAGCGACTGGGGATGAAACGAGAATTAGCTGGATCTGCTGCAACTGCTTCCACCTCTTCCCACTCCAATAGAAACTGGCCAGTTCTGCATTAAATTTGGGAGCTTCTGCATGGAAAACTCTGCCACTGAGCTGCAAAGTCGAGGGCCACTCTGAGCTGCAAAGTCGAGGGCCTTTGCCAAAGTCGAGGGCCACTCTGCAGAACGAACAGGAGTGCCCCCAAATTGAGCAGGGCTAGCTAACAAACCTTGTAAAATAATCCATGCGGGTCGTCTAAACAGTCTCCTCACCCCGCCCCCAAAAGCTGATTAAATCCAGAGTCTAAAACTACCTCAATGCACTGTCGCTGCCATGAGGCACTAGGTTTAAACTAACCATTGATTCAATTTAAGAGTGATATTATAAGCTGGAAGATGATCTGGAAACCAAATCTTATGAGGTGCGATTGAGGGAGCTGGAGTATGTTTAGCCTGGAGAAGAAAAGACTGAGAGAAGATATTTCCAAAGCCAGTGCTGGATTTACGTATAAGCAATCTTGGGCGCCCCAAAAAAATTTAAAGGAAAAACAACAACCTGGATGTACATTTCCAAAATATAAGATAAAAAACAAATAAAATAAAACCTACATACAGCAACAGTGTTTTGTGTTGTGTAGGCTCCTGTTTGTGATGTGCAAATGGCTTTAGATACCTGTTAGGTCCATAAATTACCATATAGCATATATTCAACACAATAAAACAGTGACAATTGGTTGTTGACAAGGGACAGCTGGACATATAAAGGGCTCCATTACCTTCAGTAGCTTAGGGCCTCATCAAACCTAGAGCCAGTATGTAGTGGTTAAGAGCGACAGTCTCGTAATCTTGTGAACTGGGTTCGCGTCTCCGCTCCTCCACATGCAGCTGCTGGGTGACCTTGGGCCAGTCACACTTCTCTGAAGTCTCTCAGCCCCACTCACCTCACAGAGTGTTTGTTGTGGGGGACGAAGGGAAAGGAGATTGTTAGCAGCTTGGAGACTCCTTCAGGTAGTGATAAAGCGGGATATCAAATCCAGACTCCTCCTCCTCCTCTTCTTTTTCTTCTTCTAAATCTGGCCTTGTCCAAAGGGCTGTCACATTAAGATGGAGCAAGCTTGTTTTCTGCTGCTAAAGGGGTAGGACCTGAACCGATGGATTCAAATTGCAAGACAAGAGATTCCAAACTAAACATTAGGAGGAACTTTCTTATGGCAAGAGCTGTTCAGCAGTGGAATGAGCTCCCTCAGAAGGCAGTGGACTGTCTTGTCATGGGAGGTTTTTGAATGGAAGTTGGGTGGTCGTCTGTCAGGGGTTCTTTAGTTGTTATTCCCCAATGGCCGGGGGTTGGACTAGATGACTCTTGTGGCCCCTCCCAACCCTACAAGTCTTTGTTTCTATGATTCAAAAATCCTGGTCCCCAATGTGGCCAGGGGCAGCTCCTGATATCATAGACTCATAGAGTAGAATTTGTAGACTTGGAAGTGACTCCAAGGGTCAAAAATACAATTTTTAAAAAATCAAATGTGGACATTTGTATTCCAATGCCTCCATGCATATGATTTTGTTAAAAGGCGGCTTGGATGAAGCCCACAAGAATGTGTGTTGGGTGACTTTTCCCGTGGTATTTCCCCCCTCTCATTTGCTCATCTGTCATGGGTACTTTAGCTGAGATTCCAGCATCGCAGTGGGTTGGGACTAGATCGCTGTTTTGCACCCTTGGGATCTCCGGCTGTTTTCGGACTACAACTCCCATCATCCCTAGCTAGCAAGACCAGTGATTGTTGGGGATGATGGGAATTGTAGTCCGGAGACCCAGGGTTGGGAGCTGGAGACCCAGGGTTGGGAAACAATGGACCAGGTTACCCTTCCAACTTTACGATTCCAGGGTTTTGTACTTGGCCTTATGCCAAATTCCTATAACAAGAGACCAAGGCAACTTCATCAGGTTATTTAGTTGCTGTCAGGCGAAGTGTGCTGGGCCCGGGGGTAACCCAAGCAGCACCATCCAGGTCCGGTCCCGAATCCAAGGGTTTCGCGAGGAGTCAGTCCGACAGGGCCAAGGCAGGACACAAGGCAGGGTCAGGCACAGGGTCTCAGGCAGGTTCTAGCAATGTTGCTCCCACAACCTGGGGTGGGGTCCGACAGGCTTTTATCTCTGTCGGGCTAACGCCTGGTCCTGATCCCCCGGTGACTCACCTCCCTGTCTCGCCCGAAGGCGAGCACTCCTCCTACGATTACTCAGGTCTCTCCATCTCTCAGACCTTAGTCTCTGCAGCTTGGGAGATGTCAGTGGGTTACTAGACCCAGAGGCCGCCTCAGCCTCTCCTGACCCAATTGGTAGTGGAGCAGCTGTAAGTGATTGCCCAGCTGGAGGCAACGAGGTAATCCCCGCTTCTGGAGCCAGGGCAGGCTCAGGCCCCTGACTCGGCCCTGCTGGTGCTTGTTGCAGAGGAACCTGTGCAGACTGGGGCTCTTCAGAATCAGGCCCCAGACTTGGTTCAGATGCCGCCTGAGGCAAAGGATTCGGTGCGGACTGAGACTCCTCTGGTTCCAAGTCCGAGCCCGAGTCCCAGGCCATCACACGAAGGGAACAGAGACCTGCATTTATCGCACTAGAATCCTCCAAACCAGAAATCTTTCAAGGGTATAGTCAGATTTTGGGAGGAGGGGAGAGAATCAGGGCTCTGTTTTGAAGTCTCCTCAGTGCCGAGTCTCCCTCGTGCTCCTTTTAAAAATCTTGGCATGTTCGCGCAACGCACATAATTCCGTACGCCTCCCACACTTTCCTGTATTAATCTCGCTCCCGTTTTAACAGTGGCCCATAAACCAGCTGCAAGTGGAAATCTAATAGGAACCGTGATGGAGGAACAGGCTGCCAGAACTTGCTTCCCACCTGACTGGTTCACCCCTCACATTTTCAAGGAGGGGGCCTGGCATTAAACATTTAAACGGCCCTGGTAATTCTGTCCTCTCCTGCAGGGCTTCCTTTTAGAGCTCAAATCCTGTGAGGATTCCAAGTACCTACAGCTCCCCAATCGAACCTAATTTCTGAAACAGGCACAGAGGAGACAATGAGAGCAGCATTAGCCACCCCCAACCCATTTATTTTTTTAAGTGTTAAAGGAATAGGGCAGGCCAGGAGCAGGGGAGAGCGAAAGAAGCCATTCTTGAAAACCCACACTTCTCTGAATTTTGCAATGCAAGTTCTCCAGCTCAAGTAATGCGTACAAAAATGCATGTGCTAGGATAAGGTCTGCATTTTTTTAAAAAAAGGTATATATTCTTGAAAATAGCATACAAACACTGCATTATATTAGAGAGCATTACTTTGCAAAAAAAGGGGGGGAGGTGTATATTAAGCCAAATTGCATACAAAAACATGTATACGTATGAGCAGAAATCCGGAAAGAAATGCAAATGCAGGGATTCCAAACTGTGGTCCGTGAGCTTCATCCAGGTGGTTTGCAGCATGTCTGTAAGAATAAGCTTAAAAATCGTCCGGCATCCAGCACATTACAATTGCTACGACAGGCAGAAAAATTATGAAGTTGGTTGCAAAGAGCCTCAACAATTTCCAAGGGGCAGACGGGCAGGGGAGTTTGGGAACGACTGTGCAAACAAATTTTCATGAGGATTTCTTTTGAAAATAAAAAAAATCACAACCTGCTGTGGAAATGTGGATAATTGAATTTAAGACTGGAAAAACGAGGACCCGAGAGAAACCATGATTGGCAGATTCAACCACTCTAAGATAGGCTCACCATATATATTTGTTAGCAGATTACAAAGCAAAGCTAGAGTCTGACTTTTGTTTCTTTAGAGCCACAATAGGCAAACTTCAGGCTGGTGGGATCTTTTGGGGTTTTTTTCTAGTGGTCTGACTCAGTGTAAGGAGGCTTCCTAATAGTGATGCAATAGATGCTGCCCTCAGATTCCCATACATGAACCTTGCACTCCTCAACACGTTTGTTACATTCACAGTTTGCCATTTCTGGTGCGCAGCCTTAAGTGCACACCAAGGGAAGGTGGCGTGCGAATCAGCCGCACACGAAACCCAGTGGACTTAGACTGCATGTGTGAAGCTGCCTCAGCCGACCTGTGACAAACAAGAGGTCGCAGCCTGGTGCCACAGGGCTTGGCAGCCTTCGTGGATCTAAGCCCTGCCCCGAGGCTGCGATTTCAAAGAGGCTCTTTGGGTGCCCACAACGGCTTCGTTTCAATCTCCTGCAGAAGTTGCTTAAGCAGGGGCAAAAGCCAATTCCATAGAACAAGCACCATATGGCTGCTGAATGGGGGCATTATGGAAGAGAAAGCTGTGCAGATGTAACTACAAGGAGGGGCCCCCTTTGCAGCGACTGCCAATATATGGGTGTCGCTTCCGCCTTTGTGCGGCAGATGGGGAGGTGAGAGGCAGTCGTGGCGAGCAACACACAATTCCCTGCTCTTGTTCCGCATTCTCGGGGCTTTGCTTTTGTAGATCACGAACGCCGCATTGACAAATCACGTCCCCCTCTTCCATTATAAATAAAGGGCAAGCGTACGTGTGGCTCCAGCGCAGGCCTCTGAAGAAAGAGTTGCTGACAGTTGCTCGTCTGGCATTTCTTCGTCTAACCCTCAGGATCAAGATATGGCCAGAGAAGGAAAACAAAGGAGCAAATAAAGAGGGCTGAATTGTTGGCACCTGACCAAAAACATAGTCTCTCTCTCCGGCAGCTCTTTCAACCATTCCACCCCAAACCAGAGACCCAAGGCCTCTGAGTAGCATCTTCAGGGAATGGTCCATAGCACACTGTATCCTTGCTATTTAGGCAGGCAAGGAGGAGGAAAGCAAACGGAAGAGATGGCTGCTAGGGAAGAGGCAGAAGGTGACAACGTCTAACAAGAGTTTGGGGTCCCGGTGGTTTATTCTTAGCCTCCTAATTGGTATGGGAAGAATGTACCAAACTTCGCTTCAGCATCCTTCAGCTAGCAGGAAGGTTGATCTTGAAATGCCAACTGCTCTCCAGAGAGGCAGCTCCTACCCAGCTGAAATGTTCCACTGAAGTCTTAAGGGCCTCAAATGTTTTCAGCCTTCCCCTTTCCTCTAAAATAGCGGGGATACTGGTTAAAAAGAAGCAGAGATCTGAAAGGGATTATGACAATTCACATTAAGCTGATGAATCAAAACTCAGGCAGAGGCTATTACTGGTGGAGGGGTGGTGGGGTCAGGGATGGGGAAGGAATTTGATGCTGTTTCCCTTTGAAAGCAAACCTGACTATCTCTCATTTTCTGAAACCTGAAGCGAATTGAAACACAGGTATGCCTCAAAATTCACACTTTTGCATTCCCATTTCTCGAGGCAAGTAACGTGTACAAAACAATTATTTCTTTCAATTAACAAGTTGTATTGATTGCAATAAATCCTATACATGGTGTATAAAAATACATATACGAGGGTAAAATGCACATTCGAAATATACATATTAGTGAAAATAGCATAAAAATGCTTTGTATAAGGAGAAATTGCTTTTCAAAAATGTGTTTTAGGGAACACTGCATGTGTACTGGGAGGAGTTTGCACTGAAATGCTGCTGGATTTTCGTGAGGACTATTTTAATTTTATTTTTTAAAAAGTCCCTCACAAACTGATGCAGAAATGTGGAGCCCTGAACTGACAGTCACCCATCCTTACCTGGAAGTGAAACTTTAATCAGCGACTCTGCCAGAGAGCTGCTGAAATCTGCCTTGACTTTTCCCATGACATGTCCTAGGAAATAATCTAGGTTGTGAATATTTCCTGTCAAACATCCCCTCTCCTAGCTTCTACCTCTGGGGACATGTACAGACCCACTCTTATCTCAAAGGGTGAATCGACACTACAAACTTCCATTAGTTTCATATCACTTGAACTGATGCAGTTTCTGTCCGAGGGACCTGGGCAACTAGTTTGTTGTTGTTGTTGGCATCCCTGCCTCTGGGGGAGAAATCCAACTGAAGTGTGCAAGCCTGGGCAGTGTGTGAGGAGGTCCTGGGCTGTCTCTGAGGCTTGCTGATGTGGTACAAAGGAAAGGAAAGCAATACAACAGCGTGGTTGCAGGAGTTGCCAGAAGGAGGTCTAAACCACTGAGCCTCTTGGGCTTGCCGATCAGAAGGTTAGCGGTTCAAATCCCTGCAAAGGAGTGAGCTCCCGTTGCTTGGTCCCAGCTCCTGCCAACATAGCAGTTTGAAAGCACGCCAGTGCAAGTAGATAAATAGGTACCCCTGCAGTGGGAAAGTAAACAGCGTGTCTGTGCCCTCTGGCTTCCATCATGGTGTCCTGTTGCACCAGAAGTGGTTTAGTCATGCTGGCCACATGACCCAGAAAGCTGTCTGTGGACAAACGCTGGCTCCCTTGCCCTGAAAGTGGAGATGAACACCGCATCCCATAGTTGCCTTTGACTGGACTTAACCGTCCAGGGGTCCTTTGCCTTTTACCTACCTACAAGGCGCCATCCAACCATCTTAGAGACTCCACTCCGGATTTGTGCAGGGTTTTTACTCCTTAGCCTTTTCTTCTCCCAAAGATATCCCACAAGGCGGTAGTGGTTTAGGATCAGAGTTTTCTTTCTCTTAGATGGGGTAACTTCTGAGGTCAACAAGCCCCATCTGCCCCTCACTTCCCTCTACAGCACGTGCAGAATATAATAATAATAATAATAATAATAATAATAATAATAATAATAATTTATTATTTATACCCCGCCCATCTGGCTGGGTTTCCCCAGCCACTCTGGGAGGCTTCCAACAGAATATTAAAATACAATAATCTATTAAACATTAAAAGCTTCCCTAAAGAGGGCTGCCTTCAGATGTCTTCTAAAAGTCTGGTAGTTGTTTTTCTCTTTGACATCTGGTGGGAGGGCGTTCCACAAGGTGGGTGCCACCACCAAGAAGGCCCTCTGCCTGGTTCCCTGTAACTTGGTTTCTCACAGCGAGGGAACTGCCAGAAGGCCCTCGGCGCTGGACCTCAGTGTCCGGGCAGAACAATGGGGGTGGAGACGCTCCTTCAGGTATACTGGGCCGAGGCAAGTATAACTGCCTTCTAAACTGTTGGGCCTGCTGTTGGTCTTGTCTGCTCAATCCTCAGAGTCTGTCTTCACATGGAGGGGAAATCACTGAGGGTTTGAGACCCATCGGCTACCCTCACCTGGTTTAGCTGGCCAGTCAAACCAGTCCCAGGGTGTGGCCACTGTCACATGCTGACAGCTTCTAGGAGCCACAGGTGAGAGCTAAATGCGTGCTGGGGACCAAAGGTGGAGAAGCTACCCTGGAAGGAGCACAATGTGTCCCCCTAACGGAGTCCTACCTCCCCTAATACACCAAACTTTATTTTCTGATATTTAGTGCCCCACTGAGTCACTTGGAATGACCCTCTCCGTGTTTACAAATGCAATGAGATATGTAAAAGCCCTGTTAAGCAGCTATAGTTCACAAGGTCCTCTTGGAAGAAGGAGATATTATTCAAGGAATCCAAAGTCCTCAGCTGTTTTGGGCCACGACTCCCATCAGTTCTACTCCCATACAATAGAAATGCAGCACATTTTGGCACAGTGGAAAAGGCCATGACCAGGTGGTCCCTCACCTGGCCAGGTGCTAATTGCTGGTGAGTCACTTCAAGGCCCATCTGCTCTCAAAGGTTCTTGACCTTTCAAGAGGTCTTGGGCCAGGCAGCCCATCAACTAAAATGGTCAAAGGCCTGGAAACGATGCCTTATGAGGAACGGCTAAGGGAGCTGGGCATGTTTAGCCTGGAGAAGAGGAGGTTAAGGGGTGATATGATAGCCATGTTCAAATATATAAAAGGATGTCACATGGAGGAGGGAGAAAGGTTGTTTTCTGCTGCTCCAGAGAAGCGGACACGGAGCAATGGATCCAAACTACAAGAAAGAAGATTCCACCTAAACATTAAGAAGAACTTCCTGACAGTAAGAGCTGTTCGACAGTGGAATTTGCTGCCAAGGAGTGTGGTGGAGTCTCCTTCTTTGGAGGTCTTTAAGCAGAGGCTTGACAACCATATGTCAGGAGTGCTCTGATGGTGTTTCCTGCTTGGCAGGGGGTTGGCCTCGATGGCCCTTGTGGTCTCTTCCAACTCTATGATTCTATGATTCTATGAACTAGAGAATGGTCCTCTGTAAAGTAGGACACATCCCTCCCCCAGCAGTTCATCTGCCCATGTTGTCTCACCCTCCCATCATGTGCAGTGACACCAGAGATCACATCAGAGATAAACAGTGCTGCTTTTGTTGCTTTGTAAAGGACGATTTCAAAACCGTACTGCCAGCTGCTTAGCAAAGGCAGTGGTGTGCTGGTGTGTATGAAAGGAGGAGGGTATATGGGGTTTTTTCTTTTTTCTTTTTTCTTTTTCATTTGCTTCTGAGCAGCAGAAAATTTGGGCATATAAATATAGGGTATTTCTGCTCCAAACCCTTCCTTCCTGAGTTTGATCAATACATCATTTAGCAGCAGTGCTCCCAGCAAAATGAACATCAATTCCACGATTGGCAGCGGCCCAGTGTCGAGAAGATTGCTCCATCAGGTTGCGTAAGAGTAAATGACAGCCAAAAACTGGCTTGGGCTGCCTAATGGTCTATATTTTCAGATGTGCTTTTTTTTGTGGTGCTGCAAAGAAGAAGAAAAATTCAGAGGCTTTCAAAGAGAGGCCAAGCCAGGCCAAGCCAAATGAAGAGATTTTCAAAAGAGAGGGGGGAAATTTCCTTTCAGAGATGAGAGTGGAGCCAGAGTCCCCCTCCACAAGACCCCAACTGTCACCATAGCAAAGCACAACTGGTGCACACAAGGCCTTCAGGTTTTGTTGGATAAATTTTATGAAATGTAAGAGTGTAAGATGGATCTAGCCCAACATCCTGTTCTCAAAGTGGCCAACCAATGCATCAGTGAGAAGCCCACAAGCAGGTTTGTTGCTGTCGTTTAGTCGTGTCCGACTCTTCGTGACCCCATGGACCAGAGCACAACAGGCACTCCTGTCTTCCACTGCCTCCCACAGTTTGGTCAAACTCATGCTGGTAGCTTCGAGGCACTGTCCAACAATCTCGTCCTCTGTCGTCCCCTTCTTCTTGTGCCCTCAATCTTTCCCAGCATCAGGGTCTTTTCCAGGGAGTCTTCTCTTCTCATGAGGTAGCCAAAGTATTGGAGCCTCAGCTTCAGGATCTGTCCTTCCAGTGAGCACTCAGGGCTGATTTCCCTAAGAATGGATAGGTTTGATCTTCTTGCAGTCCATGGGACTCTCAAGAGTCTCCTCCAGCACCATAATTCAAAAGCATTCATTCTTCAGATCACAAGCAGGAGCTGAGTGCAAAAGCATTCTCCTCACTTGTGATTCCCAGCAACTGCTCCTGAGTTGGCTCAATTGGCAGAGCAAGAGACTTTTCATCTCAGGGTTGTGGGTTCGAGCCCCACGTTGGGCAACAGATTCGTGCACTACAGGGGGTTGGACTAGATGACCCTCGTTGTCCCTTCCAACTCCATAATTCTATGATTCCATGAAACTGGTATATTCAGCTGCCTCTGGCACTGGAGGTAGAATTTAGATACACTAAGCTTCATTCATAGTACATCCACTGAAATTAATAAGCACAACGACATTAGGCCCATTAATTTCAATGGGTCTGCTCTGCCTAGGACCCACGTACCTACGGGACCGCCTCTCCTGGGATGCCCCACGAAGGACCTTAATGTCCATAAATGACAACACTCTGGAGGTCCCAAGTCGCAAGGTGGTTAGATTGGTCTCAACTACGGCCAGGGCCTTTTCAGGACTGGCCCCGACTTGGTGGAATGCTCTGTCACAAGAGACTAGGGCCCTGCGGGACTTGACATCTTTCCGCAGGGCCTGCAAGGCAGAGCTGTTCCGCCTGGCCTTTGGTTTGGACTCAGTCTGATCCTTCTGTTTCCCTCCCCTTACGGTTTTGATCTATGGGCTACTTTTAAAATGAGGCTGCATTTTAAATTGCATTTTAAACTGTATTTTAAATTGGTGGGTTTTTTCCCTATTATGTTTTTATTGTAATTTTATTGGTGTTGGCCGCCCTGAGCCCAGCTCTGGCTAGGGAGGGCGGGGTATAAATAATATTTTTTTAAATTATTATTATTATTATTATTATTAAAAACTGAATACCACCCCATTGAATCAGGCCAAAGACCCATTCAGTCCAGCATCCTGTTCTCTTTTTTTTAAAAAAAAAAAATTATTAATAATTTCAGAATTACAGAAAAGAAAGAAAAAGTAAAAAACAACACTACAATGCATAAAAAGAAGAAAAAACACAAAACATAAAACCAATACAACAATACAGCGAAAAAAACAAAAAAGGGGGAAAAAAACACAAATCCCACATTACATATCTTTAACTTCCATTTGCTTATTTCGTTGACCTCCTCACACCTCCCTTTTTGTATTCTAGTTTAGTTAGTTATTTCAGCAAATTCTTTCCATCTTTCTCAATTATTATTAAATAATTTATCTTAACAATTTAACCTATTAATTAACTCGACAGATCCTTTCCATCTTTCCCCATATTCTGTTATTCAAATTACCTTAATTTATTTAACCTTATCTTACCATAAAATACCTTAAAGCTTGAAACTTAATACTCAGTTATACATAACTCCTGATATCATTTCTACTAGAGTCATATAGTTTCATTCCAACATTTTCCCTAATATTCATTAATTTTAGGCTAATTCCCTAAATAAAAATTTTTTCTTTATAAATTTTCTTCCAATCTTCATCCAACGTCTCTTCTTCCTGGTCTCGGGTCGTGTCAGTCCTTACTGTCCATTCCATCTAGTCCATCAACCTGGAAGTCTTATGTCCGAGGCCCTTAAGTCTCTTCCATGTCCCTTCTGCAGATCTTCTTCTTCTTGTTTATACTTGCACTTTTCCTTGTCTTTTGTTGGTCTCTTTCTTAATTTCTTTCCTTTCTCATTGAGGAGTAGGTCTCTGGGGGGTTCCAACCCAAAATTATCTCCGTCTCCCTTCACCAAACCAGCCCATTCCCCACAGTCCCACTCCCCACAGTCATCAATATAATCCAAAAAATGTTTACGAGCATATGTCGAAGTCTCTCCAAAGTTAAGAGCCTCCTCAGCTCCAGACTCCCCCTGGCCCACTCCAACTTCAATCTTCAAAAACAGCGGCTTATGCTTCTGTAGGGCCTCGGGCCTCTCCATTTGTATTATTTGAGGTGCAGCCGCAGCCTCCTCCATTATCTTCTGCACTTGCCCAATCAATACAGGTTCCTGAGTTGGACCCTGGATGGTTTCTATATCACTATTCACTATTTGTCCACAGTTATTGGCCACAACAGTCATCAAATCCATTTTCTCATTCATCAAATCCATCTTCTCGTGCATCTGTTCCAACAAAGCATTTGTCTTACATAAAGCAAGCACCAAAACTTCCTTCCAGCTCATATTTAGTCAAGGTCAAAAGGACTAATCCCACAATCTTAATCTCACAGCTGTGGATTCCTCAGGTAGACTGCAGCAACAATTTAGCAAGCTCCCTCTAGAGGAGACAATTTCTATTTGTATCCATCTTTTTTAGGCAAGTCGAACAAAGGAAAATTACTTTCATTTTTCAGATATTTTGTTTCTTTAGAATGCAAAAGGCAACATTGGAATCAGTTTATTTCTCTTCTTTAGCTATCTGTCAAAGTATTCCATTCACAGTCAATGAACCTCTCCAACAATTTCTGTCTCTGACACCCCATTCCCAGGTTAGAGACGGTGGAGACTTATCTTTCTTCACTCCCTCTCCTGCAGGCATCACACAAAGTCCCCCCCCCCTTTTCCCCTGCTTCCAAGGGGGTTCCAGTAGTTATAAATGAAGGAAATTTAGGCTTTTTTAACGACTTTCCAGGCTTTAGCTCACAAGGTTTTTGCTTCAGTCTATATACAAAAAGCGGAAGGCGGACTTCCTGTTTTGAACCTTCCCGCTTCGATGTCAAATTAAGATATTTCTTGATCCAATTTTCCGTTTCTACTCACGGGTACTTGTTTTAAATCCAATTGTCCACAGGAAAAAGTTAGCGCTCTCCGGCGATGGCTGTGCGGCTTCACTCCGTGAAAGTAGCAGTCAGTTCGCAGCACCGCGCCGCTCACCCCACTTCACTCCGGAATCCTAGAAAGGGGTTCCCCGTGAGTAGGGGGGGCGCTCCTGGTGCCCTGCCGAACCCCACGTTCCCAGGCTTCCTCCGCCTGGGATTTCTAGCGGGTCCCCACCTTCGCCGCGGCAGGAAGACCCAGTTTCCATGGAGCCAGTTCCTCCGGTCGGAGGAACTCCGCCATTCGCCGATGGCGCTAACCCGGAAGTCTCCAGCATCCTGTTCTCACAGTGGTCAACCAGTTGCCTATGGCAAGACTGTAAGCTGGGCATGAGTGCAGCAGCGCTCTGCCCTGTTGCAGTTCCTGGCAACTGGTATCCAAAGGCAAATTGCAGTGGTTTTCACCCCTGGGGTGCCTTGAATAATGGCCAGGGGTACCACAGGCAACACTGGCCTCTGTCCCTCTTTCCTTCCCTCCCTCCTCTGCTGCCCTCTCGTATCTCTGCCTCCCAAAGGCTTGCACAGCTGTTTGTTGCAGCAGCCCTGGCTACAAGCTCCGCAGGCGAATGGTGTCTCTGGGGCCGGCCAGGGGTTGCTGGTTACCAAGAGCTGAGGAGGCCTTGGAGTAAGCAAGCAAGTGGGCGAGGGAATCCAGCCAGCCAGTCCACCAGCCCTTGCTGTTGGGAATGGACAGACATGTCCCAGGCCCCTGTGGGGCAGTGTGAGGAGGCACCTCTCTTTGGGGTGGGGAGCTCAGAGACTAGGGGCAGCAGCAGCGGTTGCCCATAGGACTTCCAAGGAGAGGGGAGAGGAGAGGAGGCTGAGGGAACACTCCACAAGGGAGGGTGTTTGAACAAGATTGAGAGGCTGCCAGCTCTGCAGGCAAGGGGTGACATAAGTGTTGGGTTTCTGTTTGTGCCACTGTACAGTGCTTGGGACGCTGATGGTTAAACCACAGAGCCTAGGACTTGCTGATCAGAAGGTCGGCAGTTCGAATCCCCGCGACGGGGTGAGTTCCTGTTGGTCGGTCCCTGCTCCTGCCAACCTAGCAGTTCGAAAGCACGTCAAAGTGCAAGTAGATAGATAGGTACAGCGGAAAGGTAAACAGCGTTTCCGTGTGCTGCTCTGGTTCGCCAGAAGCGGCTTAGTCATGCTGGCCACATGACCCGGAAGCTGTCTGTGGACAAACGCTGGCTCCCTCGACTAATAAAGCGAGATGAGCGCTGCAACCCCAGAGTCGGTCACGACTGGACCTAATGGTCAGGGGTCCCTTTACCTTTACCTTTACAGTGCTTGGAGTCACAAGACTCTGTTTACATTCCAGAGATTCCAGACTGTTGGGAGTCTCATGGGAGAGGGGAGACAGATGTTGATATTGCTGGTTTCCTGTTCCTTTGTTCCAGTTGCCTCTCGGCTTTCACAGAGAGAGGATGTATATTTCATTTCTGTCTGCGTAGTTAGAAATAAAACTCTTAGCAATGTAGCTCATATTTTTTGTCCTTCGCTGCTGCTTGGATACTCTGCGTAATGAGGGAATGTGCCTAGCACCTCATCAAAGGCTCAGGTCGTTAATCACCGTCGGAGGACTCGACCAGAGGAGCAGCTCGGCTGAACGCAAGTCCAACAATAAGTGGGCTCCTGAGCCCCACGGGGTGCTGCAGTAAGAATGTAGTTGGTCAAGGGAGCTGTGGACTCAAAAACGGTTGAAATCCTCTGGCATATTGAGTACAGATGCATGTTGAATGCAAAGTCAAACAGCACCAGGAGGGGGTCTGGTTGGCGACGACTGCTGTAGAGCATGAATAAATGAATGAAATATATGGATATATACATGCATAGCTATGATACTGATTTCAGTCCTGACCTATGTTCCTCATAAGCAGTGCTGTTTCTTTCCTGCTGCAGTCCGGCTTCTGACAAAAACTACATTATTTACCTTGCAGTCCACTCTGGTGGAATTGCACATAATTCATGCAGTTATTGTTACGCTATTCGACACCATCCATTTCAGCGCAAAGGAAACACAATGCAAATTGGACGGGTGATGGGGGAGTGAGTAAGCAATTACGTATCCTTTGTGGACTGAAAACAGCAACAGCAATTATTGATCGTAGTTGCTGGATTGATTTCTGTTCTGGACATGGGAGGAGTAAGTGAACACCAACAGTTTCCACTCCTGTTTCCGCTGAAATTCTACAACATCTCTTCCTGGAAGGGTCTGTTTCTCAAGTGACCATTCGCACTCAGCCACAGACACAGAGTTGCAGAATCCAAGCACCTCATTTCTGTTAATGGCACGGAATATAAAGTATGTAGCTAGAAGCAGACACTTCTCAGCAGCCAGCTCTTGGCTGGCAATAAATTAACCACAGTTGTCTTTTCTGGCAGTCAGTCCTGGTGGCTCAAAGGGCAGCAAATTGCCACCTGCTCCTCTGGGTCCAGGCACTTTGCTCCTGACGCCGAGCACGTGGCTTCTGTGGAATCCCATGACTGACACACCCCGTCAAAGAATTCTGAGCTCTCAGAGAGGGCAGGAGTGTTTCTAGGAAGAAGGCCATCTCATCGCTTCCAGATCTCAAGTGACACCAGAATTTCTTCAGCCTAGCACTGCTGGTTCTTTGGTCATTTATTGCGCCACCACGGTCTGCAACACATTGCCTGGTCATTTTTATGGAATCTGGCAGGCTGCGCCTGTTCTGCTCATTCAGTAAAAGCCATTAAGCTTCATCATTACTGGGATTTTTATCTGTTTATTAATGCCTTTCAGTGCGTCCAGCCTCATCCATGTTTGGGGGGGCTGGCTGGCTGGTGGCACATAGCTGTGCTAGTGGGATTCTAACAGGAATGCCTTTAGAGCCATCAGCCACATTCTTGCTAATGGAAGATTAAAACCTGCCCAAGTGCATTTGCAGAGGTGTACAGATCACAGCTCCTGTTTACATATCTGAATTCTCTCTTTCTCCTCCAGCCTGCATTGACCTGCAACAATAAGCCAAGCTTTCCACCATACTGTGGTTTACTGTGAATGAGCGCATTGCTGGTGCTCCTGCTTTGTTCCTTCAATGTTGTTGTTGATTGAATTTATATACCGCCCTATACCCAGAGGTCTCAGGGCGGTTCACATGTTGTGAGCAGGGAAAGCAAGCCAGATCCACACAGCCAGAAGCAAGCCAGGTCAGCGTGAAGAAGCAGAGGCAGTTGCCAGTGAAGTTAACTATTCGAGGAAACAAATGTGCAACCCAGCAACCCTTCCCAGTAGCCCCTATGGGGGACTTGCCAGTTGCCTTCCACCCTTTGTAAGACTCCTCCTCTCCTGGATGTTTCCCAGGCAGTGTGTCTACACTTCTGGTCTCTGTTCTGCTCTCCTCATTATCCTGTGTGTTCTTGGAGACCCAGGGAAAGAGGGAGCTTGTCACAACGGGAGAGGCAATGGGATTCTGTTTCATCCTTGAAGTCTGAACAGTGATAGCTGTGGTGTGCTGGGCTCCTTGGAAACTTGATCTGCCTCTTGGTGAATAGGAGGTGCTGCTGGTCTCCTCCCAGGGAGGAAATGGCTGGGGCTGCCCTCTGGCTTCTCCTAGGCTCTGCACCCACATGGCATGATTCAGAGTGCCCCCCCAACAGCCTTTGATTCCCACTCTAACCCCCAGGTGAGGTTGATTTGATTCCCCCTGTGTTCTCAATGTACCCGTATTTTTCGCTCTATAAGACGCCCCAGACCACAAGACGCACCTAGTTTTTGGAGGAGGAAAACAAGAAAAAAAATATTCTGAATCTCAGAAGCCAGAACAGCAAGAAGGATCGCTGCGCAGTGAAAGCAGCAATTCCTCTTGCTGTTCTGGCTTCTGAGATAGCTGCGCAGCCTGCATTCGCTCCATAAGATGCACACACATTTCCCCTTACTTTTTAGGAGGGGAAAAGTAAGTCTTATAGAGCAAAAAATACGGTAGATCTTCACTCCCTCCTCCTTTCCAATGTCTTTATTCTCCTCTTCCTTCTGATGTAGATCTTCACTCGCTCCTTCTTCCCTGGCCAAAGGAGGCACCATTTTGTGGTTTGCCTCAGGTGCCAAAATGTCTTGGGCCAGCCTTGGAGGCAGAGCATAGCCACCATCGCTAGTGGCAGAAGGGCTTTGCATTTACTGCCAAAGGGAGAACTGAGAGAATTCTGTCATTCTTAAAAAAAATATGGAGATCCCTAAAAATAGCACATTCATCCTGGGTAGAACATTCAGAGTGTGCAATAAAACTATCTATATGTTTAAAGTAAACACGCTGAATATTTATATGCCGCAATTATGACTATTCATATCTGCTGCATTGCAATTAACTCCAATTAATAATATTCATTAGTGTTCTTCCAAGGCTGTAATTCATGATTTTAAAATAGAGATGCATCTGCAGAATCTTGCAGTGGAATAGAGCGTCTTCCTTGGCTATCCACTTCTACTTGCACAGTGTAAATTCAGAATGTTTGTGGATTTTATGGGTCTACTCTTGGGAGACCAGTGAGGAAAGGAACTGGTCACAGCAAGAAGAGGGAAGTTCCCTGGCTTCTTCAGCAGCCTGCCTCATCTCTGTCTCCTGGCCCCTCTCTTCTTCTGCCTCTGAGTCTGGACTGTCCTCTCTGTTGGGAATCTGAATACGTGCAGCTACGCACACAGAGTCAATTAGGGTTTGGCCAACAGCCAAGGCAATGTGAAGGAGTAAGTCTGCCTGGTGATACAGAGGCATGGAGACAGCTCCATGATTGGTCAAGCTTTCTCAGGGGAATAATTATTAATGGCCTACTAACTGGAATGTGTTAGTATGAGGTTGAGTTCAGGAGTTGAGAGTTGTGTGAGAGAGAGCTAGTCAAAGATCTGTGTTCTGTTCTGTTCCTGTAAATAGTCCGCTGTATATAATAAACACCTAACTACAAGTTCCTGGTTCCTGCTTCGTCCATCCTGTCTGCAGCCAAGTTGCCAATTGCTTTCGTGAACTCTGCGTTTACTCTGCTAGGTCTGGCTAAGGCCCTGCAACTAGTCAGAAAGTTGCGAAACACCAATAGGTTTTGCCAATACTCTACCCCAGCCTCTTCCTGCTCACTAAACCCTGTTGCCTCTTCAGCTTCCATCACCTCTTCCTCCCAGTCCGCTCCCTCTTCTCCCTCTGACCACTCATCGTTGTCCCACCACCAATCCCCTGGCTCTGAGCCTTCTTCCTTTGCTGGTTCCCCAGCTGGTGCCTGCCACCTTTCTTCTGCATCCAGCCAGTCCATGACAGTCATCTGTGCAGGGATCTTTTGCCCAATGTGGGGTTCGAACCTGCAACCTTGAGATTAAGAGCCCCATGCTCTACTAGACAAACCTAGACAGCATCTTAAAAAGCAGAGACATCACCTTGCCAACAAAGGTCTGTGTGATGGCCTGGGATTCAGATGCTGAACCTGAGGAATCCCAGCCTGCACAGGATCCCCCGTCTCCAGAACCAGCTGAGCCGGGGCTGGGGCATGAGCCTGAAGGGTCCTCACCTGTGCTGGATCCTCAGGTGCAGGCACCAGCTGAGTCTGCTCTGGCTCCTGAGATAATGGAGGACCCATTGCCTGCAGGTGCTCCGCTCTCAGCCCCGTCAGAGGAAGCTGAGGTTGCCTCTGGGTCCGATAACCCTCCAGCCTCTCCTGAGCTGCAGAGGCTCAGGGCAGAGAGGCGGAGGGAACTAAGTTCCCACAGGAGGAGTGCTCACCTCCAGGCCAGGAGAGGTGAGTCACCAGAGGATCGGGGCCGCCCTATGCCTCGGGGCAGATAAAAGCCAGCCAGCCCCAGTCTTGGAGCAACGTTGCTGGTTGTCAGCCCCTGCCTGAACCCTGCCCAGCACCCAGCTTCGACTTTTACAGACTGCCTTCGTTTTGCTTCATTGACCACGGACTGGACTTGGACCTTGCCTCTTGATTAACTCCCAGGACCAGCACAGTCTGTATAGTTAAAGCTATGGTTTTCCCAGTAGTGATGTATGGAAGTGAGAGCTGGACCATAAAGAAGGCTGATCGCCGAAGAATTGATGCTTTTGAATTATGGTGCTGGAGGAAACTCTTGAGAGTCCTATGGACTGCAAGAAGATCAAACCTATCCATTCTGAAGGCAATCAGCCCTGAGTGCTCACTGGAAGGACAGGTCCTGAAGCTGAGGCTCCAATACTTTGGCCACCTCATGAGAAGAGAAGACTCCCTGGAAAAGACCCTGAAGCTGGGAAAGATGGAGGGCACAAGGAGAAGGGGACGACAGAGGACGAGATGTTGGGACAGTGTTCTTGAAGCTACCAGCATGAGTTTGACCAAACTGTGGGAGGCAGTGGAAGACAGGAGTGCCTGGCGTGCTCTGGTCCATGGGGTCACGAAGAGTAGGACATGACTAAACGACTAAACAACAACAACATGCTCTACTATATATGAAACGGCTGTACATATATGTATTCATGGTTGATGTTCTTATTGTTCCATTCCTGCGAGGTGTTTCGTTTGAAACAATTCGTAAATAAAATAAATTAATATGTTGCAGTATAAAGAGTAGCTGCAAAAAATGTTCTCAGGGCACACAGGTCTTCTCTGATGAACAAAGGCACTACAGCCTTTGAACCTTTCCCCCTATCTTGCTCCACTCCCATCGTTTCCCACCTCCCTGCTGAAATCCAAAATGGCGCCCCTGGGTCACTTTATGTCTTGCTTGCTTCGGAACCCCCTGTCTCCTTATTTCTCTCCAGGCGGTTCTGTTCTCTGCAAGAGCAGGCTCCCTGCAGCCTGTGGGGGTGAGCCCCCTTTCTGGAGCTGTAAAGAACCCAGCAAAGTCTCTCCTTGCCTCTGATCTCTGAAGCTCCTGCTATAAATCACGGAAAGGCAGATTTTTCCTGAAATGGTGGGTCAGTGTTAACGGTGTCCTGCGCAGAGATTTATGAGCGCTGCCACGGTCACAGCTATGGACAGCCAACAGAAGGATGCTGACAGCTCAGGGTATCTTAAGACTTCTCAGGAGGACAGAGCAGAATGCATTGCTGCGGTGATTCAAGTCAGTCAGCATGATGGCGTGAAAAACGGCTTAGATAAATTGGATAAAGTTAAGGCTTGGGTCCAGCGCTTGATTTTGGGCTCTGTCATGCTCAGCCAGGTGCTAAGCCCGATGGCAAGCAGCTGGGTCTGGGAGTTACAGTTTTATTCAATTTAAAAATAATAAAATAAAATAATAAAATAAAATATTTCCCATACTGTCTTGGAGTAAAGATGGGAAGCTGGAGCTGGCTGGCAGGTCAAATCCTTACCTCCACCCTCCATGGGCCATCTTTGGCAAGTGGGAGGAGCCTCTCACCTGCCAATAACCTGACGTCATTATGACTCCAGACGTCAACTTCCACATTTAGGTCCATTTGGAGATGCTGTTTGCAATCAATGCTACTTGGTAAGGAGGTAAAATTGAGCACGAAAATTGCATAGGGAGTCCTCTGGACTTGAAGAGGATGTTACCAGCAATGTCTCGCCTGTGGAAGTCCACAAGCTTGTGTAAGAAAAGGGCAAGAGGCAATGAAGAGAGATGAACAATTTCAGTTTGTTATGCTATATGCATTTGGGATGGCTACAGTAGCAGAAGAACAACAGACCTAAGTTTTTATTTTATTTTATTTTAATTAATAAAGCTACTTTGCAGCTTATGGACAGTTACCGTACGTCCAAGGAACCGGCGGTGAAAAAAGACTGTCACTCCACGTACTTTGAGGAAAGAGGTTTTATAAGGACATACGAAATGTTGTGAACCGGCCCAACAGACTGTGTGGTATAACAGTAAAGGCGTAAATCATAAAGAACTGATCTCAGTGCCTTTGCTGGAAGAACCTCTTAAGAGGTTTGCAGTTAATATATGAGAATATAATGGACATTTCTTGGTTGTGGTTGGGTACTTCTCTTACTGTCAGAAAGTTCTTCCTGATGTTGAGTCGGAATCTCTTTCCTTGTAACTTGAAGCCATTGGTTCGAGTCCTACCCTCCAGAGCAGGAGAAAACAAGCTTGCTCCCTCTTCCATGTGACAGCCCTAGAGATATTTGGCTATCCTTTCTCCTCTCAGTCCTCCTCTTTCCCATGCTACGCATACCCAGCTCCTTCAGTCCTTCCTCATAAGGCTTGGTTTCCAGGCCCTTCACCATCATGGTCACCCTCCTCAGCGCACGTTCCAGCGTGAATATCAGGATGGGGTACCTACTTAGGGCACTCTGGGCATTGGTGAACTCTAACTCCCACCATGAAAAGCAATGACAAACCTAGACAGCATCTTAAAAAGCAGAGACATCACCTTGCCAACAAAGGTCCGTATAGTTAAAACTATGGTTTTCCCAGGAGTGATGTATGGAAGTGAGAGCTGGACCAGAAAGAAGGCTGATCGCCAAAGAATTGATGCTTTTGAATTATGGTGCTGGAGGAGACTCTTGAGAGTCCCATAGACTGCAAGAAGAGCAAACCTCTCCATTCTGAAGGAAATCAGCCCCGAGTGCTCACTGGAAGGACAGGTCCTGAAGCTGAGGCTCCAATACTTTGGCCACCTCATGAGAAGAGAAGACTCCCTGGAAAAGACCCTGAAGCTGGGGAAGATTGAGGGCACAAGGAGAAGGGGACAACAGAGGACGAGATGTTGGGACAGTGTTCTTGAAGCTACCAGCATGAGTTTGACCAAACTGTGGGAGGCAGTGGAAGACAGGAGTGCCTGGCGTGCTCTGGTCCATGGGGTCACAAAGAGCCGGACACGACTAAACGACTAAACAACAACAACAACTCCCACCATCCCAGACCATTGGCCACGCTGGCTTGGGCTGATGGGAATTGGGGTCCACCAATTTCTGTCGGGCTACAAGTTCTCCATCTCTGACATTCACCACACAGCAAGGATTAAATGTAACCAGAGGAAAGGAGATGCAACAGGGAGCTCAACTGCTTTGCTGCTTTCCCAGCTGCAGGCTGCTGTGTCCGCTATGCTGCTGTTCTAGACGGTTCTTAGCAACACACCGTTTCCACTAGCGCAATTCTTGCCTTGGATTTCTCTCTTGCACAACATTAAAAAAAACATGCCGGCTAGTGCACGAGCCCACAAGTGCAGCTTATGGTCTCAGCACCCCTTTCCTTTCTTCCCTTTGATCATGCCCAATTTCCCCTACATATGAAAAAGGTCTACGGTTTTTCTGAATTGGTAGCCAGAAGACACAGGCCCAGCCTCTTTATCCTTAAATTACCTTTTTTCCTCCCCCAGCTGGAAAGGGAAATTGCGCCTCATTCTAGGCAGTACAGATAGCTCTGACCAACTGCTGCCACCTGCAGGTGAGCGCTGGCGAGGACAGACGAAGGCAGCTCGAAACAGACCGAAAGTAATTAACTGGGTAACAGCAGAATCTACATTTCTTCTTCTTTTCCTTCCCCAGTTCTAATCCCAGAGATGTGGTCCAGGGCAAAGAGACATGCTGGAAGCTTCTATATTAAGAGTCCCACATTCCCCCAAGAGGCACCTTAATCAGCGCCAGGCTAGCTAAATGGCTCTCGCTCTCGCTTTATGGCGGGAGAAGGGAACTCGGGGCCCAATCAGCGCCGTCACAGAGGCTTGATTGCAAATGAGCTCTTTGCAGCACTCCCAAGTGCTTCCAGCATTGCAGAACAGCATGCTCTGATGATGCAGTCTGTGACAGGAGAGCAGGACAGCTCTGGCACGACTGCAGGCAGAGCAAAGCAGAGAGAGCTTTTGGCTCGGAGGAACCAAATTAAAACGACTGCATAGCAGGAGGCATTTGATCGAAAGGCCTCTGCTTTAAGAACTTAATTCTTCCCTGCCCTTTTCCCATCAGCTTTTTTCCGGTGTGGTGTCCTGAATACTTTTGAAACTGGGAAGACTTGGGCTTGAACCCTCCGGGACCTGTGGGTGAACCTCTCTCTCTCTGATTAGCCTGTTGCCACATTGGGTGGTTATGCGAGGACAAAGTGGGCTCCCTCCGCTGCCCAATTTATGCTGCCCTGCCAAATGTGCTCAATATACAAGCCAACTTTCACCATTCAGATGTTTGGGACTCCAATTCCCATGGTCAGTAGGCAGCCATGATGGGAGTCATCATCCAGAGACGAGAGCCAGTGTGGTGTAGTGGTTAAGAGCGGTAGACTCGTAATCTGGGGAACCAGGTTCGCGTCTCCGCTCCTCCACATGCAGCTGCTGGGTGACCTTGGGCCAGTCACACTTCTTTGAAGTCTCTCAGCCCCACTCACCTCACAGAGTGTTTGTTGTGGGGGAGGAAGGGAAAGGAGAATGTTAGCCGCTTTGAGACTCCTTCGGGTAGTGAGAAAGCGGGATCTCAAATCCAAACTCCTCATCCAATGACATCTGACACAAACTATTGCAAACTTTGTGGTAAAAGTAGCCGTGTTGGCCCCTGAGGAGAATTCGAAAATCCGTATTAGGTTATTAGGTCAGCTAAAATGTTCCAAAACAGTGTGCAAGCTTTTGCCATCTAGAATACAAAAGCTGGTGTGCTGTTTTGTGACACTTTTGGCTGGCCTAATCAAGGTCTTGCCCTATTATGGGTTTTGAAATTTTACAGTGCAGTTGTGGTAGCACTGAGTCTGACCTTTGGAGAAATACTGCCCTGATTCAGACATCGTGCCAAATCACGGTTTGGTGCTACACGAACGATCCTGGGCCTCAGTGACCCAGTCCAGTTCTGTCTAGAAGCAGGCTATCACCAAAGCAGATAGCTTTTCTGTCTAGTTGGGGATTGTCTACCCCAGGGGTCAGCAAACTTTTTCAGCAGGGGGCCGGTCCACTGTCCCTCAGACCTTGTGGGGGATCGGACTATATTTTGGAAAAAAAATGAATGAATTCCTATGCCCCATAAATAACCCAGAGATGCATTTTAAATAAAAGGACACATCCTACTCATGTAAAAACACGCTGATTCCTGGCCCGTCCATGGGCTGGATTTAGAAGGCGATTGGGCTGGATCCGGCCCCCGGGCCTTAGTTTGCCTACCCATGGTCTACCCTGACAGGCAGGGATCCTCCAGGGTCTTAGGCAAATGGTTTTTCTACCACCTGCTATCTTGAACTTCTGCATGCACTGGACGTGCTTCATCACTGAGCTGGTTTGCAAAGCAATAACAACCTTCCCTTTGCTCCCTAACAGAAAGGCGAGAATCTCAGCACAACAGGAAAGGAGAGAGCATGAGACAGGCGAGGAGGGAGCACTTGTCCTACTGCTTTCTCCTGGGAAAACCTGTTCTTTACTGCTGAATCGCAGGAAACGTCCACCGGGTTTTCTGCAAATTGATGGTTGCTCCGGTTTAGCAGTAAAGAGTATGTTTTCCTGGGGATTGCAGCAGGGCAAACGAAAATCCTCTTGGACCCATGTCTACAAAGCACAGAGCCAGCAGAAAACCTCTTGGACCCATGCTTTCTAAGCATGGGGCAAGCAGAAGAGTGGATGTGCCCTCTGACACCCAGACAGCAAAAGTCAGCATCATATTTGTGCAAACTTTGAGTCCTCTGGCTTGGCATGGGACTCTGCTGCACTTCAGACTACATGGGCTGGCCATTGGGAATGAATCAATCCATGAATTTATGGGTTGCACCCAATGTAGTGCCAAGTTGAAGTCACGTAGCAGTACATGAAATGTTTTGCTCCAGGGAATGTTATTGCACCAGAAAATGTGCAAGCAGGTTACCTTTGCTGTGCAATAGAGAGCACAATCAGTTGCCTAATGGTTTTCTGCTAGCACAACGGCTGTGTTCCTTCATTGTGCAATAAGCAAATTCGCCTGTCCACTAACCCAACAGCCCTTGGGCTACCGGACAGAGGATTCTGGGTACAGTCCTATATTATTAAAGCTCATCGAGTGTGGAAAGGATTTATGGAGAGGAGCCGTGTAAGAATGTTGTTAACGTCTGGCAGAACAGAGCCTCAAGATGCAACCTTTCTGCCTTTTGTTTGTTTTTTCAGTACATCCCACTGGATGGAGAATTCATCCTGGCCCCCGGAGCTGGGTTTGCAGCCTTCGACGGCAGTTTTGATCCAGGATGTGAGACAGGTATTGTGCTCGACCTACCGTTCATTAGTCATGCAAATTAAGCGCAGAGAGAATATGCCTCCGTTACGCTGCTGCTCACAAGTCATTCTCCCAGTCATAATTAACTTTCCCCTGGAGCCCCCTCCCCCAAAGTTTCGAAACTAGTCAGAGCTTTCCTTTTCATAATTGGGGGTGGGGGGAAAGAGAGAGAGAGAGAGAGGAGGAGGAGGTGGAGGAAATGGTAAGCGTTGGTTGCAGGCGTTCCTCCAGGACTGTCTCCGCAGAGGTTCCCATTGAAGTGAGTTGTTTTGCTCTTGCCAGAGAGTTGCATTCATTTCGGTGCGGCTTACATGGGGGAATATTCCCAGTGGGATCATGCTCATTGTTTGCCTTTCCATTGCGTCTAGTACAAGCATAGTGAGACTGAAATCCACGTTCTCTGGATTCAAGGCCTATAACAAAAAGGATGCATTGGGCTTAACTTAATCTGGAGCCAAGTCTTGGAACCTATGGGTGGTACCCAACTAAATAACCGAGCAAGCAAAACGACTTCCGCTTGTGCAATGGGACTTCCCCTGCCTCTCTTCCCTCTGCTCATCTCCCGCACTGTCCAAAGGACTAGCACAACCTAACACTATTTTGGATGCGGTTCATTTTTTTGTGGATACAGGCGACTCCCACGGGGGTTAAGTTCTGAGGCACCGCGTGTTGTTTACGTGAAATGGCATATATTGGGAACACCATCAGAAAAGCCTGCAAACACCCTCTAAACATCTGGAAACCTTTGGAAAACCCTTTGGAAAACCAACAGCACTTACCAGATGCCAAACTAGGCCTCAACGGTCAGTGCAAGGGCTCCTGGTATTGCACTTGCAAAGACTTGTGGGGTTGCCAGGTGTGGGAGCCATGAAGTCATGGCAAAGACTTGTAGCGCCACCTGGTGCCTCGCTGACCTCGGTGACCTGCATGTCCGTGCCTTGCAGTGTATTAAGTGCATAACCTTATATGGCGATGGGTGGGTTAAAGCCATGACCGGATGTAGGTAACGTGAGACATTGGCAAACGGCCATGCGAGAGGAGAGAACAAAGGATAATAAAAGATACCGGAGAGGAGAGAAGTTCGAAATGAGCTGCCCTCCATCCAGAAAATACTGCTGTCTCACTGTGTCCTTTTTTCAAATGCTATACAGCACCATTTAATGACGGCTGGACTTCCGCCAGCCAGGTGGTGCTTTTGTGCTCTTTTTCATCCTTTTCGATCTCTTCAAGGGCCACTTTTATTTTTATTTTATTTTTTAAGTTTTCCAGTTTTCCATTCTTATACAGTAGTTCTGTTTGACTTCCCACCCAAGCATTCCATGACAGTTCTTTTCACATCTTGGCTGCATATACACCAGTTCATTCACCTTATTTTCCACACTCTCGTATTTTTAATATTGTCAACTGTTGGTCACAAAGTTCCCCTTACCTGGAATTTATATTTTAGGTCGAATATTCCCCCAAGTGTTCCCACTCACTCCTCATCTGTTTATCATCTTGATTTCTTATTTTAGATGTCATACTGGCTAGTTCTGCATATTGTTAGTTTATATAGCAATTGTTCTTTCCCTGGGATCTCTCTCTGTTTCCAGCATCTTGCATATACTATCCTTGTTGCTGTCGTTCCATATAGAAACAAGTTGTGGGCTTTCTTTGGTAATTCGTTCCCAATTATACCTAGAAGAAATGCTTCCAGTTTCTTGGGGAAAGTAAATTTTAAAAATTTTCTTTAACTCGTTGTACACCATCTCCCAGACCTCCTTTGCCCCTTTGCATTTCCCCCATAAATGAATAAATGAACCAGACATTTTTAGCACAATTTTGAACCTCTTTTATACATTTTGGCCAATTTTTTGACCGGTGTCAAGCATCATCCATATTGCATTTTGTTGTTGTTGCGTATTTTCACTTATTTGGTAACATTCCAAGAAGTTCCTTGTTGAGTTCCATAATTTTCCCTGCTCAGCAGTTAAAATATTACGCCCAATATCCATAGCCCATTTTTGCAGTTTTTAAATGCACTTCCGGGTTCGGTGCAATGTGCCTGTGCATGATTGCATGTCTACTAGATGCACATAAATGTGGAGTTGCCTGTACTAGAATGTCAGCACTTATGTCGATGACTCCCTCCTGCTAGGTATGTTTGAACTTATGCCTCACGGCCAGTGCCATATTCACGTATAACCTAAAAAAGTTATAGCTTAGGGCCCCACTCTCTTGGGGGCCCCCCAAACAATTAAAGGGGGGGACTGGATGTACATTTCCAAAATATAAGATAAAAAACAAACAAAACCTACATACAGCAACAGTGTTTTGTGTTGTGTAGACTCCTATGATGTAAGTAAAGGGCACCGCCTGCTATCCTGCTCCCTAAAATATCACTGGTTTGCTCATTTCTATATATAGGGTGCCTGTATTCTGCATGGACTGGCTGCATGGCAACATGTGCAAATGGTTTTAGATACCTGTTAGGCCCATAAATTATCATATAGCATATATTCAACACAAAAAATGGTAACAATTTGTTGTTGACAAAGGACAGCTGGACTTATAAAGGGCTCCATTACCTTCAGTAGCTTAGGGCAGCCTTTCTCAAACTGTGGGTCCCCAGATGTTGTTGAACTACAACTCCCATCACCTCTAGCTAGCAAGGCCAGAGCTCAGGGATGATGGGAGTTGTAGTCCAACAACATCTGGGGACCCACAGGTTGAGAACTGCTGGCTTAGGGCCTCATCAAACCTAAATCCGGCCTTGCTCACGGTGCACGGAATGGGATGGCCCATGAACAGCAGCCCTCCGCTTAAGTGAACTGGGAATCCCCTTTACCCGCATCTCCTTGTCATATCCAGATGGAACTGCATGGTGCAGGCGGAGCTCCACACAGGGAGATGTGCATGTATGGAGCTCTGTTGTGTGGAGACAGAGGCTGAGGCTTTATCTGTAGATGAGTGGGCAGGATGTCTACGGCCCAATGCCATCTAAGGAGACCAGAAGTCAGACCTAAATTCTACACCAAGGCCCTTGACGTCCTTCGTTCTTATGGGCCTGCTGCGTTATGCGCAAATCTGTGACAGCTTCGTTAATATTGAACGGGAAGAAAGTTGTTAATGAATTAAATATGAACCTCGGCAAATAGACTGTGTACAGCTGCCCCTGTGTATTGTTTATTTTCATATTAAATTCCCCAGCAGAGGAACTATGGGATATAGTTCGTGCATGGCATGTTTACAATTGCACTTGCAGAGAGCCAGGTCTGGGGTGGGGGCGGCGGCAGGGGAACCAGTGGCTGATACATTGCTAATAAAGTTGTTCTGGTTATCGTCATCCATGGCTTTCCCCAGGATTACTCACACTTGATGTTTGTGGAAGATCCTCCCCAGCGACTTCCATAAGATCTGTGCAGCGTTCTTGTAATATGTCTGGGATAATAAACCAGAGGATAGCCGCGTGGAATCATAGAACTGTAGAGTTGGAAGGGACCATGAGGGTCATCTAGTCCAACCCCCTGCAATGCAGGAATCTTTTGCCCAAGGTGGGGCTCGAACCCACGTCCCTGAGGCTGAGAGTCTCATGCTCTACCGACTGAGAGCTAAACTACTGGATCACACCACACCAATCCAGGCTGCATACGCACCATGCATTCAACACACATCACTTTCTCCAAAGAACCCTGGGAAGTGTCTATCCCACACTGACAGCTATAATTCCCAGCACCCTTAACAAACTACAGTTCCCAGAATTCTTTGGGGGAGTAGTCATGTGCTTTAGATGGGTAATATGTATGAAGCCACAGTAATCAGCTGTGGGCTATCACCTTGATCAGCGGTTCTCAACCTGTGGGTCCCCAGATGTTGTTGGACTACAACTCCCATCATCCCTGAGCTCTGGCCTTGCTAGCTAGAGGTGATGGGAGTTGTAGTTCAACAACATCTGGGGACCCACAGGTTGAGAAAGACTGACCTAGATCAAAGGTGCAGTTAATGCACCTTGCTTCCTCTTAAGAGTGGCCAGAGGGGAAGCAAGGCTGAACTTCCTTGGGAACAAGACAGGGATGGACCTCAGCCCCCATTGTGTGCATTCTCACAAGGAAGGGAGAGAGGGAAGATGGAGGGGGTGTGGGAGAAGAAAGCATCTGGAGTGACATCTCCACCTTTGCACAGATAACCATAACATTGTAAAGTTGGAAGGGACCTTCAGGGTCACCTAGTCCAGGTATCTTCAATCTCTTCTGACCCATGACTCACCTTTAAACCAAACATGCATTTAGGGGCCCACCATATATTTGCATGGTGGCAGTGCTCCTGTTGCAACCCATCTTGGATCAAGCTGTGACCCACTAGGGGGTCACGGCTAAAAATTAGCCTCTGTTTCTTTAATGCTTAAAAAGCTGGGTCAGCATGAGTCAGCGGCCTGCACAGGGTTGTATATAGACAGTGAGAAATGTTAGCTTGTTGTTGGGTTGGTTGGTTGGTGAAAGCTGGTAGTGTTGATGTGTATAGTTGGTCAGTCGCTTTTGCAGAAAGACTTTTAAGAATAAAAACAGAAAGTACTCTGCAAGGATACTTTTCTCGTGGACTCTTTTATGCCGACAAACTGGAACGTGTCCAGAGGAGGGCAACCAAAATGGTCAAAGGCCTGGAAACGATGCCTTATGAGGAACGGCTAAGGGAGCTGGGCATGTTTAGCCTGGAGAAGAGGAGGTTAAGGGGTGATATGATAGCCATGTTCAAATATATAAAAGGATGTCACATAGAGGAGGGAGAAAGGTTGTTTTCTGCTGCTCCAGAGAAGCGGACATGGAGCAATGGATCCAAACTACAAGAAAGAAGATTCCACCTAAACATTAGGAGGAACTTCCTGACAGTAAGAGCTGTTCGACAGTGGAATTTGCTGCCAAGGAGTGTAGTGGAGTCTCCTTTTTTTTGAGGTCTTTAAGCAGAGGCTTGACAACCATATGTCAGGAGTGCTCTGATGGTGTTTCCTGCTTGGCAGGGGGTTGGACTTGATGGCCCTTGTGGTCTCTTCCAACTCTATGATTCTATGGTTCTATGACAAGGGTCCAAGGACCAGGCTGAGGCGACAAAGGGAGGTCAGAACCGTTTTTTGTTTTTTTTTACAAACACTGACAGTCCTGACCCACCAATTGAAGACCAGCGGTCTAGTCCAACCCCCTTTACAGTGGGGGATCTTCAACTGCAGCATCCCTGGCAGATGGCTGTCCAAGAACTTCTTAAATACCACCAGGAGAGGCCGATGTCTTCCATGACAGCCTGTTCCACAGCTCTTAACATCAGGGCATCTCTCCTGATGTCCAGGCAAAGTCTGGTTCCCTCCCTTGGAACACAGAAAGCTGTCAGACCACTGGCCCATCCACTGGTCTATACTGGTTGACTGAAGCTCTCTGAGGTTCCAGGTAGTGGGCATTCCCAGCCCTTCCTTTAGATACTGGGGACTGAGTCTGGGACCTCCTGCATAAGAGCAGATGTTCTACCACTGGGCTACGACCTTTCCCTTATTGTTCTAGGCCTGTTCATTGGAGCCATAGAGAAACAAGTCTGCTCCACCTTCTTCAGATAATTTGAAGATTGCTATTATGTCTCCCCTTCGTCTTCTTGTCTCCAGGCAAGACATAACTTGCTCATTCAACCTGCTCTCTTAGCGACTTGATTTCCACAACCCTCAAAATCCTGGTTACTATCCTCTTGGAATACTCCAGTTTGTCAATGTCCCCCTTAAAGTGTGGCTCCCATGATTGCAGACTTCCCTCCATATTATGTAAGGCCAAGCAACACAAATTTTGTTGTTGTTTAGTCATTTAGTTGTGTCCGGCTCTTCGTGTCCCCATGGACCAGACCACGCCAGGCTCTCCTGTCTTCCACTGCCTCCCGCAGTTTGGTCAAACTCATGCTGGTAGCTTCAAGAACACTGTCCAACCATCTCGTCCTCTGTCGCCCCCTTCTCCTTGTGCCCTCCATCTTTCCCAACATCAGGGTCTTTTCCAGGGAGTCTTCTCTTCTCATGAAGTGGCCAAAGTATTGGAGCCTCAGTTTCAGGATCTGTCCTTCCAGTGAGCACTCAGGGCCGATTTCCTTAAGAATGGATCGGTTTGATCTTCTTGCAGTCCATGGGACTCTCAAGAGTCTCCTCCAGCACCATAATTCAAAAGCATCAATTCTTCAGCGATATATATATATATATATATATATATATATATATATATGGGAAATTCAATGGAGAACAAAAAAGAATACTGGAATATTTGAAATAAGTTAGAAATGCGCTATATTTGTAATGAAAGCTCAGATTATCGGAATTTTAGTGGATTTATGAGCTTTGCTATTAGAGGTTCTGTTCTGCAATTTACAATATCAATATGGCATGGGTGATTCCTAGGGTCCTTGTTCTCATTTATTTTTAATTATGAAAATCGGAAGTCACCCATGTGCAGTGGCTGGCCATGCAGATGGGTGAGTTTACCTCATGCACTTGCCACGCTTTAAAAAAGAAATCTTAGCATTAATTATAAACAAATAAAAAGAATAAATATCAGTGAAGCAGAACAGACTCCACAAGTTTCTCCCTCCCTCCCTCCTATTAGCTTCAGAAGTCACCTTTGCCAGTGCAGATAATTTCCAGTGGTACGACCCCACCCTGTGGCGTGCTGCAACCTCATTGGACAACCTCGATCGAGGCAAACACATCTTCTCCGTGGATGAAGAAAGAGTCCCGTGCCAGTACGATGACGTTATCTTTCCGCCCGAAACGTCCTTCCGTGTGAACATCGAGTCGTCTGAGCAGGCCATACGGCTCAGGAGCATTTCAGTCCTGGGGCAGGTAAAACAGTGCGTTTTGAGATGAAACCGTGGCTGCTTCACCATTTTCTGTTTTGCGATTCCAAAAATAAAATAAAAGATTGTGAGTGGAGATGGGCAACTTCCTCCAGATTCACTGTGAATCGCCTGGGGAGGGGAACAGGTATAGCCCTACTGCTAGATTAAAGCAGCAGCCCACGCCAGCTAAGCTAGCATGCTCTGGGGGAGGGCATGATCTAGTCTTCACTACTGAAGGGTCCACTATTGAAGAGAGCCAGTGTGGTGTAGTGGTTAAGAGCAGTAGACTCGTAATCTGGTGAACCGGGTTCACGTCTCCGCTCCTCCACATGCAGCTGCTGGGTGACCTTGGGCTAGTCACACTTCTCTGAAGTCTCTCAACCCCACTCACCTCACAGGGTGTTTGTTGTGGGGGAGGAAGGGAAAGGAGAATGTTAGCTGCTTTGAGACTCGTTAGGGTAGTGATAAAGCGGGATATCAAATCCAAACTCTTCTAAAGCTCTCCCTTCTCTTTCCCAGGTAATCACTTACCCGGTTTGGGGGGAGGAGGCAGGAAGACTCTAGGACCTTGTCAGAGTCCTCATGCCTCCTGGCTGAAGCCTGGCAAGCACTTACCAGATTTGAAAAGAACACTCTTCAGCTGCGTACCCAGTGCCCCGCACTCTTCGTGATGCCCCAAATCCACTTCTGTTCTTGCATGCACACATGCAAGCAGACAGACATATATGCACACACAGAGCTACACATCCTCCGGTGCCGTCTTGGAAGGTCGGGAAAAAATTGCTTGTGATCGAGACCTCAAACTGCCAGTTAGCCACCTCTGTATTAAGCGCATTGGTGGTCTGAAACATCCTTTTCTCTGGCACTGTGATAAAGCGACATCACCATGTCAAGCAGCCTTCACACATGAAAAGCCTCCCTGTGTTCATGCACACTCTCGATTTCAAGTGGCCTAATTTGCATGAATCAAGCCTTATCCCTCACTGTTGTTTCGATGCTTATCCAAGGTCACAGAGTCTTCCCTTCCAATAGCAGCTGGTTGCTATTTCAGAATCACAGCAGTTTACAATGCTTAGACATAAAAACAGCTGTACGTTTAATCTGATCATGTTGCTTGTGATTTTTCTTGAGGGAACTGTTGATTTCTGAGTTTTGTTTTCCCCCTGCCTCCCCATTGCCGCCACTTTCACCTGAACGGGAATTAGAAGTTTACCAGTGACAACACCCTGGCAGAGTATATGCAGAGCTCTTCTGCAAAGCTACAGTTCCATGGACAGGGGGCATTCCAGCTGTCGAACACCAGGTGCCCGGACAAATCGGGCTGCGAATGTGGAAATGCTGCGGTAAGTTCTTGGCCATGGGCATTCTCTGAGGCACTAGGTTCTGTTATCAAGAGACTTCAAGATAGGAGTTTGAAGGAGTCTGGCCTATTGAAAACCCACATGAGCACAGTTATATACTGCTAGATTATTGAAGCTGATTCACTGAGAATACTTTGCAGAGATATAAGGATCAGTGCAGCCAGTGAAGTCTTCTGGGGTTCTTTTTCTGCATAACCAGTAATAATAAATAATAATAATAAATTTTTATTCATACCCCGCCCTTCCCGGTTCAAAAAATTGGGCTCAGGGTGGCTAACAAGAAATGTAAAACACTTAATTGATGCAACAAAAAACAGCATAAAATACAGTATAAAACGTGAATAACAATAAATTCAGTAAAGAAAGGAGTAGGGATATTCTGTCAGAGAATTCTGACAGAAACGGGAGGCATTAGGTGGACAAACATGTCCATGAGGGCGCAAGACTGCCAGCCAAACACATGGATTGCCAACATGGCACCTGTGGGGACAGGTGTGCCTGCAGAGATTTTCCTTGCTGGAATTAGACAACAACAACAGCAGCTTTTGCCCTGCCCATCTGAATGGGTTGTCCCAGCCCCTCTGGGCGGCTTCCAACAGAATACACAAAAACAGTACATCAGACAAAGAAATTGAAAGAAAGGCTCTCCCTTCTCCCGGCCTAACTGCTCTGTAGGGGTGATTTCAGGACAGTTGTGGCTGAGGAGAAGAGAGTGGCAGTGATAATGGCTATGTTCTGCCTCCACTGTTTGGGGCAGCAATGTTTCTGAATACCAGTTGCTGTAAACCACAGGAGGAAAGAGTGCAGGTTCGATTCCCCGCTCCTCCACCTGCAGCTGCTGGGTGACCTTGGGCCAGTCACACTTCTCTGAAGTCTCTCAGCCCCACTCACCTCACAGAGTGTTTGTTGTGGGGGAGGAAGGGAAAGGAGAATGTTAGCCGCTTTGAGACTCCTTAGGGTAGTGATAAAGCGGGATATCAAATCCAAACTCTTCTTCTTCTTCTCATTTTCCTACTCATATTGAAATCCTGCCCCTCAATAAGACCAAATTCAGATTAAATGTTTAGGGGGGTGCGTACCCCTGCGTAACCCCCCCCCAGGAAAAAAAGCACTGGGTATAGTAGTCTTTGTCTGAGCATTGGAGATCTCTGGAAAGCAGTTCATTTGTGCAGGCGGAAACCTTTTTCTTCACCGAGTAATCTACCTGCTCTTGTTGAAGGACCACGACAGAATCTGTGCTGCCTTGCTCCAGAAGTCTGGGAATCAATGTCCACAGGTGATGTGCAAGGACCCCCTGAAGCCCGTTGGCCATTGCTGTGAAATGTGCGGTAAGTGAAGAGCAGCTTTGTTATAGCTGTTTACAGGACAGAGGAGCAAATCAGTTCGCCTGCAATTCGCTCTGCCAACAGTTGCAATTGCAAGGATTTGGGAAATACAGCATATATTGTATTTTGAATGTAAAAGGCCCTGGGTTCAGTCCTTTTTAAAAAAAAAATACCGTATTTTTCGCTCTATAAGACGCACCAGACCACAAGAGGCACCTAGTTTTTGGAGGAGGAAAACAAGGAAAAAATATTCTGAATCTCAGAAGCCAGAACAACAAGAGGGATCGCTGTGCAGTGAAAGCAGCAATCCCTCTTGCTGTTCTGGCTTCTGTGATAGCTGCGCAGCCTGCATTCGCTCCATAAGACACACACACACTTCCCCTTACTTCTTAGGAGGGAAAAAGTGAGTCTTATAGAGCAAAAAATACGGTATTTAATCAATTTTTCGATACAAACATCAACCGCAAAAGACACATACAACAAAAACCATAATAACAGTAATAACACAATTTGACAATTCAGATTTGGATACACTGATATACCTATGACTACACCTTTTAACCTTACAAGTTTTATTTGGAAATTGATTTTAAGAATAATTTTTTATTAACCGACCAATCACATCAAATCAAACCAAATTACATAAATTCCAAATTACACAGCCGAATTTTAAATTTTTGTTGGGGGTACCCATATTTCAAGTTCCGAAGGGATCCAATCAACTTCTTGCTTCTTACTGCTGTTTTAATGTCCACAAATCTAACCTTATCATGTTCACAGTACTATCCAGTCCTTTCTTATTATTTTTCCACATTTCTTGTTGTTATTTTCATATATTTTTCCTTTCTCTTTGTGACCTCTGATAGTCTCCGCAAGCTGGTTAGAACAGTTTGTAATCCTGCGTGGATATTATTATTTTTATCCAGTAGCCATATCCAGACGTTTTCCATATAACTTCCATACATCAAAACGGTCTTAGCGTCATTAATCTTCACCAATCTGCCTCCTTTCTCAAAACCTCTGAGGAGATTCACTAGGAATGCAGTCTGAAAACAAATCCGTTCTTCCTCCCGGCTGTATATCCTTTGGCAAGATGGCGACTCCAAATTAATTGCTGCGCCATTCCCAAAAGCTCTTATTGCTTCTCGGTCTCCATAAAGCATACTTTAGGTTAAAGTTTATCTCCACAGGGACCTTAATCATCCTGCTTGGGTCAGTTCAACCGACGGTTTTAATGAGGAGGGGTTCTTGTAAATCACATAGAAGGAAAGTAAAAAAGGTCCCCCCCCCCCCATTCAGCCCCGTTGTCAACATACAACGTTGCCTTTGGTGTATCTTCATCGTAAAATATTCCTGTTTCTCCAGCCCGTCGTCTTCTTTCGCAGAGGTCACTTAAATTAGCAGACTTCACTCCCCTTCTTCACTTGAAATATGTGCATTTGCTTCTTTTGTAATTAATTATTCCAAATTACTGCAGCTAGTGCGCGATCAGAGACAGCATCCAGGAGAGCCGAGGTCCACACGGGGGCATTCTGCCTAGGGCCCTCACCCCCTTCTTTCAAATTAGGGGGTGATTTATGGGCACAGCAGGCAAGGGCAGTGTTCCCCATTTCCTTGGGGCAACAAGGGAGGCTGCCTACTCCCATAACAGCCTCTTAATTACCCCGTGTGGGTCGGAGAGATGGTATTGTCTGCCATCTTCCAATGCGCCCCCTAGTGGCCCCCCCATGACTACACCTTTTAAAACAATATTTTTCTCACCTCTCTCTCTTCCCTCTACTTCCCACCACTATGTGCCTTATCGCTTAAATATTCGTTCCAGATTTCTTCATATTTATCCATTCTTATTTTGCTTTGACATGCAATTCGTTCATATGTAGCGAATCTGCCCATATTATCAATCCATGTACTCAATGGAATCTTTTTGTGGCTCTTCCAATTCATCAAAACAATTTTTTTTTTTTTTGTTTCTAATATAGCACGGTACATTTTTTTTGACCCCTTGAAATCTCCCACATTTCTGGAATATAATTTAGAATTCAGTTTCCCTAAATAACAATTTCTTTTTATTACTCTTGCTATAAATATCCTCACCTCACACCAAAATGATATTATCATCGGGCCCCAGGTTCAGACCTTGACATTTAGGCTTTGAAGTCCAGACTCTGAGAGAGTCACTGTCAGTCAATAACTCTAAGCTAGACGAGCCAGTGGTCTGACTCAATATTGAGGTCAGCCTAGATAGCTCAGCAGGTTAGAGCACGGTGGTGATAATGCCAAGGTTGCAGGTTCGAACCCCATATGGGACAGCTGCATATTCCTGCATGTCCCACTCCCAAGAGACTGCGATCTACTCCCAGTATTAAAAAAACTGACGGTGATCTGCCCATTGGAGGGAGGAGGAGCGTGCGTGGGGTGGGTGGAAGGTGGCAGCTAACTGGAAGCGGGGGGAGATTACCAAGAGTTGTTAAGCTTCTTTTGGGGAGCTTCTTTTGGGGCAGAGGGTGGTGACATTCCTAGCCCTCTTCATTTAATACCATGATCGACCAGGATCACCCACGATCGACCAGGATCACGCCGGGGATCTACCTGTCGATGGCTGTCAACCGGTTGAGCATGTCTGGACTAGATATTCAGGGTGCCTTCCAATTCTATGATTCTATGATATAAGGCAGATTCCCATGTTCCTATCTTAGGGCTTTTCTACATCTACTTTTTGCCCCACTCTTTCTAGGCAGAGGTCTGTGCTTTAACACGCCATGTCTGAGTTTGTTTTTTCCCCACCCCAAGCTTTCCCCATGCAAATCCGCTCTTCTAAGCTGAATCGGAGCAAACGCTAGTTGGGGTTTTCTGCTGATTGACATTTGCTCCAATTGAGGTTTAAAGAGCAGATTTGTGCAGGGAAAGCTTTGGAGCAAAAGGGCGGGGGGGTGGGATGGTGTTTGGACACAGAGCTTTAAACTTCAGACTGTGCCTGGAAAGAGCAGAGGGAAGCTAAGTGTGGATTAGCCCTTCATGGAAATATGTGTACTGCATCATAAGAAAAGCTGGAACAGTGCTATCTGTTGAAATTCAATATAAATGCAAAATTTTCACATTTTGAACAGTTCCAGATGTTGCTTTTGAAAATTGACTTGAGGTGAGTTTTTTTTTTAAGAAAGAAGGGAGCAGGGCTAGGGGACCTTTGACAATGGGAGTCAATAATAATAATAATAATAATAATTCAATTTATATACTACCCTTTATCAGGAGATCCCAGGGTGGTGTAAACCTTAAAAACACATTACAGAACATTGATGAGAAAAACAAAATAAAAAGTTTGCTTTGAAGTCCAGCAACATCTGGCAGGCTACAGGTTCTCCGTCCCAGCTTCAGAACATGATCTCTCTTGGTCTGTGGGCAGGCACATTTCATAGATGGCTACCCAATTGGTACCCTCCCTCCTTTTCAGCATCTTTCCTGGGTCCCCATCTATGTACATACCTGGGGTCTCATCAACAGTTAACTCAGGAGGACTTATAAGTGAAAATATTGAGGGGGGCGGGAAAATAGTTAATAATGCAATCCCATCGATGCTTGAGAGTCCAATGGACTGCAAGAAGATCAAACCGATCCATTCTTAAGGAAATTGGCCCTGAGTGCTCACTGGAAGGACAAATTGTGAAGCTGAGGCTCCAATACTTTGGCCACCTCATGAGAAGAGAAGACTCCCTAGAAAAGACCCTGATGTTGGGAAAGATGGAGGGCACAAGGAGAAGGGGACAACAGAGGACAAGATGGTTGGACAGTGTTCTTGAAGCTACCAGCATGAGTTTGACCAAACTGCGGGAGGCCGTGGAAGACAGGAGTGCCTGGCGTGCTCTGGTCCATGGGGTCACGAAGAGTCGGACACGACTAAACGACTAAACAACAACAACATCTATGTTTACTCAAAAGTAAGACCCATTGTGTGCAGTGGGGCTTACACCCAACTAAGTGTGTATAGCATTGCATCCTGAATTTGAAATTCCAGCAAACATTCTTGCAATAAAAAATGGTTAAGTAGCTTTGCATCTTACCCACCCTCCCAAGATGTCATGACAGAATGGCAAATTTTAAACACACACAAGTTGATTCTCCTGGCAGCCCGTAACACTGTGAATTTATCAGCTTTTAATGGAGATGTGATCCTAGATTTTCCCCATTCTGATACTCAATCCATTACATAACACTCTGCTCTTTTCACATTAGACAACCATCCATCATATGGTAGCTTCTTTAAATTTCTCCAATGGGAGCTCAGACTGCATGGGGAGTCAGTTTATTTGCCGGATGAATTCCTATCTTATCCTTCTTCTTAAAAGCCCCAGCCTGACATTCACAGGATTATCTCATTTTTCCTAAGGAACAATTTTGTGATCTAGGCGAGGGTGAGAGATAAAGGCTATTTCTCCACATTTATCAATATCCTACTCTTTCTCCGAAGAATTCTGGGCATCACACATGGTTCTTTCCCTCTTTTCCTTTCAGCAACAAGTCTCTGTGGTACATTCGGTTGAGATATGATGACTTACCCCAAATCACCCAGTCAGTCAGCTCTGTAGCTGAGTGAGGTTTCAAACTCAATTCTCTCAAGTGAGTTTAATGTAGAGAAATCTGGGGAAAAAACCCTTAAGTCCAGGAAATGAGGAAACAGTGACTTTGCCACATGTCTATGATAAAATCCTCAACCTGGTTTTAGACTACAACTCCCATCACTCCTGACTGATGGGGCTGATGGGAGTTGTAGTCTAAAACCAGGTTGAGGATTTTTGTCATAGATCTGCCTGTCCTCTCTCCTGCTGAGGCAATTCCCAGCTGCTGGTAGTCCAAGGCTGGCTGGATCTAGACACATGAAAGAAGTGTTTCAGTTAAACGCGTTGCAAACTTTGTATGAGAAATCGGGTAAGCAAAAACGGGACTCTGCAGCGCCACCTGGTGTCACAGTGTTAGAATGTATAAACAATGCATATAAAGCGTTTTTTTCTTTGCTAATGTAGCGGAGTCCCAAGTCTCGTAGGCTGGGTCACGACAGACAGTGCTTCATCTTAAACCTAGAGTTGCTAAGTGGCCAGGGGGAAACCGAATTTGGGCTGCTTTAGCGCTATCAGCAACAAGCCTGAAATCAGCAGGTGGAAGTTTATCACAGCGTGGAGATCAGATATGATCACCCAAGGTGCCTGGTGCGTTGTCTATATCTCATTGTCTATACCGTAATTATCTCAGCCCTGAACACAAAAGCAAAAGGTCGCGAATTACCAAATTATTTCAGCCCCTGTTTATTGCTAGGAACACATTCCAGCCTACAGCTGGAACTGAGGCCAACTAAAGACAACTGTGCTGGACCTAAAATGTAAATGCAATTTAAAAATGAGACATATATATCCAACAGGTTAGTTCCATTTCTCGTTCTTCTTCCTCGTGGTTTTCGTCTGTTAGTTTACCTGGGAGGCAAACGTGGAGGTTTTCTGTACAGTGTTCCTAATTACCATATGAAAACTGAATGCTTTAGGGTGCCACCATATGCTGCTTAGGCGAGTCTTTTAAAGCAATTAAAATAACATTTTTTCAGAAGCCGCTTTTTTCTTCACCAGGGAAAAACCAATAAACTAATACAGAGCCATGCAGAACATGACGTTCAGTGGCCTGCCACTTTAGTTCCTCCTGGGTAAAGACATGGCTGGCTGCACCTCTTGAAACCCACACAACCACCAGTTCTGTGCCAGGAAAATCCAGGTTTACTCAAACCTATAAGTGGCTGGCAAGCAGGCTTTTTTGTGCTAAGTTTGCAGCATGTTTTTAATAATAATAATATTTTTATTTGTACCCCAGCCAAATCATAAAAGAGGTGATTTTGCATGACTATAAGCAGTGCTTTTTTTTTCAAGAAAAAAACCACGGCATGCTGTCTCTCTAGCTGGTTTGGGGGGGGGGTCACCCCTGGTTCTGGTGCAGGTCAAATAAATGCACCTCTGCCTCCTCCGAGATTCAGGAGGATGGCTAGAGCAGCTCAGAAGGCCCCTTGCAGAAACCTGTGTGTGTGCAACGATAGAGGCCTTGCTGCAAAGCTTAAAGCCTGCCGCTGCTACATGAGATATGGATTGAAGAAAAGGAAATATGAATTGACTCCACCTCACAGCTTGACCAATCAGGGCTAGGAGCAGTTAGGAGCTAGGTGGACTCACAGATCTCAAAAAACAACAAGTCTAGACTCGCACATGCTGACCAGCTTCTGTTTTGACTTGAAATGTTGTTTTGGGCTTCTCGGAAGTACTTAAAAGCAGGATGCAGGCAGAGGGAGCATCGGCCCGCAATGGCACCCACTTGAGAGATGCCAGAACTGCACCCTGGCATTCTCCAGCTGAAAAAGAAGAAGCACTGACTCTAAGCCATGGATGGGGAATCTTTTTCCGCCAGAGAGCCATATGTAACGTTTGGTGGCCACGTTCAAGTGATGGATGGGGCCAGAAGCAAAATGGAGTAATGAATATACAGTGGTACCTTGGTTCTCAAACGTAATCCATTCCCGGAGTCCGTTTGACTCCTGAGACGGTTCCAAAACCAAGGTGCAGCTTCTGATTGGCCGCAGGAGCTTCCTGCACTCAATCGGAAGCTGCATCAGTCGTTCAGCTTCCGAAAAATGTTGGGAAACCGGAACACTCACTTCCGGGTTTGTGGCATTCGGGAGCCAATTTGTTCGGGAACCAAACCGTTTCAGTACCAAGGTACCACTGCACATAGTACAGCAGGCTACAGTGGTGCCTCGCAAGACGAAATTAATCCGTTCCGCGAGTCTCTTCGTCTTGCGGTTTTTTCGTCTTGCGAAGCACGGCTATTAGCGGCTTAGCGGCTATTAGCGGCTTAGCGGCTATTAACGGCTTAGCGGCTTAGCGGCTTAGCGGCTATTAACAGCTTAGCATCTTAGCGGCTTTAAGAAAAAGGAAACAAACTCGCAAGAACTCGCAAGACGTTTCGTCTTGCGAAGCAAGCCCATAGGGAAATTCGTCTTGCGGAACGACTCAAAAAACGCAAAACCCTTTCGTCTAGCGAGTTTTCCGTCTTGCGAGGCATTCGTCTTGCGGGGCACCACTGTAGTTTCTGCAACACACCCTTCTCTATCCTTTGTGCAGGCAAGAAGGAGGCATTATCAGAGTTCAAGGATATATTCCACCCAGGGAAAAACATTGAAGGAAGGTGCAAAGTCGGGTTTGTGAGAGCCAAAGCATGGAGAGAAGGGTTGTGGTTTGGAGTACTAATGGTCTTGGAGGGGCACATTTGGCCCCCCGAGTTTGAGTTTCCGCACCCTTGGTTTAAGTGATCTAAGCATGGAGGTTCAGTCTGGGCAGAATTTAGCATTTGGGAGCGGGAGCAACGATGTGGTAGGAAGACAGGTCTAATCTGAGAAGTAGTAGTGTGGAGATGTGAAGGGGAAAGAATAAGCCAATGCAAGTTGCTCCAGCTGTCTGTAAAACGGTGCCCCTGGCAGAGAGGAAGCCAAGTCCCATTAGCATTGATAGAGCAGCAAATTAAATGGATCAGAGTCCCTGTAGAACGGACGCAGCCGCATCGACTCTTTCCATGAAAATGGCACATTATAGCTGTCTCGCACTTTGCATTGGGTGGAGGCAGAAGACATTGAGACATAGTGTTGTAAACAAAATCTGCCCTATTCCCTTATGGGGGACAGAAGAGCCCTTAGAGTCCTTTGTAGGTTCTCCATCGGTAGGAGAAAAGAACAGAGGCCAACCAGAGAATATTGAGAAGCAAAGCAGCTAGTAAGCCTGATCTTTATTGAAGCTGTTGCAACAAGGTGCTCCCCTCACACACAGCGGAGGAGCAGAGGAGGACCCAGAACAAAGGTGTGCCTGCCCTTATATAGACATTTTAAATTCCCTGCCCTGGAGCTCAAGACCACCCCTCCATACATCATAAATACATCACAGAAGGGCTGTAACCCAAGACCACCCCCCCACAAACATCATACCTACATCACAGAAAAGGCGGTCTGCAACAGAAATCTGAGTGCGCTGTTTATCTCCTGTCTGGCAAGTTACCTGATTGCCTTACCTGATTGCATTTTCTGGGAGTCTGGCCATTCCTTTCAGATGGTAATCACTTAATTCCTGAGACAATGGGAAGGTTCCCTCACCCCCTCCCTCCTGGCAGAGAAACATTTGGTCAGATTGGGAGTCAAAATGGTTTCAGGACTGTCTTCCTGTGCTGCTTCAGACATGTATGTGGTTTATATATTTATGTATGTGTTTGCTTGGTACATTTATGAACATTTATTATATATATAAGACCTTAAAATTTTATTACAATAGGAAGGTGGCCGATACAGAGTCCATCTAGCTCAGAATTGTCTGCCCTGATTGGCTGGGGCTCTCCAGGTTTCAAGCAGGGGTCTCTCCCTCCCGGCTTCAGCAGGAGATGCCAGGGGTTGATCTTTTGCCTGCCAGGTGTGCATGCACATTCATTCATCTCACATGAAGCTGCCTGAAGCTTGCGCTGTCCCTTCCTTCTTTTCCACCCTGTGCCCATCTGTCTTGGGCACAGGACTTTGCCAATACCTCCCACCTGATCCATTTAGCTGCAGATGCAGTGGAAGCGCACCTGGGACCTTCAAAGCATGTTCATAACATATGAGCTGTGAAGGCCTCGGCTTCTGCATAGCTTCTAAGATACTGGCCTTGTAGGCAATTCGTTTGGATGGTTTTGCAGAAATAGCTGGTATAAGAAGGGCCACCCTACAAATGTGGGGTACGTGTGAAGAGTATGCGTGCATGGATCTCAAGTGCACACAGCCAGTACGTTTCCGAGCACAATTCAAAGTGTTGGTGCTGGCCTTTAAAGCCCTAAACGGCCTCAGTCCAGTATACCTGAAGGAGCGTCTCCACCCCCATCATTCCGCCCAGACACTGAGGTCCAGCACCAAGGGCCTTCTGGCGGCTCCCTCGCCAAGTTACAGGGAACCAGGCAGAGGGCCTTCTTGGTAGTGGCACCCGCCCTGTGGAACACCCTCCCACCAGATGTCAAAGAGAAGAACAACTACCAGACTTTTAGAAGACATCTGACGGCAGTCCTGTTTAGGGAAGCTTTTCATGTTTAATAGACTATTGTATTTTAATATTCTGTTGGAAGCTGCCCAGGGTGGCTGGGGAAACCCAGCCAGATGGGCGGGGTATAAATAATAAATTATTATTATTATATTATGATTAGGTGGAGAGCTCTGGAGAAAGCAAAAAGGTATCTAGTCAACCACCTGGCATGATGTAGGGTGATTTATCCAGCCACTCCTCACAGCTACAGCTTCTAATGTGTCACCTGCAAGAGACCAGGTAGACTATAGAGGAGAATTGCAGAAGAGCTAAGAACTTCAGCAAGTGAGATATGCTTCCTGCTACAGGGCCAAGGGTACTCCAGGCCCCCGGAAGTCTACCTTGGGTTTTAAAAATAAGATTGGCATATATAGCAGAGTTAAAAGCTAGAGAGGTGGAGCTACCAGTCCCCCCAGCCCCTGTTCTGCCACATTCACACATCAAACACACAGAAGTCCCATTGGTAATGAAGAAAAGGTTCTTGCCATTTCTTCAACTTTACGAGGATGGAATTGGATTCTAAGCCTACAAGGTGGGAGTTGGTTAATCATGGCTGCATCGTGAGAAAGGGTGGGGGGGGGAGCGGGAATTTGGCAAGAATGTGTATTTTCCCTGACTGTCATTAGCCTCAACCCTGCCCTCTGCTGGGCTTAAGCTTGCAGCTTACACATATTTAACTTGTGCACATGCAGTTTTACGTGTTTGGGGGAAATATAATTAAAAATGGTGCTGAAAGGGGCCCACATCTGGGGGGGGGGGGGAGGGAAGGCTTTGGCAATCCCACCTGCCATTGAACCCAATGTGTCTTGACTACAGTGTAACCTTGTGTTATGTACCGTCCCCCTTGCAAACACTGTGGGTTACGAACTCTGCTAACCCAGAAGTAGATGCTCCCAGTTGCGACTTTCGCCCCAGGATGCGAGCGGAAGTCGCATGCCGGCAGCGTGGCAGCAGCGGGAGGCTCCATTACTGAAACGCGCCACATGTTACGAGCGGTTTCGGGTTACAAATGGACCTCTGGAATGGATTGAGTTCGTAACCGGAGGTACCACTGTGTACACAATTTGGGCTTTAGGTGCAATCCCCGGAACATAACCCCTGTGTAAGTTGCTGGCTTACTGTATGCAACGATCTAGAAGTGCCAATTAGGATTGTAGGATTGCTCTGGGATTCACAGGGTCATCTAAAAATACGCACCACCCTTCAGCAACCAACTCAGCTGCTAGAGCTATGAATGGCCACCTATAGGTAGGCAGTTCATAGCAATTGCTAAACCAGTGGTTATGTTTTCTTGCCTTCTTTCTTTTTTATATAAAAAACTGCAGGAGCCATCATTTCCTTGGAATATTCTGCTGGTTTTGAGATCGAGGTGTATCAGAACAGAATACTCCACACATTTCTCAGTTTGGTATGTTGCTCCTGTTCTTAGAGCTGCACGTAGTTTAAGTGGGGCTGGAGGCCCTCAGTCCACCTGGGAGAAATCAGTATTGCCACTACAAAAACAAAAACTTGAGAATGGGAAGAGACAGTTTGGAGACCAGAGTCATATGCATCTGGCTGATATGGGTCCAGCTAACTGCCCCAGCTGACCCACAATTGTTGGTTCTGACTGACTTTGTATATTACCCGTCAACAGTACCCTCAGGACACAGAAATGACAAAACATACAACGGAAGTCACACTGTCATCCTATAATAGCTTCAAAATATAGCTAAAGATAAGCAATTAGCAAACATAGAGAATCCATCCCAGATATAATAATAGCGCAGCAGTTCTCAACCTGTGGGTCCCCAGATGTTGTTGGACTACAACTCCCATCATCCCTGAGCTCTGGCCTTGCTAGCTAGGGGTGATAGGAGTTGTAGTTCAACAACATCTGGGGACCCACGGTTGAGAAAGGCTGTAATAGGGGATAATATTTCCCAGGCCACACCTCTTTCCCAGGCCACACCCCTCACCAGCCTTGCCTTGCATCCTTCCCAAATGTTTTTGCCTGGCTGGAATGTGTCCTTGAGCTCTGATCGGGTCTTGCTTGTCTGGATGGAGGATAGAGAGGGTTGTGCAAATGCATGTAGAAACTACTAGGCTACCTTAGAAAGATTAAAATTTACATTGGTTTCTCCGCCCACTTTCCCACCTGGCTCTTCCCACCTCTGGCACGTGGCCCCCAGAATGTTGTCCATGATGGAATGTGGCCCTTCAGCTGAAAAAGTTTCCTGCCTCCTGCTGCAGAGGCTGGGGAAGGAGAGCTGCTTTTGATGAGGGCAACCAGCCATGCTTCTTGCTTTTCAGATGGAAGGCAAGAGGCAATGTAGTATTCTACAACTGCAATTATTTGTTTTGCTGAAAGGCAATGGGTAAGGGTAGATCTTTAAATTCTGGGTACAGAAATGTCTCATCACAGCCTGCCAACATGCGGACGATATGATTATCAGTTTCAACAACACATTAAAGGGCTAAAAAGACTAGTGCAATTCTTGCAGTGTCCAGATTGCAAGACGTCATGCTGCAGTCTGTATTTGGACCAGCCTCACCTGGAGTCCTGTGTGTCCAGTTCTGGGCAGCCCAGTTTTAAGAAGGATATGGGAAGGTGTTTTAGAGGAGAGGAAAAGAGATGTCTAGGAGACCACAGCTGAAGGACCTGGGTATATTTAACCTGGCGAGGAGATGATTAAGAGGTGATGTGATGGCCATCTACAAATATCTGAAGGGCTATGACATAGAAGATGCAGGAAATTTTCATTTCTGCTCCTCTAGAGGACAAGACCCAAAACTACAAGTAAAGGGGTGAGGATGTTCAATACTGTAATAGACTATTTGGGAAGGTGGTGAAATTTCCTCCATTTTTAAGCAGATGCACAATGGACACATTTTCAGTAGTGGACTTCCTAGTCCAGCAGAGCTTTGATGCCTCTGCCAACTTTATGACTCTGTGGTGAAGGTTTAGGTATGGGACTTAATCTAGCACCCATCATTCCTGAGATGAGGAGCAGCTGAGATGGGGTGATACTTGCTTTCCGTGCCAAACAATTCCCGAGTTCATCTCTTGCCACGTCCAATTAAAATCTCTGGGAAAGACCTTTGTCCAAGACTGTGGTGAATGTGGCCAGTCAGGGAAAAAGACAGTGGAGGTGCAAATAGACCACTGTCCTCACTCAATCACCTTCCTATTACTGTGGTACCTTGGTTCTCAAACTTAATCCTTTCTGGAAGTCTGCTCCAAAACCAAAGTGTTCCAAAACCAAGGCGTGCTTTCCCATAGAAAGTAATGCAAAACAGATTAATCCATTCCAGACTTTTAAAAACAACCCCTAAAACAGCAATTTAACATGGATTTTACTATCTAACGAGACCATTGATCCATAAAATGAAAGCAATAATCAATGTACTGTACTATAAAATAAAGCAGTATTGTAGATGATAAAAATTAAAAAAAAATTCTTACCTGCACTGATGATAGTCATTGCTTGGATAGGGGGCTTTTATCCATTTCCACAGTCACACAATCAATCAATCAATCAATCAATCAATCAATCAATCAGTAGCTGAACTAGGATCCACACAGTCACAAAATCAAATTAACTGAAAAAGTCTCAAAACAAAAAACGCAAAATAGATAGCAAAAACAAAAGCACCAAATATAATCTCCAAATATCACCTCAGAACACTGCAATCGGAAACGGAACACTTGAATTACAATTGGGGGGGGGGCACAAATTAGCAGCGCAACAGGAAACACAGGGGGACTCAAAACGGAGCATGTTTGGCTTCCGAAAAAGGATTTGAAAACCGGAACACCTACTTCCAGTTTTGCAGCGTTCAGGTTCCAAGTTGTTTGTGAACTAAGCTGTTTGAAAACTGAGGTCCCACTGTACAGAGATTCTACCGGGCACACCACAGCAGACATGGTGACTGGGTTCCGTGTTTGTGTTTTGCAAAGCCCAAGAACGCAGGAATTCTGGTGGCCGTGTCAAAGGTGCGTGAGCGGCAGACTTTCCTGAGAACGATACCGCGTAGCTCAGCCTCGTTCATCCAGATTGTACTGGTCGACAACAGGACCGGATCTGAGACGGGGACTCAAGCCGAGCAACTGGCCCAGGACATCGTGAAGGATATAGCAGAGCACGGTAAGGCTTGCCAGCCCCTTGCTGCTTCAGATCCTTGTTCCGTTGGTCTTGTGTGAAGCCTCCAACGCTAGGGTAAAGCATTTTGCCCTGGGCAGCAATCTGTGCCTTGATGGTGTGGCAGGGATGTGCGGATTTGTGGCTTTCAGTTTCTCTCAAGTTCAGTTCTCTACATTTCTGCATGACTTACAATAATAATTTATAATAATAATTTTGTTATTTATACCTCACCAATCTGGCTGGGTTTCCTCAGCCACTCTGGCTGGCTTACAGTACATATAAAAACATAGTACAGTAGTACCTCGGGTTAAGAACTTAATTCGTTCCGGAGGTCCGTACTTAACCTGAAACTGTTCTTAACCTGAAGCACCACTTTAGCTAATGGGGCCTCCTGCTGCCGCCGCGCTGCCAGAGCCCGATTTCTGTTCTTAACCTGAAGCACTATTTCTAGGTTAGCGGAGTGTGTAACCTGAAGCATATGTAACCCGAGGTACCACTGTAAAATGTAAAACATTAAAAACTTCCTGATACAGGACTGCCTTCAGATGTCTTCTAGAAGTTGTGTAGTTCTTTATCTCCTTGGCCTCTGCTGGGAGGGCATTCCACAGGGAGGGCATCACTGCCGAGAAGCCCCTCTGCCTCGTTCCCTGTAACCTCACTTTTCACAGTGAGGGAACCACCAGAAGACCCTCAGAGGAAGACCTCAGTGTCCAGGCTGAGTGATGGGGGTGGAGATGCTCCTTCAAGTATACTGGGCCGAGGTATGAAATGAGCAAAACAGCAGCGACCCTTTACATGTATTACAAGCCAGGAGAGAGAACTCACTGCAGGAAAATGGTCCCATGCTATTATCATGTTTCTGTCCCTTCATGTCTCTCTATTAAAACACAGGCCGCACTTCACAAAAGAACCCTTGTTTGTTTCCTCATGAAAACCCACCAGGTGTGAATTTCTCCTTTGGAATGTCATTTTGGTTGCCTAACCATTTCTGCAAGCCGTTTCCCCTAAAATAATGCATTGTGTGTGTGATTTTTAGCTAATCTATGTTTTGGTTTTGGGGGTTTTTTTGGCACACTGTCCCCTAATATACACATTTTAGTACACATTATTTGATCAGGGAACTGCATCATGACATTCAATGATTTTTGAATCTTGAAGCATGGCTGTGTTTCGGTTCAGACATATTGTTACAGGAAGTGCGAATTAGGTAAAATGCTAACCAAATTGGGTTTATCCCCCATATCTGTGGAGGGGCCATAGCAGGAGGTCTCAGGATCAATCCCTGGTGTCTCCAGGTTAAAGCATCAGGTAACAGGTGATGGGAAAGTCCCTTTGCCAAAGATCTGGATGAGTGGCTGCCTTGTAGCAGGTCAAATCTAGCCCAGTGCTCTTTATCTGAGCAATACTAGGTGTGACGAACAAAATATTCTGGTTTGTTTTGAGGCAGCCTTTTGCACATCTCCTTCAAGGCCATACACTGAGAGACCACCACAACAGCTGTGTGTGCATGGGAGCATTTTCTGGCTCTGGGGTTGCTCATGCAAAGCTGAGCATGCCAGAGGCAGTACATGAAACATTACTCGAGGCACTGCTTCAAATGGACTGTGCAGTCTTTAGCATCCTTCCATTGTGTGGATTTGTCAAGCATTGCTTCTCAGTTTTGCCCTGCCTCCACATCATTTACACACAGCTGGGTTGTGGAACCTAATAATAATAATAATAATAATAATAATAATTTTTATTTATACCCTTCCCTTCCCAGCCAAGGCCAGGCTCAGGGCAGCTAACAAGCAATAATAAAAACAAGTTGAATGAATACAACTTAAAAACAAGATTAAAATACAACAATTAAAATATTGAAACATTAAAATATTAAAAATGTTAAAATGCAGCCTCATCACAGGAGGAGAAAGGAAAAAGAAAGAGGGGGAGGGAATAAAATTGGCTCCAAGCCAAAGGCCAGGCGGAACAATTCTGTCTTACAGGCCCTGCGGAAAGAAATCAGATCCTGCAGGGCCCTGGTCTCATGAGGCAGAGCGTTCCACCAGGCCGGAGCCAGTGTTGAAAAGGCCCTGGCTCTGGTTGAAGGCAATCTAATTTCCTTAGGACCCGGGACCACTAGGGTGTTGCTATTTATGGACCTTGAGGCTCTCCGTGGGGCATACCGGGAGAGGCAGTCCCGTGAAGGGCTTTAAAGGTCAAAACCAGCACCTTAAACCTGACCCTGTACTCCACCGGGAGCCAGTGCAGCTGGAAAAGCACTGGGTGAATATGCTCCCATGGCAGAGACCCTGTGAGGAGCCTCACTGCAGCATTCTGCACCCGCTGGAGTTTCTGGGACAGCTTCAAGGGCAGCTCCGCGTAGAGCGAATTACAGTAGTCAAGCCTGGAGATGACTGTCGCATGGCTCACTGTGGCCAGGGTGGGGCTAAAAACACAAAGAGCAACTGCCTTAGACCATGGGTAGGCAAACTAAGGCCCAGGGGCTGGATGCGGTCCAATCGCCTTCTAAATCCAGCCCACGGACGGTCCAGGAATCAGCATGTTTTTACATGCGTAGAATGTGTCATTTTATTTAAAATGCATCTCTGGGTTATTTGTGGGACATAGGAATTCATTCAATTCCCCCCCCCAAAAAAAAATATAGTCCAGCCCCCCAAAAGGTCTAAACGCAAAATAAATAGCAAAAACAAAAGCACCAAATATAATCTCCACGTCCGGCTTTCAAAAGAAAGTTCGAAAACCAAAACACCTACTTCTGGTTTTGCAGCGTTCAGGTTCCAAGTTGTTCGTGAACTAAGCTGTTCTAAAACCAAGTTACCATTGTACAGTGCTAATGTGCCCTTGGAAATAACATTGCAGTGGCAGCACCAATTCTGTCTGGTATAAGCAAATCAGCAATAGAAGAATGATGGGGGCAGCAGGTAGAATTGAGTCATTTGCTGTCTAGCAGAAAATGGATCATTTACTCCATGCAAACTAATTGGACACCTCATCAGGGCGGTAACATTTTGTTTGGCTTTTGCAGGAGTGCCGTTTGGCATTGCAGTGAGGACCCTGCATGCAGCCACTGGCAGTAACAGGAGTACTCAAGAGGCTGGTGCTACAATTGCTGGGACAGTCGTTGTTCTGTTCCTTGTCTTGCTGCTCTTGGGAGCTGCCCTGCTACTCTACAGAAAAGGGACTTTAAGGTAACAGGACTGGGCTACATATTCAGTATGTGGTATGGTATTTCGGGAACTGTATATACCATGGGAGAGCACACATAAATGCTCCTCTGCAATTTTTTATTTTTTTAAAAAATTCTTGCATGTAGAAAACAAGCATGTCAGGAAGAAGGCAAGGTTGGAATTTTGCCCCTTGGCATGCTAGGTTTTGATAGGTTCTCAGACCCACCCAGACACACAATGCAAAGTAGTGTCCAGCATTCTCCAGCAATCATCAGATCTGTTGCTCTCCTGTTTTGGTACAAAAGTTCATCATTCAGTATGAAAACAAAAACTCCCATGGAGCTGGCCTTGTGTCAGGAGCGAGCCAGCAATAAATCACAAGGAGTAAGTTAAGTTAACTCACTATTAAAAGAAACAAGGCCTGCTCAGGAGTGTCAGGCCTAAAGAGCACAGCAAGTCTTCTTCGTAGGTCTTGCCCCTATGAGGCAGTTGTGGAGGCTGAAGATCTCTGCCTTCCCTGAGCTGCCGAAGTCTCTTCTTCCCCTGAGTCCTTTCCAAGTCATCTGAGACTATGCCAGTGCGCCTGTCTCTGCTTCTCCCTCTTCATACTTCTCCTGGTCCTGGGAGACCAGGGGAGAGGGGAGCCTTCTAAACTAAACTAAACTAAACTAAACTAAAAATTCCCAAATGGTATAACATTCCTCATAGGGAAGTTACTCCAACCCCAGAGTGGCTGGGGCAACCCAGTCAAATGGGTGGGGTACAAATAATAAACGTTGTTGTTGTTGTTGTTGTTGTTGCTCTTTTGTGAACCTCTTCCAGCTCTACAATATCCTTGTTGAGTTGACCAGAACTGTACACAGTATTTCAAGTGTGATCACACATGGATCTCTATAATGGTATTCTGGCATTGGCAGTTTTGCATGCATATATATATAGTCGTTTAGTTGTGTCCGACTTTTCATGACCCCATGGACCAGAGCATGCCAGGCACTCCTGTCTTCCATTGCCTCCCACAATTTGGTCAAACTCATGCTGGTAGCTTCGAGAACACTGTCCAACCATGTCGTCCTCTGTCATCCCCTTCTCCTTGTGCCCTCCATCTTTCCCAACATCAGGGTCTTTTCCAGGGAGTCTTCTCTTCTCATGAGGTGGCCAAAGTATTGGAGCCTCAGCTTCAGGATCTGTCCTTCCAGTGAGCACTCAGGGCTGATTTCCTGAAGAATGGATAGGTTTGATCTTCTTGCAGTCCATGGGACTCTCCAGAGTCTCCTCCAGCACCATAATTCAAAACCATCAATTCTTTGGCGATCAGCCTTCTTTATGATCCAGCTCTTACTTCCATACATCACTCCTGGGAAAACCATAGCTTTAACTATACAGACCTTTGTCGGCAAGGTGATGTCTCTGCTTTTTAAGATGCTGTCTGGGTTTGTCATTGCTTTTCTCCCAAGAAGCAGGGGTCTTTTAATTTTGTGACTGCTGTCACCATCTGCAATGATCATGAAACCCAAGAAAGTAATATCTCTCACTGCCTCCATTTCTTCCCCTTCTATTTGCCAGGAGGTGATGGGCCCAGTGGCCATGATCTTAGTTCTTTGATGTTGAGCTTCAGGCCATATTTTGCGTTCTCCTCTTTCACCCTCATTAAGAGGTTCTTTAATTCCTCCTCACTTTCTGCCATCAAAGTTGTGTCATCTGCATATCTGAGGTTGTTGATATTTCTTCCGGCAATCTTAATCCGGCTTAATTGCATACCATACATCCCTGCATATTTTGCATGAATTAAACCATTCAGTAATCCATTGTTACATCCATGAAAACTTATTTACACTGATGAATTTGTCTTAATGCTGCCAGCGTTTTTAAATGAACACAATTTTCACCCATACATTCAGTAGACATTTTCCAGTCTTCTTTGAACATACATTTTTCTTGTTCTCTTATTCTATATGTTAAATCTGCAAGCTCTGTGTATTCCATCAGTTTATGTTGCCATTCTTCTTTGCTTGGGACCTCGCTCGTTTTCCAGGCAGTTTTGCTTTCAGCCCTTTCCTAACCTTCTCTAGCATGGAATTGGACCCCTTTTCGCAGCTTCTGCACAACTCAGTATTGTCTACATGGGCAGTGGCTCTCCAGGATCTCAGACAGGGATCTCCCCCTTCCCTGGAGATAACTCAGATTGAACCTGGGACCTCCTGCATGCAGAGTAGACGCGCTAACCATTGACAGACCCCAGATCTTCCTATGCCTATGCTATAGGCAGGAGGCGGGTGGATGGATGGAGAGAACTTGCCAGGCAGCCCTTTCCTCTGCCCTAGACTGACCTGCTTGCTCATAGCCGTTCTGCCGTTTCAGTAGACTATATAAACACATGCTGCAGATATCCAGTGGGCTTAGTGGTTGGTCACAGTGCGTGTGTGCGTGACCCTGGCAAGCTTCCAGCTGAAGTCCCAAATGCTCCTTCTATGCGCTCTCAGGGGTAATCTCCGCTCTCGGTGTGTTCCACCAGCTGGCAAACCAATGCGCCATGCTCTGTGTGCTTGGGCTGTTCCTGTTCATTAGTGCTAGCCTTTCCCCCCCACACACACACACCAGGCAGCAAAGCTCCTGGGCCTTGCTTGTTTTCCCTGCTAGTGTCAAGCTGATTAGCATTTCCCAGCAATAAAACAGGAGCTTCGTTTAATTTCTAAATAAAACTCCAAACTTCCGTTGCTGAGAATATAGCATGCATTTCCCTGTGGTGTGGATTTGGAAACCGGGTTTTCTATTGAGACAAAATGTCCTCTCTCTCTCCCTCTCCCTCCTTTTTTTTAAAGGCAGGAGGTGTTTGGAGGAAATCTTTTTGTAAATAGAGGATCAGAGCAACCAGGCAAGGAACCTTCCTGTTCTGTGCCTATTTGCATTATCGGTTGTCCTGGGAAAATGTTCTTTGAAGTCACTACAGCCTGTTGGTTTGTGACTATAATCAGGTGGTGAGTAAGAGAGTGAATTGAGTTTGAAATGGTCAACAACTCGAGAGGAGACAAGGGTCTCTTGACTCATTTCTCCTTATCCCAGGTTAAGCAATCATGTAAGTTATGGGACTGTCATCATCAATGGTGTTTCAGTTTCATGGTCCCTTGTTCAAACATACACACTATATATACACCCAGTGCTTTTTTTCGGGGGGAGGGGGGGTTGCGTAAGGGTACGCATACCCCTAAACATTTTGTGAATCTAACGGGAGAAGAATCTAAAAAAAATAATTTTTTTAGTTTCTTCTCTAGCACTGTGAATCGCCAGTTCCGTTGCTACCCCCAATGGCAGCCTCATTTCCTCTCATGGTGTTCCTGAGTCTCAGACAGAAGCGAGCGTTTAATGTGTGAAGCAGTGTGGAATGTGGATGTGTGGTGTTTTACTGATGAAAGTTTGGCCTCATTGAGGGGCAGTATTTCAATATGAGTAGGAAAATTACCAACTATTTTTCATCATCACAGCCCGCAAAGAAGTGTAAAGTTAATGATGACTCTGTAAAAACAAAAGATGGGATAACGGTGTTGTGCATGTTCTTTGTACTTTTGTCCATTAACTGTATTTGTTTTTCACAACTTGAACTATAAAATGGTGATTTTCTTGAGTCAAAATGAGAGTGCCCCTAAACATTTTTCTTTCAAATGAAAAAAAAAAAAAGCGCTGTATACACCCCAAACTGAAACTGGTTTGGGAACCATAGTTCTAATCGGAATTGTGGCATCAATTTCAATTCCAACATGTGTTCTGTGTACGCAGGGCTATTTCTGTTCCCCTGCAGTTTAGCTTCTGGGGAGGAAAATGCACCAATCATCTCCCTGTGCACTGAAGGAGGATTTTACATAATTATGTTTATATTCCACACTGTTCATCTCAACGCAAAGGCCGTTCATTTAAATGTAATGCAAAGGAATTGGAGGCATGGGAGTCTTATTACGTATCATTTGTGAACGGAAAACGGCAGTGAATGCCAATTGCATTTGGAGGGCTGGTTTCCATTTCAGACATGGTGAACGCCAGCCATTTCCAGTTCTGTTTCCATTGGAATTCTCTAACGCACCTAGTTCTTAGAACTATTTTAGCAGCCTTAGGAAGAGGGAAGTATATCCTGTTGACAAGGCAACTGCACCTACCCTTTGCAAGGTGTGTCTCCATGCACATTCCACAGGAAATAACACCAGCTCAGAGGAACACACTGAAGGCAGAAGTCAATCTTCACCACTGCACATCGGCTGCATGTTAGCAGAGCCAGTGTGCTTAGGGAGGCAAACAAGGGTTCAAATCCCTCTTTGACCATGAAGCTCATTGGGTGACCTTGGGCCAGTCACTACCTCTCAGCCTAACTTACCTTGCAGGGTCATTTGTGGGTATTAAATGAGGAGAGGGAGAACCATGTATGGCACCTTCAGCTCCTTGGAGACGAAGATGGGATTTAAATGCAACCAATCAATCAATTAAACTTTATGGTACAAGGGAGTACTCACCTGGTCATCTAAGCAAACAAGAATGCATGTGTTCTCGCTCCCCACCCAGCCCCATTTGGCAAGTGATTGTGGGAAACAATAAATCCCCTTGGGAGCCAGTGTGGTGTAGTGGTTAAGAGCTGTGGACTCGTAATCTGGTGAACCGGGTTCACTTCCCTGCTCCTCCACATGCAGCTGCTGGGTGACCTTGGGCTAGTCACACTTCTCTGAAGTCTCTCAGCCCCACTCACCTCACAGAGTGTTTGTTGTGGGGGAGGAAGGGGAAGGAGAATGTTGGCCACTTTGAGACTCCTTAGAGTAGTGATAAAGCGGGATATCAAATCCAACCTCCTCCTCCTCTTCTTCTTCTTCTTCAAGAGCCTTCTGTCTACCTTTGCTGTACAAAAGGATCAAGCCGGGCTTCCACAGAGCTTTGGGGGGACAAAAGCCAAGAAGCAACAACATGAGGGTGGCATGATCAGGTGCAGTAAAGGTGAAGCAGGTGCAAGAGGCAGCGGTTAGGAAAATCCACAGGGCAAGCTTGCCAGGGAAGGAGTTCTTTTGTAGGGGATGTGGAAGGGTCAAGACTTCTCACATGACCTCTGTTGGCCTACTGGTGATCAAGAGGTAAGGTAAAGGTAAAGGACCCCTAGACGGTTAAGTCCAGTCAGAGGTGACTATGGGGTTGTGGCGCTCATCTCGCTTTCAGGCTGAGGGAGTTTGTCCACAGACAGCTTTCTGGGTCAGGACTAAACTGCTTCGGGCACAACAGAACTCTGTGACGGAAACCAGAGGCACACGGAAATGCCATTTACCTTCCCGCCACAGCGGTACCTATTCATCTACTTGCACTGGCATGCTTTCGAACTGCAAGGTTGGCAGGAGCTGGAACAGAGCAACAGGAACTCACTCCATTGCAGGGATTCAAACCTCTGGCCTCCTGGTGGTCAAGAAGCCTCTCTTGTATCTGGCTGTCCACCGTCCTTCGGCCAGTGTTCAGTGATGGTGCATAGCTTAAATCTCTGACCGTTCCCTGAGTTCAGGGCCTCCAAATGAAACCTCTTATGAGAATCATAAGAATTTCATGGCAGTTGTTTGTGCTGATTTCCAGTCATTTCTCCTTCTACAGATCATTTACCTCCTTGTGGAGCCGAAAAAGGGACCTGGATCTTTCAGGAGAAACAGCCGACAAGGGGTTTGATAATCCCATTTTCGACACACCATGTGACCCAGTGGTAATAATTCCACCTTTATGTAAATCATCATCTTGCAACAGTAGCTCCTTCTTCATCATCTTAGCACAGAGAGAAGGCTGCTGCACAAGTCAGTGGATCTCAAAAATGAACAGCTATGAAGTTGCACGAATGCCCGATTGCAGCTTATGTTCGTAGGGTAGCTTGCAGCAAAGCCAGGGGATTCTTTTAAATGACAGTGGGGCGGGGAGGTGGTTATATAGTAACCCCCCTCAGGGCAGGGGTCAGTCCCCTTGTATGGTGCAATGCACATTTCATGGCACTGTAGAAATAAATAATGAAAGTGTTAAGGCAGGAGAAGAAAGGAGGATTTATATTCCAAGTGCTCAACAAAGATCCTTCTGTGCACCTGGAGGTTTCCTCCTAACCACTCCCTTTCTCCTGATTCAGAGACTCCAGAATCCTATAGACCCATTTCAGTCATTGGGCAAGATGTTAAAATATTTTCTGGTATTTTAGCTAATAGATTGGCAAATATATTACCGTATTTTTCGCTCCATAAGATGCACTTTTTCCCTCCTAAAAAGTAAGGGGAAATGTGTGTGCGTCTTATGGAGCGAATGCAGGTGGGAGGCTCTGCTCAGCGCTCCCTTTAAAGAGCCGCATGGAGCTGTGTGCGGCTCTTGGGGGCTTTTCCCCAAGGAGGGAGAAGGGCAGCCCATCAGTCCCCTCTCCCTCCTCCGGGAAAAGCCCCCAAGAGCCACACACACGCTCCACACGGCTTGTGAAAGGGAGCGCTGAGCAGTGCCTGTATGCATCCCAGGCTCTGCTCAGCGCTCCCTTTCACGAGCTGCGTGGAGCATGTGTGCAGGTTTTTCCCCAAAGAGGGAGAAGGGCAGCCCGTCACAGCCAGGTACCTAGTATAATCCATGCAGGTCAAGCAGGTTTCATTAAGCATAGGCATATAGAAGTTCCTGCATGTAAGATGCCAAACGCGGTACATTACGGAAAACTGTAGAGAAATCCATGTGCGATCGCTTCATTAGATGCTCATAAAGCTTTTGATAAAATGCATGGGAATTATTTGTACCTACTCCTCTCTCAAAAGAACTTTGATGATGGTTCTATATTAGCACCACAACTAATAGCAAGGCAGTAGTTAGGGTTGATGTACGCGACTCTTCCACTCTGTAGAGGTACAGAGAGGTACAAAGCAAGGCTGCCGTCTGTCAATGCTACCTTTCATGTTTGCAATGGAGCCACTTGCAAACGCTGTTCAAAATAATAATAAAATCAACGGCGTTATATGTAATGGTCAATCCTATCCACTTAATTTGCTTGCTGATGATATAGCTCTGGTGGTCTCTGATCCAGAGGTGTCGCTAATGGAGGCCATCGGGGAAATTAAAGCATTTAGTAGATTTGACTGGATTGAGAAATAATAAAACAAAATCAGAATGGTTGCATCTGAATGTACCAGTTGATTTACAAGATGAATTAAGAGAGAAGACAGGCTTTCAGATCTGTCCATGATATATTAAATACCCTGGAATTCACCACCACATCACCACCCTTCCACATTCTTCGTTCCAGAAGTCCAGGCTGGAATATTCCAAAACCCACCAAGCTGTAGATTTAGGACTAAACCACATGTAACATTGAGCACATCATCAGCACCCCCCCCCCATTTGTTAAAAAGCAGCAATCAGGATCAGAAGGTAGCTTTGATTTAACCATTTACATGCACCACAGTTGCTTTCTGGATTGAACCCCCCCAAGCCAAGAAAGAGTGCAATTGTGAACAGCATGCTTAACACAGCATGCAGTTTGGTCCTTAGAATAAAGCAAAGATAGGAAAAGGTTTTGTGCAGTATAAGCAACTTTGCATATATATATATATATATCCCCAGATATCCAGCTTTCCTTAGTGCAGAAGTGGGTTATCATGCGCACAGCAAACGAACAGCCTTGAGCATTGCTTTGTGAAACGTAAGTGCTGCGTTGACAATATGGATTCATCTCAACCCATAAGATCGACTTGCTCTTCAAAGGATTTAAGCTCCAGAGTTATATTTTGCACCAGCCGCATTAAACACTCTGGTCTCTCTCTCTTCTAGGCTTTAGCTGGTGCGTGCTCCGTGGAGGAGGAGGAGGCACCGAAGGAGATGGCGAGCAAAAATAGCCAGCTCTATTACATTAATCCTTTATATGATGAAACGGAACTTTGTGCTTAACATCAAAGCTGTCAGAGGAAGACAATCCTGCTATCCTGTACTTTGCTTGCCGTTTCAAACAGGCTCAGCCACTGCGGAGACCGGCTCACCGATGCACAGATCCTGCTCACTTCAGTGGGGACAGTGCAGAAGAATTCCCTGCTGATCGGCCCCCAAAGTTATTTTGACGCTGCCTTGTCTTAAAAATACTGCTTAATTTTCAAATGGGAGAGCATACCAAATTGCTGGGTGGTCCTCATGAAAATCAGAAAAGGGTCCACTAATCTTTTTCTCATCAGTAGTGGAATATGTATCGCCACTGAATTTCAATAAAGAATGCCTATCGCACTAAAGCAATTAGAGCCTATTTCGTATCGTTTGTGCATTGCTAGTCCCTCCCATCCTTAAGGGAGAGCAATGAGTGGGATGGCATCACCCAAGAACCTCTCCACCTGCCTGGTGACTGTGGAACGCCCTCCCATCAGATGTCCAAGAGACAAACAACTACCAGACTTTTAGAAGACATCTGAAGGCAGCCCTGTTCAGGGAAGCTTTTAATGTTTGATGCATTACTGTATTTTAATATTTTGCTGGAAGCCGCCCAGAGTGGCTGGGGAAGCCCAGCCAGATGGGCGGGGTATAAATAATATATTATTATTATTATTATTATTATTATTATTATTATTATTATTATACCCCGACAGCTCGGGGTAGGCTTGGGAGTCACAGGCGGGTGGCGCGCCGAATGGCACCCCCCTCAGTGAGGGCACCCGGGGAGGTCCGCCCCCCGACCCCCTTCCTACGCCCCTGCTTGCATGCAGAACGTCCCACATTCGAATGCTAATATCTCTGGCTAGGGCTGGGGAAGACTCTCTGGCTGAAAACGTGTCATGTCTCTGCCACTCAGAATAGACACAGTACCGAGCTAGATGGAGCAATAGCCTGGGTCAATATATGGCAGCTTCCTGCATTGCTGGACTCAATAGGTTGGAATCTACATCAGAATTCTCACAGAATTTTGGAGCAGTCTCTCTCTTTTAACGATCCTCACCATCAAATTGCTGCCTTGTAGAAAAGCACCTTGAAAGGCGGTGAATTCAGGCATCCCCCCCCCAATGAATTCTCAGTGAGAATTCACATATTTTCTTCTTCTAGTGCTTCGCTCAGCATTGTAGGGGCTGCATATGCAATCAGGCAGTGATTTGTGTGAACAGGACTGGCACAGATAAGTTTCAATGTCACTTGCTGTTCCTCTGGCTGCTTTTAGAGAGATTATCTAGAGATTTTCTCCACAGAATTCTTAGCAAGTGCTCCCTTCCTCCCGTCTTTTACTTACGCTCAGATTTTCTCGTTTCATTTTATCGGATTCTGACATTTGGTCTCATAGCTTCTTTGGGATTCTCCAGACGGTTTTCTGATGCCAGAAGAGAAATACGTTGGCAGAATGAGAAAGGTGAAGAGAGGTAAGGTGCAAAGGACCCTGGGTAAGATCACAGACACATTCACACATGCAAACCCAGACCTTTAGAACAGGGGAGGGGAAGCCTTCTGAACCCAAGGACTCAGCGATACAGCTGCAAATAAAACATGTTGTAAAGTGCAATATACAAATGTGACACCAGATGGCAACAGTGAGCTATGCCAAATTCAATGTATTTTTTAAAACGTTTTTTTTTAAAGCGTTTTTCCATGTGTGAAGATTCCACCTATGTCTTGCTTTCCATGGTGGGGAACATTTTGAGAGCTGTGGGTCAGTGATAGGAAGGGAAGAGCAGGGGGCAGAACAGTGTATGTGATTCTTACCTTCACACAATTCACTACTTTCCTGTCATGCGAAGGATACTCAAACTCCTTGACAGGAGCGAGCCAGCAGTAAATCACACTGAGCAAGTTGAAGCTGATTCTTTATTAGCAAAAACAGGATGTGCAGAGGAGTGTCAGGCCTAATGAGCACAGCAACTCATCTCCAGCAGGTCTTGCTCCCCTGAAGCCATTGCTGAGATTGAATGTCCCAACCTTCCCACAGCTGCCTCCTCTCCAGGGTTTTCCTCAAGCAACCTGAGACTGAGCTTGAGTGAAGCTAACTTCTCCTCCGCCCTCTTCATGCCTCTCCTGATTCTGGGAGACCAGGAGGGAGGGGAGCTTGTCACAACAGGAGGGGAAAACACCTGTGACTCTCCACCAGCCTGACTAATCTCTGCCTCTTGGCCTCCCTCTTCTCATACTTCAGCTTCTGCTCCTGATTCTGGACTGCTCTCTGCCACAGACTCCCCCTGCCCACTTGTTGTTGTTTAGTCGTTTAATCGTGTTCGACTCTTCGTGACCCCATGGACCAGAGCATGCCAGGCACTCCTGTCTTCCACTGCCTCCCGCAGTTTGGTCAAACTCATGCTGGTAGCTTCAAGAACACTATCCAACCATTTTGTCCTCTGTCGTCCCCTTCTCCTTGTGCCCTCCATCTTTCCCAACATCAGGGTCTTTTCCAGGGAGTCTTCTCTTCTCATCAGGTGGCCAAAGTATTGGAGCCTCAGCTTCAGGATCTGTCCTTCCAGTGAGCACTCAGGGCTGATTTCCTTCAGAATGGATAGGTTTGATCTTCTTGCAGTCCATGGGACTCTCAAGAGTCTCCTCCAGCACCATAATTCAAAAGCATCAATTCTTTGGTGATCAGCCTTCTTTATGGTCCAGCTCTCACTTCCATATATCACTACTGGGAAAACCATAGCTTTAACTATATGGACCTTTGTTGGCAAGGTGATGTCTCTGCTTTTTTTGCCCCTGCCCACTAAGCTCTGTTATCTCTTCAGCTTATGACAACTCCTCCTCCTAGCCTTCTCCCTCTTCTCCCTTCGACCACTCATTGTGGCAGGACGGGGCCTGGCAACACCTACAATCATCCCATCTTATGGTGTTTTCCCAGCATGACGGATTGGGTGGGAGAGAGAAAGAAAGAGAACATGTATCCAACCAGCAAAAGGGTATGCAAGGTATTTGCCCCATTCCCTGGAGTTGATTGTTCAGTAATGTTCCTTCACGAAAACGGGAAGGAGAGATTAAAAAGGATTTCCCCTCGGTTCTTCTTGAACAAGTTATAAGCATCACTTCATAGATTTGACAGGAAGCTTAGGGCTTTGCAGGAAAGCAAGGAGGAAACTCAGTCCTCCAACTCCTTACCCTCCCTCCCTGAGCATACACACAAACCCTGCCATATCTGCCATATGAGGCAACTGCCTTACTCTGCCAATTGATAGGGCCGGCTCTGAGCAGCAGCAAGCAAATACCTCCAGTTTCAAACCAAAGAGAACCAGTTCTTTCCTCATATTGGCACTGCATTACAAGACTTCATTTTTTAAAGGCCAACAATTGAATCTTCTGCAAATGGGAAAGTGACGAAAACACACACGCAACTGCGGTTTATTGATGGGAGCCTGCCGGCAGATGATCAGCACAGGAAGTTATGGCAACTTGATTCTCCCCCGCCCGCCCTTATTCTTTTTTACTGTTATTATTTTAGTGGCTAGAATCCCTCTTCCTTCTCTCTCTCTCTCCCCTCCTTGGAGAGGAGACCTTGGAACTCATTTTGATATATATCACGAGCACTGCCAAAATGTGACAGCTACTCTATAGCATTTAAAAGCATTGCGCACCTGTCTCCAGGATAATGGCTCGCTGGAGATGTGCGGATGAAAATTGAATTTGTCTTCCAATATGTTTCTTGCCCAGATCAGATGTACCTCCTTTTCCAAACCTCGGCATGGGCTGGTTTACTGCCATAAACGGGAGCAGGAGGAAAGCATGCACACAAATGATGGGAAGGTCTTTCCAATGACCTTCGGGAAGGCTTTGGAAATGCAAGCTAAGCATCAAAAGCAGTGCTGGATCAAGGATGCGCCAGTGGGAGGGCAGAAGATGCTGTGGTCGCTTGCTCCCTCCTGATTTCAAACCACATGTGATTGGTTGGTGGGAGATGGGGCAGTTACAGCTTAGGGGGAAGAGCGTAGCACCCAAAACAGGACATGCTAGGATGGTATTGGTAATTCCTGGTCAAATCGGGATGGTTGATGAGTATGGGAAAGTACAAAGCTAGGCTAAGAAGGGGTGTAACCTGGGGAGAGTTCTGGGGGCCAGGCAGAAAGACTTGGAGGGCCACATTCGCTCCCTAGGCCTGAGGTCACCGATCCTGGACTTACAAGGTTGTTGTAATAACAAAACTGTACACATGACACATTTTGAACATTTGGAAAGTGCTCTACTACTACTACTACTACTACTACTACTACTACTAATTTATTTATACCCCCGCCCATCTGGCTGGGTCTCCCCAGCCACTCTGGGCGGCTTCCAACAGAATATTAAAATACAATAACCTATTAAACATTAAAAGCTTCCCTAAACAAGGCTGCCTTCAGATGTCTTCTAAAAGTCTGGTAGTTGTTGCTCTCTTTGACATCTGGTGGGAGGGCGTTCCACAGGGCGGGTGACACTACTGAGAAGGACCTGTGCAAATGTCGTTTATTTTATTTTCATGCCAGGGAAAGCTTCTCTGGTGGCTGATGTTATAGGCAAAGAAGTAAGCCAAGCTAAAGAAAAAGGAAAAAGGCTGCACATCCTATGGCAGAGTTGGGAAAACGTGTGTGTGTGTGTGTGTGTGTGTGTGTGTGTGTTCCCTTCTGTGCAACCTACTGAGGGTCACACGCCAGTGGTGGGTGGAGCCAGGGATAAAAGTGGGTGGGGCAACCCATGCAAATTTCCCTTTTGTAGTTTCTGCATTCCCTTCCTCTGTATCCTCCTTCCAGCCTGTCAAGAGGCAGCATCCTAGTTGAAGGACATATTCCCACCTACCAAAAACACGGGGGGGGGGGGGCACTAAGCAGGGCCAGTGAGGGATGTGGCTTGGGGAGGGTTATGAGGGCCACGTAGAGAGGCCTCAGGGGCCACATTGCTCCCCAAGCCTGAGGCTCCCTCTAAAGTTCTGATCTACATTTCCGCCTGGAAACATTTCAGCGTTTCCTTCCGATCCCTTCTTTCCCGCATTTTCAGTCTGTTTCAGCTTTCTTTATCCTTGCAGCTACTCGTGTCAGTGCTTGGGAGAGAAAAGGAAAGAAAAGCTGTCTGCTGAGCACAACCCTGACTAAGGGGCCAGGAAAAGAAAAAGCAATAATTATAGGGACCGTTGCCCAGCTCAGCGGTGAAACGCAATTTCTCAGCCAAGAGGGTGCAGCGGGTGAGGGCATCTTGGTACAAATATACCAGCGTGAAAACCGAGTGAGTCACGGAGAGGGATGTTTTGATCTAAGGAGAGCGTGTGCCAGGGATAACATGGCAAAATGCAGGGTATGTCAAGGAGGAGGAGGGCTTCAGCCGGCGTGAAATTTATGCCACCTATCAAGGCAGGTTAGCGGTTTGGTATTTGGGAGTCAGGATTCCCTCTGTTAGCGAGGATGATTTCGCAAGGCATTAGCATCAGCGGCGAGAGCTTAAGGTCACTTACTGAAAAGACTTTAATTAAAGCGGTGATCAATTCTGTCAGCGTGCTAACAAAGCACATTCTGTTCCCTTCCTGAGGGAAGACACGTCCCATCACCCACTCAGGGGCTTTTCAAAGAAGTGGGAGGCAGGGCTGGCTGCTGTGTACTTGCTGGAAATGGTGGGATGCCCTGATAAGCTGGTCTCACTCTGCATGCCTCTGCAGCCTCATCCTTGGAGGGGGCTGAGGGCCAGAGGGAAGGATGGGAAGGGGTGCAAGAGGCATTTCCTTCATCAGAGGACTGGTTTCTCTCGCAGAAAGAGTTGGGCTGCAAAGCTCCCGGGCGATTCCTTTCCATTTAAAATTTTGTTTATGAATTTCCCAGAAACGCAATACAATCAGTTCCAGCGTCCAGTGTCCCTTAGTGATTAACTTCCCTTCCGTGGTTTCCTCAAATGATTATTCTGTTCCTTCTTTCCTCCACCTTATTCTCAAAATAACTTTTACTGCTGAGCATACTCCAAACTGGCTAGCGTTTTAGCATGTTTACAATAATTCTTTTAAAAAAATAAAAATCTATGGTTTCCAAACCTCCTTGAAGGCTGCCTCATCTCGTTCTCTTAATTTGACGAGTTAAACTTGCTGATTCAGCATATTCCATCCATTTCATCCGCCACTCCTCTTTCGTAGGTACTGCATCATCTCACCATTTGGGGGCATATAATACTGTGGGTTAAACCACAGAGCCTAGGACTTGCCGATCAGAAGGTCGGCGGTTCGAATCCCTGCGACGGGGTGAGCTCCCATTGCTCGGTCCCAGCTCCTGCCAACCTAGCAGTTCGAAAGCACGTCAAAATGCAAGTAGATAAATAGGTACCGCTCCGGCAGGAAGGTAAACGGCGTTTCTGTGTGCTGCTCTAGTTCGCCAGAAGCGGCTTAGTCATGCTGGCCACATGACCTGGAAGCTGTACACCGGCTCCCTCGGCCAATAAAGTGAGATGAGCGCCGCAACCCCAGAGTCGGTCACGACTGGACCTAATGGTCAGGGGTCCCTTTACCTTTAATGCGCTCATTGCAGTCATCACCCACCCACCCAGGTTCCTTTGATTCTTCGGTAGACCACAGAGATTGCCAAACTGTGTGCTGTGAAAAGTTTGGAAATGTGCTGTGGGGGGAAAAGCAAGCCATCACATTGGATACGTTGGATGCTCTGCTACCAAATCTTTTGGGCCACTGGGCGCATTTAAGATTCTGAGAAAGTGCTGTGGGTGCCAGTCACAAAAAAATAGGCAGTGTGTCTAAAAAAAAGGTAGCGCCACAAAACGGTGCCAGAATGGCTTTATATCAGTGGGGAAAGAGCACCAATAACCATCCTTGCCACTAACTCACAGGGAGAAGCTCTTGGTGCCTCTTCTCTATTAAGAATGGAAGGGAGGGTTTGTCTCTAATCCTGGCACTCATCTCACTTTCAGGCCGAGGGAGCCGGCGTTTGTCCACAGACAGCTTTCCAGCTCTTGTGGCCAGCATGACTAAACCACTTCTGGTGCAACGGGACACCGTGACAGAAACCAGAGTGCATGGAAACACTGTTTACCTTCCCACCACAGCGGTACCTATTTATCTACTCGCATTGGTATGCTTTCGAACTGCTAGGTTGGCAGGAGCTGGGACAGAGCAACGGGAGCTCACCCCATCGTGGGGATTCGAACCGCTGACCTTCTGATCGGCAAGCCCAAGAGACTCAGTGGTTTAGACCACAGCGCCACCCGCAATGTGTTCAGTGCAGGAGAGGTGGAGCCAGTGCAAACAGGAAGCAATCAGGCAGAGTACACAGTCTCACCTGCACTGTGAATTTTTAAAGAGGATATTTGCTGAAACCTTTTGTGGGTGCCATAGCAGGTACCAGCGGTCACCCATGGGTGCCTGAGGTGCAGCATTGAAGACCCTTGCTTTATGCCCTCTGGGAGACCCAGTGTAGCCCTGGATTCTCTCTCTCTCTCTCTCTCTCTCTCTCTCTCTCTCTGTGTGTGTGTGTGTGTGTGTGTTAGGGGCAGTAAAAATAAAATAAAATAGAGACACCAATATTCATAAACTGCTAAAAGTGCCACGGGTGCCGGCACAGGTAAAAGAGCTATCCGATTCCACTTAACCTCTGTCCTGTGTGCTTCAAAGTCAGTATACTTTTGTATAGAATGTAAAAGCACTACATTTGTAGCACAAATATGCCCATAATTTTCATTGCCCATTCATTTTCATATGCCCATAATGTTGACCTTCTGTTTCACTTTTTTGGGCAGTGGGAAGCAATATTTTTCAGCGTATGGATCATGTCGTTTCAAACGGATGTTGACCCTTTCAGGCCTCTGAAAAAAAGAAACCCAAATTAATCATAGCTTGTCAGTGGAAAAAGATAACCTTGGATGCCTTTGTCACACCTATGTACCAGCCTCGCTCCCTGCCTCTGATCACTTCCCACTCCCAGCCAGAAAAGGCAGTGCCTGGTCATGTTATTATTGTTGGAAAGGACTGAGGTGCTGGAACTGCAAGGAGTGCAGCAGATGGCTTATCTCATCCATTTTTATACTGTAGCTCTCTGGATCCAAACTGACCTCAGAATAGCTTCTTTGCTGGTTTACACAGCCACCACGCCAAGTACGCAGGGTGTAGGGAACAAGCCTTCTGTGATTGATATTGTCCTGAGTGTGCTGACACAAGGAGGAAAATTGCTTTGGTAATCTGTTTTGCCTCTGGGTGATGTATAGGGAACCAGGAGATAGCAATGAGATGGGCTGGTGGGAGGTTTATTTTATTCCATGGTCCCCCTTCTGGTTGAGCCTGTGGTTGGCACCCATAAAGATTTTACTTAGAACAGACCCACTGAAATCAATATGACGAAGTTCAATCCATTAACTGGAGTGGGTTTGCTCTGAGCAAAATTTTGTTGAATACCACCCCTGTGAACTGCAGCTTATCAAAGTGTTGGTGCTGACCTTTAAAGCCCTAAACGGCCTCAGTCCAGTATACCTGAAGGAGCGTCTCCACCCCCATCATTCCGCCCAGACACTGAGGTCCAGCACCGAGGACCTTCTGGCGGTTCCCTTGCCAAGTTACAGGGAACCAGGCAGAGGGCCTTCTTGGTAGTGGCACCCGCCCTGTGGAACGCCCTCCCATCAGATGTCAAAGAGAACAACAACTACCAGACTTTTAGAAGACATCTGAAGGCAGCCCTCTTTAGGGAAGCTTTTAATGTTTAACAGACTACTGTATTTTAATACTTTGTTGGAAGCCGCCCAGAGTGGCTGGGGAAACCCAGCCAGATGGGCGGGGTATAAATAGTAAATTATCATCATCATCATCATCATCATCATCATCATCATCATCATCATAAATCGCTTGCAACAAGAGCCCTAGCGGCCACTTTCTGCAATCCTCCCGGTGGCCATTCCTCCTCTGGTCACTGCGGTGGTTGCATGACCTGTCTGTCTGTCTTCAGGCACCGCAGTTGCCTGCAAGAGATTCCCACACGGAAGGGTTAATGTTGCCAGCCTTCAAGCCAAGGTTGCAGACATCTTTGTACTGCAGACCTGGCCTGAACAATGGGCCTGGTGCCTGAAGCTAGCTCCCTGCCATCTTCCATTCTGAGGAGGACACAACCTCTAAGGTTTTCCTCATAAACTAAAGGTCCAATTCAAGGGCTAACCAAAGGCAAAGCAACAGCCCATACAAATATTCCCTTTGGCGTTCTGTATATACAGAGCTTGCCCTAGTTTTCAAATTGCACCATCGAGCATTGGGAAGGTCTTTCCCCTTGGAAACCCTAATTTGAGGCCTAAGTTAACTCTCAGCTCTCTTGGGACTCTTACAAAGACTTTTAGATAAGAGGTTTATTAACCATCTGAGTTTATACTTCAACAGTAATAGCCAATCAAGCTTTTAACATACTGGCTTTTGATGTTAATTCTTGAAGACCAGTTCAAATTGAGTAGCTGTATACTGTCTGCTTATACTTTCCCCATGGCAAACTCAATTTATGTTCTCAAGAAGGAAAAAGCCTTTAATTATGACATGGTCCTTCACTAGGATGTTGTACATATGACCATAAACCTCATGGACAATAGTAATGTCCCTTTCATTTTCCAGTTGCGTTTTATTGTAAGACACATTTCCCAATCTACCTGCTTTGTCTTAGATTTTCCCCTGTGGGGACAACTATTCCTGGAAGTAGGTCTGGAATGCTGGGGATCTGGCAAATTTTGCAATCTGTGCCTAAGATAAAAGGGTAATAATAATAATAATAATAATAATAATAATAATAATAATATAATTTATTATTTATACCCCGCCCATCTGGCTGAGTTTCCCCAGTCACTCTGGGCGGCTCCCAATCAAGTGTTAAATACAGTACAGCGTTAAATATTAAAAATTTCCCTGAAAACTTCTGTGCCTTCAGATGTCTTTTAAAGATAGGATAGCTGCTTATTTCCTTCACATCTGAAGGAATGTGAATGTTCCACAGGGCGGGCGCCACTACTGAGAAGGCCCTCTGTCTGGTTCCCTGTAACCTCACTTCTCACAATGAGGGAACCACCAGAAGGCCCTCGGCGCTGAACCTCAGTGTCCGGGCTGAACGATGGGGGTGGAGACGCTCCTTCAGGTATACTGGACCGAGGCCGTTTAGGGCTTTAAAGGTCAGCACCAACACTTTGAATTGTGCTCCGAAACGTACTGGGAGCCAATGCAGATCTCTCAGAACCGGTGTTATGTGGTCCCGGCGGCCACTCCCAGTCACCAGTCTAGCTGACGCATTCTGGATTAATTGCAGTTTCCGGGTCACCTTCAAAGGTAGCCCCACGTAGAGCGCATTGCAGTAGTCTAAGCGGGAAATAACTAGAGCATGCACCACTCTGGCGAGACAGTCCGTGGGCAGGTAGGGTCTTAGCCTGCGTACCAGATGGAGCTGGTAGACAGCTGCCCTGGACACAGAATTAACCTGCGCCTCCATGGACAGCTGTAAGTCCAAAATGACTCCCAGGCTGCGCACCTGGTCCTTCAGGGGCACAGTTACCCCATTCAGGACCAGGGAATCCCCCACACCCGCCCACCCCGTCCCCCCAAAACAGTACTTCTGTCTTGTCAGGATTCAACCTCAATCTGTTAGCCGCCATCCACCCTCCAACCACCTTCAGGCACTCATACAGGACCTTCACCGCCTTCACTGGTTCTGATTTAAAGGAGAGGTAGAGCTGGGTGTCATCTGCATCTGGGTAGCAAGTTTTCAAGAGATTTGTTTCATCATTTAATTCCTCTATGCTAAAGTGTTCTTGTAAATATGTACTTCTTTGGTTTAAGGCATACTTAAGTTCTGCTCCTGCTATTCAGTCATTTTACAGCATGGCAAAGTTACTGAGAATGAATATAATCTGTTAAGGTGCAATCCTATGTATTGTTTACTTCCCGGAGAACTTTGATGAATGGGAAATGTACATCTGTCAATGATAAAAATAAATTCACGCAGAAGCAATTCCCACTGTGTTCAATAAATCTTACTCCCAGGAAAAGTATATTTAGGAATGTAGCTTTTAGAAGATCCTGGGTCTAAAATAAAGCGAAATTGTGCAACCACATCAGTCTCAAATTACTCCAGCTTTGCCATTAGCGTGAAAATATTTGCAGAAGCAAATATTTGGTGGCAGCGAGTTTGATCTGGCACTTGGTGTCCATGTTAAAGCTCCTGGCCTGTTTATGAAGTTATGCCTTGGTTGTATCTGAGTGAAAATTCAGCAAAAGAGGTCAAAGTATACTAGCATTTATTTGCTAGGATACCTCATTTCAGTGATGCCTTTGCATTAGTAAATTGTGGTTCAGGTCCAGCCTGCAGCTTTCACCTGCTCCCTAAATGCTGCAAATAAATTGACAGCTTTTCAGCTAAGCGCCGTCCCTAGACAGAAGAGGGCAGCTTAATTTAAACTTCCTGCCTTTGCACATATTCTTCACTGTCACTCTCTGTGTCTAAGTAGTGGATGCATGTGGATTCTTCTGCAATTGCTGTTATGTCTGCAGTGCAACCTGGAACAAGTTGTGCTTTATCAAATCCGCACTGTTAAATTACATCCTCTAGAGGGGCAGCCATTAGTCTGTTGCAGCAAAACCAATGGAGAATCTTGTGGCACTTTAAAGACCAAAAAGTTTATTGGCAGCACAAGCTTTTGTGGACTGGAATCCACTTCACTGATGTAGAACAGTGGTGGCCAACTCCCAAGAGACTGCAATCTACTCACAGAGTTAAAAACTGGCAGTGATCTACCCCCTTTTGGGGGGTTTGGGGTCAAAGTTGTTGAGTTTTTCTCAGGGAGGAGGTAAAACATTGAGCTTTTTTTAGGGGAGCCACAGTTGTTCAGCTTCTTTGGGGGGGGGGAGCCAATGTTCTATCAGTGATCTACCGCAGACGTCCAGTGATCTACCGATAGATCACGATCTACCTGTTGGACAGGCCTGATGTACAATATTTAACACCAGAATTTAATTCCAAGTTCTCACCCCTCTCCCACCTTAATTTTTCTAAGCCACTTAAAATATATTGCAGCAAATTTGTCGGGGTGTGTGTGAGTCAACAGTTCTTAAAAGCTTCTGCATTTCTGGAACAAAATCCCACATAAATGTTTTTCCGGGGCCTGGTCAAAATGCTTGTGTGTAATACTGGCAATGCCCCATTATGCCCACCTCCCGCCTAAAAAGAATAAGAAAAGAGCTTTCCATTTGCACTGAGGAAAACAACAAGGTTAATCAAGACTATTAATACCATTCTCATCTAGCTATTATTTCCAAGACAAGCTGCCTGCTGTCTACTGCACTGATCTGGCCTCAACTCTACTGGATGACCCTTGGGCCAAAGGAAAAGAGCAACAGAACATCAGCAGCAATTACCACTCTTTCTGCAATCTCTAGTAAGGAACCGAAAGACTGCGGCAAGCTGCAGGAAGCAACTTCAGGTGCTGATACATTTCTCGTCCTCAGAAGACCACTTAAGAGGTGCTGTTTGTATTGAGGTTGCTTATTTGGTTGGTTGAAGGTGAAACATAGAACACAGGGTTGTTCTTCCCCTTTCAAATCATGTCCTGGTGACTTTCAAACGAACCAGGCAGGTATGAGAGGCCAATGCATGCTTGTTCAGAGAAGGAAGACAGGAGCCCTGGGTACTTTTTAAAACCTTCCTCTTCTGCTTTATTGACAAGTAAATTGTTCAAAAATGTTCTCACAATTCAATAATTACAAAGACTTCAGACTTACATTTAAAAAAAAAGGTGTAAAAACCAGAAAACCCCAAAAGCAGTAGTGTCCAGCTCAAATTGAGCTTCATTGATCAAGAATCTGAGAAAAGAGCAAGTATTGTCAAACACTTAATGTAACAGGATTAAATGTTGACTAGAGCCACTTGATTTAAAACTAGGGATAAGTGCATGTCCTATACAGTGTTTCAGGAAAGAGTATTAGCCATTGGTATAGCATTAGCCCATAGAAACCAGATTTTTTTTTTAAAACAATTGACATCCAACTGTCATCAAATTGGCACAGAAGGCACACTAATGTGACAATGACAAACTGGATATGCCAGCCACAGAATTAATTACACACGCTTTTTTAAATGAAACATGATCACAATTCCCCCCGCCCCCCGGGAAGGGGGTGTGGAGAGGTGGAGGTGGGGAAGAGGGAAAATTACTAAATGTATAATACATGGGAGCATGAGATTAAATATACACGCAATATGTCACCGCTGCACATGGGCCGTAGCAAAATATACAGGAGTGTGCTGTGCATTTTTTCTTTTTTCTCTACATGATCAATACTTTTGATTAGCAATCATGGGGTCTTCATGCAGGCAAGGATACAATGAACTGGGGTAGGTGGTGGTGGGGAGAAGATGAGGCACCCTCATATACACATCCTTCAACGTTTCCACTTTGGTTACCAATCAAGATAGACCGATGGTTTAAGTACTACTATCCCTTTAAGTACTACAATCCCTTCGCATAAGCAGCCTTCAAGGGAGCGATCCCAAGAGAACGCTCCCTAGCGTATTTTATTTTATCTTAATGTAGTGTATCTTTAACACTGGAACAAAAGCAAAACAAAAAGAGGAATTACAAGAACGTCCGCGAAGGTGGTAGCAGGAAAAGCAAAGTAAAACCTGTTTCACAGCAGTCTTTTTTTCTTTTCTTCTTTTTTTAAAGCCCTGCCCCGGCTAATGATGAACTGAAGAGGTCTAAAAAAGCAGGGTAAGGATAAAATGTTACCGGCAATATGTACATGACTAAAAAGTTGGGAGGAGGACATTTACAAAGCTGAGAATGTATGTAATGGCTAAATAAGTTAAAAGGCCACAAACTAGAACCTCGGTTTTCAACTTCCTGACATATTTCTACTGATGCTGGGAATGGCCCTACAGCTTCCTATCATTCTCCTAAAACTTGAAAAAACACACAACCAGAATATATTTAGAATATATTTAGCCAAGGATGCAACTAGCCTGCTTTTATAGCCTGCTTTTTACTTCCCACTCAAAAGGACCATTTCCCCCCCAAAAGGATTTCCTGTTAACGAGACATTACATCATCCTATAGAAAAATATTCCTGACACCGCACTGTAGTAAAAAAAAAACTACCAGCGACTCTTCTCTATTTTCTTTCCAACTTAAATATGAAGACTGTTTACCAAAAGCCTGTAGTGTATGTCACATTAATATCACGTCTGTGCAGAAATTGATCCACCATAGGGTTAAGAACAAACAGTTTTGCATAAAAAACAGTAACAACTTGATCCGTGTCGTAATAAAGAACTCGCTCCTCCTTTTTTTATTCTCCCAAATCTACACCTCTAACTATAGAATTTGCTTTTGTGCAACACTAGAAATTCAGTATCAAGTCTTGGCACAGTTGTTGGAGACGGGCCTCCTGCTCTTGAATACTCCGTGGAGTAGCTGCTCCTGATGCCGATGGTCCCGAACAGGATTTGGGGAGGGAGGGGGGAGCCGTAGTGTTATGCATCGCAGGTCGACTGGTCCAATCCGTCTAGCGTCAGCTGATTCCTATGTGGGGAGTTGGGACTTGGGGGCCCGCTTGGGTTCGAGCTGTTGGAAGGAGTCGAGTGTTTGGTAGAATCTGAGTCAGGCTGCAAAGAAGAAGAAAAAAAGGAAAGGAAAGGAAAAATACTGCATGTCAAGCGCCTGAAACCATTAGGATGCTTCTGATGGGAGGCAGAGGCAGTGCAGCAAGAGCTCCCGAAAGAACCGGGCCCAAATTGCACCTATTAGTGTGGACAACTGGCTGACAGTGTGATAAGAGGGAAGGGAGAGACAGGAAGAGGAGGAAGGATGAAAAGAAAGCCTGTCTTTCTTCTCAGCATAGTCCTATTGCGGAAGGCCCTGCCAAGGAAGTGTGGTGTTCCCAGGGGCTGTCTGAGAGCAAATCTTCTGAGCCATTTAGATGGTCTTGGGGGAAATTTCTCAGAGTTTCTGGATTTGGGGGCAGGGGACCCTCAACCCAACCTGAGGAGAGCTTTGAAAGACTAGCCCATCTCTAGTTCAAACAGCTGCCTTGTAGGTTTCTATGCATTAAACCGTCTTCAGTCAGAAGCCAGAGCTCATCATTTCCCAAGTCCTTGCACAGAGAGCATCCAGCCTGCTGTCTTGATAAACATGGAGCCAAAATGGGAGAAAAAGTGTCCTAGGAAACGGCTGCAGAGGGAAAGAGAAACGGCGGGGTGAGGAGTGTTCAGCACAAACACCCTCCATAGATCCTTCTGTGATTTGTGCTGCAGCCGTCCTACTTTAGAAAAGTTTGAGGCAAAGTCACTTGAAGAGGCAGGCTTGGATCCTAAGACAAATTACCGTATTTTTCACTCTATAAAATGCACCCAACCATAAGATGCACCTAGTTTTAGAGGGGGAGAACAAGAAAAAAAAAATTCTCTCCCTTTCTGCGCAGTGCCCCTTCAGCGAAGCAGCAGGAGAAACAGAGCCCCTTCCTTTTCTCCTCCTGCTTCGCTGAAGGGGCGCTGCGCAGAGAGGGAAAGCTGCGCAGCACCTCTCCAGCGAAGCGAAGCCAGGAGAACAAGAGGGATCGGTGCGCACCGACCCCTCTTGCTCTCCTGGCTTCTCCTGGCTGCGCTCTGGAGGCTTCACGTTGCTTTCGCTGAAGCCATGGAGCCTGCATTCGCTCCATAAGATGCACACACATTTACCCTTACTTTTTAGGAGGGGAAAAGTGCGTCTTACAGAGCGAAAAATACGGTAAATTAAGGAAGCTCATGGAAGGAAAGTTTCCTGTCTCTTTCTCCCCCAGAACTCCATCCCACGTTGTTCAGGTTGGTGACCTGATGCTTCCGGAGAGGCTTCTCAAGGGTCACAGATTGCTGGAGAGGAGAGGAGAGGAGAGGAGAGGAGGAGATGCTTTCCTTCCGTTGTTTGAACTTTTCTTGGGGTCCAAGCCATGCATGTGATAAGCAGCAAATGTAGTTTGGGCCTCAGCTTGTTATGGAACTTGGATTAGTCTCTCTCTCTCTCTCTCTCTCTCGGGGGGGGGGGGGCATAGCAGCACCTCTTTCATCCACAGGGAGAAACCATAATGGGCATACATTCACCCCCACAGGTTGGAAAGGAGTGGGGCAGGATTGGACAGTATTAAAGGCAGTGTATCCACTCCCATCTCTCTTCCTGCTCCTGACAGCAGCCTTGGATGGCTGTTTTACATTAAAAGCAACAACAGCAACACCCTACCACCACAAACCCCAGATAGGGGAAAGGATCACTCAGTTGTGAGTAGTGAGTAGCTTGGAAAAGCAGGGGCAAAGACCGTTATGTAAAACAGCTGATGAATTTGTCCATCGGTTATTTGTTATGTCCTTGACAATAAAAAAAAAGAAACTGAAGGTTTCTGACTGTAAATGGTGTCAGGGAAGACACAAATGGCAGCCCAAAATGAGGAATTCACTGGACAGTCAGTTGCGCCTATCCAGCCAGCGTTATTTTCTAGATTTGTTGCTGATGGCTCTGTGGTGTAGCCCTTCCCTTTTCACTTCAGCCATTTGCTTGGACATTTTCCCAGCATTTTGGAATGCAGTTAGCTCTTTGCAAAGTACAGCAGAACTGTTGCTGCGCCAGCCCATTTAATTGGGGGAAGAAGAATTTATATTTAGCCAACAGATTAAAAGGCGATATCACTGAGAGATACCATCAGCAAGGTTTTGCTGTGGGTGTAAACAGCAACTTCAGACAATCATTTAGGCAAGATCTGTTAAGGGAGAGCTGTGACAAGGCAAGGAGCCACCAAGCAGAATGACCCCGAGTTTCACAGCACACTGTTGATATACAGGCAATAGCTCACATGCTCTGATCTTAACTATTGTAAGCATAAACTGAAAATGCCGCCTCAAAACCTGACACTTATGGCAACCTGCTGGGCAATTCTCAGGGCTACAGCTGCAAGCTTCGCCTCTTATCTGGGCCGCCATGGATGGAGTCTGCAGCCGTGTGGTTTCTGCAGTCCTCATGGGGCAAAATCAACAGAATGCTGACCCAAGGTGCAGATGGCAGAAATTTTAAAAAACAACAACAACCACACACCAGTGACAGCCCACAGCCCAAAGGGTGCTGGATCTTTCCACAAATGCAGCTCTCTCTAGTGCAGTATTCAGTAGGAAAGTGGCAAGGGTCAACAGATATTTGGGGAGTTTTTAGTAGATGCTTTGAAGCTCACTTTCACCCTTTCATATGCACCTTCCCAACACATGCTTCTTTCCTCCACGACACCCACCAGGCACTATTGTATATTTAAAGGTATTTTTTATTCCACCTCTCTCAAAACTGGAAGCCCCTCCATTAATGGAAGGAACAGGTGGGAAGGAATAGGAGGGTGAGGGAAGCAGATGGCAAACATGACCCTCAGAGCCTGATGCAACTGGACTGCCTCCTCCGCCATGGGTAAACTGGAACATAAGATGCCAGCTCCTGCTCCAGCCTGTCTGTTTTACTTTGAATATGTCATTTGTGGCGTACCCTGCATTTTATAAATACTATAAAGCACTTTCATGTCTACAGTTGAAAACTGACATATAAATATACTACCTTAAATTTTGTTTACTATTGGCCGTTACTTTAGTCCCCAATGGCTCCTTCACTAACAAAGAGGCTACAATCACTACATATTCATAAAACAGCCTCGTCTCTGCCACTGCTAACAGTGCTAGAGGGTATCGGAGGAGGAGGAGAAGGAGAAGAACAGATTTAAAAGCTGCAGGCTTCTTAAAAAGGTCCCGCCATCCAGCAACGGCTGGATTAGCATTCTATGATACAACTGCAAAAATAATTTTGCAAGAGATGGAAGGAAAGCATTTGTGCGAACCCACAAATTAGGAAACCAGTGCATGGCTATGTTTGCTCCTGATTTCAGTCTCAGAGACATCCTCCGCTAGGATAATTGTTTTCCTTTGATTAGAAAGGGCTGTAGCTAAGGGTAGAACACACACTTTGCATGCAGAAGGTCCCAGGTTCAATCCCCAGCAACTCCAAGCAGGGCTTGGAAAAACTTGACTGAATCCTGGAGAGCTACTGCCAATGAGTGCAGATGATATAGAGCAGATTAGCCAGTGGACTCACTCAATACAAAGCAACCTCTTATGTTCCTTGTACATGTCATTAAAATCGGCCGTGGCAGCTCCTGGGCTTTGATGAATTAGGAACCAATTGCAAAAATGCAGTTGGTACTGTTTGATAATCTCTCTAACACTCCAGGAACATTGCTAAAAGTTTATGCAAGGTGACAGACCAACTTGCTGGCAAGAGTGCTTGGATAAGGAATCCAGGCTGTGTTCTTCTAAAGCAGTGCTTGCAAAACTTGGGTCTCCAGCTGTTTTTGAACTACAGTTCCCATCCTCTGCTAGCTAGGGATGATGGGAGTTGTAGTCCAAAAACAGCTGGAGACCCAAGTTTGGGAAACACTGTTCTAAAGCTTATCACCTATTTTGGATCCTCAGTTATGAACTGTTGCCAAGACACCCACAAAGTGTTTGAGCGTGTGTTTCTTGGGAATCAGAGCTTTCAAAACATTTCTCCCTAGTATTTTGTAGTGAAGGAGTCTTCTAGAATCAAGATTCCGGAAGGTCTATTAAACCTGAGATCTGGCACTTGAGATATACACAAATAACCAAACAGCTGCTGTATATGTAGAAGGCTCTTTCCAGACTGCATAGAGCGCTATGCACCAATATGAGGAAACCAAAAGGTGTCTACAGATAGATCTCACCTCTTTGTCAAACTCCTGGTCTGGATCAGACATACTCCTCAAGGGCATAGCTGCTCCTAGGTCACTGCCACCTGTAAAGCAAATATGTTTGAGACTCTCCACTCTGATAGGTTTACAAAACTGCAGGTTATAAATAGACCCATTTCTACTGTTACCTGAAGATGGCCACGAAATGTAGCTTTTGTTTCTCTGAGGTGCTTGGCGTGAAATGTTGGTCGTGGGAGGACAAGCCTTTTCATCTTGTGAAGGAGGTAAGACACTCTGCAGCAGAAATGTAGCCACAGACAATTAGACAAGACACTTTCAACGTTATTTTCTTTTTCAGTGAAACATTTAGCAGAGTTTTTTTAAAACACCGAAGGAATACTGCTTTCAGAGCTATTGTATGGTGGTATTTTTTACAAACTAAGCTTCTCTTGCTAAAGAGGGCCATTTAACACAAAGGCACATCATTCAAATAACCGACAAGGGGACAATTTATCCCTCCTCCCACCCCCCCGCCTCCCAAAAAGCAAGCGAAACAAAACTGAGTCATCAGTCTAAGTTCCTTCCAAGTGCTGGAGGCAGGATAACAGAACTCACCAGTAAACCAGACTGTGTAAAAGAAAAGAATGGAGTTTGACTGCAGATCATGCCTCAAGGTTTTTTCCAATTACAAACATATGAAAATTGTTTTTGAGCTATGGTATATTTGACACCTGGAACAGTAAATACTGCTTTCAAAGCATTCTCCAGTGAGCTTTCCCTTTGCCACCTGCTGTTGGAAGGACCATGATCTAGTCTGTGTAGGGGTTTAGCAGGACAACCTGCTAACTCGAGTGTAGGATTCAGAGCAGCAAGCACTAGTTTATATATACATACAGGTTAGTAATTCCCTGCAAACTGCTAGAGCCCCCTCCCAACTTTTCTTTAATGTTGGCAGAGAGGCATAATGCCCACCGTCACTATCCAGTTCCTAAAGAGCTGCTCCTACCCTTGCTACAGAAGCAGAGGAGGGACAGGAAGAGGAGGAAAGCAGTGAGGAAGAATGGTCACTCTGGAGAAAGATTTCAGCAGAGATAGGGCTCATGTGATAGACGTGCTCAAAGCCTGTTGGAGGTGATATCAGAGCAGAATGTCGGGAGAGTGAAGGGGAAGGAAATTCGTTCTGTTATTTTAGACAAGACAAACAAGAAAAAGGAAGGAGGAGAGAATAGTTATTTAGAAAACACTATTGCACTCTTGGCAGTGATGCCTGCTTACTTTCAGTGCCATGTGTGTGTGCTGGCATTCTCAAAGAGAGTTTTCACACAGCCTGCTCAGGCATCTGCCTCCCCTCCCCTTCCCCTCCTGGATAAGATTTGTCGCAGGGGTTGGGCTGGCATGCTTGCTCCTCTCACTATGGAAAGACCTGGGGGGTTCCTAGGAGATACAACCCCTTTTAAAAGGGAGTTCCCAGGGTTAGAAGACATCCTACAACTGAATAACTATCCTGTCATTCGCATCACCCTACAGTGAAGCGAGCCGAAGAAAAGTAGGGAGAGAGCAGGCATGGCTAAGGCCTCCTCCTGATCCCTTCCAAGACGTATATTAGGCTTGATTAAACATTGCAGCTGCCCCTTAGAAAATGAACAGCCACTCTGCTCAAGCTATAAAGTTCTTCTGCCAGCTTGTTCCCAAGATTTGCGGATTGTGGCTGAGCATAGGCCTGCCTATCTGCTTTCCCTAGGAACAAGAAGTTTTACCAGTGGGAGATCCATGAGCACTTGCATCCCATCTCCTGGTCCCATATGAGCCACGTGGTTGAAATTGGTCGGATTGGAAATCATTTTGGATCGGAGTTCAGGGTCTCGGAGCATCTCCCTAAACCAACAAAGACATTAAATGATGGGTTTGCATAAGTAGAGTCTCCTTTACCACCAATTGTGGGGTGTGTGTGTGTGTGTGTGAGAGAGAGAGAGAGAGAGAGAGAGAAGAGAAATAGTAAAGCCACACCTTCTTTGTTGTATTCTTTCTTCTTCGGGGACTTTAAAGACAAATCTTCTCTTGCTTCTGGTGCGAAGCATTTGCTTCTTGCTGTTGTCGGATGTCTCCGGCACGCTAAGGGCGGCTCCTGCTGTAAAAAGACATAATGCAGTTTATACGGGTTCTTCCCCTCTTTAGTATATCCTCACAACAGAACGGCCCTGAGGTAGGTTAGGCAGAAGGTCTGTACAAGCCCTGCTGCAGTGAAGGAGACTCATGCAGGAGACCTTTGTGGAATCCTTAAGCTCTTTTTGCAGAGGAACCTAGGAATTTACAAAGCATCAGGTGGACTCTTTGCTGAGTGAGGCAGGGTTACAGCTCTCTCTTATCTGATCTACAGAGTTGTGCCCTGCATGCACACATGTGGGGAGTGTGGGCTAACCACATCCACTACCTGCATGCAGCCCCTAGAGGGCAGGCCAAGGCTGAATGTGGCCCTTGGGGCGAAGGAGGCTAGCCACCCATGGCTGCCTCTGTAATTTTTTACACATGGCTGTAATTTTACACAGACTCTACTTGCCTTCCCTGCATCACCAACACATTACAACCACTCTTCTTTATCCCTTTTCCTTTGTATGTCCCCCACCCCCCACCCCGAAGGAACGCACTAACCTGAAAACTTGTTCTTGAAATAGATCAGTCGAGGAGGTTCACAGTTAAGGAGATTCAGTGTGCCCATCACATTTAGGGGTCTGATCTGTTATGGAGACAAAGTAAGGGAAGCTTAAAATTCATCCTCAACACACTGCCAAGAAGTTTGCAGTAAACGAATAAGGCACTGTGTTTTACAGTACGGGCAAGCTACTTACCTTTCTTAAGCCGATAGTCTGAACCCATTCCATGGTGCTGACATTAAATACATCAACACCGTATTCACTGTAGACCGTTAAATAGAATGGACTGCAGCCTAGAGAGAAAATACGAAAGCTGGTTATGGCTGCATACTTCTGAGATAAAACTGAGCACCATCATTATTTCAACTGTTACTGTTTCTCAAGCCATCTCTCAGGTCTAGTTCTCACTGATATAAGTAAATGAAAAGGCATTGATTCTGGCAGTCAGCATATTAAGAACTCTTCTTCCTGACATTTAGCTTTTCGTGTGGGAAAGATTTATTGTAAAGGGAGCATTCCATCATGAGAACACCCTCCCCCTCCCATCCTGCATTGGTAAAGCCTAGTCAGATTCCTATTTAGGTATTTGTCTATTTGAAACCCTTTTTATACCTCCCATCATTCTATATAGATTTTCAGCACAGTGTGCCATCAGTTATATTGCAACACAAATACAATGACAAAATAGATAAAACCATCAATGACAATAATAAAAAATGCACAAAAAATGAGCAGGTGGACAATTTTTTTTAAGGGGGCACAAAAAAGATAGCAATGTGGCTATACTATATACCATAGTTGGGGGACCAGTGCTGCGAAAGGCCTTTCCTCTGTTGCCACAGACCATACAGAAAAAAGGTTGTGAAGTAGGTTGTAGATCAGGCCTCTCTGGAGCAAGCAATTTTGTTGCAAGTATTTCATTATAGATCATCAGCAGTTTAAATCTGCAGGGTCTTTTCCAATAGCCCCTCTCCACCAGCCTGCAAGGCAGGTCATCCTTCCCATTTAAAGACAGAAAATGGAAGCTGGAAGATTTCTCCTTGGTCCAGCCTAACAAGCCACCCTGCTATCTACCAGCTATGCCTTCAAAGGGTTAATTCTTTGAAGATGGGAGGAGAGTCTTATTTTTCTGAGAGAGACTGGAAGGCTACAGGAAAGCCAAGATTGCTTCAGAAGGTGCTTTTAAAGGCACAGTACTAGATATGTCTAGCAACATATCTAGAATGAGAAAAATATGTAAAAAAAATCAGTTAGAGGTGAAGCTATGCTACACGTCTTCATTTCTGCCTTTTTGGGAAAATACAGCCATTTGCCTGAGTAGGTGTTTTGATTTATGGTTTCCAAACACCAGCTGGCTACGACACACTTTCTGGGAGATGCATTTGACTTGCTTTCTGCTGTATAAAAGACACCTGCAAAGAAGAACAAGACTGACAAGTCCTTTTACACGGTAGCAAGGCAGAAATACCTATTCCACTGGCAAGATTATCTGCGTAAATACAGAGGAAGAAGAAAAGACGTGGGCAGGGCTGTCACTTCCAAGAGGCAAGCTAAGGGAAGGAGGAATGGCTTCCCCTGGGCTCTCCGCCTCAGCCCCTCTGCCATGCCTTGCTCCGAGGAAGGGGCAAGGGGGACCTTCCTCCTCAGAGGAAGGCATTCTGGGTATGTTAGAAAGTTTAAACAGAATTTACAACTGCTCTGGAAGAAAGAAAAGGGGGGGGGGAGAAGCGAGGAGGAGGAGTGTGGCATAATCTCTTCTGCTGCACCTGGTAGTGAGGGGAATAGAAAGGTCATTGCACTCAGTCGCTGAATGAGGATGAGGTGAACTCCAGAAGCTATGGGGTTTTCCCAAAGGGAAGTGTGGTGTGCTATGGTCATAGGAAGTTGCCTATACAAGAAAACCCCTTTCAGAAGTGATTCAGAGGAAACACAACAGACCATTTCTCCCAATGAGTGGTTGGGTCCTTCGTGAAAAAGAGCCCTCCCCCATTGTTCCAATGTGCAATGGTCTTTACCAATGGTCTTTCAAAATGGAGCGCCTGATTGCAACAGCTCTCCTATCTCCCCCCCCCCCCCAGCCTCTAGCTGGAACCATCACAGCTAGCAACTACTGCAGGGATGGCACTTTTGTTAAGGACAAGCTCCTGTGCCTTAAATCGTTGAATGAATGAGATGTGCACCAGCTGAAGTATTTCCCATTACTGGAAAAGGTATAGCTGCTGCAGCTATGTTTGCCATACAGCTGCTTAAAGCACAGAAGACTCAGGTGGTGCTGTTTTTTTAAGGGAGAAAAAGGAAAAGACGTGGCAAGTCTAAACCACTCTTTAGTTTTGTTGACTGCCTTACTCACATTTCTTAAACGTTTCTATGTTTCAAGTGTTTAATCCCCCCCCCCCCCCCGCCCCGGAATAACCTCCATGATGTTATGTGAGCCCGCTTTGTTGGAAGTGGTTGCTACAGATCGCAGTTGTGAGGGCAAGCAAACTGCAAGAGAACAAGCCCATACAGGACTAAGCATGCCATAAAAAAGGCCCACGGACAAGGCTAACAAAGGTTTGCAAAAATGTGGGAGGGCAGGGAGTACCCCCTCTGTGCACTAGCACTATCAACACAACAGGGTACACATTCACACAGTACAGTGGTACCTCTGGATGCGAACAGGATCCGTTCCGGAGCCCTGTTTGCATCCTAAAGCGAACGTAATGCGCTGCGAGTCACGTTTCACCGCTTCCGCGCATGCCATCATTTTGAGCGTCTGCGCATGCGCAAGCGGCGAAGTGCAACCCAAAAATGCTTAACCTGAAGTGTATTCATCCCAAGGTATGACTGTACAGTGATTAGGAGAAGATGGGTTAAAATCTGCCTTTTAGAACAAGACATTTGAAAAGGTCAGTCAGATGTTTTAGGGAATACACATTTACACACTATGCTTGAAGTTGACTGAACTAAACTATTGGTTATCAACATGAGAAGTACATGTTTTAGGGGGTGGCTCATATCTTACAATTAAGCCTTTACTACAAAATCAGTGTTCTCCAAGAGCACCTGGATTTGGTCTGTGAACACCTGCTCAAGAACCTTGCCCAAGAAGAGAAGATTGGTAACTGGTCGGTAATGAAGGTTTCCTCTCACCCAGCCACCTAGCAGCTGGTATGTAGAGCAATACAGCCTTCACTTAGCTGTCATAATTAGTAGGCACTGAAAGCCCTATTCAACATGTATAGGTCCATCAAAAACAATGGTGGTATAGCGCGATTTAAAACTATGATGGTTAAAACAGTTATTTGCCGATTATTTTTCAGACAAGTGAAGCAGCAACAGAAAAAAAAACATATACATACTACAGGCAGCAGGAGTTGCAGGCCACATTAGCTCTTGCATGCGTGACCTTCGACCTTGCGCATCAACGTACACTCCCAAAAGGCTGAAGCAAAGCAGGTATTCCTCATTGCTGAGCTCCACAGCACAAAGGGCGTCAAGAGGCTGCTGTGAGAGGAATGCAAGTGATGGGTCATTGGAATTTACCAGGTTTATAGATTGTCCATCACCCTGGATGTTCAACAGAGAGAAACCAGATGGGTAGCCAACACAAAGCCTGTCTTTGAACACTGTCATCCACTGTATGCTGCCAGGTGCCTGGATTTCACTGAACTTTTTATGGAAAGGTTTAGTCCTATGAATTTCATAGCACAGAACCTGCCGTTTGACTGCCACAAACAAACTTGTTGAAGAGCTCTTCTTCAGTGTCCCAGTTGTAATGAACTGGCAGCCTTTAGTTTCAGGAAGCTTAACATCAAGACTGCCTTCAGATCCATCCAGAGAGGACCAGGGATACAAGTGAACGTGATGATTCCGGCCACAGATAAGGATAATGATTTTCTCTTTGGGAGCCAGCTCTATCTGGTAGACCTTCTTGCAGTCAGCAGCTCGGACGATCACTGTGAAAACAACAGGTCAATGTGAGTAAGTGATAGGAGTGCAGACAGGCTGAGCCATTTTAAGTGTCAGCAATGTAATTACTTAGGATATATGCATATTTCCATAGTGATAGCAGCCTTCCTCAATCTGATGCCCTCTGGATGTTGTGGTCTACAACACTCACCAGTTCCATGCAGCATGGCCAATGGATAGTGATGATGGGTGTTCTAGTCCTCAACTTTTGGAGGGCCACGGGTTATGGGAGGGTGATGGTAGGAAGACATAGTTTTGACCCAGTCCCACTGTCAACTTTCCCTTAAAACTGTACATCAATATTGCAATATTACAGAGAAAGAATATTTTGACCTCTTTAAAAAAAATGCAATTTCCATGGACCACTGGTATGTTTTAAACATACAAAGCAGGAGGTACATACTCTCATCTTTTAACAATAAGGTATAACCAAACTGTGTCAAATGGTCCTATATTTCCCTTTCTGGATTAGCCCATTCAATCCAGTATTTTTGTAGGTAACATAGTACTATGCTGTCCACCATAAATTAGTTAGTGGCCTTCCAATCAATCATCCCTGATGTAGAGTGAACATATTTTTAAGGTACCCAGCGCCGACAGACAAAACCTTCCTATTTTCTTATATCCAGGGAAACGCCAAGTGCACTTTACATTATATTTTAAAGGTCAACACACATAAGTTATTATTCTATTAATAACTCATTTTTTATAAAGAAAAGGTTTTTCATTATTAATGAACAAATGGAACGGGGAAGAAAGATATTGGGAAATGCTAAGATAGGTGAGGATGATGCAGCATTAGAGAAAAAAACAATTCTTTGACCTAGTTGGAGGGGTCTGACAGCAGGCATACACATTGAGTGCAGAAAAAGTGAAGACTGAAAGATAGGGTGGAGTTCAACATTACACTGAGCTTTACTTCAAATAAAATATTTTGCAATTACAATATATTAAATACTAAAACTGGCCAGATGCAATGTGAATGTCAGTGAATCCCATGAAAGCTAAATGCAGCAATTTAGGTCTGAACTATTTGTACCATTCTGAACATATATTCTAGTAATGCAAACATTGGGAAGAACATTCCCCAAATGGGGAGCCACTGAAGAAAAGGTCTGTTCTTGCATTGCCACCATCCAGACCCCTTGTGGAGGAGGCACACAAATAAAGGCCCCAGATTATGATTGCAGAATCTGGGTCAGTTCATAGGGGGAGAGGTGGTCCTTGAGGTATTGAGGTCCTGAGCCATTTACAGCTTTATAGGTCAAAACCAGCACTTTGAATTGGGTCCAAAAACTAATCAGCAGTCAGTACAGTTGGGTCAGGAACTGCAACCATCTGATCAATAACTCTGCCCAAGAAGGGGAGATTGGCAACTGGCTGGTAGTTACTTAAATTTTCCAGATCCATGAGGGGTTTCTTGAAGAGCAGTTTTATCCCTGCTGCCTTTAAGCAGGAGGGACCACCCACCCGCAGGAGGCATTAATCACCTCCCCAGCCCAGCCAACTGTCCCCTCCCCGTTAGTTTTTATCAGTCAAGAAGGGCTGATAAAATCTTCCTTTGTTAACAACTAACAAAATTATAGCCACTTCTTCACAGTGACTGAGCTAAAAGGTAACTTTCTGGTTTTTCTTACTCTCTCTGTCTAGCGTTATAAATACTGCCATAAATTTCATTCTGCTGGTTCTGTTTTTTGTACAACTCACTTCCTTGATAACAGAAGCAAACCTATACAATTCCATTGCAGCAGTAGCATGACACTGCTATTGTTCAGTTTAATCACATGCAGAGAAGCCAGAATGGTTCTCTTGAGTGAGGCTCAGGAAAGTATTCTACTTTTCTTTGGTAGAGAGAAAAATGTGATAGAGCTTATACTTTGCTATTCATTAGTTTGCCAGAAAACATGGTGCATCATACAATTATTTTCCTCAGGGGCATGCAAGGTGCATACATAAACACACTCTCACTAATTAATTCTAGTATTTAATGAGACTGTTAGAATAAGGAGAGTCACATTGACATGCAGAATATGGCCACAAGATGTACCCATAAAATTAAAATAAAATAAAATAGCCTCTAACCAGGGAAGAATAGATACTGATGTCTACAGACTAGTTATTCATTTGAGATAGTTAGTTTTCTGAAAGCTCGTTGACAAGCCATAAAGATTTTTCACTTCTACTGTAATAAATGAGAGCATGAGAGGAGAAATATTTGTCTGAAAATCACCACTGCCTTCAGACAGCCAAGTGAGAAAAAAGAATCATTATTCCTGTAACCCAGAGAAAATTGTACCTGTTTCCAATTACTCAAGTCTATCAAGAGTGTACATGGAGCAAACAGCCCGCAAATTTCACTGACATTTAACATGCTTTCAAAAGTCATGTTTACTCCATGGCACTAGCAATCAATGCTGGGTGAACTCAGCAGAGATGGCCTGGACAACTTGTGACTCACAAAAACAACATCATACGGCTGACATCTATGGTTTCACAAAGGGCTCAATAAATCTTCTGGTTTTGCTGCCTGCCTGAGATTACAAAAATGGTGTGTGAGAGCAATACCTGGCAGGTTACAATATATAGCTGGAAGGTGTTGATGGGCATGGTGCAAGCCTCCATTAAAGTCTTTATCACCACCACTTCATTCCCCTTTCACCGGTGATATGTGTGTGTGCTCTATTTGCTATAATATGTAGCAATAAAGCAGGTCTGCAAACTTTTAGAACTTTTGCTTCGTGTGCAACGAAGCCCTGCATGGCAAACATGCCCAGCGTTAGCACAGGAGTCGATCACAGTTACATTCTTAAACTGTATTACGCTCCTGCATATTTTGGTTTCAATGCTAGCATGAGCATGGAAGTGTGCAGAAAGAGGCAAAATAGTAGATACCTTTTCTGGCTCCTCTTTCATAGCTGAAAGCTCATCTGTGCAAACTGTATGGGTTCAATAATAATTTTAAAAAAGCTGATTGTAGAAAGAACTTCACTTACCATCACGGGTCACGTCTACAACATAGAGGCCTTCTTCAGCACCAATTGCTATTCTATCTCGATCTAATGGTAGTGGGGAGAGGGGGGAGGAAACCACTATTAATATAAACAGGTTTGAAAATTGCGAGCTTCTGCTGTTGTAATGGAAGGGACCCATTTGATAGTGATAGTGAGCTGGAAGGAGTTCACAATTGTACCGGCTCCCCAATTTATTTCTGGGCACCAATGAAAAGAAATTTTTCTAACCTTTAAAATCTCCAGTGGCCAGTTTATCTAATGGAACTAACATTTCTGTACCAGACTCCATGGACACAGAAGTCACTAGAGGATGTTCTACTCTAAATTCCTTCTCTAATTTAGATTGGTGGGGAGAAGGCTTTTTTCTGTAGCAGTGCCCTCCCCCTTTACCAGGCTGGTCTCATCTTCACTTTCTGAAGCAAGGAAGAAATTTCTATCCCAGCAAGCATTCAGAGGGTGAAGAGGATTATTGTTTTAACTAGCCTGGCAAATTACATTGCTACAGCTATACGCTCTATGGTTTTAAGCTGCTCTTAATATTGCATCTTATTTATTGCTCCAAAACTGTTTTTTTATGTGGTGCCATTGTGATAACTTTGGTAGCTGCCTTGAGGCCCATTGTCCAAGAGGCAGGCTATAAATATGAAAATAAATAATACCCCCAAATGAGAAGGCCTGTGGGGAAAATATGCACAATTGCATTTTAAGACATCATTAGTGTATGAGCTAGCTGTTTTTCCTTAAGCCAAAAAGCAATGGGCATAAGAATAAGACGATTCATTCAAGCACTGCAGATGCCTACTGCAAACAGAGTTAATCATAATTAGCTTTTAAAAATCAATTAGTAAATTTCACACTACTAAGCTTCTCTGGGCACATATGCAGATGAGGAAAAATGCACGAGGATGGCAGCACAAGCAACACATTAGCTCCATCTGCAGCTGTAACAGCAAACATTCAAATGTCTCATTATATTCAACATACCTATAATAGTAGCAGCTAAACTGGCTTTAATGAGAGGAAGTGTGCTATCATAGGCTTCCTGTGGAATATGTACAACTTGGTTTTTGAGTTTATTTTTGTGCAGAATAGATTGCAGCCCCTCTAGGATTCCAACCCACTTTCGCTTCTCGTTCTCATTTTCTGTTAGGATCAGCAGAGAGCAGGTCTTTGAAGGCGAGCCTAAGAGAGAGGCTGTCACCTTGACAGCAAGAGGAAGCAAGATGAAAATATTCAAGTGAAATTTGCTGCCTCTCTATTGCCGGAGAAATACATTGGCTAAAGTAAGTGGCAAATACATCACTCGCAACGGCTTCGTAAAAGTGACAACTTCAATATACACAAGCCCTTCCAGTTCCTCTTAAAGTCTTATGTGTAAAATCCTGTTTCGTGAAACCCTCCCGTCTTCCTAACATTTCCCTTAGTACTATGATTTGGCAATCTTTGCAGAATCCATTTTAATGCTGAGCTAAATTCTCACATTTACGGTATTTCGTGAAGTGGATGTTGTTTGTCCACACTGTATTACTTTCAGCATGATGCACATTTAGGGGGATGATGTGCATTATCTTGTCCCACAACCTTGCATTTCTATCTAAAATGTGATCATTAGACATATTCTCAAGAATTTACATTCAATGGGGCCAGTGTCATTTCTTGGCAATGCAATCCAAATCCTGGCTGGCGAGAGGCAGTGGCAAAGTTGCATCTGCTGCTCAAAAGATGGTGGCGGGAGCAGGCAAATCACTTCAGAGGTGGGGCTTGGCCAGCCCCACTGCTGTCACATGATAACACCAGCTTGCTCATATGATTGGGGAAACAGCTGGGAGAAAAATGTTAATCTTTGTCTAGAGCCTCGTTCCTTATTTCCACTGCTTGGCTGGTATGTTGTGCTCCACAGAACATTAGGAAGTGGGCCAAAAGCAGCTGGGGGAACAGACTGCACACTTCTGAATGAGAAACAGTAAAAAAGGCATGTTTCTTGACACTATGCATACTGACCGGAGAATATGAATAGTGCCTGGACAATGCACAAAATGCTATTGAGACAGGCACCTTTCCAAGGGGCCTCTTGGAGATTATGGATACTGATCAAGAAATGTCCACAATTCCTTCTTCGTGGATGTATTATGAGGCCTGGTGGCACGATGGCCACTTGCATTAATCGTTCAACTTACATTACCCCTAACATGCTTACTATAAAAAGGTATGAAAGTCCCAACTGTGTTATGACCCAAAGCAAACAAATGAAAGGTTGGTAACATCTGTAGTGCCTATGATAGATTACTAGTTGTTGCTAGGGAGGTATATGTAGGTATAGGTCCATTCAATCAATGTATAGGAATCGTTAATGACAAGAGATGCAGTCCCATACAGCAGAGATGGGGAACTGCTGGTCCTCCAGATGTTGTGAATAGTTTTGATTAGTGTATCTAACTTACTTTTTTACATTTTAATACGCTTTTTAAAATTCTTTGTTTATTTGCTCTTTATAAAGGTGGCCCTTATATGCCAGTTGTCAAAAATTACAATTGCAAGGAAGAGACAGTTAGTTTAGACGCCTACCTGCTACTAGGCAATGCACCCTGCTAATTTATTAGACAAGGACAACAGCCTAGTCTAATGCACGTGTATGGTAGAGTTGTGCAAACCAGGGGTGGGAAATCTTTTTCTGCATTCCCTCAGGGGTAATGTTGGGGACCACATACTGGTGTTGATATGGCCAGAGCCCAATATGAGCAGGGACACCCTTTTTCTCTCCCCTCTTCCAGAAGGTTGCCGGGGAAGGAACATGTATCTTTTGCTAGAAGTCTGAAATGCTTGTTTTCAAAGGGATTCTCTTTCCTCCCATGGCTTCATTAATTTCAGCATTCCCACCCCTCCCCTTTTTCCTCCTCCCACTCTCTTCATCTCCCTTGGTGCTCCTTCATTCATATGAAATTAGGGCAGGGCGCTGCAGGTTGCCCACCTCTAGCATAAACCACCTTAATATATTTCAGCAGCGTCCCATTTTATTTTATTTTTGCCAGATACGAGCACTTAATTTTAGTATCTGAAAACACAAATTATTCATATAAAAATTGAATTGTAAACACACAGCCTGTCCTTCACAGATCAGTTACAGCGAATTTATTAATCTTCAAGAAATGTCCCTCTACCTACATGTTAAATGGATATTTTAAAACTGAGATTTATACTAGGGACAGACAATACAACTATTTATCAGTCATTCACTGAAGCAAGGTATGAGAATAAGAAGTTGCAGTAAAATAAAAACCGTATTTGAACATACCCTGAATATGCAAGGAATATCTTTGCGGGTTGCATGTATGACATCCGATGCTAGGACAGAGCTCACACAAAAATCTTCATCTCTGGTAAGAAACCAAATAATTCAAGTCACTGGTGTTGGATTTTACACTTAAAAGTACAGCTAAAGCAAAAGCGGTCGGCCTCCTTTCCCTAGGACATTAACACATGAACTGGTGTTAATACTTGGTTGTGCAGTTCAGGCAGACCCTTGGGTACAGATAAGCTAGTTATAGCAACAAGGTAAAACATTAGGTTTTAACAGGGAGAGCAGGTGAGGGAACAGACGAACACAGTAACAACATGTGCAAATCAAGGCTCACTCTAACGTCGTTTTGTAGACCAACATGGCCATTTTGTCAAATCGTTCCCTGAAATAACAAAGCACAGTACACTATTTTGATGAAAATTAAGGGGTTGTATGCCAATTTCTGATTGCTTAATTGTATATAAAAAAAAAAATCCCGCGTAAATTTACCATGCAAAGGGGGGGGGGGATGGGGTTTATCACCAAAATGACTACACCAATACAAACCTGAGATCCAGGACTTGACTTGCAACCACTCCCGGCTGGGTGGATTTTCCCTCAGGTACATCATAGAGGAATAGTTTACAGTCACAGACAACTGCATAGGCCCGCTGCCATCCTTTCTTAACTCCTGTTGGCTTTGGAACCTGTAAATAAACAAATGCACACATACATCATTCACATCTTAGCAGATAAAGCAGAAGCGGGACCCTTGAGGACATTTCCATGCGACATTTGACTCTGATTTTTAGTGCTACAATTTTTGGTGCTATAATTTTTGTATTATAGTGCTACAATTTCTTGTACAGAATATGAGTTCCATGAGCTTAGATGCATGTGCAAATGTACTGAGCATTATGCTGTAAACATGATGCGCTTATTGAAGGACCTATGACCTCCATGATGAACTCTGGAGTGCTATGGATCATGGAGCTATAAGAAACCAAACGGCATGCATAGTCATATGTGAATTCAAGCATGGAAATGCTAGTGTGTCTGGAAATATAGATAGATAAAGAAACTCCAGGGAAGACAGATTTTTTTAAACATTCCTCTTTTACAAAACATTCCCCTTTTACAAAATTAACTTCAGGATGTGTGCACTTCAGCCTTGCAACTGGAAAATATCAAAGAGCGTAAGATGATGAGAACATTTATTATCTCTCCCATTTAAAGTTTGGCTAGAAACAAACCTCTCTCACCCAGAATTCTTTCTCAACTTTCAGTCTGTGGCAATCCAGCTGCCAGTTTCCAGAACTTTTTATCAAATCACCTGCTGTGCTCACTAGTATAAAGATTAGCACTAAGGGGATTACTATAAATTGTAAACAAAGCCTTGGGGCTTTATCATAATTTGGGAAGATGGATGGATAGAGAGAGAATGGGTTTTCGGCACAATTCTAGGGAAGATCCTCTTATGCAGTTTGCCCCTTCTAGCATGTCAGATACTAGTGCAAAAGATACTAAGCCGTATGCCAAAGGAAAAATATTTTTGTAATATACTAAGATAATCAAATGCCTTCCAGCTACTGCTGCTATAAAGAAGCAGTACGCTAAAATGACACAAGGCAAGATTTTGTGTTTTCTTCCCTTTAGCTTCTGCATAATGTTTGTATTTTCAGTTGGACTTTTCAGCTTGGAATTCTAATGCCCCATCTTATGTGATATCAAACACACAGAGATTCTTTTCTCATATATACTTGCGCGTCTCTGAAAAGCAACAGTTATTTTTTACACTAGTCTGCTGCTTAGTTAAGTGACAAAGCTATTGACATGTGCAACTTTCCATCTAGCTTTGATGCAGGGTGGGCCTCACGAGTTCATGGAGAACACCACGCTTATAGTACATTTTAGGAGATGCAATAGGAACCAAAAGCATACCAAAACCAACAGGAACCAAGAAACACAGATGATTTTGGTACACAGTGTTCTTTCGGTACCCTTGCTTCCTGTTTAACTAAACCAAATCCTTTTTTCTAATCTCTGCATTTTGCTGAAGTGGGGGTATGAAACCTGAAAGAAAGGTGATGTCTTTTTAAAGCAGTAAAGAATAAAATGTATTATATCTCTATGACGTGAAGTGCAGATTAAACAAACAAAGCCCTCCTTTCAGGTTTTATACCCCACCTGAGCAAAATTCAGTGAAGAAATAGTTACACAATATACTGTACTTTTTATTGTACACTTCCATGCTTGAAGATTATTATTTAATACAGCACTGAATGAGTTAATTGAGTATGTACCTAATAACCTATGCCAATCAAACTACTGGATTTTGGGGTAAAAACACAGTAGTGTTTTTAAAGACAGGTGGGATTCAATTAACACTACTGTTAGAATCATAATTCTCTCCCTGCCTCTGCTCCTGTGTAATTTTCCTACCTTGACGTAGCCTTTGTAGGCTGTTCCTATGCCTCTTTGAACATCTACCCCAAGGGGTCTCTTGGCTTGCTCTGGAGGTATAGGGCAGACTTGTGGTGCGCTGTCCTTGCAGGAAACATGGCATGCAAATGAACACACTAAGAAAGAAAAGGTGAACTTGTCAAAGTTCTTTGCTGTTACACAATAAAACCTAAAGTTCAGTCAAAAATAAGGAGCACAGCATCATACAAGTACAGTGTATTGCTATCATGAGGCTTTCTGATTAAAACAGTTGACACATGTGACTGATAACACAGCTTCAACTCTATGGGTCAAAATGGAATTGGAACCCCTGCAATCCTCTCTTAATGCCTCGCCCTTCCTGAAAATTTCATGGGCTCACATTAGTAACGTAAATAACCCGTTTCTGCAGCTGACCCTTCAAATTTGGCACAAATGACAATCACATTCAGCTCCTTTGCAGTCACTTTTAACTTCTATTTTAGATCACCCAGCCTTTTGCTTTAAAGAGGCATATAACCATTTCCTTCAGGTAACTGTCTTGCTGCAATAAAGATGTAAAATTTATGCTGTTAAGTCTCTGAGTACTTAGAAGACTTAAGCCAACTTACCATCACAAGCGTAGCCCTGTCTAATCAATCCCACCATGAGGGAGGTGCAGTGGCTGCACTGAGTGGAGCTTGAAAAGGATTTGATACTGAGTTGATGAGCTTTAGGCTGGAATATAAATTCAGGGTAAATAACATTTTCAAAAGATCAATAAAATGACAAGTAATTGTAAAATTGTATCAGTGGCAGAAGTTCCCACTTCAGTGGACCTTGATTTGAAGAGGTGGCCCTGGTTATGCCTTCATTTACTTGCAATGGAATTTCAGCAGGAACCATTACTCCTGAACTGTGTACTGAATATTATTATTATTATTATTATTATTATTATTATTATTATTAGGGCATCTTTTTGAAATAATACTCAATGCAACTTACAAAATGTTTAAAATATGTAGAGATCTAGCAGTTCAAATTCTCTCTTGTTAACTATAATACTTGTAGGAAGTAATGCTAAAAAATATGCTCTCTATACAAATCACACTATTTTCATTCCTACACTTAGCTGCATGGTAGAAGCAGTGGGCGACGCAGTTCTGAGACTGGGACTCCTTTGCTCTGCCATTGGGAGATGATCTCACCACCTATATGAGGGCAGAGAGGTTTGCCCTTATATAAGTGGCTTGGCTTAGTGCTACATCTGAACCTAGGCTACTGGTTGCTTTGACTTGTTCTAGATTTCAGCCAAGGTGTGCTTTGACTTCCTGCTCATGGTTTGTCTGAGGGAGGCAAGCCACAAGCCCATGTTCAGATGCAACTCTATGCCATACCACGACTTAGCTAAGAACGTGATAAGAATACTGCTAGGTCAAGCTAAATGCCCATCTAGTCCATCATCCTGTTCTTATAGCATCCAGCCAGATGTCTGTGAAAAGCCCTATGGGAAGCTCTGAGTAGAGTGGAAGCAGCAGTACCAGGACAAGAGTGAAGTGATCAATATTTTTACTAAGCCTTGGTTTTGCTTAGTACACTGATCAAGTGTGTTGAAATTGGTTCTTTCACTGGTTTTTCAGCACTGAAAGCTCTCTCTCGGGGGGGGGGGGCATATTTGCTACCCACTCTTCATGGTGACGGGTGTGTAACAATTTTTAAATGAACACAGAAAATATACTGTGGTGGATTAGCATTGAATAAAGTTTTGCATCATGGCAAATTTTAACTATATGCAGACCAAGCAGACCAGAACTGCAACCTAAAGGAAATCTATTCCGGCACCCCAACAAAACTAAAGCAATGAGTAAGGACACCACAAACAGGAGTGTTTAATAGCACAAGCCTGCACAACTTGCAGCCTACAAAATCATACACAGCTGATCTGCCCCATACTGGCTTGCTGTGTGTTTAACAACCCCATTGTTTTTACAGTCCCAAGGAGACAGCAGACCTGTTGGGCTGTTGGACACCTGGCAAATGGACTGCATAAGGCTTTGTAAACAGCTATGCAGGACCAATTTGAAATAATCCTAAGAGATGAAAATGACGAACTCAGACAAAATTAACATACAGATGGCTTATGAATGGGATATAATCATTTTCATATCTGCACCCCCCCAAAAAAAAAGTTCTAAGCAAAACAAGTCAACAAGTGCCCCCTACCTTTGGTACAGCTAGAGAAATGGACTGAATGGTGGGGGAAGGAGCAGCAGGCATCCTCTGAAGCCGATTTGGTTCCTGAATTGCAAAAAACTACAGTTGAGCAATTAAAGACTTCCAGGATCCAATATGCATTTGGTTTGGCAACAACTCGAGTATCTTTTTTGAAGGTGAGTAAGAGCCGATATCACAAAACGCAGCATTGTTCCAAATTTACTAGAAGCAGGTTTGCAGATCAGAAAGACTCATAGGAAAGCCTGCACTCTAGCAAGCAGCAGAAGGTAAACAAGGAAGAAGATGGAGCTCAGCGATACACAGGGACCCAGGGAAAGGGGAGCAAAACAAAAGGGAGCTCACAAAGCATGTACATTTAAACACTGACGCAAGTCAACACAGAAAGAAGCTGCGAGGAAAGACTGATGGCTGTAAACATACATTTGTAAATTTAGGGCTCCCCAAAATGCTTTAATCTGGATTAATGAAACAATGGCGGCTTACTTCTTGCTGCTGCTGCTGCTCTGCAGTCACAACAGATGTTGATGGCGAGACCTCTGCTTTAGAACCCTGTGCCTCCTGCTCACTAACGGAATTTGTCTGCAAAGTGGGTTGGAGGAGAGGAGATAGTAAAGGAAGTTAGCTTCCAGCAATGGATCACTGAGTAGCAGAACAAAACCAAGTTCACCTGGGGCACAAGAGCCTGTCTGCTCAGAAAATGCTTTGTGTAGAGCATTCTGCTGAGCTCTGTAATGTCAAGCTAGTTAACATCTACACTCTAAAAGGAAACCCTCCACCAACAAAGGCCACAGCTATATTATATAAGTGGAGTTGGCTGATGTTGAAAACCCCAAAATTGTGAAGTTATCAGTTCATTCTGAGATTAAGGTAAAGTATTAATACATGGCCTTCAAATGCCCTTTGAAGGTTACTTCTAACTCACTGTAGGAACAGACATAATCAGATCTGCCTGGCAAGGACTTACCTCCATACAGCAGGTGTGTGATTACACTGTGCTTGCGTGTTTTTGTCTCCTGTATGTGCGTGTATGCACCCACCCAATCACCATAAAATAAGACTTACACAGTATCTACTTTGTTCCTTATTGTTAAAGGCTCTTTAATGAGCATTAGATATGGAGATAGTACTAATGATTTCTGTATTTTAAAACAAAAAGTTAAAAGATGAAATTTCTGGTGGGGAGGGGAGAAAAAAACTGAAGACTTAGGTGGAAAATGCAGAAATGCACTGTTATGTTGCATCTAAATAAAGGATAGAAAATGTTATAAAAATAACCCTTATTTTGCTGAACTATATGGCCTCCTCATTTAAGATTTAGAACTGGGTTAGGTAATTCACTTAACAAAAACAAAACACGGTTCAGCAGCTAGAAGATGTAACACACGCACAATTTCATTCAAATTTTAAATGGGAAAATACAGCTATTAGTAGGTGCAGAGCTAAGGTGTATTTAGAAGAATCATTTTTTGACTCTTAGATAATGGGCCTTTAAAAAATGCTAATATTGTTACCAAAATGAAATTCCGCACTTTGGAGCTCTGAAATCTTACATAACAGAGCTAGTCTTTAATAATAATAATAGTGTTTAATAAGATGCTGTTAGAGAAAAAAAGGTCTTAGAAAATACGTATGCTACAGTGGAGTCCATGTGCTGTTCATCTTATAGCACGTTTCAATGGAAACAGAAAAGGTTTTGGCCCTGTCACTATTCTGCTGTCCACAATACAAATTGCTTTAAAAAGCATAAATCACCTTTAATACACATTGTAATTGCCACAGCAACTTCAAATGAGCAGTTTACAAGAGAACTCTTAGGAAATGAAGCTATTTCTATTTAGTCGGTTAATCTTCAGTATAATTTAATAAGCATGTATAAAGGAAACTAAAAAAAAAAGGTCACTAGTTTAGGATGGCAATTTTACACATACAGGTTACAGATTAGGGAGGTAAAGCCATCAGCATGAACTTACTTCTTCCCAAAAGGCTAGCAGAGAAGATGAAGACGAGGAAGAAACATTGTCCTTGTTGTAATAGATATGAGAGGATAAAATTGATCACTTTTTACCCAGCAACAAACCATCAGAGCGGTTATTAGCAAACTAACTAGGTAAGTTAGTAATTGGCAAAGTTTGCAGACTGCAAAGGCAACATTTTCCTGATATTCCCAAACTGTGCATTACCAATATTAAATATTCCTCATAATACATCTGAATAGTGTTTGCTATCGAATACAACCAACAAAATGTTGCCAGAGAAAATAGCAGCTCTGACTCGGTGAGTGGCCTTGGGAAAGTTCCTAGCACTCAGCCTCCTTTTCCCATCTGTAATACTGGAATATACTGATCTGTCTCAGCCGCTATTGCGAGGTCAAATGAGGTAAGGAACTCGAGAGTAAGTGCAACATACAATAATAAACATTTCCTGCAGATGTATATAATGAAGGCAGATATTTGATCTTCATAAAAAATTCAACACCTCACTATAAAGGGCTTTTAGATCTAACGTAGCAAAGATCTTTCTACTTCCCAGTTGTCGGTAACAGCTAAGGTTTGGCACAACTTGTGATTGCATTCTAGTTTGTTTTCAAAGAGGCTGCAGTGTGGGTGGAGAGCAGCACACAGCACATCCTTCTGCAAGCGCAACAAACCAGCGCCCACTTTCTGTGAGATGCAAGCAGCCTTTCTGCAAAGACTTGCAGCCGATTTATCTTTCCCCTGGCAACCAACATGCAGTTTGAAAAGGAAATAAGGAAAGCCAGGAAGTCGCAAGAATAGATATAATTGTAGTTCCAGTGATCGCATGTGAAATTGTAGACCCAAACTCCATACAGGTTTTTATCTGAGCTGGGTTGTGACACATATCCTCTCTGGGCTTTATGAAATTCCAGATGCAGATGACTAGGCACTTGCAAGTAAGTCATACATCCCCCGAGGAAAGCAAAGTGGCATACAGAATTAGTCATGTCAGGTTAAGCACTCTTGATTTCTACTGACTTGGGAGTTTGTTCTATAAAACATGCAGAGTGGAAGAGAATTAAAAATACTTTCATTAAGATTTCATTTTTCACCGTGAATATGATTGTGCTAAATTTGTAATATGACTCTACACTGCATTTATTATATTACTATTGTATCTTGTGACCTTTTCTAAGCATTTGGCTTGCAACGCATGAATTATATGATCGCTTGGTCTGATCAAGCAAGGCAATTGTTAGCATTCTTTTATCTGTTTGTGATGGTCATTCCAATCTCATTCCAATCAACAGATGAATTTCCATACAATAAAACAAATATGCAACCCAGTAAGTATTGATAAGGACACTGAATACAAACTGTGCTCAAGTATGTGTTTCTGACAAACACAGAGCTCATTAGTTTAAGTAGGTGAATTTATCACGAACAGAATACATATATTTTTTCCAGTGTCTAGCTACTAATCTTCAGTCACATCACCTAAAAGCTGAAGAAAGGGCCTATTTTTCCTGTCAGGCAAGCTGTAACTGACAGGTTTTGCAGTCTGCTTGGTCTGCTGGATAATTTAGTGGAGTAGCATAGCTTTGGGGATGTTCTTGTGATTTTATTTTTCTATAACCCATCTGTCTTTTAGTAACACTGTCATGTATTCCCTTTCCAACAGAGAGAGAAATAAATGAATGGAGCTGAGGAGGAACATGTGGGCCTCCAAATGCTGTTAGAATACAACTGCCATGATATCGGCCCATTGCCAAGGTTGCTGGGACTGATGGGAGTTGTAGTCTAACAACAGTTAACTACTGCTGTATGGGATGAAACTCACACACACAGAAAGAGAGAGAGAGAGAGAATATACAGATATGGGAGGTCTGAAAAATGGATACAGGTGGGCTCTCCCTTTGTTTAGTCTTAATGGGAGGTGGGTTTAATAGACAGCTCAAGGGAGGTGAACAGAGGCTGAATAAGCACGTATATATTAATACTGTAAGAGGAGCCAAACAGATATGGACCACAGAATAGGATATTTAAGTTTATGTTAGTGAAGAAAAAACACTCATTTCTCTTCTTTCACACTGTGCTCTAACTTTAAGCTACCAAAAAGTAAACTTCCAATTTACACGGCACTTTACAGTAAAAGCAAAAGAGAGGAACCCTGCCTCAAGGAGCTTACAATTCAGATTGCTTGCGGGACAGGGTCCTTTTTCTTTATGAACTGCTATTACCTACTTCAATATCATATAATAAGTGAGTGAGTTAGAAAGAGATGAACCAGTTTTTGAATGTAATTATCTGTATCCACTTTGTTGCATACACTGCTATGATATCCCCACTTACTTGCCTTTCCCCCTAAACTAAAAAGGCCCAAATGTAACTCCTTGTAGGGGAGTTACACCAGCCCCTTGGTCACTGTGGCTGCACTCTTCTGAACCTTCTCCAGGTCTAGCAATATCCTTTTAAAGGTGAGACAACCGGAACTGTTAACAGTATTTCAAGTGCAGTCACACCATTGATTGGTGAAATGGCATTATGACACAGGCAGTTTTATTTTCAATCCTTTCCCTAACAATCCCTAACATGGAATTCACTTTCTTCACGGGACATCTTCACTGAACTATCCAGTAAACACTAGCCCAGATCCCATTGGCATCTATGCAAAATTAGGATTTTTCTCCCCAATGTGCTTAACTTTACACTTGCTGATGTTGAACTGCATTTGCCATTCTACTCCCCGTTCATCCTTTTGGAGATCCTTTTGGACCTCCTTTGGATTCCTTTTTGCAATTCTGATGGTATCATCAGAAAAAGATCAGCTACCTCACTTCTCACTCATAACTTTATGTCATTTATCAGTATAGATCCGGCTATCCTTCTTGCTCCACACTCCTTTTTAACATCCCAGCTCACTATGTTTCCTGTGCAAAGGTTTAAGGGTGCTAATACTCACTCTGAAAGTCAGATCGTGAGCAAGAGGTGATGTATTGAAGTATTCAAAAATAGAATCCTGGAAGTCTGAAAGTTTGAGACCTGGAAAAAGAAAGCACAATTAATTAGTCATCATCCCGCTATTTTACTTTTTAAAAAAATTTGCAACAATCATCATGGCGGTGAACAGTATTAAATAAAATTACATTCCTAAAACAACTACAAAATGCATCACAAATTAGTAACTCAGAGTAAACCATCGGCATAGCTGGATCACCCCTCTGGGAAAGCCTGGGTGAAAAGTTGAGTTTTGAGAAGGTACTTTAATGCCAATACTGTAGGTCCCCACCTGATGTTTGCTGGAAGCCTATTCCAAAGCCAGGCCTGAACCTTGTCTGGAATGGGTCTAGATAATGCGTATATTCCAAGAAGGTCTGAATCTTGATCGCCTTCCCCCAAAACAGGGCATTTTCAACTAGTGGATACCTGTCACAAACTGTTGTTATTGGGGTGACTTTTTCTTTTTAAGGAATGGCCATACTAAAGCCACTTTAAGGGCAGTGGAGTCCACCCCCTTGTGTAAAGGCATGTAAATCACCTCCAGACCCAACCAGACATACCCTGCTGTCTTGATTTGATTAGTCATGAAGGACAGTGATTGAGAGGGCACTTAGCTGGATGCATAGCTGCAAGCACCTTGAGGTCTCATAATCTGAAACTGACCAAACAAAACAGGGCAAGATGTTGTACTGGCGGCCTGACTAGGAACTGTCATAGTCATGACATCAAGGTGAGTGAGTTCTATCCTCAAAGTGTCATGCAAACATGGCACAACAGACCTTTGAGGAATCCAGTGGTGATCCATGGACAACTGTTAGACCACCCTGTACAGTTCCACTGGGAGACTACTTGAGGATGCCATGCAGGCACAAGGTATGTTTGCTGTCCTCATAGCTACACTGGGTAAGAATGATTATAACCAGTGCTCAATCGACCTCAAAGTTATTTCTGCCACCTGTGCTCTAGTTGTCATCTGGCCTTTTTCATTGCTTCAGAGTCCCCAGAGTACCAGGAAGCTGTACAGTGACAGAGTAGCTGAAGAAGTGTGCATGCACACAAAAGCTTATACCCAGAACAAACTTAGTTGGTCTCTAAGGTACTACTGGACATTTTTTGAAATTTTTATTTATTTCGACTGCATCAGACCATCACGGCTACCTGCTTGAATCTAGTATCTACTGTCCATTCTACAGCAAGACAAGGGCCTCAACAGGATTTAGTGTCTACATTACCTGCATCCGTCCTGTATTTCTCCTCCAGCTTCTTCTTTAAAGCTTCAACTTCTTCCAAGAGTTCCCGATTTTTTGTTTCAGATTCCTTTAGTTTGCTAAATGGTGAAATGGAAACCTTGAAGCATTTGGAACATAATAAAGCAAAACACTTTTCTTTGCCCTCGGGGGGCTCCAATGGATGTGGATTTGCTCAAGCTCTAGGTTGCTACACTGCCCAGTTTCAGAAAGAGAAGCCACGCGTCAGATGTACAAAACTAACTTCAAAAAAACTTGCCAAAATCGTGACACTTCCTAACAACATGACACATTCATGACCCATAATCCTGCACATGCTGGCTGGCTGGAGGAAGCCAGCTGCAAGTCTCTAACAGGGACAGAGGTGCCCCAGGGCTTGCTGAAAACAACGACAGGCTAGCCAACCCACCCCCCTCCCCGCACTATGACAAAAGCCAATGCAAGAGCTCTAGGCTCAGGCTGCAGGGCTAGAATGCCTTGACTTCCTGGCTGGAATTTGACCTGACCTAGGGTATCATGAGGAAGGAAATGACTGCTTGCTTGGCCACCTTTTTCCTCCGTCTCTCACAATCCCGAGTCTTCCTCCTACACAGGAAATTAGGAACAGGGCTTCTTCTTCCCTTAAAAGAGAAGCAGCCATTGTGGTGCAGGTGCTGATGGAAGTGATATGGGAAATGGTGCGGAGATGTGGGAAGGTGAAAGGTGTATTGGGGAGGGGAGTAGAAAATATGACTGGATGGGTTCTGCGCTCCATCCACCCATCATGACTTACAACTGAGAAAAGAAAAGCAGGCCACAGAATTACATGCTTCTTTCCCCCAGCTTGTGTTGTGTGCAATTCTTCCCCCCTGCCCTTATGCTAATAGCCAAAAACCATGGCTAAGTGTTATGACCAAACAAATGTTAACTGTGACTAATGCTTGCCCATTTCAACTCCTGGTATTAAAATGGTTTACATCCATATAGTTAAAGCTTAAGAAGGTGCTGCAAGAAAAGCAGGGAGAGGAGGAGGAGGAGGAACCCACAACTTGGCAGTTTGCTTTCCAAACAGACTTAAGGGCATTAGCCAGGATCCAAAAAGTTATGCAAATTCACCAAAGGGCTTTGCACGGTCAGTGGGATTATTTTTTACTGTTGTTTCCAAGAGCGACAACCCCAATGGCAAATCCCATACTGCTTTTCAAAGCTTCCCCCAGTTTGAAAGAGTTCCTCACTTTCCCCTTGGGCAAGAAGGAACTAGTTGCATTGTTCTTTGGATCTAGGTCAACCTTCCCCAACCTCGTGCCTTCTAGACATTTTGGACTACAACTCACCCCTAGCCAAAACTGAGCTGGCTGGGGCTGACAGAGGCTGGTAGTCCAAAACATCTGGAGGGCACCAGGCTGGTTGAGGGCTAATCTAGGCCGCTATGCTTAAACTGTAATGCAAGGCAGAGGCTTGGGGCTGTTTATTTTGAGTTCTTAGACTCCCTGGCACATACACGTACTTTCAGAAATATGCATCAAAAAGTCAATTACATAAAGAATTACATGAATGCCATATTTTATATTAGAAAAGCAAAATTAAACAATGATCTGAAACATTACCTTTCAAAGGACAGGTTGGCATCTTTAACCTTCCTTAACTCTTCCTGGACCAGCTGTTTGGCACGTATTTCGGCATCAAGAGCAGATTGCAGCTCCAACCTTGCTGACATATCCAACTTCTGACTACGTCTCACTTTCCAGAGTGGGTCCTATTGCAAAAAGCAATGGTTAATACGGCTAAAGAATTTATCACATGTGTTTAAATATTAAAAGCGATTAAAAAGCTTCAGTTGTATTCATCATCGTTAGTGAGGTAGGGGTGGAGGGGAGATGAGATCTTAAAAGGAAGATGGCATTCAGGGAACAACAACATTTGTAATGCATTCCAACTTAAAAATTGGGGAGGTGGGGGTGGAATGCAGCTGGAAAATATAGCTGAAACACAAACCAAGCAGTTTTACATTGAGAGCAAGAGCTGACCAAAAAATCCCCAGAGAATGAATTGACCAAAATATTGCCCTTGAGGGCCCCTGGTGGCCTGGCAGGATTGATGTAAATACAGAAACAAACAAAGCCAAGGAAAAGTTTAAAAATTTGCTTCAAAGGTGCTTCAAAGAGGCAATTACTGGATTGATGATTTGCCAAAATCCATTTCACTGTGGAACTATCTGCTATCCTTTGTAAACAGATAAAATCACCATTTCCCCATTCTAGCCTTACATTTGACATTATTTTTTTTCATATTTTAATGTTTTTATACAGATTAGACTGTTACATTAGAGTCTCTAAAGAGCAACTGAGGCAGTAAACAATGACACTGTCCAAAGACTGTACGAGAAAGGAAACTAGCTCTGGGACTCACCCTTTCCCTGGCTTCCAATAGGAGAAACAATTCCTCTCCCTAGGGCCAATTCAGCTGTAACAAGCAGCATGTTGAGAAGGGAGATGGGAATGGGCAAAGGCACCAGCTGTTTAAGCCAATCTATTTCCTGAGAAGGGCTGCTTCCTTCTGCTATTGATTGCCAAGGGCAACGCTCCATCCTCATTTGGAACTTTTCGAAGTTCCATGCTAGATACCATCCCATTCCTGCCTTCTAGAATTCACTGAATGATGTGATTCTTCATTTTCATTGATTCAAACTCTGTACACTCCTCTTCCTTCAAAAAGGTAGCCCAAACTGGGTTGCATTAAATAAGTAAATACAATGAAAGATATATAGAAGAACAGCCCAGTTATTTTCAAAAAAATACCCAAGGGGGGCGGGAATCTCAATTATAATAAGAACTGAAACAAGCCAAATATATGGTAACTGGTTCCAGAATCAATTCACAAATAATATACATTAGAATTAGGGAACGCAAAATGGATTCTCTTTGAGATGGCCTCCAGTCTCAAATAGGATATTGTAGCACAGGAAAAAGTGCAGAAAATAACAACTAGAATGATCAGGAGGCTGGGGCACCTTTGCTATGAAGAAAGGCTACAGTGTTTGTGGGGAGGTTAGTTTAAAACGAAGTTACCTGGGGAAGGGGAACATGATAGATATTTATAGAATTATGTATGGCATTGGGAAATCAGTAAGAGAAATGCCGCCGCCGCCCCCCAAGCAGTACAGTACCAATTAAACTTATTGGCAGGAAATTCCGTGCAAAAAAAAGGAAGCAGTTCTTCACACAGTATATGAGTCATTTGTGGAACTTGGAGACACAAGATGTGGTGACTACCACTAGCTGGCTTTTAGGTGAGTCTATCAATGACTACTAGTCACGATGGCTCCACGTAACGTGACACTGAATAGCAGCTGTTGGTGGAAGGAAAGGAAAGGGCTATAGCTGCTAGTAGGCTGCTGAGGACTACTGGCCTGATCCAGCAAAGCAATTTTTTATGTTCTTATGGTGAATGTGGGAGGGAGGCTTTGGGGGAGGAATGGTCTGCCTTTTCTCTATATATAACAAAAATATACGAATGTCATCATGCAGCCCCATGGGAAAATCTGTAGTGCAGCATCACAATTCTGAATTTGCACGAAGTCAGGATGGGATAGGGGAGCAACATCAAAGGCAGGTTGCACAACAACATTTGCCATGACGTGGGAGCAAAAAGGGAGGTACGATGAGAAGGGGAACGTGGTGGTTTAAAGTAAAGGCAGACATTTGAGCAAAGCAGGGATGGAGAGAACTGAGAGGAAAATAGTAGATTTTGAGCAACAACAGATGTTTAAATGAAGGAGCTCTGTTGTGTTAGCTTTCTGGTGTTGTATCCATCATTTCTATTTCTTCTTGTTAAAACTGCCCTGTTTGTTTTTTTAAAAGGCAACGCTTCTGTGTCCTCCATCCCTGCTTTACTCCAACCTCTGCTGTTGTCTAAAATCACCATTTTCCTCTCAGTGTGCCTCCACCCTCACTTTTACTCAAACTTCTGTAGTTATTTAAAACAACCACTTGCTTTCCTTTCAGTGTCCTCTGTTCTCGCTGTATTCAAGCTTCTCCCTCTTACATTTCTTAGCTGTCTCATGTGTCAGAGATAAAAGATTAGGAGCCCTCAAATATTCTACAGTACCTTCACAAAATGCATTTCACTATTGCTACCATGTGTTGCTTTCAACATGAAGTTCCAGATTCAGTGTAGTTAATTTAGAACAGATATTTTGTTAACAAGCAAATACTGACATCCACCAAGTTAAGTTAACCATCTCTAACTCAACAAGCTAACCGGCAGGCTTGCTCTTAAGATTCTATTCATCTCAAAGATACAGTAACATATGTGGTATGTGCACAATAGGAGATGCAGAGTAGGAGAGAGGATGAAGAATGGAAATGGGAGCGATCTGTGTACAAGGGAGAGCTGAGAAAAGTAAGGAGGAGGAGGGGAAAAGGGGAGTGAATGTAAAAATGAGGGTGCAAAGAGAGTTGCCAAAAAGGAGGAAGTAGGAAACGTGTGAATGGGGGTGAAGATGAAAGCATGGCTTCATAACTGGGTAGAAGCTGAAAAGGTCGCTTAGTAGTTCCAATGTGTGGGGATGAGGAATATGTAGGTGGTAACCATGGGGTGGGGATGCGGGTGGCGCTGTGGGTTAAACCACAGAGCCTAGGACTTGCTGATCAGAAGGTCGGCGGTCCGAATCCCCATGACGGGGTGAGCTCCCGTTGCTCGGTCCCTGCTCCTGCCAACCTAGCAGTTCAAAAGCACGTCAAAATTGCAAGTAGATAAATAGGTACCGCTCCGGCGGGAAGGTAAACGGCGTTTCCGTGCGCTGCTCTGGTTCGCCAGAAGCGGCTTAGTCATGCTGGCCACATGACTGGGAAGCTGTACGCCGGCTCCATCGGCCAATAAAGCGAGATGAGCGCCGCAACCCCAGAGTCAGCCACGACTGGACCTAATGGTCAGGGGTCCCTTTACCCTTTACTTTACTAACCATGGGGTGGGGTGTGTGCAGGGTGGAGACTACACAGAAGGAGGGGGAGGAGGTGTGGACATGGGACTGAAGATTAAAATGGATGCAAAGAAGGGCTGCAGAATAGAAGGGGGTTCAGAAATGGGGCTGAGAAGGTGAAAGGCGATCGTAGTAGTCGCCTGGGGTGGGAAGCGGACGCTATTGTTGGCTAATGTGTGGTGCAGGGGGTTAGCAATTGGAGCGAACGAGGAAACAAACCCTTCATCATTTTTAAAAGAACTTCTGGATTCATTGAAGATACACAAAATTGGAGGCCCCACAAATTGTAAAGCTTTCCAGTTAACCAATTAAGATATTCATGCTTACCAAAGTCCTCGATCCCAGACTGGAGCTTCTTAAAGATTCAAGTTCTTCTGTCATCTTAGAAGCTAAAGCTTGAAGATAGCCACGGGCATCTTTTTCATCACTCACCCTAGTGCACAATCATAAAGAGTCACTCCTTTATATTGATAAAGGACACAGGAACACACACATTCAATAACATGTTATCACCAGTCTCAGTGTTCAAACCATAAAATGTTGCTTTTCTTGCATGAAATTTTTCAGGGTTAAACTTAGCAGACACAGCCAGGGTAGTTTTCCCTACAACCATCCCAGGGTATACCTATTGTAACACTCCTGCTGTGGAGATAATTAAGCAGTAAAGTTTATTGACAGGGGAAATTTGGAGTTTGTGATGACCTGTGAATTCCCATCTCTGAGGTTCTAAGAGTGGGCCAACCTTGTTTGATGAGAGCTACTCTTGATGGACAGGCAGGGTCATGCGAAGACCACTGCAAAGGGGATGAGCTTCCCGTTTAGTTCAAGGAATGTATTAAGAACCTGTAAACAGCCCAAAGCAATAATAAAATAACAATTTGCAACAACCACGAAAGAGCCTAACTGATATATTGCTGCTTAACAGGCAGTGCTGGTCTGGGAGCAAAGGGAGAAACTGTTTTCTTTGATATTCTTAGCCCACTTGATAGCTCAGTCAGTAGAGCATGAGACTCAGTAGAGTATGACACAATCTCAGAGACATGGGTTCGAGTCCCACACTGGGCAAAAGATTCCTGCATTGCAGGGGATGGGCTAGATGACCCTCACGGTCCCTTCCAACTCTTACAATTCTGATTCTTTGTGATTCAACAGGAGGAGCTCTTTCCATCAGATAAGACTGCCCTACCCTTAAGGAGAATGTAATTTGTGTTGAGGTTGTGCATATGTGGTTGTTAGGAGCATTATAAACTCCTTTTGGAAAAGGCTGTGGCATAATGGTTCCAATCTTCCCCCTACATGTCTGTGTTATGATGTGAATTTTTAAAAAATATTTGAAGGATCTATACTGCCTCATTTATAAGTCTGGCACAGAAATCATAAGGTTGACTTTAAAAAAGAAGAACTGAAACAAAGAACTGATGAACAGCCAGGCTGCAACCTTTTCATTTAATACAAATTAATTTTTAATGTATGACCTAGACATTCTCACTTTGGTGAAATCAGTTGACATAGAAGGTTAATAAAGTTCCTGTAAGGGTAATAAAAATGAGGGAGCCAGTATGTATCAATCAATATTTGTGGCTGCATGTGATTTCTGAAGTGTATCATCTACAAGATGACACATTTCCGTTCTATGGGATCCTTCCTTCTGCTAATACAGCACTAATTTATTTTTCAAAGGATCCTCAAAATGCACATACCACTGAATAATTTCTGCAATTTGAGCTTCCCAGTGGGCAACAGATTCCTTCTTTGCCGCCAAATCCTGAAGCTCATCTTCTAGCTGCCTGTTTTGTGATGTTAGTTTATCCACAAAGGAACAAAGCTGCAACGAGAAAATTAGAAGTTTTCATAACTGTAATTTAATGTAACTTTGAACCTCCCGCAGCAAATGTGTAAAACCGCCTGCAACATTTTGTTTTCCAAACAGTCAAATTAAGCCAGCCCAGTTAAGTGGCAAAGTATGTGTATAAGCAGCACTGAAGGTTTCTTCGGTTTTGATAACAGAGATTAAACACGCAGATTTTCACATTTGACATGGAATAGTCACGACTTTCACACACAATTAAAACCACTGCATTATTTTTTTTAAAATTATTTGTAGCCTCTCATGAATTAGGAGCAGGGCAGGGAACGCTAAAATGGTATGTGAATTATAGAAATAAAACATAAGATATCTTGGGGTAGCCAACATGCCCTCCAGGTGTTGCTGAACTACAAATCCCATCATCCCTTACCATTTGCCATGCATGCTGGGGCTAATGGGAACTGAAGTCCATAGCATCTGGAGGAAGCCACGTGGGCGATTACTGTTGTATCTGATGAAAAACTGTGCTTCTTCACAGGTTATGACAATTTACCTTCTCATTTTCAGTTGTTATTTTCTTGTTATCTTCAAAGAGCATGGTTCTCTCTCGCTCATATTTCTCTTTCAGAGTTCCCACTGTTTCCTCCATCTCACTGTGCCTACAAGCGTGAAATAATATCATGTAAATGCCATTTCACAGAACAAAGAAACTATTGCTGCTTTTTATGGAGTTGAGTACATAAATCTTATTTGGTTTTTGGATGCCACATTATGTATAGTGACATTTTTTTTGCGGGGGGGGGGGTGTTTCCAAGAAAGCAGTTGTACACAGAACTTACTTCTCCCGTTTGGCCTTATCCAATTTATCTTTTAACATCATGATCTCTTTCTGCAGTGCTAGCTGATGGCTTTCTAAGTCATGCACCTCCTTTTTCACATTTTTTACTTCCAAGACATGGGATGCTTCTCGCCTGACCAGCTCCTCTTCGTAAAACAAGATTTTCTTCTCAAGCTCTGACTTCATTTTGGCCAGTTCCTGCTGATGCTCATGCATGGCCACGCCAGCAGCACGACCTCCCTGCTTTATCTGCACAAGAGCAGGAAAAAAAGCCACACAGACAACACCACGATACAGTACATTCAATATTAGAGACTTTAGTTTTGTTCAAAGTGACATAAAACACATTTCATCTCCTTAATACCAGAAGAGTTGATCATGAAGTATAAACACATGCATATTTATTTGTCTCTGCATAGCTTAGAGATCTCATTTGCTTCATCATAATCTCTCTGAAAGCCATGAACTGAGAGCAGACTGAAACATGCAGAAAACAGTCCACATCAGACTGCAGCGGGAGGGGGACTGCATGCTTCATTCATTTTGCCTTCATGTAGAAGACTAGCATGTCAAAGTGGAAAGGTTTTACTCTAGTCTCATAATCATGCCGACTTTCCACTTTCTTTAGAACCATGGAACACACACGAACACACGTTATTTGCATCCTGAAGAAGCACAGACCACTACTTAGACATCATTTTAGTTAGCTGTTCCCCATTTATGGAAACTATTTTTTCCAGCACCAGCCATTTACAGGAGTCCCAATCTGAACATATTCTAGTGAGCATTTAAGGTCCCCATCCCTATTTTGTGGGCTGCCATCTGATTGGATTTCACTTTGATTCTGACTTGATTTTAGGATGTATTTTAATTGATTGCTTGATATTATGGTAATATGTCATATATTTGATGTTAGCTGCTCTGAGCCCGGTTTTGGCCAGGGAGGGCAGAGTATAAATAAAATAAAATTATTATTATTATTATTATTATTATTATTATTATTATTATTATTCTGAAAGCCAACTTTCAAATGGTGTTTTCCCCCCCTTTAATTACTGTTTTAATGAGCATATTGTCTCTTGCCCTGCACTCCTAGGACTGAACTGTTAAGAATGATAAAGTCTAAAGAAGTCAAACAACAGAGGCCCTGAAACATGTAAGCAAATCTATTCACTGTGGTACAGATTTAGGTTTTTTTTGGGGGGTGGGGCGACTGTGTAAGAGGATACAGCAAATAAAATCTTGTCTGGGCTCTGTAAGAGGCTAATTCTGAGCTGGTACACATGAGAACAGCCTGCAGTGGTAGCTCCCATGCAGCTTAACATGTGCTATGTGAGGTTCTTTCCTACTCCAAACTTCCCAAGAAAAACCCATAACATGTATGGCAATCTAAAGGTCTACCAAAATAATAATAATAATAATAATAATAATAATAATAATAATAATAATAATAATAAAGTAGTCAACCTGTGGTGGGGATGAGAAATGTGTCAATGTCAATGGTTGCTTCTCACATTAAAATTGTGAGACAGGGAGGATTACTACCTATCCTGCCTAGATCCTAAAATATCTTGTTGGAATGCCCAATATACGTTGAAGAACTAAATCTCGGGCCTTGCGCATTCTGGCAAAATGTTTTTCGGAAGTGCATAAGTTGCAACTGTCATGGGACACCCTGGAGATCTGGATTTCTATCCCTTGTCAAGTGAACCTGTTCTTATATGGCTTAGATGCTTTTCAAATAATGTCACCTTTAGGGTCTCCAGTTCATTTTCAAGCTGCTTAGAGAAACTCTCACTGTGCTCTCGAAGCTTACGCTCTTTTGATGCCTCTGCTGCTGCGTCATCAAGTTGGGCTTCTAGCTATAAGAAGGAAAACAGGCCTGGTTATTAAAACCGCTATAGCTTAACCCTTATTATTTTTATGACTAGAGCAGCTACAAAAAACAGAAAGGGAGACATATGCCCATCTTGAGGTTTACAATCTAGATGACAAGGGTCACAAAAGAGGAAAAGATAAAAACAGTTTTGGAAGATGATATATTGCCTTTTATTCCCAATCCTACCAACTTTCAGAAACTTCAAGGGAATACACACACACATCTTTATAACCCATCCTCATGCCTATGGCGACTTAACCATCTCATGGGGGCCTGCACTATAATATTTTGTAGCCAACTAGGAGCCAGTTACTTTAAAAGGGGAAACATAGAATCCAAGATCAACAAGACAGATCTGGGTAGCTAGGAAACTTCAGTATAAGGAAAGAATGACTGCGGCATTTAACTATAAATATAATAATTGACAGAAAAAAGTTAGTGCTTCTGGTTCTTTCATTGCTTGCTTTCTCTCCTTTACGGACAGACGAAGGGAAGGAGGGAGAGTAAGATGAAAACAGGAAGGCCAAATTATGGTCCAGAATGTGCTACTGTGATATAGCAAGAGTTTTAGCAAAGTGAATCCATGGAATAGCTGGCTCACACATTATGTTTCTCCACACAACCCCACAGGGCAGAGGGGGTGTGGAAGGACTGCATGAAGAAATAAACCAGCTGCTTGTATGTGTGGAACCCAGCCACAGTAACTATTTCAAGCTAAAATAGCAGCTGAAATCCATTATCCTCAAGTACCCTGCCGAGCTACCTCTTTTCTCGCTTTCTCAGATTTACGGATTTCCTGTCTCATGGAGTCAATTTTCTGCATGATCACTTCCACTTCTTCCTCTTTGTCACGGAGCTGTCGAGATAGTTTCTGCTTGTGGGAGCGCAAGTCTGCCATCCTCTCGTTCAGCTCTGAGAATTCCTGCATTGCTAGCTTTCTTTGTTGATGGGCGTCCTTTAGTTCTTTGGACTGTGCCTTTAATCTTTCAGACGCTTCAATGAGTTGCTGGTGAAAAGAAAGGTCCAAACAAGTGTTTAGAGATCACTCTTGAGCATGAAGTTCAATCTTATTGCAAAATCACATTCTGACAACATACGTCCTCATCTCCACCTCTCCCCATCCCTGCTCTCAAAATAATGACAGGCATTTTGGCAGTATATAAGCAGAAGTATTTCTATATCACCACTCTGATATCCCAACGTATTGTATGCTTCCATCCTTCTCCCACCTTCCTCTGTTCTCCCTCCCCTTCTTTCATACATTCCCCCTTTCCTCCTCTGTCTCTCCTCATATCTCTTCAACCACTCTTTCCAGCATCATCTCATCACAGCATCATCTCTTTTGTCATCTCTGCTTCTTTCTGTTCGCCTTTTCTCCATCTCCCTTCTTCCCTACTCCTCCCTTTCCTCAATCGTACTCAACCTTCTAAAAAGAAAGAAAAAATAAATATCAGGATAAATTCTTTTATCCCTGTGTGTGCTTCTGCTTTGCGGTGTTCACTTGCATGTGGTGGGGATCAGAGCCAGTCCCAGGGGCAAAAGGAGGTTATAAGCTGATGCTTAAGCTTCTGCTGAAATCCCTGGCAGAAGGACGGTCACTCCCACGAGCCAAAGGACACAAAAGGGTTAAACACCACAGGGAACAAGAGCTGATTACTGCTAGTGATTACCCTTTTTCTCTAGAGAGGACACCAGAAACCTGAGCAGCGCTTTAGCAATGCCACCCTCCCTCAAAGGGAAAAGGGGCTGTGAATAGCTTGGGGAGCCCTCATACACAGCCTACTTCCATCAGCCCTTTAGTTTTCTTGTGTTGCCTCTAGCCTTTGCAGTGTATGTCCGGGTGGGAGGAATGCTTCTCTCTTTTATAGGGCTCAAATTTATTTTATTTTGCCTTTAAAAAAAAAACACCCAAACCATTTGTGCTTATTATTATTGTTATTATTAAACATTGTGTATACAGTCTGGCACAGTCAATATGGACAGAATGGGACTGATACTGAGACAATAACATATCAGTTCTGAGGGACATTCTCAGTGGAAGCTACTGGTCAATCCCTCAAAAGTGCTTACAAATTCTGCCCTATGAAGCCTTTTCCTCATCTTTTCCCCTCTATAATCCTTTTCTTTAAGTTATTCTTTTACATATACAACACATCAACATTTATATTCCATTATAATACTGTCGACTCACAACTTACACAGGGCTTATGTTCTGGGGATTGTGTGTAAAGCCCAAATCACATACAGTAAAGCCAGAACAGCCCCCACGCGAGCATCCCTACCTTCTCAGAAGCTTGTGTGTCAAATGGGTCTTGCCCCCTCCTCCCCACGCAAGGTGGAGAGCTTCAATTTACGTGCATTTAATTTCTGTGATTGCAGTTGCAAGTGCCTAACACTACAATCGCACAAGTTAAATGTGTGCAAGCTGCAAGTTGACTGTATTTCAAACCTAAACAAAGCCAGCACGCTAGTATTATGAAGAAAAAAAAAATATTTTTTCTGCTAAAGAAACAAAATTACTAATTTCATCTAACATTATTTAGATACTTGGACATTACACTTGACCACAATCATTTATTTTTGCTGTATTCAGCAAAAGTATTCCATCTCATCTGAAGCCTATCATGCCTTTGTTTTTGTTGCCTAAATCTGAGATGGTGAGTTAATTTTGACATGGCAGCAAATTCCCAAAGTTTCTCCATCCATTAAAGAATGGATGTGTGTTAGCTGATCTCCATGACTTAGCAAACAATATTCTTGCCACAGTTAACATATAAGAAACTAATGCTTCATGTTTTCATACCACCACATCTTCCCACATAATTCAATACTGCAAAAGGAATTCTGGATGGAGGGGAATTCCATAACCCAAGTTGGTTTTTCTTTGTTGATTTTCTTCCAGTGCTTTTCTGACACATCACATCTTTGCCATCTTTTAAGGACCCAGAGGTGGTTCAGTTTTTTGCATTACGGTGAATTATCCAATGCAGGCTTTGATGATGTGAAACCAAGAGTAAGCAAGCAAGCACAAAGTATCATGTGATGTCTTAGTGTGAGGTACACATTCAACTGTATGCTCACTGGATCCAAATGTAATACTGAGATTCACGTGGGAAGAAAACAATGGTATAAACTAGATACACGCATTCACTGCATTGTTGGTGTACAGCCAGCAGTCCCTACAACTACGCACCTACAGCAACTGCACCAAGTACCCTATTTGCAATGGGGGGGGGGGCTTCCCGAGTGGCAGTTGGTAACTGGTTTTCCCCTGAACAAGTTCAACTTGTGCCCCTGCCCAACTGTTTTGGGGGAGGGCTATAGCTCAGTGGCAGATGTTTCCAGATCCAATCTGCAGCATCTTCAGGTAGGGGTTGGGAGTCTAGCTGGGAGAGGAGCTGACAGTCACTGAAGACAAGACTGATCTAGAGAGACCAATGGTCAAATGCGGTGTAAAGGCTGCTTTCCCCTATGCTCCTACTACAGCACGTGTGGTCTAATGGATGAGGCGAACTGGATTTGACTTCTGATTGTACCCATGAAGCTTGGTAGCATGGACATGTCACTATTACTGAGCCTAGCTTATACTACCAAGTTGATGTAAAATGGGATAATTGCACGTATACTGTCCTGAACTCCATGAAGGAAGGACAGGATACAAGTATGACAAACAACAATTCTCTATATAGTGTGAGTTCCACATAATGTTCCACACTGCTGGCAATACCACCTTTATACTTGCATTCCCTAGTCAACACCCACTTTGCTGGACAGAAGAATTTTACCTTATGGAGATCCTCTTTCTCTTGCCGAAATATCCTGCATTGCTTTTCAAGTCCCCTTAACTTGTGGGTGGAGTCTTCATGTTCCTGCCGCAGCGTCACTGCGTCTTCCAGTTGCCGCTCTAGCCTATTTGAGTCTATAATTTTAAAAGGGAGGATTATTCCATAGCGTTTTTGCTCAGTTGGCATATGCAGCAGTTCTGCATTCTTTTCTGCCAAGAACAATTTACACTGGGTAGTTCAGAGTGAACTCATTCATTCTTCTCTCTAACATAACACACACTGGCAAAACCCCAAGTCCCATCATCACAGCTCAACGTACATGGTGTCGACAAATACAAATAAAATCCAAATTCTACCTCAGTCCCAGTACCAAAGAATTCCAAGTTCTGAAGGCAGAATAAATTATGCAACATAAGCATTCTTGCCATCTGCTTCTTTCAACAATACTGAACCTGCTTTCAATACTCATGTTTTCAAGGAATGAGATCCAAAAAGCTATTTTAGATAAGACCACTGTGGCTTTGCTTGAACAACAGTCCCCATCATATCTCAAATTGCGCTTGAAAGTCCCATCACTTTTGAAAGCAGCTTGTCACGTGACTTTTAAGTAGCTTTTAAGAGACACACACGTTCAAAACCCATTTGTGCATGCAGAGCTAGAGAAGAGGAAGGGCAAAGAAGAGGAAGGGCAAACATTAAGGTTAGGGTCAGATAAGCAGTACAGGTCATTTAAAGGAACAAGAAACTAGTTCAGGCAATGTAATCACAGCTCCCTGCCTACTATAGTCCGACTTAGCCTTAACCTCCCTACCACCAAAGAGATCTCTCCAATCATTGCTGACGTATTTTCAAGTTTCCATGCTAGCACAATAGGACTAAAAACCTTAAAGGAAAAAAGCAGGAACGGGTATATAAAATAATGTCTCAGAAACTCAAAGTACAATTCATTTTCTCGAGTATAAGAGGGTGGACAGTTTTGGCAGAAGCAGAAGCCCCACTGGATTGCCCCTTTGGAAACAGTTATCTTTCCTTCCCAAATTTTAGCTGCCGTCTGTGAACAGATATAAGCAGGTTACATGATATTACTGTGGTCCTTTCTTTTCCTTTTTAAAGAAAAATTGGATTTTGAATATTCAAAGTAAAATAGAAGATTACAGTGGTGCTGGTTCTGTGGACAAAACTTTCAGGTTTGTTGTCTGTGGGTAGCTGTGGGAAAATGTCAGCCCTCCCCCTGCCCCCAGTTCAGAAAATGGTTGATCCCTCAAATTCCATCCATCAGATTTTCACCCAAATTTACAACTATGGCTACTTCAACACAGTTAACTATAAACCAGCAAAACAAAAACAAAAGTGTTTTATTTTTCCAAAGTTGAGAGGTACCTCATGGGAGCAGGGAAAGGAAATGCCTCTACGGGGGGAAGAGAGAAACAAGACTACAAGTCTGACAAGTGTTTACTTGTCAGGAACAGCCACCCCTTAGTTTCTAACACTGCAATGTAGCCTATCCACTCAAAAGCAGCTACTTCAGGTAGGAGATTCAGTATTGTATGCAGCCATTTCTTCCACCTCTAGGGAATGTCTCCTCGCGAGCCAGAGGGGCAAGAAGGGCTTTGTTGAGCTGCTCAACCTCCCTGTCTAACAGTTGATATGTGGGGCAGCGCAGCAGCAGTTGCTTCCCTGCCCATCAGCTGATTGGCTCAACAACCTTCCAGGTTGCGAGGAGACCCTCTCTGGAGCCCAAAGGTAATGTCCTCTACAGGCTCTGGAGAGGGTCTCCTTGCAAGACAGGAAGTGCTCCCCATTTCCAGCTTCCACTTCCAGGTTCCCGGCACTGTGTGTGTACATGGTTGCACGCAAAGAGGTGATGCATAAATGGGGAGTTGCCTGTACAATGGTGCCAATCAGCCTGGCCTGTGAATCTTACTTGAGCCTCTGAGCAAAATGATATGTAAATTATAATTTAACGTTATTTATAAATTAAGATTTAATTTAAGGTGTTGAATATATTCAATAACCTTTGATTGTTTTGTGTCCCTGTTAAGGTTGCACCTGGAGCAGGTTCTCCTACTGCCCCGCTCTAGTTACCCTACTGTCTCACAAAAAGAAACTTCAGGTGCATACAGTGGATACCTAATTAACAAACAAAAAGAGAGTCACCAGTTACAAAAGCATAACCCTATAAAACTGGCGGTTCTCAGAATGGTGAATGGATGCAGGACCACATCAAACAGCCACTTTCTCACATTTCCTCATAGCAGATGTAGACATCATAAGCGAAATATTGTGCACTGCAGCTTAAAATTTTCCATATGAATGGCACTTGTACAAAGTTCAAAGCTTGCCCCTTTCTGGGAAAAAAATATTAGAAGAGGATATCCTGGGATTTTTATAGAAAGGATAGAAGTCAAAAGAATTATCTAAGTGAAGCCGTACAAATTGCCTTTTATTCTTGGCTCCCCAGTGGGAATAATCTGCTATCAAGTAAAGGAAGCTTTAGAAGAAAGATAAGCTTTTGTTCAAAAATCTAAATGCTGCTTAAGGTTGCACCTGCCACACTTTCCAAAGCTGTATCATAATGTAATATTTCATGCATTTCCACACTGAGCCATCTCGGTACTTGAGCTAAAGATCCAAAAGTAAAAAAGAATGAGGCTCACGCCTAATAGGCTGCTATGAGGATTAGCGCTTTACCACTGGGCTTATTTTGTACTTTTTTTTGAGAACTAGAGAGAAAGCTATTAAAACATGCCAGAAACATACCTGCTATTTTGTTTTTCAAGCGCTCGATTTCCTCATTTAGCTTTTTTATTTCTTTATCCCGGTTTGTGTTAGCTGTTATGCGAGCAGAACCATGAAGGGACTGAACAGCCTGGGTAGATTCTTTAAATTGAACCGAAAGAACAAAGCAAAACAATTTGTTTAGTCCAACCTGAAAAACATTCTGTTGCTCCATTGCAAAGCAACATAAAAGGAAAGCGAGAGGGCATACCTTGCAACTTCCTGCTCAGCTCCAGCTTCTCCTGCTCCAACCTTCGTATTCTCCTTTCATATGCCTCTATTTGCAAGCTGTTGTCCAAGTCACGCTGCACATCCTCATCTTTGGTTATACCACTGGACTGCATGACACTCTTTAGCGAGCCTCTATCAGAAAAACAACTGGAAACCAGAAACATTGGAGAACACGTTTTAATCAATTTATGCTCAACCCTAAGTAGCAGTTTCCTGTTGGAAATTCAACAGAAGCAGAAACCTTGGAACAACTGTGAAGATTATATAACAGAGATCCTTGCTTCAGTACTATCTGAGCTGGCCTGCAAGTAAAATGGCAGCAATGTGTTGTGTGATCTGTTTTCTCTCACTCCAGCCAGGACAAGCTAGCTTATCGGGGAGGAAGCAGCAGCAGCAACTTTTAATTCAGGAGAGACTGGAAATGGAACAATGCTGCTGCTGTGACAATTCTCCCTTACGTTTAAGAGTATGGACACACTACATTTTGCAGGAAGGGCAGGTAGACTGCCTTTGAAAGCTGAAGGAACCACAGCTCAGAGCAAACACTTTTCAATAAAAAGTATCAGGTTGATCTCCTAGAATCTCCACCTGATAGGATCTCTGCCCCAAAACCTGGAGAGCTACTGCCAGTCATATCAAAGTGCAACGGGCTAGGTAGAATGATGATCTGACTGAACCTCATAAGCTCGTGTGCATCTATGATATCAGTCTGTCCAGGCCTTTCACCACTCCACACACCCTTTGATCCGCAAGAGAACAAACCACCTCCTCAACATTATTTTCAGTACAAAAACTGTCTTTAAAAAATATTCTGCAACTCGAACCACGTGGAAAGCCAGTCTATCGCCCTTCTATGATCACAGCCAATGTAGTATAGTGGAGAGAACCCAGACAGGGAAATCCTGGTTTAATTCCCTGATCAGCCTTGAAGCTCACTTCTAGGGAAGAAGTATGGTGATGTTCAATTCACCTTGAGGCTGGAGACTGCAGATGATGGATTCTCTTTGTGTTTAGAACTACTGGTTGGGGCACCAGTTAAGTGATTACCTTGACAAAGTGCTCTTGCTCTCTACAGTGGTGCCTCGCAAGACGAAATTAATTCGTTCCGCAAGTCTCTTCGTCTTGCGAGTTTTTCGTCTTGCGATGCACGGTTTCCCATAGGAATGCATTGAAAATCAATTAATGCGTTCCTAGGGAAACCGCCTTCAGACCAGGTCCGGGGACAGTCTGTCCCCGGACCTCTTCTGAAGGCTGGGAGGGGGGGACAAGGGCTTTTCTTCCCACCCCCAGCATTTTAAAAAACCCCGGGACAGCGGAGGACTTCTCCGCTGTCCGGGCGATCTTAAAATGCTGGCGGGCGGCATTTTAAAATCGCCCCGGGACAGCGGAGGACTTCTCCGCTGTCCGGGGCGATTTAAAAGCCCCTGGGAAGGCGGGCAGGGGGGACAAAGACTTTCGCCCCCCGCCCACCTTCAGAAGGTGTTCCCGCCCCCCCCCCGCCCCGCTTCGGAACAGCGTTCCGAAGTGGGGCGGCTGGGGCAGGTGTTCCCGCCCCCCCGCCCCGCTTCGGAGCACCGGGAGAAGCGATCTCCCCGCAGCCCCTTGCTTCAAAAGAGGTCCGGGGGCAGCGGGGAAGAAGCGCTGCGCTTCCCGCTGCCCCCGGACCTCTTTTGAAGCAAGGGGCTGCGGGGAGATCGCGATCTCCCCACCGCCCCTTGCTTCAAAAGAGGTCCGGGGACAGCGGGAAGCGCTTCGCGCTGCCCCCGGACCTCTTTTGAAGCAAGGGGCTGCGGGGAGATCGCTGTCCCCGGACCTCTTTTGAAGCAAGGGGCGGTGGGGAGAAGCGATCTCCCCGCAGCCCCTTGCTTCAAAAGAGGTCCGGGGGCAGCGGGAAGCGCTTCCCGCTGTCCCCGGACCTGGGGCTGCGGGGAGAAGATCGCTTCTCCCCGCCGCCCCTTGCTTCAAAAGAGAAGACCCGCTGTCCCCGGGGCAAGCTTCGTCTTGCGAAGCAAGCCCATAGGGAAATTCGTCTTGCGAGGCAACTCGAAAACGAAAAAACCTTTCGTTTTGCGAGTTTTTCGTCTCGCGAGGCGTTCGTCTTGCGGGGTACCACTGTATTTTACTGCTCAACTCCCTTTGTCCTCTTTCCCAATTTAAATTGTGCTTAAATATGCGGAAGTGTATTTGCTTTAATTTACCCTTTTACCTTACCTTGCCCCTTCCTCACTGCTGAATTGTAGATTTTAAGCTCCCTGGGGCAAAAACCTGTCTTCTGCTGCTCGGATTGCTCTTTAAAGCACCATATCCAGTGATGGTGCTCATATAAATAAATCATAAGCAACAAAAAAGCACAGGAGCCCAAGACACTCAGGTCAAGCATTTTAAGCTGCAGTTGAATACGTTAAGAGAAAGGCAAATGAGATCTTAGTGTGGTGCTTTCCCATATGCATGAACTTTTTTCACCTACCTCTCAGTTGTGTAGGTAAAGCCAACGAACGGTAAATGCAGTCCAGAAAAGCCAGTGTGAGAACCAGGTGGTATCATTTCCTGCACAAAAAGGAATGCAGGATGAAAACCAAGTTGAATCTGGAAGGACATGTTGGCTTTTTTGTCCCTCGCCTCAGGGACAGGGAACAGCCACAACCCTATTTCATCCACGTGTATACTGTCCATCTCATGTAAAAAGGGCCATAGTCATAGAAATGTTATTTAGGAAGATTAAGTATTCAGATTTATTCATTTAAAGCAGGAATACTTCACTCTGGACTTTATCTGCCAGTGTTTTCACTATGCACCAAGGAAATATCAGTGAAATGTTCAACAATGGCAGATCAGTTTTTCTGAAAGCCTATCAGTTTTCGATCTCGCTGATGATCTACAGTAGTCACATGAGAACACACAGCCACTGGCAAGCACTGAATATGTTCTCAACTGCATTCAGTTCATGCAGAGGAAAGATGAGGCCCAAGAGAATTAACATTAACCGGTGTGCACATTAGAACTGTCCCCAGAATCCCCTGGGACATACAGGAGTCCTGTCAGTGATGAAAAGGTTTGGTTCAAAGAAGCAAGCTTGAAAACTATTGCCTTTAAGAAGAAAATAAATAATCACTCACAGGGTTTCTTAATACATCGTCATCTACATCAAAGTTTGATGTGTCCGAAGGACTGCTAACTTCTGGAATGTAAGGTGCTTCTAAATTTCGGATATTGTCCCAATTTAGCCCTTCAAAAAATGCATGAGCCTTGAAGTCTTCTATTCCGTTCTGCCCCAGACGACGTTCCCTACTGCAAATAAGCCTCTGGATTAGGTCTTTTGCCTCTTCAGACACATCACTAACATGGGATGGAAACTGGAATCTCTCCTAAAGAAAACAGAACGGGGAGGGGAGACAATGTTTCAGACTTCTACAATAAGAAAAGGCTAGCTAAGGGACTGTTTTTGAACAGGCTTATGGTAAGTCAGAACGCAACTGAAAATGTTGTGGAAATTTGAAAAATAATAATAATTAGGGTTCACAAACTGTGCCAAAATTTGGTAGCCAACCATTATTTACACACCAGAATGTAATTGTGTTTGAGCACACACAGTTTCCTTTCCATGGGAAGGAACTGCCCATCCATACCCACACAGAATTAAGGACAAGGTCTTATAGAAGATACAACAGAAGTTCTTCAGAAATTAAACACTGACTCCAGTTGCGCTCCATACATTAGGGGCAGACAGACCTCATGCTTGCATAGTCTACTCCTGTGTATTTACTAGAACTATCTATCTATCTATCTACTGCAAGAATCCCAAAGCTTCCAAAAACATGTTATATATGTTCAAGATATAATTAGTACATAAGATGAAGGAATTTTAGTGAATGCATAGTTAAATAGTTCTTACTTCATGATTCATAATCTTCCCGTAGGTTTCCACCAGCGACTCTGCATAGAAAGGTGTTTCACCATACAACATTTCGTACATGCAGACTCCCAGGGACCACCAGTCGCACTCAGGCCCATATTTCCCCATGCCATCCTCCATTGCTTGCAGTATTTCAGGGGAAATATAATCAGGTGTGCCCACTGCAACTGAAGATTGCACCTTCAAAGGAAAATAAATATCTAAGTCTTAAGATTAATTCATCTGCACACACTACGTTAACTATATCTTAGCATGAGAGAGGGCTATGCATCCCTGTGTAATGAAACGTAATGGATTGGATTCTGGGAACCATAAGCAGTAAGGGATTTTCCCATTCCGTCTACTACTCCACCCAGAAGCCCCTTGTACCCCTGGAAAGTCTCTCTAGAGGATCAGGAACTCTCCTGGACAGTGTGGGAAGGGGTTCAGGCAAAGGCACTTTGTGGGTGTGTAAGGGAGGCTTGCAGTTTTCGGGATCCAAGCCAATGTTGCTGAGTTACCATATTTTTCGCTCCATAAGACGCACCTGACCATAAGACGTACCTAGTTTTTAGAGGGGGAATGCAAGGGGAAAAATTTCTTTAAAGGGAGCGTTGAGCGGAGCCTGTATGCATCCCAGGCTCTGCTCAGCGCTCCCTTTCACGAGCTGCGTGGAGCGTGTGTGCGGCGCCTGCAGGCTTTTCCCCAGGAGGGAGAAGGGCAGCCCGTCACTGATAATAATAATAATAAATTTTATTTATATCCCGCCCTCCCCAGCCAAAGCCGGGCTCAGGGCGGCTAACAACAATAAAACAGTACAAAAGTACAGCATAAACAACGCTCTAAAATCATTCATTATAAAATTAATTAATTCAAGCCACTGGCAGCCATTGGGCCAGAGCTCCGCGAAGATTGCCGAGGGAGGGAGTCAGGCTATGCCCTGGCCAAAGGCCTGGTGGAACAGCTCTGTCTTGCAGGCCCTGCGGAAAGATGTCAAGTCCCGCAGGGCTCTGGTCTCTTGTGACAGAGTGTTCCACCAGATCGGAGCCACAGCCGAAAAAGCCCTGGCTCTAGTTGAGGCCAGCCTAACTTCTCTGTGGCCTGGGACCTTCAAGATGTTTTTCTTTGAAGACCGTAAGTTTCTCTGTGGGACATACCAGGAGAGGCGGTCCCGTAGGTACGAGGGTCCTAGGCCGTATAGGGCTTTAAAGGTTAAAACCAGCACCTTAAACCTGATCCTGTACTCCACCGGGAGCCAGTGCAGCTGGTATATGGGGCTGAAAATATATGGGGGGAAAAGCCCCCAAGAGCCGCACACATGCTCCATGCGGCTAGTGAAAGGGAGCGCGACTCTTGGGGGCTTTTCTGGGAGGTGCAGGAAGGGACTGAGGGGCTGCCCTCTGTCCCTTCCCCCACCTCCCGCAAAAGCCACGCTCCCTTTAAATAGTGCGCGGAGCGTGTGCGCGGATCTTGGGGGCTTTTCCCACCTGCATTCGCTCTATAAGATGCACACACATTTCCCCTTACTTTTTAGGGGGGGGTGCGTCTTATGGAGCGAAAAATACGGTAAGTTCTTAAAATCTTCATTTTGAGTGAACACCTTACAAAAAATATCCTGGAAGCATGATGTTTTAAAATTTCTATCCCGAAATCTCTAGTTTTGTTTTCAGTTATTACATACTGTATCTTCCCAAAAAATATACAGATTAACAAGGAGCAATTATGTCACAAAAATGCACAAAGTTCCATTTGAAATAAGTAATCGTAACATTTTATTGATACATACAGTGCCATCTTCACTCATCTTCAAACACGATCCAAAGTCTGCCAGGCGTATATGGCCATTCACATCCAATAAAACATTGTCAGGTTTTATATCTCTGATTTGAAAAGAAATTATTATTTTCATACAGTACACACATTAGGTCACAGCACTAACTTTACTGAGCAGTTAGTAATCTAATTTAGAAATAAACCATATATTTTCTCCAGTAAATCATTCTGTTTACCTGGCTATAAATGAAAATTATATATACCTCACTACAATTTTATGATAGTACTGGGCATTTAAAAATTGGTATGCAACAACCGACACTGGTTGGAAATATACCCAACTTGCCAATTTCATGGAAATATGTTAATGACATTTAACTAAATATGCAAATATGTAGACTACTGATTACTTCTGAGACATCCTCAACATTAAAGAAATTGCCTTTTCTGTATTTGGATTAAGAAACCAGGTGTATGCTTCCCATACTTCATAATTCCATGCGTAAGATAATTGCTTTTCATAGCTTTCTGAGGTGGAAGGTCAGAGCAGAAATGACTATATAAGTTTCCAATATGAAACTACTTTACTTTTCTTCCAAATTAAAGAGATAACGCAATTAATGTGGGGGGGAGGGGCAGTGTCACTTTCCATTTTCACATCATATTGAGGCAACACTGATCAAGTGTTTTGCCTTCTGTTTACCAAAGATTTTTCTGGAACATGCATTGCTAACAGCAGTTCAACAATAAAAATGTACAATGTGTCCTTTGCCTTCCATTTCCTTCCCACAGGAAGGAAGGTGATTAACTATTGGAGAGTGTCAAAAACGAATTCTTCTGTTTTTTTAAGCTTTTCTTGAACATGCAGGCACCGCCTTTCCTCACAACCACCACGCAAAAACAAGTTTCTTTTTAGTAAAATTAAATACAATCAAGCAGGTAACAATGTTCTTAGACGGCTATGTTAGACATCACATTACAGAGTCCCCTCCCCCATGGCATTTTACATTTGTTTACTCAGAAAACTTGACTAAAATGCCAATTTTCTAGCTAGCTCAGTCCCAGACAAAGTCCTCAAGTGATTTCCTGAGGTAGCAGTAATTTAGAAAGGTCATTAAAAGCCATGTTATGTTTTGCAAGATAAAAAATACTTTAATGACAAAATCATGGCACGCTCATCACAAAGAGAGGCTAACACAACGACCAGAAGTGACTTTAAAAAAGGGTTAGACAAATTCACGGCAGATAAGTCTATCAATGGCTATCAGTCATGATGGCTGTTATGTTACCAGGATCAGAGGCAGCATGCCTCTGAGTACCAGTTGCTGGGAAACAGCCATGCGAGAGAGATAGTTGCCCTCATGTCCTGCTGTGGGAAGCTGCCCTTGTGGTATACTAAACTGTGTTTTAAATCATCCCAACACGAGCACTGGGATTCAGGATGCTCATAAGCATCTGGATGACCACTGTGGATCCATGTACTTCCTATGTCTCTCACATCCCCACCAGTGGTGGGTTTTTTTTTTTTTTTTTTTTTGCAATTGCCTCAAACAGACCGCCATGTTGAAATCTGTCTTATAAAAGAATTCAGAAATGGGGGCAACTACCAAATGGCAGACTTGATTTTTGATGGCTGCCATGTTACACCAATGTACATTGAGCCACTTCCCAAAAAGAAATTCCATATCCCAACAAGTACGACAGAAGAATAGACAATTGTGTAATTGCCCCAGATTGTAATTAATCCCTATTAGTTGTTCTGATATTCTTAAACTGTAATTAAGCATAAAAACATGGAGTTTACTTATCAGTAAATATTGTTAGGCTTAAGCTGTGACATCAAAATACAGAGGAGTGCATATTCTTTATATATATGCCCCAAATTAGTTTGGTAACTTCCAACTCTTCAGCAGATCTTATAGTAACCCCAAATTATTATTTTTTAAATGGCCACATGGCCTCAGAATCTGTGGGCATTTCTATTAATACAAAATATTAGCTGATCTGCAGTTTGAGCTTCCTTGCTCACTAATCATGTACTGATACACATTAAGAGGTTTCTAGATGAGACAACTTGACATTTCTGATGCCATGCTGTTAATTTTTCTTTCTTTTTCTGCATTGATTATGTTCCAAATGCTATTATTTGCTATTGCAAGAATTAAGCCATCAAAGCTCAAGAGCGCTCTAGCTATCCCCCTCTGTTTCACATATTCAAGCTTCCTTCGTATTACGTACAATTTAACATTCTGGGTGTTCACCCCTAACTAAATGGGGTCATTTTCTTATATGTGTAATTTGCAGTTGTGATTATTTGTGCCAAGCGCACACTGTAAACACTTCCACATAATGTCATCCTTCAGTGTGAGGCTCGCCTTAGTTATATGCTTATTTTTCTGCTTATTATTAATTGGGAAAAGAAATATTATTTAGAAGTGCATGAAATGCATATAAAGAGTTGCAATCTGGAAGTGCATATAACGTGTTCTAGTCAGGTATACCTCATCTAATTCTCAGGATCAGAACATCCGTTTTGCTGAGTTGTAGCAGCTGCACAAAGTACAGATTGGCCAACATCTATAACGTAGCACAAAATCCTCTCCCCTGGAGAAAGACTTGCAACATTTTAAAATTTGATGGTGTGTATTTTTTAAAGTAAGTTGGTGAATTACATTTTGACTGTTTAAATATAAAAGCTACGTTTTGGAAAGCTGAAAACATGGGACAAAAAGGACATGACCGACAACAGAACTGGTGGTGGAACCATTGCTACATATGTCTGGAAGAGTTGCTAACTCTTCTATCACTGTGAAGACAGGAAGGAAATAAAGAGCACCCCACAGGAGGGATATCATAGCTATTCCTGTTTTTACTACATCAATCTTATATTTATTTCTAATCTTCAGGTGAACATGTCAATGCTTATGAAGCCAAAACTGTACCACTCAAAATAAGAAATATTTATCAGCAGACTTGGTGTAGCCACAATGTATAGAGATGTATAAAATGTTTGGTTGGAGGTGGGGGTTTTCTGTTTTAAGAAAATTGCTTACCCCTAAGTTGTAAGGGTTTCCTCCACAATGTTATTTATTTATTCACAACCAACAAGACAGAATCCTTACCTGTGCACATAATGTAGCTGATGAATGGAATGTATAGCAAGCACCATTTCCCCAATGTAGAACCTGGCCATATCTTCAGGAAGCTTGTCTTCAAACTTGCTAAGTAAGGTCAATAAATCACCACCCACATAGTAGTCCATTACTAGGTACTGGAAAAAAATGCAAAAACAAAATAAACAACATGGGTGAGAATCAATGCAGAATGCGATCCAACTGATCACATTCAGCAACTGCACAACCACAGCACAAAAGATGTGTCTGCAAAAAGAGGAGTCAAAGAGGCTGATGTCTTTAAAATATTACCATCCAATTTATTACTGTCTCTTCACCAGCAGGTCATAGGGAGGGTTGCAACAATTTAAAATTCAGCATTAAAAGTTAAAGCAAATTAGAGCCATGGAAATAAAACAGAGAAATATCAAAATGTATTTAAAATGTGCTTTTAAATTATTAAGTAATGCAGCTACAGGAAAGATGGAAAGTTAAGCTATTTCAAGCTTTCATACAGCCAGTTGCTAAAGTGGCCACAAGCCATCAAACATTTCTCTTCTGCAAGCTTCTGTGAAATATGGGAATGTGTGTGTGAGTGGCATGGTCCCAGCTCAAGAACTGAAGGAAGATGACATTAAGCTAATCAGCTCTAAGTCTGGTCAGTTTTAGAAACTTACACTACCTTGAGTGCGACAGATGAAAGGTGGGATGCAAATGTAGCTGAATAAATTGATCAAATAGTTTAGTTATAATGAAGGTGCCTGACTTAATTGCATCCAGTGAAAGTTCTATTTATTAACTCATTGTGGGTAACTGATTAGCTTCCAGGAATATTTTAGAGCATTTACAAAGAAAACTGAGTGGTAATATTTTGCTATGAAAATAGATTCCAAGAGCTATGGTTATAGAGTTGTCCTTAAGCCTTGTAAAATGATGCCTTGGAGACAATCTGCTGGGTCAGAAGTTTGGTATCATCAGTTCTTGACAGGCAGTTAACTCAAGAGAGAACAGCTTGAGAATATGGGTCAGCCAACAGTCAAAGATACTGACTGCTTGTCATGTAAGAATTCTGGGACTCTTGGTCAGTACTGACAAAAATGCTTTCTGGAATTTAAATGATTTTATTTAAACTTTTTAAAAAAAAAAAATGCAGTATTTTCTCTGTGCTTTCCTGTCTCCAAACCACAGGATAATCAGTGAAGAAAGATTTTCAAAAAACAATACTCCAAATTAAAAGATACACAGAATAAAATTAAGTGCAGAAACTGCGCCAAAGGTGAGAAGGGTTAATTTGGTTTGGAAAACATAACTGTAAAAAAGTACAAGAAAATAAAAGGAAATCTGGCTACTCAATCATTTGGGTACAGTAACTTTGACCACGGTTCCCGAGAACTGAATCCATTTTGTATGGATAAAGTTCCCTTGTCTGTGCATGTCTGCTCCTCAATAACTCTCTTCAAAGACACAAGCAAGGTAATTTTTGGGTGCAATTTCTCTGCAATAGCCCTTGGACACTACAGCTGCCCCCTGCTGAGCCCCAGCCCTCCAAACATATGCAATGGCACTGCAAACCTAGGCATACTTACTAAGAATAAATCCCTTTTAAGTAAGTGAGACTGGCTCCTGGAGAAGCATGCATAGGACTGCACTCTAAAGTTGGAGTTTTTCTGTGTTTTTTCTCAGAAATATTTCAGAGCTGTAACTTAACATTCTAAAAGCCACAGTTGGCCCTCAAATCAGTCGTGCCACCCTGGATTTGAGCAGAAACCTCGGGATCTTGTGTATAAAATACATAATGCACATAATGCAACTGAGCCAAGGTAAATAACTAGAGAATAAAAGCATTTAATGAACAATCTAATTCAATTCACTCTAGCTCATTACGTTTAATGGCAAATCAACATATCAAAAGAGCAAAATAAAGTGTATATGAATGATGTAGGGAATCTGTTTTTCGTCCACAATAAAGACACAAGCAGGCAGGCAGATAATGCTCTAGATTCAAAAAAGATACCCAACTGAGAAACTAGGAGTCAATGCCCCATTCCTTTAAGGAATTGCAGTTTTCACATACCAAATAGTTTTCATCCTGAAAGGCATAGTGCAATGTAGTAATCCACTGGCAGTCTCCATTCACCAAAACATCTCTTTCTTCTCGGAAACAAGCAGTCTAAAAAGGGAAAGGGAAGTTCTTTTAAATATTTGACATCTTTGCAGAAAACATAGGTGCAAACACATGTTTACACCAATTCTGCAACACACCAATATTCATAGCAAGGAACCATTTACTACTTACAATATATCAAAAGAACATTTCAAGACAAGTCCAAAAGGCTCAGTATCTCATTCTATGAATATTTATAAACCACCAAATCATTAAAAAATTGCAGTGTAAAAGTTCCATTTTTGTTTTACAAAGTCAAACATTTCTTTGATCACAAAACTCGTTAACCATACCCAACTGACCCATTTATACAATGGGTCTGTTACAGCTTCTTAACTAGTTCAGAATTTTTATTTCTATATTTATTTCCCTCAGAGGGCACATGAACACAGCAAAACCATTTATAAGCCACCCAGAGTGGCTGGGTATAAATATAACAATACAACAACAACAACAACAACAACTACAACTACAACAGTAGTAGTAGTAAGAAAAAGAGCTAGCACCGTTCAACAGATAGCAAAACCAAGCCATACAGGGTAGGGAAGGAAATGGTGTCATTTTCCTTTCAAACATCTGAACAAACCATGGAATAGGGAAGTGACAGATTTCTAGCAGCAGCTAGGACTATATCTATGTGTGCAGAATAGAAACTATTTCCCAGGGCTTCTTATAAAGAACTGGAGAGCTATGAAACTCTTAGATTGATAAAGGTTGTATTGTACCAGAGACTAGATATGGTATCCCTACAATGCAAGGCAGCATCCAGTCATATATATGTCTGTCTAATGAAAACTAGGCACTAGACTTGTATGTGAACTTTGCAACCAAGTTTCCTTTATACTTCTGAGAGTTCTTGCTAAATGTCATATATGTCTTGTTATAAATCATCATTGTTTAGTTTTTTGCTAATGCATTCTTCACTGATTCTACTGTGGTGCGTACTATGCTAAGATGCTTTATTCAGCATATTGTGTCCCAGTCTTTTTAAAGGTACGTATACGGTCTATCAAGGCATTTATAACATTTCAGAACCAAGTATTACATTTATTAAGGGATCAACACTGCTTCAGTGTTTTCCTTTCACAAATACATTCTGATCTTTTTTAAGGAACTGAAAAAATCCTCCCTCAATTAACTATCCTCCTTGAAGACTTGACTTTCAAATTGCACAAACTTACATTCTTTGTCTTGAATAATAATGCATTTAGCATGTGGCTCTGTATGTCATAGCAACTGAAATCTGAAGCCTCCATGTAGTCTTTAACTTGGTTTTATAGTAAACAAAAATCTGGCCAATATAATTCATGGTAAAAAAAACTAGGGCAGACTGTCTGGTAAACGAATACACAGTATTGCTGAGAACAACAGATGCCTCGAAGGGACTGTCAGACTTGATTGCATTAAAGCAGCTCACTTGGGGGGGGGGGGATTGCAGGGAGGAATCAAGCTCCTATATGCTCATGCAGTAATTCTTTCTAATCTGGCTGAAGTTCACTGTGATTTTCTTTAATGCCATTTTTTTTAAAAAAAGAAATCTATGAATTGGAAATACTGCACTTACCTCTGCCCTTTTAAGCATTTCCCATTTATTTAGAATCTTCATTGCATAAATGCGCTCCGTGCACTTCAATTTAACAACTGCAACCTGAATTTTTAAAAAAAGAAGTCAATGACATTTTAACAATTTTGAATGGATTGATAACTTCTGAAATGAAATACATTTTCTGATGAAGAAAGAATATCACAATATGAATGTCATCTTACATTACACCCTACTGTAAATTTGGGGGAGGTCAACATGCTACTGATAATCCGTTTCATATTTAAATAAGGACTACTGGGAAACATACACATGCAAACCTGCACATCCTAAGGGTAAACAGTGGGTCATGTGTCACCAAATACTTATGAACAAATAAATGGGAAACCTTTTATAGGAAGATGTGGGGGGACTGTACAGGCGACGACCATTTCAGGCGCGATCACCGATGTGGGTGCTTCTGGACCCGAAAGGAGGCTTAATGGGGCAGGGTATGCTTATACACGCTCCACCGACAAATGCGATGGTCAGGAACGGAACCCCAGCACAAAATGGCCACCATCTGCACATTACTGACCAAAAACAGCAGTATTTGTTTACTATGGGATGCATATTATTATGTCCTTCCATTCATGAAAGAGTCTTTGATTTAGTAGAAGTGTCCACTAACAGAAGACACCATTCTGGTTGGAATGGCATTACTTATTTTTATAACTGTAATTGTTCTCTTTGTTTTAATAACTGAACATTATATTGGTGAAGCCCACCCTGGGATCTTATGGTGAAGGGTGTGAAGAATTCTTATAAAGAAATAATTGGGGGAGATTTTGTGTGTGTGTGTGTGTGTGTGTGTGTGTGTGTGTGTGTGTCGATTCCCACTTCCCCCTGCCATCCCCTGAACCACTTCCAGAAGGTTCTGGAAGGATTCCCGACCTATGGAATAGATTTTCAGGGTACAGGGGGCTGCTATAGTGAGAAGGAATTGATGAAAATCATCTTCCCCTGCATTAGCAGAAGCATCTGTTGGATAAAAGTCCCTTCTGCAAACAGAAAAGCACAACTGGATCCAGCCCTATGTCTCTAGGCGGGGGGGGGGGGGGGGCTGGATCTGGCCAGCAGGTCAGGTAATTATTTCCACCACCCTTTGTGGGCCAGCTGTAAAGCACCTGATATTGACAAGTGGCCTGTTTCTGCATGCACGGTTTGAAATCAAACCACACTGGCAAAGGCATAATTCACAAATCACTGACGATTAGCTGCTCATTAGATCTTAAGAAACCACCTGGTTATTGTAGCTTGTGAAGCCTGGTACACAGCAATTTGCACAAGGTTTTGCAGGTACCTGCACACCTCCTTCTGGCTCAGCTGCACCTTTACCTGCACCACTCCTGATGTTATATATGACTTCAGGTGTAAGGCAGGAGGGCATGGCTTAGCCAAAATTCCCTTGGGGCCAAATGGGGAAGCCTGCCGGACCTAATTAGTTGGAAATTTCACACTGCTCCTCTAGTCAATAAGAAGTTTATGCAGAGTAACCACACATAAAACAAGAGCTAGTACCCTAAAAGGAAACAAATTAGACACCAGTTTGAAGGGGGTCAAATTAAACAAGTATTTGAAAGATATGCACATACAGTGGTGCCTCGCAAGACGAAATTAATTCGTTCCGCGAATTTTTTCGTCTAGCGAATTTTTCGTCTTGCGAAGCACAAAATCCCATAGGAATGCATTGAAAATCAATTAATGCGTTCCTATGGTCAAAAAAGTCCAAACAAAGCCAAATTTGGTACAACAAGAGTTTATTAAGTGCTCTTTAAAGTCACACATACTGTAAAGAGCATTTCAAAATTCAAACCCAGAATTTTTTTTAAAAAACAGCAGAGTGGCCCAATGGTCACAGAAAATCATAAAAATGCAGAAAAACACACACACAAGCTTCCAGATTCTTGCAAACCCCTCCCCAACTGTTCCCCCAGCCACCCAGCACACAGAAATTCAAATCCAGAAATTTTTTTTAAAAACAGCAGAGTGGCCCAATGGTCACAGGAAATCATAAAAATGCAGGAAAAAAACACACAAGCTTCCAGATTCTTGCAAACCCCTCCCCAACACCAAGTCCTTGAATTCCAAACACCCCAACCCAAAATCCAAACCCCCCCCCAAAAAAACCTTAACTTACCAAATGGCTGCAAAAGAAGTTTTGGAAAAGCTTCCAAAATCACCAAAGTCTTTAAAAACCTCAAAAAAGGCTACTATGTACACTGCGTTCTATGAGTTGCTCCTCGAAGTCAAGTCGCAACTGTATTAACGGTGTTAAGAAAAAGGAAACAAACTTGCAAGACATTTTCGTCTTGCGAAGCAAGCCCATAGGGAAATTCGTCTTGCGAAGCAGCTCAAAAAACGGAAAACCCTTTCGTCTAGCGAGTTTTCCGTCTTGCGAGGCATTCGTCTTGCGGGGCACCACTGTAATGACCTATATGTGAGTATTTAGTAGCAACATGATTTTACTGCAAGACCAATAGAAAACATCTGTCCAAGCTTAGGGTGCACACTCCTAATACGAATCTGCAACCTTTATCACTCCATCATACACAGTTTAGGTGGCTGAAAGAGCCATAGAGATTATGAACCTGTCCCCATTCTTCAGCACGTGTCAGATTGGCAAAGCACTGGAAACTCCTAGATCCTAGGGCAGCATACAATTTTTAAATGCCCAAGATTTTTCCAGCTCCAGCTCCATGTTTGCAAATTGTACTTGAGAATTTTCTTTAACACTATTGACTTGAGCACAACCGCAGAGAAGTTATTCTGGATTAATTCAATTATAATAAAAGTGATCACACGCACCCCTCTAAAATGAGCAAAGCAGACAAAAGGTTAAGAGAAAAGCAAGTTGTGACCCACGGATTCAAATCTGGCTCTAAGCATAGACCTTGGATGCAAGGAAACATGTTTTATGTTGCTTTCTTTCTAGGATTCCTTTGCCTTTGTCTTAGAAGGAATGGTCAGCCTTTTGGTCAGCCTTTCTGGTCACAGCTAATGCTGATAAAGAAGGGATTCAATAATTCTTTGCCTTTGTTTTGGATTGCACAGCAAAGTCAGCATTGCTGGCTCTCCATCTCTTGCTTTATTCAAAATATGATTCCAATTAAAACTTAGTTACTAACTCAGGACTTAAAGGATGTTTCACTCATCTCTAACAGCTTTACTTAAAAGGCACCAGGAAGCAAGTGATGCAAGAGACTACTTTGGGTTAGAAGGCCAAATAAATTTGACCTGAAATGTGGAAGTTCCCTAAATTCCATAGCTCAATAAAAACAACTGTGGATGTCCTGTCACAAAAAGAGAAGAGACTGCTCTTCAATGAAATGCATTTTAGAGACACATTGGTGGGTGGGGTGGGCGGAACCCTTTGGCTACAGCTAATGTATCATTGATAGGAATTTGCCTCAGACCTACTGGTCCATCTAGCTCAGTATTATCTACACTAACTGGCAGTGGCCCTCTGGGATTTCAGACAGGAAGTCTCTCCCCAGGCCTACCAGGAGATGCTGAGGATTGAATGTGGGACCTTCTGCATGCAAGACAGATGTTCTACTCAGGGTAGCTCTGCCTCTAGCTACAGCCCTCCCCCAATGATGTTATTTCCTAGGCTAGTATCATCACTTCTACTAAACGAAGTTAATTTTGGGAGAGAACACACACACTATCTTAAAATCTGGGCAGCTAAGTGGGAGACTCATTACAACACTGTAATGAGTCTTGGAACCTTGACAAGTGCACGTTTTCTAGAAATCAGTGAAGCAAGCACTAGCAGGTTCTAAAGAGCAGTAGAAAGTAGGATTAGTTTAGCTTTTCACTACTGCTGACATACAATTATAAGCAGAGCTGCTTATTCTATGAAATTTCTAATACCAACTGCTTATCTGGTATACGACTTTTCTTTTTTAAAATCTAGGTTTCATGGTTGCAGAGCTAAGTTCTAAAACACAGAAGCCACAACTGTGTGTGCCAATAGAAAACAACAAAATGCATTGGAATCCAAATACTACAATTCATAATAAAAAAGCTACTTAGAAGTTTCCAACTATATTCCTTTATCCCTCCCTAGCCTTGCAAATTTATTCATTCAAATGTTTATACCCTGGCTTCCTGCCCCATATAACATTGTAAATCTACTGACTAGAATGCCATTATTCTAGAGTCCAGGATACCAAATCAGGATCACTGGACTTAGGAACTCAACTGTGTTTTTGAGACCAACAGTGGTGATCGGAGACCCTCTGAACCAGAGGATGTTAAGTCCAAGGCTGCTGGTGTGGATTCTATATGACCAGAGTCCATAGAACCAGAGCAGGGACCTTTGCATCTGAAGTTTTCCAACTAGTAGGGTGCAGTCCTTTTTTTTTTTCTAGAAAAATGGGTGCCGCTACTCACCATGAAGTTGTAAAAGTTAAGTGTTCACTTTTTAAGTGGGGGGGGGGATGCCAGTACTGCGTGCCCTTGAGTACCCCCCCCCAGATTAAAAAACAAAACAAAAACCACAGGAGAGGAAAACTGGAGGCAGAGGCCCAAACAATCATAGGTGACCTCTAGTCCTCATTGGAGCGATTTGCTCCATCGGAGCGCTCTGTGGTGCTGAAGCAACCAGGCTGCCCTGTTGGACCCCATGGACTCCTCTGGAGCACCAAAATACTGAGGAGCACCTCCGTCTGGCCTGCATGGTGGAACCCAATTCCAAATCTTCATTTAAACTCTTCCAGCAGTTCACTATAGATATTAAACAACATGGAAGACATAAGAATCCCATAGAGATTCCCTCAGGCCAAGGGAATGAGTAGAAGTTCGCCAGCACTACTTTCTGGAACAGCCTCTCCGGAAAAGAATGGAAGCACCATAAAACAGTGTTGTTAAGTTCCAGCCCAGCCAGGCTATGCAGAAGGATGCCATAATCAATGACAGGCACTAACAGCCAACAAAATCAAGAAAGGCACACTCCCAGCTGTCTGGTTTCTGGAGTAGGTCATCAAAGCTGTCTCTTTTCCAAAGCCAGACTTGAAGCCAGATTGAAATGGGTCTACATATCATCCAGAAAGGCCAAGAATTAAGCCTCAATGTCTCAGTGTTTCTCTATTTTACATTTTTTAAACTTTTGCTCCTGTTATACTGTCATGTTATACAGGCAGCCCATTTACATATGTTCATTTGTGTGCGAACATGTATACATGCATCATGCTGAACTCAGAAACGTCATAAAGGTGTCAATGAAACATCACTAAAGGGGTGGGATAGGGTGCTTGCAGGCTTTTTCTACGGTTTCAATTATACATGATTTCACCGCCGTATGCATAACCCCTGTGTAAACAGGGGCTGCCTGTAACTGAGCGTGCTGTATTGACTAGCTTGCACTAGTGCATGCGGTGGGTCAGTAGTATATTCTTAATTCAGTCCTATGACCTAGCTGTTATACAAACTCTAACCCCCAAATTTGTGAGTTGTCCCCAGACAGCTCATATACTTTGTTAGGTGGCATTAATCTAGTTGAATGAGGAGTAACTCCTTTGTATTAAGATTATTGCCTATAAACCAACTGAGGAGCGTGGAATTATATCCCTCCTCGAACACACACAATTCCAACATAGGAAGACAAGAGAAGAAGTTACTGTAAGCGGTTGGGATAAGGGGTTATGCACAATAAGGTTTTAGGACCCAAGAGGTTAAAACAAAACAGAAATTGATGGATGCCCTATGCCTGTTTCAGCAGCAACAGCAAATGTAGCAGTACATCTTCCATAGCCACTGTCTAAATCTGGGCACTAGATCAGGCAGTCATTACTGCTTAGATTACATGAAGAATTTTCATCAGTATCTCATTCATGAAAGAACTACACCTTTGCACTGTGATTGGGCACTTAAGGCATGATCTGCATGGTTCATTATCAGTTTTCTGGCCACTGAAAAGCAATCCAGAAAACACAAAAGCATTTTTAAATCTATCTTCATACTGAGAAAATGGAATAATGATTAGCTATACTGAACTCTTGGATTTTTGCTCATATTAGGCATGGAATGTATTGTTGCAGAAGTGATAAATAACCTATACAGGCAGCTATCCCTTTATATGATTCCCTGTTCAATCCAATCTGCTGCTTGATATTTTGAAAAATATAGTATTTTTCACATACGCGTGTCATTAATCATTTAAACTGACAACCAAGCTGCTGCCTGTACTTTGAATAAAATTCACTGTCTAGACTAAAATGTGCAAACAACAGCTACTAAGTGTCCTTATTTGCTCACAAAATATATAAGAGTTCTTTTGGGGAGGGAAGAACCATTCTGCTCTTTATTCTATAGGGAAAAAACAGATGTGAAGTCATTTTTCCCTCTATGTCCCTGTCCATTTTGTGTGACACAATGGACTTATCAATACAAAGCAGCTGTGGCTTTTAAGGAAGTGGAGCCATGGCTGCATCACACAACCAAAAACCCAAATCCTCTCTGTACCAGAAAATAATATTTAGAACTTATGGGAGCAAGCCCAAATACTAGGTGTAAATTGAACATTGTGCTTTAATGTGAAGATCAGGCTGTATTGTTTAACACAGGTGACAAGAGGGGGTAGTTCTGTTTGTTGTTTTTGCTGCAACGAACTTTTGAGCGTTGAAACACTTAACATTTTCTTATGGCATAAAACAGGGACCAGATTCAACTATCAGTAGAAGCCAGCTCAAGGAATTCTGCTATTGCAATGTTGCTTCCCGCCACAACTCCCCCCAAATCTACTCTGGAGGGTCAGGAGTACCCCCAGAACAGTGTTAGAAACTGGAGTAGAAAAGGTAGGAGCCAAATGGCTTCTGGGACCTGGGTGGTGGGCACCAAAACAGAATGCCTAGTAGCCAAGGGGGGGGACGGACACTTTTTATTTATTATTTTAGTAAGCATGGATTAATATGCAATTCACAAAAGTGATACATTTTAATGTCATATTTGTAGCCTAAATAGTTAATACATGTTTAATTTGGTGTTTACAATAAAAATACTGGTACCATACTTTTCAAAACACTCTACTCTTTATTGTTAAACTCCTTAACATATTATCTATCCTTAACATATACTTCAAGGCTTCAAAGCAAATACATTTCATTAATCCTTGAGTGTCAGCCAAACGCAAAAAAAAATGGCACCCAGACTTTTTGAGGTGCTCACAAATGGAAAATCTTTAGGAGCAAAGTGCACCTGGTGCCCTGCTAATTTCGAACACTGCCCCAGAATAGTGTGTAGAGAGATGAAGGAGGAAATTGTTCTGTCAGGCAAGCAGAAATGTTTGCACTGATGGAATGACCTTTGTTACACTGAATTCCACCTTATGTATTTGAGCAGCTGCATGATTCTTTATTTTAATATAATGAATTTGTTTGCCTTTACCATGAAATAATGAACACCAATAAACCTAAAATTAGCTTCAGTGGCTTATTTGTTTTTATATAAAGAATTGTTCTGAAATATTTCTTGGGGGTGTGTGACATTAGCAACTGAAAAAGCCAACATGGGTGCACTAACCTTTTCATTAAATGCTTATCATATTAATACATATTAATTTTCAGCCTTTTTGAACAAGGTTATTTAATTAAGAAAGCTATATAATGTAAACTAGCACTTGCACAATCTAAAACTGGTCTGAGCATTTTCACAAACATGCTTTACTGTTCTACTGCATTTCAGAATATATCTAACTTGTATGTACTATATTTGGGGGAATCCTTAAAATACTTCTCAGGCTGAATAAATTTCTAATAAACTAAAACTATTTAAGATTCCATGGATTATAGATGTTAAGACAGCTTTCCAGATTAAAGATTAAAGTACAGCAAGAAAACCCGTCTTCCTGGGTTTGTGGACAGAACTTAAGTGCAGAGTTACAATGCAAAACCTCTTCCAATCAAGGAGAGGGATCAGCTGGAGGACTGTCCCCCCCGCCCCCCCGCCCCGGTTAGGGAAGGTAAATCAAAACTAAATGTTCTGCTATTTTAAAAATCTTATCATCAATAATAATAAAATAGGTAATCACTCAATTAATTAATGGAAACAACAGAAATGTAAAATAACAGGATGTTTTTCTCTGTTCCTTTCCCCAAATCGGAAGCCACTGAGAGAAAACACAAGGAGAAAAAGAACATATTCTGTTGCAAATGCTATATGAGAGACAAACACATACACCATATACAAGCCAGGAGCTGGTAAAGCTCTAAAATAGGATACAGGAACTGCACCAAATTAGAACAGACAGCAACATCAGGAGCAAAACACTGACCAATTGCTTCATTGATGGGTTCCTATTTAAATGAATTTGAAGCATATCCTCTCTTTCTAGGACACATTCTACACACTGAATTATAAAAATAGACCATGCAATTGTAAGCAGAAATAAAATATCTTGATAGTATAGGTAACTGTGGTCTCTTCTTAATATTTTCTCCTTTATCTAGTCTCTTTTCCAAAACACAGCACCACACATGTCACCTTCTACAGATGACCCAGAGGGGCCCATTCTAAAACACTATAGCACCTAAAGTTAGGTAAACACAACCACTCTTCATCCACATGGCAGAAAGAGACCATTCCCTTATTGACCAATCAGAAGCCAAAGCAGCACATCATTACCTATACCTTTTCCTAAACATGCAATGAGCATGCACCTGGGCCTTTAACAGTCCTACATATTTACACCTGTCCTTTGCACTTTGCACCTGTCCTTTGCACTTTGATGTAGAGAACACCAAAGCAAAATCAGTATCATCATCACAGCAAATATGACTGTTAGGGTGCGAGAACATGCTTAGACACACCATATTAAGCAACATCATTCCACAACCCAAAATGCCATTTTTATTAATTCAATAGCGCTGTAATCAATGGTTTCTAAACAAAGGCTTGAGCTTCCCATTCTGAGGATTATGTAAACTTTTTATCTAACAAAAATACAATGTAATGGTCTGAATTAAAAGACATAGTAATAGCTTATTTAGAACAGTGCCACTGCAGGTTAGATAATCTGTTCTATGTTTGCAAAATGCTATAGAGGGAATCAAAAAATAAAATTCCTAGACTACTGACACAGAGTATACTCTGAAGAGTATAATGGTCTCTCCTACAAACCACTAGAAGCGTAGAAGTGTAGCTCAGTGATAGAGCATCTGTCTTGCATGCAGGGGGCCTCGGGTTCAATCCCCAGCCTCTCCAGGTTGGGGAGGAGAGGGTCCCTGTCTGAAACCCTGAAGAACCAATCAGTAAAGACAGGACTGAGCTGGATGGACTCTAGTGAGCCTGATTCAGTATAAGGTAGCCTCCTAAGTGTTCCCAAGGACTGGAAATGTCCCTTTATATATTAAAGACCTGATTTGTCAGGGAACCAATACCCTGCAATAAACAAAGGCTATTAACCAAAGGCTGGACTTCCAGTTCAGGGTCTAGGACTGGAAATACCACTGATACACAATTTTCAATTCTCTTTCCGTTCAGCTTGTATTTCCAGAAATCAAGGATGCTGAGGCAGGTCAATGATTAAATCTCCCATGGAAATATAATACCAATGCAAGAGATCCAGTTGCACGAGCAATGTCCTTGTTGGTTCAGAAGCAGCTCTGCATGCTTCCCTAGCAAGTGGTAGCTCCAGCAACCTTCAAAACCAGTTTCTGGTGTATTGTAATGAGTTGCTATTGGGAAGGGGGTAGGAAATGAGAATTCCCAGTTCACATACACAAGCCTAGGAAGAACCTAAAGGGATTATGCAGTTGCAGCCAGATTCTGCTGATGAATCCAAAGCACACCCTGAACTCTTTTCAGCATGCAACATTCTCCCGGGATCCAGTACAATTAGTTAAGTGCTGTCTCAGAAGGCAGAAGTACTTGCCCAGACACCGAGATAGCCCTTTTACCAAAATAAATCTCACAGTATTGTATATGACTGAGAAGGCTCTTAAAACATTTATTCCACTCCCATTTATCATGGAAGCATACATTCCCTTGGATTTAACAGAATGCTATCTTCAAGACTAAACATTATGCATTATGTCTCTTTATCATCACTTTGCTAATTTAGCTACTATATTTAGATGCGATTTCCAAAATCATGCCTCAATAGAAATTAATTAACAAATAATTCTCTACATTTTTCACACTATATCCCCATCAATAAAAGCTAACATTTTTTCCTGTGCACTTTTACAATTCAGATCACTAGCCACTACAAACTTTTTGCCTCATGCTAGGCTAGCCGGAATTCCAACACATTATGGGTTCTACCCAATAGTGTCATGGAAGCATCTTTGATCAACAAGTGGGATGGAGGGAATTTTTTGCCAATTTCTCCTTCTTCTTGCACATGCTGTCTTTCAACTCTCTGGAGCAGATTTTTAGGGTTGCAAGGAAAATCAGTGAAAACTGTATTTTCTCCTCTTCCATTAGTGGAGGCCTCCACTGGATCAAAAGCCCTTCCACAAAATGAAGGACCCAACTGGATTCAGTCCTATATGTATGAACTGTTCACCCCTAGGCTATGACAGCTATAGAGTTAAATATTCTAAAAGGGTGGGGGAATTGGTTTAATTTAGCAAATACAATAAAGATTCCTGAAGCACCTTAAAACCAAGCTATTTTATTGTGCCATAAGCTTTTGTGGTTTGGAGTTCACTTAGTCCGATGAACTAAAAATAGTTAAAAGAGAAACAGTTTGAAAGTAAAGCATGCAGTATATTTACCAAAAACTTACAATAGACAATGTATCTAAAACTGAGCTCCAATGGCATCTTACCTCACCAAATGCACCTCTCCCAATTACTTTTATGATTTCAAAGTCATCTCGATGAAGCTGCATTTCTTTCACCAGCTGAGTAAATGGTTTCGCTGTTGAAAATAAAGAGAAAATCACAAATTAAAGTCTATATAATAGCCCAACCTTGCAAGTAATCCCACAAAGGTTACTGGAATGCCATCTCACCTATACAGGTATTATTAACCTATGGCATGTTATCACTAATTTACAAAAGTTCCCCACCTGAACATCTTCTTTACCTGATACAAGTAACCAGTCATGCAGCTCTTTACAAGCTAACACTAGCCAGTTTCAATCAGCATTTTTGTTTCTAATGTTACCTTACATTAGAAATAGCAACAGAGGCTGCAGGGCCAAATCCAGACCTCTGAGGAGTAACACTTTGCCCCCCCCCCCACCCCAGTTGTCTGCAGGATGTATTAAGGAAGTGATTGCTAACAGAGAGCTCTAGGAATGAAATTTGTTGAGTTCATGAGGAGTGGGGGAAACAAGCCTGACCTACTATCTTTTAATCTCTCACAAAAACTAGCTGCAGATCAGTGTTGTACAAAGACTAGTCAAATCAGCGTCCAGAAAAATTGCCTTAAAGCATTACATCAGTCACATAAAATATAGAATGAAGCATATACTTAGAACATTTCAAGTTGTGCCTTTTCCCCTATTACAGATAGTGTATGTTCCAATAGGCATACATTCACTCCCTCAGACAAACACACAAAAGTAAGGTGCTAAGGAAAGTGTCAAAAAAAAGGCAATAGCTATCCCTGGGTGTAGCACAGAAGTCAGCAGCTTAGCCAACAGGTCTAGCATTCTCTGAGTGTCTTGTCAAAGTTCTCAATTCAAAAGCAATAATAGCACCACTATTATGACAACTGAACATATGCATTAAGTACAGCCCATTGTTTTTACCACAATGGCACTTGGCAAGAAATTTGCAATACAGACAACTAAGAAATTACAGGAAGATGCTAGGATCCAGCAACTGTTGCCGCCTGAGCATATTTCTCTCCCAGGCCTAATAGCCTACAGCAGGGGTGGGGAACCTTTTCTAGCTTGCTAGATCAGTATCACCCTACCCGTCAGGTCAAATTTGACAGATGGGTGGGGTTGCTGACCTGCCAATCACCTGATGTCAGCAGTGATTCCATATATCATATGTGGTTGTAGCCAGTGCTAGTCCAACTCAGAACAGACCCACTGAAATTGATGAGCCTAAATTAGTCATGGGTCTCCTCTAAGCTGGACCGGCAAGGGATAAAATCCAATGTATTTATACTTCAAAATGAAGTTACTCCTGTGGACTCATCTTATTAAATACAAGCAGATATCTTATTGGAGAGGCAGATGTACTCTGTGCATGCCATTTATTTCTAAGGCTCATAATTTTAATTTATCTATCTCACTGTTTAATTTAAACTCCTTAGACTCTATTAAATGCTTTGACTAGGTAGAATATTACGTGCAGATTTTCCTTCTCAGTAAGCCAATTGACAAAAGTTTTGTATGACACCTTTTTGCAAACAAAACAAAACATCCCACCAGAAGATCTGGAGTCTCGTGATAAGATAACACACGTTATTAACTAACTCACTCTGCGCTCCCCTCATATTTTCAGACATAGTCACATTTATTTAGGTGAATGAAAAGGGCCCCACAGACCAATTCTGCTGCTGCAACCCATACAGACAAGAAGAGCAGAGGAAAGTGCAGGAACCAAAGGCTGCTGTGACTCATTCTCATTAATGCTAAGCCATGGCTTAGCAGTACAGCTGAACCAGATCACTGTGGTCTGGTTCACAGTCAGAAAAAAATTACTCTTCTTACAATGACTGGTAACATAGCTTTGAGTGGGTTTTTAAACACCTAGTGTCCTAGGGCAAATTATCCCCACCCCCTTTGAGCCAAAAACAGTAAGTATGATAACATGTTCTTCAAGCTTTAGAATGGAGGTAAAACTTAGTGGAGCCTCCAAACATTATTGCAACACCATTTTAAAAGTTCAGGCTCTCTTGTGAGCCAGAAGGGTACTACTGGAATCAATATAATTGCACAGATGATAATGTTGACTACTATATAAACTTATATATCACCCTTCATCCGAGGATCACCGAAGGGTTACAGTATAAAAACACAAAAATGCATAACAACAAACAAAACAATCACCCCTTCCACAAATGCAGTTTAAAAAGCCATAGATTGCTTAATTAGTCAAAGGCTTGGGAGAATAGAAATGTTATCTCCTGGCACCTAAATATATGTGATGAAGGTGTCAGGCAAGCCTCCCTGGGGAGAGCATTCCACAAACGGGAAGCCACCATAGAAAAGGTCTCTTCTCTCCTTGCTACCCTCCTCAGCTCTTGTGGAGGAAGCAGACAGAGAAGGGCCTCAGAGGTTGGTCACAGATTCAGGGACTGTTCATATGCAGTGCACAGTCATTCCTATTGAATTAAATGTACATAGGAATAACATAACCTAGTGCAACATGCAACCTATCTTGAGACAGAGAGCAGTCTTTGCAAATAACTTTTAAAATGAGTTTTGCAGTCAAGCCAGAGCTACATATGCAAGACTTTAGGAACCAGTGCAGGAACACATTAAGATTTTTACTGTGAAAACTGCTGTAAGAGAAGACTCTGGAGGCTGATAAGAATGCTGAACAGATACTGAGGCCATGGAATTAATTAATACTGGGGATAATACCTAAAGTTACAAGAGATTTCAGGGGAAAATATTTTCTGCTTTAACAATCAAAGAACAGAATGCTGCTTTATGCTTTGATTTCTACTGTTACCCCTTCAGAATACTTCAGATCACTGGCCAAGCCTCTTGTTTACATCATATTTTAGTGTGCTTTCTTTTTTAAGAATGTGGAACAGCAGCATCCACAGTATGCAAGATTAGATAGCTGGGTAGGTCTTAATGGGTCTGGCTGCTTCCCCAGCAAGGCATGCTTCAACAGCCTGTTCCATGATATTGCAGTTAATACTTTCCCCATCTGCACACAGGCCCACAAACCTGGAAGTCTTGCGCATGTGGTATTTTCCAGACACTAACTTGCCTCCTAATTAATGTAGTCTAGATCCTAATTAATTCAGCATAGAAGAGTGAGGTGGTAGGCTCTTGAAATGGTGGTATGAATTGCACCACTCCAGAGTACAAGCAGAAGACGTTTTCGAATACTTCATGGCATGAAAGACTCCCTGCAAACAGAAAACTAGTTCACTCCTCAGAAACAGAGCTAAACATTTCCCCCTCATGAGCTTATTTACTTACTGGGGGGGGGGGCGGGGAGAGAGAGAGAAATGAAGAGATGCGGAAGTACAGTGGTGCCTCGCAAGACGAAATTAATCCGTTCCGCGAGTCTCTTCGTCTTGCGGTTTTTTCGTCTTGCGAAGCACGGCTATTAGCGGCTTAGCGGCTATTAGCGGCTTTAAGAAAAAGGAAACAAACTCGCAAGAACTCGCAAGACGTTCCGTCTTGCGAAGCAAGCCCATAGGGAAATTCGTCTTGCGGAACGACTCAAAAAACGGAAAACTCTTTCGTCTAGGGAGTTTTTCGTCTTGCGAGGCATTCGTCTTGCGGGGCACCACTGTAGATTTAAAATGTTACCTTAAGTAGCACAGTTCATTCTACAACCTGAAGATTCTGCCATTTCAAACTGCTGCATGTATAAGATCAAACTATAGGCAAATCATGATTTAGGACAGAAATCATTTTCCAATGCATTTTTCCTAGACTTAATATGCAACAGTGATAGCCAACCCCTGCTCTTAACTGCCAGCATGTAGTTAATCAGTGGCATACTGACATATTTTTCACATTTTCCCGTCAGCTTCAGCAGGAGACACCCATGGGCTGTTTCACAGTACAGTACAGCCAAATTAGGATTTAAGGGACTAAGATATGGGATTATGTGCATCCTCCCTTTCTTTTGGTGTGTACAACCATCATCAACTCAAGTTACAATGAAAGCATGTTCAGTTCAATGCTCATTTTAAGAACCTTAGAATCTCAAATCTGGGTTCAATTTATCACGTTACTGCATGATGAGACTGGGTGATTTATCCCTCTTTACTTTCTACACCACACCATTTTATAAGTATCCATTATGTTCTCCCTCAATTTTGTTCTAAGTATTTTTTTTAAAAAACCCTTTCCTAATAAGGAAAAGTAAACTAACCTTCTGATCATTTCTGCAAATGAAATGAGGCTATCAGAAATGCACACTTATATTCTAATTAGGAAATACCATGCTGTTTACACAGAGTGATACAGAATGTTAAATTTGTAATGTTACTAAGTGGCCTGGATACAGCTACATACGGTACAAATTCAATCAAGCCTATCACACTGAAGAGATGTTAACTTTCCCTCTCCATACCCACACTCAGTGTGAGTAGGGTGTCTGTGTGTGTGTTACTGATCTGTACTGACAACACAGAAAAGGCTTTAAATACTTTTAAATTAATTAATAAAAGGAGAACAAAGTTTCTCAAATTGTTCCCAACTTTGTCTGACATTGCAGTGACGTACCATACTTTATTGAACCATTTGTACTCAAAATTATGCAAGTTCACCATTCAGCTGGTACTAATATTTGAGTGTTGATGCTGTAACCTCAAAGAATTTATAGAGGGCTCATTGATATTCTACGAAGATTTTAACTTTTATTGTGGTTTCAGAAAGGGTGAAATGAGAGCATATTAGAGAATGTATGCTATGAGGAAGTATCATGGAAACTAAATCAGAACAAAAGATATACACCTTTAAACTGAGTCTCCTTTCCAAGAAAAAAAAACCTTTCTCTTTGTACCCAACTTGAAAACTGAATCAGGATTTCCTGGATCTGTCACTGCATCAGTTTACATCCAAGCAACCAACATGCCTACCTTCAACAAACTGCATGCTTAAAAAAATACTGCAACAGTACTTGAAAATAAAGTGAGAGATAAGCAACAGAGGACAATGTGAGCTGTCCGTGCGGCATTATAGATACTATAGTGGTACCTCGAGTTACAAACGCCTCAGGTTACAAACTCTGCTAACCTGGAAGAGTTACCTTGAGTTGAGAACTTTGCCCAAGGATGAGAACGGAAATCGTGCTGGCGGCGTGGCAGCAGCGGGAGGCCCCATTAGAGAAAGAACGCCTCTAGTTAATAACAGTTTCAGGTTAAGAACGGACGTCCGGAATGAATTAAGTTCATAACTAGAGTATCACTGTACTGAATGACCTCAGAATATCTTCAGAGTGAACTATAGACACATTCATGCTAATTAAGGAATTAACTAGTCCTTATAAATTTAAAATACTGTTTAAAAAGTATCTAAGAGAGATTTGCAAACAAGACTAAGGAAACCCTCACCAATGTTTGCACAGCTGTCTCAAGAGTGTGTGTGAGGGACAGTATTTTCAGTTGTTGTTTTTAACTGATCATAGGAAATTTGCCTTATACCAGACCAAACTCTCTGTCCACCCTAGGGCACTACAGTGTATACAGATCTGCAGCAGTAACTTTTGCTTCTGTTATAAGCCTCTACCTGATCCTTTTAACTGGAGATGCCAGCAACTGAACACAGAAGGCCCCAGTTTCAAAGAAGCAGCTCCACAACTGAGCTAAGAGTGACTTTTCTAAATTCACATTTAGGAGGAGGAAAGTACTTAATTTTTTATATCCGGGTTGCCAAACCCTTAAACTGATTGTGTTTTGTGGGTATCAGAGGCATAGCGTGCCACTGACAATATACCTACTGCGTTGTAACTTGCCATAACCTGCTTTAGTTTAATAACCTATCTGATAAACAGTACATCTATACTCATTACTAGTAGCTTTCAAAGCTGTAGGGCAGGCAACTCTCCCTACAGAGGCACAGACAGCTGCCAAGGGAGGCTCAAGCTCCTGTGTATGTCAAAACACCAAACCTTATGTTGATTTATGCACTAGGGTTCAGCAGGAAGGCATGTAACATCTTTGCTCCACCCAGCACCTCCTGTATAGCACCTCCATGAGGCCTGGGGCTGTGAGGGACATAAAGAGCACCCACCTAGTGAAGAAGTCATGTGGGGCAAACTTACAGCTGCTTAAACAGCCAGAAGATTCAGCTGCAGATTGGCATGTGCTGAAACAAAGGAATGGGAAACTTACCTTTGCCCTGCTGGTAGTGACTGCTGTATCACTGTTTATTTTATTGTGTTTTAGAGATATTGTAAGCTGCTACAAGAACTTCAGTTAAAAGGTGGGGTATAAATACTCCTAAATAAATAAATAAAGCTGTTTTAAAGCTTTCGGTTTTGCACTTTAAGGTATGTTGTAAGTACGTGGAATACTGTTTCTGCACTTGTCATGACGAGAGAGAAAACAGCAAAATGAACCCTCAGTTGTCTCCAGCTACAACTGTTTGCTATGTCACTGTTTGCTATGAGGAGTGGCATCCTTGTGGTGAGTTTCACATCCCTTCAGACGCATCATCCAGTAAAACTTGCTGCATCAGTTCCAGACACCACTTAGACAGCTCCCCAGACCAAGCTCTCAGTGCAGGCTGTGACACTCACCACACAAGTGCCCAGGAAGACAGGGTGGGAGGCTTGTCTCCATGTGCTTTGGCAGAGACAGCACAATAACCCTAGGATCTGACATTTGGCTAATATTGAACAGTTCTTTTCTCTAATTAATGAAATCTGAGAACACTTCACTGATAGTCTTTTAATAATAATAAGGCATTTGGCATTCCTTCTGGACTTAACTGATGAGGAATTCTTATGTTCATATTTTTTGTGAAATGTAACTTTAAATGAGAAACGAAATTAAAATTACTTTTTGTAAAAGATGGGAAAGAACTAAATAATTGCTAAACAGATTTTCTATAGTAGCTGGGAATTACAATACCACTGTCCTGTGCTATAAATATAATTGGCTTTCTGAACAGGTGGGTACTTTATGCTTACAATTCAGTAAAACAGCACGATAAATCTGAAACTAGAAGTCAATGAGATTTGAGAATAATCCTCCTTAAAGGAGAAGTTTTCTATGGAATGCTTGCTGAAAGTAAAAGCGGTTTTGTGTTTACTGTTGGGACACAGTCTAAAGATTTATACAGAACTTATTCCCTACTAAAGATAACTACCAAAGAGCAATGATCAGAGAACACATAGGTGTGGCACACCTTTCTGTTCACTGTACTTTCTCTTAATAAATGGCAATATACAACCAGCAATCTTCAACTCTGTCCCACACCCTGTTTCATTTCCTTAGACAGAATTCTAACTGAAAGGTTTGTGAATGTTAAACCTCTGCCTTGGGCAAAAATCCATGAAGACACATGAGAGTCACTCATTGCTGCTATTAGCTGTAATACTTGCAGTGATGAAAGCTATCCAAAGACTCCAATTGAGGACTTTTACATTTGTGATGAACGTTGGCCAAAAAAAGAGTTTTACAAGACTGTTTATTTGTTTAGCAAACTGCAAGTTCTACAAGGGTAGTGTCCCTTTCTGAGCGTGCTTATTTGTCCACCATTCTCTGGCTTTTCGTGCTGGCCTACCCTTAAGAAATGTTAGCTTTGTTGCTGTTTTTATTGTACATTGCCTTAAGACAATTGTGCAGAAGGCAATTAATAAATTGCTGACAAATTATGTAGGGGTTACATTCTGGGGATTGTGCCTAAAGCCAAAATGGCATATAGTCAAAATACATTGGGCTCAATGCCAGTGGGGTTGTCAAAGTCATTTTTCCTGGAACCCTGACCCCCTTTCCAATTTTTTACGTATTTTTTGCCACGCGCATAAAGCTGAATGTGCATAAGTTAAATGTGTATAGATTGCTGTCCTACCGTACAAGGCAAGACCCATAATACAAATGACTCTGCTAGAAGCAACAGATACAAAATAGGCTTGGGAGCACCTAAAGCAGTAGTTTTCAACCAGTGTGCCGTGGCATCCTGGGGTACCTTAAGTGATGGTCAGGGGTACCACAGGCAACAATGGCCTCTGTCCCTCTTTCTTTCCCTCCCTCCTCTGATGCCCTCTTGCATCTCTGCCACTCAAAGGCTTACACAGCTGTTTGCTGCAGCAGCCCTGGCTACAAGCTCCGCAGGTGAATGATGCCTCTGGGGCTGACCAGGGGGTGCCTTCTAGGCCCCTGTGGGGCAGTGTGAGGAGGCACCTTTCTTTGAAGAGGGGGCCCAGAGGACTCCAAAGGAGAGGGGAGAGGAGAGGAGGCTGAGGGAACACTCCCCAAGGGAGGGTGTTTGAAAAAGATTGAAAGGCTGCCAGCTTTGCAGGCAAGGGGTGACATAAGTGGGCTCCTGAGCCCCACAGGGTGCCGATGAATGTAGATGGCCAAGGGATCCATAGACTCAAAAAGGCTGAAAACCTCTGACCTAAAGGACTGTCAGCTCCTGTACCACAGATGAGAGAAGGCCTGCTGTGTCTCACCTCACTCAGAAGTAAAATCTTTGTGTGTGTGTTTTTCAGCTCATATCTGTGTGATCTTTTCTCCCCCTGATGCTTTGGTTTGATAGCTGGTGCTTTTGTTGCGCATTTGAACCTTATTATTGTAATTTTATGTTCTTTTGATAACATTCACCTTCTTAAGTGCTCCACTGAGTGAAAAAGCAGGACAAGAAATCATGAAATCACTAACTGTACAACCATGTGGGATGTTCTTCTAATAGTTCCATTTGTCCCACCTCAGTTTGACAATATCTATCTTCAAATCAATCTCACACCCTTCTCTCAATCCTTTGGAATCACCATAGTTTTCTGATATTAACCCGCTTTGTTTGTGAGCATCCTTTTCCATTCCACCATCTGTCAGACTCAAGCATCAGGCATATAGGAAACTGCCTTATATTGAGCTTGGACCATTGGCCCAACTAGCTCAGTACTGTTGACACTGACTGGCAGTGGCTCTCCAGGGTTTTAGTCAGAGGATATTCAACCTGGAACCTTCTGAATACAAGTCAAATGCTGCACAACTGAGTTACCGCCCTTTCCCAATTCTTAACAACTGTTAAAGGCTTTAACCCTGCTCCTACATTCATAAATCACCTTGCAATTTTTTGAACCTGCATTAGTACCCTACAGAAGCTAACACATTACGTCCTCCAGGCCGTATATGCTGGAAGAGATGTAACATTACGGGAATATTGCTACATCTATGAACATGTACTGATTTTTCAGGTTCAAGTCTTTGCAGGATTGTCTGAGATTGTTCAGGAAATAATTCTCCCTATTCCAGTGTGGGCATTCTTTGATGATGTAGCAGCTAAAGTATAACACAGGGGCCTAGTGCAACTCCTTTTAGCAGTGGGATTTACAGAGAGAGTCAGGCACCGGAAATAAAAAGATTTCATGGAATACAAATGATGTTTCAGAATATCAAGTACTGACCATCCACCATTTTTTTTTAAACTACACATTGCAGTAAATATACAAAGTAAATATATATTAGCTAAACAAGACAACCTTTTTACATTTGGTTTTTATTCCTGGCTAGCAGTAACAATGAGAAAACAAAACCACAACTGGCACAAACTAGAGAGACTCTATTGTAAAGTGAACTGTAATGGGAACTCACAAAGTAAGACAATGACATTCATTTTGAACAGAAAAGTATCCTGAACAAATTATTCGGAATTGCCTAAGGGGTCTTGGTTCTTGTGAAAATGCAATTAAAAATAGTAATAATGCGGAGCTAAGCATAACTCTTTACAGGGCCCTGTGATGCATGAATTTACTCTACAAGCTGCCCTTCTCCTGATGAGGGCACAAGTAAGGACTGTATTTAAAAAGAAAAAGTGATAGCAACTCCCAACACATTTCACTACAATGTGCAAGAGCCACAGAAAGTAGCTGAAAGACTTACTAAATTATCAGAAGATGAAGCTATCTACCACCCAGCTTAGAAATACTGTTGCTGTTGTTGCTTGTGCAATCAGAAGAAAGGAAAACTTCTTTGTTTGAAGCTGTTCTGCAAACCTTGGTTAAGAGGGAATTCATGGTTAGCAACAAGCCATGGTTAAGCCAAAAGAGGTAAGGAATACTCCTGATCTCTTAACAATGGCTAACAAATGGAGAATATTCTGTTTTCGCTAGTCCTTCAAATGGACAGAGAAGGGGATTCAGGGACTATTCTGTAACACACCTCTTTTGGGAACATTGCCAAAGTTCAAATATTTTCAGGAAGCATTATGAGACTTTTCTATTTCAGCAGGTTTTTAGCAGCTGCGATTAAGCCAGCATAATTATGAGAGTTCACAAGTTCTGGATGCAGCTGGATTTTAATTGAATTGCAATGGGATACAATTACATGATTAATCTATTTCAAATTTACATACACAGAGAAAGAGAGAAGCAACATTTCCCCTTGTTCTCTTTTGTTTTCCACAATTCCTTCTCCACAATGATCAGAAGGCAGCAAGAGCTTGTAGGATTCAACGTTATTTGCATGTGTGTTTGTGCACTAGTCTCTTTAGAGCATCACAGATTTGCCCTAAAGCTTGTTCTTAGTATACACATCATTCCTAGAAAAGCTCTACAGAACTTGAATATAGCTGAGCCATTCCTATGTTCCTAGCTGCATGTTCCAGAAAACTTTTCACATTAAATTGGGTTTAGGAAAATGCAGCGAGAGCGCCATGAAACTAATGCTTAAGATTACTGCTCAGTTACTCTAAAAATGTGTGGATTAGGTAACTAGTCTTTCCTGCCTTCCTACAGCGATACAGATACTCATTTGGGCGCAGCTCAGTGATAGATCATTTCTCTGGAGAAGGTCCCAGGTTTGACCTCTAGCACTTCCAAGTAGGGCTAGGGAAAAACTCCAGACTAAAACATACAGAATAATGGCAAGAAGGACCAATAGTCAGCTTACAACTTCCTATGTTCCTGTCCATGTACAAAGTGCTTCTCCCTTGTCCATTCAAAGAGTACTTTAGTTTGGCCAAGCTCTTCCTAGCATTTCTTGTGGGCAGGGACTCACAAGTACATAAAAAAAGATTATTTTGCATTTGGAAGGGGGGAACCAGGTGTTAAGTTGATGGCAACACACAGGTTGTGCAATACTTATATGAGTTTTCTTAGTTTCTGCCTCCCAGGTGGCAATTCAAAATAATGTTCACATGGAATTTCCAGAACCAAATGCCCTTTGTTGTCATGACTTCTTAAAATGAGATTTCATTCCTGTCCCCAATGAAAAACATGTTCTAAAGGTGTCACAACAAACTTGATGCTTTCAGTTCCAGTAATGATATTGTCTAGTTTCCAATCTAAGGGCTTTGGATTAATGAGTGATCTCATCTTATTTCAATTACGCTTTTCTTGGAAGTGTCTCCCTAGAAAGCTGGCTATACATTTATCATTAAAAAAACTGACCAGTTTCAGCTTTTCATAAGAGGACAAGAAGAAGCTAAATTTCCAAACGCAGTATATTAACACTATCTGCAACATTATAGTACAGTGGTACCTCGGGTTACATACGCTTCAGGTTACAGACTCCGCTAACCCAGAAATAGTGCTTCAGGTTAAGAATTTTGCTTCAGGATGAGAACAGCGGCGCGGCAGCAGCAGGAGCCGCTTGAATTCAGAAATTGAATTCAAAAATTGAATTCAAAAATTGAATTCAGGTGAATTTTTCAAAAATTGGTTAAAATGTCCGGGGGAAACCCGGGTGTATGGCAGTCCATATTGGAAGTCTTGTTGTTTTTTGCCAAATTTCCTAAAAATACAATAAAAACTTACCGGTATATTTATTTATTTGAAATTTTGTTCAACATCTTTTGTGTCCGGATTTTCATTTTTTTAAATATAGCAACCCTAGAATCATAGAATCATAGAGTTGGAAGAGACAACAAGGGCCATCGAGTCCAACCCCCTGCCAAGCAGGAAACACCATCAGAGCACTCCTGACATATGGTTGTCAAGCCTCTGCTTAAAGACCTCCAAAGAAGGAGACTCCACCACACTCCTTGGCAGCAAATTCCACTGTCAAACAGCTCTTACTGTCAGGAAGTTCTTCCTAATGTTTAGGTGGAATCTTCTTTCTTGTAGTTTGGATCCATTGCTCCGTGTCCGCTTCTCTGGAGCAGCAGAAAACAACCTTTCTCCCTCCTCTATGTGACATCCTTTTATATATTTGAACATGGCTATCATATCACCCTTTAACCTCCTCTTCTCCAGGCTAAACATACCCAGCTCCCTTAGCCGTTCCCCATAAGGCATCGTTTCCAGGCCTTTGACCATTTTGGTTGCCCTCCTCTGGACACGTTCCAGTTTGTCAGTGTCCTTCTTGAACTGTGGTGCCCAGAACTGGACACAGTACTCCAGGTGAGGTCTGACCAGAGCAGAATACAGTGGCACTATTACTTCCCTTGATCTAGATGCTATACTCCTATTGATGCAGCCCAGAATTGCATTGGCTTTTTTAGCTGCCGCGTCACACTGTTGGCTCATGTCAAGTTTGTGGTCAACCAAGACTCCTAGATCCTTTTCACATGTACTGCTCTCAAGCCAGGTGTCACCCATCTTGTATTTGTGCCTCTCATTTTTTTTGCCCAAGTGTAATACTTTACATTTCTCCCTGTTAAAATTCATCTTGTTTGTTTTGGCCCAGTTCTCTAATCTGTCAAGGTCGTTTTGAAGTGTGATCCTGTCCTCTGAGGTGTTAGCCACCCCTCCCAGTTTGGTGTCATCTGCAAATTTGATCAGGATGCCCTTGAGTCCATCATCCAAGTCGTTGATAAAGATGTTGAATAAGACCGGGCCCAAGACAGAACCCTGTGGCACCCCACTAGTCACTCTTCTCCAGGATGAAGAGGAACCATTGATGAGCACCCTTTGGGTTCGGTCAGTCAGCCAGTTACAAATCCACTGAGTGGTAGCATAGTCAAGACCGCATTTTACCAGCTTCTTTACAAGAATATCATGGGGCACCTTGTCAAATGCCTTGCTGAAATCAAGGTAGGCTACATCCACTGCGTTCCCTTCATCTACCAGGCTTGTAATTCTGTCAAAAAACGAGATCAGGTTAGTCTGACATGACTTATTTTTCAGAAATCCATGCTGACTATTGGTGATCACAGCATTCCTTTCTAGGTGCTCACAGACTGTTTGCTTAATGATCTGCTCCAGAATCTTCCCTGGTATTGATGTCAGACTGACTGGGCGGTAATTATTTGGGTCCTCTCTTTTCCCCTTTTTGAAAATAGGGATAACATTTGCCCTCCTCCAGTCTTCCGGGACTTCGCCTGTTCTCCAGGAATTCTCAAAGATGACCGCCAGTGGTTCTGAGATCACATCTGCCAGTTCTTTTAATACTCTTGGATGCAGTTCATCTGGCCCTGGAGACTTGAATACATCTAAACTAGCCAAGTATTCTTGTACTATCTCCTTAGTTATTCTGGGCTGCATTTCCTTTGCTCCAAATTCTTCAGGTCGGGCATTGTTTTCTTTATCGGAGAAGACTGAGGCAAAGAAGGCATTGAGGAGTTCAGCCCTTTCTGTGTCCCCTGTTTGCATTTCACCATCTTCTCCTCTGAGTGACCCCACTGTTTCTTTGTTCTTCCTTTTGCTACGAACATACCCATAAAAGCCTTTTTTGTTGCTTTTAACCTCTCTAGCAAGCCTGAGTTCATTCTGTGCTTTAGCTTTTCTGACTTTGTGTCTACACGTGCTGGCTATTTGTTTGAATTCCTCTTTGGTGGTTTCCCCCCTTTTCCATTTTTTGTACACATCCTTTTTTAATCTTAACTCAGTTAAAAGTTCTTTAGATAGCCACCCTGGCTTCTTTAGGCACCTTCCATGTTTCCGTCTCATTGGTATTGCCTGACGTTGTGCTTTTACTATCTCCCTCTTAACAAACTCCCAGCCATCATGAACTCCCTTTCCTTTTAGTATTACTGTCCATGGGATCTCACCCAGCACTTCCCTAAGTTTTATGAAGTCGGCTTTCTTAAAGTCAAGAAATTGAGTCCTAGTATGCTTGGCTGCTCCTTTCCGCTGTATAGTAAACTTCAGAAGAGCATGATCACTCGCGCCTAATGATCCTTCCACTTCTACCCCACTAACCAGGTCATCAACATTGGTTAGGACCAGATCTAAAATGGCTGTTCCTCTTGTTGCTTCTCCCACTTTCTGGACAATGAAGTTGTCTGCAAGGCCAGTGAGGAATCTGTTTGACCTTATGCTCTTGGCTGAGTTTGACATCCAACAAATATCCGGGTAATTGAAGTCCCCCATTACTACTATCTCCCTTCCTTTTGCATGCTTGGCCATCTGTTCCAGGAAGGCATCATCTATGTCCTCCGTTTGGCTTGGGGATCTATAGTAAACTCCCACAATGAGGTCACTGTTATTCTTCTCTCCCTTAATTTTGACCCAAATGCTCTCACTTTGGCTTTGAGGTTCTAAATCTTGGATCTCTTCACAGGTATACACATCCCTGACATATAACGCCACTCCTCCTCCTTTCTTGTCTGGTCTGTTTCTCTGAAATAGATTGTATCCCCCCATTATTACATTCCAATCGTGGGACTTATCCTACCAGGTTTCAGTGATGCCTATTATGTCATATTTAGTTTGCTGTACCAAGAGCTCAAGCTCATCTTGTTTATTTCCCATGCTTTGCGCGTTAGTGTACAGACATTGAAGTCCATTAATCATTCCCCCGTGTCTCTTATTTAAGGATTTTTTCCTCCCACCACTAGGTCTGCGTGCTGTTTGCTCCATTTGGTCTATGACATTTGGATGATCATCTTCATCAATTGATAGACTCCTACCTTCAGGAGCACTGTCTCCCTCCCCCACATTAGTCAATGTAGCTCAATGTAGACAAAAAAACTATTCCTAGACAGTATGTATTATTAGAGTAGAATTAATTCAATTTATTCTACAAATTGTTATATCTAGTGCAGCTATGTCCAAACCCAATTAACAGGTGGATCCCCAGGGTTCCGCAGGTCGATCACAGGAGCAAAAAAAGAGATTGCCCGGTTGCTCCTTAGCGATCTCGACCTCCCGCCACCGGTGCTATTTCCACTTGCTCAACAACTCTGGTATCTCCCCTCTAAAAAAAGCTCAACAACTATGGTAGATCACTGCCAGTTTTATTATACTGGGAGTAGATTGCAGTCTCTATAGAGTTGGACATGCCTGATCTAGTGAATATATTATTGTGTCTACATTACATTCCTTATATGTAAAGAAGCTTTAAAGTGAACATTGTACAATTTTTCATCTTTCTCACTCAAGAACCAGGAAGAATATCCATCCACAAGGATTTCAAGAGGCTGAGAGGGAGGATGCATCCACTCCTCTTCCCCCAACCAAGAAATAATCCATTATCTTCTACCAGCTGTCACCCACTTCAGTCCTCCCCAGATGAGCATTTTTGCAGCAGCCCCAGAGACCTAATGCATTTCAGGGCTTTCATTTTAACATATATTTTGCAGGTCTTAAACACACCTATGCACTTAACACTGGCACCTGCAGAGTGAAAGTGCATGCAATTTTAGAGATTTACAGTATTAAAAAATGGAACTGACTTTTTGGAATGTAAGCAGCAGGAGAGATTCTTAAAAAACAGGTTCACTGTTCACTGTTCACTGTCCTAAAATAACTGTAACCAGAAAGAAACTTAATGTGTGCAATCTACCAAATGATTGGTTATTATTACTTATTACTATTATTATTATTATTATTATTAATTCATTTTCTCAACTGCCCTTCACTATAAGGTCCGAGGGTGGGTTACAGCTACTGTATTTTAAAAATCCAAAATGTTGAAAGTGGCATCAAAATGGATAGACTCTTTTATGTAGGAGCAGCCAAGCACTTTTAGCAATGTCAAGATATTATAAAGCTGAATAATTGGATCCAACTGAACAGTAGAATGAAAACGAAGGGTGCTGGCTGCTGTTTTATACTCTTGCTCCAAGCACACAAAGAAGAAAGAACAAGAAGGGCACAGCAACAAACACTCCTGCAAGTTCCAGCATGACAGGTTACGCTGCACCCATCCCATCTATGAACTGTAAAATAAATAAATAAATTAACTTATTAAGGCAAACGTGGCACTAAGACTATTGTGCTGCCTCAAAAATGTCCAGTGCCACAGTAAAAATAGAACAAGTACAATGGCACTTAAAACACGTCTGTATTTTAAATAAGTTGATCAGTTCTAAATTATAACACGTTGTCTAGGAGAGTACATTACTCCTTTATTTCTGTATTGCAGTACAAGATATTGCTATCTGAACTAGACTCTTTTTTAAAAGCTCCTGTGACCCATCAAGAGTCATTTTTCAATGATCTAAGACCTATTTCTTCCAGAATAACCACCTTACACTCTTGGGAAAAAATGTAAGGAACAGTTTTTCAAGCCTAACGGAAACATGAGATAGGGCATACTCACAAAAAACACATATGAATATATATGAAAATTATTACATAGGGAAAAATGTACTTGGGCAACATTCAACGTACCTATCATCTCATTTAAACTGGATTGCCTCACCTGCATTTGCAGTGTAGCACACTAGACAGTAACCGGGTATGCAATTTAAATGTTAAGCTGGCCATGTGGCACACGACCACAAAGGTACCGTAATTCTTAGTTAAATGTAATCCTGAGCTTTACATCTAACTAAGAATTACATCTAACTAAGCAGTATGAAAATGCCTTTTTAAATTATAGCTGTTGCTAGCAAGAAATAGGTGTAGCTATCTGAACATGATCATTATAGCAAGCTGTATCATTGCTTTCTTCACAGAATCGGTAATCACTGCTATTTTCCAAGAGGAATTAGCAAAATCCAAGGAAAAATGAAACAAATACTTTTATTTACACTTCTAGTCTTTTGACGTATAACTCAACCTTTGCCTATACACAGATAAAAATCTAAGTTCTACTTTATTGATGGTGGTTAAGATCCAGAGTTCCATGAGTGGGACAATCCTCCTGAAAGCGTAAGGGGAAGTATTTTCATCAGTTCCTCCCCACAACCTCATGCCCCTGTAAAGCTGCTACATAGAGTTGGGGGGCTCACCAGAACCATACGGGAGATGGGAGTGGGAAGAAGAACAAATTTACAAGCAGACTCCCTTCACCATTCTCAGTTATTTTCATTTGCTGAAAGGATATTCTGTGCATTCCAGTGTGTATGTGTAATTTTATTAATATACTCCCAGTATATTTTGAAGCAGCGCTTCATTATAGGAATAACCTCGCTGTACATAAAAAATTGACATTAATCAGATATAAGACATTTGATCATGTGCTCTTGCTTGTGATAATTTAATCATATCAGAAGAAGAAAGAATAGTGTTCAATCATCTGTTTATTCTCATTGTGTGACCTACTTCTTATTTAACTGTTTATACATTTTAACACTTCACTGTTGAAAGTCTCTTGCAATCAGAGGAGAAATGTTCCTTTATAAACAGCTCACCAATCTGAAATCACCCACACACCCATTTTGCAAATATCAGAGCAATAAAAAAAAAAGAAAAAGTGAAATATAGACTAACAGTAAGTTTCCACAAGAAAGGATTTTGCAGCTTCATGTTTCCATCGGCTTTTAAAGGCATCCAAGCTGGTGACCATCACTACATCTTGTAGTAGTAAATTCTATAGTTCAACTACACTGTGTGTGACTTCCTATTGCTTGTGCTGAACCTTCCAGCATGATCCAATGTATGAATCACCATAAAACATTTCCTTGGAAAAGAGTTTTGCAAACTTCAGAACTGAAATTTAATAAATAATAATACAGGTGGGCATTATTTTTGTTTGTTATTATGGTTTGTATATATTTTTTGTTTTTATATTGTAAACTGCCCCATGATCTTTGGATGAAGGGCAGTATAGAAATAATAATAATAATAGTAATAATAATAATAATAGTGATTATGTTTTACATAATTACGTAAAAATCCAACACAAATATTTATAATTAGAACTTTAACATATGATTTAAAATTAAATGTATAATGATATCAAAGTTATGTGATTGGTATTCTGAGCTTTATCAGGCATTAGTTTAAGATGCTCCAAACACTATCTTAATAGTCTCCCTTTCTCACTACTTTAGTCTAGGGATTTCCTTCCTTATGGACAACACCAGCTAAATCTACCATGGTTATGTGCTGCTGTGCTTTCACTGGTTCCTATTACAAGAATGATAGATTTCCACAAGACATGGAAGCAACCATTTCTAATGTAGCTTGAAAATAAAATGATGCTGATGATTTTAGCTTTTTGTTCACATTTATATACCACCATCAAAATTGTCTCAGCAACTTATGACATAAAGTTTGAATAATTATGTGAAGATAATAACTACATTGATGCATGTAAATAAGTACCGTCCAACATATTAAGTAAAAAGGTAATTTCTCAGTCACGGGAAATACTGATGGCACTTTGCCCCAAATCTCCTAATGACTGCCTCCAGGAGTTTCAAAAAGATATTACATTGCACTGGAGATAAAATAGTGCTCTTCCGAATCCCATAGCAAAACCGACAGAGGACCCAAAAGCACTTTCCCAATGGCACTGTCTGAACTTGGCCATGTAAATAGGACTGGAACCACTGTAGCACCATGCCTCCAATTCCCAGTCCATGGTCTATGTTGTCAATAGCTATGGAGAAGCTGGGGACCAAGGTCACCCTCCTCTTGTCCTGCAGGGTTTCAATCCCTACCCAGCCATGAAGTTCACTGGGTAACCTTGGGTCAGTCACCATTTCTAAGCTTAACCTATCACACAGGGTTGTTGTGAGGATGAAATGGGAAGGAGAATCATGTACACCACCTTGAAATCCTTTGAAGATAAAGGTGGTATATAAATTTAATTAATAAAATTAATAAAAGTTTCCATATATTGCTATGCATTACGATCACCCCAGTCATCCAAGCATAAGTGCTGTAAGTGGGAGAACCACCATAAGATGGTGTAAGCTGGAAATGACAGCCACAGCCTCATTTTACACCAACTATTATGTAAGCTTTGTTTATATGTTTATGTTGCATGTTGATGGTTGAATCTTTTATGGCTATGTACTTACTTTCTGTTTCAAGCAAATTACTGACAATTACTTGAAATAAATGGACCTGGGCTCTGTAGCTCATACTCTTAGTTGTAAACAGACTGGACTACTGCAGTGCTTTCTACCTATGGCTGCCTAGATCAGTAACAACAACTTGCATAAAACACAGCTGCCAAAATCCTGGGTCATGCTCAACAATCAGATTATAGTGTGATGACTCTGTGTCCACAGTTACTTATACTTTTCAGAGCTCAATCTAAAGTGCTGGTACTCATTTTTTAACCCCCTTCATGATCCAGAATAAGTTTACCCCCAAGAACTGCCTTCACCTATCTGAACCAACCTACCCAAATCTTAAAGATGGCCTGCTCTCTATCCCATGAACTGGACAAAACTGAGGACAGGACCTTCTCAGTGACGGCACCACAACTCTTCCTGGAGAACTCTTATAGGGCTCCTCTCTTCCCAGTTTTAGGTGGGCTGTGAAAGCTTCTTTATTTAGACAGACATTTGATGTGCAAGTTTTCTATTTTTACCTGTTCCAAGTGCTTTAAAAGTTAGTTCTGTTCGTACCATTTTTAAATTGGGTGTGTTTTATAATAATATTCCTAGAAACAATAGATTATTTTGGTTTGCCATTTCTGAGTACATTTTATGTAGGAAAGCAAGCCAAAATGGCCTCAAATTGCTACCTTTTTAAAAAAACTACTATTAACATAAGCCTCCAGACCATAATTTGAAACTATGGCATGAAATGAGCTTGCAAGCTATGGTTTGACGGTTAGCACTAACCATAATCTCATTTGGACATCACAACAAGCCTCAGTTAGAGGAAATGAAGGAGAAAAATCTGAGCTTCACAAAAAGTGAAGCGGAACTATGACTTACAGTGAACATGCAAGCTCAAAGACAGGAGCTCATGATCACTTTGCTCCTCTTCCAGTCCTGCTGCTGCTTCTCTTGCTATCTCCTGTTGCACAGCTGTGTGTTCAGCTACAATTTGGCTTAGCAGTTCATCCAAACACAGGCTTATGGTCTGTCTCACTCCAGACAAGCCATCAGCTGCAAACAAGCTTTGTTCTTAGGTTTACGGTTCATGGTTTGTCCAGAGAAAGTCCAACTATAAGACCGGGAGTAGACAAAATGCCAAGTGACAAACCATGGCTTGAATCACAGCAAAAGGAAGACAGGGAGAGAAGCACAGCAGCCATGCTGTCCTCACACTGAACCCTCATACTATGCCATGGTCTTGTTTAGCACTGTGTGCAAATGAACTGTATTGTGAGAGGGAAGGAGGAAAACGATGGAGCAGGAAGGCACGTAGGGTACTCCCAATCTTCCAAATCATGGTTTGGACAATCAGAATGCAGCATCTAAACAGGCCAATGTATATGACACCTATAAAACCCCAACATACTTTGTCTTTTCTTGCTTTCTGTGGGTCAGAGTTTCAAACAAGAAATCTTCAAGTACTAAACAGATATGCTGCTGTAGATTTCCAAATTCTCTTAAATGGCTTAAATAGCAGTTGAACTTTCTGTGCTGGACAGATGTTAAATAATGATGCTACACTTAACTGTATCCTCCAAATAATGAAAGTGCAGATAACCCATCTCATCAAACTATTTTCTCTCCTTCTGCCATCCCCATTCATGTGTATGCCATTCCACCCCACCTCAACTTCCATGCTCCAATACACTCAGATGGGAAAATGAAACATTTTCATGCCTTCGAGTCAACCCTTGCAGAGTAAGAACGTAGAATCAAACTGTGCTTAGGCACTGTCCTTCCCCAAAGCACTTCATGCTCTATATTTTAACTTACACAGAAGAGCTCCGAGTTCTGTGTGCATGTAGAGGCTACTCAAATCTTCAACATGAAAATAATACACACTCAAATCATGTAATAGTTTATAAAACCAAGCACCAGTTTACTCATCTTTTTTTTGAGTGCTACCACCTGTTCCAATATGCACTGGCTTGGAACCCAAGCTACCTTTCTGCAAAAGGAAAGGTGCCTTCCATTCACATAAGGGACTCCAACACAGAAAAGGCTCCAGCTGGCAGAAGGGGAGGGAATAATTTTTGCCAGTTTCCTTTTTTCCCTTGCAGCCACCTCCCACGCTATTCCAGAGGGCCCCTGTCCCAATCTCCCAGAGCAGATTTTCATGAAACTACAAAAGCAATTCTAACCTCAACTAACAAATTCAGAGCAACAATTGATATCTACATTCTGCTTCTCTGAACTAATAAAAATAGCTGTTGCTAGTCATACACCTGAACATACGAAGTTGTCCAGTATTGAATCAGACCATTCATTTAGTCCAATATTGACTAGTCCAACTGGCAGCAGCTCTCCAAGGTCTGAGGCAGGAATAATTCCCAATCCTGATAACCCTTCAGTTGTAGCATACCAAGGACTGGAACTGAAATCTTCTAAATGCAAAGTATGTAACTCTTCCACTAAGCTATAGCGCTTCACTATTTGAAGTATCTTAGTCGCTGGCATCAACCATCTGAATTAATGTTCAACTATTTGCTAACTCTGCCAGAGTGAAACTAAAACTATATGTACCATTTAATAGGTGAAGTAATAGGTTATCAATAAGGTATTTCTTCTAAAAAGAGCTTTGCTAAGGGTTTGTGGCCTGTCACTAATAGTTGCATAGCAGAGTGTTGACAAATTTCAGGATGTTCAACAACTAGGAATTTCCTTGTTGTTTCCTTATAAGCACTAGTAGCCTAATGGGAGATGGCAAGTCACAGAAATAACTTGGGCCTTTAACATAAATTTCTGTTTAGGTATTAGGATAATGGTTTGAAATGTACTTTTTTGTAATGGGCTTTAAACACATCCAGTTATCCTGTATAGCACCAGATGGTGGTTCACACATGCATTTCAATTACTTAAAAAAAACTACTTTCACTCTGATGCTATAGTCTGCTAAACAAGGCAAATGTGGGTAGAAATGGGTGCTAAGGGTCACAATATGGGTCACTGCCCACATCAGAATTGAATCAGGATGTTGCACCGATGCAAGAGTTCAGGACAGTGTTAATTAACTACACACTAGAACATGATTTTTGTGTGTGGAAAAGCGGCATACAAATAAAACAAATGAATACCTCCAATTCTTTCAATAACTGCAGCCTTTCTAAATGCTTCACAAGGAACTTTACAGTGCAGATAGTCAGTCTATAAAAAAGGGAACTCCATGGTTCCTGCAGCAAGCAAGATGGAGTCATGGGTGGTCCTAGGCAGCCCTTATGCTTCTGTTCAGAGATTACTGCGGGAATAGCAGGAGGCAAGTAGAAGCTTTGTTATGCTGCTAGATCTGCCCCAGACTGCTGCAAGTTAGAAGACAAAGAACTCTCCTCTCTTTGCTGACACGATCAAACAAACAAAAAATTAAGATGTACTGACAGAATAGTATTCTTGGTTTAATGGCCTATTTAACCAGCCTTGTATTTAAACAGTAGCCTGGTAGTCACAAGTAACTAGAAATTCCATACAGACAAGTGAGTGGACTGGCAAAGGCGGGCTCAGTTTCCATGCTAGTTGTGGGGAAAGCCCATCCCTGAGCCCAGTCCCTCCTTGACCAACCTGTTTTGTAGAACACTTTAAAAAGAGCTGCCTGCTAAGAGGGCAGCATCCTGCGTTTCCATACTGATCATGGAAAGAGGGTTTCCCTGCTCTCCAGCCAGCAGGGAAACACAGGCTGCTGGCCTCTTATCAGGCTAGGAATTTTTGTGTGCTTCTTTACAAAACTGCGTTGGATTTCAATCAGTTGACAATATTTCACCAGTTGACTGAAGGGAGTGCCAAACCTAAACACAGCAGAATGCAAGTATTATTAATTTTCACACTCATATATACTTTTTGTGGCCAGAAATAGGATGTGTGTAGGGCAAGATGGAAGTTTAATCAGTGTAATTCATTTTCTTGATTAACCTATGTCACTATCCCAGAGCCTTTAGTATGTAACAAGTCATATATAAAATAAAATCAGTTAGCTAATTTTTCTTTCACTAAGTTACTTATTTTTGAATTGTAGTAACTGCTTTGAAAATAGTAGCTGTAAATCTTTTCTACTTTTTTAAAACAGCCATCAGTCATGCAATGATGACATGGAAGCTACTGCACCGGTATCAGAATATAAAGGTGTTCACTTCCAGAAATATGCAGGTCAATTTCCTCTGTCAACCAGTACACAAAAATGACCTGCACATGCAAGAACACTTTTCCCTTCATGAAACTATATTACAGCAATTTATCCACATCAACTGGTTTACACAAATACACAGAACTCATGATGGAGGTGCACCATATTTCCGCCACAAAACAAGCAATCAATGTGGTGGGCTTCCAAAGCAGATGCTGGACAGTGTTTAATTATTCAGTTGGCAATTACTGACGCCAATACAGATGACTCCAGGAAGTGAATCCTCTTAGTTGGTTAATGTATAACAAAGAGCAATGGTCCCTACAGAAATTGAGAGCCAGCTGTTCACATTTTAGAGCACTAAGATTGAGTAAGAAATACTTCTCCAAAATTACATGAAGCTCTTTCTAGGGAAGTTCTGACACTTTTTAAAAGAAGTCTTCCAACAAAAACCAAGCAAAACAACAACAACCATTTGGGAGAAAAGGAATCGTTTTTGAAAGAAGCGAAATGGAGCATAAATACTCTTAAATGTTGGTTCTCCACCTGACAACTTTTTACTGAATGGAAGTTAGTTGTCCTTAGCAATAAATCTTGGTCAAAAACAAATTCTGAAACCATTGCCAGTTTCCTTTGGACTTATCTAGAAGCAGACAAAGTACTTTCAGAATCAAGAAAATGTAACGTTCAGAATTTAAAAACAGTATGCTGATTTATATTTCTATTATTATTATTATTACAAAGTAACTTAAAAAAATAAATTCTCGGTCCATTTTTCCTTCTTCAGTCTGTTTAATTGCTGCACACTTTTCACTGTCAGCATGCTTAAAACTATGATCACAAAACACAATTATTGTGTATTCTGTATAAAATTTTAAAAAATAAAATAAAGTTAGCAAAAAATATCCTGAGGATTGTGCAAAACTGACTTAGTGCATTGAACATTTACTCACAAACATATCCCTAAAAAATCTGACAGAATAGGAAATGAAATACTGTTGAAACAGTGGAACTTGAGTGCCTGCTTCTCCTTTCCTCTTCCTCCACCCATTCCAGGTAGAACAGGCTAAGAAAGGTCATGGGATTAACTTGGCATTTCAGGCTAAGCTTAGCCTGGCACCAAGCCGAGGATATTTCACTGCTGTGTTTTCTACGTACATTTTTATTTATCTTCATTTTTTTATTCCTTTTGGTGCAAAACAATTTAACCAGTGTTAAATAATGTGCAGTATCAGCGCAACAACAGTGTCAAAACACAGAAGAGCTCATCTGAAAGCATGTATAAACAAAAGCTTTTTTTCTCTCCACAACATCTATATGTTTTCTCAGCAGCACCTCAGCTGTAGGTTCTGTACTTCTGAACTGGCGTCCCTCTCAGTACCATATCCTGGAATTTCCCAAGAAGGGGGTTTATGAATTTCATCTCCCCCCTCCTGTCTAATCCTTGCTGATAGGCAGGCTCATTATTGCTTCCAGGCAGGTCAGCTGACAAAAGAAATCACTTGGTCAGTTGCCACATGACCACCATAATTCAGGGAATCTCTTCCCACTTGGAGAATTTGTGACGTGTAGCCTCCAGATCAACTTGCAGCCCAAAACTGCAGACAACCAGACTACACACAGTTAGGCCCACATCGTTTCAAAACTCATAAGTAAACCAATTACTTAGTAATGCAACAACTATGAAATCCAGTCCATCAAGTTGTGCTCCAAAAGTTCGATCTCAACCTTTAAGTCACGTGCCTTCAACTGATGGGTAGGGATCCACTACTGGATTGTGATCTGATTTAAGGTAGACTGCAACAGGAACACTTCCACCATGCAAATATGGCACGTATGGTAAGAAAATGCACAGTTTGACTGAAAGGTGGGTCCCACATCTTGAAAAGTTGAAAACTACTGCTGTATATGAGAAAGTCACAGAATCATAGAATCATAGAACTGTAGAGTTGGAAGGGACCCTGAGGATCATCTAGTCCAACCCCCTGCAATGCAGGAATATGCAGCTGGTCCATACAGGGATTGAACCTGCAACCTTGAGTGTTATCAGCACCATGGTCTAACCAACTGAGCTATCCAGGCTCATACTGAGCTATCCTGAGCTATATCAAGAGGTCCATTAGCTACAACAGCTTAACTCCCAATCCAAAATTCTGGCAAATGCTATCCTCCTGCTCCCCAATTTGGAAAAGCATCTCTTACTGTAACCAACCGTCAAGAGGGCTTTTTCTCCCCAAATTGGGGAAGGGGAGATAATCATCCATCTAGATTACCAATATGAAGGCTAATCCTGAATTTACTCTCCCAATATGCCATCCAACTCTGCTATGATAGAATCAGGTTCCCTCACTCTATCACTTTATCGGCCAGTAGGTGAAAATCTTCTTCTTACAACCATATATATATATTTCTGCCTGTATTTCTGTACTCCTACAGAACAGTAGTACTTCTTTGCTGGGAGCTGCTTCTGCTAGTTAATAGCATCAATTACTTCCAATACAATATTTATCCAAACTGCCACCAGCATGCAGAATTTTCACAAACCACGTAACATATTCTCTTCAATAGACCCTCCTTGACCATGATCTTGGCCAGTCCTTGCTTCTACCTGGATCACGCATTATTGTTCCATATCTCGAAAAATTCCGCTATACAATTCCAGCCCTCCACACCCCAGCAAAGTTCCTGTTCCTGCATATGCATCATTATCTTTCTTCAATATCCTTGCTACTTCTATTCATGAGTCAATGCTCTTCCTACCCCACCCAACTTCCTCACCCCATCACCAGCAAATTCATAGGCTGACAAAACCCATTGCCGGACAGCTCACTGACTTATTTCAAGGCTCGCTCTAACCTATGTTTGTGCTACTCATCATCTCCTTAATAATACTGTATCCCATTTCCCACTGCAAGCCCAAGAGGTGCCATTTATCCCTTAGCTGCTCCTAGCCCCATTTCTCCATGCGTAAGATTTTATGCTTAATAATCTGGAAGTATCCCCACACATACTCCAAATCTGGATACCACCTCAGATTTCGCTTCCTTTATGTACGCCGTGCTTTATAATTTGATGTGTCCTCTGCTTGCCAAGCGCCACTAAACACTCATTCCCTCACCCTCATTGTTGTCACCATTCCCAGAGTCTCCTAATGGAACCATCATCAACAGGCTATGATGCCGCCCTCCACACCAATACCTGTGTCTGGGGCTAGGCTAGGCCCTGCAAGAGCAGCAGCTCTCCCTGCTCAATCCCGGCCAACACTTCCTTCATGCAACCACCATGCAGGCCCTGTTGTTGCACCATGCCCATTGTCCCTTCACATCGCTGTCAGATCCCTCTCCCAATCCACTCCCTAAGAAAAACCACCCCCCAGCACCCGGAAGCATTCTCCAACTCCCAACCCGGTATGATCAAAACTCGCCTTTCCTTAAAAGTTTGCTGTCTTCCTTACCCTCCCCCCGCCCCGAAACTATCCCGTCCTCTCCAAACAGACCTGGGCCCAGCCCTCAGCTGACAGGTCTGCACAAAGTCATCTGCGTGGGTCTGGGGCTACCTAGCCCTCCGTCGAAAACTCCCGTAAGCAAATGTGCGGCGGGCCACCCACCCCCCAAAAACCCCTACGCTCCCCACCGGTGATTTCCTCGTATTTCTTCGCTCCCAGCAGCAGATTCAGGGCCCGAGCCTCGCCGTAGCTCCTCGAGAGCAAGCCCTGGCGATCCCTCCCCAAGACAGCACCCCCACCCCCACCCCCACCTCTCGCTTCCCCTCGCGTCCCCGGCTCTCACCCCACTCGAGGAAGTCGGAGACGAGCCTGTCCCTGCGGAGCGGCGAGTCCCGGCTGCACTCGGTGTAGAGGCCGACCAGGAGGTCCAGCAGCGCCTCGACGCTCAGGACGCTCTCGTTGCGCCGCGGCCCGTCCAGAAGCAGCTGCTCCAGCTTCTTCAGCCGCACCTTGGCCGACATGGTGGCGGCGGCGGCGGCTGGCCGAGCCCACCAGGCGGGAAGGAGGGAGAGGCCGCGAGGCTGAGGGAGCGAGAGAGAAGCGAGGCAGGGAGGGAAAGACGAGAGAGAGGAGGGCGACCGAGGAAGAGGGAGGAAAGGAAAGAGGCGCCGCCTCAGGCTCTGGGCAGCGGCGGCAGCATCCGGCTGTTTCCTCCCTCAGCGCTCTCCGGCGAGAGACCCGGCGCCCTGGGCCCGGCTGAGGCGCTGGCGACGGCCGCTGCGCCTCCGCGCTACGCCCGCATTTCCACAGGCCTTCCTCGGCGGCGGAGGCAGCTCCTCCGGGCTCGGCTCCAGGCCCGGCTGGTCCATGGGCCGGTCCCTCCCCCTTCGGACCCGCCCTCTCGCTTCGCCTGGCAACCGAGGAGGAGGAGGAGGAGGAGGCGGCGGTGCGTGTGTGGATGTGTGGAGAAGAAGCCGGGCGGGGAGGGGGGGGTGCGGTCGCCGCCACACAGGCCGCCGCCGCCGCCGCCGAACCAGTGGTCCCTTCCCAACGGTCTGAGGGAGCTGCCACTAACGCCGGCAGCCTCTCTCTCTCTCACATACACACACACTCACACACCCCTCCCTGGCGCGCCCGTGCGCACGCGCGCCCGTGATCGCGATGTGTTGGCTGTGGCCATCCGGGCAACGGGAAAGGAGGGCGAGGGGCGTGGCCGGGCAGGGGGCGGGGCTGTGTCGTCCCGAGGAAGCTTCCCTCAGGTTGGCCGCTTGCGCAACCGTTGGAAGCCGTTGCCCGGGGAGAAAGGAGCCGCCGAGTCATAGCTGATTATTATTATTATTATTATTATTATTATTATTATTATTATTATTAGGGTTTTTTACCTGCCCTTCACTGCAAAGTCCCAGAGCGGGCTGCAACCATATAAAAATACAGTATTAAGTTTCCTTAAAAACAAGCTACGCCACTGACATCATAAAATGCAGTACGAAAATTGGTCTGAAGGACCGTTCACATTTGTACGGCGCTTCAGGGGCGTTATTTATCTGTTTTGTGAAATTCGTACGCTGCTTGATTTGTTAAAAAAACAAACCATCGCACAGCAGTTTACGGAAAGATAAAACATTAAAAATCAAGAGAAGTTTACAGCCCTGCTTGGAAATACCAAGACAGATTAAAATCGCCTCGGTTTCCTAAGCATCTAGGTTGGCTTGTCTGAACAAGGATGTTTTTAGCAAGCGCTGAAAACAGGGCAGAGAAGGCACCTGCTCGGTATTGATAGGCAGGGTTATGCCGATTCGTATCAGGGGAAAGAGGCTGCTATTTTATGGAAACAATACAGTGGTTCAAGGTTGTTGTTTTTCACCTCTCTCCCACTCCCTGTGACTTGGAAGAACAGCTGCATCAATGGTGGAAATTTTGACGGGGTGGGAGCAGCAGTCTCTCCCAGCACAGACAGATCACTTTCCCCCTGCTGAATATCTGTCTGTCACACAGTTGTGTGAGGTGAGCTGTTTTCCTTTCCTTTCCTCACCTTGGGGTGAACTCTGCTGCTGCAGGGTAGGATGGGATCTTGTAGTACGCTCAGAGACGCGGGCTGCAAACCCATATCCACACTGGGAGATTAACATCAGAGCAAGCATGTGTAGAATTTTTCTACCTGGTTTAAATGTCGTTGATATCCACATTGCACATTTAAAGGTAAAGGGACCCCTGACCATTAGGTCCAGTCATGGACGACTCTGGGGTTGCGGCGCTCATCTCGCTTTATTGGCCGAGGGAGCCGGCGTACAATTTCCGGGTCATGTGGCCAGCATGACTAAACTGCTTCTGGCGAACCAGAGCAGCGCACGGAAATGCCGTTTACCTTCCCACCGGAGTGGTACCTATTTATCTACTTGCACTTTGATGTGCTTTCGAACTGCTAGGTTGGCAAGAGCAGGGACCGAGCAACGGGAGCTCACCCCGTCGCGGGGATTCAAACCGCCGACCTTCTGATCAGCAAGTCCTAGGCCCCACAGCTCTACCCGCGTCCCACTGCACATTTAGAGCACTCTAAATACCACTGTAGCATCCATTGTTTCCCAAAAAGGATTCCGGGGGCGGGGGGACGTTTGTAGCTCTTGCGGGGGTGTGGGGTCCTTAAAAGTCTTGAGAGTGAAATTCCTGCATTGCAAGGGGTTAGACTAGTTGACCCTCAGGGTCCTGAGTCCACAATTCTATGATTCTATGAAATACCAGCCGTAAGGACATAATAGCTCTTCTGCATCAGGCCAGTGGCCCAACTAGTCCTATTCTCATAGTGGCGATCCAAATCCAAAGCTCACAAGCACTACGTTGATCACCTTGAACTGTTTGAGCATGCCCCCCCCAATTCCCAGGGAATAACGTATACAGGTACCTTGGATCCCGAATGCCTTGCGACTTGAACGTTTTGGCTCCCAAATGCTGCAAACCCGGAAGTGAGTGTTCTGGTTTGCGAACGTTCTTTGGAACCCGAACATTCAACGGGGCTTCCGGGGCTTCCAATTGGCTACGGGAGCTTCCTGCAGCCAGTCGGAAGCTCCGCCTTGGTTTCTGAACATTTTGGAAGTCGAACGGACTTCCGTAACAGATTCCATTCGACTTCCGAGGTTCCACTGTAGTTGATTTTGAATAAATGTATGTGGGGAAAAGATTGGTGTCAGAATTATCGTAATCTGGAATTCTCCGCAGGAGCCCAGTGCTTCCTGGGACCCAGATTAAGGTTACATAGGAAAAGCAGGAGCAAATCTATGTTCTGCATTCCCTATTGTTGCTATAATGGCCAAAGTAGAATATGGATTGTCCCTGTAGCAGATTCTCTGAGCTCTAGAGCAGCTGTGGGGAACCTTGAGCCCTCCAGGTGTTGCCAAAACTCCCATCATTCCCAGCCATTGGCTATGCTTGTCATGGTTGATGAGAGCTGCAGTTCAATAACATCTGGAAGGCCAAAACGTCTCTGCTCCAGCTGTGAACACAGTTTAATGAAGGCAAAAGGCCATAACAAATAATAAATATTTAAATACAGTTTTAAAATGTGACCATCAACTCTAGATTTACAAAGCTAGAGCAACAGTTCTTCTTTCGCACATCACCAGCACAACCCACTTCTGTGGTTCCAACAAAATAATACTGGGAAATGGCATATTTGTTCTTTGCTACTTGAAAGTAATATAGTCTCTGTGTTGCACATAAAATATTTATTTCACTTACTATAAGATCAATAAATCACTGTCTTGGAGCTACATATAGGCTGCATGCTAAAATGTAATGCAGAGGTTAGTGGACTACCAGCTCCCATCATGACCCTTGGACACGCAGACTGGGGCTGATGGGAGTTGAGAGTACACCAATATCTGGAGGACCACAAGTTCCCAGTTGTGACATAATACAGCCTACCTTTTATTACTGGTGCAGCACAGACACATAATCTGGCCCCTAGGTGTTTTTACTGTATTGGGGTTTCCATCCCATACAGTACAATCTGCACAATTTAAAATGATACCCAGTTTTTTAGGTAGGGCATGCCTCTACAGTGTTACCTACCAAGCCAAATACAGCTCACCAACCATATAGGGCAGCCCAATAATATTATTTTGCTTTTGCAACTAGCCTGGGACTGATGAAAATAAAGAGATTCTCGGCAGCCTGCATTCAACCTGGTGGGTCACAAGTTGTACTGGCCTGGGGTAGGTGTTGCCTGTCTTGAGGGACGTGCTAAAAATAAAAGTGACTTGACTAGAAGGAAAGAAAACATGCCCTAACAGTTCCTTTTTCCTGCCTGATGTCTCGGTGGAAAAATACAGACCTCTCTTCCTCACTCCAGTCCTATGAAATTATCTTCAGTTGTTGCTTTTGTTGAACCAGTGAAAATGAAGAGACTCCTACAGTGTTTTTCCTGAAATGGCCCTTAATATGCAACATTTATGTGAAGTAAAACTGGAGGGATATTCTAAGCCAAGATGCTTGCCCAGGTTTCTTGGCATTCTTCCAAGAAATGGAGTAGATAGCACAAGAGGAATATCCTGTGTTAGATTTTGATGGCAACAGGAAATGGCTGTGTCACTGCTTCAGGAAAATCCACCCAGAGATCAGGGGTTTTGAACCAACAAATGTGAAGTAACCAATAAGGAGATAGAAGAGTACCGATTCTCAAAATGTTAGGATAGCTCATGCTGTGGAGAGGCTGTGGTGAATTCAAGACAATCATTCCCGGAACTCAGGAATAATGTTGGTTCCACTGAAGGAATAATGTTGGTTCCAGGATTGGAGGGCAGTCTTTGGCACTCTCAGGGAGCCCCCTTAATCTGAAAGAGAGAGGGCGTGCAAACCAATAATTCTCGCTTAGGTCTGAGCTTGGGTTCTCTGTGCAGAATAGGAACAGGAGCATTATTAAGGGGGCCTTGGCAAATACCCAAACTTGTCATTCTCTGGAGCTCCTCCTGAATAAAACCTGCCATGGGGAGACGCAGGGCCACTTCAAGTGGTTTGATGAGTCAATTAAAAACCTTTCAGCCAGCAGAAAGGTGATTCAAGGCAGCAGCAGCAGACCTCTTTAAGAATTGATGTTTGTTTTTATTTATTCATTCACTTGTGATCCCCCAATAACAGTGTTCTCTGAATGGACTACAACAGTAGAACACTAAAACACAGTAACCACCCGCAATCAATTTGAAAATCAATGAAACGATACAAAAACAGGGTGTGTGCTCTTTTTATATGTAATATGAATAAAAAAACCTAATGAAAATAATAAAAGGATCAGTTGTAGCAAATTAAGATGTACCGCATCACTAAAATCTGGGAGAGTAAAATTGCACAGATATCAGAAGTGTGGCCTGATGCCAGAAGAGAATGAGGAAGGTGCCAGATGAGTCTCTGCATAACTTGGGTGCCCCAGCTCAAAAGACCCCTCAGTGGGGACACCCAGAGAAGGGCTCCTAAAGATGATTTCGGGGTCCAGGTAGGTCCACGTGGAAGGCAGTGATCCTTCAGGTAATCTAGTCCCAAGCTGTCAATACAAGACTTTCGAAAACTATGGTTGACTGGCGTTGCCTTAAAAGAGGCATTCTTAGAGTGGCTGTGGCTCCCTACCCTGCAAAAGAAAGCCCTCCGTTGGAAGTCATACTCTATTTGGAGAGCTGTCCTTTCCAAGGAGATGACAGGGAGAACAGGAAGGATTTTGAATTGCCCCCCCCCCAACAGCGGGCAACTGGGCAGCAGCCTGAGCAGGCGTACAGACCCACTGTACTCCCTAACCCTTGGAACATGTCGATGCAGCCCCTTGCACATACTCAATCTACACAGGAGGTTAAGTGAAGGGCTTTAAATCATTCATTCGTTCATTCATTCATCCATTGAAAGCATTTTGACGAGAAGAGCTCTCCTGAGCGCCTTACAGATCAATAAAAAGCAAGAGAGTCCCTGCCCTTAGCCTGACAATCTAAAAGAAGGAAAAGTGAAAGCGAGCTCAAGCACCCAGATCTCCCAAGTTGGGGTGGAAACAGTTCGGCCTTAGGAAGTAGGGAACAACTGAGAGGGCTAAAAGAAGCTAGTTTCTCAACAGAGCTTACCTTCTCTTCCTCTGCTCAGCAGCCTGATGGAATGGCTTTGAGCATGGAAGTGACAAAGTTTCACCAACACAATGGGGGTACAGCTCTGAATAAGGAGATGGTCAGTTCCTCACAGAGAGACTGTACCATCCCAAGTTTTGCTTCAAAGTGCATTTCACTCAAATTCCACCTCAAGACCCATCTTCTCCATGAAGCTTTTGGCACACCCAGTTCTCATGCCGCACTGTAGCGAAACCTAAATTAACTTATCAAACGTTCTTCTGCTGGGTCAAATGTTAGATTGTAAGCTCTTTGAGGCAGAGGCCTGCACATTTCTACTCTGTCGAGTCTTGTGCCCATTGATGGTGCTATATGAATGAACGGTTTGAGAGCACCCCTATCTTAAAATGACTCCTGTGTCAGTAATTTGCCAGACTGAAGAGAAGGCCACGTAACAGCACAAAAGCCAGAAAATACTGATTAAGAAACATGTGAGTTGATAAGATTGAACGACTCATACATTTCTCCCTCATTTTGGTCCTGAAGTAAGTACTGCTTCATGCTAAGAGGGAAATTGTTCATACCTGTTAATAATAATAATAATAATAATAATAATAATAATAATAATAATAATTTATACCCCGCCACAATAATTTATTTCCCCAGCCACTCTGGGCGGCTTCCAACCGAATATTCCAACCGAATATTTAAAACACAATATAGCATGTAAATCATATAGATGTAATCCCAGATGAGTCTGTGTCTCTCAAGTAGGACTTCCAAGTCTAGCATGCTTTCCTGTCTCCCCCTGGTTTGTTGTATATCTGTGCAATGGCACACAGCCCAGGAGACCAAGAGTGACCATGACTGGTGGAGCAGTGTACAAATAAAATCCACCATCTCCTTTGCCCATAAAAGTCAATAGCTTCCACAGACGTATGTTGGGTGCCACAACATAAAAGGTCTTGTGCCAAATCACACATACGTACACCTTGCCTTGGAAAACACAAGACATATCCTTCCTGTGTCCCTATTTTCCATGGACAGTCCTGGATTTACAGAAGCCATCCCAGTTTCTGATTTGATCCTGGAATGTCCCACTGTTCCTTAGGACGTCCCTATTTTCACTGGAGAAATGTTGGAGGGTATGCAAGGAGCTTGTTATGTACTGAAGTTCTCACCCTGGGCCAGCAGGGGGATACTGTAGATAGTTTTCACTCAGGTCCACATATGCAAATAAGGAATTGAAAGTGACGTTCAGTGATTGGATAGTTACAGAAAGCTGTTACTGTTGCTCTGTAGTGGAGCTCTATATAAGCAGGTTGGCTGAACCCTTCAGTTCAGTTCTGTTCTCGCAACTTAACAGAGCTACTGGGAGAATCTTAATACCTGGGCAACTGTGTGAACAGAGGCAATCCTTAAAGTATCCTGGTCAACACCAGCACCTCAGATGGGGCCCAGAAACAGACAGGGCAGGTTTCTGTTTTTTTGGTCCTTGCAAGATATGTCCCATATGCCCAGTCCCAGTCACGAACCTAGTTGTCTTACAACAGCTGTCTTATGGGGAGAGGTTCAGTGGTAGAGCATATTTACAGACAGAAGGTTCCATGTTCAATCTTCAGCATCTCCTATTAGGGCTGGAAGACACCCCTGCCAGGGTGAAATAGCAGCCCTAGCAAAAAGATGATTGGCAGCACTTCAGGTTTGTTTTCAATTCAGGCACTCAGCCAAGGCCACATGTGTTCTACACCTCCACCCTGACCACCTTTAGGAAGCTGTCTTACACCGTCAGAACTTTATCTAGCTCAGTAGCTTTCCTGGGCTTCAAGCAGGGGTCTTTTCCCGCTATACCTGGAGATTGAACCTGAGACCTCCTGCAGGAGCTCTGCCACTGAGCCCTTCCCCGACAGATGTTAAACATTTCTCCCGTTATCACAAACCTCATGCTGTCACCTCTCTGGAATGGGCCTGCCTGACTTGGCAGCTGTGGCGTAGGCGCCAAGACTCTAATCAGCCCTTGGACTAGAAGTTCAAATAAATGCAGGTTTTTAAAGGGGCGTTTTGTTCCGTCTAGAAAGGTGAGACCGGGACAAGAGTCTGAAGAAGGATGGCAGGAGCACTTATACAGCCTCTGTCTCTCAATTCAAGGTGGTGTACAGGGCAGCGACTGGCCGGAGTGAGCTTCATTGCTCTGGTCTCCTAGGTGCTGGTCTGACAGTCTAACCAGGGGTCAGCAAACTTTTTCAGCAGAGGGCCGTTCCACTGTCCCTCAGACCTTGTGGGGGGCCGGACTATATTTTTTTGGGGGAGGGAGGAACGAATTCCTTTGCCCCACAAATAACCCAGAGATGCATTTTAAATACAGTGGTACCTCAGCTTACATACGCTTCAGGTTACATACGCTTCAGGTTACAGACTCTGCTAACCCATAAATAGTGCTTCAGGTTAAGAACTTTGCTTCAGGATGAGAACAGAAATTGTGCTCCGGCGGCGCAGAGGCAGCAGGAGGCCCCATTAGCTAAAGTGCTGCTTCAGGTTAAGAACAGTTTCAGGTTAAGTACAGACCTCCGGAACGAATTAAATACTTAACCCGAAGTACCACTGTAAAAGGACACATTCTACTCATGTAAAAACACGCTGATTCCCGGACTGTCCACAGGCCGGATTTAGAAGGCGATTGGGCTGGATCCGGCCCCTGGGCCTTAGTTTGCCTACCCATGGTCTAACCACTATGCCACATTGACTCACTGGGGTGCACTTCTTTGACAGCCAAGGTATTTTGTTTTGTGGGGACCCACTTCTTTTGTTGAATCTGTACTGTTCTCTTTTTATTGGGACAATTTGGCCATTGTGTTGATAACTATGCTCACGTTTTTTTAACTCACCCTGGGACCTTATGTTGAAGGTATGGTTGGAAACCTTCCAAATAAATAAGCCAATATTTTTTTTTTCCAGCCAGAGCTCACTGGAACTCCTCCTCACTGCACCTCTCAGGTGGGCGCCATTGTCATTCTAAGACAAGCATCCCCAAACTAGGCCCTCCAGAAGTTTTGGGACTACAACTCCCATCATCCCTAGCTAACAGGACCACTGGTCAGGGATGATGGGAACTGTAGTCCCAAAACATCTGGAGGCCTGTTCTAAGAGAATGAAGGAGGTGTTCATGGTGAGCTCTGGCACCTCTTTTTCCAGAAAAATAGCACTGGAATAAACAAAGTGCATTTCTTCTGACAGCAAAATTCTGACGCCAGTTTCCACAAGTCCAAAATGTTTGGATGCAAGATAGATAGATAGATAGATAGATAGATAATTTATTACAGTCAGAGACCAGCTTATAAAACACACTTGGGGGTACAAACACAGAAGGAAAACAAACATTTAAAACAATGTACATCAATAAATTTAAAATTTATAAATGCGATAAGTGTATAGACACTTAAAACGTTAAAATGAGCTACCGCAGAGAGATGACCCAGAGTCACCCATGGAACCGAGTTTGGGGATTTTCTTAACGAACTAGTTTGGGTAGGGAGATGGTCTGCGCCTACAGATCTGTACACAGAATCTGGCAACCATCCGGGTCATCTTATGATCCTTGGCTAACAGGAAAAGGTCATATTTTTGCTTTTCCGGGAGGTCAGCGAGCCTCACCAGCAGAGGATCAATGGTCTCACTACGTGCCTCTTCATAAAAGGGACATCTAAAGAACAAGTGCTCTGGGCTTCCTATCTCCCCCAATGAACAGGCACAAAGTCTCTGAGCGTATGGAACCTTTTTTAAAGGATCCTTCCAGGACCGGTGAGGGATGCAAGATATTATAGAAGAGACGCCATAGAACGACATGTGGACATTCTACCTACGACTGCTCTCTTGGGAGTGATCACCTCTAGGCAGCGGCAGAGTGGATGCCCACGCTGCCCAGGGCGTGGCGTGCTCCTGAGGGGGGCGTGGCACGGAGGGTGCCCTCCCAGGCATGGGATAGCCGCTTGAATGCCCGGAGCGGCGCGTGCGCCCCGCAGCTGGGGGTGGAGTGAGCCATCCACAGGGGTGGAGGGAGCCGGACATGGTGGACATTTGGCGCAACACCCGCCCACGACTCCCAAGCCTCCCCCAAGCTGTCAAAATGAAGGGGGAAGAGAGGAATGCCACCAGCAAAGTAGCACAGATCCCCTCCCCATCCTGACGGCTTGGGATAGGCTTGGGAGTCGCGGACGCGCGGCACGCCGAATGTCAGCCCCCTCAGTGAGGGCACCTGGGTCGGTCTGCACCCCCCTTCCTATGCCCCTGCCTCTAGGCGCATAATGTCACCTTTTGAAAGCTCTGTCAACATGCTGATGAAATTAAGACACACTCTGTACGATATTCCATTCCACTCTTGAAGCTTGTCATTGTAACAGAGCAATCCTAGATAAGCTTTTAATACGAATGATAAGCTTGACTCAGGAAAAAGGTTCTAACATACTTAGAAGGCTGCTTTTTGTGTTGTTGTTCTCCCATCTGAGTCGGAGGTGGTGGGAAATAAATCGTTGCACTTTGGCCAACTCTCTCTCTCTCTCTCTCACACACACACACACAGTGGGAAACACGGTATGAAAACCTCTATTGCTTGTTCAATTGGCTGCCTGTTGTGAACTGGCATAAGCCCATCCATTGTTGCTGAAGGCACATAAAACACATTATGGATTTAAAGGAAATACTCAGAAATGTAACAGGCACCGAGATGTGCCTGTCTTTGATGTGTTTACTCATGGTGTTATGTAAGAGTAAATGGATAGCATTGTTTCTCCCGCACCGGAAGAAAATGAGCTCAGTTTTGACATGTCCGTTCGAACAGGCCTGCCAAACTCATTGATTTACTTCCTCAGATCTGTATCCCACCTTTCTTCCAAGGAACTAAGTCAGCCTACCTGGTCTCCCCCACCCCATTTTTTCCTCACAACAATCCTTGCGAGGGAGGCAAGTCTTGAAAGGATTTGGGCGCAAGCATCTGACCCAATGAGCATCCTGGCTGAGTAGGGATTTGAACCTGGCACCCCATGGGCATGCTAACCACTACATAACACTGCCTCTCCTTATGGCAGATGTGGGATATCAGTCACGTATTACGTGTATGCACTTCATAACACACAGTTACTGGTTCCTTTTTCAGTCAGCCCTTCTCCCAACGAAGAGGTGTGTGAGAAAATACAGATAAAATTGCAAAAGTCATAATAAAAACACTAACAGCACAGTCCTATGTATTCTTAATAAAGGTAAAGGGACCCCTGACCATTAGGTCCAGTCGTGGCCGACTCTGGGGTTGCGGCACTCATCTCACTTTGTTGGCCGAGGGAGCCGGCGTACAGCTTCTGGGTCATGTGGCCAGCATGACTAAGCCGCTTCTGGCGAACCAGAGCAGCGCACGGAAACGGCGTTTACCTTCCCGCCGGAGTGGTACCTATTTATCTACTTGCACTTTGACGTGCTTTCGAACTGCTAGGTTGGCAGGAGCAGGGACCGAGCAACGGGAGCTCACCCCGTCGCGGGGATTCGAACCACTGACCTTCTGATCGGCAAGTCCTAGGCTCTGTGGTTTAACCCACAGCGCCACCCGCGTCCCTGGAGAATTAGGGATGCACAATTAAATTGCAGAAATTGCATACTTAACTGTGTACATTGCGGCAGCCTTTGGCTATGTGCAATAAAACTGACTGACTGAACTGACCTTTGTTTTACTCAAATGTCCAACCTGCCTCCTTCCTAAGGGTCTAATATGCTTCTTGTACAATTGATCGGCCTTTGTTTCGCTCAGACCTCCAACCTGCCTGACCAGTCATCGTGCATCCTGCTACTATTGCTTTGACTGTGGCTTGACCTCTACTGGATAACCTAAGGCTGATCATGCCATTGCATTAGTTTCACAGGCAAGTTCCTATAAACATGCAACCAGGTCTTGTGTTCAGGCTCTTTAGTTTAGAGTCAGCAGAAAATCTGCTCCCTTCTGCAAGCCCTAGGCTCTGTGGTTTAACCCACAGCACCACCCGCGTCCCACTGTATGCGTTCCATGTATGCTTAATAAATAATAATAATTTTATTAGTTATATGCGCCACCATTCTGGGCAGCTTCCAGCAAAATATAAGCATACAATAAAACATCAAGCATTTTAAACTTCCCGATAACAGGGCTGCCTTCAGATGTCTTCTAAAAGTTGTGTAGTTTTTTATCTCCTTGACATCTGATGGGAGGGCATTCCACAGGGAGGGTGCCACTGCTGAGAAGGCCCTTTGCTTGGTTACCTGTAACTTCACTTCTCGCAGTGAGGGAACCGCCAGAAGGCCCTTGGAGCTGGACCTCAGTGTCCGGGCTAAATGATGGAAAGATTCAGAAGTCTCATTCCCCCCCCCCCCCGATATAGAGCCATAATGTATGTCTGTATATATCTGTAGAATTGTGTTCCGACAGTTCACCAAAATTCATGAAATCAGTGTATTTTAATTATGTATCATGCCACTCCATATGCTTCATGGAATAATCTCTTTTTTCTTTTCTTTTTCTGGACTCTGACAACATCTAAGTGGCGGTGCCTCGCATTGAAGGGAGCAAGGACCACAAATGTAGTATTGCATGCTTTGCAACACCTTTGTGACTCTTAAAGAGGCCCTTTTTGCGCTGTTGGCAAGAAAGATTAGGAAGAAGGAACTGGACAAAATAATAAGGGAGATTCAGAAGTCTAAATTGAAATGTGCTCTGCATAGTTGTAGAGGCTCCCCATCTATAGTCTCATTTGCAATACATGGTTCTGTTGGTTCAAGTAGAGGTTCTGGTTTATATTTTATACTGCCTGCATTTGTATGGTTTGGCCATGTCCTTTGGTTCGCACAACTTTCTGAACTGAACCGAACCGAACTGTTTTTATATTTAGGCAAACTAGAAAAGAGAGGAACAAATTTGTGTGTGAGCAGGTCAGAGGCAGCATGCGAGTCTGCAGCATAGCTGTCAACTTTTCCCTTTTTTAAGGGACATTCCTTTATTCCGAATAGGATTCCTCGCAAGAAAAGGGAAAAGTTGACAGCTATGGTCTGCAGGCTGCTCCCAGTTGCCTAATCATGGTTTGATTGTGACGGCTGAACTAGGCCCGCGTGTCTCTCACCATGCAAAACAGTCTTATGTCTTTAAAGACATGAAATCTAAACAGTAAGTCTTAGCAGTTTCTTGGCCTTGTGGTTTCCATTTGGGTTGAGATGAAGATGTGTCTTTTCCGGCTGGATGACTTTTATTTCTGATTAAGGAGAAAGAAAGAAAGAAAACAGAAGAAAGAGCAACTATAAATCTCTGGAAGAAAGGAGAGAAGGCAGCAACAAAGGCTTCCCTTCCAAGGACCATCTGTGTGTTCAAGGCTCCCATAAGAGAGTCGCCTTCTGCTTGCTCACACCAGAGCAGCCACAAAGCAAGTTGGATGGCTTCTCAAGGCATTGCATAGAAAAAAACCTACCAATGTCCAGTGCCACTATTACATTTGTAGTGTTATTGTTCCTTTCCTGTTGAATAATTGCTACGTCTGTCTAGTGTTACGGTATATCCCCAACCACCAGGGCAGTCACATCCCATTTTGCTGTTTGAGGCAAAGTGGGAAGTGTGCCCTGCCCTGCCCCGCCTCAGCTGTCTATGCCACCCACCCAGTCATCCCCACCACTGGCAGAGAAGTGGCTCCAGCATCGGTGCCAATTTCTGGTATGATCTCGCAGATTTGCAATGAGAGATTGCCCAAAATCAGTACTGATGCCAACTCCACTTCGCCACTGGTGGCAGAGGAGAGGGGTGCCTGTGGGCACTTTGCTTTTGACTGCCTCCCCATCACTTTCCTTACAGCTAACAGTCTAGGAGACTCTTGAGAGTCCCATGGACTGCAAGAAGATCAAACCTATCCATTCTGAAGGAAATCAGCCCTGAGTGCTCACTGGAAGGACAGATCCTGAAGCTGAGCACCTCATGAGAAAAGAAGACTCCCTGGAAAAGACCCTGATGTTGGGAAAGATGGAGGGCACAAGGAGAAGGGAACGACAGAGGATGAGATGGTTGGACGGCGTTCTCGAAGCTACCAACATGAGTTTGACCAAACTGCGGGAGGCAGTGGAAGACAGGAGTGCCTGGTGTGCTCTGGTCCATGGGGTCACGAAGAGTCGGACACGGCTAAACGACTAAACAACAACAACAACAACAACAGTCTAATTGCAGGTTTATTGCAACTGCAGGAGGTGAATTTGCAGGTTTATTGCAACTGCAGGAGGTGAATTTGCCCGTGTGCGATTGAATCCCACCCACAAATTAGCAACAAGTCTTGACCCCTACTCGTTTTTAACCCCAAACAATGCTGGAAATAGTTGCGCCATCCATAATTTTCCAGACAAAAGGGTGTCACCTTTGTATCTCTAGTTATATTACTGGTTATTGGCAACAATTCAGAAAAGACTAGAGAATTTCACAAGTTTCCAAGCCTGTTCCCATGTCCCTCCTCTGGATATGAGACATGAGCTGCTCTCTTTCACGATGCGAATGCTAAATGGATTGAATGGAGAGGGATGGGAGCCCTTCCTAACACAGATTTGTGATGCTCAGAATTTTGGTCCAGCTCTCTAAGTAACCAGCAAAGAAGAGGCAAAAGGCAATTCCCAAATATTGTTTTGTGACTGCAGTGGAGGGAGGGCGATCATGGTGAGAAGGAGCATACATTCCCTAGACAGAGAAGGGAGAACATCTTTTATATGCTCTTTCAAGTGCCAGCTAGTTTCCGGAGCACTTCAGGCATCTTTCGCTGAGTGCATATTATAAGGCTAATTCGTAGGGGGGCGGAGTTGGGGTGTGTGAAAAGAGAGAGGTCGGAGATGTACCATTTTGCAGTAGGGTGATGCCTGCTAGTATGCAGACTTAAGCCAGCGGGACAATTGTAAATAATGCAATCTGATGCGATCTAAGGGAAATAATCAGGATATTTTAATTATTATTATTTCATCCCCTCTGAAGGTGCTCGTTAACGTTTCATGATGACATTGAAGGAGCTAATTCGATAAATACCAGTACCAATTAGTGACAATGGCCGGGCAGCTGGCGTGTGGGGAGAGAGGCTTACTAAGCTAATCATAATTGCCTTGCTACTACCTTGTGGTCCTCTGGGCTCTTTGTTCTGTCCATCTGTTGTCTCTCTGCAGCGGCCACAAGGCTTTTCGGGAAGTGACCTCAGCGCTATTCATGTACAGTACCTAGCACAATGGGGACTCTGGCCGGGGCTTTCAGGTGGCAAAAACAGATCAATTGGATGACTCACCTTTTGGTCCCTGAAACGCTTACAACTTGTTGCAAGATAAAATATAAAAACAACAGCAGTGTGTGTCTGTGTGTAGAAAGGGATTCACAAAACCAGCAGAAGAAGCAAAAGTCTAGTTAAACCTATAAGATACAGTGGTACCTCGGGTTACATACGCTTCAGGTTACAGACTCTGCTAACCCAGAAATAGTGCTTCAGGTTAAGAACTTTGCTTCAGAATGAGAATAGAAATTGTGCTCCGGCGGCGCGACAGCAGCTTGAGGCCCCATTAGCTAAAGTGGTGCTTCAGGTTAAGAAGAGTTTCAGGTTAAGAACGGACCTCCGGAACAAATTAAGTTCTTAACCTGAGGTACCACTGTAATTCCAAATAACTCAACCAGCTACCAGAGAGATCCAAACGTTCTTGGAAGGGAAACTTGTTTGTTCATGACACTGGAATAGCAATGCACAGTTCCAGTGTGAGGGTACTTCTTCGTCTAGCATTCTTGGAATCAGTGGGGATGGGTGCCTCTTTCCAACTTTGGCTGGTTAGAACATAAGAAAGGGTGCTGGATCAGGCCAATGGCCCACTTTATCCAGCATCCTGTTCCCACAGTGGCCACCCAGATGTCTGTGGGAAACCCTCCAGCCGGACCCAGGTGCAAGAGCATTCTCTGTGGTTTCCAGCAACCAGCACTCCGAAGCATCACTGCCTCCGACCATGGAGGCAGAACATGGCCATGGTGGCTACTTGCCATCGATAGCCTCGCCCTCCATGAATTTGTCCAACCCCTTGTAAATCCATAGTTCACCAGCCATGATCTTTCCTGACAAAATCAGATCTTGCCAGTCATTCAGGCCCTCTGTACTCACCACCATAGATAGCACTTTGTGTGGGGCTGCCTTAAGTGGTAGAACATCGTCTTTACATTGGAAGGTCCGGTTGGAATGAAGTTATATGGCTTTAGTAGAAATGTTATAAGGAATTAAGTATAAATAGATTAATAGAGTATTAAAGGGAAAAATAAGGTTAGAATGTGTTAAGATAATTAAAGGATAGAAAGCAGAGGAAGATGGAAAGGAATTGCTGAAACAATTAACAGAAGTGGAATACAAAAAGGGAGGTGTGAGGAGGTCATTGAAATAAGTGAATGAAAGATAAGATATTGAAACTGTTTGATGTGTTTTAAACTGTTTTTGTTTTGTTTTGTTAGTTTAATGTGTTAGTGTTATGTATTGTTTTTGTATTGTATTGTATTGTTGTTGTTTTTTTGTAGTGTTTAAATTGTTGGAAAAGTAATAAATATTATTTTTTTTTAAAAAAAATTCTGGCATCTACAGGTCAGGCTGGGAATGTCCCCTGTCTGAAACCCCAGATAGAGTAGGCAATACTCAGCTATTATTCCTGCATTGCAGGGGGTTGGAGTAGATGACCCTTGGGATCCCTTCCAACTCTAAATTCTATACAGTGGTACCTCAGGTTACAGAAGCTTCAGGTTACAGAAACAGTACCTTGGGTTAAGAACTTTGCTTCAGGATGTAAACAGAACTCACATGGCAGCGGCGTGGCGGCAGCAGGAGGCCCCATTAGTTAAAGTGGTACCTCAGGTTAAGAAGAGTTTCAGGTTAAGAACGGACCTCCGGAACAAATTAAGTTCTTGACCTGAAGTACCACTGTAATTCTATGAAACCATGGTCTGGCATTTGTTGTTGTTTAGTTGTTTAGTCGTGTTCGACTCTTCGTGACCCCATGGACCAGAGTATGCCAGGCACTCCTGTCTTCCACTGCCTTTGGAACACTGCAGTTTGGTCAAACTCATGTTCGTAGCTTCGAGAACACTGTCCAACCATCTTGTCCTCTGCCGTCCCCTTCTCCTAGTGCCCTCAATCTTTCCCAGCATCAGGGTCTTTTCCAGGGAGTCTTCCCTTCTCATGAGGTGGCCAAAGTATTGGAGCCTCAGCTTCAGGATCTGTCCTTCCAGTGAGCACTCGGGGCTGATTTGATCTTCTTGCAGTCCATGGGACTCTCAAGAGTCTCCTCCAGCACCATAATTCAAAGCATCAATTCTTTGGCCATCAGCCTTCTTTATGGTCCAGCTTTCACTTCCATACATCACTACTGGGAAAACCATAGCTTTTACTAAACGGACCTTTGTTGGCAAGGTGATGTCTCTGCTTTTTAAGATGCTGTCCGGGTTTGTCATTGCTTTTCTCCCAAGAGCAGGCGTCTTTTAATTTCGTGGCTGCTGTCACCATCTGCAGTGATCATGGAACCCAAGAAAGTAAAATCTCTCACTGCCTCCATTTCTTCCCCTTCTATTTGCCAGGAGGTGATGGGACCAGTGGCCATGATCTTCGCTTTTTTGATGTTGAGCTTCAAACCATATTTTGCGCTCTCCTCTTTCACCCTCACTAAAAGGTTCTTTAATTCCTCCTCACTTTCTGCCATCAATGTTGTGTCATCAGCATATCTGAGGTTGTTGATATTTCTTCCGGTGATCTTAATTCCATCTTGGGATTCATCCAGCCCAGCCTTTCGCATGATGAATTCTGCATATAAGTTAAATAAGCAGGGAGACTCATGACTGAGTAGGGGGATTCAAACCTTGGTCTCCCAGGTCCTAGTCCAACACTCTAACCATTACACCACACTGCCTCTCTAAATTGGGCCTGGTAGCTCAGTGCGGTGCTTTTCCAGAGCCAGCAATGCATGGTCCCTTCAGGCTGCTCCACTTGCTATCCTGGCGCCTGCATTCTGCACTAAACAAATCCGCCAGACTGTCTTCAAGGGCAGCCCCATGAAGAATGCACTACAGTAGTCCAGACATGAAGTCAACAGAGCACATAGCACTGACGCTAACAAGCCCCTTCACATGGGATGAAATAATAATAATTAAAAAGTACTGAGACTCCAGTGGCAAGATAGGACCAAAGAGTGCCCCCAACAAACCTGTTCCTTCAGGGAAAGTGCAGGTCATACACATAATTCAGGAACCAGCTGCCCACAGCACTTTCATCTTATCAGGATCCGGTCTCAATTGCTCATCATTGCTTCCAAACCCCAGTGCAACACCTTCATAGCCTCTCCTGACGCAATGTTCCCATTTTTGGGCAATGTCTTTCGTAAAGAGCTAATCCTGGCGAGACCAAAACTGTGGTTTGTACACCGATTTCCTTCCATTCAAGTTCCTTTGTATTGCACACACGTCTTGCCTTTGTCACCACTTCTCTGTTCCAAATAGAACAGTTCTGAAAGAACCTTCCTTGCGACTCCAAATAATGCACGTATATAGCATCGTAGTTAATTTAAGAATGAATGGAGGAAGATGGAATAGAAACCTTTGAGTGCCCTCTAGTGACAGGCTGGATAGCTTATGCCTCAGTCGATTCAACAATTGATCCTACTTGTCCCTAGCCTCCACGACTAGCCCAGCCTTAGAGGCAAAGTACCGTAATTCCAGGTGTGGCTAACCTCATCTATGCAAGTCTCTCGGGAGAAAAAGACAATGCATTTTAATTTTTTAGAGGAGGAGCACAGTGGCAGCTTGGTATCTAGTGATTTCCAGGGGGAACAATTTGCCTTGGGTGCCTTGGGAAGAGATGCAAATACAAAGAGAAATAAATAAAGAGAAAAACATTTCAGCCTGATCTGCCTCCCTCAGCATGCTCCCAATGCCGCTTAGATATTAATTTTTATTAAAAAAAAATTAAGTGGGATACGAATGCTTTTAAGTAAGAAAAATAGATAAAAATATTTCTGTAGCTGGCAAGAAATGGATATAGATACAGATACAGATATATAGATATTACAAACACACACAAATCACTTTCAGTGTGCATGATGATCCTCTTTCAGTGCAAGAGGACAGGCCTTCTGCCCCAGGGAGCTTACAATAAGATATAAATTGCTTAGGGTTCATTCACATACTGGCATATGTGCATTCTCCCTTGCCCAGTGCATATGACCTTTCATGATCTGTTTATACACTCAAATGTCTTTAGGCACTACTATGAACGATACGTATGCACACAGGAAGTGTGATTCAAGATGAAAACAAATATATTTCCCTTCAGGAATGGGTGAAATTTTCTCTGCTGCAGGGTGAGTTCCCTTTGTCCTCATGCTAGACTTGAACCTGCATATCTGAAAAACAGCCATCCTTTGAAACTTGCAGTTCTTTGCACTTTGCAATGCAGGTCTCCAGGGAAGTACTCTATACAAATGTGTGTGTTGTGTGTGTTAGGGATTATCAGTGGTTTCCATTACACCATTGTTTTATTGCTATGTTTTCTTCATCTGTATGCCACCTAGAGAACTGATTTTATGAGGCATCCAAGAAATACAAATAGCAACAAAACATATTTTTATTTTTTCTAAATAGGTATAGGTTTGCTGTGGCTTGGCTGAGAGGATCAAGGCATTAATGCGGAGGTGAGATATGGTTATTCAATATCCCACCAGATCAACACACACTAGTTTCCTTCAACTCATAAGTCAGATTTATGAATTAAACATACAGAATCGCAGCCAAGGAAATATATAGACTAAATCACAGTATTAGCTTCAGCATCTAAAATATGCCCTGCCTGATAAAATTGGCAGATAAACTTTATCTTTTATAGCTGTAGAAGAGCTGGAGTACAAAGCAATACAAGAGCCAGAAATCAAAAGCCTCTGTCTACAAGATGCATGAACAGAAGGGAGCAGATTTTCTGCTGACTCTAAACTAAAGAGCCTGAACACAAGACCTGGTTGCATGTTTATAGGAACTTGCCTGTGAAACTGATGCAATGGCATGATCAGCCTTAGGTTATCCAGTAGAGGTCAAGCCACAGTCAAAGCAATAGTAGCAGGATGCACGTTGACTGCTCAGGCAGGTTGGAGGTCTGGGCAAAACAAAGGCCGATCAATTGTACAAGAAGCATATTAGACCCTTAGGAAGGAGGTAGGTTGGACATTTGAGTAAAACAAAGGTCAGTTCAGTCAGTCAGTTTGATTGCACATAGCCAAAGGCTGCCGCAATGTACACAGTTAAGTATGCAATTTCTGCAATTTAATTGTGCATCCCTAACTCTCCAGGGACGCGGGTGGCGCTGTGGGTTAAACCACAGAGCCTAGGACTTGCCGATCAGAAGGTCAGTGGTTCGAATCCCCACGACGGGGTGAGCTCCCGTTGCTCGGTCCCTGCTCCTGCCAACCTAGCAGTTCGAAAGCATGTCAAAGTGCAAGTAGATAAATAGGTACCACTCCAGCGGGAAGGTAAACGCCGTTTCCATGCGCTGCTCTGGTTCGCCAGAAGCGGCTTAGTCATGCTGGCCACATGACCCGGAAGCTGTATGCCGGCTCCCTCGGCCAACAAAGCGAGATGAGCACCGCAACCCCAGAGTCGGTCACGACTGGACCTAATGGTCAGGGGTCCCTTTACCATTACCTAACTCTCCAAGACAGATTCCTGTTTTGTTTTTTAAGGCCAAGAAGTGTATGTGTGTGTGTTTCAAACTACAACTGCTCACAAAGTGGGTTGTTGCTTTGTGATTGCCACAAGATCCAGCCAATCAGCATGCTGCACAGCCAGATTCTCCGGGGAATGGGAAGAATAGCTTTTGAGTTCAATACAGTTTGGAAGCTTATGTTGTTGTTGTTGTTGTTGTTGTTGTTGTTGTTGAGTCGTTTAGTCGTATCCGACTCTTCATGACCCCATGGACCAGAGCACACCAGGCACTCCTGTCTTCCGCTGCCTGCCGCAGTTTGGTCAAACTCATGCTGGTAGCTTCGAGAACACTGTCCAACCATCTCGTCCTCTGTCGTCCCCTTCTTCTTGTGCCCTCAATCTTTCCCAGCATCAGGGTTTTTTCCAGGGAGTCTTCTCTTCTCATCAGGTGGCCAAAGTATTGGAGCCTCAGCTTCAGGATCTGTCCTTCCAGTGAGCACTCAGGGCTGATTTCCTTCAGAATGGATAGGTTTGATCTTCTTGCAGTCCATGGGACTCTCAAGAGTCTCCTCCAGCACCATAATTCAAAAGCATCAATTCTTTGGCGATCAGCCTTCTTTATGGTCCAGCTCTCACTTCCATACATCACTACTGGGAAAACCATTTGGAAGCTTATAGGTTTGCCCAAAATGGGTGGGTGCAGATTCACAGCAGGTTCACCACTCATGATATTGTGCCCATCTGGGAAGACCTGGCAAATCCATTTTCTCATTGGCTCTAGGAAGAATGATTACTGGCATGAGGTCTGAGTAAGAAATAAACTGTGCTTATACGACATGTCTTAAAAGAGCCAAGTTCCTTGATCAGCTAGATACAGATTTTGAATCTCTGCCTGTTGTGTGGTTTTGCCAGTAAAGTCTTGATGAAGGGGAAATAAATGCAGCTATGGAGCTTTTTCAAGAATCCAGCCATGGCTAATATTAGGCAACAGCCAAATTTAAACATTCAGGGCCATTCCTTGGAAATTATTTCAGCATGGAGAAATAGAGCATTTTCCTCTCCTTTCGTTTGATGGCATGTTCAGAGCTGCTGCATGAAGTTATCCAGAGCAGCCAAACCCAAAGCCAGCCAGCAATCATTCATTCAGTCATTCATTCATGCATACACTTCCATAATGAAAAAACGCAAATGAATGGAGTTCCTGAGTTTTGTGAGCCCCAAAGTCCTTGAAATAGAAAAGTGTTGCTTCAGCAAATACCAGGTCATTGACATTTATGAGCTTTGCGTAAGTCGGTGGGCAGCACAAGCACGGCACTTTATGTCTCAGCCGTTCAAAGTTCTAGCACAGGATTTAGGGCACTGGCCTTCAGAATGTAAAGTATTTGAACTGCAGACCCCAGGGAGCGCCATCTTTTAAGAAGCTCAAGATCATGCACTTGTTGGAATCAATAGGAATGTTCTGTGGGAGTTTGGAGAATAAAGAGTTCCTCTTTGCCACTTCCACAAGCCAAGAGTTCAAGTGGGCTTGCCAAACTCTTGATAAAATTCTGCTCAAACAGGTAAGTCATTGGTATTTGGTAGCTGGTTGCTGTTTGCCTTTGTGCCAGGAAATTCATGTTGCATGACTAGACCCCGCAACCACCCCCCATTGAGGAATAAAACACACCAGGACACAGATATTAGGTTAATGTTACTGGGCAAATTTTGGCCACAACTTTATTGATTACAGAATGTGAGCGGTAATTGGCTTAGGCATTGAATGGACCCGACTGTATCTGACTCCTGCCCGCTGTGCAGGAAGTCCAGTAAGGGTAAACCACCAGAAGGGGGAGCCCCGTCGATGCAAACCAACTTGAGCTCCCCCAGGTGCTCCTGATGGGGTCGTGTCATGGCCCTAGCCTCGCTCCGGGCTTTGGACAAGATCCACCCCCCCCAGATTCCTTACCCTTAAGCTCGGAGGGGCAGGTGATGGCCACACCTCCCCTCCCCTATCAAAAGGTCAAACAACTGTAAATATCTGGATACCGTAAAGATCTAAGAGCATAAGGAGAACCTGTGGGACCAGGCCAATGGCCCGCCTAGTCCAGCATCCTGTTTTCACAGTGACCAACCAGATGCTTGTGGGAAGTCCACAAGACTTCCAAGCAACCACAGTAGAGATAGATCGTATTGTTAGATGCCACCCCAATCTCTGAGCAGTGCAAGATTCCAGGGGTACCAGGTATGTTTACCGGGGTCTGTGATCGCCGAAGAATTGATGCTTTTGAATTATGGTGCTGGAGGAGACTCTTGAGAGTCCCATGGACTGCAAGAAGATCAAACCTCTCCATTCTGAAGGAAATCAGCCCTGAGTGCTCACTGGAAGGACAGATCCTGAAGCTGAGGCCAATCAGATTGTTGCATTCTAGGATCCTACCTGCCTATTGTTCTAGGATCCAAGCTAGTACATAACAAGACTAGATGATCCCCAGGTTCCCTTCCAACTCCACAGTTCTATTATTCTAAGTCTTGCTATGATTTGTTCTTGGACATAAGTCGCTGACTTGCTTCTTGGCCTCTGATGTAGCCCTCAGATTTCTCATGTGTGTACACCCTGCCTGCTGCTTTATGACTTGTTTCACACACCTCTCGACAGACTGAGCATGACTGTGGAACTTGCATGGGCTCGTCAATGAACTTCTTTATCTCTGCTGCTGTTGTTGTTTAGTTGTTTAGTCGTGTCCGACTCTTCGTGACCCCTTGGACCAGAGCACGCCAGGCACTCCTGTCTTCCACTGCCTCCTGCAGTTTGGTCAGACTCATGTTTGTAGCTTCGAGAACACTGTCCAACCATCTCGTCTTCTGTCGTCCCCTTCTCCTTGTGCCCTCCATCTTTCCCAACATCAGGGTCTTTTCCAGGGAGTCTTCTCTTCTCATGAGGTGGCCAAAGTATTGGAGTCTCAGCTTCAGGATCTGTCCTTCCAGTGAGCACTCAGGGCTTATTTCCTTCAGAATGGATAGGTTTGATCTACTTGCAGTCCATGGGACTCTCAAGAGTCTCCTCCAGCACCCTAATTCAAAAGCATCAATTCTTTGTTTAAGATGCTGTCTAGGTTTGTCATTGCTTTTCTCCCAAGAAGCAGGCCTCTGCTGTAGTAAAGGTCTATTGCTTCTCCCAAAGGCATTTGGGCCCAAAACACAGAAATCAGCCATGTTCTCTGTCCCTTTGTCACAACCAGTCACAGTCCGCCCACTCTCTGGCCCCCTCTCTCCAGCTTGCTAAATGGACACTTTTTTTCCTGTTCACAAACTGCAATCCTAAACCAAAACTACTGGTCTTTTGTCTTATTAACTATCCCCTTTGCGACTGGCACAGCCTTTGCTTTGCTGATTGCCAATCTTGATGGGTCATGACTCTGTCTTTGTTTCTTAATGGCTTCTCTCCAGGTGATTCCCTGGTCAGGAAAAACAAGTTTAGCCTGTTTTTGTGTGTGTTTTTTTACACTGCTAAATTCAGCATCTGACACCTTCTCTTAAAACTCCAACCAACTCCAAGTATTGGTTAAATTCTACCATCTAGGACGTATGGCACCCACAAAATATGGCACACAGACATGGCTGTGATTCGGCCCTAGTAAACAGTGTCCAGGCAGAAATTGCTTAAATGTCTGGGAAAGTGCAGATTGTGGCGAATTCCATTAAAAATAGCTCAAAACTTAGCAACCCTATATAACAGTGATGTAAACAAAATCTGCTCCTTTTTCCTTATGGAGTATCCAAGAGCCTGTATAGAGTCCTTAAGTGGGTTCCCCATTGGTAGGAGAAAATAACAGAGGCCAACCAGAGAATATTGAGAAGCAAAGCAGCTAGTAAGCCTGATCTTTATTAAACTGTTGCAACAGGGTCCTCACTTACCACATGCAGGAGGGAGGAGGAACCCAGAACCATGGTGTGCAAGCCCTTATATAGACTTTTGAAATTGTCCACCCTGTAGTTCAAGATCACCCCCAAAAACATCATACATACATACATACATTACAGAAGGAGGCGGTCTACAAGAGAAATTCTGTCTTCCAGGATATCTGACAATGGACAGTGATTGCTTACTTGGGCAGCCTGGTCATTCTTTTGTGATGGTAAATACTGCATTTTTTCGTGTATAAGACTAGGGTTTTTCCTAAAAAATAATGTCAACAATTTGGGGGTGTCTTACACACGGATACACCTCCCCCCATTTTCTTAAATCGGAGTCTCCAAAAATAGGGGGCACCTTATACATGGGGGCGTCTTACAGATGGAAAAATACGCTACTTTAATTCCTGAATCCAGGTCACAGGCTCACCTTATTCATACAAAGATGCCCTAAAGACAGGTAAGCAAAACACAATGGAGAGGCTTTTCCATTTCCTTCCTCCTTGCTGAGAAACATTTGAGGTTAATTTGGGAGAGTCAAAATGGTTTCAGGATTGTTCTCCTGTACTATTCCAGACACGTGGTTTACATACGTATGTATGTGTTTGCCTTGTAAATTTATGAACATTTAATTTATATATTTGAGATCTTACATTCTTATAACAACAGTATCGTGGCTAGTAGCCACTAGTGAATTTGTCCAATATCCTCAGTACAGTGGTACCTCAGGTTACATACGCTTCAGGTTACAGACTCCGCTAACCCAGAAATAGTGCTTCAGGTTAAGAACTTTGCTTCAGGATGAGAACAGAAATTGTGCTCCGGCGGAGCGGCAGCAGCAGGAGGCCCCATTAGCTAAAGAGTGGCTGGGGAAACTCAGCCAGATGGGCGGGGTATAAATAATAAATAATAATAAATTATTATTATTATTATTATTATTATTATTATTATTATTATTAAAGTGGTGCTTCAGGTTAAGAACAGTTTCAGGTTAAATACGGACCTCCGGAACAAATGAAGTACTTAATCCGAGTACCACTGTACCTGTATAGGTGAGATGGCATTCCAGTAACCTTTGTGGGATTACTTGCAAGGTTGGGATATTACATAGACTTTAATTTGTGATTTTCTCTTTATTTTCAACAGCAAAACCATTTACTCAGGTACCACTGTATAAAGCAGTTTCATCTGAAGCTCTATGCACTAACTACATCTCTTCTGCAACATCCTCCCCTCCTGCCCCTCATTTTCAGGCTATATTTTTGGTGCTGTCACTTCCCTGTAGCGTCAAAGAGTCCGGTGTTGTCAGGGTACAGAGGAGATTAAATAAATACTTTCCTTTACTTGGCACACAAACAGATTTCTAGCTGTTGTGGTTCAGGTGTTTTTCTCCTGTAGCCCATCACGACAGCTCCAGTGACAGCCCTGTTTTCGGCCTGCGCACTTAACAGACAGGTCCCAACCGATCTCCTTAATTACAGCGCTCTCTGTTTTCCGGCATTCTCCTCGCCTTCCTGCTGGCAAGAATGTCGCTCCTGCTGGCACCCAAATCTCCTTCAGCTTGAAGAAACTCTCGCTCTCTGTCAAGCGGAGGTCACTGCCCTCAGAGACAACGCGCAGAGGCTTTGCCAACACGACACTCAGAAATGCAAGAGAGACGGGGCGGCGTTTTCTGCAAAAGGCCTGGGGCCTTCCGAGTATCTCTATCTGGCCCTCAGGAGTCTCCCCACATCCAGGGTTTCTTTCCAACCTGAACTCATCAGAACTCAGTTCTGGAACCTCTCAGGCAGGCGCCATTACCACGCTAAGAGAACGAGGGAGGTGTTCATCACCATGAATGCCTCCCTCGTTCTCTTAGCATGGTAATCCTGGCATCTCTTTTTCTAGAAAAACAGCACTGTCTACATCTCTCATACACTCCTGGAATGCAGGTGTCACTGTGGTCTAAACCACTGAGCCTCTTGGGCTTGCCGATCAGAAGGTCGGCGGTTCGAATCCCTGTGACAGGGTGAGCTCCCGTTGCTCTGTCCCAGCTCCTGCCTGTTGAGAATTTCCATTCCACCTTAAGGAGCAGACGTGTGTCACATGTCTGTTTACATTCCAGCACAGCTTGCTGGGAACTTCCGTTGTGTGTATTGCTTTTGCTTTTGACTCTCTCGCCAAGAAGACAAAGAGAGAGACGACATGTTTCTTTGTCCTGATATATGATTAATAAATCTGTAGTTGTAGTATGCTTCCACAAGCCTCACGCCTATTCTGTGTGCACAGTTCAATCTGCTGATAGTGTGCCCTGGCTTTGAAGCCCGGGTCGCTGATTTACAATGGAGCAGAGGCCGGTGGGTCTTCACAGCAGGACGGCTGGAAGGAGACGGCCCAGCTGCATGTCGACGCTGCCAACCTAGCAGGTTGAAAGCACACTGGTGCAAGCAGATAAATAGGTACCGCTGTGGCGGGAAAGTAAATGGCGTTTCCGTGCGCTCTGTTTTCCGTCACGGTGTTCCGTTGCACCAATAGCAGTTTAGTCCTGCTGGCCACATGAACTGGAAAGCTGTCTCTCGACAAACGCCGGCTCCCTTGGCCTGGAAAGCGAGATGAGTGCCGCAACCCCGTAGTCACCTTTGACTGGACTTAACCGTTCAGGGGTCCTTTACCTTTACTTTCGCCTTTACCTCATGCCTCCACAGCCACATCCCCTTGCTGTCCCTGCTTTACGTGGGGTTTTTTTTGCTGACTAAAATGTGTTATTGAACACTGATGATGCATTTTGCTTGTGTGGATGGAGAAGGATAGAGAGGGGCTGTAGAATTGCAGAATCCAAGCTCTGTTGCTGAGGGACAGCACTTCCTCAGAGACATGGACACAGTTGGCCCCCATTAGATCAAGTAAATCAATAAAAATACTTAACTAACTAAGGTTCTGCCCCCTCAACATGAAGCCTGCCCCCCAGCATAAATCCTGGCTACATGCCCATGCCCAAAGATGCCCAAGATATGAGGTAAACAAGTAATATTAGTACCACAACATCCATAAGTTTTTCAACAACAATATATGTTCAAACACAATATCAGCATGTGTAGTTTTCTTCTTGAGGGAGCCAATATAATATAGCTTTGTACAGTGCTTTTTTCTGGGGGTATGCATATCCCTAAACATTTTGTGAATCCTTGTACTTTTGTCCATTTACTGTATTTATTTCCCCCAATTTGAACTATAAAATGGTGATTTTCTTTTTTTTTTAAATAATATTTATTAAAGTTTCAAAAAATACATGAAAATACAGAATAAAGAAAAAAAGTATAAAGTTTTTAAGATACAACAAAAAAGTAAAAAAAATAAAGAGAAACATACAAAATAAAAAAGTTAAAAACACATTAATTTTCCATAGCCTATCTTCCTTACACTTATTTCCCCGAACTTCCTCATACCTCCCTTCTTTGTATTCCAGTTCAGTTTGTTAGATCAGCAAATCCTTACCATTAAACTTTTACCCAATTGTTAACCTTTTTTTTTTTTCATATCTCTTAAAGCATTACAGCTAAAAACCTCTTAGTTTCTATCCAACATCCTTCTAAAATTCCTTAATTTAAATAGTCTTTAAATTTCTTCCAGTCTTCTTTCACCGACTCTTCTCCCTGGTCTCAGATTCTGCCAGTCATTTCCGCCAATTCCATGTAGTCAATCACCTTCATCTGCCATTCTTCCAAAGTAGGTAGATCTTGTGTCTTCCAATACTTTGCAATGAGTATTCTTGCTGCTGTTGTGGCGTACATAAAAAAAGTTCTGTCCTTCTTTGGCACCAATTGGCCGACAATGCCCAAAAGGAAGGCCTCTGGTTTCTTCAGAAAGGTATATTTAAATACCTTTTTCAGTTCATTATATATCATTTTGCAGAAAGCCTTGATCTTTGGGCACGTCCACCAAAGGTGAAAGAATGTACCTTCAGTTTCTTTACATTTCCAACATTTATTGTCGGGCAAATGATAAATTTTTGCAAGCTTGACTGGGGTCATGTACCACCTGTATATCATTTTCACAATATTCTCTCTTAAGGCATTACATGCCGTAAACTTCATACCTGTGGTCCATAACTGTTCCCAGTCAGCAAACATAATATTATGTCCAACATCTTGTGCCCATTTAATCATAGCAGATTTAACCGTTTCATCCTGAGTATTCCATTTCAACAGCAAGTTATACATTCTTGACAAATTTTTAGTTTTGTTTCTAATTTTGATTTTTCCACCTGGATATAAAATGGTGATTTTCTTGAGTCAAAATGAGAGTACAGTGGTACTTCAGTTTTTGAACAGCTTAGTTCACGAACAACTTGGAACCTGAATGCTGCAAAACCGGAGGTAGGTATTTCAGTTTTCAACTGTTTTTCAGAAGCCGAAAGTGCTCCGTTTTGAGTCCCCCAGTGTTTCCTGCTTATTTGCGTCCCCCCATCGTAATTCAAGACTTCCATTTCCAATTGCAGTGTTCTAAGGTGATACGTGGAGCTTATATTTGGTGCTTTTGTTTTTGCTATTTATTTTGCGTTTTTTGTTTTGAGGCTTTTTCAGTTAATTTGTTTTTGCGACTGTGTGGATCCCAGTTTAGCTACTGATTGATTGATTGATTGTGTGACTGCAGAAATGGATAAAAGTCCCCCATCCAAACAATGACTATAATCAGTGCAAGTAAGAAAAAAATATTTTTTTATCACCTACAATACTGTTTTATTTATTTTATAGTACAGTGCATTGCTTATTGCTTTCATTTTATGGAAATTTTATTAGATAGTAAAATTCATGTTGAATTGCTGTTTTAGGGGTTGTTTTTAAAAGTCTGGAACAGATTAATCCGTTTTGCATTACTTTCTATGGGAAAGCGCGCCTTGGTTTTGGAACGCTTTGGTTTTGGAACAGACTTCCGGAATGGATTAAGTTTGAGAACCAAGGTACCACTGTACCCCTAAACATTTTTTTTATTAAAAAAAAAAAGCACTGGCCTTGTAACAGGAGAAAAATGCTACGTTGCTAACAAAGCCTCTTCGTAATAACCACAAGAGGGAGCTAAAAGTAAATGAAACACTTGTTACTGCCCTTTCAACATGCAGAGGAGTTAAAACAGCTTCTTATTTCTGTACGATGTATAGAAATAAGCCACTTGCTGAGGGCTGATCCAAACTTCCTCTTGTCCTGCTGCTCCCCCTGCCCCTCAGGGAAAACAGCACTGTAGTGCTCAGTAGGAGTGAAGGACAATCTAGGTTTTCGGACAAACTGGTTTTTCTGTGACTTGATATTTGCTCCGATTTAACACTAAAAAGCAGGTTTTCATTGGGAAAGGTGTGGGAATTAGACTCTAGTTCCCATTTGCAGAAGTCAGCCCAGGGTCGTCTAACCCTTTAATTAGTTCTTTTCCCCCCTCCTATAAAAACTATGCAAGGACATATAACTTTTTCTTAGGGTTCTTGCAATTGCAGATTAAATATACAATGCAGGTAGGAGATAGAGTTCTACAGCTCTTGCAATTAATAATAATAATTTTATTTTTTACACCTTGCCCATCTGACTGCCACTCTGGGCAGCTTCCAACATATATAAAAACATAATAAAACATGAAACATTAAAAGAAACCACTCCCCTATGCAGGTGTCTTCTGAAGATTGTATAGTTAGGTATCCCCTTGGCCTAGGGGGGGTCAGAGAACTCTATACCCTCCAACATTTCTCCGATGAAAATAGGGACAGCCCAAGGAAAAGTGGGACATTTTTAACCATGATCTCAACACGGGGGAATGGTTGTTGAAGTTTTTGGAGGTAAAGTTGTTACGTTGGACTGGAGGACGACTATTGTGGACATTTATCAATGATAATAATGGGAGAACCTCCTTTAGACTTGTTATGTGGAAGGGGAAATGAATGAACTGGAGGTACCTGGATCTGAAGACTGGGGAAACATCGCCTAGCAGAAGGAGAAACAGCTGGCTAAAACCTTGGAGTGAATATTTTGAAAAATATTTGTACCTATAACTGACAGACGGAAAATCGGATGCCCTTTTTATTTCTCTCTCTCTTTTGCTTTCTTTTCTTTTTCATTTCTTCTTATTTCCTTGCTTTCCTGAGTGTGTGTGTCCTCTACTCTGGGTTACTGAGGGGACTGTACACACAGGAAGGTGATGGATGGCTGGTGAAGGACCCGATATGAGACTCTGATTCTAAAAATCTGCTGCTTTGTGTTAAGTTGTGGGTGAACATATCAGACAACACAGCGATTCTTCAAACAGCTCTTGTTTATTCACAGGCCAGAACAGAACTGAACTGAAGGGTTCAGTCAGCCTGCTTATATAGAGCTCCAGTACAACGTAACTGTAACAATTTTCTAAAACTATCCAATCACTGAACGTCACTTTCGATCCCTGATTTGCATAACTATCTACAGTATCCCCCTGCTGGCCCAGGGTGAGAACTTCAGTACATAACACTTTGCCGGACATCTGTGAGAGAAGAAAAGGCTAAGGAGTAGAACCTACACAAATCTGGAGTGGAGTCCCTAAGACAGTTGGATGGTGCTTTGTACACCTCCTTCCAGCAACTCCTGCAGCCAAGCTGGTACCAGACATATTGCTCTGCTTTCCTTTGGACCAGGCTTGCCCCAAAGAAGTCACTTCGGTGTTGCTAACACAGTGATTTGACTTCACCCCTGGAGGCACACTCCATTGTCTCTAGAGACAGATAGATGCCAACAAGGCAATTGAAGGATGACTGAGGGCAGGCTGAGGTTGATGAAGCAGTGCTCTGTCTGCTCCAATGGACCAGCCTCCCGCCACCTCTAAGCCATACTCCATCTGGTACGCAGGATGAGACCCTACCTGCCCGCGGACTGTCTTGCCAGACTGGTGCATGCTCGTTATCTCCTGCTTGGACTACTGCAATGCACTCTACGTGGGGTTACCTTTGAAGGTGACCCAGAAACTACAACTAATCCAGAATGCGGCAGCTAGACTGGTGACTGGGAGCGGACGCCAAGACCACATAACACCAGTCTTGAAAGACCTACATTGGCTCCCAGCACATTTCTGAGCACAATTCAAATTGTTGGTGCTGACCTTTAAGGCCCTAAATGCCTTTGGTCCATTATACCTGAAGGAGCGTCTCCACCCCCATCGTTCTGCCCGGACACTGAGGTCCAGCTCCGAGGGCCTTCTGGCGGTTCCCTCCCTGCGAGAAGTGAGGTTACAGGGAACCAGGCAGAGGGCCTTCTCGGTAGTGGCACCCGCCCTGGGGAACACCCTCCCACCAGACGTCAAAGAGAACTTTTAGAAGACATCTGAAGGCAGCCCTCTTAAGGGAAGCTTTTAATGTTTAACAGACTACTGTATTTTAATACTTCGTTGGAAGCCGCCCAGAGTGGCTGGGGAAACCCAGCCAGATGGGCAGGGTATGTATAAATAAATAAATAAATAAATAAATAAATAAATAAATAAATACAGTGGTACCTCGGGTTAAGTATTTAATTCGTTACGGAGGTCCGTACTTAACCTGAAACTGTTCTTAACCTGAAGCACCACTTTAGCTAATGGGGCCTCCTGCTGCTGCCGCGCCACGGGAGCCCAATTTCTGTTCTTATCCTGAAGCAAAGTTCTTAACCTGAAGCACTATTTCTGGGTTAGCGGAGTCTGTAACCTGAAGTGTATGTAACCTGAGGTACTACTGTATTATACTTTGGCTTACTGTGATGTGTGAACCAGGCCAGAGACTTTCACCCAGTTGAGAACTTCACAGTTGAGGAATGGGTCCTAGTGTTGGACCTGAATCTACGCTTGTCCAGTCAGGCTCTCTAACCACTGCAACACCCTGCCTCTCAGATGGAAGTGACGGCTGCATTCAGCTTGGTTAACCACAAATCACGGAGTCTTGCCGGGCCATCGTGCTGCCCAAAGCCATTCCAGTTAAGCAATACGTGACTAATGTGATGTTAAAAGCTTGCTGAGAAAGGAGACAGCAGCTTGTCAAAAATGTGTGGAGAATTTTAAAAACTCAGGAACAATAACACGATGCACAAACAACAACAACAAAAAAAACCCCCAAACAAAAACCAAGACTCTCTTGCGAAATTTGCAGTGGCCTTTTCAGGCATTAATGAATCTGTTGAAGGAACATTGTCAGGGCAGGAAGACATTTGGATTCCAAACTGTCAGCAAATACAGCAAAGCGATGATTGGGGTTAAGGCTTGCGCTGCTAATAATTGCAGTGGGTTCTAAAAAAAATAAAAATAACAGTAATGGCATAAAACAGCGTAAGAAGAAGACAGAAGAAAAAGAAACACGCCACCTCCCCCTTACTCAAAACAGGCTTCATGTAAGCTCTCCCCCTCCTCCTCACCATTTCTGCCTTTTCTGGTTGTGAGTTGGCTTCTGAAAAATTCTGGAGCTGTAGTTAAGGGATAAGTGGATTTGTATCACACTGAAACATTCCCACACTGTGTTTCTGTGGGCGTTACAAATTGCTAAGCAGATTTCAAGTGTTCTTTTGAGTTGTGAGCTGCAGATTTTCTGCACATACTGATTATTCCCTCTTCTTCTTCTTCTTCTTCTTCTTCTTCTTCTTTCCCCAAAGCACTGTGGGCATGATCCTACAATTGTTGTCCCTATTAAAAAAAAAAAAAATTAGGACTAGGAGAATTCCTCCCCCCCCCCCGTACCTTTTGGATAAGGGTTGTAGGATTAGCCTCAATTAGCTGAGTTATAGGATATAATTTGATGAATCTACTCTGTGCCACCGCCTCTCGCTTGCATAAGGATCAGGCAACAGGGCACAAAATCAGACAATAGAGTCTTCCATTCACACAGCCCACACAGCATGCGCACAATGCAAGCCCATGAACGCCGTGCGAAATGGTGCATTTAAGCACAATAGTGATGTGTAGTTTAAGTGGAGATGGCAGCACTAGTTCTGCTATAGCACCTGTTTACACTGCCATGAAAGCTTTGCCAAGCTGATTATAGCATAGAGACCGACCCTTTCGGGACTTCAGAATTAGCTTCTCTGCTGACACCCACTCGGTGCTGTTGGGGTCCCATGTTCCACCGAGAAGGAGCGGAGCTCAGAGCAAAAGATGTGGGCTTGCTGTCTTTGTGGGATCCAATTTGAAAGGAGGCAGGGATCCGGCGTCGTTGAGTTAGCCGTACCATAGAGTTAATTTCCCCCTCCTCACTTTATAATGGAGCAAGGATGACTCACAACCATGTAGGCCTGCTTTGAAGCGAGCTCTGGACCGATGCAACTCATTTTATGCAATTTTACTCAGAAGTAAACCCAACGGAGTTTAGCAGAACCAAGGAAGCGTGCACAGGGCTTCAGCAAGAAGCAGGGTGGCCCACTTGCACATTGCAAAAAAAGAAAGAAAGAGGACATGGAAGAGCTTTTAAAGGGATGTTTGGACTGACACTTTGCCCGAGCAGCAGTGGTCTTCCTGGCTTTTGTCTGTTTCCAGGGCCAGCCCAACCATTAGACCAAGTGAGGCAACTCCCTTAGGCAAGAGATGCTGAGGGGAAGGTGGCCACAAGGTGTTGGAAGGCAGGGCTGTATGTGCCACACTGAGCTAGCCAGCTGCCATCACTTCTGTATGCAGAACGGGGAGGATGCAGCCTTGTTTTTTACCTAGGGCAGAAAAATACATTGTCCTGCTCCTGCACACGTGTCAAAGGAGTATGCCAGTCAGTAATCACACAGTTCAAAGGTGGCCCTCTCCGCAGATTTGGCTGAGTGTCAAGCCTAATGAGCAGAGCAGCTCCTTCCCATGAAAACCAGCTTACTCCATGAAAATCAGTTGCCGAGACTGAAAGTCCCCCACCTCCTCACAGCCATCTATGTCCCCTCTTCTCCAGGGTTTTCCCAAGCAATTGGAGACTGCGCCTGCTGCTGCTCTGCTCTTTTCATGCCTCTTCTGGTTCTGGGAGACCAGAGGGGATGGGAGCTTGTTGCAGCAGGAGGGGGAGATACTTGTGACCCTTCCCCAGCCCAACTCATCTCTCTCTGCCTCTTCGCCTCCCTCCTCCCACTCTACTGCTTCAGCTTCTGTCTCTGATTCTGGACTTCTCTCTGCCTCAGACTCTACCAGCTCACTGAGTCCTGTTACCTCTTCATCTTCCAATGCCTCCTTCTCTCAGTCTTCTTCCTCTGACCACTCATCACTATCCCACCACTACCCCTTGGGCTTTGAGCCTTCTCCCCTTGGTGGTTCCCCACTTGGTTCTTCCCACCGTTCCTCTGTGTCCAACCAGTCTGTGACAACACGTTTCTGTGCCCCACCCTCTTTTCTGACCCCCCCCCCAGCTCAGTCCTTATACTGTTGAGAGTTACCGTTTGAAAAACGTTAGTAGGACCCCTTGCCAATTTGACTAGCAAGACTGCATGTCCTTCTCTTCTCTTTCTGTACACTCCCCTCCAAAGGAATGGCTAAAGTTTACCATGTTACTACTTTACCTTATCTGGGCCAATGTTAAAAGAGCTGGCAAACTGAAATAACATGGGCAAAATGTGGCCTTACAGCTCAATTCAAGTGCTAGGAGCCATATGATATAATGTCACAGAATTGAAAAGCAGCATTGCTTGTAATCCCAAACCAGGGTGATGCCGTGTAGTGGTTAAAGCAGGAGTAGCCATTGTGGTTGCTGTTGGACCACAATTCCCATCATACCTGACCATTGACTAGGCTCGCTGGGGCTGATGGGAGCTATAGTTCAGCAACATCTGAAGGGTACCACACTAGCTACTTCTGGGTTAGAGGGTCAGAGTAAGATTCGGGTGCTGTAGGCTCATAGCCTCACTGAGCATCGATATTCACCGAGTGACCTTGGGCCAGTCACAATCCCATTGTCTAACCTATTTTACAGGGTTGTTTTTGTTATGATATTCTGTTCCACCTTAACAGATGTGTCGAGTTGTTGTATGTCACATGTCTGTTTACATTCCAGCACAACTTGCTGGGAACTTCCGTTTGGTGTATAGCTTTTGCTTATGCTGTTTGCTTGGACACGAAGGGGAGAAGACATGTTTTTCCCTTTGTCCTGATGCTGAATAAAATGCCTGTAAATACGCTTTACACAGCCTCTATCTGCCCTTCTGTTGCGAAGAGTTATTTACTCTGCTGATTAGAGCGTGCTCCAGTTTCTGAAGGCTTCTGAAGCTCTGGATCACTGTTTCATGCTGAGCCAAGGACCAGAGATCACCCGGCTACCGGCTGGTAGGCTGGAGCCAGCTGGGGCTTGCTAATTGCCCCCGATTCCTTGGAAGCATCCCAACAGTTTTACGGGGTAAAAAGTGGGAGGCAGAAGGCCTTGTATGCCTTGAACCTAGGAACAGTCTACTGACTCAGGCCCATAGCTGTCAACCGTCCCTTCTTTGGCAGGCAACTCCCTTATCCCAGCGCCGTTTCCCACTGCTGTCCCGGATTGAATATGTCCCTTAAATTTCCCGGGTTTCAAAGGAAGCAGCTCCTCTCCCTCCCTCCCTGCCGGAGGAGGGAGGCTCCAATTGTGTTGCTTGGCTGCGTTGCTCACCCAATAAGGAGTCTAAGAATGACTGGGGGGTTGGAGCTTGCATGCCTTGTGCCCGGCCACGTTGCCTGGGGACTCACCTTTGCTCAGCGCTTCCCAGCGGAGAGGTGACAGTGGTTTTCCTTGCTGCATCCCCTTTGCCAGGTTGCTGCGCTGTGGGAACCACCGCTTGAGGCTTCGTTTGGCTGCTGGCTGGGCTTTCTGCCTTTGGCTCGGAGGGGCTCAGAAGTTGAACATACCTGTGCTTAGAATCGGATGGATATGACATCGACGGCCTACTCACCCTTGCCGGGGAAAAGGTCTGTCTGGAGCGGGGGCACATGGTGGGGGAAGAAGAAAGGAGCTGGTTGAGTACAATGGCGGGCGGTGATCTCGTGGGAGGGGGGGCTTTTGGATTTGTTTTGGAGGCTCCTTTGATTGACTGTTATGGGGGAAAGGAAAGGAGCTGGTTGACTAAAATCCCTTATTTTGGCTGCTGATCCCTTATTTTTGAGGCTGCTGGTCCCTTATTGTCAAATCTGTAAGTTGACAGCTATGATCAGGCCAAGGGCAGTTCATCTAGTCCAGCATCCTGTTCATGCAGTGGCCAACCTGTGGGAAACTTGCAAGCAGGACCTGAGGGCAACAGCACTCTCCCCTCTTTCCAGCGGTTTCCGGCGACTGGTATTCAGAAATCATTTCCTGCCTCCAACTATGAAGGCAGAGCGTAGGCATCATGGCAAGTACTTATTGATAGCCTTCTCCTCCACAAATCTGCCCAATCCTCTTTTAAAGCCATCAAAGTTAAACAGGAGGATAATAAACAGTAATAAATGTTTTCAGGTCCCAAGTGCTAAAAGGCTGGGGGTGTGGGGGTGTGGAGATAATGGTACAATCTGAGAAGAAAGAAACTGGCGTTCTATTGAACATGTTTGTACAATACACACACACACATATCCCTCTCTGTCAAAGGGCATTTTGGGATTAAAGGCTGAAATGGATGCCAAGCCGCCCTTGAATTAATCTGTGGGTCCAGGAGACACAGCTTTTAAAAAGAAGAAGATTTTGGCTCGGTGTAGAAACAGTGACTGATCCCTTTCACGATAATCGCTTGCCATCACTTATATAGAATGTTGGATTACTTTGATTGTTTTTAGCCGCCCTGAGCCCGGCTAGGGAGGGCGGGATATAAATAAAAGTTATTATTATTATTATTATTATTATTATTATTATTATATCTCACGCTGAGAACAATGACCATTGGAAGCGAGGTGAAGGCCTGCGGAAGAAACAGTATCTTCAGTTAAATGTTTGTTCTGTGGCTGACATGTAACACCGGGATGAAGGAGCTGAATTCTCGTTCCGTTACTAAGGAGCCGTCGCACAGTATTGAATGGGGAAGGTGATCCAATCACGGAACGAGAGAGAGAATGAGAGAGAGAGAGATGATCACAGCAGGGGTAAGGAAGCTCATTCCTCTCCTCTCCTGCACACACCAATTTGAAAATGGTTTGACATAAAGAGATGGTTTCTTTCTCCTCTGAGGTGCTATTGCAAGCCCGATACCGACAATAAATCCTACATGTCAAAAACAACAACAACATCTCATTGAGAAAACCACAGGTAGCCATGATGGACCCATAGTAAGGTGAGGGGTGGGGGCACAATCCAAAGCTAACTGTAGGCTAATATTAATATGTGACAATGAAGTTAGTTTGAATCAGTTAAAACTTTATGACTTGGATCACACACATGGCAGCAAGACAGGGACGCACCAGATTTAGGGTGGTATAGGCAGTCGTCCCCCTGGCCGGGCGTCGAGCTGAGGGGGCACAAAACGACAACAAGCTATATTTATGCAGGTACCTATTCAAAGTACCAAAGGTGTTATGTATTGAAGTTCTCACCCTGGCCACCAGGGGTATTGTGTATATAGTTTTCACTCAGGTCCACGTACGTTAATTTAGGTGGGAAACCCTGGGTTCTTGTTGTTACAATGCTGACAGCTGGCTGCCTATAAAAGCAGGCCGGCTGAGCTGATCAGTTCAGTTCAGTTCAGTTCCAGCTTACTTATAAAGAACTACTTGGAGAAATCTCTGTGTCGTCTGCTATGTCCACCCACTACTTAACAAAAAGGAATATTGCGAAGATAAGAAATATTTGGGGGGGGGGGAGACCAAATTTTGCCCTCACTCACAATGCCATATTAGCAAAATCCACCCCTGGCTAGGAGTTACCAGTCTAATGACTTCATTGGTGCCCCCAGGAAGCGGCCCCCGACTCTGAGCTTCTTCTTTCTTATAAAGTAAGTCTCTGCCCCCTCCCAAAATAAAATCATGAAGCAAAATATGCATGTACCCTTCTAAGCGATTGCTGTGAAATGAGTTACCTGGCTGCTCATGTCTGTCAGTGTTATCAGTCAAGATGGAGATGCTATCAGGCAAGTTGTTTAGACACAAAGCAATAGGAATCCCTAGGGTCCTAAATTGGTGCTATTCCTCCCTCCCCTTTAACACCCTTTCCCCGCTTCTGTCTTATTTTCTAGGCATAAATTCAGCAGGCTAAGCCTTTTCTTGTATGGAAATATGATTATAGAAACCCGCTTGTGGAATGCTGTCCCCAGAAAGGCTCGCCTGGTGCCTTCATTACATGTCTTTAGGCGCCAGGCAAAAACATTTCTCTTCTCCCAGGCCTTTGGCTAATTAAATAATCTATGATCTTTTAAACTGTGGGTGGGGGTTATTGTTTTTTGGTTGGCATTATGCACCTTTGTGTTTTTATATTTGTAAACCGCCCTGTTATCCTTGGGTAAAGGGTGGTATAGAAATTTAATAAATCTTACTAATAATATGGGGGGAAAGCTTCGCCGTGACTGAACTCTCTCTAGTCTGCTATGCCTTGATCCCCATGGCAGCCATTTTGTGTTATGCCAACGCCCCATGGCAGCCATTTTGTGTGATATGCCACAGCAGAGCTTTTTCACGTTGACGACACACTTTTTAGACATGCATCCTTTCGCAACACAGTAATTCAGATTTACTAGCAAACCAGAGGTTAAACTAACTCCTTTCCAGCCCTGGGAGGAGCACAGGGAGTGCTTGCGCGACACACCTACACACTGCAACTGACACACTAATGTGTTGCAGCACACAGTTTAGAAAGCTCTGTGCTGCAACCCCATGGCAGCCATTTTGTGTTGGGCACCCACAGCACTGTTTCAAAATTCAAAATGGTTGCCAGCCCCTGCAGTGAGCCAAACTATAGCTTTCAGGGATGACCAGGCTCCAGGAGAGTCACTTTGCTTCTCCCTGGTCCATTTTATTGCTACACTGCACTGAGCTAAGCCAACATTTGACTTGGCATGTTATTAGAACCTGGGTTCCTGGTTAAGCCCTTTCCTCATGAACTATGAGCTGTAGCTGGGGGGGAGGGAGGGGGTTGAAATTCAATACAGTCCACATTTATAGGCAAATCTGCCTAATTTGCCTTTTCCGAAACAATGCAAAGTAAAATGCAGCCATCCCTCGAAATTCACACTTTTCTGAATTGTGCAACGCAGTTCTCCCTCCAACTAATGTGCACAAAAACGTACATATTAGTGAAAACAGCATATACAAAGGCATCATATATGGGGAAACTCCTTTGCAAAGAAATCTTTGCTTTGCAAAGAACGTGTATTAGGCAAGATTCTATCCAAAGACGTGTATTTTGGAAGCAATTTGCACTGAGCTGCTGCTGAATTTTCATGAGGACTTGCTTCTTAAAATAAATATGCAAATTGAGGTGGAAATGTGGAGGACTGAACTTATGGTGGGGGAAAACGAGAAACTGAAATTGACAGATTTGCCCATTCTTAGCTGTAATTTTCTTCTTGGCTACAGCTTATGGCATGGGTAGGCAAACTAAGGCCCGGGGGCCGGATCCAGCCCAATCGCTTTCTAAATCCGGCTCGCAGACGGTCTGGGAATCAGCGTGTTTTTACACGAGTAGAATGTGTCCTTTTATTTAAAATGCATCTCTGGGTTATTTGTGGGGCATAGGAATTTGTTCATTTCCCCCAAAAAATATAGCCCGGCCCTCCACAAGGTCTGAGGGACAGTGGACCGGCCCCCTGCTGAAAAAGTTTGCTGACCCCTGGCTTATGGTTAATGATCTGGCTGGCATCCATCTATCTCAAGAGACAATGGAGGAGTGCACCTTTGGGGGATGAAGTCAAACCGTTGGAAGATTACACTGGCTGTAGAGACTGATGTGGGAGAGACATGTTTTGTTGCAGCTTGGGCAGGCAGATGAAGGCGTCTGGTTGTATTGCTGCAGGTGCAACATGGTGTTTCTTCTCTCTGGGCTCCTCCCAGTGCTCATTCCTCCTTTGGTCACTGCTGTGGATACACAACCTGTCTGTCTCCAGGCCCTGTGGTCATCTGCAAGGGATTGCTACCTAGCAGGGTTGAGGTTGCCAGCCTTCATGTTGGCAAGGGATATCTTTGTGACACAGAGTTGGTCTGCCAGCGGGCCTGGTGCCTGAAGCCAGCTCCCCACAGAGCACATCCTTGGGATCCTGCCATCTTCATGCTGTGGATATGACCAAGCCAGCTTAGATGTCGCTGAGACAGGAATGCGAACATGCTGGGAATGTTGGGCTTGGGACAGCTTTTGGTTAGTGAGGAGAGTGCTTAATTACAAGTCCTGGTTCCGATGATATGGGCAACACAGCAGTAAAAAAGATGAGGAGCACTGCACGGTTGCCCAGTCACAGTGAACTACGGTTTGGCCTACCGTGTTGCATGAACCAAGCCTACCACAGCCTGAAAGTTAAGCAAAAGGAAAACTAGCCAGGGTAGAGGAGGAAGGGATATGCCTGGGCTAGAAGAGAGAAAAAGCTGTGCTCTGCACAGAACCAGATTTAGGTTTGAGGAGGCCCTAAGCTACTGAAGGTAATGGGGCCCTTTGTACGCCCAGCTGTCCTTCGTCAACAACAAATTGCCGCTGTTTTTTGTGTTGAATATATGCTATATGGTCATTTATGGACCTAATAGGTACCTAAAGCCATTTGCACATAACAAAATATGTATTTTATCTAAGTAATTGATATAGAAATGAGAAAACCAGTGATATTTTAGGGAGCAGGCTAGCAGGTGGGGCCCATTACTTACCTCATAGGAGCTTACAAAACACAAAACACTGTTGCCGTACATAGGTTTTATTTTATTTGTTTTTTTATCTTATATTTTGTAAATGTACATCCAGTTGTCTTCCCCTTTGATTTTTTGGGTGCCCCCCAAGAGAGTGGGGCCCTAAGCTATAGCTTGTTTAGCTTATACATAAATCCGGCACTGGCCCTACAGTCCGCAAGTATTAAGAGAAATGGCAGTGGTGTCACACTAAAAAATATTGCTCCTATGCTGACACTTTTTTTCTGGAATTGTCATTCTTTATTTTCACAATTTTTACAGATATTTCAAGAGATGTGATCATCAGTTCTTGTTGCAGTTCAGTGTGTTCTCCTGTTACTTTCTCTTGAGATCTCAAGTTTTTGTTTTGCCGTAGGATAGAATTACAGCGCCACCCTGTCCACAGTGTATCCTGTCCTTCAAAATATTATTAAGTCTGTTCAGGACTCTGGTGCCTTTAATTAAGTTTCCTGTTTGCAGATCCCACCTGTTTTATTGCTTCCTGTTGAACTTGGCTGAGGAACTCGGTGATTTTGAATAAACTCTTAATAACCCCTTGGATCGCTTCTCTTAATTGTCCCAGTTGTAGTTTCTGTTCCCTGGTGAGGGGCAAGGAGGTAGACTTTTGTTATTGGTTTCCTATGCAGATTTAAGATAGCCATGTTGCTCTTGCTATAAAAGTGAAAAGTAAAATAAAACCTAAAGCTTTTCCTCTTGCAGAAACTGGTGCTGAGGCAATTAAGGGAGGCTATTCAAGGAATAGTTCAGAGGGCATATTCCTCATTAATCACCCCAGCCATGTTCAACAAGAAGTAATAAAATGGACAGGAGATGTACACAGGAACCTTTTAACGAACACTGGAAAGGAACTTTGTGGAATGAGACTTAAAGAGCAATCCTCACCTCTCCTTGAAGGTTGGGTGAAAGAGGTTAGGTTGGAGTGAAAGCCCCCCTCTGATGGTGGAAAAGAGTTTTGCTAGGTGGTGCAGCAAATCTATTCTAGAGGCCCTTGGAATACCCACTGAAAACTCTGTAGTCACAGATCTATCGTTTCCAGTGTTTCTGCTCGAGGTGGAGGAGAAAAATCTGATATTTTGGAGCAGCCTTGGGGCCACCAGATTCAAAAACCCCTTGTTTCCCTGATGCCAGTGAGAGGGGGGAAAGAGAAAAATAAATGAAAAAATAGCACAGTGGGGAAACAAGCAACACCACCCACACCCACACCACCCACACTTTCAGGGACTGGGGTGTGCACTGGGGGGGGGGGACTAGAGTCTGACTCAGGAGAGGGGGGCAGTAGTCTGTGGGGAACTGTACCAGCCAGGAAGCAAGAGTTGGAGGCAGGGGGAGGTTCAGAGCTGGAGGGTGGAGCACAGGATGGGTTGGAAGAAGAGGAAGAAGAGGTAGGCCAAGCAAGCGAAGGGCCAGGTGCTCCCCCAACCTCTCCTGCACCACTGTCTCCCAGAACCAGGAGCGAACTGAAAAGGGAAGAGCAGAGGAAGCTTCCACGCAGGGACAATCTCTGGCTGCATGCGCACAGCCCATTATGGGAAGGTACATAAACTAGTGGAGGGGGAGTGGTCCCCAGTAGCTGCAAATGCTCCATAGAGTAGGGTTACCAGACTGTCCTGGGGACGGTCCCCGGATTTGCAAATCTGTCCCCAGGAAATCTGGCAGCAGCAGTCTCAGCAGCCCGGAACCAGCCTGGTAGTGCCGTTGGCTTTGGCTGGCTTCAAGAGCTGCTCGCTGCCGCCGCCACTGCCGAAGGGGAACCAGGGACATCCGGCGGTACAGATCTCCTGCTCCCTTCCCCCTTTGTTTTGACAGATCGGAGGAGGCTCAGGAGTCGCAGGTGGGCGGCCGTTGCCCAGGAGGGGCGCAAGGCGCGCGGTTTCTCTGCCGAGTAAGGTGCAAAGCCCTTATTTTGCACCCTGTGAAACATAAATGCGCAGAATTTTCAAAAAACTGGGCAATGGCCACCCTACGACTCCCGAGCCTCCCCCATCAGTCAAAACAAAAGGGGAAGGGGGAAGGAGATGGGGGAGGCTCGGGAGTCGTGGGCTGGTGGCCATTGCCCAGTTTTTTAAAAACTCTGCACATTTATCTTTCACAGGGTGCAAAAGAAGGGCTTTGCACCTTTATACAATATGCATGTGTGCTTGGGCCCAGGGTCTTTTGCCTCACCATCCCCACTACTGACTCCTGTTGCTACTCAGCTTCAAAAAAAAAAAAAAAAAAAAGGGCCCCGGATTCATTGAAAAACATCTGGTAACCATACCATGGGACGTGGGTGGCGCTGTGGGTTAAACCACAGAGCCTAGGACTTGCTGATCAGAAGGTCAGTGGTTTGAATCCCCGCGACGGGGTGAGCTCCCGTTGCTCAGTCCCTGCTCCTGCCAACCTAGCAGTTCAAAAGCATGTCAAAGTGCAAGTAGATAAATAGGTACTGCTCTGGCAGGAAGGTAAACGGCGTTTCCGTGCACTGCTCTGGTTTGCCAGAAGCGGCTTAGTCATGCTGGGTACATGACCTGGAAGCTGTACTCCGGCTCCCTTGACCAATAAAGCGAGATGAGCACCGCAACCCCAGAGTCGGTCATGACTGGACCTAATGGTCAGGGGTCCCTTTACCTTTACCTTTAACCATACCATAGAGCAGTGACCAGGGAATAGCTGCCTAGATGCGAGATTGGTGTGTGTAGGTCTTCAGAGCTGTAGAAGCGACTTTAAATGTCAGCTTTGACAATAAAGAGCTAACTCTCTGTCCTGTGCATTTCTTGGTGGGGAAGTGCCCTTGGCACTGGCTGGGGCAAGCTATCACAGCTTTGAAGGTGATGTTGGCTCTGCGGTGGATCTCACATACGCATTTAGGATCGTTCTGTCCATAGCGGGAAAACCTTATAGAAGGATCTCAACCACGGGGAACGGCTGTGAGGAACCTCCATTATAATCCCACCTCCAACTAATTATGGAGAAGCAATGCCTAACTGGCCCTACAGAGGTCTAGCATGTGGGCCGCCATCATTAGATCAGGGTGTGCAGAAAGAAAGAAAGAAAGAAAGAAAGAAAGAAAGAAAGAAAGGCAGAATAAATCCCTCTGGTTGCACCAAAGATATGACAGCAGAGATGCGTGGCTGTTCTCTGCATGAAAATGTACAAGCCAGCAGTGATTCAGCTCTAGCATGGATAGGAGCGCACAGGTCCCTGGCAGTGAGGTAGTTCCTATCTAAATGCCTTTATTGGAACAAACTTAAAGGTCACCCAAAGAGAAGCAACATTTTGAGTTCATTAATTAAAAGTTTTAATCTGGCTGTGTTTTAAGCATGTAGAGAAGCGGGGCAAAGAATGCTGGTGGAAAAGATGGGGAAGGAAGGAAGTTCTAGCTTGCAGTTTTGTAAGGCTGTGCACCTGCAACATTTTATTTTAGAATCAATGGACTTTGAGAACTTGTTTTTCCTCCTACATAGCCCACATATAGCCTAGGTCTATGGCAAGCTTTTTTTTTTTTTTTGCCCCTGGAAAGTGCTTCTTGAGAAACTAGTTCATTCCAAAAATAAAAGCTCATCGCAGAAGGATCCTGCATGACTGCAGTGTGTTCATCTGAGAACAAATGTAGGTGGTCCCAGCTATGTGTGTGTTTATCCACACCTGAACACCCTGCAAACTTCCTGGAAAAACTGGGACATCCCATTTTTTCTCCCTCCTGTGAGATCATGGCGGCTATTTTGGTCGCCGTGATCTTGCGCGATTTTGCGCTGCAGTCTCACCCCGAGAAAAGTGCCTTCGGGGCTCCATGATATTGTGCAGGCCACATGACTCGTGTGGGACCACAGACAGGAAGACACACGTCCTAATTTTGAGACTGAATGTGTTGGAGGGTATGCCTCTGCCTAATGACAGTGTGGGTGGGCGCACACCAAGCTCACAATCGCCACTTCCATCTTCATTCACCTGGGCCATGTGCAGAGAAGGAAATGAAACAGATAATCTAACCAAAGGGAGGGTTTGCAAATGCGTAACAAGTAACCACACCCATTCTTTTGGACGTCAGGATCTTCTTCTTCTTGTTTAGTCGTGTCCGACACTTTGTGACCCCATGGACCAGAGCATGCCAGGCACTCCCGTCTTCCACTGCCTCCCACAGTTTGGTCAGACTCATGTTGGTGTTGGGATACTGCCATAAAGACGGGGGCATCAGGCAGGCCCCCAGCTGGCTCCAGCCACCGGCCGGCAGCCGGTCTCCCTTGGAACAGCATCAATCAGCGACACGAGCCTCAGATACGTTTAGAGACCAGTGCACGCTCTATCAGCAGAAGAGGCGGACAGAGAAATGTGTAAGCATAATGTACAGCATTTTATTCAGCATAGTTCAGGAACAGAGGAAAACATGTCTGCTTCCCTTCGTCTCCAGCAAAACAGCAGTAAGCAAAAGCAATATATAAACGGAAGTTCCCAGCAAATCTGTGCTGGAAGTAAACAGGCATGTGACACACAAAAGTCATGCCTGTACCCTTTTAAGGTGGAAAGGAACTTTATCTTAACATCTGGTAGCTTCGAGAACACTGTCCAACAGAAAGTAGCATGCTGAGGATGAGCACGAGTGATTCTGAATTGAGAAAAACGATATTTTTGCGCTACAAATGGTTTCATGTGCACACAGCCTAAGTCTTAAAACGGATTGGTGGATTTTAAAAAGACATATTCTGTTCACCATTGCGTTCTACTGCTTCTGTTCTTTTACATGTTTATTCTTTGCATTGTTGGCCCTTAATGGTGATCACGCACTGCAGCTGCAATCCCTATGCACATTGTCTTGGTGGGAGTAACCTCAACTGAAATTGAAGGAATGGGTTTCCCAAACCCAAAACTGACTGTGCAGGCAGTTTGAAACTGCACCAAAATCCCTATTTTTCCTTAGCTAAAATTCATTAACTTGAGCTCTGAGTCAATGTATAAACAAAAACCTGGCTGTGCTCAGAGCCCTCTCCTTTATCAGTTTGTGACGGCAGGGATGACCCTGACTGCACCAGTAGAACAGAGAAGCCACATCTGTAGCTTATCTTATGTGCTGACCACAAAAGACGCAGACCTAAGTCCGGAACAACGCCAAAGCGTGTTCTCAGGGATGACGACCTCTTCCCCCAAGATAAGAGTAGGAAGAGAAAGATCCTTTTATGGTCAGAAGTACAGGAAGGAATTCCCTTTTATGGTTAAGAATACCAGAGCAAGAACATATGGGATGTCAACCTGCGTACATAGGCTGACGTGGTTGGATTTATATGGGAAGGAGGGGGAGGGTGCCTGGAGGATATATATATTGCATGAAACTTCTCATTTCTTTGGACTTGCTGTGGACTTGATCACACAAGTGCCTTCTGCTATCCGGAGAGCAGAATAAACTCTTTCTTTGAATCAACCTCGGTGTCATTTGACTTCCTTCCTCCTGTCCCGGAGCAACGCAGACCCAATCGGTGAACTCCAATAAGGTTACAAAGTCAGTGAGATTTACTTAGCTTCTGCTATGTATTAATTGAACCTTAGGACTTAAGCAGAAGAAGCTGGGTTGTTTTTTAATGATTCCAAAGTCTGTGCCGAGTGCACTTTTGTAATTGTGCGGCATGAATGACACCCAATCTACACTGTCCTTGGTGTAGCCTATAACATCACCGAATCTTGCCAGTGAAGGGTGCAGGAGCAAAGCTGGGTCAAACGTGCTTCTGAATACATGTGAATAGGATGGGGTAGGGGAATATAAACCATTCTCCCACAAGCTTAACATAATGTCCCCTATCCCTATTCAACGGCATTCAACACTGTAAATATTCTCCTATTCAATAGTGCAAACAGGAACGGCTTGCCCATTTAACTGGCAAAGTGTACCTATTTAATTGGTACAACATATTTTCCGTGACCGTGTGTGTCATCCGGCCCTCTGCCAAATTTCAACGGAACAGGGAACTCTTGGGTGACTTGCAAACAAGTGAATTTTGAAGTGCCAATAGTGTTTCCTGCAAAAGTTAATTTTTTTAGTAGTTAAGAGTGTCAGACTAGGACCTGGAAAAACAGGGTTCGAATCTCTACTTAGCTATGAAGCTCTCTGGGTGATCTTGGGCTGTTTGCAGTCTGTCAGCCTAAACTACCTCACAGGGTTGTTGTGTTCTATTCAAAGGATTACCCTTAGACAACTTAAAAGCAGAGGCCTGATAGAGCAAAAGTTATATCCCATCAGGGCGCTGTGCTGAGTGCAGATTATTAAACCATACCACCTTACCCCGGCAGTCTGCTTAGTTTAATTTTTTCTCTTGTTGCTGCCGCAGTCAAAAATCAGTGGGCGCCAGGGCTCAGTCTTTCCAATGGTGGCGAGGTGTGTATTGTGTTGTGTTGGCATCCAACTGCCTTGGGAGACGATGGAAGAATGTGCCTTTGTGGGTGAAGTCAAACCGTTGGAAGAGGTAAAGCCTGCTGTGGCTGCAGAGGCCGATACAGGAGAGACATGTTTTGTAGCAGCTGGGGCAGATGAAGGTGTCTGGTTTCTCTGGGGCAGATGCGCCATGGCGCTTCCTCTCTCTGTGCTCCGTTTATTTATTTTCCATCACGTTTATTCTCCCATGTATTTCCATTTAAATTACAGTATTTCTTTCTAAATCTGCATCTACACATATAAATTAGTATATGCACATTTTATGCGGACCTGTAGCCTCTCTATTAGCGATGGGTAGGCATCATTCTTGGCTGGCAAGGTGCTAATACTAATTAAGCTGTTCTGCTCTTTAGCAAACACAGCTCTGATGACCCCATCACTCTGTCTCTTCCTCCCTGGTGCGAAGTGACACATGCTTCCAGGGGTATTCCAAGGTTAATTCAAGGAGCAAAGGGAATTAATAATACGTTTTAGTGATTCACCTGAGCCACGGTGGAAACAGGCATAGAGAAATCTCTCCCGCTTTCGGCAAGCTTTGATCTGCTTTGGGGAGCTGAAGGCAAGCATCCCTTCTGCAGCCTGTTAAAAAGTGCCGGAGGTAGTATCCAGGCAACATCCTGCTCCGGAGCTCAGAGAAAAAGAAAGCCATCAAGAAATATCTGCTAACTGACAGAGAGTTCAGATGTGTCCCTTTGCCTGGATTGGCCTCTTTCAAGTCCCAGTTCAAGGGAGCAGTGGGTGTGGAAGACTTCAACTGCTGGCACTTCCAGACCCTTGCTATTTTGGAGCAGGATTCAATCACATGCCAGCAAATTCACAATTAAAGCTGACGTGGAGCTTGTGCACATTTATTGTGCGTAATAATTGAGGCTGTAAAGAAGGTGATGGTAGCTGTTGGGTCTCAAACCTTTGGTGAGTTAAGGACTTCCCCTGCATGCGAAGACAGGCTTGGGTGGAATGAGCAGACGGGACTGTTATAAGAATAGAAACTGCTCCTTTTCCCTTATGAGGTACCCAAGAGCCTGTATAGAGTCCTTTCTTAGGTTGTCTATCAGTAGGAGAAAATAACAGTGGCCAGCCAGAGAATATTGAGAAGCAAAGCAGTTAGTAAGCTTGATCTTTATTGACTGTTGCAACGGGGTGCTCCCCCACACTCAGGAGAGAGGAGGAGGACTCAGAACAAAGGTGTGCCCGCCCTTATACAGTGGTACCTCGGGTTAAGTACTTAATTCATTCCGGAGGTCCGTTCTTAACCTGAAACTTCTTAACTTGAAGCACTACTTTAGCTAATGGGGCCTCCCACTGCCGCCGCGCTGCCGCCACGTTATTTCTGTTCGCATCCTGAAGCAAAGTTCTTAACCTGAGGTACTATTTCTGGGTTAGCGGAGTCTGTAACCTGAAGCATATGTAACCCGAGGTACCACTGTATAGACTTTGGAATTGCCCGCCCTCAAACTCCAGACCACCCACAGAAACATCATGCCTACATCACAGAAAAGGCGGTCAACAACAGAAATCTGAGTGCGTTGTTTATCTCCTGTCTGGCAAGTTACCTGATTGCATTATCTGGGTTTTGGCCATTCTTTTGTTATAACTACTTAATTCCTGAATCTAGGTCACAGGTCACAGGCTCACCCTGTTCATATCTTGAATGTGTCCTTAAGACAAGATTTGTGAGGACAGGATTTGTGAGGAAAGAGACAACGGGGTGGTTTCTCACTTTGACCTTGCAGAGAAATATTTGAGGTCAATTGTTCAGGACCTTGTCTATGGGGTTTCAAACATGTGGTTTATATATACAGTTATGAACATTTTTAAATATATATATATATGACCTTAAAATTCTTATAACAGGACAATAATGGGTCCTTTGCTCCTTTGCACTGAAATGAATGGGGTGGAATAATATAATTACTCCTGCCTCTGTTCATTCATTCAAGACATTTCTATTCTCCTTCATTATTCAAATGAGGAAACAATCCACAGAAAATGGGACAACAAAACAAATAAAATTTATCACAAAACCAGAACACTACGTTAAAATGCCTGCTGGAACAAGGAAGTCTTCATCATGTGCCCGAAGTTCAGCAAGGAGGGCAATGACAACCTTATGTAGGTAAATTGCATTATTTCCTCACAGCAAGACACATAACTTTGGTTTTGCCCAAAGATGAACAGCAGCGCAATAGAAACCTGAGCTTAGAATGCAGAGTCTCGCTGCATTAACACTCCCCAAGATCTTGTTTTTCCTTCAGATTTCCAGGAAAGCCCCAAAGCCCAGCACAGGGCAAGACATGTCTCTGTCTCTGTGAAAAATACCCAGAGTTGAGAGTGGATTTCATGCTCTTTATTCAGCTCATAGTGGTGAGGAGGAATGGAAGTTCCCCCAAAACGTCTGCTTTATATACATTATTTACACAATGGGCCCCACGTGATTGGCTAATTCCGGGATTCTCCTGTAGGCCAATCAGGTTGTGGATTCACTTCCACCTGGAGCTGGATTGGGTGGCTCCTGTGGACCAATCAGACTGCTGCATTCTGAATCCTATTCAACTCAGTACATAACACTCTCCCAGCTTCCAGCACACACAACAGCAACAACAGCAACTCTGGCTACTGTTCTCCTTCCCAGGGGAGTTCAGGAAAATGCCTAACCCTTTTCCTGGGGATCATCATCACTTGGCTCATTCTTTGAGATGCTGATGAGCACATAACTGGCCACCTAAAGCCATTACCTTGACAAAGGGACTAGTTGTCAGGCTTCCCCCTATATACATGCTACCCTCACAGGTACAATTTGACAGTTTGTAAGGGTGACCATAAAGAAGGCTGATCGCCGAAGAATTGATGCTTTTGAATTATGGTGCTGGAGGAGACTCTTGAGAGTCCCGTGGACTGCAAGAAGATCAAACCTCTCCATTCTGAAGGAAATCAGCCCTGAGTGCTCACTGGAAGGACAGATCCTGAAGCTGAGGCTCCAATACTTTGGCCACCTCATGAGAAGAGAAGACTCCCTTGAAAAGACCCTGATGCTGGGAAAGATTGAGTTCACAAGGAGAAGGGGACAACAGAGGACGAGATGGTTGGACAGAGTTGTCGAAGCTAATAACATGAGTTTGACCAAACTGCGGGAGACAGTGGAAGACAGGAGTCCCTGGCGTGCTCTGGTCCTTGGGGTTATGAAGAGTCGGATGCAACTAAATGACTAAACAACAACAAAGGGTTACCCAGGGCATCATCCAGACTGACCCCCGCAACTTCTAACAATACATTTGTTTAAAAGAAAGTCAGAATCTGTCCCATCCTGTGGTACCTAAAACTATTATCTCAAACAGCTCCCCACCACCACCTCCAGCTTTCCAGAGTCGTTTGACTCTCCCTTTGTATGCAGTGCACTTGGAGAGACGACTTAAAACTCTATTTAAGAGGGTGAGGAGGGGGGAACAGTTTGAAAACAACATGGATTCCAAGGGGGCCTATTAGAGAGGCATTAAGCAGCAAGACGAAAAGGCAACGCTTGCATCTGTTCTTTGGTAAGCTGTAAATCGCCCAGCCTCCTCCAGTGATTGGCAGAGTTCATGGTTTGTTGGGTAATTATTGCCCTGCATTAGATGCTAAGCTGTTAAATAGTTTCATTTTGTTTTGTAAAAAGGAGAGAGGCCCCCCCCCCCATTGACAGTGAGCAGCTAGAGAGCAGTCCGAGATGAGTTGTGGAGCAAAATAAAACAAAACCCGTTCCTTAAACCGGGTAATAGTAATTTATTATTTGTACCCCGCCCATCTGGCTGGGTCCCCCCAGCCACTCTGGGTGGCTTCCAACAAAGATTAAAAATACATTAAAATGTCTCACATTAAAAACTTCCCTGAACAGGGCTGCCTTAAGATGTCTTCTGAATGTCAGGTAGTTGTTTATCTCTTTGACATCTGGTGGGAGGGCGTTCCACAGGGTGGGCGCCACTACCGAGAAGGCCCTCTGCCTGGTTCCCTGTAGCTTAGCTTCTCGCAGTGAGGTAACCGCCAGAAGTCCCTCGGCGCTAGACCTCAGTCTCCGGGCAGAATGATGGGAGTGGAGATGCTCCTTCAGGTAGTCTTTTGTCTTTCATATTTCAGCAGCACCCTGGGCAGGGCCAAAATTTGACAGCCCTACGGCCTCTTGCCTTCTGTTCTGCTCAATTCAGTAACTACGCTATAGTTGAAATGCCCGGCAGTGCCCTCTCGGGTTGGCACCCAGTGCAGTAGAATCAGTTGCACAGCCCTGAATCCACATCTACCTTAATAGTAATTCAGTGCCAGCTTTAAAAGAAAACTAAGGACCTTTAGGAAGGTAGAAAGCTGCTTTATAATGAATCAGACCGCTGGCCTATCTAGCTCAGTGTTGTCTACACTGACTGGCAGAAGCTTTCCAGAGTTTCAGGCAGCAGCCTTTGTCACCTGGAGAAACTGCAGATTGAAACTGGGACCTTCTGCATGCAAAGGAATTCTGGCCCTTTCCTTTCTCTCCCCTTCCCCCCCCCCCCCATTTTTGAGGCCCTCTCTCATTGGCTGCTGAGTACAGTGTCACAGTTTTAACAACTATAGCCCGGGTGGCCACTTACATGCTGTCAAAAGAAGAGGAAACGCATCACCAAAAAAGGGGACATAGATTGTAACTCGCTCTACGTGGGGCTGCCCTTGAGACTGAACCAGAAACTCCAGTGGGTGCAGGATGCCGTGGCAAGACTCCTTACAGGGTCCGCACTGTGAGATCACATTCACCCAGCTGCACTGGCTCCCGGTGGAGTACAGGATCAGATTTAAGGTGCTGGTTTTAACCTTTAAAGCCCTATACGGCCTAGGACCCTCATACCTACAGGACTGCCTCTCCTGGTATGTCCCACGGAGGACCTTAGGGTCTGCAAATAAAAACATCTTGGAGATCCTGGGCCACAGGGAGGTTAGGCTGGTCTCAACCAGAGCCAGGGCTTTTTCGGCCGTGGCCCCGATCTGGTGGAACGCTTTGTCACAAGAGACTAGGGCCCTGCGGGACTTGACATCTTTCCGCAGGGCCTGCAAGACAGAGCTGTTCCACCAGGCCTTTGGCCAAGGCACAGTCTGACCCCCTCCTTTGGTGATCCTCACAGAACTCTAGCACAATGGTTGCCATTAATTTGATTTTGAATTGATTTTAGAATGAATCGATTTTAGAATGCATTTCAATTAATTGATTGTGATGTTATGTAAACTGTGTTACTTTTATTGTTAGCCACTCTGAGCCCGGCTTCGGCTGGGGAGGGCGGGATATAAATAAATTTTATTATTATTATTATTATTATTAGTGTGACATTTGCTGGCGAACGAATGCCAGTGTACTGGAAGAAGCAAAGATCACCAGTGTCAAAGCAATGATTCTTCAGCATCAACTTCGTTGGACTGGTCATGTGGTTTGGATACCTGATTATCATCTTCCAAAGCAACTACTCTATTCCCAACTTAAGAATGGAAAGCGAAATACTGGTGGACAACAAAAGAATTTTAAAGACGCTCTCAAGGCCAATCTAAAAAAAGACAATATAAGCATGGAAAATTGGGAAACACTGGCCTTAGAGTGCTCCAGTTGGAGAAAAGCCTTTACCAAAGGTGTTATGGACTTTGAAGAAGCACGAACTCAGGGCGAAAGGGAGAAACAAGCTAACAGGATTTGCACACTTGGCAAATCCTCACCATGATCAACTCCCGCCTGGAAACCTATGCCCTGCTGTGGAAGGATGTGCAGATCCAGAATTGGCTTCCCCAGCCACCTACGGACACACTGTTAAAATCATATTCATAGAAGAGAAGTGATCACCAAAGAAGAAGAAGGCTGAATAATACACTAACCTGTTTGTAGCACTGGTACAGCTGCCACATGATACCCTTTTGTAAGAACTCAATCATTTGAGTTCTTACACTGACAAACTGGAACGTGTCCAGAAGAGGGCAACCAAAATGGTCAAATGCCTTATGAGGAACGGCTAAGGGAGCTGGGCATGTTTAGCCTGGAGAAGAGGAGGTTAAGGGGTGATATGATAGCCATGTTCAAATATATAAAAGGATGTCACATAGAGGAGGGAGAAAGGTTGTTTTCTGCTGCTCCAGAGAAGCGGACACGGAGCAATGGATACAAACTACAAGAAAGAAGATTCCACCTAAACATTAGGAAGAACTTCCTGACAATAAGAGCTGTTTGACAGTGGAATTTGCTGCCAAGGAGTGTGGTGGAGTCTCCTTCTTTGGAGGTCTTTAAGCAGAGGCTTGACAACCATATGTCAGGAGTGCTCTGATGGTGTTTCCTGCTTGGCAGGGGGTTGGACTCGATGGCCCTTGTGGTCTCTTCCAACTCTATGATTCTATGATTCTATTTAGTGTAGCAGCGCCTGCACTTTGGAACTCGCTGCCTATTGAAATCAAGCCAGTGTCTTCCCTGTAAAGGTAAAGGACCCCTGACAGTTAAGTCCAGTCGCGGACAACTCTGGGGTTGCGGCGCTCATCTTGCTTTACTGGCCGAGGGAGCCAATGTCCGCTTCTTGGGAGAAAAGCGATGGCAAACCTAGACAGCATCTTAAAAAGGTATCTAAAGACATTCGCACATGTTGCCATGCAACCAGTCCATGCAGAATATAGGCACCCTATATATAGAAATGAGCAAACCAGTGATATTTTAGGGAGCAGGCTAGCAGGCAGGGCCCATTACTTACATCATAGGAGCCTACAAAACATAAAACGCTGTGTGTAGGTTTTATTTTATTTGTTTTTTATCTTATATTTTGGAAATGTACATCCAGGTTTTTTTCCTTTACATTTTTTGGGGGGCCCCAAGAGAGTGGGGCCCTAAGCTATAGCTTGTTTAGCTTATATGTAAATCTGGCACCGATGGTACCTCTATCTTTCTCCCCGTGGGATGGAAGACCGGCTGCTTTTTCTGGTGGTGGCAGCAGCCAAGAAGGAATTGGGACAATTGTGAAAGTAGCAGGGGATGTCCTCTTTTCCCGGACACCACAGCTCTGACTTCCCCATCGTTGGTAACTTCTGATATTACCTGTATTTAAAACACACACAGAGAGAGAGAGAGAGAGAGAGAGAGAGAGAGAGAGAGAGAGAAACAGAAAGAGAGGAAAAGAGGAATCTGCCAACTCAGGTGTGCCAACTCTGTGGGGCTGAGACCTCTACAGCCCCCACAATGTCCGCTGGGATGGGGCTCAACCTCTTCCCCCACCTTGAGGAGGCCTGGTGGGATGTTGTCGTGTGCAGCATAAGGAGAAGCTGTGCGGACCAGAATGGCCTGGCGCATGAATGTCGCATCGGAAGGAGGCCTGGTCAGCCCCCCCCCCCCCAAAAAAATGTTGGGTGCAACTCGACACCTGTGAGCTGCCTTACACCTAATCAGATCAGTGTCCCAGCTAGCTTAGTAATATAGACCAGGACAGGCAGCAGTTGTGCAGATTTCAGGCTGGGGACAATCCCAGCTCTACTGGAAGATGCCAAGAATTGAACCTGGGACGTTCTGCATGCAAGGCAGCTGCCTTTTCACCGAACTACAGCAACATGCATTTTCTGTATCACACCTAATTGCACCCTCAACTTTTGCCTTTTCTTGCGAGAAATCCTATTCGGAATAAGGGAGTTGACAGCTATATAATAACAGCTTCAGTCAAGCAAAGTGGCCCAGATTTTTTAAACACACAGGAGAGAGAGAGAACCCTCTGAATCCAGAGCGTTTTGTGAACATTGTTTCAGAACAGACAAGAATAGCTGCAGCAGCAACAAGAACAGGGCTTGCGTGCAGATAACATCAGATGCCATCTAGATTTGTCAAAATTTGGCATCTCTTGCTATACACATGCCTGCAAAAAGTGCATATGAGTCCTTGCGGGGGGGGGGGGGGAGAGAACTGGATGGTTTAATGAGGTTGCTTCTAATTTTTCCAGGAGTTACCGCACAAACCTTGTATTAGCTGAAAAAAGGCAAGACCATTGCCACAATAAACCAGATAAGCCCAGTCTGCACATTCAAAAGCTTTTTCTTAACTACCACCATCAGTCGGTAGAGCGCAAGACCCCTAATCTCAGGGTCGAGGGTCCAAACCCCACACTGGGCAAAAGATTCCTGCATTGCAGGGGGTTGGACTAGATGACCTTTGTGGTCCCTTCCAACTCTACAATTCCACGATTCTATTATTTTGGGCTGCAGGCATTACGGTGCATGTTAGAATGCTCCCAGGTTTAAAGCAAGCAAGGAAGCAAACTACTGCATATGAATTCTGGCATTTCAGGAAACAGGAATCAGCTTCTCCCTTCTCCCTGCCATGCTACTTTTTTGCACGTGGGGCGGAGAGTTCTTTTCCCACAGGAGTGCAAAGACACAGTCCTTCCCTGCATCCTATTACTCAGGAAAAGCTTCCCTACTTGAACCTGCCAACTACATAAACTGGTCCTTGCAGTCGATGGCAAGGGTTGTCTTCTGATCATCCGTGGTCCGCAAGCTTCTATTCATGTGGTCCACGATGTGTCTTATATAAGAAGTACTTATAATTTGGATTCTATGGAATTCAAATGGCAATACAGTAGGTTGCATGATAAGAATGCAAATATAAATATAAAGAAGCAATGCAAATATAATTGAAGATGGCACAGCATTTAGCACAGTGCATTGCAACTGCTCTTAACGAGCAAGGAAAAAATAATAATTAAGTGGTCTTCAAAAACCTTCAGCAATTTCCAAGTGATCGGTGGGGGGCAAAGTTTGGGAACTGTGTGTGTGTGTGTGTGTGTGTGTGTGTATTCTGGGTGTGTGCCCCCCTCCTGCCCCCTAGTATTTGCATGCTAGAAGAAAAGGTCAACGGGCTCCTGTGTATTTGCCAGCATTGAATTACAAGCTGTTGGGATACAGTGTGAAAGCAAGCACATTATTCCCAGCTTTCCACCACCACCACCTACAAGGAAACGGGCTGGCAGCCATGCAGCTCTAAAAGTCACATCGATTTGCTGCGAGCTACGAGGTGACACCCACATCCGTTGCCAGTGTAAGCTCAGTTTGTGGGCCGGAAGGCCAAAACAATGCAGGCCTGCCTCCTCCTTTCCCCACTTCTCCCTTGCACAACAAACCCAGATGCAGCTTCCTTGAAGGCTGAACCCGGAGAGGGGCCAAATCTTAAAGCATCCTCAGAGCTGAAGCGAATAACACCGTTTTGCTCCAGGGTGGAAAAGGAGTATGTGGGGAAACTTGCAAACAGGACCAGCTCAAATGACACATCTTAGAACAGAGAGGCTGCATATGTGTCATTCCTTTAAATCTCAGCTGCCTCCCGAAAAAAACTTGGGAACTGTAGTTTGCCCCTCACAGAGCTACGATTCCCAGCACCCTTAACAACTCAGTACTGATTACACCAGGGTTCGCTGACCTTTCTGAGTCACGGGACATATGGACAGCTTCCGTTCTGACTTGAAATGTTCATCTTGGACTACTCATCATAATAATAATAATAATTTATACCCCGCCCACTCTGGGCGGCTTCCAGCAGAATATTAAAAACACAATAAAACATCAAACATTAAAAACTTCCCTAAACAGGTTGGCTTTTAAAAGTAAAATAGTTGTTTATTATCTTGACATCTGCTGGGAGGGCGTTCCACAGGGCAGGCGCCACTACCAAGAAGGCCCTCTGCCTGGTTCCCTGTAACCTCACTTCTTGCAGCGAGGGAACCAACAGAAGACCCTCGGCGCTGGATCTCAGTGTCCGGGCTGGACGATGGGGGTGGAGATGCTCCTTCAGGTATACAGGACCGAGGCCGTTTAGGGCTTTAAAGGTTAGCACCAACACTTTGAATTGTGCTCGGAAACGTACTGGGAGTCAATGTAGGTCTTTCAAGACTGATGTTATGTGGTCTCAGTGGCCGCTCCCAGTCACCAGTCTAGCTGCCGCATTCTGGATTAATTGCAGTTTCCAAGTCACCTTCAAAGGTAGCTCCACGTAGAGCGCATTGCAGTAGTCCAAGCGGGAGATAACTAGAGCATGCACCACTCTGGCAAGACAGTCTGTGGGCAGGTAGGGTCTCAGCCTGTGTACCAGATGGAGCTGGTAAACAGTTGCCCTGGACCCAGCTTCAGAGCTGTCGAAGCGACTTTAAATGTCAGCAGTAGTCCAAGCGGGAGATAACTAGCACATAATGGCAAGAAGCAGCTGAGGGGAGTGCCAGCCTGCAATGGTACCCACCTGAGAGGTGTCGGAACTGTGCTCAGGTGTGCTCTGGCTGTTAAAAAGAAGCAGCCCTGCTGGGAATCCAGGTGTGGATCTGTAACATACAAAGATGTCCTAGGAGGCACTCTCAAGTCTAAGGTCATACATTGTCTTCCAGGTGCACAAACAACACCATTCCTGCTACAGGCTCATTCTTAGGTGCTTTCCAGGCTTTTCAACTTCCATTTACTTTGGCCCACAACATTTGCACTTCTAGAAAGTGATGCATTTATACAGTGGCTAATTTGCCTGCTGGATTTCCTGCTTGTAGTTTCAGGCCTGCACTACTCAACATTTATTGCACTGCAATGATGGGTCAGCTTCCAGGAAAATGGAATGATTATTTGTCATGTTTGTATTTAAAATTTATCAAGTTACCTTTTTGTTATTCTCTCGAGGTGTATGGTTTTTTCTTTTTTTAATGTCACTCACATAAAATGAGCAATAAAATGTTTAAGGTGCGTAGACCAGCAGCACATTAACCCATGATCTGGTGCTTAAAGCTATTTTTGTATTTATTGTTAAATGTACGTCCTACCCTTCCCCGCCAAAGGGTCTAGGGTGGCATTGTAGAGCAGCACAAAATTGCAAAGAAGATTTCACAGGCAGACACACTCTAGGGATAACCGTTGTAACGTACAGTTACTGACTCACACTTGTGTGCATGAAAGGGTTAACCTGAGCCCTGCGCTCAAGTTGCCAATGTGGGTGTGGCTTAGCAGGTTCTCAGCAGCCTCTGCTGCCACCCCCTTTCTCTCTCTCTCTTTGTGCTTCCTGGAACAAGCAAGGAAGGAGCCATGCAGCCATAGTTCCCTGGCAAGTGAACTGAATCTCTCTAAAGAAGATTTTAAAGCCTGTATCTTTGCTAACCCAAAGATTGTATTATCCTTTTTGTAAGGAAAACAAGTTATTTTCTTTTAAAAGTTGTTTGGAACTGTATTCTTCTTTATTTTTCTGCCAGAGGATGGAAATTTGTTTGCTGTAATTTGTTTGCTGAAAACTTGGTGAGTAAAACATTCACATATGCAAGGCTAAGTGTCTGTGATTTATTCTAGCCTAGGTATTTTCATGGCAGACATTTGTTTAAAGGTAGATATAAATCTAACAAAGTTTTAACGTGCTTCAATCAATCATCATTGTGCTTAACTCTGCTACTGAAGAGTAGGCTCTCTCTTCCAAATCTCTTAATCTGACCCCTATGGACTAATGTGGCCATGTGTCCTATGTTACAGAGGACTGGCCTAAATTTTGAGAAGTTCTCTATTGACAGTCTGGGTCTGGTTTAAAGATCAATAATCCGAAAATAGGAGATCAAGTGGGTCTTGAAATCACATCAACTGTAGGCAGATGGACAGCAGACTGGGTGGGATACAGTCACATTCTGGCAAATTCAGGTTGCACAGTTATAGTTGACTGGGAAGTCTTGCACAACAAACTCATTTCTCCAACAGATCGGGTTTTGTGTTTGCTTTGCAAAAAGTGATTGAGGGGGAAATGCACCAAAAAGGATGGGGTAACACTTGCTTTGAGACAGCATCATCTAACCTCTCCACAAACAAATCAGGATGATGAATCTTCATTAAACAGCCAACATCACCTAATCTCCCTGCAAGCAAATGATGATGAACGCTCAATACTCAGATTGTCTGGAAATGCCCCTGGTCACAGTCTCCCCCACTTTCTAATCACACTATAGTAGTTATTTTTCATCTGCATCTGGACATATAAATTACCATGTGCATTTTTTAATGGAAACCTGTGACCCTCTTTTTTTGATAATGGGTAAGGGGCCACTTTACTATTTTAATCAGTTTCAAATGCATGGAAAAGGGGTGGCTGGGTAAACTCATTAAAAGTTGCAAGAGATGGAGTCCACAATGTTATATCCAGGGCTTTTTTTCCAGCTGGAACTCGCCAAAGCTCAGTTCCAGCACCTCTCAGGTGGGCACCATTGCCATTATATGAGAATGAGGGAGGGCTTCATGATGAGTTCCAGGACCTTTTATTCTAGAAAAATAGCACTGGTTATGACTGAATGGGACGTGGGTGGCGCTGTGGATTAAACCACAGAGCCTAGGACTCGCTGATCAGAAGGTCAGTGGTTCGAATCCCCACAACAGGGTGAGCTCCCATTGCTCGGTCCCTGCTCCTGCCAACCTAGCAGTTCGAAAGCACCTCAAAGTGCAAGTAGATAAATAGGTACCACTCCGGCGGGAAGGTAAACGGCGTTTCTATGTGCTACTCTGGTTTGCCAGAAGCAGCTTAGTCATGCTGGCCACATGACCCGGAAGCAATACGCTGGCTCCCTCAGCCAGTAAAGCGAGATGAGCGCCGCAACCCCAGAGTCGGCCACGACTGGACCTAATGGTCAGGGGTCCCTTTACCTTTACCTTTTATGACTGAATGTGCCATAATTTAAGCCCTTCATAGTCGATGGACATCAACATCCTGAGCAACTCCAAGGAGATCAGCCAGTGTCTCCAAACATATGGTCAGCACCCAGACCATTGCCTGGAAAACAGAGCAACCTCTGAAAGCGCAGAATCTATATTTACAATGGGATAATGTCCTTATAGCTTGGCAACCACCTTGTAAAACAGGTTCAGCTGAGACACAGCTGAAGAGAAGCACCAGGGAGTTTAATGGCTGAGCAGATTTGAACCTGCCTCCCCCCCAGTCCCACATTCTCCACTCTGCCACACTGGCTGTTCCCAAAGAGGAGGCAGAATGCCCATTTCAACATACAGTTGGTGTTATGTACTGGGTTGAATAGGATCCAAAATGCAGCAGTCTTATTGGTCCTGGAACAATAGGATTCAGAATGCAGCAGTCTGATTGGTCCACAGGAGCCACCCAATCCAGCTCCAAGTGGAAGGGAATCCTCAACCTGATTGGCCTACAGGAGAATCCCGGAATTAGCCAATCACGTGGGGCCCATTGTGTAAATAATGTATATAAGGCAGACATACTGCGGGAACTTCCATTCCTCCTTACCACTATGAGCTGAATAAAGAGCATGAAATCCACTCTCAACTCCATATTTCAGTTGGGCAGCTATCTTTACAGCAGGGATTGCCACCTCAGCAACCTGCCAGTACCTCCAATGGCACCTGTGAACAGTCTCCGTAAATGTCGCCCCAAATATCCATAATGCACAAGAGACTTATTGCTTTTCCTGCTCACTTCCTGTTTGCATTGGCTATAATAATAATAATAATAATAATAATAATAAATTTATTTATACCCCACCCGGCTGGCATGGTTTCCCCAGCCACTCTGGACGGCTTTCAACAGAATATTAAAATACAATAATCTATTAAACAATAAAAGCTTCCCTAAACAGGGCTGCCTTCAGATGTCTTCTAAAAGTCTGGTAATTGTTGTTCTCTTTGACATCTGGTGGGAGGGCGTGCCACAGGGCGGGTGCTACTACCGAGAAGGCCCTCCACCTGGTTCCCTGTAGCGTTGCTTCTCGCAGCGAGGGAACCCCCAGAAGGCCCTCGGCGCTGGACCTCAGTGTGCGGGCTGAATGATGGGGGTGGAGACGCTCCTTCAGATATACTGGACCGAGGCTGTTTAGGGCTTTAAAGGTCAGCACCAACACTTTGAATTGTGCTCGGAAACATACTGCGAGCCAGTGTAGGTCTTACAAGACTGGTGTTATGTGGTCTCGGCGGCCGCTCCCAGTCACCAGTCTAGCTGCCACATTCTGGATTAGTTTTAGTTTTAGTTTCCAGGTCACCTTCAAAGGTAGCCCCACATACAGTGCATTGCAGTAGTCCAAGCAGGAGATAACCAGAGCATGCACCCCTCTGGCGAGACAGTCCGCAGGCAGATAGGGTCTCAGCCTGCGTACCAGATGGAGCTGGTAAACAGCTGCCCTGGACACAGAATTGACCTGTGCCTCCATGGACAGCTGTGAGTCCAAAATGACTCCTAGGCTGCGCACGTGGCTTAGCCTCTCTCCTTTAAATATGCCACATTTCATTGAATGCCACAATTCGACACCCACCTTCCCATCTGTTCTGAACAAAGAAGAGGCACAGAGATCGTCTCTGTGTGAGCAAGTACAGTAGAGGCCGATATAGGTGCCTTTCCCCCCCTTGTTGTGGTGGCTGCACTGTTTTGTGGCCCTGAATTTGAGCTTCATTAATGTGTAATATTGACATTTTTGGATCCCCTCCAAACTGTGGCTCTCTAGGATTTCAGGCAGGGAACATTCCCAGTCCTTCCTGGACGTGCCAGGAACTGAACGTGGGATTTTTTTGCATGAAAAGACAATATTTTACTAGGCCTTTTCTGTACCTACAAACTGAATGTTGACTGTCAGTTCTGAAGCTGACTTATTCTTCTTGCATAAAGGCAGCAGACTTGATTTGTAATAATGGGTTTGATTGGATGTCTTGAAGTAACGTCATCCTCTGTGTGATGGTGATGGGTAGATTTATTTTTATTATTTTTTAAAGAGAGAAAAATATGCAAATATCTTAAGACTTGAATAAATAGGAAGGCAGTCCACCAGATGTGGTGGAAATGTCATGGTATTCTAGCGAAATGTCTCCAAAATCCGTCTAGTCTGTTAGAATCCTTACTCAGGTTGAGTTTTGTCCTCAGAGGTTTCTTTTTCAAATGACATCTCGATTATTTCTAATACTGGAGGTTTAAATCTAAAGAAGTTGTTTTCAAACTTTCTTGCTTCAGCTCAGGAAACCATTCCCACATCTAATTATCTGTACCTCTGCAATAGAACTGCCACATCCTGCAGAGGAGCCTGGGAAGTTTTCTTTTCTTTTCTTTTTTTAAAAAATATTTTATTAAGGATTTTATTGTTTTACAAAAGTGTAGTGCCTCGTATTTTTTTTTCCATGTAACATTTTTACAAATCCGTTTCATTTGTTGAGGCATTAGGGGGAGAAGAAAAAAGAAAGAAAAAAGAAAGGGGGGGTGGAGAGAGGGAAGATGGATGGGGGTGGGGTCGGGTGGCGGTGTTTTTATTATGTTTAATGTATGTAGAGTTTGGTGTCAGCGTTGCTTGTGTTGTTCACTTGTGTTCCTTTGGTGGTGAGAGAGGTTGGGGTTGGCCCCAACTAGGCCCCTGACCACCTTCGAAAACCTCCTCCTAACAACAAAGGGAAACGGTAAAGGGACGGTATCTGCAATATACAAAATACTACTCCAAAATCCCGCAAATCCCCTAGACGCAATCAAAAAACAATGGGAGAATGACATAGGCTATGAGATTAACCCCACTCAATGGACCAGAATGTGGTCTAAACCCCCCTTTAAATCCATATCAACAAAAAGAAAAGAACTCACACTGAAACTCACCTACAGGTGGTACCTAACACCAAGGAAACTAGCGCTAATACACCCAGGAACCTCACCAAAATGCTGGAGAGGGTGCACCTCCACAGGCACATACCTCCACATGTGGTGGGAGTGTCCCAAAATCCAACTATTCTGGACAACAGCCATACAAGAAATATGTAAAATAACTAAGCAAGTAATAGACATCACCCCAGAATTGGCCCTACTAAACATCTTCCAAGACAATAATGCCCATTTACACCACAAAGAACTCATAACCCACCTGCTCTCAGCAGCCAGAAACACCATAACCAGACACTGGAGAGACCTGTCAGGAGTAAGCATGGACCAATGGTACCAAATAGTATGGGAAACAGCCCTACTAGAAAAATTAACTAATAAACTGAAACTGACACGGGGACAAACAGAAGAAGACGCCTTCACCCCGGTATGGCTCCCCTTTATCACATACACAGCCCAACAGGACAATGACAATAATCCACCAACAGCATACAAATCAATATGGCTAACCTGATCCAAAACACCCACCCACCTCACTCATTTTCAAGACCAGAGTTCTTCGATCCTGGGTCCTGTGCTGTGGGATGTTGTTTACTCAGAAGCAAGCTTTGCTGGGTTGATGGGTGGCTTACTCCGAAGTAAACGTACACAGGATCGGAACTCTAGACCTGCAGATCCAAATGCATATAGGAGGTACATTTAAAGAAGATTGGGAAATGTTTATTGAATATATGGGGGAAATTGTGTACATTTGAAAACATGGGCAGCATTAAGATAAATTCAACAGTGTAAATCAGTTTCAATGGATGTAATAATGGAATACTGAATGGTTTAAAGGTAAAGGGACCACTGACCATTAGCTCCAGTCACGGCCGACTCTGGGGTTGTGGCGCTCATCTTGCTTTACTGACCAAGGGAGCAGGTGTACAGCTTCCGGATCATGTGACCAGCATGACTAAGCCACTTCTGGTGAACCAGAGCAGCGCATGGAAACACTGTTTACCTTTCCGCCGGAGCGGTACCTATTTATCTACTTGCACTTTGACGTCCTTTCGAACTGCTAGGTTGGCAGGAGCTGGGACCGAGCAACGGGAGCTCACCCCGTCGCGGGGATTCGAACTGCCGACCTTCTGATCGGCAAGTCCTAGGCTCTGTGGTTTAACCCACAGCGCCACCCGCGTCCCCACTGAATGGTTTAGTGAATGGTTTAGTATGTATAAAATATGCAGAGATTTATGTTATGCAAAATGAACCATGCAAAGAGAAGAAGGGAAATCATTGATATTTTGAGGTTATTTAAATGAATATTCTAAAATGTAAATCAGAAAATTTAATAAAAAATTATAGAAAAACACACAAAAATGCATATAGGAGGGAGGGTTGCTTTAACTCATGGGTAGGCAAACTAAGGCCCGAGGGCCGAATCCAGCCCAATTGCCTTCTAAATCCGGCCCACAGATGGTCCGGGAATCAGCGTGTTTTTACATGAGTAGAATGTGTCCTTTTATTTAAAATGCATCTCTGGGTTATTTGTGGGGCATAGGAATTCGTTCATTTCCCCCCAAAAATATAGTCTGGCCCCCCACAAGGTCTGAGGGACGGTGGACCAGCCCCCTGCTGAAAAAGTTTGCTGACCCCTGTATTAGGGGGAAGTGTGCACAGCCGCACCCATATGATGTACATAAATGCATTACCTTAGGTTTGCAAAAAATGTTCAGATTAGGATGAATACCTGTATTAAGAGAAATGTTTATAAATTTTCATTATTTCCCCCCTTAAAGTTTGCAAACTGATGTGGAAATTGGGTGAACTGGATTGGAAAACTGAGAAAAACCAAAATGGAATAAGCTGATAATTTAAGATTCTGGCTTCAGTACCCACTAAGTCATGGGTAGGCAAACTAAGGCCCAGGGGCCGGATCCGGCCCAATCATCTTCTAAATCTGGCCCGCGGATGGTCCAGGAATCAGCACGTTTTTCCATGAGTAGAATGTGTCCTTTTATTTAAAATGCATCTCTGGGTTATTTGTGGGGCATAGGAATTCGTTCATTCCCCCCCCCCCCAAATATAGTCTGGCCCCCCACAAGGTCTGAGGGACAGTGGACCGGCCCCCTGCTAAAAAACTTTGCTGACCCCTGCTTTAACTCTTTGCCCCCCCCCCCCCACTGTCCTGTTTGCACACAGCCTTTTGCACACCGCCAATTTGCAATGGGATGGAAGTTTCCATTGACATAAATGGGGCGGATTCTTACTGGGGTCATGATGGGACAAAGAGTTACATGCACTGCACCTATGAATGGTTAAACGACGATAACAAAACTGTGTGACAAACTTACAAGGACTGAGAGATTAGGTGTGTGCTGCTTGTCCTGGAATTCAGCAAGGATCCTGGCACCCGCCCTGACTTCAATTTACTAGTCCACTTTAGCCCAGTCATTATTAATATTACTAATTTCTCTGCTTAGTGTGTCGCAAAGTGCTTTCAGATTAACTCTCTCCCTAATCAAAACAGTTCTGTGAAAAGAGGTCCTTAATATAGACTCTGAACAAATGCTTCCGTAGGGGGAGTACGGCAGCGCTCACGGCAATCGCCTTGAGAACGTGGAAAGGATCCCACCGAGAAGATCCAGACAAGATCCAGACCGATCCCTCTCTTATCTGGCCTTTTGGAGAGGGAGGAGGAAAGGCCGGCTCCTTCCTGGTAGGATTCAACTGCTTAGCATTTGACTTGTTTTCTAATATTTTATTTTGCTTACTTTAAATGTTACACCACACTTTGCACAAGCCGTGTGTGTGTGCATGTTTTGCAAGACAGATTTTAAAAAATGCACAAAATAACACAACCCTTAAAAATACATATCAAATCACGAAAGAACAATTACTAATAGCAGCAGGTCTATCCTGCTCCAAACATTTGCTGATAAAGTTGTGTCTTAAAACTATAAAATGATGGTGACAAACGCACCTCAGTAGGGAGGTAAAGTAAAGGTAAAGGGACCCCTGACCATTAGGTCCAGTTGTGGCTGACTCTGGGGTTGCGGCGCTCATCTCACTTTATTGGCCGAGGGAACCGGCGTGCAGCTTCTGGGTCATGTGGCCAGCATGACTAAGCCGCTTCTGGCGAACCAGAGCAGAGCACGGAAACGCCGTTTAACTTCCCACCGGAGTAGTACCTATTTATCTACTTGCACTTTGACGTGCTTTTGAACTGCTAGGTTGGCAGGAGCAGGGACCGAGCAACAGGAGCTCACCCCGTCACGGGGATTCGAACCGCCGACCTTCTGATCGGCAAGTCCTAGGCTCTGTGGTTTAACCCACAGCACCACCTGCATCCTAACATACAGTGGTTCCTCGGGTTAAGAACTTAATTCGTTCTGGAGGTCCGTTCTTAACCTGAAACTGTTTTTAACCTGAGGTACCACTTTAGCTAATGGGGCCTCCTGCTGCTTCGCCACCACCGCACAATTTCTGTTCTCATCCTGAAGCAAAGTTCTTAACCCCAGGTACTCTTTCTGGGTTAGTGGAGTCTGTAACCTGAAGCGTCTGTAACCCGAGGTACAAGTGTATTACCATAGTCGAGGCCTGCTCTCCCCTCCTGTGGTTTCCAGCCACTGGTATTCATAGAAACACAGACAGGGATGCCAACTTGAATAAAATATTGGGGGGTTGGCCCAAGGAAGACCCGCCCCACATAATCCATCACGGCACCCCCCCCATCTGAATGCCAATGCCTATCAACCTTGAGGGGCGCGGGCGAAGGGACCTCGGCCCCTAGGAATCAGCTGTGATCACAGAAATGGACAGTTGGAAGGGGCACCCAGAGTCATCTAGTCGACCCCACACTACAGGCACCTGAACTAGGTCGTCCATGGCAGATGGCCAACCAACCCCTGTTTGGAAACCTCACAGGAAGGAGAGCCCACGGCCCCTATCCTGGGAGCCTGCTCCACGGTGAAGCGGCTCTTGCTGCCTCCAACTGCGGTGGTGGAGCCGAGCTGTTGGGGCTAGCAGTATTATTCTATTTATTGGGTTTATATACCGCCTTATACCTGGAGGTCTCAGGGCAGTAATAATAATAATAATAATAATAATAATAATAATAATTTTTATTTATACCCCGCCCTCCCCAGCCAAGGCCGGGCTCAGGGCGGCTAACAAGCAATAATAAAAACAAGTTGAATGAATACAACTTAAAAACAAGATTAAAATACAATATTAAAATATTGAAATGTAGCCTCATCACAGGAGGAGAAAGGAAAAAGAAAGAGGGGGAGGGAATCAAGTTGATTCTAAGCCAAAGGCCAGGCAGAACAACTCTGTCTTACAGGCCCTGTGGAAAGAAATCAGATCCTGCAGGGCCCTGGTCTCATGAGGCAGAGCGTTCCACCAGGCTGGAGCCAGTGTTGAAAAGGCCCTGGCTCTGGTTGAGGCTAATGTGACTTCCTTAGGGCCCGGGACCAGTAGGGTGTTGCTATTTATGGACCTTGAGGCTCTCCATGGGGCATACTGGGAGAGGCGGTCCCGTAGGTACGAGGGTCCTAGGCCGTGAAGAGCTTTAAAGGTCAAAAGCAGCACCTTGAACCTGACCCTGTACTCCACCGGGAGCCAGTGCAGCTGGAAAAGCACTGGGTGAATATGCTCCCATGGCAGAGACCCCGTGAGGAGCCTCGCTGCAGCATTCTGCACCCGCTGGAGTTTCTGGGACAGCTTCAAGGGCAGCCCCGCGTAGAGCGAATTACAGTAGTCAAGCCTGGAGGTGACCGTCGCGTGGATCACTGTGGCCAGGTCCGGGCGGGAAAGGTAAGGCCGTCGAGAGCCCTCTGCTCCCAGGGAGAGAGAGAGGGGCGTGGGTGTCTTCTTCCAGTCTCCATCGCCAACCCCAGCAGCCTCGCCCGCACTCGCCACGAAGCGCCCGGCAAGAGACGGCGTCGGGTGGAGAGGAAGAGGGCGCGCCGGGATCGCCAAGGGAGGAACCCAACCCCTGGCCCGACGTGGGGCTGCCGCTCGCCCGAGGGCTCGCCGCCGCGCACAGCTCTCCCCCCACCCCAGCCCGAGGGTGGGGTTTGCTCGCTTCTCCTCCGCCCCAGCTCTCCACTCCGCCCCCTTTCCTGGAAGTCTCCGCGCTGCTTCGCGTGCCACGATCGAGGCGCAGCGGCTGCCAGCTTTGCGCGGTGCCCGGTGCTGCGCGTGCTGAGTCGTCTTCTCCCGCTGGCTTCGCTGCTCCGGAAGGCTGCGCGCCCCGCGCTTGGATCGCCGCCGCGCGCCTCCTAAAGCTGCCTGGCCGATTCTTTCCGCCTCGGCTGCGCGCGCGCGGAGGAGGAGAAGCAGCAGCAGCAGCTGCGACGGCGGCGGCGGCAGCAGCGCCTCGGATCTTTGCGCCGCGGACAGGTAAGCGCAAGAGCCGCGTGGATTGCGCCGGACTTGCCAGGGCAGCGGAGACGTGCTGGTTTCCCGCGTCTCTCCCCGCCCCAGGAAAGGGGGATCGCGGTGGCCGGGTACGAAGGAAGGATGCCGTCCCGGCTCCCGAGGGCGCAGGAAGAAGGGGGAGCGGTGGGGAGGGGCAAGGGAGGGGGACAAGGGGGGCCGGGAGGGAAAGGGTGCTGGGACCCGAGGCAGGGGGAGGCAGAAGGGAGGGATCCGCATAGCTGCCAACGTTTCCCCTTTTTAAAGGGAAATTCCCGTATTCCTAATAGGATTCCTCGCAAGAAAAGGGAAAAGTTGACAGCTGTGAATCCGGAGGCAAGACGAGCGGGGCAGGAAGAAGCGGGTTACAGTTGAGGGGCTGGAAAGGAGGCAGGAAAAGAGGCATTCATAGAGTTGGAAGGGACCCTGAGGGTCATCTAGTCCAACCCACTTCAATGCAAGAATATGCAGTTGTCCCATAAGGGGATCAAACCTGCAACCTTGGCATTATCAGCCCCATGCTCTAACCAACTGAGCTATGCAGACATAGCTGGAGGGCAAAGCGGTAGCTGTGCCTGGCAGTGCTATTTTTCTCTAAAAAGAGGTGCCGGAACTCACCATGAATGCAATCGCCCTCGTTCTCTTAGAATGGCCATGGTACCCACCTGAGAGGTGCCGGCACTGAGTTCCTGTGAGTTCCTCCTGAAGAAAAGCCCTGGTGCTTGGCATGCAGAAGGTCCCAGGTTCATTCCTCAGCATCTCCAGGTGGGGCTTGGAGAGAAGCCTGCCTGAGACCCCGGAGAGCTGCTGCCAGCCAGTGTAGGTGATACTTAGCTAGATGTGACTCCCTATAAGGCAGGTATGATATAATGATCCCACTGCCTGATCAAATGTCGGGGGTCTCCCAACATTTGCTCCTGGGAAGCTCATAGGCAGGACACAGGGGCAAGAGCTGTAGCCTCCCCTCACCAGAGCTATCCTTTAGATATGGATATTCTGGTTCACCTGTCTCTGATAATGTTACCTTCAGATGTTTGTCTGGCCCTTTAAAAGCAGCAGCAGCAGCAACAACAACCCTGCGCTGTTGGCCCTCTCTGGCAGTGGCCTTTGGAGGAGGGCTGTGTGGAAGTGTCACAGTGCAGAAGGAAAAAGCAGAGATGGGGAGCAAAAAGAGTAGGCTGTGAGCCACATTTACTCCAAAGCAAGCCCTGTTGATTTTACCGGGGCTGTCTTCCAAGAAAGCGTGCTTTGGATGGCGGCTTGAGGGGTGGAAGGAACAGAGGTGAGGCGGTGGAAAGGATGAGGTAGAAGGAGAAGAATCATAGCATCATAGAGTTGGAAGGGACCCCTGAAGGACATCTAGTCCAACCCCCTGCGATGCAGGAATCTCAACTACAGCATTCAGGACAAGGGGGGGGGCATCCAAACCTCTGCTTCAGAGCAAGCACAGGGGCAGGTGACTGGGGAGCACAAGGGCGAGAGCTGAGTCTGGGCTGGTGTAAGGTGCAGAAATTTGAAGGAACTGTGTAGAAAACTGTGCATAGGTTCAGGAGAGCTAACCTGGAGGTTGCCAGGAGCTTTCTCAGCAAATGCCTTTAAACCCAAGCAAGCCCCCACTTCCAGTAGTCCCTACTCCAGGGATGGGCAGAAGGTAGATTGGGATGAACGGGTAGATCTCTGCGTGTTTTGCAGTAGATTGTCAAGGGCTGCTGACTTTCGACTGATTAACATCAGCAACAGCAGGAAAAAGAAGGTGCCCTTTACCCCTTTAAAGAAACAAAGAGCTCTTCTGGACTGGCTGCTATTTTTGGGTGGGATTCAGCCATATACTGGCAAATCCAGGTCTCTCCATGGGCGTTGATTAGGAAGTCTTGTGCAACAGACCTGCTTTCCTGAACAGATCAGGCTTCTTGCGATAAGGAAAGTGATGGGAACATTTACTGGCACGCGTGGGGGAACTTTGACGCCATGGGTCCTCTTACCTCTGCACAAACAAATCAGAAGGAATGCTCCTTAAATAGCCACCCTTTGTCCGGAAGTGCTCAGAGGAGCAAACTGGAGCAGGATTGTGACTTCTGTGCAAAAGGACTAGTGAGCCCTCTTCAGTTCTAGTTCCCAAAACTTGTTCCTGAGCTCAGGAAGGTGTTTAGAGGCAGTTGGGACATTGTTTTTCTTAATTGGATTGAAGCTGGTTTGAAGGGTGGGGTGGAGAGTGTGTCAAAACACTAGAAGGGATCCCACGAGTCATCTTGCCCAACCCCCTGCAATGCAGGAATCTTTTGCCTGACATTTGAACCCAGAACCATGAGTTTATGTGTCTCATGTTCATAATGACTGAGCTATGCTTCCCAAACCAGCATTGGGAGATCCCTGGATGCAAAATAAACAGGGGGTTTGTACTATATATCTTTTGCACCCGGCTTGAGTTGGTGAATGTAAGAATAAAGGGGGGGGGGAGTAGATCCAAAAAAGTTATAGAATTGGAAGGGACCCTGAGGATCATTTAGTCCAACCCCCCGCAATGCAGGAATATGCAGTTGTCCCACATGGGGATCAAACCTGCAACCTTGGCGTTATCGGCACCACGCTCTAACCAACTGAGCTATGCCCAGGGAAGTCAAACACTTACCGTTTTGGCAAGCACAGATCGGTGGCAGAAGGAAGACGTGCAGCCGAGAATGCAGAATGTCAAGACTGAACCGGGGTGGGGGGGGGGAGAGGAATAAGTGGTGAGGATATGAAGGAAATTGGTAAAGAACCAAGGTTAAGTATCAACAGCAGAACTAGCACCACACATGCATGATGGAATCAGAACAACAGTAGCTGTTAAACCTGTGAGTTAGGATCATTTTTGCGGTCGGGGATTTTCTTTGGGGAGTTAAATTGGAGGATCTGGTAATTTCTCTTCTAGCTCTTACTTTCCCAGAACTTAAACCAGGGTGATGCCTTCCTCTGGTCTATCATAGGGGTTTGTGTCTTATGTAGAGCAGTGGTGAAAGGTTTTAGGAGAAAGTTAAGATTTCAGCGTCAGTTTGCTAACAAGAATTCACTGGCACGCGGCATCGCCAGCCGGGAACTGGCAGTGCTGTCCAATACATGTCTATTCAGAAGCAAATAGAATTTAGCTCAACAGGGCTTAGTTCCAGAAAAGTATGTTTAGGATTGCAGCCTGCAGCACGGAGGAGCAAAATGGGAAGGAGAGAGGAAGAATGAAAACACTTGTGGCTCCTAGATCCAGTTTTTAAGTGCAACCTTTTATTTGTGGAAATAAGATGGTTATATGGAATCGTAGTCTAATCTACAATCTGCAGCTTTTCGCCCTCAGTCACGAAACATCCTGTGTGTTGCATGAAGCGGAAAGAGAGAAATGGTAAAGATTTGCAACAGACAACCCAAAAGGGAACAAAAATGACGGTAATAGCAAACTGGCTTCTGTAAGTGTCGGAGCGAGCAACTGCTGTCTGCGTGAACGCCAGTGAAATAATTGCATGTCTCCAATTTGCCATTATTGATAGTTTGCATAGTACTTGCAAACTGAGCACAGAGAAGTTGTAACTATAATTATCAGCTTGTCTTGCGTGTCCCAGCTCAGGAGCCCCCAGAAGGCGAACCAAGTCTCAAAGCGAAGGATTTGCCTACAGAACTATTGGAACGCGTTCTGCAGTTGCAAAGCCAGGCTGGCTGCTGAACATACCCCAAAGCGACCCCCAATTCCAATTCTGATTCTCTGTATTTGTGTGATGTATGGGTTTGTAAGCACCTGTTTCGCTCTCAGGCATGTTCGGTTTCAGTGCAAGCACCTAAAAATGTACATGGGTGAAATAGTCCACAATGTGCTGTGGCAGATTCTAGTACCACGTCTTTCAGGTTTAAGGCCAATGCTCTGTTCACCAGGATGGCGATGGGGGAACATGTAAAACAGCCTTCAGCAACCCTGTAGGGCATTTGGCTTCAACTCCAGGCTGTATAAATCTTTCAGCCCCAACCAGCACAGCCACACCGTAGCCTAAAAAAAATATCTGGAGAATACCTGGCTGGCGAAGGCTGGTGTAAAAGTTAGGGATGCTGCTAGTAGCATCCTTCCAGCCGCATCTTTTTTGAGCCATTGTTTAGCATTGGTACTTTGCAAATTGCACACCCGCCTCTTCCTTAGCCTTGTGAAAGCAGAAAACGAGTGGGCGCAGATTCCTGTGCATTGTATTACGGCTGCTTGCAAAAGGCATCGTGCTCCTTCCTGGAAGTGCTTGTGTACCTTGAGCACATAATATCTGAAAGAACAAATACCAGCACATAAACCTCCCTTACACCAAGCCAGAGCATTCAGTCCAGCTAGGCCAGGCAGAGGCAAACTCGACCCTCCAGATGTTTTGAGACTACAATTCCCATCATCCCTGACCTGTTAGCTAGAGATGATGGGAGCTGTAGTCCCAAAACATCAGGAGGGCTGAGTTTGCCTATGCCTGATCTAGGCCAGTAGTGTCCACTCTGGCTGGCAGCCATTCTCTAGGGTTTCAGAGCTCGTCTTTCCCACCTGCACCAAAGTGCCTGCAAGTGCATGACAAGTATGTTCTCCACCGCCATTCCACAAAATGAGGAGGGTTACATGCATTGTATTTGTTAGAATGTACTGCCAGCAAGAAATGATGTGCAAGGAGTGGTTTCTTTTGGAGGGGGGGTGGCAGTGGGAGAGAATATTAAGCAAAGTGTTTGGCAATAATGGTGGTTGCTCTGGAAAAAGGTCTCTGTTGTTGCATTGAGAAAATGTGCTGCCCAAACATCCTTGATGAATGACAAAAGTGTTTAAAAGATGGATCTTTGAATGCTAGGAGTGCGAGAAACCTGAAGCTTTTACTTCTCTCGAGTTTCTTGCTTTGGCTCACTCTGTGTTCTCAGTTCATGTCTTTGGAAATTCCACACTGTGTCTCTGATATTTCTGCTTTTCTGAACAACCTCTGAGTTTGCAGGTGTTACGTGGCCAGGGGCAGAGCTGTAAATCTTGCCGCAGGTGGTAAAAGCAGCACTGCCGCCCCCATCCCTCACCCCCATTGTGAACTCGGGGGGGGGGGGCGCATTCCTCATTTGTGGCAGTGGCACTAAATTGCCACCTGCAACATGCAGAATATATATATATATATATATATATATATATATATATATATAGCTGATTGATGCATTTGCATGGTGCAGAAGTGGCTCCTAAACTAGAAGCTACCAAAATATTATTGTTGTTGTTGTTGTTGTTGTTGTTGTTGTTGTTGTTGTTATACTAGAAATCTCTCTCTCTTGATCCCCCCACATTCCACTCTTTCAAAAGCCCCCACCCCAGTTTTGTTCAAGAGCCCCGGCGGGGGGGGGGAGGGACAGACGGACAAAGGGAATGTGGTTTTTTTGCCCAGCTTCCCATTTGGTCCCTGCTTTGCTAAGACTCACCAGGCTGTGCTCCAGGGCCCTCTAGTGGGCTGCTAAGGAAGCAGCGGCGATGGCAGGAGCCTGCTAGGAGGAGGAAGTGATGGAGCAGCGATAGTGCCCCCCAGAGGAACAGCATCACCAGCGCAGCCTGCGAGTTTGTAGCGCCCGCTCTCAGCCTCTCTAGCTGGTCTCAGTGGCCCAGCCAGGCACTGCCTGACGCTGCTGTTGCTGCTGCTGGCAGGGAGCTCTGTTCACTCCTCTCCTCCCCTGCGAAGCTCCCACCAGGTGCCACCTTGAGTGCTGGCACTGATGGGTCCTGCCCATCAGTGAAGACACGCAGTGCTTGAAACCGACTGCGCTTTGCTCTCCCCAGCCTCGAGCCCAGTGCACTGCCTGCTGTGGCCACACAGCCAAGCTGAGGATGGCCTCTTCCCTAGCTGCCAAAGCGGAAGTCTGCTGCTGGATGGGGGCGGATGAGGGGGCAGTTTGCACAGTCTAGGAGTCAGACACTCAGAGTTGAGCCCCACCAGTTGCACTGGGGCTTCCGCAGAGAGGTGCCGGGGGATAAAGAAGCAGGGCAGTATGCTGGCTGTTTGCCATAATCAATATTGATAAGCAGTGGAGTTGCACTGCTCCCATGCAATCTGGTGTTAGTCCTTGCTAGAAAGGCTTTGCATTCTTCTTTAGTCTACCTGCTGTGGTTTGGGGTGGGGCGGGGGGAGAGCCAAACTGACAATCCAATTTAGTGGCGCTAAGAAATGCCGCCCCAGAAGGCAGAGGCCTCTTCAGCTGCGCACTTCCAGGTGGGTAACAGGGCAGCGCTTCCGCAACAAGCCAGTAAGTAATCTTGCCACCCCCTAACATGCCCCCCTAGCAATGTGCCCGCTTTCACCCTCCCAGACCCAGCACTATTCTTGGCTTCCCTCCTTCCGAAAAAGCAGCAGCTGCACAAACTGACATGCATTACAGCAGTGGACTAGCTTGGGTGTGCTTCCCGTTGAAAGCAGTGCCGTACAGAGATGCACCTAGGTTTAAATGCATGCTCTTGTGTGTACATCTTGCCTCTTTTCCCTCCCACTCTTCTCCACTTGGTATATACAGGTAGTGCTTTTTTCTTTCTAAAAAAAATGTTTAGGGACGTGGATGTTTAGGGTCTAAACCACAGAGCCTAGGGCTTGCCGATCAGAAGGTCGGCGGTCCGAATCCCCACGATGGGGTGAGCTCCCATTGCTTGGTCCCAGCTCCTGCCAACCTAGCAGTTCAAAAGCATGCAGTGCAAGTAGATAAATAGGTACGTGGGTGGCGCTGTGGGTTACACCACAGAGTCTAGGGCTTGCCAATCAGAAGGTTGGCGGTTTGAATCCCCGTGATGGGGTGAGCTCCCATTGCTGGGTCCCAGCTCCTGCCAACCCAGCAGTTCGAAAGCATACAGTTCAAGTAAATAAGTAGGTACCGCTCTGGCAGGAAGGTAAACGGCGTTTCTGTGTGCTGCTCTGGTTTGCCAGAAGCGGCTTAGTCATGCTGGCCACATGACCCGGAAGCAGTACACCGGCTCCCTTGGCCAGTAAAGCGAGATGAGCGCCGCAACCCCAGAGTCAGCCACGACTGGACCTAATGGTCAGGGGTCCCTTTACCTTTACCTTCATTTTCCTCCTCATATTGAAATACTGCCCCTCAATGAGGCCAGGCTTAGATTCACAAAATGTTTAGGGTATGCGTACCGCTGCATCCCCCCAGGAAAAAGCACTGTGTACAGGAGTTTAGGCATCTTAACTGCTGATCCTTCCCACAAATGAAAGTAAACTGGGTAGAACTGGGTACAAGGAAGGTTTGGGGGATTTTTTTTACCGCACCAGGGGCACCACCACCACAACTATGTCACAAATGGAACCTGGCAAATTACCACGGCATCTATGTTTAGCGTTCATTTGTTCCACCTTTTCCCAATTCTTCAGAAACTCCAAAGGCTCCAAATTTAGTCAGCCCAGCAGCGCTCTCTTTCTCCCTTGCAGTTAACCTGGTGGTGTGAAAAAAAAGCAAGCCTCACCCCCGCCTTCTGACATTTTCCCATCAGGTTGGCAAATTTCACACCTACAATTACATTTATAGAAATAATGAATCCACTATGCCCTGTAAAACAGGCAGCAACGTTCATTTCTGATTGAAGGTATGAACTTTCTCCCTGTTTTGACAAAGTCCCCCCGTGATCTTCTCGCGAGGAAGCTGGTAAGATGTGGGTTGAGCGAGGTAACTGTTAGGTGGATTTGTAGCTGGTTGACTGACCAAAGCCGAAGAGTACTCATTAAGGGTTCCTCCTCATCCTGGAAAAAATAACAAGTGGGTTGCCGCAGTGTTCTTTCCTGGGCCCATTGTTGTCCAATGTCTTTATAAATGACTTGGATGAAGGAAGTGAGGGGATGCTCATCACATTTGCAGATGACACCGAACTGGGAGGGGTAGCTAATGCCGCAGAAGACAGAATCAGAATTCAAAATGACCTTAACAGATTGGAGATCTGGGTGCAAGCTAACAAAATGAATTTAAATAGGGACAATGTAAGGTTCTGCACTTAGGCAGGAAGAACCAGATGCACAAATATAGAATGGGGGACCCCTGGCTTACTAGCAGTACAGGTGAAAAGGATCTAGGGGTCTTGGTGGACCACAAGCTGAACATGAGTCAACAGTGTGATGCAGCAGCAAAAATAGTGAATGCTATTCTAGGCTGCATCAACAGAAGTATAGTGTCCAGATCAAGGGAAGTAATAGTACCACACCTGGAATACTGTGTCCAATTCTGGGCACCACAATTTAAGAAGGATGTTGACAAGCTGGAAGGTGTGCAGAGGAGGGCAACCAAGATGATCAAGGGTCTGGAAACTAAGCCTTATGAGGAGCACTGGAAGAAGCTGGGTATGTTTCACCTGGAAAAAAGGGCTTGAGAGGAAATATGATAGCCATCTTCAAATACCTTAAGGGCTGTCATATGGAAGATGGAGCAAGCTTGTTTTCTCCTGCTCTGGAGGGTAGGACTCGAACCAATGGCTACAAGTTGCAAGAAAGGAGATTCCAACTAAGCATTCAGAAGAACTTTCTGGCAGTAAGAGCTGTTCAGCAGTGGAACAGACTCCCACGAGAGGTGGTGGAATATCCTTCCTTGGAGGTTTTTAAGCAGAGGTTGGCTGGCCATGATTCTATGAATCCCGGAGACTGACTGCCAGGCAGAAAAAGCACTGTAAGAATGTTCCCGTTAATTTGCACAGATACCTGCTTGCATTTTCACTTCCTCATGTTAGGGAAAAAGCTAGCATTTCCCTTGTATGCTAACAGGCTTAGGGGAGTTGGGTGGGTGGAGGATTAAAACCCAATCCCTTAAATTGCAATAGTTTTGATTCTGCTGGACATAAGCAGTGAGAACCCATTTTCTATATTTTGGAGTGGTTTTAGGAATTGTCATTTTCATGCCATTAAGGGAGTGTGATTGAGCTATTGCTGGCTGTGATGAGCACACACATTTCTTCTCACCCCCCCACCCCACTGCTATCTCCGGTGGTTGTTTTGCAGAGTTTAGTAACAGCACCAAAACATGCACAACTTTGTGAACAAAAAAAGATTGCTGATGCCGCTGTTCTTGAGATGGGAGAGTTGCGGTTGGTACCACACAACCACTGTTAGGACATAGGAAGACACCTTACACTGGCTGCGTTTGCCTGTAATGCTGAGCCAAGGTGGGTGGTTTGCTTAAACCACAATGTGCAAGAGTTGCATGTTGGCACATGCAGTTCAAGGGCTTCTCTTTGCACGACTCTCTTCCTCCAGCTGGAAGGAAACAACCAACCAACCAACCAACCAACCAACCAACTGGCTGTCTGATGTCTGAACCAGCATTGGTGCTTTGCTTCTCTCCGAAAGCCACAACCAGTGGGAAGCCAAGAACAAACCTTGGCTTCACATTGTGGTTTGGAGAGTAGCAAACCATGAATGTTGGTTTGGGTGTCATGCTAAGTCCAGACTTACTCCTGGATGGGCTAAGGGGAAAGCGGAATGGGAGCACTCCAGAGCTCAGTAATGCAACATCATTGTTTAAACCATCGTTAGAAATTCAGATATATAAACTAGGCACCGAACGGCTCCTTAAACCAGGGTTACAGTCGCCAAAATGGAATGCCTAGTTGCCGTTTTTCAGCCAGACGGCTCAAAAGTCAACACAACTTCAATACTTTTGGTTCCTGAATTTCGTTCCAATTGCACAGCTAAAAGATAACGGATAGAATTATACAGGATGTGTTGCTAGTGTGTGAAGACAGTCGAGATCCAAGAACCCCCAGGCATGCACTCCAGATGGTGACAACGTCAGACGCCATCCTGGCGCCCGGGCATCTTCACTTGGTGTGAAGTGCACCTTGTGCCCTGGCGATTTTTGAACCCTGGTTTAAACCAGTGTTAGTCAATGTGCAACTCTCCAGGTGTTGCTGGACTCCAGGTCTCATCAGCATGGCCAATGAATCATAGACTCATAGCTGGAAGGGACCATGAAGGTCACTGAGTCCAGCCCCCTGGAATCTTTCACCCAACATGAAACCCACAACCCTAAGATTCGGAGCCTCACGTTCTACCAACTGAGCTATCCCCAATGGTCAGGGATAACTGGAGTTGGAGCCCCACAAAAGATTTCTGTTTTGTTGATTCTCATCTGTAACCCTTTATTTCGATGTTTAGCAAGTGGATATTTTGTCTAGCTGGTAATGATGTTTCAAAACGTGGGATTTTCATTGTATCTTTGTAGCTGTTTTCCATGCGCAGCGTTTGTTCTGAGTCTTAAGACGATGCCCTAATTCGTAAGGTGTTTTACAATGTGGGATTTTGTTGTACTTGGTCTTTATCGATGACGTGTTAAGATATGTTGTAGGTCACTTAGAGATCTTCCCCTCTCTCAAAATGCAAGCAGCAAATAAATTCCTAAATAAATAAAAATATAGTCTGGAAGGTACCACGTTGGCTGCCCCTGGTTTAAACAAACCACGTGCCACGACTTAGCATAATAATAATATTTTATTTATATCCCGCCCTTTCCAGCCGAAGCGGGCTCAGAGCGGCTAACAACAGTAAAATGATACAACTTTCTAAAATCATTTCATTATAAAATCAGTTCAAATTATATTAATGGCAACCATTGGGCTAGAGTTCTGTGAGGACTGCCAAAGGAGGGGGTCAGACTGTGCCTTGGCCAAAGGCCTGGTGGAACAGCTCTGTCTTGCAGGCCCTGCGGAAAGATGTCAAGTCCTGCAGGGCCCTAGTCTCTTGTGACAGAGCGTTCCACCAGATCAGAGCCATGGCCGAAAAAGCCCTGGCTCTGGTTGAGGCCAGCCTAACCTCCCTGTGGCCCAGGATCTCCAAGATGTTTTTATTTGAAGACCGTAAGGTCCTCCGTGGGAGAGGCGGTCCCGTAGGTACGAGGGTCCTGGGCCGTATTGGGCTTTAAAGGTTAAAACCAGCACCTTAAACCTGATCCTGTACTCCACCGGGAGCCAGTGCAGCTGGTATAGCACTGGGTGAATGTGATCCCGCAGTGAGAACCCCGTAAGGAGTCTCGCCGCGGCATTCTGCACCCGCTGGAGTTTCTGGGTCAGTCTCAAGGGCACGTAGAACGAGTTACAATAATCCAGTCTGGAGGTGACCGTCGCATGGATCACAGTGGCTAGGTTAGGGCGAGAGAGGTAAGGAGCCAACTGCTTAGTTTGGCGGAGATGAACACAGCCACTGATTCAGACCATTGGTGTATCTAGCTCAGTATTGTCTGACCAGAGTCTTCCCCAGCCTGACCTGAAGATGTTGGGGATAAATCTGGGACCTCCTTTATGCAATGCATGGGCTCTTATTGTCTTGTTGACTTCTGTCTCCAGCCTTCCAACTTAGCAGCTGCCACACCTGGGGAGTGGAGGGCCCCTACTCTTAAGTCCCTATTTACCTGCACTTACAAAGCCATCCCTTAATTTGCCACCATTGAGTGATAAATCGTTTGACAGAAGCCAGGGATTGAAAAAGCAGTTTTCTCGACTGAAGTGCCTTGAAGCGGAGGTGGAGGAAGGGAGCAAGGAAACTTGTGCGTTGCCCGCCTACACGTAACCTGGACAAAGGCAGCGTTTTATGTCCCTGAGCTTGGCGAGCAAGACATTCAGTGCTTGGTGGGAAGAAAGGGAAAAAATGTCACACAGCACAGCCTTTTGAGAAGCGATTCCTGCCCCCGACACACACCTCCGAAAGCAAAACAGAGCCTAGACGGCTGATTTTGGAGTCAATATTATGGGTACAGAGGACGCTGCCTGTGGGTTCTGTTAAGCAACAGTCGTTTTGCATGCACACCCTCCCCCCCATGCAGCTAAACTATTTAACACAGATTCAAATGAATTAACATGTGCAACTGATGAGCCCACTTTATGTTTTTCTACATGGATGTATGACGGTGCCTTACATAAATGTATGAGTCAGGCTACGCTGGAAGCAGATTAGATAGACCTTGATAACTCTCCAGCTCAGCGTGGCCTCCTTGGACATGCAACGACTCTCTTAAGCTCTGCTAATGGGGATATTTTAATTGGGCATGCTGGGAATTTTGCTGAAGATCTCGGAGTTCGTTTGCTCTGCCTCTGAGCTGCTGGACCCACCGCCTTTTCAGCTGGGACAGATAGTTGGTTAGATGCAATCTCCAATACCAAGGCGCCAACCACAGGACATTATTATTATTATTATTAATAATAATAATAACAATAATAATACCCCGCCCATCTGGCTGGGCTTCCCCAGCCACTCTGGACGGCTTCCAACAAAATATTAAAATACAGTAATGCATCAAACATTAAAAGCTTCCCTAAAGAGGGCTGCCGTCAGATGTCTTCTAAAAGTCTGGTAGTTGTTCTCTTTGACATCTGGTAGGAGGGTGTTCCACAGGGCGGGTGCCACTACCGAGAAGGCCCTCTGCCTGGTTCCCTGTAACTTGGCTTCTCGCAGTGAGGGAACTGCCAGAAGGCACTCAGCGCTGGACCTCAGTGTCCGGGCAGAACGATGGGGCTGTGTGTGCCCATCTTGAAACTGAACAAGCTGAGGTCCCAATACGTGGAAGGTTATGGATTCTGTGAACTGCCCTGAGATCTTATTATGAAGGGCGGAATAGAAATCTTTTCCTTTTTTTAATACATGGCTGCCAGTGTTTTCCCCCACCCAACATTTCAAACTTTTGTTGTGGGTTGGAGTTGAATTTCTAAAGAAGGTTTGCATTCACTATCTTACCTTATGCTCATTATTCCCAGCTTAAGCCCTACAGGAAACTGGCACCAAACGATGCCTAGAGTGGAGGAATTGAAAAATAAGCGATCCTGCCAATTTTGTCTAATCATGCGCTATCTGTCTCTCTCACCTTTAGCTCCTTTCTACTGAGAGTTTTTTTCAAACTTCGCCTGGGATTCAAGAATCATAGGTCCAATTCTGGGCATGCCAAGCTGACTTGTGGATATAAGTTGCCATCCTTCCTAGAGGAAATGGGCAGTGGGGTGGGGTGGGGACGCCTCCGCAACCCCCCCTTCAGGCATGCACGCTCATTTACATGTGCTAATTGATTTATGCAAGGAAACCTACTTAAAAGAAACTTGTGCGAGATGTAAGAGCAGGGAGGGGAGCTGTCAGAATAAGTACAAAACAAGCCAGGTGGCAAATCAATGGTGTCTGCTTCTTCAAACGCTGTTTGTTGAGGATGATTCTAGTCTCCTTTCTGATGTTTAAAGCCTTAGCATGGCTAGGGATTCAGGTACCATGAGGAACGTCCAACATCCTGGCTATTTAGATCTTCTGTAGAAGTCCTTCTCTGGTGCCCCTGTCATCCGAAACCTGCTTCGGGTGTTCTCGAAATTCAGGAATCCCTGGTCCCCATCACTTCTGTGAGTTGCAGGGAGTCAGCTTTCACTCGTGGTGGATTCCTTCACTACGCAGAACTCTTATTTCCCAGAGTTCTCCATTGCAGAGAGAACATCTACAAGTCCTGGAGGATCCGTGCTTCCGACAGGTGGCCTTCAGCTCATGGACGGCAACGGCAATGGAAGGGAGAGGGGACCAAGCTGGCCTGCTTGTTGCTGAGATCCTCTCCAATGATCCTCTCCTGGATTAGAAGAAGGCTAGAGATAAAGCGGGACGCAGGGGGCGCTGTGGGTTAAACCACAGAGCCTAGGACTTGCCGATCAGAAGGTCGGCGGTTCGAATTCCCGCGATGGGGTGAGCTCCCGTTGCTCGGTCCCTGCTCCTGCCAACCTAGCAGTTCGAAAGCACCTCAAAGTGCAAGTAGATAAATAGGTACTGCTCTGGTGGGAAGGTAAATGGCGTTTCCATGCGCTGCTCTGGTTCGCCAGAAGCAGCTTAGTCATGCTGGCCACATGACCCGGAAGCTGTACGCCGGCTCCCTCGGCCAATAAAGCGAGATGAGCGCCGCAACCCCAGAGTCGGCCACGACTGGACCTAATGGTCAGGGGTCTCTTTACCTTTACCTTAGAGATAAAGCAAGTGGGGACCAGAGTAAGGGCCTTTTCAGCTGCTGAGCCTGGCTGGATCAGGCGAAAGGCCCAAGTCGTCCACTGTCCTGTTCTCACAGCGACGAACTGAATACATATGCGAAACCCACAAGCCAGACTTGCAATGGGATATCCTCTAGGCAAAAACCCTTCTTAGCCTCCCAGACTTTGGAATTATTTTTCACGTACTTCTTAAACACAGATGGTTTTATTGTGCGATGATGATGTGACTGTGTTGTATGTATAGGCACTTTTAGTGCTTTTGCTGTTTGCTTATGAACCTGCGCAGGTCAATATATAAATTCTCCCAATAAATAAGGATAAAGATAAGCAAACAAATAACTCCTGATAATTTTCGAGGGGAAGATAGGAGCACAAGTGCCAGTCTCCTGTGTGGCAGTACTTTGTCCTGTTACCGTAGCAACCGCTGAGCCTCCTTTGCATAGGGCCTCCAAGTTCTGCGCTGCTCAGTAGGCCTCGTACTTCTGGCAGGCCATTAAGCAAATCAAGCCTGGTGTCCTTTGTCGTATTTCACATGTGCTCATGGACTGGTTTGAATTTGGAAAAGTTGTGCGTCTTCTCGTCACAGCATCTGTCTTTGCCCACAGCCTGTAAACAGAACGTCTGCAATGGAAAGGCACCTTTCTTACGAGGAAACCTTGAGAATGAGATGGGTTTGGCTGGTGAGGAAGGGCAATCTGTCCATGCTCAGAGGCGCTTCTCGGTCTCTCCATCCGTCTCTCTGGAATGGGGGGGGGGGGTGCATAAGCCCTACCAAATTAATCAAACAAATTCCTATTTCGCATTTATTTATTTATGAAAGTATTTATATACTGTTTATAGTGTGGTCAGGTAGAAATCAGCTTCCTATTTCTTCCAGGGCAGTGCTTTCTTGAAGGCATTGTCTAACTACTTTTGAAACTTTAAAAAAGAATTCTACCAAAGAAAGGGGGAGGGGAATAAGGCATGGTTTTATGATAAAGCTACACCAAAAAGCAAAAACTGCTTGCATTATCCTAGGACTCCCAATGTCAAATGAAGCGCAGGGTCATGACCTTAAAACCACACATCAAGTTGCAATAATCTAATGGTGGCAGGCCTGTCATTTTCAGTTCATTCTCTTTGTTTTACATTTACCTTCAGCACATTGGCTACAGTTTCTTGCTTTGGAGCCCACAGGGCTGGGGTTTTTTTTGTTCACTAACAATTTCCTTTCTTTTTCACCCCGTGGTTGAGTGCAGCCTTTTCTGTGCAACTGAACTAACTTCCGAGACACTACATTACATTGCTCTGTTGCAATCCTTAGTACATTGGAAACTTAGTTTAAATTGATTTTAGCTTTTTGTAAAAAAAAGAAAGAAAAGAAGAGAAAAGAAATCACAACGAGACATCCCCCGATTCCTTATAATGGTACAAACCTAACCATACATACATTGTTCGAAATAAACTCCCATAGAACAGAGAGTACCTATTATAACTGTAATCTGTGGGTTCAGTCTGTAGTTAATTGCAATGATTGACAGATGTCCCATTAAATTTTAGTGAATTGCACTCTAACCCATCTGTCTCTTTCCCTGTGTTCCTGCTAGAGCTGAGTGAATATTGCCTACCCATATTCAATATTATTTTTGTCGCTGCCATAAAATGCTCTCTGCTTTTGGCATTTGTTTATTAGGTGACTCACAATATTTGTCCAAGTTGGTCTGCGTTCTGAATTGCACATGGTCAACAACGATGCAACGGCACCCACGTGTGGCATGCCGTATGCTGTCTTGACCAATGCGACTTATTTTCTGGTTCTTGCTGACTTAATAAAGTTCTGCATTTTCGTGCAACTATATGGTGCTTCTCATAGTCTGTGCAGGTGGAAGTGAAGGGAGTCAGGGGAGCCTGTGGCCCAGTTGATGGAGTGGCCTGCTCTATGTCTTTCAGATCTGACAAAGCAAGAAGTGTTTTGGTTGAATGTGGGGAATGAGCATTGCGTGCATAAAAGGCCAGGTTGTGGTCGATTCAAGCAAAATGTAAGCGTAATACAGTGGTACCTCTACTTACAAGCACCTCTGGTTACGTATCCTTCGGAATACGCACGCGGCAAACCCGGAAGTATTTTTCTGCGTTTTGCCACGTGCACATGTGCAGAAGCACTCTACTGCGCCATGCGCAGAACAGGCACCTCCGGTTGTGAAAACCTCAGGATCCAACCGGAGCTCCGGAATGAATCCCGTCCGCAACCGGAGGTACCACTGTCAGGAGTTCAGCCTACACTTGAGTAGGACCCTGGCAGAGACACATGCCCGACTGGCATGTTCTCTCCCTCCTGGTCTTTCTTTCGGGAGCTTCAAAAGCTTTCTTCAGCCTGAACATCTCAGCGACACCGACACCGGCACACTTAGGGATCCGCAGAGTCTTTGCACCTTGCGTGACAGACCTCAGCAACTCAGCATTTTGGCTAATCTACTTTATTTACATATAAACACACACGGAGCACTGCAACATGGCTCCCTCTCTCTCTAGCAACAGACAGCAAAGAGAAAAAGAACAAAGGACAACAGTCCCACTTCACGGAACACAGTAACACAAGCATCCTGTCTTTGTCACTTCCCACTCTGTGGAGTCAAAACATACACCATCATGTGATAGACAACAATCCCATGACTGCAATCATAGATCAGGAATTGTAACAACCACAATATGCATGTTTCCTGGGTAGGAGGAATGGCTGATGGAGAGGGGTGCTGCTGTGGACATCTCCTCCCAGCAGTGGTGTTGCTCCTTCATATCTGGATGGTGGGGCAGAAGGCAGAGAGGTCATGGTGGCTCAGTTGCACCAGCAGAGCCAATCTTTGTGACCAAACTGTCCTAACCTTGCTACCATACCACCCCCTGACATCCCAGTTAACAGTAGGTGGCCAGGTGGCCATATATGCAGCACCACTCCTCCCCTCCATCCGCTCCAACCATTTCATTGGATTGCATGAGGCTTATTCCAAAGGAATTGTGCACATAGGATTACAGCCTTACAGTGCAATCCTACACGTTTGATAGGGAAGCGGTCTTTTCACTAGTGACACCAGTATTCTGGAAATTTTCCAGTAGTCTAGAAAATTTCAGTACTCCCTGCTGAAATACGAGGCGTCATCTCTATTGGCATTCCGCCGGCTTTTGAAGACACACCTGTTTACACTGGTCTCTCGACCCGAGTCTCTTGTTCTACTCGCTGTATTGTCTTAATGGGATTGTTTTATTGTAAGCTATATTTACTCGAGTCAAAAGCGCCATTGAATCTAATGCACACCTTAATTTTCGCAGCGTAATTTGGCCTCAAAAGGTAAGCATTAGATTCGAGTAACTATGGTATTTTGGACATGGATGTTTATATTTTAATGCTTGTGTATTTGGCCTTTTTACTTCTTAAACCACTTAGAAGTCTGATTATATTTCATTGCCCATTGTTGTAGATGCCAAGGACACAATCCAGTCAAAGATTTCAGGACTCCAGTGGGGGATGGAAGTACAGTGGTACCTCAGGTTACAGACGCTTCAGGTTACAGACTCCGCTAACCCAGAAATAGTACCTCAGGTTAAGAACTTTGCTTCAGGATGAGAACAGAAATCGCACAGCAGCAGCAGGAGTAGTACGTCAGGTTAAGAACAGTTTCAGGTTAAGAACGGACCTCTGGAATGAATTAAGTTCTTAACCCGAGGTACCACTGTACTGAACTTCAGCCAGTTTGTGCCCCAAGCTTTTAGAAGTATGTATCACCAGTGAACATACCGTATTTTTCCGTGCATAAGACGCTCCCATGTATAAGACGACCCCTATTTTTTTAAACCCAAAATTAAGAATTAAGTTATTTAGCTTTTGGGAAGGGGGAGAAGGTCACTTCCGCCAGTCACTCACCTGCCTGCCCGCCACTACCGATCGCTTGCCACAGCCACTGCCAATCGCACACTTCTCCACAGCCACCAATTGTCTGCCCTCTCGCCGCCACCAACAGCCCACCCGCCCACTTGCCACAGCCGCCAATTGCCTGCCTGCCTCGCCACAGCCACCAATCGCCTGCCCAATTGCCACAGCCGCAGCCAATTGCCATCAGACCTTGCTGCAGCCACCAATCACCCGCCCAGTCACTGCTGCTGATATCCTGCTTGCTGCTGCCATTAATCGCACATCTCCCCTTTGCATCCACTATCCGTGTACAGTGGTACCTCGGGTTAAGTACTTAATTCGTTCAGGAGGTCCGTATTTAACCTGAAACTGTTCTTAACATGAAGCACCACTTTAGCTAATGGGGCCTCCTGCTGCCGCCGCGCCGCCGGAGCACGATTTCTGTTCTCATCCTGAAGCAAAGTTCTTAACCTGAGGTAATATTTCTGGGTTAGCGGAGTCTGTAACCTGAAGCGTATGTAACCTGAAGCGTATGTAACCCGAGGTACCACTGTATAAGACAACACCCAACTTTTGCCTAAATTTTTTTTTAGCAAAAAGCATCATCTTAGGCACAGAAAAATACAGTAATTTGCTCTTTTCTTGCCGTAAATAATTTGCCTCTGTAGCTTAACTGTGTGGGATGAATGAACTGGAACATTATTTGCTGGTCAGGGGTCAGGGACAGGAGAGAGAGAGAGAGGGAAGCAGACATTTTGGAATCTCTTCTGCTTCTTTTTCTCCCCCCTCCCCACATTTTATTTCCCTCCCCTGTCTTGACAATTGTCTGGTCCTTGCTTATGTTCCGAAAGACTTGCCCACACAGCCTTCTGCTCGGGGGAAACCATGTACAGACATTTGGTCGTTGCACTTCAAGCTCAGTAAAGAACAGTGAGCAGCATGCGTCTCTGTCTGACGGATTGGGAACATTCGCATTTCTAAAACCCTGTCCAAAATTAAAATGAAATGAAGAGGAGATGGTGGTGGAGGAACTAGGATCATGTCTGCCACCAGCTCCCTGTAGGTACTGAAAAAGGCAGCGCAGTCATAGAATAATAAAATTGTAGCATTGGAAATGAACTCAAGGGCCATCTAGCCCCAAACCATTGCAATGCAGGAATCAAAGCTAAAGAATCTCTGGCAGATGGCCATCCAGCGTCTGTTAAAAAATCTCCAGCGAAGGAGAAAATGATGTTGATGATTCTTCTTCCATGGCATGCTAGGAACTTGGGAACCAGGAAATAAAATATATGTATGAGTCGTTTGCGACTGGACTTAACCGTCAGGGGTCCTTTACCTTTACCAGTGCAAAGGGGGGGGGGGCCTTGTTCAACCACTTCTTCTTCTGCACTTAAAATGTTTCTTCACCCTTGAATGTTGAGAGAAATCCTAAGTTAATCGAGATATAACTTAGTCCAGTAATGGTAGCGAAAGATGCATGCTAACTATAAAATAATTGCAGAAGAGATACATTTTTGGGACAACACTCAGGTTAGCATAAGAAAGAACATCCTAGAAGTTGCCATGTTCAGCTCAATGGAGCATGGGGTTTTTCATCCCCTGTTGTGAGGCTGCCTTTATTACAGTGGTACCTCAGGTTACATACGCTTCAGATTACATACGCTTCAGGTTACAGACTCTGCTAATCCAGAAATAGTACCTCAGGTTAAGAACTTTGCTTCAGGATGAGAACAGAAATCGTGCTCTGGCAGCGCGGCAGCAGCAGGAGGCCCCATTAGCTAAAGTGGTGCTTCAGGTTAAGAACAGTTTCAGGTTAAGAATGGACCTCCGGAACGAATTAAGTACTTAACCTGAGGTACCACTGTACAGACAAAGAAAATCCTCTGTGTTACAACACGAAACAATCTGATCAACAAAAGGCAACACGTGGGCTAATAACATAGTCATACCTCATGTTACATTTGCTTCAGGTTGCGCATTTTCAGGTTGTGTCCCACAGCGACCTGGAAATAACAGAATGGGTTACTTCCGGGTTTTGCGGCTCGCGCATGCGCAGACACGCAAAATGACGCATGCGCAGACACACAGATGCGGGTTGCGTTCTTTTCAGGTTGCAAACAGGCCTCTGGAACAGATCCCGTTCGCAACCAGAGGTACCACTTGGGCAATATTTCTGAAACACTATCGTTTCTTAATTCATAAACGAAAACCAAGAAGTCACAAACTAATAGAAGTCAAATAAATATTCCATCAACAGGAATGCTTAGAATGGTGTGTAACCACAAAGAAGCACTGAAGTTGAGGCAGAACGCCTTTCCGAGGTTCATATCTATATCAAAGTTTGGTTGAGAATGAACTAGAGCCGGGTGGTGCTGTAAGCACAGCAGCAACAAACAGCAAACAGAACAGTTCTTCTGGCATAATGAACTGCTTTAACGATATTTCTTCGTCAGCAAGTTAACAGTCCCCAAAGGTACATAAGGTGATTGCGGATCAGCTCTCACTCAAAAGTGTACTACAGTTCATTATCCCAGCAAATTCAATTGTTTCTTTGTGGTCACACACCATTCTAAGCATTTGTGACTTCTTTCACGTATTATATGGCTTTTGTTTATAAATTATGAAACAATTGATAGTGTTTCATAAATATTGCCAATACATTATTAGCCCTTTCGTTGATCAGGCAGCTTGAAATTGCATCCAGTCCATTGTTTTGTTTTGTGCGCAAGACATTTCACTGGTTCAGGTGGCATGGTAAGGCAAACTATGGCTCAGCGCAAATGCTATGGTTCCAAAAAGGGAGATCGCAGTTGCTGCACTCTCCCCCTCCCCCCCGGATCCTGTGCTGTAGTGAGCTAGGCCACTGTTTGATGTAGCATGTTTGAACCTGGACTCATGGTTTATCTCCTCCAGACAAAAAGGGTGAACTGTAAATCCCAGAACAAACCTTGGCTGCAGCTCATGATTCGTCTGGAGCAAGGCAAATCGCGAGCCCAGCTTTTGGCGACGCACTTGGCTGCGAGCTCTAAGTCAAGCTGCAACTTAGCTCGCAGCAAGTGCGCCAGCAGCAGAATTAAATTGATTTCTAAATTGATTTCTGAATTTTGAATTTTATTGTTATTCATGAGCCAGTGTGGTGTAAGCGATAGACTCGTAATCTGGTGAACCAGGTTCGCGTCTCCGCTCCTCCACTTGCAGCTGCTGGGTGACCTTGGGCCAGTCACACTTCTTTGAAGTCTCTCAGCCCCACTCACCTCACAGAGTGTTTGTTGTGGGGGAGGAAGGGGAAGGAGAATGTCAGCCGCTTTGAGACTCCTTTGGGTAGTGATAAAGCGGGATATCAAATCCAAACTCCTCCTCCTCTTCTTCTTCTTCTTCTTCTAGTGTATTTTATGCTGCTTTTACAATTAAGTGTTTTAAATTTGTTGTGAGCCACCCTGAGCCCAGCTTTTGAACTGGGAAGGGCGGGGTATACATAAAAATTTATTATTATTATCATTATTATTATTGCTAATTGGGGTAGGAGCAACACCACTGTGACCTCAAGGAGTCTCTTGGAATATGCGCGCAGGGTAAACACGCAGCCTGAAAGCTAACTAAGGTGACAATACAAAGAGCTGTGCCTTGTCTTTGTTCTCAGACGCTTCCTCTCCAAAGGTACCCTGCCCATCTTGTTGGGTTTCCCTAGCCACTCTGGGTGGCTTACAACATATCTAGAAATATAATAAAAACATCATTCCTTAAAAACTTCCCTAAACTGGACTGCCTTCAGATGTCTTCTAAAAGTCAGGTAGTTGTTTATTTCCTTGACATCTGAAGGCAGGTTGTTCCACAGGGAGGGGGCCACTACTGAAAAGGCCCTCTGTCATGTTCCCTGTGATCTTGCATGAATCCCCCCCCCCCCCGAAAAAACACACATTTTTGAGGCTATGATCTTGTGTGGCACCCCAAATTGCATGTTTCTGGACGCTACACCCTTGAAATGTGTTGTTTTGTTTGTGGGGGGATGAGCTGCAGTGTGCAATCAAAATGGCCGCAATCCTCACGCAATAAAAAATGGGAAGATGGCATCTGGGAAAATGGCGTCCTGGAATTTGGCTTCAAAATGTTGGAGGGTATGGGTGAAAGGACGGCCTAGGAAGCTTGGAGGTTTGTCTCTCTGTATGCTTTCTCCCCATGCGGACTCAACAGCCTCCAGTACAAGCTGAGTTGCATTCCCACGCTTGCAACACACCCTGTGTTCATTCATACGAAGCCGTAGTTTGACTTAGCATTATGTTCTTAATTTGGAGTGCGCACAATAACATCAGAAGAGCCCTGCTGGATCAGACCAAAGGTCTCTCTCATCTAGTATCCTGTTCTCACAGTGGCCAACCCAATGCCTATGGGTTGTCTTCAAGTTCCTTGTTCATCTGTTTATGGGCATGAACCAGCTTTTTAAGGACACGAAGGGTCCTTGCGCCAACGTGTCTTGTGCTCAGACAAAGTCTTGAGCCGGATGAGACTGTGGGCGAGAAGATTATGACAGTGGCAGTTAACATAAACAGCAGTTCAGGCTGATGCAGCAAAGGAAAATTACAAGATTAGTTTCAAACATGTTGGGTTTTTCTAATTGCTGTTGTACCGATAAGAAAGAGAGACAGATTGCCTTGCTGACATGTTTAAACGTTCGAAAAACTAATTTAGAAAGAAAAGGAGGTACTCGCCCCCAAATATGGAGATTATGGGTTGTATTGAACTAAGTGTTACTCAGAGTAGACTCACTGAAATTAGATGACCTAAGTTATTCGTGCCCATGAATATCTATACCATGAGTATTATTAGTATTAGTTTGTAATTGCTTTATACTTCACACTTTCCTGCAAAGGAGCCCAGGGTGGAAACCATATCAATACGGATGCAATTAAAACCACTAAAAAAAAAGTTTAAACCTAAAATTAATGACTTGCTCTCAAGCTAGTAATTTCAGGGTTTCCATGCATAGAACTTTCAGCCATCAAATGCCTGGGTAACAGGAATGGTCCCATGCTGGGAGACTGAGGCACCTCACTAGGGAGGGCATTCCACCAATGTGGGGGATACCACCAAGAAGACCGTTTCACAGCTCACAGCCAACCAGGCAACCCCCAGTGGAGCCACCACCAACAGGGCCTCTGTATGGCCAACACTGACCACAACCCATTGCACTGTCAAGGGGTAGCTACTTTTCAGCCATTTCCAATAGCAATCAACAATGAAAAAAACTGATTCCGCATCAAAGTGGACATTCAAAGTGGACATTCATTTCAGTAAGTAGGCCAGTCCAGGTATGGGCAGGCAGATGGTTGGGATCTAGTGTTAGATCCCTGGGCAATTTGTGGTATATCTGCAAGTTTTTTCACTCCAGTGACCCCTGCAAACTAGGCTACTGAAATGAAGAAAGTTTGTGAGGAGGAGCAGAAAGTGAGGAGTGCATTTTTCAGAAACTGTTAACAGATTTGAGCCATGTATTTGAGCCACATGTTCAAAAGCACCTTATTTATTTATTTATATTTAGGAAAATGCACAGAGCACTTAACCAACCCCCTCTTAAGCTGTCTAATTACCAGCTAAAATTCTAGGGATGTGTCTTTCCTCCTGAACTCCAGTTGAGGTAGACTTTGAGGTTTTAGTAGACCCTGTAAGTCGCACTTGTTCACTAGTCTGATTTCCTCCCCCCCCCCCGAAAATAATTTCAGCCTTATTTTTGTGGTGACCTAGTTTTACCTCACAAATATATGCAGCTTTCCACTGTGGCTCCTGCAGTCTAGTATTTGCCTGCAATCCTGAAATGCCCCCAAATTCTTTTTCCCATGTATCGCTTGTTGTCTCAGAATAATGACGATGAGATAAAAACCTCTTCACTTAAGTTCTTAGGTAGCTCTGCATTTTAAAGTCTAGAAGTTAAGAGTGCTACACCCAGGTTTTTGCAGCATGAATGGAGATAAGCATGAATGATGGATGAGTGGTTTTTCATTTGTTGGAAGTCTAGTTAGAATTGCCTCAGAGTGTTCTGTTTATATAGGCTGAACACGCACCAAACATTTAGAACAAAACACTATTGTGAATGGTCCTCCTTGCAATCCATGGCGTACATGTTTAGAAAATTGTGGCGATTTTCTTGAGCTGCTATTGCGAATCTGGCCACTTTGTTTGTATTGTAGCCTGAAGGAGCATCTCCACCCTCATCGTTCAGCCTGAATACTGAGGTCCAGCTCTAAGGGCCTTCTGGCAGTTCCTTCACTGCAAGAACTGAGGTTACAGGGAACCAGGCAAAGGGCCTTCTCGGTAGTGGCGCCCGCCCTGTGGAATGCCCTCCCATCAGATGTCAAGGAAATAAACAACTATCTGACTTTTAGAAGATATGTGAGGGCAGCCCTGTATGTTGTGGTTTAGTCGTGTCCGACTCTTCGTGACCCCATGGACCAGAGCACACCATGCACTCCTGTCTTCCACTGCCTCCCGCAGTTTGGTTAAACTCATGCTGGTAGCTTCGAGAACACTATCCAACCATCTCATCCTCTGTCGTCCCCTTCTCCTTGTGCCCTCCATCTTTCCCAACATCAGGGTCTTTTCCAGGGAGTCTTCTCTTCTCATGAGGTGGCCAAAGTATTGGAGCCTCAGCTTCAGGATCTGTCCTTCCAGTGAGCACTCAGGGCTGGTTTCCTTCAGAATGGAGAGGTTTGATCTTCTTGCAGTCCATGGGACTCTCAAGAGTCTCCTCCAGCACCATAATTCAAAAGCATCAAAGCCCTGTATAGGGAAGTTTTTAACATTTGATGTCTTACTGTGTTTTAATTTGTTGGAGGCCGCCCAGAGTCGCTGGGGCAACCCAGTCAGATGGGTGAGGTACAAAGAATAAAATTATTGTTATCATTATTGTGCTCTGTCTGTCGGCATGCAGAGGGCTGCAAGGCCAGCTGGCCAGCCCCAGCTGGGTCCTCTCCTTCCAGCCGTCCCGCTGCAAAGACCCATCGCCTCTGCTCCGACGTAAATCAGCGACCTGGGCTTCAAAGCCAGGGCACACTATATCAGCAGAGCAAACTGCGCACCCAGAATAGGAGTGAGGCTTGTGGAAGCATACTACAAATATGGATTTATTAATCATAAATCAGGACAAAGAAACATGTCTCTCTCTCTTTGTCTTTTCGGTGAGAGAGTCAAAAGCAAAAGCAATAACACAGTGGAAGTTCCGCTAACACCAGCAAAACAGTGCTGGAATGTAAACAGACATGTGACCGGTAACAGTTCCATGTCTACTCCTTAACGTGGAATGGAAATTTCCCAAAATCCAGTAGATCACAAGTAATATCAGTCAGGCTCCAACCTTCTGTAGAACTCAAAAAGTATCCCCAAAGGCAAGTTCTGAGATCTCTATACAAGGTACAATGCAAAAAGGTATCTTCTACTGTATCTTCTACCTCCCCAGTACCCCAAACATGTATATGCTGCATATTGGAGAATACTGTCATTTTTTCCCTCCAAAGAAGATAAAGGCATTGCTTGGAAATCAGGGGCAGTAAAAGCTTTTCCTGAAGCAAACAAAAGTAAGAGCTATTGAAAATATGGATCCCTCTTCAATAAACTAAATCGAGGGGGAAACGCTTTGAGTTGGCTGGCAAGAACGTCTTCATGAGAATCCACCTCAAAAATTCTGCTTCTAGTTTGTCCTTATGGACTTGGAGAATCTGAGCACCCCCAACGCAAGATGGCGACAATAGTAACCAATGAAGGACCCATCTGTCAGCATCGCCCTTGAGCCAGTGCCACCAACTGGACTCATCCACTTCAGCCCCGACTGGGCTAGGCGAGCTGGGTAGCACTTCCAGAGACCACCTTCTGCACAGGAACAGGTCAAAGTGCTATGGACTCACAGCTTAGAGTTGTGAGCACCGGATTCACTTCCACAAGAAGACAGTCGTCGCACAGCAGACTATAGCAAAGTACAGCAGAGCATAAACGACTCAGAGAGCAGCTCTGTAGAATATCTTCTTTATTCTATCTAAAACTATAATACACAACTATATACAGAGCTAAATGAGGTCTAAACGAAAAATGCTGAACTGCACTGAGTGTCTGCAGCTGCTTTTAGCAGCAACCTTATCTATACACACGATCTCTCTCTAACACTCAGTCTCTCTCTCTGATGTGAGGCTGGAGCGGAATAAGTAGAGAGCAGAAACCGCCCCCTCCTCTCTGGAGAATCAGCAGAGAACATCAGCAGATTCTTGGATATGGGAGGGGTGAAATCTCCTCACCATTCACCCGTGGCAAGTTGTTCAATGAATTGGTGTGTCGATATATTGATAAACAGAGGGTATCTATAGGTATACAGAGGAGGCTAAGTTGCTGAACTGCTTAATATTGTGCCCATTTCATTCATAGGCAAGTTAAGCATGGTTAGCCCTGCAATGTTGGTAGGCCTGGCCCCAAAAAAGATGACCTGAAAGAGGCCCCTCTGCATATACAGGTAGCTATCAAGCGTTTGGGAAGTGCAGGTAAAGGTAAAGGACCCCTGGACGGTTAAGTCCAGTCAAAGGTGACTACAGGGTCGCGGTGCTCACCTCGCTTTCAGGCTGAGGGAACCGGTGTTTGTCCATAGACAGCTTTCCGGGTCATGTGGCCAGCATGACTAAACCGCTTCTGGCACAATGGAACACCGTGACAGAAACCAGAACGCACAGAAACACCATTTACCTTCCCCTCCGCAGCAGTATCTATTTATCTACTTGCACCTGTGTGCTTTCGAACTGCTAGGTTGGCAGGAGCTGGGACAGAGCAATGGGAGCTCACTCCATTGCGGGGATTCGAACTGCAACCCACAACCTTGAGATTAAGAGTCTCATGCTCTGCCGACTGAGATATCCCAGGGAATAGATTTTGTAACCCTTCCAGCAGAATTCACTTCAGATCTACAAATAGTTGGGGACAGGGGGGACATGGAGATGTACAGCACCCCAAAAAGGTGCCTTGCATCCAGCACTTGAATGCACACCACCCAGTGTGTACATGCCCTTGGAAATACATGTGGCATTTATATTTGTATTTACAAAGTGTGCTGTAGAAAGCCTCTTCTGTTTTCTCTACTGCGGAAAGAGATGGCTTGGTCTATTAAAGGCATTTTCCAACCCCCAGAAGATTTGTAGGATCCCCCCCCCCATATTATCCAGAAAGAGCAGCCTCCCACTTCCTTTTGCTCTCGAGAACATGCAGTGTGCTCCATTCGGAGACGTCTGAATCTTCACATCAATAAGTTGCTTTATCTCCCTGGCTTTTGGAGATAAAACCAACATCATTAGAGCTAATCTACACATCTGTGTGGAGGAAGGTATCTCCGGCCATATAGAAACCAGGGGGAACTCAAGCACAGCGTGGGTGGGAGGAGACAAGAGCGGCTTCTGGAAACAGAGAATAGAAAACAACTCTCTAATTTGTAGTCCCTGACATTCCTCGCTTTCCCCAGTTGCTTAGGAGAGAGAAGGGAGGAAGAGAGAAGAGATTTGAATCCAAAAAGGAGTGGGAGGTTTTAAACAGGATCCCCCACATGAGGGAGAATTTATCTCTGCTGGGTCGTGTTCGGAGAATAATTTTACACATTTTATATCATTGCCACTGTTGGTTTCAGGAACCTTCCGAAGTGCTAAGTGTTCATATCTGCCCACCCATCCCTCCTGAGAGAGTAACCACAGAGAAGCACTCAGCACACAGCAGATAAGGATCACCACACTGGATCAGAGTGAGCCAGAGAACAGACTAATTCAGCACTTGTACTGCAAGAGCCTCTATGGGGATTAGAGAGGCCTGAATTCATATCCACACTCGGCTATGAAGCTGATGGGGAGACCTTTGGCTATTCAGTCTATCCTACCATAAAAAACTGGCATAAGGGTGAAATGAGGTAACACATGAATGCTGCTTTCAGATCCTTGACAGTAGGGTGGGAAACAAATGGGGTGAATGCCTGCGACAAAAGACAAATAAGACAATTAAGACTTGGCAGATAGTTGTTTATTTCCTTGACATCAGATGGGAGGGCGTTCCACAGGGTGGGCGCCACTACTGAGAAGGCCCTCTGCCTGGCTCCCTGTAACCTCACTTCTCGCAGGGAGGGAACCACCAAAAGGCCCTCGGAGCTGGACCTCAGTGTCCGGGCTGAAAGATGGTGGTGTATACTCCTTCAGGTATACTGGGCCAAGGCCATTTAGGGCTTTAAAGGTCAGCACCAAAACGTTGAACACCAAAATGCCTGGTTTATGGAATTCACTCCCACAAAAGGTAGTGGTTATCACCAACTTGGATGCCAATAATAATAATAATAATAATAATAATAATTTTATACCACCCATCTGACTTGGTTGCCCCAACCACTCTGGGCAGCTTCCAACAAATGAAAACATCAAACACAGCAAAAGATCAAGCATCAAAAACTTCCCTATACAGGGCTGCCTTCTAAAAGTCATATAGTTATTTATCTGTTTGACATCTGATGGGAGAGTGTTCCATGGGGGTCTGTGATACTACCAAGAAGGCCCCCTGTCTGGTTCCATGTTTCCTCACTTCTCATGGTAAGGGAACCGCCAGAAGGCCCTCGGTGCTGGACCTCAGTGTCCGGGCTGAACGATGGGGGTGGAGACACTCCTTCAGGTATCATCCTTTAAAAGCTGATTAATGGGGGATAATGATATCAGTGGCTGCTAGTCGCAATGACCATGTTCTACCATGGCTGAACGCCAGTCTCTGGGAAGCACAAATCAGGTCCTGTTTGTGGAATCCCCATAGACCTCTGGTTGACCACTGTGAAAACAGGAAGTTGCTGCATGGACTACTGGCTTCATGGAGAAGGTTCCTATGTTCTTACGTATTCTCATCCAGATAGATTGTTCCATGCACAATAGCAGCTTTTGTAACTGCTTGCCTTTTCACAGAGCAACATGAGGTCAACTGGACCAGGCAGAATTTTGGCGGGTGCTGATATCATGAGCAGAAAGCTTTCTCCCAGGGCTACTGTCCCTGGTCTCATTTTCAAAACAGATGTAAGCAACTTGAACTGGGTGATGAATTTCACAAGGAGGAAAGATGTCATCGTCTTTGATTTGATAATTGGGTGAAATTGCCTGGAGCTTTCAGCCGAATTCTGGAAGGGAGTTGGGGGCGGTGGCGGGGGGGGGTTGTGTTAGGAGGAACAGGATTATTAATATTAGCTTGGAAACACGGAGGTAATTGCTGGGCACACGCGTAACCCGAATGCTGCCTGTGTGTGCTCTCTCTCTCTCTCATGCTAATGGGCCCGGGGCTTGGTCAAGGAATAGGCATTAGAAGACAAGGGACAATTTTGCCTAATCACCCTCTTTGAATGAAATCAGTGTGTGGTTAATCTGCTATTATGAATCCTGGCAAAAGAAGGGGTTCCTAAACAAGAAGGTTTGTTTAATCGCTTGGGCTGGGATCCAAGTCACCGGAGGACACGCAGCGCGCAAACTGCTGCTATTCACTTTGGCGAAAACGCCTTTTCTGCGTCTGAGGAAATAGCTGTGGCTGGCATAAAAATACTTTTGGCAAAGGATTCCTTGGGGGTGGGGAGAAGCAAAGCGTGTGTGCTGAGCAGCTTTCATGACTGCGGCTTTTCACGTACTTTTCAGAATGCGGGAACTTCGAAGAAGCAAGGCCCTGCTGTAATTCTACCAGGGGGAAATAAAACTGGGCTTATTCAGTACCCATGTGGCAGCGATAAGCTGTTCTGTGGCCGTCCTGTGAGGGAACCTGGGCTGGAAAGGCTATGAGGGGAAGCAGCACCAGGGGTGATTTGGAGGGGAGACGCAGCCGGTGGGAGGAGGGATGCCAAACCCGTTGTCACCTGCCGTCCACTTCCATCTGTAACTCCTAGCCTGCTGGGGTTAGAGAACCATATTTATATCCACGGGCTGAGAGATCGATGTGGAATATTGAAAAATTAAAAGTAGGAGTATCTACCAAGTAAGCAATGTTTAATGCTTGAGAACTACCCACCCACTGAAAGGGTAATCTCACACCTTCTTTCTTATCTTTTAGGCTCCAGGCAAAGTCTGTCTTGCTTACTCAAAGTTGTTTTTTGGGGGGTGGAATTAATTTGATTTACTGCATTGTCTGTTTTTTTTTTATAAAAAAAAACGTTCTGTTCTTTGCTTGCTTTGTCTTATTGGTTCAGTTTCCTAGCTGCTGGTGTTATTTCATTTTGTTCCAGTTTAGTATGTGCTTTTGGCAGGGGGGCTATCCTTGTCCGTTTTAATAATTGTTTAGATCAGGGGTAGGAATTGTTTAGGCCTTGTGAGATGGACTTCATTTTCTTTCAACCAGAATCTCCAAATCCGCCAGCTCGAGTCTGTTGCAAAAGCCATACACTTAAGAACTTAAAAGTTCTGAGCCCAGGAAATGGATTAACAGAATTGTGTGGAGTCTTGAACCTCTTGTACACACACCAACCAGCACCTTATTCCTTGTTACCCGAAACTCACTTCATTTTAGCAGTGTCCCAGGTTTGATCCATGACATCTCCTAGTAAGTCTGGGAGAGACTCCCATCTTAGACCCAGTATAGTCAGTCTACACAATACTGAGTTGGATGGACCATAATAATAATAATAATAATAATAATAATAATAATAATAATAATAATAATTTATACCCCACCCATCTGGCTGGGTTTCTCTAGCCACTTTCGGCGGCTTCCAACAAAATATTAAAAATACAATAAAACATCAAATATTAAAAGCTTCCCTAAACAGGGCTGCCTTCAGATGTCTTCTAAAAGTCAGATAGTTGTTTGTTTCCTTGATATCTGATGGGAGGGCGTTTCACTGGGCAGATGCCACCACCGAGAAGGCCCTCTGCCTGGTTCCCTGTAACCTCACTTCTCGCAGTGAGGGAACCGCTAGAAGACCCTTGGTGCTGGACCTCAGTGTCTGGGCTGAACAATGGGGGTGGAGATGCTCCTTCAGGTATATTGGGCCGAGGCCACTTTTTCACCATAGGTAGCTTCTTACCTCCCTATGATGATTCAGCTTTTGGGTGGAGATACCCCAGGTATTGCAGACTACTCAGCATCACCCAAAATAGCTTTGCCAGGTAAGCCTTCACAAAGATAAGGTGACGATATCATTTCTACTCAAGAAAGGAGAGTTGGTTGGTCCCAGCAAATTTATACACCGGAACTGGCATTTGGTTTTCTTCTTGGCTTTGGAATTGTATGAAACTTCCAACACAGGACTTTCTTCTCTCCCTGTCCGTCACGTTCGTCACACTCATCCTTCCTTGCCATTTCTCCAAGCTTCCTCACTTTTGCTACATCCTCTGATTCACTCCAAGGTTGTCATTTTCAGATACGTCGAGTGTTTGACGCACTTTGCACAAACACTTCCTCCCCAAAGCGAACATTGGCAGCAGGCATAGGTTTTTCTGGAGACAGCATCCATTCATGTGCTTGGAAGGTAAATGTGATATTTATGCTCAGATGCTGTGGCTATTAGCATGTGTGCAACCTCCTCTTCCTGTTTTTGTAAAAAAATAATATTAATTTTTTAAAAAACAAAACCCCAAAAAAACTGCTTCATGTGTGGTTTAAATTCTCAAAATTAGATCATGTGTCCTCCTGGCAGACTGCACTCTTGAGAGCATTTGTACCCAGTTGCAAACTTAGCTCCTTTTCATAAAAGGTAAAGGGTAAAGGGACCCCTGACCATCAGGTCCAGTCGTGACCGACTTTGGGGTTGCGGCGTTCATCTCGCTTTACTGGCCAAGGGAACCGGCGTACAGCTTCCGGGTCATGTGGCCAGCATGACTAAGCCGCTTCTGACGAACCAGAGCAGCGCATGGAAAGGCCGTTTACCTTCCCGCCAGAGCGGTACCTATTTATCTACTTGCACTTTGACGTGCTTTCAAACTGCTAGGTTGGCAGGAGCAGGTACTGAGCAACGGGAGCTCACCCTGTCGCGGGGATTCAAACCGCCGACCTTCTGATCGGCAAGTCCTAGGCTCTGTGGTTTAACCCAGCTCCCAGCCTCCCAGCTCCTTCTCATAGAAAAGAAATAATGCCTTTGTGGGGTCGCAGAATCATAGAGTTGGAAGGGATCACCAAGGTTCATCTAGTCCAACTTCCTGCAATGCAGGAATCTCAGCTAAAGCATCCATGACAGAAGACCACGGGTGGCCATAGATGGTTCACTGGCAGAACAAGAAAGCTGCATCTATCTATGTTATTGTGCAAACACTTGGTAGCTTCAAGAAACTACCAAGGATTAGACAAATTCATGGAGGAAAGGGCTATGGATGGCTACTAGCCAAGATGACCAAACTCTACCTGTGGCGCTGTGGTCTAAACCACTGAGCCTCTTGGGCTTGCTGATCGGAAGGTCAGCAGTTCGAAACCCCACAACGGAGTGAGCTCCCGTTGCTCTCTCCCAGCTCCTGCCAACCTAGCAGTTCAAAAGCACACCAGTGCAAGTAGATAAATAGGTACCACTGCGGCAGGAAGGTAAACGGAATTTCCATGTGCTCTGGCACTCGTCACGGTCCTCCGTGCACTAGAAGCGGTTTAGTCTTGCTGGCCACATGACCCGGAAAAGCTGTTTGTGGACAAACGCCAGCTCCTTCAGCCTGAGAGTGAGATGAGCGCCACACACCTCATAGTTGCCTTTGGCTGGACTTAACCGTCCAGGGGTCCTTTACCTTTACCTTTCTTACCTTTTACTCTACTTCCACTGCTGGAGGCACCAATGCTTCTGAATATTGGTTGCTGGAAATGACAGGAGGGGAGAGTGTTGCTCTTGTGCTCAAGTTCTGCTCGCTTGTTTCCTGGTTGACCACTGTGAGACCAGGGTGCTGGACTTCATGGGCTATTGGCCTGACCCTGCAGGCTGTTCTTATGTTCTTGCATTATGTTCTTATGTAACTATATGGGATAGTTTCACTTCCCAAGTGTGGGCTGTCTACCAAGCACATATTCTGAACAAGACCACAGGTCTGTGCTAGAAGACTTTGAAGATACTTGCTTTCACTGAATAGTATAGCAACCATTTTTCCTTTCCGGACAAGGCTCAATGGCAGCAGATCCATGGGTTTAAATCCAGGTCTGTGCCATGGAGGGAGGTGTCCTGTTTTAACACCTGAACTTACACATGGCTTAGGAGTGCAGAAACCTCGCCAGGCCCACTGCTGACCTCTGCAAAGCTCCTCTTCCAAAGTGATCCCACCACCAAAAGAAAAACAAACAAATCAGTTATAAAAAACATTTTTGCCTTCCAGTTTAACTAGGCCTGCAGGTAAGTAGAAATGTCCCAAAAGTTCCCTGCTAGAAGACAATAAAGGCTGCATATGAGCAGCTCATCCATCGAAGGAGAACTCAGTCCTTTGCTTCATTAGGCACTATTTATTGTTTTCATTTCCATTGCTATGGCTACTATTTATTACTGGCAATTTTAGCATTTAATAGTAACGTGAGAGATGGTAAAAAGTGCCATTAAAATGGGAAATGTTTTATTGTGCATGAGCAATTAGTGTTTTAAATTTTAGACAAAGACAGGAAGAAATTTGCACAACTTTGGACAGTGAAATGGGGCCTGGGTGAAAGATTAATTTTACATCTAGCGAATCATCTCAGATTGACCGAGTTCATTATGGACGAAGTTCAGTGGCCTTCTGACAGCACTTAATGATGATTTCAGAATATCTTTTTAAATTTTCTCTAATTCATAGGTTTCTGTCTCTTTGTTGCCAGCTTGTTGTTGTTTAGTCGTTTAGTCGTGTCCAACTCTTCATGACCCCATGGACCAGAGCACGCCAGGCACTTCTGTCTTCCACTGCCTCCCGCAGCTTGGTCAAACTCATGCTGGTAGCTTCGAGAACATTGTCCAACCATCTCGTCCTCTGTCGTCCCCTTCTCCTTGTGCCCTCATTCTTTCCCAACATCAGGGTCTTTTCCAGGGAGTCTTCTCTTCTCATGAGGTGGCCAAAGTATTGGAGCCTCGGCTTCAGGATCTGTCCTTCCAGTGAGCACTCAGGGCTGATTTCCTTCAGAATGGAGAGGTTTGATCTTCTTGCAGTCCATGGGACTCTCAAGAGTCTCCTCTAGCACCATGATTCAAAAGCATCAATTCTTCGGTGATATTGCCAGTTACAGGAAGCTTAATAGATTTCAGAACCAAAACCGACTTCCATTTCACCGTGCCTTAGACCAGAAACATTAATTAAGGTTGGATAAGCCATACACAAAAGCATAAAATCACTCTCTTCTCATGCAAATAGGCAAAGTAAGCAGAAGAGACCTGTGGGGCTGTGCTTTTTGCCTTGGTCCTATGGTTGACCCCTCAGCTCTTCCTCTGCCATCCATGAATTGGCGTGACTGTCTGAGGTGGCACATTTCCTTTGTCCTTTGCAGGCTTCCCTGGATCCTGGAACCCTGACTGAGGTAGGCCCTTGACTGAGGTAGGCCTCACTACTCCCTTTCATAGTGTGAGCCAATGGTTTGTTTTTAGAAACTATGGTTTGGCACACAGTCCGAACACAGCCTCTTCCTCAGCTTAACCTGCCTTATGCAATTTGTTGTGAGAATAAAAAATAATATGAACCCTGAAACCTGCCCCCCCCGAATTGTCTTCTTCTAACTGCACTGCCAATATGCAACCTTTTCACATGCACTGTTTTATTGTGGGGAGCTGAACCATTCACTTCCTGTGCCAAAGTGGTACAGTCCAGAAAGGACTAGGGCTGCCACACGTCTGGGATTTCCTGGATATAGCTGAGATTCATCTGTCGAAAATGGCATCCGGGCGGAATTTTCGAAAAGTGGCAAAAATGTATATCGGAAGTGTTGATTTTTTTTGTGTGTGTGTGAAATTGGTAAAAACTATATTTGGGGATGGGGGAGGGAAAAAAGCTCAATGACTTTTGTGTCTGGATTTTCACTTTTTAAAATATGGCAACCCTAGAAAGGACTGGAGAATGGGCTATTTCTGCATAATGCCATCAACCTTCAAACCATGATGGATCAAGTGGTGCTAGCATATGCAATTATTATTATTATTATTATTATTATTATTATTATTATTATTGCAAATATGAAACATCAAAAAATGAAAACATCATCAGCTGACATTAACAATATAAATAATCTGTCATTCCTGACTTTGTATAAGCGGTCCATACGTCCAAATTGAAATCCAGATATTGGCTATTACAAGATGTAGAAAGGGCAGTGAGATTTTCAGTCTACTGAGAAATGGATGGTGAGTGTTTATCCTTACAGCCTTGAAGTATAAGTCTCTTTGAAGCCATAAGGGCTCTCAAGATTCACTTCTGTTGCCCATCTGTTAGTCCTCACATCGCAGGAATATAATTTAAAAGTGTGGGAACATCCGCAAAGATCAAGGATTTCTTCTAAACCAAAGTTTACAAGAAGAGTAATTATTGACCTGAAAGAAGGCACTATAGGACACAGCAGGACATATGCCTGAAAGAGACATGGTCAACATTATGTTGCCAGCTTCTATATGACGAACCAGGTTTATTTCCTATAAAGGCACTGTGGGCTGTTTAATTATTATCATTATTTGTGTGTGTGAGTGTCAAGGTAAGGTAGAGGTAAAGGAGCCCTGGACGGATAAGTCCAGTCGAATTTGACAATGGAGTGCAGCACCCATCTCCACTTTCAGGCCGAGGGAGCCGGCGTTTGTCTGCAGACAACTTTTCCGGGTCATGTGGCCAGTATGACTAAACCACTTCTGGCGCATGGAACACCGTGACAGATAGCAGAGCTGTTTACCTTCCTGCCGCAGTGGTACCTATTTATCTACTCGTGCTGGTATGCTTTCGAACTTCTAGGTTGGCAGGAGCTGGGACAGAGCAACGGGAGCTCACCTCGTTGTGCGGATTCGAACTACCAACCTGATGATCAGCAAGCTCAAGAGGATTGGTGGTTTAGACCACAGGGCTACCAGGATCCCTCTGTGCGTGTACACACACACACACACACACACACACAGAGGCAGTGCTTTTTTTTTCTAAAAAAATGTTTAGGGGGTACTCTCATTTTAACTCAAGAAAATCACCATTTTATAGTTCAAATCGGGAAAAATAAATACAGTAAATGGACAAAAGCACAAAGATTCACAAAATGTTTAGGGGTATGCGTACCCCTGCGTACCCCCAGGAAAAAAGCACTGCATACAGGCAACCTCTGCTTTGCATGGGGGTTGCATTCTGGGTCATTGTGCATGTCAGCAGAGCATGCTTAAGTCTGCCCCACTGTGCCCATACCCTGCCCCTGTTCCACCTCCATTCCTCCCTCTTCCAGGTCCAAAAATGGCCCACAGCCTACTTGTGCATGGCTGCACATTCTTTGAATGGGCACAAAATAGGGGTAGCCTGTATATATTCATGATTTTCTCTGTAGTCCCCCCCAAAGGCAGACTATTCAGCACACGTTTTTGATGCCTGCTGCAGCAATTGCGGAGAGAAAATTAGAACCAGCCAGGTTTGTTACAACTCATGGTTGATGCGGAGAGAGCTTCACCACAAGCCTCAGTTGGGATGGCACACTAAAACTAACCTTGGTTTAGTGTGGTATGGCAGCAAAAGAAGACGACTGAGGAGCTTGCACAGTCTTGCTAAGCTGATGTTTGGCTTAGTCTGCTGTGCAAACCAAACCACTGAGAGAGTGGCGCTTCAAGACTGACCCTGTGACCTTGCGCAGGCAAAGCATATCCTCTACCACTGAGCCACAGCCCTTCCAAAGTAGCTTCCAGAAATGCCATCATATTTTAAACCTTTGCTTTCCATGTGCAGCTGGGGCTCTTATTTGCTGGAATTCAATCCTGGGCCCTGATTTTGAAAGCCATCCTTGCAACATGTAAAAAGACGACAAAGGAAAGATGTCCGTTGCACATCTGCGGAGTGGCATTTGTCACTGTGGAGTCGCTACAGATCCACCCCTGACATTGGATGGTGCTGTGGTCTAAACCACTGAACCTCTTGGGCTTGCCGATCGGAAGGTTAGTGGTTTGAATCCGCGCGACAGGGTGAGCTCCCGTTGCTCTGTCCCAGCTCCTGTCAACCTAGCAATTTGAAAGCATGCTAGTGCAAGTTGATAAATAGGTATCGCTGTGGCAGGAAGGTAAACAGCATTTCCATGTGCTCTGGTTTCCGTCACGGTGTTCCGTTGCACCAGAAGCGGTTTAGTCATGCTGGCCACATGACCCAGAAAGCTGTCTGTGGACAAACGCCGGCTCCCTCAGCCTGAAAGCAAAATGAGCACCGCAACCCCATAGTCACCTTTGACTGGACTTAACCGGTCCAGGGGTCCTTCAACTTACCTTACCTTTACCCCTGACATCAGTGGTCAGGAAGACCAGCACCTTACATATTTAAATCATTTATTTATTTTAAAATCTTTGGTTTTGAAAATTCAGCCCTCACATTACTACACGCTATGCACACCACATTTCTCTGCTCCCGAAGCAATTAAATTCTCCCTGCCAATGTTTCCCACCAAGCCGCAGTGCCAAGTTGCAACAATCTGGATTTCCTGGAGACCACTCTAGCCAGAAACCGCCAGCTCCCAAGCATCCTGTGCGCATCATTTTTTATTCTGCCAGTTGTCCGAGAGCTCTCCCCCCACTGCTTCCCATCTCCCTTATGGACTATAAGGGAGGCATCTTATGGTTTGACCTCAGTCTAGGACAGTGGCTTCAGTCCCTGCTTGCCTCCCCATCCTCAGGGATTTTGAACCTCCTGGTGACTGACAGTCAGCTATAAAGAATTCTTAGCACGGAGCCCATTTGTTATCTTGCAACTGCATGGATGGGCAGGTGCAATTCCTCCCCATTAGCCATATTTCTGCGGAGTAATTTTCAGGAGATACCTCGATATTTAAGCCTCGCTGCTCTTGCAGGCAGCATTATCTCCTCCCGCGCTCCTTGCCCACCTCGCCTCTTCCCTCGGGCAAGCACTTCTGTGTGGAGTTCGTGAGCCGTTTTTAATTCCTCCTAGATCAAACCTGATCCTCCGCCATGTATCTGGTTTTCTGTTTTTCCCCCCCTGGAATGGCATAAAGTATAACCCGTCCTGCCATCTTGCGCCACAAAATCCCCCCTTTACGTGCAACGGAAGCAGGGAAGAGAGAGGAGAATGGTCTAATTTAATCAGCACAGAAGCTGATTCATTCAGGCATCTGTTGTGGCTGTGGCATGCAACATGCTCCGCTTTCCCCCTCCCAGACGGAGCCATTTGTCTTTCCTAATTCTGGGCATGTCTGCAGCAGCTGTTTCTTGAGGGATAGGTCCCGTGGCGAGCAGCTGGGATGCCAGTAGCATCTCATTACAGGCCCCGATCTAGTCTGCTCATGAGGTTTTTCGCCCTTGGAAAGTTAGTGCCTCCTCCTTAAAGCACTACTAACTTACTCCCAGTGGCATTGCCCCTTGTCGCAGTGTCCCAGACAACTGAACGCAGTTCGCCAGCGATGTATTACATCTCAATTTCTGCCCCCTTCCTCCTCCTCTTCTCCTCCTCCTCTTCTTCTTTTTTTTGGGGGGTGGGCCCTTTTATTTCTGCAGTCTCTTGATACTTGGCAACACAGGAGACTTTTTGAAACACTGGAGATCCACCATACATTGCAGATAGGCTGCATCTGGCTTAGAGGTTCGCGGATGTTTTTAGGCCTGTGTTAAACATGGTACAGGTGATTCTCCACTTACGCTTGCTAGACTCGCACGACGTAGCACATATGCAAGGCAATGGGAAATAATTAAACACGGAAATGGTGGGAGAGAGCTGGACGGTCCTCGTGGCTTGCAAGGAGACCATCCTAAGGGCCGGAGGAGGACATCAATGAGGCTGGAGTAAGTCCCAAAGAGACCGGAGGTGCAGCAAGTCTTGTTTCAGCTGCTCAGCCTCCCTGCCTAACAGCTGACGTGTGTGGTAGTACAGCAGCAGCAGCTCGATCCTCCCAGTCCCAGAGCTTTAATTCTAGTTGTGGATATTTTTGGATACAGTATTTTTGGTCTGTATTGGAGAGCATGTTGCAGGGAGGGTCTTTAGTTTCTCAACCAGGAGCCATATGGCTCCCTGGGAGCCCCCCAGGATATTTTAAGGGGGGCACAGGTGAAAATTGTGCAAATGGGGGCCCATGGCACAAGATTAGGGAGTCACAGACTAGAGGAAAGTGAGAAGTGAAGAAAAGAGAGAAGTGACCAAGAAAAGAAAACATTCATGGCATTTTGTATTTGGGAGAATGAGGTTTCAGTCATGTGAATTTATTTATTCAACCTAACACGGAATCGCCTTAACATAATGAACAGAGGTGATCTCCGGTTATCCCTCACAACAACAGAACCAGATACTAAAAAGTTTGTTCCTGGTCATCAAGCCCAAGGGTCACCTTGATTGAGAAATACCTAAAGTATAAATTTTTATGTAATTGTATTTTGTATAAATTATAAAAAAATTAAATAAAACATGTTCTATTTACAAACAAAACATTTAAATAGCTACCTTTCTACTGGTAGGATGGGGGGGCACAGGAAGGAAACAAGGTTGGAAGGGGGCAACAATCAGAAAAAGGTTAAGAAACATTGGTTTAGAGGGTCTCCTCACTTTATTTGATTTGACTTATGTGCACGGACACCCTCTCCAACTGTGTCAGTGGGGAGTCGCATGTACTCCAACTGGGGGTACAACCATTGCTCAGTGGCAGGACACTTGCTTTGGGTGTAGAAGGTCCCAGGTTCAGATTCAGCCTTGTGCATCTTCAACTAAAAGAGCTGAGTTAGAAGATCTGGAAAAGCCCTCTTGTCCGTGTACATTGCAGTAGTCTTAATTGTCTTAATTACCAATGGATTGCCATCTGTCATGGATGCTTGAGCTGAGATTCCTGCCTTGCAAGGGGTTGTACTAGATGGTTCTATAGTGCATGCCCCTCTCACTGCCCAGAAATCATTGTAGTCGGTTGAAGTTGGCAGTTGGTGCTGTGAGGTTTGTAATGACAGTTAAGGATCTCGGAGAACACCCAGTGATACACCAGCGCCTTTACAGGCAGCTCAGGCCCATCCAGAACTAGTGTACAATCCAGTTTCCATACCTGGGAATTGACTATCCATAGCAGGCATAGGCAAACTCAGCCCTCCAGCTGTTTTGGGACTACAATTCCCATCATCCCTGACCACTGGTCCTGTTAGCTAGGGGTGATGAGAGTTGTAGTCCCAAAATATCTGGAGGGCCGAGTTTGCCTATGCCTGATCCATAGGGTCTTTCGTATGATCAGGATTCAGGCCCAGTTTATTAGCCCATATCAGACCTGTGATTGCATCCAGGCACCAGCTTAGGACATGCACACAGCCTCTCTTGATTCAGATGTTACAGAGAAGTAGAGCTGGGTATCATTAGCATCCTGCTGACACCTTGCCCTAAATCTCCTAATGATATGCTTCACAGAGTCCGTGGCAATGAACTGGATGCATATCAACATGGTGAGCAGCCCGTGAGGCTTGACAGTAATTATTATTTGTCCTGAAAACATTTGCCTTCGGAATCAAAATGATTTTTTTCTACACTAGAATCTCACCAGTGCAGAGTATTGCTCAGGAGAGTGGGTGGAGGGTGGGAGTAAAAATTGTGGGGCTAGGTAGCTCTTATGATTACGGATACACATGAACGCCTGCTGTTTTGGTGCTGAATGAGGGACAACTTGAGGGTTTTGGTGGGGCAGGGCAGGAGGAGGAATGAATCTGGCCAAAGGGCCAGGTAGCTATCTCCCCCACACACCTTGTGGGCCGCATTTGACAGGCGGGTGGAGCCAGACACCTGTCATAGTGTGATTTATTTTAATTTTTATTCTTTGCCCACACGTGTCTTCAGAAGGCCCTTTCAAAGCTCTTATCTTGCCCAGCATTTTGCATAGGCCTTTGCAGGCACCGCCAATCAGCTGTTCACCAGTGCCGGCAAAACGCCTTTCAGCTGAGTCAGAGTTTTACCTACCCTACATTGGAGGCTGTGCAGCAGCGGCTCCTGGCCACAATGGCTATCTTCTACCTCTGCTGTCAGAGGCGTTATGCTTCTGAATACCAGTTGTTGGAAACAAGAGGCGGATTTGGGGCAGTGCACAGGGCGCTGAGCTGAGAGAGCACCTTCCTGCCTGCTTCCCAAGGCCTACTAAGTGCTTGCTTCGGGAAGGAGTCGCGAGGGCTCTGGCGGGGTCCTGACTGCGTGCTTAGCTTTGGAAAGAAGACTAGAGGGCTCTTGGACCCTCCCAGAGCCTCGTGCCTCCTTCTCAAAGCCTGGCACCTTGCTTACCCGGCTTTGGGAAGCAACAGAGGGGGCTTAAAGGTAAAGGGCCCCCTGACCATTAGGTCCAGTTGTGGCTGACTCTGGGGTTACAGCGCTCATCTCGCTTTATTGGCCAAGAGAGCCGGCGTACAGCTTCCGGGTCATGTGGCCAGCATGACTAAGCCGCTTCTGGCGAACCAGAGGAGCGCACGGAAACACCGTTTACCTTCCCGCTGGAGTGGTACCTATTTATCTACTTGCACTTTGACATGCTTTTGAACTGCTAGGTTGGCAGGAGCAGGGACCGAACAACGGAAGCTCACCCTGTTGCGGGGATTCGAACCACTGACCTTCTGATTGGCAAGTCCTAGGCAAGTCCTAGGCTCTGTGATTTAACCCACAGTGCCACCCATGTCCCGCAGAGAGGGGGCTTAGGGGGTGCCAAATTTTGGCCTCGCACAGGGTGCCATATTACCAAGGTACACCGCTGCTGGAAGCCACAAGAGGGGAGAATAGCTCTTGTGCTCAAGTCCTGCTAATGGGTTTCCCACAGGAGGCATCTGGTAGGCCACTGTGAGAACAGGATGCTAGATGGGTCATTGGGCCAATCCGTCGAGCTCTTCTTATGGTGTAGGGCAGATGGGCGTGACTTGGACGAAGTGGCCTGGCAGGCCAAATGGAGAGCCTACAAGGCACAGGTTCTCCACCTCTGGCATAGGGGGAATAATGGTCATCCTGCCCCCTGGTTGTCCTCTGCTCCCGAGGTTCAGCTACAGCAAGGGAACTTTTGCTTTATTTATTTTTATTTCAATATTTTTATTAATATTTTGTTAAGAGAATTTCATTTATGAGAAGACCGAGTGAGAAAAAGAAGAAGAAAAAAGTGAGTGAGAATGAAAAAAGAAACAACAGTGTTACATTACCATACGTTAATATACCGATATGTATGTTCTTATTATCCTAATACACATATACTTTTCGATAACCTAATATATTCTGTGTCAACTCATTCCAAATAGCATTGTATTTATCCAAAGAAAGTCTGTGTCTATAAGGTGTCTGCTCATTTGTTGCCAATGTTGTCGTGCCACCCGTTAGGGTGTGTAGAATCCATTTTCTCTGTCCCGTTGTCAATTTCCATACAATGGGTATCTAGTTCAAGAGCATATTCACCTCTGAAAATCTTACAAGCATCCAGAACTTTCTCCCGAAACTTAGTAAGTGTGGGACAGAGTAAAAGCATATGTTTCAAAGAAGCATTGTCCATGTAATCTCTTTCCTAGCGTAAGAGTTGACAGCTGCATTCCCTTGGGGGTCATCTGTTGGGGCCACGTATTGGTGGTGGATAGGGCTGAAGTCAAATGTCGGTGGAGCAGTTGAAAAAGGCTGATGAGGACAAAAAAGAGACCATAATAATGTGGGTGAAGATACAATATGTTTGGCGTGGTAAGGCAGAACATTGCCTATCAGCAACACTTCTAAAACATTTTTATAGACTTGACCTTGACTCAGATTAAGTCCACATCGACTGTGTACAATTGTCCTTAGCCCAGAATTCACGTCTCGCTGAGGTCATTACTGCTTTCTGGAAGGGCGCCAGAGCAGGTGGGGAAGGAGACAGGTGTTGGCAAACTTAACCCTGAATGTGTTCCCTTGTAATGAAGTGAATGAGGCCGGGGGGGGGGGGGAGAGAACTGACAGTTCACCTGTTTCATAAGACAATTGCTCCAGGCTGTTCCGTTGGGCAGAACCTTCAAACACCCTAGAATAGCATCAGCGTGCCTATGAATTCCATGCATACCTCATAAGGGTAGGATCCTTAAAGAGCTTTGCATAACAGAACCCAGACAGAGGAGCAACCATCTGGCAGAGCTGTGAGCAGGGCGGTTCAATTGCATTGCTACAAGGTATTTATTCTTTGCTGAACAGTTCCCCCACAGTTCCATTAAATGGATCTACAGTTATCATTATGCTGCTCGTGATGATTGATTGATTGTTCACTCTTCGCCCTGAGATCTAAGGGTGGGACACAACCGTTGAACGTACAACATTACTAACAGTTCGAAACAAATTATAGCCTCAAGAATAGAGTAGCATCTAAAAATATACACCTCAAGTGTCAAAGGTTACTTCACTTGTATAGTGTAAATATAGATATATAAATTCTAAAGGGGCACAGAGTTTTATAATGTATATGTATATAGGGTAGGAAATTCAGCTCAGTTCTTACTTTAATGTGAACCTATCAGTTTCACAGTTCCTGAAATATTCACCTCTCCAAATTTTGTTTAAAAAAATGTTTACAAAAATGTATATACGTGGGGAAATTTTGCATACAGCGTTACAATGCATTAGGTGCAAGTACTTGCAACTATGTGTAAACTGTGGAGAGCTACATAACAAAATGTGCAAAAGCAATTATTTTTGTGAGTTGTTGGGGTTTTTTATATAACGGAAAATGATGTAGAAATGTGGCAAGCTGAACTTAAGACTGGGAAAATGAGAGGCGGAAAGAAACCAGCGTTGACACGTTTGGTCATCCCTCGATGTAGATTTTTAAATTGTGTATGGAATTCATCCAAACCTCTCCTAATTGCAGCATGACGGAGGTGATGAACACACGCGAACCTGTTATGGAGGAATTTACCTTGAGCCAGCCTGAGGAAGAAGGAGGCACCTCCAGCCAGGTAAATGTAGGCAAATTACACACCATGCTACAGCCAACTCATTTTATCTATTTAATGTTTGTCAAAAGTATTTAGCTTTCTGGAGCCACTGAGAAGGGCATGCTACAGGTACACTGTATATATAAATAGAATTCTTTTTTAAAAGGTTTTATAAGGAGTAGGAGCCTGGCTTTCTTCTTTCCTTCTTTTGCTGTTCCTTTGAAGCCTGGGGCGAAATTCATGTCGGCTTTAATGGCAGCTAACAATGTTTCCTCATAGCCCAGGCGGAGCAGTCAGGTGTGCAGCCACTTGGACGTGTCATCAGTTAAGTGCATAAAACCGAAAAGGTATATCCAGGATCTACAGCAGGGATAGGGAACCTGTGGCCTTTCAGATGTTGGACTCCAACTCCCATCAGCCTTTTTCAATGGTCAGGGATGATGGGAATCATAGTCCAGAACATCTGGAGGGCCACAGGTTACCCAGTCCTGATTTATGCATTGGAACGGTCAACACTTGGAATGGGGACCCCGTTCTGGTTGCAGCAATTTTGGACAGCTGTTTTTAGACCTCTGCTTTAGAAACTGGAGAGCTGCTCTCTGTCCTGGCTGGCGTCCATTTACAGGGGATTAACATGCAAAATAATAAGGTAAGAATGATGCCGTCAGAGCAATCCATAGGCATCCCAAGGTGTTCCCCAAATGAACTTTTTTCAGACTGAGTTAATAACCACAGAGGTTTAGTAGGCCAGGCTTTTACCTGAGTCGAGACCTCCGTTTCCCCCCCAGGACCTAACAGTAGTAATTCAATAAACTTTTGCAGCTTGGTTTAAAAGCATCCACAGTTAAGTCTAATCCTACTCAGGGGTAAGCTTTAGGCAAATGTGGATAGGATTGCAGTCTTAATGTCTTTAAAGCAGGGGTCAGCAGCCTTTTTCAGCCGTGGGCCAGTCCACCGTCCCTCAGACCATGTGGTGGGCCGGACTATATTGGGGGGGGGTGAATGAATTCCTATGCCCCACAAATAACCCACAGGTGTATTTTAAATAAAAGCACACATTCTACTCTTGTAAAAACACCAGGCAGGACCCACAAATAACCCAGAGATGCATTTTAAATAAAAGGACACATTCTACTCATGTAAAAACACGCTGATTCCTGGACCGTCCGTGGGCTGGATTGAGAAGGCGATTGGGCCGGATCCGGTCCCTGATCCTTAGGTTGCCTACCTCCTTTAAAGCAACATACAGTTCTTTATAATAATTTGCACCTTTATGGCAGCCTCGTTTGGAACTCATCCTTGTCCCCAGTGTAAATCCTATTATACACAGTGGAACTTACACCAAATTACCGTATTTTTCGCTCTATAAGACGCACCAGACCACAAGACGCACCTAGTTTTTGGAGGAGGAAAACAAGAAAAAAAATATTCTGAATCTCAGAAGCCAGAACAGCAAGAGGGATCGCTGCGCAGTGAAAGCAGCAATCCCTCTTGCTGTTCTGGCTTCTGGGATAGCTGCGCAGCCTGCATTCGCTCCATAAGACGCACACACATTTCCCCTTACTTTTTAGGAGGGAAAAAGTGAGTCTTATAGAGCAAAAAACATGGTAAATGAATGTAGAATTGCACTGTTACCATGCTAAGCATGTCTACTCAGAATTTAAGCCCAACTGAGTGTAGAGCATTGCAGTTCTTAGAGATTTAAGTTTTTAATTAATTTGGGGTTTGGAACAAGGTACGAAAGGTATGAGCACTTCTTACCCAGATGTTGCCACAGATCTGGATGGCATCTTTTGGGGAATTATGTCTGATGCTAGAATATCACATGTTTCTTCACGCCTCTGATATTACTGGTAACAATTCCTATGCTTACTGTGTGAATTCTTCTCAATATGTGTTAGTTATAGTAAATGTCAGAACTTGGATTGTGGTTTATATTTACTGGTAATTCTTAAGAGTTTAGGCAGCCTACTGGGAATTGTCATGAATGTATTGAGGTTTAACATTTATACGCCCATGGTGCGTGGCAAATTTCTTCTGCCAGCAAGTGATGAGAATGAAGATGACATTTTGCTGAGAGCTGTCAGGAGGACTTGAAATTTACTGATAGACCTTCAAATATTTCTGACCAGTTCCTCTAAACCTCGGAAGAAACTCAAGAACTACAAGTAAATGTCAAAATCCACCAAGTTTCTGGAACTTAGTGCAACAGAACATGTACACCCACACAGACATATTAACCTACTAAGTGTTTTTCTTCTTCTTACGGTTCTCTCCTTCAGTGGTACTTGGGTATAGAGGACTCATGTAGTCCTTCACAACAGAACAAGCTTTTATCATTTTGAGTGTTACACTTAAAAAAAAAAGGATTCTTGCTAACTGCATAGGCAGCTCTGAGATTGAGAATAGCTACCATTGCCACTCAACAGGTGGTCAGGCAGACGACACATATTTATTCAGGGCTGAGGCCAGAAATGTGCTCGAATGAATGAGGCATCTTTTCCCTTGCAGAGCTGCATTCATTCTCCTGAATAATATGATCCGACAAGTGGCATTGACAGCACCGAGATGAATGAGAAAGCATATAATGGTGGTGGCCTGGGACAGAGTGTCGTATCTAAATAAGTCCTACTTGGGGTAGACCCCTCATTGAGATCCGTGGACTTACATTAGTCATCAACTTGAATCAATGGAGTCAACCATCCCTGTTGATACTGATGGATCCATTTCAAGTATTTGCTACCTCCACTGTCGGAATGCTAGCTTACAAGAGTCTTCTAGTTGGCCACTGTCAGAACAGGATGCTGGAACTGATGTTCTAGCAGGCTCTTCTTATATTTCCAGCTATTTATTTATTTGGCTCACTGGCAATCCTCTCTGCACCTACCAAAATATATTTGTTAATTGAGCATACACCGTGCTTTGGGTTGGGGATTGTCACGCATTTTCACAGCGGGTTATTAAACACCAGTTGTTCTTGTTTGCATTGCGCCATATTCTTCCCCAGAATGATGAGGCATCGATAGCAACACATCACAGCAAACGACTGTTGCCCCAAGAAACCATGAATAACTCATAACGCAGCACCGCTAGTAAAGCACAAAGGGTTGAAGATGAAGGTCTTGATTTAGTAGTGCAAACGTTGCCTTTTGTTACCAGAGACTGTGTGTGAATGTTAAACCATTTTTCCTTTTCAATTGCCTCCATGGCAACCATGTCTGGTCGGCAACCACTTTAGCTAGCAAGCAACGTGGAAGTTGTGGGTGGAGGGACCCCTGGCTCTCGTTCCAATGAGAACGGCTTCAAATCATTAATTTGTAGAGAGGTAACCACATGGGTGCAATGAAGGTTTACTTTAAAACTCATTTTCTCAATGTTCTGGCATGTTTCAAGCTGACGTGTTCATCCTTGAGTGAAAAGGACTCCGCATTCAAATTGAGAAAATAAACCTTTATCAGTTAAATCCACGCTCCTCCAGATTACTCTCCAGTAAAATAACGTTCTCAACAAGGCATATAGCCACAGGAAGACATTGCATTCAAACCTACTGGTCATGAAGAAGCTGCCCCTTCCACAAACATAATAGGTATTTATTTGTTTTAAAAGTAGGTGTTGTTAGGGATTGCCGATCGGAAGGTCGGCGGTTCGAATCCCCGCGACGGGGTGAGCTCCCGTTGCTCAGTCCCAGCTCCTGCCAACCTAGCAGTTCGAAAGCACGTCAAAGTGCAAGTAGATAAATAGGTACCGCTCCGGCGGGAAGGTAAACGGTGTTTCCGTGCGCTACTCTGGTTTCGCCAGAAGTGGCTTAGTCATGCTGGCCACGTGACCTGGAAAAACTGTCTGTGGACAAACATCAGCTCCCTCGGCCAGTAAAGCGAGATGAACGCCACAACCCCAGAGTTGTTCACGGCTGGACTTAACTGCCAGGGGTCCTTTACCTTTACATTTAGGTGATGTTAAGACCTTTCTTCTTTTTTGAAATTTGGAAAATCAGCTTGTTAATGAATCTTTGCTTTTGTCTTCAACCATTCCAAATCCTTTTGGTGTGTGAAGCAGAAAATGCAAATGGTTCTCAACTTCCACTCATTAATATGGAGCATGATCCACAGAAAATTCTCCTCCATGCGCCTCCTTGAGCTGAACAGGAGCTGCACAAGAACAACCCCCTTGCTTTTGTGTAGTTCACGTTCATTTCCATAGGGCATGTCCTGATGAATTCCCCAGTGGGTTGATGCACCCGAGAGCCAGACTTGTCTGCCCCTTGCTCTCTGTTGAGAAATGTCAAAAAATAATAAATAATGTAAAAAATGAAATGAAATATCGCCTTAGGCTTTTCCAGAGGCACACGAAAAGTACCCCAAGCTGTCGAAAAGATTACCCTCCATTGTGGTGGAGCCATCCGAGACGGGGGATGTTGAAAGCGGAGAGCTTCGTTGGCCACCGGACGATCTGAAATCCATGGAGGACAAGAAGGCCCTCGCTGCGCAGAGGGCTCAACAGCAGAAAATGGATCTTGAAAGTATGGGTCATTTAATTTAACCTCTACCAGGGGGTGGGAGGGGAGCCTGAAATGACACTTTCAAAATGGCGGAAGGGTATGCCATGCCTATATACCAGCTCACTGTTGTGCAACATCTCCTGGAAAAGAATATGGCAAGCTGGTACCTCTTCACTGACTGTCCCTAAATACTGCCCCTAGTTGCTGCATTGATTAGTTGGTTGGTTGGCTGTATTCATAGGTCACCTTTTATAGGGCAAAGCTTCTTTCTTCACCCTTCAGAGTACAGTGGCACCTTGGGTTACAGACACTTCAGGTTGCAGACTCCGCTAACCCATAAATATTACCTCAGGTTAAGAACTTTGCTTCAGGATGAGTACAGAAATCGCGCAGTGGCGGCGCGGCAGCAGCAGGAGGCCCCATTAGCTAAAGTGGTGCTTCAGGTTAAGAACAGTTTCAGGTTAAGAACAGACCTCCGGAACGAATTAAGTACTTAACCCGAGGTACCACTGTCCTGAAGTAATAAAGTAACATAATCATAAACTCGGAAAGGATCACAAGAGTCATCTAGTCCAACCCCCTTGCAATGTAGGAATATTTTGCCCAATGTGGCGCTCAAACCCACAACCGTGAGATTAAGAGTGCCATGCTCTTCCTGACTGAACTATCCTGCTGTCATAGGATTGGTTCTTTCTTTGCCCCTCAGAGACACGAAGTGCCATGGAACTGGCTTTGCACCTCGTGAGTCACGAAATGTTACGAAACCTCTTTTACTTCACCCTCAGAGGGCGACTGGAATTCATTCTTGCTCTTTCCTCGGGTGCAAGAGGTCCTGCTCTTCATCGGGGAGGAAGAAGAGCAACCCTCCTGGCTCCCCTCAGAATCCCACATGCCCCTTTGCCTCCGAAGCCACAGGGGCTGTGTGTACAATCTGCCGATTTCCTGACATCCCTTCCCAGCTCTTTGAGAGCTGTGAGGCCTCTGGTCTTCCTTTCTGTGTCACCCTCCAAGCTGCTTATCTGAAGACCGTGGGAATACAGAAGTGGTCTTCTCCAAGTTTCCCCACCTTCTTTTAGAGGCCTCCCTGCAGGGGCACCATCTGGGGGGGCAGGCCCCCCAATATTTCCAAGGAGAAGCCTGCCCCCCTCTGAAAAGAATACAGCAGGATGAAGCATCTCCACCCTGGTGCGTCCCTTTGACAATCGCCAGAGTGCTTTCCTAGAAAGCTTTGTTGACTTCTGGCAACCTTGCTGAGGTAGATTAACTGGTGCTCTGAGGAAGGCCCCATCTGCAGTGTATATTGCTATAAGGCTGTGTCACGCCACTTTAAACAGCCATGGCTTCCCACAGAGCGACACTTCCCCGACTTTTCCTGGGAAGAGGAATTCATTGTTGTGTTACGGCATGAGCAGAGCGCAGACAGCTCCACGCCGAATTGTGTCATTGAACCATAGCTGCCAACGTTTTCCTTTTTTTAAGGGAAATTCCCTTATTCCGAATAGGATTCCTCGCAAGAAAAGGGAAAAGTTGACAGCTATGCATTGAACAGAGGAGGTTGCTTGTAGAAGAAAATATGCCGGATAGTTGAGTAAGGTCAGCAACAGTATATTTTTACTGACAGGTAGTAGAAGAACTCAAGGGACGCGGGTGGCGCTGTGGGTTAAACCACAGAGCCTAGGACTTGTCGATCAGAAGGTCGGCGGTTCAAATCCCCATGACGGAGTGAGCTCCCGTTGCTCAGTCCCAGCTCCTGCCAACCTAGCAGTTCGAAAGCACGTCAAAGTGCAAGTAGATAAATAGGTACCGCTCTGGTGGGAAAGTAAACGGTGTTTCCGTGCGCTGCTCTGGTTCACCAGAAGCAGCTTAGTCATGCTGGCCACATGACCCAGAAATTGTACGCCGGCTCCCACGGCCAATAAAGCAAGATGAGCGCTGCAACCCCAGAGTCGGTCACAACTGGACCTAATAGTCAGGGATCCCTTTACCTTTAGTAGAAGAACAGTTCTCTAGCATTCCTAGGGTCCTAAGAGGTTTCGATCACTTGTGTAGTTAAACACATTCAGGACTGTAGTAGAAAGGGGTCATACCTCGGTCTGCCTCTCATTCCAGACTGGCAGCTTGCAGAATAGAGCAATGAAGTGTTTCCAGCAAAGCACCCTCGCAGCAGCGATCCAACGCAGGAAGGTTAGGTTCCAGCCCACAGATTGTTGATAACACAAGACCACTTATACTCTCCTTAGCGCAGTTATTTGCCTCTGACACACCTCATAAGTTCATTGAGCTCGTGACCTTGAGCTGCAGGAGCAAGACAAGAATGTTCATTTGACCATTTCTTGACTTCTCTCTCTGCAAGGATGCGCTTATGCACCACTCTGACACATCAAGCCATTTTGGGAATTGCAATTTCTCATGGGGATTAGGGTGGTCTCCTAACAACGCTCAGTGCCGCTGACAAACGACACTTCCCAGGATTCCTTAGGGGAAGCCGTGACTGTTTTAGAGTACAGCAGCACCTCGGCTTACGTAACCCTCTGGTTACGTAAACTTCATGTTACAAAAGCGGCAAACCCGGAAGTATCGGACTGGGTTTCACCGCATGCGCATGTGCAGAAGCGGTCTGCCGCTGCGCACATGCACAGAACAGTGATCCTCAGGTTGCAGAAACCTCAGGATCCCACCGGACCTCCGGAACAGATCCTGTTCGCAACCGGAGGTACCAATGTACAGTGGACACTTGGGTTGCGAACGTGATCCATGTGGGATGCATGTCCACAACCCACAGCGTTCGCAACCTGCAGCGGTGTGTCTGCGCATGTGTGGGTTGCAATTTGGTGCTTCTGCACATGCACAAAGCGTGATTTAGCACTTCTGCACATGCGCAACCGCCAAAACCCGGAAGTAACCCGTTCCGGTACTTGCGGGTTTCGGTGCGTCCGTAACCCAAAAAAACGCAACCTGAAGCATCTGTAACCCGAGGTATGACTGTACTATGATGTTGATTTAAATGTGTAGTGCAGATGAGGTCTCCATATAAGACAGCTTTCTCTGTTCCTATGAAGAGGCTGAGAAAGGGGTAGATGACATGAGTATTATTATCCTTTTGGAGCTGTATCTTTATATTTTTGTCGTTCCCGGGGGTGACACTTTATAGTTTACATTTTTGAAACCCCCTCCCTTTTGTTCTATTGGCACTTTTAAAAAAACAAATTGGTTAATTTAAAAAAGAGAAAGGGATATATAAAGTCAAGGACTGGTATCTTGACAGTGCTGCAAGAGTGTTGATCTTAGCATGAAATAGGGACTGATTCAGGCGGCTGAATGTTGCAGACGAGTGAACGTTCATCTGAAACTAAACAGCCAGTAAACGTTTTCTCCTCCAGGTGCTTCGCCACATCAGGACATGGGAGACAGCACAGAATCCGGTGAAACCAGAACTGAGGGTGATGACTGAGGAACTTCATTCAGTGGGCCAGAAGTCGGAGATTTGGTGTGAACTTAATCAGAAAGCTAGCATATTCTGAAGACATGTCAGAGTGATCTATTTAAAAATTGCAAAAGGGTTTTTTTTTCCTTAAAAAAAAAAAATTAAGTTAGTACGTGACCAGGAATTTGTAGGCTTTAGAACTGTTCCTTTCAAAAAGTTTACCTTTTCAGGCTGGCGTTCATATCATTTAAATCTCCTTTGGGAGGAAGCGGATGGCATTGCGGAAATACATTCCAGTGATTATTAAAGTAAACACGAAACATGTAAACTAAACATGAGCAAGCTGAATTTGTTGCAGTTAGCACTTTTAAATGAAATTGCCTTGTTTGAGTAAGGCTACGATCAGCAATCCGTGGCAATGCATAAAGGGTTTGCATGGCTACAGAACTCTTTAAATCTATTAAGCCTCTCTTCTCTTAGCCATTTAAAAACTAGCACTGTGATATTATGGATAATTGATGTAATATAATGGCACCATTTGACTTTGTACCTTTTTTTTTTTGTATAGAGACACAAGCTTAACTTTTGAATTTGGGCTATATAGAATATTTAGGACTGCCTTTTAAGTGGCGCAGAACAAGGGAAATATACTTAATCCCATTGCCCAAACTCTCTTTTTGTGTGGAAATCAAAATGACCCAGCCTTTTACTGACGCAGCGTATTTTAAAGACAACGAAACAAAAGTTTAAGGAGTTCTTTATCAGTGTGCATTTACTAGGTGTTCACCAGTGCTTGTGAATCGAATCAGTTCTGTGTTAGTTTGGTTGGCTGGGCTTTGCTTACAACTTGTGCAAACGATGCTCTTGTGGTCCAAATTCTGCCGTGGTGTAACTGAGCGGCCCCCGCCCCCTGCCAAACCAGGGGAACAATTGCTGCTATTTACATCAAGGTCGAATTTACTCCAGGGTGTTGATAGGAAATATTGTTGCTATTTTTATGACACTTTAAATATACAAATATATATATCTACACACACACACATATATATATAGCTATAGATATATACACCCTGCTGACTTTTTTACATACATTTTTGGGGTCTCAAGACTGGCTGGAACAGGTAAGGGGTGCATCTTTTGCCTAATTAGTACTGTCCCTCACACCATGATGTCTTATTTTGACTATTTAGTCTGCTGAGGGTTTTGTGCGTGTGTGTGGCCAGGTCTGAGGCGTTAGTACAGGGGGCGGAAAACCTCAGGCCCCGGGGGTTGAATGCTGCTGCCCTCGGGACTCTCACTAGGCCACGCCCCTAACCCCACAGGCCACACCCCTCCCTGGCCTTGATCCGTGGCCGCCTCAAGTGCTTTTGCCTGGCTCGAACTGTGACAATGACTCTTGCTTGCCTGCATGGAAGACAGAGAGCTGTGGCTGCAGGAACCTCTGACTTTTGTGTGTGGCTAGAATGTTTTATTATTATTATTATCATCATTATTTATTCTGTTTATACACTGCCAAAGATCCCAGGGTGGTGTACAACATTAAGAAGACATTTTACAGAGCACAATAATGAAAACATAATAAAAAGCATAACAACAGACAGGATCATACTAAAACAGTCATAATAACAGTCCACCTACCCCACAGCTTTAACAGCCTGTAGATTATTCAGTGGGTAAAAAGGATTGTTTTTCCTGGTGCCTAAAGACATGTGATGATGGTGCCAGGCAGGCCTCTCTGGGGAGAGCATTCCACAATCAGGGCCACCACAGAAAAGGCCCGTTCTCATGTTGCCTGCTATTTGAAAGTAAGAGTCACATATCCACTGGATTTTTGCCTCTGGTACCACCCACCACTGCCATTTGAATGTTCCCTGTGAGGATATGCAGCCATTGGGTTGAAAAAGGTTCCCTAAATTGGCAGGTGCCGTGAACAGAGCCACTGATACTAGCAGCCTTATCTGCACCGTAAGCTTAAACTGGCACAAGAGTTCTGTGTAGTTTCATGAGTGACGCCTAGTAATCTCCTAATTGTCAGCCCTCTCATCAAGCCACAGTTCCCAGGATTCTTTGGGAGGGAAGCCATGACAGTTTGACTGGGGTGAAGCTGATAGAGGTTTGTATGGTGTGTGCTTTGACAGAGGAGCCCGGTTACACCTCATTCTTGCCCTCATTTTGATGTCCTCATAATCTGTTTCGGCACGAAGGACTTCTCATTCTCAATGTACTGTTGATCTAATCTTTTGAAAACCTTTGATGACCAAAGTTCTCCAGGACATGGTGGAAACCAAAGCTCACTCTTTATGTGCTTGGGTACGGGGGAATCAAACTCTAAAGAAAATGTACTCCTCCGCAAATGATGGGCCTAAGTCAGTCATGTCTATTCCTTTCAATAGATCTATGTATGACTAACATTGCACACAACCCAAAGTCTTTTCCTCGTTCATCCTTTCATGCTTCCCCCCATTTTTGCATCACTTGCTTCCCTGCCACCCCACTTTCAGTGGCAGGCCCTGAAAAATAAGGCTGAAGAAATATCTGACATTGTAAGTGTAGCAGGCGATTTAATAACATCTCCAGTCCTCTGTGTAAACAGCTTTTTCCTCCCACCAGAGGCGGTTTAATAACAATCCTCTGTATGAAGTTTTTTTCCTCCCACCTCTCTTGAAAACCCACATATGAAGGGTTTTTTTAGAGTGCTTTAGCTGGAATTGATGAAGGCTAGCATGGAAAGGTACCTATTGGCTAGTTCCTGTAACATCACCAACTCTCCCAATAGTGGCTTTTAAGTGGGGTTGTGTGTTTTTTAAAGTAAGATGAAGAATTAACACATATGTCCATAGACATGTGCACAAATGTGCATCTGATGCTTTTTCTTTTTTTAAGGGATAACTCAGTTTACAGAGTTAGGCTTCACCCTGGTGTGACTGCTCTTAAAATGCTGCTGCTTCTCTGTTCATCCTATACCGAATATACAGTGCTCAAACTCTGTTATATATTGTGCAACAGAATAAAGCAGGCCAGTTGAACAAACTCACAGAACCAGGGTTTTCTAGTCTCCGAACTTTGGAGTTACCAAATTCTAGATTTTTCTACTGGTAAGTGATACAGACTAATATTGCTCCTGGCTCCTTTCCACGATGTCTTACGAACTTGACATTTTCTCCCCAGCGCATGGGGAACTTATTGAGATATTTGACCAACAAATGCTTTAATAAGATAGTTTTTTATACATTCTTAGTAGCTGGATTTTAATATACTTACTTAAAGACTTCTGTGCAGTAGACGTTTTAGTAGTAGAGGGGAAAGAAACATTTTCTCCATTAAAGCAACCTTAGTGTGTAAAGGTGTGATTTGCTTGGAGGGCACTGGAGGTTGGTGTGCCTCCCCCCCTTTAAAAAAATAAAGTAGTTGTCCTGGGAAACAATATGTTAAATTCAGTTGAATTTTGCATTTTTATTGTCACCAAATGACCTTGTGGGCTGAATGTGTTTTGCCAAAGAATATCTGGAACCCCCAGCTTATAGTGTAATCGTTCAGGAGTGTCTCAGATGCCTCCTTGGTACCTGACAGTTCTCTCCTGTCTTTCTTTCACCAGTTGCTCTGAATAACTTTGCACTGACTAAAAATAAATGGGGAAATACAACATATCAGAATATCCCTCCAACTACCAATGTAGTCCATGTCTCCCTGTGGGAAAAGCATTGTACATTATTCCCAGGGGGGCCAAAGTATTGACCCTTGGAAGACATCCTTCCACCTGCCTCATCTGTGCACAACCTCTGCAATCTTGCATGTGGCTTGGAACAAGAATGATCTAAGCCAAGGACGGGCAGCCCATGCTCCCTCAGACTCCAACTCCCATCCGCCCGAAACATAGCATGGCCGTTAGTCAGGCACAGTGGGAGTTGTAGTTCAGTAACACCAGGCAGGCCACAGGTTCCCCATCCCTGCTCTAAGTTATTTGCAACCTTCCTGTGCTTAAGGAGGTACAGGGGTTTGAAAGACCAGCGTCCTTTTGCGACCACCATAGGAAGCATTCATTTCAAGAGCTTCTTCAGGCATCTTCCTCCCTCTAAGTCTTCTCCCCATTATTTCAAGGGGTTGCGTGACTTTGTGGGGAAGCGCCTGCAGGCATGCGAAGTTGTAAAGCATGGGTCTTTTCCTGGATTTGCGTGCTACACCGTTGTTGTTCTTAAAGAAGTGAATATAGCCATGCTTGTCAACAAGAACGCATCTCAGCGCAGCCTTGGGAGCCATGGATGTGTTTAAGCATTGAGGCTTGGAGCTGCTTAGCAATCTTGAGAGCAGGGTCTCCAAAACTTCACAATACTCCACTCCCATTTCCCTTTCGATACTTGGCTTGTTCAAGGAGGCTTCACTTTAGCAAATGAGACGTGATTCAGAAGAGGGGGACAATGGAGTCGGCTGTTTCTTAGGTGAGGTTCACTTCCAGAGTAAATTAAGAGCTTACCATCAGCAACATGAGCAGAGTAAGAGGGACGCGGGTGGCGCCGTGGTCTAAACCACTGAGCCTCTTGGGCTTGCCGATCAGAAGGTCGGCAGTTCAAATCCCTCCGAAGGAGTGAGCTCCCGTTGCTCTGTCCCAGCTCCTGCCAAATTAGCAGTTTCAAAAGCACACCAGTGCAAGTAGATAAATAGGTACTGCTACGGCGGGAAGGTAAATGGCATTTCTGTGCACTCTGGTTTCCGTTAACAGTGTCTCGTTGCACCAGAAGTGGTTTAGTCATGCTGGCCACATGATCCGGAATGCTGTCTGTGGACAAACACTGGCTCCCTCAGCCTGAAAGTGAGATGAGTGTCACAACCTCATAGTTGCCTTCGACTGGACTTAACCGTCCAGGGGTCCTTTACTTTTGCCTTTTTATAAGAGGACAGTCCAGTGCTTATGAATCCAAATAGCCTGCATTTCCTCTCTAACACTTAAAAGAAAACCCTGCTATATGCATTTAGCAAATTAATAGCTTCTGACCCTCATCCAGTTAAAATCTGTGGTGTGACTCATAGTGCAAACCTACACGTTTACCCAGAGAGATGTCCAACTGTGTTCAGTAGGGCTGTCTCCCAAGTAAGTGTACATAGGTTTATAGATTAATCCCCATTGAAACCAATTGGTAATGATGTACAACTGCATCAGAACTGTCACTTCTTCTCCCTGACTTTGAGTGAGTAGGTGGAGCACACCTTACCTGCCTGCCCACCAGCACACCTGCTCCAGCTCCAGCCCCCATGCCCTGGTTGTCGATGACAGGGTATGACATCTTTTTAATGGGGAATCACATCCTGCTATCCATACATGCATAGGCTCAGATTGCTTGGCCAGTTTGCCAGAATTGGCCTGAGTCACTGCTCAGTTCGAATGGGTTTACCTTAATGTATTTTCCCCCTTCTCTTGAAGAAAATGCATGAGTATAGGATCTATTTTTTTGCAGTTTTCTGCGTTCAAGCTGGCACAGAACACCCTTCTCATATTTTACCCCTCCAGTTAATGTACTGATCCTGGACTTAAATGTTTTAGCACTTAAGTACTTTTTTTTTTTTTTTACCTCCCTCTCAGTGAGAAGCAGTGTAAGATCCTGTGCAAGGAATAGAGAAGAGAAAGAGGGGGAACTGTTTAGGAAAACAAATCTTTTATTGAAATCGCATATATCACATGGTTTTATCAGTGGTGTTGTCTTGTCTGATAAACCTAATGGTGGTTCCGGTATTATTATTTTTGCTTCTAGATAAAAATGCTTTGTAGAAACTTAAAAATGAGAAGAAAATCCCCCTTGAGATGTTTGATCATATTTTTGTAGTATATTACATGCAGTGCATTTTTTTTTGGAAGGGTGGGGGGGAGATTTTATGGAATAATATATTGTTGAAACCTGCTCCTTTGTAGTTCTTTCATTTTTTTGTAAATTTCCATCTGTATATAACCTTCAACAATTGCGTGGCCTGTAGACGTATTTGGTTAATTAAAAAGCCTACAATGGAGCTGATTTGATGAGCTGGTATAATAAACATTTCTTTTAAAAAAATTGATCTTCTTTTTAAAAAAAAATTATTTCCATTCTCCTCACCCCACAAGCTGTTCTGGGAGTCCTCCCAACCTCTCCTCAGAGCACACCCCCCCCCAAAAAACAAGGAGCTCGCTCCCCACATTGCTGCAGTGGTGTAGCGTGGGTTGCCAGCACACAGGGCTACACAGAGGTGGGGTGGGAGGGAGAGAAACAGAAAGAGTACGCATGCTCATTCAACTGCCTAACAGCATCCACATCACCCAGGAGATCACAGCCACAGAGATAAGAAAAGAAGAGTTGTTCCATTGTCTGGAGTGGTCACTTCCTGGTTCCCATGGAGAAGCTGTTTTCAACAGAACCCAGCGACAGAAGTGTCATGAATGAGCCAGCTCCAAGGAAAGGTTTGCAGCCAGATCCCAGTGAAGGTTTGCAACCAGCTGAAGAAAGCTGCCAGGAACAGAGAGGGTTAACTGCTAGGCAGGCTGAGCATTGGCTAGTGCCAATGCCCCCACCTCTTGGAATGCCAGTTGACAAGGGAATGGCTGAGAGCGGGCAGAACCCAGCCAATGCTCTCAAGAAGTGCAAACTGGCACCAACAGAGAAGGAAGCAGTTTGTCAGAACGGGGAGAGATTGGAGCTGAGCCAATCCCTCCTAAGAGTAGGCTAAGGGGAGGGCTGTTAGACTGGAAACAAAGCAAGAGGCGCAAAGTGAGAGAGTTCAATCTCTTCTGTAACTGGAAGGAATCTTCAGAAGGGTCATCGTGATCCAGGAGGCTGTGTTAGAGCCGTACGGAGTTATCTGTTGTTTTGACAATAAATCATCCTTTTACGCTTACTGTGTGATCAAGCCAGGGACTGGACTCCTGACAGAAAGTGTGCAGCACCGGATGTTGAAATTTTGTGCCCCCTAACAATTTTGTGCCTGGGGCAACTGTCCCATGCCCCTCCCCGCTATGCTGGACATACTAAACTGGCATTGCTGGACTCCTGGACATACAATGTTATTTTTATTTCAAAGATCTTAACATGTGGGGCACAGCTCTCCCACCTAGAAATAGCCTTACCCCTTCTTTGCTGCCACCCCAGTTCATTATTATTATTTTCTGGTGCTGCCGCTGGTAACTACATTTGGGGACTGAAACCCACAGTGCTTCTTTAAAAAAAAAAGCCAAGTCAAATTCTTAATCTGTCTCAGTGTCTCAGACACATTGAGACTTTTCAAAATCAGCACACTACATGAGATTGTGCCGGCATATTAGGAAGTCTATTAATTCTGACAGCCTATGAAAGGAAGCCAAATCTTAACCTTCTCTTAAAAAAAAAAAAAGGATTACAGCAGTTTAGACTCCCCCCACCACTTAATGAATGAACTGGTAATTAAATTTATGAATCATACAAAATACCAACCAGCTACTCCCATATTATTAGACATATGCAGTACTTTTGGGTGCTAATATGCTTAAACTTAATATAAACTGAAGATATTGCTAGGGGGTAGGGGATTGACTTGTGCTCAGCTAATATGGAGTCCAAATATTACTTCCCTGCTCTCCTTAAAGTAGCATTACTGGACCTATTAGATATCAGAGTCAGAAAGAGTGAGTGAACTCACTTTTTCTCTTGTTTTTTTTCTTGCCCCATCAAGCCAACCAATAATAATAATAATAATAATAATAATAATAATTTATTATCTGTACCCCGCCCATCGGGCTGGGTTTCCCCAGCCACTCTGGGCGGCTTCCACAAAGACCAAAAATACACTAAGATGTCACACATTAAAAACTTCCCTGAACAGGGCTGCCTTAAGATGTCTTCTGAATATCAGGTAGTTGTTTATCAATGCTAATGATCGTTTCACTGCAGGGGAACAGAAACAGCCCATGGACACAACAGTTCTCTGACTCTCTCAGGTAAAAGTGGGAGCATTTCTGTCTAAACGCACAACCAACATTTTTTTTCTCATCCTCTGGGACTGATCAAGACTTTGACACTTCTATGTGGAAGCATATAGTGAAGTCATTTGGCTTGCAGGCAAGGCTATTTTGATCATTTCCTCTCCTTTTCATGAGGAAAAATGCAGTAATCAGAAAACCAGCCAAACAGCTCCTTGTGCTGATGTAGCAAATCACTTTTTTAGACTTCTTTCCGAATCACTTTGGGAACAAGGCAGGGAGACATTAGCTCTGTGTGTGTGTTCAGCGCCGGGGAGAGGGCTAAGACATACGCCTCTTTGTCCTCTTTGGAATTCATCTAGGATCTCACCGATGAATAAGCCACTTTATTTAACTTGGAGTCTGACTAAAAATAGGTACGAGTTCCTTAGACCTTATTTAATCTGCTGGTTCCTGACACATTTTCCCCGCTTTACTGACTGACTTTGTCATGGGAACGCTGATGGGAGACGATACAAAGCAGGCTTTGCCAACATGGTGCCCTCCAGATGTTTTTACCTACATCTCCCATCACCCCCACCCCCAGCCAGCATTGTCATTGGGAGCTGGTCAAAAAATTCCAGATGGCTCCAGGTTGTTGAAAGGCCGATGGAACAACTGGGGACAAGCTCAAACTGTATTCCGAAACATCTGCAGGGACCCAGCTTGGTGAACCTGGATTTAAAGGACGAAGAGCTCTTTGATGCTGTCACGAAACGGTTGCCCAGCTTTTTGCTGTGGCAGTTTTTGCATTTTCTACCCTTCAGGGAAGGCTGTTTAGATATTTCACTCACACAGCACTTTTATATTTGTCAATACTTGTCTTTCCCACAGGCCCAAGAACCCAGCTTCTCTGGGCAGTTTAGAATAAAGGTTAAAACCATAAACAATAGCTAAAATAGAAAAGAGAATTAAAAACTGTGTTTTTAATAAGATTGCCAATAGAGGATACCAGCAGAGTGAAAGTTCTAAGGAGCATGAAAATGTTTTCTAAAAAGCCTGGAAACAAACAAACAAACATAAAAGGTCTCTATCTGGCACCAAAAAGCCACAGCATGGATACCAGGTGAGAGACGCTGGGGAAGGCATTCCGCAAATGGAGAGCCACCACAGAAAAGGCCCCGTCTTTAGCTGTCTGTTTGAACCATGGAGTTGAAAGAGATCCTGAGGATCATCTAGTCCAATCGTCTGCAACGCAGGAATCTTTCGCTCAACACAGGGTTTGAACCCTGAGATTAAGAGTCTCATGCTCTACCTACAGAGCTATCCCTCAGGAGTTGGTTTCTGAGTCTTAGAAACAAGTTGACTTAGTAGTTCAAAAAGGCTGCAGTGAGCCCCACTGGTGTAGCAAAACAGAATGACAAATGTGGCAGGAAGAGTCAAGGGCAATCAAAGAAACATTTAAACATTTCAGAATAACATAGTATAGCACAGTATCAGTGCCAGATTTATGTATAAGCTAAACAAGCTATAGCTTAGGGCTCCACTCTCTTGGGGCCCCCAAAAAAATTTAAAGGGAAAAAAACCTGGATGTACATTTCCAAAATATAAGATAAAAAACAAACAAAACCTACATACAGCAACAGTGTTTTGTGTTGTGTATGATGCAAGTAAAGGGCCCCGCCTGCTAGCCTGCTCCCTAAAATATCACTGGTTTGCTCATTTCTATATATAGGGTGCCTACATTCTGCATATGCAAGTGGCTTTAGATACCTATTAGGTCCATAAATTACCATATAGCATATATTCAATACAAAAAACAGCGACAATTTGTTGCTGACAAAGGACAGCTGGACATATAAAGGGCCCCATTACCTTCAGTAGCTCAGGGCCTCATCAAACCTAAATCCGGCCCTGCACAGTATCAAAATAATATTCTTTATTTGCTGAATATGGTTAGATGTGGAACAGGGATTTTTAACTCTGACAAATATGAAAGATCAGAAAAGAGGAGTGAAAAATCAGCGTGGCACGAGCAAATTTTTGCTCTGAAAGTGATTAAAAACTTTCGAAACACTGGGTTAACCTATTTATATTGTTTTATGTGATGTTGCATGCATTGTTGTTGTTTTGTATTCACTTATAGATATTATTATAAGGTACGCGGGTGGCGCTGTGGGTTAAACCACAGAGCCTAAGACTTGCCGATCAGAAGGTCGGCGGTTTGAATCCCCGCGACAGGGTGAGCTCCCGTTGTTCAGTCCCTGCTCCTGCCAACCTAGCAGTTCGAAAGCACGTCAAAGTGCAAGTAGATAAATAGGCACCGCTCTAGAGGGAAGGTAAACGGTGTTTCCATGCACTGCTCTGGTTCACCAGAAGCGGCTTAGTCATGCTGGCCACATGACCCGGAAGCTGTACGCCGGCTCCCTCGACCAATAAAGCGAGATGAGCGCCACAACCCCCGAGTCGGTCAGGGGTCCCTTTTATAGATATTATTTCTACTTGATTCTAATACTTCTTAAAGCGTTCATGTGATATCCTGTTAGCCACTTATTAGCCACTTTGGGCACAGTGAGGCGTACAAATGGAGGGGCGGCCATGACTCATCAGCAGTCTCAGCTGCACCTTGCGCTGCTGGAAAAGTTCCTGCTTTCGAGCACAACCGAAGCCCCCGATAAACTTATTAAAATTTCACAAAGAAAGTCCTAAGCAATGACGCCTTCACCAAAGGCACCTTGCCCAGCGTGGCGCAGCTGCTTTCATTAACACCCACCAACAGACTGAGGGACTCGGAGAGCCCAGAGCTTCCTTGCCAGCTTTATTCCGGCTGAACTTTGCCGGCTGTGTGAAGATGGTCATAAATGTTTCAGAGGAGCCTCATTAGCCAGCAAGCAAAGAATGAAGGCTGGTGACAGAAGGCGAGGGAAGGGCGATTCCCGTTTTGACCTCTTTCTCTCAAGGTGGGGACTGCCAAGTTGCATCTAGGATTCAGGGATGAAGAAGACCGCAGTGCAGTTAACATATATAGAGAGAGCAATTACAAACCTAAGAAAACAACAAACAGAAATGTTAATAATAATAATAAAATTTATTTGTATCCCGCCCTCTCCGGCTGAGGCCGGGCTCAGAGCAGCTAACTTCATAAAAACAACACAATATGCCTAAAAAGACATCAGTTAATTAAAATACATCTCAGAATTAATTCAGACAAGTGAAAATGTGGGCAGGTGGCAATTATCTGGTTGGAATTGAGAGTGGTTAATACTTGCCAGGACCAACTGTTTCCACTGATCATACAAGGACCTGTGAGTGGGTTGGGGGCCTCCTTCGGGCTTGTTTTGTACAAAGGAAAGTAAGTCAAACTTCATCCTGCCCAAAGGCCTGGTGGAACAGCTCTGTCTTGCAGGCCCTGCAGAAAGATGTCAAATCCTGCAGGGCCCTGGTTTCTTGTGGGAGAGCGTTCCACCAGGCCGGGGCCACAGCTGAAAAGGCCCTGGCTCTAGTCGAGGCCAGCCTAATTTCCCTGGGGCCCGGGATCTTCAAGGTGTTGTTGTTAGCAGACCGTAAGGTCCTCCGTGGGACATACCAGGAGAGACGGTCCCGTGGGTACGAGAGTCCTAGGCCGTATAGGGCTTTAAAGGTTAAAATCAGCACCTTAAACCTGATCCTGTACTCCACCGGGAGCCAGTGCAGCTGGTATAGCACTGGGTGAATGTGATCCTGGAATATTCAATGCTGAAGGGGAGTACTTGCGACATTAAAATATGAACTGTGTGGGAAAATTCAGGGATGCAAGAGAGGATATATTGTTTGATTATATCCTTTTCAACTTGTATTAACAAGTTCTACAATTTAGCAGAGTAACATTCCCCTTTTTAAACTTGCACAGCGGATGCATTTGCTTAGGCTCTCTATAGCCTCTAAAATACGTTTTCCTTTTGGTAATTCCCCATTTAGTCCCTCATAAAAAGATAGACATGACACAGTCTTCTATAAAAGTATAAAAAGAGTTTACTCACACATTCTGTTCACAATTGGATCCCAGAAAGCAGACTTAAGTTAGAAAAATAATATATACCTGGAAACTATCCCATAAGGAGACAGCTCCTTTGTCCTCTCTTGGCTGTAAGCCAAGAGAGCATCTTAGGCTAAGCAGATGTTGCTTCTTTGACGAATGTAGTCAGAGAGAGAGAGATGGCTGACCAATCCTGCTCTTTTGTTACCTGGGCAGGTGAGGTCACGCCCACCTCTAGTCACATGCAGAGGAAGTCTGTCCCAGCCTGGGAGAAACAGGAAGTTCCGACTGGCTGGTCCAGACATCCCCTTTTATGTCCACTCTAGGGATGTTGTACTTGACTGCTCTTGTGTTTCACATCCCACAAACTGCATTTATGGAAGGATGGAAGCCTTTTTCAAACTATTTAAAGAAATATTATAATACGATGAATTCACCATCAGGATTTGAACTATGAGCAACAGAAATAATTTTATATCATTGTATTATAGTTACGATATAAAAGGGCAAAGACAGGGTGCAGCAATGAAGCTTAAAAAAAACCCCACAGAAAATGGAATGGGAAGTTGATAAAACAAAAGTTTTTTTTGTTTTTTTTTTAATGTACAGTGGTACCTTGGTTCTCAAACTTAATCCGTTCCGGAAGTCTGTTCCAAAACCAAAGCGTTCCAAAACCAAGGGGCACTTTCCCATAGAAAGTAATGCAAAAAGGATTATCCATTCCAGACTTTTAAAAACAACCCCTAAAACAGCAATTTAACATGAACTTTACTATCTTACGAGACCACTGATCCATAAAATGAAAGCAATAATCAATGCACTGTACTATAAAATAAATAAGACAGTATTGTAGATGATAAAAAGTTAAAAAAAAAAAATCTTACCTGCACTGCATTGTTTGGATGGGGTGCTTTTATCAATTTCTGCAGTCACACAATCAATCAATCAATCAATCAATCAGTAGCCAAACTGGGTTCCACACAGTCATAAAAACAAATTAACCAAAAAAGCTTCAAAAGCAAAATAAATAGCAAAAACCAAAGCGCCAAACTTAATCCGTTCCAGAAATCCATTTGACTTCTGAAATGTTCGAAAACCAAGGTGCAGCTTCTGATTGGTGCAGGTACCCTGGAAACAATAGCTGACAGCTGCATCGGATGTTCGGCTTCCAAAAAATGTTCGAAAATCAGAACACTTACTTCTGGGTTTTTTGTGTTTGAAAACCAAGGTGTTTGAGTATCAAGGTGTTTGAGAACCAAGGTACCACTGTATTGGAATTCTATGTGAAACTTGTAGAAATTTAATAAAATATATTAAAAATAAACTATGAACTACATCAGATTTTGTTGCCACCCCTATCAGTCAGGAATCCAAGAAGTCAATGTATTTTGCTTCACTGAGACACCTTTCCTGTGCCTTTTTTTTCCCCCAACCCCAAATTAAGAAGCAGCGGTTTCTGTGCCTGACATTCTGAACGAGGGTTTAAAATTAATAGACTACAGAGTAAGCCTTGTAATGACTAGATAATATGACATGGAGCACTGTCACTTTGCAAATTAGGGAGTGCCATTAGAGACTGTGTAGGAACAAGCTCACCATGGGAAATTTATTGCCTGCAATTCCTGCAAAAAAGTGCAGGTTTGAAGAATAAACGGTAGCTGGCAGATTAATATAAATATATGATACTTTCCAAAGCACATCATCACTGTGTGAACTTTCAGGGCAAAATGTTCAAACGTGGTGGTGCTAGTACAAAAAATTTAAAATAACTGCTGAGTTTGTCGCTCACATGAAATTCATTTAAGGGGTGGGGGAGGGAATAGCACAGAAATACAGTATTTCAAATATACAGTGGTACCTCGGGTTAAGTACTTAATTCGTTCTGGAGGTCCGTACTTAACCTGAAACTGTTCTTAACCTGAAGCACCACTTTAGCTAATGGGGCCTTCTGCTGCTGTCGCGCCGCCAGAGCACGATTTCTGTTCTCATCCTGAAGCAAAGTTCTTAACCTGAAGCACTATTTCTGGGTTAGCGGAGTCTGTAACCTGAAGCGTATGTAACCTGAAGCATATGTAACCCGAGGTACCACTGTATTCTGTTCCAGTCAGCGCCAGTAGAATTGGGGCAAATTCAATGTTCCTTTCGCCTCCCCCACTTTTAAAATGATGTGCAGTTAAGAGGTTTTTAAGGTATAGACTTGAAAAACGCAAAGTGTCAACAAGAAGCTGAGTGGGAAATTGCAATCACATCTGTTACACTTAGCTGCTGTAGTGTGCAATGCTTCTGTTCAGGGTTTCAGCCAGCCATGCCCTTCGATATGAAACTCCATTCCGTCCTGCCATTTCCCGTTCCTACTCTCCCCCAACAGTCAGCCAGCATTCTATGCCCACTGAGCATGCTTGCTGATCTAAACACGGTTTATACCTAGGACTGTGTTTGCCAGAAATCGTAATCTTGGTCTTAAGAGTAATTTATAGATAGGCTTTCGTGTTTACAACATGTGCTGATACACCTCCAAGAGATTTTGAAGTCCCGATTGGGAAAGAGAGAAGGGCACTAAATCATCTGCATATATTTCTGTTCCTAATTCTTGGAGGGGTGGAGAGTTTTTGTTGGCTAAATATGGCACCGAAACATTAATATAAAAGTTTAAAAAAAGTGGGAGCCAGAATGCAACTTTGCTTCACTCCTTGCAACGTTTTAAAAGCACCAGTCATCCCACCAAGTAAACTTACTCTGACCCTCTTTTCTCAGATCAATAGTAAATGTCTGAAGTCGGTATTGGTGATTTGAAATTTCTCCCGCCGTCTATTTTGATTAACAGAGTTGAATGCAGCAGAAAGATCAATAATAGCTATGCGTTTCTTTTGTTGTCCATTGTGGTTTTAGATTTTAAGCCACACTTACAGAAACAACAATTACCTTGAAAGGCAGCCCATATATTGATTTAAAAACAAAGAAACAAAAAACACAGCATCACTTATTGTTGTTTTTCTGCCAGCTAAGCTGCCGTCATAGGCAGAGAAGCATTTTAAGGTTTACTAGAAGACATCCATTGCTTGCCACATAACCTCATTGCTTAATTTGCCCCTAAACAGCAGGGGCGGCCCTTAACTCAGTGGCAGAGCATGTATTCTGCATGAGCCAGCCCAATACATTTTGCTGCCTGAAGCGATGGACAAGATGGCATCCTGCCGGCCATTCCACATACTTCCTTCCACATGGCTATGTAGGCAACAGGACACAGTCCTCCACCACCGCTGAGGCCAGCTGCCTAGCTTATGGGATGGAGGTCACATCGTCAGTGGCACACACAACTCTGTCCTCCCGCCATCTTGTTCTTGTGCTACGTTCCCCACGCTGCCTGAAACACCTGATTCACTTTGCCAAATGGTAGGGCCGGTCCTGTAGGCCAGCCAGCATGTCCTTCCATGCAGTTGTGCCTGGGTAGGGCTTAAAACTCACCCTCCAACATTTCACAGATAAAAATAAGGACAGACTTCACAATATCCCAACTGTCATAGTAAAGATCACTGTCCTGAACATTTTCCCCACCCTCCACATAAACACATAGTGCCAAATTACCAAAAAGGCAGAGTAGGCACTGGCCTATGCGCCCCACACCTTTTAGGGGCCCCATGACAACGGATCAAAATAATATTGATTTGATCTTGAAAGAAAATTGCAATTAAGCTTTCTTAGTTCAATGTTATTCCACTAGAGCAGGGGTCGGCAACCTAAGGCCTATGGGCCACAAGTGGCCCACAGGGGTTGTTTAACCGGCCCATGAGCTGCCCCTGAGCTGAGCTGCCCGTTCAGCGAGTCCCCGCATGCTGCACTAAACTGGCACAGCGTGGTGTGGGGACTTGCTTCCATGGTGCCAGAAATCACGTCTGTGCATGTGCAATCCAGTTCATGGAGGAATCTCCAATGGAGTGAACAGGCCCCTGCACTAGAGCTCTTGCACAAGAGTAGCCCCAAGATTTTGACTGCCTGGGAACCTCCACTGGGTTTAATCCGGCACTGTACACACAACTATACAATGCTGGCATCTCTACGGTATATTGTAATTTTGCTCTGCAATAGTGCACCTTCCACAGATTTTTAAATATTTGACCTAAAAAGCGCTTGGGAGGCCTTGGGCCTTCTTCCTGGTGAAAATGAAGCAAAGAGGAGCAGCTTTGTAGAAGAGATTCTGCAATCCATCCCTGGGGGGAATTTTCTCTGCCGGGGGTCAGGGAGTGCTGGCTGCCTCTGCGATCTTTCCTTGCTCTGCACCAGGTGAGTTTCGGGGCTGTTGAGCACTCTCTATGCTTTTGCAAGACATGAAGCACACACACACACGCTGGCAGGGGTCAGGCTGAGGGGTAGAAGAAGAGAAGAGTTTGGATTCGATATCCTACTTTATCACTACCCGAAGGAGTCTCAAAGCGGCTAACATTCTCCTTTCCCTTCCTCTCCCACAACAAACACTCTGTGAGGTGAGTGGGGCTGAGAGACTTCAAAGAAGTGTGATTAGCCCAAGGTCACCCAGCAGCTGCAAGTGGAGGAGCGGAGACGCGAACCTGGTTCACCAGATTACGAGACTACCACTCTTAACCACTACACCACACTGGCTCTGAGGAGGAATGGTGGGAGCAAGGCTGGGATCCTGAAGCTCCACACGAGCAGGAGGATAGTATTGACCTAGAGCAATGGTTTGTGGAGGGACACAGTTCGGAGACTGATAGTTGGGCCGAACTGGAAGGAGGACAACAAGGGGAAGAAGAACAGGAGGGGAGAGAGCTGGTTAACTCTCCCTCACTAGAAAGTGTGCAGCCTATCAGTCCTAGAGCTAGACGATTGGATTAGGCGGCCTCTCAGAAGGCTTATTGGTGGAGAGATCACGTGGCTAGGAGACAGGAAGATGGAAGTAGCTAGAGGGAAGTGGGAGGAACTCAATTGGGAGCACCTGCACAGTAAGAACGGATGCTGGATTTTGTGTTGTGTTTAATAAACCTTTCTGATGCTGGAAAAAGACTACTTTCGCTCTGTGCTGGTATCTACAGAGAAGGGGGAAAGGTAAGCCTTGCCTAACAGCCTGACACACAACACAGCCCTTGCAAGTGACTTCAACATTTGGAAAAGGCCGGTCCCCTTTCCGGTGCAGCAGCAAGATGTTGTGCTTGCCCACAAGAGGCACCCACACCCCCCTTTGATATATGCACTCTAGAGATCCTGGGAAAGGAGGTAAACCCTGAAGGATGGTCATTCTCGCAACTCATGCTAAGAATGTTCACAAGACAACCTCAGACCAGCAAAAGCAGGTTTGTATCCTGGCAATCTGGAGCAACCCAGGTAAATAAGGACAGTTCTAGCATGGTGAAACCAGCACAGAATGTTCACTTTCCAAATGTATTTCATGAAACGCACCATCAGTTTGTGTCCAGAAGGGTAAACAAATCAATAAAAGCTGCTCTTCGAGGTCAGCCAGTGCTCAGGTGAGAAGTAGCTCTCTTGTGAACCTGTTTTCTTCCCTCACCTCTCCAGCCAAAACCTTAAAAAAAATAATCTGCTTTTTCAAGCGACGTTTATAAATACCTTCTCACATTTTGTCACGGCCATATTCATAGGAGTTCCGTTATCAGTTTTCCCTACTTTTTCACAGTTTGGATAATTATACACTGCACTGAGCAAAGTCATCTGAGATGTGTTGATGGCACAGAAATAGCTATTTGTGTCTAATGGGGCAGAAAAGGAGAGTGAAACATAAGCGGAAGAGAAAAGGGAAAAGGGGGAAGCCATTGATAGCTTATAGGATAGGTGGCCTGAGGTGCCACTGACCTTTCAATCAGGCCAAGCAGAGAGACCCTGCTATGCAGGGAACACAGCAGCCGCAGCAGTGCCTTCTGGTGGCCTATGAGTCGTTAACATTGCTAGACTTGTTCAGCAGAATCCCTGAACCTGATATTGTGTAGGAATAAATGAGCTTTCCACCCCAATAATGAGTTTCAAAGCTTTAGTGCAGAATAATCTTAAAACACACACATATAAGCATTACAGTAGTACCTCAGGTTACGTACGCTTCAGCTTACAGACTCCGCTAACTCAGAAATAGTGCTTCAGGTTAAGAACTTTGCTTCAGGATGAGAACAGAAATCGGGCTCTGGCAGCGCAGCAGCAGCAGGAGGCCCCATGAGCTAAAGTGGTGCTTCAGGTTAAGAACAGTTTCAGGATAAGTACGGACCTCCGGAACGAATTAAGTACTTAACCTGAGGTACCACTGTATATGAACAAAACAACAAAATAACGCACTGCAAACAAGCAATGCAGTTCAGTCCTATGTCACAGAATCATAGAACTGAAGAGTTGGAAGGGACCTGAGGGTCATCTAGTCCAACCCCCTGTGATGCAGGAATCTCAGCTAAAGCATCCACGACAGATGGCCATCCAACCTCTGCTTAAAAACCTCCAAGGAAGGAGAGTCCACCACCTCTCGTGGGAGTCTGTTCCACTGCTGAACAGCTCTTACTGTCAGAAAGTTTTTCTGTATGTTTAGTTGGAATCTCCTTTCTTGTAACTTGAAACCATTGGTTCAAGTCCTATCCTCCAGAGCAGGAGAAAACAAGCTTTCTCCATCTTCCATGTGACAGCCCTTAAGATATTTGAAGGTAGCTATCATATCTCCTCTCTCTCAGTCTCCTCTTTCCCAGCTTTTTCATTTATGCAGTTCAGTCAACTTTCCTCTCTCTGCTCCCAGAGAGAGATCCTAAGCTTTTTCATCATTGTGCTGTGGGTTAAACCACAGAGCCTAGGACTTGCCGATCAGAAGGTCGGCGCTTCAAATCCCTGCGATGGGGTGAGCTCCCGTTGTTCAGTCCCTGCTCCTGCCAACCTAGCAGTTCAAAAGCACGTCAAGGTGCAAGTAGATAAATAGGTACCGCTCCGGCGGGAAGGTAAACGGTGTTTCCGTGCTGCTCTAGTTCGCCAGAGGCGGCTTAGTCATGCTGGCCACATGACTCAGAAGCTGTACGCCGGCTCCCTCGGCCAATAAAGCGAGATGAGCACCGCAACCCCAGAGTCGGTCACGACTTGACCAAATGGTCAGGGGTCCCTTTACCTTTACCATTCTATGAGCCATCTCTGACCTCTCAAGTTTCCTCTCCTGCTGTGAGATCTGAAGTTCAGGTGTCCTGCGATGTATCAAAAGGTAGTTTAGCTCACTGAAATGAGAAAACACCAGCTTTCCACTTTCTTCAATTAATGTTCTTGGTTGTTTGTTCTAATGCTCTGGTGGGCATCATAAGGCCCTCCAGTTAGGAATGGGATAGAAATTGATTCAGTTAACATTTGAAGGTGAATCTACCTAATCCATGGTTTTCAAACAATACAAGAATTGGAACACAGCCATCCTTTGAAATTCACACTTCTCCAAATTTTGTGATGCAGTTTCTGCTCGGACAATGTGTGCACAAAAAATACATATATTTGTGAGAATAGCTACAAGCATGTGCTCTGTTGTGGTTTTAACTGTATTTTTTTTTTTTAGTGATAATTTTATTGTTATGTTGTTGTCATATATTCACTGCAAACTGAAATTACTGTAAAGGATAATGCAGGATTAAAATGACTGTTGAAAGATATGTAAAAGCCTTTTCAAGTTAGAATCCAGCCAGCCTCTCCGTTGCATATTTCTATCTAAGCTCTTTTTTTTATTACAAATCTTTTCTGAGTAGCAAGATAATTTCAGATAGAGATTGTGGAAGCTGATGAGCGGAGCCTTTGGGGGACACTTGTGCAAACTGCAGTTGAAACAGGTGATATTTAAACAGAAGATGTTAAGGAGATGAATCGAGATTGACAGGTTTGTGTCACCATGGCAACAACCTCTCATGAATACCAGGATCAAATGCTGAGGGTGCATCGTGCAAACAAGCATTTAATCAAGAGATATCATTGCCATCCTACTTCCTTCAATTTTATCTCTGCCTCGCAGTTCTGAGAAGGGGCTTGGGTTTATACGAACCCTCAGAGATTTCTAAGAAAAACACCCAGCAAGCGCATTCAGTAAGTCAAAAGGATTCCATATCTCATATATGGTGTATCATTTCCAAGCAGGCTAGCAAGATTATTTCAAGTGACACAGCAGCTACCTGCAAGTAGCTGTAGCTCAGGGGCAGAGAGTCTTTGACCCTCTGGGTGTTATTGGATTCCAACTCACATCATTCCAGAATCACTGGCTATGCTGGCTGAGGTTGGGGAGAGTTGAGTTCGCCAACATCTGGATGGCCACTGGTTTCCTGCTTCTTCCGTTACAGCTCCAGCTGTTACAAACCATGGCGGTGATGCAACAAGAGAGATCAGTGATTCACGTTTTCTCTTCATCACGCGTCTCTTCACACTTCAGCACCCTAATAATGTACAAAGTTGGGTGGGGGGCATTAACTTGTGACCCTGGTTTGCTGTGTCAGTTACTCAGTTTGTGGGGTGGCACAAAACGTGGGTTTCAGGGCACTGTTGTTGTTGTTTAGTCATTTAGTCGTGTCCGACTCTTCATGACCCCAAGGACCAGAGCATGCCAGGCACTTCTGTCTCCCACTGCCTCCCGCAGTTTGGTCAAACTCATGCTGGTAGCTTCGAGAACACTGTCCAACCATCTTGCCCTCTGTCGTCCCCTTCTCCTTGTGCCCTCCATCTTTCCCAACATCAGGGTCTTTTCCAGGGAGTCTTCTCTTCTCATGAGGTGGCCAAAGTATTGGAGCCTCAGCTTCAGGATCTGTCCTTCCAGTGAGCACTCAGGGCTGATTTCCTTAAGAATGGAAGGGGACAACAGAGGACGAGATGGTTGGACAGTGTTCTCGAAGCTACCAGCATGAGTTTGACCAAACTGCGGGAGGCAGTGGAAGACAGGAGTGTCTGGCGTGCTCTGGTCCATGGGGTCACAAAGAGTCGGACACGACTAAACAACTAAACAACAACAAGCCACCTTGAGCATGGTTTGAGCTATGGAAAGGCAGCATACCAACAAAAGGATGGATGGATGGATGGATGGATGGATGGATGGATGGATGGAGTTGACCACTGTGAGAACAGAATGCTGGACCAGATGGGCCTTGACTTGATCCAGCTGTGTTTCTTCTTACGCACTTACACCATAACAGTTGCAGAATTTATCCCACCCATTTAATGCAGTCCTTTATCCTCATCCATCTGAGATGCGGAAGCCAATTGAAAACAGCTTTTCATGTAATGCGTCCTCTCGACCTCTCCTTTCATTGTGCTTCACGAAGGGATTGAAGAGGGTGGGTATAAATAGGAGACGGGCACAATAGAGCAAAGCATCTGAAATAAACACCGAGCAATTAGTGCAGGAAGTTCTGGTCCCATCAAAGGAACAGAAACATCTCCCGCCTCCGTGGTGCGGTGATGGCAGGTCGCCCCAGAGCACCACTTTCTTCCCATCTTGCTGAGGCGCTCGCAGGTGCTAAATTTGAAAAGAAATCCCTGGGCAGAGCCAGCAGTCTAGCAGCAAAGGCTCGTGCTGGATTAATATCAATTATTTGTAAAGGGCAAATGTGAAGATAAAAACACCATGGTAAACGTTTTTATAAGTCATGATGGGCACTAAGGAGGTACAAGACTCTGGAGAGAGGCGAGGGTTTTCAGGGGGACCCAGTGACCTCACGATGCTGTCCTCATTCCCTGCTGCAACAAACGGCCCAACTGTGTGGGATGCTAAGAATGTCATTAGGAGCACAGGAAGTGGCCTTCCCCTGAATCCAACCCTTGCTTCATCTAGCTCAGTACTGTCCACACAGACTGGCAACAGCTCTCCAGAATTTGCAGGCTAGGAATGTTCCCATCCCTACCTGGAGGTAGGAAGTGTCAACATGCAGAGGGGCCAGGAGGCCAGCTGGCAAGCTCAGCTTGGACGTCTCCTTCCATCGGCCCATGCTCCAACGTAAATCAGCGATCCGAACTTCAAAAGCCAGGGCATGCAATTAGCAGAGTGTGGTTCGCACACAGAAGTAGGCGTGAGGCGTAAATCATGCTACAGCTACAGATTTATTACACATAAATCAGAACAAAGAAACATTGTGTCTCTCTCTCATGTCGTCTTGGAGAAAACAGCTAAAGCAAAAGCTATACACAAACTGAAGTTCCCAGCAAGCTGTGCTGGAATGTAAACAGACATGTGACATGCAACAATTCCACACATCTGTTCTTTAAGGTGGAACGGAATTCTCAACAGGAAGGGGTTGAACCTTCTGAAGGCTAAGCAAATGACCAAGCCTCTATGAGCTAGAGTTCTTCCCCAAACTACAGCAGCGTCCCACCCCTTGGTTAGCAGAATGGACAGGGGGGCCTGGTTTCCATAAGTACAACTGCATGCAGGATGGGATACTGAACCTTTCGCTTTCCCACCCTTGTTTCTGCTGCATTTGCAGTACCAAAGTGACCTCCCCGGACTGCAAGCGGAGGTCCTGGGCTGCCCGGATGACAAGACTCCCCTCTTGGCCTGGCTGATGTCGTCCAAAGGAAAGCCCCAATCTGGTGGAACGCTCTGTCACAAGAGACCAGGGCCCTGTGGGACTTGACATCTTTCTGCAGGGCCTGCAAGACAGAGCTGTTCCACCAGGCTTTTGGCCAGGGCACAGCCTGACCCCCTCCTTTGGCAATCCTCACAGAACTCTAGCCCAATGGTTGCCATTAACTTGATTCTGAATTTATTTTAGAACATATTTTAATTAATTGACTGTGTGATTTTATGTGCACTGTGTTATTTTTACTTGTTTTTAGCCGCTATGAGCCCGGCTTTGGCCAGGGAGGGTGGGATATAAATAAATTATTATTATTATTATTATTATTATTATTATTATTAGTGCCACCAGCTTGGTTGCAGAAGTTGCTGGAAGGTTACAAGGCGCCATCCAACCATCTGAGGAACTCTGGATTTGTGTAAGGTTTACTCTTGAGCCTTTTCCACCCTTGAAGATATCTCGCAAGGCAGCAGTGTGTGTGTGTTTTAGTAAATGAACGTGGGAGTTGAAGCTGAAGGCAGCCTTGACATTCTGGTGGGATTTTGCCTGCTGATAATTGGGAGTGAGAGAGGCACGCAAGTCGAGGGGATTACTTGGGCAGAGATGAATCTGGAGGTTGTGAGTTCCACGCACTGCTCCGGTTTACGGTGAATTTGTTTTAATTTTCTCTCAAATAAGCACACTGTCTGCTGTTAACTCTGGGAAATTGTCAGTGAAACCCACACTTAAAGGGCTTGAACACCTACCCGATGCTACATGACAACAGGATATTACAGTGCTGGAAATGTCTGGAGGGGAGACAGAGGTTGCCTTGCCGAAAGGTGACTGGGGAGAATCTGGGACAGAGCAATTTCAATGTGGAAATGTCAAGAACATTAGAACAGCCTCGCTGGAGAAGTCCAAGGCCTCATCTATGCTATTCCAATTCCTAAATTGAAACTCAGAAGTTTCTGGGAGTTCGCAAGTGAAGCTAATGACTTTCTCTGCTACTTGCTCATAGTGTCTGCTTTTCAGCTATGCATAATTTTTACATGTGCTTTCATCTGTTTTTTTTTTTAGCTCATTGCCGATTTTAATTATAATTTGAATGTTTTCAGTAGCTGTTGTTTTTACTGTTTTATTCTTGTGGTAAACCACTTTGAGGTAGGTTGGTTGGTTGGTTGGTTGGTTTTCACAATCAAGAGGTATATAAATTGTACGAAGTAAATAAATAAAGGTACACTGCATCTGAACATGAAGCTTCTATTTGGCTATCCTATATACAGTGGTACCTCGGGTTAAGTACTTAATTCGTTCCGGAGGTCTGTTCTTAACCTGAAACTGTTCTTAATCTGAAGCACCACTTTAGCTACTGGGGCCTCCTGCTGTCGCTCCACCGCCGGAGCACAATTTCTGTTCTCATCCTGAAGCAAAGTTCTTAACCCGAGGTACTATTTCTGGGTTAGCGGAGTCTGTAACCTGAAGCGTATGTAACCTGAAGCATATGTAACCTGATCAGCTCCAAGCGGTATGGCCCAGCGGTCAGGGAAGTTGTAGCTCAACGACATCTGGAGGGCTACATGGAAGCACTGATAACAGGGAAAAGGTTTGCCTGACTTGTATGGATTATGCAATCAGGAACGTAACCTTGCTGCACAAAAGGGCAAAAGTACAGTTCAGTAATTTCAATTGCAAATATACACGCACTGTGAATGCCCTCAAGGCTACCAACAGCAGCAGCAGCGGCAGCAGCCATGGCTTCAGTTACAATTGGGGATATTATTTAAATTAATGGTCGCCTTTTTTGCCATGCAGCAACTCCAAGCAACTTTCAATAAGCTTTTCAATAAGCATATTCCCGCCCCTCAAAGAATTCTTGGCACCGTAGTTTTTTAAGCCTTTCTGGGAACAGCAGCTCTCTGATGGGTAAACTACAGTACCCAGAATTCTTTGAGGGAAGGAATGTGTTATAAAGATCTAGTTGTGTGCACAGCATATAACATGCATCTCTATGCTATACACAGATTCAGAACAGAATCTTTGCTTCAGTCACATCAACTTGACCAGGCTCCCCTTCTCTGCTGTATAGGAATAGCAAGATCCTTTATTCATCAAATTAGCACCATCCATGAACCAGAAAGAAAGGCATCGCCACATCTGAGGGAGAAACAAGGTTAGCAGAAGGAAACCTAGGACGGGACCAAATAACAGGGACAGAGTTTTGTAATCTTTCACATAATACAGTGGTACCGCCGGTTAAGTACTTAATTTGTTCTGGAGGTCCGTTCTTAACCTGAAACTGTTCTTAACCTGAAGCACCACTTTAGCTAATAGGGCCTCCAGCTGCCGCCGCACCACCGGAGCACGATTTCTGTTCTCATCCTGAAGCAAAGTTCTTAACTGGAGGTACTATTTCTGGGTTAACGGAGTCTGTAACCTGAAGCGTATGTAACCCGAGGTACCACTGTATTGCGCTCTGGGCAAGGCCAAGGTTTGGCACCCCAAAATGGATCTTCTCAATCATGGATCTTCTCAATTTTGCGCCCCCTCGGCTCGATACCCTGTGTGGGGAACTGCTCACACTGCCCCAAATCTGACACTGCCAAAGACCGACCAATGAAGACTGTGCATGCTCAGTGGACAGAGAACAATGCCTGGCTATTGACAGGGGGAAGGGAATGAAATGGTGCAGCCTGGGAAAGGGCATGGCTGGCTCGCACCATGAACAGGATGGCTGGCTCTGATAGAAACTGCAGGCCAAAATATCTGGCCGGTACCTGGTTGGCAGGCTATGGTGCTGTATCTTCAACACTGCATCTTGCCTGTATTGCCGGGCGTTGGACTCAGGGCCGGCCCAACCATGAGGCAAGGTGAGGAGACTGCCTCAGGTGGCAGGATCCACCAGGGCAGCAGATCTTGATGTCAAACTGTTCTTCCCGCCTTGTTCCTGAGGTAGATCTTTCCTCACCCTTCTTCCTTGTCGCCATTTTGGGGTCCGCCTCAGGTGCCATATCTTGGGCCATCCCTCGTTGGACTAAATGACCCTCGAAAGTCCCTTCCAACTCTACAATTCTATGATTCTTAAAATGAACCTGTCAGTATAGATGCCACAGAAGCCACATGCATAGCTGGCTTTAGGGAATGAAACGGGGAGCAGGTGAGGACTCCAACAGAGACATATTCTGTGTGATCCAAGGCTTTATATCAATTTTTGTCTCTTTGCTAAATGTCACCCTCATCAGTTCCCTATTAAGCCAGCTCAGCAGAGCACACCATTATTTTTTAATGCATCCAATTACTCGGGGCCTGATCCTTGTAAGCCTTTGTCCGTGCCTGTGGCCTTTCGTTTCACTCAGTCGTGCTTTCCAGTAGTCGCCACCACTGTCCTCCACAGATGTTGAATGGAAACTGCATAGATATTCCTTGCCAAAGGACATTATTTACATTTACATTCTGCATGCTCAGAAAAAGGACAGACCTTTTCCTGGCTGCCACTCAGCAAACACCAAGCATTTGCTCTGTGGTAGGTAGGTAGCACGGCCCCAGAAAATAAGAACTATTTTTAATGTAGAGGAGATTCTTGCTCATAATTCAGAAGTTCACCAGAAAAATACATTTGTATCTGCTTGACAAGGAGAGATGTTTAAAGCAGATTTCTTTTGTCCTGTCTTTGGTCACATCCACACCATGCATATTATTTATTTATTTATTTATTTATTTATTTATAACCTGCCCACCTGGCTGGGTTTCCCCAGCCACTCTGGGCAGCTTCCAACCAAATATTAAAAACAATACAGTGTCAGACATTAAAAACTTCCCTAAACAGGGCTGCCTTCAGTTGTCTTTTAAAAGTAAAATAGTTGTTTATTGCCTTGACATCTGCTGGGAGGGCGTTCCACAGGGCGGGTGCCACTACCGAGAAGGCCCTCTCCCTGGTTCCCTGTAACCTCACTTCTCACAGCAAGGGAACCGCCAGAAGGCCATTCGTGCTGGACCTCAGTGTCCGGGCTGGATGATGGGGGTGAAGACGCTCCTTCAGGTATACAGTACCGAGGCCATTTGGAGCTTTAAAGGTCAGCATTAACACTTTGAAAGTAAAATGATACCACTTTAAACAGTCATGGCTTCCCCCAAAGAATTCTGGGAGCTGTAGTTTGTTGAGGGTGCTGAGAGTTGTTAAGAAACTCCTAGTCCCTTCCCAGTGCTACAATTCCCAGAGTGGTTTAACAATCAATCCCTCTTTCCAGGGAACTCTGGGAATTGTAGCTCTGGGAGGGGGATGAGGAACTTCTAATAACTCTCAACACCTTGAACAAACTACCACTCCCAGATTTCTTTGGGGTCACCTTGTCTGTTTACAATGGTATCATAGCACTTTATGGTGTGAACGCGTCCCTTGTTGAGCAGTGAGCATGCAGCCTTTTCAAGTACTGTTGGACTACAACTCCCATTATTCCTGAATATTAGCCATACTGGCTAAGGATATCTGACCCCCCTCTCTTGCCATGCAAGCTTAACTTTTCCATCTTGAAAGTTTGCTTCAATACCTGTTGAAAATTGTGTGGGACATTAACAACAGCAGCAAGAGTATTGTTAGCCCAGAAATGGAAGCAAGAAGAGATTCCGATGAAAGAAGAATGGCAAACAAAATTAATGGACTATGCAGAATTAGATAAAATAATAAAAATCTTTATTACGGTCCAGAGACCCAACAGAATTAGATAAAATGACAGGAAGGATTCAAAACCTGTGGGACCAGAGATTTACAGAAGATTGGAAGAAATAGACGAACTATTTGAAGAGCAACTGTAACCAACAAATTACGCTAGTAGGATTACAAGAAGCTGTGTAAGGAAAAATGTATGAAGCATTGCAAATTAGAGAAAGAATAGTGATATTAGTTATGAGTTAAAAATAATTGAATAATAATAATAATAATAATAATAATAATAATAATTTTTATTTATACCCCGCCCTCCCCAGCCAAGGCCAGGCTCAGGGAGGCTAACAAGCAATAATAAAAGCAAGTTGAATGAATACAACTTAAAAACAAGATTAAAATACAACATTAAAATATTAAAACATTAATATTTAAGAAGTGGGAAGTGTGTAGTGATTAGACTGGAAAATTTACAGATGAGATTGATGGAACTTAAAAAATAGTATAAGATGTTAAAATATGTTTAATTACTGTTGAAAATGATATGCTGAAAATTAATAAAAAATTATTTTAAAAAAATTGTGTGGGACATTATTGCAGTCAAACTAACAAATCACGTTTTGTCAGACAGGCGCATGGAGATGCTGAGGCTCACAGAGCTTTCCTGCAAAATTTGCTAGAGAGAACTCTGTAGGATCACTTCCCTTGCCTGTCTTGGCAGGAGGCTGTTACACTACATCAGGCATAGGCAAACTCGGCCCTCCAGATGTTTTGGGACTACAAGTCCCATCATTCCTGACCACTGGTCCTGTTAGCTAGGGATCATGAGAGTTGTAGTCCCCAAACAGCTGGAGGGCTGAGTTTGCCTATGCCTGCCCTACATACTTCCTGCCTGCCTGGACATCTTTCTTTTTCTTCGTTATGCTTCCAAGCTGACCACACGTGCATGTCTGAGCTCTGCAGCTCAGGCACCATTTTCGAATTTACATTTTGTACTTTTGTAACTTAGATAATAGTTTTAAACCTGCTTTCATTTTGCTACTGTGATTGCTTCTTCAAGACCTAGTTTATGTAAGTAAATACTACTTTTATTTTTTCACAAAACCATTTGTGTGCAATTGTTTTTAAGGGGGACGGAAAGGGCTAATACAAGGAAAATCCAGTCTGCCTTAAAGCATCCTGGATTATTATTTCTAGAAGGTTAAATCAATCTCGACTTAGCTTCAAAGTTTGAGCTGCAAAGGATGGTCCTCTGCTGATCTCACTAAAGTGAGCAAGGAAAGATAATAGCTAAACAATATATCCTCTCCTAGTGTCAAAATCCACTCCTACACTCGGGTGGTGGTGGTGGTAGATGTGTCGCTTCCACCAACAGTGATCAGAATTTATTTGTATGTTTTCCTTCTCACAGTTAAACCATTACAACATCAAGAGAGTGATTTAATTACGAAAAAATGACAACATTTGAATAGTCACAAAAAATAATTGAAAGCATCAGTATACAATAACATTAAACCACCTTGTCAGGGAACTGCCATCGGCTCAGGGGCGAGAGGGGAAAGGCCGGGTGGATTACAGAGAGCCCCCAAAGATCGTGGGAAGCAGCACTTCCTCAGCAGAGGAAGGGAGCCACGCTTCTAGTGGAGAGGAGAGGCAGGGGGCAGAGGAGGCAAGGCGGTGCCAAGACACCTTGCCGGAGCAAAGCGGGGAGGAGGGAGGTCCCCCATTACCCACGCCTTCCTTGCGCAGAAAACTTCCGTGCAGAGAGGGGAGGTGCAGACTGGGCGTCAAGAAACTACTCTGCTGGGGAAAGTTTAAGGACCACCCACTCTCAGATTCTGCCAGTGAATGAGCAAGACACGGAATACAGGCACTCTGCATTCTAAAGATTTTATCACTAATAAGAAAGCCTTAGAACACGCTTCGGAGGCATATTGCCTGATTGCTCTCTAGCAACCAACAAACCGATACCTCTAACACACCTCCTCATAATTAACAATAAATTATACCAATAAAGATACAAAGACATAATATGCTGAAGAATGCAAGCTGCTGTTACATCTGCAGCTTGCATGCCCTCCATTCCCAAGTTCCTTCTAGAAACATCTCACCAGCAGCACAAAAGCTTTGGATGTATGTGTGTGTGTGTGTGAAAACTCTTTTTATCCCTTTTCATTTCTTCTTGAACCACATCAGAGCTGATGCGTAAGTCGCCCCCTGCACACTCTCGCCCCCATTCTAAAACCCTGAATGCTTGCCCAGGCTTTATGACTAAAATGTCAATTTCAAAAGAACCAAGTTTCGTTGTATTCTCTTTCTGTTTTGTTTTCTAAAGTGGGATTTTTCAGTTTGATCCTACACATACCCCTTGGGGAGGACTTCATGTTGCACCCCGTGCTTGACCTCAGATAGATGTTCCTGGAACACTAATGGCAGAGCGGTACATATTGTGTGAGCTTCAAAAGAACTGAATTCTCCTGGAAGGTAACTGGAATTGCGCCATAAGAAAATATAAAGGGTACCATTCACTTTCAGGCACTAGGTTTTCTGTGGGAGAGTTATGAGGGGGTGGTGAGAGAACATGGCACACTCTTGGGTGAAGCGGAATGGGGAGCCAGTGGCCCTCCATATGGGGCTATACTATAACTCCCATCATACCTGAACGTTGGTGACATTCCTGAAGGCAACCCTGTATAGGGAAATGTTTGGTGCTTTACTGTGGCTTTATGATTTGTTCGAAGCCTCCCTGAGTGGCTGAGGCAACCCGGTGGGATGGGTAGCATATAAATATATTAACAGCCATCTGTTGGAGGGAAAGAAGCACCAAATAAAGGTTACTGTAAGGGAGAAAAGAGTGAGCTAGAAGAGAGAAATTGAGCAGTTTCTTCATAGTAGCTAGATTCATCATAGTAGCCTCAGCTCAGTATACCTGAAGGAGCGTATCCACCCCCATCGCCCAGCCCGGACACTGAGGTCCTCCTCCAACGGTCTTTTGCTAGTTCCCTCATTGCGAGAAGTGAAGTTACAGGGAACCAGACAGAGGGCCTTCTCGGTAGTGGCGGCCGCCCTGTGGAACGCCCTCCCATCAGATGTCAAGGAAATAAACAACTTTCTGACTTTTAGAAGACATCTGAAGGCAGCCTTGTATTGGGAAGTTTTCAATGTTTGATGTTTTATTATGTTTTTAGATCTCTTGTAAGCTGCCCAGAGTGGCTAGGGAAACTCAACCAGATGGGCAGGGTATAAAATATATTATTATTATTATTATTATTATTATTATTATTATTAATTATTACTACTACTACTACAGTGGTACCTCGGCTTACAAACGCTTCAGGTTACAAACACTTAGGGTTACAAATTCCGCTAAACCAGAAGTAGTACCTCAGGTTAAGAACTTTGCCCCAGGATGAGAATGGAAATCGCGCGGTGGCGTCACGGTGGCAGCGGGAGGCCCCATTAGCTAAAGTGGTACCTCAGGTTAGGAACGGTTTCGGGTTAAGAACGGAGCTCCGGAACGAATTAAGTTCGTAACCTGAGGTACCACTGTATTATTATTATTGGATTCATGGTCAAACCAGCTCACTCAGTTCTTTTTCCACTGCCAATCTGTTGTTATTAATGATCAAATCATATTCTAACATGGACATGATCCACCCGATGTGAGATATAGTCAGGCTGCAATCCATGGACCTCTGTGGAGCTTCCTCCTTCTGAATTAAACTGGCACCCACAATCCTGAGGACGAGATGGCGCCCCTGCCAAGGGGGCAGTGTTGAGGGTGTTCAGAGGCTTTGTAGGTGCCAGCAGAAGACCTGAAGGGTGCCATATTGATAAATCCTGGACTAGCACATGCTGGTGATGAATGTTCACAGGCCTCTGTAAAGCCCCTCGTGAGACATCTATGTGGCAGGAACCCTCCCAGAATGAGAAAGAGCCATGGATTGATCCCCCTGAAATTCCACATGGCTTGGCTGAACACCTAAAATCTTGCTCGAGGTCCAGGTTTTGTCAAACTGCAGTGACAACTCATATATATATATATTTGATCAAGCATGACCCATTTAGAAAGTCTCCCCAGAGATGCCGTTCTCTTCAGCACCGATCCTTAAATAGAAGCCTGGCTGTCAAATTGTGATAGATAAGTATCGGGCGCCCAGAGTGCAAATAGCAGCGCTTTCATTTTTCTGTCCTTTGGCCAAATTAATGCCACCCCAGCCATGTGGCACCGGAAAGATCGCCAGCAGGGCGCTCATTTGAAAAATTGCGATATCGCTCCAAGCAGAGAATTTCTGAAGCCGCTAGACAACTTCAGATTTCGACTCAGAAACACGATATTCCCTTGGCAACCAGAGATCACGAAAAGAGCGGGCAGGACATGATGATTGTGCCCGAAGAGGATGGTTGGTGGAATGGTGGACTGTGTGAACGGTTTGGTTTAACGAATGCTAACTGTGTGGTTAGTGATATATGGAAGTGAGAGCTGGACCATAAAGAAGGCTGATCACCAAAGAATTGATGCTTTTGAATTATGGTGCTGGAGGAGACTCTTGAGAGTTCCATGGACTGCAAGAAGATCAAACATATCCATTCTGAAGGAAATCAGCCCTGAGTGCTCACTGGAAGGACAGATCCTGAAGCTGAGGCTCCAATACTTTGGCCACCTCATGAGAAGAGAAGACTCCCTGGAAAAGACACTGATGTTGGGAAAGATGGAGGGCACAAGGAAAAGGGGACGACAGAGGACGGGATGGTTGGACAGTGTTCTCGAAGCTACAAACATGAGTCTGACCAAACTGCGGGAGGCAGTGGAAGACAGGAGTGTCTGGCGTGCTCTGGTCCATGGGCTCATGAAGAGTCGGACACGACTAAACGACTAAACAACAACAAAACAAACTGTGTGGTAATTTCTCCATCTCCCTCAATATTTCAGGTGGGAAAGAAACCCCTCTGCTGCACATGAGAGGCAAGAAAACCTTCACAGAATGTCCTACTATCACAGCAGTCACAGAGCAAAACTGGCTGTGGAATTTCACCACCAAATTATCCTGTTGAAAGTTCAGTGATCGCCTGGCGCCTGCATTCTGCCCCACAAGGCCCAAAGGGCACCAGTTGCCACTGTCTAGAGCAGGCATAGGCAAACTCGGCCCTCCAGATGTTTCGGGACTACAACTCCCATCATCCCTAGCTAGCAGGACCAGTGGTCAGGGATGATGGGAATTGTAGTCCCAAAACATCTGGAGGGCCGAGTTTGCTGATGCCTGGTCTAGAGTTACAATGGATGTACACATTAGACTATGTACACATTAGTGGCTTAAGATGCAGCAAGGTTGTTTGGTTTCTGCCACTACGTTTCAAGTCATATTTCCACCTTGATGTACACTGCAGAGAGGGGGCAGGGGTGTCTCCCCCCAGCTCACATTGCCTGTTTGGTTTGTTGTAAACAAAAACTCCCCTTTTCCCTTATGGGGTATCCAAGAGCCCATATGGAGTCCTTACATAGGTTCCCTATTGGTAGGAGAGAATAACAGAGGCCAACCAGAGAATATTGAGAAGCAAAGCAGCTAGTAAGCTTGATCTTTATTGATCTGTTGCAACAGGGTGCTCCCCTCACACGCAGGAAAGGAGGAGGACCCAGAAAAATGGTGTGCAAGGCCTTATAAAGACTTTTGAAATTGCCACGCTGTAGATCAAGACCACCCCCAGAAACATCATACATACATCACAGAAGGGGTGTAACCTAAGACCACCCCTCAGATACATCACACCTACATCACAAAAAAGGCGGTCTAAAACAGAACATTTGAATGTTGTTTTTCTCCTATCGTTGTTTATCTCCTGTCTGGCAGGTTACTTGATTGGATTTCCTGGGTAGCCTGGCTAGTCTTTTGTAGTGATAAATACTTAGTTCCTGGGCCAGCTCAGAGGCTCACACCCTATTCAAACACAGACAGGATTTGTGAATGAAAAGACAATGGGGAGGCTTTTCCATTCTGACCTTGCAGAGAAAAGATTTGGTCAGTTTAGGAATCAAAATGGTTCCAGGTTGGCCTTCCTGTGCTGATCTATGTATGTGCTTGGTTGGTACACTTATGAACATTACCATATATCTAAGACCATAAAATTCCTATTACAGGTTGCCCTGCCCCTGCAGCACCCTGCACCCCAGAAGCGAAGCGGTCATCTGTGCATGTGCAGTGGCTGTCTCAAATGTGCACACCTGGCTTAACTTCAGAATGCGTGTGTGGCTTCTGTTCTCTCGTCAGGTTGAAGCTGTTTTGAGGAAACAGACATTAAGCAGCATTTCTCAAGAAATGACAGGATCCATATGGGCTTCAAAAACCAGCAGTGGGAGCACACTGGATGTGTGCAGAGCTGTAGCCTACCTCCACTTACTCTTCTCACGCGTTGTGGGGGCAAAAGAATAGCTCCCACAGGTGCGATGCTTCAGGACAGGCAAACATGCCATGGGAAAATGAGATGGGAGAAGTCATGGCCACATGACCCGATGTCTTGTTACAAAAGTTGGGTGCCTTCCGCTCTCTCAGCCGAGCAGTGGCAAAAGCCCATGGGATCGCAGGCACTCACTCAGGGTCTGTGGTCCTTTGGAGAATGGAGACACGGCAGAGACTGTCGTAGCTTTAAGAAATACGGTTCCTTCACCTATTTACGCCTTCAGTCTGCATGGAGGGAGTCCAGAGCTTTCAGCATGGTCATTTCAAGAGGAGCTTGTCCCCTACAGCAGTGCAGTTAGCCTTCAGCCAACCTGCCCAAGATGGATTCCGGCCTTCTTTCCTTCCTCTTCCCAGTCACCCTTGCTCAAGCCTCTCTTTTCATGTCACCTCACACCCAGTTACCTGGCAAACTTCCAGACCACTCCCCTCTCTATTCACACCTCAGGGTGGGGTGGGTGGGGGAAGGGCTGTTCTCTTGCATTGCCAATGGCCCTCAATGGCCCTGTATTGTTCCTTAATGGCCTTAGCTTGGCCAGCTTGCAGAGGGGTGGAGCCACTGCCCGCTACTGAAGTTTTGGTGATTTATCCCAGAAAAGCTCAATAACTTTTGTTGCTCCCCTAAAAAAAGCTGAACAACTTCTATTTCCTACAAAGAGCTGAACAACTTTGGTCTGCCCCGGGCTCCGGCAGGAGCTGCTACGCCACTGAGAATCCCCACACCAGGCGCCCCCAAACTCAGCCCTCCAGCTGTTTTGGGACTACAACTCCCATCATCCCTAGCTAACAGGACCAGTGGTCAGGCATGATGGGAATTGTAGTCCCAAAACAGCTGGAGGGCCGAGTTTGGGGGCGCCTGCCCTACACCATTGTGCTCTTAGCCCAGAAGCCTTCTGCTTTGGGACACTCTTATTCAAAAGGCCCAGAAGCAAGAGTTTCATCTTTTGATTTCCGCCTCCACTTCCGTGCTCAGATGGACATTGTAACAGGGAAGCCTTTGTTGCCTCATTTCCTCCTCTGTGCTGTTCCGTCCTTTGGCGATGCGGCTAACATCTTTGCCAGCAAAGCAGATAATTGCATTTGCCGCACCTAAGTCACGCCATGCCGTCCTTGATCCAGCGCCGCTTCTGCACGGCGGTGCAGTGGGAGGGTGGCCTTGCCCTGTGTTCTTTGCGCGGACAAGGCCCCGGCGCTTTGAAATGGAATAATCATTAAGCAGAGAGAAAGGCAAGCGTGCCTTTGTTTGCCTCCCACATGATCGCTTTGAATCACCATCTGGTTGGCGCATCATGCCTTTTAGTCTTCTAATGACACACCAAGTCCCGGGAGTTAAATAGGATTAAATACTCACCATTCAGAATTGGCAGGAGGAGGCACCATTAATCAGATGAATCACGGGGGGAAATTAAGCTTGCTCCTTGCATTACGAGACGGGGTTCATGCAAAAAGTAAAAAGGGTGGGGGAGAGAAAGGAAATAAACGGGCCTTTTTTATTTTTACAAAAAAAAAAATCTATAGCATTTTCTCCAAGGAGACAAAGCCTACACAAACTCGATTGTGTACATCTCTGTAGCACCCACCACCCTTTCCCATACTTATGTATGAATTGGAGGAACAGCCTAGTAGGATGGTTAGGTCAAATTCTTCCATCCATTGGTTTGCATGCAGAATCAGGCTGCTGACCCACAGTTGAGGACTACCGACTCCTGTGATTCTTCTGGGCAAGAGGAAGAGTGGCTAAGCCCCAATGAGCCTGAATCCAGTGGTGAATGTTCACAGAAAACGCCTGCAATGCGCGCCTCTCCACAACCCACGCAGCCATGCAGTTCACGATATATTTTCCCTGCGCCTCTCAGCGATGAATGCGCGGCCCGATGGGGGCTTAATAACTTCACACACAAACACACACACACCTGCTGAGTCCTTCACAAAGGCGATTCCTTTCAATGGAGGACTGTTTGGTGCTCTTGGAATATGAGACCCATTCCTACCCCCTCCTCTAAAGAGATTAAGCGACTTAACGAGCAGCACTTTCCACACACATTCCTGGAGGCTTTTGACATTGTAATTGCTGATCAGGACCTGAACTGTATATGCTAGTAACTTAGCAAGAGGGAGTTACCATGCCAACTCACACAGGCTACCGTGTGTGTGTGTGTGTGTGTGTGTGCGCGCAAGAACACACACAAGAGCAGGCAACGTTCCCTCAAGATCTGATGAAAGGCGATAGGAAAAAGCAGCTCCACCTTAAATGCTCCTCCCTCTTCATTCGTTAGCTACAGGGGACAAAAAGCTTCATTTTTAGGAAGCTAAGCTGAAAGGTAAAGGACCCCTGGACAGTTAAGTCTAGCTGAATTTGACTATGTGGTTGCGGGGCTCATCTCGCTTTCAGGCCAAGGGAGTCGGTGTTTGTCCATAGACAGCTTTCCGGGTCATGCGGCCAGCATGACTAAACTGCTTCTGGCACAACGGAACACCATGACGGAAGCCAGAGTGCATGGAAATGCCATTTGCGGGACGCGGGTGGTGCTGTGGGTTAAACCACAGAGTCTAGGGCTTCCCGATCAGAAGGTCAGCAGTTCGAATCCCCGTGAAAGGGTGAGCTCCCGTTGCTCAAAGTGCAAGTAGGTAAATAGGTACCGCTCCGGCGGGAAGGTAATCGGCATTTCCATGCGCTGCTCTGGTTCGCCAGAAGCGGCTTAGTCATGCTGGTCACATGACCCGGAAGCTGTACGCTGGCTCCCTCGGCCAATAAAGCGAGATGAGCGCCACAACCCCAGAGTCGTCCACGACTGGACCTAATGGTCAGGGGTCCCTTTACCTTTTTTTAAAAAAAGAAAATGCCATTTACCTTCCCGCCAAAGAGGTACCTATTTATCTACTCGCATTGGTGTGCTTACAAACTGCAAGGTTGGCAGAAGCTGGGACAGAGCAAAGGGGAGCTCAGCCCATCATGCGGATTTGAACCGCCGACCTTCCGATCGGCAAGCCCAAGAGGCTCAGTGGTTTAGTCCACAGTGCCATCTGCTCTCTTTTAGAAAGCTAGCAAGGTGCTGGCATTTCGCCTTTACTACAGCGTTCAGTAGCCCTTCCTCAAACCAGGAGCCCTCCAAATGTTGCTGAGCTGCAGCTCCCATCATTCCTGGCGATTGGCCACACTGGCTGGGGCAAGTTGGGTGTCCAAGACATTTTTTGCTGGTTTCCCCTGGTAGAAAGCAGCAGGACGAGAGGAAGTTTGGAGCTTTGAAACAGTCATTTTAAACCTTACCCTGAAGACCAGCATACTATCCACTACACCAGGGATTGCCAACCTTTACTTGTCCTATGTGCACCTGTGGATAGCTCCATTGGTTAGAGTGTGGTGTCGATAACACCAAGGTTGCAGGTTCGATCCCCATAGCTGTATATTCCTGCATTGCAGGGGGTTGGATGAGAAGACCCTCAGGGTCCCTTCCAACTCAATGATCTTCTATGACCAATACTAATATTCTAGCGGGGGCAAATCACTACTGATTGCCTTCATCTCTGCAAACCTGGGCAACGCATACCGAGACAAATCTGAAATGGAAGCAATATTCCTTTGTCATGTATTCATTAAGCAAAAACAGCGAAGGAGTTCCAAGCACTGCCTTTATTCAGCGCCCAACATGCAGGCACATAGTTCCTTAATTCAAGAGTTCTGAGAGTTTGGCAAGGATGAAGAGTAGAGATAAATATAATCTATGATTTGCAAATGAGAGAAGCTCTCTCTCTCGCTCTCTCGTTCTCTGTCACACACACACACACACACACACACACACACACAAAAAGAGAAAGACAGAGAGAGAAATGAAGCACATAACCTATCCTATTGGCACGATTTAATTTCAGCAGGAGAAGGGGGCCGTGTGGGTGTCAGAGAGGGCCTCTGCAGGTGCCCCATTCACGACCCTGCTCTACATGGTAACGGCTCTCTCTTTAGCTCCTTCATTCCAGAACGATGAGCTCCAACCTCTTACCACATCCCACCTCAGCAGAGCAAAAATGTTTATTCCATGATGAAGCTAGGGACTGTTCACTCCTTATAAATAACCTATAAGGTGGTGAAGTTTTGTCCCTGGGGAATTTTGGCAAATCACTATAACGCTTCCCGCTGCTTAAAACCTGAATCCTGCCTATGTGTGCACGGGTAGCTGTTAGCAGACTGCAAAATAGAAGGCCTATTCAATTAACTGCTGGCATGGCCCCTTTTCTGGCAGCAATCCTGAAGTTCTTGGCACTCGGTGAAGCCCGAATACCGCCAAAGTGGCTTGTGCCTCCATGCTGGACAGTAGATGGTGTCAACATTGCTGTTTATTTATAAGATGTCTCTAGCAGCTGCATGTAAATGGAACAGCATGTTCTGTTCTGCGGTTCCCAAGGGCAAGAGAGGTTTTGGTTACGACGCAAGGTGGGATTGGGAACAGGTTTGCTGGCTTTGCCTTGGGGTGATTGTTGGGTCTTGGTTATCTTTATTAATTGATGTGGTTTTCTGAAATGGAAGCAGACAAAGCCTTGGCTACCTTTGAAGGTGACCCGGAAATTACAACTAATCCAGAATGCGGCAGCTAGACTGGTGACTGGGAGCGGCCGCCGAGACCACATAACACCGGTCTTGAAAGATCTACATTGGATCCCAGTATGTTTCCAAGCACAATTCAAAGTGTTGCTGCTGACCTTTAAAGCCCTAAACGGCCCCGGTCCAGTATATCTGAAGGAGCGTCTCCACCCCCATCGTTCTGCCAGGACACTGAGGTCCAGCGCCGAGGCCTTCTGGCAGTTCCCTCGCTGCGAGAAGCCAAGTTACAGGGAACCAGACGGAGGGCCTTCTCGGTAGTGGCACCCGCCCTGTGGAACGCCCTCCCACCAGATGTCAAAGAGAAGAACAACTACCAGACTTTTAGAAGACATCTGAAGGCAGCCCTGTTTAGGGAAGCTTTTAATGTTTAACGGACCATTGTATTTTAATATTTTGTTGGAAGCCGCACAGAGTGGCTGGGGAAACCCAGCCAGATGGGTGGGGCATAAATAATAAATTGTTATTGTTATTGTTATTGCCACTTGGTATTAGAGCACAAAATTTAGCTGGTTAGCAGGGCAGGACCCCCACCTGTCATCATCCTCTGTCTGGCTCTGTCTAGCACAGTGTTTCTCAAATGTTGATGTTGTTGGACTACAACTCCCATCATCCCTGACCACTGGTCCTGCTATCTAGGGGTGATGGGAGTTGTAGTCCAACAACACCTGGAGAACCAAGTTTGGGAAACACTGGTCTAGCATATTCAGGACGAAATGTCTCAACAACTGTTGTTTTAAATTACTTCCTTTTGACCCCAAGTGCTCAGAAAACATTTCTACAATTTCTACTTTTAGTTAAGTATTTTTATTTATTTACTGCATTGGGGGGGGGGCAGCTGCCTCCCATCCCCAGCTATGCCCATGAGGGTATGCCAAAGTGAATTACAGTAATAGAGTATGAAATACATTTTTAAAAAATCAACAAAAATACAAATATGAAACCTCTAAAAGTAAAAAGTTGCCACATAGGAAGGATACCAGTAGAGACCATCAGTGCTGCCCATTCAATAGAAAAAAATTTGGCTGGTGAGGTCAGCACCAAGCAAACTTCCTTGTGGACTTCTGTGCCACAGAAAAGGCCTGTTTTCTCATTGCCACCCTCTGAACCTCTCTCAGAGGGGCACACAGAGAAAGGCCTCAGGTGCTGCAAAAGCTGCCCATGAGGTATTGGAGTAATTTGGTGATCTAAGGATCTCAGGGTTGTTTTTCTTTTTTAAGTATATAGGGTTGTATCCAACACTGGTCCTCCTCAGAGCAGACTCAACTAGGTTTGACTCAGAGTAGACCCCCCGATATAAAGTAACCTTACTACATAGGAGAGGGGCAAGGCAGTTGAAAGGAAGGTTGCTGCGGTGCGGACACATCAGCAGAGTCAGTCCAACACTCCTGCTGGTGCATTTGCACCATGCTGACCTCCCAGCCCCTGCCACTGCCTTCCCGCCTCCCAGCAGGCAACCAAGACCCACCTGCTGGGAAGCCAGCACAGCCGCTCCACCCCACCTGGTGAGCTGCTTCTCACCACAGGAGCATCTGTAGCTCTCCATCTCTGTTGGCAAGATCTTACCAAGAGACTAGGAAGATCCTGTTGCTGGTTGCCTTCTTCAAACGGCAGCTGCAATTTCAAAAGAGGCAATCTCCAGTATGAAACATAGCTAAATCCTTTCCTCTTGCTTGGCCAAATTGCCAAGGAAATGGGAAAGATGGCACTGTGTTTTGCTTGGGGAGGGATTTGATTTTTCATGAGGGTTACTTTGGTGGGTGCACCATCCTACCCTCCTGAAATATGAAAATTCAGCGTTGCTCTACAAATCCCTGCTTAGTCCGCCAGGTTCTGCACCTATGCCAAAGCAATTATATTAATTGTGCGCAGTGAAGCACAAGGTTTGTTCCCATCCCGACAAGGTTCCTGGTCATGTTGTGATCTGCCATACGATAAGTACTTTGCAATAATTCTGGAACTGTGTACCCAACAACCCAAAGCCTGTAATCACAGCTTTAGAAAAATGTGAACAGATTGTTAGCAGTGGATGGCAAGTGAGAGCTGGTGTGTGTCTGTTTAACCAAAAACAATATCCCCCCCACCCCCAAGAATGTTTCTTTGCATGAAAATGGCCTGCTCTCCTTAGCCATTGATGCAGAGTGAAGCAAGTTCAACCATTTGATGGCAGGTTAAATGGGTCTGAGAAAACGAACAAGATTGACACTTCTGTGCGCTGTGGTGGAAAGGTAATCTCCCACTTGTCAATCATTTCTTTCAGTGCCAGCGCAACAAATCAAACTCAAAGGGAAGCAGAAATGCAGGGTTTTTTGGGTTTTTTAAGTCCACTATTTCTGTGTGCAAGCAAAAGTCCTTTCCTATGCTGAGATGCTGATGAACCTCATCGCATCGCTGCCACTTCTGGGTGGTGGAATCTCATGTTGCAGTGCTTCTGTGGCAACACTGTGGCCGTGATGTGGGTAGCAGTCCATCACTTTGGTCTTTCCCATGTGACTGGCACTCACTGGGATACAGGGTACCGATCTGGTGGGGAGGATTCCTACCACTACCTCAGCTCACTGGTCCCACTCACATAGTTTCATTATCCCTACACGCGGGTGACGCTGTGGTCTAAACCACTGAGCCTCATGGGCTTGCCGATCGAAAGGTCAGCGGTTCGAATCTGTGCAACAGGGTGAGCTCCCGTTGCTCTGTCCCAGCTCCTGCCAACCTAGCAGTTCAAAAGCATGCTAGTGCAAGTAGATAAATAGGTACGGCTGCGGCAGGGAGATAAACAGCGTTTCCGTGTGCTCTGGTTTCCATCACGATGTCCTATTGTTTCAGAAGTGGTTTAGTCATGCTGGCCACATGACCTGGAAACCTGTCTGTGGATAAACATTGGCTCCCTCGGTCTGAAAGCAAGATGAGCACCACAACCCCATAGTCACCTTTGACTGGACTTAACTGTCCAGGGGTCCTTTACCTTTACCTTTTTTAATGAACACTGCACCTATAGGTTGTGACATGGACCAAGCAATATCTGAGAATTGGTGCCCCCCTATGACCCTGCCCAAGCATTAAAAGGACACGCGAGGAGGTAGCAGAGAACTCTCCATTGCTCATGCACCCATCTGCCATTCCCCAACACATTTGGCATGAACAAGAAGAAGCCACTGGAGGCAGGTCCTTCAAGAAAATGGGGCATTGCCTTACGAATCTCAGTCTATGTTCAGCTACCCACCACTGACCTGCCTTTTTATTTACATCTAGTCCAGGGGGTTGTTCTTGGCCACCCACTTCCTCTTACTGTCACAGACTGGATGGATGAAGAGGAATAGTGGGAGGCACCAGCTGGGGAACCCTCATGGGAACCCCCAAAGAAAGAAGGCTTAGATCCAGGGGATTGGTGGTCAGAGGGAGAAGAGAGAGAAGACTGAGAGGAGGAGGATGTGTCGGAAGCTGAAGAGGAAACAGGGTTTAGTGAGCAGGAAGAGGCTGTGGCAGAGGGCAGTCCAGAGGCTGAAGCAGAGGCTGGAGAGGTGCAGGGCCAAGAGGTTGAGCTGAGACAGGCTGCTGAAGAAGCCAGGGTGTCTGCCCCGCCTGTGGTGACCAGCTCCCCTGCCCCCTCCCCTCCCCTCCCAAGTCCAGAAGCAGGATGAAGAGGGTGGAGCAGAGACAAACGTGTTCATGGAGTCTCAGGTTCCTTGGGAAGGACCCAGGGGAGGAGGAAGCTTAGGCAACTGTGGGAAGGCAGGGACCTTCAGTCCTCTCAACTGCCTCATTGGGGTAAGGTCTACCAGGGAGAGTTGCTGTGCTCACTAGGCCTGGCCTCCCGGGCTGTTTGTTTCTTTGAATAAATAGTCAACGTCACTGATGTCATGTGAGTTATTACTGATCTGCTCTTGGCGCCCACCCCTGGCACCTCCTCGGACTCAATGTTGACCATGTAGGACTCAGCAGGGAGGGGGAGGAGGGGACAAAACCGGAATTCTCTGGGCCTGCCTGTTCATTGCCTCTGGCTCCACCTACTTTTGGCCTCCAGCCTTACACCCTGCCAGTCCCAATGGACACCGCCCGCCCCTGAAAAGAGCTATGCATGCATACTGAGAAAACCCACAGAGTTTGTTGATGTAAGGGCAGAACCTGATTGGCCCATGTTCCTCTCCCTCAAAGGAGCTTTCTGCTCATCTGTGGTACCCCTTCTCAAGCATTCCTGGGGGACAGCCAGGAAACTCCTTTGTGCATTCTTACAATGCATGGCAGTGATGGTCATAGAAACCCCTCCAATATCTTAAATTGCCCCAAGTACTGCAAGAAGTAGGCTCTTGATGAGCTAATCAAGAAAGCTTACTCTTTCCCTTCTCCTTATTAAAGTAGGCTGAGTCAAATGAAGCACTCTCTGTGCTGGGCTATTAGTCAGTCCAGCTCGCCAGGTTAGCCTGACCAGCTCCCTCCAGAGTACTGATGGGTTCTTAAATTAAAGGTGATTAGACAATAATTGATTAGCTTGGAGAGGAAGGGAAATAGCTAGTTTTTATTGTCTGGATGACACACAAGGCAATACAGATAACCCTCATGGGTGATTTCTTCACTGGCTGCAGAAGTGAGCTTTGTCCTTTAAAAATAGAAATCAATAATGTCAGGCTGGCCAAAAGTTACAACAATGACTAGTTTATGTCAAGTGCATTTTGGCAGGGAGGGCCATGAGAAGACTGGAGAAACAGAGTATACTGTTAGAGTATATTGGTGTGATGGCCTGGGATTCGGACTGAGAGGTTGAACCTGAGGAATCCCAGCCTGCACAGGAGTCCCTGCCTCCAGAACCAGCTGAGCCGGGGCTGGGGCCTGAGCCTGAAGGGTCCTCACCTGTGCTGGATCCTCAGGTGCAGGCACCAGCTGAGCCTGCTCTGGATCCTGCGGTGATGGAGGACCCATTGCCTGTAGGCGCTCCACTCTCAGCCCCGTCAGGGGAAGAGGAGGTTGCTTCTGGGTCCGGTAACCCTCCAGCCTCTCCTGAGCTGCAGAGGCTCAGGGCAGAGAGGTGGAGGGAACTAAGTTCCCGCAGGAGGAGTGCTCACCTCCAGGCCAGGAGAGGCGAGTCACCTGTGGACTGGGGCCGCCCTATGCCTTGGGGCAGATAAAAGCCAGCCAGCCCCAGTCCCAGGTTGCGGGAGCAACGTTGTTGCTAGCCTGTTACTGTCTGCACCCTGTCCTGCTCTTCTGCCAGAGTTTCTGACCCCACCCGACTCCCCGCCTTGGACCCTGCTACAGCTTTGACGGACAGCCTCCATACCGCACCATCGACCTTGGACTGGACTCGGACCTCTCCTCTTGGTTAGCCCCCAGGATCAGCACAATTGAACTGGCTAGATTAACAGAGGCAATTAGAGATCACACTAGACAAGAATTTCAAAAAGTATGGGGAAAATGCAGAGAATACTTCACAAAACAGTGCCCTAAAATACATACCTGGACTTGTTTCGATTAATGTCTGCGGGAGACTTTGTGGATATTTAAGTTATAATTAGAAAAATCTTAATAATTATTTATAAAGGAAACAGCTTATAAGAAGTAAATAAGGAGACCAGATACAGGAAAAAGGAAGTATTTTATTTGGTTGTTTGTATTGTTGTATGTTATGCTTATTGTATGTTATGCTCACGTTCAATGAGGGTGGATTTCTGTATTCGGGGGAGGGAGGTTTATGTTACTTTGTAAATAAAATTTCCAATAAAAATTAAAAAGAGAGAGAGAGAAGACTGGAGAAAAACCCCACAGAAATAAAATGTGTCTGATGAACAATGCACGGATTGTGAATAATACTTTAGGGGCAAATTTCTATTTATCTGCTAGCATGCCCCCAACTAGCAATGACAAACCTAGACAGCATCTTAAAAAGCAGAGACATCACCTTGCCAACAAAGGTCCGTATAGTTAAAGCTATGGTTTTCCCAGTAGTGATGTATGGAAGTGAGAGCTGGACCACAAAGATCGCCGAAGAATTGATGCTTTTGAATTATGGTGCTGGAGGAGACTCTTGAGAGTCCCATGGACTGCAAGAAGATCAAACCTCTCCATTCTGAAGGAAATCAGCCCTGAGTGCTCACTGGAAGGACAGATCGTGAAGCTGAGGCTCCAATACTTTGGCCACCTCATGAGAAGAGAAGACTCCCTGGAAAAGACCCTGATGTTGGGAAAGATGGAGGGCACAAGGAGAAGGGGACGACAGAGGACGAGATGGTTGGACAGTGTTCTTGAAGATACGAACATGAGTCTGACCAAACTGGCAGTAGAAGACAGGAGTGCCTGGTGTGCTCTGGTCCATGGGGTCACGAAGAGTCGGAAACGACTAAATGACTAAACAACAACAACAATGCCCCCAACTTCATGTGTGTGCTAAGCAGTGTGCAAACAGCTTTAGCATGACTGGGAGAGCTTCTCCCATATTCCAAGGGACACGGTCATTAAAACTTTCATTTAAACTGAAAACAGGGGTTGGGGGGAAGCAAGGTGTATCCTGTCCATTTAGCTTAGTATTGTCTACACTGACTGCCAGCAGCTCTCCAGGGGATATTCCCAGCCTTACCTGGAGATACCAAGGATTGAGCCTCTGGCCTTCTGCATAGAAAGCAGATGTTCTACCAATGAGTTATGCTCCAGAGCCATCAACATGCCCTTCTCTGTTGGTTTAATAGAAGTGCACTGAAGTTCATTGAATGGCACCAAAGTTTACTGATGTACACAACACAGCCATTTCATCAAAAGCAGGGCTAGTCAGAAAATTCGGAGACTGCATATTATCTTGGCTGGCTGGCTTTTTATTGCAGGGGGAGGGAGGGGGAACCTAATTATATTTTGTTTTAAAGGGCACTCAATAGTGATGCTAGCTTGCATGGTTACTACAGTGGTACCTCAGGTTAAGTACTTAATTCGTTCTGGAGGTCTGTTCTTAACCTGAAGCACCACTTTAGCTAATGGGGCCTCCTGCTGCCACCGCACCACCGTTGTGCAATTTCTGTTCTTATCCTGAAGCAAAGTTCTTAACCCGAGGTACTATTTCTGGGTTAGTGGAGTATGTAACATGAAGCGTATGTAACCCGAGGTACCACTGTATATGTTGAACTTAACTTGGTTACTGTTTCTTTAATTCAGAAAGGCTAAAGTATAAGGTTTCAGAATTATATTCTGATGAAAGGCATAGTTTCTCTTAAGTGTGAAGTATCAAACAAAAGGCATAAACAAACAGAAAGCACTTTAAAAAGCCATCATGTTAATATTAATAATCCTCAACATAGGTAGCAGATACAGATGGTGAAGAAACTTACAATATGCAACAAATGCTGCTTATTACTAGAAGGAAACGGCCAAGTTTAATAGTTTCTTTTTCTTTTTGGCCAATTATTTTACTGAATTTCCAAAATATTACAAATCGTTACCAAATTGATTCAATTTAATACAATTTCCCAAACCGCTTTCCCACTCTCCTTACAAGATATGTCCAAGATAGACCCCCGTTGTAGCGTTAGTTCTCAGTTGATCTCTAGCTGATATTACTCTGTAATTGCCAATAATATTTTCCATCAGCTGCCTCTTTACAACCCTGCCATCAGCAAATAGATCAAATAAACCTTAGTGTATATATTCTACAACAGCATGTGTGGTATATCTATAAGTTCTTATTTCCAGATTTCGACTAATACTTTCCCCCCCATCCAAACAGGAAATAGGAATATAAGACAACTCCTCTTACAAGCACAGACAAAACGATTAAACAAAAAATAAATACGCATCCCTGGTGTTGAAATCCAGTATCACAGGTGCCCAACCTGTGCCCAACTTTCGGGGTGCATGCGTGATGTCACACACATGTGACATCATGTGTGACATCACACACATGTGTGATGTCATGCTGCATAAGGAGACGGTGAGGTCTGCCACAGCTGCAGGGAGGCCTGATGGGGCCCGCTGCAGGCCACAGGATATTGAGGGGGCCTGGCCCCCTCCTTGAAAAATTGGGGGGGGGGGTCCTCAGCCTTTCGCCCTCCCCTAGATGGCACCCCTGTCCAATATTTCTGGGACTGGAATACAGTTCTTGTTGCTAGGAAGAAATCCACAGCAGGTTCATCCTGAAAGGCAAAATATCCCCTAGCTTTTGACACAACCTGGCAAGGCTGTCGTTGTTGTTGTCTTCTTCTTCAAATTTGGCCTTCAGTATCGGTCCCACTAATTGACTGGCAGGCCGACTGAAACTCCGTGTGATTAATCCACCATTTAAATGGATTACAGTTGACAGCCCTAATTATTATGCACTGACAGAACACCCCCCAAAAAAATAAAAAATAAAAGAAAGCATTGTTGTGTGCAAATTGAATCACATATCTGGGCCAGCTTTCGCCTAATGAGAATGTGTCTAATTTCGCAGCATCCCCAGAAACATTAGTATGATGGACTATGAAGGACAGCGCCGCAACCAGCAGAGGTGTCATGGTGAAGAAATATGGTGGAATTATAGAGTTCATCAAGAACTTCAGCTCCCTTCATTTGGGTCTGAATAGAGCCAATGGCTTCCTTTCCCGTTACAGATACTTCTTCTTCATTGGCAATCACTCGTAGCTGAGTAAGATTGTCTTCCATAAACGCAGTCTTAACAATGAGTAGATAAGTGACTGTGGAGGCCAATTCTGGATCCACACGTCCTTCAACAGTGGGGACGTTGGTTTCCGGGCAGGAGTTGATCACGGTGTGGATTTGCCAAGCGTGCCTTCCTCTTAGCATGTTTCTCCCTTGCATCCTGAGTTCGAGTATCTTCAAAGCCCATGACACCTTTGGTAAAGGCTGTTCTCCAATTGGAGCGCTCACAGGCAAGTGTTTCCCAATTGTCGGTGGTTATACAGTGGTACCTTGGGTTACAGACGCTTCAGATTACAGACGCTTCAGGTTACAGACTCCGCTAACACGGAAATAGTACCTCAGGTTTGCTTCAGGATGAGATCAGAAATTGCGCTGCAGAGGCATGGCGGTAGCGGGAGGCCCCATTAGCTAAAGTGGTACTGTAGCACCCTGCTTGTGGTTAACGCTTAGCTGGAATGAAATATTCAACGCAGCAATAGAGAAATTAAAATAATAATTTATTTGTCAGACAAATAAATGAGAGACACAGTGGTATATGGATACCAAAGCTCTGCCTACTCCAGCCCTGATGGCCAGCACTTATATTCCCTCAGCCCAGCCCCCTTGCTCCTCCTTTGGCTGCCTCTGTCCAATCAGCCTGGTTGAAATTCCTATTGGTTGTTTGCTAGAACCAATCATAAAAGATACACCCATTTCCTATTACCTTTTATGGGAGACAAAGAGCTATATTTCCTTCTATCCATAAATGGCAGACAAGTAGCCATATATCTTACATTTACCTCGACCAGGCACCTTAATTACCAGATAACCTTTGGCCCCTGTTGCCCTATTCACTGCAAACCAGATGGCTAAAGCAGATGGTGCATGGTTTTTAATTTTTTATCTTAAAGAGATCTTGAGTTCACCTTCTCACACACCATCTATGAAATAAGAATCTAAGAATCTAACATTTCTTACTTTCTAAATCCTTTGCATAATTACATTTAAGCCAATATATTTCATACATAACATAGATAGATTTTTAGAAGGAAAGGCCTTTTCAAATTAAAAGGAACTTAGTGAAAGCTAAGTTCTCTAAATTCTCTGAAGCTTCAAAACAGCTTGGAGAGAAGCCTTTTTCCCTATCCAGCTGCTGTTTCTAAAAGCAACTTCTTCAATTTACCCTTTAACCTTATGAAAATATGGCTCGAGTTTTCTGTTAAACAATAAATTTCACTATTTACCAGCTCTTAATTGTGTTTTTGCAGCTTGATTGTATTCTGTAATTTGTATGGTCAGTGTGACCTTTTGCTCCCAGCCTGTAATTTCCTTTTACAACCCTGAAATACTTTTTACAACCCTGAAATACAGTGGGGCCTTTGAACAGGAAGATAAACAGCTGCCAGAGTATTCAGCTGGTCTCTGCCTGGCAAATATATTTTTTAAGCTCATTTTAAAATGCAGATCTTGATTAGATGCCTCATAATACAGATCTTGATCAGATGCCTCAGTACCTCAGGTTAAGAACAGTTTCAGGTTAAGAACGGACCTCCAGAACGAATTAAGTTCTCAACCTGAGGTACCACTGTACTCCAATTTTTTAGATTTGCCTTGAGACGGTCTTTAAACCTCTTTTGTTGACCACCAGCATTACGCTTTCCATTTTTAAGTTCGGAATAGAGTAGTTGCTTTGGAAGAGGATCATCAGGCATCCGTACAACATGACCAGTCCAGCGATTAATTACCTCAGCGCTGCCAAGATGATTGTTTTATCACCTGCCACTGCTGTTTTACCAAGTCACTGAGCCTATTTTGAACGCAGCCTACCTCTAATTGCCTTGTCCCTCCCTGTACTTCTGCCATTTTATTTCCTCCTGAACCTACTGCAGACAACTCAAATTACAATCTCTCAAAGTGCGGTTGTAAGGAAATATACCTGCAGTTGAGGAGTACGCTGCATGCATCTGATGGAGTGGATGCTGGTCCGCTGCAGCTCATACCACAATAAAAACTGGTGGTCTTGAAATTGCCACAAGACTCCTGGGAACATAAGGAGCTATTGTATACCAAGTTAGAGTTTCATTCCATCTAGAGCAATACTGTACACACTGACTGGCAGCAGCAGGAGGAGAAGTCACCCACTGAAATACACAACGCTTGGCTCTGCGCTCGGCCTCCTCTACCCCCTGATATTTTCAGACATTTGGGGGGGGCAAAAGGGCTTGGCCCCCAGGAGTTGGTGCCCCCGAAACTGGGACATTCTGTTCTACATCAGTATCACTTCCTGAGCATTTCCCCCTGGTCACGTACAAAATGTTATTAGGGAAAACGCACAAAGCTACAGTATTTTATACACAGAAATCTTTGAATTTATGCATTGCATTTAGGGAAATCTGAGGGGGAAAGAAAACCTCAAATCAATAAATACAGCTGACTGCGTGTGAGTCTGTGTAGACTATGCAATGTTACCGTGCATTTGTGAGTATTTTGGAATCACCATTACTGTTGTGATAGTGCAGGTGTGTGAAATGGGGTATCCCAATGTTTATTTTAGGGTCCAGGAACACACCAACTTTTGAGTTCGGGGCTACATAAACTGCCCCCTTTTTTAGTGTTTCAAACTTCTGAGCAAATTAGGAATGTGCAGCTGCACAGACTGCCCCAGAACGCCCCTTCACCCAAATGCACAAAATCGGGAGACTCATCAGATTTCAGAAGGGGCCAGCAATTCAGATCTATGTCTTTCCCCCATCCACATTAGAAGCCAGGCAGCAAGCGCCTTTGGAGGGAGGCGTTTTTGCTCCAGAGGACCCCTCCCCATCTCCCCAAATCCCCTTCCTCTCTAAGAATCCAGTCCTGTTCGTTTTAAGCCACAGATAGTGCCAAGTTGCAGGATCAGATCTCTCTGCATCTCTCTCAAAGCAGGCGCCAAAGAGGAAACTCCCGCTACACATACAGGTGGCGGCGGCTCAGTGACACTTCAGGTTCCCAAACGAAAATGGCAACAAAAGGCCATTGCAGTGATGCAAAGAAACTGGGCAAGGACCTAAGAGGTTTGGACACAGAGCAGACCCTCCCTGTTGTGTGAGGTGTTGCTGAGTATCTTTTAAAGGTAAAGGTAAAGGGACCCCCTGACCATTAGGTCCAGTCATGGCTGACTCTGGGGCTGTGGCGCTCATCTCGCTTTATAGGCCGAGGGAGCTGGCGTACAGCTTCCGCGTCATGTGGCCAGCATGACTAAGCCACTTCTGGCGAACCAGAGCAGCGCACGGAAACGCCCTTTACCTTCCCGCCGGAGCGGTACCTATTTATCTACTTGCACTTTGACGTGCTTTCGAACTGCTAGGTTGGCAGGAGCAGGGACCGAGCAACGGGAGCTCACCCCGTCATGGGGATTCGAACCGCCGACCTTCTGATCGGCAGGTTCTAGGCTCTGTGGTTTAACCCACAGCGCCACCCGGGTCCCTCTTGAGTATCTTTTAAGAGCATGCAAATGAGAACCTGAAGTACGGTAGATTACGGCTTCTCTCTGAAGATGGAAGGAGCAATGAATGAAAAGGTGGAGAAAGATTTGAAGTTTTTTGAGTGGGGAGGAAAGGTTTGCATTTGGAAATTTGGGACTCTGCATGACGAAGTAATGGCCTGAGGGTTTTCGTAACAGTCCCAGCATTTAAGGGCCAGTTGGAGACTGCGTTATCTTCCGTGAATTTGACTAAGCCTCTGTTGCCATTGGCTAATTATGAAGGCTTCCAGTCTGTTGATCGTAGCTTGCCCATCACTTGAATGCAAATCATTGCTTTTATGAAAGAAAAATGAGGAGGAAAAACCCTCTCACCTCTTCTTACAGTGGTTTTATGAAGAAAAGAGTTTAGCTGCAATCCTGTCTAAAGAGTAAGCAGCCTGAATATATATAAAAAGAGAGAGAGAGAGAAGTGACCATTTTTAACAATGTAATATTTCGTTCATCGGAGGCCCTTGAGGAAACCAAATATGCTGCCATCGTGTGGACTGAACACAGCAGCAAGTTAGAAGAGCGCGGTTCGAACAGCCGTCATGCATAGGCATTGCCAAATAAGTCATTTCACAAACCCTGTGCACTACTAGAGTCATTAAGAAAGATGTTGAACAATACCAGATCCTTGTGGGGAAGCTGCTGAATGCTTATTTCCAACACAATTTCTTCAATCCATTAATTACCCCTTTTCAAATGTGTCTTTTGTTCTGAGTCTAATTCTAATTCTACGCAGAATTAGACAAACTAACAGGGAGAATCCGAAACCGGCGGGACCAGAGATTTACAGAAGACTGGTGTAAATTTACGGAATATTTGAAAAGCAATTGTGATGATCAGATTACGTTTGTAGGTTTGCAAGAAGTTTTGTGAGGTGAATTATTTGAATTATTGGAAAAATGGATAAAGAGGAGGATTGTTCGCTAAGACAATTAAAGGCAATATGAATTTAAGAAATGCAGAAGAAATAATAAGAATGGTGGATCATCAGAGGTGCTGATGGAAGTCCAAAAAGATTGTATAAGATGTGAAGTTTTGTGGTATGTACGACAATTAATATACTAAAATTAATAAAAATTATTATTATAAAAAAAACACGAATGTGACTTTTGTTCACACTTTGTTTATCTGTTTCCCGCTAGTTTCTTTTAAGCACACGTTTCTCGGGCTCGGTTAGCAAGGCGCCGTTTGGCTAAGCCCCAAGGAATCCTGGGAATTGTAGTTTGTTAAGGGTGTTGGGAATTGAAGCTCTGCAGTACAGTTCCCAAGATTCTTTGGGATGTGAGCTGAGTCCAAGGGCGTATTCCAAACAAGCAGAAACATTTGACAAGCGTGTGATGCAGCGCTAGGGAGGGATGTGGCTAATGGGTAAAAGGGGAGGGTCCCAAGGGCCGAATAGAGAATTCTGGAGGGCCACATTCAGCCCCTCCCCCTCGGCTCCCGACCCCTTCATTCTAGGAATGCTGTGCTATAAATTTTACTTACTGCAGCCATTGCATGTATGGGATGTCAGCAGATGGGAGGGGGATATTGTTTGCTGCTATAAATTTGTGATGGATAGGACTCTTGTCAATCAGCTGTCACAGGTAGTTTTCCCGAAGATGCCAGAGGGATGGGCAACACCCACCCCTGTGTGGGTGATTCATTGTGTCCCTGTCACTCCTTACAATCAAACCAAGCTCCAGGAACGCAAAAACTTGTATCACGATAATAGCTCCTGTTATTGCTACTGTAATTCAAGGTTCTCTTATAGCCCCTACACAGCCAGAGTTTTGAAACAGAAATGTGTTCCGTATTCTTTTTGACAAGGAATTTGACATGTGGCCTGCCCAATTTCGGAAAGGCTGAAAGATACAAGGAGAGTGTTGCTGCTACAATAAGTCTTGTCCCACCTTCTTGCCAGACATGATACCAATAGATCTATGGTATCTTTAGTTGGAACTTATAGCACATCTAAAGGAAAATATAAACTAAATCTTGGACTTTTCCCACACTGGACAAATTAACCCAGTTAAAGTGCTGGGAATACTACTGCTGCTGCTGCTGCTGCTGCTACTACTAATTACAATACAGTGGTACCTCAGGTTAAGTACTTAATTTGTTCCGGAGGTCCGTTCTTAACCTGAAACTGTTCTTAACCTGAAGCACCACTTTAGCTAATGGGGCCTCCTGCTGCCCCCGTGCCGCCGGAGCATGATTTCTGTTCTCATCCTGAAGCAAAGTTCTTAACCCGAGGTACTATTTCTAGGTTAGCGGAGTGTGTAACCTGAAGCGTATGTAACCCGAGTTACCACTGTAATAATAATATTAATAATAATAATAAATTCTATTTATACCCCGCCCTCCCCAGCTGAAGCTGGGCTCACGGCGGCTAACAACAATCAAAATAATCCAACATTCTAAAAACCTTTCATTATAAAAATTAATTAAAATCAAATTGATGGCAACCATTAAGCAAAATTCTGTGCAGATTGCCAGAGGAGGGGATCAGGCTGCGCCCTGACCAAAAGCCTGGTGGAACAGCTCTGTCTTACAGGCCCTGCGGAAGAATGTCAGGTCCCACAGGGCCCTAGTCTCTTGTGACAGAGCGTTCCACCAGGTTGGAGCCGCGGCCGAGAAAGCCCTGGCTCTAGTTGAGGCCAGCCTAACCTCTCTGTGGCCTGGGATCTTCAGGATGTTTTTATTTGCAGACCGTAAGTTCTTCTGTGGGACATACCAGGAGAGGCGGTCCCGTAGGTACGAGGGTCCTAGGCCGTATAGGGCTTTAAAGGTTAAAACCAGCACCTTAAACCTGATCCTGTACTCCACCGGGAGCCAGTGCAGTTTGTATAGTACCGGATGAATGTGATCTCGCAGCGAAGACCCCATAAGGAGTCTCGCCGTGGCATTCTGCACCCGCTGGAGTTTCTGGGTCAGTCTCAAGGGCAGCCCCACATAGAGCGAGTTACAATAATCCAGTCTGGAGGTGACCGTCACGTGGATCACAGTGGCTAGGTCAGGGCGAGAGAGATAAGGAGCCAACTGCTTAGCTTGGCGGAGATGAAAAAATGCCGCCTTTGTTATAGCTGTAATCTGCGCCTCCATAGAGAGGGAGGTATCGAAGATTACACCCAAACTCTTAACGGATGATGCTGGCACTAATTGCACCCCCGCAAGAGATGGGAGTTGCCCCCTCAATCCCATATTGCCCCGTCCCAGCCAGAGGACCTCTGTCTTCGAAGGATTTAACTTCAACCGGCTCCCACGTAACCATCCAGCCACAGCTTTTAGACATCTGGTCAGTGTGTCTGGGGCCGAGTCAGGATGGCCATCCATCAACAGATAGAGTTGGGTGTCATCGGCATACTGATGGCAACCCAGCCCAAAACTCCGGACAAGCTGGGCGAGGGGGCGCATAAAGATGTTAAAAAGCATCGGGGGGAGAATAGCACCCTGAGGCACTCCACACACCAAGGAGTGGCGTGACGACAATTCCCCCCCAAGCGCCACCCTCTGTCCCCGACCAGAGAGAAACGATCGCAGCCATTGAAGGACTGTGCCCTGGATCCCCACATCGGCAAGGCAGTGGTCCAGGAGTTCGTGATCGACCATGTCGAAGGCTGCTGACAGGTCTAGAAGAATCAGCAGCCCCGACCTGCCTCAATCCAGCTGCCTGCGGAGATAATCTGTTAGGGCGACCAGAGCCGTCTCGGTCCCATGACCAGCGCGGAAGCCGGACTGGAATGGATCCAGAGCCGATGTTTCATCCAGAAACCTACCAAGCTGTTCAGCAACTGCTCTCTCAATCACCTTACCCAAAAATGGAAGATTCGAAACCGGGCGGTAATTGGATAGATCTAAGGGATCTAATGATGTTTTCTTTAAGAGCGGGCGCACCACTGCCTCCTTCAATTCCCCTGGAAATATCCCGGTGCCAAGGGACAAATTGATGATATCCCCCAGGGGGGCCCGCACCTCGTCTGGACACGCTCTAATCAGCCAAGACGGGCACGGGTCAAGAGGACAGGTGGTGGGCTTTCCAGCTCGGAGGAGTCTGTCCTCATCAGCTGGGGATATCCAGTCAAAGTGGTCCAATACTGGACCCGAGGACAGTCGAGGGGCCTCCAGTTCCTTTATTGTATCCAAATTGGCAGGGAGGTCATGGCGGAGCAACAGGACCTTCTCCGCAAAAAAGCTCGCAAATGCCTCACAGCTGTGTGTCAAATTGTTATTTAAATTTGGCTGTCCTTCAAGGGACGTTAAAGACCTAATTATACTAAATAATTGCGCCGGGCGAGAGCTAGCGGAGGCAATGGAGGCCGAGAAGTAGGACTTCTTAGCGGCCTTCACTGCCATCTCGTAAGTTTTCATAAAAACCCTATAAGATGTTCTTGAGGCTCCGTCACAGGCACCCCGCCTTACTCGCTCTAGCCATCTGAGGTCCCGCTTCATTTTCCGAAGCTCCTCGGTAAACCAGGGAGCCCGGTTTCTGCAGGGTCGCAGAGGGCGCCTAGGTGCGATCTCATCGATGGCTGCCAGGAGCTGGATATTCCAGCCCTCAACAAGCTCAGTCAATGAGTCGCCAGGGGGAGCAAGGTCCCGCAAGGCCTGACGGAATCTATCAGGGTCCATCAGCCTCTACGGGCGAGCCCAAATCGGCTCGCCACCTAAGCAGGGTGGGGGTGGAAAATCAATCCTGGCTTTCAGAGCGTAGTGATCAGACCATGGCACCTTCATTGAATGAGACATGATCACATCTATACCGATGCCAAAGATCAAATCCAGCGTGTGGCCTGCTTGATGTGTGGGGCCCGAAACAAACTGGGAGAGCCCTAGTGTTGTCATGGAAGACACCAGGTCCAGAGCCTGTGAGGAGGGAGTGGCATCAGCATGGATGTTGAAGTCCCCCAATACCAATAGGTTAGGGAACTCCAAGGCCCAGCCGGCCACCGCCTCCAGCAGGCCTGACAGGGTGGCTGCTGGTGCGCTAGGTGGCCGGTACACCAGCCAGACAGCCAAGCTCACCTCGGAGCCCCACACTAGGCCAACACATTCAATGCCAGGGATCGATGGCGATGGTAGAGCCCTGAAAGGACAATCTTCCCGGATTAATAATGCCACCCCTCCCCCCCGGCCCACAAAGTAAAAAGTAAAAACCCCTTTAAAACACTTTAAAATATATAAAAACATTTTTAACATTTGCTGCAGCAGCACCAGTGTCCTTAAAGCTGTAGCGGTGGCGAGTGTGGGCCCCGCCCCCTAGGCCTGGTGGGGTGGGCCTACAGGAGGGAGCGGCCTTCCCCAACACCCACAGTGCAGCAGCAGCAGCAGTGTCCCAGTGCCTCAATGAGGCCTCTTAAGCTGTGGCGGTGGTGAGTCAGTCTGGGCCCCGCCCCCTGGGCCAGGTGGAATTAGCCTGAGGAGGGAGCAGCCTTCCCAACTCACAGTGCCGCAGTACCTTGCCCAGCCACAGTGCCGCAGTACCTTCCCCAGCCACTCTGGGTGGCTTCCAACAGGAGATTAAAAATACATTAACACCAGTCATTAAAAAACAACCTTCCCTTAACAGGGCTGCCTTCAGATGTCTTCTAGAAGAAGAGTTTGGATTTGATATCCCGCTTTATCACTACCCTAAGGAGTCTCAAAGCGGCTAACAATCTCCTTTCCCTTCCTCCCCCACAACAAACACTCTGTGAGGTGAGTGGGGCTGAGAGACTTCAAAGAAGTGTGACTAGCCCAAGGTCACCCAGCAGCTGCATGTGGAGGAGTGGAGACGCGAACCCGGTTCACCAGATTACGAGTCCACCACTGTTAACCACTACACTACACTGGCTCTCAATGTCAGATAGTTGTTTATTCCTTTGACATCTGATGGGAGGGCGTTCCACAGGGTGGGAGCCACTACTGAGAAGGCCCTCTGCCTGGTTCCCTGCAACCTCACTTCTCGCAATGAGGGAACCACCAGCAGGTCCTCGGAGCTGGACCTCAGTGTCCGGGCCGAACGATGCAAGTGGAGATGCTCCTTCAGAGCTGAGGCCGTTTAGGGCTTTAAAGGTCAGCACCAACACTTTGAATTGTGCTTGGAAATGTACTTCTATTTTCAATGCTGTTTAAAAGGCAGTTGAATACTTGGATTGTCCAATTGGGGAAGGGTCGTAGCTCACGCAGCCTTGCATGCAGAAGATCCCAGAGCCTAATCCTGGCATCTCTGGGGAGTCCTGGGAAAGAAACCCCCCTGTCTTATATTGCAGAGAGCTGCTGTCAATCAATGTGACTGGGCTGAACGATGGGGGTGGAGATAGTCATTTTGGTATACAGGGCCAAAGCCATTTAGGGCTTTAAACGTCAGCACCAAGACCTACTGGGAGCCAATGTAGGTCCTTTATCACTTCCAGTGATTATCAGTCCGCATCTCTGCTGGAGCAACATCCTAGCCTGCTGCTCTTGGGTGCCTCCATCCAGCCAATCTTTTCCCTTCTCCACTTGGATCTGTCCATGGTAATTTCCTTAATTTTCCTTGCCTGCACTCTCAGCCCACTTTCCTGGGTCTTGCTATGGTCTCTCTCTCTCTCTCTCTCTCTCTCTCTCTCTCTCTCTCCAAAGACCCATAGAACAATTTTCTTTTACAAATTATCTAAAAAGGCAACAAAATGAATTGGACTCCCTGGCAGGTTTTGAATAAGCATGCACAAATTTATTGGTTGACAACATGGTGGATAGATAGGTAAGGATATGTACAATTTTATAATATGCAAAGGAAATATGTGAAGAGAAATCAGGGAGAGGAGCTGAGGGAAGTCCTTGGTGGGAGGGGAAGGGGGAAAAATAATGTATGTGATTATATGGTTTGATAATGTGTTAAGTAGAAATTGATCAATAAAAAACATTTTTTTTTAAAAAAAAAGACCCATAGAACAATTTCAGAACAAAATACAGTTAAGACAGCCAACCACGAAAGAAAGATAAACCAAGGCAGTCCTTTTGCTTTATCTCGCGCTTGATGGTCTTTGTTTCTTTTGACTTCTGAAAGAAACTTTGCCACGGCCAATGTAATATCATTAGACCTGTCATCCAAAAGATATTTAATATGGGAGGCTTCAGACTTTCCTGGCAGATTTGCCAGTAGGGGTTTGATCAGTTGGTCCCTTGCTTGCTCATACTGCCCACAATGCAGTAAGATACGCTTCATACAATTGACGTCTAAGAACATAAAGGTAAAGGGACCCCTGACCGTTAGGTCCAGTCGAGGATGACTCAGGGGTTGCAGTGCTCATCTCACTTTACGGACCGAGGGAGCCGTCATACAGCTTCCGGGTCGTGTGGCCAGCATGGCTAAGCCGCTTCTGGCGAACCAGAGTAGCGTGCGGAAACACCATTTACCTTCCCACCGGAGTGGTACCTATTTATCTACTTGTACTTTGATGTGCTTTCGAACTGCTAGGTTGGCAGGAGCTAGGACCGAGCAACGGGAGCTGCTACCGGACCACAGATTACATGGGATCGAGATCACAGGTCGCTATGTGAGATGTCCCAAAGCCTTTGCCTCAGGGATTCAAGGGCTGTATCATAGCCCAGATGATACAAGAGGGATGGTGGCAGTCCAATCGAGGTGGCTTTTCTGGCCATAGTTTTCAGCCATGGACTGATAAACTCCTCGTTGGTTAAATGTAGGAATAATCCCTTCCCCAGGCCAAATACTGAGATCTTGAGCTGGTATCTCAGGGCAGCCCACCATGCTTTGGTGGTGAGTGGGCATTCACCTGTTTCCAAAAATAGAATTGAATTTGAGACACAGTTTGGGACCTGTAATAGTGACCAAAGAAACTTTGCCTGGAACCCATCTAACTTAGGAAATGAACCATTGTACCAGACGTTTGAAGTGTAGAGTAGTTGGGAAACCGATTTTGCATTAAAGACCCTTATGGCTGATGGAACATACTGACCTCCCCTTGTAAAAAAGAACAGGGCTGTGGTAAAGGATGCCTGAGATATAGCAGATAAAGTTCCCTGAAAACGCAGTACTATTAAAGAAAGGAAATTGAAAAATAAGAGAGGGGGGTGGAATTCTGAATAAATATTCTTTTTTTCAAAAAGAATGCCAGGGGTCTTGTTGAGGGACAATGGACCATAGGAGGGGATCTGCTAACCAGTCTGGCAAACCCAATGCAAAGAAGGATGTGGGGATGTCATGTTGAGTCGTGATCAGTGCTTGTGAGACTTCCTGCTGCTCAAACCACTGTTAAGTCTGCTTTGATGTGCTGAAGCCAGGTTGCTACAGCCAAAGTGAGGGAATTCATTCCATTGTTAGAGCCTTCCATGATTTTAATTGGTTGGTGCTCTGGCTCAAACTGCTTTAATTCCGTGAGCCTCCTGGAATGCCTTTCTGCATAAAGACAAGGGTCTGAAAGCTCATGCTCAACTCTATCAAGTAAACGGCCTTGGCCCAGTATACCTGAAGGAGCGTCTCCACCCCCATCGTTCTGCCCGGACACTGAGGTCCAGCGCCGAGGGCCTTCTGGCAGTTCCCTCATTGCGAGAAGCAAAGCTACAGGGAACCAGGCAGAGGGCCTTCTCGGTAGTGGCGCCTGCCCTGTGGAACGCCCTCCCATCAGATGTCAAAGAGATAAACATCTACCTGACATTCAGAAGACATCTTAAGGCAGCCCTGTACAGAGAAGTTTTTAATGTGTGACATCTTAGTGTATTTTTGGTCTTTGTGGAAGCTGCCCAGAGTGGCTGGGGAAACCCAGCCAGTTGGGCGGAGTACAAATAAATTATTATTATTATTATTATTATTATTATTATTATTATTTAATGTTGGTCCAGCAAAAATATACAGCTTTGTCGTCTTCTTTCTTACTTCATGGATGGGGATGCTGACGGCGTTTCTGCCCAGGTGGGATGCTGCAAACGCACTCACTTTTCACGCACAGGCCTCAAGGATCCATTCAAAGTAAGACAAGAAACACACCCTGTATTTTGACTGGGTGGAAGGCAGGTCTGCACCTAGAAATTTGCTAAGAAAATGAGCTAAGTGCACACTGGATTGCAGGGTAGAGCCCTGGGTGGGCAGAAATGGTGTTTTTCTATTTGTTAAGTACAGTCATACCTTGGGGTGAAGTAGCTTCAGGATGAGTATTTTCGGGTTGCACTCTGCGGCGACCCGGAAGTAACGGAGCGTGTTACTTCCGGGTTTCGCGGCTCGCGCATGCGCAGACGCTCAAAATGGTGTCACGCACATGTGCGGAAGTGGCAAATCGCGACCTGCACACACGCAGATGCGGGTTGCGTTCTGCTCAGGATGCGAACGGGGCTCCGGAACGGATCCCGTTCGCATCCAGAGGTACCATTGTACACAATCCTGTGCACCTTTGCTTTGAAGTAAAGTTCTGTTATGTCCAATGGGGCTGCTTCCTTCGTAAGAGTGGTTAGGATGGCAGGCTTACGATCTTAAACACGTTTTATGAAATACGAATTGACCGAATTAATGTGTGTTTTAAAAATGAAACACATTTATTAAATAAATGGTTTCATCTATACACACACACACAGCTTTATTGCGGTCTGTAGACCCAAAATACACAGTACAACAATAATATATATCAACAGTTATTGAGGTGTAAGATCAGCCTTGCTAGCCAACAGAGGAGCTTTAGCCTGTACATACTGATTTCTGATTTTTACTGCCTCCGAGAGGAATTTTGCTGCAGTCAGTGTAACAGTATCAAACCTATCCTCACCTTGCCCTTCCTGAGCCACTCTGTGAGGGTGGGATCCCAGCCCTTCTTAAATTCAGTTCGCCATATTTCTGCAGCATATTTGTCAATGTAACAAAATCCCCACAAAAGAAGAATTTTTTTGGTGTGAATTTCTCCTAACAAGCACATTTTTTGCACAGAGTTTTAACTCCTGGGCACATTTTTGCCAAAGCAATTTCATAATTCCCATAGAAATCAAATTGCAATATTTCTATAGGACTCAAATTGAAGTATTTACATAGAATCGCAGAATTGTAACACACACACACAAACACAACAGCAACAACACTGCTCATTCCATTTACCTTTGCTAAAGAGTGTTTTTAAAAGTCGCGAGAGACCATTGTAGGAAGCACACCAGCGCCCTCTAACATCTTGCAGGGGATTGTTTTAAAAGGGGGTTTGAAACGTGCCATATCTCAGCTGAGCTTTCAAATTCCAGATGAGAAACCACCAATGAGCACACTCACTTAGACCATGTCAGACAGCTGCACGTCCCCATTCTGACAGCTCCTTCTGGCCAATTTGTAAAAGCCCATTTGGGTAGCCATCGAGCTGTGGTATGAAAATTGTAGTGGGGAGGATGGATAGGTGTGAAGTTGCAGGCTCTCCGCTCTAACAAGTTTTGGAGAGCTTTCTGGTCATTACCACCTGCCTCTTCTGCTTGTCGTATTCACGCCGCCACAGCCAGTGACTTTGAAACACAAACCTGAGAGAACAAGAAGCCTCTGATTGCGTCCGGGCCGCATAACAGAAATGCCGAGCAGTAGTGAAAACATAGAACTTTGCCGAATGCCTCCATAAGTTAACTCTGAGGATCAAACCATGCACAAAAGGTAGAATTCTTTTTTCAAGACTTGTTGAGAGTGGAATGGGAGGATTTATCTTGTCAGGCTACAAAGCAAAACAAAAATATTAATATTTTCCTCTGTCACTGTGGCTACGTGTTCAAAAAGCCCAGGGAAATCGCAGATCACGCTAGCAGGTTTCACCAAGCGGATGATGGCAACTTAGCAAGGTTGATTTATTGGAACCAGTCAGCATATTGACTCCTATAAACGGGTGTGATACAGTCCAGTTGGTTGCCTGTTAATTGCCTGTCAACACCTTTGGACAATGAAAGAGAAGACCCTAACACACAAAAGAAAAGGTGTGAGATATTGGCCTCCTTAAAGAAAAAAAAGAAAACGAGGGTCTTTGGGTGAAAGTCACATAGAGGACTGCATGTGATGATAACTGGCGCTTGATAGCTATGGTTTGCTTTGGTCTGGGGTCAATATGGTACAACAAAGGCGGGAAGGGAGAACAGATGGGTTAGAAATGAATTTGCTAGGTGCATCAGAGCCTGGGAAAAACTTTGCTTGTGACAAAAAGGGAATGATGTGCCTAATTTGCCGTGAACACAAATAGCAATCTGTTTGGTTTTTTTTTTAAATAATATTTATTGATAATTTCAGGATTACAAGAAAAATAAAAAATAAAAAACAACACTACAATACAAAAAAATAAAAAAATAAAAAAGAGAAAAGCACAAAATATAAAAACCAATACGACAATACAGCAAAAGAGAGTAAAAAAGAAAAAAAAAGAAAAAAAAACACAAATCCCAAATTGCATATCCATAATTTCCATTTGCTTGTTTCATTGACCTCCTCACACCTCCCTTTTTGTATTCTAGTTTAGTAATTATTTCAGCAAATTCTTTCCATCTTTCTCAATTTTTGTTATAAAATTTATCTCAACAATTTAACCTAATAATTAACTCAACAAATCCTTTCCATCTTTCCCCATATTCTGTTATTCAAATTACCTTAATTTATTTAACCTTATCTTACCCCTAAGTACCTTAAGACTTAAATCTTAGTTTTCAAACATACATAGCTCCTGATATCATTTCTGCTAGACTCGTATAGTTTCATTCCCACATTTTCCCTAATATTCATTAAGCTGATTCTAAAATAAAAAATTTCCATTATAGATTCTCTTCCAATCATCATCCAGCGTCTCTTCTTCCTGGTCTCGGGTCGTGTCAGTCCTTACTGTCCATTCCATCTAGTCCATCAACCCGGAAGCCTTATGTCCGAGGCCCTTAAGTCTCTTCCATGTCCCTTCTGCAGTTCTTCTTCATCTTGTTTGTGCTTGCCCTTTTCCTTGTCTTTTGTTGGTCTCTGTCTTAGTTTCTTTCCTTTCTCATTGAGGAGTAGGTCTCTGGGGGATTCCAACCCAAAATTGTCTCCAACACCCTTCATCCAGCTCGCCCATTCCCCACAGTCCCACTCTCCACAGTCCTCGATATAATCCAAAATGTATTTAAGATCAAATTTCAAGATCTCTCCAAAGCTAGGAACCTCCTCATCTCCAGACTCCCCTTGGCCCACTCCAACTTCAATCTTCAATAACAGCGGTTTATGCTCCTGTAGGGCCTCAGGTCTCTCCATTTGTACTATTTGAGGTGCAGCCGCATCCTCCTCCATTGTCATCTGCACTTGCCCAGTCAGTACAGATTCATAGGTTGGTTCCTGAATGATTTCTGTATCAATGTTCCCTGTTTGTCCACAGTTATTAACCACAACAGTCAAATCCATTTTCTCATTCATCAAGTCCATCTTCTCATGCATCTGTTCCAGCAAAGCATTTGTTTTGCATAAAGCAAGCACCCAGTCTTCCTCCCAGCTCATCTTTGTTCAAGGTCAGAAAAGACTGTTCCCACGGTCTTAATCTCACAGATGTTGGGTCTCAAATATACTACAGCAACAATTTAGCAAGCTCCCTCTAGAGGAGACAATCTATTTGTATCCATTTTTTTTTTTTTTGAAGACAAAGGAAAGTTACTTTCATTTTTCAGATATTTCAGATGTTTTTCAGGTATTTTGTTTCTTTAAAATGCAAAAGGCAACATTAGAATCAACTTGTTTCTCTTCATTAGCTATCTGTCAAAGTATTACGTTCACAGTCAATGAACCTCTCCAACAGTTTCTGTCTCTGACACCCCGTTCCCAGGTTAGAGACGGTGGAAACTTATCCTTCTTCACTCCCTCTCCTGCTAGGGTTAAACAGAGTCCCCCCCCCTTTTCTCCTGCTTCCAAGGGGGGTTTCAGTGGTTCTGAATGAAGGAAATTTAGTCTTTTTTGACAGCTTCCCGGCTCTGGCTTGCAAAATTTTTGCTTTAGTCTATATACAAAAAGCGGAAGGCGGACTTCCTGTTTGCACCTTCCCGCTTCGATACCAAATTAAACAATTTCTTGATCCAATTTTCCGTTTCTACTCACGGGTACTTGTTTTAAGTCCAATTGTCCACAGGAAAAAGTCAGCGCTCTCTGGCAATGGCTGTGCGGCTTCACTCCGTGAAAGTAGCAGTCAGTTCGTAGCACCACGCTTCTCACCCCACTTCGCTCCGGAGCCCCTAGATGGGATTCCCCGCTAGTAGGGGGGCGCTTCTGGTGCCCTGCCGAACCCCACGTTCCCAGGCTTCCTCCGCCTGGGATTTCTAGCGGGTCCCCACCTTCGCCGCGGCGGGAAGACCCAGTTTCCACAGAGCCCGTTCCTCCGGTCGGAGGAACTCCGCCATTCACCAATGGCGCTGACCCGGAAGTTCCACAAATAGCAATCTGATATTGCAGTGCCCATTGTGACAGACTGGGTATCCAAAACCATAGTGCAAAGAGGAGGCAGAGGCATATCTAGTGGATGGTGAAACCAGTCCCCAGAGGGGTGGAAAAATCACCCCATAAATCTGTCTCTAGTTATCTGCGTAAGGTCTTGAGTTCAGACAAGAGCTCGGATCTGAGCTGTAGGAGAAATGGCAAGGCGGTATGAAGGGGGAGACTATGGAGTACGTGGCATATATGTTTGTGTGTCGTGCCACTGCTGTCATGGCGAGATCAAACACGGGAGAAGCTTCCTATCTTTCTCACACTGCGGCACAAAGTGTGTTTTTTCTGGTGAGGGTGGGGGGATGCCAATACAGTTCCTAGCCAAGGCTGGATTGGACCCCAGGTTTGCCTCTGAAAAGAGAAGGCTAGATTCTGGCACTGAAAGCTACTGTTGATGATGGTAGGCTATGGGTCTTTCTGCAGCCAAACAGGAATGCCCCTTTATCACTGCATCTGTGTGACACAAGCCTTATGTTATCAGCATCAGCAGTACATTTAGGTAATTTTAGATTCTGCCTCAACAGGAACAGGGAACTGAATCCAAGCAGGCAGACCAGATCCTTATCTCCCCTTCCTTATTCCATAGAAATGGTACACTGGGTAAGTACCCAGAAGCCTTGGAATCGTGCACTGCTTGAAGATTGGGGTGGCATGCAACAATATTTACAAGCTGCCAATTCCTCCTCTCACCCACAGTAAACAAGTGACCTGGCATTGCTTATTTTTGTCTCAAATTTGTTTGTTTCTAGTACAGTGGTACCTTGGTTCTTGAACTCAATCCATTTGGAAGTCCGTTTTGACTTCCAAAACATTCACAAGCCAAGGCGCGGCTTCTGATTGGCTGATTAGCCCCGGAAACAATGGCGACAGTCAAAACTGACATTTGGCTTCCAAAAAATGTTCGCAAACTGAAACACCTTCTTCTGGCTTTGCAGTGTTCAGTAGCCAAGCCGTTCAGGAACCAAGGTACCACTGTACTGCCACTGTTAGAAGATGCAAAATGCAAATACCCCCCCCCCCATTAAACTGTAAACCATGGCCAAGTGCCAATTGCGCTTAACATAATTGCATGCAGTGAGCATCTCAAACACAAATTGTGGATTTTCCCCCACCATGCAACATGATGGAATGGCAGTGATAGGGTTTTAAACGCCATCTCCAACTCCTGGAAAGATTCCATCAACGCTGTCTCTGAAAAATTTGTATGCATCACTAGGGAAGACAGGCAAACTAATGTCAGCGCACTGGAAGGAGCAAAGATCATGAGCGTCAAAGCAAGGATTCTTCAACATCAACTTTGTTGGACTGTTCATGTGGTTCGGATGCCTGATTATCGTCTTCCCAAGCAACTAAACTCAAAAAATGGAAAGTGTAATGCTGGTGGTCAACAAAGGAGGTTTAAAGAATCTCTCAAGGCAAATCTGAAAAAATGTAGCCTAAACACTGGCAACTGGGAAACACTGGCCTGCAACTGGAGAACAGCCTTTCCCAAAGGTGTTATGGGCTTTGAAGAAGCACGAACTCAAGACAAAAGGAGAAATGAGATAAGAGGAAGGCACGTTTGGCAAACCCTCTCCGTGATCAACTCCTGCCCAGAAACTACGTCCCCACTATGGAAGGATGCGAGAATCCAGAATTGGCCTCCAGTGTCACTTAGGGACTCACGGTTAAGACCACATTCATGGAACACAATCTTACTTGGTTATGAGTGATTGCCAAAGAAGAAGGGTTTTTTGTTGTTGTTGTTTCTGCTTTTTTTTTTTTTTTTTTATATAATTTTTTATTGCGTTTCTTTTCATAATTTTATACATTCCAAACAATACATAAAGTAACTAGTGCAAGAAACAATTTTATGACTTTTTTTTAACAAAATAAAAAGAAAAACCATTGGACTTCCCCACACCCTCCTGGTCCGCGTTCTTTGTAATAGCAATATCAGCAATTTGTTACCTTATTTCAAACCTTATTACGACTTTCAATTATTATGTATCCGTATTCAATATATTATTTCTCAATTTTGATACCTTTTAAATAAACATAATATGTTTGGTTCGCTTTGTCTTCTTTTCCTCATTTATCACTTATTTTACCATTTACCTAATCATATTTGCTGAAAGCATAACATTTCCAATAACATGCACTATCTTAAGATTCATACACCTTGTAATTTTTTTGCAAATAGTCTTTAAATTTTTTCCAATCCGCCTCGACTGATTCTTCGTCCAAATCTCGGATTCTGCCGGTCATTTCAGCTAGTTCCATGTAGTCCATCAACTGCGTCTGCCAGTCCTCCAACGTGGGTAGATCTTGTGTCTTCCAATTCTTTGCGATGAGTATTCTTGCTGCTGTGCTAGCATACATAAACAAAGTTCTATCTTTCTTTGACACTTTCTGGTCTACCATACCCAGCAGGAAGGCCTCTGGTTTCTTGGGAAAGGTATACCTAAATACCTTTTTCAATTCATTGTATATCATTTCCCAGTAGGCCTTCACTCTTGGGCAGGTCCACCAGAGATGAAAGAATGTCCCTTCTGCCTCCTTACATTTCCAACATTTATTATCAGACAGGTGATGTATCTTAGCTAGCTTGACTGGGGTCATGTACCACCGGTATATCATTTTCATAATGTTTTCTTTCAAGGCACTACATGCCGTGAATTTTATTCCGGTGTTCCATAACCTTTCCCAGTCTTCAAACATAATGTTATGTCCAACGTCCTGTGCCCATTTTATCATGGCAGATTTAACTGTCTCATCCTGTGTATTCCACTTAAGCAGCAAGTTATACATTCTCGATAGTATCTTAGTTTTTGGTTCTAGCAATTCTGTCTCCAATTTCGATTTTTCCACTTGGAAACCAACTTTTTTGTCCATTTTAAAAACCTCTTGAATTTGAGCATAATGTAACCAATCTCGCACCTTGTTTTTTAATTTATCCTGACTGTGCAGCTTCCAATTGTCTCCAATTTTTTCAATTATTTCCCAATATTTCGGCCAATGGGCCTCCATATTGGGCCTTTTTCGTGCTTTGGCCTCCATCGGTGATAACCACCTTGGGGTTTTACTCTCGAGTAAGTCTTTATATTTCGTCCAGACTGCAAAAATTGCTTTTCTGACAATATGGTTTTTAAACAATTTATGAACTTTAACCTTGTCATACCATAGATACGCATGCCAACCAAAAGCATTGTCAAAACCTTCCAGATCTAGGACATCAGTGTTTTCTAGCATAAACCAATCTTTCAACCAGCAGAAGGCTGCAGATTCATAATACAGCCTCAAGTCCGGCAGGGCAAATCCTCCTCTTTCTTTCGAGTCAGTTAATATTTTAAACTTTATTCGAGGCTTTTTGCCCTGCCAGACAAACCTGGATATATCCTTCTGCCATTTTCCAAAACACTCCACTCTGTCCACGATCTGTAGGGCTTGGAACAAAAATAACATTTTCGGCAATACATTCATTTTTACAGCTGCAATTCTACCTAACAAGGAAAGTTTCAATCTTGACCAAATTTCTAGATCCTTTTTAATTTCCGACCAACATTTTTCATAGTTATCTTTAAATAAATTCAAGTTTCTGGAAGACAAATAAATCCCTAGGTATTTCACTTTTTTAACCACATTTAATTCTGTTTCTCTCTGGAACCCCTCTGCTTCTGTAGATGTCATATTTTTAGTCAAAACCTTAGTTTTTTGTTTGTTCAACTTAAATCCCGCAACCCGGCCAAACTCTGCTATAAGTTCTAAAACTCTTTTTGTACTAGGTTCTGGCTCCTGTAATGTCAAAACTAGGTCATCTGCAAAAGCTTTCAGTTTGTATTGTTTCACTCCGACCTCTATCCCTTGTACCAGCCGGTCCTCCCTTATCATGTTCAATAGTACCTCCAGGACTGAAATAAATAAAAGAGGGGATAGAGGGCACCCTTGTCGTGTCCCTTTTTCAATTTTAAATTCCTCCGTCACCACATTGTTCACTATTAATTTAGCTTTCTGTTCTGAATAAATTGCTTTTATTCCATTTTCAAACCCCCGTCCCACTCCCATCCCTTCCAAATTTTTCTTCATAAACATCCAAGATATGTTGTCAAATGCTTTCTCCGCATCAATGAAAATTAACACCCCCCTTGTGTTCCTATTGGTTTGCAAGAGTTCTAAAATGTCAATGATGTTTCTAGTATTTTCATATAAATGTCTACCAGGGAGAAAGCCTGCTTGGTCCTTATGAATTACCTCATTTAAAACCTTTTTAAGCCTACTTGCCAAAATGTCTGCAAATATTTTGTAATCCACATTTAGGAGTGAGATGGGACGGTAGTTCTTAAGCTGAGTCTTTTCCAATTCTGACTTGGGTATCAATGTGATGAAAGCTTCTTTCCACGTTTCTGGCGCCCTCTTCCCGTCCATGATCTGGTTGCATACCTCCATCAGAGGTTGTGTCAAATAGTCCTTCAGAGTCTTATAATATTTGGAGGTAAGCCCATCCGGGCCCGGAGATTTGCCTAATTGCATACTCTGAATGGCACCTTCAATTTCCTGTGAAGTTATTTTAGAGTTCAAGATTGATCTTTTGTCTTGAGTTATTTTTGATAATCCATTTGTCTTTAAGAATTGGTCTATCTCAAATTCTTTCTGAGGCCCCTGTGCGTACAGTTCTTTAAAATATCTATGGAAACACTTCCTAATTTCTTCTGGTTTCTGAACCATTCTTCCTTCAATCTCTAGGTTTGTAACTGTATTTAACTTTTGTCTTTTTTTCAGCTGCCAAGCTAGCAGCTTTCCACATTTATTTGCTGATTCAAACGATCTTTGCTTCATCTGTTTAATTTTCCATTCAATTTCTTGATTTATCAATTTAGAATATTGTGCTTGATGGAATTTGATTTCTCTCAGCACCTCCTTTGACTTTGGGTTGGTTCTCAATTTTTTCTCTCCCTGATGTATCTTCTCCAATATTTTCTCCTTCTTTCCATTCCAGAGCTTTTTCTTAATTGTGTTTTGTTGTATAAGAAACCCTCTCATCACAGCTTTGCTAGCGTCCCAAATCATTCTTTTTTCCACTGTAGTGTTCATGTTGTTTCTGCTTTTTAAGTATGGCATTTAACTGCGTGACAGGTTATTAAAAACACTTGTTTTTAATATTTGAATAAGGTGCCTACCTGTGGAAGTCCTGCTAGTGGCACAGAAGGATAATGGTGAGCCAGTGGTGTTTGTGGAGGAATAATGAAAGGTAATGCTTGGCTTTTGTCCTTTGTCCATGGAGTTTTCTTGGCAGGGATACTGGAGTGGCTTGCCGGTTCCTGCTCCAGGTGGATCACGTTTGGTCAAAACTCTCCACTATGACCTGTCCATCTTGGGTGGCCCTGCACGGCATAGCTCATAGCTTCTCTGAGTTATTCAAGCCCCTTTGCCACGGCAAGGCAGTGATCCATGAAGGGAACTTTCCAGTAGTGATGTATGGAAGTGAGAGCTGGACCATAAAGAAGGCTGATCGCCAAAGAATTGATGCTTTTGAATTATGGTGCTGGAGGAGACTCTGGAGAGTCCCATGGACTGCAAGAAGGTCAAACCTATCCATTCTGAAGGAAATCAGCCCTGAGTGCTCACTGGAAGGACAGATTGTGAAGCTGAGGCTCCAATACTTTGGCCACCTCATGAGAAGACTCCCTGGAAAAGACCCTGATGTTGGGAAAGATGGAGGGCACAAGGAGAAGGGGACGACAGAGGACGAGATGGTTGCACAGTGTTCTCAAAGCTACCAGCATGAGTCTGACCAAACTGCAGGAGGCAGAGGAAGACAGGAGTGCCTGGCGAGCCTGGTCCATGGGGTCATGAAGAGTCGGGCACGACTAAACAACTAAACAACAACAACAAATGCTTGGCTTACTAAACTTGTGATGAAAATGTGAGCTGGAAAAAGAAGCCATCTTACTGCTGAGAGTGAATCTGCATCTAGGAGATGCACACACACACACACACACACACACACACACACAAACCCACCCTCTTCAAAAATGAACTATTTGATCTGGATTCAGGCACAGTCTCTATGGAAACCCTGCAAGGCCATTTCTGAATAACAACATTTCTGGATGAGAGAGATGAACTTAGTAGCACCAGCTGAAAGAGGGAAGGAAGAGTAGAAGATGAAACAGAAGAGGAAAAAGATACGTGGTCAAACTGTAAGTTAACCTGCTGCAGTAACAAAGAAACGTGAAAGGCACAGATATATTCACCTTCATAAGGGCAGTTAAAAGCGGATTGTAGCACATGGAATTGGATGTCTCTCATCTCCTATAGCATCCGCTGGCCCAGCTGTATTATATTTATCTGTGAGAATTTTACGATCCCGCTCTACAGTCCAAAAAAAATGCTCCCAGACCACCTCCCAAACTGCCCACCATCTAAAGAGACACGACACAAAAGGAAAATGAACTGGGAGGGAGAAGGAAATAAGCAAGCATGGGAGCATGTTCTTAGCTACAAGTTGTTCTTAAGACTGACCTACTGAGTTGGAAATGTTTGAAGGGGTGAGGCAGTTCGATTGTGCCAGATTCTGCACCTGAATCTCTCAAACGATATGCGAACGGTGGGGTCTACAGTTCCCAGGTGTCTTCAGAACGGCCGTATACCAGCTAAAGCATGACAAAACTAATATAATAACGTATATTTACCACCAAGTTTAAAGCACCTGATGCTTGATTTTTATTTTTATTTTTTTGTGATGTGGCATTCAGCAATACACTAGTAGTGCCTGATAGATTGGAAGCAAGGATTGGCACCTACCTCAGCAGTCAAGAGTAGCTTTTGCCTTGCTAAAATGTGTTCTCAAACTCTGATACTGGCTCCCTCTTGTCTCTGTGGAAGGTAGAGAGAAGTGTGTGTTTGTGTGTGTGTGTACGTGTGTACGTGTGTACAAAGGTGAAATTTCAATTAGTTGCTCCACCCTCTCTGATAAGAATTTCTCAGCCACTTCAGTAAATAACTTTTCCTAGGATTATCAGAGGACAATTAGTTTAAATCTGCAGCACAGATATGCCCTCATGTGCTACTCTCCTTCAACGGTGGAGAGAACAGCCTTTATTGGCTCCCAGTACGTTTCCGAGCACAGTTCAAAGTGTTGATGCTGACCTTTAAAGCCCTAAACGGCCTCAGTCCAGTATACCTGAAGGAGCGTCTCCACCCCCATCGTTCAGCCCAGACACTGAGGTCCAGCGCCTTCTGGTGGTTCCCTCACTGCGAGAAGCCAAGTTACAGTGAACCAGGCAGAGGGCCTTCTCAGTAGTGGCGCCCACCCTGTGGAACATCCTCCCATCAGATGTCAAAGACAAAAACAACTACCAGACTTTTAGAAGACATCTGAAGGCAGCTCTCTTTAGAGAAGCTTTTAATGTTTAACAGACTACTGTATTTTAATACAGTGGTACCTCAGGTTACATACGCTTCAGGTTACATACTTCGCTGACCCAGAAATAGTACCTCGGGTTAAGAACTTTGCTTCAGGATGAGAACAGAAATCGCACGGTGGCAGCAGGAGGCCCCATTAGCTAAAGTGGTGCTTCAGGTTAAGAACAGTTTCAGGTTAAGAACGGACCTCCGGAATGAATTAAGTACTTATCCTGAGGTACCACTGTACTTTGTTGGAAGCCGCCTAGAGTGGCTGGGGAAACCCAGCCAGATGGGCAGGGTATAAATATATTATTATTATTATTATTATTATTATTATTATTATTGAAAGCCAAGTCATGAAGTTATGTGTGAGAGGCAGTGTGGCCTAGCGGTTAGAGTGTCAGACTAGGCCCTGGATCCCCACTGGCCCAGGAAGCTCCCTGGGTGCTGCCTGTCAGCCTAACCTACCTCACAGGGCTGTTGTGAGGATAGAAAAAGGAGGGGGAACCCAGAAGGAAATAAGCCAAGCGAGCATAATCTGCCATGTTTGGTTAACATTTCAGTGTGGATCTTAAATATACATATTTGCTGTATGGGTGCCAAGCCTTTCTGCGAACTCTGCTGTGTAAATCATTAATCAAGCAGAGGTGGAATTCCCCCAAACTGACCTTTGGAACTGTTCTCAGCTTGCCTATTCCATCTTGCAAACAGAAAGTAAAATAAAGGGTAACCGGAGTATTTTTCTTTTTTTACTTCCTTTTGCAGCACACACACACACAAACACAAAACCCAGCTTTGGTAGCGAACGGATTTTGGTTTTAGCCTAAAATACCCCCCTCTTCTATCTCTGTTATGCTCTCTGTACAGGGTTCAGTCAAGTTTTGCAAAGCCAAAAGAAGATGAGATCACGCCCTGCCTCTGCGGAGAAGGTGCCTTGACAAGCGTTTGTCTGAGGGGAGTGCGAGAAATTGCAGATTTAAGAAAACCAGGTGAGTCATGAAGAGATCTGCATCTGGAGGACTGGAGGTCCCTTTTGGGTTCCCCGTCATAGTCTGTGTGTTCTAGGTGGATATGAACCACTTCCCTGCTCCCCCTAGATATTTACAAGATTAAATGGGGGAGAAGGCATAATTTACGTTTTATCAGTAGAGGACAAGCAACCATCAACATGAAAGACACTTACCATAGATTCCGGCGTATAAGACGACTTTTTAACCCTGGAACAGAGGTTAAAAAGTCGGGGGTTGTCTTATACGCCGGGTATTGGCGGCGCGGAGCGGAGCCCACCCCTCGCTGCTGCTGCAGCGGCTCCGAAGCAGCAGCAGAGACGATGGGCAGCTGCCAATTTGGGGGGTCGTCTAATATGCCCATTAAAGGGACGCAGGTGGGGCTGTGGGTTAAACCACAGAGCCTAGGACTTGCCAATCAGAAGGTCGGCGGTTCGAATCCCCGTGACGGGGTGAGCTCCCGTTGCTCGGTCCCTGCTCCTGCCAACCTAGCAGTTCGAAAGCACGTCAAAGTGCAAGTAGATAAATAGGTATCACTCCTGCAGGAAGGTAAATGGTGTTTCCGTGCGCTGCTCTGGTTCGCCAGAAGTGGCTTAGTCATGCTGGCCACATGACCCGGAAGCTGTACGCCGGCTCCCTCGGCCAATAAAGCGAGATGAGCGCCACAAACCCAGAGTCGGCCACGACTGGACCTAATGGTCAGGGGTCCCTTTAGTAATACGCCCAGTCACCTACTACACAGGAATCTACGGTAAATATTTGGTCTGTTTTAAATGAATTGTTAATAGTGCTATGTAGTAAGTGTTATGTAGTAATCTGTGCCAGCCCTGCTGTTAGGCACCGTGATACAACTGCCTCGGGTGGCAGATGGTGGTGGGCAGCAACAGCTACACCTGATCTGTTCCTCTTGAGCTCTTCCAGCCTCTCTTCAGACAGCAAGATTTCTTGGGCCGTTTCAGCAATGTTGTCATTTTTGATATGGCTGTTGTTTTGGGACTGTTTATATTCTCTGTACCACTTTGAACCCGAGTGCATTTGTGGGAAGTGTGGTTTGTTAAGTATGCTGGGAATTGTAGTTCTTTGTGGGATAAACCACAGTTCCCGGGATTCTTTGGGGGAGGGGGTGGTTTAAAAGTACTGCAGCAGAAGTCTGTGACTGCAACCAAAGGGGTTTGTATGCAAACCTACTATATAGATCCCATTTTTATGGTTTATAATAGCCACATGGAGTTAGCGCAAATGCAATGCTCTCTATCCCTTTACACTGTGCTATTTTTACAGAAAAAGAGGTGCCGGAACTCACCATGAACACCTCCTTTGTTCTATTAGAATGGCAACAATGGCACCCACGTGAAAGGTACCAGAACTGAGTTCCGCTGAGTTCCGGCTGGAAAAATGTCCTGCCTTTACACTGAGTAAAGGTCTGGGAGTCAGCTGTTGTATTATGGCGTCCTCTAATCCTTCCAGCCTCCCACTTCCGCACACAAACTCTCCATGCTGGGCTTTGCTATGGTTGTGTATCCCATGGGCGTGGAAAACCAGAGTTCACGCTAGCCAGGGCTTTAAATGGAAGGTAAAATAAAATAAAAGCACAGGGATTTGTGTTTATGCCGTACATATTTAGAACATGGGCTCACTTGGTGCACAATGGTCCTCATTCTGCCTGGAGAGAATAAAAGCACCTGATGGATAATCACACGTGGTCTAGATTAGAACATGGGGAGGAGGGATAGCAACATAGGAAGCTGCTTATACTGAGCCAGAGCATTGGTCCATCTAGCTCAAGACTGTGGACACTGACTGGCAGCAGCTCTCCAGGCTTCCAGGCCTTACCTGGAAATTCCAAAAATGCAAGCTTTCCCCACACAAAGCATATAATGCTTGACAGCTAGGGTGTGTGTGTCTTTTTCTGTGTGTGATGGGCTCTCCTACCTTCCCCAAACACCACTCCTATTAAATTGGGAATAGAAACTGAAGTGGAGGTGGGTTCCCACAAGGCAAGACACATTGCTAACGTCAAGAACCTTTATTGAACTAACAGAACTGGACAACAGGGGCAAAGCAACTGCTTATATACATTTCTGAAGGCCTGGACCACTCCCACTCCCAACGTCTAAACTTCCAAGCTGCGAATCGTGACTCAAGAGTTTAAGGGCCAATGGTAGAGGCCCAAATCCTGAAATGTTCTCTGATTGGATATCATGTATCTAATCAGAACACAGGGGCTCAGAATCCTTAGTCCAGTCTCAAGACAAACACAGAGCACTGAATGCATAACAGAAACCATCTTGGTCCACTCTGCTGTTTCTTCCACCCCCATAGTTACTCAAATCCCTTTCTTTCAACTGAAAGAAAGAGCTGTAATTTTCTCCTAGTGTCTTTCTCTCTATTTTGTAACTTGGATTGCTGTTTCCTTCCCCTGCTGTGGTTCCTGGGCTTTAGCAGCTATTTGACCAGCAAAATTTGGTGGCAAAGCCCTCCCAGGCAGCCACAAGTGGCAGCGATGGGTGGAAAGCTCACCCTGTGGTATTTCTGCCTGTCACACCACTCACTGAAAGGACGGGTCTAGTGTGGGAGGGGGCTGGGGAGCTGCCATCCTATGATGCCATAGAAGTAGGAAAAGTAGGGTGTCGGTAGGACAGCTAGATGCTGTCCTTTCGTTAAAAATAAATAAATCATTAGCTGTACTTTTTCTTCCCCGCTCCACCTCCTGAAATTCCTTCCGCAACACATTATTAAAAGCACAGGAGCTTCATTTCCCCCTTTACACTTGGCCGGCCTACCGAACACGGCATTACAAAAACGGATTGCACGTTTCAAAACCACAGAGCAGTAACCATGGCAATTGACGTATTTCTGATTTCAGAAAACCTAAGCTATCGAGGGCCCCTTTTAACCGAGGCAGAGTGTGCAAACGAGGGTTCGCCTTACAGGTCAGAAACAAGTACTGAATCGACTCCAGAGATCAGGCCAATAAGCGGCGCAGTGAAAAATCAATCCCTGGACTTGCCTTGACCTGCCTGAGATCCTTGGAGGTTTTCCATCTTCAGCTTCACTCAACGGATTGACAGAGAGGAAGGGAGCCCTATTATAGTGTGGAGATTGAATGTCATCTTTTTAGTAGGTCAGGGACATGCCTGGATGTAGCAATGAACACATCTGGCCAGTGGCAGAGTAGCAAAATTCAAAGTGTGGGAGCTCATCATTATAGCCGTTATAACCAGACCTGCAAGGAGACAGTTGGGTTGATTCATTGTTGTTAGGGATGGGGGTTGGAAATTCAATTAAGTTGGCTCTTTAAATGCAAACCTGCCCAATTCGCATTTTTCAAAATGATGTGCAAGCAGCCAGGCTTCAAAATTTGCACTTCTCCAAATTTGGAAATGCTGTTCTCCAGCCAAGTAATGTGTCAAAAAAATGCATGTATTAGGGTAAAACATGCAGAAATATGCAAGTATTTGTGAAAATCATAGAAAACTGCACTATATTAGGGGGAAACTGGTTTGCAAAAATGTGTGCATTGGGCAAAATCACATACAAAAATTAGGTTTCTTAGGGTAAATTCACACAAAAAATGCTGCTGAATTTTCACAGCAATATTTCAAAAAAGTGCAAATTGCCAAAGAAATGTGGAGAGCCGTAATTTAAGATTAGAAAAATGAGAACTTGAGAAAGCCCAAAGTCCCTAGTTGCTGCAAAATGTCCAACAGCAACGGGAGGAAACTATCAATGTGTTTTATGAATGATCTCAGACAGACAGGCTGGGATTTATACATGCAGGCTTTGTCCAGGGCTTTGAGAATGTCATGGTCTTAGCCTGGGACCAGACAATGTGGCTTATGGGTGGTGTTTGGGCAGGGCCAGAATAAGACCTTTAGGGGCCCTAAGCTCTTAAAAGATTTGGGTGCCCCCATTAGGGCTGCTATACATTCAGAGTTTCCCAGACATAGCCTGGATTCGTCCATCAAAAACCCAGCTGCATGGCAGCCCATACTGGAAGTACAGATTTTTTGGTGATTTTCCTAAAAAGAAAAGAGAAGCTCAACAACTTTGCCAAAAAAAGTTTGTGTCCGGACTTTCACTTTTTGAAATATGGCAACCCTAGTCCCCATATTTATCTAATTCAATATATAAATATATATTCAATATATAAACTGTAAAAAAAAACACACACACACCCCGAAATGAAACGAAACCTACAGTAAGATGGGAAATAATGCTTATTTTTGTATTTATATTTTAGGGTGGAAATTCCCCCTACTTTTTCTAATTGCAAAGCCTTTGATCAGGTCCTCAAAACTAATATTACATAACACGTCTGCTTCTAAAGTTAGCAGAGATAAGGCATGCCTTGTTGCATAGTTGTTCTGTTGGGATTTTTAATGTACTTCAGCGGAGAAAATGAACGCTCGGCTGAGCAATTTGTGACCATTAGTGTTAAAAATCCGGCAATGGAATGTTTCTGTGGTGCCCCCCCTTTTTCTTGATGCATGTGTTTATTTCACTTAATGGTTAATTCAATCCTGCGTATGGGTGCTTAAATCGCTTCTGGAATGAAAGGGACAAGGTGGGTGTGCAACAGCGGCCTCTGCAATTGGCTGGCAGTATGACTGTACAGTGGTACCTCGGATTAAGTACTTAATTCTTTCCGGAGGTCCGTACTTAACCTGAAACTGTTCTTAACCTGAAGCATCACTTTAGCTAATGGGGCCTCCTGCTGCCGCCGCGCCACCAGAGCACGATTTCTGTTCTCATCCTGAAGCAAAGTTCTTAACCTGAAGCACTATTTCTGGGTTAGCGGAGTCTGTAACCTGAAGCGTATGTAACCTGAAGCGTATGTAACCCGAGGTACCACTGTATATGCTTTATGGGGGGGGGGGGAATGTGTCATGTGAGATGTTTCAGCTTCTCCCCAGCCATCTTCTGCCCCTCATTGCCCCACCGTCTCTCATCCAGCCTCAGTCCTTGGAAACAATCGCCCAACCCAAACTTTTTCTCTGTGCTTGCAGAGGCCTCTTTGCATCTAATCTGGAGCTGTTTTTCACTCTAGCAGTCAGCTAGACACCACCCTCCAAACTGGTTTTTACAATTTTTATGGCCAGGCAATGATACTACAGTCAGACCTTGGGTTGAGTGTGCTTCAGGTTGACCGCTTTCGGGTTGTGCTCCGCGGCAACCAGGAAGTAACGGAGCACGTTACTTCCGGGTTTCGCCGCTCACGCATGCACAGACGCTCAAAATGACGTCACGCGCATGCACAGAAGCGGCAAAACACAACCCGTGCAGATGCACCATTGCATCTTACGTTCCATTCGGAATGCAAACGGGGCTCTGGAACAGATCCTGTTCACATCTCGAGGTACCACTGTATTACATTGTGCTGGGCCCGGGGGTAACCCGTGGAACACGGTCAAGAACCAGTCCAGAATCCGAAGGTTCCACTGGGAGTCAGTCCGACAGGGCCAAGGCAGGACACGAGGCAGGAAACCAGGCAAGGACAGATACAGGATCTCAGGCAGGATCTAGCATACAGCGACCTAGGGCAGGGTCCGACAGCCTTTTATCTTTGTTGGGGTAGCGGCTGGTCTTGATCCCCTGGCGACTCACCTCCCTGTCTCGCCCAAAGGCGAGCACTCCTCCTGCGAGTACTCAGGTCTCTCCTTCTCTCAGACCTGAGTCTCTGAAGCTCGGGAGGCGTCGGTGGGTGAGTAAACCCAGGAGCCGCCTCAACCTCCCCTGACCAAACCGGTAGTGGAGCAGCTGTAAGTGATGGCCCAGCTGGAGGCAACGAGGTAATCCCTGCATCTGGAGCCAGGGCAGGCTCAGGCCCCTGACTCGGCCCAGCTGGTGCTTATTGTTGCAGGGGAACCTGTGCAGACTGGGACTCTTCAAGATCAGACCGCATACTTGGTTCAGATGATGCCTGAGGCAAAGGATCTGGTGCAGACTGAGTCTCCTCTGGTTCCGAGTCCAAGCCCAAGTCCCAGGCCATCACACCCATATGTAAAGCTGGCCTTACTGATAGTGGGTGTTTACTGCACATATCAGCAATAGTTGTTTCCTGCCTTCCACTTCTGTAACATACTGATTAACTTTCCTGCTTTGTTTCCCTGCCCTGCCCCCCCCCCCGGCCTCCCACAGTAAAAAAAAGAGAGAGAGAAGCAAGGGAGACGAGTGGGGAAATGGAGTTGCCAGCGTCTCCAGAAAAATGCACAGAGAGTGAAATCGGCAGTTGTCTTCCCAAAGATTCTCCGCCCTTGAGTCAGCAAGGAGAAAACGAGCCCAAAAACTTCATCAGGGGTATCAGAGGAGTGCTGAGCTTCAGGGGAAACGCATCAAAATTGGCCAAAGAGAAACTGGCTGAAGCTAAAATGGATGGAGATAAAACAGAAATAAGCGGGAGGAATGGGAAATTGGAGGTGCCATCACAGCCGGAGTCTCCAGGGAAAAGTGCAGAGAGTGAAGGTGCACACTGTCCTCCCGAAAACTGTCCGTCCTTGCATAAACAAGGAGAAACCGAGCCAAAAAGCTTCATCAGGGGTATCAGAGAAACACTGAGCACCAGGAAAAGAAAGTCGCAAAGCCTCAAAGAGAAATTAAGTGACACTAACACGGATGGGCATAGAACAGAAACCAGAGAGACTGATGGGGAAATGGAGCCAACGGCAGAACCAAAGTCTCCTGCAAAACGCACGGACGGTGAAGAGGCACCGAAATCTGCCGAAGAGAAATCTACTGAAGTCAATGTGGGTGAAGATAAGGCAGAAATAAGGGAGGCGGACGGGGAAATGGAACTGCCATCAGAGCCAAGATCTCTGGCAAAACATACGGAGGGGAGTGAAGATGGCAAGCGCCTTCCCAAAGAAAAGGAGCCCCAAAACATCAATAAGATAATAAGAATGAGCTTGAGGAAAGGTAGATCAAAATCTCTCAAAGAGAAATCGGTTGAACCTAAACTGGATGAAACTAAAACAGAAATAAGGGAGAAGGAGAAGGAGGAGAAAATGGAACCTTCAGTGAACTACACAGAAGGAGAAGGTGACAATTTGTTGTTGTCAATTGTTTTGAATGTTGTTTTTAATGCTGTAACCTGCCTTGGGACCTTAGGGTGAAGGGTGGGAAATCAGTCAATCAATCAATCAATCAATCAATCATTGTCTTCCCAAAGGTTATCCGCACCTGAGTCATCAAGGAGAAGACGAGCCAAAGGAATTCAAACCAATTCGGAGCTTGAGCTTGATGGGAAGTGCATCAAAACCTGTCACAGAGCAATCGGCTGAAGAAGTGGACCCCTCCAGGTCCAGCAAGCGTTTTTCATTCATAAAGAAAAAAAAGACCAGACATCCGAAGGAGAGTAAGGAGCCTGAAGAAGAAGAAGACCATGTTCAGAACGAACCACTGTCTGGTAAGAAACTGAAGATACTGTTGCTTGATGTTGTTTTTCTGGGTTGTTCTGGATGGCAAGGCTTGAAAACAGGTGTATAGTTCTTTCAGCCTATCACAATACAGGGCATATTTACTATACCAAATCAAATATTGAAACTGAGTTGAGTGCTGGTGCCTTCCTTGTAAATTCAGTCAATAACATTTATCAGGTACCCCTACTGAACGAGACTCAATGGGTGTCCATCAGGAGCAGGGACTTTTGGGTGGTGGTGCCATCCTGATCACTGGCTGTGTTGTTTCACGGATCTCAGGGCCCTGTACCATTCGGCCCCCTTTACTTTTTGTTCACATATCAACCTAGGGAGGATGGTTAGATCTGAAAGATACTGCTCTGAGACCTCAGAGTCAGCTTTCTGGATGAGCAGGGAACTGAACCCAGGTGTCCCTCAGCTATTATAATTTGTGGGAACGACAATTAGGAGATTTGCTTTCTTGCTTATAAGTGCCTCTTGGACGCTGCTTTTGCTTGCTTTCAGTTTTGCGTGAGTCTCTTTTTATCTGCCGGAATGTGCTCAGTGCTTGTTTCAACTTTGCCTTGAAAGGAAAATTGGTAAATTAATTGGGGTCAGCCACTTTTTCGAAATCTAATCTTCAGCGCCTGCCAGAGCCCAAACTCTCTGTCTGTCTGCGGTATTTTGGTACAAGTTGTTACTAGCCAGCTGCCTTCGCTCACATCACACACAGAGGCACTAAGCAAATCATTTCTGTGCATGTGAACTACACAACCGCAAAGTGCAGAGCAGGTATTTAACTGGGCCATGATGGGAGCAGTCTCTCATTACACTGCACAGTTTTATCTATCTCCATCATGTCCTTTCTTAGTCATCTTTTTCTGAACACAAAAGCTTTCAGTACAGGGGTGAACAACCCCAGGCCTGGGGGACAAATCCAGCCCTCTGGCCTGCTCCATCTGTCCATGGGACTCTCCTCAGGCCACATACCCGCTCCAGCCCTCCTTCGCACTCCCCTTAAGAGTTTCTGTCTCTCTGGAATGTGCTCTTGAACTCTGATAATGACTCTAGCAGGGGACTAAATAGTACAGTCGCCTCCCTTGCATCCTCATTGTGAGCTTTTCCATCTTGCTGTGACTGTCAGTTTGCATTTCTTAGTGCAGAAAGTATTGATCTGATGTGTAGAGATCTTTTCTATTCTTCTTAATTCAAGAGGGTTCTGGAAGCTTCTCTGTGTGAAAGAAACAAGCAGAAGGTTCATGATGTTTGGGTTTGTAATGGCCTGGGATTCAGATTCGGACTTGGATGCTGAACCTGAGGGATCCCAGCCTGCACAGGATTCCCCACCTCCAGAACCAGCTGAGCCGGGGCTGGGGCCTGAGCCTGAAGGGTCCTCACCTGTGCTGGATCCTCAGGTGCAGGCACCAGCTGAGTCTGCTCTGGCTCCTGAGGTGATGGAGGACCCATTGCCTGCAGGTGCTCCACTCACAGCCCCGTCAGAGGAAGCTGGGGTTGCCTCTGGGTCTGGTAACCCTCCAGCCTCTCCTGAGCTACAGAGGCTCAGGGCAGAGAGACGGAGGGAACTAAGTTCACACAGGAGGAGTGCTCGCCTCCAGGCCAGGAGAGGCGAGTCACCTGTGGATCGGGGCCGCCCTATGCCTTGGGGCAGATAAAAACCAGCCAGCCCCAGTCCCAGGAGCAATGTTGGTGGTTGTCAGTCCCTGCCTGACCCCTGCCCTGCACCCAGCTTTGACTTTTATGGACTGCCTTCATCTTGCTTCATCGACCATGGACTGGACTTGGACCTTGTCTCTTGATTAACTCCCAGGACCAGCACAGGGTTATTCCTCCAGAGAAGCTGAGTACAGCTGGTTTAAACTGTTATCTCTTCAGTGAAGGCCAGAAGGAACCTTGGTTTCACTTTCTCTTTCTATTTCTTTTCCTTCTGGTGTTCTGTATGTAGTGTTAAGGTTTAGACTTATTATAAGTTATTGTAAGTTTAAGTTAAGTCTGCTGCAACTGGACTTCTTATGGGCAGTGCCAATCCTGAATGTACTGGATTTGTGACCATTATGTTCATTTGCCTTCAGTAGCAGTAAAGCTCTCCGGGATGAAATATTAATTGCCTCTGGTCTATTTTTGGGGAATCCTGCAATGTGTTTAAGTTTTTACTCTGCTAACTATGCATTAGAGTTCTGCTCTGGATCAATATTGAGTAGAATTCCATGACAGTCACTTCCTCGCAAAGCATTTTGAGGACAAAACCACTTGCATCCACTGTGATCTTGACTCCACTTTTACAGCAGATAAATATCATGCGGTATGCAGAGCACTGTCTAAGGCTGGATCTGCACTGATCTTTTAAACATTATTATCATTTTAAAATGTCACAGGCATTCCCTTACCTTTAACACATGGTTTCCCAATTGCCAGCGGCTGTTTAATGCATTCTTAATGTTATAGGAAAAACATAATTTGCCCTTATACAGTATGAAAACCATTCTTAAAGCTCCCTTAATGTTATAAACCATGAGTGTAGATCTGCCCTAGTCTTGTTGTGTTGGATGAGTTTCAGTTAGCAAGGCTCAGCGATGTGGAGAAGGTGCTTGGACTGGTTAGGGCAACCACTGGCACTCTTAGCTGATAAAAACTAGCAAGGAGGGGACAGCTGGCTGGGCTAGGGAGGTGATTAAGGATTCCTTGCAGGTGGGTTGGTCCCTGCCTACCTGAATGAGGCAGTGGTAAGACCACTCCTCATGAAACCTCTCTGGATTTGGAAAATCTTAGTAATTACCAGCTAGTTGCCAATATCATAACACCGGTCCTGAGAGATCTGCATTGGCTCCCAGTACATTTCCGAGCATAATTGAAAGTTTTGGTGCTGACCTTTAAAGCCCTAAACGGCCTCGGTCCGGTATACCTGAAGGAGCATCTCCACCCCCATCGTTCAGCCCGGACACTGAGATCCAGCGCCAAGGGCCTTCTGGTGGTTCCCTAACTGTGAGAAGCTAAGTTACAGGGAACCAGGCAGAGGGCCTTCTCGGTAGTGGTGCTTGCCCTGTGGAAGATGTGAAGGAATTAAGCAGCTATCTTATCTATAAAAGACATCTGAAGGCAGCCCTGTTTAGGGAAGTTTTTAATATTTAATGCTGTATTGTTTTCAACACTCGATTGGAAGCCGCCCAGAGTGGCTGGAGAAACTCAGCCAGATGGGTGGGGTATAAATAATAAATTGTTGTTGTTGTTGTTGTTGTAATAATAATAATAATAATAATATATCACCTTTGGGGGAAGGTTTCTTGAGCGGGTGGTCCTGAATCAGATCCAGGCACTGTTGGGGGAAACTGATTTCCTAGATCCATTTCAGTCGGGGTTTAGGCTCAGTTTTGCCACAGAAGCTGCTTTTGGTTCTCCTCAACCTCTCAGCTGCTTCTGATGCCATCTACAATTGTATCCTGAAAAATGACATCTGGAGGTCCACAGGTTTCCTCATGTCTGGAATAGATGGACCTTCAGTATGATCCAGCAAGTCTCTTCACTTGCACTTATGAACTGGTTAGGATAAAACCAATAAAACTTTTTATTCATAGCAGAAATGTTTTGGGGGTAAAAACAATGTCAGAATAGAAGTAAGGAAATGCAAACTTTTCATTCCAGTAGAACATTTGCCACCTGTATTTGGGGAAGGAGAACCTGCAGGCCCTTCAGAAGTTCTTGGACATGGTCAATGGCCAGGGAAGATTAGAGCTGTAGTCCTGGAATCCCTGAAAGTCCACAAGTTCCCCACAGCTGTTGTAAAGGATTAAAGCAGTAGTTTTCAACCAGTGTGCCGTGGCACCCTGGGATGCCTGGAATGGTAGTCAGCGATGTCGCAGGCAACACTGGCCTCTGTCCCTCTTTCCTTCCCTCCCTCCTCTGATGCCCTCTCACGTCTCTGCCTCCCAAAGGCTTGTACAGCTGCTTATTGCAGCAGCCCTGGCTACAAGCTTCACAGGCGAATGGTGCCTCAGGGGGTGCTGGTTGCCAGGAGCTGAGGCAGCCTTGAAGTAAGCAAGCAAGTGGGCAAGGGAGCCCAGCCAGCCACTCCACCAGCCCTTCCTGCTGGGAATGAACAGACAAGTAAGTCCCAGGCCCCTGTGGGGCAGTGTGAGGAGGCACCTCTCTTTGAGATGAGGGGGCAGCTCAGAGACCAGGGGTGGTGGCAGCGGCTGCCCAGAAGACTCCCAAGGAGAGGAGAGGAGGCTGAGGGAAGATTCTAGAAGGGTGGGTGCCTGAAAAAGGGCAAGAGGCTGCCAGCTTTGCAGGCAAGGGGTGACATAACATGACTCCTGAGCCCCACAAGGGTGCCGCAGAAAGAATGTAGTTGGTCAAAGGAGCTGTGAAGTCGAAAAGGTTGAAAACCTCTGGATTAAAGTACAAGGAGCCAGCCTGGTGTAGTGGTTAAGAGTGGTGGACTCGTAATCTGGTGAACCGGGTTCGCGTCCCCGCTCCTCCACATGCAGCTGCTGGGTGACCTTGGGCTAGTCACACTTCTCTGAAGTCTCTCAGCCTTACTCACCTCACAGAGTGTTGTGGGGGAGGAAGGGAAAAGGAGATTGTTAGCTGCTTTGAGACTCCTCAAGGGGAGTGAAAGGAGGGATATCAAGTCCAAACTCCTCCTCCTCCTCTTCTTCTTCTTCTTCTTCTTCTTCTTCTTCTTCTTCTTCTTCTCCTCAGAACACAGAAGTAGTTCTGTAACTCCTTTTATTCTTGTTCTGCATGAAAGAGCCGCCTCCTGCTGTGAGACAATAGACAAAGCATCTTGTTTAGGTTTCGTTTTATTCAACAGAGCATGGATGGGACACCTCTGGCCCTCCAGATGTTTATTGACTCCAGCTCCCACCAGCGCAAGTGTTATGTACTGAGTTGAATAGGATCCAAACTGCAGCAGTCTGATTGGTCTTAGAACAATAGGATCCAAATTGCAGCAGTCTGATTGGTCCTAGAACAATGCAGCAGTATGACTGGTTGGCAGGAACCACCCAATCATGCTCCAGATATAAGTGAATCCACAACCTGATTGGCTTACAGTAGAATTCCAGAATTAGCCAGTCGTGTGCAGCCCATTGTGTAAATAATGCATATAAAGCAGATACTTTGAGGGGACTTTCATTCATTCCTCCTCACCACTATGAGCTGAATAAAGAGCATGAAATCACTTTGCGACTCTGAGTATATTTCAGCAAGCCAGCTTGGCTAATGGTCAGGGATTTGGGGGGCTGGAGTCCAGCAACAAGTAAGAGGTCACAGGTTCCCCACTACTGTCCCAGAGGAACTATTCCAAATTATTTCTGAAGAGGAAAACATGCAGTAGATGTGGCTTGCTCTCACGCTCCATTTCTCTCTTTAGTTATGCAGATAAATGAACTTATTAAAAACGGCCAACTTCCAGAAGCCTTCAAAAACATCAAGGGTTTAGAAAGGGAGCTTCTGGCTGAAATAGATGCCAAGAAATATGAAGACAACCCCAAGGAATGCATTGTGAAGGCCAAGGACATTGACTTGCTCTACGACTTGGTTTCTAAGGCCATCCAGCGCATCGTGGAGGAAACCCTGGAGCTTCCCAGGGTAGATGCAAAGGCTTTAAACACTCTTGTGACTCTGATCGCAGAGGAAGAAGAAGCCCATGCTGGGGCTACAAGCATCGCTGCCCCATCCGAGGCTGTGTCCAACCTTGGGTTAGCCAGGAACTGGAGGCAGCTTTGGGAAGACACTGTCAAGCGAAGTGTGGAAATCAGGGTCTCAAAAGTGCCTGTGCCACTGAAGGAGGACAACACCTCTTGGCTGTCGATACACTTAGGATATCTCAAAGAAGTCGTAAGAACAGATTTGTTGACAATCAAACACTGGGTACACAAATGCTATCCACCAGACTACAGTGTGGGCGATGCATACCTGAAGGCTTTCCACAAAGCCCTCTCTTTGCATTTACAAAGCATCCTGGAAGAAGATGAGAGCCTGGGATGCAATCAATTCTATGCAGTACTCAACTGGGTCACTAATGTATATCGCAGGTAGGTTTCCCATTAATCACATGATGATTAGGAAAAGGTAAAGGACCCCTGAATAGTTAAGTCGCAGATATTGTTTGGTCCATGTCACAAGCTATAGGTACCTATTTATCTACTTGCACTGGCGGTACCTATTTATCTACTTGCACTGGCGTGCTTTGGAACTGCTAGGTTGGCAGGAGCTGGGACAGAGCAATGGGAGCTCACCCCATCGCGGGGATTCGAACCGCTGAGCTTCCGATCGGCAAGCCCAAGAGGCTCAGTGGTTTAGACCACAGCGCCACCCATGTCCATGTGATTTCCATGAGATCAAGATGCAGCAGGATTGTACCGCTGACCCCTCCCACATGCTTGTGTGGATTCCTTCAGCCTCTCCTTCATATTTTTGTTACCCTGGAATCCAGTAATTACTAGGACACCATTGGAGGCTACAGAGTCACTGGATAATGAAATCAACCTGATTCCTGGCTCTAGGTCTGATGCTGGTAATCTGCTTTGTGCATCTCTACATTTTGTAAAGTTTAAAATTAAAAAAAATACAAAACACTGTATGCTACAAAAAAGTGCACACGAAAAGCATGCAAAATTATTATTATTATTATTATTATTATTATTATTTTATTTTATACTGCCCTTCCAAAGATCCCAGGATAGTTCACAACAGAAAAATACAAAATGAGAATACAGAATGCATAATAAAACAAAAACAAACCAATAACCCTTCTCCGACAAAAACATTTTAAAAGCCATATATTTTTAAAACGTGTATGTTAGTAAAAATAACACACCAAAATGAATTAGATTAGGGACCACCCCAGCTGCTGCCCTCCTTTCCTTTAAAGCGATGGGAGGGAAAGACTTTGCCTAGACCAGTAAGGTATTTTCTGTAAGCCAGATTCTGTCCACAGGCTTCTGGACGAAGGTCCCAGATGTAGAAACATCATGGAATGCTGTTTTTGTTTTCGTAGTGAAAATCTCTTAGGATGCCCAGATCTTAAACCAGAAATAAAAACTGAAGCTCTGCCGGATTTGTTAACTTCAGAAGATTTAGACAAACTGAAGAGCAACTACGTTAATTCTGTCCAGGTAACATCTCAATTTCCTTGTATAAATCAAAGGAGAGGGTGGGGAAGTTTGCATCACTGATTGAATCCTTTGAAACTGAACACATGCTGCTTTTATTCCAGACTGTAGCGTTCAGTGCCCCAACTTCCTTTGGAATGAAGTGATCGCCTTAGAAAATGCATTTATGAATGGGATCCAAAGGCCCCTTAAACTTCCACAGGAGCAATGCATTATTTGTTGAATGGAGAGTCCTTGTCTACTTCCTGGTTTACATATGGGGATGGGGGTGGGGGGAATTCGATTCAATGATCATTTAAAGGCAAACCTATCCAGTGCTCAGGGATGCGGGTGGCGCTGTGGGTTCAACCACAGAGCCTAGGGCTTGCCGATCAGAAGGTCAGCGGTTTGAATCCCCACAACGGGGTGAGCTCCCATTGTTCGGTCCCAGCTCCTGCCAACCTAGCTGTTCGAAAGCACGTCAAAGTGCAAGTAGATAAATAGGTACCACTCTGGTGGGAAGGTAAACGGCATTTCCGTGCGCTGCTCTGATTTGCCAGAAGCGGCTTAGTCATGCTGGCCACATGACCCAGAAGCTGTACGCTGGCTCCCTCAGCCAATAAAGCAAGATGAGCACCGCAACCCCAGTGTCGGTCACGACTGGACCTAATGGTCAGGGGTCCCTTTACCTTTACCTTTAACAGACCCTAGGCCACAACAAAGGCATGCAGTAGGGCATAATCGCCAACATTTCTCCGATGAAAATAGGGATGCAAGGAGCATTGAGAAGTGATTGTGAGCTCTTTTCATCAAAGCCCCATGACGGGTTCATTTAGTGTGCAGGTTTGACTAATGTACACATTCTTGGAAGCAATTTCTCCTAATATAATGAAACTTTTGTACGTTATTTTTACTTTACCCTAATAATATGTATTTTATACACATTACTTGCCTGGAGAACTGCATTGCTAAATTCGGCAAATTCTCAAGGATGGCTGTGTTTTGCGGTTCAACATTTCGTTTGCAAAAGGGAAGATTTGAATGGTTTGTCTTTAAATGCGGACTGAATTGAATTCTCACCCACCCACCCACACTTAGCAGTGGGCCACACTGTTTTGCAAGGCAGTTTGTCTGCCCTTGCTGATTTTTCTCAAGCAGCAGAACTTGACTAGCTTCCAAAGCATCTTTTGGATCCATTTTGAAAACTATTTTACTGGAGAGCTACAAGGAACTGGGATGCGTGTGCATAAAAGAAGTGTCTGCATATATGATTATGTTGATCTGTGTTGTTTCCCTTTATCTAAATATTTAGCAGGAAACCAAGAACTGCTTGGAGAATATTTTGATGCTGGAGACCAAGGAAAAGTGGGAAGGACAGCCAGATGAGCGGAAAAACCCATACGATTCGTCGCTGTCCTACGATATTCAAACGGTATTTGCTGAGATTGTTCATAGCACATGCATGTTCTTTGATTCCAGGGAAATTGAAATATTACCTTCTGGTATGTAGGTGTCGCCTACTGTGCTAATTTATGTTAGTCACGTCCTTGGAGAATGTATTAGCAAAATGTAGTTTTATTACAATTTTTAACACTGCCACCCCTCGCTTCCTAGCTACAAATTAAACCTGCTGTCAATTGTGTCACAGACATAATAGGCAACTAATTTTTAGAGTCTTTTTAGAAGGAAGGAAGGAGTGCAGAGAACAGGGTTGTTACAAAAAGACATTTGGTGTGGAGAAACCACTTGCTACTAGGCCTGCAGCAGCCTCGAAAAAAGAGAAAGAAGGAGAGAGAAATTGGGGGTGGTGTGTGTGACCACAGCAGAATGACCTCCCACATTTTTAAAGAGAGAGAGAGAAATAAAAGCCCCTGCTAGATTTAGGGATTGGGAGATCAATGAAGCCAGGAGGAACTCGTATTTTTGCAATTTGCAGTGGGCTGAGTCATTTCAGTTAAATAAAATGCAAAAGAAATAATAAACCCATACTGGGAGAAAATTAAATTTAAGGTGAGGTGTTTTGGAGGGAGGGCTTTTTGTTCTGCTGCCATTACTAACGTTTCATGGGATCATTATATGTTTTCAATAATCAAAAAGTATATGGATTAGCAGAAGTGTTGGGAATTTTGTAAGGGGGTGCAGCAATTGCCTTTGTGTCCTGTTTGCTGGCTTCCCTGAGGATCGGCTTTGACCACCTTACAGAAATAGGAAGTTGGATGCAGCGGACCTGATTCAGCAGCAAGGCACGTCTTATGATGTTAGTCTAGCAGGCTTCCTCAACCTCAGCCCTCCAGATGTTTTGAGACTATAATTCCCATCATCCCTGACCACTGGTCCTGCTAGCTAGGGATCATGGGAGTTGTAGGCCAAAAACATCTGGAGGGCCGAGGATGAGGAAGCCTGATGTTAGTTAAGGCACGGCCATCCCTCAGAAATCAGAATAACACAGGCCTGCTGGTAGGGATGGAGCAGAAATGTGATTCCGTTTGCATTTAAAGGCAGCCCTGCTTAATTCACACTTTCTGAAATAAAATGAGATCCTTCAGAAATTGCACTTCTCAAAAGCTACACCCCACACACTTTTTTAAACCTTTCCCTGACCTTTGAAAAAATGATGAGGTGTTTTACTACCCCAGTTGGTTAAAATTCTGGCAAATAGATTTCCCTAGCCTCACCCAGGTCCTTCTTGTTTCCTCTTTGCAAAATGCAAGCTCTGGCATGTTCTGTGTCTGCCACACCTGAAAAAATCATTGAGGTGCCCATTGTACTCATCAAACAAAGCCATTGCCTCTCTGCTTTTTGTTACATCCCTTGTCCCCTTTGGTCCAGCTTGCCAAACAACACAGAAAGGTAGCCGGCTGCATTTGCGAAAAAGTGGAAGACGCCGTTCTCAAAGGTATCGTGAAAGAAGTGACAGAATTCCTACCACGGTAATGTCTGCTTGTTTCAAAGTACCAGTGTCTAAACTGGATCATGTTTTATGCTTAATGGTTCTAGCAAATAGGCATGATGGAAAAGCATCAGCTGTTCTGAGGACGTAGCTCAGAGGCTTTAGCTCAAGTGCAGAGGCAAATGCTTCCTCTTCAAATGAATCCAAATTCTGACTCTGACATCGCCAGCAAAAAGAACTTCAGACGGAAGAGCTGGAAAAGAAATCTGGGGCCTGTTTGGCCATCTCTGCAAATCTCAGTGTCCCCAGCACCAACTAGTAGTCAAATGCATATTGCTTCTCTAAGCATGAAGGACCCATTTTAGCTGACCTGGCTAAACATGATTGATAAAACTATCATCCAATAACTCCTCTGACTGGGAGCCAGTGTGGTGTAGTGGTTAAGAGCGGTAGTCTCATAATCTGGGGAACCGGGTTCGCGTCTCCGCTGCTCCACATGCAGCTGCTGGGTGACCTTGGGCCAGTCACATTTCTTTGAAGTCTCTCAGCCCCACTCACCTCACAGAGTGTTTGTTGTGGGGGAGGAAGGGAAAGGAGAATGTTAGCCGCTTTGAGACTCCTTAAAGGGAGTGAAAGGCGGGATATAAAATCCAAACTACTCCTCCTCCTCTTCTTCTTCTTCTTCTTCATTTTATTTTATTTTTGTATATAATTTTTATTAAATTTTCTAAATTACATTTCAAAATATTCATTTAAACAACCTTAAACCAATGACTTTCCTTCTTCTCTTTCTGTGGTTCATTTTGCATAACATACATCCCTGCATATTTTACATACACTAAACCATTCAGTAGTCCATCAAAACTTATTTACACTGTTGGATTTATCTTAATGCTACCAGCGTTTTTAAATGAACCCAATTTTCACCCATATATTCAGTAAACATTTTCCAGTCTTCTTTATACGTGTGTTCTTCTTGTTCTCTTATTCTATATGTTAAATCTGCAAGCTGCACATATTCCATCAGTTTAAGTTGCCATTCTTCTTTGGTTGGGACCTCACTTGTTTTTCATTTTGGGGCTAACAAAACACGGGCCGCAGTAGCGGCATACATAAATAGGCTTTTTTAACAGTTGGGAATTATCCCCAATGAAAAGGACTCTGGTGTTTTTTTTGAAAGGTACTTTAAAACGGGTTTTTTTCCCAAATAATTATATATCATTTCCCAATCCTCTTTTACCAGTCCACCACATATGATAAAATGTACCTTAAACATCATTACATCTCCAGCACTTATGTGATTCGGACTTATACATTTTAGCAAATCTACTTGACATTAAATACCATCTGTAAATCATTTTCAAAGATGCTGTTCACATGCTGTGAACTTCAAATCGCTCTCCCAAAGTTTTCCCCAGCTCCTCTGACTTTAAAAAAACCCACATTAGACAGTGGAGTTTGTTGTAAAGGAAGCCAAGCTGTGAATCCCCCAGCCAGTAGGTTATTCCTTAAACCCATGGCTCTTGGACTAGACTGACAGGATTTCTGCTAATCCTCAAATGCAGGATTCCTCTAACAGGAAAGGATGCTGAAGTCTGTGGTGTTTATGCTTGTTCTGTGTTTATCACTGGTTAGTGGCCATTTTTAATTAGCCACAATTTTATTACAGCTTTGGGAAAGCATTTTTGGACCAAGCGAAAGATCACCCCCAGTTTCTGATGTTCATGATGGCCTACCTTAACAGCTTCCAGGACTTGAGGTAAACCTGTTTTTTCCCCCCTCACCCTGTGTTTGAAGAGGAGACGTTGGACCAGATCTTAGGATTTAGCACAGAAGGCAAATTGGTTGTGTCCTTTTGGACAACGGAACGTCCAGGGATCGTTTTGCAGGGAAAATACAATTCCTCAGTCTCCGCACATTGTGCTGGGTGGAAGTACCAGTATCAGGGGAACTTATCCAACAAAGGTAAATTAAGGTGTGACACAAGTTCCCTATGCCCATTTTACTGCCTTACAATTTCTTTTTAGAAAGCAGCCCTGCACAAAAATTACTAGTGCACCCCCAAAAAGATGAACCTGCCCACTAAGAGGCCAGTAACCCCCTTTTCCATTCTGGTTATGGAGATAGGAAATTAGACACACACACACACACACACACACACACACACACACACACTGCTTTCATACCCTCCAACATTTATCCAATGAAAATAGGGGCATCTATTATTATTATTATTATTATTATTATTATTATTATTATTACACCACCCATCTGACTGGGTTGCCCCAGCCACCAACATACAGTATATAAAAACATAATAAAACACTAAACATTAAAAAACTTCCCAATACAGGCATGCCTTCAGGTGTCTTCTAAAGGTTGAATACAGTGGTACCTCAGGTTAAGAACTTAATTCGTTCTAGAGGTCTGTTCTTAACCTGAAACTGTTCTTAACCTGAGGTACCACTTTAGCTAATGGGGCCTCCCGCTGCCGCTGCACTGCTGGAGCACGATTTCTGTTCTTATCCTGAAGCAAAGTTCTTAACCTGAGGTAATATTTCTGGGTTAGTGGAGTCTGTAACCTGAAGCGTATGTAACCTGAAGCGTATGTAACCCAAGGTACCACTGTAGTTACTTATCTTCTTGGCTCAGGGGTCGTATAACTCCATAGCCTCCAACATCTCTCCAGTGAAAATAGGGATGTCCTAAGGAAAAGTGGGACATTCCCGGATCAAATCAGAAACTGGGACGGCTTCTGTAAATCCAGGACTGTCCCTTAAAAATGGGGACACTTGGAGGTGCATTCGCCCATAGTCACCATGGAAATCAATGCAATAAAAATTAACATGCAATCGGAAAGACAAGAGAGACAAAAACACGTTATCATCTTACAGCCATTCAAAATCTATTTAAACACAAAATATAACTAAAAGCATTAAAATATATATATCAGTAGCCCATTTCGCATATATAGTATGTTTTTAGATTTTATTTTATGCACTAGCATTATTCTGCCTCTAGGTGGCAGGGCACCTCCAGTAATTAGCAAGACAGTAGAAGGGGCTGGAAATAAATTCAGCTTGTTACTGTCATTTTTTTTATCCACAGAAGAAACCCAAGCAGGCAATTAAAAGAAAAACAAGAAATTATTGTGTAAATGTAAATATACATTTTTTTGTTTTGAAGGATTAGTACACCCAGCAATGTGTGGGATGCATTTTTTTCTCCAAACATGGTTAAAAAACAAACAAAAACAATTGCAATGACTAGGGATGAGCAAATCTGTCAGTGTTGATTGTACTTAGTTTCTTGTTTTTCCCGCCTTCAATTCACCACATTTCTGCACCAGTTGGCAATTTTAAAAAGAAGCTGCTCGTGAAAATTCATCTGCATTTTAGTGTACATTTCTCCTAGTATTGTTGTTGTTGTTGTTGTTTAGTCGTTTAGTCGTGCCCGACTTTTCGTGACCCCATGGACCAGAGCACGCCAGGCACTCCTGTCTTCCACTGCCTCCCGCAGTTTGGTCAGACTCATGCTGGTAGCTTCGAGAACACTGTCCAACCATCTCGTCCTCTGTCGCCCCCTTCTCCTTGTGCCCTCCATCTTTCCCAACATCAGGGTCTTTTCCAGGGAGTCTTCTCTTCTCATGAGGTGGCCAAAGTACTGGAGCCTCAGCTTCAGGATCTGTCCTTCCAGTGAGCACTCAAGGCTGATTTCCTTCAGAATGGAGAGGTTTGATCTTCTTGCAGTCCATAGGACTCTCAAGAGTCTCCTCCAGCACCATAATTCAAAAGCATCAATTCTTCGGTGATCAGCCTTCTTTATGGTCCAGCTTTCACTTCCATACATCACTACTGGGAAAACCATAGCTTTAACTATACAGACCTTTGTTGGCAAGGTGACATCTCTGCTTTTTAAGATGCTGTCTAGGTTTGTCATTGCTTTTCTCCCAAGAAGCAGGCGTCTTTTAATTTCGTGGCTGCTGTTACCATCTGCAGTGATCATGGAGCCCAAGAAAGTAAAATCTCTCACTGCCTCCATTTCTTCCCCTTCTGTTTGCCAGGAGGTGATGGGACCAGTGGCCATGATCACACATTATCAACTAGTATACACATTACTGCAAACAATTTCCTCCAATATGTAGACATGTGTGTGCATACTTTCTGTTGTTGTTGCTGCTGTATGGCATTGCAAAATTCAGAGAAGTGCAGATTTTAGGAGAACTGTGTTCCTATTTGTGTATTGCGTTGGAAAGTATGAATTAGGTAGGTTTGCGTTAAAATGTGAAGCGAATGAATTTCACTCCTTCATCCCTAGTTTGGGTTTCCTTTGGAATGAGCTACAGCAGAGACTTTGGTGTCTTTATGATATACAGTTTATTTACACATATATGCGACCTGAGCTGACAGCATTAACACCCCAAGACAACTTTGCTTCCCCCATAGCTGCAGCCTTGGATTCAAACTGAAATCAAGCGTCGCTCTCACTCTCTGCCTCCCCAGCCTGTTGCTTTCCCTCTTCTAGCTCACGTCACTCAACTCCCCATTCTGGCCTTTTCTCTTTCTAATAACCAGCCGGTCGAGGGAGGAGCCCCACCCCTTCGTCATCTAGCACAGATCCATTTCCTTTGTTGCATTAATGGCGCACAAACCTAAGCTATCACCTCACCAGGAATTTGAATCCTTCCTCATAGAGCCAGTGTGGTGTAGTGGTTAAGAGTGGTAGACTCGTAATCTGGTGAACCAGGTTCGCATCTCTGCTCCTCCACATGCAGCTGCTGGGTGACCTTGGGCTAGTCACACTTCTCTGAAGTCTCTCAGCCCCACTCACCTCACAGAGTGTTTGTTGTGGGGGAGGAAGGAAAAGGAGATTGTTAGCAGCTTGGAGACTCCTTACGGTAGTGATAAAGCGGGATATCAAATCCAAACTCCTCCTCTTCTCATGGTTTAACACTTGGATCCCCAATAATGCTAATAATTATTATTATTTATACCCTCCCATCTGGCTGGGTTTCCCCAGCCACTGTGGGCGGCTTACAGCACATAAAAGCATTAGACATTAAGAAAATTTCTGATACAGGGTTGCCTTCAGATGTCTTCTAAAAGCTAGGTAGTTGTTCATTTCCTTGACATCTGGTGGAAGGGCATTCCACAGGGCAGGCGCCACTACCAAGAAGGCCCTCTGCCTGGTTCCCTATGACTTCACTTCTTGCAGAAGGCCCTCGCCGCTGGACCTCAGTGGCTGAACAATGGGGGTGGAGACGCTCCTTCAGGTATACTGGACTGAGGCCGTTTAGGGCTTTAAAGGTCAGCACCAACACTTTGAATTGTGCTTGGAACGTACTGGGAGCCAATGTAAGTCTTTCAGGACCAGTGTTATATGGTCTTGGCAGCCACAAATCCGCTCCACCCCATGTTTGCATTAAGCTGCAATTCAAAACATAGAAAGCTGTTTTACACCCATTTGGGCCATTGGTCCATGTAGATCAGTACTGTCTACACTGGCCAGCAGTGGCTCTCCAGGGATTCAGGCAGGGTAAGGGCAGGAGCATCTTACCCATAGAGGCTAGCGGCGCCAAGTTCTGGAGGGCGCCAGGGAAGAGGTGGAGGCTGGACGCAGCACCTCCTGGCATCAGCTCGCCACCCTCGCCCGCTTCCGCCATGCCGCACTGAAGCAGCACCGCGCCCGGAGCCTTCGTCTGCCGTGGCCACCGCGGCACGAAGCAGCCAGCTGAGCTGGGAGGCCCTGTGCCCAGCCTCCACCTCTTCCCCACCGGAGGAGCCACCCTCCAGCCGCCGTCCGCCTCCTCCAGCCCTGCCGGCAGCACCGTCCTCCCTAAAAAACTCTGGGAAATGGGGGGGCGCTGGAGGGAGCTTTGCACCACAGCGCCAGATATGCTTAAGACAGCCCTGTATAAGTCATCCCAACCTCTGAAGAGCCACAGGTTCCCAGCGTCTGCTCTAGAGCCGGCATGCTGTTTCCAGGCACCAGGTTCACCAATTCCTAGACTGTGTGCTGTGTTACACATGTTTGTTTGTTTTTTACAATAATATTTATTAATTTTCATAGATAAACATAACAAAAAGGAAAAAAATAAAAAATAAAAAACTTAAAGTACATAAAATGGAAAAATAATTCAATTAGTTAATTAAAATCCATTTTCATAAACATATTGCTTGACTTCCTCTAATCTCTTCCATCTGAATTTCCTCGTAATTAAATGTAGCAGTTTCCAATATCATTATTTCATAAAACAATATTACAGTCATATTCCAATTTCCTAACTTTTCTTATAGTACATTCTTATTTATATATTTAAATCTAATTTAATCCTAGGCCTGATTAGTTCTTTCAAGTGGTTACATATCTTTAATATTACAATATTTATTCAAATAGTCTTTTAATTTCTTCCAGTCTTCTTGGTATTCCTCTTCTTTCTGGTCTCAGATTCTCCCGGTGTTACACATCTTAACCACAGTACACCACCTTCTGAATCGCTTTCTTGATTAGATTAGAGACAAATTGACAGACTGATTTCAATATCACCAGATGAATGATATTTTTAACAAAGATAAAATAAAACATGGCTTTAATAAGAGTAAATCAAACATAGAATTAATATTAATAGAAGGAAAGGCCAAATTATTAACCAGGGTCTACAATTATCTACAATTAAATACAGATGAGGAAATCAAAGTGGTAATGACGAAATGGGCAATAGATGTGGGTCACAGCATCCAGTTTGAGGCATGGTCTAAACTCTGGAACATGGGCATAAAATTTACGGCATGCACTGTATTAAAGGAAAACATCAGGAAGGTGATGTATCGATGGTATCTCACCCCAACCAAGTTGGCAAAAATGTACATGATTAGAAGTGAAAGATGCTGGAAATGTTTAGATAAGGATGGCAATTTTTACCACATGTGTAAAAAAACAAAGGTGTTTGGGGACAGTATATACAATGAACTTAGAAAAAATGTTTAGAGATACCGTACCTTCCCTAAAAGGCCGGAGGCATTTATTTTAATAATGGTTGGGGATGAGATACCAGATGAGATGCTTGTTACACATCTTAAACACAGTACGCCCCCTTCTCAATCACTTTCCTGAATCCATCCACTGCTTGACGGACCCCAGAGCACAAATATCTCATGCAGCACCGGTTTTTCCTCCTTTCAGCCAGCAGGTGAACAGTGTCACCATCCTGGGATTCCCTGACGGATCCCACCCTGTGGCTGACAGCTTGGGGGTAATTCCAGAAACATATCCATCACTCAGGAAGCAAAACACAGACCCGCTCCTAAGCCAACTGGCAAAGGGGGATGTGGAGCTAGGCATTCTCATACCCTCCAACATTTCTCCCGTGAAAATCAGGACGTCCCATTCCATAATAATCATTCTACTATTTATAACCCCACACATCTTACTGGGTTGCCCCAGCCACTCTGGGCAGCTTCCAACATATCTAAAAACATAATAAAACATTACATTTTTCTTTTAAAAAAACAAAACAAAAAACAAAACCTTCCCTATACAGGATTGCCTTCAGATGGCTGGGGGGTCAGATCATTCTATACCCTCCAACATTTCTCCAATGAAAAGAGGAACATCCTAAGGAAAAGTGGGGCATTCCAGGATCAAATCAGAAACTAGGATGGCTTCTCTAAATCAGGGGCGTCCCTGGAAAACAGGGACACTTAGAGCGTCGGTGTTATGCACTGAGTTGAATAGGATCAAAAATGCAGCAGTCTGATTGGTCCTAAAACAATGCAGCTGTATGATTGGTCTGCAGGAGCCACCCAATCCAGCTCCAGGTGGAAGTGAATTCGCAACCTGATTGGCCTACAGGTGAATCCCAGAATTAGCCAATCACGTGGGGCCCATTGTGTAAATAATGTATATAAAGCAGACACTTTGGGAGGACTTGCATTCCTCACTACTATGAGCTGAATAAAGAGCATGAAATCCACACTTGACTCCGAGTATATTTCACATTTGCAAGAAATATAGAAAGACAGGCTTTGTGGAACTCCTCAAGGGATATCTCTGCATACCCCAGTTCCTGACCTGGAGGGAGGGGGAATCCATCTTGGAAGAAAGGTGGGGTAGAAATTTGAAAAGCCCAGCCAGCACATTTGGTGAAAAGACTTCTATATAGGATCTAAAAATACACAGATGTATTAAAATGTAATCAATTTGTTAACTGATTAATCGGTTCAAAGCCAAAACCTTTAATTGGTGCCACGACTCCTCTTTCGATTCTTCTCTTTATCATTACTTTGAGTTCATTCTTACTGGTATGCAGCGATCAAGCTGGCAAGTTGCCATCTAGCATGCAATTTAATTTCAGGCTTTTAATTTCACCTTCGCTTCTCTTCCTAGCGATGGGAAATTAAGGCTTCTAATTAAGACAGAGGTTGGCAAAAATCAATTTGGATCTTTGGGAAATGCCATTTATTTTGAAGTTGTTAAAAGAGCGAGGTGTTTAATCAGGATAACCAGCGGGAAAATAAGCGGCCGAAAGAAAACCTTAAATTTCAACATCGTTCTATTTGGCCTTCTTTGATCTTCGTCAGAAATCAGAGTGAAATTATTTAGCTGTGGGTTCCTAGACTGTTTGCTCTACACTAAATAGCAAGTAATGCGGGTGGCGCTGTGGTCTAAACCGATCAGGAGGTTGGCGGTTTGAATCCCCGCAACGGGGTGAGCTCCTGTTGCTCGGTCCCTGCTCCTGCCAACCTAGCAGTTCGAAAGCACGTCAAAAGTGCAAGTAGATAAATAGGTACTGCTCTGGCAGGAAGGTAAACGCCATTTCCGTGCGCTGCTCTGGTTCGCCAGAAGCAGCTTAGTCATGCTGGCCACATGACCCAGAAGCTGTATGTCGGCTCCCTCGGCCAATAAAGCGAGATGAGCGCCGCAACCCCAGAGTCGGCCACGACTGGACCTAACAGTCAGGGGTCCCTTTACCCTTTACCTTTAATGCTTCATGCCTGTTGTAATCAGAGAAAGGGGGTTGCTCTTTAAGAGATAAAGGAGTATTGGCTTTGTAAATTACACCTTAATGAACATTGACTTGTTGGCCTTTTCACTGCAGGATGAACTTGCAAACGACTTTTCACATCAACTGCGAAGAACTGGAGAAGACCCTAGCTGGTCTGATGCTGAGATACAGGAAATGCTTTTTAAATAAATTAAAGCTGGAAACACAGGTAAGAGGACTATTTGCAATTCAAGAAGACTGAGCTAAAACCCAGCTGCTGAGATTCCAAGCCGCAGCAGCTCTTGTTGATTTCCTCCATGAGATGCCATCACTGAGCCAGGGTGTGTGCATGGGCAGATTGACACACCATGCTTCCCCCAGAGAACCCTGGAAACTGCGATTTGTTAAGGGTTCTTTGAATCATGGCTCTGTAGCGAGGAGACCGCTGCTCCCAGGATTCTGAAATGAGAAAAGGGACTTACCGTAATTGAATTGCCGTTATGAACTGATGAAATTTTATTTTATTATGAATCAGGCCTCTTTGAATGAGGTCAGGCCTCTTCGAAAAGCGGATGGGGGAGTATATCTTCCAAGCAGTTTAACTGACAGCCTTGCACATGTCCTTAAACAACCCAAACCACATCTTCTTTCATGTGGTAGGAATAGGAGCAATTCTAAGAAGTCGGATAACTTAATTTCTCACCATCGCTGCTTTCACTTTCGAGCAAAGCCAAGGTTGCAAACAACAGCGATGTTTTTTGCAACTGTAAAGCCCCTTGCAAGGCAGAATTATTGTGAAAGGCAGACATCATCCTCACTTACAAGCTGCTCTTGCCATCTGCACAGGGGCTGGTGTGCCAGCATAGCTAACAGTCAGTGGCAGTGGCAGACAATAAGTACCACTGGTCAGTGGCCGATCACCTGCTTTCATAGAATCACAGAACTGTGGAGTTGGAAGGGAGCCCAGGGGTCATCTAGTCCAACCCCCGGCAATGCAGGAATCTCAGCTATAGCATCCACGACAGATGGCCATCCAACCTCTGCTTAAAAACCTCCAAGGAAGGAGAGTCCAGCACCTTCCGAGGGAGACTGTTCCACTGTTGAACATCACTTACTGTCAGAAAGTTCTTCCTGATGTTTAGTCGGAATCTCCTTTCTTGTAACTTGAAGCCATTGGTTCGAGTCCTACCCTCCAGAACAGGAGAAAACAAGCTCTCTCCATCTTCCTTGTGACAGCCCTTCGGATATTTGAAGATGGCCATCCTATCTTCTCTCAGTCTCCTCTTTCCATTCAAAACGTCCAAAATTGAATCCCCGTTATCTCCAGGCAAGGATGAGAATGTTGCCTGTTTGCAACAGTGGAGTGAGTTAGTGTAGACAATATTTAGTCTGGCTTGCTGTAAGGCAGCTCCCTATGTCCTATGGACATTCCCCCAGTCCCTCAGCCACCTCAGGCAAGGTGGGGAATGTGCATGAGTTCTAAATGTAGCTCTGGCAGGGTGGAGGGGTCTCTTAACAACTCCCAGCACCCTTAAGAAACTCCATTTCCCAGGATTCTTTGGGTGAAGCCCTGACTGTTGAGATTTGTGGATGTAAACAGAGCCCTACTGCTGCAGGGATTTTTCACATTTCCAGGACAGAGGCTTTAAACATACAGTGGTACCTCAGGTTAAGTACTTAATTCGTTCCAGAGGTCTGTATTTAACCTGAAACTGTTCTTAAGCTGAAGCACCACTTTAGCTAATGGAGCCTCCTGCTGCTGCCGCGCCGCCGGAGCACAATTTCTGTTCTTATCCTGAAGCAAAGTTCTTAACCTGAAGCACTATTTCTGCATTAGCGGAGTGTGTAACCTGAAGTGTATGTAACCTGAAGCGTATGTAACCTGAGGTACCACTGTATACTGCGGACGTTACCATAGCATCAGAGACCGACAACAGTGCAGGAGGATTTTGCCCTGAGATGTTGTGATTACTTTCCTGGCGAATGTGGATCCAAAAAAATACAGTAATTCAAGGCATGCTTTTTCTACCCCAGAGCATCTCTAAAACATGGACCAGATGATGCTCGGTCATTTCGTATGCATCAGCACCTCCTTGTCTTCGCAACAGAAATAGACTTGTGCTACTTTTTTTAAAAGCAGAGGCTCCTGGGCAGAGCACCAAGAAAAGCTGCTCAAAGTGATTTAGCACAGCTCGTTGACCCGCTCCTCTATCCCACTTTACTTTCCCTCTGATTTACATTTTAATTGGTTCCTGCCTCTTTAATACAGTTGCCAGCTGGTGGAAAAGGCTTATATTTATCTAGGGGAATACAGTTTAGGGATCTGAAGAAGCCCAGAACTCATGGAGGCATTCCAACTGCCCATAATCCCTTAATTAGGTGGAGCATCTACGGTAAATGCACACAGGCTACCCTTGACAATTACCAAAGCGATCTGCAGCGCTTCCTGTTTTCCTCCTCCCACACGCCTGAACTGTCTCTAAGATCTTGCATCACACCCTAGATTTGAAGCACTGCATTGACACGCAGCCAAGGCACAGGGAGGGACCAGACCCTAACTACGTATGGCACACACAGGGGTTTATTGGAAACACCTTTGGGGGATAACCAGGCAGAGGAGGAAGGGAGCAAGGCGGAAAGTGCTTAACCCTTCCCCCACTGCATCTCCACTTGAAACTGTCCTCCCCGCTGCACAGTTTCAAACAAGAGAATTCTGAGGGCAAAGATGGGAAAGGGTGAAGCACCCCTCGCCGTCGGCTCCAAATACAGTGGACGCTCAGGTTGCGAACGTGATCCTTTTAGGATGCACATTTGCAACCCACAGCGGCGCGTCTGCGCACTCGCAGGTTGCAATTCGGCGCTTCTGTGCATGCACAAAGTGTGATTTAGCACTTCTGCGCATGCGCAACTCCCAAAACCCAGAAGTAACCCGTTCCGGTACTTCTGGCTTTCGGCGGTCTGTAACCCGAAAAAAACGCAACCTGAAGCATCTGTAACCTGAGGTGTGACTGTAATTCCTACCCAAATGTGCTTTTCCTTAAAATTGTTGTGCTTCTGTTACATGTGTTCATGCACTGCGTTCAAGGGATTCATAATTCCTAGTTCTTCAGCTCCACCACTGAGCTGAAGCCCTTCCCCTGGATATCGACTCATGTTTTTTCCTGGAAGCTGATTATAACATATGCATCGTTTTGCATCTAAGAGTAACGTGGTCCTGCACTTTGAATCTAGGGTGGGGGAAAGTTCCGGGTATCAAAAACCTGGGAAACTGTTTACCTGGCTGTCAACAATCTCTTTTTAAAGTAGGAATGATAATTAGATTTTTACACTGACATAGAAAATAAACTATTCTCCTACCGTGAAACTTAATAGCCAATACATACTGCCTTATCTTTGGGTTTAGTTCTATTCCAGTAGGGCAGGGATGGGGCTGTTGTGGTCCTCCAGAGGATGCTATTCTCCAGCTCCCATCAGCACCAGCCAGCATGACCAATGGTCAGAGTATGGGATGATGGGAATTGAACAGCTTGTGGAAGGTCACTGGTTCTCCACCCCTGCAATAGACAGTTGCAAGAACATGTCCCCCAAATGATCTTCCCACATTTCTTGGGCATCCTGAGCTTTTATAGTGTGTGAACATGGTCCTCAGTACCGTATGTTAAAGTCTCCATGCCCAGACGTCCATTGTGAGGGGCTATATTTATTTCCCAAACTTTGCATGCATAGTTCCTGGCAAAGTTTAAAATGTTTCCCAGTAGATTCCAGTAGTTTTGTTTTCATGCCCACCTAGGAAAGAAGTGTTAGCAGATAGATCAATGGTGTTTTAACCAGGTTATTCTTAAATGCACTTGCATATCAGCAAAACATCGACACAGAAACAGGAGGGCTTGTCTGAAATATTCGTGGAATCATGTGCCAAGTACTTAAAGCTGGTTTAAAAGCTATGGGAAAAGACCAAAGGACCATGATCAAGATTTTGAAGAATGAGAACCCAAGGAGCCACAGAACAACCTTAGGCTCCAATCCTTTAAGGCCAGCTGTAAGGAACCAGAGGTGCTTTTAGGGTGGCATGATCGGTGTGGCCATCTTAGGCACCATGCTGCAGGGGCACCAGAGCAATGAAGTAGAACAGAGCCCGAGAGGCGGGGGCGCCAGATTTTAGCATTGCACAGGGCACCACTGAAATTTGAGAGCCTGGTGTCTGCCACTGGAGGAATTTGGCCATACCAAATGGCGCTGATGGAAGTTGATGTCCAACAACATCTGGAGGGCTGTAGATACCCCACCTATGCAAGAGTTTCTTCTGGGTTAGGCAGGCCAAGGATTGCCATATTCGTTTCACGTTTCTCAAACTGCACTCCCCTCGTGGCAAATGGCAAAATGCTTTTGAAATGAAGGAGGCTTTCCCGTGCAGTTTGTGAGGGGACCTGAGATGAGAGGCATATGCGCCACTCAAAGGGGTGGGGGATGTCCCAAAACTCTTCTGAGTATCCTCCAAACCCCTGGGTAGGCTCTGGGCCATAAGGACTTGAGTAGGCCACACCTTAGAATCAAAAGAGATGCTTTAGTAATACCCATGACTGACGTGTGTGTGTGTGTGTGTGTGTGTGTGTGTGTGTGTGTGTGTTTTACCAGCCAATGTTCAAGAAAATTCTAAGCCAGGCCTGGGTCGTAAGTGGCGGAACTTTCGATTCGTTCATCATAAACATATTGTCCATCATTGAGGAGTCTTCGGAACATCTAAAGCATCTAAAGGAACCCATCTGCAAGGTAATAGAGTAAGAGTAATAATTAATAATTCAGTAATGATTTTTTTTTAAAAAATTTGTTTGTTTATTAAATTTATATTCATCACAGTTAACAGAATAAAATACAAGATAAAAACACAAGTAAGTAATTAAAACAAAAACATTCCTAACCTGTCTTTCACACAATGTACACATGGCATAGCGTATATAGAGATGTTTTGAACTATTGTCAGCCCTCATAGTGGCTGGGCCTCGTGGATGTTGTAGTCCCAGGGTGAACATCCTGCACCCCTCCAGATGTTTCCGGACTACAACTCCCATCAGCCCCAGTCAGCATAGCCGGTGGTCAGGGATGATGGGAGTTGTAGTCCAATGCATTTGGAGGGGCATCCAGTTAGATTTCATTTATAGAGACCCTGAGGACTGGGCTGAAGCCTGACAAAATCTATTTCTTACGTCCATAGGATAACAACAGATTTCAAAAATGTAATAAGCAACAAATATATATACCCAAATATATAACGACCCAACTTATTTTAGTGATAGTAAGTTGTTTTTAACTGTTTTTAACATTAGGTTTAATTGTTGCAAACCTAGGACCTGAGGGTGGAGAGAGAGTAGATGATGATGATGATGATGATGTTTCTCTTTTTCTTTTTCTCTCTCTTATTTACCTCTCACCATGTTTAGTGCACATCTAATTATGTACTTTTTGACCTTTCAATAAAGATGTTAAGGAAAATTATTATTATTATTATTATTATTATTATTTATTTTGCAATTTTAGTATTGTTGTTTTGCTATGTATTGTTGTGTATTATTTTTGTTTTGCTTTGGTTGTAAATTGATTAGGGACATTATTAGTGGGATGCAACAGACAGAATTAATAAGCCTAAAGGTAACCATTGCAATACTTTGCAGTGACACGAATAAAACTTGATCTTACCGGTGGCTGTGCACTGAAAAACTCATCCAACGGGTTTCTTTTGGGTTCTCTGAATCTTTCCCAGTCCTTGTGGATTGGCATGGCAATAAGCCCCTGGCTGTGCTCTTGTGCTTTGGCCAACCCACTATTGGGTTGTTATTTTTATCGTTCTTGTTGTACGCAGGATTTTCTCAACGAGGTTCACAAGGATGTGGTCAAAGAGTACATCATGCAAACTCTCAAGCCAAGAGGCAGAATGAGGAAAACGAAACGAGACGAGGTCAGCAAAATAATGTCTCAGGATGCCACAGCTATTAACAACACAATGCAGCATCTGGTAAGGAATTTCTGCCATTTGTATCTACCGTATTTTTTGCTCTATAAGACTCACTTTTTCCCTCCTAAAAAGTAAGGGGAAATGTGTGTGCATCTTATGGAGCAAATGCGGGCTGCACAGCTATCCCAGAAGCCAGAACAGCAGGAGGGATTGCTGTTTTCACTGCGCAGCAATCCCTCTTGCTGTTCTGGCTTCTGAGATTCAGAATATTTTTTTTCTTGTTTTCCTCCTCCAAAAACAAGATGCGTCTTGTGGTCTGGTGCGTCTTATAGAGTGAAAAATACAGTACATCGTAGCAGTGGATTGATGTGAAAGTACCTGAGGTTATTTAAATGCAAGTGAGCCAACGAAACCTCAAGATCTGTAACCTTTAAAGTTGTTTCTTTCCTAAAATGTGTTAACAAGATTCATTTTAAGAGTAGTAGGGTTAAAGGTAGAACATTAGAAGCTGTCTTAAGTGGAGTTCCATCAGCACTGACTACATCAGCCTTTTCCAACCAGGTGTTTAGGAATACAGGACTGTTGGGATTTACAGCCCAAAACATCTGGACTTGTTCGGAACCACAATATTAGAAGCTCTTGCAGATCAAGAAAAGTACCATCAAGACCAGGCATAGGCAAACTCTGGCCCTCCAGATGTTTCAGACTACAATCCCCATCATCCATAGCTAACAGGACCAGTGGTCGGGGGTGATGGAAATTGTAGTCCCAAACATCTGGAGGGCCAGAGTTTGCCTATGCCTGATCAAGGCCAAGAGGATGTCCGTGTGGTAAAAGTCAAAAAAAGGTTATTAGAGGCAAGACATCTTCCTTTAGAACAGGATATCCTAAACTTGGGTCTCCAGCTGTTTTTGGACTACAATTCCCAACACCCCTGACCACTGGTCCTGCTAGCTAGGGATGATGGGAGTTGTAGTCCAAAAACAGGTGGAGACCAAAGTTTGGGAAACCCTCCTTTAGAAAATGTAAGTCTTGTTGAAATGTGGAGAACAAAAAGGGACACAAACTTTGGCAAAATAAATGCAAGCAGAGTATAAAAGATGATGGAAAAAAACCAAATTGAGGAGTACACTGCTAAAAAGATAAAGACCAACAACAACAAAAAGTATTTAAATACATGAGTAGTAGGAGACCAGCTAGGAGTGTGATCGAACCTTTGGGTGACAAAATGTTATCAGAGATACATTGCTTTTTCGAAACCTGAATGCTTCCATCTTAACTGCAGGTCATTTGGTGGTGGGAGAATAACCAGGTATTCTAACATATTTCCAGGGTTCAACTTCTGACTGGCTCGCTCCTGCCATAGAATACATTGCTAGAATAATTGGCGAGGAAGAAAAACCCAGAATCAAGGACCACATTAACTGTTTATACCAGGATTATCCAGACATCAGGTATGCCAACCCATTCCGAATAGCTGTAACTCGCAGGTTTGATTATTACGATCTCTCTCGTTCTCTAGGTGGAGGTTTTCTGTGCTGCTTGTGGGTGCAAAATAGAGTGCAAAGTGACTCCTAGGGAGCGATCATATGTATGTTACATCCCCCCACCCCACTGCCGTATTAGTAGCTGAATCGGGGGGGGGGGGGCACTCCCGCTTTTTCAGTTTTATTGCAATTAGGGATGGGCGAACCTGCCAGTTTTGGGTTCTCTCAAATTGGGACAATGAGAAACTGAGAGAGACCTAAACTGGCAGACTCGCCCATCCTTGGGCCTTATAGATGCTCCCCCATTTCCTTCTTTGTGGGGGCACATTGCTGCTTTGATTCATCGGTTTGTTTTCAGATATATTTTACTCAGAGTAAAGGTAAAGGGACCCCTGACCATTAGGTCCAGTTGCAGACGACTCTGGGGTTGCGCGCTTATCTCGCTCTATAGGCCGAGGGAGCCAGCGTTTGTCTGCAGACAGCTTCTGGGTCATGTGGCCAGCATGACTAAGCAGCTTTTGGCGAACCAGAGCAGCGCACGGAAACACTGTTTACCTTCCCGCCGGAGCGGTCCCTATTTATCTACTTGCACTTTGATGTGCTTTCAAACTGCTAGGTTGGCAGGAGCAGGGACCGAGCAACGGGAGCTTACCCCGTCGTGGGGATTTGAACTGCCGACCTTCTGATCGGCAAGTCCTAGGCTCTGTGATTTAACCCACAGCACCACCTGCGACCCTTCCTTTACTCAGAGTAGACCCTCTGAAATTAAAGACCATCGCCAACTTAGGTCCTTCAATATCAGCAGGCTTATGCTAAGTGTAAATAAATAAATAAATAAATTTTTGTTTATACCCCGCCCTCCCCAGCCAGGGCTGGGCTCAGGGCAGCTAAAACCAAATATTAATTACAATAAAACATAATAGAGAAAAGAAACAACAACAACAACAAACAGTTAATTAAAATACGGCTTAAAATACAGCTTAAAATGCAGCCTCATTTTAGTAGTAGCCCATAAATCAAGACCATAAAGGGAGGAAACACCAGATATTCACCCAAGCCAGCTATCCATGCTGGTCCTACATGGGCCAGCAAAAAAGCCAAGGGAAAATTTATATACTAAATCCCATATAAGAGGTCAGACTGAGTCTAAGCCGAAGGCTAGGAGGAACAGCTCCGTCTTGCAGGCCCGGCGGAAAGATGTCAAATCCCATAGGGCCCTAGTCTCTTGTGACAGAGCATTCCACCACGTTGGGGCCAATGCTGAAAAGGCCCTGGCCCTAGTTGAAACCAATCTAACCTCCTTGAGGCTTGGGACCTCCAAAGTGTTGTTATTTATGGACCTTAAGGTCCTCTGCTGGGCATACCAGGAGAGGCAGTCCCGTAGGTACGAGGGTCCTAGGCCGCATAGGGTTTTAAAGATCAAAACCAGTAACCCATTCTATTCTGCTGCTTTCTTTCATTTCCCCCTGAATTTTGCTTTAAATTTATCAGGTGCAGTTGGGGGCCCCTTCAGCGCATTCTTTACACGGTGAGCCCATCTTATCCCTTCTATAACACCATGTGGGCATTTTTGGGGAGAGGAGGCAGAGCAAGATGATCAGAGTTGGCCAAACATCTTGGTGCCTGAGACAATTAAATGGCTGGCCCCACCCCCCAAAAAACCAACACTTAAAGTCATATTGTACCCACAACTGGTCAAGTTGTGTTTGCGCTTAAGGCAAAAACTCCCCCAACTACCTCTCCACCTCTCTGGCAGCAAAACAATAAGAAATTAAAATTACTAACCATTTGCTGCCCTTTCATGACAGCTATCATCATCTTCCCCTAGGCAGCCACCTCACTTTGCCTAATGATAGGGCCGGCCCCAGAGAAGATGGAAGGGCGGAGAAGAGGCAGAACCAAGTCATTTCCATCCAGCTTTGCTTGTTTACAGGGAGGGATAAAGAGAATTGGCTAGGATTCAACTAATGAATCCCATCACTGGAAGCACTGTGTAAGGACTTCTGCTTGCGCAAGAGGGTTGCCTGCATCTCCTCCCCACAAAACAATCAGAAGTGTGTGACATTGAATTCTTCCCATGTTCTCTTATTCCATGCTCCTCTTTCCTCAATCTACAGCAGGAGACACTAATTTTACTTTTTTTAAAAAAAGATGTTTAAATAAACATTCCTAACCAGCTTTTTTTTTTAACAGCCACTTAGCACAGCTGCCAGCCCTAACTGTCATAATTCTTGACACACTGGCTATTATTGCAACAACAATGAAATAACCATTGCCATAAAAAAGCGCAAACAACTATTTGCCAGAGAAGACATGCCTCCTTTGTGTATGCCCTGGGAAGTTCCAGGGCTGTTCCTCTTTATAGGGTCTGCTTCCTCATGATAAGAAAGAATTCTGCAGAGGATGGGGTAGGGGGAAAATTCAGTTAAATTTGAAGCAGAACACATATGAGAACCAAATACGATAATCGAACCAAAGCACAGACATCCTTCAAAAATCAGCATTTCTCTTAAATATGCAGTGCTGTTCTCCAGCCAAGTAACACATTGCAATAATGTGTAAACGAGTGTAAAGTATGCATAAAAATGCATAATATACAAAAATGAGTTACCGTATTTTTCCATGTATAAGACTAGGTTTTTCCCCTAAAAATAATGTCAAAAATACACGGGGCCATCTCCCCCATTTTCTTAAATCCGAGTCTCCCAAAACAGGGGGTGTCTTATACATGAGGGCATCCTATAGACGGAAAAATATGGTAATATTGGTGGGAAATTCGCACGAAAATGCTGGTGGATTTTCACAAGGTTCTTTTTTAAAAGACACACAAAACAATCACTAATTGTTGTGGAAAGGTAAATTTAAGACTGGAAAAATGAGAAACTTCAAGCACTGAAAGGAATAGAGAGCCCCATCCCTACGGTAGATTTAGTTCCGTCTCCGCCAACCTGCCACCCTCCTAATGCCGGGAGCTAAAATTAACTTCAGCCCCAGTCAGCACAGCTGGTGGTTCTTGTAATCCAAAATGGCCATGTTGGCTGGGAGTGGTGGGAGTTGCTATCCAAAACATTTGGAGAGCACCTGGTTGGTGAAGACTGGCGTATGGTGTCTTTATAATATCTGTTTCTTTGCAAATATACAAGCCGAACATAATGGAAGCAACTGAATTCCTAGAACAGGCAGCACAACCACTAACTGATAATATAACATCACACAGATATAGGTGCTTTCTAAGGTATGGCAATCCTAGGTAGGTTAGGACATTCAGAGTCACTCTCCACCTTCGCTAAATGCCCCCCCCCAAGACCCTCCTATGTCAGTGGGCCAGGTGGCAAAAACAGGCTATAGCACTCTGAATCAGCACTGGGCAGCTAGAAGCTGCCATTTTAATTTCCCACAATGCCTCCCTCCATGTAACATTTCTCCAGGTGCATTGTGGGGGTGTTAAAGTGGAAACTCCCCAACTTAGCCACTTTCTACAAGAAAGGACTTTGCAGAATTCTCTCCCCTCCCACCCCACCACCCCAGACATGGGGAAACGACTTTGTAATTTAAGCCCTTATGGTCTTTTACCTACAATTGACCAGATTACAGTTTATTGGATGACAACAGCATTTTAGAAACTCCAGGCCTCTATGATCATTTGGGTGTCAATGTTTGCCAATGAATGATGGGAGCTGATCTTTTTATTGCCTCGTTTTGCTTTTGTTTTACATGTATATTTCCCCCATTTGTTTCTTGGAGAATTCACCTTCATTGCATTTTGCAGAAAGGAGCACATTGTCGCTGTTCTTGCTCTTCGAGGATTGAGTCGAAATAAGAGGCGAGCGATAGCTGACCACGTGAAGCAGCCGTCAGAAGAGTTGGGATGCAGGACGCTCTTTGCTGAAATAGAAGTCCCAAGAACCACCCAGTGCTTTTTTTAAAATCTGCAGAAATGAAATGTTGAGCTATGCTTGTTTCCATGTATTTATGAACATACAAGCACCTGAACAGAGTCAGGCCATTTGTCAATCTCTCTGCGGCTCTCCACATCTTGCTCCTTAATGATCCTTTTAGCAGAAGATGCCTAGGATGAGTCTCAGAAGATTATATACTTGCTAAAAATGGACACTACTTAAAAATGGAAAGCGTAATGCTAGTGGTCAACAAAAGAGGTCTAAAGAAAGGCAAATCTAAAAAAAATGCAGTAGAAACACTGACAACTGGGAAACACTGGACTGTGAGCTCTCCAATTGGAGAACAGCCTTTACCAAAGGTGTCATGGACTTTGAAGATGCTCAAACTCAGGATGAAAGGGTGAAACGTGCTAAGAGGAAAGCACGTTTGGCAAACCCTCACCATGATCAATTCCTGCCCGGAAACCAATGTCCTCACTGCGGAAGGACATATGGATCCAGAATTGGCCTCCACAGTCACAGACTCACTGTTAAGACTGTGTTCGTGGAAGACAATCTTACTCAGCTACGAGTGATCTCCAAAGAAGAAGAAGACTACTTCTGAGCTATAGTCTCTCTCCAATTTAATAATGAGAAGGTCTTCTCTCCTTACTGTATTTATAGAGGTGTTTGCCTGTCCTCTCTCAGGTGTGGGAAACCTCCAGCCCACAAGTCAACTTCTTCCCCGCAGGGGTCCCAGCTTAGCACACCAGATCATTCCCTGCAAACCACAGCTGCCTACCCCACACCTGATGCCTTGTTTGGGGCAGGTGGGTGTGGTTTCAAAGGCACAACTGGGAGGTTAAACTGAGCTTCCTATTACTCCTTTGCTAGAGAAAAGCACATTCCCAGCGCCCAACCGATAATTCTTAATTTTAGAAGGGTTTTTAGAAAAATGGGAGTGCCTTCAAATATGCCCATCAATCATGTCAGGTGACTGAAAGATGGGTGACCTTACCCATCTCTCAGATTTGATCCATGGAATACTCTCCCCAGGGAAGTTTACCTGGCACCTTCATTATGCACCTTTCGGAGTGGTGAAAACTAACTTCCTGTATCTATTTAAATGTGTTTGAGGGAGGCGGGGGGGTTATTGGTTTGTTTTGGTCTTGTTCATGTTTTTATTGTGTAGTTTGTGCTTTTATCTTGTATTTTTTTTATGCTGTGAACTGCCCTGAGATATATGGATGAAGGGAGTACAAATTTAATTAATTAATTAAAGGAGGAGACACGATATGGGGAACTCGACTAAAAGCATAGCCAAGAAACCATGGCCGCACCCGACACGTGAATAGAATTAATATGACCCTGACATTCCCCAAAAGAAAACAAAGAAGATCTGTTGGCGACCAGCTGTCACATGTCAAACACCACAACAGACCTTCCCATCACTTGATTTTCCTCCCGATACCATACTTTTCAGAAGAGGAAGTTCAGCCAGTTTTTCTGAATAGTCCAGTCAAGTGATACGAATCTTACCTCTCACCTCAGAGCGAATGTAAAGCAGGCCTAATAACATCAGCATTCAAATGTATTTGTTTTGTTTTGTTTTTGTTTCCCCCCCTCCTTTCTTTTTTTCTCCCCCCCTTCCCCTTCCCTTTTTCTTCTTCCTTTTCTCTTTTCTTTTTTTGTGCCTCCTTTCTTGGTCTTTCTCTTTTTGATGCGTTAAGGAGGAGATAAAGAGATAAAAGTGTAACATGAAAACTTCAGTAAGTCAAAAGTGATGTTGTGTAATTTTTCTATTACTATTTACATATTGTTAAAATTGGTGAATTGTAATGAATTGATGTAACAATTACTGTGGTTTTTTCCTTTGTTATTGTTGAATTCTAAATAAAGTATTATTCTTCTCTTTAAATAATAATAATAATAATAGCAACTACAACATCAGCATTCACATCTTTTGCCCTAGCCCAGCCCCACTGCTGAGCCTTCACCTTAGAAAACATGTCTGCCTCAAGGAGTTTCCATTTTAATATCCCACAATGCCTTGGAGGCTGGTTTCTGTTTAAAATGGAAACTGCTAGGGCTGCCACTAAGTAAGTCAGAAAGGGCAGAGGGGAATCACCAAACATCACTGGTTTGGCGAGTTAGTCCCTATTTAAATACCTCATTTGTGCTTTCTGAAACAATACAAAAAATGAAACATAGCCATGCTTCAAAATTCGCACTTCTACAAATTGTGCAATGCAGTTCTCCAGTAGATTTCAGATCAGCTTTCCACAGCTTTTCCCAAGAGTTCATTTCTATATTATGTCCAAGAACTTTTAGCCCATTGTATCATCACTGATTTAACCATTTCATCTTTCATCTCCCATTCTAATAACAATTTATACATTTCTGAAACCGGTTTTTCTGTTCCTTAGAGCAGAATCTTTTCAAAGTCAGAACTTCAATCTATAAAACCTTTTAATAGATCCTTTAAAAAAAATACTCATTAATTTGATAATATTGAAACCAGTCCAATACGAATTCTGCTTTTCAAGCCACGGGACCACAGACATAAAAAAAACCAACCAGCAGTGGCGTAGCGTGGGGGGTGCAGGGGGGGCCAGCCGCACCGGGTGCAACATCTGGGGGTTAGGGTTAGGGGGCGCAAATCCACGGGTTAGGGGGCGCAAATTACTTGTCTTGCCCCGGGTGCTGACAACCCACGCTACGCCACTGCCAACCAGAATAACACATCTCAGCAGAGTGAGAAAAACAAGTTAAGGGAGTTCCTTTGGTCTTTCATAATAAATACAAAAATTCATGCAATGCTGGAAATGTATATTTATAGGGAAGTAGCAAGGCTTTCCTCACCCCTCACATGGGAAAGCGAAACTAGCCAAATTATTCCCCAGCACAGTTATTCAAGATAACAGGAGCCCTGTCATCTGTTATAACTGATTAACCTATGAAGAGTGAATCAAGCCACGCAAGCAATTCGGGGTGGGCTGTGATGCTCTGATAGTTGCTGGAATTCAATTCCCATCATCCCTGGTCATGCTGGCTGGGGCTGATAGGAGTTCAACAATGTTTGGCAGGAACCAGGTTGAGAAAGGCTGCTCAATGAAATAACCCATTTGGTTTGAAGAGCTCCCGGTTTGACTAATCCAGGCATGGCCAAACTTGGCCCTCCAGCTGTTTTAGGACTACAGTTCCCATCATCCCTGACCACTGGTCCTGTTAGCTAGGGATGATGGGAGTTGTAGTCCCAAAACAGCTGAAGGGCCAAGTTTGGCCATGCCCGAACTAATCCCTGGGAAAGCTAAATTCATGGGTTTTCCCCCATGATTATGTGAAGCAGGGACAGGCCAGGATTAAGCACTGCCACTTATTTCACAGCAGAGACAATGATGTCATCTCCAGGGAAGCTATGTGCCAATCTTCTGGGTGCTGAATAAATAAGCTTTCTTTTTTTCCTAAGATAGAAACCCGTCAAATAAACAAATGAGAGGATGAAGTAGGTGACCTGAGCATGAATGGCTAAGGATTTCATTTTGGAAATATTGCCAACCAAAATGTGACAAAACAAGTGAGGAAGGAGATTCGTTTGCAGACTGGATGTTAAATAAAAGGGCTGGTGGTGAGAGAGAGAAAAGTTTGCTTGTTATTGATGTCTGCACTGGTCAACATTTTATTTGTGTTTTACAGTTTTAGAAGGGTTGCCATGAAAAGCACCTGTGTTTCATAATTTCCCACCACACCACTGAGCTTTTTCAGTAATCCCATACTCTTAGACCAGCAAACCGTAATGGATTGTAGCTATCCGACAAAGCCATGCACAAGAGTAGACCTACTGAAACCAATGGACTTAACAAAATAAAAAAATTCCTTCCAGTAGGACCTTCGAGACCAGCTAAGTTTGTTATTGGTATGAGCTTTCGTGTGCATGCACACTTCTTCAGATACCACACGAAAGCTCATACCAATAACAAACTTAGTTGGTCTCGAAGGTGCTACTGGAAGGAATTTTTTTATTTTGTTTCGACTACGGCAGACCGACACGGCTACCTACCTGTAACAATGGACTTAAGTTAGTAAGGGCCATTGATTAACTCTGAGTATGACTTAATTAAATTCATCGCAAGGCAAACAACAAACAAGCAATTGTCTTTTAGTGTTCTGGAGCTGTGCAAGAAAATGTTCAGATTTTTTAAACAATCTCCTTTAAAGGCCTTCTAATTTGCACTTGGGGGATAATTCTTTTGGAGCTTGATTGAGTGTACTAAGAATATAAATGCAAATGGTTACTAACGGACAGTGTGTTCTCAGAGGCAAGTGGCCTTGTCCTTCTGATGGACATAATAAAGTTAGCACAGTGATAAATGTACATTAGACTGCTAGAGCAAGGAGAACAGACCCCCATCCGTGCTCATGTTCTTGAGTAAGTCCAATTTCCCCTCCATTGTTAATGTTTGTTTTGGCGGTGTTGATCACAATCTGATTAAAGAATGTCATCCTCTCCAATATTTCAAGTGTTATTTCGTAAGGAGGAATTGGGGTGGAAAAGAAATAAAGTACAGTGGTACCTCAGGTTACATATGCTTCAGGTTATATACGCTTCAGGTTACAGACTCCGCTAACCCAGAAATAGGGCGTCAGGTTAAGAACTTTGCTTCAGGATGAGAACAGAAATCATGCTCTAGCGGTGTGGCGGCAGCAGGAAGCCCCATTAACTAAAGTGGTGCTTCAGGTTAAGAACAGTTTCAGGTTAAGAACGGACCTCCAGAACAAGTTAAGTACTTAACCCAAGGTACCACTGTACTTTTTATCTAATAACTAAATCTCCAAAATGGAGGAGGATATGCCTTTTTTCCCAACCATTGCTAACATTGCAAACTAACCATTGCAAAACAACAGCACTTGTGTGGTATTTTTTGCATTCAAGCCAGTTGCTAGAGAAGGAAGGAGCCAGGAAGAATTTTTCCTCCTTTTGGCTTAGGAACGTAGGAAGTTGCCTTATGCTGAGGTAGACCATTCATCCATCTAGTTCAGCATTGTCTACATTGAGTGGAAGTGGCTCTCCAGCATTTCATAGGCACATGGTTGTTCATGTGAGATCACCATTGAACTCAGATCTTGTTTGTGGGGCTTCCTGGCGACCGGAGTGATATTGAACTAAACCAGACTAAATGGCCAAGTGCTAAGAAAATCCCGTGCGATCACATTTGATTTCAAAAAAGAGAACTTCCCCCAAATGAGGGAATTGGTAAAAAAGGAAGTTGAAAGGCAAGGTCAAAAACACAATAACTGGAAAGAAGGAAAGGTACCATGAGAGCCAAGAGGATGCCAATGAGATTAACAAGCAAAGACGCTATTGGAGGCAAGAAGGCTTCCTGCCAAATGAGGAGAACAAAAAGGCAAACCAACTTTGGCAATTACAAAAAGTGAAGGCAGCAAGGGTTGCTAAAAAGAATCATAGAATCATAGAATCATAGAGTTGGAAGAGACCACAAGGGCCATCGAGTCCAACCCCCTGCCAAGCAGGAAACACCATCAGAGCACTCCTGACATATGGTTGTCAAGCCTCTGCTTAAAGACCTCCAAAGAAGGAGACTCCACCACACTCCTTGGCAGCAAATTCCACTGTCAAACAGCTCTTACTGTCAGGAAGTTCTTCCTAATGTTTAGGTGGAATCTTCTTTCTTGTAGTTTGGATCCATTGCTCCGTGTCCGCTTCTCTGGAGCAGCAGAAAACAACCTTTCTCCCTCCTCTATGTGACATCCTTTTATATATTTGAACATGGCTATCATATCACCCCTTAACCTCCTCTTCTCCAGGCTAAGCATGCCCAGCTCCCTTAGCCGCTCCTCATAAGGCATCGTTTCCAGGCCTTTGACCATTTTGGTTGCCCTCCTCTGGACACGTTCCAGTTTGTCAGTGTCCTTCTTGAACTGTGGTGCCCAGAACTGGACGCAGTACTCCAGGTGAGGTCTGACCAGAGCAGAATACAGTGGCACTTTGCTGACACCTTAAGCACATTGCTGACACCTTAAGACCAATAACAAGAAACGAATTAAATACCTTCATAGCAGGAGACCATCTAGGCAGTTGGACTCTTGGATGACGAGGGAGTCAAAGGTGTGCTAAAGGAGGATAATGAGATTGCAGAGAAGCTGAATGAATGCTTTGCATGTGTCTTCACTTTGGAAGATATGGGGCAGATCCCAGTGCCTGAATTAATTTTTGCAAGGGGAATTGAGTCTGAGGAACCAAGGCAGATAGTGGTGAAAAGAAATGAAGTTCTAAGGCCTAATCGACAAAATGTTGTTGTTGTTGTTTAGTTGTTTAGTCGTGTCTGACTCTTCGTGACCCCATGGACCAGAGCATGCCAGGCACTCCTGTCTTCCACTGCCTCCCGCAGTTTGGTCAAACTCATGCTGGTAGCTTCGAGAACACCATCCAACCATCTCATCCTCTGTCGTCCCCTTCTCCTTGTGCCCTCCATCTTTCCGAACATCAGGGTCTTTTCCAGGGAGTCTTCTCTTCTCATGAGGTGGCCAAAGTATTGGAGCCTCAGCTTCAGGATCTGTCCTTCCAGTGAGCACTCAGGGCCGATTTCCTTCAGAATGGAGAGGTTTGATCTTCTTGCAGTCCATGGGACTCTCAAGAGACTCCTCCAGCACCATAATTCAAAAGCATCAATTCTTCGGCGATCAGCCTTCTTTATGGTCCATATCCAGTTGTTCCATATCCAGTTCTAACTGTAGCTTCTTGTCCCACATAGAGATTTCTCAGGAGACAGATGAGGTGATCAGGCACTCTCATATCTAATCGACAAAATAGAAACCGGCCAATCCCCAGTTCTGATCGCAGCCACCCAAAAGTTATCAAATAACTCAAATGTGAAATTGCTGATTCTCTAATAAAAATATGTATTTTGTCCCTCAGATCAGCCTCCACACCTGAGGACATGATATAGCCAATATAATACCATTTTTTAAAAGGTGGGGGGGGGATCCAGGGGAGATACTGAAAATTACAGGCCAGTTAGGTTAACATCTGCTCCAGGAAAACAGGTGGAAAGTATTGTTAAGGAGAAACTAACCAAGCATATAGAAGACATTTCTAATGGACCAGCTTCGAAAATTTGCACTTCTCTGAATTTTGCAAAGCAGTTCTCCAGCCAAGTAATGTGTACAAAAAAATGCAAAATGCAATGTGAAATGTATGTTAATATGCATACATTAGAGAAAATAAATGTGTTGGGGAAAATGGCATTGCAAAGAGGTGTATATTAGTCAAATCTGTAAAAATATTAGTCAAATCTGTAAAAATATTAGTCAAATCTGTAAAATAATAAAAATATCACAAACTGATATGCCAAGTTGAAAAAACGGAACTATCCCTAACTGCAGTCCACAAAAGCTTACACTATGATAAATGTGTTAGGTGCCACAAGACACTTCATTGTATTTGCAGCAGGAAGCTAACATGACTACTCTTCTCCAAATTCATTTACACAGGCATTCCAGCTTTTATATACAGTGGTACCTCGGGTTAAGTACTTAATTCGTTCTGGAGGTCCGTACTTAACCTGAAACTGTTCTTAACCTGAAGCACCACTTTAGCTAATGGGGCCTCCTGCTGCCGCTGTGCCGCCACCCGATTTCTGTCCTCATCCTGAAGCAAAGTTCTTAACCCGAGGTACTATTTCTGGGTTAGCGGAGTCTGTAACCTGAAGCATCTGTAACCTGAAGCGTCTGAAACCCGAGGTACCACTGTATTGTTAAACAATCATTATCCTTTGCAGCAACAAGCCTTATAAACAATAACCGCCAGGGCTTTTAATAGCTGTCCTTAACAAGTGATGAATTGCCTACGTGGCTCAGCAGAATGTGGGTTCAGGACTGAACATTACACAAGGGGTATTCCAGAGAGCCCTTAAGTGAGCAACTGCAAATGATGCAATCATTTCTAGGCCTCTGCTAAACTGACCACTCTGCATTGCTGTGTTGCTCTGTGAAGCAACCGACAAAAATCCCCCACTGTGTTGCAATTTCCACTTTGGCACAAGCATGAGCTAACCTGCAAAGAATGGGAATCAATGGATATCTAAAGCTGCTTTGTTCCTAGAGAAGGGAGCAGAGCTGGCCAGGGAGAGTGAGTTGCTTGCTCTGAAAAGTCATAGAATCATAGAGTTGGAAGAGACCACAAGGGCCATCGAGTCCAACCCCCTGCCAAGCAGGAATATGGTTGTCAAGCCTCTGCTTAAAGACCTCCAAAGAAGGAGACTCCACCACACTCCTTGGCAGCAAATTCCACTGTCAAACAGCTCTTACTGTCAGGAAGTTCTTCCTAATGTTTAGGTGGAATCTTCTTTCTTGTAGTTTGGATCCATTGCTCCGTGTCCGCTTCTCTGGAGCAGCAGAAAACAACCTTTCTCCCTCCTCTATGTGACATCCTTTTATATATTTGAACATGGCTATCATATCACCCCTTAACCTCCTCTTCTCCAGGCTAAACATGCCCAGCTCCCTTAGCCGTTCCTCATAAGGCATCGTTTCCAGGCCTTTGACCATTTTGGTTGCCCTCCTCTGGACACGTTCCAGTTTGTCAGTGTCCTTCTTGAACTGTGGTGCCCAGAACTGAACACAGTACTCCAGGTGAGGTCTGACCAGAGCAGAATACAGTGGCACTATTACTTCCCTTGATCTAGATGCTATACTCCTATTGATGAGGCCCAGAATTGCATTGGCTTTTTTAGCTGCCGCGTCACACTGTTGGCTCATGTCAAGTTTGTGGTCAACCAAGACTCCTAGATCCTTTTCACATGTACTGCTCTCAAGCCAGGTGTCACCCATCTTGTATTTGTGCCTCTCATTTTTTTTGCCCAAGTGCAATACTTTACATTTCTCCCTGTTAAAATTCATCTTGTTTGTTCAGAAATTCTTGATTTCCTCGCTCTGAAATTGTCAATATTTTAGTTACCTATGAGGCTCAGAGGTGCCTCACAATTAATTCTCATAATGTCAGGATCTTGACCTGGGCCAAACTGTGTTCTTAGGGCATGCCTTGTTTCGCATCAGTAGGAAATACTCACTTCTGCTTTAACTCGCAAGCATATTGCAGAAGTCACATGAGCACCTGTTTCCTGTCTTGCAAATGAAAAATGGAAAGTTATTATCATACAAAAAATGAACTGGGGGAGGGGGGATGAAGCAGTCCCTCTCATCACACATCCTCTGTCACTCAAATTTGTAGTCTCCTCTGAGGCTCAATTTTTTAAAAAAATAAAACCAATAAACAATAATTAAATAACAGAACAGCAGCCCTACTAGAATGGTAAACCAATCTTTGCTATATTTGGTAAGCCAAAAATGACTATTGGTTTGACACCATGGTTTGTTTGGAGTTAAATAAGCCACAATCCACAAACTGGGATGACTGGATATTATACAATGTGTATTCAGGATAAGGAGGGAGGAGAAAATTCCATTTTATTTGCATTTTGATCCAATTTTATTTGCATTCTCACTTCTCAAACCAATATGTGAAATGAAACACAGCTGCCCTCCAAAATCCACTCTTCTCTGAATTTTAAAATGCAGTTCTTCAACCAGTGCACAGAAAAACACATATTGGGGTAAACATACATACAAAAATGCATTAGAGGAAATTGCTTACAAAAGTGGACATATGCATGCACAAATGTGAAAACTGCAATAAAATGCTGGTGAAATTTCATGTGGATTTTTTATTATTATTATTAAAAAGACTGCAAATTCTGCAGAAATATAAGATAATAAAAACACAAGATGTGACTACTGGATCAGGCCCATGGCTCACCTTAGCCCAGCATCCTGTTTTCACAGAGGCCAACCACATACCTATGGCTCCATAGTCACTGATATGTCCTTTTCTGTTGCTTTAATCATGCAGTAAAGTTCACCGGACAGCAGTGATGTATCTAACTCAGCCATTTCATTAAAAGTCAGGCTAGTCAAGAAATTAAGAGACTACATATCTTGGCTGGCGGGCTTTCATGGAATAAGAAGAAATACAAGATAGATAGATGATAGATAGATAGATAGATAGATAGATAGATAGATAATTTATTATGGTCAGAGACCAGCTTATAAAACACACTTGGGGGTATAATACCAGAAAGAAAACAGTTAAAATAATGTACAACAATAAATTTAAAATTTATAAATGTGATAAGCATATAGACACTTAAAACTTTGAGATAAGCTACCGCATAGATATGACCCAGAGTCACCCATGGAACCGAGTTTGGGGATTTTCTTCACGAACTAGTCTGAGTTGGGGGATGATCTGCACCTACAGATCTGTACACAGAATCTGGCAACCAACTGGGTCGTCTTATAATCTTTGCCTAACAGGAAAAGGTCAAATTTTTGCTTTTCCGGGAGGTCAGCGAGCCTCACCAGTAGGGAATCAATGATCTTACTTCATGCCTCTTCATAAAAGGGACATCTAAATAACAAGTGCTCTGGGCTTCCTATATCCCCCAGTGAACAGGCGCAAAGTCTCTGAGTGTATGGGACTTTTTTGAAAGCTCCTTCCAGGACCGGTGAGGGCAGGGCCAAGCTTCTGGCGAGTGTAAAGGCCTTTCTAGCATTTTTTGGATATGAAAAAGAAGAGATATGCTGCCGGTGCGGCTATATCTCTCTCAATTTCTCCAATTTTATAGTCGGGGCACCTTGAGCAGTCCTGTTGTCTCTCGGTGTCTATGATTCTTTGCCTGACCGCAGCTTACATGCATGTATTCATACTCCTTGGTAGCTCAGTCGGTAGAGCATAAGACTCTTAATCTCAGAGTCATGCGTTCGAATCCTGAATTGAGCAGAAGAGTCTTGAATTGCAGGGGGTTGAACTAGATGACACTTTGCTCACTCCCAACTCTACGTTTAAAAGCACGTGCCCCAATACTGATCCTTAGGGGACGCCACTTTCTACATCTCTCCATCCAGAGGACTGTCCAATTATTCCTTTACAGTGGTACATCGGGTTACATACGCTTCAGGTTACATATGCTTCAGGTTACAGACTCTGCTAACCCAGAAATACTACCTCAGGTTAAGAACTTTGCTTCAGGATGAGAACAGAAATCGTGCTCCGGTGGCGTGGCAGCAGCAGGAGGCCCCATTAGCAAAAGTGGTGCTTCAGGTTAAGAACAGTTTCAGCTTAAGAATGGACCTCTGGAACAAATTAAGTACTTAACCCGAGGTACCACTGTATATGAGAACAGATGGATAAAAGAATTAAGTTAAGACAATTTGGAGTATGCAGGAAAGGATGGAAATAAATGTTAGGAACCTCGGAAAGAGGGGAAAGGGAGTCGAAATTGAACTCAAAGAAGCTTTTCCCTGAACAGACGTGTATAAAATGGTGCTCACTGTCCATTTCTCCCACTGAAAACAAATGAGACTCAGATCACTGGTTGAGTGTCCATGTGCCCTCATACTTCATTCAACACATTGGTGCTTAGTAATGCATACAAAAACCAGCAGAGTTTATGAGAAATGGCTTACATCATAAAGACCACAGAAGTTTTCCAGATCCGTGAACTAGCAGCTAAGTCTTTCTGCTTATTCTTATGCAAGAAACCACTAACAAGCCTCACCATTTGACTTTAGGAAATTTATCAGCTACAGAAAACCTGGTATTACAACATGCTTTTCTTTTTCTCTCTATAGCTCAGCCCAACCTCAGTTCATGTTCTTGATCGTTAAGCAGAAAGCAGTAATTGCTAAAGCAATTCTGTGGCCCATAAAGGCCCTATGGGGAGATCAGGTGTCAGTAAAATGATCAACCGTTAAACCACTCTGGCAACCGTATCTCTGAGGAGAATAGGAGTCTCCTTACAACTGTCTACACCAGGGGTGTCAAACTCAAATTCATCGGGGGCCGCATCAGCAGTTTGGTCACCCTCAAAGGGCCGGTTGTATCTGTAGGACTATGTGTCCACTCTTTATTATCATAAATTATTGTCACGGCATTCAATTATTACTGTTTTTTGTAATAATGTAAGTAATAACTAGCTCTGAAAGCAGAAACATAGTCAGAATAATGGCAAGTAGATATTCAAATGTACAATTATTGTACAATTTATTGAAAAATGATTTTTGGTAACAGACAGTAATTATTTTTTTAAAACATACAAATATTGCCAAACACTGTTTATTACACATATGGCAAACACAAGGCATTAACTTTTTTTAAACTTTTCTGAATAGATGGCTGACATCGTTTTCCTGAGGTCAGTCCATCGATGTCTGGCGTTAGGTCTTGTGCTGTAGCAATCCGCAAAACAGCATGGAGGTTATCATCAGTGATGCGTGATCTGAGCTTGGTCTTGTTCAGATTCATGACTGAAAACATCTGTTCACATAGATAGGTGCTCCCAAACATGGACAGAACACGTGCAGCTTGAAGTCGGAGCTGTGGCATCAAAGCAGGGGGGAGAAGACGGTAAAAGTCGTCGACTGTCGCATCCTGGAACTTCGCTTTCAGGCTGCTGTTGCACTGAAGTTCTATTAATTCCATTTGAAGGTGATGTGGTGCACTGTCAACATCGATGTTGAAGGGACTGGCAAAGCTGGTAAAGGTTAAGTTTTGTTCTTTAAAGTCAGTCAGTCAGTCATCATTTTTATTCGACCGTCAGTCAGAAAAAAGTACATTTTGATTCTTTAAAGTCAGAAAAGCGTCGATTGAATTCATCAATCAGCCGATTCACTTTGGTACCCAATCGAGCACATGAAAAAGTACCTGGGAATGAGGTTGAGATGCTCTGGCAGATAGGAAAGTGGGCAAGACTGTCTTTTTCAAGCTGTGACTTCCATAGGCGCAGTTTCTCCTGGAAAGCTGTTATTGCCTCATACATTGAGGTTATGACTTGTTTGCGGCCCTGCAGCCTCAGATTCACTTGGGCGAGATGCTCTGTTATGTCACACAACATGGCAAAATCGCACAGCCAGTTTGGATCTGACAGTTCTGACAAGGGCTTGCCTTTACTTTGCATAAAAAGAGTAATTTCTTCCAAAAGCTCAAAAAATCTCTTGAGAACGGTGCTCCGACTCAGCCACCTTACTTCTGTATGGTATGGCACATCTGTATGTTCCATGCCCACCTCCTTCAAAAATTGTCGGAACTGACAATGATTCAGACCCCGTGCACGCAGAAAATTCACTGTTTTCGTGACTGTGGACATTATGTTATCCAGTTGCAGAACCTTGCCACACAGAGCTTCTTGGTGGATAATGCAGTGATAAGTTATCAGCGGCGTGTGGCAATTACTTTTTTTCATTTTCTCTTTTAACAGTCCAACCAAGCCATTTCTCTCTCCACACATTGCTGGAGCGCCATCAGTAGTGAGTCCCACCAACTTTTCCCAAGGTAATTTCATTTTATGACTCTACACCCTTAACAAACTACAGTTCCCAGGATTCTTTGCAGGAAGGCATCTGTCAGGGGTTCAGGAGCAGAGGCACAGGAAAGGGAGGAAATAGAGAGCGAGGGGGAGGAGTCCGAAGGTAATGTTAGCGATGACAGCGGTCCGAGGTCTCTGAGTCTTTCCAGCGAATCGGAAGATTCACAGAAAGGGGCTCCCATGGTCAGAGCAAGGGGGGTGCCAAGGGGGACACCCCAGGAAGAAGGGGCCAGAGGGGACTCAGAGAGAAGCAGTTGGAAATCAGGACCAGCGTCCACACCAGAGTGCAGTAGGGGGGAGGAGTCCCAGGCATCGGGATCAGGCGGCGCACTGCCAGTGGGAGGACATGAGTCAGGATTGGCCACGCCTCCATCGGGGAGCGAGGAAACGGTCGAGAGGAAGGTTGAAGGCTGGGCGCGCGCGCCAAGTTCAAATGTACAGGAGGGCGGTGCAGTTGGCAGCCCGGATAGGGAGCCAGGTCCCAAAGCCCGCCGAAAAGACGGGGAGGAGTCAGGGGGGTCAACGTCAGCGTCAGAAGAATCCAGGAAGGAAGGGACCCCGGGGGGTAGCAGGACCCAGAGGAGAAAGGAGAGACGGAAGAGGTGGAGTAAGGCTAGAATCTTAAACTGGTGTACAGGGGGCGGAGACTCAGATGGAGCTTCGCCGATCTAACCATGAGACGTAGAGTTGCACGCAGCAGCTTGAGAATGGAAACTGTAACTCAATAAAGACTTTTGTTTAATGATCGCTGGCTAGCGTGATCCTCTGTGAGCTAGGATCTGGAAGCAGCTCTGACAGTAAGCTCCATCCCTTAAATTGTGGGCATCTACGGCCTCGCGGAGAGGAGAGAAAGCGGGTGCCTACTAGCGAGCTCACGAACGGCAGACAATATGACGGCCGAACAGCAGATAGCGGAACTCAGAGAAGCAGTGTCACGACTGAATGCCGAGGCTCTTGCATCCAGGAAGAGAGAGGAGGACGCAGCTGCCGCCTACAGGGATCTCCAGGTCAGGTTGGAAGTGCTTACGAAGCAAGGGCAACTGACACCCAAACCGGAGGGGATTGGGTTGGGGAGACGAACAGGCGGTCTGGTCTCTCACTTCGATGGGAATTTGCAACAGTACCCCAACTTTAGAGCAGATGTAATGTGTGCAATGCAACTGCTGAACAAAGACTTTAGAGATGAGCAAGAGAAGGTGGGATTCATCATGTCCCATTTGCATGGAGATGCTAAAGCATGGCTGCGCAATTTGTGGAGAGATAAGGATCCGGCGCTCCAAAATGCGGATGCCTTTATTAAAGCGATGGATGGGTGCTTTTTATCAAGCACTGACGTGGATCTTGCTCGGCAGCAGATACATGGACTGAAGCAAGGGAGGGCCAGCGTAAGGCAGTACCATGCCCGCTTTTTCGCTTTGGTCAGTGCTCTGGAATGGGACAGAGATTCGGCTCCTGTAAGAGACCTGTTTTGGGAGGGATTGCACGGCTCGGTTAAAGATGAAATTGCGAGGGGGGAGAGACCCCGGACCACGCAGGAGATCGTTCAGAGGGCGCTGGCGGTGGGGGTGCGGCTGGAAGAACGTCCGTGGAGCAGGGACGAAGGGCGTGGAGGGCGCGAACCAGCCAGGGGCTCCTCCTTCCTTCCCAGAGAAGCAGCGCGTGCGCAATCCACGCCTCCGCCAGGAGGAGGAGCGGAACCTATGGAGGTTGGAGGTGCAAGGGCTCAGTCAGCAGCCAGAGCCCTAGCACCGGCAGCAGTGAAAGCGAAGCCTCCTAGAGGGAACAGGAAGTGTTACATCTGCGATGATCCACAGCATATGGCGAAAGAGTGTCCCCAGAGGCTCCACAAGCACACTGCAGCCTCAGCAATGGTAACTGCAGCAACGCAGCAAGGAGAACCACAGCAGGGAAACGACGGAGTCTGGCTGGAGAAAGAGGCACTGGGGCCCAGCCAGACGTGTCAGTGAAGCAGTCCCCAGAGATTTTACAGCCCATGGACCCCCTCCCGCCCAAACCAGTAGTGAGGCTCACCGCGTCGCTCCAGCTGCCCAATGGAATCACCATGGACGTGCCAATCACCATTGACTCCGGAAGCAATGCGGACTTTATAGGGCAGGACTTTGTCGACCGGCACGCTATACAGTTGCTGCCCGCCACGCTGCCCCTGCAGGTTGTCACGGTGGATGGCAGGGAGCTGCTAGGGGGGCAAGTGGTGAAGCAGACGCCACCAATGGTGATGCGACTTGGGAATCACAGGGAAATCATCAGCTTCAATGTCACTCAACTATCGGACACGCCCATTGTATTGGGCATGAGTTGGCTGGACAAGCACAGCCCGACGCTGGCTTGGTACCAGAGGCAGCTGACCTTCGGCTCTTCCTTTTGCGCTGAACACTGCATCGTGCCCCGGCAGGAAGGAGAGGAAGAGGAGTCACAGCTGCAGCTAGGCACGCTGCAAGCGGTTCCCCACAAGTACGCAGAATTTTTGGAGGTTTTCTGCGAGAAGGAGGCAGACAGGCTACCCCCCCACAGACCATATGACTGCAAAATTGACCTGCTGCCGGGGGCGGCGCTGCCCAAAGGGAAGCTGTATTCCATGTCTGAGGACGAACTGCAGGAACTCAAAGAGTTCATAGATCATAATTTGGAGCGCGGTTTCATCCGAGAGTCCAAGGCAGCGGGGGGCAGTCCGGTATTCTTTGTTAAGAAGCGGGACACGCCCCAAAAAAGACTTGTAGTGGACTATCGCATTTTGAACAGTGTGACCAAGCCATCGGACTTCCCCATGCCCCGAATCGACGACCTCCTCGCAAAGGTACGGAAGGGCAGCGTGTTCACCAAGTTGGACCTGCGAGGGGCGTACAACCTCATTCGCATGCGGGAAGGAGATGAGTGGAAGACAGCCATGTTCACGCCCCTGGGCACCTACGAATATAGAGTTATGCCTTTTGGATTGCAAAATGGTTCCCACGTTTTTCAAGCTTTCATGCATCACGTGTTGGCGGGGCTCCTCTACAAGACGTGCGTCTGTTTCTTGGATGACATCCTGATCTTTTCGGAATCGCAGCAGGAGCATGACAGACACGTCAAGGAAGTGCTGAGCAGGCTACAGCAACATAGGCTTTACGCCAAGCTGGAGAAGTGCCAATTCGACGTGACCGAGGTGGATTTCCTGGGCTACAAGTTGTCTGACAAGGGGCTCGCCATGGACAGCGCCAAGGTTCGAGCAGTGTTGGATTGGAAAAGCCCACGCAACCGGAAGGAGGTCCAACGGTTTGTCGGCTTCGCGAACTTCTATCGCAAGTTTATCAAAGGCTTTGCCATGCAGACAGCGGCCATCACGGACACGCTCAGCTCCAAGAAAAAGAAGTTCATCTGGACAGAGCAGGCGGAGCAATCCTTTCAGGCACTCAAGCGTCTCTTCGCGTCGGAAGAGCAGCTGCTTCATGTCAACCCCAGCAGGCCGATGAGGGTGGAGACAGACGCTTCGGACAGAGCCGTGGGAGCAGTCCTGCTGCAGAAAGACCCGCAGGGGGCTTGGAGGCCGGGAGCGTTTTACTCCAGGAAGCTCAGCAAGTCTGAACAGAACTACACCATCTGGGACAGGGAGTTGCTGGCCATTCATGCAGCATTCAAAGCGTGGAGGCACTTCCTGATCGGCGCCAAGCACACGGTGCAGGTCTGCACGGACCACAAGAATCTGGAGCACTGGCGCACGGCACAGTTCCTGAACCAGAGGCAGATACGTTGGGCTGAGTTCTTTGCGAACTTCGACTTCCGAATAGAGTATGTCCCGGGGGACACCAACATCATGGCGGATGCTCTCTCCCGTAAGCCACAGTATCTGGAGGAGGCAACGCCAGCGGCCACCATGCACATCTTCGCACCGACAGTGTGGGCGTGCGCTGCTGCAACAGTTGACCTGGAGGCGGTGCGACGAGCGTTGCAGGATGACTCCTTCGCGCAAGCAAAGATGGCAGAGGTGCGCAAGGGCACGGCAGCGACCGACGAGTTCCAGCTGCGAGATGGATTGCTCATCCGTAAAGGGGCCATCTACGTGCCGGGAGACGAACTTCGCGCCAAGGTACTGCAGCAGCTACACGACGCGCCCACTGCCGGGCACTTTGGCAAGGAGAAGACGGTGGAATTAGTCGCCAGAGACTTCTGATGGCCCGGAATGAGAGGGGAAGTCGCGGACTACGTGGCGAGGTGTGACACCTGCCAGAGGGCCAAACCAGTGCACAGACCGCCGGCCGGACTGCTGGAACCGCTGCAAACTCCGTTCGAACCATGGGAGAGAGTGGCCCTGGACTTTGTCACGGATCTGCCCAGCTCGAGGGGCAAGACGGCAGTGCTAGTGGTGGTGGACATGTTCACCAAAATGGCCCACTTCATTCCGTGCGCAAAGGTGGCCACAGCGGAACAGACCGCCAAACTGTTCATAGACCACGTGTTCAGGGTTCACGGTCTGCCACGGTCTATCCTGTCCGACCGGGGGCGACAGTTCATCTCGAACTTCTGGCAGAAGCTGATGGGTTTCCTGAACGTCAAGATCAACCTAGCGCCGGCAAGACACCCGCAGACCAACGGACAAGCGGAGCGTGTCAACGCCATCATGCAGCAGTACCTGAGATGCTACGCAAATCAGCAGCCGGCAACATGGGTGGACTACCTGCCGCTCGCTGAGTTCGCCTACAACAACACGAAGCACGTGTCCACGGGGGTGACACCGTTCTTCGCCAACAACGGGAGGCATCCCAGAACCTTCCCGGGATTAGAGAGACTGGGGGAGGGGGAGCCACAGGCAGCGGAAGCCTTAGCGTCAGAGTTGCAGGAGGTTCACGAACAGCTTCGGAGGCAGTTAGAACTAGCAAAGCACGCATACAAACTGCAGGCTGACAAGCACAGAAGGGTTGGGGAAGACATACAGGTGGGAGACTGGGTTTGGTTAGCAGCCCAGGCGGTGCCGGCCAGATCGTTAGCGAAGAAGAAGCTCGGACATAAGCAGCTAGGCCCTTACCAAGTCGAGGCACAGGTCAATCCAGTGGCCTTCCGGTTGACACTTCCGGAGGGATCCAGAATGCACCCAGTGTTCCATAGATCAGTGCTCACGCCCTACAAAGCACCTCACAGATTTCAGGAGCCGGGCACGGCACCAGACCCGCTCAGGGAGACGCCCCCAAGGAGGGGGTCGCCAAGGGGGGAACCCATCAACGAGGTCACAGAGATTTTAGACTCGAGATGGGGGGAAGAGGGTGTAGAATATTTTCTCGCCAGAGAAGGTACCCCGGCCAGCGCCAACAGTTGGGTGCCGGACTATGCCTTGGACGAGCCTCTTCTCAAGGACGAGTTTCATGCCCTTTTCCCACACAGGCCCATGCCAGCCGAGTATTTCGACGACTGGCTTTTCACACCCACATTTTCAGCCAGCACATTCCAGGGGTTCACCTCGGCCGAGGAACCGGCACTAGAAACACGTTCCCCGGAGGGATCACCCTCGGGGTCGGCCTCAGACCGTTCCTATTGGTGGGACGATCGACCAGAGGAGCAGTGGCGCAGGAAGTGGCTGGGGGGTCCTTGGCAGGCAACGTCCCCGGAGGAGACCGGGGGAGAGACGGACATGGACGTGTTGGGGGAGGACCTTGGGTTCGAGCACGGCGGCAAAGAGATGGAAGCAGAGGAAATCGAGGTCGGCGAGAGCACGGAGGACGAGCCGGACTTATCCGGCTGGATGCACGCCACGGGGGACGAACTGTATCCGGCACTCACCCCCACAACGACGGAGCACCCAGTACCCACACCTGAAGGAGGGGAGGGGGGAAGGGGGGGCTTCGAGGGGGGGATGGATGTCAGGGGTTCAGGAGCAGAGGCACAGGAAAGGGAGGAAATAGAGAGCGAGGGGGAGGAGTCCGAAGGTAATGTTAGCGATGACAGCGGTCCGAGGTCTCTGAGTCTTTCCAGCGAATCGGAAGATTCACAGAAAGGGGCTCCCATGGTCAGAGCAAGGGGGGTGCCAAGGGGGACACCCCAGGAAGAAGGGGCCAGAGGGGACTCAGAGAGAAGCAGTTGGAAATCAGGACCAGCGTCCACACCAGAGTGCAGTAGGGGGGAGGAGTCCCAGGCATCGGGATCAGGCGGCGCACTGCCAGTGGGAGGACATGAGTCAGGATTGGCCACGCCTCCATCGGGGAGCGAGGAAACGGTCGAGAGGAAGGTTGAAGGCTGGGCGCGCGCGCCAAGTTCAAATGTACAGGAGGGCGGTGCAGTTGGCAGCCCGGATAGGGAGCCAGGTCCCAAAGCCCGCCGAAAAGACGGGGAGGAGTCAGGGGGGTCAACGTCAGCGTCAGAAGAATCCAAGAAGGAAGGGACCCCGGGGGGTAGCAGGACCCAGAGGAGAAAGGAGAGACGGAAGAGGTGGAGTAAGGCTAGAATCTTAAACTGGTGTACAGGGGGCGGAGACTCAGATGGAGCTTCGCCGATCTAACCATGAGACGTAGAGTTGCACGCAGCAGCTTGAGAATGGAAACTGTAACTCAATAAAGACTTTTGTTTAATGATCGCTGGCTAGCGTGATCCTCTGTGAGCTAGGATCTGGAAGCAGCTCTGACAGCATCATACTGCTTTCGGTGTATAACACAGATGGGGCCACTGTCCCAGCTACATGGAAACCCCCTGCATCCACCCCACCCAGTCACAAATACAGGAACTTTGCAAGCGAACAATAAACGCTGAGCTGCATTGCTTGCCCTTATGCTTAATCCAAACCCCATCCGTTTCGCTCAATTAGGCACCTGCTTTCACACTAATCTGTAAACTAGCAGAGCAGCTGCCTGATGATTCAGAGCCAAAACTATGCAACATGTTGCCATTCTCCAGAATTACTCACACACAGTTAGAAAGGGCTGCAGATGTGTCTGGCCCTCAGCTAAGTCGGTTATCTTCACCTTGTGCGTGGGAATGTTCATCTCTCCACCAGACCCACACAACTAGAGAAGTCCTGGAAATGAGGGAAAATATTGCCAGCCTCCCATTTTGCTGTTCTTGCATTGGCAACACACAATTTTATCCATTTTTTTTGCCCCAAGGGTGGGTTTTTACATAAATAACCCCATCGTGTTTTCCTTTTGTATTGGTTCTAGAGGCAATTGCATCTCTTTCCCTCCATAGAGGTGGGGCAAAGCCGCCATCTGCCTGAATCCTAACCGTGTCTACTCAAAGGTGTCCCACTGAATTCAGTGGGGATTACTCCTAGGTAAGCCTTTGCAGATACAGTCCCACTGTTCGACACAGTGAATAGCTATTGCGTGGACAGGCGGAGTCCCCCAAACCCTGGGCAGCCTCGTGTGGAATAACGACTCAAGACAACGTGCTATGGGATTAAAATTGGCCACAACTTTATTATGTTTCAGATGTGGGTAGACCTTGGCTCGGGCACTGGGCATTTATCCTTCCCAGTCCCCCGCCAGGGATCTGGGGAACATCAGGGTTATCCAGTGGGGGGGGGCTGGCTCTGGAGAACATATGTTCAAGCAGAGAGAGTCCGCCCCCGTTACGCCGCCATCGCAGAGGAGAGCAATGACAACCTCTAGGCGTACGGCCAATGCCTCCCCTCAAACAACCCCTTTAATGGGGAACCCTGGTATCACCGCCGCAAAGAGGAGGGGGTATGGGTCACCGCTACACCCCACCCCCATTTAGGGAAGATAGACTAAAGGATTCCGCCCAAGGCCTGATACCGACAAAGTTGTGACATTTTGCTACGGGAAAGGCAAACCTGTCAAAGCAGGGGAATTCCTTTCCGGCCCTTCAACAACGACCCTGACGTAGCAGTGCCCGCGTACCTGTGGAGAAAGGGTTAACCTGCAAAAGAAGTCTTAACTGAGGGTGGGTAGGGTGGGAGAAGCTCTGGAGCCAACTGACGATTCCCAGGTAAGTTCCTCCCCCTGTTGTGTGGTCAGGATGGTCCCTCCCCCTACCTGGCCTGATCACCTTGGCAACGCCTCCCCAGGTGGGATTGGGCAACTGGCTGAGGTAGGCAGAGACCTCCAGGTATCCCACCTGGGGAAGGTGAAGCTAAGCCTGTGCTATCGGTGCCGCATAGGGTCCCAGGGGCTGCGTACGACCCCGCAAAGGGCGCCCCCGTTTAATGGGGGTGTGGTCATTGTCCAATTATTGTTACAAGACCCCTAGTCACGTCCCAGAACTACAATTTCCAGAGTTCCTTGGGGATTGATTGTTAAACCACTCACGGGGGAAGGGACTAGAGGTCTTTTAAGAAATCTCACCATCCGTAACAAACTACAGCTTCCAGAATTCTTTGGGGAGGGAAGCCATGGCTGTTTGAAGCAGTATCACAATGTTTTAAATATATGTTGTGAATATGGCCTAAGTGGGTTTAGGATTGCAGTCTTTGTTTATGTATGCTTATTCAAAAGTAAATACCACCCCATCGTTCAGCCCGGACACTGAGGTCCAGCTCCTGGTGCTTCCCTCACTGCGAGAAGCGAAGTTACAGGGAACCAGGCAGAGGGCCTTCTCAGTAGTGGCACCCGCCCTGTGGAATGCCCTCCCATCAGATGTCAAGGAAATAAGCAACTATCTGACTTTTAGAAGACATCTGAAGGTAGCCCTGTTTAGGGAAGTTTTTAAATTTTGGTGTTTTATCCCTTATTTATTATTATTATTAATATTCTGTTGGGAACCGCCCAGAGTGGCTGGGGAAACCCAGACAGATGGGCGGGGTATAAATGATAAAATTATTATTATTATTATTATTATTACTACTACTACTACTACTACTATTACTATTATTACTATTATTGGACAGCACAATGTCCCTGCAATGTAGCAAACACTGCAATCTTACCCAAAAGTAACTACTATTGAATTAATGGGGCCGTCACCCACGTAAATGGGTTTAAGCTTGCAACCTCAGACTATGTAAGATTATTATTATTATTATTATTATTACTTCTACTATTATTAAAAAGTATGTCCTGCTGCATTTAGGGAGAACTTTCTCCCTTTAGAAAGCAGACCGCAACATCCCTATGGTTCTAGATTCAGATAGGTAGCCGTGTTGGTCTGATGCAGTTGAAATAAATTAAAAAATTGTCCAGTAGTACCTTAGAGACCAGCTAAGTTTGTTCTGGGTATAAGCTTTCGTATCTGAAGAAGTGTGCATGCACACGAAAGCTTATACCCAGAACAAACTTAGTTGGTCTCTAAGGTGCTATTGGACAATTTATTTTTTATTTATCCCTATGATGTAAGTCAGGGGTCTGCAACCTTTAAGACAAAAGGAGCCACTTGGACCCGTTTCCCAAGAAAAAAACAAACTGGGAGCCGCAAAAGCATTGCGACATTGAAAGCATGCGCGCCGCTGCCCTCCGATCTGACAGCGGGCGGGAAGGTGATGTTGGGACGGTGCGTGACTAACGCACGCACCGCCCCCATGCGACGTCACAGCCAGTACAGCGCCTGCCACAGTGGGGAGTGTCAGGGCGCACAATGCGCCTCCTCTCCTCACTAGTATCCGCCCCGGGGCCGCGGCAAAGGTGTAAAAGAGCCACATGCGGCTCCGGAGCCGCGGGTTGCAGACCCCTGATGTAAGTGATCCCTTGATCACTGAGTAAATAAGGCACCTTTGTTGGGGGGGGGGATTTGCTCTGTTTCTGGAGTGAGCCCTGTTTATTGCTCTGCAAGTTTGGTTGCTGTCAGATAAGCAAACAACCCCCCCCTCTCTTTTCTTTTTTAGATTCCCCACCCACTATGTTTCTTTCTAGAGGGTATTATTACAGAGGTAATCCTATGCATGCTTCCCCAGAAGTAAGTTTCACTGGGTTCACTGGAGCTTGCATCCGGGAAACCTAACGTGGATGCAAGTTAATTAATGATAGATATTTGTAGCTGCGATAGTTGCCGTTGGCCTTTTTCTGAAGCTGATCCAGTGCTGACAATGAGCGAATATGCAAACAGAGGCAATATCCACACTTATTTCTGCCTCAACCAGAGTTCTCTGACATCCCAAAGCACCGGTAATCCAAACCATAATCAGCATGGGAGCAAGACCAGGAGTCAGGTACATTTACAGAATTTCCTGACTGGCTTTGGTAAAATTCCTGGAACTTTCATTAAGGAAACAGATTCCATTAAAAAAAAAATGTGTAGACACTTCTGAGAAGTCAATGCTTTTGTTTACATACCCTGTCGTGAGCGGGGCTCCTTCGTGATGAAAGTGTTTTCCTGCTTTTGAGATTACTTTAATTCATATCTCCGGTGATTAATCATTAGGAACCTGGCTCCAAACTCTACACAAGCAAGGGAGATCTTCTTGCCAACATTTTAATTTTAATGTGTGTGTGTTTTTTAAAAAAAATCACCCTGTGCATAGCATAATGTATATGTCCGAGGGCAATTTACAGTGGAAATTAAAAAGTGCAATGCAAATTAAAACAAAACAAAAAAGATACAATAAATCCTAAACATAAAGTGACCTGACTGTGAAAGAGCTCCTTTGGAAACAATGGGATATGCTTCAGTGTACACGTGGATAAAATTGGATTGTGAGCCAATTAAAAACCAATAAATACAGTTTAAAACAGTTTAAAAAGCTTGCAGTTAAAAAAATAGTCACCAAAAATAGAGTGGGTCTAATTTACACCTTCTAAAGCAATGAGAACCAATTCGTAAATGTCTTCCAAAATTTGCATTTCTCTGAATTTTGCAATAAGAGCTCTCCAGCCAGGTACAAAAATGCCTATTACTGAGGTAAAGTGTGCTTAAAAATGCATATATTGGTGACAATAACCTACAAAAAATGCATATACAAGTGAAAGCAACATCCAACAATGCATTATATTAGGAAAAATTGCTTTGCAAAGGATATTTACATTAGGCAAAACTGCATACAGAATGTGTGTATTAGGAGAATGTTGATGAATCTTCATGAGGCCTTTAAAAATACTGCAAATTGAAGAACTAAATTAATGATTGGAAGAATGAGAAACGGAGAGAAGCCCAGACTGGTGGTATCACTCATCACTGCTTTACATAGAAATCATTAATCTGCTTGAGGGAATAAAGTATGTCTTAAAATGAAGGCCGAAAAGATCATTGAGTGGGCACCAGGCAAGTCTTCTTTGTTTGATTATTTCTTTAACAGAGTAACAATCCACTTTTAACACAGTTATAATCCAGCACTGCCTTCCCAGAAGATGAATCACTGCTCCTGACCGGAAGAGAGGGAAGAGCAACGCAATGGGGAGGTTGTTGCCGTGCAAACTTGTGTAGCAGTTGCACTCCACACAGCAAGCAGCTTTTAGAAATCCCTCTCCTTTGTTATAATAATAATAATAATAATAATAATAATAATAATATTTTTTTATTTATACCCCGCCCTTCCCGGTTCAGAAAACCAGGCTCAGGGCGGCTAACAACAAATTTAAAACACTTAATTGATGCAACAACAAAAAAAAAAAAGCATAAAATACAGTATAAAATGTGAATAACAATAAATTCAGAATTCAAAATCAATTTAGGGGGGAAATCCATCCAATAAACATTAGATGATCACCAGGGCTAGCTGGTTAAATTAGTCCTATTTGGGCCAGCGAGGAGACCAGGGGAGAATTAGCTGTGGGATCCCAGAGCAGGTAATCTTCATAAAAAGGGGAGGGGGAGAGAAGGAAGGGGAATAAAAGATCAGGCTAAGTTCAAATTGAAAGCTAGGCGGAATAGCTCTGTCTTACAGACCTGACAGAAGGAGATTAAATCCTGCAGGACCCTGGTCTCATGGGACAGAGCATTCCACCAGGTCGGAGCCATCACTGAGAAGGCCCTGGCCCTGGTGGAGGATAATCTGACTTCTTTAGGGCCCGGGACCTCTAAACTATGATTATTCATGGACTTAAGGTCATCTGCGGGGCAGACCAGGAGAGGCGGTCCCTCTCCTGTTGAACTCTGACTGTAATCACACTCTGAAAGGTCCACCCTTGGGAGAAGGAGAGCCAATCTCAAAGATTCCCTCAGAGAGGGTGAAAGGAAGGTGTTTTTGGCCGGGAGGGGATCCACTGGAAGAGGATGTGGGCTCCCTGAATCCAAAGCCATCCTCTTCCCTCAAAATGCTTCCAAAATGGGGGACAAACTATACTTAGCCCTGCAGCAATTGTTTCCCTCCTGCCAGACTCAATAAGATGGAAGGAATTTAAAAAATTCTGAACAGGAACGAAGAAAGGAAACCCACTGTTGGAGCAAGCCAAACGTTGCATAGGTTCTTTTCCCATCCACTTTTGGTTTGGTTTGTTAGGTTTCCTTTCCCAATATGTGCCTTACTTCTGTAAACTGTGGAATATGCTGATCCCATCTTGTTTCTCATCGGCCCTCACCAGCTAAGTTCGCTATTGGAGGAAGCGAGAATGAGGATTGTATATTTGCACCCATAACCCTTCTTCTTCCTGAATACTCTGAGGAGCTGACACAAACTCAGGAGGACAGGACAGGAAATGGGTATTACTGACTCCTCAGGAAAATTAGATGAGCCCTGGCAACTACAGGGGAAGCCAACCCATTGACAAAGGGGAACGGAATAAACATAATTCTCCTTCTTGGCTGGCTGTGAGGGAACAAAAATACAAAACAACTAGATTCAGGTTGTTAATTATATTCAGTGCTGTAAATGTCAGCTTTAAGAATGAGTTTAACTTGGTGCAATACCTTGAATAAATATGGCTGCGCTCCTTATTGCCTGTGCTTGGGGATATGGCATTTTGTGTAATAAACTTCATTTGTGATAAGTATTAAACTCCACGTCAAGTGTCAGAAGCTAAGAAGAGATTGCATATTTTTTTGTGATGGCTTTGTCTAAAGATATAATATTTGTATGGTCCATCTTGTCCAGCATCCTGTGGTCAAACAGAGGCCCTTGGGAAACTGGCAAGCAGGATTCTTCCCTCTTGTGGCTTCCAGCAACTGGTTTTTAGACACATTACTTCCTCTGACCATGGAAGCATGACACAGCCATCAGGGCTAGCAGCCATTGAGAGCCTTGTCCTCCATGAATTTGTCCAATCTTCTGTTAAAGCCTCCCAACTTTCTGAGTCTGCCCATGAGGTAGGCCTCTAGGCCTCCACAAGTGACTCCCTGGTCTTGTTTCAAGGGCTTCTGCTAGCAGGCCTCGATCTCTCTGTTGCTCTGCTTTCTCCACCCTGCTCTCCATCATGTCTGTCTTAGGCCCAGCCCTGCAGTGGACTCTGTCCCCAGAGTGGCCTTCCTGTTGACGTAGAAAGAGAGGAAGCTGCCTTATCCTGGTCCATCTAGCTCAGTAATGAATATCCGCAGTCACTAGTAGAGGTTCTCCATGGTTTCAGAGCAGGAACACTCCCAGCCCTACCTGGAGATGCCAGGATTTAACCCAGGACCTGTCAGTTTGCATTTCTTAGTACAGAAAGCATTGAACTGATGTGTAGAGATCTTTTCTATTCTACTTAATTCAAGAGGGTTCTGGAAGCTTCTCTGCGTGAAAGAAACAAGCAGAAGGTTCATGATGTTTGGGTTATTCCTTCAGAGAAGCTGAGTACAGCTGGCTTAAACTGGTTCCGTTATCTCTCCTGTCAAGGTCATGCTGACTATAATAATAGGCCAGAAGGAGCCTGAGTTTCACATTTTCTGTTTCTGTCTCTTTTCCATCTGGTGTGGTGTTCTGTACAGTGGAACCTCGGGTTGTGAATGTGATCCGTGCGGGAGGCACGTTCACAACCCGCAGTGTTCGCAACCCACAGCGCGTGTCTGCACACACGCAGGTCGCGATTTGGCGGTTCTGCACATGCGCAAAGTGCAATTTAGTGTTTCTGTGCATGCACGAGCGCCAAAACATGGAAGTAACCCATTCCAGTACTTCCGGGTTTGGCCCGGTGCGCAACCCGAAAACATGTAACCTGAAGCGTCTATAACCCAAGGTACCACTGTATGTAGTGTTAAGGTTTAGTCTTATTGTAAGTTATTGTAAGTTTAAGTTAAGTCTGCTGCAACTGGACTTTATTAGGGACAGTGCCAATCCTGATTGTATTGGATTTGTGACCATTATGCTCATTTGCCTTCAGTAGCAGTAAAGCTCTGCTGGATGAAATATAATTACCCCTGGTCTATTTGTGGGGGGGGGGGGATCCTGCAATGTGTTTAAGTTGTTACTCTGCTAACTATACATTAGAGTTCTGCTCTGAATCAATATTGAGTAGAATTCTGATGACAGGGCCTTCTTCATGAAAGGCCACTTCACCCGACCACTGAGTCCTTCCTCCAGTGTTATATCCAGATCCAGAGCCGGTCCAATATGACTGGCGCTTCAACTCCTTTAGATGGTCTGCCGTTTCAGGACCACGGCCAGGTTCATTTTCATTTCCGCAGGGCATGTGGTTTCCCACAGCACAAATGCAACGCTCTTAATAGAACAAGGGCATTTACACAGGACTCCACAAATGTATGTTATGAAGGAGCCCTCCGCCTCCTGCTCATTGCTAAGTGACTCTCTCATCTTTGCCAACCATCTTTCATCGCTCCCTTGCTGTCTTTCCTCCCTCCTCCTTCCCTTTCCCATTGTGATTCTAAATTCTCTAAAGGCCCAACACCTTTCTGCCAGGAATACTTTCTCGTGGATCTGGCGGGATTCCCCAGCCAAAGCTGTGTAGCCCAAACAGGATTCTGTGACCTTTTTGAATCAGCACTTGGTTTTTCTCAGCTCTAAATTTAGGTTTCCCTTACCACCACAATCCTCAGAATGCAGGCCGGGCTTTGATAGTTATATAAACAGCAGCATTTCGTCGTACATGTGTTTTGAATGTTCAAAGGCAGCAGGGGAAGTTACAGAGTGTCACAATATTAAAATTAGCATTCAGTATTTAACATTCAAATTTGTCTCCGGCACAGCGGCAGGTGACTTGGGAAAGTTGAAAGTGAAATGGACTTTGCTGCATAACTATTTTCAGCAGGGTTTCAGGTAACATAGTGTCCTCAGTTGGGAGGGCAAATGCTTTCTAAACGGCAGCCGGAGAGCATATTTCTACTTAACATTTTGAAAGTGCTTTAGAACAGTCGAACTACATAATCTCAGTGACTATTACAACAGCCCTGCCAGGTAGTGCAGTATTATATGGCCCTTCTATAAAACCTACATTAAAATTAACATAACTAACCCCCCAAAAAACAACAACAACCAGGACTGGTGTTGACAACATTGTTTTTATTTTATGCATATAAGCGTTCATGCTCTTGAGTGATATGGCCAGGGAGTGTTCAGCTTCTACAGATACATAGATTACTGGCTTTCTAACTAGCTAACAAACATTATATGTCTCAGAAAAAACAACCGGATGACTTGTTTATAGAAAAGTGTAGCATCTTGGTGATGTAATAAGACTCAAGAAAATGTCCAACCATACTACTAAAGAGCAGTATCTGATATAGTTACACTTAAGTCTGTATTTATTCATGCTTACACTTTGTTGGGCTTTCCCGTTACGAGATGACTTTTTATGCTGTGTTTGTTCTATATCTTGCATTTCTAAATAAAGAAATAAATTTTAAAAATGAGGAGAGAGGTTACTTGTTCCACTTGTGTTCATTGCCCACTTAGTTTTTGATTGGATTTGTTTTCAGTGCGAACCCCAGGCTTAAAGGGCGCTCAGAGGCCTACCAAGACGCCTACTTCTTAGCAAGTGGAAGACACTTACGCAGTGGTGTTATCACAGGGGCAAAAGTCCATTGCCTCTTCTCCTCAGAGATGTCACAGTGACTAACCAACCGTTGCCAATACATTCGACACCACATTCCCCATCGGGTTGGGCAGAAGCAAGTGGTTGTGTGCCGCATTTGGGGGGGGGGGGGTTGCAGCTTGAAAGGTTTCCACAAAACACTCCAGGCATGTACAAATGCCTGAAGGGTGATTAAGATCACAGAACAGTGAGAGGATGGGAAGAGGACCAGGCTAAAGGCCTTATTTAGCACAGCATCCAGATTTCTACAATGACCAAACAAATAAATGCCTGCGGGAAGCCCTAAAGCAGAACTTGCAGCTGGCAATGGCACACTTCCACCCCTGGCATTCTCTCAGTCCTGGAAGCAGCATTTAGCCATCCCCACTAATAATAATAATAATAATAATAATAATAATAATAATTTATTTATACCCATCCCATCTGGCTGAGTTTCCCCAGCCACTCTGGGCGGCTCCCAATCAAGTGTTAAAAACAATACAGCATTAAATATTAAAAACTTCCCTAAACAGGGCTGGCTTCAGATGTCTTTTAAAGAGAAGATAGCTGCTTATTTCCTTCACATCTGAAGGGAGGGCGTTCCACAGGGCGGGCGCCACTACCGAGAAGGCCCTCTGTCTGGTTCCCTGTAACCTCACTTCTCGCAGTGAGGGAACCGCCAAAAGGCCCTCGGCGCTGGATCTCAGTGTCCGGGCTGAATGATGGGGGTGGAGATGCTCCTTCAGGTATACAAGACCGAAGCCGTTTACAAGCCATTGGCAGCTTTATCCCAAATGGAGTTGTCTCACCACCTCTTGAAATTGTGTAAGTTGGTGGTCATCTTGTGGAAGCAAGTGCTATCATTTGACTATGCAGCAGAGGCCAGCCTGAGGGGGGCAAGTGGGGCTCTGTTTCACCAACCTCAGTTTGCCCACAGTCAGCTCTCTCTACACACACACACACACACACACACACACACACACACACCAAAGGGGTGACGTTGCCTGTCAGCCTCCTCCACTTTCGTCTCAGTGTTGCCCGTGTAAAACTCAACCAATTGGAGGATGGGGACAAAACTTGAATTTAGTTGGTCTGTGGTCTAAACCGCTGAGCCTAGGATTTGCCAATCGGAAGGTCAGGGGTTCGAATCCCCGCGACGGGGTAAGCTACTGTTGTTTGGTCCCTGCCCACCTAGCAGTTCAAAAGCACACCAGTGCAAGTAGATAAATAGGTACCACTCCAGCGGGAAGGTAAACGGCGTTTCCGTGTGCTGCTCTGGTTTGCCAGAAGCGGCTTAGTCATGCTGGCCACATGACCCAGAAGCTGTCTGTGGACAATTGCTGGCTCCCTCGGCCTATGGAGCGAGATGAGTGCCGCAACCCCTAATGGTCAGGGGTACCTTTACCTTTACCTGTCATAGGGGACGCGGGTGGTGCTGTGGGTTAAACCACAGAGCCTATGACTTGCCGATCAGAAGGTTGGCGGTTTGAATCCCTGCAATGGGGTGAGCTCCCGTTGCTCTGTCCCAGCTCCTGCCAACCTAGGTAGCAGTTTGAAAGCATGTCAAAGTGCAAGTAGATAAATAGGTACCACTCCGGCGGGAAGGTAAACGGCGTTTCCGTGCGCTGCTCTGGTTCACCAGAAGAGGCTTAGTCATGCTGGCCACATGACCTGTATGCCGGCTCCCTCGGCCAATAAAGCGAGATGAGCACCGCAACCCCAGAGTCGGCCACGATTGAACCTAATGATCAGGGGTCCCTTTTCCTTTACCTTTACCTGCCATAGGCTCTGTTCCAACTGCAGCTGAGCTCCCTGCCTTCTGCCCCACCAGCTCAAGGGGCATCACTTAGCAATGACGATATAGGCAACTCCCTATTTGTATACAGGGCTTGCATTCCGGGTCATTGTGCACTTGCATGAAATTACGTGAAATCAGAAACCCGTCGATAAATCCTGCAAACACGCTGTCTTGCCCTTTTAGTGATGTTTCAGTGATGTCCTTATGAGTCACTTCAGTGTTCGGCACTGTGCTCGTGCGCGCAATCGTGCACATATTGGTTGCACCTAAAATGGGAGTTGCCTGTTATGAAGAAGTGCTTTCTTCAGTCTGTCCTGTATCCTCCAATAATCACCTTCATTGAATGATTCCAGGTTCTAGGATAAGAAGAGTCCTTCTTCCTGTTCATAATTTTATTCACTTCCCTGCAGTCACCCTTTACTTGCCTTTCCCTCCTAAACGAAAAAGCAGTATGTGGCCTCGGTTGCTACAACCACATAAAGTTATCTTCAAGCAACAAAATATATCTAAACACCCAAAGTTCAAAGCGGACTACCATAAATACCGTGTGTCTCCTATTGTAAGGACTTCCTTGTTTTGTACTGGAAACCTTGCACACTATTTGGTGACGTTTCGTTTGGCCTAATAAAAGCATTATTGCCGTAATACGCGTTTTGGAATTTTCCTTATTTGAGGGACAAGGGAAGGCTGAGAAATGTCTACCCATTTTCCTGTGATGGGCCTTTGCTCCCTTCCGGATGACACTGGCATCTGCATCCCAGATCATTATCAGGCCTCCCAAGGGGGAGGAGAAAAAGCATAAATCCTTTCCTTTGTTAGCAGATATCTACACACCCAAGGTACTCAAGCGCCAGCCTGCTCCACGGCAGCCAAGAAGCTTATTGTCAGATGAAAGGTGACATTTCCAGCACTGAAAGAAATTCTTTGTGCAAGTGTTGGCCGGGGGCTCTGCTGAGAGAGCCAACGCCATTAATCCAAGGCGTTGTGTGTTTCCCCCAGGCAAAATGGACATGCTTAAGCAGTAGCACTTGGTTCTAGATTATTGACTCACAGTGATGTAACTGTCTGTATACAGCGGGGGGGGGAGGTTAAGAGGGCTACATTGGCAGGCAGCCACCCCTCCAAGGATCGCATGGCAACATTTCCCATCATGCGTATACACACATGCAGTTCTAGACCCTCCAAGTGTCCCTATTTTCCGGGGACAGTCCCAGATTTACAAAAGCTATCCTGGTTTCTGATTTGATCCCAGAATGTCCCGTCTCTACAGTGGTACCTCTGTGAAATATACTCGGAGTCGAGAGTGGATTTCATGCTCTTTATTCAGCTCATAGTGGTGAGGAGGAATGGAAGTTCCCCCAGAATGTCTGCTTTATATACATTGTTTACACAATGGGCCCCACGGGATTGGCTAATTCTGGGATTCTCCTGTAGGCCAATCAGGTTGCGGATTCACTTCCACCTGGAGCTGGATGGGGTGGCTCCTGTGGACCAATCAGACTGCTGCATTCTGAATCCTATTGTTCTAGGACCAATCAGACTGCTGCATTTTGGATCCTATTCAACTCAGTACTTAACACTCTGGTTGTGAATGGGATCCATTACGGAGCCCCGTTTGCAACCTGAAAGGAACGCACCCCATGTCTGTGCACACGTGGGTTGCGATTTGCCACTTCTGCGCATGTGCACGATGGCATTTTGCATGTCTGCGCATGCATGAGCGGTGAAACCCGGAAGTAACCCTTTCCGGTACTTCTGAGTCACTGCGGGACGCAACCTGAAAAGACGTAACCTGAAGGTAACATAACAAGAGGTATGACTGTATTTTCATCAGAGAAATGTTGGAGGGCATACAGCACACATGCAGACCACACCCCTAAACTCATCAGACTCAGAATTTCTCTTTAAGGACATTTATGTGTGTGTGACCATTAATAATATCCAGTGATTATAGATTCCGTATTTTAAAATGTTATTATATGAAGCAGCTTCCTTTAATTGCCCTGAACTCGCCAGAAATTTTACTGAATGAGTCTGATTCTGTTGAAGAAGAATAGCTTCTCTCTTTTTTTACTGTTAATGATTTAATAAATGCCTGTTGTGTCTGTTGTCTTGTCCTGCATAACTAAAAGGGTGGCTGGGAGGAGGGGGCGGGACTCAACTTGTTTGGGGAATGGAAACCCCCCCGTTTTTAAAGCCTTTCTTCCAAAGAAAGCTACCTTTGAAGGTGACTCGGAAACTACAACTAATCCAGAATGCGGCAGCTAGACTGGTGACTGGGGGCGGCCGCCGAGACCACATAACACCTACACTGGCTCCCAGTATGTTTCCGAGCATAATTCAAAGTGTTGGTGCTGACCTTTAAAGCCCTAAACCGCCTCGGTCCAGTATATCTGAAGGAGCATCTCCACCCCCATCGTTCTGCCCGGACGCTGAGGTCCAGCGCCAAGGGCCTTCTGGCGGTTCCCTTGCTGCGAGAAGCAAAGCTACAGGGAACCAGGCAGAGGGCCTTCTCGGTAGTGGTGCCCGCCCTGTGGAACGTCCTTCCAGCAGATGTCAAAGCAATAAACAACTACCTGACATTCAGAAGACATCTTAAGGCCCGTTCAGGGAAGTTTTTAACGTGTGATATTTTACTGTATTTTTGGTTTCTATGGAAGCCGCCCAGAGTGGCTGGGGAGGCCCAGCCAGATGGGCGGGGTATAAATAATAATTTTTTTTTTTTTTAAATAATCTTTATTAAAGTTTCAAAAGGTTACAAAAAACAAAACAAAAACACACACAAAAATAACACAAAACACAACATAAAAAATTCCACCTTTTAAGTCTCATTTTCAATAACTTCTTTTCATGACTTCCCCACGCCTCCCCTTATTGTATTCCAACTCCGATTGTTTATTCAAGCAAGTTTTTATCCTTAATGTCCTAATCATAATTTATTAATTTACTTAACCATAAATTATTAATATGATTCTTTATAATAATTTTAAACCTTAATTCATTATTATCCATTAATTTAGATTATTTAGCAATTTTTAGTATATATACCTTAATCATACATAAAAAGAGAAAAAAAAAAAAGAGATATAAAAACAAATAATAAAATACCTTCCCTAAGATTGTCCCTAATTCCCATCCACAGATTCCCCATTCTTATAATAATAAAGAGCATATAGTTTTACACTGCAAAATAAAAATCAGGCCCCCTTTGGACTTCTAAACCCCACCCTTCTCTTCCCGGTTTCAATCCCAAACCAAAGTCCAATTAATCCATCTTTTTAGCCTGGTGACCTTACGTCCGAGGCTCTCGAATCTCTCTCAGTCCCTTTCCGCCGGCTTCTTCGAAAATCTTTCATACTGAACACCCCAGGTCGGGGAAGTACCTTCTCCATGTTAACCATATTTCTTCCAGCAAGGCCTACTTGTTTAGAGGTGGAGCTCCAACTCTGTTTCTTAAGTCTATATGTCCCAAATAATCCAGTTTTCATCTTAGTCGAATTGGAATTCTTCTTGGCAGGTCTCCGGCTCTCTTTTATCTTCTGTAACTTTTCAGCCACCCCTTCTTTCTGCTCCTCCTGTTCAGCTGATGTCTTAATCTTTGGTTTCTTTTCTTGTCCAGCTGCCTGTGTTTTGTGCATCAAGTCCCTTTCCAACTCAGTAGGTATATTTTCTATAAATAATAAATTATTATTATTATTATTATTATTATTATTACTCCATTCTGTTGATAATTTTAGAGGTCATTTTGTATACAAGCCCTTGGAATATCCTTTTTTTGTGATAGGCAGTGACCAGGAACCCAAAACCACATGCAGTATTCCAAATCTGGATATGTCACCAATCTATAGAAAGCTACTCTGAGATCCAGCTCTGAGGGCCTTCTGGCGGTTCCCTCATTGACAGAAGTGAGGTTACAGGGAAGCAGACAGAGGGCCTTCTCGGTAGTGGCGCCCGCCCTGTGGAACGCCCTCCCTTCAGATGTGATGGAAATAAGCAGCTACAGTGGTACCTCAGGTTAAGTACTTAATTCGTTCCGGAGGTCTGTACTTAACCTGAAGCACCACTTTAGCTAATGGGGCCTCCTGCTGCTGCCGTGCCGCCGGAGCACGATTTCTGTTCTCATCCTGAAGCAAATTTCTTAACCTGAAGCACTATTTCTGGGTTAGTGGAGTCTGGAACCTGAAGTGTATGTAACCTGAGGTACCACTGTATCTTCTCTTTAAAAGACATCTGAAGGCAGCCCTGTTTAGGGAAGTTTTTAATATTTAATGCTGTATTGTTTTTAACACTCGATTGAAAGCCGCCCAGTGGCCGGGAAACTCAGCCAGATGGGTGGGGTATAAATAAATTATTATTATTATTATTACTATTACTATTACTATTATTTTGATACTTGTTCTTTTATGCCCTCTTCTAATCAGTCCTATTCCAGTGTTATTTTTCTGGAAAAAGAAGTGCCAGAACTCACCATGAACACCTCCCTTGTTGTCTTATAATGGCAACAGTGCCCACCTAAGAGGTGCTGGAACTAGTTTCATTGAGTTGTGGTTGAAGAAAAGCTCTGAACGGTGCCCTTCTCACCAAGCTGTAATTTAAAATAAAACTCCATCTATCAAATCTGTCAGATGGGGTTAGGCACAAAGACTTCCAACACAGCTTAAATTGTTTCATAAAAATGAAACTGTTTAAATAGATTAGATAAACATATCAAAGATGATGAAGGAGCACGATAAAAACAATAAAACGATAGTAAAACCAACCATTTAAATGGCAGGAAAAACCTCAAACAAATCATAAAACCAAAAGCAGTAAAACCAGCTAGACGGTTTTCCGTAGCATTCTAGCAGCCTCATACATACTCTGAAATTCCAAGACACCCAAAAAATTGATGTGGTTTTGAAACTGACGGCTAAAACCATCAGTTTCGAAAGGTTTGATCCAACTTCTTGATTCAAAATGGTGTCCCACTGTATCCAAACATAGATGAAAAACTTGCTCCTTGAGGTCAGGAACCATGATACAAAATTTATTTATAGCATCTTAAGAGGTGCCAACAAAGGTCTGTATAGTTAAAGCTATGGTTTTCCCAGTAGTGATGTATGGAAGTGAAAGCTGGACCATAAAGAAGGCTGACCGCCAAAGAATTGATGCTTTTGAATTATGGTGTTGGAGGAGACTCTTGAGAGTCCCATGGACTGCAAGAAGAACAAACCTATCCATTCTGAAGGAAATCAGCCCTGAGTGCTCACTGGAAGGACAGATCCTGAAGCTGAGGCTCCAATACTTTGGCCACCTCATGAGAAGAGAAGACTGCCTGGAAAAGACCGTGATGTTGGGAAAGATGGAGGGCACAAGGAGAAGGGGACGACAGAGGACGAGATGGTTGGACAGTGTTCTCGAAGCTACCAGCATGAGTTTGACCAAACTGCGGGAGACAGTGGAAGACAGGAGTGCCTGGCGTGCTCTGATCCTTGGGGTCATGAAGAGTCGGACACAACTAAATGACTAAACAACAACAACAAGAGGTGTCCCAGTGGACAGCGAACAAACAACTCTCTCTCTCACTCTCTCTCTCTCTCTCTCTCTCTCACACACACACACACACACACAAATATCTGACTAAGTGTATTTAATTTACAGATGAGAACCAGATGTTGCTGAACCACATTGCCATCATCCTTGGCCTCTGTGGTTCAGCAATGTCTGGGGAGCCAAAGTTTCCCCACTCTGGATTTAAACTGGCTGGCAGCAGTTCCCAATGGTTTCAGGAGGAATCTTTCCCAGCCCTGTCTAGAGATACCCAGGACTGAAGTTAGGACATTTTGCCATTTGCATGCCAAGAATGTGTTCTACCACTAAGCTATGGCCCTTCCCTTTCTGCAGTTGGCTGGATACGCTTGCCCTGAAATTTGTGTTGAAGGCGGTACCCATGTTTGTGGTTTAATCTCGTGCCCCTCTGCCACAAGTGTTTGTGATATGCAAGGATGTGGTATTTGTGGGCAATGCGCAGTGAAGGTATGCTATACGGATAAGACAACCTTTTATGGAAGCTGTCGGCAGAACAACAACTTTTACACCACGGTTCAAGAGGCGCCATGATAAGTCAAGTTATTCTGGAAGTTCTTTGCAGAGAAAGATTGTGGTTACCTTAAAAAACAAAAGATTGCTAATTTCAGTGCTAGAAACAAAAATCATATTTGTTTAGAAGAGAATCACTGGGTTGTTCTTTTTAAGTGTTTTTTGTTGTCGTTGTAGTTGTCTTGCTAGCTGCCCTGAACATTTTAGGAAAAGCAGGATATAAATGTTTTAAAATCAGTCAGCACATCACACAGTGCGATGTCCCGACAGACCACTTGAAAATGACTGAGGGTCTTGGCAGGCCACTTCATGGCTTTTTTTCTGCTCGTTGTAACAATTATAAGGCATTGTGCTAGATGCTGTATGATTTTTATTTAATTTCATAAACTTTATACACTGCTTGATTGTAAAAAAAAAGAAACAGTTTACGAAAAGGTAAAACAATAAAATCAAGAAAAAAATTACAATACTTTAAAACACAAAAAAACCCTTTAAATATTAAAAACAGATTAAAATCCACACCAGCATTTCTAAGCATCTGGGTAGGCTTGCCTAAACAAGGATGTTTTCAGCAGGCACCAAAAAGAATACAGAGAAAGTGCCTGGTTAATATCAATAGGCTGCGAGTTCAAAAGTGCAGGTGCTGCCACATTAAACAATCAAGTTCTTGAGATTCCTGCATTGCATTGGGTTGGACTAGATGACCCTTGAGGGACCCTTCCAATTCTACAGTTCCACGGTTTGATTTATTATATGTTGCATTTGATTGCATTGCAGCATGAACTCCATAGAACTGCAATACAAATGCAACACAAGAAAAAAGAAGAAGTAATAGAAATACAATTAAAAACCAATAGGAATATTTTATTTATTTATTTGCATTTATATCCTGCCTTTCTTCCCATTTCTCCATATAAATCCTCACAACAACCCTGCGAGGTAGGCTAGGCTGAGAGTTCTTAGACTGGTCCAAAGTCACCAAGACTTCTCGTAATAATGTTCCAGCAACTGCATCACACTGGCTCTCACGACACCAGTCCAGGTCTCACACCACACAGGTTGTGCCTGTTGTGTTAAACAAAGTTCTTTGATGTTCAGTGTAATACTTGTCAGTTGGAGTCTGAGGTCAGATTCAGCATTCAAGGCTTCAGAATGTCTTGAGCTCCTTTGGGAGGGAGGCTGATATGTAAATAGAATGAATGAATGAATGACTTGTGCCTGCCATTCACAGCTGCTGCTCCCCCCATTCCTCAGACACGTGCCATGGACCACCTGCATGAAGCTTAAGGACCACAGGCAGCCCACGGACCACAGTTTGGGAACTCAATGCAGAGTACCTATTGTATTTATAATGACTTAAGTAGCAAAAACGAACAACCTTCCTCTGCTGTTGAGCTACAAATTGACCTTGTTCCTGCAGTGAGTCAACCTGCGGATACATTCCATCAAGCTGCTGTAGACAGCAATGTGTCTCATAATAATAATAATAATTTATTATTTATACCCCGCCCATCTGGCTGGGCTTCCCCAGCAACTCTGGGCGGCTTCCAAAAAAATATTTAAATACTATAATACATCAAACATTAAAAGCTTCCCTAAACAGGGCTGCCTTCAGATGTCTTCTAAAAGTCTGGTAGTTGTTCTTCTCTTTGACATCTGGTGGGAGGGCGTTCCACAGGGAGGGTGCCACTACCGAGAAGGCCCTCTGCCTGGTTCCCTGTAACTTGGCTTCTCGCAGTGAGGGAACCACCAGAAGGCTCTCGGTGCTGGACCTCAGTGTCCGGGTAGAACGATGGGGGTGGAGACGCTCCTTCAGATATACTGGACTGAGGCCGGTCAGCACCAACACTTTGAATTGTGCTCAGAAACGTACTGGGAGCCAATGTAGGTCTTTCAAGACCAGTGTTATATGGTCTCAGCGGCCGCTCCCAGTCACCAGTCTAGCTGCTGCGTTCAGCAGCAATGTCTGGGAAAACAGGAATGGGTTCTAACAGGCCAAACGTACACATAGAGAAACTGGAATTAAAGACCCATTTGTGATACAGGATCCCAATCTGGAAGCACGCTAGATGAATTTGTAGAGAAGTCCTAAGAAGAAGAACCTTGGTGGATCATATCAAAGCATTCTCTTCTCACAGTCGTCCTCCAGAGTCCTATGGGAAGCTCACAAGCAGAGAATGAGCCCAAATCCTTTTCCCCTTTCTAGCTTATTTTGAGCTTTGACCTCCCTGGACAAATGTATTTTCCACTTCTGCGTTCCATTGTTGTCCCTTCACTTCTCCATATATACAGGAGTCAACAGATCTGAAAAGGCATCTATAGTTTTAGCAAAACCAGGATGTTTTTCACTTACTCGTGGAAAACCCCAGACGGAAAAGAATAACCCTTCCCTGGAAAGTCCGAACAGCTAAACTAGTATTGAAAACGCAGTTAACAAAATTGGTTGAATGAACAGACACTTTGAATGAATGACAACTTGGAAGGAAGCACACCCTGTAACAATAGCACCTACATTACCAGACAACCTCATTTTGCCAAACCTGCTATGGAATTTATTTAAAGGACAATGCTAAATGAGAAAGGGAAGGTGTGCCTATTTCAATGGTGATTTTCATCTTCTTGTTAAAAAGAAGAAGTCACTTAGACTTAAAAAAAAGAAGTTCTGGAATATTAAAATGCACTTCCCCATCTAGGGCTGAACGTCTTCTATGTGAAGGACCATGGAGATAAGGACAGGCTAACAGACCCTAGGCCACAACAAAGGCATGTCTCCCCCAACCCAAAATGACAGCTATATGCATCAAGGTGACAAAGTGACAAAGGAGATGGTTCCTGGGTACAGTTTCATGTGTGCAAGCTCTCTCCACCCGATTAAAAAACTGCACGATTATAGGTGTCGCCTTTCAGGTTTTGCTGGGAACACCTAGACACCAGATATGGGCAGTGGTTGAAGGCAGGACCAGCAGGTGAGGCCTCACTACTCCCAATACACCTGAGGGGCTGGGAGGAAGACACAGGACTGTTGTTTGAACTCCACCCTTCATGCTGTGCATTAAAAAAAAAAAAGGATCTCCTTTTTGTTGTTGTTGTTGCAATGTCCTCCAGAACTCCTAGGCTCTACCAGCTAATCATCAAACTCTGGGCATTCTGTGCCATTACTCTGAAGTACCAATCATAAGAACAGGGTTGCCAACTTGAATAAAATATTGTGGGGGGGGGAGGCAGATGAGCCCTGCCCTGTATAACCAATCACATGACATGGCACACACACACCATTTGAATGACAGTACAGTGGTACCTCAGGTTACATACGCTTCAGGTTACAGACTCCGCTAACCCAGAAATAGTGCTTCAGGTTAAGAAATTTGCTTCAGAATGAGAACAGAAATTGTGCTTTGGCGGCACGGCGGCAGCAGGAGGCCCCATTAGCTAAAGTGGTGCTTCAGGTTAAGAACAGTTTCAGGTTAAGAACGGACCTCCAGAACGAATGAAGTACTTAACCCGAGGTACCACTGTAAAGGTAAAGGGACCCCTGACCATTAGGTCCAGTCATGGCTGACTCTGGGGTTGCGGCGCTCATCTCGCTTTATTGGCTGAGGAAGCCGGCGTACAGCTTCTGGGTCATGTGGCCAGCATGACTAAGCCGCTTCTGGCGAACCAAAGCAGCGCACGGAAACACCGTTTACCTTCCCGCTGGAGTGGTACCTATTTATCTACTTGCACTTTGGCATGCTTTCGAACTGCTAGGTTGGCAGGAGCAGGGACCGAGCAACGGGAGCTCACTCTGTTGCGGGGATTCGAACCACCGACCTTCTGATTGGCAACTCCTAGGCTCTGTGGTTTAACCCACAGCACCACCTGTGTCCCTTTTGAATGACAGTGCCCATCCTCAAATATTTTACTGAGGAGGCCGAAGAGACCTCAGTGGCTAGGAGTTGGCTCCTGTGCATAAGAATAGAAGAAGAGCCTGCTGGATCAAGCCAATGGCCCGTCTAGTCCAGCATCCTGTTCTCACAGTGGCCAACCAGGTGCCTGCCTGAGACTCTCAAGCAAGACCTGAGCGCAAGAGCAACTCTCCCCTCCTGTGGTTTCCAGCAACCGCTATTCAGAAGCATTGTACAGTGGTACCTTGGGTTAAGAACTTAATTTGTTCTGGAGGTCCGTTCTTAACCTGAAACTGTTCTTAACCTGAAGCACCACTTTAGCTAATGGGCCTCCCGCTGCCACCACATGATTTCTGTTCTCATCCTGAGGTAAAGTTCTTAACCCGAGGTACTATTTCTGGGTTAGCGGAGTCTGTAACCTGAAGCGTATGTAACCCGAGGTACCACTGTATAGCCATTCATGGCCCACTCCTCCATGAATTTGTCCAATCCTCTTTTATTTACTTGATTTAGGGGGGCTGCTGCTCTCCCACCCACTACCCACCTTGGCTACCCCTTTCTGTTATTTGCCCTGAATCTCCAAGCATTCAGCTTCACTGAGCGCAACGAGAGAGGGACCAAAGCTGTTCCCTGCCCGCTCTCTCCATCCTGCCACGCATGATTTTTTTTATAAACTTCCGTCGTGTCTCCTCTTCCTGGCTTTTTCTCCAAATAAATCCCTCGCTCTGAAAATCATTTGAAGCAGACCCTCCTGCGATGCCTACCCCAGGCTTTTTGCTGCCATTGAGGAGAGAACAAGTCCTGGTCATTTTCTTGCTCTGCCTTGACTTCTCTCCCTGCGCTCCAGAGTAGGAAATCCCGCCTTCTGGATTTTCCTTGCGCATCTGTAACCACCTAACCTGATGCAAGTTAGACGGAATTTCCAAAGGCGCCCACGCGGGAGCGGGGGAAGGTGGCGGGCGTGGTAACTTCGCTTTTCCCCTCCTCTTCCTCCTCCTCCCTGCTTTATAACCCTGGGTGCTCTCTAGAAAATTAGAAACCGCGCTGCAGCCAGCCCAGGGAGAGGGACAGAGAGAGAGGAAGAGGAACCATCCCGTCGTCCCCGATCCAAAGTCAACTAGAATCCGCTGTAAGTCCTTCTTGCCCCGCTCCCCAACTCCTCATCTCAGGGCTGGGTCCTTCTCTCCCTCCACGTGGCTGATCTCAGACCGCCTTAAGGGGGTCGCCAGCCCCTCTTCCCCTCGCTGGTCGACTTCTTGACCCGCCTGCCTTGCGCTCTGCTGGGAACCCGGGAGCTTACTGTAAACCGAGCTCTCCGCGTGGTCTTGTGCAACGACAAACTCTCCAGGTGAGTCCAGCCAGGACTTGTTATTTTTCGCCCCTCTGGCTGATGCCCCCCGATGAACTGATGCCCTTCTAACTGCAGCCTTCACAGGCTCATCCAAAATTTACCCCTGGAGCTCCCGGAAGAGGGAAGAGGGTGGCTGGTGTAAAGAGTGTTGTGTCACTTCGTTGCAGCAACAATGTGTGAAAATTAAGTTAATCCGGGCAGGGCTGGGTTTGGCAAGGTCTGTGGTGGTTTGCTGTGGAAGCCTAACCGTGTCTACTCAGAAGTAAAGCCCACTGAATTCAGTGGGGCTTACTCCCAGGTAAGTGAGCTTAGACTTGCAACTGTAGGCAGTGATGGTCACAGCTTTGTTGTTGTTATTGTTTAGTCGTGTCCGACTCTTTGTGACCCCATGGACCAGAGCACGCCAGGCACTCCTGTCTTCCACTGCCTCCCGCAGTTTGGTCAAACTCATGCTGGTAGCTTCGAGAACACTGTCCAACCATCTCGTCCTCTGTCGTCCCCTTCTCCTTGTGCCCTCCATCTTTCCCAACATCAGGGTCTTTTCCAGGGAGTCTTCTCTTCTCATGAGGTGGCCAAAGTATTGGAGCCTCAGCTTCAGGATCTGTCCTTCCAGCAGTGGCGTAGCGTGGGGGGTGCAGGGGGGCCCGGCCGCACCGGGCGCAACATCGGGGGGGGGCGCGCTCGCACTCACAGCTCTCTGCCCCTACCTGGCTCACTCACTCTCTCTCACTGCAGTGCTGGCTGTGCGAATCCGAGCCGAGCCGCTGGGTCGCCGCCCACTGTGGAGGGGGTGGGTGCCAGGCGTGAGGTGCGGAGAGAGAGCGAGGGACTATCTGGGGGAGGGACAGTGCAGCGGCCGCCCAGCGCAGCGCTGAGCACGGGAGAGAACCACACCAGACCAGGCAGCAGCAAGAAGAAGCTGGCAGCGGCGGCAGGTTAGGGGTTAGGGGGCGCAAATTACTTGCCTTGCCCCGGGTTAGGGGGCGCAAATTACTTGCCTTGCCCCGGGTGCTGACAACCCACGCTACGCCGCTGCCTTCCAGTGAGCACTCAGGGCTGATTTCCTTAAGAATGGAGAGGTTTGATCTTCTTGCAGTCCATGGGACTCTCAAGAGTCTCCTCCAGCACAGCTAGATGCTGCTTTGTATGTGTGACTCGGGCAGCTTGGGGCGGAGGACCTGTGACCCTCTTGATGTTGAACACCCATCAGCCCCAACCAGCATGGTCAGTGGGGGATGGTGGGAGTTGTAGTCCAGTTACATCAAGCGGGACACAGGTTTCCTACCCATGGTGTAGCTATTTCACCCTGCAAAGCAGATGTTGATGCATCTGGATCTGGCATACAGCTCCTGATTATGGGACTCTGGTGGGACCTAAACTTTGAGATCCATTGACTAGCATTTCTGGGTTGGACTGTAACTCATGTCAGCAGAGCATGAGACTCTTGATCTCAGGGTCAAAGGTCCCTCCATTGCAGGGGGGGTGGGACAAGATGACCCTCATGGTCCCTTGCAGCTCTACAATTCTATGATTCTGTGATCCAAATTGGAACTCCTGCTCAACTCAGAATTGCACAGAATAGACAAGGGCACAGAGAAGTTTCCATGCAGTCTTTGAGCTTGTCTCACACTGTTGACGCTAGTTCACACTAATGTCAAATACTGTACCTCTTTCACATGTGACACGGACAAGCACATGTGAGACTCTCGCATGCTCTGTGTGTGGATCGTGTGACTGCAATGTTGAATGTGGAATTCTGTAGTCTCACTGATCCTAAGCATTCTTACTCACAAGCAGACCTGGCCAATGTTTTATGTTTGCATTACTTTATTTAGTGTAAGCGAAGAGCAGTTTAAGCTTATCAGGAAAATGACTCAACAACAGGGAGTTTCTGCTATTGCACAGGCTTTAAAAAACATAATCTGCCTCAGCTCTTCCAAGCAAACCCGACGAAAAGACCTTGAGAGTCGTTGTTTTGCACTTGTTGAGAAGGAAAGGTGACTAAGAAAGAAAAAGTTGCACCCTTTGAATCCAGTTTGCTCACAGGAGAAGAGAGTGGGATGGCATGCTTCTCTCAATACATGGCCAGGTCTCAGGAGCCTCTGATGCCTTGCTAAAATAAATGCAAAGCACTCAGAAGAAAACGCTGTTAATAGCTTTGGATTTACTAATCCGACAACCTAACCAAAGTACCTAATAAGAGTCAAGCACAGTATAGTGCCTTTCCTGTTCCTAAAAAGCTCTTATGTAAATGGTGCATTCGTTTCATGACTTGGAAATCAAAAGTGCTTTATGGCACTCATGTCCTGCTTGTGGATTTCCTACTGTCAACTGGCTAGCCACTGTGAGAGCAGGATGAGGGACTTCTATAGAAGCAATCATATGGGGGGGGGATCTGGATGGCTGTCTGTCTGGGATTCAATAGTTGCAAGGTTCCTTTTCTGAGCAGGGATTCTGTGGTTGCAAGAGTCTCACACTAAGCAAGGAGTTTGACTACATGACCCCCTAGATTTGCAGTGTCCAACTGGGTGATTAAAATAAAAAAAATCCTTCCAGTAGCACCTTTAAGACCAACTAAGTTAGTTCTTGGTATGAGCTTTCGTGTGCAAGCACACTTCTTCAGAAGTGTGTATCTGATGTGTATCTGAAGAAGTGTGCTTGCACACGAAAGCTCATACCAAGAACTAACTTAGTTGGTCTTAAAGGTGCTACTGGAAGGATTTTTTTTATTTTGACCATGGCAGACCAACACGGCTACCTATCTGCAACTGGGTGATTGTGTGTGCTCCTACTTTTTATACTCTTTACTGTGCAATCCCATGCATATTATATGCTCAGAACCCTTTCAGTTCAATGCATCTCACTCCCAAGGAACTGTGAATAAAACTGTATTGCAGCCTGGATTATCTTAAATCTGCAATTGTACAGTGGTACCTCAGGTTACATACGCTTCAGGTTACAGACTCCGCTAACCCAGAAATAGTGCTTCAGGTTAAGAACTTTGCTTCAGGATAAGAACAGAAATTGTGCTCCGGCGGCGCGGCAGCAGCGGGAGGCCCCATTAGCTAAAGTGGTGCTTCAGGTTAAGAACAGTTTCAGGTTAAGAACGGACCTCTGGAATGAATTAAGTACTTAACCCAAGGTACCACTGTATAAGCAAAAGGCATTTCCTTTTCAGTTTAGGAAAGTAAATGCCACCAGCTGTTTGCCTCAGAAAAGTTCCGTCTGTAATCAAATAAGTTGTCCCTAATCCAAAACAGATGACTCGCATGAGCAAAGGTTTTGGAATGGGAGCAATGGTGGGATTGAAACATGATTTAGGGGAAAACGGAAAACGAAACTGAAAGGAGCAGCACTGGAAAAAGTATACTGTATACTGTTAACATATCATAGAAGGTGCCACACTGGGCTCTTTTGGGAGGAAGAGCAGTCGACACATGAGATAATGATAATAAATAAATTTAATTGTACACTTAGCATGGATCATTATTTAGGAAATCTACGGTGTGCCATTGAGAAACCTGATTTTATTCTGATTCAAATCAACTGCTCCCTTCCTTTTTTATAATGATGTGTTTGCAAACTTTAAATCAGTGTGGTGTAGTGGTTAAGAGCGGTAGACTCGTAATCTGGTGAACCGGGTTTGCTTCCCTGCTCCTCCACATGCGGCTGCTGGGTGACCTTGGGCCAGTCACACTTCTCTGAAGTCTCTCAGCCCCACTCACCTCACAGGGTGTTTGTTGTGGGGGAGGAAGGGAAAGGAGAATGTTAGCCGCTTTGAGACTCTTTCAGGTAGTGATAAAGCGGGATATCAAATCCAAACTCTTCTCTTCATCAAGGCAATGCAAAGATTTTTAAACTAACTCACCCTGTACATAATCCTCTAATATAAACATGAAGTTTAATCAAGCAGCAGGTGGTATATTTAGTTGTCCATAGACATGCTTACATGCATCGTTGTTTAGGAAATAGACGGTGTGCCATTGGGGGAACTTGATAATAATCAATTGTTCAAATCTGCTTCCCCCCCCTTTTTTCATGATGGTTTTTTAAAAATAAATTGCTGTTTTGAATTGCCTTGATTTAAAGTTTTCAAACCAACTCACCCTGCTTTACAAGGTCCCCGTGCATAATCCTCTACTAAAAAACACTGAGATTCCTGATTGCAGGGGGTTAAGGGATCCTCAGGGTCCCTTCCAACTCTACAATCATATTATTCTGTGATAATAAATATCATGTGAAACATTTTTTTTTAAGTTTTTTTAAAAAAGGGAATTCCGGAGTGCAGTTTAACAAAGGGAGAACTGCATGGTTTCCGCTATCCTTCTTGGACAACATAAACTTGGAAAATTATACAGCCATTGTTTCCGAAATATAATTAGTGCTGCATCAAAGATGTATCCCTCCCTTGAGACGCCTGTCTAGCTTCCGTGTCACCACTAAAATAAACAAGAGAGTTTGCCTGTTTAAAACACATTATTCCAGAAACCATGCCATGTGACCGTTCCAGTGGCAAGGCTGCTGTCACTCACATGTCCCTGAATCATTTCTTCTTCTTCTTCTTCTTCTTCTTCAAGTAATTGAACACTTTTTCCACTTCACTGGAAAATCTCAAAAGAGTAAAAGAAAGAAAGAAAAACAAACTCTGCTGAAGTCAGTGACAAATGTTCCATTGGGACCAATGAAATCAGTTGGTGCTCACTGTGATTTTTCCATGAATTAATGTGGGGGAGATTATGGGCATCATCATTGTACAGATGGACTTTCTCTTCCTCTCTCCCCCCCTACCCCACATGCAGCCCCCACTATCAAACTGTTCCAGAGCATGTTTTTTTTAGGGGTCAAGGGAACTGCAGAGAAGGGGAAACCCATTCTGCTAATAATGGTGTCCATTCCACTGGCAGACCCAGAAGTATTTTGCACAAGAAAACTCAAGTGGAAAGGGTAGCCTTATCTCACACTTCACAGTCCTCTCTATCTGAAGGGCCGCCTGGTCCATGTGCGGTTTAAAGATAAAGAATCGTGGGGAGGGAGAGCAGATGGGCTTTGGAGTTGGGTACCAAACTGGGCACGTACACAGCTCAGTTGGCCACACTCTTCTCCAATATGGTAAGATGTGTTCCTATTTCCATGATAATAATTACTTCGAAATTTACATCTATATACAGTGGTACCTCTGGTTAAGAACTTAATTCATTCTGGAGGTCCGTTCTTAACCTGAAACTGTTCTTAACCTGAGCTACCACTTTAGCTAATGGGGCCTCCTGCTGCTGCACGATTTCTGTTCTCATCCTGATCAAAGTTCTTAACCTGAGGTACTATTTCTGGGTTAGCGGAGTCTGTAACGTGAAGCGTCTGTAACCTGAAGCATCTGTAACCCAAGGTACCACTGTACATATAAGTTAGGGACGCGGGTGGCGCTGTGGGTTAAACCACAGAGCCTAGGGCTTGCCGATCAGAGGGTCGGGGGTTCGAATCCCCACAATGGGGTGAGCTCCTGTTGTTCGCCGCAACCCCAGAGTTGTCCGCGACTGGACCTAACGGTCAGGGGTCCCTTTTCCTTTACATATAAGTTAGTGTGTACCGATTCCTTGTGTGTGTAGATCTGTGTTCTCTTTGGCACTATATCTTGGTGACACATTCCCTAGGAGTCAATGGCTACCCTAGGAGATGAGGAGACCTCCCCTTTTGTGGCGTGTATCTGTTGTTGGGTAAGGACAAGCCATTACATTTATTTTTGCTGTAGGGGTTCTCTTGCGTGTGCTTGGCTCTGTACAGGCTATGCACTTAAAGTACATTCTCTCTCCCCACCCTGTTCCCCCAAGAATCATGGGAACTGTAGTTTGTTAAAGGTGCTTAGAATCATAGTTTTATGGAGGGTAAATTACAGTTATCAGGATTCCTTGGTGGGGGAATAGGCTTTAAGTTTACGGTGAACCTCTAGCAACATAGCACCTCCTCGTTAAAGGGTCCCTTGTGCTTTCCACACACTGATTTGCACTGTGTTCTCTTTAATATAATTCATCAATGCTTCCTGAATATTTTCCTTAGCTTAGTTGGGTGGAGAGCAGTGATGGCCAAACCATCAATCTGGGTGGAAGCTGGCATGCTCCATTAATATAAAACAAGACCACACTGGGACACAGTCTGTTATTTTAAAGTTCTGAATACCTGAAGAGGAAACCATCCTTCTAACCTTGGATGTTGCTAAAATAAAATGTATCCTTGACTGCCAAGAGTGCAACATGAAATGTGAAACTAAGGTCCAGACACCCCTTAGTCCCAACTGCTGTAGAAGTCTAATTAATTTTAATTTGTTATTGTATGAATCTCATTCTACTCTAGGTACACAGGTGTGCTATTTTTTTCTCTTTTGATAATAGATTTTCAGTGTTAACCTCAAGGCGTTCCGATTAAGACCATCTCCAATTACCGTATTTTTCACTCTATAAGACACACCTGACCATAAGACGCACCTAGTTTTTAGAGGAGGAAAACAAGAAAGAAAATATTCTGAATCAAATGTTGTTGAAGAGGCTTTGCGTGGCTATCCCTGAAGCCAGGAGAGCAAGAGGGATCGCTGCACAGCAATCCCTCTTGCTGTTCTGGCTCCAGCGATAGCTGCGCAGCCTGCATTCGCTCCATAAGACGCGCACACATTTCCCCTTACTTTTTAGGAGGGAAAAAGTGGAGTCTTATAGAGCAAAAAATACGGTATATCCAATTATAAGGGAATTTGTTTTAAGCATCAGTTTCCTCTAATAAATTATCTGGATTGTGTTAGGGGCCTACACAGTTCCTGGCATGAATAGTTGTTGGCCATCAAGTTTTTATTTTAAAACCTAAACCCTTTTTCAGCACCAGGGCCACTCCTCCTTGATTTTGAAGCCCCCACAACTATGATTTGTTCACCAAACCATAAGTAGTTGAGCTGGGGCACTATTGAATGCCTGCTAAGAGCAACAGACCCTCAATCATTTCCTCAATTAAAATAGGAATGTCCTATTCCTAATAATAATAATAATAATAATAATAATTTATTTATATTCATCTAACTGGGTTGCCCCAGCCACTCTGGGCAGCTTCCAACATATCTGAAAACATAGGTAAAGTTAAAGTTAAAGGTAAAGGTAAAGGGATCCCTGACCATTAGGTCCAGTCTCGGACAACTCTGGGGTTGCGGCGCTTATCTTGCTTTATTGGACGAGGGAGCCAGCTTACAGCTTCCGGGTCATGTGGCCAGCATAACTAAGCCGTTTCTGGAGAACCAGATCAGTGCACGGAAACACCGTTTACCTTCCCGCTGGAGCAGTACCTATTTATCTACTTGTACTGCATGCTTTCAAACTGCTAGGTTGGCAGGAGCTGGGACTGAGCAACGGAAGCTCACCCCATCGCAGGGATTCAAACCGCCGACCTTCTGATCGGCAATCCCTAGGGTCTGTAGTTTAACCCACAGCGCCACCCGCGTCCCATCTGAAAACATAACAAACCACTAAACATTAAAAATACCCTTCAGATGTCTGCTAAAGGTTGTATAGTGACTTATCTCCTTGGCTCGGAGGTTGCATAACTCCATACCCTCCAACATCTCTCCATTGAAAATAGGGACATCTTAAGGAAAAGCAGGACATTCCAGGATCAAATCAGAAACTTTGACAGCTTCTATAAATCCGGGACTGTCCCTGGAAAATAGGGACACTTGGAGGGTATGAGAACATCACTCAGATAAGTGAACTTGTATGTGTCACAAATGACACGGTGTCCACTAAAAGTGCTGTTGTGCTACTAAATATTTAAATAAGTATCAGCTTTTTTCACTGTTTTGTTAAACACAGGAGCTGGTCACTGAACTTTTCTTCCTCTGTCTAACCTTTGACCATTGGATGGTTTTCCTTTTTGGCTTCTTGAATGCAAATCCTTCAACCTGACAACTTCTTAATTGTCATTTGCAGGCTTAGAAGATGATGGGAATGAAAATGTTCACCATATTCTCTAGCGGTCCTGTAAAAGCTGAGGATTCAAAATCTAAGGTCAAAAGTGAGGACCCCAAGCCTTCAACGTCTTCCGAATCAGAATTTGACTCCACGTCAATCGAATCCTCGACAGAAGAAGCTCCACCGAAGGACAAGGTGAAAACTGAAAGTCAAGGGTTGCCTTCGAAAAACAATGCCACATGCCATTGTACTCCTGAGCAAAATAACAAGAAGAAAATGAAGAGGGGATTCATTGGTGGTCTGAAGTACTTTGCACTTGGAGAAAACAGAATAAAACCCTTAAGAGAAGAGAAGGACCCTCCAAATGAAAAGGAAAGCAAACCAGTTACAGGTACAGTATGACCACCCCGAAGGACCACCTGCCCCCAACATAAATTTGTCCATCAATTAAGATTCTCTTCTGACCAAATTTATTGGTCTCTTAGATCAGGGGCTTCCAACATGGTCTCATGGGCACAACGGTGTCCTTTTACATATGTTTCCAAATGTATAAAATACATTTAGAAGTGCATACTCAGAGAAAAAAACGTTTTATAAAAATGTTTTCTCATATAATAAAGAAAATGCATTCAAAAGCATGTACTTATAAAAAAAGCATGTACTTATATACATATTTAAATATAGATTTTTCTGCAATATTAAAAAAAAAAAAACCTAAGATTGATGCGGAAAGAGGATAGAACAGAGTTATGAATGAACACATGTGAACTTGGCATGGGCTGATCCCTCCATCCCTGGGTATCAAGAGTATTGATCCTTCCTGTGTCACTGATCTAAAAATGCAAGTGGAGAAGGCAACAGAGCCCGTGCATGGCAAAAAGAAAGCTAGCACATCAGGGGAAATCTTCCAGCTCAACGCTTTGCTTGCTTTGCTCATTTTCTACTTGCAGGGAATCATAGACTCAAGGGGAGTGAGGACACATTAGGACCCACAGCTCCAGGTGTTGAAGCTAGAGGCAGGAAGCAGTTTAGGGGTTTATGTGAACACCCCCTCCGAGATCTTGCAGCCTGCCACAGTTAGCATTTTTAAGTGCTTTACAGAAATAAGCAAGGAACCACAAATGTGCTCGCCAGTGGCGAACACCACTTTTGCTCCGGGAGAGCACAAAGAGAGACTTTTCCCTTCTCCGAGGCCTGGAGAATAGCGAGGGCTCTCTATGATGCCAGGCTTTCAGAAACATAAGAGAATGGCACTACCAATTCTGCTCTGAAGGCACTTGGAAAACTGTGAGACTCCTTCTTGTTGTTTAGTCATGTCCGACTCTTCGTGACCCCATGGACCAGAGCACGCCAGGCACGCCTGTCTTCCACTGCCTCCCGCAGTTTGGTCAAAATCATGCTGGTAGCTTCGAGAACACTATCCAACCATCTCGTCCTCTGTCGTCCCCTTCTCCTTGTGCCCTCCATATTTCCCAGCATCAGGGTCTTTTCCAGGGAGTCTTCTCTTCTCATGAGGTGGCCAAAGTACTGGAGCCTCAGCTTCAGGATCTGTCCTTCCAGTGAACACTCAGGGCTGATTTCCTTAAGAATGGAGAGGTTTGATCTTCTTGCAGTCCATGGGACTCTCAAGAGTCTCCTCCAGCCCCATAATTCAAAAGCATCAATTCTTCGGCGATCAGTGAGACTCCTTGCTTTCCTGTATATATACCCAGGGCACTCCCACTGCTGGTTTGTGAAGGCATGTGATCATGACATGAGTCACAAGCCGCCTCTGTCGTGCAGTTTCTTGAGAAATAGTGTGTTTTGATGCATTCCACCCTAAAATCAGCTTCTATCCCATTTGAAAACTTAAGGCATATGAAGCCATCCATGCCCTCTATCTGCCCACTGGTGTGGACAAAGAGTTGGCAACTTGTAAATACATCCAGCCACACTGAACATCATAATGATAAGCAGAAGTGATCTGAAATGCTGCAGCAGCATCGACTTCGCTGTGTTTTAAGCTAGTGATGTGTACACATCCTCAGTGTACACCAGGGTTTCCCAAACTTGGGCCTCCAGCTGTTTTTGGACTACAACTCCCATCACCCCTAGCTAGCAGGACCAGTAGTCAGGGATGATGGGAGCTGTAGTCCCAAAACATCTGGAGACCCAAGTTTGGGAAACTCTGGTGTACGCTAAGGCAGGAACTCAAACACCCACCCCAAGTCAGGCATGACAGTCCCATGTTCACTGTCTTGAGCTCATTGTAATGTCTGAAGACTCCCTTGGCAGAGGAAGAGTCCTGGCAAGATCACATTCTCTCTGGCTACCAGTTGCTGGAAACAATAATATAAATTGCTGGAAACAGGGACAAGACATCTATCGTTTCTACTCTCAAATTATGAGCTGTGCATATGTCTACGGCCTAGGACCCTTGTACTCCCAGTATGCCCCACGGAGAGCCTCAAGGTCCATAAATAGCAACACCCTAGAGGTCCCGGGCTCTAAGGAAGTTAGATTAGCTTCAACCAGAGCCAGGGCCTTTTCAACTCTGGCTCCGGCCTGGTGGAACACTCTGCCTCATGAGACCAGGGTCCTGCAGGATCTGATTTCTTTCCGCAGGGCCTGTAAGACAGAGTTGTTCCGCCTGGCCTTTGGCTTGGAGCCAATTTGATTCCCTCCTCCTCTTCCTTTTTCTTTTCTCCTCTTGTGATGAGGCTGCATTTTAATATTTTAATATTTCAATATTTTAATGTTGTATTTTAATTTTGTTTTAAAGTTGTATTCATTCAACTTGTTTTTATTATTGCTTGTTAGCCGCCCTGAGCCCAGCCTTGGCTGGGGAGGGTGGGGTATAAATAAAAATTATTATTATTATTATTACTGCAGGATGTAAGTTAAATGCATGGACAAATGAAATTTGAATCTCCATGTTATTGGGTACCAAGTTGTTCTTCCTTTTGTTTTGCCAGCTGACCAAATCAGGGAGCTGATTAAAGATCAAAGATTCTTTGATGCCAGCCAACATCTCCTGGCCATGGAGAGGGAATGGCGCAGTGATTCTGGCAGCAAGCGCAAAGAGGACCATGTCGACCCTCAGAGTGAAATTGAAGATCTGTTTGGACTTTTGAAGCAAGAGGTCCTCAGGATCATCCGGTCGTCTGTTAGTATCGCAAAGGCTGAGCCAGAACTCCTGAGGGATGCAGTGAGGACAGTAGCAGAACAGGTGGAGGAGGACAGGAGGTGCACATTGGAAGAAAAGGCATCTGGGAAAGCTGCGCATTGCCAGCCCAGAAGATGGAAGGATGAGTGGAGGAGTACAGTCCAGGAGTCCGTAACCGACAGAATGAAAGAGCCTCCGTTTGACAGCAACGAGGGCCTCTCGACAACTGCCCACAGCTTCCTGCACATGGGGAAGGCTATGAAAGATGACCTGATCACTGTGGTGAAATACATCAAGTGCCATTACCCAGAGGACTTCCAAGTGTGCAGCACCTATGCGCAGTTCTACCACAAGTGCTTCTCTTCTCAGATCGAGATGGTTGCCCAGTTCGAACTGGGCAGGAAGGACACTTACCTCCTCCTCACCTGGGTGCAGAATATCTATCCAAAGTAAGTAGCGGTTTTGCCCTGTGTCCGGGTTACGCTGCAGGTCTGGCCAGCCCAAAAGCAGACAGTGTGCCTCTCTGTTCACTGGCTGAACCGTTTCCTCTTTCCCACATCTCAACATCTACCATCCAAATTCTGCCTCAAACAAACCGTTGGTTCATAAAGAGTCAGACCATTAGTGCATCTAACTGTCAATTGCTCTCAGGGTTTCAGACAGAGATACAGTGGTACCTTGGGTTAAGAACTTAATTTGTTCTGGAGGTCCGTTCTTAACCTGAAACTGTTCTTAACCTGAAGCATCACTTTAGCTAATGGGGCCTCCTGCTGCTGCCGCGCCACCGGAGCACGATTTCTGTTCTCTTCCTGAAGCAAAGTTCTTAACCCGAGGTAATATTTCTGGGTTAGCGGAGTCTGTAACCTGAAGCGTATGTAACCTGAGGTACCACTGTATCAGGTCTACCTTTTGCATGCGAAGAGTGTGCTCTACTACCGAGCTATTCTGGACCTTCCCCTTTACACTCTGCACTCAAAATGAGTTATGCTGAAGGAGCACTGCAGAAAATGGAATTGAGGGATGAGATTCGAAAACATGTTTCACATGTTTACTAGGGCTTTGAGGCTACCTTTTCCGCATGGCAGGCTTTTGTCCCACACCCTTGAAAAATGCTGGTTCTGAAGGTTAAGGAACTGCAGAAGCAGAATTTCAACAATCCAGGCATCCAATGAAATGTAGGCATGTTTTAGTGGGGGGGGGGTGTCCAATGCAAGAGAGGCTGAGCCAGGGCAAACAGGAACTGAGCAGAACAGCTTTCTGTTCGTAGTCTGATCTAGTATATGAAAAAGTCTCCTTTCTTCCGTTGATCAGAATGGGGTGACAGGGCTCAATTGACTGTGGCATGTTCTGCTGCTGCATATTTGGATGCTTTTGATGGTGATGACAAAATATATACCGTATTTTTCCTTGTATAACACGCCACCATGTATAACATGCCCCCTATTTTTTGGGACTCCAAATAAAGAACTCCCCCATATGCACAATCCGTGTATAAGACAACCCCCCCAATTTTAAACTTGGAAAAAATAGGGGGGGAATATTGTCTTATAAACAGAAAAATATGGGGTGGGTGGGTGGGTGTATGAGACACCCATTTTGATTCTAATGGGAATCATTAAGCAATGGTTTGCAGTGAGATGGGGTTATGGCTAAACATTTCAAATATTTCTGGTAACCCAATTGCCACCAGGTCAGGTTTGAAATTTTTGTGTTAATTCGCAAAGCCCTATATAACTTGGACCCAAAGTTCCTTACAGACTGCCTGATTCCTTGTGCTCCACCTTGATCACTGGGGTCTTTTCATGGGGCACTTATGGGGGTCTCACATGCCCCTAAGATTTGGCTTCAGGGTGGCAGGCCCTGTTTCCCACAGGCATCTGGTTGGCCACTGTGAGAACAGGATGCTGGACTAGATGGGCCCTTGGCCTGATCCTGCAGGCTCTTATTATGTCCTTATGACTACAGTGGTACCTCGGGTTAAGAACTTAATTTGTTCCGGAGGTCCGTTCTTAACCTGAAACCGTTCTTAACCTGATGCTAATGGGGCCTCCCACTGCGGCTGCGTTATTTCTGCTCTCATCCTGAAGTAAAGTTCTTAACCCGAGGTACTACTTCTGGGTTAGCAGAGTCTGTAACCTAAAGCGTCTGTAACCTGAAGCGTCTGTAACCCGAGGTACCACTGTACTTCACTTGAACTCCAATTCCCTTTCAGGTTTCTTGTGTGTTGAAAAGCAGTTCCATTCCACTCTCTTAACGGGTTCTTTAAAATCCTTTCCCCACCACTGTTTCAGTGCCTCATGCAAAGTACTGTCCTTGAGTCCCCAATAAAGAATTTGCTGGATCAACTGTTTGCTCAAGGCTGTGAACAAGTCAGAAATGTAAAAACACTGGCTATGCAACGTAGACCGTCTTCACATTGGAGCCAAGTATTCTGTGGCTATGCAGTCAAGTCTGCTTTCACATCTGTTTTTCTTTGGGAATTGGAATCGGAATAATCAGCTTCAATGAACTGCAAGGGATGTGAATGTGATCTTCTTTTGTCATTTCAGTGAAATCAGAAACCACCCCATTTTAGTGAAAGACTTAGACCAAGCCCATCTTGGAAGCCTTTTGCCGCTCAGGCAGATCAAACAGTTTGAAGTGGCGTACCTGACTAACGAAGTGGTAAGAGGCCTGTTTGTTTTTTATTCGTAATCTGTCCAGGCACTGTTACAAAATGGATTTTGTAGTCCACCCAGTTTGTGTTTGAGCAAATAAGAGCACCTTTTCACTTTCTGCTATGTTTACTATGGCCCCTATTGTGTTGTAATAGGAGATCCCAAAGTAAGAGGGTGTGTCATGCAATATAGGAGTTGGCCAGGCCTCGTGCAAGGCAGGCACAATTGTCCGCTGATGTGAGCTCGAGTCCAACCATAGCTGGTGCTCAGGGCAGGCTCAGATTCCCTGCGCTAAAATAATGTGACTGCCTAGGACCCACGTTCCTACGGGACCGCCTCTCCTGGGATGCCCCGCGGAGGACCTTAAGGTCCACAAATGACAACATTTTGGAGGTCCCAGGTTGCAAGGTGGTTAGATTGGTCTCAACTAGGGCCAGAGCCTTTTCAGTGCTGGCCCCGACTTGGTGGAACGCTCTGTCACAAGAGACTAGGGCCCTGTGGGACTTGACATCTTTCAGCAGGGCCTGCAAGACAGAGCTGTTCTGCCTGACCTTTGGTTTGGACTCAGTCTGACCCTTATGTTTCCCTCCCCTTATGGTTTTGATCTATGGGCTACTATTAAAATGAGACTGCATTTTAAATTGCATTTTAACCTCTATTTTAAATTGGTGTTTTTTTCCCCTATTATGTTTTTACTGTAATTTTACTGATGTTAGCTGCCCTGAGCCCAGCTCTGGCCGGGGAGAGCGGGGTATAAATACAATTTATTATTTTTATTTTTATTATTATTATTATTATTATTCTTTATTATCTTGTATGTGAAATGAAAGTATGTGTTGGGGGGGAGGGAGAATTGTGAGATGGAGCTTGGGAACTGCTGTGATTGTGCAAGGTCACAACCTCTCCTGCTGCAGAAGAACTTGGAAGACTGTCTAAAGGGGAAGAGGTGACTTGCAGAAAATTGCACCATTTTCATTTGCAAAATGCCTTGCAAACATTCTCCCAAGCACATAGGAGCTTAATTGGAAGAAAATCTCTCTCTCTTTCTTCTTTTTCCCAACTATCCATGTTCTATTTTTGTTAGTGGTTGTGGAAGCAGGGATTCTTTTTTATTCTTCTTCTTTTTCTATGCCACTTTTTGTTCCAAAGCAGCTTACAAACAAAATATAAAAATAACATAAATCGTATTGTAGCCTTATGAGGCTTTGCCCTCGAGCGAGAAAAATATTGCGCCCGGGAAAGGGAGATGGGAGTCAACAGACACTCAAGGAATAGTTCGGAGAAAAAGCTTTTATTTCTACCATCCATGAACTGGTAGAAGGAGCAAGTGTGATAGTTCACAAAAACATGCACGAGTTCACAGTCATATGCACAGAGTATATATTCCCCTTCCAGTTCCCTCCCCTTTCTCCTCCCTCAGGAGTCCTGCCCCATGTTGAGGTTTCCTGAGCATGTACAGAAAGCTCCTGTCTTGGACTCTTGGACTCTTGGCACCCTTCCTAGGAAAGGGGGATGAGAGCGGTTCAGCATGTCCAAAGATGTTGCAACTAGAATGAGATAAAAGTCAGTTCTCAGGCCTGCTCTGACAGAGTCTATTCATTAGCCTTTTGAAGCCTTCTTGTACTGATAAAAGTAACGGTTTGCCTTGCAACAGCAGAGCAAATGAGCAGATGCTTAGCTGCTGAGAAAATGATTTTGAAAAGCTTTGAGCCTGCTTTGGGGGGGGGACTTCGGGCCTAGGTGGGGTCACCTGTCCTCACCTTCCTTCAGTATGGAATACTTAACAAATCATCAGTAAAACAATCCCAAATCCCAAATAAAACAATTACCATTTATGTAACCCTATTAACAAAACAACCAAAAAATAAGCTAAACATCACAGTTACATCAAAAATCATATTATAGGATTCACAAAGTACAACAGCATTCATATCTATAAAACAATATTAACAACATTAACAAAATAGCAACAAAACAAACAAAGTGTTGAATTTGTACATGTGCTCTCCCCTCCAACATGACTCATAAACTTTCATTCTATTCAATGCATCAAAATACACCTGCATACAAATGCCACCTTTCTATGTGAGAATTTGTTATTACTGTTTGAAGAATTTTTAAAAATGGGGTTTATAATCTGCCCTTCACCGTATATAGTTCCAGGCTAGGGAAACACACAATAAAACAGGAAATAACAACACTCTAAAATCAGTATTCAGAACATTAAATGATAATTACAGTGGTACCTCAGGTTAAGTACTTAATTCGTTCCGGAGGTCCGTTCTTAACCTGAAACTGTTCTTAACCTGAAGCACCACTTTAGCTAATGGGGCTTCCCACTGCCGCCGCTCTGCCAGAGCATGATTTCTGTTCCCATCCTGAAGCAAAGTTCTTAACCTGAAGCACTATTTTTCGGTTAGCAGAGTCTGTAACCTGAAGCGTATGTAACTTGAAGTGTATGTAACCTGAGGTACCACTGTGTACAATCACAAACAGCATTCCATGTGAACAGGCAAACAAAAGACAGGTGAAACAGCTCATAGCAGCAAATCTCATTCCCTCCCAAAGGGGACAGCTGAACAGGTGAAGAGGAGGACAGGGCTCCTGGCCCTTTAATAGTTGTGTAGAAGCTACTTGTGCTGAAATGTCCCTTTCGATGCAACTAAATGTGTAGGAGTCCCGCCCTTTTTTGCATCTGGCCAACTTAAAGTTGAATCCTAGACCTTAAGACCCTTCAGACACTTTTGATTGGCCCTGCGATTGGTGACAGAGTAACTGAAACATGAACACTGCTGCTAATCTGTGTTTTGGTGTTTTCTTCTTTCCTTATAAAGGATGCTGCTAAACGCTCCCTGGCTAACTGTCTGCAACTGGAAGTCCAGAAGTGGGCAGAGGGAAACGAGCCACCAAAACTAGCTGGTCACTATCACAGTGAACTTCATATAGATGCCATCCAGGTAATAAAATATGTCATACGTGTGTGTGTGTGTGCACGCGCGCGCACGTGTTTGGTATATATGAAATACACACAGAGAGAGAAATAAAGTGGTACCTCGGGTTAAGTACTTAATTCGTTCCGGAGGTCTGTTCTTAACCTGAAGCACCACTTTAGCTAATGGGGCCTTCTGCTGCCGCCACGCCGCCGGAGCCCGATTTCTGTTCTCATCCTGAAGCAAAGTTCTTAACTTGAAACACTATTTCTGGGTTAGTGGAGTGTGTAACCTGAAGCGTATGTAACCCAAGATACCACTGTACACAGAGTTACACCATCAGCTGTTTAAAATACCGTATTTTTCACTCTATAAGACGCAGCAGACCACAAGACGCACCTAGTTTTTGGAGGAGGAAAGCAAGAAAAAAAAATTTCTGAATCTCAGAAGCCAGAACAGCAAGAGGGATCACTGCACAGTGAAAGCAGCAATCCCTCTTGCTGTTCTGGCTTCAGCCTGCATTTGCTTCATAAGACGCGCACACATTTCCCCTTACTTTTTAGGAGGGAAAAAGTGAGTCTTATAGAGCAAAAAATACAGTAAATACTTTCCTTCATAGGGAACGTATCTCACTTGCCCTTGCCTGAATTAAAATTTGGATTTAGTATTATGTCAGTCAATCCCAACAGATCCTAGAAGTCAATAAAATTTGTCTCCTGAGATACGGAAGCACCCCCCCCCCAAAAAAACCCCTCATCTTAGAAGGCCTTATTCTACAGATTTTCTGCAACAGGAATAAATGCTATTTGACTGTGCCACCTCAAATTTATCTGATTAATCTCTGTTACATTTGCCAGAGATCAGCTGAGGATATAAACTGGTCAGGCCAGAGAGGTGACATATCTAGAACCAAGTGAAACAGAGTCCCACCTTTGATGGAAAATAGCAGTGAAGCAGGGGGCAGGAGTTCTCATCCTCTTCCCTTTTTGTCCCTCCCTCCTTCCTGTCGCCATTTTCCTTTATCCCCTATGTGCTTATTATATTGCACAGCCACATTCCCCGATCCAGTGCATTGCTGGATGCGCTTGAGGAACGCTGGAATAGTGGATTGAGGACCTAGGATGTCGCTTCCAACTCTTACGATTCTAAATCCCGTTAAAATCAGTGGGAAGTGAAGCACAATTCTGTGTATGTTGAACGGGACTTACTGCTTGCCACTCAACCATCTGAGTTTGCACTTAGAGGGAATGAGAAGGATAGCCAACCTAAGACCTTCGGATGAAGGGTGTTGCATGTTGAGGTCCCCAAGCCACCCCTATGACTCACACATCACACATAATTTTTGTTTAAGGTTTTTGACATGATTTTGGCCACAACTTTATTAAAATACAAGCAATGTGAGTGGTTGCTTAGGCATTGGTTGCAATTATCTGACCCCGCAGGATGCAGGTGGCACTGTGGGTTAAACCACAGAGCCTAGGACTTGCAGATCAGAAGGTCAGCGGTTCGAATCCCCGTGATGGGGTGAGCTCCAATTGCTAGATCCCTGCTCCTGCCAACCTAGCAGTTCGAAAGCACATCAAAGTGCAAGTAGATAAATAGGTACCGCTCTGGCGGGAAGGTAAATGGCGTTTCCGTGCACTGCTCTGGTTCGCCAGAAGTGGCTTTGTCATGCTGGCCACGTGACCCAGAAGCTGTACACTGGCTCCCTCGGCCAATAAAGTGAGACGAGCGCCACAACCCCAGAGTCGGTCATGACTGGACCTAATGGCCAGGGGTCCCTTTACCTTTACCTTTATCTGACCCCGCACGGGGACAGACTGACATTTGCACACCCATGAAGTCAGAAAGGGAAAACATTTTGGGGAGAAATGAAGCTGGGCACCAGACCCTCACCTCTCCCCGCATGCTCCCAGAGGCTTGCGCGGCCCAAGCCCAATGCAAGGGACTTGGACAAAAGCATGGCAAGCCCCTGGATTCCTTTAACGGAATTCCCTTGCAACACCAGCATTGGAAGGGTAGGCACTTACCCCTCCACCAACCAATTTTTTAACCAATGCCTAACCGCAAACCTTACAAGTTGTGACAATTTGCTATGCAGTAGGCAAAAACCAAATGGCTCCCACCCATCAGCCAAATGGACAAAATTCCTACCAGACCCCTGCCCCAAAAGCAGGCGACCCCATGACAGGTATAGCAAGGTCAAGCGCAAAATCCCCAGTTCAGGGAGGGTGGGCGGGTGATCCGGTGCACCCAGCAAAAGAGAAAGCCCAAAGCTGGGTGCCCAATATTTAAAACCTTTGAGCCCAACCCACAAATTGGTAACATCGAAATCTCCCCAGAAACACAAGTACCCAATCATAGCCTGTGGCCATCCAAACAGATCTGCCCAGCAACAGTGGGGTGGCTTGCTAGACCCCACCGCAACACGTGCTCTCTATTAAGAACACACTGTATACAAATTTAATAAATAAAGAATGATCATAGAATCAGAGCAACTGAACACATGTTGCTTGAAACCACAGGAGGGGAGGCTACCACTGGTCCATCCATGCCTCTGTCTGTAGAGCATGTGGCTCTCAATCTCAGGTTCATGGGTTTGAGCCCCATGTTGGGCAAAAAGATTCCTGCATTGAAGGGGGTTGGACTAGATGACTCTCAGGGTCCCTCCCAGCGCTGCAAGTCTGTGGAATCTTTGGAATCCAGCCCACCACTGTTCTTATGTTCTTAACTACGGATTGCCGGATATTAAAGTAGGAGCTGCAGTGGTGACTCTTGGAATTTTGTGTGTGTGTGTTTAGATTATCCACAACAAACAGAAAGAAGCTGAAGGCATTTCCGCAGAGCTTGGCAAGCAAATGTCAACGCTGGTTTTGGAAGAGCTCCTGGCCTTTCTGCAAAGGTAGGATAGCAAGGTCACGAAGGAATGCATTTCAGATCATGTCAGCGCAGGCTCTGAATCGGATAATAATAATAATAATAATAATAATAATAATAATAATAATAATAATAACAACAACAACAACAACAATAATAATAATAATAATAATAATAATAATTTTTATTTATACCCCGCCCTCCCCAGCCAAGGCCGGGCTCAGGGCGGCTAACAAGCAATAATAAAAACAAGTTGAATGAATACAACTTAAAAACAAAATTAAAATACAACATTAAATATTGAAACATTAAAATGTTAAAATGTAGCCTCGTCGCAGGAAGAGAAAAGAAAAGAAAAAAGGAAGAGGGGGAGGGAATCAAATTGGCTCCAAGCCAAAGGCCAGGCAGAACAACTCTGCCTTACAGGTGGAAAGAAATCAGATCCTGCAGGGCCCTGGTCTCATGAGGCAGAGCGTTCCACCAGGCCGGAGCCAGTGTTGAGAAGGCCCTGGCTCTGGTTGAAGCTAATCTGACTTCCTTAGGGCCCAGGACCACTAGGGTGTTGCTATTTATGGACCTTGAGGCTCTCCGTGGGGCATACCGGGAGAGGCAGTCCATAGGTACAAGGGTCCTAGGCCATGAAGGGCTTTAATGGTGAAAACCAGCACCAGATGCCAGCTTTCTCAATAATAAATTTTATTAGTTTTCGATTACCATAATCCAATAATAGCCTCATTATATCAATGCCGAATTATATACAGATGCCAACATTCTAACCCTTATCTCATTCCCCCACTGGCTCTCTAGCTACAAGAAGGCACTGGACATTTTCATGAGGGAGAAGAAGAACAACAACCAATACTTTGAAGCGACAGTAGTTACAAACATGAACAGTTGCTTGGGTTTTCGGTAAGTAATGAATGGCAACGATATCGTTCTGCAATACGCATAGTGGGAGGGTCAAGTACATGGGAGCTGTGAGAATTGGGACTGATGGGAATCGAAGTCCAAAACATCTGGTGGGCACCAGCTTGGCAAAGGCTGTCACAGAGGGTCAGCCAGTCTTAATTTAGGCCGGAATCCCATGTTTCCCCGTGGCCGGTACTGGGTGCCTCTGCAGACATATCAGTGACTAGCATCTATAAAATGATTCATACTTCATTTTGTCCAACCCAATTCCAGAAGACGGAAGCTTTGTTTATGTAATGAATATGGTCAAACGGATGAACTTCACCAATGGTTCAGTGCCAGACTACATCCCTGCAGGGTGGGTTGCAGTGTTTCAGTGGAGACCCAATTATATATTTTTTTTTAATTCCTATTTTGAATGCAAGTCAAACATGCAGCTCCCAAGTACCATCTGAAAAAAGGCGCAACCTTCCTTTCATAAATAGGAAGGAACACTTTCCCTAATATGGTTTTCCACACCAGGCATTTTAAGGGTGCCCCTGAGCACATGCAGAGTGGTTTTGTGTTGTTACATAAGTTACAGGGAACCAGGCAGAGGGCCTTCTCGGTGGAGGCGCCCACCCTGTGGAACACCCTCCCACCAGATGTCAAAGAGAAAAACAACTACCAGACTTTTAGAAGACATCTGAAGGCAGCCCTGTTTAGGGAAGCTTTTAATGTTTGATGGACTACTGTATTTTAATATTTTGTTGGAAGCTGCCCAGAGTGGTTGGGGAGACCCAGCCAGATGGGTGGGATATAAATAAATCATTATTATTATTATTATTATTATTATTATTATTATTATTATTCGATGTTGTATATTGGCTAAGAGGGAAGCTCCACCTCTGCCATAAATCCATTAATTTAGTTTGCTAGACTTACATGACAAGGTAAGGGGCCCTGTGGCACTTTACAGGCAAGCAAACATAATTTGTTAATGCTGGGGGGGGGTGCACCATTGCTTAGGAATTTGATGGCACTGGGTTTATCTGCATTCTACCAGGATGGCTCAAGGGACGCAGATGGCGCTGTGGGTTAAATCACAGAGCCTAGGACTTGCTGATGAGAAGATCGGCGGTTCGAATCCCTGCGACGGGGTGAGCTCCCGTTGCTCGTTCCCTGCTCCTGCCAACCTAGCAGTTTGAAAGCACGTCAAAGTGCAAGTAGATAAATAGGTACTGCTCCGGCGGGAAGGTAAACGGCGTATCTGTGTGCTGCTCTGGTTCGCCAGAAGCGGCTGAGTCATGCTGGCCACATGACCTGGAAGCTGTCCGCCGGCTCCCTCGGCCAATAAAGCGAGATGAGCGCCGCAACCCCAGAGTCGGTCACGACTGGACCTAATGGTCAGGGGTCCCTTTACCTTTACCTTTACCTTTTTACCTTTAGCTTTACCTTTAGCTTTACCTTTACCAGGATGGCTCAGTTGGTAGAGCAGGGGACTCTTCATCTCAGGGTTGTGGGTTCGAGCCCCGTGTTGGGCAAAAGATTCCTGCATTGCAGGGGGTTGGACTAGATGACCCTCGGTGTCCCTTCCGACTCTACAATTCTATCATTCTATGAGTTCATCAACTGCGGCTGCAAGAGCAGAGTTAAAGGCAGCAAGTGACATCATGAAACAATGGCAGGACAAACCACAGCTTCTTTCTTTCTTTCCTCCAGGTCCCACGCTGAAAAAACTTCAGGACAGGACTATATCCGAGTGAAAATTGTTAATGCCCTTAGTGACATTGAGACCGCTGGCTGTGATGTGCTCGTTCAATGCGTGGTTCAGGAACTGCAGGTAACCCTACAGCTGTGTGATACACCTCTGGGTTTGCCCTGTGGATAGCTCAATCAGCAGAGCATGAGACTCTTAACCGCAAGGTTGTGAGTTCGAGCCCCACGTTGGGCAAAAAACACCTACAAGGCAGGGGGTTGGACTAGATGACCCTCGAGGTCCCTTCCGACTCTACAATTCTGTGATTCTACTACAGTATATTGAAGGTGGCAGAAATGCCGCTCCTAGGACAACGCCACTCAGCCAGTTAAAGGGTATGCATAGAAAGAGGATTAAAAGAAATAACTCACCACTCTGGAAACTTATGCAGAGGGCAGTATAAAAAAAATACAAAACAAATTATAATGAATAAGGCGTCCAAAAAGGGCAATAAGAACTTGGTTCTTGCTTTTCTCCTCCCTTCTGCCATTCATGCATCAGGGCCGGGGCATCAACCGTTGGCCAATATTTTTTATTGTCTGAGGCAAAGGGCACTGAAATATACTCGGAGTCGAGTGTGGATTTCATGCTCTTTATTCAGCTCATAGTGGTGAGGAGGAATGGAAGTTCCCCCAAAATGTCTGCTTTATATACCTTATTTACACAATGGGCCCCACGTGATTGGCTATTTCCGGGATTCTCCTGTAGGCCAATCAGGTTGCGGATTCACTTCCACCTGGAGCTGGACTGGGTGGCTCCTGTGGACCAATCAGACTGCTGCATTCTGAGTACTATTGTTCTAGGACCAATTAGACTGCTGCATTCTGAATCCTGTTGTTCTAGGACCAATCAGACTGCTGCATTTTGGATCCTATTCAACTCAGTACATAACAGGCACGATGGCACCCTCTCCTTATTCCCACTGTACCAGTGGCTGAATCTTACTTCAGCCCTGGCAACACTTCAGAATAACATCCTCCACTCTACTGACAGGCAGCTTAGTCTCTGTCCTCCAACAGAGAGGAGCAGCCCCAGGGCTTAGGAGGAATAGCCAGGAGACTGCTATTGTTGCCGTCCCCCAGCACCTGCCGCCTAAGGCGGCTGCTTCACTTTGCCTAATGATGGGGCCGGCACCGCCCACAAGCCTGGAGAAGGTCAGCCTGTTCTTGCCGTTCCTCTTCGCCACTGCAGCCGGCTTGATCTGGTGAGGAAATGGGATGAGCAAGGAAACAACCGTACTGGATGGAAGTGAGAAGGAGCTTCCACTGCCTGCTTGCTCATTGTCTCTGTCTGGGAAGCAAGTTGTCGCAAGGTGAGGCAGAGGAGGAGGAGCTGGCAACAACAGACTGATAGGGGAATAAGACAGAGGGTGGGGGTCTTCTTGCCCAAGGCCTCCACCCCGTATCTGGAGTCAGCACCGCCAGGTGAAAAAGAGGAAGGGGTTCCTGGGCCTTTAATAGCACCTGCTAAAATTCCCTCTTCTGCACAACTCTTAACAGTGCAGGAGTCCTGTCCCCTCTTTGCATCTAGCCACCCTTGTTGTGATGGACCCAGCCTGGAAGGAGAAGGGTTAGTGAGAATTGTCTGAGGTTACTGGTTGCCCTGCCCTCGCCAATCTTAGTAATGTAACATACCATATTTTGAAAGACTTTTCAGTTCCTTTTTCCTAATGTGCAAAAGTAGCAAAATGCAAATGTAGGAAATTCTGTTCCAAAACCTGAACTGTTGCTCTTGTGTTGAACTTTCCCCCAGCCTATTTTTAGAAAGTTTACCCAGAGAAAATGGGCTTCCTGCACTGATATTATTGATGAAATCATAGCAACCGCCATACATCATGTTTCTACGCTGAGAGCTCTCAAAGACCCTCTTCGCCAGGTAAGCTAATGAAAAGGAGGAAGTTTTATGTTTTTTCAAAGACCGGCACTGGGATTAATCAGTTCCTCTAGCCTAAGGCTGAAAATGGGCAGTACAGTGGTACCTTGGTTTAAGAACAGCTTAGTTCATGAACAACTTGGATTAAGAACGCTGCAAACCCGGAAGTAGGTGTTTTGGTTTGTGAACTTTGCCTTGGAAGCAGAACATGTTCCGCTTCCTGTTGAGTGTGTTCCATTTGCAAATTGAGTCCCCCGCTGCTATGGGAAAGCACGCCTTGATTTGAGAACGCCTTGGTTTAAGAGTGGACTTCTGGAATGGATTAATTTTGTAAACAAAGGTACCACTGTAGTTTATAAGAGAGTTTAAAACTGAGAAAGGCTTTGTTTTTGATGCTGTACGCACACATTTCCCTTATGTATAAGTGTAGTGCACCGTGTAGTGTTGGAGAAATTTAAAAAGACTTCCTAGACTGGAGGTATTGCTCCCAGAAACCCAAAAGAAAAGGATGGAGGCACTAGGTGAAAATATATTGAAATTCAGGGGAGAAGTGAAAGGCTGGGGAAAGGGTTTAAACCACCCTTTGTTGATATTCTGCAGGGATCCAGCATTCACAGTTCTAGATCTGCTGCCGAGCATTTTAAGTTTGGCTCAAAGAAGAGACTTCCTCCGTTTCAATTCCTTGGCCTACCAAACCAGCTGTGCTCACTTATCCTTCTCTACTGCTTGTTGTCCTTGACCTTTTTTCAGTTTCAGAAGCTCAAGGGCTTGACCAAACCACAAGAGCCCTTTTCCTTTGAAAGCTTGCTTTTCGTTCCAAAAAGCCAATGTAAACTCACAAGGGAAGGGTCATGCATTCAAATTTCCTACTTTTGTCTTCTTAAAATAATCTACCCAGCTAATGAAGTTAATTATGAGAGCCAACAGTCAACGTGCAGCAGGAACTCTTCGGGGGGGGGGGGAGGAGTTTATGGTTCCCATCTGATAGTTCTTATGCTTTGTACATCGTTCACGGTCATAACTCACTCAATGTTTATTTTTTCTGAAGTCTTTTTGGAACAAATTATGGCCTATTAAGAGAGCTCGTAAGCTAACATGGTTACAGTTCAATAACACCCCCCCCCCCAAAAAAAAAGCTTTCTGCATTTCAGCTATATAATTTAGAGAGATGTTTTGTTGCTGCTATCATTAAACAAACGGGAACAAAAATTCTTTGCAATCCAGTACAGATCACTCAGGAGATCTTCCAGTAAACCCCAATCTGCCTTCTACCCATTCCTGCTCTAGATAATTATAAAAACCAGTTTGTTTTCAGAATAACCAGTTAGGCAAGTTTGGAAAGTCTTTCTCTTGGTATTTTTAGAATTCAAGCTATATTGATTTGTGTGTGTCTTCTCTCTCCTTCGTCTGATCGCAAAGGACTAACTACTTGCTTCTTTTGCTGTAGGCTGTCATTGAGAAAATTCACTTCTTTCTGGTCCAAGAGTACATTTCAAGGCTTATGAAGAAGAAGGTTAGCTTGAGGACCCCAGAACTGCAAAAGAACTTGTCTGAGCTCGTCCAACAGCATGCCTCTATTCTGTGCACGTTTTGCTTAGAGAATGTAAGTCTTGTTTTTCACCATGGGCTTTTCGGTCTCAACATGCAGCCCCTGACATTTAACAAGCTACTGCTGCATGCTGTTAGGGATGATAATAATAATAATAATAATAATAATAATAATAATAATAATAATAAAAATTTTATTTATATCCCGCCCTCCCCAGCCGAAGCTGGGCTCAGGGTGGCTAACAACAATAAAATAATACGACATTCTAAAATCATTTCATTAAAATTAATTCAACTCAAATTGATGGCAACCATTAGGCTAAAGTTCTGTGAAGTTTGCCAAAGGAGGGAGTCAGGCTGTGCCCTAACCAAAGGCCTGGTGGAACAGCTCTGTCTTCCAGGCCCTGCGGAAAGATGTCAAGTCCCGCAGGGCCCTAGTCTCTTGTGACAGAGCATTCCACCAGATCGGGGCCATCACTGAGAAGGCCCTGGCTCTAGTTGAGGCCAGTCTAACCTCTCTGTGGCCTGGGACCTTTAGGATGTTTTTGTTTGAAGACTGTAAGTTCCTCTGTGGGACATACCAGGAGAGGCGGTCCCGTAGGTATGAGGGTCCTAGGCCGTATAGGGCTTTAAAGGATGAGAGAGAAATGTGATTCAGTTTGCATTTAAAGATGAACCTACCTAATTTTCACTTTCTGAAACAATGCACGAAATGAAGCACAGCCATCCTTCGAATCTTACCCTTCTCCAGATGTTGCCATGCAGTTCTCCAGCCAAGCAATGTGTACAGAAATGCATGTACCCATGTAGTGTGTGCATAAGAATACACATCTTTGTGAAAAGAATGTACAAAATTGCATTGCCTTGGGGAAGACTATTTGCAAAAATTCCTGTGTTGGGCAAAATCGCTTACAAATCTATATATTAGGAGAAATTCACACCAGAGTGTCGGTGAATTTTTGTGAGGATATATTTATATATATATATAAAAAAGTAATCACAAACTGATGGGCAAATGTGGAGGACTGAAGATTAGAAAAAATCAAAATTGATAGTCACCCATCGCTAGGTGCTATGAAGCATTTTTTGTGCATAATGCTCAGCACGTATGGTTGGGAATAAGCCTTGTTTGACATCCTCATTTCCAAATAAGGGCAGGTCCAAATCATACATTTAAAGCACATCCAACACATATTTAAAGCACATGCCTTCTCCAAAAGAATCCTGGGAACTGTCGTTCTCTGTACTCTTAACAAACTACAGTTCCCATGATTCTTTGGGGAAGCCATTTGCTTTAAATGTGTGGTGTGGATCATCCCGACACATGCACAGGCAAGAGAGTTGACAAACAAAAATGGCAGGAAAGGGGAGGCTAACCGGACTAGAACCCACAGTCCAAGTTTAAGGAGTCCAAGATCAGGGCAAGGAAGAGGTCAGAACTGCATGAAAGCCACGCAGTTGTCCAAACAAGTTGGCATGCTCAACCACCAAGCTTCAAAGGTGAACTTCCTCATGAGGCTCCTGGGCCTTGCGAGACTGTTGAGTGTGCAGACTAAACTGAGGTGGGTGCATCTCTTCCCAGTGACGGATGCGCCACCCAGGCTGTGCCCCCCACTGCAGCCCCTGGTTCCTCTACCTCTAACGGTGGGCTGGTGCTCTCCCTCTGTTGCTGTGCTCCAGTCTCCAGGGCTGAAGAAGGGAAATGGGATGCCTGCTTCCCCAGCCAGGGCTGCCACATCCCATCTCTTCCAGCCTCTGTGCCCTGGCCTCAACCCCCTCAGGTCATTCTCTGATTCCTCCTCCTCCATCTCAGCCTTCTGCTTCATCTTTGAGCCCAGCAATGTCTCACAACTCACAACTCTTGGCTTCCAGTGAACAAATTTTAGCAAAACATATCTTTGGCAAGATATATACCACATCACATCTGTATATTAAGCTGTTATAATATTATTTAAGATGTATAATCTGGTATCATGGTTATAATGGAGCCAGATGTCTGTCTTCATATCCACATGTCTTCGGTGTGAAATGTAGAGTGCCGCAGTCTAGAATTTCTGTGTACTTTTATAGGGCAGGGTATTGAGATGCAAGAAACATGAGCTGAAGAGGTGGGGACATTTTGAGGGTGCCAGATATTCGACATCTGGCAAAAGTTGAAGTGTGTGTTTTGAAATGTTCTTTAGCAGAATAAATAAATAGCAACATAGTTTTCAACCTGTTTGCCTTCATGGGACATGTTTCCAATATGGCTTGTCTGCCAAGAATCTCCTGAGCAGATTTTTTCAAATATGGTGGGGACTCTGCCTTGAGGGTCTCAAGGTCTCCATAGCAGTCTAGCCCTTTCCAGCCTTGTGATTCTATATTTTGAGTATATGGGTGGCCTAATTTTTATCTGGGAATCTGCATGTTGACTGACTCAATGTGGTCTTTTTAACTTGATAGGGGTCCACTGCCAAATGGCTGGGTTATGCTCTCCCAAGCCTGGCTGAAATCATCAAACTCCAAGGTACAGATACCGTCATGGTTGAAGTCGGAATGCTTGCCAGTAAATATCCAGATATCAGGTAAGAGGAAAAGAATTTATGACCTCACTTCTCGGGTTGCCAACACAGAACCACCCTATGTAGATCTCCTCAGATGTAATTGGGGCTTACATAGAATTGTTCATTCAGTTTCTTGGACAGGTTCCTCATCCCTGAGCCTCACTAGTTTGCCTTCTGTGAAATGGGTATTTTATTGTGCTTTGTGAGGTCCAGTGTGCATGTTGGGTTGGGTTTGCGCCCCATGGCAGCCAATTTGTGGTGGTGCCCAAATGTACCCATGGGCCCCAAAAGGTTGGCAACTCCTGGGTTACTTGGAAACTTTGAGCCAGTGTGGCAGCAGTGCCACACTTGGGTAAGATAGCTGGTTGCTGACTTTGAGCCACTGCCTCAGCACCACCCCCATGAAATAAGACACCACAGATTTGGTAAACTTGAGTAGTATAATCCAGCTAGGACGTTTTTGCAGCAGGCAGACATAACTGCTGATATAATCACATGCCTGCCATCTTCACAGAGCAGGCATAGGCAAACTCGGCCCTCCAGATGTTTTGAGACTACAATTCCCATCATCCCTGACCACTGGTCCTGTTAGCTAGGGATGATGGGAGTTGTAGTCCCAAAACATCTGGAGGTCTAGAGCAGTGAAAGCATGAGATTGCTCCCTCAACAAACGCTTCTCGCTTCTCTCGCTTCTTCCAGACGTAGCCTGGCGAAGCCTAAATTAGGCCATATGTTCACTATAGCACCTTTAAAGCACAATCATACCTTTTTTGTAATGTTTTTATTTATTTTTCATGGTACAGGCGATACATTTTGAGAAAGCAATTGTTACAACAGTAAACAACAAATAACTTGCCCTGATAAAATTACAGACTTTTGTCATGCTGTGTAATAAAGTTTTGTTTGATTGGTCTAAGAGATCACGCCACATTTTCCCATGAGTGTTGGGTGGATTCCTGCCTCCGTCTGAACAATTTACGTATTCAATAAACATTCGCCACATGTTATAAAAGGAAAAGGGGTTGTGTCTTCCCTTTGCCACTCTGGCCTGGCTTATTAATTTCCCAGTCAATGCTGTTGACCGTACTCTAGTATCTGTGTCCAGCACAATGCCAGTTTTCCAACATCTAGCAGCAGTCATGGTTTCCCCCAAAGAATTCTGGGAATTGTAGCTGCTGAGAGTTTCTAGGCGACCCCTATTACCTTCACAGAGGTACAATTCCCAGTTTAACAATCAATCCCTCTTCCCAGGGAACTCTGGGAATTGCAGCTCTGTGGAAGCTATGTCTATTTAAAGTGGTATCACAGTGCTTTAGCTGCAGGTTGGGAATCTATTCCCACTTCAATGAAACACTTCCACACCTGGCATTTTGCTGGCGAATTGATACTCTAAATTAGAGTGCCAATCCCTCCCATCCCATGCATTAAAAGGGTGCCTCTCATACTGATTGCCACTAGTCCTCATGAGTACAGGAGCACAGGAGGCAGAGTTAATGTCAAGAGAACTGCAATGTTGGCTGTAAACTCCCCCAACAGGAAATACCTGTTGAACAACAAGGTCCTTCCTCTTTTAGTCACATCCCGTCACTTGCTGCCTTTCCTGCTAGGAAAGACATGTAGAAACACTATTCGATACGTGTATCTTTTAATATTCTCATCTGCAGGGCAACCAAATTGATCAAGGGGGTAGATTAACTTTCCTATGAGGAAAAGTTGCAGAGTTCTGGTTTCCCCAGCCACTCTGGGCGGCTCCCAACATAATATTAAAAACATGATGAAACATCACACATTAAAAACTTCCCTAAACAGGGCTGCCTTCAGATATCTACTCAAAGTCAGATAGTTGTTTTTCCTTGACATCTGAAGAGGGGGCGCCACTACCAAGAAGGCCCTGCAACTGCACTTGACGCAGTGAGGGAGCTGCCAGAAGGCCCTCAGTGCTGGACCTCAATGTCCGGGCTGAACGATGGGGGTGGAGATGCTCCTTCAGGTATACTGGACCAAGGCCATTTAGGGCTTTAAAGGTCAGCACCAACACTTTGAATTGTGCTCGGAAACGTACTGGGAGCCAATGTAGGTCTTTCAGAACCGGTATTATATGGTCTCGGCGGCCTACTTGCAAACTTCCTACAGGTATCTTGGTCAGCCCCTGTGGGAACAGGATACTGAAGTAGATCGGCCATTGGCCTGATTCCTGCAGCCTCTTCTTAGGTTCTTAGATAAATCAGGGACAGTAGTCGAGTTCAGAGAGTTGGGAGTCCCAGATTTGCTCTCTTTCGTTGAATATTTCTACTGCCTCTGTGTTGCTGTATCCTTTCAAATTCTGACGCTCCGTGTTTCCTCTTTGACAGCAAGGAGCACCTCTCCGCCATCTTGTACATCAAAGGAAACTTGTCCCGCAATGAAACCAGAAACATCCTGAGTGTGCTGGACATCGGCATAACTGCTACCTTGCCCCACAAACACTTGTTTTCAACAATCAGGGTGTGATGAGCTTGCCTGTTGCCTCTTGCTTGACTCAAACAGCTGCCATTCATGGGAGACCTGAATTCAGCTCCAGCCTCCTTCCAGACTCAGCCACATAGTTCAAAAACCAACCCCGGGTCCTAGTTTTGGGAAAAGCGGCTTGATCTTTATGCTGCTACCAGAATGCCAGGATAAAATGGAAGTTGGCTTAGAGGTCCCACCAGATTCAAGGGCCTGTGAAGTCTCCAGCATTTCCTCTGCCGCCTCAGTTTTCCCCATCTCGAAAATGGGATGGAATCTCTGTCAGGCTACCTCACTTGGGTGGTGCTGGTGTGATGCCAAAGGGAAGCCTTCGCTTACTGTTCCTTGTTAAAGCACTTGACAGAAAAGCGCAGTAACTCTTTGCACATGTTTCTTCCTTAAAGGGGAATAGAAAGAATCCTTTGTAAAATGGATGGAGGAAAATGGAAAAGTCCTCAAAATGTAAATAGCACTTGGAATGTGGTCTTGGTTTTTTTTATTAAAAACAAAATGAAGTAGAAACTCCCAAAAGCTGCTTCTTCGGTGAAAAGCCCTTTTGGGCTCTAGGTAGATGACTGTGAAAACCACATGTAAAATTGCAATGTTTTGCTCGATAGTTTGTATTGATAACGTACTAGCATCTTAATGACAGTCTGTGTGATATCAGGATTGCTGTTGGTGTGGTTTAGGGATTAGATGCTACACTTGGAACTGGGTTCAAGTTTCTGCTTCGGCCACAAACGATGGTTTTCAGGCAAGACACCCTGTCCCAGCCTCTCTCTTTTTTCTTTTTCTTTTTGAATTTCATTTCTCTTTTTTTAAACCTTTCTGTAAACCACTTTGATGGCGTCAGTCTGTGGAGCAGTTTGTAAATAAGATAAACAGCCAGCCTCACAAGGTTATTGTCATAAAATCAATGAAGTATTTTCATTTACGCTGCTTTGAGCTGCTTGGAACAAGCAGGATACAAATGTTAATAATAATAATATTAATATTAATAATATTGTTAATGTATCTATAAAACGATTGTAAATATGCCACTGTACAGATGTTGCTTCAGTGTTTGCTTGTCAGTCTCCTGGTCCATAGTGATTGTTTTGCTATTCAGTGGTTGTCTGTTTTTTTAGTTAAAGCATCCCATGTTGTCATTGTATACCGAGTTGTACAAAATAAAGATGCACTTACAATATTTAGTAAAGGTGTCGTTGATCTCTTCCCATCCTCCAGCTTTTAGGAGCATGTTTTGAAAGCCAAGGGTTAGAATTTGCCCCCTAGAGAAAGTGGAAAGCAAGAACAGAGACGTGGTTAATGCCAGAAGTAAGACAGGAAAGGGAAAAAAGTCTGGAAGCTAAAATTTGAAGACAGGGCAGGTCCTACTGTTGGGTAACATGGGACCAAAATTTTTGGGATGCCATTAAATCATGGATTTTTACACTTTAGGGAGACCAGAGTATTTGCTACCCACCAACGTCAAGGGGATTTCTTTCTCTTTAATGCTGCCCACCAGATCACAGTTTGCTGGGATGTTTTTGCCTCTGCGCGTGGGTCTGAGAATGTTCTGAACAGTTCACATTGAGTTCATGAAACATCACACCCTGACCTGTTCTTAATGCATTGTTGACCACATCTACGGACTGCGATTGTTATGTTCTTTCAAGTCATGCAATATCAATCACTAGTAACCATGTGCTCCCTTTCCCAACCTTCATGATTAATGCCCTTGCATTGTACAGTGGTGCCCCGCAAGACGAATGCCTCGCAAGACAGAAAACCCGCTAGACGAAAGGGTTTTCCGTTTTGGAGGTGCTTCGCAAAACGAATTTCCTATGGGCTTGCTTCGCAAGACGAAAATGTATTTCGAGTTCCTGCGGGGTTTTTTTCCTTTTCCCCCCCTTTTTCTCAAGCCGCTAAGCCGCTTATCAGCTGATCCTAAGCCGCTAAGCCGCTTAACAGCTGATCCGTTAAGCCGCTTATCAGCTGATCTGCTAAGCCGCTTAACAGCTGATCCGCTAAGCCGCTTATCAGCTGATCCGCTAAACCGCTAAGCCGCTTATCAGCTGATCCGCTAAGCCCGCTAAGCCGCTAATAGCGCTAAGCCGCTAATGGGCTTGCTTCGCAAGACGAAAAAAACCGCAAGACGAAGAGACTCGCGGAACGGATTCTTTTCGTCTTGCGAGGCACCACTGTATTCATGTTAACCAATCAGCAACAAGCACATATGTGGTAATGCTGTAATATTCAATAAAAGGGACTCTCCGAGACATGCTCGAGAGATGCCTCCCGTATGACACCTTGTCATTCGTCTGTCGTTTATTTCAACCCAACAACAGTTCAAGCCTGGCCCAAAACCCAGGTCAGCACCTGTCTATGCTGAATGAATGAATGAATGAATGAATGAATGAATGAATGAATGATTTATTGCTTATACCCCGCCCATCTGGCCGGGCCTCCCCAGCCACTCTAGGCGGCTTCCAACAGGATATTAAAAACACAATAAAACATCAAACATTAAAAACTTCCCTAAACAGGGCTGCCTTCAGATGTCTTCTAAAAGTCAGATAGTTGTTTATTTCCTTGACATCTGATGGGAGGGCATTCCACAGGGCGGGTGCCACCACCGAGAAGGCCCTCTGCCTGGTTTCCTGTAACCTCACTTCTCGCAGGGAGGGAACCACCAGAAGGCCCTCGGCGCTGGACCTCAGTGTCTGGGCTGAACAATGGGGGTGGAGACGCTCCTTCAGGTATACTGGACCGAGGCCATTTTGGGCTTTAAAGGTCAGCACCAACATTTTGAATTGTGCTCGGAAACGTACTGGGAGCCAGTGTAGGTCTTTCAGGACCGGTCACCTCAGTGTAACCCAACCCTCAAAGCTGCCACCACTGTTAGATTCACCAACCCAAGATTCTCGCTTTGCACACTGGACATCCCCAATATGCCAAGGAGCATGAGTTAAAGACCCCACTCTGCTTCCTGAAGCCTCAGCAGAGGAAGCCAAATATACAGTCACCAGAGAGGTCTGAGACACTGGTTTTAGGACCAAGGCTTTAACTATGCAAAAGTGAAGAATGTATGTTTTATTGTTTGATAATACTAAAATAGCATCATGACATGAATCCTGTTGCCAAATAGGAATAAAAGATTTAAGAATCATAATAGTTAAGAATTTAGGAACATCTAGAAAAATGCAAATGCACACAAAAATGGCAAGCCTAACTTAAGGTAAAGGTAAAGGGACCCCTGACCATTAGGTCCAGTCGTGACCGACTCTGGGGTTGCGGCGCTCATCTCACTTTATTGGCCGAGGGAGCCGGCGTATAGCTTCTGGGTCATGTGGCCAGCATGACTAAGCCGCTACTGGCAAACCAGAGCAGCACACGGAAATGCCGTTTACCTTCCCACTGGAGTGGTACCTATTTATCTACTTGCACTTTGACGTGCTTTCAAACTGCTAGGTTGGCAGGAGCAGGGACCAAGCAATGGGAGCTCACCCCGTCGTGGGATTCGAACTGCCAACCTTCTGATCAGCAAGTCCTAGGCGCTGTGGTTTAACCCACAGCACCACCCTCATCCCTTCAAGCCTAACTTAGCCTAATATGTTACCAGCCTAATATGTTACCAGCCCTCTTCATCCCCCAGAAGAGTCTCTTGTAGCAACACATGCCTCTCTCCTCAGCCTACCAGAAGACACCTCAGCTGTGTCATTCCAGAACCCTGAGTCCAGTCATGAACCCGTGACAGCACAGCTGAAAAATGTTGTTGCAATTAACAAAGTGGTCAGTACAACCTTGAAACCCAGGAACCAAATAACACGGGTGCAGTAAATTTGATGTCTGCTAGCAAATAGCTGACAGAGAAAGCTGTCTGCTTTTTCATGATCCCAGATCTTACCTGGAAGTCTAAGCTGCTTTGCTGAACCAAAGTTTTAAACACAGAACTAAAGTTTGGGCACAGACCACAGATCTCTCTCTCTCTCTCTCTCTCTCTCTCTCTCTCTCTCTCTCTCTCTCTCTAGATATATATAGATACATATACACATACAGCGGTACCTCTGGTTACGTACTTAATTTGTTCCAGAGGTCCGTTCTTAACCTGAAACTGTTCTTAACCTGAAGCACCACTTTAGCTAATGGGGCCTCCCACTGCTGCCGCACCGCCGTCGCGCGATTTCTGTTCTCATCCTGAAGCAAAGTTCTTAACCCAAGATATTATTTCTGGGTTAGCGGAGTCTGTAACCTGAAGTGTATGTAACCTGAAGAGTATGTAACCCCAGGTACCACTGTACATACATACATACATACATACAGTATCTTGTTATGGATACTGATTGATGTTATGGATACAATATTGATCCAGAGCAGATGGTGTTTCGTATTCAGTGGTCTGTATTTGCCTGAGCTTGAATCTGGACTAAGGATTCTGAGCCCCTGTGTTATGATTTGATACATGATATCCAATCACAGAACATTTCAGGATTTGGGCCTCTGCCATTGGCCCTTAAACTCTTGAGTCATGATTCGCAGCTTGGAAGTTGAGACAGCCAATAATGTTGGGAGTGGGAGTGGCCCAGACTTTCAGAAATGTGTTTATGCAGTTGCTTTGCCCCTGTTGCCCAGTTCTGTAGTTCAATAAAGGTTCTTGCTGTTATCAATGTGTCTTGCCTCGTGGGAACCCACCTACACTTCAGACAATTAACTGATTTCTCATACACAGGAATTCTGCATATAAAACATATGAACAGAAGAGGAGCTTTCTTGGATCCAGCCAATGGCCTTTCTAGACCCCCCATCCTGTTGTCATCATGGCCAATCAGATGCCAATGTGAACCTGCAAAAAGTACTTGAGTGCAGGAACACTTCCCCCACTTGTGATTCCCTATAACTGGCCATCAGAGACATCCTGCTTCTGACAGGTGTGTTGTCAAGCAATAAAGAACACCTGAGAAGTTGTGTTCTCTAGCAATCCTTCCTGTCCGCTGTTCTTCCTGGCCTTTTCACATCCCTCTTGCAACGACTGCCTGTTGTGGCTCCAGTGAAAGAAATGTGTCAGGCAACAGAGTTGATATGTACTAAGTTGAATAGGATCCAAAATTCAGCAGTCGGATTGGTCCTAGAACAATAGGATTCAGAATGCAGCAGTCTGATTGGTCCGCAGGAGTCACCCAATCCAGCTCCAGGTGGAAGTGAATCCGCAATCTGATTGGCCTACAGGAGAATCCTGGAATTAGCCAATCACGTGGGGCCCATTGTGTAAATAACGTATATAAAGCAGATATTTTGGGGGAACTTTCATTCCTCACTACTATGAGCTGAATAAAGAGCATGAAATCCACACTCGACTCCGAGTATATTTCAAGAGTGAAAAGCATAACTGTAGAAGGAGAACACATACTGTTGGGCCAGATAATATTTGTGTAACCGAGCCAGAGAGCTAACGAACGCCATGTGCCAGGGTCTATCATAGCAGCCAGCCTTAAGTGAGAAGAAAATGGACTTCCTGTAGAACGGCTGAGCTTTCAAAAGTGCTTCTGAGATGCCGAAAGCTATTTGGTGAGAAAGGATGGGGGTGGCTACTTTCCCCAAACATGAAAATATTGCTTCTGGAGCGTCTTGAGAATACCTTGGAGATGGCATGCAAACCCCAAATATGTGGATAAGCTGGATCAACTATGGAAAGTCACAATCAGGGTTTTTCAGGTCCAGACAAGGGCTGGTATCTCTAGGAGAGTCCCATGGAAGAGAACATCCCACCAGCAGCATCTTCTCCCACCGCTGCTGCTCATGGTTGGTGGATGAAGGAAGAATGAGGAGTCACATGATCCAGCTTTAGGATATAAAATAAACAAGAGTGGTGTGTGTCTGTTTACTTGCTTGTTTGTGTCTGTGTGTGTGTGTGTGATATCTTTTAGCTGTGTCTGTGTTTCCTATAAGGTAACTCGAGTCTGGGGGAAAAGCAGAATATGTGAGAGAGAGAGAGAGAGAGAGAGAGAGAGAGAGAGAGAGAGAGAGTTAGTTTACAGGCCACAGTGCATGGCTAATATGCTATATGTAGGAATGGGCAAATCAGTTGCTCTCTGTTTCTCATTTTTCGTGTCTTAAGTTCTCTACATTTCCACATCAGTTAGTGATTCATTTATTTCTTAAGTTCATCAGCATTTTAGTGAGAATTTCTCATAACAGACACATTTCTGAATGCATTTTTTCCTAACGTATTACATTTTTGCAAAGCATATCTCCTACTACAGTCCATTTCCCTACACAAATTTCGCTTCACAACTATATACATTTTTATCAACACTTTAATACAGTAGTACGTCGGGTTAAGTACTTAATTCGTTCTGGACGTCTGTTCTTAACCTGAAACTGTTCTTAACCTGAAGCACCACTTTAGCTAATGGGGCCTCCTGCTGCTGCCGCACCAGAGCATGATTTCTGTTCTCATCCTGAAGCAAAGTTCTTAACCCGAGGTACTATTTCTGGGTTAGCGGAGTCTGTAACCTGAAGCGTCTGTAACCTGAAGCGTATGTAACCCGAGGTACTACTGTATATGCATTTATTTGGGGGGGGGGTTGGGTTTTTTTACACATTACTTGGCTGGAGAACTGCATTGCAGAATTCAGAGAAGTGTGACTTTTGAAGAATGGTTGTGTTCTCATTCATTCATTGTTTCGGGAAATGTGAATTAGGTCAGTTTGCCTTTGAATACAAATTGAAATCCTTCCCTTACCCATTCTTAGTTGGAGCTTTTGGGGCAGTGAGGATCTGTTTGGTTGGCTCTGTGGACAATTCCTTCTTGACCTCCCTCCAAGTCCATGGTCTTATCCTCTGAAGATGAGGAATCGGACCCCATGATCATAAAAGGCGCACCATGTGGAATACCACTGAGCTAAAATAAAAATGAGGAAAACTGCAAGCAGATGGCCTGGCTACTTACAAAAAGAAATTAGACCAAAAGGAGAGCTGTTTGCCTACAACTGAAGCATGATCTGGCCAGTCCTAAACAGAGGAAGCACAAGTTAGTTCCACTCCACCATGGTGCCCGTGACCTTTGAACATTGGATGGTTAATCTGGCATTTAGCGTCCTAAAAAGCAGAGACATCACCTTGCCAACAAAGGTTTGTATAGTTAAAGCTATAGTTTTTCCAGTAGTGATGTATGGAAGTGAGAGCTGGACCATCGAGAAGGCTGATCGCCGAAGAATTGTTGCTTTAGAATTATGGTGCTGGAGGAGACTCTTGAGAGTCCCATGGACTGCAAGAAGATCAAACCTATCCATTCTTAAGGCAATCAGCCCTGAGTGCTCACTGGAAGGACAGATCCTGAAGCTGAAGCTCCAATACTTTGGCCACTTCATGAGAAGAGAAGACTCCCTGGAAAAGACCCTGATGCTGGGAAAGATGGAGGGCACAAGGAGAAGGGGACAACAGAGGATGAGATGGTTGGATAGTGTTCTCGAAGCTACCAGCATGAGTTTGACCAAACTGCAGGAGGCAGTGGAAGACAGGAGGGCCTGGCGTGCTCTGGTCCATGGGGTCACGAAGAGTCGGACACGACTAAACGACTAAACAACAACAACAAAGTACTTGGGGAGAAGTCTTAGCTAGCGTGAACAAACAGAGGAGTTGCCCTACAGAAACAGGCCTGTGTAAGCGAATACCATATCATAGGAAGTGCTTCAGAGCGTTCTTCTTGTGTTTATAGCACAATGTAAAGCCTCTCTTTGTTCCGCTGCCTGATGGAGGCTCATTTATTCATCCACTTAAACTAAAACAGCAAATTAACACTGGGGAATGCATGAATCATGCAGTCCCATTTCCTCCCATCTGATGCTGATCTTAGATTTCAGCCCCTCCACCACTCCCCTTGTAAATTTTCCCCAGAAGCTCAGGTTGTCTTTGCACAGGAAGTTCCACTCCTCCACCCTGGATCACTGAATAAAGATACATTTGTATACTGTGTTAGTTTAAGGCAAATTGACTTGGAATTTAGGAGCAGAAAGAAATTGCTGCTCTCAGCTCTCAACAGGTCTGGAACTTGGGGTTCAAGGACGTCGAGACACCAGTCCCAACACAAGCAAGCCTTGCAGACAAAACCCACGCAAGGGAGTGCCCATTTGCTTGCCCAGTCCTGGGACTCTGGCCGCTTGCCACACTGTGCCCACCCCACTCTTCAAAAGGTTGGGGCAGGGGGGCATGTTGCCTGTTGGATCAACATCTTAGCTTGTGCTTTTGCCCTGTGTCTATAACTCTTTAAGTACTCGCTGCACCTTGCAACCTGTAAATATGGGACCTCCTTTGGGCTGCTATATGTGTCCTAGAATTGAGCTGTGAAAAGAAGAAGAAGAGTTTGGATTTGATATCCCACTTTATCACTACCCTAAGGAGTCTCAAAGTGGCTAACATTCTCCTTTCCCTTCCTCCCTCACAACAAACACTTTGTGAATGAGGCTGAGAGACTTCAGAGAAGTGTGACTAGCCCAAGGTCACCCTGCAGTCGCATGTGGAGGAGCGGGGAAGTGAACCCGGTTCACCAGATTACGAGTCTACTGCTCTTAACCACTACACCACAGTGGTGTCCCCCAAAAAATTTCAACAACTTTGCCCCCCCCAAAAAAAGCTCATAGTTGTCATATGTAACTGAGCTCTTGCTGCTTCAGCTGTATGACATATTTCTTTTCTTTTCAAAATAATATTTATTTGATTTTACAAGTGTGGAATTATAACAGTATAAAATACATATTCACAGTGCTTTTTTCCGGGGGGGACGCAGGGGTATGCATACCCCTAAACATTTTGTGAATCTAACAAGAGAAGAAACAAACAAACAAACAAATTAGTTTCTTCTCTAGCACAGTGAATCTTCAGTTTCGTTGCTACCCCCGAGGGCAGCCTATAAAACAGTGATTTTCTTGAGTCAAAATGAGACTACCCCTAAACATTTTTAAAGAAAATATGCATATCCATATTTAAAGATTTCTCTGAATCTCCGGACTTCCTACCATCCCCTCCATGGGTCCTTTTGTCAACCTTTTCAGCTGCATATTATTCCATAATCCATGTTTTATATCTCTCCATATTGTCCATGGTAATTGCTACATTACAAGCGTTATTGCAATCTTGCTAATGTTTTCATCTGCTTACAGTGGTCTCCTAAATAAATTATAATTTTTTCCCATTCTTTATTGAAGTTTTTGTCTTCTTGGTTCCTGAGCTTTCCGGTCAATTTTGCCATTTCGGCGTACTCCATCAGCTTGGTTTGCCATTCCTCTCTGGTAGGGACACTGCATGACATATTTCAATTGCTTTCTCCAGAGTAGGATCCCTCAGAAGTCTTTCCTCTAATTTCTGCTCTTTCACACTGAATGCAAATTTATCACTCAGTTACTTGCTTTGAGTTCATCGACAAACTTTTCCGTAGTGTCTCCATGTATCTGTGAATGCTTCCAAATGATTCAGGCACCACATTCTCATGAGAAGTGAAGTATATCCTGAATCATTCAAGGACTTCTGCTATATCTTCTGCCCTTTAATGAGGAAAACCACCAAATCTTCAGCAGAATTAAAAAGGTAAAGGACCCCTGACAGTTAAGTCCAGTTGCGAACGACTCTGGGGTTGCGGCTCTCATCTCGCTTTACTGGCTGAGGGAGTCGACGTTTGTCCGCAGACAGTTTTTCCAGGTCATGTGGCCAGCATGACTGAGCCGCTTCTGGCGAAACCAGAACAGTGCACGGAAACGCCGTTTACCTTCCTACCAGAGTGGTACCTATTTATCTACTTGCACTTTGATGTGCTTTGGGACTGCTAGGTTGGCAGGAGCAGGGACCAAGCAATGGGAGCTCACCCCATCGCGGGGATTCGAACCGCCGACCTTCCGATCGGCAAGCCCTAGGCTCAGTGGTTTAGACCACAGCACCACCCAACAAATAGCAGAATTGCTAATTGCCATTTCTTTCTGACATTTTCTGTTCCAGCTGCAGTGAGATAACGTTGAAAAGCTTTCTCCCAATGTTTCCAACTGTCAATCAAGTTGCCGTGTAGAACCCAGTGGAGGCAGCAGCTGGAATGTGCTCATAAGCTAGTAAATGTATGCAAAAATGTAACAACAAACTCTCAACACTCCCACAAAAAAGAAAAGAAAAAAGATATCCACACCAACTTCTGGAGCCATCCAACATCCAGTTCTCAAAGGTTCTGCAGAACAAACGCAATGATCCCCAAGCCCATATGGCGTACAGATCTACAGTGGTACCTTGGTTCTCAAACTTAATCCGTTCCGGAAGTCCGTTCCAAAACCAAAGAGTTCCAAAACCAAGGTGCGTTTTCCCATAGAAAGTAATGCAAAATGGATTGATCCATTCCAGACTTTTAGAAACAACCTCTAAAAAAAGCAATTTAACATGAATTTTACTATCTAATGAGACCATTGATCCATAAAATGAAAGCAATAAACAATGCACTGCAATCACACAATCAGTCAATCAATCAATCAATCAATCAATAGCTGAACTGGGTTCCAGACAGTCACAAAAACAAAACAAAAAATAATAAAATAATAATAATAAATTTTATTTATATCCCGCCCTCCCCAGCCGAAGCCGGGCTCAGGGCGGCTAACAACAATAAATAGTACAAAAAAGAGCTGCAAAAACAAAAACGCAAAAGAAATAGCCAAAACAGACAGACCTCAGCATAACACTCAAAACAGTAGTGTGGCACTCAAAACAGAAACGTAACACTCAAAATGGAGCATGTTCGGCTTCCAAAAAAAGTTTGCAAACCAGAACACTTACTTCCAGGTTTGCAGTGTTTGGGTTCCAAGTTGTTTGAGTACCAAGGCGTTTGAGAAACAAGCTACCACTGTATTATTACATTCAAAGAGAAGCAAATACGAGCACACACATCAAGAGAAAGAATGCTAGATAAATGTACTTGGCTGATCAAATACTTTTCTCCTATGCTGGCAAGCAGTTCATTGACTGTAAAGGGTCATTACACGTTGCCCATGTGCCAACCTGATTTGTGCATTAAAGTTTTTGGTAGATAGGGACCTAGGAATTTGCATTCCTCAGCAGAGGGGCAGCACAGACATGGGAGACATGCAGAAGGAAAGAGTGAGGAAGCCCCATTGCACTAGAAAAAGCCCTTGCATGGGCTTCTGCTAGCAGGACTAGTTAGCTGAATCCTGCCCACATGGCTTTTCCATCTAGTTGAATATTGTCTACAATGACTGGCATGGATTCTCCTGAATTTCAGACAGGGGACATCTCGCTTGAGATGCTGGGGACCCAACCAGGGACCATCTGTGGGCCAAACAGGTGCTCAGCCCATGGAGTCATTCTGGTTTTATGCTACCTCCAGCAAAGCTCAGAATACCGGCCTCTGGAAAACTAACAATGAGAGGGGGGCTACTGCGCTCATGCCCTGCTTGTGAGCTTTGTGGAGGCATCTGGCTGGTCTCAGTGGCAAACAGGAAGCTGGATAGATAGATCTTCGGATAGAGTCAGTGTGGTGTGGTGGTTAAGAGCGGTAGACTCGTAATCTGGTGAACCGGGTTCGCATCTCCGCTCCTCCACATGCAGCTGCTGGGTGACCTTGGGCTAGTCACACTTCTTTGAAGTCTCTCAGCCCCACTCACCTCACAGAGTGTTTGTTGTGAAAGGAGAATGTTAGCCGCTTTGAGACTCCTTCGGGCAGTGATAAAGCAGGATATCAAATCCAAACTCTTCTTCTTCTGATCTGGCAGAACTGTCTTAATTTGCAAGGAAAGTGCAGAATGAAGCATCTGGGCCACAGAAATTCATTTGCGAGAATAAGGGAGCTTTATGAGCCAAAAGGCATTCTCTAAAATGGCACGTTATTCTTGCAAACCACAACACAAAACTCTTGCAGAAGAGTGGAAATTCCAAACTCGATGAAAAAAAGCAGCAGAGATACTAAACGGGGGAAAGAACAAATTGCATTCTAAAGAGGCAAGGCCTCTTTATTTACTCCTGGCAACAGTCGGTTTGCTTTGTTTATTCAGTAAGAATCACAAACCATCCTATGTATTCATCTGGCTCAACCAGTGTCATTTGGGAATTTGGGTTTCCCCCCGTTGGGTGGGCGGGCCAGGTTGTGTAAAGTTCACCAGTGCAACTTACATTAAGGGATTTTTCTTTCGCTTTCTTTCGGAGCGACTCTTACACCGCTCAATGCTCAGATGCATGACCCCAAATCCATCAGCCACAAATTATAGCATGTCCAGATGAGGATTTCAACATTCCATCTACTTGAGTTTCCTGGGATCAGTTTCTGTTGATGCTGCCCAGGGACATGGATAGTGCTGGATTTATGTATAAGCTAAACAAGCTATAGCTTAGGGCCCCACTCTTTTGGGGGCCCCAAAAAAATTTAAAGGAAAAGACACCTGGGTGTACATTTCCAAAATATAAGATAAAAAAAAAAAAAAACCTACATACAGCAACAGTGTTTTGTGTTGTGTCGGCTCCTGTGATGTAAGTAATGGGCCCCGCCTGCTAGCCTGCTCCCTAAAATATCACTGCTTTGCTCATTTCTATATATAGGGAGCCTACATTCTGCATGGACTGATTGCATGGCAACATGTGCAAATGGCTTTAGATACCTATTAGGTCCATAAATCACCATATAGTATATATTCAACACAAAAAACAGTGACAATTTGTTGTTGACAAAGGGCAGCTGGACATATATAAAGGACCCCATTACCTTCAGTAGCTTAGGGCCTTATCAAACCTAAACCCGGCCCTGGACCTGGAGAAGGTGCTTCTCAGTATGCAGCTGTCTGCATGCACTCTCAACCCTTGCCCTTCTTGACTGACACAGGTATATGGCTTGGGAATATTCCTAGGTCTATCCTTGTGACTGCGGGCACAGATTTCCTCAGTGGCCAAGAGAACTTTTTTCCAGCTTCATAGCTGCTCCTGGACAGGACTGGCTTGACTGGACTACTGCAATGCGTTCTACATTGGGCTACTCTTGAGGTCAGTTCAGACACTGCAGCTAGTGTAGGGTTGCCATATGTCCGGGAATTCCCAGATACATCCTCTTTTGGAGATCCTACAGGGATCTTTTAACAGCTCTCAGCACCCTTAAGAACTACCGTTCCCAGGATTCTTTGAGGGAAGCCATAATGGTTTAAAAGTGGGAACACGTTGCTTTCAATGATGGTACTCCAGTCTTGACCTGAACTGAAGCACTGTTTAACCCCATAAAAGTAAAGAAAAACCCTTATGAGGAGAAATAGGAGGCTTCATATCTATGTGGGATAGCAGTTCTCAAGCACTTCAGTCTGTAACATGGGGATTTTACCTTCGTGCAAAGCATGAATGTCCCAAATGACAGCTGCAGAGATGCAAATGCTCTCTAGGGAAAAACCCATCTCTGCCAAGTGCGTGACTCAGAACTAGCTCTTGCCTCTATATTTTTGTCTGTGTGTATTTGTAATTTGCAGCCTGCCTCACAGCTAAGAAAGGCAACAGCTTTCAAGAAACCATGTGATTTCCTAGAATGTTTTTCTTGAATTTCAGGTGTGTTTCAAACGTTTAACCACATTTCTGCTGACTGCAGACCCCAACTAGGGTGCACCCCGAGCTCATCTGTACGTATCTTTTGCCCCACCTTTCCAGGCACTTTGAAGTTCTGTGTCTATGCGCTCTTTGCAGAAACACACACACTTTCCCCGGGAATACATTGATGCTGAATATGAACAAATTTGGGTTTTTTGCAGCTTGCCATTTGCTCTGATTCTGTTTTTTGTTTTTTGTTTTTTGCAGGTAATGTGCCAGGGCAAAAAACAAACAAACCAAAAGTGCCTAGAAACATGGCACAAAAGGAAGTCCAGGTGAGTGCCCGCCCCCCTTGACCACCAAGTATGTTGTTAAGTCATAGCGCTTCATTGGCATTTTAACTTTTTATTACCTAAAGGTTATCTGACGGCAATGCTAGAGCGGTATTTATTTATTTATAAAATCAATAGGCCACCCCAGGGAGCCACACGGAGAGGAAAACCAAACAAACAAAATCACAATAAAATAGCATCGCAACATCCAAAATCACTCTGAGACAGAGGGAAAGAAGCCACACAAGGGCAGGGTAAAGAAGGCAAGCAGAAAATTCAAGCTGAAAGAGTTTTGCCTGCATCCTGGAGCACCACCTAGTGGGAAACGTGCCATTTCATTTTGCTGTATAGTCAACTGCACTGAGAGAAAGGTCACTTTGCAAGCCCACACAGGTAGCAGGTCAAGGTGAAGGGAACCCTGACTGTTAGGTCCAGTCGTGGCCGACTCTGGGGTTGCGGCGCTCATCTCGCTGAGGGAGCCAGCGTACAGCTTCCGGGTCATGTGACCAGCATGACCAAGCCACTTCTGGCAAACCAGAGCAGCACATGGAAACACTGTTTACCTTCCCGCCAGAGTGGTACCTATTTATCTACTTGCACTTTGACGTGCTTTCAAACTGCTGGGTTGGCAGGAGCAGGGACCGAGCAACGAGAGCTCACCCCGTCGTGGGGATTTGAACTACCGACCTTCTGATCGGCAAGCCCTAGGCTCAGTGGTTTAGACCACAGCACCACCCGCGTGCTCAAAGGCGCAGGAAAGAGGGGCGCTTTTAACTCTGGAGATAGCAGACCGCCCAACTGAAAAATCTTTCCTGCCCTGGCATGTGCCTTTGACGCTGGAATTTGACACTGCCGAAAATGCGGGGCTATTGCAAAACAACAGATCTGCATCATTTACCTCTCCACAAACACACAAACACACACACAATCTATTGCATAGGTGATCGCTAAGCTGGATCCTTATCTCCCCCACAACTGCCAAGTCAGGTCTGGCATGAGAGAAGGGCTGTCCGCCCCCCTGTCAATCACCAGACATCACAACTGCATCAAGTGACTCATTTTTTGCCTGCACAGCTGTTCCTGGAATTATGCAAACACCCAAGGCCAACTGAGTGCCCAGGGCTTTTCTAGCTGTGCCTCCAAATTCCCTTTAGCCCAGATGCAGGGGTGGGGGTCATGTTCAGGCCTGCCAGCTAGAGCTACCCTGTCCCCCAGTCTTGTACTATGGGTCAAGGGTCTGAAGATGCTAATGCAATGTTTTCAGGGTGGAGCAGAGATGGCATTGAGGCATTGCCTGGAGCTGGAACTTCTAAGAAGGTCTCCTCCTAGACCAAGATGCCCTCTGAATCCATAGCCTTTCCTTGCCAGAGATGCAGGAGTCTGAGCCTGTTAGCATTTGTACTGTACAGTGGTACCTCAGGTTACATACGCTTCAGGTTACATACGCTTCAGGTTACAGACTCCACTAACCCAGAAATATTGCCTCGGGTTAAGAAGTTTGCTTCAGGATAAGAACAGAAATCGGGCTCCGGCAGCGCGGCGACAGCAGGAGGCCCCATTAGCTAAAGTGGTGCTTCAGGTTAAGAGCAGTTTCAGGTTAAGAACGGACCTCTGGAACAAATTAAGTACTTAACCTGAGGTACCACTGTATTTGTTAGAAAATGTATTTTACAAAGAATAAATTGTACTGGGGGTGGGAAGAAGAATGTCATCTTGGTCGTCACCTCAGACAGCAAAATGGCTTCTGGGGGCCAGACGTCTGTATACAATGGGGTTTTGCACATATGAATTGACATAGTTCCTGTCCCTGGAGCATGGTGAAATTCTCTTTGAGCCCACCAAACTGTTCGCTCGCTTTGCATATACAGTGGTACCTCGGGTTACATACGCTTCAGGTTACAGACTCCACTAACCCAGAAATAGTACCTCAGGTTAAAAACTTTGCTTCAGGATCAGAACAGAAATCACACGATGGTGGCACAGCAGCAGCAGGAGGCCCCATTAGCTAAAGTGGTACCTCAGGTTAAGAACAGTTTCAGGTTAAGAACGGACCTCCAGGTCAAATTAAGTTCTTAACCTGAGGTACCACTGTATGGCCTCCCTTCCGAGAACCAAAACTGAAACCAGCCAGCTCTGGAAAGCACAGGTGTTACCCTTTGCTAATTTGGGGAAAGTCCTACGGAGAGTTAAAGGGCACCGTCCTTATAATCATCTCTTTAAAGAGCTGCAGATGTTTGTGAGAACCCCATGAAAGGCAACTGCAGAAACATCAGTTTTTCTTCTACTTGAACCACGACATAACCTCGGGGTCTTGTTCTTTTTTTAAGTAAATAAGACAAGTGCTGTCATGGCTGACCTTTTATTTGCACCACAAGGGATTATCTTTCACTGCTGTTCATGAAGTCAGCCACTCTTTTTTCCATGCTTTCGGTTTCAAATGTGCTCACACTGCAGCATGGCTGGGCAACGCTGAGCAAAATGTTTGGAAATGGTCCGATGTGCTGTATTTAGGAGGCAGGAGTCTGTGCAGTGCCCTTGGCATACGGCAGTTTTCTAGGTTTCTATAGCAGCATAAAGTTGAGAGCAGGATCTGAGGCCCCATTGCGCAGGAACACAGGAAATTCCTTATACTGAGTCAGAAGATTGATCCATCTGGCTCATTATCTGTGCCATTGCTCAGCAGGGCCGTCTGTCTTTGAAACAGGTTCCAGGCACTTTGGCTTTATTTAAGTCCAGTAGCCAGGGATCCCTGCTTACTCATAGAAGGGTAGAATCATAAAACTGCAGAGTTGGAAGGGACTCCGAGGGCCATCTAGTCCAAGCCCCTGCGATGCAGAAATCTCAGCTATAGCATCCACGACAGATGGCCATCCAACCTCTGCTTGAAAACCTCCAAGGAAGGAGAGTCCACCACCTCCTGAGGGAGCCCATTCTACGGTTGAACAGTTCTTCCTGTCAGAAAGTTCTTCCTGATGTTTAGTCAGAATCTCCTTTCTTGTAAATTGAAGCCATGAGTTCAAGTCCTACTGTCCAGAGCAGGAGATAACAAGCTTGCTCTCTCTTCCATATGACAGCCCTTGAGATATCTGAAGATGCCTATAATATCTCCTCTCAGTCTCCTCTTTACCAGGCTAAACATACGAAGCGTCTCATAAGGCTTGGCTTCCAGACCCTTGCTCTTTTTTTTAATAATTTTTATTGAGTTTAAAGGTAAAGGGACCCCTGACCATTAGGTCGAGTCGTGACCGACTCTGGGGTTGCTGCGCTCATCTCACTTTATTGGCCGAGGGAGCCGGCGTACAGCTTCCGGGTCATGTGGCCAGCATGACTAAGCCGCTTCTGGCGAACCAGGGCAGCGCACAGAAATGCCGTTACCTTCCCGCCGAAGCGGTACCTATTTATCTACTTGCACTTTGAGGTGCTTTCGAACTGCTAGGTTGGCAGGAGCAGGGACCGAGTAATGGGAGCTCACCCCATCACAGGGATTCGAACCACCGACCTTCTGATCGGCAAGCCCTAGGCTCTGTGGTTTAACCCACAGTGCCACCTGCGTCTCTTTATTGAGTCTGCATTTATTGAGTTACATTTACTCAATGTAAATGTAAACTTTATTGAGTTTACATTTTACCATAATCACATTCCATTCCATAATCTCATAGCCAAAAAACAATGCTCAAACTGACTTCCCCCCATCCCACTCTCTGGCTTTCATAAATAATCCCTTACATCTTAGCATTTCTATAACCACTTATTTACCTTCTTTCTTACTTAATAAAATTCACCTCATTAAATGTAAACCAGCTCCCAATATTAACATTACAAAATATTTCAACTCAAACCTACAAACGTTTTCAAATGTTGCTTCCAGACCCTTGTTCATCTTGGTTGCCCTCCTCTGAACACAGTCCAATTTGTCAATATCCTTCTTGACTTGTGACACCCAGAACTGGGCATAGTATGGTGTGGTCCTCAGCCTACGGAAACCACATTTGGTTCCTCCTCCCACACACTCCAAGAGGAAGTTCCCTCTTCAGGTATTTGCCCTTGACCCAGGAACATGCTATATACATTTGGTTGTCTACCCAGCATTTCTTGAACAGTGGGTCCAACAGACAGTCCATTATTCAATAACTGGCTCAACAGGAAGTGATCTGACCATGACAAGGGACTGATGTCAATTTCAGATCATCCTCTTCCTGCTCAGCTGAGAATGCAAGGTCCAGGATGTATTGGGAAATAATTTATAATGAATTGAAAAAAACTGTTTAAAAGTACTTTTCAAAAAAAAACAAAAAAAAAACAGAGTCCATTTTGTTGGGGATAATTCAGATGGAAATTCCCAAGTGTCAAAAAAGGTTATTTATGTATGCCACTACTGCAGCCCGTGTTTTGTTAGCCCAAAAATGGAAAACAAGCGAGGTCCCAACCAAAGAAGAATGGCAACTTAAATTGATGGAATATATGCAGCTTGCTGATTTAACATACAAAATAAGAGAACATGAAGAACATACGTTTAAAGAAGATTGGAAAACATTTATTGAATATATGGGTGGACATGTGTACATTTAAAAACGCTGGCAGCATTAAGATCAATTCAACAGTGTAGATAAGTTTTGGCTAAGATCAAGTGTAGTATCTGTTCTTATCAGTTTAATATCTGATATGTCCTCTGTTTGAGGACTATATATTAAATGGATTTTTAGAGCTGGGAGATGGAATAGGGGCTTGCTCCATCCACTCCATGCATTGACCTGGGATTGCAGTACCTCCAGGAACAGTGCACAAAAAACCAAAAAAACAGTGTAGATAAGTTTTGATGGATGTAATAATGGAATACTGAATGGTTTAGCTTATGTAAAATATGCAGGGATTTATGGTATGTAAACTGATCCACGGAAAGAGAAGAAGGGAAGTCATTGACTGAAAGTTGTTTAAATGAATATTCTAAAATGTAAAATAGGAAAACTTACTAAAATTATAGAAAAAAAGAGAGAGAGAAAGCAAGGTCTAGAGTGTGGTCGATGATGTGTTGAGACAGCCCCATGGTTGTCATGGTAGCCATGAAGTCCTGAGCTACCCCAAAGCCAGTCATCTTGGCATAGATGTTGAAGTCTCCCCAAAACCAGCAGTCTGGGAGTCATCCATATCTCCTCTGAGACCAGCTCTGTCAGCTGAGCCAGGGAGACTGCTGGGCAGCAAGACCGGTGGTAAACCAGCAGAATACTTAATGTGTCCCCATTGCCCAGTGCCAGGAACACTGCAGAACATAGTCCACAATGTCGAGAAGGCTACCCCTGCAAAATGAAAGCACCAACTTTTCCATTTCTTTGCTTCATCCTTGTATGCCTTTGTATCCCCACTAGATGGCACTTGGTGCATTTTCTCTGGATGTTTTCGCCCTCCTGCAGCTGACAGGATCCCTGTAAATACAACCAAATTTCATAGAATCATAGAACTGTAGAGTTGGAGGGGACCCTAAGGGTCATCCGGTCCAGCCCCCCTGCAATGCAGGAATCTCAACTAAAGCATCCATGAGAGGTGGCCACCCAACCTCTGCTTAAAAACCTCCAAGGAAGGAGAGTCCACTTTAAACAGTCACGGCTTCCTGGGAACTCTAGTTTATTAAGGGCACTGAGAGTTGTGAGGAGATCCCTGTTCCCCTCACAGATCTACAATTCCCTGATTGGTTTTTCAATCGATCCCTCTTCCCGGGGAAATCTGGAAAATGTAGCTCTGCGAGGGGAAAAGGCATCTCCCAACAACTCTCAGCGACCAGAACAAGGTAGAGTTATCATTTATTTTATGGCAGCGGTAGGAAACTTTAGCCTGTGAGACAGAGGCCATTCTGTCTTCTCCTCAGGTTGCTCCTCACGCCGTGTCCCTCACCAGCCTTTCTTACTTGGAGGTGCATAGCAGCACCAGGACCGTGGAACTGAGAAGCTGCAACGTTGTGCATAGCTGTCAACTTACAGATTTGAAAATAAGGGACCAGCAGCCAAAATAAGGGATTTTCAGAGCACAGGTATGTTCAACTTCTGGGCACCTCCGAGCCAAAGGCAGAAAGCCCAGCTAGCAGCCAAACGAAGCCTCAAGCGGTGGTTCCCACAGCGCAGCAACCCGGCAAAGGGGATGCAGCAAGGAAAACCACCGTCACCTCTCCGCTGGGAAGCGCTGAGCAAAGGCAAGTCCCCAGGCAACGGAGCCGATTTGATGGGCACAAGGCATGCAAGCTCCACCCCCCGTCGTTCTTAGACTCCTTATTGGGTGAGCAACGCAGCCAAGAAACACAGTTGGAGCCTCCCTCCTCTGGCAGGGAGGGAGGGAGAGGAGCTGCTTCCTTTGAAACCCAGGAAATTTAAGGGACATCATCAATAAGGGACAGCAGCAGGACACAGCGCTGGGATAAGGGACTTTCCCACCAAATAAGGGACAGTTGACGGCTATGAACTTTGTGATGTCTAACGTGTTTTTCATTCCAGGTCGAGAAGCCCAGCTGATGCAGCGCGGCTGTTCTGTTTCAGGCTGCAAACAGAGTGAAACCATCCAGAAGAACGAAAGCGACATTATAAATGGCTTCTTCTTCTTACTCTGTTGTGATGTTAACATAGGGGGTGATGGGAAGGTTGGAGGGACGTGTGACGTTATGTCTGATAACCATTCTTTTCATGCAGGATGTGTGCCTGGGTCTTCCAGATTGCTGATGTCTGACACGAAGATGGTCAGGTGTACCAGTGCTCAGGACAAAGCAAAAGGGGGAGGCAATATGGGTATTTGGCAAAGGCACCTATTGGTGATGATGACAGTGACAAGGCAAACCCGGAAAAAGCCAAGATGTTAATGATTGGATCGGACATGTGGGTTCCAAAGTCACAGAGCGATATGCTCGGCAAACATAGTTTCAGATTCAGACAGAGTTTCTGATGGGAACTATGACAAGATAAACCTGGGAAAAGCCAGGATGCCAATGGATGGGTCTGACATGTGGGTTGAGAAGTCACGAGGCAGGAAGCATAGATTCTTCCTTGGGTATATTGATGCCTGCTTGGAAAGTTTCCTTCCACTGTGATGATGCTTCTTGCTTAACTGGATTGAGAGATTATAGGGAGCATGGAAACCTCTGGCTTCTGCAAAGCTGGAATGACACCCACTCTGTGTGTCATTGCATACGGCCCCTGGAAAGTTCCCTGCAAAGGAATGTGGCCCTTGTGCTGGAAAACATGCCCTGCCCCAGTTTTATGATGTCCCCCGGCCCGTTATCAGGGTAGATGAAGAGTGGGCTGTAATTTCTTTCCATAATAAACAAGCAGACAGTTAAATTGCTACTGAGATGCTCCCATAACTGCGAGGCCCAAAGAGATGAAGGCCCAGCTGCTGCCATTGCACTTGGCAGCTGAGTTGATTAAAAGGCCGGCCAAAGAGAAAGACATTTTTCTCCCTCCCCAGCAGGACAAAGCTGGCAACGACTGTGACCATCAGCTGTGCCCAATTTCCTTCCACTTGGAAGAGGTGAACCTGTGAATGGAAGGAGGTGATGATCCGGCAATGGGATGCTGCGGTTTGAAAGCAGGGCAAGTTTGCTTGCTGAGTGGGAGATTGTGGCTTGAAGGCTGCTGATAACCATCGTCAGAAGCTGGCTGGTGCCTAGCGATGGACCTCATGGAAGCAGGCAGGAGTTGGTGGGTGGAAGCTGGTGGCGTTTGCATTTGGAAGACAGTGAATGCTGCAGAAGCAAACTGATGTTTGTGGATCTCAGCTGGCTGAAGTTCAGAAGCCAGTCAACAGAAGCCGGTGGCTATATTTGTGGATTGAAGCCACAGACCCTCCTAGTGTCCCTGTTTTCCAAGTATGATCCCAGATTTACAGAAGCCGTCACGGTTTCTGATTTGATCCCACTTTTCCCTAGGATGTCCCCATTTTCACTGGGGAAATGTTGGAGCGTATGGAGGTTATTTGACCCCCGAGACATGGAGAGAAGTAACTATACAACCTTTAGAAAACATCTGAAGGCAGGGAAGTTTTTAGGGAAGTTTTTAAAAATGTTGTATGTGTGAGGGCATGGGAGGCTTTGAGGTGACTGGTGTTTGCTGATGTGATATGTGAAAGACAAAACAGGGTGTGTGAGAAAGGAAACTGGTGAATATTTGTTATGTACTGAGTTGAATAGGATCCAAACTGTAGCAGTCTGATTGGTCCTAGAACAATAGGATCCAAAAGGCAGCAGTCTGATTGGTCCTAGAACAATAGGATTCAGAATGCAGCAGTCTGATTGGTCCTAGAACAATGCAGCAGTATGATTGGTTGGCAGGAACCACCCAATCCTGCTCCAGATAGAAGTGAATCCACAACCTGATTGGCTTACAGTAGAATTCCAGAATTAGCCAATCATGTGCAGCCCATTGTGTAAATAATGTATATAAAGCAGATACTGTGAGGGGACATTTATTCATTCCTCCTCACCACTATGAGCTGAATAAAGAGCATGAAATCACTTTGCGACTCTGAGTATATTTCACTGGCGACGAAGGTGGGATCCCGCTGAGCTGACTGCCACACACAGCACCGCAGCACCGCCAACTGCCGCACCGCTGCCTCGCACCGTGTATCCAGGCTTCAGCTCCGGGGCACAAGGAACTCAGAATGGCAGCCAACAGCAGCTTCTCGCCATTCAACCCAGCATCTGGAGACTGGGAAGCGTACGCCTCCCGTTTCACCTTCCTCCTAGAAGCCAAAGGGGTCACCGACGAAGAAGACGCCAAGAAGAGGGCGATATTCTTCAGCGTCTGCGGAGAGGAGACGTTTGAAATCGCCCGGGCTCTCCTTGCGCCTGAAGACGTCGCTACTGTTCCATACAAAACAATAATGGAACAGCTGAAGGGGCACTTTTCGCCGCAGCCCTCAGTGGTCGCTCGTCGAAATGCCTTCTACGCAAAGCGGCAAGCCCCTGGGGAAACCATAACTGGGTTTGTGACCTCTCTCCGCCAAGCCGCCCGGTTCTGCAACTTCTCAGAGCTGGAGAACATGCTTCGTGACCGCCTCGTCGGTGGCCTGAAGGATGAGAAGCTGCAACGACGCCTCTACGCTAAGAAGGACCTAACGTTCCAGGTCGCTCTGGAGGAGGCCCTGGCAACAGAAGCTGCCGAGAGGTCGACCCAAGAGGCACGGCCGAGCCTGCCATCCCAACCGAGGGTCCACCATGAAGACCTCACCGACGACTCAGGATCCGACAGGGAGGAGGTGCACCGAGTACAGCAGCGCACTCAAGCAGCGCACAGACCACAGCTGCCTCGACGAGAAGGAGGGAACTGCGCAAGCTGCGGGGAGAGTCACGAGAGGAGGACCTGCCGTTTCCGCAACGCAGAGTGCAGGCAGTGCAGAAAATCGGGACACATCGCCCGGGTGTGTCGGGCTCGGCCCACCCGACACCAGGCATCAGATGACCAATCCAAGAGCCCCAGGTCCCGGGGCCCAACGCACCAAGGCAACTCGACGGAGCTCACGGACTTCCAGGTATACCAGTTGCCCCACCCCAACGTAGAGAAAATTTATGTAGAGGTACAGATAGAGGGGGCCCCATGCCGCATGGAGCTTGACACGGGTTCAACTCTATCCATAATCTCGGCAAGGACCTTAAGGAAACTGTGTCCCACTGGGGGTCCCAAACTCAGGCCGGCCCCATTCACCCTCCGGGACTTCCAGAAACGTAAGGTCCCCACAATGGGGGTGGGGACCTTCAGGGTGCAATACCGAGGGCGGACGCGGCAACTGGACTTGCTTGTGGTCAAGGGCCCCTACATTAGCTTACTGGGATTGGCATGGTTTGGACCACTGGGGCTAGCTGTCACCGGGGTGAACCACACTAGCTTACAAGTGGACGTGGACGCCATATGCAAGGAATTTCCAGGGGTTTTCGATGGGAAATTGGGACAGTATACGGGCCCCCCCATTGCGCTACAGCTTGACCCCGCAGTACGACCGGTCAGGCTCAAGGCCCGCCGGGTCCCGTTCGCCTTGAAACCCCGTATAGACGAGGAATTGGACCGACTCGTAGAGCAAGGAGTGCTGGAGCCGGTGCCTAATGCTCCCTGGGAAACCCCAATCGTCACACCCGTCAAGCCTAATGGTTCGGTCCGCATCTGCGCAGACTACAAATGTACCATAAACAAGGCCCTCACGGCCCACGCATACCCAGTGCCAGTGGTCAGCCATGTCCTTGCCACCCTGGCTGGGTCGAAAATTTTTGGCAAGCTGGACTTGGCCCAAGCATATCAACAGCTGCCAGTAGATGAGGCCACAGCAGAGGCACAGACGATTGTGACGCACAGAGGAGCGTTCAGGGTAAAGCGGCTGCAATTCGGTGTCAGCGTGGCACCAGGCATATTCCAGAATATAATGGACTCTCTCCTTAAAGGGATTCCTGGCGTCACCCCCTTCTTCGATGATGTGTTGATTGCCGGCCCCACACCAGAGGAGTTTGAGGACCGCCTCCGCACCGTTCTGCACCGTTTCCAGACGGCGGGTCTCAAGGTGAAGCGGGAAAAATGTCTACTAGGAGTGCCTCAGGTGGACTTTCTGGGATTTATGGTGGACGCAGAAGGGGTCCACCCGACTGGGGACAAGGTACGGGCCATTTGTGATGCCCCAGCGCCCAAGAGCAAGACTGAACTTCAGGCCTTCTTGGGACTATTGAACTTTTACCATTCCTTCCTTCCCCACAAGGCGGCGGTAGCGGAGCCCCTACACAGACTCCTGGACAAGCGGGCCCCTTGGGTGTGGGGCCAGCGCCAGGAGGCCGCATTCCAGGCAGTCAAGGACTTGCTTGTCTCAAACTCGGTCTTGGCACACTTCGACGAGAGGCTGCCGGTGGTGCTAGCATGCGACGCCTCACCCTATGGCATTGGAGCTGTCCTGGGGCACCAACTCCCGGATGGAAGAGAGGTACCGGTGGCGTACTTTTCCCAGACACTCAACACAACCGAGCGGAACTACTCGCAAATCGACAAGGAGGGTCTGGCAATCGTAAAGGGAGTAAAAAAATTCCATGATTTCTTGTACGGGCGGCCCTTCACCGTGGTGACTGACCACAAGCCGTTGCTTGGCTTGTTTGCCCCCGAAAAGCAGACCCCCCAAGTGCTGTCTCCTCGCGTCCTCAGGTGGTCAATTTTCCTTGCCAGCTACCAGTATGCACTGATTCACCGACCTGGGAAGGCGATGGGCCATGCGGACGCCCTCAGCAGGCTACCACTACCGGAAACAGGCCCTGACCCAGCACCTGCACAAGAGGTTATGAGCCTGGAGCTGCTTCCCGACCGCCCCATTCAGGCACAAGAAGTTGCACACCATTCCAAGAAAGATAGGGTCATCTCCCGGGTCCTGGACTGGGTGTGGAGGGGATGGCCCAGCAGCAGCCCCGGGCCAGAATTCGCCGGCTACACAACCCGCAAACATGAACTGTCGGCCCACAAGGGGTGCCTGTTATGGGGAAGCAGAGTCGTTGTTCCCCAGCCCCTCTGCAAAAGGGTCCTCACAGCCCTACACGAGACACATCCAGGGGTAGTAAGAATGAAGGCCCTTGCCAGGAGTTATGTGTGGTGGCCGGGGATCGATGGAGAGATAGAGGCCTGGGTCAAACACTGCCAGGCCTGCCAAGAATCCCGCCCAGACCCCCCAAGGGCCCCAGTCCAGTCCTGGGAGTCCGCCCGAGCACCATGGTCACGCCTGCATGTGGATTTCGCTGGCCCCTTTCAGGGGAAAACATTCTTCATAGTGGTGGACTCCTACACCAAATGGCTGGAAGTCGCACTGGTACCGTCCACTTCCACGTCCGCAGCCATCCGGGTACTACGCAGGCTGTTTGCAACCCACGGGCTCCCTGACACTCTCGTCTCAGACAACGGGACTGCATTTACGTCAGGAGAATTCCAAACCTTCACAGCGCAGAACGCCATCCGCCACATCCGTTCGGCGCCGTTCCACCCTGCCACCAATGGCCAAGCAGAACGCATGGTGCGGACCACCAAGGACACCCTTCGCCGCATGACGCAAGGGGACTGGGAGTACCGCCTTGCCACATTCCTTCTAGCACAGCACAGCACCCCCAGCTCAACGACTGGCCGGAGCCCCGCTGAACTACTAATGGGTCGGCGCCTTGCAATCAGATTGGACCGCCTTCACCCCGATAGAGCTCAGGATGAGGTAGTGGTGGGGGAAGGCAGGAACCCCCGGACCTTCGAGGCCCAGGACCCAGTGTACGCAAAGAATTTTGGGGCAGGCCCAGCATGGGTACCCGCCACAATCACCAGGGTCACTGGCCCCGTGTCGTACGAGGTGCTAACGGATGGGGGGCAATGCTGGCGCCGCCACTGCGACCAGATACGGCGACGATTCCCGGGAGAAAACCAGGAGGAGGACAGGTCAGAGGAGTCCCAAGGGAACAGCGGGGCAGTGAGGCCCATAGAGCAGGAGGGGCCAGCAGGAGAGGCAGAATCAGTAAATACAGAGAGGACCCGTGAGGCCGAAAGGACACCGGAACCAGAACCACGACTGAGCGAGCCGGTTGCACCAGACCAAACAGCCGCATCACAGCCAGCATCCTTGGAACACGAGCCAGAACCCGGAGCCCGGACCAGGGAACACCCCAGGCCACAACGCACACGTAGGCCGCCGGCATACCTTGAGGACTATGAATGCGACCTCCCGGGCAGGACTGGAACTTAGAGGGGAGGGGTGTTATGTACTGAGTTGAATAGGATCCAAACTGTAGCAGTCTGATTGGTCCTAGAACAATAGGATCCAAAAGGCAGCAGTCTGATTGGTCCTAGAACAATAGGATTCAGAATGCAGCAGTCTGATTGGTCCTAGAACAATGCAGCAGTATGATTGGTTGGCAGGAACCACCCAATCCTGCTCCAGATAGAAGTGAATCCACAACCTGATTGGCTTACAGTAGAATTCCAGAATTAGCCAATCATGTGCAGCCCATTGTGTAAATAATGTATATAAAGCAGATACTGTGAGGGGACATTTATTCATTCCTCCTCACCACTATGAGCTGAATAAAGAGCATGAAATCACTTTGCGACTCTGAGTATATTTCAATATTCATGAATGGATGAAGTTAGCAGATGAAGTCACCAGGAAGAAGCCAAATGAGGTGTCTGAGTGATGCTGCCAGATGGTAGTTATCCCACTAATTGTCCCTAGGTTTTTTCCCCCCTTCCAGGTTTGTCTGAAGCTGGAGAGATGTTCTGAAGACGACCATTGACAGCAATGAAGAGTACTGCAGGGCTTAAGCAAGCCAGTTTACATTTTTAGATAAATGTCCCCCCCCCCCAAAGAAAATGTCTTTTTTAATTTACAACATGGTATTCCTGGGCCTGTTGTCTTTGTCCATGGAGTTTTCTTGGCAGGGATACTAGAGTGGCTTTCCGGTTCTTGCTCCAGGTGGGTCACGTTTGGTCAAAACTTGCCACTATGACCTGTTCATCTTGGGTGGTCCTGCACGGCATAGCTCATAGCTTCTCTGAGTAATTCAAGCCTCTTCGCCACGGCAAGGCAGTGATCCATGAAGGTGTTGGAAGATACTCTTGAGAGTCCCATGGACTGCAAGAAGATCAAACCTATCCATTCTGAAGGAAATCAGCCCTGAGTGCTCACTGGAAGGACAGATCCTGAAGCCGAGGCTCCAATACTTTGGCCACCTCATGAGAAGAGAAGACTCCCTGGAAAAGACCCTGATGTTGGGAAAGATTGAGGACACAAGGAGAAGGGGACGACAGAGGATGAGATGGTTGGACAGTGTTCTCAAAGCTACCAGCATGAGTTTGACCAAGCTGCGGGAGGCAGTGGAAGACAGGAGTGCCTGGCGTGCTCTGGTCCATGGGGTCACGAAGAGTCGGACACAACTAAACAACAACAAATTCCTGGGCCCTTCTGTCTGAGATCCTTTCAACAGGCAATACTGAGCTGACTGTGTTTCAGCTGAGAAAATGTATATATGCCCAAAAGCAATGTACAGTGGTGCCTCGCAAGACGAAATTAATCCGTTCCGCGAGTCTCTTCGTCTTGCGGTTTTTTCGTCTTGCGAAGCACGGCTATTAGCGGCTTAGCGGCTATTAGCGGCTTAGCAGCTATTAACGGCTTAGCAGCTTAGCGGCTTAGCGGCTATTAACGGCTTAGCGGCTTTAAGAAAAAGGAAACAAACTCGCAAGAACTCGCAAGATGTTTCGTCTTGCGAAGCAAACCCATAGGGAAATTCGTCTTGCGGAACGACTCAAAAAATGCAAAACCCTTTCGTCTAGCGAGTTTTTCGTCTTGCGAGGCATTCGTCTTGCGGGGCACCACTGTATACAAGTAATAAATCTACCATAACATTTTCAATTTTTTCATAGATGTCGGCTGGCATGTGTTTGTGTGAGTGAAAGGCACCAGGCTGGGGAGGACTGCTCTGTTTTGCATGCTGTGAGTTATCTTGCTTTCCTTTCATCTTCGCTGCTGGGGTTGCAAGAGATCCCAGTTGCACAACCCTGACCTTCATTCATTCATTCATTCATTCATTCATTCCATTTCCAGGCTGCTTTTCATTTTAAAAATCCAAAAGGTCCAGCTCCGAGGGCCTTCTGGCAGTTCCCTCACTGCAAGAAGTGAGGTTCCAGGGAACCAGGTAGAGGGCCTTCTTGGTAGTGGCGCCCACCCTGTGGAACATCCTCCCATCAGATGTCAAGGAAATAAACAACTACAGTGGTACCTTGGGTTACGAATTTAATTCATTCCGGAGGTCCGTTCCTAACCCAAAACCATTCTTAACCTGAGGCGCACTTTCACTAATGGGGCCTCCCGCCGCCGGTGCGCTGCTGGCGTACGATTTCTTTTCTCATCCTGGGGCAAAGTTCATAACCTGAGTTACTACTTCTGGGCATAGCTGTCAACTTTTCCCTTTTCTTGCGAGGAATCCTATGCGGAATAAGGGAATTTCCCTTAAAAAAAGGAAAAATGTTGACAGCTATGCTTCTGGGTTAGTGGAGTTTGTAACCTGAAGCATTTGTAACCCAAGGTACAAAGGTATCTGACTTATAGAAGACACCTGAAGGCAGCCCTGTTTAGGGAAGCTATTAATGCCTGATGTTTTATCGTGTTTTTAATATTCTGTTGGGAGCTGCCCAGAGTGGCTGGGGAAACCCAGCCAGATGGGTGAGGTATAAATAAATTATTATTATTATTATTATTATTATTATTATTATTATTATTATAGCAGTTTACAGCGGAGAGCTACACTTCTCAGAGTGGTTTAATAGTCAGTCCCTCACCCCCAAAACTGTAGGCCTGGCACAAAGGAAGTAGCAGGGCAGAGCTGACTGAAAGTTGTGGGGCAGATCAAAATGGTGTCACCTTATTGGTGGTAGGGCAGAGTTGGCTAGAAATGGCCTGGCGGGGTCAGGCAGGCTGGATTAGACCAGAGGTTCTCCACTGACAGGGCAAAACAGTATTACAGGCACACTGTGTGGGCAGTGGATAAAGAGCCACATCAGTCGTGTCAATGCCTATTTGCCAGAGCACTGGTGCGTACACTGTGTGTGTGCAGAAGGCTCTCTTCTGCAAAGTCCTTTGCGGGATAAATCTTTTGTGACAAGCAGCCCTATGTAAATAAGTGTACAGTAGTCTGTCAGCAAATCTGTTGAGGCAGTAACGTTGTTGGTTGGGGTTTTTTATACAAAAATAAAAATTCAGCAAACACCTGACAACCGTTCCAAAGTTTTGCCGCACAATATGACTGCTGCTATCATTAGGCATTAGCTTTGTTTTCTCTTGCTTTTCGGTTGCCCCAGTAAGTGTCTTGTGACTGCTGGATGGAAAATCCCATCCATGCATCTGTCTCCCTCTGTGCTTATCTGCCTGCAAACCCAACTCCCTGCTGTGCTGCTCAAAGGGTGGCTGGGCTTCAGTTCACATATCTATTTCAGAAATTGAAAATTTGGTGGGTTCACCTTCTTCCCCCATACTTCCTTAACCCTGAAGCTTATGGGTTGAGCCAATGTATCTCAATAGCCAAAGAGGGTTCGGACTCATCTCTCAAGCAACTGGTCTCTATGGTTTTGTAAGGTATTGGCTCATACCAGAGGATCTGCCAGTCGCAGCCAAAAAACTTATTATCTGCACCAGCTGAACAACTGAATGAACTGGTGGGTCTGAGCTTTGTCGCTCCACAGTGCCCTCCTGACAGTGGCAAGGGAAAAAAGCATCACTGGTCAACCAAGGAGGAACCAGGTGACTTGTGGAGCCAATAGGGGTCTTTCTTTTTTCGTTAGCAGGTAAATCTTTATTTTAAGTTACAGTGTCTCCGGGTGAGGAGTAGGAGGTAGGGAGAGAGAAAAAGGAGCTGGAATGTAAACACAAGCTGGGAGCAGAGGCTCCCCTTGGAGAGCAAGGCCTGGGGTGGGTGCAAGCTATTGGGAGCAGTGCAAAAGGCTGAGGAGGGGCTCGTGCGACCGCAAACAAACCTGCCCACCCCCTTTTCAGGAACTGGAGCAAGTACTTCTCTGCCGGATCTCTGAGCCTGGAGTGAGGGTCCTGGCCCCTGGGGGCAGCAGGCTTGAGGGATCCCCCTCCCAGGAAGTGACTGAGAAGTTGGCCTCTGCAAGCAGCGTGGAATTGTCCACAGACTCAAATTCTGTCTCTTCGCTCATCCCATTGTCCAGACTGGACCTTGTCCCAGAATCAAGTTTCTCCAGATTGCTCTTTGGGGCCTGCATCTCAGCAACTGCTCTTGACAATTCCTCCTCTTCGTCAGCCCCCACATCCTCTGGTTGACGTGAGGCAGCCTCTATTTCCTCAGGGCCTTCTTTAGGGACCACAATCCGTCAGCGGACGTCTTCTGAATGTTGAAGCATTCCGGATCTTTCCCAGACAGATAACTGCATTGATAAGGACTCTCTGGGCCACACGCTGCCCCAAATCTACTGCAAGTACAATAGGGGTCTTGCTGGCCTATTATACGTTTCCGAGGCATGGCTCCCCAGGATGGGCTGGGTGTCCCATTTCGCCTCTTCAGGTGAAATGGGGAGTGCCGCCTTGCCCTACCACTCTTGCCACAGCCACCGCTCCCACCACCGCCATACTTGCTGCCACTACTGCTCCCTGCACCACCCATTCTGCCACTGCCGCATGCCCTGCCACAACTGTTGCTGGCAGAGAAGCACCACCGCAGCTGTCCGTCCCTGAACTCGACTTCCCACTTATCCAAAGCCTCTCCGCAGTCCTACCCCAGCAATCTTCCAAATGGTAGGCTGTTTCCCCATACCATCTTGCTTAGGGGATATAAGAACATAAGAAGAGCTTCCTGGATCCGGCCAGTGCCCCATCTAGGGCAGATGTCTGTTCTTAGCAGTGGATAAACAGGTGCCTTTGGCAAGGTTGGGACGCGGGTGGCGCTGTGGGTAAAACCTCAGTGCCTAGGGCTTGCCAATCGCATGGTCGGCAGTTCGAATCCCCGCGACGGGGTGAACTCCCGTCTTTCGGTCCCAGCTCCTGCCCACCTAGCAGTTCGAAAGCACCCTTAAGTGCAAGTAGATAAATAGGTACTGCTTTCTAGCGGGAAGGTAAACGGCGTTTCCGTGTGCTGCTCTCGTGCCGGTTCGCCAGAGCAGCTTCGTCACGCTGGCCACGTGACCCGGAAGTGTCTCCGGACAGCGCTGGCCCCCGGTGCACAACCCTAGAGATGGGCGCACAACCCTAGAGTCGGACACGACTGGCCCGTACGGGCAGGGGTACCTTTACCTTTACCTTTGGCAAGGTTGCAAGTGGGACCCGATTGAAACAGCACTCTGCCCACCTGCAATTCCCAGCAACTGGCATTCAGAGGCAGAACATAGCAATCGAGGCAAGTAGCCACCCATTACTAACATCCAGTTCATGAGTGGAAAGTATTGCTTTCAGACAGAAATAATAATAATAATAATTTATTATTTATACCCCACCCATCTGGCTCTGGGCAGTTTCCAACAAAATATTAAAAATACATTAAAACATCAGTCATTAAAAACTTCCCTAAACAGGGCTGCCTTCAGGTGTCTTCTAAATGTCAGGTAGTTGTTTATTTCTTTAACATCTGATGGGAGCAGGCGCCACTACCAAGAAGGCCCTCTGCCTGGTTCCCTGCAACCTCACTTCTCGCAGTGAGGGAACCACCTGAAAGCCCTCGGTGCTGGACCTCAGTCTCCAGGCAGAACGATGGGGGTGGAGACGCTCCTTCAGGTATACAGTGGTACCTTGGGTTAAGTACTTAATTCGTTCCGGAGGTCCGTTCTTAACCTGAAACTGTTCTTAACCTGAAGCACCACTTTAGCTAATGGGGCCTCCTGCTGCTGCCGCGCCACCAGAGCACGATTTCTGTTCTCATCCTGAAGCAAATTTCTTAACCCAAGATACTATTTCTGGGTTAGCAGAGTCTGTAACCTGAAGCGTATGTAACCCGAGGTACCACTGTACTGGGCTGAGGCCGTTTAGGGCTTTAAAGGTCAGCACCAACACTTTGAATTGTGCTCGGAAATGTACTGGGAGCCAATGTAGGTCTTTAAGGATTGGTTTTATAGGGTCTTGGCAGCCGCTCCCAGTCACCAGTCTAGCTGCCGCATTCTGGATTAGATGTAGTTTCCGGGTCACCTTCAAAGGTAGCCCCACATAGAGCGCATTGCAATAGTCCAAGCGGGAGATAACTAGAGCATGCACCACTCTGGTGAGACAGTCTGCAGGCAGGTAGGGTCTCAGCCTGTGTACCAGATGGGGCACACATTCCAGTGATTTATAAGTAATCGCCAACCACCAAATTCCATGCTGGCCACATGACCTGGAAGCTGTACACCAGGTACCTCAGCCAATAAAGCGAGATGAGCGCCGCAACCCCAGAGTTGGTCATGACTAGACCTAATAGTCAGGGGTTCCTTTAGCCTTTACCTTTTTATGACTTCCCTTGATCTTGCTGACAATGCCGGGCTGTGGAGTAATGCTGGGCTATAGAATAGTCTAGAGGCATGGTGTCATTTTGCATAATGAAAGAGCACAAAAAATTACAATGCTTGTTTGGGCTGCATACCGAGTGGGAAAATTCATGCCAAGGCCCGGTCACATGACCCCTCTCATGCGATGAAATATATGCTGCATGAGTCCCAGCTGCAGCTGACAAGGGTAGCCAAATGGCACCTACTTGCTCCGCTCACCCCAAGCCATGTGCTGCAGTTTGCAAACTTTTTCGTGTACCTTTAGAAAAGAATCAAACAACATCTTTGCGCCACGTGACAGCTTCCATATGGATTTCTGCAACCCATGTGGCAAGTGTAGTTCGGGATCACAGAGTGAATAAGGTTCAAGGAAGATATTGCTATCCATGGCTACTAACCCTGATGATAATAATAATAACAACAACAACAACAACAACAACAACAACAACAACAACAACAACAACAACATTTTATTTATATCCCGCCCTCCCCAACCGAAGCCGGGCTCAGAGCAGCTAACAACAGTAAAAATAACACAGTTTACATAAAATCATAATCAATTAATTGAAATACATTCTAAAATCAATTCATTCTAAAATCAATTCAGAGTCAAATTAATGGCAACCATTGAGCTAGAGTTCTATGAGGATTACGGAAGGAGGGGGTCAGACTGCCTTGGCCAAAGGCCTGGTGAAACAGCTCTGTCTTGCAGGCCCTGCGGAAAGATGTCAAGTCCCACAGGGCCCTAGTCTCTTGTGACAGAGCGTTCCACCAGATTGGGGCCATGGCCGAAAAAGCCCTGGTTCTGGTTGAGGCCAGCCTAAACTCCCTGTGGCCCGGGACCTCCAAGATGTTTTTATTTGAAGACTGTAAGGTCCTCCGTGGGACATACCAGGAGAGGCGGTCCTGTAGGTACAAGGGTCCTAGGCCATATAGGGCTTTAAAGGTTAAAACCAGCACCTTAAACCTGATCCTGTACTCCACCAGGAGCCAGTGCAGCTGGTATAGCACTGGGTGAATGTGATCCCACGGCGAGGACCCCATAAGGAGTCTCGCCGCAGCATTCTGCACCCACTGGAGTTTCTGGGTCAGTCTCAAGGGCAGCCCCACGTAGATGGCTACGCTCTGCCTCCACAGTCAGAGGTAGTGTGCAAGGGAATTCCAAACAGCAGTGGCTGAAGACAAGACAGTCAGGCTGTGTATCCACAGCAGTGGCCAGAGAAGGAATGACTTCTGGAAGGAGCGCAGAGAGAAGAAATGCCATGTTGCATCTGCAGCAGCCCCAGCTGAAACAAAACATGTCTCTCCCAGATCAGTCTCTACTGCCACAGTCTCGCCTACCTCACAGGGTTGTTGTGAGGATAAAATGGAAAGGAAATACCCATGTACACCAACTCCTGGGAGGAAAGGTGAGAAATAAATGTTGTGGTAATAATAATAATTATAATAATACTCTCTCCTCATTAGGGAATGGGTCCTATTAAAAACTGCTTTGGACATTGCTACCATTTGCAGGAAGTGTCAAATTGAATAAGGACACACTTGGAAGACCCACGGCAATTAAATTTAGAATTCTGTTTTTATGATTCACCAAATATTGATACTTTTGCTGAAATAAGCTAATAAGATGTTTGTTTGTTTGTTTGTTTGTTTGGCCTGCCCATTTGCTAGAACACAATGTAGTCATTGTAGCACATGACAGAGGGAAGGGATTACCAACTCAGGGCTGATTTCATTCTGCCAGTGCCCAGCAGTAACAAAAGACTCTTCTTAACATTTGCTTCCTCCCAATATCCGCCTAAAAGACAAACCACTTTATGTCTAAGCCTGAATAAAACAAAAGCAAAAAAAAAAAAAAGGATAGCAAATACCGGAACTATAAACGTCATATGATTCCTCATCCTATGAGCAATGATATCCAACAAACTTGTTCCCCATCAGTACAAGGATTTCTGGTGGAAAGAATCCCTGGAACCGATATAAGGCCAAGTTTAGGGGGTGGAGAGAGAGGAAGTTCCATTGTACAAGCAGAATTCCTTGTGCTGATGGAACGAATTATTCAGATACTGCCTTGTATTTTTAAAATGTGGTTGCAGCACAGCATTTCTCTTTTGAGCTACACATTTACAAATCATGCACAGTGTAGTTTATGGTAATACAGTGGTACCTCTGGTTACTAACGTAATTCGTTCTGGAGCTCTGTTCTTAACCTGAAACCGTTCTTACCCTGAGGTACCACTTTAGCTAATGGGGCGTCCCGCTGCCACCGCACGGCCAGCACGCAATTTCTGTTTCATCCTGAGGTAAAGTTCTTAACCCGAGGTACTACTTCCGGGTTAGCAGAGTCTGTAACCCAAAGTGTTTGTAACCCGAGGTGTTTGTAACCCGAGGCACCACTGTAAAGGCGGTAACAATTTATCCCTGGTAGTGAAAGCATAGCTACGCAGCCCTGGTCTCCTGAAGATCTGGCTCTGCTTCTCAGAAGGAATATTTTGGCGAAAGATGGCAAAAAAAACAAATAAATGACAGAATAGGGATAGAAATTTGATTCAGCTTGCATATAAAGATGGACCTGCCAAATTCACCCTTTCCAAACCATTGTTTGAACTGAAATACAAATTGTCCTTTGACATTTCCACTCCTCTGAATTTTGCGATGCACTTCTCCAGGCAAGTAATGTGTAAAAAAAATACATACATGAGGGTAAAGTGTGCCTTAAAATATGCACATGATTTTTTTTAAAAAAACAGCATCCCAAAATGCATTATATGTGGGGAAATTGCTATGCAAAAATGTGTATGTCAGGCAAGGCTGGCCCTACCACTACAATAATACAAACAAAACACGTAGGCTGTTAGTTAGTAGAAAATATATAGTGGAATAATGATATCATTCAAATTATAGGAGTAAGCCAATCATCTCAAAAGTTTCAAAAGTAAAGTCTCTCAATAATCTTCTATTGAAACTTTTGAAAGACTGTTGAGAGACTGTCCTGTTTTGAACACATGGCTTGACGGTCCTCGCTACCACTCTTTTATTGTACATATAAACTTTGATTGGCTTACTCCTATAATCTGAATGATAAAATTATTCTATTACAGTTTTGTGTATGGGATCCGTTCCGGAGCCCCGGCCGCTAGCTGAAAAGGACGCAGGGCAAAGTGCTGCCTCTGCGCACACGCACGAAGTGGTTTGTGCTTCTGCGCATGCACGAAGCGTGATTTAGAGCTTCTGCGCATGCGTGAGTGGCAAACCCGGAAGTAACCTGTTCTGGTACTTCCAGGTTTCCTGCAGCCGTTCACTGGAATGGACACTAGACAAGGTGGATGTTCACAGAGGTATTACCATATATATTTTCTACTAACTATTAGTAGTTGTGATTGGTTCTTACTGCAACACAGGGGTTTGTTCTTGGCCCTACCATTAGACAGAGCGAGGCAGCTGCCTCAGGTGGCAGGTGCTGGGGGGTGGCAGCAGTCTCCTCACCATTTCCCCTCAGCAGAGGCAGCTCCATTTGAGGAAATGGGGCAGTGCCATACCAACCCCAGCCTGCCCTGAACCAGCCCCACCTGCCTACCTTCTTACACACAACCAGTCAGGGGACAGCTCTGCCTGTCATGGGCTCTGGCTTCATCTCCTACTGTCAGGCTTCCTGTCTTCTGCCATACCAATCCCAATAGGCACCAGTCACCACCATTCTCCCTCAGTTCCCTAAGCCAGACTGCTCTGCCCTGCCATACCTGGCCTGCTGTCCTTAGGCCCGCCGAAAGACGCAGCCCCTTCAACTGTGTTGAAGTAAGGTTCAACTGCCTGTCATAATCGGGGGGTGCCATTTTGTCCTTTGCCTCAGGCAGCAAAGCAGCTAGAGCCGGCCCTGATATTGGGCAGATATGGCATACAAAAAATGGCATACAAAAAGGTGTCTATCAGGAGAAATTCTCACAAAAATGCGGGCAATTTTTTATGAGGGCTTTGAAAAACAACAACCCACCAGCTGATATGGAAATGTGGGGAACTGACCTTAACAGCTGAGGAATAGGAAGCTGAGAGGGAGGGAATTCCACAATTTAGGGGCTGCCACCGAGAAAGCCCTGTCGCTGACCACCATTTCCAGCACTTCTAAGTCTGGTGGAACTACTAGGAGAGACCCCACCCCTTCCACAAATCTTTTCCCAAAATGAAAACATCCAAACAAAACTTATTTTCCATTATTGTGCCTCATTTTAGTCCCACACAGGGAGCAAAGTACAGTACATACACATTGACAATCTGAACTGAGGCTTTGTGTAGTGTGAATGAATTAAATATTTTTGGCTGTGGCTGCATTTTTTCCCTTCTTCCTGGAAATGAATGAATTGTTTTTCTGCTCATTTGGAAAAACCCAATTAACCTTAATAACAACTCTTAAAAAAAAAAAAAGACTTCCACTGACATCCATTGAGTTGGTAGCTCCTTCAACAGTCCCATTCACAGGAAAAGTTGCGCGCAATGAATTGGGTGTCAAATTTGTGAGCTGATAATATCCAAAATCTTTTTTAAAAGAAAGGGAAAGGAGCGGGGGGAATAACCTCTCTGGGCTGCTGGAGGCTTGTACCTTTTGTTCAATGAACACTTGAGTTATTTTTATGAACAGCTGACCTAGATTCTCCACCTGAATTAAAACGTCCCCCTGCAGCTCAGTAAAGACAGAAATTCGCAAGTTGCCCAAAAGCTTTTAAGCATGGAACTAAAAATGAGCCTCAGCTTTGCAAGGGGAAAAGCAGCGCCCATTAGTCATAGAAGAGATTTTGAAAATATGCCCATGGAGCAAAATACAAGTTACTTCAGTGTCTAAGGCTGGCACTGATATTGGGGAGTGTGAGGTGGTCACCTCAGGAATCTGGTGCTGAGGGCAAGTGCCCCATGGCTGTTTCTCCTGAGCTATTGCACCAGAAGAAGCCTTGCTTGCTTGCTACTGCGTAGGCCAGCTGCTTCATCTAACCATATGACACCAGTCCTGAAAGACCTACATTGGCTCCCAGTACATTTCCGAGCACAATTCAAAGTGTTGGTGCTGACCTCTAAAGCCTTTAAAGGCCTCGGCCCAGCATACCTGAAGGAGCGCCTCCACCCCCATCGTCCTGCCCAGACACTGAGGGCCTCGGAGGGCCTTCTGGCGGTTCCCTCGCTACAAGAAGTGAGGTTACAGGGAACCAGGCAGAGGGCCTTCTCGGTGGTGGCGCCCGCCCTGTGGAACACCTCCCGTGAGATGTCAAGGAAATAAACAACTATCTGACTTTTGGAAGACAGCTGAAGGCAGCCCTGTTTAGGGAAGTTTTAAATGTTTGATGTTTGATTGTGTTTTCAATATTTTGTTGGAAGCCGCCCAGAGTCGCTGGGGAAACCCAGCCAGATGAGCAGGGTATAAATAATTTTTAAAAAATTATTATTATTATTATTATGCCTGGCGTGCTCTGGTCCATGGGGTCATGAAGAGTCGGACACGACTAAATGACTAAACAACAACAACAACAGTGGTCTTCTCCCAACACAGCTGTGTCCTAGGGGAAGGCCCTGACTGAGTGAGCTGGCAGAGAGGCAGCCAGCCCAGGTCACACCCTCTAGCAGATATAATGCATATCCATATGTTTCTCTGGTCCAGGCACCCCCAAACTCAGCCTTCCAGCTGTTTTGGGACTACAACTCCCATCATCCCTAGGTAACAGGACCAGTGGTCAGGGATGATGGGAACTGTAGTCCGAAAACGGCTGGAGGGCTGAGTTTGGGGGTGCCAGGTCTATAGGAGCCGAATCCTAGGGACCAAGGGGTCTCCAGCCCCCCCCCAATAAATTATTTGAGAGGGCTGCCCCCCCCCAAGTTGATGGACATGGCTATTCAAATGGTGTGTGTGCAACGTGTCATGTGACTGATTATGCGGGGCAGGGTTCTGGTCACATAACTCATGGTGGTGCTGGGACAGCTGCATTGCAGCACATGCTTGAATGACCAGGCCTAGATCTTATTAGTTTTATTTTTTATTTATTAAATTTGTATGCCGCCCTTCATCCACAGGTCTCTGGGCAGTTCACAATGCAAAATTGCAATACAAAACCCACAAAAATACATAGTAAAAATAAGAACAACAACAAACCAATAATCCCCAGTCTCACAACACATTTAAAAGGGCATCGAATGTCAATCAGCCAAAGGCTTGGTTGAAGAGGGATGTTTTCACCTGGCACCTCAAGGTGTATAATGAAGGTGCCAACCAAACCTAACTGGGGAGAACTTTCCACAAATGGGGAGCCACTGCAGAAAAGGCCCTTTCAGATTCAGCAAGCTGGTAGCCTGATTGGATAACCCTAGTATTGGTTCTAGTATTACACAGGAGGGAGGAAAATTTTCATTTCTATCTGCTTTCTTTACAACATGGAAACTTTTATGAACCTTGATCCTCTCTCCCTTTACTCTCCTTCTTTCTACATTAAAATGCCCAGTTGCATATGGGCTTACCCCAAGGATGGTGGTATCAGGATCTTGTAATAAATAAGCACATTTGCTATGCTATATGCTTCTGGTGGGTTGTTTTGTTTGCAGCTGAATTCTGCATTTTGTTCTACGCTGTTCAATTTTATTGAATAATTCTGTTTTGGACCGTGTATATTTCCACCCTGGGACCTTCGAGTTAAGGGTGCATGCTGTTCATAAACAGATAAATGAAACTAATTGGGAGTAATTTTTAAAGCGGTCTTTTCTCAAAAGCCTTTCATTCTGTAAACATCTGGGCAACAAACTGCAAAGTAGGGCACATTCCTTTCTCTTGGAGAATTTGCCAGAGAGCTGTTTATTTTTAGAGACCTGTTTAATGCTATGGTTTATTTATACGGGTAAAAAAGAAATGCGGCGATTGCTTTATTCTCTTCGCGCCCCCTCCCCCTTCCCTTAAGTTTCACACTGAGATCAGATGTTTGCCTCTTCAGAAATAAAATTAGACTTGAATCTAGAAGCTTAGAAACCCCAAAGACCTGATCTTTTGTAATGCACTTCTGCAAAAGAAACAGTACCCAGTGAATTCTTAGGAGCCAGGAATCCAAAGACAGGAAGGAGAGGGGGGGAGGTGAAAGACCAAGAATCAGCTTATCAGTGAAGGACAAACACACACCTACGCAAATTGCCTAGGGACACAACATGGGCAGGAGAATCTGCCCACTCATCATCTGGAGAGAGAGACATGGTGTTGAAAGGTAGTTTTGAAAGATTGCAGACAACACACAGCAGAGATGAAGGATCCTTTTCAGACCAGGAGCCACATTCCCTTCCAAGTTTCCCTTCCAGCGGTAGCATGCCGGTGGGCGGGGCCAGAGGCAAAATGGGCGTCGCAAGAAATGTAAATTTCTTTCTCGTAATATTCAATAAAACTGAAAGTTCAGAGATAGCGTCCCCTTTGCCACTTAAGACTGAGCTATATAGCTGCAAATAAGACGTTTTAAATGTGTTGTAAAGCGCAATATACAAATGGGACACTAGATGGCAACTGTGAGCTACAGCAAATTCAATGCATTTTTCAAAAGTTTTTTAAAAAAAAGCATTTTCACAGCCTTTTTTTATATGTGTGTAGATTCCACCTGAGCTCCTCTAAGTAATGACATTTCAGAGACTGTTTTTAAGGGTTCATTTTTGAACTTTTAAAATTAAAAACAACAACAGCAACAACAACAACAACAGTGTTGTTCGCCAGAAGCGGCTTAGTCATGCTGGCCACATGACCCAGAAGCTGTACGCCGGCTCCCTCGGCCAATAAAGCGAGATGAGCGCCGCAACCCCAGAGTCGTCTGCGACTGGGCCTAATGGTCAGGGGTCCCTTTACCTTTAAAGAAGCAGTTAAAAGAGAAAACCCATCAAAATCTGAGAAGTCATTCACTGAAAGGTTGTTGGGGTTTTTGTTTTTTTTTGCAAAGGAAGGACTTTTTCAAAGGACTACCAGTTCCAAGTTCTACATAAAGTGGCCACCAATATAGACAGGTTTACAATGAGGGATTAAACAAATTCATATGGGGGAGTGGTTTGAGGTTTAACCACAAAGGCTACTGACTCAGATTGTTGAGGATCAAAAGGGAGCATGCACCTGAATTAGAGGTGGGCAGAAGGTACATTTGGATCTACTGCTAGATCTCTGGCTGTTATGTAGTACATTGCCAGTAGGACTTGCAACAGATTCTGACTCCCAGCTGAGCCTGGTAAAGAGGGATCCTTACCAGGATCAGCCTCACGGGTCAAAGTTGGCAAGTGGGCAGGGCTGGCGAAGATGCCAGGGGGCTGACATCATTATGATGTCACATGGATTGACAATCAGGCTGTCCCGCCCACCTGTCAAAATCCCTGGCACACATTTCCCAAGCGTCTTGCCGCTACTACGGGCGGCAAAGGGGGAGGAGAGATTTTTCTCTCCTTCCCACAGCAGTAGAAGGGTGGTTATTGTTTTTAAATGACTTTTATCCTATTTTGTGGCTTTCACTAGTAAATTAGTATGTGTTACACCACTTTGAGTGGCTTATGGGTAGGTAATCTATGAAATGCAATAACTAAATTAAGAATACGCACACGACAGCGAGTGTGAATACACAACTGATTACTATGCTGAGGCAACCCCTCCACCCTAGCACATTCTTAAATAAATCCTATTTTTAGATCTCCTTGTTCTGCAGGTTTGTCCACGCTCCATCTAATTGTACTCCAAGACAAAGTCCAGCATCTATTATGCATTTTCCAGCGACTTCTTGATAGCAGTAGATTGGTTACCATGGCAAATACAACCCTGTTTGCATATATAGAGGAACAGAGCAGCGGAAATGGATAGATAATGCCATGCCTGAAACTACATAGAAAGCTTTTAAAGCATATATATATATATATATATATATATATATATAATGTTCTGTAGAGCAGAAATCAGTGCTTCAGAACATCATACATAATTCACTGCATTTGGAAACCTACAAAAGAAGGCCAGAGCAATGTAGTGAATTTGGTGGGTAAGGATGGGTCTAAATCATGGGTAGGCAAACTAAGGCCCGGGGGCCGGATCCGGCCCAATCGCCTTCTCAATCCGGCCTGCGGACGGTCCAGGAATCAGTGTGTATTTCCATGAGTAGAATGTGTCCTTTTATTTAAAATGCATCTCTGGGTTATTTGTGGGGCATACGAATTCATTCATTTCCCCCCCCCCCAAAAAAAAATAGTCCGGCCCCCCACAAGGTCTGAGGGACAGTGGACCGGCCCCCTGCTGAAAACGTTTGCTGACCCCTGGTCTAAATCCTTCCAGAGCCATGAAACTCACTGAGCGACTTTCAGCTAGTCACTTCTCTCAGCCTAACCTACCTCACCTCACAGGGTTTTTGTGAAGCTTTTAAAAAGGGCCTCAGGCCGAAATTGAGTTCCTTGGACAAAGATTGAGCCACAAAGATGACAACAGGAACTTGGCATGTGATAGCGCAGCCTGTAAAGTAAAATTCTTAGGAGAGCAAAAGGGGAGGGGATTTTACAAACATCAGTGGATCTTTCGAAGCGCTTTCCCTACAGGAAAACCTTACAGGGGTTTTATGGGGCATGCAGTTATCCCAGGATTTCTCTTCCTTTTGTCTGTTCTTTTTCCAAAACAGAAGATACGACTGGAATGTGTGCAGAGGAGGGCGGACAAGATGATCGAGGGTCTGGAAAGCCAAGCCTTATGAGGAACGGTTGAAGGAGCTGGGTATGTTTGGCCTAGAAAAGAGAAGGCTGAGAGGAGATATGACGGCCATCTTGGAGGGTGGTAGCCTCTCCTTCCTTGGAGGGTTTCAAGCAGAGGTTGGATGACCAGCTGTGACAGGTGATTTAGTTGAGATTCCTGCATTGGAGGAGGGTTGGACTAGATGACCATTGGTGTCCCTTCCAACTCTATGATTCTATGACTTTTGGGAAAGATCTGAAATGGCAGCACACACAAACACATGTGTGGGTTCTTTGTGCTTCCTTGCACTTTTACTATTGAGCTTCTACTTGGTATAGTTTAGCCATACGCAGTGATGTTTTCCAACACCACACAACCTCTCTTCCGATTGATCCTCACCTGATCGTACCTGGGCTACTTGTCCACCATTCCTGCCATGGCAACACCATGTTCGCTATAGCACAAGATTGGGGGAACTTTATCAGCCCAGCAGGTGCATCTGGGCAAACACCCAGAGGTCACATACCAGTCCTGGGCAGGGCCAGAAGCAAAGGTTGAGGGAGAAATTAATATAAATGTTATCTTTGTTCAGCTGGCTACTTTCTCAACACGCTCCTCTGTCCAGATAAGCAAGAGGCATTACAGTCGTACCTTGGAAGTTGAACAGAAAGCTCAACAACTTCAACCCTAAAAAAAGCTAAAAAGCTCAACAACTTTGGTTGGCCCTTCACTTCGTCAAATCTGGCCCTCTTTGAAAAAAGTTTGGACACCACTGCTCTCGAGGCATCTGTACTGCATCTGTTAGAAACCATGCTAGACAAGATGGAACTGGGTGCTTGTTTATTTACATTTCTGTATTGCCCATAAATTAAACCCCCTGGAAGGTTTGCAAATACAAGATGCAACTGAAAAACCGAAGAACAGTAAAAAAAAAAAAAAAGGTGTACAATACAAATCAGTGGCCATGTGTACCCACGAACCTAAAAGCCAACATAAACAGAGGCATCATGATGTTTATCAAAACCAGCAAACAACAAAGCAAAACAGCATGGGGGAAAAGAAACTGGTGCAAAAAATTAAATAGCAAGAAAAATATATGTGTATCGAAAGATCATATGGAATGGAAGTTAGAGCTGGACCATAAAGAAGGCTGATCGCCGAAGAATTGATGCTTTTGAATTATGGTGCTGGAGGAGACTCTTGAGAGTCCCATGGACTGCAAAAAGATCAAACCTCTCCATTCTGAAGGAAATCAGCCCTGAGTGCTGAGTGCTCACTGGAAGGACAGATCCTGAAGCTGAGGCGCCAAGACTTTGGCCACCTCATGGGAAGAGAAGACTCCCTGGAAAAGACCCTGATGTTGGGAAAGATGGAGGGCACAAGGAGAAGGGGACGACAGAGGATGAGATGGTTGGACGGTGTTCTCGAAGCTACAAACATGAGTCTGACCAAACTGCGGGAGGCAGCGGAAGACAGGAGTGCCTGGCGTTCTCTGATCCATGGGGTCACGAAGAGTCGGACACGACTAAACGACTAAACAACAACAATCGAAAGATAAAAGGCTTGGGAGAAGAAAAGAGTATTTTCTCAAGATCTATAACATAGCTGACAGGTCAGCCTCTCTGGGGATGCTATTCCATGAATGGAGTGCCACCACCAATAAGGCCCTTTTCCTAGAAGACATCTGCCCACCCAACTTCTTTAGGCAAATGAACCTGATGAAGGGCCCTATGGCATCTGCCTGCATACAGATGATAGCTTATCAGAAACTTGCGACTGGTAAAGTAGAGCTGTCATTCGAGACACACGTTCACTTTGGCCTGCATGTTAATGAAAAAGCTACCTGGTTCACACTTCCTGAAAAATACAGGAACTGAAACCCAGCCAACCTTTGATATTCACGCCTCTCCAAATTTTGCAATGCTGTTCTGCAACCTCCAAATTTCATTACAGCAAAAAAAAAGGCATATATTCTTGAAATAACAGAATGCATTATATATGGGGAAATTGCTTGGAAAAAATTGTATATTAGGCAAGATTGCACTAAAAATTGTGTGTATTAGGAGGAAGCAAAAATGATGGTGAATTTTCATGAGGACTTATAACATTAATTAAAAACTGGTGTAGGAATGCGGCAAACCGAACTTTGGATGGGAAAAATAAGAACGAGAGAAACCTAAATTGATAGATTCACCCATCCCTGGCTGTCGTTGCTCAGGATAGACACATTTTTGTTAAACAAAGAAATTGCATTCCACTGGGGTCTCTAGTCAAACCTGTTTTGCAGGATTTAAAGGCTGAAACAGGGGGGCACTAAAGGCTGCATTTCGTGTTGTGGTCGTATGAGTCTTGCCAACTCACAGCTAATGACGCTCCTCAGTGATGCTCTCAGTGATCAATATTGACTCGCGGTCAGGGGCGCTATTTTGAGGCAGGGGCTGAGCCCCCCAATATTGAGGGGACGCCCGACCCCCCCAGGCGAGCGCTGGCATGCCGGGCAGGAGAAGAGGTTTGGAGGGTGATTTTCACCCCCTGTGCCCTCTGCTGCGATCGCCGGAGCATCCCAGCAGCAGGGGCATAGGAAGTGGGGGGTGGTCCACCGCAGGTTCCATCATGGAGGGGGGTGACAAATTATCAAGGAACAATTGCTGCCCTACTAGGGCAGTTCAAAAAAAAAATTATAAAAAAAAAATGCGGCTCCAAAGGTCTTATCTTACTACACTAGGGTTTATATAGCTATATATGAAATTTCATGCATATCAGTTAATATCTTGACCCTCCTCCACAAAAATAGCTGTTTACTTGGCCATTTTCCTGTGTTGTGAAGGCTGAAATTTCAAGTCAGTGGAGCACTTACTGTTCCCAACCCTAACCCTGCAGAAAGCCATCTAATTAGACTTTAATTTGATTTTGACATGTTTTTAGGAGGTAATTTAATGATTGTTTGATTTTATACCAGTGTTATGTATCTGATGTTAGCCGCCCTGAGCTTGACTTCGGCCGGGGGGGGGATGTAAATAAAAGTTTATTATTATTATTATTATTATTATTATTATTATTATTATTACTTATTATTACCGTATTTTTCGCCCTATAGGACGCACCGGCCCATAGGACGCACCTAGTTTTCAGGGGGGGAAATCAAGGAAAAAAATATGATTTCCCCCCCCCCCGCAGCTCTGGGAGCAGTGGACAGGCTGCACGCAGCCTGTGCGCTACTCCAAGACCTTCTCCCTGCTTTTGCGGGAGGTGGCGGAATTCCCCCACCTCCCTCAAAAGCCCACAGGAGCCCCGCATGACTCCTGCGGGCTTTTCGACCAGGAGGGAGAAGGGACTGAAACGGCCAGTCAGTCCCTTCTCCCTCCTCGGGGAAAAGCCCCCAAGAGCGGCGCGCTCTTTAAAGGGTGTGCGGCTCCTGCGGGCTTTTCTAGGAGGTGGGGGAATCCCCCCCCCCGTAGAAAAGCCATCAGAAGCCGCGGAGCCCCTTTAAAGAGCGCACGGCTTTTGCCTGCTTTTGCGGGAGGTGGGGGAATTCCCCCATCTCCCGCAAAAGCCCAAAGGAGGGTTGGAGAGTAGCGGGAAGGCGTCGTGCACCTTCCTGCTGCCCCCCATCCTCTGGGGCTGGCAATGGGGGAAGCGCTGCTTTCCCCACCGCCAGCCTCAAACCCACGTTGGAGAGTAGCGGGAAGGCGTCACGCGCCTTCCTGCTGCCCCCCATCCTCTGGGGCTGGCGATGGGGGAAGCGCTGCTTTCCCCACCGCCAGCCTCGAAGCCGGGTTGGAGAATAGCGGCAAGACGTCGCGCGCCTTCCCGCTGCCCCCCATTCTCTGGGGCTGGCGATGGGGGAAGCGCTGCTTTCCCCACCGCCAGCCTCAAACCCGTGTTGGAGAGTAGCGGGAAGGCGTCATGTGCCTTCCTGCTGCCCCCCATCCTCTGGGGCTGGCGATGGGGGAAGCGCTGCTTTCCCCACCGCCAGCCTCGAAGCCGGGTTGGAGAGTAGCAGCAAGGCGTCGCGCGCCTTCCCGCTGCCCCCCATCCTCTGGGGCTGGCGATGGGGGAAGCGCTGCTTTCCCCCACCGCCAGCCTCAAAGAGCAGACTCTCCTGGCTTCAGCGGAAGCAACGCGAAGCCTCCGGAGCGCAGGCTTCGGAGGCTTCGCGTTGCTATCGCTGAAGCCAAGGAGTCTGCATTCGCCCCATAAGACGCACACACATTTCCCCTTCATTTTTGGAGGGGGAAAAGTGCATCTTATAGGGCGAAAAATACGGTATTCCTTGTAAGAAAATATGAAATAACGTAAAACCATTTTTGCAGGCAAAAATAAAATAAAAATCAATGTGTGGGGGGGTGACAAGAAATTTTCCGCACCGGGTACCACCTGACCTTCCTACACCTCTGCCCATCAGGGGCCTGCCCGTCCCAGCAGATGTGGCCAGATGGGCTGGGGCATCGCATGTGTGGCGTCATGCATGTGCAACAGCCCCCCCAAAAAATGTTGGGCCCAAATCACGTGCCTGCTTGCAGTACAACCCTACACATGACCCCCATTCTCTTCCAAACCTTCCAGAAAGCACACAAGTCCTTTCGATGCTATGTGGGCCTGATTTGGTCTGGCTTCAAAGCTGGTTCGGCCGCCTGTATGGCAGGAGTTAGGAACTTCGGACATACCTGCTCTGGAGGTTCACTAGCAGGGCATGAGAGCAATATTTAATATTTGTCTCTAGCAATGGGTCACTAAGATATACTGCTCTTGAACATGGAAGCTCTGTGTAGAATAATCTAATCTCCCTTAGCACCTAGTTTCCAACTATGGTCAGATGGATGCTTCAAGGATGCTCAGGAACAGGATACCATGGAGAGAGACATTTCCTGTTGTTTTTCCAGCATCTGCTAATTAGATATATCAACAACCTCTGTACGCGAAGGATTCATTTTAAGTGTTTGTGGTTAACTGTCAGCGGCATGGGGCACACCAGGACTGTCCCTGGAAAACAGAGACACTTGGGGGGTATGGCAAGGCGGGGCCTGGTTTGTCTACTAGCAGATTGCAATTCGTTTAGCTGCAGGTTGTTGAGCACTTTTTAAGATCTTGGCAGGCCAGATTAGGCTTGTGGGTCAATGGTTCACCACGCTTGCTCTTTCATTACTCCAATCCTTTTAAATATTAAAATACACAGTTTTTAAAATACAGTGGTACCTCGGGTTAAGTAAATTCGTTCCGGAGGTCTGTTCTTAACCTGAAATTGTTCTTAACCTGAAGCATCACTTTAGCTAAAGGGGCCTCCTGCTGCCGTCGTGCCGCCAGAGCACGATTTCTGCTCTCATCCTGAAGCAAGGTTCTTAACCAGAGGTACTATTTCTGGGTTAGCAGAGTCTGTAACCTGAAGCGTATGTAACCTGAAGCTTATAAAACCCGAGGTACCACTGTATTACACATTGGTAGTTATTTTACAGCATGTGTTTTCACAGAAAGCAAAGACCAATAGCCAAACCTTATTCTTTTACAGTGGTACCTCGGGTTACATACGCTTCAGGTTACATCCGCTTCAGGTTACACACGCCGCTAACCCAGAAATAGTGCTTCAGGTTAAGAACTTTGCTTCAGGATAAGAACAGAAATCGGGCTCCGGCGGCGCGGCAGCAGCAGGAGGCCCCATTAGCTAAAGTGGTGCTTCAGGTTAAGAACAGTTTCAGGTTAAGAACAGACCTCCGGAATGAATTAAGTACTTAACCTGAGGTACCACTGTATTTGGAAGAACCATTCAGATGGGGGTTTTTCTCTTCTCGTTTTGGAACATGATTTCCTGTGGCCAGGGGGGGAGGGAAGTTACATGGGAGCTACAAACCGCTAAAGCATTCAAAAAATGTGACCAGCTGTTCCAATCACATGACCTTGGGCTCATTATGAAATAGTCCTGCGTTTCCACTCTGCCCCTGCAGCAGCTAAGCTCACACAGGGCAAACCTCCTCTGCCGCCTCCTCCATATGCTTTTCAGAATTCATGGGAAAAAGAAGGGTGTGAGACAGCAAGGAAAACATCGAGCATTTTTAAAATAATTGCGCTGACTGCATCAGGAGAAATAATACAAAAACAGGAAGAAGGGAAGGGTGTCAAATGGTATTTTAATCAGGAAAGAAAGCAACACTCGTTAACACTCTTCTCATTAGGAGAAGAGAAATGCTGTCGGGCAAGGAAGGGGAAATCTCATGCCTAGGGGTCGTCTCTCCCCAAGCTTTGCACCCTTCTTTAGTGTTTTTGCCTGACTGGAACTCTTGAGAAAGTTTCTGTCTTGCCTGGTTGGACGATAAAAAGGGATGTGTGAGAGGGAAGGAACTAACCTACCGGTCAAAGGTAAAATTCGCATTGTCAACTTTTGCCTGCGGCCCTCAGAAAGTTGTTCCGAAGGCAATGTGGCTCTCAGGCTGGAAAAAGTTCCCCACCCCTACGGTAAGGAGCCCATACTAGGCAAACCAGACGCCCAAGCAGCACCATACATGGAACATTAGCATCCTGTTTTATTTCTTAAGACATTTCTTTTCACCGTCATCCAGTTCAATATGGCACCCTTTCCCTTCTTTGCTTTGACGCTTGGGAAAAAAGTGTGTGGCTGTTTATTTGCTGCACTCACGTTTAACCTTCTAATCGGGTAGTATTCCAGTAAGCATTTTTATACCGATGCACCAAATGCCTGTTACAGTGGTACCTCAGGTTACATACGCTTCAGGTTACAGACTCCGCTAACCCAGAAATATTACCTCAGGTTAAGAACTTTGCTTCAGGATGAGAACAGAAATTGTGCTTCAGTGGCGTGGCAGCAGCAGGAGGCCCCATGAGCTAAAGTGGTGCTTCAGGTTAAGAACAGATTCAGGTTAAGAACGGACTCCAGAACGAATTAAGTACTTAACCCGAGGTACCACTGTATCTGTGGAGTGTATCTGTGGAGTGTGTGGGCAGAGATGACTTATACAGTGGACCCTCTAGTTACGTACCGCTCTAGATACATAACCTTCAGGTTATGAACGCGGCAAACCTGGAAGTGTATACTTCCAGGTTTTGCCATGCCCACATGCGCAGAAGCACTCAATTGCACCACACTTGTGCAGAAGTGGCACCTCTGCCTACGGACTTTTCGGGTTGCAGACGGACCCCCAGAATGAATTTAATTCGTATCCACTGTACACCGCAAAGATCCACGGCAGAGGAATCCACTGGACACACTGCAACCTACTGTGGGATCTATCTCAGAAAAAAAAGGCTGTGATGGGGGAGGTGAGTTTTTTATTGTTAGCACAATGCTATACACTCGGACATGTCACATATGAAAATAGGGACATTCTTGAAAGACAGAGGAGATGAACATTTTTGGCCTGGCAGGCCAGATTGCTACCTGTCCCCACCCTTGAGGGCCAGCTTTGACAGGTGGATGGGACAACCCACCTGTCAATCACTTGGAATCATTATGACATCAGACAACGGACAGGTCCGTTGTCCCACCCATCTGTCAAAGTTCTTTGCGCTGTAATTCCCAAGCGCCTGACAGACAGGTGGTTGTTGTGTTCGTTATATTGTAATTTTATGTTGTGAACCGCCCTGAGATCCACGGATTAAGGGTGGTACACAAATAATAATAATAATAATAATAATAATAATACAACCATGCGTACCACCTTGAGCTCCTTGGGGGAAAGGTGTGGTATAAATGTAATAACTAAATACTCTATCTGTATTGGATCTGTGTCTATATCAGTGTTGGATTTGACATTGTTTTTAGAGATGTTTTTACTTTCAAACGGCTTCAGGGTATTCCACAGGAAATGATTGATCAATGAAACCAAATGAAAGAGTGAAGAAAGAGTGCAACAATACAGCATTAAACATTAAAAACTTCCCTAAACAGGGCTGCCTTCAACTGTCTTTTAAAAGTAGGATAGTTGCTTATTTCCTTGACATCTGTTGGGAGGGCATTCCACAGGGAGCCACTACATGGAAGGCCCTCTGCCTGGTTCCCTGTAACCTCACTTCTCCCAGTGAGAGAACTGCCAGAAGGCCCTCGGTGCTGGATCTCAGTGTCCGGACTGAATGGTGGGGGTGGAGATGCTCCTTCAGGTATACTGGGCCGAGGCCATTTGGGCTCCTGCCCAGGGTCCAGGTGACTCCCCTCCCAGCAAGGTGCCCGCTGACAAGAGCCATCAGGACCTGCTCGCCTTCTTCACTCCTGCAGCCTTATTGCTCATCTGCCTCCTCTGGCCCAGAGGAGATGGGGAGCTGAACAACTGCCATGGTGAGAAGGAAGAAGTCACAGCCATTATCTGCTTGCTCATTGGCTCTGCCTGGCAGGCAAACGGGTGGTAGTAATGATAGAAGCAGAGGAGTAGCAACAGCTGGCCACTAGTGGGTGGAAGGATCTGTCAATCTCAGCTCTCTCCAGTTGCCCTTTCCCCAATCTTAAATCGAGTTCTCCGCATTTGGCAACAATAGGCAATTTTTTATTTTAAAAAATCCTCACGAAAAAGTCTCCTAACAAACACATTTTTACTAATTTTTGCAATATGGTGCGTTTTCGTATATTATTTTCACTAATTTCTTCGTTTTCACGCACACTTTCCCTAATACGTGCATTTTTCGTAAACATAGCAGGGTTGCAAAACCGCATTGCAAATCTCGCGTGAATGCCGAAAAATAGCAATGTTCTGGTTTGCCTACTGCCTGAAAAAGCACACATATGATAGATTTGGCTTTAAATGTGTTACTGTATTGAATTTCTCCTCCACTCTTTGAGGCAATAACAGCTGGGAGGGGTCCCCCCCCCAAAAAAACCTGGAGCCGGCACTGCTAGTATCCTACAACCAGAATTACTTGTGTAATTGTCTGCTTTGCATGCACGTCCCGGGGTCAGGGGTGAGGCTTTGCAAAGTTCACTGACTCAGCGCCTGCAGTATTCAGCAGGGGCAAGCTTTCCAAAGGCCTCTTTTAAGTTAATACCCATTTATTATGCTGTGGAAGAATGAAGGCTGACTGTATGTTCCAGCACAGCTAAATCCTGTTTTGAAATGCTTGCTCATTGTGTCAAGCAGAGGCAAATGTAGGGTAGCTTCCCCCCCCCCCGCCCCCAGCGTTGCATACAATGAAGCGGACTCTGGCAGGACTGCATTTTTTCGCGGCTGTAATTGATTAACCAGAAATGTTGCCTTACGAAACCGAGGGAGACATTCGGCAAATGGCACGCTGCCTGTATAGCAACTTCCCTTAGCAGAGAGGTTCCTTGATGCACTTTTCTGGACGAATGGGTGTTTTGGCTTGCGATATCGCCCAGGTCTTTGCTTATTTTTAGGAGGAATTGTTCGGGAGCTCGATATAAGTGATCGTGTATCAGTCTCTACCTATGTCATGTAGGATCTCATCACGCATTTCAAGGGTGCATTTCGGAGCTCCCTTAGGATAATTCATTCTCTCTCACACACACGCACACTTTATTCCTTTTTTATCCTGATTGAAACAGCATCGCGTGCATATCTGATAGGCTGGCGATCTGCTGCCTCAAGCACTGGGCTGAAAAGAGATGTGTATGTAGGGCAGCAGTCATGGCGGAGGAGGGTCTCTTGCCTGTAAGCTGCACTGAGAGAGAAAACACATATGCATTCTTTAGCCGTGGCAAAGGCTTCTTCAAGTTGTTTTTTCCCCATCAGGGAGTCCTATTTCATAGTCAGTGCACTGCCACAGACAGCAATGTTCATAACCTGGTTTTCTACTTGCCTTCAAGAACACAGCAGAAAAGCCTTTCAATCTTCTTAAACCTATGCCTCATGGAGTACATGGAGACCTCACCTGGAGTACTGTGTCCAGTTCTGGGCACCACAGTTCAAGAAGGACACTGACAAACTGGAACGTGTCCAGAGGAGGGCAACCAAATGGTCAAAGGCCTGGAAACAATGCCTTATGAGGAACGGCTAAGGGAGCTGGGCATGTTTAGCCTGGAGAAGAGGAGGTTAAGGGGTGATATGATAGCCATGTTCAAATATATAAAAGGATGTCACATAGAGGAGGGAGAAAGGTTGTTTTCTGCTGCTCCAGAGAAGCGGACACGGAGCAATGGATCCAAACTACAAGAAAGAAGATTCCACCTAAACATTAGGAAGAACTTCCTGACAGTAAGAGCTGTTCGACAGTGGAATTTGCTGCCAAGGAGTGTGGTGGAGTCTCCTTCTTTGGAGGTCTTTAAGCAGAGGCTTGACAACCATATGTCAGGAGTGCTCTGATGGTGTTTCCTGCTTGGCAGGGGGTTGGACTCGATGGCCCTTGTGGTCTCTTCCAACTCTATGATTCTATGATTCTATGGTTGTTGCTTTTCTTTCAAAGTAAAAAGAGGCAGACCAGCAAAAACCTACAGGTGAGACTTTCCCCCTCAATAGGAACTTTAATGACCTGATTTTAAGAGGCAACAAGGGCCTCCCTTAAACCAAGAAGGCCCAAATTTTGGTTTATGGACCATTTTACAGTTAAGGCTGACCCATGGCACTTTGGGGTCTGGAGCAGAAAACCCAAATGCACATGTGCAGGCATGCACACACTTCTCCCTAGTTCACAAGTGGGAACAGTCCACAGGGAATTTCCTCAGCCCAAGTAAACAACCGGGGCCTTCAGAAGCACATTATTCCGGATCCCCCAGAGGCATTTGCCCAGGACTTTGCCTTACTGTAGGACCACCTCCATTTACAACTCCTGAACCACCAACTCAATCTAAAATACAAACCAGAAAGTCATAGGGTCACAGGAAGTTGCCTTATTGGTCCATCTAGCTCCATCTTGTCTCCACCAGCTGGTAGCAGCTCTCCAGGGATCTTCTGCCGTATTTATTTAGGGTGACCATGCAAAAGGAACAGGTAAAATGGCTGTGTAGTAATTTATGCATTTTGCATAATATACCTAAAGAGTTCAACTCATACTCTGGACAAATTTCAGGTAGCTGACGTTTGGGCCCACCTCAGCCAACGAAAAAGGCTGGATTCCAGTTTTACCACAAAAGCATGTTTTTGATTGGGCGGGGAGCAAATAAGAACCATTAAGACTTGTGTTATCCAAAGACTTCTCATCGCATTATCAGTCGCCATTTTATAAGCAGGAAGGGCTCAAGGCCATGGGGAACCCAGGAAAGTAACTATGGGCTTCACGTTGGCAGGCGAAGTAGCAAGCAAAGAACTTTCTCTCTGATTCAATAAGTTACTGATGAGAAAGTTGAAGGAGAAAACAATGGGATGGTGAACAGAGAAGGACAAGCAAAAGATGATTTAGAGCAGATGTATGGGGAACCCTGTATCGTTCGAGAGCTGAATTCCCTCATAGCCAACCTCCCAGAGGTCAATGCCAGCAGTGGCCAGGGGCAGGGGCAACCGGTATTCAGAGGCCTCTAATACAGGAGGCAGTTGCCACTGATGACTTCATCCTCCACAATAACATCTGCTGTAACATCTGACGCCACCCTGATTAAACTCAAGAGCGGAGATACAGCAAAAGGGGCAAAGAGGAGTTGCAGCAATCTAAAGACAGGATTACGGGGGTGTTTGCTCAGCAATCTCCCGTCCTCTAGCCATTCCAGTTTCGGTTTCTTTGAAAGGGAGCAAGGTGCAGCAGAGATCACTTCTCCGGGAGAGCAGAGTACTCTGCAGTTGCAGCTAGGAAAGTCTGCTGATTAGTGGGCGGCCTTGAACAACATGGCGTAATCTATTCCCAGCACATGGGTGAGAGTATGGCCTTATAGTATGTCTAAAGCAGAACCAGGCGATATGAGTTTGGTCTGATAATAAGTGCGATCCCTGTGCAAAGGGCACAGGAACCACACATAAATTAGTCCCTTGCATTAGTACATCTTGAAGGTATTTACAGCTGAAAAAACCTTCTCATCTCAGTGCATTTCACCTGTATGTATAGTACATTTCCACTCACAGCTCTCTAGACCTTCAGTAGGTACCAACATGGTGTGTAATAGAACTCCTGAGACGTTGGTATGTGCAAGAAGCTGATCGAGTTTGGCCCCACGAGCCAAGAGGACTGGCAAATGTGCCATGAAAACACAGCAGATGCAGGTCCTCCTATCCAAGCATAATGTGTTCTCATAAAATAGTTTGTTAAGCAAGTGTTTGCATAATAGGTTGGTGATTTCCATCGATTCCTATGAGAAAATTTCTAATGCGCTCCCAACCACAGAATTTTTACCCCAAAATGATGTTAAAAACCAGGGGAACCTTCTGAAACCTTGCAGAAGGCAAACATGGAAGGAAAAATGCTCCAATTTGTCTAATCTCTCCCCCCTTTCTCCATGGTTTTCAGTGAAACGGCTGCTGAGGACCAGCAAAATACAAAAAGCAAGGCTTGTTTAAGGCGGCTTATTTGTTTACAGTACTACAGGCAGGTCCAGCTCTTCGAAAATCTGAATCTGTGGTGTGTATAGCAAGGTTTGTGTACTAATTCCTTGTGTTTGGATAATTGAATTTTCGTATAATAAGTGTTTGTATAGGAGGATCTGCGTCTATGTTCCTGTCATGTGTATATATATACCACAGTCCTCAGGCTTTCCTCAGCAGAAGGGTCAATCTGAGCAGTGCTCACTGATGTACATGGGTTAAATGCTGTGACGCCCTTTATCATAAGCTCTGGTTGTATTTATGATGGCCGTCTTCAAATATCTGGAGGGCTGTCACATGGAAGATGGAGCAAGCTTGTTTTCTCCTGCTCCTGGAGGGAAGGACTTGAACCAATGGCTTCAAATTACAAGAAAGGAGATTCCGACTAAACTTTAGGGAAGCTTTTAATGTTTAATAGGTTATTGTATTTTAGTGTTTTGTTGGAAGCCGCCCAGTGGCTGGGGAAACCCAGCCAGATCAGCAGGGTATAAATAATAAATAATTATTATTATTATTATTTTTATTATTACTTCAGGAATAACTTTATGACGGCAAGAGCTGTTCAGGCGTGGAATGATCTCCCTTGGGAGGTGGTGGACTCTCCTTCCTTGGAGGTTTTTAAGCAGAGGTTGGATGGCCATCATAGATGCTTTAGTTGAGATTCCTGCATTGCAGGGGGTTGGACTAGATGACCCCGGGGCTCTCTTCCAACTGATTCGATGATCCTCTCATCTCAAGTTTTGACCATCTCTTTAGTTTCATGCAGTTACTTTTCATATCAAAATTCAAGAGAACAGAATCGGCACGACCTTTAAAAGGATTTAGAGAGGTACATTTTACGTTCTTGCTCCTTAACATAACTCCCGACCCTCTTATCGCGTCTTCACGTTACGAAGCGAGGCGACCAAGAACCGCACTCCCTCCCCTCCCCCATGTGCCAGGCACTGACTCATTCTTCCCCCTCAGCTTGAACTCTCGCGAGACTCTGGCCCCGTCTTGTAAACGCGATGTCCTTTCGGGCGCTGGTAGTTCTTCGATCGTAGCGGCCGGCCGGGGAGGTGGCGCGTGGGGGGGGGGGAATGTTGAGAGAGAGGGAAGAGACGTGGGGAGGGGGAGGTCACCAAGCGCCATGACAGACAGGAGCCCGGAACCAATGAGACCGGCCGAAGTCAAAGCGCGCAGCCAATACCGCGGCGGGGTGGGCGCGTCCTCGCCGGCGGCTGATTGATCTCAGCCTTGGCGACGGCGTTGTTCAGTCGGAGCGAGAACATTCTAGAGGTAAGTGCTCGGCGGCCATTATGGCCTGCCCCTACCCCTCCTCCCCCCCCCACCGCCCTACGATCGCGCGCGAGCTCCCAGTTTAAAAAAAAAAAAAAGAAAGAAAAAAGCGCCTCGGTTGGTTTTGCCGAGCCTTGAGGTGCGCGCGCGCCGTTCCTCCGCCCCCCTCCGCGGCTTCGCGCGCCACCCGCGCGCGCGCCCCCGCCGCCGACCCCATCTAACAATGCTGCCTCAGCTGACTGTATTTCCCTCCCGGCAGAGCAACCGGCACGGCCGCTCCCGCTGATCCCGCCCGCCTCAGGACGCTCGGACCCCCCCTCCCCTCTTCCTGGCGGTTGCGGCGCCGGCCTCCTCCGCCCTCGACCACCGGACACAGAAGAGAGCGGATATCTATATATATCTATATATTTAAGTAATATACGTCTAATTTGAAAGGACTGCAGGAGGAAGGGGAGCAGGAGGAGGAGAGGAGAGGAAGACGAAGAAGAAGAAACGCCACACCGCCCCCTTCCAGCGTCCGGGTGCTCGGTGGCTACACCTCTCTCTTCCCCCCCTCAACCCCCCGACGTCGCTCATCGTTTCTCCTCAACACCGATTCGGCCTTCGTCACAGCCCCGGGCGAGCAGCGTTGGGTTTATGTCTGTATTGGACGAAAACGGTGAGTCGCGAGGGAGGCGGCGGCGGCCGTTTGAACAGGCGTGGGGGGGGGGGGCTTGAAGGGGCTCCCTTTCCTGAGGGGACGCGGCGGTGGTTTTGTGGAAAGGCGAAGCGGGGCCTCAAAGAGGGAAAGAAACGGAGGTGGGGAAAGGAGCTGGCTGGGGGGTGGGGGACAGCGAGGTCGGCGGCCATGGGGCAGAGGCCTCTGGGGCCCCTTTTCGTAAGGTTTGTCACTTAAATGCGTCGCTATGATAACAATAAGCCCCTCATCTCGTTCTCTCGTGGGGGGGGGGGCGTCTGAGAGCGACGTCGCGGCCCCCGTCCCTCATTCCGCGGTAGGATAGTGGGGCGGTAAGATGAGGCGAAGGAGTGTATAATAAAGACGGGGGTCGCCGCTGCGCTTTTTATCCAGGGCTCTTCTCTTCTCTCCCCCCCCCCCCACGGTCGCGGGTTGCTCCACAAGATGGCGGCTGCCAGGTCTTCCGCGCCTCCCTCCCTCGTGATGCTGGGCGGAGGGAGGGGCGGCGAGGGAGACGCGGTGGTTGGGGAGAGTGCGCGCTCTGTGGCGCAGTTCCTAAACCCGCAGCGCCGGGAGGGTGGAGGAGGGCGAGGGCTCCTTTCTCTCTGTCGGTCGGTCTGTCTGTTTCTCTCCCGATGCCTCTCTTTTTCCCGGGTTCAGAGAGCGACGCGGGGCGGGGGAGAGGAGATCGGAGGGAGGGGGAAAGAGGAGAAGCGCCTGCGCGGCACGCTGCCGCCCCTCGTATTTAAGGCTGACTCAGTGCTTAATTGCTGCATTTCTGAGTCATTCCGACGCCTGGGTGAAGGGGAGGTGGGGTTTTTGGGGCTTTTGTTTTTTGCTTTTTTATTAAACCAAAGGGAGGGAGGGAGCGGAAGTGCTCTTTATACGCGAAGGCCTCGTGGCGTGTGAATGGCTTTTCTCCCCAGCAGGTAAAAGCATCACGTTTTCTATTTCCTCCAGGTTCCAAAGTACTTAGTATAAGGGTTTTGTGTCCCCCCCCCCTATTTTTGTTTCTTTTTTTTTACTTCGGTTTTTTTGGGGGGGGGTCTTTTCATGCTGCTGCAGGCACGTGTTTAGGTCATGTGGTGGAAAGGGTGGGAGAGCAAAGTTCCATGCTTGAAACCGTATCTGCTGTGTTACTGGTTGTTTTGGCGTAAACAGCTTTGATTCGCTTAAATAAGCACAGGCAATTGTTCTTTATGGCAGGGGACTTGTGTAATGAGGTGGTTCAGATAAATTTTAGTGGTGCTGATTAAGTAGGTATGGCCCCACTCCAACATTCGCTTACTAGCACAGTATACCCTTGAGGATACAAGAGACTTAAAATATGTAGGAGGTGCCTTTCATATGAACTCCCACTGAGAGCAAGTGCAGGTTCAACGTTAACATTAACTGGTAAAGGTTTAATGAAAATATCCACCTGCTAAATAGGTGCAGAGTGACTATGCAATGGAATGTGACAAGTTATTACTGTTGCAAAGTAAACGTAAGAGTCAACGTGCAACATAAAAAGCTTATAATTGTACCAAGTTCACTGTTCTTGGCACAAGCAGGCATAATTCATTCGTGTTACTTTTACAGTTTAGTTTTAATATTCTATCTGCCCATTTTTGTCAAGCAGCTTAACAACCAAATAGAGGATTTATATAGATATAACTTAGATAGTGTTTAATATTATAAAAAGTTGTTCTTCGCATATGATCGTTTAAAGATACAAAAGGTTCAGTGGACTATTTAGACTTGTCAATGCTGTGTTTTAAGAAAAAACAACAACAATGTAGCCTTTGCTCACACATACTTTTAATTCTGTCTTGGGTGGCAAATGGAAAAAGTTAACAAATGACATTTTGCTAAAGTTGACCTAGCCCCTAAAATGGTTTCCAAGCACTATCTGTTGGCATTGACTGAGTCTTGCATGAATGTTATCCAAAGTGCTACAGAAACTAAATCTTGCTTTTTTAATTTGCAGAGCTGTTGCGCAGCCATTGGTACCTGTATTGGGGAAATATAGCATACAAGCAAGAACCTCACAGCCTCGGTGGCGAAAAATTTTTCATGTCAGAGACCGAGAACTCTTGCAGTCGTTTATGTCATCACGTCTTCTCCAGACAGAAGATACCAAAAAGTTGCAATCAAAGATCTCTCCATCTTATTGATAAAGCTACTAATAAGCCAAAATGTCTGTCAATGTCAACCGCAGTGTTTCAGATCAGTTCTATCGCTACAAAATGCCCCGTCTGATTGCCAAGGTAGTTGCTGCAATATTTAAATTTCTTAAGGCCTAGCTTGAATTTTACCTTATTTAAAACTCCTGAAACAAAAGAATTATTGCTTGAATTGAACTGGGTTGAATAAGTATGTTTAACAAATCTTCTCTTCCTAGGTTGAGGGCAAAGGAAATGGGATAAAGACAGTTATAGTCAACATGGTTGACGTTGCAAAGGCGCTTAATCGGCCTCCTACGTGTAAGTTGGTGCATAGACATTTTACTCTGCCATCCCTTCTTCTTGTACAAGACACTAAAAACTTGGATATGTCCTTTGTTCTAACACTGCACAAATTTGACTTGCACAGAAAAATCAGGCCTTGCTCAGATTGCTCCTGTGTCAAATTTGTACATTCCAAGTGTACTAGTAATTGCCATGCATCAGCCAACATACATAACCTTGTCTTTTTGTCTCATGAAGTCAGTAGAAGCCCCTAAGGCGAGAAGGCAACTGTAAGGAAACAATGTACCTTGACATGATGAACAGTACTTTTAAGATGACACAATGTTTAGTTTCGTGTTGCCTTATATTTAACAAATACAGTAGCAGTACTGAGCTGGTTATAAGCAGCGCTCCTAAATGATGCTGTTGTGGGGAGGGAATTTTGACACTGGTCTTCAGATTGATAGTGAAACATGCTGTGGTTAAAAAAGAGTTCCAACTTCTTTACTTACTGTTATTAATGTAGAAAGAGCCTGCTAATGTTTTAAACCTAGATTGGGGTGGAAGAAAAGCCATTGCAGAGCCGTAATAACTTTTTTTCTTTTATTAGATCCCACCAAATTTTTTGGTTGTGAGCTGGGAGCGCAGACCCAGTTTGATGTTAAGAATGACCGTTACATTGTCAATGGATCTCATGAGGCGAATAAGCTACAAGACATGTTGGATGGGTTCATTAAAAAATTTGTTCTCTGTCCTGAGTGTGAGAATCCCGAAACTGATCTGGTAGGTACTACTTTTAGAATGTTCACAGGTGTATTTTAAAGACTGACAATATAGTTTGCAATGCATTGTCTGAAAGTTGCTAATGCTGGAATGCCACACATTTGTCTAGTCAGTGCCAGGATAGGAGGCTGCCTGTAAATCCTATCTGCAGTGCCAATAAGTTATTTAATTAAAAATAAGAAATGAAGTAAATATACAGCTGAGCTTTCACTGGAGGTTTCCTTTCCTTGCATAGCTTATGCTTCAGCATTTGTACCAGGGGACACAGTAATGTGAAGTCATTGAATACATGACATTGCAATCCTATAGTTGCATATATAGAAGTCTTGCTGAACTCACTGGGCCTTTTGAATAGACATGTATTAGAATTGTACTGTCAGTTCTGAATTTTGAGTATGCTAGTTAAATTTTGTCAGATTTCTCCTCCTTAAGAATAGAAATCACACAAACCTAGCAAATTATAAGTTAACTGAATTCCTTTGCATAGAACAATTGGTTTTAGCTTGCTGTACAAGGGGCCAGTCCAATTGGAGTAGGGGTTTCGGGGGCGTGTTTGCATGCCTCATTCATGTCTTGTCCTGGAACATTGGGTGCTTGAAAAGTGAAATGCAGCATCTTGAACTGAACCTAAAACTGTATTGCCTTCCCCAACTTGAAGTTCTGCTGAGATGCCTCCTTCTTGGGGGGCAGGGGAGTGAGTACCAGCACTCCCAAAACTGTATCTCTCCATTGACTACTATGCAAAGGAGCTTCTTCCGGTGTGTCACCATTTCAAGGTCTCGGAAACTTCCTGTTTCCTGAACCTCAAGACCTTGCTGGGGTTACCACACAAGAGGGAGAAGGGGCTCTTTTGCAAGGTAATAAGACCTTTGAACGTTGAGTTTTCCTTCCCCTCCAGGCTTTTAGAGTAGCAATGAAAAATTCTTACTTTGCATTTAGTGCCAAGGTAATTGGGAAAATGGCAGGCATTAAAACTACTACTTTTTTTTGACAGCATGTCAATCCTAAGAAACAAACCATTGGTAACTCTTGCAAAGCCTGTGGCTATCGAGGCATGCTTGACACAAACCATAAACTCTGCACATTCATCCTCAAAAACCCACCTGGTAAGTGAATGAATTCCTCTGGTTTTGGTGCACCAAAGGACAGATCATAAAATAGGCTACCATTCTTTGAAACTATTTTATGCAAGCAACACTCTGTGGCAGATAACTAGTTGTCTGCTTCAATTTAAGCTTGCTATAGTAAGCATAGTCTGACCTATTCCAGTGGCCTCTGTAGGTGAGGCCATCTGTTATATAGACTCTTGACATCCTAGCCATTGCTGTTATTCTCCATGAGCAAATTCTGTACATCCTGGTCTACATGAGATGAGAGCACTGCCTTCTAGTTTTCTATATTGTCACACAGAGTACTTTTTCTGTAACTGCAAGTAGCTGGTCAACCATTGTCAACACTTCGGGTTATGCTGGATCTAGAAAAGTTTAGTTCTGTAACACACACACAATTAGTAGCACTCTGAATGTTCACTTAGAGGTGATTGGTTTTGGTATTTCTTTTGGTGTCTGACTCAGAGTCAGGTGTTTTCCATGTGTCTTTTCTAAAAGGCAACCTCACAGTGTTGGCTTGAGAAAAAGCTGTTGCCCCAAAAGACATATTAAGCAGTCTGGTCAGCCCCTGGTTCAGATGAAACTTAAGATTATGCTCACCTGAAAACAGTGAAGTAAAATTTCATAAGCTATATTTAGAGGTGTTGGGACAGCTGTGACTGAAACTGAAACGTCAGATGAAACTGTTTGAAAGCAGCTATTGAATGAAGACTTGTTAATGTTTGCAGAGAGCAGTGAGACTGGTACAGGCAAGAAAGAGAAAGAAAAGAAGAATAGAAAAGGCAAGGATAAAGAGAATGGTTCTGTGTCTAATACTGAGACACCATCCCCACAGTCAGCAGCACCAGAAGAGCTTAGTCCTCCACATGTGGTAAGTACACATGGTCAAATTGAATGAGAGAGAAATGTCTTGATCAGAACATATTCCAGGTCATTGCTTACCTATATATGAGAGGTGTGTGTAAGTGTGTCAAAGTGGTTCTTTGTGTTACATTTATGTTCTCACTTGTTGCATTAACCACTTTTACTTTTCAGGATGATGATGATGATGACTGGGGTGAAGACACAACCGAAGAAGCCCAGAGGCGCAGAATGGATGAAATCAGTGATCATGCAAAAGTTCTCACCCTGACTGATGACCTAGAAAGGACTATTGAAGAAAGAGTTAATATACTATTTGACTTTGTTAAGGTAAAAAAGGATATTAGTGTGCTCCTGTTGTGCTGAAATGACATAACCTTTTAACTAGAGTAGCTGGCTCATTCATTAAGTGAACTAACTATTAAGGAATTCAGGTATAGCCAGCATGGTTGCAAGTATAGTAGCATGTTTTTTTGTATTTTCAGAAAAAGAAGGAAGAAGGTGTCATAGAAACATCTGATAAAGATATAGTGGCTGAAGCAGAAAGACTGGATGTCAAAGCTATGGGACCCCTGGTATTGACTGAAGTCCTCTTTGATGAAAAGATCAGAGAGCAGATAAAGAAGTACAGGCGACATTTCTTGCGTGTAAGTTCTACCAGTGATTTATCATACGCCTAAAACATGGTGAAACGACAGCATTTAGAACTCAAAATTAGAGTGACATACCATCAAGCTGCAAGTTGTATTCTGTTTCAACAATTGATTTATTTGCAAAACTCCAAAAAGTTAGTTACACATACCTTCCCTCGTTAGCCGTCTCGTGGTTTCTATGCTGGGTGATTGGGCAATGGCCTGTGTGTCTGGTATGGAAATACTGTGGGTGGTTCAAATTGGATGGAGTATTCCATGCCTCTGCAGGCAGCCCACTGATTTTCATCACTGGATGCGGAGAAGGCAAAGCATCCTCCAGCCCCAAAGTAAAATTCAAGTGTTCTCTTGCTACAGCTTGCTGATTGGTTTGGGTAAACGCCGAGTTGTGTATTGCAGTCTGGAAAGTGGCTAATAAGGCTCGTGTATGCAAATGGATTTCTGTTCCCTAATCCATCCCAATTCATTTCACAGTTCTGCCACAACAACAAGAAGGCTCAAAGATACCTTCTTCATGGCCTGGAGTGTGTGGTAGCCATGCATCAGTCTCAGCTGATTTCTAAAATTCCGCATATCCTGAAGGAAATGTATGATGCGGATCTTCTGGAAGAGGAGGTCATTCTGAGCTGGGCGGAAAAGGTCTGTATTATATAGCAAGATAAATCTCACAAATAATCAAACTTGTAAATATACACCTGTTTGAATGGCAGTGATGGCCTTTATGAATTGTGTGATTATGCAGCAGGATTTTGCTCTTCAATAGATATCCCAGAGTACAGAGGGAGGGAAGATGGTAGCCTGGGAAGGGGGATGAGAAAACTTGTACATTGGTACATAGGATCGTCCCTTGCAAAGTTTGGGGGTAATAATTCAAACATTAATTTCTCATGCATGTGGAATTGTATGCACTGGCTGACCCGCTCCTCTATGTCACATTTCCAGCCCAACTGCCCTCCAAAATATGGGGAGAAGCAAACCTCAGCAACATGAGGCCTACTGTATTCATAGATATTCTCCTTTCATCTGTTTGGCCCCCTAGCACATTTTTTGTATTCTTCCCCCTGTTTTTTTAAAGAAATGGTGAAGCTCCTACTTTGGATCCCATATGAACTTAAATACATTAAGTCCCAAGTTGTTCATTAAATGTTGAGGTAAGGAAACAATGCAGTGCATAGAATTGACATCAGTCTTCTCTTGTAGGCCTCGAAGAAATATGTCTCTAAAGAGCTTGCCAAAGAAATTCGTGTCAAAGCAGAACCCTTCATTAAATGGCTGAAAGAAGCTGAAGAGGAGTCATCTGGCAATGAGGAGGAAGAGGATGAAGATGAAAATATTGAAGTATGTGTTAAACTCAGCTTTGAAAAGTTGGTTAAATCTATCTTTAAAAATATCCGTAGCAATAACCTAATGGCAACTAAGTCTTTGATTTGAAACAGGATTTTGTACTCCCATGCAGGTATATTTACTGTAGTAGCCATCTACATTTAGAATACCTCAAGCTTGTTGACTTCATTGCACTAATGAAACCTACCTCTTTGTGCAGGTGGTGTACTCCAAGACGGCCAGTGTACCTAAGGTTGAAACTGTGAAGCCTGCAAACAACAAGGAAGAGGACATTGATATTGATGCTATTTAAAGTGAATCAATCTAGTTTCCAGTGTTACAGTGCATATCTCTCTGCATCTCTTACCGGAAGTGCAACATGTGTGCACAAGCTGTAATAGCTAAACATCGTGCTACACTTCTTGAACTCAAAATGTATCTTACCATGACTGGTATTGTAACTAAGTTTAACAGATGAGAGGAGTTAATACACCAGCAAACTGATCAAAGTTTGCTGTACAGCATGTTTCTTTTAAACTTTGTCTTGGACATAAATACTTGGAGCACATTTATACAGTTGTGAAAAATAAAGGATTTGGTTTTGGAATCTTCAGTTATGACACATTCCTGGTAGTTCTTCACGGACAACATTGGGTTAATGTGGCAAAGAAGCACATCTAGAATGGGACTCAGTGGGGTGGGCGTGATCTTGCTTGTTGTATCATTGGATGAGGTTTGGTCTACCTGTACAACTCTTTACTTACATTTGCTGCCAAACCTCCTGTGGAGGAGGAGAACTACGGTTGTGGGTGGAACAAAATTTTCACCACCATCCTGACACTTGAGCAGCCTTCCTTGTGTCATCCTAATTTCAGTTATTGGGCCCATTCAAAATGAATACTTCCAGACTCTTGGAACATTATGTAAAAATGGATTGAAGATAAAAAGGATCAGTGGAAAGGATCACAACTGACATGTAGAAAAAATATAGATCTCTTGAAATGTCTGTCATGTAGCCTGTAAGTAGCTATTGATTTCTCAGATTAGGCAAACAATCAGGCCTGCTACTGTTCCCTTTTTCTTTAAGAATGGGAATAGGTCCCTTTTTGAAATTATTTTCCCTCAAAACATTTCAATGTTAACTGAATAAGGACTCATTCTATGTTAGCAACACAAATCAAGGGTGCTTTTTTAAATGAGAAGAACACGAGTTTCTTGAAAAATACGAATGGAAAGCATAAACTACTTTGCAGCTGCTGCACTCCTAAGGATAGTATTTTGCCCTCTCGGGGAGTGCAAACTTGAGTGCCAGACCTCTTCCAAACATGCAGGATTAAAACTGGCTTCTGGGGAAATTCCTTGTTCTTTAAACAAGTCTGCACATGTCCATAAAACAACACTTTACCTTGAAGTTCTGGTTGTCTCCATTTGTAGCGGGATGGATGATAGTATTCAGTCAGAAAGAAGTTTGTCTTCCTCCTGTTCCCTTCATTGTTGTACAGGTGCTATTTTAAACCCAAATAGGTCACTACAATATGTCCACTAAGGAACACATTTTATGTACTACAAGTATCAGGTTCACATACATCAGAATATGTCTTATTAAAGCTTAAACTAATGTCAATAGATTTATTTAGCATTGCACTGTTAAAAAACATTTGGAGATCCAGCAACTCCTTTACTAAATGTTCTTGCAATTATATATTTGCTCAAAAGTTTTGAGGAAACACTTCATTTAACAAATTGGCCAAAGAGCAATCGTAGAATTGTCCAGTTGGAAGGTACCTGAGGATCATCTAGTCCAACCTTCTGCAATGCAGGAATCTCAACTAAAGCATCCATGACAGATGGCCAGCCAACCTGCTTAAAAATCTCCCAAGGGAGGAGAGTCCACCATCTCTTAAGGGAGTATGAGCTCTTGCCATCAGAAAGTTCTTCCTGATGTTTAGAAACAAACTTTTGAAAATTATTTTTAGCCTCTTGCAAGCCTGAGCTCGTTCTGAGTGTTGGCCCGTCTGACCTCTCTGAAACTTGGCTACTCGTGTATACCCTTCGTGATCTCTCAATTCTTCCATTTCTTATAATGCCTTTAAATCTCTGCTCATTTGTAAGCTGCTTGTGGAACCACACCAGTTTCTTTTAGATGCCTCTCACTTTTCTTTATGGAATTCCCTGCATTTGTGTCTTCAGTATTTCACCTTTAGGGATGCGGGTGGCGCTGTGGGTTAAACCACAGAGCCTAGGGCTTGCTGATCAGAAGGTTGGCGGTTCGAATCCCCACGACGGCAGTTCGAATCCCTGCGACGGGGTGAGCTCCAGTTGCTCGGTCCCTGCTCCTGCCAACCTAGCAGTTCGAAAGCACGTCAAAGTGCAAGTAGATAAATAGGTACCGCTCCAGCCAATAAAGCGAGATGAGAGCCACAACCCCAGAGTCGGCCACGACTGGACTTAACGGTCAGGGGTCCCTTTACCCTTATTTCACCTTTAAGAAACTAACTCCCTTCTCCTGAGCATTTACCATGGAATCTTGCCCAGTAGTTTCTTAAGCTTTTTGAAAGCAGCCTAAAAGTCGTGAGTGCATGTTTGACTATACTCTGCTTTCCCTCGCCTGTGTATAATGAAAACGCATGACATGATCGCTTCCTCCCAAGGTTCCCAGTACAGTGGTACCTCGGGTTAAGAACTTAATTCATTCTGGAGGTCCGTTCTTAACCTGAAACTGTTCTTAACCTGAAGCACCACTTTAGCTAATGGGGCCTCCTGCTGCCGCCGCGCCACCGGAGCACAATTTCTGTTCTCATCCTGAAGCAAAGTTCTTAACCCGAGGTACTATTTCTGGGTTAGCGGAGTCTGTAACCTGAAGCGTCTGTAACCCGAGATACCACTGTACTTCGTTGATCACTTCCTCCCCTTGTTGCTTCTTCCAGTTTTGGGGAAATTGACTAGCTCAGCCATACAAAGTTTCATCAAAATCAAGAAAAAGGACAATTAAAAATGCCTCAAATGAAAATTTCACTGTTCTGGGACTGTAGAACAGTGGCAGGATTCGGCATATATTTCTATCTTTTGCCAAAAGAAAAAAAAAAGATCTGCATGAAATGTGCATGTGCCTATTAATAGATGCAGATTATTGGGAGGGGGGTGTTAAAATAGCACTACAATGCTTACCATAGCACAGGGGTGCCCAAACTTTTTTCAAAGGGCCAGATTTGATGAAGTGAACATGTGCGTGAGGGCCAACCAAAGTTGCTGACCTTTTTTAGAATTGAAGTTGTTGAGCTTTTTGGGGATTTTACCCCAGGAAATAAACTGCCACAGGGGCAGGATTAGGCCCCCAAAACGGACTTTGGACATGCCTGCCATAGCAAGAAAAGCTGTGGCCAGGTGAGCTGTGTACCTGCTCAATCTGCTCTCCATGGAACTTTCTACATTTTTTTTTACCAACACCCAAAACACAAACAGTGAAACCCCCCAGGCGGCTGATACATTGGGTATACATAATCAATGATAACATATTCAAATCAACTATATGTACAATTCTATATACCTTAACACTTGTACCTCCACAAGATTTATTTAACTTTTAACATTTCTTTTCTTTTCTTAAGAATAATTTTTTATTAACCGAACAATCACATCAAATCAAACCAAATTACATAAATTCCAAATTACACAGCCGAATTTTAAATTTTTGTTGGGGGTACCCATATTTCAAGTTCCGAAGGGATCCAATCAACTTCTTGCTTCTTACTGCTGTTTTAATGTCCACAAATCTAAGCTTATGATGTTCACAGTACTATCCAGTCCTTTCTTATTATTTTTCCACATCTCTTGTTGTTATTTTCATATATTTTTCCTTTCTCTTTGTGACCTCTGATAGTCTCCGCAAGCTGGTTAGAACAGTTTGTAATCCTGCGTGGATATTATTTTTTTTATCCAGTAGCCATATCCAGACGTTTTCCATATAACATCACTTCCATACATCAAAACAGTCTTAGCGTCATTAATCTTCACCAATCTGCCTCCTTTCTCAAAACCTCTGAGGAGATTCACTAGGAATGCAGTCTGAAAACAAATCCGTTCTTCCTCCCGGCTGTATATCCTTTGGCAAGATGGCGACTCTGAATTAATTGCTGCGCCATTCCCAAAAGCTCTTATTGCTTCTCGGTCTCCATAAAGCATACTTTTGGTTAAAGTTTATCTCCACACAGACCTTAATCATCCTGTTTGGGTCAGTTCAACCGACGGTTCTAATGAGGAGGGGTTCTTGTAAATCACATACATAGAAGGAAAGTAAAAAAGGTCCGTCCCTTTCTCCAGCCTGTCGTCTTCTTTCGCAGAGGTCACTTAAATTAGCAGACTTCACTCCCCTTCTTCACTTGAAATATGTGCATTTGCTTCTTTTGTAATTAATTATTCCAAATTACTGCAACTAGTGCGCGATCAGAGACAGCGTCCAGGAGAGCCGATGTCCACACGGGGGCATTCTGCCTAGGGCCCTCACCCCCTTCTTTCGAATTAGGGGGTGATTTATGGGCACAGCAGGCAAGGGCAGTGTTCCCCATTTCCTTGGGGCAACAAGGGAGGCTGCCTACTCCCATAACAGCCTCTTAATTACCCCTTGTGGGTCGGAGAGATGGTATTGTCGGCCATCTTCCAATGCGCCCCCTAGTGGCCCCCCTAACTTTTAACATTTTAATTGCCCCAAATTGTTCAAACCTGCCCAAATAATTCAATATTTCTCAAACTAATCCTCCTCCTCACTGACCTTAAACCCTTCCATTTTATGTATCTTCACAGATAGTCTAAGATTATAATATTTTTCAATTTTTCCCTCCATTGGTTTACCCCTAGCTCTTCTCCATTTTTCCAATTACTCGCTATAACCTGTCAGACAGGTTGATAGGGAACTTAAAGACCCATTTTCTCTCCCTTTTGAGGGTCCTTCAAACAGAGGACTGTCCCCCATAAAGCTGGATACATAGCCACTCCAGAGAAACTGTCAAACTAAGCTGCTACTTTTGCATCCTGAAAGAAGACAGGAAACGTCTACCTGACACAGATACACATCTCAAGACCCTCTTACAGCTTTTTGAAGTTCACTTCGGCTGCAAGATAGAATCTTCAGGCAGCTGAACAGCTTCAGATCCTATAAGTGACTGAAGCTTCAAAGAGACCTGGAAGGGGGGAAATCCAGCTGAGCAGATCTCTCTCCTGATTTTTTCCCCCCAGCTAAGCAGGTAACACAGCTATATTTAAATATGCTGCACAGAATTATTTAGACAGGTCTGCCTGAAGCACTAATTAGAACTGGATTTATAAAATGAACTGAGCTCCAGAGAGGCTGGAATAGGGATCTTACTGACCACAGTGAACAGTGGTATGGAGAGAGACTGTGTTGTCCAGTGGATAAAGCAGCCACCCCCAAACTGATGCTCTCCCATGTTTTGGATTGCAATTCTCACTCCAAAACACCAGGAGAGATTGAAGTTGGAGAAGACGAAGCAGAGTATCAGTCAGACTAGTCTAAGAAGACCAGGAGGATTCATGTTCAGTTCCTAAGACATGAAGTTAACTGCTGGCTTTTGGCTAATCACTCTATTTCAGTCTAATCTACCTCACAGGGTTGTTGGGATGATGAAATCCACAGGGTGTGGGTAGAGAGAGAGACACAAGATGTGCCAACTTGAGCTTCTTAGAGGCAAGGTGGGACGTGGAAATAATAAAAATCATGCTGCCTGCTATTCAGCAAAGATGGAAATGCAATGCAAATACAGTGGTACCTCAAGTTAAGTACTTAATTCGTTCCGGAGGTCCGTTCTTAACCTGAAACTGTTCTTAACCTGAAGCACCACTTTAGCTAATGGGGCCTCCTGCTGCTGCCGGAGCATGATTTCTGTTCTCATCCTGAAGCAAAGTTCTTAATCTGAAGCACTATTTCTGGGTTAGCGGAGTCTGTAACCTGAAGCGTATGTAACCTGAAGCGTATGTAACCCGAGGTACCACTGTAGAGTTTGTGATTAATCAAAGTGCATAATCCTGGTTTGAGTGTTGATGGAATACATATCCACTCAGAAGTAAGTGTCCAGTCAAGGGATATCATAACACTGCTCTATTCTGCATTGGTTAGACCAAACCTGGAGTACTGTGTCGTTCTGGGCACCACAATTTAAGAAGGATATTGACAAGCTAGAACAGGGGTCAGCAACCTTTTTCAGCTGTGGGCCGGTCCACCATCCCTCAGACCATGTGGTGGGCCGGAATATATTTTTTTTGGGGGGGGGGGATGAACAAAATCCTATGCCCCACAAATAACCCAGAGATGCATTTTAAATAAAATGACACTTTCTACTCATGTAAAAACACGCTGATTCCAGTACTGTCCATGGGCCAGATTTAGAAGGCGATTGGGCCAGATCTGGCCCCAGGGCTTTAGGTTGCCTACCCCTGAGCTGGAACATGTGCAAAGGAGGGCAACCAAGTTGGCCAAGGGTCTGGAAACCAAGCCTTATGAGGGAGCTGAGTATGTTTATAGGCTGGAGAAGAGGAGATTGAGAAGAGATATGAATATGATAAAGGTAAAGGGATCCCGGACCAACAGGTCCAGTTGTGACCGACTCTGGGGTTGCGGCACTCATCTTGCTATATTGGCCAAGCGAGCCGGTGTACAGCTTCCGGGTCATGTGGCCAGCATGACTAAGCCGCTTCTGGCGAACCAGAGCAGCGCACGGAAATGCCATTTACCTTCCCGCCGGAGCGGTACCTATTTATCTACTTGCACTTTGATGTGCTTTCCAACTGCTAGGTTGGTAGGAGCTGGGACCGAACAACAGGCGCTCACCCCGTAGCGGGGATTTGAACTGCCGACCTTCTGATTGGTAAGCCCTAGGCTCTGTGGTTTAGACCACAGCGCCACCCGCATCCCTATGAATACGATAGCTATCTTCAAATATCTGAAAGGTTGTCACATGAAAGATGCAGCAAGCTTTTTTCTGCTGCTCTGAATTCAAGGCAATGGCTTCAAGTTACAAGAAAGGAGACTCCCACTAAACGTTCAGAAAAGCTTTCTGACAGTAGGAACTGTTCAGTAGTGGAACAGACTCCCACGAGAGGTGGTGGACTCTCCTTCGTTGGAGGTTTTTAAACAGAGGTTGGGTTGGGTGGCCATCTGTCATGGATGCTTTAGCTGAGATTCGGGTTGGACTAGATGACCCTCGGGGTCCCTTTCCACTCTTACAATTCAATGCTTCTATGAGTCCAAAAGTGCTTACTCCTAGGGAAATGGATTTAGGATTATTGAACGGTGATCATGTCTTTTGCCTGTCAGGATAGTGAGATACGTGTGTGGTGCATTTATGTCTGCGCAAAAATCTCTAGTTTTTGCTTTGCTCAATTATAGACCACTGTCAAAAGGTCACAGCCATTGCTCTTGCCCCTTTCAGCCTTTGGCCCTCCCCCCTTTGCTGCTGCCCCTTCCAACTCTGGCCTGCAGCTCCCAGAAGTTGCCCCCACTAGCGAGCAACCTTCAGGCTGAAAATGATTTCTGTATCCTGCTTTGACCACCAGCTGCCAGAATTTAAAAACCTGGAGAAAATGCCAGCCCAGATTTCCTTCCCGCAGATGAATCACGCCAAAGGTGTTAGAAATATAAGCTGACAGGATGGAGAATTTTTACTTTGTACATCACTGCTTGTAAGCTCCACTACGAGGATGCTGGAAAGACTGAGAATGATTACGCCTGAGCTACAGGGGGAAATAGTTGCACCTGGTAAAGGCAGAGCTATTTTTCTAGAAAAAGAGGTACTGGAACTCACCATGAACGCCTCCCCTGTTCTCTTATCACGACAATGGCACCCACCTGAGAGATGCTGGAACTGAGTTGTAGTGAATTATGGCTAAAAAAAGAGGCCTTCTTAAAGGTATACAAGGAGGACAATGAGAAATTAGCAATACAAAAGCCAGCAGAAGACAGAGAAGGAAGAGTTGGTAAACATTTCATTAAGAAGAAAAGTCCTAATTAATATTGTTGAGAAATAATAATAATTGGTTTGTTTCCTTTGACTACTTTCCATAATAAACTGCTATAAGCCAAGAAGGCACTAGGGGGCGTGCGTATGGCAAGAGACTTTTATTTGAGTTTGGAAGATGCATTGGAAGCAAATTTGGGCTAGGGAGATGGGTTTTAAGGCTCACACTCTAGTCTGCTGTTTGTTTTTAAACAATTGTTTTATTCATTTTTTGAATTGCAGTTTCAAACTGCACTTTTCTCTGTACTTACCCTGCTTTTCCTCTTTTTCTTACACATACATAAAAATAATTCCAAGCCACCCTTCATCCAAAAGAATGGATTCCAGGGCAATGCGCTAAGAAATTTAAAATTAAAGAATTGCAATAAGATTAAGAGGGATAAAAAGTATCCAGCCAGCTAAAAATACAGCAATATGAAACGCACAAGGGATGGGAAGGCATTTTATCCCATTGTTGAAAAGAATGCAGGGTCAGAGCCAAGCAAACCTCCCTTGAGAGGGCATTCCAGAGTCGGGGTGCCACCACAGACAAGGCCCTCCATTTTATATATGCACATTGTCCTTCTGCTAGAGAAGAGAAAGGCCTCCTGACAATCTTAGTATGCAGGCAGTTTAGTGCACGAGGTGTTATGTTCTGGTCCAATGCTGGATGCCATAGAAACAGGGTTCTTTGTTTCTTTTCCTTTTGTTTGCTTTTCTTTAATACAGTCATACCTCATGATACGTCCGCTTCATGTTACGTTCTTTCAGGTTCCATCCCGTGGCGACCTGGAAGTACCGGAAAGGGTTACTTCCGGGTTTTGCCGCTCACACATGCGCAGAAGCGCAAAAATGATGTCACGCGCATGCGCAGAAGCAGCGAATTGCAATCCGTGCGTGCGCAGACGCGCCGCTGTGGGTTGTGTTTTTTTCATGTTGCGAACAGGCCTCCAGAACGGATCCCGTTCGCAACCAGAGGTACCACTGTACATCTGTAAGTTTAAAAATCAGTTAAAATAGCCTGCAGATTTATCCATCTTTATTTTTTGTAACGAACTGTGTATTCTGTGGGACAACTGGCCTCAGATAACCAACATGCTTAAGCCTAATTAATGCATTAAGGGGTTAATGCCATAGAGTAAGCTGTCCTGTCAGGCTTAGCTCACCTTGGGAGGAACTAGGTAACCAAGCCTTTGTTCACAGTCTACCTGTGTAACTCAATGTGGCTCTCATCGGCCATTCTTGAGTTCATATACCAATAATTTAGGAACTTTCATCACATTGGAACTAGACTAAATTTTACTCCCTGTGCAACCTTTCTGACTGATGTGTGGGAAAGCACATGTCTCTGACCTTTAGAGAGTTTGTAAGTAAACTATTTTTAACTTACTAAATGTGTGGTCTTTTCCTATCCTGGGGGAAGAGGGGACTATTTTGGAATGATATAATTTAAAGGTTTAACAGCCTAGATTTCCATACTTTGCTTTGCTGCATATTTTGTGATGATAGATCTCTGGTAAGGTTCTCTTACCAAAGGTTACTTGCCCTTGAATCCTGGCATCCAGGGAATTTGCCTTTCTATATTTTTTTCCTTAAACCAACACATTATCTGATTCTTTAAAAAACAGCTTCCCTGTAACAGCCTGTGGCGTTTGCCCTCCTAGGTGTGTGACATCGTACTGGGTTCGTAGGGAAAGGGTTAACTAATTGTAAAATGACTAACCAATGGGAACCCAGGGGGCAGAGTTAACTGTGTATAAGGTTTAAGCACAGAGGGGTTTTTTTAGAGAGTTAGAGTTGTTGAGAAGACAGTCTGGAGTTAGAGACAGATAAGAAAAGTCTGTGGGTTGGGCTAGTCTGGTGGAAGAGAGTGAGAGAATTTGTTAAGAGGAGTCAGTCAAACAGTTGAGATAATCAGTCAGAAGGTATTAGGAAGGTATGAGGAGTCTCTATAGGAGTATATTGTATTTTAAAATGGGGTTTCAGAGTTTTTAGGGGTTTTTGAATGTCTTATGTAGATTTTTCAATTTCATTGTTCTGTATGGGACAATGACAATAAAGATATCGTATCGTATCGTATAGGTAAAGAAACTAATGTTAAGATACTGACAGGAATATTATCTGAGAAACCATCAACTTGTTAATGTTTGTAAAATAAACTTGTTTTTTTGGTTCACTCTTAACAACTGACTGGACTCAGTGTTTTACTAGAGAGTATCTGGTTGGTAGCAGCGGGGAAGCGAGCACAGTGGTGGCACAGGGATCAATATACCATTAAACATCCGGGGACCCTGTGTGATCGCCACACAGCCCTTCAGATATTTGAAGATAGCCTATCTCCTCTTATCTCCTCTTTTCCAGGTTAAACATACCCAGATCCTTCAACCACTCTTCATAAGGCTTGGTTTCCAGACCCTTGATCTTCTTGGTTGTCCTCCTCTGCACACGTTCCAGCTTGTCAACATCCTTCTTAAATTGTGGTGCCCAGAATTGGAAACAGTATTCCAAGTGTGGTTTGGTGGGTGTGAATAGCTTCTGGGATCTTCAAAGTCTTTGATCGGCAGCTAAAGCAGGCATTCCCACCAAAATGTGTATACCTTTGTAAAACTGTGTATCCCAGTCTATAAGTTACTAGACTTGGCGCCGAAGCTCGATTTCCCTGCATCTTGTCTCATTTAACATCTAGATTACAGTATGGCTCATCACAGGCAACTAAAACAGATTGCTTCTCTGCACCATAAAACTGGAAATGAAAGACGATGCCTTCGTTGTTTTAAAGTTCAGCTCTTGGCCTTCCGAATGATGCCAAGTGTTAGTCATGTTTGAAGCGATTGCTTTTATGTGTCGATAATTCTGGAAGAACGGTGAATCGTCTGCTTCTTGGAAAGCAAGTCTAACATCTGCCAGAGGCTTTGATGATTTACGACACACTGGGAAAGGGGTGAGTCTCTCTGAGACGCTTTCTCCAGACCCCAGTGCCCTGGTTTTTCTGCTCCTGCTATGCAGTTTGCAAACCAGCAGTTTCCTTGCTGCCAGAGGTGGGGCCCCAGCAGAAGACCTTTTGCTCAGAGCCCCCTCAGACCTGGAACCGCCCCTGTAGATTTAAATGTCTGGTTGAATTTTTTTAATTTTTATTTTAAACATGGTCAGTGTCTGTTTGAAAGGAACAGGGAATCTCCACAAGGGGAACACCCAAAAGCCTACGTGCCCTGCCTACTCTGGACCTCCCTTCTTCTTCCAACAGGCTTTTGGGAATTGACTGTTTCTCATGAAATAGCTCGTGCTATGCTGGTTTTATTGTAATCAGTTGCATGTTTTAAACAGGCTTTTTGGTGTACAGTCGTACCTTGGAAGTCGAACAGCTTGGTTCCCAAACCCGGAAGTGACTGCAGGAGCTTCCTGCAGCCAATCAGAAGCCGTGTTTTGGTTTTCGAACGTTTTGGAAGTTGAACGGATTTCCGGAACGGATTCCATTAGACTTCCAAGGTATGACTCTATATCGTTTTAATTCTATTAATTTTTGGTTGTTTTTCCTAATGATTGTGGTTTTTTTCTATGTTTTTAGAGATTTGTGTTTTTATCTGTAGGCTGCCTTGAGTCCCATAAAGGAAAAAGGTGGGACATAAATTATTATTATTATTATTATTATTAATAATAATAATACCCATATAATCATCCCTATCTACATTTTAGGTTGTGAACCGCCCTGAGATCTGCAGATGAAAGGAAATATACTACTACTACTACTACTAATAATAATAATAATACATGACATATGGGCTCCATGATCACTGCAGATGGTGACAGCAGCCGCGAAATTAAAAGACGCCTGCTTCTTGGGAGAAAGCAATGACAAACCTAAACAGCATCTTAAAAAGCAGAGACATCACCTTGCCAACAAAGGTCCGTATAGTTAAAGCTATGGTTTTCCCAGTATGTATGGAAGTGAGAGCTGGACCATAAAGAAGGCTGATCGCCAAAGAATTGATGCTTTTGAATTATGGTGCTGGAGGAGACTCTTGAGAGTCCCATGGACTGCAAGAAGATCAAACCTATCCATTCTGAAGGAAATCAGTCCTGAGTGCTCACTGGAAGGACAGATCCTGAAGCTGAGGCTCCAATACTTTGGCCACCTCATGAGAAGAGAAGACTCCCTGGAAAAGACCCTGATGTTGGGGAAATTGAGGGCACAAGGAGAAGGGGACGACAGAGGATGAGATGGTTGGGCAGTGTTCTCGAAGCTACTAACGTGAGTTTGACCAAACTGTGGGAGGCAGTGGAAGACAGGAGTGCCTGGCGTGCTCTGGTCCATGGGGTCACAAAGAGTCGGTCACGACTAAATGACTAAACAACAACAACATCAGGGATAGGAAACTTGTGGGCCTTCGAGATGTTGCTGGACTCCAGCTCCAATCAGCCCTAGCCACAGCTTCCCCAGGGAAGTGAATGTAAAAGGAGGGATTGAAGAAAATGGCATGTTTTCTGTGGTGGTGGCAGACAAAAGTTGGATGTTAAGTGTGAAGGGGAGAAGAAATTACAGAAGATGAGTAAAATCTCCAGGTAGGGCTAGCAGCCTGACATCTTGGAGATCTGTTGCTTAGCTTCCCCGTTCCCTGTGGGATTAGATGTCAACAAATATTTTGAGAAGAAGTTGGAAGTTTCCATTTTGGAGAATCCAATGCATGGAGAGCTGAGGTAAACGCAAACCCACGTTTTACATGTCCCCCAGTGGTGCAGTGGGTCTGGCTGTTAACCAGAAGGTTGCTGGTTCAAGCCCACCCAGGAACAGCTGTGGGCAGGATTCTGGCACCGCAGGGGGTTGGACTAGATGATTCTCAGGGTCCCTTTCAATTCTGAAATTCTATGATCAAGCTTTTCTATCAAGACTCCTCCAGGACCGGCCCTGTCATTAGGCAAACTGAGGCAGGCACCTCCAGCAACTGGTTTTGGGTGCCTTGAAAGGGCAGAAAATGATGAGTTCTTTAATTTGTTATTGTTTAGTTGTATTGTTAGTTCTTTAGTTCTTTAGATTATTATGATTATTTTTACTGCCAGGGAGGAAGAGAGGTACTTATGGCATTTTCTGCATTTGGTCAAAATAAATTGGGCAGCTTTATATGACGGTACAGTGTGTCTTGGCTTCTTGCAAGGGGTGTGTTTGTGGGGGGTACGCAGTGCCCTTTGCTCTTCCGCCTCAGGCAGCAACATGTCTTGGACCAGTTCTGCAGCCTTAGTGAGCTAGCAGATAAAAGAAGAAGGAGAAATCAAGTTATTCAGGTTCATGCTGAGCTCCATCTTCTCTCTAATATGGGGGCGGCAGAGGGGGATCACTGACTGAAGTTTCAGCAAACTAACTCCCTAAAGAAATTACCACAAAATATATAATCATCTTTTGCTCGGGGCTGATTTTTTTATATATACTGTATAAAGAAAACAAACTTGCACTCTTGCAAGGATAAGTACCATGTTGGTCCAGGTGCAATGCAACTTTCTTCCATTCAAAAGCAGTAATAATGATTTATATAGCCTGGAAGCTGGTCTTAAATCACAAATAATTTCCAATTTCATTGCAGAAAATGGGTTTCGGAGGTGGGAGAGGAGGGGACAGAAGTGCAGAGGACTGATGGCAACACTGCAAAATCGCGAAGCTACTGAACTCTAACTTGTTCATTTTTATTTGTTTAAGAAAATCACCCTTCTCTCTCTCTCTCTCTCTCTCTCTCTCTCTCTCTCTTTCTTTCTCTCTCTCTCTCCCCACCCAAGGGAATAATGACTGTGATTCACTTCTGCTTTTAGAAAGAATCTTAACAGTCCAGAATAATTGCAGCAAACCTGCTTATTATCATCCCTAACTGTGTTTATCAGCCTTGCAATTAGATTGGACAAGTGGGACCTGCTGCAGCAAAATGTTGCAGCGTATCATCGCTTCCTAGCTGGAGTGTGCCTACTTGGGTTCCAGCCAGTCAGCTCTGCCCTCCTTCAGGATATTATAAATTATACAGAGATCAAACCCTGTACAGTATTTCCCTCCTTGCACATTTTCCGCTCCCTGCTTCCAAAGATACATTCAGCATTCCAGGGCATACCCAGGGTGGATCCACACACAGGAAAAAATGCTACAAATAAGTCGTAAATTAAATTGTTATAATGAAAGGGGGGGGGGAATTGCTATGTAAAATCGCATATAAAAGTTCTGTGCTCTACAGCGCCATCTAGTAAATAAATAAAAATACTTAACTAAAAGTAGAAATAACCAGAATAATTGGCAGGGGAGCTATGAATGTGTACAGAAAAACTGCATTTGGAAAAAGGAGGAATTTGAGAAGAAAGGTTTTCAGCAAATTCAAGAAAACTTGTTTGAGTTTAGATTTCTTAAAACTAAGATGAAAAAGGCGTGTTATTTGTAATTTTGCAAAATAGACTCACTGACTGCCTGAAAGGTACTCCCTGATGTTAATTTTTTATATATATTTAACTTCCTAGTTTTCAAATGACTGCAGATTTTTCCGAGCGCTTGGGGTCAAAAGAAAGGTCTGTATTTAACTTGAATCTAATGCTCACCTGTTTCGGCCAAATAACATTCCAAAAATTGCGGCATGCATTAGCTTTGATAGCACATTTACATTCGCCAGCAAATACTGTACTTCTTTTGGTTTCAAGGTCCTGAAAATTGAGGTGCATGTTAGATTTGATGGCACGTTAGACTCGAGTAAATACGGTAATTTAAAACAACTGTTGTTGCGACATTTCATTCCAAACCTGCTAGGCAGAGCCAGGCAGAGGAATATCAAGGATGAATATCCATGTGTATCCTGGACCCCTCAGTGTGCTAGAGACCTCTGAATATGTGAGCACAGCTTGGAGACGCCACCCCTAGGGGGTGCTGGAGCCCTGCTTCATCTATTCACAGGCCTCCAGCATGGCAAAGAGGTCCGTGAGGATAATAATAATAATAATAATAATAATAATAATAATAATTTATTATTTGTACCCTGCCCATCTGGCTGAGTTTCCCCAGCCACTCTGGGCAGCTTCCAATAAAGATTAAAAATACATTAAAATGTCACACACTAAAAACTTCCCTGAACAGGGCTGCCTTCAGATGTCTTCTAAATGTCAGGTGGTTGTTTTTCTCTTTGATATCTGGTGGGAGGGCGTTCCACAGGGCGGGTGCCACTATCGAGAAGGCCCTCTGCCTGGTTCCCTGTAGCTTTGCTTCTCGCAGTGAGGGAACTGCCAGAAGGCCCTTGGCGTTGGACCTCAGTGTCTGGGCAGAACGATGGGGGTGGAGACGCTCCTTCAGGTATACTGGGCCGAGGCCGTTTAGGGTTTTAAAGGTCAGCATCGATACTTTGAATTGTGCTCGGAAACGTACTGGGAGCCAGTGTAGGTCTTTCAAGAATGGTTTTATGTGGTCTCAGCGGCCGCTCCCAGTCACCAGTCTAGCTGCCGCATTCTGGATTAGTTGTAGTTTCCGGGTCACCTTCAAAGGTAGCCCCAGGTAGAGTGCATTGCAGTAGTCCAAGTGGGAGATAACCAGAGCATGCACCACTCTGGCGAGACAGTCTGCGGGCAGGTAGGGTCTCAACCTGCGTACCAGATGGAGCTGGTAAACAGCTGCCCTGGACACAGAATTAACCTGTGCCTCCATGGACAGATGTGAGTCCAAAATGACTGCCAGGCTGCACACCTGGTCCTTCAGGGGCACAGTTACCCCATTCAGGACCAGGGAGACCTCCACACCTGCCCTCCTCCTGTCCCCCAGAAACAGTACTTCTGTCTTGGCAGGATTCAAACTTGATGCCAAACCTTTGCTATGTTGGGGACGGAACCAATGATCCCTATCTTTTGGGGGGGGGGGATGCTTGTTTGACCTGGAGGTAGGCTGTATGAATTGTGCATTGCTTTGTAATTATTTTAGGGTCTCTGGACCATAATAAAAATTGATGGATTGATATTGGGGACCCGCAAAGAAGCCAGGCAGGCTTCATCGACCTAGGCTGTCCCCAGCCTGCACTCATCGCATACTGGGAGCTGCCAGAATGCTTTAGGTCTGAAAAGCATTCCAGAAAGGCTTTCACCCCAACTGAACTTGGCCCCGGGAGCAGAGCTTTGCCACTTTTTAGAGAAATTGCAAGGCAGGCGTCAAGAGCTGGCATTCCTGGGCACCTGCTGAGGCCCGCAGACCTATTTCTCTGGAAAGGACTACGGTAAGAAAGGAAAGTGAATCAAGCTCTACATGAAGGAGTGAGCCTCCTGCACGCACTGCGCAGGTTTTGTTAAGGCACAGAACCGTGGAATTGTAGAGTTGGAGGGGACGCTGAGGACCATCTGGTCCAACCCTCTGCAATGCAGGAATCTCAGCTAAAGCATCCATGACAAATGGCCATCCAACCTCTGCTTAAGAACCTCCAAGGAAGGAGAGTCTCAAAACATGTATTAGCAAAAAACCGGTCTGTAGGGGGAAACTATCAGTGCTCAAACGTCTTTTAAAGGGGGTGGTGGGAAACAGCTTGTTTTGGTCATAGTTGCATCTTGAATCACAGGTAAATTTGAAGTGAAATTGACAGATTCATTTATCCCTAGGGCTGGCATTGGATAGAATTCAGAATAGAAGCCGCCCAGAGTGGCGGGGGCAATCCCATCTGGCTGGGTACAAATAATAATAATAATAATAATAATAGCAGAAAGTAAAGGCTATTGGGATAAGTTTATAGAAGCCAGAAAACATGTTTCACCAAGAACAATGCCCCCCCATTGCTCAAGCTGCATTGAACTAAGCAGCACCCCAATATTGCAATTAAACTTCGCAACTGTGAGGACCAGATACTTTGTTGTTTTTGCTTAAAACTTTTTTTCAGAAGCCAAGTTCTGTTCTGGTACTCATGTCCCACAGAGTAGCTGAAATATAAGGCATTTTCACTGCCTTGCATTTTGGTTATCTGCATGGAGCAGTCCCATACCCTCCAATATTTATCCAATGAAAATAGGGACATCCTATTCCATCATGCGGACACAAGTGGCGCTGTGGTCTAAACCACTGAGCCTTGGGCTTGCCGATCAGAAGGTTGGCTGTTCGAATCCCTGCGATGGGGCGAGCTCCCGTTGCTCGGTCCCTGCTCCTGCCAACCTAACCCGAAGTACAAAAGGAAGTACTTCAACATAGCATAATAGCTTATAGCTACTCAATGGTATAATTTGCTGCCATGGGATGTGAGTGAAGACAACCAACACTAATAGCTGGTTGTGTACTACTTCCAGGATGGAAGGCTTCTGAATAGCCATTGCTAGGCAGAGACATCACCTTGCCAACAAAGGCCCGTATAGTTAAAGCGATGGTTTTCCCAGGAGTGATGTATGATTTATACGATCTGAAGAGAAACCAGAGTATTCCCCAGGAGTGATGTATGGAAGTGAGAGCTGGACCATGAAGAAGGCTGATCGTGAAGCTGAGGCTCCAATACTTTGGCCACCTCATGAGAAGAGAAGACTCCCTGGAAAAGACCCTGATGCTGTGAAAGATGGAGGGCACAAGGAGAAGGGGATGACAGAGGGCGAGATGGTTGGATAGTGTTCTTGAAGCTACCAGCATGAGTTTGACCAAACTGCGGGAGGCAGTGGAAGACAGTAGTGCCTGGCGTGCTCTGGTCCATGGGGTCATGAAGAGTTGGACACAACTAAATGACTAAACAACAACAACAACAACAACAGGCAAACTAAGGCCTGGGGGCCGGATCTGGCCAATTCGCCTTCTAAATCTGGCCCATGGACGGTCCAGGAATCAGCATGTTTTTACATGAGTAGAATGTGTGCTTTTATTTAAAATGCATCTCTGGGTTATTTGTGGGGCATAGGAATTCGTTCATATTTTTAAAAAAAATATAGTCCAGCGCCCCACAAGTATTGGAGTCTCAGCTTCAGGATCTGCCCTTCCAGTGAGCACTCAGGGCTGATTTCCTTCAGAATGGATAGGTTTGATCTTCTTGCAGTCCATGGGACTCTCAAGAGTCTCCTCCAGCACCATAATTCAAAAGCATCAATTCTTCGGCGATCAGCCTTCTTTATGGTCCAGCTCTCACTTCCCTACATCACTACTGGGAAAACCATAGCTTTTACTATACGGACCTTTGTTGGCAAAGTGATGTCTCTACTTTTTAAGATGCTGTCTAGGTTTGTCATTGCTTTTCTCCCAAGAAGCAGGCGTGTTTTAATTTCATGGCTGCTGTCACCATCTGCAGTGATTATGAAGCCCAAGAAAGTAAAATCTCTCACTGCCTCCAGTTGTTCCCCTTCTATTTGCCAGGAGGTGATGGGACTAGTTTGCCTACCCATTACCTAATCCAACTTCTTATGTGACACCCCCCCCTAAAAAATAGAGGTGATTCCTGCGAAAGGCTTAAATGCTTGGGGACGCCGCTTCTATGCACTTCCTGCTCTTTGCTCCCTCATCGCTCCATAGAATTGTAGAGCTGGAAGGGACCCTGAGGATCATCTAGTCCAACCCCCAGCAATGCAGGAAAATGCAGCTGTCCCATATGGGGATTGAACTTGTGACCTCGGTGTGATCAGCACCATGCTCTAACCAACTGAGACAATCCAGACAAAAAGCCACACAAAAATCCCGCCAGAGTTCTACTATTCAACCCTTCAAAGGATGTGAAATTGCTATATACACACACATATATATATATATATTGCAGAATAATTCTGCACAGATATTATTGCTACTGCAGTTTGTTTAAGAGTCACCCCCTTCATTCTCCTGTCAGCTGCGGGTTGTTGAACTCGGGTTGTCTTCTTCTTGTTCTCCAAATAGTGACATTTGCAGCATCCTAGGATAATTGCACGGTTTTAACTATAAGGTTCAGCTCCTGCCTGCCAGAAATAGCATTTTCTCCTTTCTGAGGGACACTGTTTACAGTGCTGGAGTTGCCCTCATGTGGTTCTAATTAACAGCCTGCCCCGTTAGCAGCTGCTGCTGCACAGCTAATAGCAAACCTCCCCCCCCCCTTATAGCAAGAGGCAGAAGCCTTGTGTCAACTTGCAGTGTGGGGGCCAACAGCCTGCCCCAAGAAATCCCTTGGCTCAGCAAGCACGTTGGTTTCAGATACATTTATTGCATTTATAAGTCTCACCTTGCCATTCAAGGGCCTCAAAGCGACTTGCACAGTCAAATAAAATACCAAAGGCATTAAGATTAAATTTTAAAAAATGCTCTTCTGGCAATGTATTTAAAAGGGGCAAGCCCTGCCCATACCAGAGCAAAGGTCACTAGCATGTCTAGTTACCTGCCCAATTAAAGAAGAATGGATAAAGAAGAATGGATAAAGAAGAATGGATAAAGAAGAATGTTTTAACCTAAAACCAACCAGCAATGGCACCAGGTGTGCTTCCCTGGGGAGAACGTTGAACAAATGAGGAGCCACCACTGAAAAGGCCCTTTCTCATGTTGTCACCCTTTGCACCTCTCTTGGAGAGGGCATGCTTAGAAGGACGTCAGATAATGCCTACAGAGTCCAGTTTGGTCCATGTGGGCAGATAATAATGAAAAAAGTTCATTTTCAATATTTTAAAAACCAACTTTCAGGGATACCAGGTGTACCCTGTTCAAACTCTAAATTAAAATAAATAAATATGAAAGACACACAAATGCAGCTGGAAAGAAGAATACCTTAAAGAATTAGAGGCGCAGCAACTGAAACAATATCGGCAGGGTAAAACAATATGCGTGCAAAACATGCAACAGAAAACAATTTAATAACCAGCAGCAGTAAAATCCCAGCTTTGCCTAGGAAATACCTAGTGAGGCAACAAAGATTAAGAAGTGAAATCAAATCCCGTTATTATATTTCACATATCCTGATATTCTTTACAGAATGTATTTCATTGTATATGGTATTGTATTGTGCAGTTTATTGTATTATAAAGGTAAAAGGTAAAGGACCTCTGGAGGTTAAGTCCAGTCAAATTCGACTTTGGAGGGCAGTACTCCTCTCCGCTTTCAGGCTGAGTGAGCCAGGGTTTGTCCACAGACAGTTTTCCGGGTCATGTGACCAGCATGACTAAACCGCTTCTGATGCAACAGGACACTGTGACAAGTAGCAGAGCGTGGCATTTACCTTCCCACCGCAGTGGTACTTCTTTATCTACCTGCACTGATATGCTTTCGAACTGCTAGGTTGGCAGAAGCTCGTACCCGCCATCATTTCTCCGATGAAAATAGGGACATCCCATTCCATAAGGATAATTTGACTGTTTATACCCGACACCTTACTGGGTTGCCCCAGCCACTCTGGGCAGCTTCCAACATATATAAAAACATAATAAAACATTAAACATTAAAAAAACCCATTCCTATACAGGATTGCTTTCAGACAGCTTGGGGGTCAGATAGCTCCATACACTCCAACATTTATCCAATAAAAATAGGGACATCCTAAGGAAAATTGGGGACGCGGGTGGTGCTGTGGGTTAAACCACAGAGCCTAGGGCTTGCTGATCAGAAGGTCGGCGGTTCGAATCCCCACGACGGGGTGAGCTCCCGTTGTTCGGTCCCTGCTCCTGCCAACCTAGCAGTTCGAAAGCACATCAAAGTGCAAGTAGATAAATAGGTACCTCCGGCGGGAAGGTAAACGGCATTTCCGTGCACTGCTCTGGTTCACCAGAAGTGGCTTAGTCATGCTGGCCACATGACCCAGAAGCTGTACGCCGGCTCCCCTGGCCAATAAAGCGAGCTGAGCGCCGCAACCCCAGAGTCGGCCACGACTGGACCTAATGGTCAGGGGTCCCTTTACCTTTAAGGAAAATTTGGACATTCCGGGATCAAATCAGAAACCAGGACAGCTTCTCTAAATCAGGGATGTCCTTGGAAAATAGAGACACTTGGAGGGTTTGGGAGCTGGGACAGAGCAACGGGATCTCACCCCGTCATGCAGATGTGAACTGCTGACCTTGCAATCGGCAAGTCTATGAGGCTGGATGGTTTAAAGCACAGCGCTTTATGGTATGGGATTGTATTGTATATGGTCTTTTTGTTACGATGATTGCTTGTACGCTGCCCTGAAATTCAAGAAAAAGGATGGAGGGTGGTATAAACAGGGTTTGGGGAGTGCATTAAATAGGGAAAAGCACAGGACACTTTGCCGAAGGCCTTTTCTAACCTGGAGTTGGCCCTGTTTCCACGTTGCCATCTTTCATGCGAAAGAACAGCTCTTTAAACTCAGTGCACCCTGAGTACAGGCAGCTGGGAGGCCTGATCTTAAAACGTAACCTACAGGGCATCCAGACCGAGTCCTTGATGGGACCCCAAGACACCTGCCCACCAACCCATGAGCCTATTCTGGTGCTGCGAACAGCTGTGTGGATGCCAAACAATCCCCAGGGACTCGTACAATAGCCAAAGCCAAGTGTAATTAGATGTTGCTTGTTGCTTAAGATTAAACGGTAAGACTAAGCTGTTTTGGTACAGAGCAGATTCCGACCCAAAACATTCGCGCAGACCTGCAGGTTTAAATGAAAAATGGACAGGCCGGCTAATCCCCATGAGAAAAGCCAAGGGCAGCTCCACGCTAGGAGTCATTGTTGCGAGTGTGCAAGTGTCGCCTGAGCATTTTGCAGAAAGATCTGCACATATTTCGCCGCACATTGAAAGGAAAACGTTTATTTTTAGCGCAGTTTTGTGGTCGCAGGAAGATTCCAGGGGAAATCCTCCATCGATATAGAATCGAGAAAAGTGAAGGGGGAGTTTCCTGATTGTGTTACATATACAGTGGTACCTCAGGTTAAGTACTTAATATGTTTCGGAGGTCCATTCTTAACCTGAAACTGTTCTTAACCTGAAGCACTACTTTAGCTAATGGGGCCTCCTGCTGCTGCCGTGCTGCTGGGGGACAATTTCTGTTCTCATCCTGAAGCAAAGTTCTTAACCTGAAGCACTATTTCTGGGTTAGCGGAGTCTGTAACCTGAAGCATATGTAACCCGAGGTACCACTGTATTAACAGAGATATGATCTATAAGCTGTTGTTTTTTAAAAAAAATAAAAATACAGCAACTATAAATACTTGCTCCAGCTGTACCAATATCCCCTCATTCCTCTTCCCTTGAAGGCACCTGTTGACGCTAATGCCCTAAGTTAAGATTAGCTCCACAGCAGCGAAGGGGAGGCTCTGAATCTGCAGGCACTTGTAGCTGCCAGCAAGACAATCTGTGCTGAGACAGACACTTGGCTGCCTCATTTCAGAAGATCATGTAAAAGCTACACATATCAGCTGCTTGGTACTGCGGCGCTCTAGCAAATGCAAGCTTCTGGCATTGCAACTCCCAAGTTGAAGCAAAGTCCTAAACTACTCCTCATGATCTACTCAAACCTGTGCCATTTCAGTCTGTGGAGGGAAGGTCATATATTTGACATTTTTCCTCGTGGGGGTGAGGGTGGGGGGACAAGGCTTTTATATAAGAAACAGCTTGTCACAGACCCTCCCTATGGAATGCCCTCCTTTCAGATGTCAAGGAGATAAAGGACTACATGACTTTTAGAAGACATCTGAAGGCAGCCCTGTATCAAGAACTTTGAAACGTTTGATGTTTTATAAATGTTGTAAGCCGCCCAGAGTAGCTGGGGAAACCCAGCCAGATGGGCGGGGTTTTAATTAATAATTTTAATAAATAATAATACAATAATATAATTTTCTTATTATTCAAGTGTCCCTATTTTCCAGAGATAGTTCTGGATGGACAGAAGCTTTCCCGGTTTCTACTCCCATGTATCATATGTGGTAGACATGTAGAAAGATCAAAGTGTTCTGGGGCTTAATTTACGAGGAGTTGAAAAAAATGTTTGGAATAACTTTTTTAAAAAGACCAGAGGCATTTCTATTAAGCATTGTTGGCAGGGACATCCCAAAGGCCTTTAGTAAGGTATTCTTATGTGCAACGGCCGCAGCTCGGACTTTGGTGGTAAAGGGGTGGAAGGAACAAGAAGCCCCGACAATAATGGACTGGCATTACAAGCTACAAGAATTTGCTGAAATGGCTCAGTTAACAAATACCCTGAGAGGCAATTCAAAACAAAAAATTATGGAAAAGTGGGATAGATATAAAACATGTGTTCAAAAATACAGTTAAGGTTTGCTATCTATGCTAGCATTTCATTGACGTTGGAGTGAGACTGAGTTGAGAAATAAGACTAAGAACACATATTGATATAGGAATGTATTAGATAATATGTAAAGAAATATACAATAATAAGAGTACATTCATTTGTAAAAAAGGAATATACAGCGGGAAAAACAAGAAGTCTAGTGTGTTGGTATGTATAAGATTTTGGGGGGAAATTGTTTTTTTCTCTCTCTTCTTTCTTTCTTTCTTTCTTTCTTTCATTTTATTTCTAGGTACAGTGGTACCTCGGGTTAAGTACATAATTTGTTCCAGAGGTCCATTCTTAACCTGAAACTGTTCTTAACCTGAAGCACTACTTTAGCTAATGGGGCCTCCTGCTGCTGCTATTTTCATCAGACAAATGTTGGAGGGTATGGAATTCTGAGACTCCTGAGCCAAGGAAATAAGTAACTATACAACCTTTAGAAGACATCTGAAAGCAGGCCTTTATAGCAAAGTTTTTAAAAGATTATTATTATTATTAAATGGGACATTCCTATTTTCATCAAGTGTACACCTATCTCCTTTCGCATCCACACGGCACATTTAAAGCACACCAGCACATATTTAAAGGCATGGCTTCCTCCCCCCCCCCCCCCGTAACCCTGAGAACTGTAGTTTGTTAAGGGTGCTGAAAATAACTCTATGGGGGTATACTACAGTTCCCATAGTTCTTTGGGGGAAGTCGTGCCTTTTAAATGTGCGAGGTGTGTGTGACCGGATGCAAATGCCTCATGTCTGATGTCACCGGACACATATGTATGTTTGAAAACGTGTACGCATCTCAAGTCCGAAGGCCCAAATCGCATACTCCATTCCCAGGATATTGACTGCACAGTGTGGACCCACGCCCCATGGATTTTACATATATGCATCCCTTTGAAGATTATTCCAAATATGGGTGGCATCAGAAACAGGACAGGCATACCAGGGGGCCATGGAATGGGACTCGCTTTTCCCACACACCCAAAAGGTTCAGAAGCTTCTACCAACCCTCTGGGGCAGATTTTGAGGGTGTGAAAGAGGCGGCAGAGGAGAGGAAAGGGAAGTTCCATTGTGCAAGCACAGGGGTAGGCAACCTAAGGCCTGGGGGCCAGATGCGGCCCAATCGCCTTCTAAATCCGGCCCACGGACCGTCCAGGAATCAGCGTGTTTTTACATGAGTAGAATGTGTCCTTTTATTTAAAATGCACCTCTGGGTTATTTGTGGGGCATAGGAATTCATTCATAATTTTTTTCAAAATTTAGTCCGGCCCCCCACATGGTCTGAGGGACTGTGGACCGGCCCACAGCTGAAAAAGGTTGCTGACCCCTGTGCAAGCAGAAGTGTGTTGCGGCAGTGGAACAGCCACACTGAATCCCACGCCACAACCCACCCCTGAGTATGGAACCATGAGACTTCTTTGTTCTGGCTGCCACATACATGGTTTGTTAAGCTGTGGGCGAACATATCAGACGACACAGCGATTCTTCCAAAGCAGCTCTTTATTTGTAAGCTGGAACAGAACTAACTGAGGAGCTCAGTCAGCCTGCTTATATAGAGCTCCAGAACAATGTAACTGTTGCCATTTTCTAAAACCATCCAATCACTGAACGTCACTTTCGATCCTTCATTTGCATACAAACTATCCAATCATTGAACGTCACTTTCGATCCTTCATTTGCATAACTATCTACAGTATCCCCCTGCTGGCCCAGGGTGAGAACTTCAGTACATAACATGGTTCCCCCTCCACCCCACCCTCCATTGCAGATTCGGTTTTTATTATGATGATTTGCAATACAGTGGTACCTTGGGTTAAGTACTTAGTTCGTTCCAGAGGTCCGTTCTTAACCTGAAATTGTTCTTAACCTGAAGCACCACTTTAGCTAATGGGGCCTCTTGCTGCTGCCATGCTGCCAGAGCACAATTTCTGTTCTCATCCTGAAACAAAGTTCTTAACTTGAAGTACTATTTCTGGGTTAGGGGAGTGTGTAACCTGAAGCGTATGTAACCTGAAGCGTATGTAACCCGAGGTACCACTGTACTGATCTTACTGTTGCTTATTTTAATGGTTTGGATTGTTTTGAGTTTGCGTCACAAGCACAGGACTTATTTTATAATTCGTAAACTGCCTTACGAACGCCCAGTTGAAGTGCAAATAAAATAAACTGAAAAAAGTTCCAAGTTAAGGAGAGGTTAGATGGACGTCTGTCCTGGATGCTTTCGCTGAGATTCCTGCATTGCAAGAGGTTGGACTAGATGACTCTCGAGGTCCCTTCCAACTCTACGATTATATGATTCTTATCACTGGAATTGTGATTGTTTATTTATTTATTTATTTATTTTGCAGATGGATGACGATAACAGTAACCTCAGGATTGCTTTAGGACCTCAGGACAAGGAGAGCAGAAAGAACGTTTTATTGTTATTAAATAAAGGCGGCATATTGGAGGGGTGGGAAAGCATTTCCCTACACGTTTTTCCTGTTTGTTCTACAACACCACTTTTATGCATTGACATTCAGCAGATCTGAAACCATAAGAACAATCTCTCCTTTAACCTTTCCTGTCTCAAGATGCTTCGTCTTTCTCTCAAATTCTCTTTTAACGGTACCTATGCAGAACCGACTCTGTTGTTGTTGTTTAGTCGTGTCCGACTCTTCGTGACCCCATGGACCAGAGCACACCAGGCACTCCGGTCTTCCACTGCCTCCCGCAGTTTGGTCAAACCCATGCTGGTAGCTTCGAGAACACTGTCCAACCATCTCATCCTCTGTCGTCCCCTTCTCCTTGTGCCCTCAATCTTTCCCAGCATCAGGGTCCTTTCCAGGGAGTCTTCTCTTCTCATGAGGTGGCCAAAGTACTGGAGCCTCAGCTTCACAATCTGTCCTTCCAGTGAGCATTCACTGCTGATTTCCTTCAGAATGGATCGGTTTGATCTTCTTGCAGTCCATGGGACTCTCAAGAGTCTCCTCCAGCACCGTAATTCAAAAGCATCAATTCTTCGGCGATCAGCCTTCTTTCTGGTCCAGCTCTCACTTCCATACATCACTACTGGGAAAACCATAGCTTTAACTATACGGACCTTTGTTGGCAAGGTGATGTCTCTGCTTTTTAAGATGCTGTCTAGGTTTGTCATTGCTGCACAATTTGTCAACCGACTCTGTTACATGAACCAAATTAGGGCATCTCTCGCTCTGCTGTTGAGCTTGTTATTTTTTTTCTCCTAAGGTTGCCTTTTCTTGTTAGGACTCCTGTTATCTGTCAGCCAAAATATAAGCTAAATAATTATGTTAATTCTATAAGTACACTTTCCCTTTGTGAGTCACACACCTTGTTACTGCAAGCCATTCCTTGCAGCAGTTGTGCAACCAAGTGGGGGAAAAGATAGGTCGATTGACACAGAGGCATCTATTTTCAAGCCAAGGAGAAAATGATTTTATTTTAGAACCGTGGACCATGGAACAGAAGAGGTAGCATGAGAAGTGTGAGGAGGGCCACATACAACTCAGGGTTTTATGTAACCGTAAAGAGATGTGGGCAGACAATTGCCAGAGTTTTTTTGAAAGAACCAGGCAGAGAGGTGTGAACAGCAAAGAAACTCCTCAGAGCTCTGCAAAGCCTTTCTGTTTTAAAGATTTTGCCAGGGAAGCTAAAATTGCTCACCCATGTAGTGTTCCCCATGACTGCCTTCATGTTTAAATCGGGTCCTCAGCTGCTATGCCTTCAGTAAGGTCACATAAGAGCTGTGGCCCTGGCAGGTGACACTCTGACAATGGTATATTTTGGATTTGGCAAAGGGAAACCAAAATGACCAGATGGGTGGAGCACCACTCCTCCAACATTTGTGGCTTTTTAATATAGAGAAAGGAAAGGGGACTGAGGAAGGACATAATCAAGGTTTATAAAATTATGCTTTTAATGTTTGAGGTTTTATTGTGTTTTTAATATTTTCTTGGGGCAACCCAGGCAGATGGGCAGCATAGAATCATCCACATCATCATTAAACAGGACGTCCCTATTTTCATCAGAGTAATATTGAAGGGTATATTGTTACTCAGATTTTTCTCAATTTTTCATAGCACAGCTGTCCAGGGACAGATTCAAACACATACAGTACTGGAAATTTGGGTGTGCTGTAGATTAAAGTGCTCAGTTGCCCTAGTGAAACAAACATCCTTTAAAAAAAAATTTAAAAAATGAAGATTGGCTTTTGCAGTTAGGAAAGTTACAGGGGAATTCACTGAAAAGTATGATGCACAGAAAAACATATAAATGCTATGCAAACAAATAAAAGTCAACTTTTAATTGCATTCTGACAATAGAATATTATGGTAGAGCAGGAAAGCTGTCTTCTACATGCTTAAGTAATTAGAAAGTCAATACCATAATGATCCAAAGCTGCATGAATATTCCCTCATTTTAACCACACATACCTTCTAGCATGTGGGCACATTATGTCTTCCACCGGTCTGTCTGGTATAAATAGTACTTAATATTCTATTCCTTTTTTGTGTCTTTGAAAAACACAGCTATTCTTCCCTGCATTATTTTCCATTTTCCTTGTTTTGACAGATGCACAAGTCTTTCTTCTCATTTTTCCTTTGCTGCTATAACTTGCTGCCATAAAATATTTAAAGACTAAATACGTCAGACAACAGTCGATGAAGCATAATAAACTATAACATTTCCAGAAAACATTACCTGTTCCTTTTTAGGGAACACAGGGACCTGACCATTCGGTTTCCGGAGGCTCGTTTGATTGAACAATACTCTCATGTTTTTACTCTCCTTTGTCCATCCATAACAGGTAGGGCTGCCAAAAAAATAATAATCAACTTTCAGGGTGTCCTGGTTCTTACTTTTTGAAATATGGCAACCCTAACAGGGCTCCTCAGCTTTGGGGGGGCCTGGGGAGACATTTTGAAATCTAAAACATGGTTGTGGGTCTGCAAAATACTGTTGCACACCAATCTCTGAGCAGTGAGAGGTTCCAGGGGTTCCAGGAGCTTATGCAGGCTCCATGTCTCCTTTTGGAAATGAGGCACAGCAGGGACTATGGTGCCTTTATATGGTTTATTTACACATATAGAATCATAGGATTGTAGAGTTGGCAGCGTCATCTAGTTCAACTCCCTGCAATGCAGGAATCTCAGCTAAAGCATCCACAACAGATGGCCATCTAACCTCTGCTTAAAAACCTCCAAGGAAGTAGAGTCCACCACCTCCTGAGGGAGACCATTCCACTGTTGAACAGCCTTTACTGTCAGAAAGTTCTTCCTGAAGTTTAGTTGGAATCTCCTTTCCTGAACTTGAAGCCATTGGTTCGAGTCCTACCCTCCAGGAGCAGGAGAAAACAAGCTTGCTCCATCTTCCATGTGACAGCCCTTCAGATATTTGAAGATGGCTATCATAAATACAAAGATGGATAAATACAAAGATGTTGGAAAAGATGGAGGGCACAAGGAGAAGGGGACGACAGAGGACGAGATGGTTGGACAGTGTTCTCGAAGCTACCAGCATGAGTTTGACCAAACTGCGGGAGGCAGTGGAAGACAGGAGTGCCTGGCGTGCTCTGGTCCATGGGGTCACGAAGAGTCGGACATGACTAAACAACTCAACAACAACAATCATAAATACAATCAGAGTCTATGATAAAGGGCCTCACAGCATTTAGCCCAAAGAGGTCTTGATTCTCCCACAGTCACAGCCATAGTCACATAATCAAGTCCCATAGTCACATAATCAAGCAGAAATCAGGTATGGTTTTCACACGCTGTCTTCTTCCTGCTTCTAGCCCAGCTCTCACATACTCAACTGCCCTGACTTTTGCTTGTCTCACTAAATACAAAGGATCCAAGTTCTATAAGTGAACTTCAGAGCTGTCATCTAACTAAAGTAATCTCAGCTAATAGATAAATGAGTTATAATCTGTACTCACATTATTTGGGAATAAACTCAGTTGAGCTCGATGGGATTCATTTCATTCAGAAGAGCATGCAAATGGTTGATTTTGATGGTCTTGTTTATTACTTGTGTTATGCACTGGGTTCCGAGTATATTTCAACTTGTATGGGGACTCTAAGAGATATTTTATAGTTTGTTTGTTTTCAATGTTTTAATTTTTTTAAATGTTAATACTATGGTGATAACCAATTATAGGCGTAGTTACTCAACTCCTTTAAGTGCATCTACCCCAATGATGACTAACACTGGAGATTATCCTCTAAGTATTAGACCACTGTTCTGTTACTACAACCAGAGCTTCAGACAAAGATGTGCTTTTCCGAGCCGACATGTCTGCACTCCTGGCTCAGCAACATCTATGCTGGCTTGGTCATGTCCACAGAACAGAAGATGGAAGGATCCCAAGGATGTGCTCTATGGGGAGCTGGCTTCAGGCACCAGGCCAGTTAGCAGACCAACTCTGTGCTACAAATAAGTCTGCAAGCATGACATGAAGGCTGGCAATATCAATCCTGCTGTGTGGGAATCCCTTGCAAACGACTGCAGTGCCTGGAGACAGACAGTCAGGTTGTGCATCCGCAGCAGTGACCAGAGGAGGAATGACCACTGGGAGGAGCCCAGAGAGAAGAAACGCCATGGTGCATCTGAAGCAGCCCAACAGGATGCCTTCATCTGCCCCAGCTGCAACAAAACATGTCTCTCTCGTATCTGTCTCTACAGCCCCAGCAGGTGCTGTAACTCTCCAACGCTTTGACTTCACCTCTAAAGGCGCACTCCTCCATTGTCTCCCAAGACAGATGGGTGCCAATACCTGCTACTACAAAGCAACATGCAGAACAGCTCAGGTTGTCTCTCTTGCTGCCACAGAATTGGTTCCTTCCTGCTAATGTTCAGGTCCATCCATTATTAATTTGCACTTGAAAACATCACACGGACTGGAGTCATCTATTTTCCTTTTCCATCCCTGTGAATGGAGTCTTTGATTCAATATTAACCGCACAGGAAATACAGTGTAGGTGGAACAGTTACATGCCTGACTCAGAAGGCAAAGCATCCTAAAGGAGATGAATCTCCACGGGGGACGTGCTGAGATATGAATAGAAGGCTTCTATAAAACAAGCTTGTTGGTTTTAAAACATGTTGGGCAAAATTTAATTATTAGCATCACTGCACCGCCTTCAAAGAAAGAATACCGGGGGAAGTTTGATCTTCTGCCCTTAGCAGCTTTTGCTTCACAAATTACAAGTGTTTGCAGATTTATAGTACACTAAACGTAAAGCATGTTAAACTTATAGCCCAGTCCTAAGCACATTCAGCTGGAAATATGACCCCTTCCTTTCCTACCATAAATGTGCTTACGGCTGTCAGCTGAGGCTGCTAGCAACAAAAAAACACAGCACAGTCCTCTACGCATGTTTGCTCTAAAGCAGATCCGTTCAAATAATTCCAATGCAGATGTACACTGGGGAAGTTCTTAAAAGGTTTTGAAAGGCTTGTTGGAGGCTAGATGATGTAATTTATCCCATTTGTTTTCATAGAAGTTAGACAATGTTGCCTCAGTCAAATGTTATCCCAGCTTTCCAGTGAATCTGCCCATCACTTTCATTATCACAAGAAGTCCTATTTGGGGAAAAGTCAATTCAAGTAGAATCAGAATGATAGAGTTGGAAGGTACCACTAGGGGTCATCTAGTCCAACCCCCTGATTTGTTATGCAAAAGTTCCAAGTCAACTTTAATTGGACATCCTGAATTTGCCAGGATGTGATGGTAAAAGGTAAAGGTAAAGGACCCCTGATTGTTAAGTGCAGTCGCAAACGACTCTAGGGTTGTGGCGCTCATCTCGCTTTACTGGTCAAGGGAGCTGACATTTGTCCGCAGACAGTTTTTCTGGCTCATGTGGCCAGCATGACTAAGCCGCTTCTGGCAAAACCAGAGCAGCGCATGGAAACGCCGTTTACCTTCCCGCTGGAGCGGTACCTATTTATCTACTTGCACTTTGACGGGCTTTCGAACTAATAGCCATAATCTGGAGACACCTTCAGTGTACAAACCCAGCATAAGATTTGGTTAAAAATACAAGAAGAAAAAACACAAAATGCACAATAAAAGAAGAACAAAAGAAACCAATAACACCGCTTCCCCTACCCACAAACTCAAAAGCCTAGTTCAAGAGGAATGTTTTTGCCTGTAGCTGTTGCTAAAGCTTCTTTTTTAAGAACAGAAGAAGAGAGAAATGGAGAAAAGAGAAGGAGAAACACAAAGGATGATAGTCAACTAAGTTTTACTCATAGCAGACCCACTGAAATTAACATTGCAAAGGGTTCAATGTTCAGTAGGTGTATTACGAGTAAAACTGAGTTGAATACCACCCAAAAACACATTATCATACTCCATCCTAAAGAACTTTACTTCTCCTAGATGGGATACCTTCCCAGTTCGATGAGCCCCATCTGCCTTTCACTTCCCTCTATGGTAGGAGCAGAAATTGTCTTCTTGACCTTTGGACCCATGATTGGTCTTGTCAGCTCAAGCTGCCGGAGCCCATCTTTATATGCAGGGGAAGTACCTCACTCACCGAGGGTTTGAGACCCATCGACTACCCTCACCTGGTTTAGCCAGCCAGTTGAAGCCATTTCCTGGGGTATGGCCATTGTTGCATGTTGGCAGCTTCTAGGAGCTTCAGGTAAGAGCTGAGTGCAGAGTGGAGACCAAAGGTGGACAACCTACCCTGGAAGGAGCATGACATGTCCCCCACCTGAAGTACTACCTGTCCCAAAACACCCCATAGACCCCCAAATAAGTAAAGAAATGGTGGGATTAAAGTCTTTAAGATAAGCAAGCAAGTAATATATTCTTCCTGATATAAGATGAAGGAGATGAAACCTCCCAGTAACACATATTGCTCTGGCTGTTGAATAGGGCCCAATGTCCTTCCCTTTGCATCTACAGGCACAAGGCAACTCGGCAGATATCAAAAGCAATTAACAAAGGGTGCCATACTGCTGGTGGAGGTTAAAAGTGAACACTAGCTTTGAAAAAGCTGAAGACAAATTAATTAGATTGTGTATTCTATTTTCAAATGCCTGTTTTGCACCCTTTAACAATATTCATGTGTTCATACAAACAACAGGTTCAAAGAAAAGGTGTTTTCAGTTTCCCATGAAAGCACCAGATACTGTGAGGATAAAGATAGAGTAGAATTGCAAAATTATTTGCATAATAAAGGGCTGTTTTGTGGAGTTGAAAAACAATATATCTAGACAGGGCAGTGCTCATATGCTATATGTTAGAGTCTCATGGTGAGGAAAGAAAGTCAAATGGAAATTATTCCCTACGGATCATTTTCATTTGTCTTTCTTTCCCTCACCATGTGAGCCTAGAAGCCAAAGAACACTGCCAGAGTTTGAACATGCAGCAAAACTAGATGACAAATGCATAGCGTGCAGGTTTTTCCAGATTTTTTTCTGGAACAAAATCACTTGCCCTGCCTGTTTGTTATCTACACTTGCCAGGTTTTCCCAGGTCCCAAACTTTCAGGTAGTCTGCCACATGAAAAACCGGTATGAACTTTGGGTTGTATCCAATGTAAGTCATACTTAGAGTAGACCCGTTGAAATTAATGGGTGTAACTGAAATAGGTCCATTAATTTCAAGAGGTCTGCTATGACTAGAACTTTCCTTCATATGGGTAAAATCTGAACTGGCATCAGAAGCCTTATACCAAGTCAAACCATTGGCTCATTTTGCCCAATATGGGCCACACTGGCTGGGAATGGTTTTCCAGGGTTTCAGGTGGGCGTCTCTCCCAGTCCTAGCCTTACCTGAGACCGAACCTGTGACCTTCTGTACCCAATACAGATGCTCTACCACTGAGCTACAGCCGTTCTAAGAAGAGACCAGCTGCATTGTCCCCCATTTAGTCCAGCATTTCTGATAATTGCCCTATAGATACCTCCAGGAAGCCCAGTCGCTGCAGCTAAAGGCAACTGACCACTGCCACTGCTGACCTCCAGCAGCTCATACTTGTGGCTGTACCCACCATGGTCAAACAGCCTTATTGTGTGTTAATTTGTCTAACCCTCTCTTAAAGCCACCTAGGCTGGTACACATCACCATAGCTTGTGGCAGTGAATTCTATAAAGGAATTGTGCATGATGTGAAATCCTTACTTTTTTGTTCTAAATCTACTGCCAACAGATTTTTTGAGATGATCCCTGAGGTCTAGTATTATGTCAGAGGAAGGAATATTCTATTCACTTCGTCCACACCATGCAGAAATTTAAATATCTCTATCATGCCCACCTCCACTATTGATTTGTTAATCATATAATATGACTTTTGCTTTAGTTGTGATGCTTAGCTTATTTTTTTGCTGTTGCTTTGTCAACAGTGTTCTATGGATTGTAGTTGTTTTACTGATGATCTGTTAATTATGATTTACGCTGTATTTGTGATGTTCTATCATGTCATTGTTATTTATTGTTTGCAAGCCGCTTTGGGATTCATTTGAATGAAAAGCAGCACAGAAATACAATGAAGCAAATCAAATCAAATCCTGCAAATCATGCCATGGTGGGGCAGCCTAACAGCACAGTAAGCTGCTTTAATGATTATTAAACCATCTAAATCAGTATTGCCTTCACCAGTCTTCCCTAACCTAGCATTCTTCAGATGTTTTGGACTACACATCCCATCAGGCTACACAGGTATGGCTGGCTGAGGCTAATGGGACATGTAGTCCACAGCCAGTGGAGGGCACCAGGTTGGGGAAGAGTAGTGCACACCGACTTGCAGTGACTCTCCAGAATTTCAGACAAGAGGCTCTCTCAGACCTTAAATCCTAACCTTCATGTTCCCGCTTCCCCAAGCAGTAGGACTTCCAAGGACAGCCTTTCCCCAAGTAAATTTCATTATGATAAAAAATAATAATGGAGCACTCACCCATCTGATAGACACATAGTGCTAGTGTTTATCAAAAAGAACATATTACTGAAGCCCAGTTCTCCCACGTTGCTTTCTTGCCAGGTAACTGAAAAATGCAGTATTATTTCTCATTCACTAGCTACCTTCCAGCTGATAAATTGCTCCTTTAAAGCCCACCTCAAGCAGGTGGGGTGGCTCAATAGCTCATAGCCCTGAAAGGCTTTCTTCATTAAGGAAGATGCTCACATAGCAAACTGTACAAAAACCATGACATAGTGGTTTGGAAAATTCAGACAGGATGCTTTCAAAAAATACTTCCATGGTGTGTTAAGACAAATGCCAATATCAGCTTTGCAACTGTCATGGTTAAAAGAAAGGGGGAAGTGAAAGAACACTCAAGTTCCCTAAGGGCTAATTCAAACACCACTTTTAGCAGGTACTTCAGTTCCTAGAATCACTCACATATTTGCATAGTGGCATGTGTGTGTGTGTTTGTGTCTTTATATACCACATTTATATATACATGCAGGACCTTCTTGCCCATGGACATATCCGTAGACTTCATAGAATTGTAGAGATGAAAGAGACCCCAAGGGTCATCTAGCCCAACCCCCTACAATTCAGGAACCACAGCTAAAAAAATCACTAGAAGGTGGTCATCCAACCTCTGTTTAAAAACTTCCAGTGAAGGAGAGTCCACCAGCTTCTAGGTGGTCAGAAACTTCTTCCTTATGTTTGGCTGGAATCTCCTGTCTTGTAATTTGAACCCATTGGTTCAGGTACTACTCTCTGGAGCAGCGGAAAAACAATCTTGCTCTGTATTTCATGTGACATCCAAGTCATTTATATAAATATTGAACACCACTGGTTCGGGAGGTGCCACAGCTTCTTCAACATCAGCCAGCTTCTTACCATAGCTGTCAACTTTCAGATTTGAAAATAAGGGACCAGCAGCCTCAAAAATAAGGGATCAGCAACCTCACCTTTTCCGGGGACAGTCTACGGGATATCTAACAATCCAGGATAGCAGCGGGAAACAGCGCTGGTGTTATGTACTGAGTTGAATAGGATCCAAACTGTAGCAGTCTGATTGGTCCTAGAACAATAGGATCCAAAAGGCAGCAGTCTGATTGGTCCTAGAACAATGCAGCAGTATGATTGGTTGGCAGGAACCACCCAATCCTGCTCCAGATAGAAGTGAATCCACAACCTGATTGGCTTACAGTAGAATTCCAGAATTAGCCAATCATGTGCAGCCCATTGTGTAAATAATGTATATAAAGCAGATACTGTGAGGGGACAATTATTCATTCCTCCTCACCACTATGAGCTGAATAAAGAGCATGAAATCACTTTGCGACTCTGAGTATATTTCACTGGCGACGAGGATGGGATCCCGCTGAGCTGACTGCCACACACAGCACCGCAGCACCGCCAACTGCCGCACCGCTGCCTCGCACCGTGTATCCAGGCTTCAGCTCCGGGGCACAAGGAACTCAGAATGGCAGCCAACAGCAGCTTCTCGCCATTCAACCCAGCATCTGGAGACTGGGAAGCGTACGCCTCCCGTTTCACCTTCCTCCTAGAAGCCAAAGGGGTCACCGACGAAGAAGACGCCAAGAAGAGGGCGATATTCTTCAGCGTCTGCGGAGAGGAGACGTTTGAAATCGCCCGGGCTCTCCTTGCGCCTGAAGACGTCGCTACTGTTCCATACAAAACAATAATGGAACAGCTGAAGGGGCACTTTTCGCCGCAGCCCTCAGTGGTGGCTCGTCGAAATGCCTTCTACGCAAAGCGGCAAGCCCCTGGGGAAACCATAACTGGGTTTGTGACCTCTCTCCGCCAAGCCGCCCGGTTCTGCAACTTCTCAGAGCTGGAGAACATGCTTCGTGACCGCCTCGTCGGTGGCCTGAAGGATGAGAAGCTGCAACGACGCCTCTACGCTAAGAAGGACCTAACGTTCCAGGTCGCTCTGGAGGAGGCCCTGGCAACAGAAGCTGCCGAGAGGTCGACCCAAGAGGCACGGCCGAGCCTGCCATCCCAACCGAGGGTCCACCATGAAGACCTCACCGACGACTCAGGATCCGACAGGGAGGAGGTGCACCGAGTACAGCAGCGCACTCAAGCAGCGCACAGACCACAGCTGCCTCGACGAGAAGGAGGGAACTGCGCAAGCTGCGGGGAGAGTCACGAGAGGAGGACCTGCCGTTTCCGCAACACAGAGTGCAGGCAGTGCAGAAAATCGGGACACATCGCCCGGGTGTGTCGGGCTCGGCCCACCCGACACCAGGCATCAGATGACCAATCCAAGAGCCCCAGGTCCCAGGGCCCAACGCACCAAGGCAACTCGACGGAGCTCACGGACTTCCAGGTATACCAGTTGCCCCACCCCAACGTAGAGAAAATTTATGTAGAGGTACAGATAGAGGGGGCCCCATGCCGCATGGAGCTTGACACGGGTTCAACTCTATCCATAATCTCGGCAAGGACCTTAAGGAAACTGTGTCCCACTGGGGGTCCCAAACTCAGGCCGGCCCCATTCACCCTCCGGGACTTCCAGAAACGTAAGGTCCCCACAATGGGGGTGGGGACCTTCAGGGTGCAATACCGAGGGCGGACGCGGCAACTGGACTTGCTTGTGGTCAAGGGCCCCTACATTAGCTTACTGGGATTGGCATGGTTTGGACCACTGGGGCTAGCTGTCACCGGGGTGAACCACACTAGCTTACAAGTGGACGTGGACGCCATATGCAAGGAATTTCCAGGGGTTTTCGATGGGAAATTGGGACAGTATACGGGCCCCCCCATTGCGCTACAGCTTGACCCCGCAGTACGACCGGTCAGGCTCAAGGCCCGCCGGGTCCCGTTCGCCTTGAAACCCCGTATAGACGAGGAATTGGACCGACTCGTAGAGCAAGGAGTGCTGGAGCCGGTGCCTAATGCTCCCTGGGAAACCCCAATCGTCACACCCGTCAAGCCTAATGGTTCGGTCCGCATCTGCGCAGACTACAAATGTACCATAAACAAGGCCCTCACGGCCCACGCATACCCAGTGCCAGTGGTCAGCCATGTCCTTGCCACCCTGGCTGGGTCGAAAATTTTTGGCAAGCTGGACTTGGCCCAAGCATATCAACAGCTGCCAGTAGATGAGGCCACAGCAGAGGCACAGACGATTGTGACGCACAGAGGAGCGTTCAGGGTAAAGCGGCTGCAATTCGGTGTCAGCGTGGCACCAGGCATATTCCAGAATATAATGGACTCTCTCCTTAAAGGGATTCCTGGCGTCACCCCCTTCTTCGATGATGTGTTGATTGCCGGCCCCACACCAGAGGAGTTTGAGGACCGCCTCCGCACCGTTCTGCACCGTTTCCAGACGGCGGGTCTCAAGGTGAAGCGGGAAAAATGTCTACTAGGAGTGCCTCAGGTGGACTTTCTGGGATTTATGGTGGACGCAGAAGGGGTCCACCCGACTGGGGACAAGGTACGGGCCATTTGTGATGCCCCAGCGCCCAAGAGCAAGACTGAACTTCAGGCCTTCTTGGGACTATTGAACTTTTACCATTCCTTCCTTCCCCACAAGGCGGCGGTAGCGGAGCCCCTACACAGACTCCTGGACAAGCGGGCCCCTTGGGTGTGGGGCCAGCGCCAGGAGGCCGCATTCCAGGCAGTCAAGGACTTGCTTGTCTCAAACTCGGTCTTGGCACACTTCGACGAGAGGCTGCCGGTGGTGCTAGCATGCGACGCCTCACCCTATGGCATTGGAGCTGTCCTGGGGCACCAACTCCCGGATGGAAGAGAGGTACCGGTGGCGTACTTTTCCCAGACACTCAACACAACCGAGCGGAACTACTCGCAAATCGACAAGGAGGGTCTGGCAATCGTAAAGGGAGTAAAAAAATTCCATGATTTCTTGTACGGGCGGCCCTTCACCGTGGTGACTGACCACAAGCCGTTGCTTGGCTTGTTTGCCCCCGAAAAGCAGACCCCCCAAGTGCTGTCTCCTCGCGTCCTCAGGTGGTCAATTTTCCTTGCCAGCTACCAGTATGCACTGATTCACCGACCTGGGAAGGCGATGGGCCATGCGGACGCCCTCAGCAGGCTACCACTACCGGAAACAGGCCCTGACCCAGCACCTGCACAAGAGGTTATGAGCCTGGAGCTGCTTCCCGACCGCCCCATTCAGGCACAAGAAGTTGCACACCATTCCAAGAAAGATAGGGTCATCTCCCGGGTCCTGGACTGGGTGTGGAGGGGATGGCCCAGCAGCAGCCCCGGGCCAGAATTCGCCGGCTACACAACCCGCAAACATGAACTGTCGGCCCACAAGGGGTGCCTGTTATGGGGAAGCAGAGTCGTTGTTCCCCAGCCCCTCTGCAAAAGGGTCCTCACAGCCCTACACGAGACACATCCAGGGGTAGTAAGAATGAAGGCCCTTGCCAGGAGTTATGTGTGGTGGCCGGGGATCGATGGAGAGATAGAGGCCTGGGTCAAACACTGCCAGGCCTGCCAAGAATCCCGCCCAGATCCCCCAAGGGCCCCAGTCCAGTCCTGGGAGTCCGCCCGAGCACCATGGTCACGCCTGCATGTGGATTTCGCTGGCCCCTTTCAGGGGAAAACATTCTTCATAGTGGTGGACTCCTACACCAAATGGCTGGAAGTCGCACTGGTACCGTCCACTTCCACGTCCGCAGCCATCCGGGTACTACGCAGGCTGTTTGCAACCCACGGGCTCCCTGACACTCTCGTCTCAGACAACGGGACTGCATTTACGTCAGGAGAATTCCAAACCTTCACAGCGCAGAACGCCATCCGCCACATCCGTTCGGCGCCGTTCCACCCTGCCACCAATGGCCAAGCAGAACGCATGGTGCGGACCACCAAGGACACCCTGCGCCGCATGACGCAAGGGGACTGGGAGTACCGCCTTGCCACATTCCTTCTAGCACAGCACAGCACCCCCAGCTCAACGACTGGCCGGAGCCCCGCTGAACTACTAATGGGTCGGCGCCTTGCAATCAGATTGGACCGCCTTCACCCCGATAGAGCTCAGGATGAGGTAGTGGTGGGGGAAGGCAGGAACCCCCGGACCTTCGAGGCCCAGGACCCAGTGTACGCAAAGAATTTTGGGGCAGGCCCAGCATGGGTACCCGCCACAATCACCAGGGTCACTGGCCCCGTGTCGTACGAGGTGCTAACGGATGGGGGGCAATGCTGGCGCCGCCACTGCGACCAGATACGGCGACGATTCCCGGGAGAAAACCAGGAGGAGGACAGGTCAGAGGAGTCCCAAGGGAACAGCGGGGCAGTGAGGCCCATAGAGCAGGAGGGGCCAGCAGGAGAGGCAGAATCAGTAAATACAGAGAGGACCCGTGAGGCCGAAAGGACACCGGAACCAGAACCACGACTGAGCGAGCCGGTTGCACCAGACCAAACAGCCGCATCACAGCCAGCATCCTTGGAACACGAGCCAGAACCCGGAGCCCGGACCAGGGAACACCCCAGGCCACAACGCACACGTAGGCCGCCGGCATACCTTGAGGACTATGAATGCGACCTCCCGGGCAGGACTGGAACTTAGAGGGGAGGGGTGTTATGTACTGAGTTGAATAGGATCCAAACTGTAGCAGTCTGATTGGTCCTAGAACAATAGGATCCAAAAGGCAGCAGTCTGATTGGTCCTAGAACAATGCAGCAGTATGATTGGTTGGCAGGAACCACCCAATCCTGCTCCAGATAGAAGTGAATCCACAACCTGATTGGCTTACAGTAGAATTCCAGAATTAGCCAATCATGTGCAGCCCATTGTGTAAATAATGTATATAAAGCAGATACTGTGAGGGGACAATTATTCATTCCTCCTCACCACTATGAGCTGAATAAAGAGCATGAAATCACTTTGCGACTCTGAGTATATTTCAGCTGGAATAAGGGAATTTCCTGCAAAAAAAAAAAAAGGGAAGGTTGACAGCTATGCTTCTTACACATTGGAACATAAGAGAATCTGCCTTGCACCAGGTCAGACCATTAGTCTATCTAGCTCAGTATTGCCTACACTGACTGGCAGCAGCTCTCCAGGATTTCACACATGGGTTTCTCCCAGTCTCTACCTGGAGATACCACAGGGGACTGAACCTTTTGCATGCCAGGCAGAAGCTCTGCTCCAGACCACAAAAGCTTTCGCCAGAATAAATCTGATTTAGGGAATTTGGTTTTGAGGTGCCACAAGCAAGCCTTTCTTTTTCTTGACTGCGACAACCCCATACTTTAAGCATGCCCTACTCTGAGAGGAAATGGATTTCTTTTATTATTATCATCAATATGTATGACTACTGCTGGGAGGTATAATATATTATTAGCTGTGTGTGAAAGGAGGGCAGACTCTTCACTATTATTGCCATCTATTAGATTTCCATACTGAGGATCACAGGGCGGTTCAAATATGAAAATACAAAAATAGATGCTCTTCCTCAGCAGCCTATCAGAAACATTTCCCTATAACCAGGCCTTTGGCTGATTATCATTCTGTGGCCCTTTAAATGTGTTTGTCAGAGGAGGGTTATGGGTTTGTTTTTATTTTCTTATGTATTTTGTGTTTTCATTTTGTATTTTTATGTTGTCAGCTGTCCTGTGGTCTTTGGATGGAAGGTGGTATACAAATTTAATAAATAATAATAATAATGTTCTGAGGTGCTTACCCAGCTTCCATCCCTTTGATCTTCGGATGAAGGGTGGTATGCATGTTCAATAAATAAGATTATTAATAATCTTGTGAGGTGATAACCCAGCCTCCAGTCTTTGGATGAAGGGTAGTATACAAATTTAATAAATATTAATAATAATAATAATAATCTTCTGAGGCAAGAACAGATCCTCCAAGTGTCCCTATTTTCCAGGGATGTCCCTGATTTACAGAAGCCGTCCTGGTTTCTGATTTGACCCCAGAATATCCTGCTTTTCCTTAGGATGTCCCTATTTTCTCCCTGTTGGAGAAATGTTGGAGGGTATGGAGTTATCTGACCCGCAAGCTGTATGAAGGCAATCCTGTATAGGGAAGTTTTTGTTTTTTTAATGCTTAATGTTTTAGTATGTTTTTAATATGTTGGAAGCTGCTCAGATGTGTGAGGTATAAATAGTCAAATTATCCTTATGGAATGGGATGTCCCTATTTTCAACAGAGAAAAGTTGGGAGTGTATCTATTTTTTTTTTTTTTTAAAGCAATTTATTAAATTTTACAATAAAAATAGACATAATAAACAATATAACATCGATCTTAACATATTTTCACATTTTCTTTGGACTTCCTCACATCTCCCGCTCCCATTTTCATCGTTGAAACATTTTGTCAGCAATTTCTCATCTTATTTAAAATCTTATATCCCTTCTATATTTCATAATCATATAATTCTCAAAAGGAGCTAAATTTTCACAGTCTTACTTAATTTCTTAAAAAACTTCTAAATTTAGTGGTGCTCAGTTGTTTTAGTCTAGCATCTTATTTAGCATTCACTCAAATTACAATGTTTTTGTAAATAGTTCTTAAATTTCTTCCAATCCTCCTCAATCCTCTCTTCTCCCAGGTCACGGATTCTGCCGGTCATTTCAGCCAGTTCCATGTAGTCTATCAGTTGTATCTGCCATTCTTCCAGTGTGGGTAGATCTTGAGTTTTCCAGTGTTTTGCGAGAAGTATCCTTGCTGCTGTTGTTGCATACATAAAAAATGTCTGGTCCTTCTTTGCCACCCCTTGGCCGACAATACCCAAAAGGAAAGCCTCTGGTTTCTTAGTGAAGGTATATTTAAATACCTTTTTCAGTTCATTATAAATCATTTCCCAGAACGCCTTCACTTTAGGGCAAGTCCACCAGAGGTGGAAGAACGTTCCCTCACACTCCTTACATTTCCAACACTTATTATCAGACAGGTGGTAAATTTTAGCAAGTTTGACTGGGGTCATATACCATCTATAAATCATTTTCATTACATTTTCTTTCAGGGCGTTACATGCAGTAAATTTCAATCCATTACTCCACAACCTCTCCCAGTCCTCAAACATGATATTATGCCCAATGTCCTGTGCCCACCTTATCATAGCCGATTTAACCGTTTCGTCTTGTGTATTCCATTTCAACAGCAAGTTATACATCCTTGAAAGTACCTTAATCTTTGGTTCTAACAATTCTGTTTCTAGTTTCGATTTCTCCACCTGGAACCCTAATTTCTTATCATTTTTAAAAACTTCTTTGATCTGAGCGTAGTGTAACCAATCTCGCACTTTGTCTTTCATTTTCTCTAGACTCTGCAATTTCCATTTGTCTCCATCCTTTTCTAGTATTTCCCAATATTTTGGCCATTTAGCCTCCATATTGGGTCTTTTTCGGGCCTTGGCTTCCAAAGGTGAAAGCCACCTTGGTGTTTTATTTTCCAGCAAGTCTTTATATTTTGACCAGACATTAAACAATGATTTTCTGACAATATGGTTCTTAAAGGCCTTGTTTGCTTTAACCTTGTCATACCATAAATATGCATGCCATCCAAAGGTATTGTTAAACCCTTCCAAATCCAACACATCAGTGTCTTCAAGAAGTAGCCAGTCTTTTAGCCAGCAAAACGCTGCGGCTTCGTAATACAACTTTAAGTCTGGCAGGGCAAAGCCCCCTCTTTGTTTTGCATCGGTTAATATCTTAAACTTAATTCTGGGCTTTTTGCCCTGCCAGACAAATTTGGAAATGTCTCTCTGCCACTTCTGAAAGCACTCCGTTTTGTCCAAAACCTGAAGTGTTTGAAATAAGAACAACATCCTTGGCAATACATTCATCTTGATAGCAGCAATTCGGCCTAACAAAGAAAGTTTCAATTTTGACCAACTATCTAAGTCTCTCTTAATTTCTGTCCAGCATTTTTCATAATTATCCTTAAATAGACTTAGATTTTTTGCTGTTATGTTTACCCCTAGGTATTTTACTTTTTTCACCACATTAAGTTCCATCTCATTCTGAAACCGTTCTGACTCTGTATTAGTCAAGTTTTTCCCCAAAACCTTAGTTTTCTGTTTATTTAATTTAAATCCAGCCACCCGACCAAAATCATTAATCAGTTGTAATGCTCTTTTCATACTGGGCTCTGGCTTCTGCAAGGTCAAAACCAGGTCATCTGCAAAAGCTTTTAATTTATATTGTTTCTGACCGACCTGAATTCCTTCCACCAACTGGTCCCTTCTAATCATGTTCAATAGCACTTCCAGAACCGAAATAAATAACAACGGGGAAATAGGGCAACCTTGTCGTGTCCCTTTTTCAATTTTAAACTCTTCCGTAACCACATTATTAACTATCAATTTAGCTTTCTGTTCTGAATATATCGCCTCAATCCCATTCTCAAAACCCCGTCCCACTCCCATCTCTTTTAAATTTCCCATCATAAATTTCCAGGAGATATTGTCAAAGGCCTTCTCCGCATCTATAAAAATTAAAACTGCTTTTGTATTTATATCTGTTTGCAAAAGTTCCAAAATGTCAATAATGTTCCTTGTATTAGCAAACAGATGTCTTCCTGGGAGAAAGCCAGCCTGGTCCTTATGAATTACTTCATTTAAAACTTTTTTAAATCTATTTGCCAAAATGTCTGCAAATATTTTGTAATCCACATTTAAGAGAGAGATGGGACGGTAGTTCTTAAGTTGTGTCTTTTCAGCTTCCGACTTTGGTATTAATGTGATAAACGCTTCCTTCCACGACTCCGGTGCCCTCCTCCCCTCCATAATTTCATTGCTGACCTCCATCAAAGGTTGTATCAAGTAGTCTTTCAATGTCTTATAGTACTTGGAGGTCAGCCCATCTGGTCCTGGAGATTTGCCAAGTTGCATGTTCTGGATAGCTTGTTCGATCTCCTGTCGTGTTATTTTAGAATTCAGGATTGTCCTATTTTCTTGTGACAATTTAGATAATCCGTTTTTTGCCAAAAATTGTTTAATCTCAACATCATCTTGCGGCCCTTGGGTGTATAATTTTTTGAAATATCTCTGGAAACACTTTCTAATGTCCACTGGATTCTGGATGTTTTTTCCATCAACCTCTAAGTTTGTAACAGTATTTAATCTTTGTCTTCTCTTCAACTGCCAAGCTAGCAGTTTTCCACATTTATTCGCCGACTCAAACGTTTTTTGTTTCATTAATTTAACCTTCCATTCAATTTCCTGATTTATCAATTTAGAATATTGTGTTTGATAGAGTTTAATTTCTCTCAGAGTTGGCTGTGACTTCGGATTCACTCTTAGTTTCTTCTCTAATTCTTTTATTTTATCCAAGATCTTATCTTTTTTCTCATTTTGTGTTCTTTTCTTCACTGCATTCTGTTGTATCAAGAATCCCCTCATTACAGCTTTACTTGCGTCCCAGATTATTCTTTTTTCCACCATATTGTTCATGTTTATCTCAAAATAGTCCTTCAAGACTTTTTGGGCCTTCTTGGTAATTTCCTGATCTCTAAACAAATTGTCATTCATCTTCCATCTAAAGGATCCAGTTGGTAATAGTGTCATATCCATCTTTACTGCATTGTGGTCGGAGCAGGTCTTTGGGCAGATTTCCACTTTTCTGACCTTAGGTGCCAGGCCTCTAGAAATCCATATTTGGTCGATTCTTGTCCAGGTCAGTTGGGCTTCAGAAAAGAATGTTCCCTCTCTTCCTAGTGGGTTCTTTGTCCTCCAAATATCAATCAAGTCCATATTGTCAGTCATTTCAAAAAAGGTTTTAGGTAGTCTGCCGTCTTTTGTAACATTTTGACTTTGTGACTTGTCCATGTTAGTTGATACGACCCCGTTCATATCTCCCATCATTATGATGTTGTTGTAGTCTAGATAATCCAGCATTGTCTCCTGCAACTTCTTGTAAAATTCCGATTTCCCTTCATTTGGTGCATAAATTCCTAATATCAGCAATTTCTCTCCTTGATATTGTATCTCAATGGCCAAAATTCTTCCATGTTCATCTTTAAATAGGAATTTAGGTGACAGGCTCTCTTTTGCGTATATCACTACGCCTCTCTTCTTAACTTTGTCCGAAGATACAAATTCCTGGCCCAATCTTTTATTTATTAACACTTTTCTGTGGAGCCTCGTCACATGTGTTTCTTGTAAACAAATAATGTCCAATTGTTCTTTTTTTAATATATGGAATATTTTCTTCCTTTTTTCCGGAATGTTACAACCATTAATATTCCAGCTCAACAGTTGCAGAGACATCCTGAATTATCTGGTTATTTTTCAAGGGGTGGTATCTTCTCAGGGACTTCAGGTTCCACAGGTGCTGATGTTGGTGTTGGCGTTGCCTCAGGCCCGGCAGGTAGTTCAATTCTTTTTTGAAGGTCCTCTCCGTGTGTAGACAGGAATTTGTCTCTCTCCTCCAGTGTTCTAACTTTAACCTTTCTCCCTCTAAAGGTAAAAGATAATCCTTGAGGAAATTCCCACCTAAATGGAATTGCGTTGCTCCTTAGTAGTTTAACAAGTTCAGAATAGGCGGTTCTAAGGTCAAGCAGTAATCTTGGGATATCTTTATAAATTTCAATTCTTCTGTCCAACACCTCCAGTGATTTTACAAAGTGTAATCCCAGAATCTTATCCCTTTCCTCCTTTGATCTCAATGTTATCAAACAGTCTCTGGGCCTCTCCTTCTTTATGAATCTTCCAAGTCTGAAAGCTAACACAATTTTAAAGTCCTTTTCTTCCAAGTTCCAGAACTTGGAGAATTCTTTAGTCAAAAACTCAGTTAGATTTCCTTCTTCTGCCTCTTGTAGTGATCTAATCCTTAAGTTATTCTCACGATTTCGCAGTTCTATCATCGAGAGATAAATCTGGTGTTCCCCAACTTGTTTAGTGAGTGGTCTTACCTCTTGCTCTAAATTTTCAAATCTTTGTCTAGTGTCCTCAGTCAATTTCCGATTTTCTGCTGAGGCCTCAGTTAGCTGTCCAATTGCTTGTGCATTCTGTGTCACTTGTGTGGTTAATTTGTTTAAACATTCTGTATTTTTATCAATCTTTGCTGATTGGGCATCTGCTTTCTTGTCCAAAGCTTCCAATTTTTCAAAGATTTTATCTAGTATAGAGGCAGATGCTCCTGAGGCCATATCTTCCAATTGTAACTGCTCTGCTTCGCCCTCACCCTCCACTTCTGAGGGCAAAGCAGGCACAGATGATCTGCGTGTCTGTAAAGCTGAGGTTAGAGTTGTTAGAGTTGTTTGTTTAGCTCTCCCTCTTTTTCTTGTGCCACTCATTCCAACGTTATCTATCAGTCAAGGTCACACTGAGTTGTTCCCATGGGAATGGAAAGGCCCAGGGCAAGCAAACAGCAAGGGAATCGAAAGTAAAAAGTGTATGTAAAATCACTGTTATAATCCAGTCCTCTAGAGGGAGCTTGATCTATCTTTCAGAGTCTAAATTAATGTCCAAGAACCTTCAAATACAAATACTTAGCAGAGTTTATAAATGGTTACCTTGTTGCAGACAGTGCTTATTTATTTCCAAAAAGAATGTTTCAAATTTAAAAGGTATCAATACCCTCAGATTGTTTCCAGTTCCAATATGCTGTATCCAAATCTGCAGTACTGACAGCTCCCTTAGTACTCAGGCAGCTCCTGACTCTGGGTTTCACCTTTAAATTTGTAATCCAATAAGAGGAGGAAAGTCAAGTACAAATAGAAATCCCAAATCTTTAACTTGAAGTCTTTACTTTAAAGTGCAAGTTCAAATAGATGCTTAGATCTGTAAGACCTAAAGTCTCTTTCTTTTCAGCCTCCACTCCTCCAGCTGATTGCTTTTTTTCAAGTTCAATGGCTGCGGAAGACGGACTTCCTGCTTCCACGTCTCTCCGCTCACAGCCAAGTTCAAGCCAATTTAAATTTCCCTTTTAAAATCTCAAATTCCGAGTGATTCAGTCTTTTACTCACAAATTAGTTGCTTTTTCGTCCGGATCCGTAATTTGGCAGGAAAAGGGATCAGCGCTCACCGACAGCAGCAGCGCGGCTTCGCTCCTCAGGCTGCGAAACAGCTCACAGCGCCGCAACCCCCCTCCGTGCTCCGGAGCCCCTTACGGGGTTCCTTCTGCACTTGGAGGGTCGCTCTAGGCGCCCACCGAGCCTCAAGACCCCAGGCTCTTGCCGCCTGGGGTTTTCCGATGTGGGTCTCCGCTTCGCCGTAGCGGACGACCCGTTGCCTGCGGAGCCTCCTCTCCCGTTCAGAAGAGGACCGCCATTGTCGTTCGCGCCGCCCCCGGAAGTCCTGGGAGTGTATCTAATAATAACATAATAGCAATCTTCTGAGGCACCAACTCAGCTTCCAGCCTTCTGATCTTTGGATGGAGGGTGGCACACAAATTTAATAAATAATAATCTTCTGAGGCACTAACCCAGCTTCCAGCTCTGTGATCTTTGAATAAAGCGTGGTATACAAATCTAATAAATAATAATATTAATAATCCTCTGAGGCGATAACTCCGCTTCCACCCCTGTAATCTTCAGATAAACAGTGGTATACAATTTTAATACATAATAATATTAATAATCTTCTGAGGCGCTAACTCCGCTTCCACCCCTGTAAACTTCGGATAAACAGTGGTATACAATTTTAATAAATAATAATATTAACAATCTTCTGAGGCGATAACCCAGCTTCCAGGATAAAAAGTGGTATACATTTTTTAATAATAATAATAATAATAATAATAATAATAATAATAATAATATATTCTGAGGCGAGAATACCCCTCCCCCCACCTCACGACGCCCCCCCCCCGCGAGAAAGCCAGAGCGCGCGCCCAAATCAAAGCTCCTCCCCCTCCCTTCCTTCCAGGGGACCTTAGCAACAAGGGAAGAGGGGAGGGCTGGGAAACGCAGCACGCGCGCCTGCGCCTGCGCCCTCTTCCACAGTCTCCCTGCCTCTCTCCCCGCAGCCCCAGCATTAGGAGCCGCGGCCTCTCTCCGTGCAGGGGGTGGTCTCTTCCGGTTCACGCCGGAGCAGAGGAAGCCGGGCGGCCATCTTGGATCATCCGGGAGCGGCGGCGCTGCTGCTGCTGCTGCTGTTGCTTGTGGCTGAAGCGGGCTGGGTGGTGGGGAGGAAGGAGGAAGCCCGCTCGGTGGCGGTGGAGGCGGCGGCGGGTCTCCTCCGCGCTCGGTGTTGTCGGAGAAGGGAAGGCTCGGCGCCAGACCCCTCAGGCTGAGGAAGGAGGGCCCGCTCTTGTTAGCACAGCGGCGGCAGGAGGAACCGGGACTTTCTCTGGAGGAGGAGGAGGAGTCGGGGCGGGGGGCGAAAGGCATGAGCGCCGAGGGCCGGTGAAGCGGGTCTTGGGGTCCTTTGAGGCGGACAGAAGCCTCCTCTGGGCAGCTCTGAGAGGGGGTTCATCTTCCCCGACTCCGGTTTATCCCCCCCCCTCTCACTTGGACTCCGTCTCTGCAGCGCCCCGAAACACCCCCCGCCCTTGCTCGCCCGCAGCCCCGTCCCCTCCCTCCTCAGAAGCGGCTCTGGTCTCTCCTTGTCTCCCTCCCTGCCCCCCCTAACCCAGGCACACACTTCTCTTTCTCCCCCACCCCTCTTTTTTGTGCTCCGTGAGAATCCCCGTCTTCTTTAATCCGCCGCCGCCGCCGCCTTCGAAGGATCCTAATCTGGTCTGTAGGATGATCCCTGAAGACTCCCGGGAGGATACAATGCTCCATTATCAGACTGGAATATAGATGAGAAACGGGGGTCGTGGTGGAGAAGGGGGAAGCAAGCCGGATTTCCCTCCCCACACTCCCCTTCTTTTCCCACCCACCCCCACCCTTGATGGTGGTGCTTCGTAACCACTATCATGCAGTAAAAATGCGATTTTTTTTGTAAATATATATATATACATATACATATATATATATATATATAAAACTATTCGGGGGGGGAGGGTGTTAGGATTTTCTATATCTGTATACACCATACGTTAGCTGGATTTTGCCATTGCAAACGGTGCTTCAGCGCAAGTGGATGAAAATGTCCACTAGAACTCCGCTGCCCACAGTGAATGAACTGCCCACCGTGAATGAAAACGTGAGTGTACTTCAGGATTGTCCATTGTTGTAATGAGAATTTTATAGTAAGCTGAATGCCTTTTTTTTTTAATGCCTGGTGTTAAATTTCACAGTATGCAGCACAGTATATTTTGCCTCCATCTTAAAAGATGTATCATGACATGGGTTATTAAATAGTGGGTGGAAATGGGCCGTTTTCTATGAAAATACGGATGTTTGAAGTTCGGATGAAATTGATAATAGGGGGTCAAATTGTGATAATTGAAATCCTTTCAGAGGACATCTTGACATCACCTAGGGCATCCATTGCTCTACTGTTATGACATTCATTGTCTGGCAGCTGGACATCTGGTGACAGATGTTGTACAGGTTGTTGTGAAGAATGTTATCAGTAGGGAAGCTCTTATCAAGGCCTGCCTGCAATAACCTTCTCTTTAAACTTGGGATCCCTCTCACTTCTACTTCTCTTTCTAAGTCCCTCACACTTTAGTCTTATGTCTTTAGAATGTAACATAATCAGAACACATGTTCTTGGGCATAATATATGCTAATCATTACAAGTGGATCATGTATAAACTTAGAATGGTAAAAAATGATTCTTTTCCTCTGACAAAGATTGGATTGAGTGACCTAGATAACATATATTTCAAATCTGATTTGTATATCTCATAAGTGACCGAGTAAGCCCTTGTGTTGGCAGTCACTTAGGTGATTTTGAAAGACCCCCCTCCTTTTGATCTAGATGTTATATTTACCTTCATATATAGCATTTGAAGTTGGTTGCATAAATGCTAAAGAAAACTGAATTATTTTCAAATGAAATATGTGAATTGAGAGGTATTTATGCTGTATTACAATAAAGGTTTGGACGTTTGGTGTCTCTGGAATTTGGAGAGAAAAAGTTGAATATTTTCTTTAACTTTTGGAACACCAGGTTTGCTATCAATATGATTCCAAATGCAGATTCCTTCTGTCAAAGCAATTGGCAGCATGTCCATTGATACAGGACAGAAGACACAAGTGACAAATCTGTGTGTGCTGCTTATCAGATAGCCAGTTTTACTGTAAACTTAAGAATCTCTGATAGGCTCCAAGAAAGAAGGCGTTTTATTTGTCTCATTTATGAATTGCCTCCCACAAAAGATCCCAAAGCAGTTAAACAATTAAAAATATATAAAAACAATTTCAAGTTCAGTACACCTATCTAGATGGGAATACAAATCTCCATTTAAAAGGCTCGTTGGAAAAGGAAGATCTTCAATAGGCTCCATCCACTGTTGAGAAAAATATACTTAGATGCATATTTTTTGTTGTATGTGTGTTAGCTGGCCTATTCATTGTGATTGACTGAGGATACTTGCAACAAGCTTAGATACAGAGGTGGAAAATATGCTTAGCGGAACAATTGTTGCATTGTCAAGTCTCTGGATTTATTGACATAGTAGATAAAACTTCTCTATTCTTTGTTTACTTTAGTTTACAGATTATAAAAAGAACTAAAGACTATATTCAGCCAGAGTTAATTAAGTAATTCAATTATAGAATCTTTGTGGACTTCATTCCAGGCCTCCAGAGTTGTCTTTTAGGGAAAATTGTCCTTTGTTGGACACTTCTGTAGTTCATTGTCAGTCTTGAGGTTTATTCAGTAGGTTTGATCCCTTAACTCTTTTACTAACTGGATCACTCTAGTATCAGCAAGTTCATCAGGCTTAGAAGTATTTGGTGGGAAACTGTCTTAATACCATTTTCCAGTGTGTATATTCAAGTTCTAGATTAGATAAATTCTTAAACTTATTGTGGATAGCCCATTTGTTAAAAATATAAAATTAAAGCAGTATGCTGTTAGATTTTTTTGCTTAGTTGCATTGCCTCTTTGATCATGTCCCAGCTTGCAAACTAAGCTGAATTGGGTTGGTTGGTTTCGGAGGATGCACGTGGGTAGTAGTGAGTTTTAAAGTATCATTTATATTGAGGCCTGCACTTGACCATGCAAGTACTAGATTGCAGGAGGATCCTTAGCGTTAGATTACACAGCTCAGTGCTTCCTGGTTGCATTTTAAATTTGATAATTTAAATTTTACACCTGTAATTTCTTCAGGTTGAAAGAGTCTTCCATTACAAGTGTGGTGACAGTGCTTAGTGGGGGAACAGGTAGGTCATTGGTTCTCAAAGGATGTGGTGCACCACACTGGTGTGGCAGGATAGGATAGGAAGTGTGGCAGGAAGATTCAGTGACAATCATGAGTGATTCATGTTCTAATGTAGCTGCATTGTTTTATACATTCCGGATGTTCCATCATCATATTATAACAGTGTTTATCAAGCTTGAGTCCTCAGCTGTTGTTGGGCTATCACTCCCATCATCCCTGATCACTGGTCCTGCTAGTAAGGGATGATGGTAGTTGCAGTCCCAGGACCCAGGTTTGAGAAACACTGCATTATAAAGTAGTTGTGCACTTTGTTATGAATCAAGCACTGATAGGAGTTGTGTCTTCTTTTATCTCCAATGTATTTTTTACCAATAAAAAATTAGGTGTGGCATGAGCAAATTTTCATTCTGAAAGGGTATCCTAAAGAAAGAATGAATGAAAACTGGGGCTTAGGACCCAAGTATTGGTTAGGCTGCCTGCTCTCCTATATGTTTACCCCCCACCAATCTTTGAGGTCAGGTAGGACAACAGAGCTGTACTTGCTGATGGTGTGTTAAGTAGCAACATGTGAGAAGGTGTCTTTTATAGTAGCACTCTGATGGTGGAAAGCCCTCGTCTTGCAGATTTGGGTCGTAAGTATTAGACACCATGTAAATACATTTTTAATTACTCAGGCATTTGTTTTGTTGACTGCAAGAGATTTTTGTTGCTCCCAAAGTGCTATAACAGAATTTGATCTATTTTTGTGCTTTACTTTTTTCTATTGCTTTGTTTTCGTATGTCCTTTACTCTAGGATTGATTTTAATGAAGAACAGATTATAAGCCACCTAAATAAATTACGAAATTGCTCTTTGGTTTAGTCATGCGACTGCCATCTGAATTTCTTTATACTAAATTTTTAAAGCTTATTTCTGTTACCTGGGAGGGATGTAATTGAGCCAATGCTGAACTTTCCAAGGTAGCAATCTACAACATTTATTGGCAAAGACAGATAATGTTTACTACAGTTTCGTATTAGTTTCTAGAAAAATGCTGAATGAGCATTGTTCTTGCCTGTGCTTGAAGTTGAACTATATTTAATTTTGAAGACATATCCTACAAGTCAGTGCAGAAGCCCATTTTTCTTTTGTAAAACCATTAGGCACAATGACATGCTCCAAAATCAATTTAAACTTTACAAATATATATGAATGTCCAAAGACAGCCTTTGTGCTCTGAACTCAGATAGCTGATTCTGAATCTCATCTTGATTCTTGAATTCTGACATTTATGGCTACTTCATGTGAACTTAAGCCTTCAGTTTCTGCTTAGAGTTTATCTAGCTCAGATGTTGGGAACATTTGGCCCTCCAAATGTTGCTGAATGATAACTCCCATAAGCCCCAGCAAATATTAGCAGTAGCCAGAGATGATGGGACTAATGGTTCAGCAACAACTGGAGGCCCAAAGGTTCCCCACATCTGATACAGTTGCAGCTCTGAGATGTTGTGTGCTCCTCTGTTAACGCTTCTTCACATACCAGCAACAGCCTGTCCCACATGTCCCGTCCTGTCAGAGACTGTAGCCTCTTGGGAATGTTCACACTTGGAGCTGGTTCACACATCATATTATCCCATAGTTGCATGCTGATGCATGCTGCTCATAAGTCCCTGAGTTGCCCTTCTCCTGCTTCTTCTACCATGCTAGGGAGGCAACACCCCAGAGGCTAGCTTTGTTATGTGTGAACTAGCACTTGTAGTTTGCTTCTGTTGAAGGATTGAGAGGCCAACATTTGTTCTTGGTTTAATGTAATCTTTGAGCCAGGCCTTCCTACAAGCAGTAGCTTTGAGACAAGGAAATGGGCATCTTCATGGTTTTAACACATGATGTAGTGCATGGGTGTATGTAACTTGTGTGAAGTGATTATTGAGTTTTGTAGGTTAGATAATGTTAGAGTGTTAGAAACTCAGATATACAGTGGTACCTCGCAAGACGAATGCCTCGCAAGACAAAAAACTCGCTAGACGAAAGGGTTTTTTGTTTTTTGAGCTGCTTCGCAAGACGATTTTCCCTATGGGCTTGCTTCGCAAGACGGAAACGTCTTGCAAGTTTGTTTCCTTTTTCTTAACACCTTTAATACAGTTGACTTCGAGGAGCAACTCATAGAACGCGGTATGGTAGCCTTTTTTGAGGTTTTTAAAGACTTTGGTGATTTTTGAAGCTTTTCCAAAACTTTCCCGACACCGTGCTTCGCAAGACGAAAAAAATCGCAAGACGACAAAACTCGCGGAACGAATTAATTTCGTCTTGCGAGGCACCACTGTATAATCTAATCACCAAATGGCACCTTAAATCTAGTTTATAATCATCGCCACAATGGAATCTCTAGGTACATCCCCCCCCTGTGAAGTTTGTTGTTGTTGTTCCTCATTTCATTTTTATATCACTCTATATTTTAAAGAACAAATCTCAAAACAGTTTACAACACATTCAAACATAAAATAAAACAATCCAAAATAAAACAAGTTCAAGCTTCAAGGAAAATATTTCAGATCCTTTCTAGGTGCTTTCCCCAGTCACCAACCTGGCATCCAGAGATCTCTGTGTGGTCACTATTGGACCTGCACCAGTCGCAAAATGTGCATGGCACCTAGCTAATTTCTGACACTTTTTGCAAGACTGACTTTATTTAATGCTGAAAATTAACGCTCAGTGGCATTTGAAGCTGTCTTTACACTACTTCTCCAGCAGAAAATTGGATTACTTTAATTTTAAAAATAATAATAATATTGAGGTAGTTCAGGAGTGGCTCTGTAAGCTGACTTGGAAAGCATTGTTCTAAGGGGGAGGAACTCCTAATGCTTTCTGTTTGAATTGCATTTTTCTGAGTGCTATTTATTTAGGAACACAGGAAACAGCCATAGCAAGTCAGACCACTGGTCCATGTAGCTCAGAAGAATCTCTGCTTCCTGGTAGTGTCTCTCTAGGATTTCAAGTGGGGTCCTCTCTCAGCATTACTCAGAGATGCCAGGGATTGATCTTGGGAACTTCTTCACACAAAGCAGATTCTTTACCCAGAGCTACGGTCCACCCTTTGTTTGTATTTCTAGACTACCCATCATCCCATAGGAAGTACTATCAAGGTTCCTGGAAGATATTACACATTTTGTTCAGTCATTTTGAAGGCATATTTATGGTGTGAAATGAAACCCATTTTCTGTACGGTCCGCCTGTACAGTGGCCTTGAGGATGTCATAGTGAATTCTGCTGTAATAGCTGATCAATGAAAAGATACTGCATTGCCTTTGCTAATAGGTCTGTTTATATAGCCTGTTCCGTTCTGTAGTAACACTTTTTACATCAGCAGTGGGCATTGCAATGAAGTCTGGTCCACATATCTGCTGCTGGGCTGTGCATCGCTACTCTTTTCACAGTATGGTCTTACACATTTTTATGTGGAGGTAAATTCCACTGTGTTCATTATTCCCTGGTTAGTTTGCACAGTATTGTGCCATCAGTCAGAGACATGTACCTGGAACTGCACTGTGGAATCAGAGATATCTACTGCATCAAAAAAGGGCCTTTTGTGGCCATTCTTATCTTACAAAATATGCATACTTTGATAATCTGAATATGGATCTGCACATTTTAGATCACTTGGTATGTATATCCTTGGTTATTTCAAGGCAATGGAATAATTGAGGTGGTATTATGTATCCCTCTTAGATTTGGAGTTTGACCTTTACGATACTGAACTCCCAAAGCTCCTATTATAGCTAGCCTTGGGGATCAAATCTGTAAGTGAACTTTTTGGCCAAAAATTGACTATTTAAAAATAGCACGACACTGAATCACAGGATAAAAATCTGAACAGGGGCTTTCCAACATCAATCTCAGATCTTTGACCATTGGGTGTCCTTCTGGCTTCATACATAATTACTAACAATAGCTATATGGGAATTGGACTTAGTATGCAGTTTTATTGATGATTCAGGCTTGACTACATCTTGCTCTTCAGCTGCTATATTTACACTTCAGTGCTGAGGTCAGTAAAAACTTCTTTTGATCAGTGAACAAAGTCAGTGTGACTTGGATGATATAGTAAATCTCAGATGCATGCTACAGATTCTTCCTTTTCTTAAAAACAAAATCCATTCTGAATGTTCCTGCACTACAATAAAGCTGTTGTGCTATTGCTGGATAATTCCTTATTCTGGATGTGTCACTTCTTTCTAGTCCACACCCCCCCCCCACACTTTATGCACCTTTATCTTTTTATTTTGTGATTAAATCTAATGCCACCTTCATATAGGCACCCAGATATTTGGGGTTATGCTGTTGCACGGCTCTAGCATTAAATTTGTGTCTTCCATAATTAATAGCAGCTAGGTTGTACTCATTATTAATAACATCACATTAATACAGCATTCTTGCGGCCCAAACTAATGATTACTTCTGCTTACGTAACTAAGCAGGAGCTGAGAAAATAATAGTGCAAGTGAGAGGCTGAATTTTGGCATTTTAATAGTCCTTGGCCTTAAAGGCCTTAAACTCTTTTGGCTGCCAGGCTGTTCCCATTTCTAGCTCCTTGGCATGATGATGCCCGGCTTTGTCAGTCTTCCCCAGTCTGCAGGTTGGCTGCAGATGGGATTCTATATTTAGAGTATGTGTGCTTGCCTTTGACCTACACGGTTAAACTGTATGTGAAATGCAGTTACACTGACACATGAAAATGTTACAGTAAGAAGAACTCTGTTGATCACATGTGCTGGTGATCCAGTGAGTCATGTAGGCCTTGACAGAGCAATATTGTTAGCTTTCTATTGGCTACTTAATGCACTACTGTCCTTGAATTATGCCCTTTTTGTAGGTTTAATAATTTCGCACTAGTTGCCTTTGAAGGCTTGATTTGTTAGGGTGTACTTTTTAATGTGGAGGGAAAATTAGGATATGTTTTAAGGTGGTCATGGTATTTCTCGTAAAGATTATACTTTGTCTGCTGTCAACTTTTAAAACTGATTATTATTTGGCAGGTATACCTGGCCAATCAGTTTAACAGTCTTAGGAGCTGTATGATTGGGAAGGAGAAGAAGCTAGTAGCCAAGAGAACATAAAGGATTGCCTTTGCACAATGAAATATTTTATCATTTAAATTGGAGTGTGACTTTTGGTTACAATCTTCTGGCTGTCCTGTTGTCTAGTTCTTACACAAAATCGACCTTGCATTCAGTTCCCATTGAAGTAGAGCACAGTTGCTCAAGGTGTTTAACTGCAAAATATGTTCCCTTGAATCTATTTTTAGGGACTGGTTTGTTTACAAAAGAACACTTGCCCCATCCCCAGGATTTAACACCATATGAAAGTGAGTTTGTATAAAATAATGGAAATTGTAAAATAATTGTAAAAGAGCAAAGTCTGCACAGATTCTCTATTAGTAAAAGTTTTCACTGTGATTACATGATTATTGTAGACATGTTGCACTTGATGTCTAATATATTCATAACAAACTAAGTGCTTTGTGGATTCTGTGTTAATTCACTTGCAGAAATCCCACATGGTTAAAACAACCTTGCAGAAAATGAGCATGTGAAAATGAGTATAGGAACAGAAATATAAATTTGGGCAAAGCCACAGTCCAAAGAAGACCACAAGTTCTTTACTTACAAAATCTTACCAATGCTTTATCCATCAGTTTTTGCTGACCTCTTAAAAACTATCCACAGCCTTCCCCAAACCTTTTGGAGGGACCTTGCATAGACTGAAATCAGTGTTCAAAATTAGCCAGGCGCCAGGCACGTTTTGCGACTGGCACAGCTCCAATTGCAACCATATGGAGATGGATGCTGGGTTGGCGACTGGGGAAAGCATGATGTCACTTTGAGAAGGATCTGAAATATTTTCCTTGAAGCTTGAATTTGTTTTGTTCTGCATTGTTGTATTTGATGTTTTAATGTGTTGTCATCCACTTTGAGATTTGTTCTTTAAAATATAAAGCGGTATAGAAAATAATAATAATAATAATAATAATAATAATAATAATAATGTAGTCCATTGCGAAAACAAACAAACAAATGAAAACAGTGCCTAGACATTCCATTGTGGAGACTGTAACCCAGGTTTAAGGCACCATTTGGCAATTAGATTATATATCTAATATAGAGAGAGAGTGTGTGTGTGTCCCCTTGAATTCAGTACATCTTGCTTCTGTCTGCACTAGCCATAGGCTGAGCTGCTCTAAATTCGTAGAAGCCAAGAGGATGAGTTGGGGACTTCAAGGGTAAGTGGATGAAATAAGATAGAAGGTGAGGCTGAGTGTCAAGGCCTTAAGGACAAAAGGCAGCCTGAAAGAATATCAAAGCTGGAACAGTACTACTGAGATTGAATTTTTCTATACAGTATAGCAAAGACCCTGTTCAAGGACAGTTTGTATCATTTTATGAACTTGTTCTACTATCCCAGCATCACTGTGTATTCATGATATGAAGTGAAAATAGGTTTCCTTTAGCTGTTCTATAACTAGCTACATTAGGAAACAGAATTCTAAAAAAGGTTGGGATTTCAAATAAATTTGTAATTTTGCAAGTTTTAAAAAAATAGTTTTGGCAAGTATGTAACAGATTACACCTAATTGTATTTGGTGCATCCGAGAGTGATAATTTGCATTCTTTGTTGCCCAGCAAATTCTAAATAGCAACTGTTGAAACTAGGAAGAGTTGAACAATTTGCACTCTGAAGTAGGTTTTCTTTTCTTTAAGTGAAGAAAATGCATTTAAAACATTAGGGTTTGTTGAACATAAGAAAGTAGTTCTGTAACTGTTGTTGAATATAGTTGACAGTTCTCAGTTATGTGTACACTTCCATTCACACACCAAACACTATGGAGCACTGTGTTGTGAATAATACATAGACTGAAATGCAGCTCACAGTGTTAGAAGTTGAGCTCAGGCTGGTTTAGGACAGGGCTCCCAAGTTTGAGTCTCCAACTGTTTTTGGACTACAACTCCCATTATCGCTAGCTAGTAGGACCAAGTAGTCAGGGGTGATGGGAACTGTAGTCCAAAAACAGCTGGAGACCATGGTCCAGAGCTTAACAGTAGTGTTTATTTTATTCTCCTAATGACCTGCCATGCCATATCATTTTTTGAAAGTTAAATTATAAATTTGAAAATGCCATTAGGCTGACCTAGAAAAATCTCGTACTGATCTGAGTCACCTCCAAAACCCATGAGCCACGGCCAGCAGTTGAAGGAGGTATACAACCTTCAAGATAGCATGTTCTCTCTCAGGATCAGTTAAACAATCACAATCTTTCTCTCCCCACCCCCAAAGTATTTACCCAGGCTCTTATTCCACCAGTTAGTGCACTTAATCCTTACCAGTGCTTGGTCTGGCATGAAACTTGTACGGTAGCTGTGCATTATTTCCAAGTTATGGAATTATTCTGGGAAGAGGGGAAACTACAAACAAGCTGTTACCTGCATACATTTTGTTATTATTATTAATTATTTAAAATGTGTCCAGATGAACAGATATGGCCCTCTTTTGTTCAGAGAGGCTTCTGAGTATTCTGACACAGGATTGCACTATATTCTTTAACTTCCGTATCCTCCTTGATCAATGATAACCTTCTGGCAGGCAGACTCCCTTAAGCCTCAAAAATTACTCTTGCTTCAGATGTTACTTTGTTCCTATCTCCCCCTCAACATGAGATTGACAACAATAAATATATGGTGGGGGGAAACGGGTTCCCATTTGGCTTAATGGAGCAGATGGGGGGGGGCATGGGGAGAAAATAGGAGATGGAGGAGAAATTCCATTGCATAAGTGGAAATCTTTTTGCTAACAGAACTGCTTTGTTGGATATCACTCAGGGTGTTCATGTGTTAAATTATGTGGGTTTGCGGGTGTGTGTGTGGAGGTTTCAGTGTGGAGCAGGAGTCAGTATGGGCAGGGTATTTGCGGGTCTTGCTGCATGGGATGGGGCTCTGTAGTGCACGTAGCAGTGTTTAAAATTAGCCAGGCGTATTTTGCACCTATTGGCCACTTGCAACCAAGTGAAGATGCCTGGGTGCCAAGATGGCACATGACATCTCAACCCATCTGGAGGTATGTGTCTGGAGATCATTGGATCTTGACTATTTTCACACACTAATACAACATCCTGTAGAGTTCTATCAGTTATATTTTATCTGCACAATCAGAATGAATTTCAGGAACCAAAATGCTTTTTTTGTGCAGTCGTTATAGTTATGAACGATTTTATAATTAATTGTTGTAGCTTGACTTCACTTACCCACCCCACTGCCCAGGAATATTCCTATGTTATGAATGGTCTGTGTCACCATTAAGAAAGAGAGGTAGGAATAGGCCAATATATATGTGGACTGTCCCTGGATAAAGTGACTTTCCTTATTTAAATTCTCAAAGTTCTTAACCTAACTCAAGGTTGCCATATGAACTAACCAGATATTTAACCAATCACAGGCAGGCATTCCTTTGAAAAATAGGACCTTAGAGCGGCTTTGCCCCAAAATGGCAACTAGACATTCTGCTTTGGCGATAAATGTGAAAAATAATGTATGCAAAGTTTCAAGTTAAGTAGCCCAACAGATGTCATTTCTGTATGCTGTGGAATGACAGAACCTTGTTTTTGATGCTCCTGTAATAGAGATGCTTGACTACTCGAATGCTGTTGAGCACAAATACTTGGGTGTTTCTGATCTGAAATTTAACATATTCCCTTTATTGTGTTCTATTTCCAAATCAAACACATTTAAAGAATTCCCAAGAAATAGTGGTGTTGTTGGTTGGATGGGGGGGGGGCACAATTCCCTTTTCTAGAGAGATCACTTCCCACCTATTGACTCACGACAGCATCTCTCTGGATGGAGCAGGTTGCTGCCTACACAACTCCCTGTCTAGACTACAGAACATGGGTGTAGCCAGGCTTTTTGTTGTGGGGGCATGCTTGGGAGGGCAGAACCTTATATTTGTATTGATTTAGGGGAGGAGCAGCTGCCCCTACCCGCCCGCCCCCGGCTATGCCCATGCTACAGAAGTGTGTTCATGCAGTTAGGGAAGGGAATTGTGTAGAGTGCAAATACAGATTATGTGGTAGGGTAAAACTGAAGGCATGTAAGATGTATCCTCAATTACTCCTGCACACTTGCTCTTAAGGTTTATTGCTTTATAATTTAATCATGTACTGCTATCCGCTATCTGGGATCCAGAGATATATCTTAATGATGATTCTTTTTACTATAGCTGAAATATTTCATAGATAGGTTTAGGCTGCTGTGCATTATTCAACTTGAACATAGGAATTATTTCTGTTGCCTTTCGTGCTTAGGTAAGCATTTGCACTTACAACTTCCCTGCAGAATACAATAAATAGAGGTTTCCTTAAATAAACTAATTCTTCTAAGCATGCACACGGTTTATATTATAAGATTTTTTCCCCTTCAGTGGGTGTAAAATTTCATATGACAGGTTTTTCATTTTCAGGTTACTTTTTTAGAATAGTCAGTCATGAAATTTTTAACCGGTTGTTCTTTGAGTTGCTGCTAATGTTTGCAATGTGTTAACTTTTTTGCAATATGTACAAATTGAAAGTTGGCACAAGTATCTCCTTAAAATTCCAACACCACACTTCCCAGGTTTTATTTTTGTTCATTTTTCTTTTCTTTTCTTGCTTTCCTTCATGCTTGTTTCTTAATGGGAAAGGATGCCGGAACATCAGTAGGGGAAAGCTTTTCTGAAAAGGTGGGTTATAAATTTTGTTCAAAAAGCTGGCTTGTTTCTGCCTTTTTTCTATGTATGCATGTGACGCAATTTATTTCTCTCTCCTTAGTTTGCTGCTTTATTCCTGTCCTTCCAGAAGATAAGATCTTGCTCAGTCGCTGACAAGGAAGTAGCTTGTGAAATCACAAACCCTGTCCATAAGCATTTTGTAGACTTTTAAAAGTTTTTTAAACTGGAGAACGCAGTGACTCCCATCACAAGGACAAAATCTAAGCCCCTTCTTGCTTTGTCAGGATAGTTTCGTTCAAGCAGGGCTTGTCAGCTTTTATCTGTGCTACTTTCTTCCTGTATACTGCTGACTTCTCAGTGGCTGCCAGCTCTTAAATCAGATTCTGGATCAATTTTCCACAATGAAGGATTTGAATACACATAAATGAAGGCTTGACTATTTCTATTAAAAAATAAAAAGGTTTCCTCTTCTTGTTTTCTGACCTGTACTGTGCCCTGTTCCGTATTTTGACTTTGAGCACTGCAGAAGTTTTGGTGGGATATCCAAATGGCACCACCATTATCTTATGTGGTGGGCAGCTTTTGCCTATTTAATGGTACCCCAAAATCTGTTACTTGAGAAGTAAATCCTAAGCTGCCTCATTGTGTCTATTGGTAGGGAGCCCTGAAGTGGGCTGCCCAGGAACACAACATAGTCTTCATGCAATGATGTTTCTAGGGTTTACTTTTCCACTAGCTTTTGATCCATTGGCTTCTTCACTTGGCATTGAAATACAGAGAACTCAACACAAAGTTTCAGCCTCTGAACAAAGACTGCTGATTATATTGCACACATTATGTAACACTCTGTCTTGGTTTTTTTATTAGTTCTTGAGGCCCTCCCACTGCTTCCATCAGTAATTAAAAACCAAAGCTCTGCATCTGATGGAAGGATAAGCTGGTTGGGTCAGGGCCCTTCAGGTTGGAAGTGATGGATAAAATGATGTAAGGATAGTGGGGAGAAAAGATAAATGAGATGGGGTGGCATTTGGATATAAATTGTGAAGTATGTTGGAAAAGATAGAAGAAAAATGAAAATAGGAGAATGGCTGAAGACTGAAGCGAGGAAATGAGAAAATGTGGTTTCTAAAGGGAAGGGAACTCTTCGCATGGTTTTACATTTTATCACCTTTATGTGCTAGTTTACCATATTTTTCCACAGAGCCTTTCACCTTGTTGAGGCATTCTCAAGCACAGGACTAAAGAAAAAATGCTGTAAAAGTCTCAAAACAACACAATATTTTCCCTTTATGAACAGTGTAGGAGAACCTGTTGTGTGTGCACAACCTAAAGCTGCTTGTCTAGGTTATTTAGAATCTTGTAAAATAATTATTTCGAATTCAGAAGGAATGCTACTGTTCATGCACAACATACTTGATGTTTAGAATGAGAGGGATTAAATTCATCTTACATTGGCTGCAAGTTCTTTTTCACTTTGTTTTGCCAGCTGATAGTCTTTGAGGTGTTTTTGGCAAGATGCCACAACTACTAAACTAAAATGAAGTCTCTACAGTTGTCTTGGTGGCCAATATTTACTGCCAATGAGATGATCCTTAACATAGTAGAAACTAGAAGTGCATCAGATTTGAATGAATCCCAAAGCAGTAACTGAAATAGGGCACCCCAGACAGATTTGTGGCTTGTCCAGGACAAAGCAAGAGCTTTCAGAAGCATCTTGAGCTAAAATATGGATCTTGAAGTGATCTGGGGCAATTCAGAGATACGGATGTGTAAAAAAGCCGTGCATTGTATCTGCAAAGTTTTAAACATTTCTACCAAGCTTGCCCTATAAGAAAAGCAGGTGGGTGGTAGGAGGGAGAGCTCTTTTGTCAATGACAGGACTAATTTAAGGGGGTTAGGTTTTATTCAATGAAAACATCCCATTGGCACAAGGACTTACACACAAAAACTTCCTCTCTGCTCTCCCTGTGCCTCATGGCCCTCCAGATCTGCTTTGAGTGGCGGAACCTCCAGAACAGATTGGTGGGGGGAGGTTGAGAGGGAGGCAAGCAGTGCTGTGCAAGATAAGTTCTTGTGTGAATGGGCTGGCTTCTCTACTCTAGATACAATAGCCAATGATTTTACCAAAGCTTTTTAATCACAGCTCTTTAGCAAAGGGCTTTTGGTTAGTGCACACCCTTAGTAGAAAGTGCTGTGCACTTTGAGTGTAGAGAAACAATTTAGGTGCATGTTTGTAAGGTAACCATATCACAGTTTGCTTATTTTGTCTAGCTACTTGGACCAGAATGTCTTCTCAATGACCTGGTCATTTTTCTCATCTTCTTTTTCCCTTCCTGTGTGTGTGTGTGTACACAGATGCACATCCCATAAATGTCAGAGCAAATAGGCCAGTTTAGGCTTTGCCGAGCGCTACATCATCCTGTACAATTGCCACTTCCCCTTTAAAAACAAATAGAACACGACACACCATTTCAGTTGTCTTGCCATTCAAAACCTTCTGCTACTTTGTTTGTGCGTCAGTCACTTCATACATTTTCACACACTTCTTCAGTACTTAATTTCCCTTTCTTTGGGACTTAATAGTGAAAAAGGCAGAATGAAGAAGCTTTTGTTATCACTGTAGGTGTGGCTATTCTATGCATTTCTACGTGTTAGTCAGTTGGCTTTTTATAGCAGTTGGCTTACGTTATTATATTTCTTTATCATTTCTTATACGTTAGCACTTCTGCTACTTCAGATTAAGCAATTTTAGTGTCAAGACCTTTAAAAATTGTGATAGAATTAGATAATTCAGCTATGGTCCTCTGGATGAAGAATATAGTTGGCATCATTGATGTTACTGAGTTTGTCTAAAACTATTGCCTGCAGTTCATCATGTCCTTGTCTTGTAGTTAACAATGTAGAAAATTCTAGGGAACTCTTTTTATACCCTAAGCAATGTTTTTGTAGATATTATTAGTAACATATTTTAAAGAAGATTAGAAAAGAGATTTGGTGAAAAATGTAGGAAGTTGCTCAATACTGCATCAGGCCCTTGATTCACCTAGCAATTGTCTTCTCCAGGTTTAGCCAACATGTCAATGTCCTCCAGCAGTTGTTTGACTCCCAGCACTCTGCCAGTGGTCAGGGATGATGAGTGTTGTAGTCCAACAGCATCTGGAGAGCATGATGTTGGCTACCTCTGGTCTACACAGGCTCTCTAGGTTGTCAAATAGATGTTTTGCAGCCATATCAGGAGATACCAGGAATTGAACCTGGAACTTCCTGCATTTGAGAGATGTGCTCTGCTACTGAGCTACAGCCCTTGTTGAAAGAGGAACAATGATTCACTTCCATTTTGTTATGTTCTACAGCTTCATCAGTGTGCACTGTGAAATACAAGAAAAGCTGGTCTCTGCCTCAATGAGGTTACCACCTGCATTTGGACAGTGTGGAGAGGGGTGGGTGGAGAGGCCAGAATAGCTGAACAAATGGAAACAGGAAAAATGTATTAGAAGAGCTGGGGAAGTGAAGGAGGTGTGAGCAAATAGATTTACACATGCTTGGGCTCTGTTTCTATTGGATTTTGTGGACCAAAACAAAGCCTAACAATGCAGTTATATACACATCTACTCAGAAGACAGTTTGGTGGAGTTCAGTGAGGTTTACTCCTAAGTAAGTGGGTATGACTGTAGCCTATATGTACGTGGCTGCATCTGCACACATTTGTTCTATGTTAATGCCAACTCTCCTGTTTGATGATTCCTTAAGACACATTTGCCAAATCCTGAAATGCACTGTTTAGAGGGTGGAGCTAATAATCAGTTCCTTGGATGCCACAAGAGCACTACAGATCTAATACAGTGGTACCTTGGGTTACAAACACTTTGGGTTACAAACTCCGCTAACCCGGAAGTAGTACCTCGGGTTGAGAACTTTGCCCCAGGATGAGAATGGAAATTGCGTGCCGGCGGCAGCAGGAGGCCCCATTAGCAAAAGCACGCCTGGGGTTAAGAACGGACTTCTGAAACAAATTAAGTTTGTAACCCGAGGTACCACTGTACTTGGATAATACTGAGGAACTGTTGATGGGCATACAGCATATTATTATGTATCATGGTTTGTATCCCTCCATGAATTTGTTCATTTCCCTTTTATGATGACAAAAGTCGCTGTGTGAAACACTGTTCGTCTGCCCTGATCTACTGCCCCATTAATTTAATTGTGATCGCCAAGTTCTAGTTCATTGGAGTCTGTTCTCTCTTTGATTTGGAACAATGTTTTCCAAAGTACATTGTCTTAAATATGTGTGTTTCTTTGTTACAGCATACCTCTCATGGCGAAGGACGGCAGGAAGCTCCCCCTCGACCTAGTCGGTCTGGTGCCCGCTGTAGGAATTCTATAGCTTCCTGTGCAGATGAACAACCCCATATTGGGAATTACCGGCTTCTTAAAACGATTGGAAAGGGGAATTTTGCAAAAGTCAAACTGGCCAGACACATTCTTACTGGCAGAGAGGTACAGTGTTGTTCATGTTTCGAAAACAAAAAGCTATTTTAAATATGCCTAAGCATAAAAGAGCAGCCAATATATTGTAAACCTCCCTGTGATCTTCGGATGAAGAGCAATATACAAATTTAATTACCATAATTAATGCTGCTACTACTCATATTTTGCCTTTATCAAGAAGTCCCTAACACAGCAATTTCCAGCAAATGCAGTAATAGTGTGAACTTAGCACATAATCATGTTACCTCAAAACTGTGCATGAATACTCCATCTTTATATTGAATAAAAACCCCCAAAAGGTTTGATCCAAAGAAGATACTTTTCCAGATTGAAATGTGTGTAAACCAGAATAGAGAGAATAACATTTATTGCAAAAATAAAAGAAATAAATAGCAGTCCATGGGTTTCCCACCTCCTGACTCAAATGAATTTCTGTGCTTCATAGGTATTCCTAGCAATATTTTGCCAACACTCTTTAAAAAATCTTTTTTTAGGAATAGAATTGAATCATCAGTTTTGAATCATCAGTTTTGTAGATTAGTGTCACCTGGAAAAACCAGCTAGCTAAATATAGTAGTGGTTCAACTGGCTCTGTTCTGTGGAATAGTATTTCTGCTGAGATGTAACAGGTGCTCACTATCTGTACTTTCCAGTTCTAATCGAAGACATTTTTGTTTTGACAGGCTTTCCCAGCTGAGTAAATGGGTCTTTGCCCTGAGGGTCTATTTTGTATTGTTTTAGTTTTGTTTTAAATGTACTGACTGTTGTGCCTTTTTAAAAGGTCTAGGACCAATTGTAGTCCAGCTTAGTTTTCAGTTTTGATAATTAATCTAAAATTGAGGTTATGTTCCTTTGGTTAACCTGGATCTGCCATGCTTGAGTAGGTTTGTGTCATACATTCTTTCATCGTAAACAAAAAATGCATCGCTTTACATTTTGTATAAACTCATGATCTGGGTTTCATTTATGCAGCATGCTAATGTTACTGTAATCCTACTTGGGTGTAAGTTGCATTAAATTCAGAGAAACTTGCTTCTAAATTCATTCAGGATCACGTTCCAAGAATAAGAAATAGCTGGCATGTGTGGAATGTAGTTTTATTTTTGAACTGAAGTGTGAGGCAGACCTTAATAATGGGGGAGCACAGAAACCATTCAAAGCTAGTATGTAATTTTGGACAATTGGGAGAAATGAAGGCTCTGTTTCCCTTGCAAATGGACTGGACTGAACGCTGACATTTTTTGGGAGGGGGGAGCAGGCTTAGCAGAAAAATTACTCAGGTTGTTGCTTTGTGCTAGTCACCAGCACCCTGGGAACTGGTGATAATATGTTTCTCTAAGCCACCTTGAACTTGTACCTGATTAAAAGATGCAGACTGCTTAAAAGATATGGCCATTCCTTAATCTCTCTTGCATTTGTAAATCTGGATGGCTTGGTGGCTCACTTTTTGATAACTTCTGGAGTTCTTGCTGCTTATGGTGCTGCCGTTTTGACTTGGCATCATTGTGAAATGCATTTATTCTTATTTTATTTATGTACTGAATAAAATACTAATTCCTATAGACAAAGATAAAGGAACTCAAATATGTGGACATCCTCTTGATCCTGCTGTGTCCCACAATTTTACATTCTCCACATGCACTTAACAGTGAATATGCTATTCGGTCACATATTTGCTTTCATATTCATGGAAAGGTGCTGCCTTCATCTCCAGATACTTTTCAGAAAGCTACTTCAGAAGTAGATGGATGACTTAATCTGATAAATTTAAGGAGTGTCTGTCCAGAGGGTACTCGAGATAATATAATATAAAATACGTTTGCAAATCCAGGCGAACGTATTGTTTTAAAGAAAAGATAGGGTTGGATAATAGGCATGACCTATTGTTTCTGCTCAACTGCTGGTCTTTGCTTTTGAGGATTCCTAGCATTTGAAAAGTTACCTTTTGAAATGAGCTCTTAGAAGTGCAATGGAATTCAATGTGGATCGCAGGCAAGTGTGATAACACTAGCTACAAAAGGAAGGCCAATCTGCCAACAGACAGCTGTCTTATACTAGCTGATGTTTGTGAGTAGCTTTGCAGCATCCCCCTAGTATACGGTGCTACAGTTAATCTGGTCTGGAGGTGATAAAGCTATGGATCAATGTGCATCTGGTGAGTCGCAGAAGGGGCTTGCAGCATTGTGTCGTCTTTACCAGGATTGGCTGGCGCTGCTGTGTATACGGATGATCTGTGTTGAACACATTGTTGAAAGTTGAATCAAGGCAAAGAGGCTTATAGCTCAGTGTAACGCTTGTGTAGAAACTTCTGTTAAAGTTGATTGTCTGAGATGCAGCAGCCGCTTAGAAAGGAAGGAAGGAAATTGAAATTTCATCATCTGCAGATAGAAAGTTCAGTGTACACTGTGAGAAGCTTTTAAATCTTCCCTGGTATTAAAACTTTCATATTTGGTGTATGCCAAGGGGTTTAACAGCCCTTCTTGATGAAGAGCACTGTAAAAATGCTTTAAATGATTGAGATGTGTGAATAAAGAGAATTTTTCTTCCTCTCTCATATGCTGAGCTGATCCACAGATTTCTTCTTATGTGCGGGACAACAGGCTGAATTTCTATCTATTAGGAGTAGCAGTCACTAAACATGGTTAACTGAACACCTCATAAATTTGCTGAGGTGACATGCCCTTGGGACAAAACTGAATTGCCTTAAATTGCCTTAAGGGTACCTTTGAGACTTTGGCATTTTTTCAAAGGCTGGATTCATAATTCTTTTTTCTGTTTGAGAATTAGACCTGCTCTGCCAGTGCTGTTGCCTCTAGTATATAGAACAGTCATATGATTTGTCACCTCCCTAGCTGCTGCCGCTGTACCCATTGCTCTTTCTCTTTTGCCGAAATATTTCTCTGAGGCTGAAATATTGAACAGAGCTTCTGAAAGTGGCGTGATCTGGCACCAGGAATTAAATTTAACTCAAAACAACTTCTGAAAAAATTGATCTTGTATTAGTTTTGCAAACATGGCTTTTCTCATTTGCCCCTCTTTTCCTAATGTAACTGTCTGTCTGAGTATGTGTAGCAATTTCATTTGATTGGTTCCAGTGGACCAATCAAATGAACCAATCATGGCTCAGTCCTGGAAGGACAGGGATTTGTTCTTCCTGTTATTTGCAAATCACCATATTGCACTATATCATCATTCTGTCTATATCAGATGTCAGGTGTAAGTGCTATTGCTTATGATGCCAGAATTGACCTATGCACACAGAGGAGGGAAATAATAATAATAATAATAATAATAATAATAATAATAATGGTATTTACTTATACCCTTCCCTTCAGACTGGGTTGCCCCAGGCATTCTGGGTGGCTTAGGTATGAGCAGGCTTAGGGAAACCCCTGTTTTGCAGAAATACAAGAAATCTTTAGGGTTTAGAGAGATAATATATTTAATAGTTAAAATAGAAAATAAAATAAAATACCATGGAGATTATTGTTTTCATTTGTTACTATGTTATGTATTTTTGTGTTTTTATATTGTAAACCGACCTGTGATCCTCAGATGAAGAGCAGCAGAATAAAAAAAGACATTCCCAGAGTGGTCTGAGCATGTTTAGTGACCATGGAATAATGGCTGTTAAAGAGGGAGGGAATGGCATGTCATAGAGGGCTTAATGGACTGATGAGAGCAGTGAACAGGAACACGACTTCAACATATTTTTGTGCAGATCCCAAGCAGCAATATTTAGAACCTCTTTCAGATCTCATTCATGATAAACTAATGTGAGCCCTGAATTATTTTCTATCCAGTTTATTTCTGTTTTGTTTTGGTGGGCAAGTTGCATGTTTGCTTTTTGAGCACCAACTCCATTTTCTAGGATGCTGATGACTGCCTTCAGGTTAGGTTCTCACAAATACAGGTGCCACATAAGTTGCATGTGATGGAATGCAGCTTGTGATTGATTTTGGATAAAGATTGTCTGATACTCCTATGAAAGTTCATGATAGATTCACAGCATCCCCGATCCACAGGTTTTAAGTACTAATGCTTGAATCTTCAGATCATGTCAGATGTGTTTGTCATTTTGTATTGTGCAGTCTGTGCTCAAAGGGTGGTGCACTTACCATCACCAATATCTCTGAACTGCAACACGAAATCATTTGTTAACAAATATTAACTGTGAACCATTTTCTCTCTAGGTTGCAATAAAAATAATCGACAAAACACAGTTGAACCCAACTAGTCTACAGAAGGTAGGTTCACTTAGCTGTTTAGCCATTCAGGTATTTTAGTTCATATCCCTTTGTAGTATTTTTCATGTTAGCCCTGACTTAGTTTTAACTTTGTGTTGGCATTTTTCGGTGAAGTCCACAGTTCATGGCGGTTTCAACTTAATGCTGACTTTTTCCTGCATTTTGCAGGGGGTGGGAGAAAGTGCACAGTCTTATCTGACGAATTTGATCCCATTTGAACTAGGAATTTACATATGAAAAAAGTCTGAAATAACACCTATCCGTCTTATTTCCTTATTCTAGTACTCCAAACTGCTGCATAAACTGAACAAGAGCCTCTGTTTCTTCCGCTGTTTTGTCTCATGGGCAAAATGTATTAAACATTAAGCATTTACTGGGATGCACTTTCTTAGACTGGAGCTGCACATTTGTTTGTTTATTTTACTAGACGCCTTTCCTGCCCTGCACCATGTTTCAGGGCAGTTTACAACTGTGGAATATGCAATTATAAAACAGTTGTTACCATAAAACATGTCTAAAAACAATTTAAAACATTTCCATATAAAAACAACACAAACATTTTGAAAACAGTTCCACATATAAAACCAGTTAAAAATAGTACCAACACAGATACAAAGTGAATAACAGTTTCATGTCTGGGAACCCAACTCCTGTGGAAAAACTGAAAAGCAGCAGGATGGAGTTGGGGCTTACCCTATCCCCTTCCCTCACTGCAGCCCATCTCAATCCAATTGGATTTTTCTTGAAATGCTGCAAGCCCAAGCCAGGAATCTCTACTGGTGAAAGCAACCTGGGTGTGGCTTTCAGGTGAAAAGTGGGGTGGACTTAGTACTCCACCCTCCCCATGGTTTTTCTCTTGGATATTGTGCACTTTTCCCGGCTTCCTTTCAGCTATTCGTGGTAACCTGGATTGTTGCTAGACTTTCAGACTGTAAAATTATGCTGCTTTCCTGTGGGTTAAACTACAGAGCCTAGGACTTGCCGATCAGAAGGTCGGTGGTTCAAATCCCCGCGACTGGGTGAGCTCCCGTTGCTCGGTCCCTGCTCCTGCCAACCTAGCAGTTTGAAAGCACGTCAAAGTGCAAGTAGATAAATAGGTACTGCTCCAGCGGGAAGGTAAACGGTGTTTCTGTGTGCTGAAGCAGCTTTGTCATGCTGGCCACATGACCCAGAAGCTGTACGCTGGCTCCCTCGGCCAATAAAGTGAGATGAGCGCCGCAACCCCAGAGTCAGTCACGACTGGACCTAATGGTCAGGGGTCCCTTTACTTTTACCTAGTTTGTATGCTGACTCACCATATTTTCCCACCATACTATTCTAGCAATGCCCTAATATATCTCTAAGGAGAGTCGTTGGTTTAATACAAAACCACTTGATTGCTCTCCCTCCTTTAGCATTAAGGGCAGCTTTTAGAAAATAATCAAGAAAATGCTTGAGAGTATCAGCCATCTGGAATCCTGGGTTTCTTGAAAGGATGTGAGAGCAGAACACTCCTTTGCAGAGAATTGCAAGATTACTGCACTTCCCAGGAACCAGACTTTTCATTCTTGGGGACCCTTCAAAAGATGGGCATCCACACCCTCCAAATTATACGTGCTGTCTATCATGTACTTTATTTGTCAATGCTTCAATGGAAGTTGCATTGTTGGTGAGGCAAGAACTAAAAATATTTAAACATGGATTCAAATTTGCTAATTAATGAATGTGCATTTAGTATAAGGCAAATGGCCTAGCAACATAATGCAATAATAGACTTTTTACACACAAAGGAAAGGAAAGGAAAGGAACGACAGATGGATAAACTTTTGTATGTCCCACTTTTTCTTCTGTGTAGGCCTCTCTGGAAACTTAAGAGGACCAGAGTTCTCTCCTCCTCTTTGATATAATTTTAAACCCCAAAGGAATCCTTTTGTGATGTTGCCCTCTGAGTGATTGGCTACCATCAGTCTCAGGAATAGATGGAGCAATTTGCTAAATATATACATGAGGAGTTTGGGAATTTTTATTCAATGTTATCTCAGACTTCGAAAAAGAGAAGTTTTAATATAGTATATATATTTTAAATCCCTTACATCTGCCAGGTATCCCAGGAAGTGCCCCATACAGCTGACATTTGACTTAATCCGCTGCCAACTCTTATGATTGCTTTTTGTTTATCTTGCAATATGAAAAAGCAGATTACTGTTAGAGGTCTTGAGCTGCACTGTTAAATCTGTAGTGTTCTGGGAGGTTTTATTACAACCTTTTTTTAAAAAAGCAGTATTTGTGGGAAGGAATTGCACAGCCCTTGTTTAGAGCATAAGCAACTAAATTTTGGGGAGTTGTCTTAATTAATTAGCAAGACCTGTGGGTTTTATTCAGACATACACAGATCATACAGTCTCATTTGAACACTGCAAACTGGGCCATTCTTCTATACCTTGGATGTCACCACTAGGAAAGCATACAGCAGTGAAATTTCTCCTTCGCGTCTGCCCACTATTCTTATTAGATACTTGTGCTAGCTTGTTGGCACAGTCACAAAAATCATTGTGAAACCTTTTGAGGTAAACATTTTATTTTGACCCAGAACTGGACAGATTCCAGATACATATCAAACTCTATAATTATTCCTGGAATGTTCATCCTTTGGCACTTGGAGCACTAAAGTATTTCTAGAGTTCAGATTAAGAAGACATGCAAAGAAGCTTGAATGTCCTTCTGAAATCTCTTTAGCATCAGCTTGTTACAGCTTTGTGTCCCAATATGTGCGGCTTGCTTTTTGCTGGGGTGTTTCTTAAACCATTTTCAGATATAAGAACTCTTTTCCAAGTTCCTAAAATGTGATTATACACCCTTTAAAATAAAAAGAAACGGCTGATGATATTTTTTTTATCATAAACGGTTGTATTTTTTTCTCTCCGTTCCAGCTGTTCAGGGAAGTGAGGATAATGAAGATTTTAAACCATCCCAATATAGGTAAGGCATGTGTTAAAGCCTTTTACTTTTGAGGGCTGAGAAGTGGGAATAACTATATTTATAAATATATATTCATTAGTTAATTGACTAAAAGTATGTGCGTGTTTATAAAATATGAGCGGCATCCAATGCTCCCATTCCACTAGTATAAGGCGTGTGTGCTAGTGGAACAGAAATCTCTCCTCTCTCATGCGGTGCCCTGCTCGCCCTCAAAAATCAGCTCTGAAGGATGGGGGACCGACTGAAGAAGATTTTGGGGGTAGGCAGGGGATGGAGGAAGTAGGTGTGTCCCTGTCTCAGTACAACTCTGCTAGTGCTACTTTTGATGCATCCCTCAGAGATAGAGAGAATATGAAGGTTCTCCATTATCCCAGTAATTTTTGATGGGGTTCATGTTTTTGCTTTAGGTGAACTTAGCTAGCTTTGTGTATTTTAAACTTACACGTTACCCCATGTGATAAAATATGTGAAGGCTTCTGTTTCTATTATTCCATACATGTACATGTCAATCACAGAGGTGTTGCTCTAAATTTATATTTGAGTGTCCTCCAACTGAAATTAATGGCTTTTTAAAAAATTATTTTAAAAAATACGTTATGTCTCTTCAGCCTATGGGGCTTTTGTACACAATACAAGATTTCAGTGGCTGTCCCGCACTGTGCTGCATTCAAACTGCTTTTGCAAATCCCACCTTTCCACAAAGTTGTGCAAGAAACTCCTCATGTCCAATTAAAAAGAGGGGGGAAATCAAAAACCCTGCTGGCAAGATGGACTTGATCACAACAACATCTGTGTAGTATTTATTTAGTTTATTTGCTTGTTGCTTTCTACAGAAGTTGTAAATTGATGTACAACAGTAAAGCCCATCACTTGTTGCTTAAACTTGCCTTCATTGAATGCCTCTCCCTTGCTGCTAGGCAAAATAATGTATTCATCATATGAACCCTCAGGATATAGTGTACCATAAGCAGAGAGCCTGAATAACAAGTTGGTTCTTGATAACTCAAGAAATAGAGGCAGTTGTTTTCATGGTTACTAGCCAGCCTGTCCTAGATGAATGCCTATCCATTAGCTATCCATTGCCACATATTTGGGCACAATAAGTCCAGCAGCTTTCTCTCAGAGGACATTTTTGGGCAACAAACCCAGTCCAGTTGATGTTCTAGATGTCTTGTTCTGGAGAATGTTAAAGAGGAACATTAAATTACAGTATTTTACTTAATTTTGTAGTATTAAGGGGTATATTGGTTTAAAGATACATTCCAGTTTTGAAGTTCCCTTTTGCTTTTCCTGAAGAGAATAGGGATAGTCAGAGCTTAAAGAGATGCATGCTGTTGCTCAAACATGTTTCTAAGCTTATAAAATAAATCCCATGTCTCCTAAATAAGCGATTCAGCTATTCCCTGACTCAGCACTTTAAATCTCCAGTCGACTCAGGTTTCTCTGACAGCTTCTACATAATCCCCAATACCTCTATCACATTTACTATGAAAATTCAAGTCAACCTAAAATTAAGCTCAGTGTAAAAATAAGTGGTAATTGATACTGTCATTTATAAGTGTGGTTTCTGAGGGAATTCCATTCCTATGCAGTTCAATATTCTTGATACAAAGTTCAGACTTAATATACAGTATAGAAAACTAGTATCAGAACTTGTTAGCATTTATAGTTCATGCAGAACCCAGTGACACATTCACATGCTGTTTCTAAAATTGAAGCAAACATATCTTTTGCAAAAGTGATTTAATTGTGCTACCTGCATCTAGCAGTCAGAAGTAGCCAAGATCTCTTCCAATTAACATTGCTTAGATTTTGCTGTGTACATTGGGTAGGCTTTGTAGCTTTGACACCTATTCATCAGAGAGAAGAAAATAAAGAGGAAGCTAGTCTTCAACTGCCAGGAAATAACTGTTCTTAGATTAAATCTGAAGTCCAGTCAATACTGATCACATTAAACTTCTGGAATCCTCTAGGACTATACTGTAATAGTTTGAAAGAGTTCTGTTTTTTTAAATGCTTTTGACTGTCTTCACATAACGCTAGCTTATTTCCTCAAGATTCCTGTTATTACTTTACGTATGTATGTATGTATGTGAGGGGACAACTAATTAAAAATCTAATTAAAAACAAAAATAGACAGCCGCCTTCAGATCATCTTGGTTAGCAATAATTTGCCACTTTCAGACACAATTGGCTGCATTCAGATGTTGCATTGAAACGGTAGTTTAGCGCAAAGTGAATGAGCTTGGCCTTCTTGCAGGCTTTCTCTATCTAGTTGCTCCCCTTGCATAGCAAGTAAGAGGAGCTTGAATGCTTTTACATTTGGTTTCCCTTGAACAGGATTTCTTTGTGTCATGGTTTCTCAGTAATTCTGCTCAGTTTCAAAATATTCCTTCTTCAGAACAAGGGATATGGACCTTTCTTATTAAACTTCTTATAGTTAGTGACAAACCATTATCCAGATAGCATATCAAACGGCATCTAAGGGAAATGGAAAGTAAAGGCTTCTGTCATCCTCTTCCCAGTGGATGATGATGATGATGATGATGAATTCAATTTCTATACTGCCTTTCATAGGAGCATCACAGGGCGGTTTACAATATAAAAACACAAAAATACATACCATAATAACAAATGAACAACACCACCCCCCACAGTTTAAAAGACCATAGATTAATTTGCCAAAAGTCTAGGACAGGGATGTCCAACCGGTCGACCGTGATCGACAGGTCAATCCCCATATGATCGTGGGATCCCTGTCGATTGGAGAAAGAGAAAAACAATGGAGTGAAAGTCCCAGTCCCCCCGCCTCCCTTGCTCTGTTCCTCCGTCATGTCAAATGGGCGGTCTTTAATTGTTTTTTGCTGATGAGTTTGGATACGGAAGTAGTCATTTCCGCTGCGTTGTTGTTTGAGGTGAGCGAGTCCCACCCTTAAAAAAAAGCTAGACATCTGTGGCTCTCCCCCCCCCAAAAAAACTCAACAACTTTGGCTCCCCCCCCCCATGGGTAGATTACTTCCAGTATTTTTATACTGGGAGTAGATCACAGTCTCTTGGGAGTTGGACGTGCCTGATCTAGGAGAAGAGGAATATTTTCACCTGGCATCTAAAGATATTTAATGAAGGTGCCAACTGAGCCTCCCTGAGCAGAGCATTAAACAAGTGGGGAGCCACCACAGAAAGGCCCTCTAGACTTCATGGAGGAAGCACACAAAGAAGAGCCTCAGACTATGATTGCCTGGTCTGGATTGGTTCAGATGGGGAGAGGCAGTTCTTGAGGTATTATAGGGAACACACGAGACCGGGGGAGAAGGCTAGTCTTGTTCATGTCATGCTAAACTATGTTCTAGTTTTACGTCTGAATGTTGCCAGTGACAAACTACAGTTGATCAGAGCAGGAATTAAGCTGTGCATATTGCGGCGTGGCTACACAGAAGATTGAAGCTAATTCTTGAGTCTCCACACAGTAGTTTGACATTTACAATATGAAGTGTAATTTACTATCAGTTTCTGCATTATCAGGTTTTTGGAGGGAATTTCAGATTGATAAGCATGGGAATTTTTAATATATATAAAAATGTGATCCAGAGATAACAGTGCTAACTTAAAAAGGGAGATGTCAAGATAGGACTTGGAAGTGATTAGTGGTTCTACTGTAACACTGAAAGTCAATGTAGCTTATTCCCATAAATCTCTTCCAACAGCTAGATGAGCACTTTTCATCCAAGTCAATCTATAAATACCCACCACTTAGGATTTAAGCACAAATCATACCCTAGCATGAATAATTGAATAATGATGTATGCATGTATTATGAAGCTGAGAGCTTCTTCATAGTTCTTCGTGTTCTGTAAGAAAATGGCAATTGGAAATAATTTTTAAAATATTAGCGACAACGAGCTCTTGTCTTATATTACGTTATTACAACCATAGGAACATGAGAATCTGCTTTATACTGAGTCAAACCATTGGTCCATCTAGCTCAGTATTTGTGTACACAGACTGATAGTGGCTCTCCAGACTGGAATATCTCTCCCAGCACTGACTTTCTGAATGGAAAACAGATGTGTGATTGCCAGGCTGCAGCCCTTTCCCTAAACGTTGTGCCCTTTGAAACAAGGGGCACTTTCTGGTAAACTTTTCAGAAGCAGTGTCCTGGGAACAATCAAGCTATGCTTATCATACACAAAGCAAACTATCTCCTAATGAAGAAATATATTACATGACTTATAAATATGATACTTTGGGAGCAGGTCTGGTAGTTTCATAGATGATGTAAATGGCTTATTTCAGATTCTATTATTAAATAATTATTTATCAGATATGGTTATTTTATGCCTTTATCCAGTTACATTTGAAGAGCTGTATTTTTTTTATTCTTCAATTCTTCAATACTATTACTTTAATGTCTAGTGTAGATAGTCATATGAAAAAGCAGGATGTTTTTGCATTAGTCTTTGATGTGTGTGCCTAGGAAAAATGTGATTTGTCAGTTTTCTAAAACACAATCAATTGATGCTTCCTGAAAGCACTTAGAGGACCTGCTTCATTGATTTTGTAAGTGGTCTCAATACTGCAAAATTTGTCCTGCATCAACAAATACATAGCAAATACTTACAGCAGCAGTCCAGGGAGCTCCCCTTAGGTTGATGTTCATTGCTGCTTCTGGTATTTCTATTTTAATACTTATTCCTTACTATATACTGCTTTAAAATCCCCCTATGTTTCTGTTGCGGCTTATCATGCGGTTTGGGGTCTGAGTTGCTCAAGGGGGAAATCAAAAGCTTTGTTGTATATTGCAGCGCTAGGCAAACAGTTCTCCGGGTTGTGACTCAGGGCTTCAGCTTGGGGAGAGATTGTAGCAGAGAACATGTTTTGCAGATTCAGCCTTTAGCTGTTCCAGTAAAAGGATATTTGGTAGACACTTGACCTGAGTGTCTATAAGGCACCAGTGTGTAATGTTCATGTGCCTGGCAGGGAAAAATAGATTAAAAATATGTATTGACCCTGCCTCCCCATGGTGTTTAAGGTCACTATTTGAAATGGTAAATAAAACTGAAGTCCAGTAACAAATATTGTCTATATAGGTAAGACTGATGTTAATCTCTAAATCAGTTATTGTCTCTTCCAGTTAAATTATTCGAGGTAATTGAAACCGAAAAAACGCTCTACTTAATCATGGAGTATGCAAGTGGAGGTAAGTACAAAACTATTTCAAACCAAATAGGATTTTAAAAAATCAAGTGATAAACTATATATAATGTTTATGTTTGGGAAAAATAATAATAACATTTCAAAACCACCACTTATACTCTCCGCATAATAAATGTAAGCGCATGTAAATATTTGCAGACTTCAGTAAGAGCTTACTGCCCTTCTTGTTATCTTGAAGCAGTAAGTTAGTCATACGGTCAGACTCCAAAAATTCCAGTTAATTGCCTTGTACCTTCAGTGGACACTTGTACTATTGATTTGCTTTTCTCAGTCTAAGTGTGTGTGTGTGTGTGTGTGTGTGTGTATTCATGTTTTATAAGCTGGAAGGCCCTCAGAGTGGTGTACAAAATAAAGCAACACAAAGTGTTCCACATTGAAGACAGATATATCAGTTTTCTTTTAACATAAGGTATACATTTTCCAAAAACATAATATACATATGCAAAACTACACGGACCATAGTGCTAACTTTACCATCTGCAGACATGTTGATGTCAATATATATTTTTTCAGCATTTCTTTCACCGTTGCATAATTAAACAATATGAAAGGGACAACAAATCAAGATCCCTTTATGTTTCCTGGATGCATGTATCAGTGTAAAGTAGAGGCTAGCACTTTAAAACAACCAGGTGAAAAATACAAAGGTTTTAAGGGAACAGAAAATGCAGAGCACTGCTGCACAACGTGACCTACCGAGCCAAACACAGCCCTCCAGCCATATGTTGTGACCTTCTAAGTGCTTAACAATTGTACTATTTTTGCCACAGCAAAATGGGAGGAGGGCTGTGGCTGATGGACTGTATTTAGCTCAATGGGTTGTGAGTTAAAGAAACTTGACATAGAGTTTCTCTCTTTCCCCTCCCCCCAAAAGAGAGGAAAAAACAAGTAAAGCTTCTGTGCATCATTTCACTGTTGATTCAAAGCAGGCCTTTTGGCATCTAGGGAAACCTGGAACTGTTAGCCTTTCCCAGGCCAGATTCATGCCATCTCTGTAATTTTTAAAGGCAATTTTGACTTACCTTTGGCACTGGAGAGGAATTATGTAGTGAATAGGTGTGCAAACTGCTGCCCCCTCAGTTTGATGGAACTAGACTAAATAGTGAGATCTTATTGCATGAAGCAATCCAAAGACCTTTAAAAAACCATTGGAGAAACTGCATTTGGTCCAAAATGTGCTGCTAGAATACTGACGAGATCAGACCGTATACCTCCAATCTTTTACCAGCTACATTGATGCTTGTTTCTGGGCTCAACTTTAAGAGTGGTTGCAGACCTTCAAAATATTTAATGACCTGGGAACAAATTATCCCAAGGTTGGCCTCTATAGGAACCTGCGTAAGTCATGAGGTCAGCTTTAGAGGCGGAAGGATGGACAAGAGAGAGAAAGAGTGTGTTCTTTGTTATGGTGCCAAAACTGAGGAATATTATTGCTGCCTGGGGGAGATCCATCAGGCCCCTTCTCTTCTCGTGTCTAGATGGGTTTTGAAAACCTATTTTAAAAGGCGTTCAGTGCTTTATGCTCTGCTTAAGTTTTGTTTTAGTCATGCTGAGATTACAGTTTTTAAAATTAGATTGTTTTTACATTTGCTATGTTTGTTTTGCATTTTGTTCTGAATTATTTGTGAAGAAACAGTTATTTGATACATGATGCAAAAACTGAGTGTAAATGATAAAATCATGTGATGATACAAGCAGGGTATAAATGGTACAATTATTTTTTATCGTATCAAATTAATAATAATAATCATATGCTGCCTGTTCTCGATCAGGTTACACTCCCTCTGAAGGAGTGGGTTCGCTGCTTGGGGGTACTTCAGGATCCTATGCTGTCACTTACGGGTCCAGTAGCCTCAGTGGTGCAGAGTGCTTTCCATCAGCTTCCGCTGGTGGCCCAGTTGCACCCCTACCTGGAAAGGGATAGCTTAATCTCTGTTGTCTCTGCTCTGGTAACCTCTAGGTTAGATTACTGCAATGCAGTATACATAGGGCTGCCTCTGAAGACGGTTCAGAAACTTCAGCTGGTGCAGAATTTGGTGGCCAAGTTGCTCACAGGGGCAAGGTGGTTTGAGCATGTTGTTGTTTAGTCGTTTAATCGTGTCCGACTCTTCGTGATCCCCTGGACCAGAGCACATCAGGCACTCCTGTCTTCCACTGCCTCCCACAGTTTGGTCAAACTCATGCTGGTAGCTTCGAGAACACTGTCCAGCCATCTCGTCCTCTGTCGTCCCCTTCTCCTTGTGCCATCCATCTTTCCCAACATCAGGGTCTTTTCCAGGGATTCTTCTCTTCTCATGAGGTGGCCAAAGTATTGGAGCCTCAGCTTCAGGATCTGTCCTTCCAGTGACCACTCAGGGCTGATTTCCTTCAGAATGGAGAGGTTTCATCTTCTTGCAGTCCATGAGACTCTCAAGAGTCTCCGCCAGAACCATAATTCAAAAGCATCAGTTTTTCGGCGATCAGCCTTCTTTATGGTCCAGCTCTCACTTCCACACATCACTCCTGGGAAAACCATAGCTTTAACTATACGGACCTTGGTTGGCAAGGTGATATCTCTGCTTTTTAAGATGCTGTCTAGGTTTGTCATTGCTTTTCTCCCAAGAAGCAGGCGTCTTTTAATTTCATGACTGCTGTCACCATCTGCAGTGATCATGGAGCCCAAGAAAGTAAAATCTCTCAGTGCCTCCATTTCTTCCCCTTCTATTTGCCAAGAGGTGATGGGACCAGTGGCCATGATCTTAGTGTTCTTTTATGTTGACCTTCAGACCATATTTTGTCCTCTCCTCTTTCACCCTCATTAAAAGGTTATTTAATTCCTCCTCACTTTCTGCCATCAAGGTTGTGTCATCTGTATATCTGAGGTTGTTGATATTTCTTCCGGCAATCTTAATTCTGACTTGGGATTCATCCCGCCCAGGCTTTCGCATGATGAATTATGCATAAAAGTTAAATAAGCAGGAAGACAATATATAGCCTTGTCGTACTCCTTTCCCAATTTTGAACCAATCAGTTGTTCCATATCCAGTTCTAACTGTAGCTTCTTGTCCCACATAGAGATTTCTCAGGAGACAGATGAGGTGATCAGGCACTCCCATTTCCTTAAGAACTTGCCATAGTTTGCTGTGGTCAACACAGTCAAAGGCTTTTGCATAGTCAATGAAACAGAAGTAGATGTCTTTCTGGAACTCTCTAACTTTCTCCATAATCCAGCGCATGCTTGCAATTTGGGCCTTCTCGGTAGTGGCGCCCTCCCTGTGGAATGCCCTCCCACCAAATGTCAAAGAGAACAACAACTACCAGACTTTTAGAAGACATCTGAAGGCAGCCCTGTTCAGGGAAGCTTTTAATGTTTGATGTATTAGAGTATTTTAATATTTTTTTGGAAGCTGCCCAGAGTGGCTGGGGAAGCCTAGATGGGCGGGGTACAAATAATATATTATTATTATTATTATTATTATTATTATTATTATTATTTGGTCTCTGGCTCCTCTGCCCCTTCAAAATCCAGCTTGCACTTCTGGGAGTTCTCAGTCCACATACTGCTTAAACCTGCCTTGTAGAATTTTAAGCATAACCTTGCTAGCGTGTGAAATGAGTGCAATTGTGCAGTAGTTGGAGCATTCTTTGGCACTGCCCTTCTTTGGGATTGGGATGTAGACTGATCTTCTCTAATCCTCTGGCCACTGCTGAGTTTTCCAAACTTGCTGGCATATTGTATGTAGCACCTTAACAGCATCATCTTTTAAAATTTTAAATAGTTCAGCTGGAATATCATCACTTCCACTGGCCTTGTTATTAGCAGTGCTTTTAAGGCCCATTTGACTTCACTCTCCAGAATGTCTGGCTCAAGGTCAGCAACCACACTGCCTGGGGTGTATGAGACATCCATATCTTTCTGGTATAATTCCTATGTGTATTCTTGCCACCTCTTCGTGATGTCTTCTGCTTCTGTTAGGTCCTTACCACTTTTGTCCTTCATTATGGTATAATAAAGGTCTGAGCATATCACACCGATACTGGCCTGGCTGCCAGTTAGTTTCTGGGCTCAATTCAAAGTGCTGGTTTTGACCTATAAAGCCTTAAATGGTTCAGGACCACAATACCTCAAGGTCAGCCTCTCCCCAAATGAACTGACCCAGATCCAGATCTTGTGATCATCATTGGAGGGTCCCTCTTTGTGTGCCTACCCCATGAAAGATTGGAGGGTGGCAAAATGAGAACGGGCCTTTTCTGCAGTGGCTACATATTTGTGGGATACTCTCCTGGTGCCTTCTCTCTCTCTCTCTCTCTCTCTCTCTCTCTCTCGCTCTCTCTCTCTCACACACACACACACACACACACACAAAGATATAGATACATAGATATACCAGGTGAAACATGCCTATTCAACTAGGCTTTGGGCTGATTAACATTCTGTATCCTTTTAAATGTGTGTGGGAGTCAGAGTTATTAGTTTGTTTTTGTTTTATTATGTATTCTGGTGTTCTCATTTTGGATTTTTGTTTGTGAACTGCTTGTGCTTTTCGGACAAATGGCAGCATACAATTATTTATTTAGTAAGTAAGTAAGTAAACAGTTGAGCATAGAATCTGTGAAAGGGCTCATATTCACAAATGGTCTTATAAGTTGTTTGTATGCCAAAGTACACCAAATTCCCATTTCTACCACCACCCCAGTTTACACTGTTTTGATTATACCCATTTAAATCACATGAAGAGATTGAAATGCTGGCACAGAGTTATATATTCCATGAGCATTATAGGTGTGTGGATGGAACCAGTGTAGTGTTATATCTAATTCCCATGCCACGTCACTATTGCAAAAGAGCTAAAATCATTCTGCAGAGATGCTGAAAGACAAGCCTGCAGGGTGAGTTGTCAGGGGTTACATCTAATATCACTGTCTGAGAATTTCCTGCCTTGGTTGTCTGATTTGGAATGAATCACTTACTGTGTACTGTGACTGTAGTCTTTTAGCATGTATTTTTAATTGGTTCCTCTGACTGGTTTCATTAATTAAAAGCCTTAGAAATAGAATGTGTGATGGTTGTGTGTCACTGATAAAAGCTTTTTAAAAATTCTTTCTGAAAGTAATAATATTTATCATATGTTTGTTCCTACAAATCATCAAGCAGTAAGGTAGCCCTCCCTGTCAAACAAGATTTTAATAAGATAATGTTTTTCTTCCCTGTAAAAACACATGCTGCTCTGTTGACTACTTGATTAAAATTTCAAAACTTGGCAGCTATGTTAATCTTGTAATTTGCATATATCATGTGTTCATGCACACACCAATTTTTTTTTCCAAATTCTTGTATGTTTTGTTTCCCCTCATAAACTGCTGCTGCTATTAAGGTTCTGTTGTTCACAGTTGGGTAATATTGTCATTTGGGCCAGCCTAAAAGTCACAAAAATATGGCAGGCTTTTGAATTCTCCAGAACGTGAAAATCCAATTGTCACAGTCAGAAATAAATTAGTTATTACTTAAATGCTCAAAAGATTTCACCATTCATATATCTCAATTACAGGGGAGGTGTTTGACTATCTAGTTGCACATGGAAGAATGAAGGAAAAGGAAGCAAGAGCTAAATTTAGACAGGTATGTATGGACTATTCTGTACTAGACTTTTAAATGTTTTAAGTTAATTGACATTTTCCCCAGTCAGTGATTGCTCTCCCTCCTGGAGGGAGTGTTGATGTTGGGAAATACTAGCAAAATTGGCCCAATCAGCAAATACTTTCACATTCATGCTGAATCCACATTGGATTATCTATCACTACAGGGAAGTAGCTCCTACATTTTTCAGTCTGTGTATGAAAATGAAGCCCTTGACTATTTTATTGTGACACACACACACTTCCTGGGAAGTAAGTTGCATTGAAATCAATAAGGATAAACTCCAAGTAAAGGTGTTAAGATAGAGGTGCTAAACTTTAGTCTCAATCTTGGTTTCGAGGGCAAGCACAAACCATAGTTTGCTGGCTAGTATGTATCAACAGACTATGGTTTGCACAAAAGGAAGCAATTTAATCAGACTGTGTAAGGGTAGGCACATGAAAACGAGGGTAATTCACATAGTGCCAAGCCATGGTTTGGTGTTATGTCTGAAGCCATTGTTTTTTATAACAAGTTTGCAGTGGAATAAAGGGTCATGAATTGGAAACTGCTCAAAGAAAGCAAGTATTGGCTGCAGAACAGCTTGTCCTTGATTTGAGTTCCTCCTGTTTCAAACTGCAAGTCTGCTGTTCCTCTTTTCATCCGCCCCCTGCTCCTATTCTCTGTTGTGATTCTCACTGTTCATCTTGCAAACCAATCTGCTGTGAAAGCGCAGAGGGAAAGTAGCTTAACTTTTGATCTATTACTCAGACAGTTGGAAGCAGAAGAGATACCTGTTACAGTTAGAAATGAACCTTTTCTTAAAGAGATTTGAGATTCTTGTGAGATTGGCTGTCTGGATGTTAACTTACCTGTCTGTGTCATTATGTGTGTTCTGAACCCTGATGTTGAGAACAGGCTTCTGATTTAGTGAAATTTATTGGTGAAATTCACCTTTCATTCTGTTTGTGTCTGGCGGCACTCTTATAATATCTTCAAGTTGCATAGCAGAGTTTTGGCATATGCATGGAAATGGGCAATAATTGAGTGCTGCAGGTAAGCAATAGGGCATGCCATGTTTTGAGTCAACAGTAAGAGCTGGAAAAATCTTAGGGATTTTCATAAGCATCACTTATAAGATGTCTATAACTTGTCGCATACTGTCTGACTGACTGTTAATCTTGTTTACCATACAGAGAAACCATAACAATCTGCTTGAAGGGTAACAGTAGCCTAAGTAAGTAATAGGCTTGCCTTCAATTGTCACTTTGACTCTTATCCTAAATGCACTTTTTTGAATAATTCTTATTGATTTCAGTAAGAGTTACCCACAATTAAGTGTGCTTAGGCTTGGAGCTTTTGGTAATTTTGTTACTCATAATGGGCATTATATTGACTTTATAATTGCTTCCCAATTTTAGCAGCTCCTACCAAAACCTATTATTGCAATACTGTTTGTCTGATATATGTCACTTTATATAATTGAGCCTGTTTTCTATCCAGATAGTATCTGCAGTGCAGTATTGCCACCAAAAGCATATTGTTCACAGAGATCTCAAGGTAAGAAGAGAAACACAAGATTTTGTATTTGAACATTATTAAATATTTTTATACTCTGTTCTGTTCCCAGATTAATACCAATTTTCCTTGTTCTTTACTGGAAAAGTAAAGGATGAATTTCTGTGATGAATTTTGACTACTAGTTGGCATGTGAAGAGTAAAATACCTACCATGTTAGTTACTGCAGGCTAGTATATTATTAAGGCTGAGGGTAATAGTTTGAGAAGTAGAAATGATTTCTGGTAGTAAATAGGCTCTGCTGTAAGTACAGATTTTGCTAGCTCAATTCTCACTTTCAGGTTTGCATGGGTCATGGTGAAAGAGAGAATTATTATTATTATTATTATTAATTAAATTTGTACACTGCCCTTCTTCTGAAGATCACAGGGCAGTTCACAACGTAAAAATGCAAAATAAGAACACAAAATACATAATAAAAACAAAAAACAAATCAATAACCCTCCTGCCAGAAACACATTTAAAATGACATAGAATGACGCAGGACTGCAAGGACCGCCTCTCTCCATATGAACCTACCCAGACCCTGAGATCATCCTCTGAGTCCCTTCTTTGTGTGCCTCCTCCATGAGAGGTCCAGAGAGTGGCAGCACGAGAACAGGCCTTTTCTGCTGTAGCTCCCTGTTTGTGGATTGCTCTCCCCAGGGAGGCTTGCCTGGCAGCTTTGTTACGTATCTTTAGGTGTCAGGCCAGAACATTCCTCTTCTCCCTGGCCTTTGGCTGATTGACTTCTAATGCCCTTTTAAAACGGGTTGTGGAAGGGGGGATTATTGGGTTGTCTTTTTACTTTTTATTTTGATTTTATATTGTGATTTTATGTGGTGAACCACCCTGAGATGAACCCCCATTTCATGGGATTATGTTAGTTGCTTACTTCCCTTGGTTCACAGCTCCATCTTCTTTGGGGCTTGCGCCAGTTCTTGGTGTATCACAAAATCAGTTTATTTGTATATTTGAACCAGTTTGAACCCACTTTTCATTAAAATCAATCCCAAGAACAGGTTGCAAGGAAAACTCATAAACATACCCAATGATACAAATCTAAAAACTAATCAAAATTATCACAGATTGATCAAAATGAGGGAGGACAGGCGCCACTTCCAACCAATTTAACCAAATTCCCAATAGAATAGAATAGAATCGTTTAAAGGCACCCCAAATCCACCAGAACCTGCACTGATTAAATATGTGAGCGTAGCCTCTCATAGCTCCCCTTCCCTTTTTCAAAGGTTGCTTTTCAAAAGTTGCCTTGGCTGTTTCACTGTCTCACTGCCGAATGCCTCCATCGCTTCTGTCTGCCCTACACATTTAGTTTCCTCCCCACTGCCGAACACCTTTGCCATCATGAACAGTAAACCCAGTTTCCACAACTGGAGCAGGTTGAACTGTCTATAACAATTTTGTCTAACTCACTGTCAAATTTCTACTTAAAAAAAGAAAAAGAGCTCTGCTTACTATATTACAATAAACCGGGTTCCTTACTAAAGAGAAGGATCTGTTATAAACAAAACTTTTCTTTTCTTTTTTTGTCTCTTCTGAAAAGCTGGCTGTACTTAATATAAGTGAGCAAATCAGCAAACTCTTTTAAGACACGTGCTAATATGCCTGACTGTATGAATTGGATCTTGAAGGACTTAGACTAGAAGAAACTGTTCGTTTCCGGGGAGGGAAATCTCACGTCTTACTCTGTTCCCCTCCAGGCTGAAAATCTGTTGCTTGATGCAGACATGAACATTAAAATAGCCGATTTTGGTTTTAGCAATGAGTTTACAGTTGGAAATAAACTGGACACATTTTGTGGCAGTCCTCCATATGCTGCTCCGGAACTCTTCCAAGGCAAGAAGTATGATGGACCTGAAGTAGATGTTTGGAGCTTAGGCGTCATTCTTTACACTCTTGTGAGCGGTTCTCTGCCTTTTGATGGGCAGAATCTAAAGGTAAGCACCTAATTTATGCTTAAAGGGTGGGAGGAGGATGGGGAGTTCCTGTACTGTCATTTTTTTTATGGCAATACTTAATACCACACCTGTAATTTCCTATTTGGTGTGTGTTTTGATTAAAGGAACTTAGAGAAAGAGTGCTGAGAGGGAAATACAGGATTCCATTCTACATGTCAACGGACTGTGAAAACCTACTGAAACGTTTCCTGGTGCTAAACCCAACTAAAAGAGGCACTCTTGAGGTAGTATTATCTTCCTCACCATTATAATATTGTTTCTCCCCTCCTGCTTCATTGAAAGGAATTTACACATTTTGAATTTTAAAATTGCTTGTGCATCCAGGTAATTTTGGCCTTGTTGTTGTTTTAAATAAATTATGCGCCACTTTATACAGTAATTTCTAAGCAGTGTACAATTAGGGGTTTGCGAGGGACATAATAGGGATAGTTATGCCTTTTACAGATGACTTATTTACTCTTGGTCCTCTCTAATGGTTTCCCCCGGATGAAAGAATGGTACATTTTGGAATTGCAGGGAAATGGTGCCATTACCTTGTGGAATACTTCATTCCAAGTGCATTAAGCCTCATCTGCGGTGGTCATACAGTGACTTGCTCAAACCCACACACAAAAGCTACCTTGACATTGCCATTGGTCTAAATGGAAGTGTTCGTAGCATCATCCCATTGTATTGTACTGAAGAAGCACGTCATGCTTCAATTGGATAGAAGTCAGGATATTGTAATGACTCATGATCTCTCCTCTTGGGGCAACTCGAGGCTGCTGTGATTGTTATGGAGGTGTGGTGCTCCACCTAGAGGGCGTTCTTCACGTTAAGCAGAACTTGGAAGTCCCACTAGCTCTCTTTCATTAGCAGATCATGAAAAGTACGTCGGTGTCAGTACACACTTTATGAATTGACATTTTGGCTACCAACCACATTCTGGGATTTCTGATGCTGCCTTTTATTACCAAAATTATATATAAAGGTAAAGGGACCCCTGACCATTAGGTCCAGTCGTGACCGACTCGGGGGTTGCGGCGCTCATCTCGCTTTATTGGCCGAGGGAGCCGGCGTACAGCTTCCGGGTCATGTGGCCAGCATGACTAAGCCGCTTCTGGCGAACCAGAGCAGCGCACGGAAATGCCGTTTACCTTCCCGCTGGAGCGGTACCGATTTATCTACTTGCACTTTGACGTGCTTTCGTACTGCTAGGTTGGCAGGAGCTGGGACAGAGCAACGGGAGCTCACCCCGTCGTGGGGATTCGAACCGCCAACCTTCTGATCGGCAAGCCCTAGGCTCTGTAGTTTAACCCACATACATATATTTATATTTGAGAAAATAAATTTTATTCATTAAAAGTATTTATATGCCACGTTTGGGGCCTAGTCCACCCATGGTGACTCACATACAAAGCATCATATCAAGTGTTTGAATAAAAGCCATATCCTTTAAAGCCAGGTTATTAAGATGAAGAACAGTTTAGTATGGGCTGTTGACTGAATAATAGTTAATATTAAGTTAGTAATATTTAGTATTAGGTATAGAAATGCTTTAAACATGTTACTCCTTCTAGTGTGTGTTTTCTCATCTATGGCTTCTTTTGTTAAACATTTTTACATTTTAATTTTTTTGAGCACTCTTCCTAGTCCTGGTCCCAGTAGAGCACTCCCCTCCATCCTCAGATGTCCCCTAGAGTTGTTTTTGACCAGGCTGACAGCAGATAGGACGGCTTACACAGCACTTGTTATTCGCTTAGTTATCCTTTAAAAAAAATAATCATGTTTTTGCATACTGCTCTTCATCAGAAAACAAATCAGTTTTCAAATGAATTTTTAAAAAAGGAAAAAAAGAAATGTGGAATGTTGGCCAGTATTAAACTAAATTCTTGCTCTAATGCAAGAGCACTTCTGTGGCCTCTCCTGCCACCGTACACATGCGTCCTGTGTTGTTCCCAACTCTTCCCTGGGGGGTTGGAGCAACCCCCAGAACAGATTTAGGCATGTGCAGAGGGAGCAGAGAACCTAACGTTGCACAAGGTGAAATCTTTGCATTGATCACTGTAGCACTACATTTGAGTACAAACCCAATAAAAACAAAATGCAGTATATGAAACATCAAAGTCTGTAACACGGGATTCCACTCAATATTCACATGAATTCCACATCTGCTAGCACACCTGTTCCTCAGTCAACCTGCACATACACATCCACTTACACTGTCACCCAGGCACAGCACACAGACTTCACGGGTACCAGTCCTAACAATCTCTCAAGTACATATACAAGAAACCACACTAGGCCACTGACAGCCCAACACTGTGAGGCTAAAACCACACTTAATCCAGGACTCCACCAGCCCCAATAAAACCTCACACTTTTCACCCAAACACTCATCCACAATCAAGCTCTCTCCAGCCACCAGCTCCTACCCGTGAAATAGTCAGATTTAACCTCTCTACCAGCTGTTCAACACAGTTATCCTGAACAGCATCGAACATCACCATACTCCGTGAACACAACCATAAAGTGGGGTTGTTGTCCCCATAGTGTCTCAATATGAGAGAAATTATAGGGGTTTTAACAAACAAACCTTCCCCCCCCCCCCCCTTTGGTAGAGGCAGAGTAAATAAGGGGTGGAAAAGGCAGGTTTCTTTTTCATACAAGGTACTGTATTTTTTGCTTTATAAGACTCACTTTTCCCCCTCCTAAGAAGTAAGGGGAAATGTGTGTGCATCTTATGGAGCGAATGCAGGCTGCACAGCTATCCCAGAAGCCAGAACAGCAAGAGGGATTGCTTCTTTCACTGCGCAGTGATCCCTCTTGCTGTTCTGGCTTCTGAGATTCAGAATATTTTTTTCTTGTTTTCCTCCTCCAAAAACTAGGTGCGTCTTGTGGTCTGGTGCGTCTAATAGAGCGAAAAATATGGTAGTTTATTTGCCTTCACTTAAGCAGCTCAAAAATCTTAAGCTTTGGCCTTGACTACAGACCTTTGTTACTGGTAATACTCATTCAAAACCTATCTTTGCAGCAAATTATGAAGGACAGATGGATCAATGCAGGGCATGAGGATGATGAACTTAAGCCTTTTGTTGAACCAGAGCTAGACATCTCGGACCAGAAGAGAATAGGTAAGCAGAGGATGAAGGATCACCAGCATACATACCTAATAATGACAGATGATGTGGATTGTGGCTCAGCACCTTATTGCTTGCTTAAATGCTCAAATTTAGATCTTGGCTAACGACGTTCCCCATAGCAAGGTGTTAAATTTGTTCCATTATTAAGTAGTAATTTTGTATGACTGCTCAAGCTAGTAAAACATTGTATATTTAAGAAAACTTTCAATTTATTCTAGACATTATGGTTGGAATGGGATATTCTCAAGAAGAAATACAAGAATCTCTTAGTAAAATGAAATACGATGAAATCACTGCTACATACTTGCTACTGGGGAGAAAATCATCAGAGGTGAGTAAAATGCTCAAACCATGGCTGAGAACTGGCTTGTACTCATGATAACCAATTCTCTATCATGTTGGGAATGAGTTAATAGCAAGCACTGAGCCTCACCTTCCCCTTTCTTCGTTCATCACAGATGCAAGGAGGAAGTTAGAAGTAGAAGCTTCTAATCTCCTTGCAGCTGCACTGGAGGATGAGAGGAGCAAGTATCTGAGGCTTATTGTGGCCCACTCCGATCATGGTAAACCATGGTTTATTATGATGTCCACATTTAGCCCACAGACCTAGATGTAAAGGAGAAACCTGGTCTGGCTCTTCAAGCATCTTGATATACATGAGGTAGCTTATTATTGACTCTTGCAGTCATCTTACCTCTCTCGTCAAGCTGCCAGGTGATTGTTTTCCCATTCTTCTATTTAAAGTATTAATAATATTAATTTGACCTAGGATCACTCTTAATGCTTCCGTTCTATTTTAAGACTATTTTAAGACTTGTTCAACCTAGTTGAACAAGAACTTCTCGCCTCTAGGTTTGGCAAGGTTAGGGCAACTCTTGCACCATAAGTGTGGGTCCTCCGAATTTATGGAACTCCCATCAAGCATGTTGCTGGCAAACTGAAGATAATTGCAGTGTCTGTGGAAGGAAATGTTCAGACTTCCAATAATACGTACAGTCTTGGGCCTGGAGTGACTGGGTCCAGATTCAGCAAGCTGCGTTGTCAACTTAGATTAGAGGCAGTGAATATATTTAAAATATTTCTGCTCCATGTTTTAGCATAACTCCAGTGAGGTGCTTTACAGGCTTTCTCAAATTGTATTTACTTCAACTTATTGCTCTTGCATTCTTAGGTTTGAAGAGAGTTGTTGCCACAGGGTAACCACTATAGTAATATTTTAGTTAATGTGACTTGTAGACTTGTGTAAGTGAAGGCAATAAATGACACATGCTCCTTATTGGAGGTATTGCTGTTATGGCCAATTGAAAGTTACACATCATTTAAGTGAGTAGCGTCCATGACTTGCAATATTTTGTTTAGTGGTGACTGGGCTGCAAGACAAAGCACTCTGACAGATGGTTCTTTAGAAGCATCCTTTTATTGATTAAGTTTCAGCCAGTTAGAGAAAAATGCAGTACATCACACTTGATCTTAGCCAAAAGGCTTTCAGGCTAAAGCAGTGCCACATACTTTGCCTTGTTCTTCAGTACAGCGAAAACATGGTGCCCAAGTTCTGAAAACCAACCCTATTTTTTAAACCTTTTTATTTTGTTTCTCTTGGTGAGTTAGCAAACTCTGAAGAATGTCAGATTGACTAGGTATATAGAGAGCTGCTTTCTTCTGAATGAGACCAGTGGTCAACATGCCCCATTGCTGTCAACCCCTAAGTGCAGCATCTCTCCAGGGTGTCAAGGAAAGGAATTTCTTATCCATGCTCTTGAAATTCTTTAATGGGAGCTGCTAGGAGGTTAGCCTGAGACATCTGAGATGCACACAGTTCTCATCGGTGCTGCTAAGATGCTCCCCCCTATGCTTCATGGGCAGGGAATGTTCAGTTGCCTCCTGTTACGAGAAGTTTTAAAAGAATCTGTTTGCTCATGCCTTTAGCTCTTCCCTCCCGTGTGTTGACTAATTTCCTCAGCTCATTCATCTTCCCATTCAAATCCACAAAGCAGGTAACTTTTGGTTGTGCTTAGCCAACACACCCTGTAGGAGTGTTGGATTTCAAGCTCCCTTTATAAATCCCTTTGTTATGTTTGGGGCCACAGAACTAATAATGCAAACTTTTCCCCTGTCTGCTTCTGTTCAGTTGGATGCCAGCGACTCAAGTTCCAGCAGCAACCTTTCGCTTGCAAAAGTCAGGCCAAGTAGTGATCTCAACAACAGTACTGGACAATCTCCCCATCACAAAGTGCAGAGAAGTATATCTTCCAGCCAGAAGCAGCGACGGTACAGTGACCATGGTGAGCGGCCTTCTCATTATTTGGGAACTCTTGCTGCAGAAAGACGATTGCAAACTACCTTTTGAGAGAGTCTCTCTAAAACAGCCTTTCCCAAGCTTGGATGACCCATGATTGGGGAAAACTTCTCAAAAAGCTAAAGAAAAGATTGTGTTGAGGATGAAGAGTTCAGCATATGCTGAACCATGGGAAGTTTTAATTTGGTATTGAGAGACCAATTCTATGCCCCAATCTTATTTCAGATCTTGGTAATGCTTTGAGATAACCAGTTTCAAACATTCTCACCGTGTAAATTCTAAAGTGAGACAAAGGGTAGCCAGTTAGATACTTGGTGTGGTCCTGTTCTACTGTGATAAGTATTTTGGCTAGTGCATGTTAGTTATGCCACCGCCACTTGATCAAATACTCATGGCAAATTGAAAGGACACTTGTTACAGAGAGTGATGGTTCTTTCAGAAGTTAAGCTATCAGTCCTCTCCCAGTTGCCCATGTCATCTCTAGTTTCACTTCAGAGAGCTTTCCCCTGCCAGTAATCACTATCAAAGAAAATGTCTACATTGTATTTACAGAGATATTTCATAGAACTATGAAGAGATGCTAGACATATATTTCAAATATCTAGGAGCTATCTTTAGATACTTCAGCAACTTCATATGTGGGACTTATTCAGATGTATTTGTATGGGATTTGACCCACCCAGAAATACTTAAACCCTTTCTCCCCTCACCATTCCACAAATTGAAGAGCCCTAAAGACCTCCTAGCATCTTTTTGAGTGTCCTGGTAAAAGGGAGACCCTATTACTTCTCATAGGTTTGGTTTCTGTTGGTGACTCTGACTAAGAAACTTGTTTGGCAGGCAATAATTTCTTCCAGAAGAGACAAGTTCATTGTTTTGTTCTGCCATGTAGATCAGTTTCATTGAGACCTTTAACTAGGTGGTTTCAGTATGGGTTTTTTTATTTTATTTTACATAGAAGGCTCCCTCACCTTGATAGGAGCCTATCATTAATAAGTTACTTTTAGCCAGCTGCAGCAGGTTTTTCTGGAATGCTTCACTTTATATTATACATTGGTGGCAAAGATGACACCCAAAATTTGTGGTAATCTACAAACCTACCTAGGGGATATTTTGTAACTCTTCCAAACAAAAAATCAGAATGTGGAGTGTCACAAATAAACTTGTTAAATTACTCCTAAGTATGTAGTGTTAAAATATTCATTTTAGACTTTTCATTTCCCCCACATTGCTCAGTGCTTTCTGGCAAAAATATTTATATCACACAACTACAGGTTTGGCTGGCTCATGGGTTGCTTTTCCTTATCAGTTTAATCACGTGTGCTTGCTTTGCCAGTACACCCCCTGGCATTCATAGTTGTTCTAGAGAAGACTTAATTAAGTATCTTGTGAAATTTCTTAGAAAAAGCACAAAAGCCCCTTCTTTCTATCCTACTGTGTTTGTGTGTGTTTGTCTTTGTTTTCTTTTTGACACTATTAGGTCAGCCTGTATTTAAAAGAACTTGGGGGACTGGGTGTTCAACAGTATTTCTTTGAATTTCCTCTCTCCTGAGCGGCTGTCATCTCTTCAACAAAGTCTACTAGTTATGCAGAGCAGCAACACACAGGCGTTTGCCTTGTGTGACCTAGTAAAAGCAACCTTCTACTGAGCTGAATGCACCGCAAAGTTTAACTGCAACCTGAAAAGGGGCAGATTATTCTCATGGAGTCTGGCTTGAAGTAGGCAAGCAAAAGTTTAAAGTTTCAGCTTTTTATGTTAGTGCAAAGATAAAGGCTAGCAACATGGACCCGGGTGGCGCTGTGGTCTAAACCACAGAGCCTAGGGCTTGCCGATCGGAAGGTCGGCGGTTCAAATCCCCGTGACGGGGTGAGCTCCCATTCCTCAATCCCAGCTCCTGCCAACCTAGCAGTTCCCAGCGGGAAGGTAAACAGTGTTTCCGCGCACTGTTCTGGTTTTGCCAGAAGCAGCTTAGTCATGCTGGCCACATGACCCGGAAAAACTGTCTGTGGACAAACATCGGCTCCCTCGGCCAGTAAAGCGAGATGAGCGCCGCAACCCCAGAGTTGTTCGTGACTGGACTTAAGTCCTTTACCTTTTTTAAAGGCTAGCAAAGAGAACCAGAACTAAAACAGCCATCAAATGTACTAAAACATCATACACAGAGACTCAAAATCAAATCTTAAAAATCCTGGGAGAACAAAAAAAATCTTAACTTGGCACCAGAAGGACAACAATGTTGGTGACACATGAACTTCTCAAGAAAGAGCATTGCATACCTACAGGGATTTCTCTCTTGTAGACACCCTCTGAACTTCAGGTGGAGGGGACCACATGATGAAGAGCCTCCATGGATCACCTTTGGGTATGGATAGGTACATCCAAGAGGAGGTGTTCCATTTGCTATAAGCCATATAGAACTTTATACTCAATACCAGCATCTTGAATTGGACCTGGAAGCTAACTTAAAGCCAGTGCAGGTCAGAACAGACCAATGAGATGTGTTCATAACAACTGCTTTCCATTTAAAACTTGCTGCCTTACTTTACACCACCTGAAATTTCTGGACTTCCAGCCCTGTGTTCAGCTCACTACAGCAATCCAAACGCCTATCATGGATCATTGCAGCTAGGTTATCCAACGCCAGATAAGTTGGTAAAAGACACTCTGAGCCCTCAAGGCCACTTGAGCCTCTAATGAAAAATGATGGATTCAAGGGCGCCAAAAGCTACATGCCAGATCACTCAGAGGGAATATGACCTTTACTATACCTTGAATCTCATGCAACTGGACTGCAGAACTTCCTACTAATAGTGTCTCCGGCCATATTCAGGCATTCTTCTGAAAACATGAGAATTCCTCCTCGCAGGAGGGTTTCTATGTGTAATCAGTCAAACATACTTTAAAACCCTCTTCAGACTTTGCACTACTTGTGCAAAGGCCTGAAGAGCAGCCCACATTCTCTTTACTCTTTATACTGTCAACGTTGTATAAAACCGTATCTGTTAAACGCTTTTGATCATCACCACTGAGCTTCTTCATTGTTCTTTTTCATGGGTGGATCAAGGACACATACTGTTACTACTTTGCCTTAAGATATCTTGGTATCAAAATGTCTAATCCATTCTCTGTGTGTTTTTCAGCTGGTCCATCTGTTCCTCCAGTAGTGGCATATCCAAAAAGAAGTCAAACCAGCACTACAGACAGTGACCTCAAAGAAGAAGGTATCCAGTCTCGGAAATCCAGCAGCAGCACTGCTGGAGGAAGAGGAGTTGCTCCTGCCAGCCCTATGCTTGGGAATGCCAGCAATCCAAATAAGGCTGATATTCCTGAGCGTAAGAGAAGCTCTGCTGCACCCAATGTAAGTCATGGGATTTAAAAAAACCAAAACCATAAAGAGCTTGTTTGCATGCACATCTTTCTCTTAGTTATCTCTTAGGCTTAATGTATCAGAAGTAGTTTATGGCATAGCTAATTTACAAGGTGTCCAACCATCAACTGTTCATTGAACATTTTGGAAGCACTGCACAGTGGGCTTTTCAAAGTGCCTTTTGGCCTAGCCCCACCTGCCTCGCACCTTGATATCAGGTGTGGGACGAGTGGATGTACCTTGCCTGAAATGGCCTCATGCTTGAAATGGAGAGGTCTGGCAGATCAGATATTTTGCCCTCAGAATTGTATCTTGGGAGAGACTGGAATCAAGCTTCTAGCTTGCACACTCCCTTACCTTCCGACCTCACTGTGGAGGGAAGTGAGCAATGTAATGGGAGGTCTCTCATTCAGATAGTTGTGGTCGCCCATTTCTCCCTGCAGTGGCGAGAGTTTGTGAACCATTCTGATTCCTGGTCTTTCTATGTCCCTCGGAAAGGTCCAGGGCAGGAAGTAACATCCAGAGAAGCACAGTATGTTCCCCCAAAGGCTCCTGAGGACAGCCTTACATGTGGGATGAGTCTTCCCTCTTACTGGATAGGCAGGGTCACATGCTCAAAGATCCTTGCTTGGGGGAGGAGCCATCCTCCGATCTCCAGTTTAGCCATGCCTTCCGTTTGGAAAGAAGAGTCCTGGATACTCAGCGCACACACATGTTCCTTTGTTGTCTTTTTCTGTGTGTTTTCTGTGTTTTTTACCTTATTTTCCTTGCTTGGATTTATCGTTCAGATCTCAGCAGAAGCATCTGGAAAGTAACACCCAGAGAAGCACAGTATGTTTCTCTGAGTCTTTTCTGACTCAACCAGTCAAATCTATAAAGATATATGACAGCAAAAGTATTTTTCTTCCCTTTGAATCTGGCATAGTTTTGTGGATTGTAAATTCTGCGAGATGTCTGGGATCTTGATAAATTTAGTCAGGGGAAGTTGTTTAACAAGCCTTTGCTTGTGCCATATTGCAGGCAGTGGAAGACCCTATCATGCCTGAATTCCCCCCTCCCCCGGTCTAAAACAAATAAATTACATTCTACCACCATATGCCCCATACCAGTTTTTATCTAGTTGCATTTTATATGTGTGTGTGTGTGCGCACATACACGTGTGCCCACTACTATAGTTAATGGTGTACATCCGTTATATTTCCCTTTTCTGTTGTAGTACTAAATCTTCAAAGAACATGCACAGGATAATTGAGCATGTCCCATCTGTTTTTCTTTACACTTTTAATTAGCCGGCTTTTTATCAAGGTGTTTTGCCTAGCCCTAGGACTTAGACAGAGACAACAGCTTTTGCAAGATTTCCCTCGCCAGTGAACGCTAGACTCTGTGACCTCCTTTCTTCTTGCAGTATTCCTTGAAACTTAGAGTGGGGGGAGGGGGGATGGTAATGGAATTGCCTGTTGCGTTACTTGTCCTTATTGGGATTTACCCCACTCTACATTCACTGCACTATTCAGGAGGGAGAGAGATCAACCCTTTCAAGCTCTCCCTGTTCCCTCTAAAGCCTTTCTCCTGATCATATGCTTTGTCTGTTTTCACTGCTTCTTAACACTTTTTAAAAACCATTCTGTTATCCACTAGCTCTTCTGTCATTCCTGGAAAATTGACCACCGGCTTGGGCATATCTCCACACTCTTTCTCTGTAAAGACAGAGGCAAAGTAATTATTTAACTTTCTTTGTGCTCCTGCCCCCAAACAAAATGTCATTTTTGAGTGGGCTTGTGGTTCTCTTCCTCTGTGCGTATGTGTACATATTTGAAAACGTTTTGTCCAACTCTTCTGCTGTATATCCTTTCTATTCTTTGTTTTAACTGTGTTTTCCTTCCAGCCTTGCTTTTTTGTGTTAAGTTTTTGTTTTTGTTCCCAGTGAACCTAATAATAATATTTAAGAGTTGTGCCTCAGCGTCTGTTAGCCTCTGAATTGTATTCTTATTTGGCACATAGTTTAGTTGAAAAATCTTTTATTTCGGAAGAACCATAAGATGTATATAAATAATTTGCATTTCCTTGAGTTCCAGTTTCCACATGAGTCGAGAGCTTATTCTAGTAAAAAACTGAATTTGAACTGACCCTGTTCAAATTCGTAATAATATGTAGCAGCTGAAATATGAACACTGGAACATCTTACATTCACAAGTAGCTGTAAGATAACTTGGAGCCTAAGCATAATCAAATAAACCTGCTTTATTCTAATAAGATCCTGGGTGACCCTTTCTTTTCTTTCTGGAAATGGACAAATGTGTTCTTTCTTTTTTAGAACAACACTGCGCCTGGGGCCATGACGCGGCGAAATACATATGTTTGTAGCGAAAGAACAACCGCAGACAGACATTCAGTCATTCAAAATGGCAAAGAGAGCAGGTAAGGGTATTTTAGGGGGAAAGCTTTCCATACTACAAAAGTCAGTTTTTCTCTTTATGGTACTTTTCAACAGACCTTCATCCTGCAGGAAAGCAGAGAGGCGCAAAGATAATAAAAGCAAGGCAGCTACATAAATGTTAACCTCCGTTGAATTTTTTCCCGGGTACCATTTAACACTGGGAGCATGTATGCAACTGTTTTTCTTCTGCAAATAGTAAGCATGAACAAAAGCTTAAACAGATGCGGTGAACCTTTGGCCCCTGAGATGTTTCTGAACTACAGTGCCCATCAGCTAGAGCATGCACCAGATAAGCTCACTACTTGACCTTAGAATTACCTTGATAAATCCTAACTTGACGTCCCTGAAAATAAAATGCAAAATGCATGATCCAGCCAATGCGAAGCACTTTAAATTCAGCAGATGTCAATAGAGATTTACACCGCAACCCTATTCATGTCTATTCAGAAGTAGGTCCCATTGAGCTGAATGGAACTTATTCCTGGGTAAGATTATATTTGACTGGATTATGCTGATGATTGATTGTGAAGTCTGCAGAATCTACATGTAATGTTGGTATGCTTGCTTCTGTTCAAAGCTCCCACTCAAGTTTTCTTTTAGCGTTGAGGCTTTTCCTGAAGCAGAAGGAAAGGAGGACAGCACCAAATATATATAATTTTAGTTTTCAGCACTTGTCCATGCTGAGAGATTTCTCTCCTGGCTTACAAGTCCTAAAGTAGGGTAGAGATCTAGATTCAGTATCTATGAAAGCAAAAATTACTTCTATGGAAACGAGTCAAAGCATGGAAGATGCTGGAAGAAAATGGCACGTTTTATTTCTGAAAGTACTCAGGTGTGTATTTCAGCTGCATCCACTATTGCGAGAGGCAGTAATTCATTATTTGTCTCCCAAGTAAGGAATGCTTTTGTCTTCTAGAAGAGCAACATACAATATGTCATGTGTATTGTCTGCAACATGTGTGCATTGCTGCAATAAAACAGGGGAATTAAGACTAAGGGGTGGGTTTTTTTTGCCTCCAAAGAAGAAACACATGGGATATGTTCCACATTGCAGTAATTTTTTAAAGACTAATTTATTTAATAGCTATTTTGGGGGTTTTTTGCATTGAACCCAAAGAAACATCTGTGTGTATTGTGCGTGTGTGAATGCACACACACACACACACACACACACACACACACACGCTATGTGCTGCATTCTTAAATCCATGTTTCTTTGGCATCTCACACCCCACAATAAATTTGCAGTTTAAACCATATTCACCTGCAAATCTGGTAAATACTCACAGTACTGCTGCCTTGGAAACAAAGGGTTGTATCCAGTGGAGTCATCCCATTCACACAAAGATACCCATTTGCGCAACAGAAATTCCCCCTCCCTGCACGACCCTTTCAGATCTGATCTAAAGGGTTGGGGGGGAGCCTGAAAACACTTTGGGGGGGGATTGGTTTCCACTGCACAAACAGACGTCCTTGCGCAAATAGGGCAACTTTGTCAGAAACAGCACAAATGCATTTCTGATTAGTCTCTGATTGCAGGCAGCCTCTCGGTTTTCTCAGCTTGGGATTCACTGCTTTTCCCCCACCAAGCATTTTTTTTTTTAAGGCTGAGTTGTTGCTCTGCAGTGCAGTAAGACACCAGCATGACATGAAGAAACATTATAGGAAATAAATTAGCTCATTCTTGTGGATGACTAAATTGCCTGTCGTCTCCCACCAGGGCCTGTAATCCACTGGAGAATATGCAGCTCAGACAAAGGAGGCGGTGGCAGAAAAGAAGCAAGAAGGGCAGTTCACTATGACAGCACAGTGAGAAGTAGATTTTAAGATTCCTGGAAAGGCCTGTAGTTTCACCCACACACGTGGAGGATTTTGTGTGTGCGTGTTTAACGGCACAACTGCTTTGAGTGTCAGTTGTGAATGTTGATATAAAATCCAGTGTGCAGAGTAGTTCAAGGTAAACTACTTACATTGTGGCAAAGGTCCTGCAGGGTAATAATTTGTGCAGGACCTGTGTAGTCACATAAGACCCTTGGAATTTGATATTTTACTTTACTAGTTCCGAATCGTGCGGCTTCGAACCTCTCAAAAGAATGATATCTGCCCTGTAATTTTTCACATTGGGGAAAAAAAGTGGATGAAATACAACTGATTGTTTTTGAACTGGCTTTGGCAGGTCACTAGATAGTTCAATAACGGAGGTTATTTGGAGGAGAAAAGCCTGGTATATTTTTGTCTCTGAGGCTGTGCAAAGTAGGTCGTCTTTTCAAATTGTACACACTTGTCATTGATTGTGTATGCCAGAGACAGAATGTTTTATTCCAGTGAATAAGGATAGGAAGACTGGCACGATTGGAAGAGCCTGCCTTTTAGACTCGCTCTTGTCTCTGGCCACCCACAACCTTTTTGTTTCTGTAGTTCTTGGCTACCTAGAACACCTGGTGGCACTTGCTACAGTTTACATGAAGAACGATGCATATTGCTAAGGCATAAAAAACTTAGACGAGTCCTGCTGGATTAGACCAAAGGCTTATCTGGTCCAGCATTCTTTTTCGGCACCCAGATGCCCAAGGGAAGCCTATAAGTGGAGTAAAAACGCAATAGCACTGCCCTACTCATGATTCCCAGGAATGGGTATTCAGAAACATAGTACCTTTGACACTGGAGGTAATATAACCATCATGACAGTAAGAGCTGTTTGACAGTGGAACAGACTCCCTCAGGAGGTAGTGGACTCTCCTTCCTTGGAGGTTTTTAAGCAGAGGTTGGACGGCCATCCATCATGGATGCTTTAGCTGAGATTCCTGCATTGCAGGGGGTAGGACCAGATGACCCCTAGGAAGCCTTCCAACTGTACAATTCTGTGATTCTCTGACTCTATTACTACTACCCATCAGTAGTCTTTTTCTGCATGAATTTGTCCAATCCCCAAGTTGGTTGCCATCTTTCAGTAGTGAATTCCATAATTTAACTGCGCCTAAGAAGAGTCTAGTGGGACGCGGGTGGCGCTGTGGGTTAAACCAAAGAGCCTAGGACTTGCCGATCAGAAGGTCGGCGGTTCAAATCCCCGCGACGGGGTGAGCTCCCGTTGCTTGGTCCCTGCTCCTGCCAACCTAGCAGCTCGAAAGCACGTCAAAGTGCAAGTAGATAAATAAGTACCGCTCCGGCAGGAAGGTAAATGGTGTTTCCGTGTGCTGCTCTGGTTCGCCAGAAGCAGCTTAGTCATGCTGGCCACATGACCCGGAAGCTGTACACCAGCTCCCTTGGCCAGTAAAGCAAGATGAGCACCACAATCCCAGAGTCAGCCATGACTGGACCTAATGGTCAGGGGTCCCTTTACCTTTAAGAAGAGTCTATCCTGCTAATTAATCACTGTAACAGGCAGTAGCTAATTTAGAACATTAACTATGAACTGGAAGTTCTTGGGTGGAATCTTAGCCATCCATGAACCTGGCAGGAAGTCCCATGCCATCCGTCCTCCTCCGCAGTTCTACACTTGTAATATGGCCCTGGATTAACATGCCTTAGTCAGGATGTATTTTGTCCTCTGCTGTTAAGGATCATAAACAACTCCTTTCTGTGACAAGCTAATTAAAGAAGAATTGAGCTTTCATATCTTTTTGAAGACCATGTGCTATTTCGGGTAGCAATGGGGTGCCCCCCCCCCCACTATCTCAAGCCCTGCCATCTGAATTCCAACCTCCCTTCAGGTGCAGGGTAGGAGGAAGGGAGCAAGAGCATTGCAGAATATGGGACTGAAGTGAGCAGTGCTTGATTGATTGTGAGTAACGCAAGAAGTGAGGGATATGTGTGCAGTTATAAAATACATAACTTGTGGGGTGTGAAGATTTGGCCGGAAGCACTTGGTCTAGTACCTTTTTCCCCAAGCGGGGGACTCATAAACAGCATTTTCAGTCTTGTTGTAGTCTCCTTTGTCTTACACCGTCAGGAGAAGACGGCGTAGAGACTACAGTTGCATGTATCAGTAAGCCATCGTTTAGCAGTGTGTGTATTAAGGAACAAAGTGAATGCTAACCACAGTTCCAGTTCTGTTACTTGAACATAGCCGGAAAAGCTTCCAATCCACTCCTTGTTCTAAATGGTTTAGTTTCAGCATTGCATGCAAATGTGGTCAATGAGTTCCCTTTTGACTGGAAAAAATATAGCAGATTGCATAATTTTTAATTGGCATAGGATAAGTATTTGCTTAGGTTTCACTACTGCAGTAGTGAAATGGCCTTATTGTTGCTGTTGTTGTTAATAATTTATACCCCACCTTTTCTCTGTTTACTCAAGGCTGCTGACAGATTAAAAACAAGAACTGCTAAAAACATAAAAAAGCAATAACGAAAAACAGTTAAACATTGGTAAAACTAAAACTATATACATATATGAAACCTGTTTAAAACATGCAAATAATTACAGTAAGAACAGTACGGGACCAGCCATTTGCATTGTTGTTGTTGTTGTTGTTGTTTAGTCGTTTAGTCGTGTCCGACTCTTCGTGACCCCATGGACCAGAGCACGCCAGGCACTTCTGTCTTCCACTGTCTCCCGCAGTTTGGTCAGACTCATGTTTGTAGCTTCGAGAACACTGTCCAACCATCTCATCCTCTGTCGTCCCCTTCTCCTTGTGCCCTCAATCTTTCCCAACATCAGGGTCTTTTCCAGGGAGTCTTCTCTTCTCATGAGGTGGCCAAAGTATTGGAGCCTCAGCTTCACGATCTGTCCTTCCAGTGAGCACTCAGGGCTGATTTCCTTCAGAATGGAGAGGTTTGATCTTCTTGCAGTCCATGGGACTCTCAAGAGTCTCCTCCAGCACCATAATTCAAAAGCATCAATTTTTCGGCGATCAGCCTTCTTGATGGTCCAGCTCTCACTTCCATACATCACTACTGGGAAAACCATGGCTTTAACTATACGGACCTTTGTTGGCAAGGTGATGTCTCTGCTTTTTAAGATGCTGTCTAGGTTTGCCATCGCCTTTCTCCCAAGGAGCAGGCGTCTTTTAATTTTGTGACTGCTGTCACCATCTGCAGTGATCATTGAGCCCAAGAAAGTAAAATCTCTCACTGCCTCCATTTCTTCCCCTTCTATTTGCCAGGAGGTGATGGGCCCAGTGGCCATGATCTTCGTTTTTTTGATGTTGAGCTTCAGACCATATTTTGCGCTCTCCTCTTTCACCTTCATTAAAAGATTCTTTAATTCCTCCTCACTTTCTGCCATCAAGGTTGTGTCATCTGCATATCTGAGGTTGTTGATATTTCTTCCGGCAATCTTAATTCCGGCTTGGGATTCATCCAGCCCAGCCTTTCGCATGATGAATTCTGCATATAAGTTAAATAAGCAGTAAGACAATATACAGCCTTGCCGTACTCCTTTCCCAATTTTGAACCAATCAGTTGTTCCATATTCAGTTCTAACTGTAGCTTCTTGTCCCACATAGAGATTTCTCAGGAGACAGATGAGGTGATCAGGCACTCCCATTTCTTTAAGAACTTGCCATAGTTTGCTGTGGTCGACACAGTCAAAGGCTTTTGCATAGTCAATGAAGCAAAAGTAGATGTCTTTCTGGAACTCTCTAGCTTTCTCCATAATCCAGCGCATGTTTGCAATTTGGTCTCTGGTTCCTCTGCCTCTTCTAAATCCAGCTTGCACTTCTGGGAGTTCTCGGTCCACTTAGAGAAGGAAAGAGGCTAATAGTTCAGAGGTAGAGCACATGTTCGCATGCACAAGATCCCGGATTGAAGCCCTTCCATCTCTAGTTAAAGGTTTTGGGTAGTAGGGCTAGGCATGAGTTCTGCTTGAGACCTTAGAGAGATTCTTGACATTCTGAGTAGACAGTACTAAACTGGATGCACGAACAGCCTGCCCCTCAATAGAAAGCAGCTTCGTATGTTTGTGACCAGCAAGGAAATGTTTCCCTAACCCGTTGTGGACGTGATTGTGCATATGAGCATTCAGTCTAAATTGGAAGATGTTTGTGGGAGAAAAGGTGTTCGCTTTTGAGTTTGCATCTTTGTCATTGGTCCATCATGCTATTCTTTCTGCCTCTGCCTGAACCCAACCCCCCCCTCGCAGCCTGGCTGAAATGTTCGCTTGTGCAGCTAGCCCTGATACAGTTTATACTACATCCTCCACCAGTGTTCGGCTGCGATACCAGAAGTCGATGTCCATGTCTGCTTCTGTGCATGCGAAGATGATGTTACCTCCAGTAAACAATGGTGCAGATAACTTCAGGTCTATGTAAGAAATGCTGGCATTGTTGTGAAACTAACTGGCACCCATTGTTGCTTAACTCTGCGCTAAGGAAATTCTAGTTCTAGATAGTGCTAGAAATTGATGCTACCTAGAAGGTGTGTTCTCTCCCTGCCCTCCCTTTATCTTTTGGTGGTCAAGGTTGTTTGTGCTGTGATCCCTTAATGAACATCTTGAGTGTTCTTTACTGCTGTCCAAATTCCTTCAGATAATGTAATATATGTTGTGATTTTGTATAGCTTCGGAAAATATTAGAATTAATATTTTCGATTAGAGTGATATTCTGGAAATCTATTCTCAGATTATCAACATAGAAAATGCTCAGTTCCTTTCTTGCAGTAGGGGTTTTCTTTTTGCCCGGCAAACCCAGGTTTTTAGATCTCCTGTTTGCTTCTAGAGTGTTTGTGAGTTTTTTGTTTTTTTTAATGAATCATTTATGTGCTGCAGTAATGCTACCTCTAGATTGTATTCTATAAACTTTTCTCTTAACCGTATTCTAGAGGTACCTAATGCTCCTTGTAAACATGTACAGGCAACTCTTCATTTACTTGTGATCTATTTGTGTGCAAGACCCACCCCAGGGTCTCCTCACTCTTTGGGCTCCAGGGGGCTTCTCTGTGTGAGCTGGAGGGGCAGTGGGACTGTCTCAGCTGACTCTTGGGAAGCATTGTTGCTGCTGTGCTACCCCGCACTTCAGCTGTTAGGCAGTGAAGCTGAGCAGCTCAACAAAGTCCTGCTGTCCCTCTGGCTCATGAGTAGACCTCTTCAGGCTCTGAGGTGGGTCTCCTCGCAAGCCATTAGGACTCTCCAGGGTGCTCCCCATTTTATGCGATTTTGCATATGCATACAGGAGTCTGGCCCAGAACAAAAATGGGGAGTCACCTGTACTGTGTTAGCCTTGTAGAGATTTGAGTTTCTGTGGTGGAATTTTTAACATAACCTGTGATCTTGTTCCAGCGCTATTCCTGATCAGAGAACTCCAGTTGCTTCAACTCACAGCATTAGCAGCGCAACAACACCTGACCGTATCCGTTTCCCAAGAGGAACTGCCAGTCGCAGCACTTTCCATGGCCAGCTCAGAGAACGGCGCACTGCCACTTACAATGGGCCCCCTGCATCACCCAGCCTGTCTCATGAAGCAACCCCACTTTCGCAGACACGAAGCAGGGGCTCCACTAACCTGTTCAGTAAATTGACTTCAAAGCTGACGAGGAGGTATGTATTTTTTTTAAAAAAAACAAAAACATAATTTTAGCAGAAATTTGCTTGGCACAGTTATTCTCCATATCCAAGAACTTAATCTAACCATGCACTGCAGTTCAGCTTTTACAAGTTTAATATTCACCTTCCAAGTAGTGGGAGTTTCAAGTGACATACATAGAACTTAGCTTTTAGTATTTGCCTTTTCTTTTATCAAACCTATATACACACTTCTCCAAAAAGCAATGTGGTTGCTCTGGTGCTGCAGAGAGGATTATGGTTTGCATCGGTAATCTACAAGACTGTTTACTTAAATTGTGAGGGGCGGGAAAGCTAGCTTAAATCAGCCCGTCTTTAGAAGGCTAGACATGTCAAGAATAGTAGCCTGCAGTAATGATGAACAATGTAATTGGCTAATAACTGAAGTTTTCCCTTGGGAAATCTAATCAACAGAAGCTCACTTCAGCCCTTTGCAAGAAGTGAAATTTTCTTTCTCGCCCACTTGCTAGTATAAGCTAGCTGAACTTTTCAGGAATCCTGACACTTTGAAAGCTTAGCTACTCTGTAGCTTCACATACTGTTGGTTAACCGCTGAAGTATACCCAGGAGAATGATTAGTCAGTATTCCATAGGAAAAAACCCTAAAACCCTAGCTTTAGACACCTCAGGATTTAGTGATGCAAAGCTTCCTAAAGAAAACAGAAGCAGATGGATAGCCTAGGTACTGGTGTGCAGGGTTGCGACTGCTAGTCCCAAAACAGGAAACTGAGAAATGTAAAATATAGTTCCAAACTTAATCAGATTTGTATTTTGCAAGTAAGCTTTCACTTGCTTAAGAGTTACAACTTTGCTCTTTCCAGGACATGCTCCGGAAGCAGGAATGGCCTCATAGACATCTGTCTGTGCTCAGAACAGTGTTCTTAACATGGGTCTCTTAGATGCAGTTTCCTATAACAGATTTATGCATACCACTAATTAACTGAAGGGTGCAGAAAGCCTTGTGGTTGATCCAGAAGCTGCAGCTGGTGCAGAACCTAGCAGCTAGGTTGCTTGTGAGTGCAAACTACGGTCAGCACGTAACACCTTGCTTGTGGGATTCGCACTGGCTGCCAGTTTGCTACCAGGCCAAGTTCATGGTGTTGGTACCCACATATAAGCCCCTGTACAGCTTGGGACCCAGTTATTGGAGTGACAGCGTTAAATACCCAGTAGATCACTGCAGTCTGCAGGAGAGTCTTTCCTGCAAGTTCCGAAGATCTCAGAAGCCCACTCTGCAGTAACTTGGAGCAGGGCTTTTTGCGTGCCAGCCCCTCTCCTGTTCAATAACATTCCTGTCGAAATACGACAGGCACCCACTATCCGGAAAGAGTGGAAGGCATTTTCATTCCAGTAGGCTTTACCAGTAGGATAAATTGATCTTTTACAATGGTGTGTCCACTTGTTAAAGAGTTTTAGTCTTGTTTTAAATATATATATATATTTCTATTTTTCAACTGTTTTTAATTATGTATAAATCCCATTGGGGCAGTGGTTTAGAAGGGGTTAAGAAATTTATTATAGTAATAGTAGTAATAATAGTTTGGTTTCAGAGGACATCGTTTTTATGTAGAGAACCCCAGTCCTCAGCATCTCTAGCTAAAAGGGGTCTCAAATAGCAGGACTGGGAAAGAGATTGAATGGAGAACTTCTCCAGGCTCTCAGGCCAGATGATGTGACAATGTCGAATAATTTTTGTGTGTGCTTTGTTGTGACACAGCGCTCATTCAGGAAAAAGAGATAAACACTGAGCTGTCTTTCTGTAAGCCACTGTTGTTGGACCACTGAGACATATATTTTGCTCAGCCTATTTTAGTTAATGTTGTTTTACCATTTAATACAGACATATATATTTCATCCTTGTCCACGCTTCACAGATCTTGCAGCCTTTGCAGGTCTGGTGTCTGTGTGTCATCTGTCATGCATTTTTTTGCGAGGGGCGGGGTTTGATGAACTCTTAAGGCTCACTACCCAGCTTCACAGACTTTCCACAACATTCAGAGACTTCACTTTGGAAGCAACTTAGCTGTTTCAACTTAACATGATTTTTGCAAGGGACTTCAAGTGTTACAGTGCCTTGCCTAGTTTGTCATTATTTCCTTTTGCACTTAAGACACGTAAGCGATAATTGGCGCTGTAATTATTTGCTTTTCACACCTTGAATAAGCTGTTTCGTTGCATCAGCAGTTCGCAGTATTTGTGTCCTTTCACAATGTGATTATAGACTGAAGTTTTCAAACGTCCATTCTAGTTCCACTGGAAATTTTGTTGTCACTAATAGTTCTGTTTTAGGGCCTTCTGGCTGCTGTAGAAATTAAGCATTTTCCTTGTCTGTGAGCACAAGGTCTTGCAGTCCTATTTTTCCTGTGTGCATTAATTGGAAAGGGTTATGAAGTCACATTCAGCCTAAGCTCTGAGTCCTGTTCCTAGAAGATACTCTACTTCTATTCTGGGTTTTGTTTTGTTTCTTGGTAACCCCAAGGGCTTTAAAAGTCACCCTTTGCGCACAATGCTAAACAATGGTTTAGTGTAACTTGCTGGACAGTAGAGATTTGCTGCAAGCCTCAGGCTTGGGTACTCCATTTCCTCCTATGCAGCTGGGAAAAAGGAACTTAGTCAGAATTTAATTTAACTTCCCATGAAACCTAGTTTGCTGCACTAGTCAGTTTCTTTTTAAAAACTAAAAGCCAACTTAAAGCCATAGGTTATGAAGTAGGTTTGCTTAACTACAGTTTGCTTTAAACCATTACCACTAGTTCGTACATAACAATATCAAGTTTTATGGAAAGCAAAGCTAAACTTTACTGAAGTTCTCCCCACTGTCCAGGAGGGGAAGAGGAGAGCATGCATGCCCAACAGAACTGTTACTTACTCGTGAACATACAGTGGAACCTCGAGTTATGGACGGGATCCGTTCTGGAGGCCCATCCATAACACGAAACGGATGCAAGCCGAAGTGCTGCGTCTGCACATGCGCACGGTGAAACCCGGAAGTAACCTGTTCCTGTACTTCCGGGTTGCCGCAGGACACAACACGAAAATACATAACCTGAAGCGGACGCGACATGAGGTATGACTGTAGTACTAAACCATGTATCTACTGTACATAGACAACTGTAATATAATTTGCCTTTACTTGGCTATCAAATTCAGAAAGCAGAAATGATGTGAAGGATTTATCTTATGTGCAGGGGAGTGACTGAGGAAGAAAGTGTTGAATTCTCCTTAACACTGAAGATCCATCCATCCATTCCAATAACCATCATGTATTTCCAGAGTGAATTTGAAACTGTTTCCGTATTTCATTGAGTTAGTCTTATGTGTCTCGCTTGTTGAATGGATTTTCAAATTTCATACCAACACATTTTAATTATTATTTTGGCTTAATTTCTTTTAGAAACATGTCATTCAGGTTTATCAAAAGGTAGGATTTTACTTCTATTTTCAGAACCAGCTCTCGCAATTAACATTGAATTTGGCTTTCTAGCCTTGGTTTTTCTTTAAAACAAATTGAAACAAAACTAAACTTTCCGCTGAGAACTAAATACTCTTCACATACCCAAGATAAGTAAAGAAATTCATTAACCAATGAATAATCCCTATGGATCTCTGGCACCTGAATAATAATGAAATGCAAAGCATGTCTTATGCGCTCTACTTACTTTGATAGTACCAAAAAATAATTTTGTTCTTTATACTAATACACTTAGCATGCTTATGGTTGAAAAATGATATGTTCAGTAATATTGATTAAAAGTGTAATACAAAGGTAAGTAATTCTCTACTTGCTTTATCAATCGTAATTTCAGCTTAAGAGCCATTTTAGTTTATTTGCCACTCACTGGTGATAATATATTTGGAACCTAGTCCTGGGTTTTTACTTTTTTAAAAATACAAATAATACCCTGAAGATCTATTGAGACATAGTCAGAACTATAAACACCTCTCTTGTTAGCAACATGCTTGGTTGAGTTTGCATTCATGGTTCTGGAATGGAGATACGCTTCTCAGCTGTTTGATGAAAAGAGCATTGTTAGGCAGCACTGGAGGTAAGGATCTCCACTGTTTGCTTGGTATTCATAGAAAAAGTAGAAGTAGTTACATTTGGCCTGCCACATTTGAGAGCCAGCTAAACAAGAGAGAGACGTTTGTATGTTAAGATAACAGTAGACCAGGCAGTATGAAAGAAATTGAAGTGCAAGAAATGGGTCAGTTTCAAGCCATCCTGCAGAGATAGCATTGCGCTTGCCACACATGGCTTTTGGCATGTGAATTCATAGCTTGTGGCAAGGAGGGAAAAATGGTCCTGTTTCCCCCCCCCCTTCACATAGTTTTTGGTTTCTAAAAGATTAATGCGCACCCCACTATGCATACAAGAGTTGGTCAATTCAGTGTGTCTCTGCTATTCACAGCGCTGCTGGCATTAGAGAAATGGCACAGCTCAGTGGTAGAGAATTGGGCCCAAAGTAACAAAAGGAATTTCAGTAATGGGCAAAGCTAAGGTTCTGCACTGTAAGCTTTGGCAGCACAATTTAACAAAGATATTGACAAGCTGAAAAATGTGCAGATGATGAAGGGTCTGTAAAGCGAGCCTTATGAGGAACAGTTGAAGGAGTTGGGAGTGTTGAGCCTGGAAAAGAGGAGACAGAGGAGATACAATAGCCATCTTCAAAGAGCTTAAGGGCTGTCACATGAAGGATGAAACAAGCTTGTTTTCTCCTGCTTTGGGGAGGTAGGACTCGGAACAGTTACAAGAAAGGAGATTCCAGCTGGAATCTGTCAGAAGAACTTTCTGACAGTAAGAGCTGTTTGACAGTAGAACAGACTCCTTGAAAGGTTGTGGACTCTCCTTCCTTGGAGGTTTTTAAGCAGAGGTTGGATGCTCATCTGTCTTGGATGCTTTAGTTGAGATTCCTGTATTGCAGGGGGTTGGACATGATGACCCTTGGGGTCCCTTCCAACTCCACCAGTCCATGAATCTAAGGAACACAAAAATGTGTTTGCCCACATCTGGAGTGGAGCCTTTAACCAGGGCGCAGTAGTTTTCCAGATTAAGCTGGAGTTAAAGTGTACGATCTTTGGGACACATTAATAGGTTACCCAGTGGCAAAAAAATGAGCTAGACCCCAGGCAGTTTCCGGAAAACCTGTTGCTGTATCATTGATTGTAAGTGCCTGGTTGCGTGTTTCATCAGCTGAGAGGCAGTTAAATGAACCGCAGCAGTTCCTAAAGTGTGTTGATCATTATTCAGAGCTTTGAAAGTACAGAAGTGTCTTTTGATGTCTCTAAATAGATAAAATCCTATTTTGTCCTCTAAGGCTAGGTAAGACATCTCCACAATGTCAATGCATTTTCAGATGTATGGTCACTTATGGAACTTTTTAGAGTTGGACTGTCTCCAGTGACCACCTGTGGTTGCTCCCATGCTTTTAGGCATTTCCCCCCTACGATATCTGCTTTTTCTGTAATGGATACATAACATTTGTGGTACCCTGGTGTGTGATATGGCTGCATTGAATGTTTTATCACTTCACTTATTTATGTGTATTTAACCTGTTCTGTTAAATATTTTGAATCCCCTGAAAGCACAACCTTAGCTGGACTGCTCGACATCCTTAATTTAATTTTTAATTTAATTTTTAATTTAATTTTTTGATATTAGTGCACTTTGTCAAATTTTCTCAAGCAAGCACATGTCCCCATCCCAATAGCTAGCAGATTATGAAACCAGCGGTTTGTTTACAGTACAGTAGACCTGCAACATATGTGGGGGTTATGTTCTGAGGATAGTACATAAAGCCAAAATAGTGTATCGTCAAAACACATTGGGTGCTAATGGCAGGCAGGGTGCCAAAGTTTTTTCCCCCCAGATGACCACCCCCTTTCCACTCCCTTTTTAATTTTTTGAAGAATAGTTTTGCCAAGTCCATAATGCTGAATGCACACAAGTTAAATGCTCATCACTTGTAGGCCTACTGCATTGCTCTTTTTAATTTTGAAATATTTATATTGTGCCTTCCCAAAGAGTGCCAGATGGCTAACAAAGAAGAATGCAATATGTAAATAAAAAAAATACAATCTGCCAGTCAAATTACAGTGAAACACAAAGGTATCATCATAACAGGGCACCAAAGGTATTGTTATAACAGGGCACCAAAACCATCAGGATAGGATAACAAGATCAGTAAAAAAACAAAGTTCACTAAAACCCCTTCCACCACCATCCTAAAGATGTCCATCTGCTTGTGCAATGGAAACCCACTTGCATGGATTTTGATTTTTCTTTACTGCTCAGCAGGATCCCTAACCTTCCAGAGGACATCGGGGGGGGGGGGCGCTGCAGGGACAAGAGAAAAGGAAGCACAAGTAGATGCCCACTCTCACTAGGTTGGCTTTCACCCTGTATGGCCCAAATGTGACGTTCACTTTTTGAATTCTTCAAGAATCCTTTTTATTTCAGAATGTTAACATGCATATGACACTCTCACACTTTCATGCATGCAGGGGAATAATTGTACTGTATAAGTGAATCACAACTGAATTATCAGATGAATTTAATTCTGTAGCCCTCTCTTTCTTGAAGCCATCCTGTTTGTGCAACTAGAAAGTGTCTCATGAAAGCCATATGTTCTTCTGGGGACTCATTGCAAATATTTACCGTATTTTTCGTTCTATAGGGCGCACCGGCCCATAGGACGCACCTCGTTTTTTGGGGGGGGAAATGAATAAAAAAAATTATCCCCCCCCCGCGGCTGCCACCCCAAGCCTCGCGTGCTTCGGGCTGCAGGCTACCGCCCCAAGCCTCGCGCGCTCGGCGGGACCTCCTGCCGGGCGCGCAAGGCTTGCAGACACTCGCTCGCAGCACAGGGAGCCCTCCGGAGGGCTCCCCGTGCTTTGGGCGACAGGCTGCCGCCCGAAGCCTCGCGCGCTCGGCGGGACCTCCTGCCGGGCGCGCAAGGCTTGCAGACACTCGCCCGAAGCACGGGGAGCCCTCCGGAGGGCTCCCTGTGCTTCGGGCGACAGGCTGCCGCCCGAAGCCTCGCGCGCTCGGCGGGACCTCCTGCCGGGCGCGCAAGGCTTGCAGACACTCGCCGGGGCTGCAGGCTGCTGCCTGCAAGCCTTGTGAGCCCGCGGGAACTCCCACCGGGCTTGCAAGGCTTGCGGATAGTTTCCTGAAGCCTGGAGAGCGAGAGGGGTCGGTGCGCACCGATGCCTCTCGCTCTCCAGGCTTCAGCGAAAGCCTGCATTCGCTCCATAGGACGCACACACATTTCCCCTTCATTTTTGGAGGGGAAAAAGTGCGTCCTATGGAGCGAAAAATACGGTATGTGCCATGAATTCTGCCGTTTTAAGAACGTCTCGGTCACTCTTAATCAAGTGGACAGGGAAGGGCCTTAGCTCAGTGACGGATAATCTGCTTTGCATGTGGAAGGGCGCATGTTCAATCACTGGCATCTCCTGACACCCGTCTAAAATCCTGGAGAGGTGCTGCTGCCAGTTGGTATAGATAATACTGAGCTGAATGGACCAGCGGTCTGACTCAGTAAAAGGCAGCCTCCTACATTTCTGTGATTGGGTGCTTAATTTTTATCTTGAAGCATGGTCAGTTCTTGCTGTTATGAAAAGATTTTGAACAGTTGGTGCATTTACTGGTACAAATTCCCTTTATATAACTGGTTTGACAAATCAATGGATTGTGGGATAAGATGACAATTCAGTTTTTCTTACTGGATTCTGACTATTTCCGGTATACCTCGACTTTCTCCATGCATTCGTATTGCCATTCAGAAAGTTCAGTCTGTGTTCTTCCCCTCCATTAGAGTTCAGTAGCTCTATTGCTCCAATCTGAAGTAGTCAGTGAAGCTCATTTGGAGATTGCAGCCAAATTCAACATACCACATAGTCGTTTAAATCCCTTGAATCCGAGTTTGTACCAGTTGCTTTCTGTGCAGTGGTGGAGAAAAAGGAATAAAATAGAATCCCTTGCAGATTCTTTCCTCCGTTTAGCATGTTCTGCTGAACAGATGAAACTACAAATTGCAGAGATGAGCAGTAAACTTTTTACAGAGGTGTGGATATACTGCAATTTGCTGGATTTATAGACGGCTTATTGTGAATATCCCTGGCCAGAAGTTTTTGCAGAACTTCTGCATTCCAAGCTAATCAGAAGTCTGTATCAAATTAACACAAAACTCTGTAGAGGGCAACAAGGGTGGTGCTGAAATTGAGGGTTGGGGTAAGGTCTGTGTGAATCCTTCTAAGTGCTTTCAGTTCAGCATTTGTGATCAAAGCTAAGGTGTTAAATGGAGCAGAACAGTGTATAGGAAGGATTTCCCATTCTTCTGTTGCATACCTACCCAACTGCTGAAAATCATATGTATCGACAGAAGTTGGTTTTAAAGGTCTTCACATTTTCTTCCCACCCTTCTCTGCAGCAGTTCAAAAGTGCCTTGCACTATTTCTGTTTCTTTCTAAAGGTTTATTCTTGACAGGTAAGGCAGAGGAATGCTAAGTGAATGGAATTATACAGTGGTGAAATTTCTAGCTGGAAATTTTCTTAATATAGGGGAAACAATTACCAGCTGATCATGAAATTCGTCCATTTATATATAAACTGAGAGATGACAGGCTGGAGAGTCCTGAAAATATATTATGATGGGCCTTGTCTGGTATACCTGAACTGAATTTCTAGTGTTTGTAATTTATTCTTTCTGCCTGCCTAACAGTTATGTGAGCAGCCCAATGCTTAATCGAGCACCATTGTTGCAAGTCCTTTCTTTTGAGGATCTTCTTTTGAGGATCACACATAGCTGTCTTCTTGTAGATCAATGTACAGCCCTAATAGCAAACGTTTGAGGCTTCCAAATATATTTTATTTGGACAAAGGCATGTTTGATATTCTGAGTCTACTAATCATTTGAATGTTTAAAGCCAAGCATCTAATTGCAAATGTAAATTGTTAAGTGAGATGTTGCTATGCAGTGTTCTGCCAACTTTTACCCATACTAGTGTAAGATTTGTCTTCTCTTTCCTGCTTTCTTTGTGCTTCGGCATTGTTTTCATTGAGGCTCCCAACTGAATATGAGAGGAACGGGAGATTTGAGGGCTCAAGGTGAGGGTAACTATTTTTTTGCTTAAAATGTTAACCTTAGATGTTTTACACTCTTTCCCCCCCTCCACTCCTTCGAGGGATCTAAGCAGTAGGACACTGGTGGTGGTATCTGTCCAACTTAACGAATATGTAAAACTAAGATTGCCTCCTATACTCAAAGCTGTGATTAAATCACTTATATTACATGATTCTGACTTTTCATGCATACACCCTGACCAAAATCTAGCCTCTCGGAGGCATGCAGTGACTATTCGATTGTAGCTGAGAGAGCCAGCAGATTTCGGGACAGTTCAGAAAGGAGACTTCCCCAATTAGCCTGAAATTGTCATTGAAAACTCTCTGCCATTGTCAAGTAGAGAAGGGGAAAATATAAGAAGAAATGTTTTTTGCCTACAGTAGAAGGCTTTTCTTTTTTTATTACCTTTCAGCACAAAGGCCAGATTCATGTGACTAAGAATTAATCACAGAAATGTCTATAAGAGAGCCTTGGTTTTGAATGGTGGGCTCGTTTTCCTACAGAAGTTCTAGGATTTCATTAACAGATATGAAAACCTGGATTGAATTATGCTGAGAGCCTGTTAGAAAGACTCAAATACTGGATCATGGAATAAAGTGCTGCTCCTGTCTTTGGACACCACTTGAAACAGTTACCTCTGGAAGTGTCTTTATTATGTCTGGTTCTGATTCCATACACAAAGCTTAACACTACCAGATGCCTTTCCCCCCCAAAACTTGATATCTGCCTGCCTTCAAGGCGGCAGGGCTGCTAATTCACAGGTTGAAGTAGATATGAAATTCTAGAAATGCCTGTGACTTCTAATTTTTTTCATAGCCCTTCCAAAAAGGATAGGGGAAATTGGGACGGGAAGGCAACAATATGGGGAATTTGTCTTTTTTGTATATTTGATACAAGCGTGTTTTCACCCAGAAGTGTGCAGCCCAGGGAACTGTTGGCAGCATTCATTCAATGGCTGCTGGCGGAGTCATGCTTGCTGCTTTCACTAGATCACCAGGTTTGATAGTATGCTTCAATTCTAATCACCGTAGTTGAACATTTTCCCGTCACTTACAATCCCTTCCAGTTTTGTCTGCAGAGTTTATTCATTTTAAAATAAAAGTAGAGGTTAATTCTATGATCCTTCCTGGAACTAAACTTAAAGGGCAGTTTTTAAAACATCGTTATTACTACTTGAATGTGATAGTTTTAAAAAAACTGCTCTCAACTTGTAGGAAAGTGGGAAGTCAGTCTGCTTCCAGCAAAGTTAGGGGGAAAGGGGTCCTAAGGGATCTTTCACATGTAATTGATAGTGCCCCATGTTGGGAAGACTTAAATCGTGACATGCAGAGTTTGCATTAAAAGTCCCCAGCACCAAATTCTACATTTAGTGTATTATGTATATTTGGCATTCCCTGATGATGGGAAATGAAAGATGATTTGCAGCAGAGAGAATCAGTGTCCTGGGGAAAGGTTTCATCACACCCACACATGTGAGACTTCTCTATTTCACATCTCCCCCTCTGAAACCTGTTTTTGTAAGGGGAGGGGAAGGAAGCCTTGGAGGTGAGCGCCACGTATTTTCATATAACACCTCGTTGGCTTGAGCTCTATTGGGCTTTCCCCCTAATTCAGATGTTGCTAGGCACTAACAGGAGCTTTTAATCGCAGCGGGGCTTGGTAAGCAGTTGCCGAGAGAGCATGCTTAATAATGCATGCTGCAAAGTCTTTTACTAACATAATGGCTTTCACTGACATAACAACTCGGAAAGGAAATGGGCTCATCTGGTATGAATACTAAGGCTTTGTTTCCTTTCAGCCGCAACGTGTCCGTTGACCAGAAGGATGACAACAAAGAAGCCAAGCCCCGCTCACTACGATTCACCTGGAGCATGAAGACCACCAGCTCCATGGACCCTAACGATATGATGAGGGAAATCCGCAAGGTCCTGGACGCCAATAACTGTGACTATGAACAGAGGGAGCGTTTCTTGCTTTTCTGTGTCCATGGAGACGGCCACGCAGAGAACCTCGTGCAATGGGAGATGGAGGTGTGTAAGCTGCCAAGACTGTCGCTGAACGGAGTTCGCTTCAAAAGGATATCGGGAACATCCATAGCTTTTAAAAACATTGCTTCCAAAATTGCCAATGAATTAAAGCTGTAATGGGAAGAGCAATCAAGTTTGTAAATTTAAAAGTAGCAAATTTCAAGTGGTTTTTTTGTTTTGTTTTGTTTTGTTTTTTTGAGAACACCAATGGAAATGTATAGAATAATATTTAGGGCAATAATTTCTGCATCTTCTGAATCATGATATTAAAACTGTTGAGACAAGCTGCTGAGCTGGGAGGGAGAATTGGACTTTTTATATATATACATATATATATATATATATGCACTACAGCATTAAAGTTGCCTACTATGTAAAATATTATTCCCTTCTGCTTTATTTCCATTGCTCTGAGTCTTGGCGAACAATCTGAAACACACAAATATATACCTTTGAATATTCCTCTTGTTTGTGTGGATGTGTGAATGTACCGTATGTGTGTATAATTATAATATAAAAAGTATTATATGTAAACCATTTAAAGCATTAGAGCTGTACTGGTACCTCTTTTTTGGGCTACTTTTGGTGCTAAAATTGAAATGGCCAAGATGGAGACACTTAAGAATACGTTAAACAAAGCTAATGAGCTCACCAGTAAATTCAGGCTTTGCAATTCACTGCTGTGTTTAAGAATAGTATGAAGGGTTTGGGTTTATGGTTGTGAACAGTATTCCTGTGGTTTCTTATTTGCTCTCATGAGGTAACTTAAAACTCGTGTTTTTTTTCCCCCTCAAGTCTTGCAATCTTTCTCCCACCTATTTATTATTATTTAAGTCTGGAATCAAAATTAAAACTACACATTTGTGATAATTAAAACTGTGGAGAAATGCTTCAAGTTTTTATTTTTCCTTGCTAAGCAAAAGTTGAGCATTTTATCTTCTTGATCCTTTCTCCTCAAGGTTTTTACTAGAACAAATTGCATTTTTTATTATTTTTTGTCATTTTATTTTGGGCCACTTTGCTCTTGCATTGCTCCTGTTCACTCCAGTGGGGCCGGTTCAGGGAACATTCCTGGGGAATTGTGCCCGTAACGTATCCTTTTTAACACAGATGGGCAGTATCCAGCACTCCCCTTCTGCTACCGCAAGACAGTTGTGCTAGCAGAACAGAACTTTCCCCACCTCTCCTCCTCAGTCCCCCACGCACCGTCGAAATCAGCTCTGGAAAGTTGGGGAACCCTCCCAAAAAGATCTGGGTGCCATGCGCAGGGATAGGAGAGGAAATGGAATAGCCACTGTTCCAGAGGAATTCCACTGGCGCTGTTTTGGATGCAACCCTTTTTGTTGAGGTAGAAATGTGTTTATCAGCAGGCTTACTGGAACATGTCTTTCGTTGGGTGTTATCCTGTGGTAGCTTTGTGTTATAGAAGCTCTTTCATTAGCACAAGGCGAGGCACCCCGATTTCATCAACCTCCATACCAATTGCAGTCCTCTATACCATAACCCGTACTATTCAGGGGTTTCCTCCAGTGTTAGAAACTGAGATATGAAAGCTAGGAGCTAAATGGCACCTTAAACCTAGGTTATGGGTACAACAACGGAATGGCATGCTTAACAACAACAACAACAACAACAATTTATTATTTATACCCCGCCCATCTGGCTGAGTTTCCCCAGCCACTCTGGGCGGCTTCCAACAAAACACTAAAATACAATAACCTATTAAACATTAAAAGCTTCCCTAAACAGGGCTGCCTTCAGATGTCTTCTAAAAGTTTGGTAGTTATTTTTCTCTTTGACATCTGGTGGGAGGGCGTTGCACAGGGCGGGTGCCACTACCGAGAAGGCCCTCTGCCTGGGTCCCTGGTTCCTCGCAGCGAAGCCAAGTTACAACAAGTATACAAAGCTGAAAATGAATGAACTGCAGCTAAAACATTATGTTCATTTTTCACATGCTCTAGTCCTTCCCCTGCCCGCCCACCCTAATATTCTTAAGAGGGTCTCTTCTCCAGTCTTCAGAGAGTAACTGGAAGTGAGGAGGCAGAAAAGGGTCCTCCTTTCCTTCCACTCTGCAGTTTTAATCTGAAATCTTAGGTGCAGTACTGCGCCCAGAGCTGAGAAAAGGCTCACACTAATGAAGTTCCCTGTTGCAAAATGAGCCTAAAGCAATGGGAGTTTCGAACACTGGCTACCCCAACCCTCAGGAGGAGCTTTTGGGGGACAGAGGGTAGGAGGGACCAGAAAAAATCAGCTACCCCTCCTTGCACAAGCTGAAGCATCTCTGCTAGCAGAAAGTCACCATGGGATGGAACCCATTTTCTATAGGACAGAAGCCAGCCAAGAAAGGACAAGAGCGGGAGAAGTCTTGAATTCCAGTTAATGGGAGAATTGTCCCATGACTAAAATGCTGACTGTCTTGACCATTAATGCTGGGGGTGGGGGGATTACCAGTGCTTGCAAAAATAAGTGAGGAAAGTACTACCTCTCCCTGTCAATTTTTCTGTTCTATTCTAAATTGGCCTTCCGCAACCCTCCAGATACTTTGGACTCCCATCAGCTCCAGCCAGAATGTTTAATGATAAAGGAAGGTGGTAGATTTAGTGGTTTGTTTGTTTGTTTTTTGTTGGAAGCTGCCCAGAGTGGCTGGGGCAACCCAGTCAAGTGGGTAAAGTATGGAATTTTTTTTCATTATTATTCTTTAGTGCAAAACAATTGGAGGGATACCAGTTTGTACTAAATCAACCTAATAGCTGCCAGGGCAAAAGCCAGTGGCCACTCTTCCTTCGCAAACTGTTAACTTGTATACAGGAGATTTTGTCCTTAAAGCAAAAAAAAAAAAAAGTGATTAAAAGAGGGCTGCCTTTTGCCTGCAAGTGTAAAGGCAGTTGGGGCCCTCTTCTTGATACATATCTAAACTACTAAAAAGATTCTGCACATGCAGACACAAACACCAAGCATATTTTGAGACGTGGAAGCAATTGGAACAAATCTGTGTGCTCACAGAATCGGGGTTTGCAAGCTTCGTATCTGAAACCTTTTCCGTTCCATTGTATCAGGAAAAGGGACAGCGTGAGACAGCGGTTGTAAGGTTGTTGGTATGAACTATCACGCTGAGTAGCTAAGTCTGGTTCCTGGGCCTTTATCCATACCTCTCTTTTCTTAGTCATTACCAAAGAATTGGGGGGGACGCGGGTGGCGCTGTGGGTTAAACCACAGAGCCTTGGACTTGCCGATCAGAAGGTTGGCGGTTTGAATCCCCGTGACAGGGTGAGCTCCCGTTGTTCGGTCCCTGCTCCTGCCAACCTAGCAGTTCGAAAGCACGTCAAAGTGCAAGTAGATAAATAGGTACCGCTCCAGCGGGAAGGTAAATGGTGTTTCCGTGTGCTGCTCTGGTTCGCCAGAAGCAGCTTAGTCATGCTGGCCACATGACCCGGAAGCTGTACGCCGGCTCCCTCGGCCAATAAAGTGAGATGAGCGCCGCAACCCCAGAGTCGGCCACGACTGGACCTAATGGTTAGGGGTCCCTTTACCCTTACCAAAGAATTGCACACCATCTGTGAAATCATCATCACTGAAAACCTTTAATCAAAATAATAAAAATAAAAAACCTGCTGGGATCACTGCATTGCAGAATATATTTTATGATTTGCATTGTATAGATTCTCCATATCTGTTGGTCTTAAGAACCCAGAAGTGACCAACCTTTTCTATGAGACAACACTTCTAGCGACAGCTACCAAAATGGATATGTCTTCTTTGCATCAAAGCACAGAACAGCATCATCTTGTTCGTTCTTCTGGTTATATGAAATGTCCTTCAATACCTAGATTTGATATGGGCTTAATTACCTAACATAATTTTCATGTGGGTCCTCTTGTGTGATTTAGTGCTTGTGGCCCCCAGTCCAGCAAAGCACAAGCGTGGAAAGAGCTTTATTTTACATTACTTTTAAAACATACTTGATGCACCTGTCTTGAGTTCAGCCTAGGAGGCCAATACTGAATGTTTCACATCCAATTTTACATCAGTGTAAAACTTCCTTGCAAACATTCTATACTAGTTAAAAGGGACGCGGGTGGCGCTGTGGTCTAAACCACTGAGCCTCTTGGGCTTGTGGATCAGAAGGTTGGCAGTTCGAATCCCCACAGTGGGGTGAGCTCCCATTGCTCTGTCCCAGCTCCTGCCAACCTAGCAGTTCAGAAGCTCACCAGTGCAAGTAGATAAATAGGTACAGCTGGGGCGGGAAGGTAAATAGCATTTCCATGCACTCTGTTTTCCGTCACAGTGTTCCATTGTGCCAGAAGTGGTTTAGTCATGCTGGCCACATGACCCGGAAAGCTGTCTGTGGACAAACGCCAGCTCCCTCAGCCTGAAAGCAAGATGAGCGCCACATCCCATAGTCACCTTTGACTGGACTCTTTACCTATTGGTTAAAAGCATCCTAAGCCAGCCTTAGTGTTTTCTATAATCAACTCCAGTTGCTGGTGGCTGAGATAAAGGTTATCATGACTGTAGAAGAAAGTATAAAATGTCTGGTTTTTGAAACTGCTTGGTATGTATAGATATTTGATTGTTGAACAACAGCTGTAATGGGCATTGCTTCTCCCATTTTGTTAAAGCAGTAAACATTTCAAGGCACAAACTCTTAGGTGAGTATCTAGATCTCTAGTTTAGAATTTTTTAAAAACTATTTAGGCCTTTTTTGTGCAGCTACAATAGGTTATGAGAATTCCTTGTAGAAGCACATAAAGTATGACCAAACCAAAGGTCTAAATAATCGGTGCTTTTTCATCACAAATTATTTTCTATTGTGTTTTAGGTCTCGCTTGCGTGCTCTCTCTCTCTCTCTCTCTCTCACACACACACACACACACACACAAACACAGAGAGAAAGATAGACTCAAAATACAAGTTATAGAAAATACTTGGTGATGACAAGAGCACCATTTATTTAGAATGTACAATAAGTTTGCTGAATGGTACTTTTCCATATTTATGGTCGCTGGTACGGTTATTCTAAAACACACTTTCTATAAGACATTTGATGAAAGCTTCTTAGTAAAGTTGCACTCTGCTTCTGTTTACCAATTCCTTCAAAACATGACATTATCGTAAGTACAGGAGAAGAGCCCGGCTGGATCCAACCAAAGGTCCATCCTGTTCCTCACTGTGGAAACTTGCAAGCATGACGTGAGAGCAACTGCCCTCTTCCCACTTGTGATTCTCAGCAACTGGTATCCAGAGGCTTTTTGCTTGCGATACTGCAGGTGTTATGTAACCTTCATGGGTACCAATAGCCTTGTTCTCAGTTGAATTTGTCCTGCATATTTTTAAGGTGATCCAAGTTGGTGGTCACTGTGTGAAGTGCTTTCTTTCCCCCCTAAAACTTCCCTACATTCATGTTGTGAACCGCCCTGAGATCTACACATGAAATGGCCGTATGCACGTTTAATAAACAATAAAAAAAAAATAGCATTCAGTTTCATTGGTCAGCCTAGAGTATTATTATGAGAGAGGCTGAAAAACATCTTGCTCTCTGCTTCCTCCTCACCATGTGTAGTTTTCTACGTTTCTAGCATGTCTCCCTTCCCCCCCCCCCAAACTAAAATGTCACAAATGTCATAACCTTTCTAGCTGACCTGCCATTGTGGTTTTGAATACCACCTGCAGCATTCTGGAGAGCTTTCACCCTCTTGACTTGACCTTTCCGATTTCCTTTTTGCCAGTTCCCTCATTTTGGGAAATTTTTCTCTCTTGAAGTCAAATGTGTTGGAACTCACCCACTTACATATTGTGTCAAATCTGTTTGGTCATGATCCCAACCAATCGATTCCAGTCAGTTCCAACACAACATTTTGCATTACACTAAAGACAAAGTCCAGGGTAATGTCTTCTCTGGTCAATTCCATGACCAACTGTTCTAGGATACAGACATTAGGGTATCTAGAAATTTTGCCTCTTTGTTGTTACTTTGGATCTGTGTGCTGGCCTGATTTTAAATCAACTATTTGAAATAAGATGGGACTTCCTGACCTCCTTTGTGAAAGTACCTCACCACCTGCTCCCCCACCCCAATTTATTTATTTTTCAGATTTATAAACCAGAAGTTGCCAAAGTAGCATACACTAAGATAAAATACAAAAAGAATGCACTCTAAAAATAATAAAACTATTTCTAACAATTCCTAAAGCAATAAAAACCCTTTTTATGGTTGTGCAATTAATATTCCCGAAGTTGACTGGGTCCCACTTCAGGGAAAGGCTTCTTAAACTAAAAAATCTACAATCTACAACATAACAACGCTTGGCACCTGTTAATTTCATCTGGTGACTGATTCCAGAGGGCTGGAGCTGCAACACTAAAAATCCATTTCTTCCATTGGTGGTTACATGGAGAACTCTTCCCACAGTCCTATGCATGCAGCCCACCGCTATTTGTGCAAAGGCTCAGTGCCCCGACACATCCAGCGATGCCCTCATGTTTGTTTTATAAAAAATATTTATACGCCGCTATATCATAGAAAGCCAAAACTGTTTACCCACAAGAATGTTTATATACAATAAAATAATATTGGAGATACAGGCTGTTGTTTTTTTTACTGCTTTCTGCTACCAACGCCCAAACCCAAGCATTGCACAAAAACTTGCCTGGGCCCCTGCCATAGTTTCACTTTCAGGGCTCTCAGTTTCAAATTTTGACTCCTAACTCTACTGTATTTAGCTGATGATCTTACACCACTGAACCTTTTTCCTGATTATGAGGATGTGCTAATGTTCAGTACACTCTTGAGTGACTTTTTGCTGTTCCCCCCTCCCTTCTGCACCCCAGTGCCCCCCTCCAAGGCTCCAGAGAATTGGAACCTCGCAAACAGGCTGGAAGCTAGTGTGGAGGACTTTAGGGGAAACGGAAAGCTTTCAAATATTGCTGCCTCCTCTCTTCCATTTGCAGAGGTTCTCCACTCCCTAAGCTCGCCGGTTCCCTGTTGGCACTCACAAAGATCTCAACTGTATAGCTAGCTCAGTTGGGTAAAGCATGGCGCTGATAACACGAAGGTTGCAGGTTTGATCCCCGTATGGGACAGCTGCATGTTCCTGCATTGCAGGGGATTGATCAGAGGGTGGGTGGGTGTGGGGGACTCCCTGGTCCTGAATGGGACAACTGTGCCCCTGAAGGAGCAGGTGTGCAGCTTGGGAGTCATTTTGGACTCACAGCTGTCCATGGAGGCACAGGTCAGTTCTGTGTCCAGGGCAGCTGTCTACCAGCTCCATCTGGAATGCAGGCTGAGACAACTACCTGCTTGTAGACTGTCTTGCCAGAGTGGTGCATGCTCTGGTTATCTCCCGCTTGGACTACTGCAATGTGCTCTGAATACCTGAAGGAGCGTCTCCACCCCCATCGTTCTGCCCAGACACTAAGATCCAGCGCTGTGGGCCTTCTGGCAGTTCCTTCATTGCGAGAAGTGAGGTTACAGGGAACCAGGCAGAGGGGCTTCTCGGTAGTGGTGCCCGCCCTGTGGAACGCCCTCCCATCAGATTTCAAGGAAGTAAACAACTATCTGATGTTTAGAAGACATCTGAAGGTTTAGGGAAGTTTTTAATGACTGATGTTTTAATGTATTTTTATTCTTTTGTTGGAAGCTGCCCAGAGTGACTGGGGAAACCCAGCCAGATGGGTGGGGTATAAATAAATTATTATTATTATTATTATTATTATTAATCCTCAGGGTCCCTTCCAACTCTACAATTCTGTGACTTGCAGAAGCTGATTCTCCTGCTGTGCCTTACATATAGCTTTAATGTTGTTTCCAACAGCGTAGCTGAGACAAACTCGGGCAAGGGCAAATTGAACAACCTGTTCTACTAAAGTTTCTGTTTCACACTCAAGAGATAAACCTCTTAGAGCTCAGTAGGACTTGCTCCCAGGGAAGTGTTTACGGGATTGCTGCCTAAAAATTTCATCTGAAACTCTAAATTTCCAAGCTGTGTGACCATGACGCCCCAGAATCCTCAAATTTACCTGCATGTATATCACAATGGCAAGTAACTTCCCCTGAAGGGGTTCTGTAAATGTGGTGTGTGTTTTCATTTGGGGGGCAAGGGCTTTCCAACCCTACTCCTGCCCTATGCATGCAGAGGAAGAAGAAGAGTTTGGATTTGATATCCCACTTTATCACTACCTGAAGGAGTCTCAAAGCGGCTAACAATCTCCTTTCCCTTCCTCCCCCACAGCAAACACTCTGTGAAGTGAGTGAGGCTGAGAGACTTCAGAGAAGTGTGACTAGCCCAAGGTCACCCAGCAGCTGCATGTGGAGGAGCGGAGAACCGAACCTGGTTCACCAGAATACGAGTCCACCGCTCTTAACCACTACACCACACTGGCTTCCTCAACCTCAAGGTTGAGCAAGCAGCTCAACCTTCAGCAATCTAATGCCCTCCATGCTGGTTGGTGGCTGACGGAGGTTGTTATCTAGATCACCTGGAGGGCAGCAGCTTCGTGAAGTGCCTTCTGCAGCATGCAGGGCTCTGGGCAGAAAAATCGGCACAGAAGGGTTTTCCCGAGGGCAGGAAGCTCTGGGAAACATTGCTTGCCCTTAGGACGCACATGGATTCTCTGCAATACAAAGTGGCTGTGTTGACAGTTGCTCTGGAAACCAAAGCACTGGCCGTTCCGAGTCCAGCAGCTTAATGTCACAACCACAGAGCGGTTTGTTCACTGCCGAATGCCACCAAGCCATCACACAGTAAGAAGTGCAGCCTTTAGTGACCAGATTTGGTCACACATTTCTTTGAAACCATTGGGACCCAGGGCCACATGTTTTCCCCCCCTGGTGACGGAGAACACAGGGTCTTATTCATAGTGAGCTGCTAGGAAGAGCGAGGCCATCTCTTCCCTCTGCCCGTTTTGGGTGGGAGGGGGAAGAGAATTTACTACAGTTAAATTGCCATTTTAATTTTACAAATTGTCTTCATCTGCCCGCATTTGAAAAGATAGGAAACATGCAAACACCCTTTTAATTTATCCGTATCTTCTTCCTTGGCGATCTCTTGTAGCCTAGTAAGATTGTCTTCCATAAATACGGTTTTAACAATGAGTCCGTAAGTGACTGTGGAGGCCATATATCACCGGTTGGATCCTGCCTCCTCCAAGACCATGCGTAGAAATAGGACTAACACGTGGGTTCTGCAACAAAATGGTGCAGCGTGGGCTGTTCCTGTGCTCTTTTATTAAGGGCTTTTGATATTTTTGCGAACCTTGGGCTGCAGCTCGGTGGTAGAGCATCTGTTTGGCATGCATAAGGTCCCAGATTCTATCCTCGGTATCTTCAGGCAGGGAGTGTTCTCTGTCTGAAACATCTGAGTTTTACTGCCACTCAGTGTGTAACAGTACTGAGTTAAATGGAACAATGGCCTGACTCAGTTTAAGGCAGTTTAATAATAATAATAATAATAATAATAATAATAATAATAATAATTTATTTATACGCCGCCAATGTGGATGAGTTTCCCCAGCCACTCTGGGTGGTTCCCAATCAAGTGTTAAAAACAATACAGCATTAAATATTAAAAACTTCCCTAAACAGGGCTGCCTTCAGATGTCTTCTAAAAGTCTGGTAGTTGTTCTTCTCTTTGACATCTGGTGGGAGGACGTTCCACAGGGCGGGTGCCACTACCGAGAAGGCCCTCTGCCTGGTTCCCTGTAACCTCACTTCTCACAATGAGGGAACTGCCAGAAGGCTCTCAGCGCTGGACCTCAGTGTCCGGGCTGAACGATGGGGGTGGAGACGCTCCTTCAGGTATACTGGACCAATGCCATTAAGGGCTTTAAAGATCAGCACCAACACTTTGAATTGTGCTCGGAAACGTACTGGGAGCCAATGCAGATCTCTCAGGACCGGTGTTATGTGGTCTTGGCGGCCACTCCCAGTCACCAGTCTAGCTGCCGCATTCTGGATTAATTGCAGTTTCCGGGTCACCTTCAAAGGGAGCCCCACGGGTCACCGTAAAAAAGGTAGTTTTCTATGTTGGGTTTATTATTAAAATCATTTCTATACCCCTTTTCATAGAATCACAGAGTTGGAAGGGACCCCTCAGCTAATTCATCCATGGCCACCCAAATTCTGCTTAAAAACTTCCAATGAATATTTATTTATTTAACCCCTCCCGTCTGACTGTGTCTCCCTAGCCACTCTGGGCAGCTTACAGAACATATAAAACATAGTAACATATCAAACATGAAAAACTTCCCAATACAGAGCTGCCTTGAAGGAGAGTCCACAAACCTTCGAAAAGAAGTTTGCTCCACTGTCAAAACAGCTCTTACTGTCAAAAAGTTCTTCCTGATGTTTAGTCGGAATCTCCCTTCTTGTGACTCGAAGCCACTAGTTCGAGTCCTACCGTCCAAGGCAGGAGAAAACAAGCTTGCTCCCTCTTCCATGTGACAGCCCTTCAGATATTTGAACATGGCTATCGTCTCTCCTCCCAGTCTACTCTTTTCCAGGCTAAACATACCCAGTTCCCTCAACCGCTCCTCATCAGGCTTGGTTTCCGGACCCTTGATCATCTTGGTGGCCCTCTCTGCAAACATTACAGCTTGTCAACATCCTTCTTAAAGCGTGGCACCCAGAATCGGACACCATATTTCAGGGACTGATTGTTTTGATGCTGCTCTGTAGCTCCTCCACACAGCATTCATGTGGCAGTATTGGAGAAGGACGCCTTGCAAGAGACCCCCAAACTGGAGCCTCCCCACCCCCACTCCCAGTTAACAGGACTAAAGGTAAAGGTAAAGGGACCCCTGACCATTAGGTCCAGTTGTGGCCGACTCTGAAGTTGCGGCGCTCATCTGGCTTTATTGGCCGATGACTAAGCATGACTAAGCTGCTTCTGACGAACCAGAGCAGTGCACGGAAATGCCGTTTACCTTCCCACTGGAGCGGTACCTATTTATCTACTTGCCCTTTGACGTGCTTTCGAACTGCTAGGTTGGCAGGAGCTGGGACTGAACAACGGGAGCTCACCCCCTCGCGGGGATTCGAACCACCGACCTTCTGATCGGCAAGCCCTAGGCTCAGTGGTTTAGATCACAGCGCCACCCACATCCCTATAGTTAACAGGACTACCACTCTGGAATTTATAGCAGGGCTAAAAACTAGCACAAAGTGAAGGCTAGGAAGTGGTAATGACTGCAGTGGCCACAAGATGGCGCTCAGATGCAAAGACGCAAAGAAAGATGCTGCTTTTTTTGTCTTGCCATAGACAGCACCTCAAAATACCACAGCAATTTAGTAACAAGGGAGGGAATGCCAGGATTTAATTTGGTTTGCTGATAAAAGTGTTGGTTGGTTTAGGTTTTTTGTTTTTTAAACATATTTTTAGCCTTTCCTTTTCCCTGGCAAAGCCCCAGAACAGCATTCTGCTATCTTTACAACACAGCAAAATGCAAATTAGCAGTCAAGTAAATATTAAATGATCTGTGAAATCAAAACAATCGTGAGAATGAAAGCAGCAACAATAAATGGCACTGCTGTTGGCATCGGTGGCTTCAGATAGCTGGGGAAGAACAGTGCTGGTGGAGAGACAACAATGGCTGAAGCCAGCCAGCCAGCCCCCAGACTAGTGCTTTAGCCAGCCTTTGCCTGGGGCTCTCCAGAGGTTTCGGACTATGGCTGTGTCCGTACTACAGTGTTGATGCATTCATGGGTTGCTGGTTCGATGTGGGTGTTTCTCTGCCTTCATCCGCACATGAGTGTTTTTAATTTCATGCCTCTAAAATTTCTCGCTTCCTGGCCAAAGGTATCTGATTGCGTTCGTGCCGATGTGGTGTCCAAACTTTTTTCAAAGAGGGCCGGATTTGATGAAGTGAAGGGCCGTGAGGGCCAACCAAGGGGCCAACCCAAAGTTGTTTGAGCTTTTTTTAGGATGGAAGTTATTGAGGGTTTTTTTAAGGATTGGAGTTGTTGAGGTTTTTTAGGATTTTACCTCAGAAACTAAACTGCCACAGGGGCCAGATTAAACCAACTGGCGGACCGGATTAGGCCCCCCAAGTGGACTTTGGACATGCCTGACAAGAGTTAAGACCTGGTCACCAAGGGAACAGACTGCCGTGAGAGATGGTGGGCTTTCTTTCGCCTGAAGTATTTTCACAGAGCTAAGACAGTATCTCTTTTTGCAACTTCCAGCTCTAAAACTCTGTACTATTCCAGGAAGTGTCCCTTCAGGTCTGTATAGGTCAGTGGTTCTCGGACATTTTTTTCTCTGGGCCGCACTTTCGGAATAAAAATTTGCTCATGTGCCGCACTGATTGATTGATTTTGCTAAGAAACATGTTGGAAAACAAAAAGAAACTACTGTACTCCTGGCAGCATTTGATTTATAACTCAGAACACAACTGCTTTCAAATATGATCAAGGGACATGCAGAAGTTATTAAACAATGCAGCTACATAGGAGCATGGATCATTCCCAAAATATAATTATAAATGAGACTCTTACATGCCTTATACAAACTCAGTGAGAGGTGTGAGCTTGCTGTGGCCAGGTAATCTCATTTATACAGTGGTACCTCTGGATGTGAACGGGATCCTTTCCGCAGCCCTGTTCGCATCCTGAGTAGAACGTAACATGCAACTGCACGTCTGCGTGTGCACGGGTCGCAGGTCGCCGCTTCTGCACATGTGTGTGGCATCATTTTGAGCGTCTGCGCATGCACAAGTGGCGAAACCCGGAAGGAACACGCTCTGTTCCTTCCGGGTCGCTGCGGAGTGCAACTCAAACGCGCTCAACCCAAAGCGCATTCAACCCGAGGTATGACTGTATTGGGTCTGGTTGGAGACAAACTAACTCTCATTTCATCAACACAAAGAAGCCTTTCTCTTTTTTCTGATCTTGATCCTATACTATACTGCGCTGAAACGTTTAACTGTTTCTTTGTCCTTGAATCTTCCTGATGCACTTGTCATCCTCTTGACATCCTCAAGAGAACCACTGGTATAGGCAAAGGCCAGCATTTTGGATTGTGCCTGAAAACAAATCTGAAAGCTTAGCAAGTTTATTATAATGTAAAATGTTAAAAAGTGACCATCTCCCCAGCCACAAGGCTGGAGAAGGACTGTAGGGGAGTAGGAGACGATCGGCCTTGCATGCAGGTGGTCCCAGCCTAAACCTCCAGCTACTCAAGGTAGTGCTGAGAGACTCCTAGAAGAGAGCTGTGCCAATCAGTGTAGACAATACTGGGCTAGATGGACCAATGGACTGGCTCGGTATAAGGCGGGTTCCTATGTCCCTATAGCAGCTCTTTTACGAGAGCATGGAGATATGGGGCTAGTTTGGGGCTAGGTAACGCTAAGAGGGGCAAGCATTGTTCCTGCACAAACAAAGCCTTGCTTGACACGGCACTTATTTGCCTCGTTCCCATGGAAACAAAAGCTGTGCCCTTTGCTGTTCCTTGCAGCTGACTTTTTCAAATTTTATTTTTAAGTCGAGCTGCTGTTTACGTATGCCTGGCAGCAGCGAGCCAGTCAAATGAGAGTCGCCCTGGCAGTGCCCGTGTGTCAGATCAATGCCCCTCCTGCTGCTGGGCTGAGGAGGAAGTGCAAAAGCACAACAGGGTGCTCATCGCTCCAAAAGCTGGGTCTATATTTTGCATATATCAGAAAGCAGAACAGAAAGCCATACATGGAAGCAAAATAAAGTCTAGGCCAGCAGCACACTGCAAAAGGAGCCATAAATAAGGGAGTTGGAGGCAGCCCTGAATCAGGAAGCTTTTAGCATTGACATTTTATTTTATATTTATGTTTTGCTGGAAGCCACCCAGAGTGGCTGGGGAAACCCAGTCAGATGGGAGGAGTGTTGTTGTTGTGTTGTTGTTGTTGTAGTAACTTCAAGAGTAGGCTACTTTGGCTGTGAGTCCTTGAAGACCTGCTCCCTGCCTTGCGGGCCTTTTTCCACCTGGTTAGGAGGGCGGGGCCTGGACTGACTCCAGCTACAAAAGCTGAGGGTGCTGAGCAGATTTTTGGGCTGGGGTATTGTTTAAGGGGTCGTTGCTGGTTTTTGATATTAATTCTTTGTATTTTTGTGTAAGATCTCCCTCTGATTTACGTGGAAATTGTTTAATTTGGTGGTGGGCTTTTCGATGTCTTATTTATTTATTGCGATGTTGTTGTAAACAAAATCTGCCCTTTTTCCCTTATGGAGTATCCAAGAGCCCATATAGAGTCCTTACATGGGTTCTGTATTGGTAGGAGAAAATAACAGAAGCCAACCAGATAATATTGAGAAGCAAAGTAGCTAGTAAGCCTGATCTTTATTGATCTGCTGCAACAGGGTGCTCCCCTTACACGGAGGAAAGAAGGAGGATCTCAAACAATGGTGCGCAAGGCCTTATATAGACATTTTAAATTCCCTGCCCTGGAGCTCAAGACCACCCCTCCATACATACATCACAGAAGGGGTGTAACCCAAGACCACCCCCCACAAACATCATACCTACACCACAGAAAAGGTGGTCTAAAACAGAAATATGAATGTTGTTGTTTTTCCTGTCTGCCAGGTTATCGGATAATGCCTTATCTGATTGCCTTTCCTGGTAGTCTGGCCATTCCTTTGAGATGGTGATTTCTCAATTCCCAAGACAATGGGAAAGCTCCCTGACCCTTTGCAGAGAAAACATTTGGTTAGTTTGGGAGTCAAAATGGTTTCAGGTCGGTCTTCCTGTGCTGATCTATGTACGTGCTTGGTTGGTACATTTATGAACATTTATTATATATATATAAGACCTTAAATTTTATTATTACAGTGCTGAAAACCAGATATCGCCTAGCCATGGTAGCCATGTGGTGCCCTTCAAATATCACTCAGCTTCAACTCCCATTGCGCCTGACCTTTGGTCATGCTGCCTGGAGAGGATGGGAGTTGGAGTCCAGCCATACTTGGAGAGCACCAGGTTGGCTACCGCAGACTGTTAGGGGCAGGGGACCCCTGATTTGTTGTTGTTTAGTCGTTTAGTCGTGTCCGACTCTTCATGACCCCATGGACCAGAGCACGCCAGGCACTCCTGTCTTCCACTGCCTCCCGCAGTTTAGTCAAACTCATGCTGGTAGCTTCGAGAACACCGTCCAACCATCTCGTCCTCTGTCGTCCCCTTCTCCTTGTGCCCTCCATCTTTCCCAACATCAGGGTCTTTTCCAGGGAGTCTTCTCTTCTCATGAGGTGGCCAAAATATTGGAGTCTCAGCTTCACGATCTGTCCTTCCAATGAGCACTCAGGGCTGATTTCCTGAAGAATGGAGAGGTTTGATCTTCTTGCAGTCCATGGGACTCTCAAGAGTCTCCTCCAGCACCATAATTCAAAAGCATCAATTCTTCGGGAACTTCCTGCAGCCAATCAGCCTTCTTTCTGGTCCAGCTCTCACTTCCATACATCACTACTGGGAAAACCATAGCTTTAACTATACGGACCTTGTTGTCTTTGTCCATGGAGTTTTCTTGGCAGGGATACTGGAGTGGGTTGCCGGTTCCTCCTCCAGGTGGATCACGTTTGGTCAAAACTCTCCACTATGACTTGTCCATCTTGGGTGCCCTCCTCGGCATAGTTCATAGCTTCTCTGAGTTATTCAAGCCCCTTCGCCACAGCTTGTACAGCTGAAACAGACTCCAAGGATCATCTAGTCCAACTCCTTGCAATTCAGAGAACACAGCTAAATAATTCCCGACAGATGGCCATCCAATCTCTGTTTAAAAGCCTCCAATGAAGGGGAGTCCGCCATATGCAATTCTTTTCACCAGTGAAACCCTTAAAGCAGAGCTAGGTAAAGCAACATCTCCCCCTGCTGGCAGTAAAGGGGGAAACTACTGTCAAATGCTTCTGTTTATGTAAACAGGCACGTGCGAAGCTGCAGAGATTGCAGAGGAATGTGGTTGGTTTGCCTCTGTGTTTTCCAATGCTGTGAATCACTGTGGATTTCGATGTTCATCGCAAGTGGGGGGAAGTCACTGCGCCCAAGGGGCCGCCTGCATTATTAGTGCCCCCATTAGTTTTAATTTAGTCCTGATTAATTTCATATGTGAACTCAAGCATTATTATTTTTCCCTCAGTGGGGTAGGAAGACAAGAAGGAACATGTTGAGAATTAGCAAAGGAGGGATTATGAGCCAAGATCAAAGCATAGCTGCAGCTACCTAGCAAGGAAAGCTCTCCGTTGTGCCAAATGTCCCATAGCTGGGAACTAAGAGGCAATAAAGATTTCTGAGTATGTTTTGAAAGCTAGATAAGCTGGGCAAAAATAGTACTTTCATTCCAGAGTGGAGCGTGCCTTATCCATTCCAAGTCATCATTTGTTTCATGCAGTCAACACGCATCCTTTACTTTCTTGTGGTAGGAAACCCAGACAGTGTCCTTCAGAGTACAGTCATACCTTGGTTTTCAAACAGCTTAGTTCTCGAACATTTTGGCTCCTGAATGCCGCAAACCCCGAAGGGACTGTTCCAGTTTGCGAACTATTTTTGGAAGCTGAACGTCCGACGGGGCTCCCACGGCTTCCGATTGGCTACAGGAACTTCCTGCAGCCAATCAGAAGTCACGCTTTGGTTTACAAACATTTTGGAAGTTGAACGGACTTCCAGAATGGATTCCATTCGACTTCCAAGGTACAACTATAAGGGTTTTTTTGCAGGGAGTAAGAACAGGAGAATCTGTCAATTTTCGTTCCTCTCCATTTTTAATTTCCCAGTCTTAAGTTCAGGTCTTCACATTTCCACACCGGTTTGTGATTCCCCCCCCCCCCGCCCTGCATAAAGGTCCTCATGATAATTAATAAGTATTTTATTGCAAAATTCTCCTAATGCACACAATTTTCTATTTTGCCAGATATACACATTTCGGTGAAACTTCTCCTAATTGAATGCTTTGTGTATGTTGTTATAATATATAACATAATGCACAAGGTATGTTATTTTCACTAATGTATTCATTTTTGTGCACATTAACTGCATTTTGAGAAGTGCAAATTTTGAAGATTGGTGTATTTCAGTTCTCGTATTGTTCCTAAAAGGGGTGAATTAAATAAATTCCCCTTGAAATGGCAACTGAATTGAATCTCTCTCCCCAACCCTAGCAGGCAGTCAGTGCACATTATTTATTCCACTAAAAAAACCCCACATGATTGCCATATCCAGAGCCTTTTCCTTAAATGAGTGTGTGTGTGTGCGCGCACACACCCAATAATTATATGGTTACATCTGGCTTTGGCTAGTGCACATCAGATTTCTAATTTAAAGCACAGCTCTCATAAGCCTGAAGTTTGCCGACCCCTGGCTTAATGCATTCAGCAACAAATTGCACTCCCTGACATCTATGTACGTCATTTATAAGACCTTCCTCCCCCCACACACGGTGACAAAGATTTTGCTAGCATCGCAATAATACACAGTAAGAATAATTGCTTGTGTCAGAACACCTCGATTTACTCTTAGCGGCCACCATGTTCTGTTCTGTTCTGCACTTTCATAATTCCTCATTCATATATATATATATATATATATATATATATATATATATATGAATGATCTATCTACTTTGTAGTAGGGAACACTCATCCCTCCTATTTAGTATATACCCGTTTGATATTTCTCCTTCATGGAAGCAAGGAAAGGTTGAATCACGTTTGCCAAGCCACTCACCGAAGCAAGAGGATTTCTTGTCTTAACAAGCTGCCTAGACTTCATTCTCTGGGCAATTGTTGCATCTGTGGGGTCCTTACAAAATGTACAACCTAAAACTGATAAGGCAGGAATATAAAAACATATGAAAGCAAATGCAGCAGGAATTTGGGGGGCATCAGGCACATCATTAGTCCCAAGACCCTTAGGTGGTACTGAGGTGTTCAGGATGCTTCACTAACTTCAGCGTCACAAGGAAAGCCTCAGGTAGAGAGTATTAGAGTGGTCCTGTTATGAGGTCATCAGCCCGTGAAGCATCCCTGTCCAGGAAAGGGCACAGTTTGTCCCGTTATCAACCCAAGCTGATAATAGGTGTTCCTTTCCACAGAGGTCACCTGAGCCTCTGGTGACAAAGGTGGCTCTGAGAGCATCCCCCAAACTACAGTGGTACCTCGGGTTAAGTACTTAATTCGTTCTGGAGGTCTGTTCTTAACCTGAAACTGTTCTTAACCTGAAGCACCACTTTAGCTAATGGGGCCTCCTGCTGCCGCCGCGCCGCCGGAGCACGATTTCTGTTCTCATCCTGAAGCAAAGTTCTTAACCTGAGGTAATATTTCTGGGTTAGCGGAGTCTGTAACCTGAAGCGTATGTAACCTGAAGTGTATGTAACCCGAGGTACCACTGTACAAGCTTGTTCCTGCAGAGGGAGTGTGACGCTGCCCAGAACCCGACTTGAATTCCCCGACTTCCAGACCTGGGAACCACTCACCTACAGAATCTCCATCTTATCTGGATTCAGTTTGTTGGCCTTCATCCATAAGAACACAAGAAGAGTCTGCTGGATCAGGCCCAATGGCCCACCTAGTTTGGCCTCCTTTTCTCACGGTGGCCAACCAGATGCCTGTGGCAAACTCACAAGCAGGATTGAAGCACATGAGCACGATCCACTCCTGTAGTTTCCGGCACACCGTGTCCAGAAGCATTGCTTGCCTCCACCACTGTGTCCAGGAAAAGGCTTAAGCCAGTCTCACAGTCTCTCCTGATTCAGACGTAACTGAGAAATAGAGCTGGGTGTCAACAGTGTTATGTACTGAAGTTCTCACCCTGGGCCAGCAGGGGGATACTGTAGATAGTTATGCAAATGAAGGATCGAAAGTGACGTTCAGTGATTGGATAGTTTTAGAAAGTTGCAACAGTTACGTTGTTCTGGAGCTCTATATAAGCAGGCTGACTGAGCCCTTCAGTTCAGTTCTGTTCTGGCATCTGAATAAAGAAGAGCTGTTTCAAGAATCGCTGTGTCGTCTGATATGTTCGCCCACAACTTAACAAACAGCATGTCAACAGCAGGAGTGCCAACTTGGCCCTGCAACTGTGGGTACCGGGGGCCGGGGGTGCCATGCAGCGTGCATGGCCCTGACACTGAAATTTGTGGGGAATTTTGTGGGTGGTCAGGCACCCAGTTCCCCAGGAAGTTGGCACCTATGGCCCCAAATCTCCTTTTGAAATGTTGAACAGTTCTCGATTCTCCTGGTTTACCTGCAAAGCACATATCACACTGAGGGGGAAGAAAAATATTCTCTGCTTGCAAATTGATAGAGATAAGTATCAACAATATGTTTGCAGTCTCAACGAGCCGTGTGAGAATCAGTCCCCGGACCCCCATTAGACTTCTGAATATAATTCTCAAGGTGTTGCAGTGTTTGTAAATGAAAGAACATTCAGCTCTCTCTCAGGCGCAAGTATAGTTATGGGTGAATACAGTGGTGCCCCGCAAGACGAATGCCTCGCAAGACGAAAAACTCGCTAGACGAAAGGGTTTTCCGTTTTTTGAGGTGCTTCGCAAGACGAATTTCCCTATGGGCTTGCTTCGCAAGACGAAAATGTCTTGCAAGTTTGTTTCCTTTTTCATAAAACCGTCAATACCCAGGGTGCATTGCTTGAAGAGGTGCAGTTGCGACTTGACTTCGAGGAGCAACACATAGCACGCGGTGTGGTAGCCTTTTTTGAGGTTTTTGAGGACTTTGCTGATTTTTGAAGCTTTTCCAAAACTTCTTTTGCAGCCATTTGGTAAGTTAAACTTTTAAAACTTTTTGGGGGGGTTTTGGATTTTGGGTTGGGTGTTTGGAATTCAAGAACTTGGTTCTGGGTTTGAATTTCTGTGTGGTGGGTGGCTGGGTGCTTTTGAATTTTTTGGATGTGAAGCACTGATTTTCTTTTCTTTTCTGAGTTTACGAAGGTAGGAGCTGTGCTGCCATGGGACCCAAGAAGACTGCTGCTGCAGAGGCTGGCGAGAGGAAGAAGGAGAAGGTGACGCTGGAAATGAAGAAGGAGATCATCCAGAAGCACGACAGTGGAATGCGTGTGACAGACCTCGCCAGGGAGTACGGCAGGAACCCATCGACCATCGGCACCATCCTGAAGATGAGGGAGAAGATCCTTGCGACTGATGCAGCCAAGGGAGTCACCAGGATCGTGAAGAACCGCCCAGCTGTTCTGGAGGAGGTCGAGAAGTTGCTGCTCATCTGGTTAGAAGAGAAGCAGCGTGCAGGGGACACAGTGTGACTGAGGCCGTCATTTGTGAGAAGGCCAAGGCCTTGCACGCAGACCTCGTCCGGGAACAGCCAGGAACCTCAGGCGAGCCAGAAGTCTTCAAGGCAAGCAGAGGTTGGTTTGACTGGTTCAAGGCAAGATCTGGAATCCACAGCGTGGTCAGGCATGGAGAGGCTGCCAGTTCTGATGTTCCTGCAGCTGAAGACTTTGCCTTGGAGTTCCTGGAGGTTGTGAAGACGGAGGGCTACGTTCCACAGCAGGTCTTCAACTGCGACGAGACTGGGCTGTTTTGGAAGAGGATGCCCAAAAGGACTTTCATCACACAGGAGGAGGCCAAGTTGCCTGGCCACAAGCCCATGAAGGACCGTCTGACCCCTGCTCTTCTGTGCCAATGCAAGCGGCGACCTGAAGATCAAGCCCCTGCTGGTGTACCACTCGGAGAACCCACGGGCCTTCAAGAAACACAAGGTCGACAAGGAGCAGCTGAGTGTCATGTGGCGATCCAACAGTAAGGCTTGGGTCACACGTGTGCTGTTTGTGGACTGGGTCAATCTTGCTTTTGGCCCTGCTGTCAAACAGTACCTGCTGGACAACGACCTGCCGCTGAAGGCTTTGCTTCTGATGGACAATGCTCCTGCTCATCCTAAAGGCCTTGAGGAGGACTTGTTGGAGGAGTTCAGCTTCATCAGAATCATGTTCCTGCCGCCTAACACCACGCCACTGCTCCAGCCGATGGATCAGCAGGTCATCGCCAGTTTCAAAAAACTCTACACCAAGGAGCTTTTCAGGCGATGCTTCGAGGTGACTGATTGCACCACCATTACCCTGCGGGAATTCAGGAAGGACCACTTCGACATCGTCACCTGCTTGAAGATGATCACCACGGCCTGGAATGGGATCAGCCAGAGAAATTTGAATTGCGCTTGGCGCAGCCTGTGGCCGGACTGTGTGGCACCAAGTGACTCTGATGCACCAGAGTCAACAGTGGTGCAGGACATTGTTGCCTTGGGGAGGACCATGGGCCTGGAGGTCACAGAGGAGGACGTCAGCAAGCTGGTGGAGGAGCACGACCACGAGCTGACCACCCAGGAGCTGGTCGAACTGCAGGCAGAGGCTGCGCAGGAGCAGGCCTCGCTGGAAGAGGAGGAAGCAACTGAGGAACGGCTGTCCTCCAAAGAACTGAGGGACATTTGCATGAAGTGGAAGGATGTGCAGGCTTTTGCACAGCGGCACCACCCTAACAAGCACGTGGCACATGATCTTGCGAACACTTTTGATACGACGGTCATGTCGCCTTTCAGGGAGGTGCTGAAAAGGCGGATGAAGCAGCAGACCATGGACAGGTTCTTCAGCAAGAAGCAAAGAGTGGAAGAGGAACCTTCTTCGAGTGGTCCCCCAGAGTCTTAGAAAATGTACTGTACACTTTGTTGATTTTTAAATGTTTTTCTGTCATGTTTAGAAACTTAATTAATTGTTCCTTCAGTTTTTGAAATGCTCTTTACAGTATGTGTGACTTTAAAGAGCACAAAATAAACTCTTGTTGTACCAAATTTGGCTTTGTTTGGACTTTTTTTGACCATAGGAACGCATTAATTGAATTTCAATGCATTCCTATGGGATTTCGTGCTTCGCAAGACGAAAAATTCGCAAGACGAAAAAACTCGCAGAACGAATTAATTTCGTCTTGCGAGGCACCACTGTAACTTACTTACTGAGGCCATACCTGCAACATACATTTAAAGCACTTTTGTCCTACTTTAAGAGTCATGGCTTCTCACAAAGAATCCTGGGCAGTGCGGTTCATTCATGGTGCTGAGGAGGTCTCCTGGAAACTCTCAGCACCCTTGACAAATTACAGTTCCCAGAATTCTTTGCAGGGAAGCCATGACAGTCATGAAATGTATGATGCAGGTGTGGTCCAAGGGAAAACAGCATGGTGGTTGTGCAATCACTTAGCAAGGCGGTTGTTTGAGTGCTCAGGGTAGGCTAGCCATCTGTGCCATCCTCCTGACAAATGGGCAAGAGGGTCAGTGGTTAGAGCAAAAGCATTTCGGCCTTCTCAGTAGTGGCACCTGCCCTGTGGAATGCACTCCCAGCAGATGTCATGGCAATAAACAACTGTTTTACTTTTAAAAGACAACTGAAGGCGGCCCTGTTTAGGGAAGTTTTTTATGTCTGATGCTGTATTGTTTTTAATATACGGTTGGAAGCCGCCCAGAGTGGCTGGGGAAACCCAGCCAGATGGGCGGGATATAAATATTATTATTATTATTATTATTATTATTATTATTATTATTATTCTATGCAACAGTAAGGTCACCCCTTTTCCTTCATATTATAGTCTTTGGGAACAACAAACCCTTTGTTACCGCACTGAGTTGTTGCAGAAGAAGATGACCTAGCACAATTTTGGAAAGTCGAAAGAGAAGTTATAAATGGAGTCTACAGCTGTGAAAAATTCTCCCTTTCATTCTGATGAAGCATCAGTTGGGATGCAGCCCAGGAGATCTTGCTATAAAAATTTGAAGTGCTTGGAGAATTTGTTGTAACTGTTACACTCTCATATATATATTTTAATCTGTATGTTCATTTGACACTCAGTCTTGTTTTGTATACCTGAAGGTACTTGCAGGATTGTAGAGTTAAAAGGAGATCTTATAGTCTAACCCTCCTGCTGAATGTAGGATTCAACTTTAGCATATGCCCAACTTCTACCTAAATGCCTGTTTAGGTAGGAGAGCATGGCCCAAGGCAATCTGTTCCACTGTTTAAAAAGCTTCTCCAATGTCCTTGCAATTTCCACCCATTAGTTTTAGACCTCTGGAACCAGAGGAGAACAAGCCTGACAGGCCCTTCAGGTATTTCAAGACACATGAACCCTCAAAGCCACTGTAGTCCACTCCTTACAGCATTGGGACCAACATGGTAGAAACACAATGTTGAAATCTCTATGTAGCCATAGATTTGGGTGATTTGCGGCCTGTTGCTACCCCTCAACTCAATCTATCTCAAAGGGCTGTTGTATGAATAAAATGGTGATGATGAAGGCCCTGCATGAAGGCAGAAGAAGAGACCATGGAAACCCTGGGCTTTTGGTCTTTGCCTGCATTTCTCAGCCATACCACACTGCCTTTGTGGTCCGTAACAAAGAAAGGGCACTGGACTTCACAACCATGAAATGCAGCGGCTGTTTTGATCAGGAGGAGGGATGCCCAGAGCTGTGACTTGGAACTCCTACAAAGCAGGAGCAGCAGTGCAGAAAGATGCCACCACACGTCTGACACCACTGTTGCACACCTGTGCAATGCAAGGGCAGGGCAAAGGTCCAGGGTTGTAAAGACTGTGGAGAGAATAATTGGGTGCACTCTTCCCACCTTGGATCAAATCTATGCTTCCAGGTGTCATAAGAAAGCTGCAGAGATAGTGCAGGATAGTGCGCACCCCAGAAATGATCTCTTTCAGCTTCTGCCTTTTGGAAGAAGGTACAGGGTTATAAAGACTAGGACTAGCTGCCTGAGAAACAGTTTCTATCCAAATGTGATTTTGGTTTTAAACACAGTGTAAGGTAGTCTCTATGGGAGTACAGTGGTACCTCGGGTTAAGAACTTCCGGAGGTCTGTTCTTAACCTGAAACTGTTCTTAACCTGAGGTACCACTTTAGCTAATGGGGCCTCCTGCTGCTGCTGCCGCGCCGCTGCCACCACACAATTTCTGTTCTCATCCTGAAGCAAAGTTCTTAACCCAAGGTACTATTTTTGGGTTAGCGGAGTCTGTAACCTGAAGCGTCTGTAACCTGAAGGATCTGTAACCCAAGGTACCACTGTATAGTGGTACCTCATCTGGGGTTGCCTGCCATTCCTCTTGCTGCAGTCAGTCTCCTTGACCATAGGGAACCAACTCCTAGGGGCTGTGGTGCTTTGACCCCCACAATAAAATATTTGAGGGGGCTGGGCCCCACAAAGTTGATGGGCATTCCCATTCACTTCGTCATGTGATCGATTATGTAGGCTGGGCCCCCACAATATTTTATTCAAGTTGGCACCCCTTCCCTTGACATCTGATGGCAGGGTGTTCAACTGGGAGGCATGCAAATCTTACATGTTTCTTTATATAGGAAGATACATAAATATGGGAGAGAGTGAGTTCTGAGTATATATCAATTCAGGATTTGCATAATGGCCCTAGAATAATGATGGTGAAGCAAACTAGAGTCAAAGGATAAATTATCTTATAATCTTAGTTCATCCCCAATTCCCACTACCCCCTGAGGAGCCAGAAGCCACTAAATGCCCTTGAAAAACAGAAGGCAACAAATCAATCATTTGTCAGGCCAAACAATGGTTTTTATTTCATTTTCTCCGTGACATTTCAGCCATCAAAAAAATAAACTCTAACACATATGGATGGAAGACTTTCTACAAGTGTTACTAAGTGGGAATTTCTCTTTCGACTCCAGGATTTTGATTGGAGCATCTTTTTTTTTTTTTAATTAATTATCCAATAAGTTAGGAAGAAGCATGGGGGAGAGCTGGGGTGTTAAAGTGCTTTTCATTTCTGAGCTGGGATGAGGTCGTCAATACACTGGCCTTTCTCAAGGCGTTTCTCCATTTCAATCAGGAGCTTCACCCCATCAACCACCATCTGTACCAGCTCCACCTCAGAGAACCCAAGGCGGTCGGCGTTGGAGACATCAAAGACGCCTCCCACCGCAGCCGTGTCCACTCCACCTGAGGAAAACCAAACAGGAAAAGGGGATCAAATTGAGGATCATCTACTTGACCACAGGGAGCCAAGAACTCTGCATAAAACCCAAGTTGGCCCTGCAGATAATAATAATAATTTATTATTTGTACCCCGCGCCCATCTGACCGGCTTGTCCCAGCCACTCTGGGTGGCTTCCAACATACCGTATCTTTCCATGTATAAGACGACCCCTATTTTTTGAGCATAAAATTAATAAATAATAGCAACATTCCTTGCATAAGACAACCCCCAATTTTAAACTTTAAAAAATGGGGGGAAATATAGTCTTATACAGGCATCCCCAAACTAAGACCCGTGGGCCGGATAAGGCCTGAGGGACTCATTTATCCGGCCCACAGCGACCTGAGGTAATATTTCTGGGTTAGCGGAGTCTGTAACCTGAAGCGTATGTAACCCGAGGTACCACTGTACAGGGCTGCCTTCAAATGTCTTCTAGAGGTTATCTAGTTCCTCATCTCCTTGACCATAGGGAGCCAACTGCCAAACTCTGATTTAAATATTTTATATTGTTTCTACTGTATGGGGGTTTTTTATGTACAATTGTTGCCAGCTGCTCTGATATTTATGAATTGTGGGATATATATATACAGTGGTACCTCGGGTTAAGAACTTAATTCGTTCCGGAGGTCTGTTCTTAACCTGGAACTGTTCTTAACCTGAAGCACCACTTTAGCTAATGGGGCCTCCTGCTGCCTCCGGAGCACCATTTCTGTTCTCATCCTGAAGCAAAGTTCTTAACCCGAGGTACTATTTCTGGGTTAGCGGAGTCTGTAACCTGAAGCGTATGTAACCCAAGGTACCACTGTATATATATATTCCTAAATAAGCAGGGCGCTCTCCTCTCCCAACAGTCTCTCCAGAAAGAAACCATCTTTAATGGTGATGAATGATAGGGAGACGCCAACGAGAATTGACAGATGATCTCTAGCCTCTTTCTCCTAATAAAAGTCAGGATCCTTAGTAATGGTTGTTTTAGTACCATAACCAGGCCTGAAGCCAGACAGAAATGGGTCTGTTTTTAACTTTTTAATATTCTTTTTGTTATATGTTTTTATGTGTTGTTGTAACCCACTTTGATATTTTGATATATTAGAAGCACATAAAGGTTAGCCTGAAGGGATGAAAGATGTTCCCCACAGCCAGGCTAGTACAATAAAGTGAACAATGGGATCCAAATTTATGACTTATTTTATTGCACCGGAGGTTGTATTGCTGTGTTATTTCTAATTATTTTGACTTATGAGGCTGGCTTTGGGGTGGTCCTTCAAATAAGGAGATATAAATTCCAAAACACGAGTAGCATGCTGCGGCTCTAATAAATTTAGGAATACAGAGTCCATCTATGGCAGGCATGGCCAAACTTAGCCCTCCAGATGTTTTGGGACTACAATTCCCATCATCCCTGACCACTGGTCCTGTTAACTAGGAATGATGGGAGTTGTAGTCCCCAAAACATCTGGAGGCCCAAGTTTGGCCATGCCTGATCTATGCTTCCTTGCACCAAATCCTAAAACATATTTTTCTCCACTACATTGGTCTTTAGGAATCAGCCTCTTAGGTTCACAGGATGCCATTTGCAAATGGCTATCTAACATCACATGTTTATCTCAACTTAATAACTAAGTGTTGTCTAGGGTTGCCATATGTCTGGGAAAACCAGGACATGCCCACTTTTTGGGAGCCAACATGCTCATCCAGGCAGATATTTTTACATTTTAAAGTAAATGTCTGGGTTTGGGGGGTTCCTTAAATATTGGAGGGAGGCTGGAGGGGCACACATATGCTTTGGAGGGCGCTGTGCCCTGGAAGTGGAAGCACCACCATAGAGTGAGGCCATCATAGCAAATATCAGGTAGGAGCTGGGATCCTGGCTCTGCACACCGTGGCCACTGCCAACCCGAGCCCGGGAAAGAGGTGCATGGGTGTGGCTACGACCCCATGCGCCCCTTTCTCGGGCTGGCAGCAGCTCAAGGTCTCCTATGTTTTGCCCTTCAAGATATGGCAACCCTAGTGTTATCCTGATGAATTTCAAAGGGTGCCCCAACTTGGCTGCACTGCCTAATAGGCACCACTGCCTGACTATATACTTTTTTTTAGCACTATCAAGAGCAGAAGTGGGTAAGGCCAGATGCAGCCTCCCTTCCACTGACTTGTCTGTCAACCAATGTTGCATTGCACCAGGCACTTTCAACTTCAAAGGTGCATGTCTGAATTCTTCCTTTCCATTGTTCTGCCCAGACGCTGAGGTCCAGCGCCAAGGGCCTTCAGGCGGTTCCTGCAAAGCTACAGGGAACCAGGCAGAGGGCCTTCTCGGTAGTGGCACCCGCCCTGTGGAACACCCTCCCACCAGATGTCAAAGAGATAAACAACTACCTGACATTTAGAAGACATCTGAAGGCAGCCCTGTTCAGGGAAGTTTTTAATGTGTGACATTTTGATGTATTTTAAATCTTTGTTGGAAGCCGCCCAGAGTGGCTGGGGAAACCCAGGCAGATGGGCGGGCTACAAATAATAAATTATTATTATTATTATTATTATTATTATTATTATTATTATTATAAATCAAACCATGGCTGGAAAGATTGCTGCGGAAAGCAGGAAGAGTGATGAACAGCAGGAATTGGCTACACTCAAGAGCTCCTGAGTAACATCAATCCCAGCAGGGCTCTCTTTTGGTGCTGAAGGCAAGCCCTGCTTGCAAAGGAATAATCAGGAATGGACTCCAAGGCTCCTTTGCAATCAATAATAATAATAATAATAATAATAATAATAATAATATCTTTATTGTCATTGCCCCCTTCGGGGACAACGAAATTACTTGACTGCTCCATAAAAACACTAATTAATCAATACAGTATAATACAGCAAGGGAGATTAGATGACTTTCAAAGTCCGGGCTTCCCATTCAGGGCCGAGATCGCTCTGGAGAAGAAGCTGTTCTTAAGACGGCTCGTTCTTGTCTTCATCGTCCTGTATCTCCGTCCCGACGGCAAGAGCTCGAAGAGACAGTGACCAGGATGCGATGGATCTTTTACTATGTCCAGTGCCTTCCTATGGCACCTTGTGGCATAAATCTGCTCTAAGGTAGAGAGTGGGCAGCCAACAATGCTCTCTGCTGCCTTAACAACCCTGCACAACCCCATCCTGTCCTGGGTAGTACAGCTTCCGTACCACACACATAAGCCATAAGTGAGCACGCTCTCAATGGCACAGTGATAGAAGGCAAGCAGCAGTTTCTGCTTTGCCATATGTTCTCTGCTGCGGCTGAGGGTTTGCAGGCCAATTCAGCACCCTGGCAAGCATCATTTGCTTGCAGGTTCCCTGTGCCTGACCTAGAGCCTAACAGCTGGACCTGCAGGCTGGGCATAAACCTAAAGCAGCAAGAAGCTGCATTATATATATATATTTCCAAATATGGGACTACATACAAGGGAACAGCAGTACATGGAGCACTCGGTTTGCAAGCAGAAGGTTCCAGGTTTGATCCCAGGCATCTCCAGGTAGCTCAGGAAAAGAGTGCTGCCTGAAATCCTAGAGAGCAGCTGCCAGCCAGTGCATGTAATATGAAGCCAAATGAATCGGTTTTCTGACTTGATATAGAGCCACTTCCAATGTTTCGCTGCACCTGTGGTTTTCGCTGTTGCCTGGTTTTTACCGATTCGTACTGAGTGTTATAATTGGGCTATTATTGGGAAATAGTGGGAAACTAGTAAAATTTATTGGTGGGAGGAAACTGATAGAAAGCTTTGTCTTCTCCCAATGTTTGTGCTGAAGAACACCACTCCTTTTGGGCACCTGGTCAAAAAGTGTCCCCTGCCCTGCCCTGATTGGTTCCCCTTATGGTTGTTAACACTGGATCACAGACTGAATTGAGATGACCCAGTCCAGGGCTGTCAGTGGGGCAGGCGCCAACAGTGGGGTGCCTGCTTGCTTCTGAGAGGGAAGAGCTGAGGGCCTTCTCGGTAGTGGCACCCACCCTGGGGAATGCCCTCCCATCAGATGTCAAGGAAATAAACACCTATCTGATTTTCAGAAGACACCTGTACAGGGAGGTTAGCAATGTTTGAGGGCTTTTTTGTGTTTTAATATTTTGTTGGAAGCCACCCAGAGTGGCTGAAGCAACACAGTCAGGTAGGTGGCATATAAAGAAAGTTATTGTCATCACCTTATCTTCCCCCTGTATGCTTAATCAGGGCTCTCCCCTGCTCTCAAAAAAACCCCTGCACATGATTCCCCAGCTCCAACTGCATGAAGTGGGTTCATTGCTCTGACCGTGTCTGGCTGCCCTCAGGGTTACATCAGGGCCATTCCAAAGTGCTGGATCTGGACTCTGGATCTGGAAGAGTCCATGACCAGAAGGAGGAGGAGTATCAGGAAGCGTGGAATAAATTTAATGATTATTTAGTTAAATTTGTTAAGTTAAACTAACTGAAAATAGCTTGCAGATACTTAATGGGTTTAGGATTTTATTTATGTTAAATGATGAATTAATATGTTTAATTCCATAAGGTGAAGATCTAAGGATGTTAATGTTTAAGTTAAATTTCATAAAAATTGGGATTTGGAAAACCGTTAAAAGGACATGCAATGAAATTCAACCAAGGGGAAGCGAGGAAGTCACTTAACAAAGTTAATAACTCTAATTTTCAATAAGGTTATGATTTACGTTTGTATGTCTTGTTTGTTTGTTTGTTTATAATATTGTGAAAACTAATAATTTTTTTGAAAAAAACAAAACAAAACCAAAGTGCCGGATCCGGCCACCAAATCAAGAGAACAGCCATACGCAGCCCTAATTTTCAACGTTCATTTTTTTAAATGCCTGCTGTGATCATTTCGCATATTTTGACGGCTTGGTCTGTGGGACAGCCGGAGTACCACTTGCTCTTGCCAAAAGAGCAAGGAGTAAATTTGATATAAAGCCCCAAGCCCAGGCTTTGGGTTCCTCACCTGTGCCCCGTTTCTGCAGCCTCAGCTTCTTGAGGATGTCGCCAAATTTCTCGTGCTTGCCAAGGTGGGGTAGCTTAATGTGCACTCCGGCACGGAGCCCGGTCCCGAGGTTGGATGGACAGGTCAAGATGTAGCCCAGGTGAGGGTTCCACATGAATTCGTAGTTTTTGGATTTGAAGAGGTTTTCAATCTAGGTGTGTCAGGGGTGGGGAAAAAGACAGGCCATTATGAAGAAACGCCTTCCTCTCTCAAGATTAAGGAGCTACAAGGCCCCTTTGTGGCTATAATTGCAGTGTGGTAAAATTCAGTCGGCTGCAGCAGTTAGAGTGTTGGGCTAGGGACCTGAGAGACCAGGGTTCAAATCCTCACTCAGCCAGGAAGCCAGCCACAGTCTCTCAACCTGACCGAATGAGCTGTGTAGTTGCGATGATAAAAGGGAGATGAAACCAGGAGCTTATGCAGTGGCTGGGCCCAAGCTCACCCAGTGAGCTTCATGCTAAGTGGGGCTTTGAACCCTGGTCTCCCAGGTCCTAGGACTCTAACCACTACACCACATGGCCTCACAGCCTTGAGGCTTAATGCAGTCCTTCAGGAGTATGTCCTCAAAAGGCAACAAAATGCCTCTTGCCTGCTAGGATGAAGAGATGGAAGAGCATGAAAACTTCTGGCTTTGATACTGCAAACTGCACCTGTTTCCCTGCCAACTTTTGCAGCTGGCTCCATTCACCACAAGCGTGTGGCCCCTGGTAGGTTGATTGTGAAGGAAAGTGGCCCTCAGGCTGAGACAGGTTCCCCACTCAATATGTAGCTACTGCCTCACACTCGACTGACTCTTTTCTTAGAGGCAGTGACCAAATACCCAGATGATTAATGCAAGATTTGGAAACACAGAAGAGAAGCCTGCCCTCTTACCCCTTTCAGAGGGGTACACCTTAGGAACAGATTACAAAAGCCTACTACTATGGATGAGCCTTAGAGCATCTATTCGAGCCTACCAGGTTGCTGCGTACATGCAGGCAACCACAAAGAGCACCGTGTTTCCATCTGAAGAGGACAGCTTTAAGCAGGCAGGGTTGCCTGCATTCCAGTGCTCTCCAGAAATTTCAGAGACAGGCCTTCCCCCTGGGAGCACACGGCCAAGGTCAATTGCCCGAGACTTCTCATTCCTCTGGATACGAAGGTAAGAAGCATTCCAGCGCAGGCACAGGGGCTCTGTTGCCAGAACGCAGCTGCATTCTCTTCTCACTGCGCCACCACCTCTGCCTGAACTGGGAATTCGCAAAGCCACACTCTGCTGCGTTAAGTTTAGAGCCGACACTTAGGTCAGCACTTTTGAGCTCTGCAGAGAAGGTTGCACCACATCAAAGCACAAAAACATACACACACACTCACAGGGAGGGAGGGAGGGAGGAGACTTCCACTTGCTTCGACACACACTTATATTTACCTGCGTTAGCCCAGTACAGAAGCGGGTGAAAACTTCCTTCATATTTCCACCTTTCTGCATAGAAATAACTCTAAGGTGATCTTCCTCATTGATCCACACAAGGAATGTCTTGTTGTCGTTGTGCCTGAAGGACACAAAGCAGGGACGGCGTTGAGAGCTGTTCTTTTAACCTTTCCTCGAGCCATAGATCTAAGTTAAGCTAGCCACATTTTTAAACCTGGCTCCGTCTGTAGTTGTAGCTTTCAAGATATCTTCCACAGACGCTTTCTGTGCCCACGGTGACTTTGCAGAAACCCACCCCCCTCTTAGATGGCCATCAAAACTACCCCAGGGCGTTTTGAGCTTTCTGCCTTCAACCAAATGTTACGCACACCACAGATTGACTGTTTTAGCTTTCAGCTGAACAAGAAAACCTTGGAAATGTAGGGATCCATCTGGTAAAGACATTTGGGTTTCTATAACAGCAACAAATCAGGGTCTTGCAGTGGGTAACACAATGCACTCAAATCCTGGAGATCTGAATTCGGATCCCAAGTAGGGAGCCCTGGCAAATCGCCATTTCTCAGCCTATTCTACTTCAGTTTGTTGGAAGGATAAAATGGGATTGGACTGAGATCCTGAGTTTGATTCCATTGGCAGGCGGATCCCACAACTGGAATTCTGCTAACTTATCATTCCCACCAGTAGAAGACAGTGGGGGGAAGCAACTATCAAGATCTCCCCTTGTCCCTAGAGTTTATTGTGTCCCCCCCCAAAAAAAACCCCTGCTCTAGAGATTTGGGGGCACAGCATGAGATGCAGCACAGGGAACTTTTGGGAAATTCTGCCAGTAGGAACATCTACTGGATCTTAGTTCCATCCATGAATGGAAGCCTAGTTAGGATCCAATCCATGGGGTGTTAGGGTTTGAAGGTGCCTTGCAAATAAACTCCTCCTCAATGATAATTTTCTTTATCTTTTTTCTTGATTCATTTCTTTTTTTTAACTCCTTTAATATTTTTATCTCTAATTTTTCCCCCACTTTGTTTTTGCTGCTACTTTACTCTGTTTCTTTGTGTTGTTGTTTTGTTATTGTCTACTCAGTGTTAAACCACAGAGCCTAGGACTTGCTGATCAGAAGGTCGGCGGTTTGAATCCCCATGACGGGTGAGCTCCCGTTGCTCAGTCCCTGCTCCTGCCAACCTAGCAGTTTGAAAGCATGTCAAAGTGCAAGTAGATAAATAGGTACCACTCTGGCGGGAAGGTAAACAGCATTTCTGTGTGCTGCTCTGGTTTGCCAGAAGCGGCTTAGTCATGCTCCTATTTACTGACCAGGGCTTGTTCCTCCTGTCTGTTGAAGACATGCAAGACCAGAATCTACCTACACATATTAGGTGCTGCCAGCCAAGACAATATTGGCACCTCCCATTTCTTTCCTTCCGTCATTTTTTCTAAGGGTTGCCTCTACTGGGCGTTACTCACCAGATGCCCCGGCCATCAGGCCAGTCACGTGCCATTCCGGAGGCTAAGAGCAGAGGAGAGACCGGCTTGTCAAAGAGGAAGTGGTCATCGATGAGCTGCTGCTGTTCCGCATCCGTCATGTTTTTCAGAGCATAGTACCTCCCGTTCAGGTCCCCTTCCAGGCTAGCCAAAGCTGGAAAAAGCAAGAGAGGCTTGCAGAATTACTGCTGGGGTTTTTTGGTGTGTGTTTTTACAGAAAACGAGTTAACACGTCACAATCTTTAAGGGAATGCAAACAACGTTCTTATTTTGATTATACATGTGCGCATCATAAAGGAAGCTAGGACTCGAACCAATGGCTTCAATTTACAAAAAAAGAGATCCCAACTAAACATCAGGAAGAACTTTCTGATAGTAAGAGCTGTTCAACAGTGGAACGGTCTCCCTCGGGAGGTTGCAGACTCTCCTTCCTTGGAGGTTTATAAGCAGAGGTTGGATGGCCATCTGTTGTGAATGCTTTAGCCGAGATTCCTGCATTGCAGGGGGTTGGTCTAGATGATCCTTGGGTCCCAAAGCTAAGATTCGATTCGTGTGGCTCCCCTCCCCTATCCTGCAAACTGCTGTTTGTTGAAGGTGGTGATCATTGTAGCTCCGCTAAGGGTAAACTGCAATTCCGAGGATTCTTTGGGTGAAGTCATGTGCTTCAAATGCATGCCGCAGACATGATCTCAGCATACCAAGATGGCAGCAAATCCAAGCTTAGCATGGCAACTCAGGTGTGCTTATATATAATTTTTTAATTCTCTACCAGCTTAGCTGGCAATTTCCCCAGGGATAGGGGAAGAGAAAAAAGGGAATCTGAGCCCACTATTCTCAACCCTTTTGTTGCCCTATTAAGTTGTCGGATACCAAGGAGCAGCGCTTGCTTATCTGCGGCCAGGTATGCTTTTCCATACCTGGGAGGAGCCAAGACTTATTATGCAAGCATGGGAAAGAACCCAGAACTCCTCCAGCTTCCTGCCACAGGTGTGGCTTGTCTGGCTGTGTGCTTGCCTTTATTGCACAATAAACTTCCTCTTCCACATTTCACCTTTGGGAGACAACAATGCTGTCCTTTTTGTCTTTTAAAGAGGTGCTATGGAACAGAGGTGCCAGCTTCCTAAATGCTGCCAAGAACCTAAACTGGGGGGGGGGGAGGGCACACCCAGAGAGGATTCAGTCCCAAGCGCCTTGTTTAACTGGAACTCGTATATCATCTTATACAAGGCTTGAATGATTCATGCGTTTTGCATTCTTCCTCGTCCCACGTGATCAGGTTACGTTCAGGGCTACGGGCTAGAGTCTCTGCTCGCTGCTTTTTTTTTTTTGCAGCATGCAAATGCCAGAACCTTTTACCTTCCACGGACAGCTTCTCGATAGCACGCCTCTCTCCTCGGCTGCAATGAGGCGGCAGGCAGAAGCCACGGATGCTCCTACCAGTTCGGACACGTGAGCTCAGGACGTAGTTGGGATCCAGGTCGTCGCCACCCTGCAAGATACAGGAAGGAACGTCTTAGAACCAACCCCGGCACAACCGCAGGCGATTCATCAGGCTGTCCCGGCCAGCATTTAATGAGTGCAACCACCCGGGAATTAAAACACAAGTCATTCGGAGAAGCTTCTGCGCTGAAACTTTAATGGCCTGCCTCACAGCCATGCATTATAGATGGTGCAGATGCATTTCCCAGCCAGCAGATCACAAGTTCTCAGCTGCCACGATTTTATATATATATATATATATATATATATATATATATAGTTGGAAGGAACCTTATGATCATTCTAGTCTAACCCCCTGCAATGCAGGAATAAAGATGCAGTTGTCCCATGTGGGAATCGAACCTGCAACCTTGGCGTTATCAGCACCATGCTCTAGCCAACTGAGCTATCCAGACGATGGTGCAGCCAGAACATTTCAAGCGCAGCCAGCATCTAGATCAGGGTTTCCCAAACTTGGGTCTCCAGCTGTTTGGGGACTGCAATTCCCATCATCCCCGACCACTGGGTCCTGCTAGCTAGGGATGATGGGAGCTGTAGTCCCACAACAGCTAGAAACCCCAGTTTGGGAAACCCTGATCTAAATTAAAAGCGCTGGTCCTAGAGTTCTGCAGAAAGCAGCATTTTGTCATCCACACGCAGAGAAGTGCAAAGTAATCCCTGAAGGGAAGAAGTCATAGTTACATGGCTCGTGTTACAGGACTTTGGCCATAAATGGCAGACTTGCTAAAGAGAATGCTCTTGGGATTACTATATTAATAAGGCAGTTTGCTGCTATTATTATTATTATTATTATTATTATTATTAAGATAATACACAAGATCTCAGGGTGGTTCACATGATAAAATACAAGTTTCAGTTCCATCGTTGGTATTGTTGGCACACCAACTGACAGAAATTCCAGGTTTTCAGATCTCTCCCAGCCCTACCTAGAGGTGCTGGGGATTCCACCTGGGGCCTTCTGCATTCCAGGCAGGTGTCCTGCCCCTGCTCCACAGCCCTCCCGATTGTTGGATGAGGTCAAGGAGGAAAAGCGGCAAGATTCAGTTTGTCCGTGAGACCAGGCCAACTAGCAATCCTGAGAAGCGGCTACAATTTAAATTGAACAAGCTCTGGCCACATCGACACCATCCCTTCCAAGCAAATTCATCCCACTTCAACAGCCACAGTTCCCCCGCTGCAACCTCAAGAACCCTTGGAATTGCCATTTATTACTCACAGAGTAACAATTCCCAGCACCTTGAACCAACTCCAGTTCCCTGGATTTGTTGGGGAAAGCCCTGACTGTTGAAGTGGTATAAATGTATTTTTATATATATGAAGTGGTACATTTATATATGAAGTGGTACATTTATATTTTTATATACAGTGGTACCTCGGCTTACATACGCTTCAAGTTACAGATTCCGTTAACCCAGAAATATTGCTTCAGGTTAAGAACTTTGCTTCAGGATGAGAACAGAAATTGTGCTCCGGAGGCGCGGCAGCAGCAGGAGGCCCCATTAGCTAAAGTGGTGCTTCAGGTTAAGAACAGTTTCAGGTTAAGTGCAGACCTCCGGAACGAATTAAGTACTTAACCCGAGGTACCACTGTATATGGTGTGGATGGGACCATAGATTTTGTGTGCAGGTGTTTATGTGCACACACAGAACATTAAACAGGAAGGAAGTTACCTTCCAAACACACAGAAAGACTGCTTGCTGGTCAACTCCAGCCAGTAGCTCACTCAGGTTAGGACTTGGGGGCTGAGATCCCGGGCCCCACACAGCAGAATGAGACCCCCAGCACAGCAAGTCAAGCCTACCGCATTCAGAAGTAACACAGCTTACCAGAGGGGGGCCCCATAAGCTCATTACATCTAAAAGTCCAAGATTACCTAATGGCACCACTAAAACCAACAGCCATCAACGTGATCTAGGGCTCATTCAATCCCAGTATCCCCGGCTGTGTGAATGGATAGATCAGTGGTTCTCAGCATTGGTGTGGGGGAGGAAGATCCAAGGACAATCTATTATATTTTGGGAATGATTCCCGATCATACGTAGCCGCATTGTTTTATACTTCCTGGATGTCCTGTAACCATGTTATAAAATAGTTGTGTTCCGTGCCATAAATCAAGCACTGCTAAGAGTTGTTCCTTTTCGTTTTCCAATAAAAAAAAATTGTGTGGCATGAACAAATTTTTCTTCTGAAAGAGTGGCCCAGAGAAAAAAAGTCTGAGAACCACAGGTATAGAAAGATCTGTTTTCTCAGCCACATATAGCACTATCAGTTTTATGCAGACGATAAAAATATTGCTGGCTACTCTATTCCTTTCTTAGGAATTGTTCTTTCCAAACTTCACACTGGGGTGAGTGGGGCACAGAGGGAGGAGGGGTTAACTTTGCAGAAGCAGCAGAGAAGCAAAGGGGAGAGAGTCATCCTGCTCCAATCTCATTCAGAGGCACCATATGCCTGCTTTAAGAGGAACATGTCTCACCAGAATTGCTCCAAGAAGCAATAGCCACCAGGCAATCACAGTAAGCACCCATCTACAGATGGCGTTTGCCCCCCTACACACAACCAAGCCTAATAAATTATCATTATCTATGTCTGCATATATGCCTAGACAGCCATTATTAGGGCTTTTTAATGGAAAGAATCACCTCTTTAAGAAATATGGGTTTAGATGGGTTTGGTGGCTGTGCTAACAAGCTCTTTGGGGGAGTTTATTACTTTCTCCCACCAGCCTTATGAGGAAGGGTTGAGGGAGTTGAGTATGTTGAGCCTAGAAAAGAGGGGATATGATTGCCATCTTCAAATATCTCAAGGGTTGTCATGTGGAAGAGGGAGCAAGCTTGTTACCTCCTGCTCTAAGAAGGTAGGATTCGAACCAGTGGCTTCAAGTTTCAAGGAGATTCCAGCTAAGCATCAGGAAGAATTTTCTGGTGGCAAGAGCTCTTTGACAGTGGAACAGTCTCCCGTTGGGAGGTGATGGACTCTCCTTCCTTGGAGGTTTGTAAGAAGGTTGGATGGACATCTGTCGTGGATGCTTTCGTTAAAATTCCTGCATTGCAGGAGGTTGGCCCCCGGTGTCCCTTCCCCAACTCTCCAAGTCTGAGTCTACTATTCTTCCAGCAGGAGCAGTCGTCCTAGTCAACCCATGCAAATATCAAGGTCGAACTAAGGATGCCTTCAAGGAAGCCTGTTTCGCTTTTGCAAGAGGCGGCGCCTAGGCAGGGTGTAACATTTGGCAAGTACCTATGATATTGTTCCAGGGCAAGGGAGCTTTTGCCTCCCCCCTCCAGATGTACTGAAGTCCTGTCAGCCCTGTAAGGTCAATTGAAAATGCAATTCCAACAAACCTAAAGAGGTTTTTCCTACCTGCAAGTTATCGGCATTCAGGTCCGTCTTGTGCTGGTCTGTAGGCTTGTAGCCTCCATGTCGGTCTTCAATAATGGGGTCAAAGAGTTCCTTATACACGTCGTAGCATTCCTCATCACCGGCTACGCATCCTACTGTCATAATGTAGGGGTGCCCTACAGAGGTCAAGAAGCCAGAAAAGCCAACGTTTGGATGGTGCTCGAGTCTAGTTCCAAGATACCAACAGCTTCATGCACTCAAGTCATCAGGAAGAACAAAAACAGATTTTGCATGCCATTCACTTTATAAGGTATAAGTAAAGCATGTTTCGCTGTGGTGTAAAGGTGAAGCCCAGTTCAATAAATTTTGCAGTTTGCAGACAAATGAATATGACCATCCGGAACACCAGCTTACATCAACAACAAAAATGCAATATTTTTAGAAAGCTAGTTTTAGCAAAGGTGCCTGGATAGCTGTCCCCATTAAACATTAAAGGTAAAGGGTAAAGGAACCCCTAACAGTTAGGTCCAGTCGCGGACGACTCTTATGAAATCCCGAAACTAGACTTGGACGGTCACAATTAACTGGTTTTTGTTCACTGATATTACAAAGGGTTTCTAGCTTTGGGGCACTGCCTAGTATTGAGAAAGAGCCTGGCAGATTACTGACAATGGGCAATTATCCATCGTCATTCATATTCTGAGTAGACCCATTGAAACCGAAGGACTAATTTCAATTGCATCTATTCCCCGTATGAATATAATCACCCAGTGGAAGGTTACAGCTTGGCAAGCCCCATACTGGCCTCTTCAAAGAGTCTGGCCACCATTTCTCATTTACAGGGCTTTGTATTTTCAGCATCAACATTAAAATTCTGACCCAGTTAATCAAGATTCTGAAGCTAGTACGCATGATGCAATTTGAGGGGGAGGGAGAACCGTCTTCCCACATAACTAGTTATTTTTTCTTTCCTTTTTGCACCATTTAATATTGCAGGAACAAGGAGTTATGAAGCAAAGAAACTTCACATTCAAACCTCTGGAATTTTATCAAGAGAATCCTTTGGCTTCTGAAGTTTCGGCAGAAACTGCAGTAAGGACTGCAAACATTTTCTCTCCATCAGCCAGCCAAGTTTCCCAGGAAACCAAGTTCTGCACCCAGTGCTAAATCCTGTGATTCACATAATCATGGCATACATTCTAGCTTCATGCTGTGTGTGTTTATGCTGTCTGGGGGTGTGCAGTCCTTTAAGGAACTAGTTTCCAATGGAGCTAACCAAGATGTGTATTGCCTGGAACCAATATAGGACCATGAAGGCCAAAAAAACCTTGTTTGGAAATGTCACACTGCTTAGGTGATGCAATCGCCATTATACAAAGGTGCACACAGTTCAGGAGCCTGTCCAGTTGTTAACACAGCCCTCAGGCAAATGTCTGGTACCTTGGGGGGGGAGGGCGAGTTTTTAGGGGAAACCCAAAAGCACAAGAGCAACATTGCTCTCCTGCTGCCATTCCCCAGCAACCAATATTCAGAGGAGCTCCAGCTCTGATCCTGTACATATAGATATCGTGACTAGTAACCATGTTCCTGCCTTTTCCTAATCTCCTTTTAAAGCCATTAAGGTTAATGGCACAGGGCACTTTTTCCAAATTAGGAAGTGTGGGGTGGGGGGGAAGCAAGCCTTAAGAAACTCCATCACAAATTATGAGTTTGGCTCAGTTGTGTAACTTGTTTCATTGGAACCACACTTCTTGTAAAATTGCTGGAACATTTCCACAATCACAGCTATGGCTTCAGACACAAACACATACACAGGGGTCAATGCCAGCCTAAGCAAAAAGCCACCGGTCCAGAGAAGAATCTCAATCAAGGCTTTTTACCAGGATTATCAACCCCAGTCTGAATGACATCATCCACGGTGCAGCCGCTAGAGGTTACTTTTTCTCTCAGTTTCTGGTACAATTCCGGGGTTAGGACCTTGGCCATATGATTGTTGTGGACACTCAGGTCTGGGTATTCCTCATCGGCAGGCAGCTTCTGGTTATTAAAGAGGGCCATTTTATCCTTGCTAGAGAGAGAGAATGTGTGACAAAAACAAAACAAACGCAAACACGGCAGCGTTAAGACAGACAGCGAAAAAGGTCACCAAGATCTGCTCCCCTTTAATTTGCCAAAGAAGTGCCACGGAAGACAACCAAGGAAGGGAAATTTTTTATATCTATAAAACAGCCTCAGTTTTAAGAACTTGGGTTAAAAAGAAAAATTCTTCTTGTGCAGCAGTTTGCATATTTAGCAGGGTATTTACATAGGGATTTGCTGGGAGACGGTGGAGGCCATTGCATGTAATGACCGGATTTATATTCCTTGAATAAAGCCACCTTCAAGGTTTTGGGTGGTCAAGGGCTTTTGCACCAATACGCAAGGCTTTTTAAAGTAGCCAGGCCTTTTGGAGGCTTCAAGGTTGAATCCCCTTCCAGATGCCATTTCAAAGCAGCACTTCCTCGTTAATGGAGGGAGAACAGATCCGGATCAAAGCAGGTGTCCATTTTTTTTTTACCTGGGTTGTCCACCCCAGTTTGAATCACATCATCCACGGTGCAGCCGCTAGCAGTCTTTTTGTCCCTCAGCTTGGCATACAATTCCAAGGTCAACACTTTAGCCATATGGTTGTTGTGGACACTCAGATCGGGATATTCATCCTCCGCAGAGTACTTGCACTTCAGGAGGTTGTGGCTGTTTGAGAATGGCATGGCTGGCACCTGACTGGCTAGGGGAGAAGGAGAAGAAGAAGAGAGCGTGTTGCCATCGCCTCGCCTCTTCCCGCAGGGCACTGGCTTAGCAGTCGCTCTCCGGAAGGAGGCTGGGCCACGGAGCAAGGTCACCTTGCCGCCTGCCCTACCTGCCCATTCAAACACCCTGCCTGCCTGGCACCTGCCCTCCTGGAGGAATGCCAGGGACTTGGCAAACATGGCTCAGTCCCGTTCCCCCGTCCCCGGCTCCCTCTCCTGCTGGCACAGGTCGCCTCCAGGGCCAGCGCAAGAGAGGGGAAGCCGTCGCTAAGAGATTTGCCCAAGGTCAAGGCGCTGCATCGGTGGCAGCGCCAGGAATAGAAAACAAGCCGCCCAAGCGCTTCCTCCAGGAGCTTTTAAAGAGCTTGGCTACCGAGCGCCTCCCTTCCTTTCCTCGGTCCCAAGGGGTGACCTTCAAGGCCGGGGAGGAGGAGACTTCTTTTGCAGCGAGGCAGAAGAGGCGATCTCCTCGCTAGCAAAATTACGCGCGCACTAAAGGGTGCCTAGTTTCGCTTGCAGAGAGAGAGAGAGAGATCCAGGCTCCGGGGAGAGGCTTGCAAAGCGAGCGAGAGCAGGCCAGCCTCTTCTTGCGCCCCAGGCCCCGGCTCGCCTCTCTTTTGCAAGAGTAGAAAAGCCGGTCCGGGATGCGCAGCGTTTGGCGCACAGCAAGCCAGCAAGGCGGGAAAGGGGGCGAGGAAATCCGGCCGACGCTTCTCGGCCGCGCGCTAGGAAGCGCTTTGGCGAGGAGCAGGTGGCACGGACTGCCTGCTGCTGGTACATCTCGTAGGGCGCAGAGAAGCCGAGCGCCTCCCGCCCCTTGGAGCAAGCAGGCAGGCAGGCAGGGCGCGGGCTCGAGGCGCCCAGGGCGCACGGCCGCGCTCTCGCCGCCCCGCCCCGCCCCGCCCGCCGCGATGCAGCCGGCTCCTTCTGCCTTGCTCGAGGCTCGGGGGCAGCCCGGAGAACCGCGGACCAAGACCCGCGTTTTGGAGAGGGGCGGCTGGCTGGCTGCAGCTCGTAAGTCGGCAGCGCCACGGCTCGGGGGAGGAAGACGCGGCGAGCGCGCCCAGATTCCTGGGGCTTCTCCGCAGCGCCTGACTCTTTCTCTCCACTCTCAAGGGGGGCAGTTCTGCTCCGCAGAACTGATCCGGATATTTTCTAATATCCCCCTTAAAAAAAAAAGTCCTCATTCGCTACAAGGGCTCTCTTCTCTCGATCGCTTAGCTCGGGAGGCAAATAATGGAAAATGAAACAGTCCCCATTATATAACGCATTCCTCTGCCTGCTTTGGAGACATCGGCGAGGGATGAATGGATGCGAACACCCTGCTAAATATCAGCTGAGCCGGACTGAGGCGTCCTACCAATACACCTGCAGCAGAAGAATTTTTTTTTTAAGCGAGGCATCCAATGTTTGAAGCATCTCTCTGTTTTCTGGTTATGGTGGACGCATTCCTAGCTCTGAGCTGCGTCCTCTCCCCCACCCTTGGAATAAAATCTAGCATCTTCGTTCCCCTCCAAGCCCAAGAAGCGTACAAACGCGCATCTTGGGGCAACCCCACCCCCAGCGGAAAAAAAAGAGAAAGCTCTCTTTATCCGTATGCAATTTCTTGGCTGCTTTTCCCTAAAAAGGAAAACAACAGCCGCCGCCGCCGCCACCCGATCTCCTTTTTCTCCTAGCCTGCATCTCTAACCGGAGTCTCATTCCATTGCTAAAGAGGACCGCAGTTGCTGCTGCTCCGCCTCGTCTCCAAAAACTTACCGAGGGCTTCAAAGACGAGAAAAGGCAAAGCGCTTGTTCCCTTTGCCTCTTACAACCCTACAGCTCTCCCAGAAAGACCTGCCGGGAATGGAACCTGGCCCCCACCTTCCCATCACTTTTATAGATACCCAGAGCACGCTGCCTATTGGCTAGTATTTATATTCCATTCATTCCATTGGATCCCGGCTCTCGAGGAGGGGTGAGCTCACTCCGTCTTTTCTTGCCTATTATCGCTCCCCAGTTTGCTGTCCAGCCTCCCCAGTCAGATTGGGGAGGCGCGCTGGGGGGGGGGGGGCGGGGAGCGGCGGAGGTTGAAAGAGAAAGTGATGGAGCCCCGGACTTTAAAACTCTCTGACAGGCTAAAGCAAAAGACCTTCAGAGCAAAGGAAAGTTCCTCGGGGACGTGGGCTGAGGATATGGGATTCAGGCTGCAGTCCTATTTACCCTTGACTTTGGAGGACCGCGTCCCCGTCCCCCCCACCTGAAATACAGGGAGGGGGAAAAAAGATGTAAATAAAGTTTAATGCATCATTGAGAGTAAGCCCATCTGGATGCAATGGGACTTGCATCTGAGTAAACTTGCAGCATCATTGGACGTCACAAATGTATTTTCTTAAAACTGATTAATATTCTGTTGCCAGGTACATTCCGGTTTGTGCCAAGGTTTTCAAATTCCTAGCTCTTTGGGGGAACGTGACGACATATATATTTTTAATGCACTGAAATACAAACAAGATCTGTCAGGGATCTGTTGCTGGCCAGACCTGAGAGTCATGTGAGCGATTTGCTGCCTTTCTCTGTAAACTTCACAGAAGTTACCGAGAATGCTCTCTGGGCTGCAAACCCGACTGCATGGCATTTGCAGGCTAAGCCTGGGTAAGTCTACTTAGGAGTAAGTGCCACACCAATTTCGATAGGGCTTATGCCCAGGTCAGTCCTTAGGCATAGGACTGCAGCTTTTAAATCTACCAAAGAAAGAAGGTTTTTTTTATTACTATTTTACAGTATGATTCAAAAGCTGGTTTAATTTATTTGTTGCTGCTCATCACAGAATTGCGTGAGAAATGCAGAAATGCGTCTTATTTGTGTTCTCTTTCAGTTCTGGTGTGGTGTGTGAGCCGATGAGACATTTCCTGTGTCTATAAGGGTTTGGACAGAAAATGAAATTCCCCCAGATGCGGCGAGATGTGGTTGAGGACTCAGATCTTGAAGGGCAGAAAGAATTTCAGCAGGTGCAGCTGAGGCCTGGTCAGCAAATAATTTTTTAACAGGGGCCTTATTGGGAAAGGACTCTTTAAGACAAATGGGTTTTTTAACCCCTTCCATTCCATGTGAAAAGCAACCTTCAGTAGGAATCTTCCTTTCTCTGCATCAGCTGACAATATTTCTTTTGCAGCTTCTCCAACAGGAGAAGAGTTTGCATGTCCCTTTTCCCATGTGTGAGGCCTGGTCGTAAGATGAGCCCTCCTGGACAATGTTCCATATATATTGAGAGGGTTCTAAATCCCCATTCAGCCATATTGACTTTGGACCAGTGGCAGTCTCTCTGCTTGACCTACCTCACAGGGTCATTGTGAGGATAAAATGGAGAGAGGGATAACTATGTAGGTCACCTTGAGCTCCTTGGAGAAAAAGATGGGATATAAATGTAAGATAATTATTATTATTATTTTAATCTATCCCAGGATCCTGTTCCAGCCAGCTGCCTACAGGACATGAGCGTTTCAGCACTCCCAGCTCCACATCCCTTGTGTTGCCAGTCAACACATATAAGTGAAATGGAGGTATAAAAATGGGCTCAGGGCCGGTCCTACCATTGGGTGCAGTGAGGTGGGGCAAGGAGTGTCTACAAAGTTTTGGAAGGCAAACCTTTGTGTGCCTTGCGGCATTCCTTGTGTACGCAACCCCTCCCCAAGCTAGCCTGCTGCTCTGGACGCAGTCAATGAAAATGTCCCGCTGCCAGTGTTGCAGTAAGATTCAATTTGACTTTTGTACATGGCATGAGAAACAGTGCCGCCTTGTCCCCCTCCACAGGCAACAAAATACTGCATCTCAGGCCAGCCCTGGGTACCTCTTCAAACTGCAAGTAGCGGCTCACATTTTCAAATTTCTTTTGTATGTGGGAAGAGAGCAGTGCAAGGAGAAAACTAGCACAACAGGAAGCAAGCTAGACTAGACCCAGTTTCTCACTGATGTGCTACTTTTTTTACTGCAGGGAGATGTGTTATTATTTAATAGGTGAAGGTGTTGTGTGTGTGTGTGTGTGTGTGTGTGTGTGTGTGTCTTTAAATGCCATGCCCACCTACAATCTTAAATTGACCACTCCCCTTCAGCCTCCTTGGGATTCTACCACCTCACTCGGTTACATGGGTAGACCTGCTCTCCCAGTGAGCCACCAAGAGAATATTATAATGCTTTTGTGCAAGGGAAAGAAGCTGAGCTGCATACGAGCTAGGCTTTATTTAATAGCCACTTGGTCTGTGGGATCTTGGAAGAGAACAGGTTTATTTCTGCGCTGTGAAAAGCTCTACCTGCTAATTGCTCCAGATTAAGGCACAGCTACATGAGACGGTTGAAAAGTTGGCAAGCCTATTTTCACAGGCTGGATTGAGCTCTGAGCAAGCTGCTCCCTTTTTCTAAGCTAGGGTCATAGAAGGGACCCTGGGGGTCATCTAGTCCAAGCCCCTGCAATGCAGGAATATGCAGCTGTCCATTATGAGGATTGAACCTGCAACCTTGGCTCACTCTAACCAGATGTAAAGGATAGTAAAGAGCCTGGTTAGCCTAGCTAACAGAATGCTTCACCCTGGACTAGTGGCAATCAAATCCCTGTTCAGCCATGGAAGTCAGTGGGTAATCTTGGGCCAGGTGCTTTTTCGTGACTTAACCCACCTCACAGGGCCGTTGTGGCTAGTGCTTTTTCCTGAAGGTACTCAAAGGGTAGCCAGTGCCTGCACCTTTCCCCACCCGCAGTGTTAAAAGTGTGGCAATTACTATAACAACTTCATGGTGCGTATCAGCACCTTATTTTTCTATTAACAACAACAACAACAACAACATTAGTTGTGGGGATAAAAGTTAGGGGGAAGAACTGTGTGTACCAACTGGAACTCCTTGGGGAAAATGTGAGATTTGAAATGTCGTCAAGGAACAGAAGCAATTGTGTAAAGAGGACATTTTTGCTTGTGTAATAGTTTTTCTGCCAAAAGTTCCTCTACGACTGTTAAAGGCACAGCATCCCAGTCACCCTAAAATGCATCTTCTTTAAGCGTGATGGGAAACCACACCTGACAACATTCTCACTTCTGCACAAATGTCAGGGCACTTCCAGACTGTGGCTACTGAGCAAGTGAGATGTGCATTCTGCAAACTCAGGTTGTGTAGTTTGCAGAGGATACGGTGCTGTTCCACAACAAACCCGTTTCTAAAACCACCCAGACTTTTTGTGGTCAGAAAGATGCTCTGCGAAGTGTGGAGATAACAGTTGCTTGACGCTGTGTCATACAACTTCCCTGCAAATAACTCAGAATGAGTGCTCAGTAAAACAGGTCAGCTGGGAGTGACCTTGAAAAGTGCAGAAGTTCTGTTGATAGCTCTCTCTCTCTCTCTCCAGTCTTGAGCTGTGATTTCCATCAGAGTTTCGGGGAAGGTGATACCAATTTGTATGAGAAAGCTAGTGATGGATCTGTGTATATGCTGCCTGCTGTAGGAGTGCCAATTTACTTCCAGTATGATCTGCTTGTATATTTGCAAATAAAACAAATATTATGACAATGCTGTAAGTTCCACTGCGATATATGTTCCTGGAACTTCCCATCATTTTGAGGAAGCGGGGAACATGTGCACAGGGTATTTTCTTTCTTTTTTTCAGATTTTTTTTATTGGTTTTCACACTATTATAAACAAACAAACACATAAGACAAACAAACATAAATCATAGCCTTATTAAAAATTACACTTATTAACATTGTTAAGTGACTTCCTCGCATCCCCTTGGTTGAATTTCATTGCATATCCTTTTGACGGTTTTCCAAATCACAGTTCTTATAAAATTTAACTTAAACATTAACATCCTTAAATCTTCAGATTATGAAATTTAACATATTAATTCATCACTTAACATAAATAAAATCCTAAGCCAATTAAGTATCTGCAAGCTGTTTTCAGTTAATTTAACTTAGGGTATTTTCTTTCCTGATAAGAAATATGCCTCTTCAATAGTGGTGGAAGTTAGTTAGTTGCAGTTATATTCCACCTTTTTTTCTCCAAAGAGCTCAAGGTCTTGTCCATGATTCTTCATTCAAACCCTCACGACAACCCTGTGAGGTAGGTTAGGCTGACAGGCAGAATGACTGGCCCAAGGTCACCCAGCGAGCTTCATGATTCAGTAGGGATTTGGATGCTGGCCTGCCAAGTCCTAGCCTAACACTGTAACCACTATACCATGCTGCCATTGTTTTTTCAACAGGTGCAGCTTTCCCCAGAACTGCAGCTCATCTTGGTGAATTTTTGCCTGTTGTGCAATCATTTGGGACAGAGGTCCCCGGCTAGTGTATTTAATCTGACCCTGGATCTAGTCTCCTAGGTGAACTCCAACAGAAATTGTTTGTGCTCTGCCCATCTGGAGAATTTCATGTTTGAGAACCCTGCAAAGCTCCATTAACTTATATACGGCTATAAAGTGCTGAATGTTTGTGGAACTGGTTCCTTGGCCAAGATTTACACAGGGATATAACAATATGCTTTGTCAACAGTACCAATTAATCATTTCCTACCAGTTGCGTCTAATGTTACACGGAAACACAAGCCTAAGTCGGGTGAGATTGCAGATAAGTACGGCTGCAAGACTTCAGCAGAATCAGGCCCAACAGCTTCATGTTACTCCAGACCTGGTTTTCAGAAGTGAAATCAAATTGCACACAGTGTTTCTAGTCTGGTTACTTTATTTCAAAGGGAATCTGGACTTTCAGGTCTGTAGAGGCTCCTGTTTTCACTCTTTAAAAGAGTTTTGGTTTTTTTAAAGCACTGATAGTTTTGCTTGGTAGTAAAGGTAAAGGGTAAAGGGACCCCTGACCATTAGGTCCAGTCGTGACCGACTCTGGGGTTGTGGTGCTCATCTCGCTTTATTGGCCGAGGGAGCCGGCGTACAGCTTCTGGGTCATGTGGCCAGCATGACTAAGCTGCTTCCGGTGAACCAGAGCAGCACACGGAAACGCCGTTTACCTTCCCGCTGGAGTGGTACCTATTTATCTACTTGCACTTTGACGTGCTGTTGAACTGCTAGGTTGGCAGGAGCAGGGACCAAGCAACGGGAGCTCACCCCGTTGTGGGGATTTGAACCGCCGACCTTCTGATTGGCAAGTCCTAGGCTCTGTGGTTTAGACCACAGCGCCACCCATGTCCCTTTTGCCTGGTAGTTTTCATATTAAAACAGTGATCTGTGATCAATCTGATGATAAAATGACACAGGAAAGGATGGCGATGGTGATAGTAATTCCTCTTTGCTTCCTATTCCTTTTTCATTTTACATCGTGACTTTTTAGATGGCAAGGCTAGGTTGACTGAATCCATGAACAAATCAATGAATGGGATTAGTGAGGCTGTATGGAGCTATAATGTTGATACTGCTATCATAAGATACACAGGTCTTCTTTACCACCACCCCATTCTGAGGAGCTAGGAGAAAGCCATATATTTTGGAATTGATTTGTGGAATATTCGCCAACAAAGGTTGTCAGCTGCTGCTAACCGTATATCTGGAGGCATTTGCAAGAGATAAGGCTTATCTTGAGGACTGGAGAGAGCCAGGATCAAATCCCTCCTCAGCCACAGAGAGCTCCCCAGATGACTCTGGGCTGCTGCCTATCGCCACACTGAGAAGCATAGAGGAAGGAGAATATGGGGAAAAAGTGATTTTTAAGACATTGTCGTCTGAAAAGAATAATTGTGCTCACTGCTAAGGTATATTGGTTCTAAACCTAAGTACTAGCAGCCTATTCAAACCATGGTAGCTATCTTAATGCATACCACTGGAATCAGCTCTACCACACAGCTAATAAAAGGTATAAGAGGCCCATCTTGTTTTTAACCTGGCCACCCTAATTAAAGCCAAAACGAAATAATAACAGCTGAATGCTTAAACGCGCACCCTTTATATACCACTCGAAGTCTTGAAGCCTCATAGCCAGTGTTGCTCAGTGCCATTTTGGAAGGTTCAGTTGGCCATCTTTATTCAAAACAGCCTCCGACTGAGACAAAAACATCATGCAAAATCGACTTACGATATCTCAAGGGGTTTCCAAACAGACAAAACAACTTTCCAAATATATATGCTAGATAGATAAAACAACAGAAGTCCAACGCTAGGACAAAACGGCAGAGGCAGGACCATATGCGTTTGAATAGAAATTGCCGCCCCCTCCCTCCCCCATGAGGGTTGTAACCCTATTCTGTGGACAGGCGGAAATGTCAGAACTTTAGTCTTCCTTCGCACAGCCTTCCCCAACTGAGTGCCCTCTAGATGTCTTAGACAACAACTCCCAACAGCCCCAACCAGCTCAGCAAGTTGGGGAAGGTTGCCTTAGTGCAGGGGTCAGCACTGGGCGATGGGCTGGTCCACCGTCCTTCAGACCATGTGGTGGGCCAGACTATATTTTGGGAGAAAAAAATGAACGAATTCCTATGCCCCACAAATAACCCAGAGATGCATTTTAAATAAAAGCACACGTTCTACTCGTGTAAAAACACGCTGATTCCCGGACTGTCCGCGGGCCAGATTGAGAAGGCGATTGGGCCGCATTTGGCCCACGGGCCTTAGGTTGCCTACCCCTTCCTTAGTGCATTTTTATGCTGATGGGAAAAGTTGCCATTCAGCCCCTTATACAGCAGTCAAAGGGAGGTTGGAGAACCTTTGGTCCCTCAAGAGGTTGCTAGACTCCACTTTTCATCATCTGGGGTGGGGGCACAGGTTCCCCACCCCCAAACGAAAGGAAGAGAAGCCTTTCCACTGAAATGTTTTTAAAGGTGTTAATCCCTCATCCAAATAACTGTGTACAAGAATTGCAATGTTTTTTAATGACTTCAGAGCAGGTTCCGATTTCTTCCCTCAATTCTTAGGCCGTAAAGGGGGAAGCCAAGCATCCCTGCTGTCTTCTTAGCATAGCTCCAGCTGAGATAATTCCTCTTAATGCCAGACTTAGAGTTCCCAGTGGGTTATCTTAGGTTACATTTGGCTTATGCTAGAATAAAGCATCGCAAGCAAGACACCACCGTTGTCGTCGGGTGACCTCTCCATTTCTTGCTTTCATTTTGCCAGCCTTCATCCCCCACCCCAGCCAATGAGCTCACTTTGGTCTCGGATTCTAGATTGTTAACTTTTGTCCTGCAAATGCCTTTTCATGACTACTCAAAGCTATCTCTCCACTTTCCTTGCTTCGGTGTCCTTAGCACAAAATAATATTTTTGTGTTTTTATCCCGTAATCCATCCTGTGATCCTCGGATGAAGGGTGGTGTATAAATTTAATAAATAATAATAATAATAATATTAAATTATTGCCAGCACTTATATCCATGCAGGAAAAAGTTCATCACCTGCTCAATTTCTGGGTTTGAGGTTGCTGTTAAACTTACAGTTTATTTAATATAAATAACTTATTTATTATTTAGGGAAGCTTTTAATATCTGAAGGACTGTTGTATTTTAATATTTTGTTGGAAGCCACCCAGAGTGGCTGGGGAAACCCAGCCAGATGGGCAGGGTATAAATAATAAGTTATTGTTATTGTTATTACAGAGTCAGTGTGCAGAAAAATCACAAGGATATACCGTATTTTTCGCTCTATAAGCCACACTTTCCCCCTCCTAAAAAGTAAAGGGAAATGTGTGTGCGTCTTATGGAGCGAATGCAGGCTGCGCAGCTATCCCAGAAGCCAGAACAGCAAGAGGGATCGCTGCTTTCACTGCGCAGTGATCCCTCTTGCTGTTCTGGCTTCTGGGATTCAGAATATTTTTTTTCTTGTTTTACTCCTCCAAAAACTAGGTGCGTCTTATGGTCTGGTGCATCTTATAGAGCGAAAAATACGGTACTTGTTCCAAGCAGTAGCAATGTTATGTTTTACAGTGACACGTGAAACAAGCAGCCACAGAGAGCTACAATAATCCAAGGCCTACCCTCAAAACTCCACTTGCCAGGACTGCTGCTGAGCCCAAGCCACACCAGGGACTAGCAACTTGCAAAATAAACACAAATAGTTCATATTTGCTTATTCGTTTGCTTGTTTACATACCACCCTTCATCCAAGGATCACAGTTAAAGCTGCCTGGCATGTAGGGGTGGCTGTGGTTTTCTTACTGGATTATCTGTGGGTTGGGGGAAATCCAAATGAGGGGGGGGGCAGGTGCAAGCTGTCATTTTACAGATTCATAGAATTGTACATTTGGAAGGGACCACAAGGGCTATCTAGTCCAACCCCCTGCAATGCAGGAATCCTTTTGGCTTGAGCCCATGACTCAATGAGATTAAGAGTCTCACGCTCTCCTGTCAACAACATTGGGTGGATCCTGCAAAAGAGCGAGAGAAGCAGTTTCAAATCCGCATTAAACTTCAGTGTGGACAGGCCCTTACCTTAATTTCTGACTTACAGCTGTTAGGCAGAGTGCCCTACTAGCTAATAGGGACGCGGGTGGCGCTGTGGGTAAAACCTCAGCGCCTAGGACTTGCCGATCGCATGGTCGGCGGTTCGAATCCCCGCGGCGGGGTGCGCTCCCATCGTTCGGTCCCAGTGCCTGCCAACCTAGCAGTTCAAAAGCACTCCCGGGTGCAAGTAGATAAATAGGTACCGCTGTATAGCGGGAAGGTAAACGGCGTTTCTGTGTGCTGCTCTGGTGCCGGTTCGCCGGAGAAGCTTCGTCACGCTGGCCACGTGACCCGGAAGTGTCTGCGGACAGCGCTGGCTCCCGGCCTCTAGAGTAAGATGAGCGCACAACCCTAGAGTCTGTCAAGACTGGCCCGTACGGGCAGGGGTACCTTTACCTTTACCCTACTAGCTAACAGCCTATAGATATAGCAGCTGGCAGAGTTTTCCTGCCCTAGTATCTTAAAAGATGCTAAAGGTCCAGCTGTAACAAAAACCAGCCACCGTGCAGCATCTTCAAGGAACCTGTAGCTAGAGAATACCTGCCTGCTTTCTCTTTCATCAGCCTTTCCCAGCTTCCCCTGCGGGTTAATTATCATTGTTGTGCATTAGAGTTCTGTGTTTCAAAAAACAAATAGATTTGGGGGGTTGGGCCTGGGAGCCTTGCTGAATTGGGACATTGCTTCCCCCCTACAAAAAAACTTCCCAGTGTGTTGATAACCGCTCTGGGATAGAAGGTGGCATTAGATATTTCCTCGACTGACCGTATAAGTATCTTGTTGAATTATACAGCAGATGGGTCTGAATTATAGAGCAGGAAGCATGTTTGCAATCAAATACGGAGCCCTCAGATAATTGCTCCAAAGATTTCTAATACGTAGATGGGGGAGAAGCAGAGAAGTTTCTCGGGGGCTGTGCTATTCATTTCCCCCAGAGGCTTAATTATAAATGTTATGTAGTGTGTGCTGTAGGGAAACTGCTTACGTCTCTGAAATGGTGCAGGAGAATCTAAGCACCCTATATCTCAGTGCAGTCCTAGATATGTCTACTCAGAAGTAAATTCCACTAGGGCTTTCTACCTAGCTTAAGTGTGTACAAGATTGCAATGTACCTAACGCCACTTTAGTTACAAAGAAGTGAGGTTTGCTACATACGTTCCAGTTCATTTCTTTTGCATTTTTGGGGAAGGTTTGTAATTTTCACGTTGCAGCTATCTGAAGTAGGGAAGTTGTTCTTTACACTCCCCGCCCTCCCAAAAAAGGGGGAGAGAGAGGAATTGCACCCCATTGGGCGGAAGAGTCCTGCATTGCAGGAGGTTGGACTAAATGGCCCTTGTGGTCCCCATTAGCTGTATAATTCTATGGTCTTTATAATCACCCGATGCAATATTTAGATCCCGGAATCCGTGAACAAGCCCTCAGATGTCTAAACTAATCCTCCCCTCTGATACTGTGTCCTTTTGGTGACCTTACAGTCAAATTCTTTCAGACAAATTATTGCCTTGCACTCACATGTGAAAGAACAGACGCTGTTTTCCTGAATGTGGAGATTATTATTTTTTAAAACCTCTAGGATTAGAAAATAACGTAATTAGAAGCAACTTTGTTCCCCGTGTTTCCTGGGGACTGTTAAAGCCCAAGGATGGGAGATGTTTCTCTCTGAACTTAAAGGGCAGTTTTCACTGGATTAACCTGTATTAGTTTATGAAATACTTGGCCCAATAAATATTATGAGGTTGCCTGCCCACAAAATGATGAAATCGTTTGCATCTGAGCATTTTCTGTGTTCTTCTAAAATTGCAAATACTTCTAAAATATACCTTTGAGTGCTGTCAGAAACGTGAATTGCTCCTTTGTAGGCTTAACTAGTATATGGCCTGCTTCCTTTAAATAAATAAATAAAAAATGTGGCTCTGCTCTTATGCCTTTAACAGCAGTCTGACATACAGAAATTCAACAGGTGACGCTTTTCCTGGCTTGGAGAGAACATAATGGTAAAAGCTCCACCTGGTTAATTCCTGCATGTCTGGTAACTGTTAGGTCCCAGAGCATACCCTCCAAAATAATAATAATAATAATATTTATACCCGGCCCATCTGACTGGGTTGCCCCAGCCTCTCTGGGGGCTTCCAACACATATAAAAACACAATAAAACATTAAACATTTAAAAAAAGCTTCCCTATACAGGGCTGCCTTCAAATGTCTTCCAAAGGCTGTACAGCTACTTATCTCCTTGGCTCAGGGGTTGCACAACTCCATACCTTCCAATATTTCTCTGATGAAAATAGAGATGTCGTAAGGAAAAGCAGGGCATCCCAGGATCAAATCAGAAACCAAGGTATCTTCTGTAAATCTGGGACTGTCCCTGGAAATTAGAGACACTTGGGGGAGGGGGAGCAATGGTTGCCAACAGCAGCACCCAAGGGCTCAAGTCAGTCAGTCAGCCAGTACCTTCTATGGCACCCATGAAAGTTGTCAATAAATATCCCCTCAAAAATCCTCAAGCCATGAGAATCTGTTTGCTCTTCCTGCTCAGTTCCTGTTTGCACTGATTCAGCCTTTCCTGCACTGAGAACCCACCTCCTTTAGTAGTAGTAGTAGTAGTAGTAGTAGTAGTAGTAGTAGTAGTAATGGGATTTTTATTAGGAGTGCATTTGTTCCTCCTTTCCCACCTCCTGTACCCGCAAGGGCAATTTTTATTTTTAATGCTGCTGTTTTGTGCAATTGCAGATCAGCTCAAAAGAGCTTTAAAAAAACCTCAAAAACCTTCAGAAATAACCAGTGGGAAAAGGGCCGGCTGCATCCTTTCCTTTGGGCTGATGTCGGAAACAAAATGGAAGTAGGGTGTGTGTGACAATAGATGCCACCCAGTGACGTGTCACCACAGATATCAAAGAAAAAGCCACCCACACAATGCATTTCAGAGCATCCAGTATTGGGTAACAGGCAATTTTATATTGGGTTTTCTTCCACTGTCAGATCAGTAAAATCTGAATTTATTTGCAGGGGACGGGTGGGAGACAGCGTAGATTGCCGTATGGATAAGGATATGTGGGCACCCTGAAAACAAACAAATACAGTTCACACCAGCACCATTATGTTCCAGCTCGGACAAGCCCTGAGGGTTTGAGGTCTCTACCCACATGTGAGATTTAGCCTCTGGCAGCCAGTTGCCTAATTGTTTATAAGCTAAATCCCATCTAAGTAGTAAAAGCCAAGTGACACATTTAGATAGGAGTGCTGTGCCTGGGGGTGCAAGGCTTCAGTTCAAAGCTTGCTCTGAAACTTTGGCCAGGATGCTTTCTGGGAAGCAACTATGTGAGAAAAATGTATGTTGCAACATGTCCTTCAGTCCCTGGGATTTTTATTTTTATATTATTTTTTGTCTTCTTCAAATGGACTCATTCTCAGCCTGACTCAGTAGCTTCAAGAATTCCATCAGTATAATGGAATGATTGTGAAACGGGAAGTGAGATTCCTGCCCGCCCGCCCCCCCGCCATAGAGTGTGAGTGATTAAGCAAAGGGGAAGAAGAGTCAACTTGCATATTTCACTGCAGGCAGTGTGGAGTAGTGGTTAGACTTAGGACCAGTTTACCTACAAGATCCGTATAGTTCAAGCTATGGTTTTCCCATTAGTGATGTATGGAAGTGAGAGCTGGACCACAAAGAAGGCTTGCTGATTGGAAGGTCGGTGGTTCGAATCCCTGCAATGGGGTGAGCTCCCGTTGCTCTATCCCAGCTCCTGCCAACCTAGCAGTTCAAAAGTACACCAAGGTGAGTAGATAAATAGGTACCGCTGTAGCGGGAAGGTAAATGGCATTTTCATGCGCTCTGGCACTCGTCACGGTCCTCTGTGTGCCAGAAGTGGCTTAGTCATGCTGGCCACATGACCTGGAAAAACTGTCTGCGGACAAACGCTGGCTCCCTCGGCCTGTAAAGCGAGATGAGCAACCCCAGAGTCGTCTGTCAGGGGTCCTTTACCTTTATCTTTAAGCTACTGAAGGTAATGGGGCCCTTTATATGTCCAGCTGTCCTTTGTCAGCAACAAATTGTTGCTGTTTTTTTGTGTTGAATGTATGCTATATGGTAATTTATGGACCTAATAGGTATCTAAAGCCATTTGCACATAACAAATTATTATTTTTATTTATTTATTCATACATACATACATACATACATACCCTGGGCTCAGGGCTGCTAACACCAGTAAAATTACAATAAAAACATAATGGGGGAGAGAGAAAAAAAAATTTAAAATACGGGTTAAAATACAATTTAAAGTAATTGTTGAACTGAAATACAGTTAACAGTGAAATACAATTAAGAAGTATTAATAGTGAAATAATTATTAAGCTCTAACTTAAAATGTTTTTTTATTCATAACAAACATTTTGGAAATGTACATCCAGGTTTCCCCCCCCCCTTAATTTTTTGGGGGGTGGCCCTAAGATAGTGGGGCCTTAAGATATAGATTTGTTTAGTTTATACGTAAATCCTGCACTGTGTACAGTATATGCTATAAAGCCTTGCGCGCGCGCGCCTTCGCTTCGCCTAAGGAGGAAGCGAAGCCGCTCGCTGCCTTCAAACTGAGAACTAGGCAAGCTTTTCCCTGGCCGGGAGCCATCGAGGGCGGGGAAGCCGAGGAGCGTCAGCAGCCTGCGACAGCCCGAGAGAAGGGAGAAGAAAGCGGAAAGAGCGACAATAAAAGAAAGGAGGGAGAGAGAAAAAACCACCCCACGTGCGCGAATGAGTGAGGTTGTTTATCTGCTCTGATCCTATGCACCCTCCCGGCTTCCTTCTTCCTGTGCGCCCACGTGGGAAGCCGGCAAAGGTAAGGCTCTATAAATACTCCTGCTGAGATCCTAAAAGGAGCTGGTCGCTGGAAGATTCCGAGCAAAAGGAAAAGCGCTTTTCCCACCCCCGTCCACTTCTTGGTTGACTTTCAAAGGGGACCGGGCACATTTTCATGGAGGGTGAGGCTAACTTAGTGGCAGGATGGCCATTCTGCCCTGCGCCTCTGCAGTTGGAGGAAGCAATACTCCAGAATACCAGTTGCTAGAAACCAGAGAAGGTTGCTCCTGTCCTGTGGTCCTGCTCTCTGGGGTTTTCCCCTCACACGCAGCGGTTCTCAACCTGTGGGTCCCCAGATGTTGCTGGACTACAACTCCCATCATCCCTGAGCTCTGGCCTTCCTAGCTAGGGGTGGTGGGAGTTGTAGTTCAGCAACATCTGGGGACCCACAGGTTGAGAAAGGCTCAAGTCTTTTGAGAACAGGATGCTAAACCAGATGGGCTACTACAAGCCTGTTTTCTTGTGGCGTTCGTGGAGGGAAAACAAACAAAAATTCTGAGTTAAGGGATTGCAAGCCCTTTGCACCCTTAGCCTGGGAGGTGATCCCCATTTGAAGGAAATGAGGCCTGGGAGAGGCTTCCTCCTGTGCTCAGGGTTGGCTGTTTGCACCGTGCATTTAAAGCGTGATGATTGCACTCTAAACAGGCCGGCCTGCCCCCAAAGAATTATGGGAGCTGTACTTTGCATACCCTCCCACCATTTGTCCGACGAAAACAGGGACATCCTGTTCCATCATCATCATAAGTTTAATATTTATACCCCACCCATCTGACTGGGATTCCCCACTAAAGCATAACTCCATTTTGTTGTTTAGTCGTTTCCAACTCTTCGTGACCCCATGGACCAGAGGACGCCAGGCACTCCTGTCTTCCACTGCCTCCCGCAGTTTGGTCAAACTCATGCTGGTAGCTTTGAGAACACTGTCCAACCATCTCGTCCTCTGTCATCCCCTTCTCCTTGTGCCCCTGATCTTTCCCAACATCAGGGTCTTTTCCAGGGAGTCTTCTCTTCTAATGAGGTGGCCAAAGTATTGGAGCCTCAGCTTCAGGATCTGACCTTCCAGTGAGCACTCAGGGCTGATTTCCCTAAGAATGGATAGGTTTGATCTTCTTGGAGTCTATGGGTCTATCAAGAGTCTCCTTCAGCACCATAATTCAAAAGCATCAATTCTTTGGCCATCAGCCTTCTTTCTGGTCCAGCTCTCACTTCCATACATCACTACTGGGAAAACCATAGCTTTAACTATATGAACCTTTGTTGGCAAGGTGATGTCTCTGCTTTTTAAGATGCTGTCTAGGTTTGTCATTGCTTTTCTCCCAAGAAGCAGGCCAAAGACAACAGGCATATAACTCCATACCCTCCAACATTTCTCCAGTGAAAATAGGGACGTCCTAAGGAAAAGCGGGACATTCCAGGATCAGATCAGAAACCGGGATGGCTTGTGTAAGTCTGAGACTGTCCCTGGAAAATAGGGACACTTGAAGGGTCTGAGTTTGTTGTAGGCCCATGAGGAGGAGGGAACAAACAGCCTGGTACAATTGCCCTGGGCCTCAGAGGCCTAAGCCAGTCAGGGACCCTGCCAGGGGTCTGCCAGACTTGGGCACCTTAAAGATTTTTGCTTTTCCACCCTCTTTACTGCAGTGCAGAGCTGTTACCTTTGGAAGAAAAGAAATTGGGGGAAACCCCCCAGCCCTGCACCCATTTCTTTTACAGCAGTCTCCAAAATCTAGTAGGCAAAGTGTTTTCTGCCACCTGTTTCCATGCATGGAAAAGCTTCACCTATATCTCTGTGAGTCTGCTTCTCTTAATCATACAGGAGCAAAGCTGTTTTTAAAAAAACGTATTTATGCAATTAACAATTCCAGCCCAAATGTTTCTTCTTGCCACCTGCTCGTCATTTTGTCCTCTCTTTTTTTGCATTTTTTCTTTTCCTCTCTTTAAAATCCCATTAGCCTGTAAATTGCAAATGGAAGTTAATCAAATCAGAAGGCAGGATCGCAGCACTTAATTAGCGTTTCGGAATTAACTGCACTTGCCTCTCAATTGCTTTCTAATAGCACAGTGTGTTGGGAGCACAGGATGGGAAAAAAGGATGGCGTCTCCCTCCTTATGATGCAAAGATCAAATTTGCATTGAATGTAATCTTATTAATTATTAGGCAGGGAACTGGATGCAGAGTGATATTTTGAGTGTTAAGTTCTCAGAATGCTTTTCTGAGCCTGTTCTTCAGAGCTTAACGTGGCCTTGAGAGTATCCTGTCTACTAATAATAAGCACATTCTCTAAACACCTATCCTTTGGTTTGCTAAAACTATACCATCCATGCATGAGAGGGAGGAATCAGCAGAGCTGGGTGAACTCCTGTGTTTTCAGGTCATGGAACAGGGCTTTGGGGAGGCAGAAAACCAAGGAGGGAGGGGAAAATGGAATGGAAAAGGGCCTGGCCAGCTGGCTGGCTAAAACCTTGGAGCAGCATTCCACATCGCAAAAAGCTGTTGCAGGTTCCACCTGTACAAGATCTAATGATAATGATACCGAGAGTGCAAAGGGATTTTCCTGAACACTTAATTGACAGCAGCTCTCATTGCATCTTGGAGTAGGTATCGTGTTTTCTGGGTCATGCAAGCAAGAACCGAGTTGGGGCTTTCCAGACTTGGGTCTCCAGCTGTTTTTTGGACTACAACACCCATCATTCCTAGCTAGCAGGACCAGAGGTCAGGGATGATGGGAACTGTAGTCCAAAAACAGCTGGAGACCCAAGTCTGAAAAAGCCCTGAACTAAATGATGCATAAGGGACGCGGATGGCACTGTGGGTTAAACCACAGAGCCTAGGACTTGCTGACCAGAAGGTCAGCAGTTTGAATCCCTGCGACTGGGTGAGCTCCCGTTGCTCGGTCCCAGCTCCTGCCAACCTAGCAGTTCGAAAGCATGTCAAAGTGCAAGTAGATAAATAGGTACCGCTCCAGCGGGAAGTTAAACGGTGTTTCCGTGCGCTGCTGTGGTTTGCCAGAAGTGGCTTGGTCATGCTGGCCACATGACCTGGAAGCTGTACACCGGCTCCCTCGGCCAATAAAGCGAGATGAGCGCTGCAACCCCAGAGTTGTCCGCAACTGGACCTAATGGTCAAGGGTCCCTTTACCTTTAAGTGATGCATATTGGGGCAAAAATAAATAAATCTTAACTGTACAGTTGACTACTGTGAGAACAGGTTGCTGGGCTCAACAAGCTTATGGCCTGATCCAACAGCGCTCCTCTTATAGGGTAGGCAGGTTCAATATATATTGTTGTGGTTGTTGTTGGGAAATGACAGACTCTCCTTCCTTGGAGGTTTTTAAGCAGGGCCCGGATGGCCATCTGTCATGGATGCTTTAGCTGAGATTCCTGCATTGCAGGGGGCCAGACGATGACCCTTGGGTCCCTTTCAACTCTAAGATCCTATTATTATTATTATTATTCTATACCATCCTTCACCTGGTGATCACAAGGTGGCTTATAGGATAAATCTAAATGCATACGTAATAAGTTTTTTTTTTTTTAAAAAAAGTAAGCACTGTCATTTGGATCAAGACATGCTGCAGGTCTGAAAGCTTGCGATATGCTTTGCAATGAGGTATTTTGTTAAGCCTGTGTTATAAATCCGTTAGTACTTGGAATGCTTACCTGTCCAGTGTGTGTGTGTGTTGAGAAGGAGCTTCTCAGCCCTTCTAATCCACATTGTGGTTTATTTATATTCTGCCCCCTTAGAACTCATATCCCTGTTGGATGAGAGTTGAGTTGCTGTGGTCCCTGTCCTTTCGAGATCTCTGTTCCTCTGGGATATATTTGAAGTCGCCCACTTAACTGTGAGCCTAGAAATCGGTTAACTCCTATTTCCTAGAGTGATAAATGGGGGGGGGGGGGAGAGACTGTGCTTTGAGCAGAACTGGTTGCCCAAGATTGCTGCTTGTGAGAACCATGACCATTCCTCATATTTGGAATCACAACTGCGATGAAGGGAGACTGGGATTTAATTAGGACTACAACCTGAAATAGCTTTTGGACTATCTCAGATTATCTATGCCTATCACCAGTAGACAGCCTGCTAAGCGTTGTTATGTCTGCCATATTTAGACTCAAAATCTATCGCTATTATTTCTATTGTTATTATTTATTTCATTTATGAATCACTTCCCATTAAGAATACCAAAGTGATCTACAATACGCCAAAAGCCACATCTAGAATGGTGGTATATGTGAATGCAATTTAAAAATAAAAATAAGCAAAATACTGCAATAGCATGTATAAAATTCAATTCAGACCCAAAGCAGATAATAACTGGTGTGAAAAGAAAAGAAACTTCACTTAGAAGGCTGGTTATTATTATTTATTAGATTTATATACCGCTCTTCAATACAAGATCTTAGGGCGATTCACAGGATAAAATAAAAGGTAAAGACACAAGTAGATGGTTAACAACAACAAAACAACAACACCCTCCTTCTCACAAACACATTTAAAAGACTGTGGAATATTAATCAGCCAAAGACCTGGTAGAAAAGGAACGTTTCCACCTGGAGCCTAAATACAGTGGTACAGTGGTACCTCGGTTTACGAACAGTTCTGTTTAAGAACGATTCGGTTTACAAACTCCGTAAAATAGTCTCCTGGTTTGCGAACTATACCTCTGTCTAAGAATGGAATCCGAACGGTAGAAGGGCACCGGTGGCCGGAGGCCTCATTAGGGAAAGCGCACCTTGGTTTAAGGATGGTTTCGGTTTAAGAACGGACTTCCAGAACAGATTAAGTTCGTAAACCGAGGTACCACTGTATAATGAAGGCACCAGGCAGACCTCACTGGGGAGAGCATTCCACAAATGGTCAAAAGAGGGAAATCTTCAAGAGGCACCTGTCTCATTTATGGTGGGAGGGCGTTCCAAAGGGATGCCACACTAGAGGCCCGAAAGATTGTAAGGGGTTAGATTAGATGATCTTCATGGTCCCTTCTAATTCTACGATTCTTTGATTTCATGCGGAATTTACCTCATGATAGGACAGTATTTATAGGGTGATACTGTTGGGAAAACGCCCCCTCTGGGAAGGCTGCCAACTTCCCAGTTCAAACTTCTGGTTAGCTTTCTTCCATGGGACTAGAGTTTTTGCTCTGCCTTGGTCTGAGGAACAGTGTTGACTCTTCAGGTGTGGTTTTGTCTCTCCTGTGGACAAACCATGTACTTCACTCAAGACCTCAGTGTCTGAAACCTGGTTTGAGCTGCTAGCCACAGCTATATATGCAACAGCTGTGTTAGCAAACTCCCGAGAGTACCTCTTGGGTGGCAGTCCCTTTGTGACTCTCTCAGATCTACATATCCAGGGAAGCAAGAGGCATTATCTGATTTCAGGGACACGTTCCAGCCAGGCAAAAACTGATCAGGGTGCAAAACAGGAACAGAGAGCGGGTGTGGCCCGGGGAAAGTTTTGAGGGCCGGATTCCCAGTCCTGGAAGGACGCATTTGCCCCCTGAGCCTTGCCACCTTCCAGTGTATAAATCTTGGAGGAAAGAATAGGCACAGAGGGGGGGAAATAAGCAATCGGTGTGTTCCCTTCTTCCATAGCTCCAGCTAACCTGCCGGCCACAAGACTATCGCGATGAGTTTTATTGACTACAGAGAGACGATAAAGGAAGGGGACACGGCGATTGTCTTCTTGGGCCACGAGTCCATGTTTCCGGTGAAGGTGCAGCATGGCGGTAAAACCCAGACGAAGTATGGCGTCATCAGGCATTCCACCGACCTGATAGGCAAGCGGTATGGCTCCAAGGTGACCTGCAGCAAAGGAGGCTGGGTGTATATTCTTCACCCGACTCCCGAGCTGTGGACTCTGAACCTCCCCCACCGGACGCAGATCCTGTATTCGACGGACATCTCTCTCATCACCATGATGCTTGAGCTGAAGCCGGGGTCCGTTGTCTGTGAATCAGGTAATGGTTCTTGTTGCATGGCATTTGATAATGGCAATTGGGAATACTTTCTCGGGGGGTATTGTTATTACTATTTCCATTGCGTGGCCTTAAAATTACTCATTTTATTACTACTGTTTTCACTGGGGAAATTCCTTTTGCACGTATTGTTATTCCCGGTACTACTACTGTGTCTGTAGCACGGTCGTTACTTCTTATTCAAAAGGAATCATGGAGCTGGAAGAGACCTGGGGGGTCATGTCAGTCTGGCTTTTGAAAGCGGCTTTTCATTTTTGGGTGGGTGCGGGGACCTCACACACTTCGACGGGTGCATTTCTTCCTGTCCGGCTTGGAATCTAGTATGTTGCTATCTTGATCTTCGTGGTTTGGGGGACACTCAAAGGAGCAGGACACCCAAATCCTTCTCCGCCGCCCAAGCATCCTCTCTTTGCCGCTGTGGTGGGCAGCGCAGCTGTGGGAAGATTGGGAAGACTGAACTAGCCGAGGAAAATAGCTGCCTTCCATCTCAATGTGCAAAAGGGTCCATTGAGCTGAGGTATCTCTGCATGTGTGCATTGCGGCGATCAGATGCCCTGTGCTGAAATTACGTCATAATAGTGCCATGGTATGGAATGAATGAATGAATACAGTAGTACCTCTGGATGTGAACGGGATCCGTTCCAGAGCCCCATTCGCATCCTGAAGCGAACGCAACCTGCATCCACGCGTCTATGTGGGTCGCAGTTCGCCGCTTCCGCGCATGCGCCCAACGTAATTTTGAGCGTCTGCACATGCACGAGCGGCGAAACCCGGAAGTAACACGCTCCGTTACTTCCAGGTCACCGTGGAGCGCAACCCAAAAATATTCATCCCGAAGCATATTTAACCTGAGGTATGACTGTAAATAAATAGCTGTGCTTAAGTTGATGTGGGTATGCATTTAATAGCATGTCTGGTCTTCAAGACTCAGGGCAATGGATTCTAAGAATAAGCACTGGAATAGCATTCAAATCAAATTCGTTGAAATTTTGCTGTTCTTTTGCAACTTGGCTTTTCAGCCCCCAAAGGCTTACAGGTGGGTCTTGCAGGTGCTCAGGGTTGGTCTTTGGCAGGCCCTCTGTGGGAGAGAATTCCACCCAGGGGAGGGTGGTCCCTGAGAACACCCCTCCCCACACTCTCACTGCCCGATGTGCTCACGTCCCATGCACCATGATGTCAGAAAACAAGCCCATGACTCTCGAGCGAAAGCAGTATGGTTATGATTGCACAAGCTTTTGGCAGGCGTCTGGGCATGACAGTATCTTTCTTGGACGGCCGAAATGCCATCTGTCATCCTGTTTCCTTATTCAGCAGGATGTTTCTCCCCGCTTCCATGTGGGAAACTTGCACTGCCGGTAAACAGCTCCAAGGACTGAGTTGATGCTTTGAACTTTGCACTAGAAATTGCTAGGAGTCTTTCGGTCATGCTTCAGTCTTATTAGCCTCTCCAGGTAAGGCCCCACCTGCAACCTGTGTTTAAAGCAGCATTGGGCTACTTTAAATAGTCATGGTGTCCCTCCAAGAATCTTGGCAACTTCAGTTTAAGGGGGCTGGGAGTTGTTGGGAGGTCTACTGTTCCCCTCACAGAGCTTCAGTTCCCAGCATTCCTTGGGAAGAGGGGATGACTGCTCAACCATTATGAGTATTTTAGAGGGGAATGGTGTGCCCTAGCAACTCTCATCACCCTTAACAAACTACAACCCCCAGAATTCTTTGGGGAAAACCATGGAAGAAACCTAAGATGGCAGGATACTGCTTTCAGTATATACTGCAGATGGAGCTTAAGTTTAGGGTTGGGAAATCCAAGATGGCAGCTTCAGTAGCACAGAGAGCCAGGCTAGACTGTACATTCGGGATTGTAAATAGGTGCTCTATTGGTAGGCCTGTGGCGTTGAAGAATCCTCTTGCACAGTACATTTAAAGCAGAATTATACACGTTAAACAATCATTAGCTTTATTAGAACAACAAAAATGATGTTGGTAGGGCTTGGCGATACCTGGTTTTCAACACCGCGATAAATCACCAGCTAAACATTGTGATGTACCGTTATATCACGATGTCTGAAATAAGGATGGAACTCTGTAGAGGCGAACACATGTTGGCTTTCCTCAGCTCTCCAAAATGTAGCACTTGCAGGAGGTATCTCAAACTTATTACTCCAGCAGTTAGTGCCTTCAGCTCTTTCAACAGCTGCTGGATTTCTGCCCGATCCCCTACACTAGCTATAAAGAGCGGATAGCCAGATCCCATGGGTACTCGCTAGTTCCTGCAGGAAGCAAGAAGGAGCCACGGGCGGTCCGAGGAGGTGGTGAACTTTGGCAACCAATTCTTGTTGTATTATCCTTGCTTTGAAGATAGAGAAGCTGCCTTATACCGAGTCGAACCATTTGTCCCATCTGTTTTAGTGTTGTCTACACTGATTGGCGGGACGCGGGTGGCACTGTGGGTTAAACCACAGAGCCTAGGGCTTGCCGATCAGAAGGTTGGCAGATCGAATCCCCGCGACGGGATGAGCTCCCGTTGCTCGGTCCCAGCTCCTGCCAACCTAGCAGTTCAAAAGCATGTCAAAGTGCAAGTAGATAAATAGGTACCACTCTGGCAGGAGGGTAAACGGCATTTCCGTGTGCTGCTCTGGTTCACCAGAAGCGGCTTAGTCATGCTGGCCACATGACTCGGAAGCTGTACGCCGGCTCCCTCGGCCAATAAAGCGAGATGAGCGCCGCAACCCCAGAGTCGTCCACGACTGGACCTAATGGTCAGGGGTCCCTTTACCTTTACCTTACTCTGATTGGCAGCAGTTCTCCAGGGTTTCTGGCAGGGGACATTACCAGCCCTGCCCGGGATTTGAATCCGAGGCCTTCTGCATTCAAAGCAGATGATCTCTTTGCCTGGGATTGTGGTTACAGCTGATGGCACATGGGAGAAGCTTTGCTGTGTTTGCTCCTGACTGCTGTGGGGCTAGAGGGCCAGTGGCCCTTGTTTCGACCTCTGCTAATGAATTATGCCATAACGAAATAAAGAAAAAGGTCAGCCATCACTTACGCAGCGGCCTCCTTGGTTTCATGGAATGTTAACTGGCATGCATGTGTATGCTAGGGGAAGGGGCTGCAGCTTCTGCTTTGCATGCATAAAGTCTTGAGTTCGATTCCGAGCATCTCCAGCTAAGGCTGGGAGAAGACACTTGTCCGAACCCTAGAGAGCCACTGCTAGTCAGTGTACCCCGGAGCTGGATGGACCAATGGTCTGACCTGTAACTTCCAGTGTTGCATGGAACATACTACCTTATAAGGCAGGAGACTCTCCTCCATTAGAGGTTTTTAAGCAGAGGCTGAACGGCTGCTTAGTTGGGGCAGTGAGAGCAGAGGATTTCCCGCATCAAAGCAGCGTTGACTTTTCCAACTCCTTTGAGATTCTGTGATACAGCCCCGTTTGCAAGAAAGCAGTGCACTTGCCATTGGAGAGCGACATGCCTGTGGAGAGATTTTCATGCTCACACCTGTTCCCGTATCATTCAGTAGAACTTTGCATGTGAGTCAGGGCTCTACCCTTGCTGGGGGGCACCAGTTACGTGTGGGAAAACCTCATGTCTTTGGTTCATATGGTAATTCTTACTCAGTGAGGAAACTCATCATGTGTGTGGCAATTCTCACCCTCTTAATTAACTGTGACCTTGTTTTCTTGATTCTTTAGGTCGCTTTAGGTAGGCTGGTGTTTGGTAGATGGGTCTGTCCTTTTGGGCAAGGGGTTGATCTGTGTTATCCTTCACCAGCCTGGTGTCCTCCAGATCTTCTGGACTTCAGCTCCCATCAGCCCCAGCTAGCATGGCCAGTGGTAAGAGATGATGGGAGTTGTAGTCTCAACAACATCTGAGGCTGGTCCAGAGTGCCTCTTGGTTGCTTCAACTCAGTGTTTCTGTAATACATCACAAAACATTAGGCTGGGGATTGGCACCTTGAAGCCAGCATGGAGTTAGCTCAGTGCGTAGAGCATGAGACTCTTAATCTCGTGGGTTTGAGTCCCACTTTGGGTGAGATCCTTGCATTGCAGGAATCTCAGCTAAAGCATCCATGACAGATGGCCATCCAACCTCTGCTTTAAAACCTCCATGGAAGGAGAGTCCACAGCCTCCCGAGGGAGATCATTCCACTGTTGAACAGCTCTTACTGTCAGAAAATTCTTTCTGATGTTGAGTCGGAATCTCCTTTCTTGTAATTTGAAGCCATTGGTTCGTGTCCTACCCTCAAAAGCAGGAGAAAACAAGTTTTCTCCATCTTCCATGTGACAGCCCTTCAGATATTTGAAGATGGCCATCATATCTCCTCTGTCGCCTCTTTTCCAGGCTAAACATACCCAGCTCCTTCAACCTTTCCTCATAAGGCTTGGTTTCCAGACCCTTGATCATTTTGGTCGCCCTCCTCTGCACACCTTCCAGCTTGTCAATATCCTTCTTAAATAGTGGTGCCCAGAACTGGACACAGTACTCCAGGTGTGGTCTGTCCAAGGCAGAATAGAGCAGTACTATTACTTCCCTTGATCTGGTTGCTATACTTCTGTTGATGCAGCCTAGAATCGCACTAGCTTTTTTCAGCTCTACGATTCTATGATTCTGTGTATAAGTCTGCAGTAGCACTGAGAATTGCTGGTGGTTTGCCATTTGGGGAATGAGGATGAGACTTTGGTCATCTACCTTCATAGCCTTCTTGCAAAATTATTTACTGGCCAGGTGCTTGATTGTTGTGAAATCTGTGGCTGTTCAGATGTTGCTGGACTTCCAGCTCCCATCAGGCCTAGCCAGCACAGCCAACGCTCAGGGAGGTGTGTGCTGGGCCATATTTCCCCCATCTTTCTGCTAGGCCAAAGGTGAAGGAGAGATGTTTCGCGTTCCTGCTGTCGTTGAATGAAGCGATACTGCAAACGAGTTCCTGTGTGGTTGTGCAAGGAACTTGGGGCGTTGGAGTTGGCTTAATGCTGAAATTAATTGCCAACTTGATGGGCAGGATTTTTAATCTTATGCCGTCGAGTCTTGCATACATCGCGTTGGGTTTTTCTTTTTTTTTAAGTGGGTTACTGGCAGATGAGGTGAACGTATTGCTCCGACTTGTTTTGCATGCCTGCTTTTATGTTTCAAATCGTTTGACAGAACACATTGTCAAGCAGAGGTAGGCAGTTTGCTCTGTGAAAAGGACCACATTGAAATACAGACACACACACACACACACACACACACACACACACGAGCCCTGTGGGCAATAACTCATTTACACATTTTCAGTAGGATGTAATATAATCCTCATAACATTTTGCATATGTGGAGGATGCCAAGTTACAACTGAAGGACGTGTTGCTGTCATCTTGTGCTGGCAAATTATCGGGCTGGTATTTTGTGCCGGCCAGGCTTTTAAGTTAAGCCCTTTGCAAATCTTGAGAGGGTGATAAATGTCATGGGTAGGATCCAGAAATGTAGGGAGAGGAGCTTCTGGCGGTGGCACTGTTCCTGATGAGCTGTTGTACAAGGGCTAGCGGAAGATGTGTGTGACATTGTACAAGAGTTTGTGCGAAACCTCGTGCTGGCTTCCATCTTGAGATCTTGCACAATAGGTTGTGTGTCACCTTGGACGGGGGGGGGGGGTCAGATCCTGATGGGAGCAGCTCAGAAAGTTGGAGTGTGTAACCCTGGGGAGGTTCATATTGGGATGAGAGAAAGGGCTGCAGGAACCCAACAGATGTCTGAGCCTGGAGAGAGGACCAGAGGTTTGTGGGATGGAGAACTCTGTCCAGGCGAGGGATAAAGCAGGTGGACAAAGAGCGTTCTGCCCCCATGACACCAGACACTCCATGTCAGATACCTCCTGATGAGGAACTGCCTGCAGCACCACCTACTATCGGTGTAGAGCCTCCTACAGAGGAACGTAACTTGGGATGAGCCTTGACTTGAGTCTTGGCTTGAGTCTACTGCAAGCAGCCTGGATGATGAGTCTTGACACCAGCATTGGCACGAAGAAACTTCACAGGCTCAGCCCACTCGAAGGAATGCTTGTTTACTCACCCCGTCCTAGGACTCCAGCTGCTATTAAGCGTTGTGCATGCCTCACTCTTCAAAGGGAAGGTGCATAGCCAATGATCAGAGATGATGGGAGCTGGAACACCAGGAGGGCCAGAGGTTCCCCACACCTGAATTTTAGGCTAAATCATGGTGTTTGAGCTACTTGTGGCTCCCAAGCAATTGATGTCTAGATCTTAAGCAGCTGGAAAATTGTCTCAGTAGTACGTAAAATTTTATTAAAATGGAGGACGGTAGATTAGAGAATGTGCGCTTTGTCTGTTAATTGCAGCATGAATAATCATTGCAAATTGCTGGAAGTGGCAGACAGAACCATTGAAAGCCAGTAGTTGTTTAAGATATGAGATACGATTTAGTTAAATTCCCTGAGATTAAAATTTCTTATAATAAGGCACTGTTTAATAAGAGAAACATTGCTTTAGTTGTTAGGTTTTCTGCAGTGGAACATCCAGTTGAATGCAAAATGAAGTTTTAAAAAAATAAAAATGGTATTGTGCTTTCTTGAATACATGGCAAATATTTATGCCCTTTTCTTCTTCTTTTTCTTTTTCTATCCCACTATAATTTTTTTTTTAAACCATCAGTATGAATTTATAAGTATATGTACACTCAGAATACTGAAATCTCCTTACCTGCAGCATACAAACGTAATATCTGCAACAAAACAGGAATACTGTATGAGAAGAGCCCTGCAGAATCAGGCCCGCATCAACGGGCCAACCAGATGCCTATGGGAAGCCCGTGAGCAGATCATGAGTGCGACAGCCGCCTCCCTGCTTGAGTTTCATGGACTGGTTGGAGGAATGATGGGAGGAACCAGCTGGGGAACCCCCAAGGGAAGAAAACTCAGAGCCCGGGGATTGGTGGTGGGATGACAGTGAGTGGACAGAGGGAGGAGGAGCCACTGGTAGCCCTCTCCTCTGTGAAACCAGTTGCAGCATGGCATGCTTTTGCTCAGAATGTAAGCCATGTCTCCTCCAGCAGCGGCTACGCTTCTCAGAGTGGCTTAACAACCAACCCCTCTTCAAAGAGAACCCTGGAAATTGTAGCTCTGGGAGGGGAAGAGGGGTCTTTCGTCAGCCAGGTGTCCTGGCTGGAGCTTTCTTTACTTTTAGGCATGGGTAGGCAAACTAAGGCCCGGGGGCTGGATCCGGCCCAGTCGCCTTCTAAATCCGGCCAACAGACAGTCCGGGAATCAGCGTGTTTTTACATGAGTAGAATGTGTCCTTTTATTTAAAATGCATCTCTGGGTTATTTGTGGGGCCTGCCTGGTGTTTTTACGTGAGTAGAATGTGTCCTTTTATTTAAAATGCACCTCTGGGTTATTTGTGGGGCATAGGAATTCGTTCTTTTTTCCCCCCTTCAAAATATAGTCCAGCCCCCCACAAGGTCTGAGGGACAATGGACCGGCTCCCTGCTGAAAAAGTTTGCTGACCCCCAGGCATAGGGCTGGAGGCAAGTGGCCAAACTTTTACTGCAGAGGTTATTTGCAGCCTTCTCCTGTTGCTGGTTCTGCTTTCCAATTGGATTCTCTTAGCGGCTTTTGTCTGTGGGTGGACCCTGGCTGACCTCCTTCCTTGCTTTTTCCTGCAACTGGCCTTCCCTCTGAATTTGCCCTAATCCATGTTTCCCGAGGCCTGCTAATGGGCTCATTCTGTAAGGATCCACAAGGTCACAAAGGGTGATGCTTGATTCCCCCCCCCCCCGCTAGAATCTGCAAAAATGATCACACCCCTTCCAACCTTCTATATCCTCTCTGCTCTCCTGAAAACCAATACCGCTTCAAGTTAGTAGATATCTGGAATGCTTGGCTGTGTGTGTGTGTGCTTGTGAGTGTGTTTCTTGCTGAGCAGGTGGACATGGTAGGCGATGAGTCACCCTTTGCCGTTCCTGGAAACCAAGCCACAGCTCTGGATTCGGCCTTGAGAGTGCATAAGGCATTTATCTGCGAGCAGGTGGAATCCCCCCAGCTCCCGGTGCAAGTCGAACCACGAAGCCGAGCTACGGTAATGCAGTTTTGCTTGTGTGCAAGGATGTGGAATTATGATCAAATATTTGATCTGCTTTGCTGCAGCAAGAGCGCTGGTGGTGGCTCTAGGCGGCCTGCGGACGGCATTTGTATGCATGGCTGATTCCCGAAGCAGAAACTGAGGCAGCTGAGGGCAGCTCTGAAGAGCGGCGGTGTGAAGTAACCTAGATTCTGCTCTCATTTGTACACCGAGCACATGCATGATTAATGCGCTCCAGTTGAGTGCAAGAGCAAACGACCTTTCTTTAAAAAGAGACTTTCAGCAGGGCAGCCTCACAAGGGGCTGGGTCTTCTTCCTGCCTCTTAGGAGCCTGGCATGCCAATAGCAGAGTGAAGAGAGATGGCTCTGGGATTTGGGGACACGCTTTTCATCCCATCACTTTTATTCGGGAGTTGGCAGGATATGGGGCAGAGAGTTGATGAATAACTGGCATGCGCATAGAATAACGCCCAGGGTATAATTGGGAGCACCAGGCAGTGGCAGAGCTCAAGGAAGGGAATTCTTTGCACAGAAGCAAATTTATAAACTGCTCACCTTACTATGAAATTTCAGAGCAGCATGCAGAAAGCACAACAGTAAATTATGCACTGAAAGCAGCACAGCTAAAATTCACGGTGCCGTCGCAAAAGATGGTCGGTGGACTATAGTTGAAAGTCTCATTCAGGAAACGCTTGGATAAATAAAACGGTCTCAAGCACATCTCTGAAATAGGAGGGGGGACAGACAGTGCCTGACCTCAGGGAGCTTTGTGGATGAGGTTCACCTTTGGCAGCTTTCTACTCACCCAGGCCTTTTAAACAACTTGCCTTTCGTAGCCTGGGCCTCTCAGAATTCTAATTGTGTTTTCATTTTTTTAATAATAATAATAATAATAATAATAATAATAATAATAATTTGTTGTTTTTGTGGCTGGATAGCTCAGTTGATTAGAGCCTGGTGTTGATACAGTCAAGACTGAGGGTTCGATTCCTGTAAGGGCCAGCTGCATATTCTTGCTTTGCAGGGTTAGGGTTTCCCAAACTTGGGTCTGCAAATGCTTTGGGACTATGATTCCCATCATCCCTGACCACTGGTCCTACTAGCTAGGGATGATGGGAGTTGTAGTCCAAAAACAGCTAAAGCCCCAAGTTTGGGAAAACCCTGGGCTAGATGATTATTCCAACTCTGTGTTCTTTTTCAAGCGGGTTGCTGTTTTGCCTTCTGAGCCTGCTACAGAACTTTTCCTGCGGAGCTGCAACGTAAATGCAGGACATTAAATAATGAATAAGGCTTTTGAGTATCATTGCCTCTTCGTTGCAGAGGGCAGACCTGAGAGTGACTTGACTCTTCTCAGGCCCTCGAATGAGTTTATGGGAGAGGTGAGCTTTGAACTGAGGAGTTTCTGTTTCATGTTATATTCTTCCTCTGTCTCTACCAGGCACGATGTTGAGCAAGGAGGATTGGCTCATAGTGACCTCTATCCAGTCTAACTGGCTCAGAGTAGACCCATTAAACTCATTAATCGTGCCTGATTTCGGTTCCCTGATTTCAGTATGTCTTCTCTGAGTGGGACTAAGTTGGATTAAGACCTGTGGCTTCCTGTTGAGGTTAGTTTGACACCTCGGACCAAATGAAAGTCCCACAAGCACCTCCCTGGTGGTGGCAACAACAACAACAACAAATACATAAATGTTAAAAGTTAGTCATTTGCTGTCTTTTCCGCGACACTCAAAATCACCTGTCTGAGGTAGCCACCCCACTGCCTAGCCCTGGTCTCTCCCAGGAATCTCATAACTGCTGCTCATAAGCTGGTGAGAATGTGAATCTTAAAATCACAGAATTGTAGAGTTGGAAGGGACCACGAGGGTCATCTAATGCAACCCTGTGCAATGTTGAAATATTTTGCCGAACGTGGGGATTGAACCCAAAACCCTGAGATTAAGAGTCTCATACTCTACCCACTGAACTGTTCCATCTCTTAAGGAGGCAAAAGCCTAGGGCACCTGGTATTTCCAGGCGGTCTCCCATCCAAGTACTAGCCAGACTTAACCCTGCTTAGCTTCTGAGATCAGGCAGGTTCAGGGTAGCATGGTCTCTCTCTTTAGAGCTGGAAGCAGGTTGCAACTGTGAGGCCTCCTAGCCTGATGGCATATTCAGGACAGTATTATTCTGCTAGCTGGTGTGAGACTGGCTGGCTTTGTGTAGCCCTCACACCAAGCCTCGTTATCTCTGGTTCCTTTCAGGAATACTAATTTATACACGGTTGTGCACTTCAGATATTTTGTTCTCATAACAACGGGAACATTGGCAGGAACAATGGCAGATCTTGGGAGGCAGAGCTGTCTGAAAACGCCTGCCAGAAAAGAGCATTAGTGGCCTAAGTAGAGGAACTATGGGGTTGCATTCTGCATTCTCCGCATAGCAATTAGCAGCTAAGAACAATGAGGGCGTGAAGCCCACACGCGGCCTCAAGTGCTTTCATGTGGCTTCCAGACTTTTCCCATGCTCTCCATGAGCCTTGAGAATTCACTCTGTTGCTGCTGCTCTTTTTCTCTTCGGGGCAAGTTCCTAGTCCACATGAGGACAAAGAACCGAAAGGAGCAGCGAAATTCAAATGTGTTGTGCTTGAAGATCCCACAGTAACAAAGGCCATCTCATGCGTTCTCTCTCTCTGTCTCTCTCTCTCTCGTGACTAACTGTGCAAGAGGACATTTTCGCTCCAGCAGGTACCGTATTTTTCGCTCTATAACACGCACCAGACCATAAGTCGCACCTAGTTTTTGGAGGAAGAAAACAAGAAAAAAAATATTCTGAATCCCAGAAGCCAGAACAGCAAGAGGGATCGCTGTGCAGTGAAAGCAGCGATCCCTCTTGCTGTTCTGGCTTCTGGGATAGCTGCGCAGCCTGCATTTGCTCCATAAGATGCACACACATTTCCTCTTACTTTTTAGGAGGGAAAAAGTGAGTTTTATAGAGCAAAAAATACGGACCAAGGAGATGAGAAACCATTTCTGCAGCATGCCTTTTCTAGGCTAGTTTTAACATGTCACGGATTGTGTTATTTTTATTATTTATTTTGTCTTGCTATATTGTGATTTTATGTTGTAACCGCCCTCAGACCTTCAGGTATAGGGTGGTACAAATTAAATGAATGAATGAATTATGGTAATTTGTTAATGGGCAGTTTTGTTGTTGGTTGTACCTGGTTGCTGTATTTTTGTTGTTGTTGTTGTCCGTTGCCCCAAACCTGCAGCTTTACCTCAGGACTTCTTATTTTTCTCTTAGGGAGTTTCTCTGAGGCCATTGTTTTCCCCGCAAATAAGGTGGGCTACTCTGCCTTCCCTGATAGATAATTTAAAAAAATGGAAGTTCACTTTACAAATACATGCAAGGCTTGGTTAACCCATCTGCCCTGAGGCAGCTGGGCTGTTCAGGCTGACATGTGCCCTCCATCATCACCACCTGCCACCCCCACCCCACCCCCCACCCCCATGTTGAAGGGATGAGGAGACATTCACTTGCCAGCTTTGTGCACACAAATACACACACACAGCCTTGCATTTGTCAGAAGTGTGAGAGGGGTCTCCTAGGAACCTCGCCCCCTCAGTATGGGAGAGTGTCAATTTGAGCATCCTTAATATTCGGCACCATAAACTTCCCTAGCAGATATCCACTTATCTTGTCTAAAGAACCTCCAATGATTGAGGAGGCCAGAAGGGTTCATATCCATCTTAACTGGCTTATAGCACCCATCCAATGGTTTATTAAGATGAACTGCGTTGAACTGCTTGCCTAGCCATTGCCTGCTTGAAACGCCACTAGGTTGTTCTTTTTCTCATTTCGGATCAAAACTGGTTTGGGGGGGGGACACATCAAATTATGCCTCAATAAATGGCAAGATAGAAACAGGTCAGATACTGTATGGACTGTGGCCAATGTCACGTGTACGCAGCTTCCGAAACCAGTGGTGGGATTGCACCGAATGTGGAGTAAATACAGAGAGTGTACATAGAAAACCTCACAGATTGCCTTACAATGTATGTCCCAACCAATTACTAGAATCATCTGGGGGAAGCACTATTAGTGGTCCCCCTTGGACCAGAAGCACAGCTCAGGCCAGCAAGGAGTTGTGCCTCCAGTGCAGTGGGCCTGTGGAACTCCCTCCCACAAGAAATCAGACAGGCACTGTCCCTGCTAAGGATCAGACGCCAGGTTAAAACGGTTTTATTCCAGGAAGCTTTCTGCGCTGTTACTGAAACCCTGATGCTTTAACCTTTGATGTTGAAATTACGTTCTGAATTTTACACATTGTGTGTGTGTGTGTGTGTGTGTGTGTGTGTGTGTGTGTGTTTAATTGTAAGTTGCTTCGGGGCCCTGATGGTGACTTGCGGGGTATACATTTTAAAAACATGAATAAATGACGCTTCGCAGAGGCGCTACGTCTATCAATGGTTATTAGCTTTCGTAGGTAAATGGAGCATCCATAGTCTGAAGCAGTTTATCTCTGAGTGCAAGACACTGGGGACAGGCAGCAAGGCAGGGCTGTTGTGAGCTTCCCAGATGCTTCCAGCTGGTTGCAGAACTAGCCAGACCCTTGAGTCGAATCAGTGGGGCTCCTACAACAGTCCTTTCCTCCCCAAGCGAAATATATTTTCAAGTACATTTGGGTGTCGATTGAGCAAATTTCCTCCCTCTCTACCACATCTGCCTTGTTGGTAAGATCCACCATTCTTCCTGCCATTAAACAGCAACCACCACCAAATATCATCAGATTCCAGGCTTGGCATAAACCCAAGAGCCCAGGCGCTGAGCCAAAGCCAACTTTAATTGGGGGTGGGGGGAGTTTCCTAGAAAGGGAAGGAGAACAGTCTTCTTCCCTGGTGGTTCAGGAGCAGGTTTTTAAAAGCCAGATAATTAAAAATGTAGAAGCAGAATATCGAGTGGGAAACCGAGAGAGACATTTGCCAAGCTGCCTCCTTTGCTTCTCCCCACCCCTGCCGTGTTGACATCCCTTCTGTTTGCTTCCGGAGATGAATGGGGAGGGACCTGGGGCGAGGGCAATGGTTAACCCTCTGGGGGGGGGGGGCAGAAATCATTACACTCCCTGGGTTGCCCCAAATCCCCCACCCAGTCGTACAAGCGTGCCTTCTGGCAAGAGGCTTCACGCGGCTGTTGTCATACAAAGCAATCGATGGGCAGGCCTGTTTGTCTGCGAAATTTAGCATGGGGCTTGCGGTTCCCCCAGAAGTAAATAGAGATGCTTTGAGGGTGGGGCATTGTGCTGTGGAGCACAGCAAGGCTCTCTAAAGAGCTCTTGGCAAGGGAGGAAGTGGGCTTGGGAGATAGGGTCGTGGAAAAGGGAGAGTTGGACCGGACCCCCGAGGGTCATCGAGTCCAACCTTACAATTCAAGAACCTCAGCAGGTGGTCATCTGACCTCTGTTTAAAAACCTCCTAGGAAAGAGAGTCCACAACCTCCCGAGGGAGACTGTCAGAAAGTTGTTGGAATCTCCTTTCTTGTAACTTGAAGTCATGGTTCGGGTAGGTAGCCGTGTTGGTCTGACGCAGTCGAAATAAATAAAAAAAATTTGTCCACTAGCACCTTAGAGACCAACTATGTTAGTTCTGGGTATAAGCTTTCGTGTGCATGCACACTTCTTCAGATGCACTGAAACAGAAGTCACCAGACCCTTATATATAGTGGGGGTGGGGTTTTCTCAGAAGGGTAGATGGGTGATTGACTCAATGGGTGCGGTAAACCTGTTGACGACTGTTAACAAAAGCTTATACCCAGAACTAACTTAGTTGGTCTCTAAGTTGCTACTGGACATTTTTTTTATTTATTTGAAGCCATGGGTTTTGGTTGTAAGAAACAAAATCTGCCCTTATTCCCGTATGGGGGACACAAGAGCCCTTATAGATTCCAGAGAATATTGAGAAGCAAAGCACCTAGTAAGCCTGATCTTTATTGAACTGTTGCAACAGGGTGCTCCCCTCACACGCAGGAGAGCGGAGAGGGACCCAGAACCCAGGTGTGCCCGCCCTTATATAGACATCTTAAATTCCCTGCCCTGGACCTTGAGACCACCCCTCCATACATCATACATACATCACAGAAGGGGTGTAACCCAAGACCACCCCCCACAAACATCATACCTACGCCACAGAAAAGGTGGTCTACAACAGAAATTTGAATGTTGTTGTTCCTGTCTGCCAGGTTATCTGATAATGCCTTATCTGATTGCCTTTCCTGGTAGTCTGTCCATTCCTTTGAGATGGTGATTACCCACTTCCTGAGACAATGGGAAGGTTCCCTCACCCCCTCCCTCCTTGCAGAGAGACATTTGGTCAGTTTGGGAGTCAAAATGGTTTCAGGGCGGTCTTCCTGTGCTGCTCCAGACATGTGGTCCACTTATCTATGTACGTGCTTGGTTGGTACATTTATGAACATTTATTATATATATAAGCCCTTAATTTTTTTATTTCAGGGGCCTAGCCTCCAGAGCGGGGGTGGGGGAGGGGGACACACAAGCATGCTATAATTCCAAGAGACTCACAGCCAACTAGAAACCCATGTTTAGAATACAAAACCTAAGTGTGGAAGAAGCTGCTTAATGAGTCTGCATTTGCACCTTGCATTTCAAGCACTACGATACCACTTTGAACAGTCATGGCTTCCCTCAAAGAATCATAGGAAGATAGTTTGTAGAGGGTGCTGAGAATTGTTAGGAGACCCCCTTCTTCCCCTTCCCAGAACTACAGTTTCCAGGTTTCCCTGTGAAGAGGGACTGATTGATAACTTACTCTGGGAACTGTAGGTGCTGCCAAGAGGAGATATGGCTGGCATTCGGACCAAGAGCATGCCCTGCTCCACAAGATAAAGGACATAACATACAATCTGAGGACTGGGAAAAGTTGTGGAAGGTAGATTTGAAATTTACAGATTGTTCCCTTTTGAAAGAAAATTATATGAAAATGATGTACAGATGGTATATCACACCAGTAAAAATGGCAAAAATGTATAAAACCGGGTCGAATACATGCTGGAAATGTAAAGAAAAAGAAGGTACTTTGTATCATATGTGGTGGGAATGTAGAGAAGTTTAAAAATTTTGGGACATGATATATAATGAATGGGGGGGGGGGAATGTTCAAAATGACATTTGTAAAAAAAAAAACAGATGCGTTTTTGTTAGGGATTTTAGGACAAGACCTGCCAAGGAAAACAAAGAACTTATTTATGTATGCTACTACAGCGCCAAAAGTCTTGTTAGCACAAGGATGGAAGAATAAGGAAACCCCAACGAAAGAACAATGGCAAGAAAAACTGATGAGTTATGTGGAGTTGGCAAAGTTAACACATGCATTGTGTGAGAAGGACAATCGTGACTTTAAGGAAGAATGGGAATTATTTACAAACTATTTAAAAAGACAACAAAAGGATTTGGACTCCTTAGCAGGTTTTGAATAAACATCCACAAATTTATTGGTAAAACATATGACAGATAAGGAGACGCGGGTGGCGATGTGGGTTAAACCACAGAGCCTAGGGCTTGCCGATCAGAAGGTCGGTAGTTCGAATCCCCGCAACAGGGTGAGCTCCCGTTGCTCGGTCCCTGCTCCTGCCAACCTAGCAGTTCGAAAGCACGTCAAAGTGCAAGTAGATAAATAGGTACCGCTCCAGCGGGAAAGTAAACGGCATTTCTGTGCGCTGCTCTGGTTCGCCAGAAGTGGCTTAGTCATGCTGGCCACATGACCTGGAAGTTGTACCTGGAGTCGGCCACGACTGGACCTAATGGTGAGGGGTCCCTTTACCTTTACCTATGACAGATAAGTCAATGATATATACAACTTTACAACATGCAGAGAATAATATGTATAAACAAATCAGAGAGGGGAGCTCAGGGAAGACTTTGGAGGGTGGGAGAGGGAGGGAAGGGGGGGATGTAATTGGTTATATTGATTTATAATTTGATTTGTTAAATTTGCTCAATAATAAAAAAAGAGCATGCCTTGCTGCAACATTTTCACAGAGGGGAGGGCTATCAGTGGCTACTAGCCATGATGACTTTTGTGGCTATGCTTCTGTCTCCTCTGTCACAGGCAGTACGCCTCTGAATGCAAGTATCTACAGTGGTACCTCTGGTTACGTACTTAATTCGTTCCGGAGGTCCGTTCTTAACCTGAAACTGTTCTTAACCTGAAGCACCACTTTAGCTAATGGGGGCCTCCCGCTGCCGCCGCGCCGCCAGAGCATGATTTCTGTTCTCATCCTGAAGCAAAGTTCTTAGCCTGAAGCACTATTTCTGGGTTAGCGGAGTCTGTAACCTGAAGCGTATGTAACCCGAGGTACCACTGTGTTGCACTCATGATTGTGGGCTTCCCATAGGCGTTTGGTTGGCCTCTGTGAGAACAGGATGCTGGGCTGATCCTTCAGATCACTTCTTACATTCCTATTTTGTTGCAGGTTTTCCTTGTATATGCTGCAAGTAGGAAGATTTCAGTATTCACTCCATATAGCGAGTTAGGCATATACATAAACGTATAAATTCATACTGACGCATTAAAAAACATAGTGGGAAAGTGAAAAAGAGAGCATAAATATTTTGCCCTGTATTCAAACAGCATGGTTTTTTTTTTAGAAAACATCATTTTGCATTCAGCTGGCTGTTCCGCTGCAGGACACCTAACAACTAATGCCGTGTTTCTTTTTATTAACAGTGCCTGATTATAAGAAATTTTAATCCCGGGGAATTTTAACTAAATCGTATCCCATATCTTAAACACCTACCCGCTTTCAGTGGTTCTGTCTGCCACTTCCAGCGATTTGCAAAGATTATTCATGCTGCAATTAACAGACAAAGCGCACATTCTTTAATCTACCGTCCGTACAATTTTTCATTTACTTAAGATCTAAATCATCTGTTGCTTGGGAGCCACAAGTAGCTCAAACCTGATGATTTAGCCCACAATCCAGGTGTGGGGAACATCTGGCCCTCCTGATTTTACCACTTCCATCTTCCCTGATCATGGGCTATGCACCTTCCTTTGACGAGTGGGGCGGGCACAGCTAATTAGAGCACTGTGCACAACTCTGAACAACTCTCAGCTCCTTGAACAAACTGCAGCACCCAGGATTCCTAGGGAAAAGCCCCATGGCTAGGATAGCTCAGTTGGTAGAGCCACAAGACTCTTAATCTCAGGGATGTGGGTTCAATCCCCATGTTGGGCAAAAGATTCCTGCATTGCTGGCGGTTAGACGAGATGAGTGTTGTGGTCCCTTCCAATTCTACAATTCTGTGATTCAAGTGGGCCACTAACTCTTCTGCCACAGCCTTTTCAGATCGCTTCCTTTTGCTACGTCTGACCTTGCAGCGAACATGGTTTGTGGAACTGTTGATTCCAATGGCTATTGCATCTATTAGAAGTGAACCTGGATATTGCCCAATAGATATTGGGCAATAGGTATTGGTCATAATATAGACGTGGAAGCATGCAAGCGATTATGGAATCTGGATATAAAATTTACAGCATGTTATGGTTTAAGAGAAAATTATATGAAAATGATATATCGATGGTATCTTACACCAAGTAAGTTGGCAAAAATGTATAAATCTAAATCAAATAAGTGTTGGAAATGTAAAGAGAAAGAAGGTTCTTTTAATCGTATGTGGTGGTCTTGTACAATGAGGGGGGAAAGTATTTGATCCCCTGCTAAATTTGCCCGTTTGCCCTCTGACGAAGAAATTACCAGTCCATAATTTTAATGGTAGGTTTATTGTAGCTGTGAGAGACAGAATAACAACAAGAAGGTTAAAGCTTACTGGGAAATGATATATAATGAAATGAGAAGGATGTTTAAAATAACCTTTGTAAAAAAACCAACAACCCAGATGCTTTTCTTTTGGGAATTATAGGGACAGAACTACCTAAAATGTATAGAAGCTTAATCATGCATTCTACTACAGCAGCAAGAATGTTACTTGCCCCAAAATGGAAAGAAGCAGAAGTCCCAGCAAAGGAAGAATGGATACAAAAGCTTATGGAATATTCAGAAATGGCAAAACTTACCGGAAGAATAAGAACTCAAGATAACAAACTTTTTATAAAAGAATGAAGATGGTTTATTAATATTTACAGATAAACTATAAACAGATAAGAACACTGGCAGGATTATTGTAATAACCTGCAGTTTTATAACTTATACTTAAAGAAGATGAATAAATGAGCATATTAAGTTAATTTGGATGTGCAGAAGATATCAAAAACAAATTTAAGGAACCACAGAAAGCGGGGGGGGGGGGGGAGGAAGTCAAGTTTTGAAATGTCAAAATGATTGTGAAATTAGTGAAGAAGTGAACCTGGATATGCTGCACAGTACACGACTAGGTGGCCGTGATCTGACTTCTTCAGGATCTTGTTGCAAATTCTTCTTCCATCTCTGTTCACTTATTATCTTCCAAACATACAAATTCCCTGCAAACAAAAGTCTTATTAGCTGCTGTGTAGCAGAAGGCGACCTCCCACTAGGCAGATGGGGGCAGAGACAGCCTCTCAGCTCTGTGCTTTTCTCCCCATTAGCAAAGTAGGTGATCAGAATCCTCTACCATGGATGATATTAAATTGTTCAGATCCCTAGTCGTGGGGCAGTGTGGAATAGTGGTTAGAGGGTGGTATTTAGGAGCAGGGAGACCTGGTTTCGAATGCCTGTTTGGCCATGAACCCTTGCTAGATCCTCTTAACACAAGGGCATAAAGAAGGAATCCTTCTCTCGTAAGAAATGCTTTCTCAAAGGCTGCAATTCCTTCCCCTTCCTTCTAGGTACTGGAAGTGGCTCCCTGTCTCATGCAATTATCAGGACAATTGCTCCAACCGGGCATCTGTATACAGTGGAGTTCCACCAGCAGAGAGCTGAGAAAGCCATTGAGGAGTTTGAAGAGCACAAGGTGGGCCATTTGGTGACGGTGAAGAACCAAGATGTCTGCAAAAATGGCTTTGGCATCACTCACCTTGCAGACGCCGTCTTCCTGGACATTCCGTCGCCGTGGGAAGCCATAGGGCACGCCAAATCCGCGCTAAAGCATGAAGGTATGTTACCTGTTTTGTGGTTTATCCATCTGGGGTCTGAGATGGGCATGGGAAGCAGAGAGTGTGTATCAACAGAGGCCTCCAAATTCCTCACTTGAAGACATAATCCTCAAATTATATTATTGGAATACAGTGGTACCTCGGGTTAAGCACTTAATTCGTTCCAGAGGTCCGTTCTTAACCTGAAACTGTTCTTAACCTGAAGCTAATGGGGCCTCCCGCTGCCGCGCGATTTCTGTTCTCATCCTGAAGCAAAGTTCTTAACCTGAGGTACTATTTCTGGGTTAGCGGAGTCTGTAACCTGAAGCGTCTGTAACCTGAGGTACCACTGTATAAGATGTTAGCATGTGAAATACAGATTTTATTTTGCACTGTGAACGGGTTCACTTAAAAAGTTGTCAACCTGTGAGTTGTAGCATTTTTATCCTTTTGTTCCTGCCAAGCAATTGCAGATGTGTTCCTTTTCCTGCCACAATAACTGAGGTAGGTGGAAGTGTGAGAGAGAGAGCGACGGGCAGTGTTTGAAACTCCCATTGTTCTAGGCGCATTTTGCGAGAGGGAATTTCATTAGTGCGAGCCGTTTTTGAACTCCGGGAGCAAATTTCAGATTAGGAGGGTAGACGGGGAAAATAATGCATGCAAAGCTCTGTGAACACTTGAAAGTGATACATACCTGCTCAATCTTTTGTTTTATGTTATTGCCAGGCTGTGCATGGAGCAAAAATGGCAAAATAATAATAATAGCTATTATTATTTCCTGCTTCTGTCTGTGTTTCTGCAAGGAATAAAGTTGCTGTGTGTACTAGGTTCTTGACCTTTAATCTCTGCAGCCCTTGTCTTGAAATGCTCGGCTTGTTGCTGAGATCCATTTAGATCTTTTTACTTAAAAGCAATTAAAAATAAGAGCTTCAGGTTTTGCAGCAAGAGGCAGAGATCTGAAAGGAGAAAAACAACTTTTCTCCCACTGTTCTCCCCCCCCCCCCCTTTGATTGCACAGTAATTGGCATGTGAATAATATAAAAAGCTCTTGAACTTTTAGCTGAGCTGCGGGTGAGTGGGAAGGCATAGTAACATAGCTTGATGAAAGCAAATTCTCTGCAACATTTTGATGGGTGTGCATGTGTGTGATACAGATTTTTATTTTTATTTTAAATCCTGCTAATGACCGGGGTGGTTGAATGAAAGATGAGGAAAGCCATCTCTTAGGGCTTTGAGTCAAGAACAGTACACATTTCGTACGCTTGGGGGCTGGGTCACTTGTGTGCAGTTATCCCTTGATGACAGCAGCATTGAGTGATGGAGGGGGGGCTTTCTTGGACTTGAGAAAGCTTAGGGCCCCGGGATGTCTTTATCCAGCCCTGCACCAAATGCAATAGGATGGAATCAAGAGTTGTGAGCAGAAGGGAAAATATCTGCAAATGAGGAACCTGTTTTGTTGTTGTTGTTTAGTCGTTTAGTCGTGTCCGACTCTTTGTGACCCCATGGACCAGAGCACGCCAGGCACTCCTGTCTTCCACTGCCTCCTACAGTTTGGTCAAACTCATGTTCGTAGCTTCGAGAACACTGTCCAACCATCTTGTCCTCTGCCGTCCCCTTCTCCTTGTGCCCTCAATCTTTCCCAACATCAGGGTCTTTTCCAGGGAGTCTTCTCTTCTCATGAGGTGGCCAAAGTATTGGAGCCTCAGCTTCAAGATCTGTCCTTCCAGTGTGCATTCAAGGTTGATTTTCTTAAGAATGGAGAGGTTTGATCTTCTTGCAGTCCATGGGACTTTCAAGAGTCTCCTCTAGCACCATAATTCAAAAGCATCAATTCTTCGGCGATCAGCCTTCTTCAGCCCCAGCCAGCATGAACAATGGTTGGGGAAGTGTTAGAAACTTGCTGTAACGAAATGTCTAGTTTCCATTTCGGGGCCAAAAGTCGTGTTTTTCAGTACGACTTTTGGGTTCCTGAAGTTCATTCTGATTGGGCAGATAAAATATAATGGATAGAATTCTACAGGATGTGTTGTTAGTGTGTGAAAACAAGCAAGAGCCAAGAATAACCAGGCATGCACCCATTGATGGTGGAGACGTCAGGCGCTGTCCTGGCCCCTCGGGCATCTTCACTTGGTCGCCAGTGGTCAATAGCTACTGGCGAATTTTGAACGCTGAGTTCGAAAAGGGTGGGAGATGTAAGCTTGAAAGCATTTCAAGGGGGACACGGAGCTCCCATCCCTGCTGTAAGAAGCAGGTCCTATAGAAATCATTCTGCTTATGTTTATGCATATTTTTCTGATGCCATCTAGCAGGAAGTCTAACATTGCCCTGCAGTTTGCTGAAGATTCCTTTTGTATGCTGAAGGGCAGAGCATGTTTGGATCCAAACCAGGACTTCTCAGTGTGGTTGGATTCCAACTTCAGCTACCTTGATCAAGTGCAGAGGCAACAGGTTATGCACATGGGTGGTGAACTGGGGCTTCCTTTCCCAGAGGAGAATTGATTGCCCCGTGCCAAATTGGAAACGGGGATTTAGCACTTTGTTGTTGTTGTTTAGTCGTGTCCGACTCTTCGTGACCCCATGGACCAGAGCACGCCAGGCACTTCTGTCTTCCACTGCCTCCCGTAGTTTAGTCACTTCGAGAACACTGTCCAACCATCTCATCCTCTGTCGTCCCCTTCTCCTTGTGCCCTCCATATTTCCCATCATCAGGGTCTTTTCCAGGGAGTCTTCTCTTATCATGAGCTGGCCAAAGTATTGGAGCCTCAGCTTCAGGATCTGTCCTTCCAGTGAGCACTCAGGGCTGATTTCCTTCAGAATGGATAGGTTTGATCTTTTTGCAGTCCATGGGACTCTCAAGAGTCTCCTCCAGCACCATAATTCAAAAGCATCAATTCTTTGGTGATCAGCCTTCTTTATGGTCCAGCTCTCGCTATCCGCCACCAAAGGCTTCAGATTCAATCCACGTTATACATGATTAAAGCATTGCTTCAAGCTCAGCCGGCTCCTAAGCTGCAGTCCTGTCCTTGCTTACCTAGGAGCAAGCCCCATTGAACTCAACAAGACTTACTTTTGAGTAGACACGCACAGGACTGCACTTCCGGAGTCCATCTTTGGGCGTTCTCAACTCACAATCACTTCTGTTCCCACGGCACAGCATCGCCTCTGCTCGTGATCTGGAGACTTGTAAATTGCATTGACCTTATATCTGGAATAAATTTAGGCAAAAAAGGCAATGTGACAAGATGCCAGAAGAACATTCCCATGGTCCCATGGGTGTTGCTGTTAAAGCGCAGTCAGGGTTCCAGTTCAAGTCAAATGCCAACATTTTGAGTTATGCATGTACAAAATACTTGCAGAATCATGGCTGTTGTACTCCACTGTATAAACAACTCAAACCACCAACAGTTTGGGGTGATGCTGTTTCCCCCTCCAGCTTTGTCCTCAAAAAGATGATGGTGTCACGATTTGTGTCTGTCGCCATCAAAACCCAAAAATTCCATTGGAAGAGTTTCAGGCACTTACAAAAGTACAGGAAGCTAACTTGCATTGGGCCAGGCCATTTGCCTACCTATCTCAATATTGTCTGTCTCAAGCACGTATCTCAGTGTTGGAAATTAATCATAGAATTGTAGAGTTGGAAAGGACCCCAGGGATAATCTAGTCAGGGGTCAGCAAACTTTTTCAGCAGGGGGCCAGTCCATTGTCCCTCAGACCTTGTGGGGGACCGGACAATATTTTGAAAAAAACAACCCAAAAACAAACAAATTCCTATGCCCCACAAATAACCCAGAGATGCATTTTAAATAAAAGGACTCATTCTACTCATGTGAAAACATGCTGATTCCCGGACCATCCATGGGCTGGATTTAGAAGGCGATTGGGCCTCAGGTGATGAATGCAAGGTCTTGGTAGGTAAGAGGTGGTCCCCGGATGCACCTGGCCCCCAAGTTGTGCAGGGCTTAATATTAGCATCTTGAGTCGGGCTCAGTAATATTTGAAGCTGGGAATGTTGTTCCTTTCCTATTGCCAAGTGGGCAAACAATCAATTCACGCACCTTTGCCTTAGCCTGACGTTCTACTCTACCGGCCGTAAAGCTTATCTGATTTCTCAGATGAGCAAACTGCACTGTACTTAATTATTTTAGGGTGAATAATTTAGTAGCATTTCCAAGGCTAGCTGCTTTCTGCTGGTTCTCTGGGAATTCCCTGCTGTGTGTCTGGGAACTCGAGCTTCCCAGCATAGGAGCTAGCAATGTGTTCAGCAGTGATGACTGGAGTGAAAATACATCATGGGCGAAAACAAAAGCTGCCTTTCACATCTGCATGTCATCTGCATAATTCTTATTTTGAAATTAATGTGAAAAACGCCGAAGTATGGTTGGTGGGCATTTTGTGCGTATTTCACAGTGCCCCTGAGGCCAAATTGGATGAGGCACTGTGACTTTTAACATCACTGCCAGGTATAATAGGGTCCCTGATAGCAGGAATCGAATAGGATATGTTTACATTTTAGTATTAACTTTACAGGGGGGCACTTAACTTTTTTGTGCTTGCCCCCCTTTTTTGAAGGGGTTACCATACTAAAATTGGGAAGTAGGGGGTTGTGGATTTCATAGATGGCCCCAACACACACACACACCCCTACCCCTCTTTGCCCATAATTCAAGCCTAGGGTACCTTCCCATCTATTTAAACCATCACATGCAGGCAAGGAGTGTGCAATCTAGCTTACCAACTCTTAATATGACAGGCTAAAAGGAGGATGACATGCTGCCTCCTCCCTCCTCCCCCCTCGATCACATAACATTTTATTTGAAAAGTGGGTGTTAATTTTTAATGTTAAACATCCCATAAATCCCGTTAACAAGAGGAGAGGGAGCCTCTTCTGCCCTTGCGTGACTCATTCCCTGATCTCTGAATAGTTGCAGTTCATTATTTTAATAGCCTTGAGGGTTAATGGTCTGTTAAGCATCCCTCCATAGCTGCTGCTCCTTCTCCAGATTGCATTGACCTGCCTCTTTAATGACCTGGGAGATTTTCTTTTTCTTTCCCCCCAAAGATAGATACTTTGGGTTTGTGGCTTTCGAAGGTCCTTATTCATTGCCCGGTGAGGTGTAGCATGCTGGGACCAGCCTTGTGGCTGTGTACCTTTTGGCCAGGGCTTCCTGCTACGGTCGCTGTGGGCTTCCTGACAGCAGCGGTTCTTGCTTTCGAAAGCTGCTGCACTGCAGATCTCCCTTCATCTTCTAAACCTGCGCTGCCTCTCGCCTCTCCCCACCCAACCCTTGCCTTTGCAGCATCTGCTGACAAAACGATTTTCAGTGTGATAGCTGCTGTGCCCGATGCCTCTGACCTTGAATGCGTTGGAAATTCCTGCATTATTATTATTAATAGTAGAAGTAGTATTCACACTCCCTTAGAAGGAGCAGGTACGCATTTCAGGAGCATCCCTGGATCCACTGCTGTCACCTAGAGATGGTTCAGAAACTTCAGCCGGTGCAGAATTTGGCGGCCAGGTTGTTCACTGGGGCAAGATGGTTGACACCAGCCCTGGCCTGACTGCACTGGCTGCCAGTTAGTTTCTGGGCTGGTTTTGACCTATAAAGCCTTAATAAAATAATAATTGAGCCAGTGTGGTGTAGTGGTTAAGAGTGATAGACTCGTAATCTGCGGAACTGGGTTCGCGTCTCCTCTCCTCCACATGCAGCTGCTGGGTGACCTTGGGCCAGTCACACTTCTCTGAAGTCTCTCAGCCCCATTCACCTCACAGAGTGTATGTTGTGGGGGAGGAAGGGAAAGGAGAATGTTAGCCGCTTTGAGACTCCTTCGGGTAGTGATAAAGCGGGATATCAAATCCAAACTCTAATAATAATAATAATAATAATAATAATAATAATTTATTTATATCCTGCCCTTCCCAGCCAAAGCCAGGCTCAGAGCGGCTAACAACAATAAAAGTAACACAGCATTCTAAAATCAATCCATTCTAAAATCAATTCAAAATCAAATTAATGGCAACCATTGGGCTAGAGTTCTATGAGGATTACCAAAGGAGGGAGTCAGACTGTGCCTTGGCCAAAGGCCTGGTGGAACAGCTCTGTCTTGCAGGCCCTGCGGAAAGATGTCAAGTCCCTCAGGGCCCTAGTCTCTTGTGACAGAGCGTTCCACCAGATTGGGGCCACATCCGAAAAAGCCCTGCCTCTGGTTGAGGCCAGCCTAACCTCCCTGTGGCCCGGGACTTCCAAGATGTTTTTGTTTGAAGACCGTAAGGTCCTCCGTGGGACATAGCAGGAGAGGCGGTCCCGTAGGTACGAGGGTCCTGGGCCGTATTGGGCTTTAAAGGTTAAAACCAGCACCTTAAAACTGATCCTGTACTCCACCGGGAGCCAGTGCAGCTGGTATAGCACTCAGTGCCACAGTACCTCAAGGACCACCTCTCTCCATATGAACCACCCAGACCCTGTGGTCATCATCCGAGGCCTTCCTTGTGTGCCTCCTTACTTGAGGTCCAGAGGGTGGTAACACAAGAACAAGACTTTTCTGTGGTGGCTCCCCATTTGTGGAATGCTGTCGCCAGGGAGACTTGCCTGGCACCTTCATTGCATAACTTTAGGCACCCGGCGAAAACCTTCCTCTCTTCTGAGGCGAATTAAACCATCTTTGGCCTTTTAGACTGGGGGGGTTATTTTTTTTGTTTGTTGCTATTTTCTCTTGTGTTTTTATATTGTCAACAGCCCTGTGATCCTCGGATATATAGAAATTTAATAAATAAAAAATTAAAGAGGAGGCTCACTCCAGTTCTTGTGTGTCGATGAAGATGCACAAACACTTTTCCCCCATTAATTCTGATGTGCTTCGCTGTAGGACATGTTCAAATGCTCAGTCAGTGACAGCTCCTGATTTCTAATGCACTCATACTCCCACAAACTAAATGGGATATTGAATTGGAAGATTGTTGGCGATCCCAGGGCAGGGCCTCTTTCATCCCCAGGAAGACAATAGTGGGATTGTCTAGTGAACGATGTTTACAGATCTGAAGTTCCTGGGTGGTGGGAATTTGCCCGTTCCCCTTCCGGGAACTGACAATTTCATTAATAGTACTTTGGGTTTTGTTGTTGAAAAGTATTTCCCATTATTTCAATAAGCCTTGCAAGATACCCTGTTGGTCAGCACTATCGCTCCTTCTTTACAAACTGTTTGTTTGTTACAGAGTTTTAACAGTTTTTAACACACCTTCTAAATTCTTTCTATACGTTTTAGATTGTCCCAAGGAAGGAAAACTCCCCCCACCCCAAAAAACACACACAAATGAAGCTTTTTCCAAAACACATTGTTGGACATTTACTACAGTAACCCTTTTGCAAGTCTGTGACTCACTGGTGGAGCATCTGCTTTGCATACAGAAGGTTGCATCTTGACTCCCCAGCATATCCAGGTAGAACTGGAAGAGACCGCAGTCTGAAATCTGGGGAGCTGCTGCCCATCAATGTAGGCCATGCTGAGAGGTGAATTTCAGGCAGTGTGGCTGGTTCTGCTGCACTGGGCGCTTAGCTTGGGGGTGCTGCAGGACGTTGCAATGATGGCATAGTGAATTGGGCAGAACGCAAGGCGAGAGGCTGGGGGCACTGAATTCTAACCTCGCACAGGGCGCCGACGCAGTTGGAAAAGACCAAAGTCTACCCCTGCCATACTGACAGCGGTCTGACTCCAGCTTCCTGTGTTCCACTTGCAGATCATAGAATTGAAGACTTGGGAGGGACCCCCAAGGGCCATCTAGACCAACCCCCTGCAATGCAGACATCCTGCCCACAGCCATACCTGGGTAGGCTCGAACCACCAACTTTCTGGTTAGCAGCCAAATGCATTGAACCGTTGTGCCACTCTATTTTGGTTTCTTTTATCTTGTGCCTCCTGTTGTTGTTGTTGTTGTTGTTGTTGTTGTTGTTGTTGTTAAGGATGTTGTGAAACCATCTAGAAAGCTGCATGGTCTGATCCAGAAACTCTCTTATGTCTGTCTTAGAGGTGATCGCAATATGTCTGTGCCTTACCTGTTAGGGCTTCCTCCAGCTACTGCTGCAGACGACTATTTCTTATATTTCGCTTTCTCTGTCTCTTCCTAAATAATCCTCCTCCCCACCCTAAAATGTTTGGGGAACTTTTTTAAAAAAGAGGCACATAACATCAGGCTTCCAACAGAAACCCCTCCTTAATCCTGCGCTGAAGAAGCCCAGATGATGTGCTTAGAAGAAGCTGTGCGGCACTTCATTTGCATAACGTTCTGACTGCAGCATTTAAACTCCCGAATAATTAGGAAGAGCTTGGCACGGATGAGGAAGCGGAGGGAGGGGGGATAAATAAATAAATGGCCAAGGATTGAGAGCTCTAGAAAAACGAGAGACCAGCGTGCAGCACTTCTGTAGCTTCACCGCAGATTTAAACAAAATCTAATTTTCATATCTTTCCCTCTCCCCGTTGGAAGCGGTCATTCTGTAAGGGGGAAGAGGGCTATAGATCTCCAATAAAGAATTATCAGTGCCCTCATCCACAGTTTGCTGGGTTCTTTTTTCCTTTTGGGGGGGTGAGGGGCAGACGTGGCTTTTAAACTGACACAGAACATGCATGAGTTTGTAATGTAGATAATACTTCCTTTGGAACCCCTCCCTGCCTTCACCCAGATGCTGCCCCCGTAGGAATCTGCCCTTACATGGAGTCAGACAATTGGTCATACAATCATAGGATCTTAGAGTTGGAAGGGACCCGTGGGTCATCTAGTCCAACCCCCTGCAATGCAGGAATCTCAGCTAAAGCATCCATGACAGATGGTCATCCAATCTCTGCTTAAAGACCTCCAAGGAAGGAGGGTCCACCACCTCTCATGGGAGTCTGTTCCACTGCCGAACAGCTCTTACTGTCAGAAAGTTTTTCTGAATGTTTAGTCGGAATCTCCTTTCTTGTAACCTGAATCCATTGGTTCGTGTCCTACCCTCCAGATCAGGAGAAAACAAGCTTTCTCCATCTTCCACGTGACAGCCCTTCAGATATTTGAAGATGGCCATCATATCTCCTCTCAGTCTCCTCTTCTCCAGGCTGTACATACCCAGCTCCTTCGACCGTTCCTCATAAGGCTTGTTTTCCAGACCCTTGGTCATCTTGGTTGCCCTCCTCTGCACATATTCCAGCTTGTCAACATCCTCCTTAAACTGTGGTGCCCAGAATTGGACACATTATTCCAGGTGTGGTCTGACCAAAGCAGAATAGAGTGGTCCTATGATTTACACTGACTTGCAACAGCTTCTCAGTATTTCAGACAGGGTTCTCTCCAAGACTTACCTGGAGTTGAAAGGGATTGAGCCTGGGGCAACCATCTGCATGAACATAAGAACATCAGAAGATGTCTGCTGGATCCGGCCAGGGGCCCATCTAGTCCAGCAACCTGTTCTTGCAGTGGTCAGCTAGCTGCCTCTGCATACAAACCAGATGCTCTATTCCATTGATATTCCACATCCCACCCAAGAAACCCCCAACGAACGCTAGTTGTTGTTGTTTAGTCGTTTAGTCGTGTCCGCCTCTTCGTGACCCCCATGGACCAGAGCACGCCAGGCACTCCTGTCTTCCACTGCCTCCCGCAGTTTGGTCAAACTCATGCTGGTAGCTTCGAGAACACTGTCCAACCATCTCGTCCTCTGTCGTCCCCTTCTCCTTGTGCCCTCAATCTTACCCAACATCAGAATATTTTCCAGAGTCTTCTCTTCTCATGAGGTGGCCAAAGTATTGGAGGATCTGTCCTTCCAGTGAGCACTCAGGGCTGATTTCCTTCAGAATGGATAGGTTTGTTCTTCTTGCAGTCCATGGGACTCTCAAGAGTCTCCTCCAGCACCTTAATTCAAAAGCATCAATTCTTTGGCCATCAGCCTTCTTTATGGTCCAGCTCTCACTTCCATACATCACTACTGGGAAAACCATGGGTTTAACTATACGGACCTTTGTTGGCAAGGTGATGTCTCTGCTTTTTAAGTTGCTGTCTAGGTTTGTCATTGCTTTTCTCCCAAGAAGCAGGTGTCTTTTAATTTCGTGACTGCTGTCACCATCTGCAGTGATATTATTATTATTATTTTACTTCATTAAAGTTGAGATGATTAGAAGAGCAAATGTGGTGCTAGTCAGGCTTGAGACCTGACATGCACGGAATCTTGTATGCTTTTCTTCCAGCCAAACCTTGCTTCATGGGTGATGCTGTGATTTGTCAGTGTTCCACCCCCCCTTGTAATGAATTTAGTGCATACTCCCATCTTTCTTTGGAGAGCTGAACCCTCTGATATCCCTTGTCAGCGAAACATCCGTTTGCCCACGTGCCTGCTCTCTTGAAGGACGTACTGTCCCCCTGTTTGCAAAGGCAATGTTTTTAGTGCACTAGTAAGCATTGAGCAAATGCCAAAAAAAGGATGCTGCTGTCTGATGTTGCTGCGCACCCCCTCAAACCATCACGGCCTCCCACTACCATCTAATGCCACCAAGATAATGGCAATTCTCTGCTGTTGTTGTGACGCAGCCGTGGCATCGCAGCACCACGGCGAACGCGTTTCTAAAAATACATAAGTTTAAATGGCGGGGCGTTGCTTCTACGGTTTCTTTTTGGTGCCTTAAATTGTTAGGAAGACTTTTATTTCCCAGGAAGGGTGGTGAGGACCGTTTCTGATGTTCAAGAAAGCTAGATTGTTAGCACCTGTCTTTCTCGAGAGGCAATGGAGTGCTCTTCCAAGGGTGAAGTCAAAACTGCTGAATTAGCAGCGCCAAAGTGACCTCCTTGGGGCGCAGGCCTGGGCAGTGTGTATGGAGGTCCTGGGCTGCCCAGACGACAAGACCCCTATCTCGGCCTTGCTGGTGTGGTCCAAAGGAAAGCAGAACTGTACGTTTGGCACCAGCTTGGCTGCAGGAGTTGCTGGAAGGATGTGTACAAGGCGCCATCCAACTGCCTTAGGGACTCCACTCCAGGTTTGTGGAGGGTTTACTCCTTAACCTTTTCTCCTGAAGATGTCCTGTAAGGAATCATAGGTTTAAAGGTAAAGGGACCCCTGACCATTAGGACCAGTCGTGACCGACTCTGGGGTTGCAGCACTCATCTCGCTTTATTGGCCGAGGGAGCCAGCATACAGCTTCCGGGTCATGTGGCCAGCATGACTAAGCCGCTTCTGGCGAACCAGAGCAGCACACGGAAATGCCGTTTACCTTCCCGCCAGAGCGGTACCTATTTATCTACTTGCACTTTGACATGCTTTCAAGCTGCTAGGTTGGCAGTAGCAGGGACAGTGCAATGGGAGCTCACCCCGTCACGGGGACCTTCTGATCGGCAAGTCCTAGGCTCTGTGGTTTAACGTCCCTAATCATAGGTTTAGGTATTAAGAAATAAAGCACTGGAATGTGGACGTTACCTTAGGGCAATTCAGAACAAATCAGTGTCCTCCAGATGTTTTAGGAACACCTATTATCCCTGACGATGGTCCATGCTGGCTGGGTCTGGTGGCTACCCCTGGTCTACACCTGACTGGCAGTGTCTCTCCAGAGCTTCAGACATGAGTCATTCCTGGTCCTAGCTGGAGGTGCCAGGGACTGAATCTGGGGCCTTCTGCCTGAAAGCAAAAGCTCCGTACCTGAGCTTATGGCCCTTCTTGGGAGATCTACTTAGGGATGGGAGGTTACACCTGCCCACACAAGGGCAACACTCAGTTAGGCATCTGCTTGGGATACCACCGCTTCTCAACATGAAGTCCTTAGAAGTAGGTCTTGCCCTTCCCCGGAGCCCCTACTCACCTTTCATGCTGTTGGAAGCTGATGATCTCTCACTTATCCCCATGTGACACTGGTAGAAGCAGCAGCCCCACCCTTAGGAGAAGAAGCTGTCCTTGTCGTGGTAGCACTGGATGCTGGTTGGAAACTACAGAGCAGGGCCAAGGTGTGTTTGCCAAGATGATGGCCAGCTGCTTTTGGAGATAGGACAGTGGGTGAGAGATGGACTGTGATTTGGTGCAACATGGTATATCTTGTGGCACTTGAGTTCTTGATGCAGGGGTCTCATCGCAAGGACATTGATCCCAGACTGGTACTAGGTGCTGGTTCACTGCTCCAGCTTGACGGCTTGGTACAGCTTCTAGAAACAGGACCCATACACCTTGATTGCATGTATTCCTTTTTCTTTTGTTCCTCCTAGCTCTCATGAGCCAGTCACGGGTCTGGATTTGTCGGGAAGCCAAAGAGGGCCAGAAATTGAAGTGCAAGTATTGCAAATGGCTAAATTATTGGCTTCTTTGAGTCTTGTGATTCCTGTGTCTGCAGTGGCAAGGATGTTCAAAGGCCCTGCACAGGGTGATTGATATGGACCCTTTTGATGAGAATATGCAGGTGTCGAATAAAGATCTAGGGTTCAAAAATGGGTTGAAAAGACATTTGCAAGTTATAGTGCAAAATAATAATAATGAAGAACTACGAACCTCGGAAATAAAGGGCATGGGGCATGTACAGAGTGCAGCTCCCTTGCGAGAGAGGAAACACTGCATTAAATAAGGTGATTCCACGATATAACATCATTTATTTATCTTCACGTTTTATGGCGATTGTCAGCAATACAAAACTGCTAGAACATTTGCAAAGCTAAGCAGGGCCCGGTATGGTTTCAAATTGGATGGGGGACCACATGTTGAGATTCCTGCATTGCACTAAATGACCCTTGGGGTGCCACCCAACCCTACAGTTCTGTGACTAATAAATGTTGATTATCTATTGATATATCTTGACATTATTTTCAGAGGATTTGGTTTGGGGGTCAATGCCCATTTTATAAGCTCATCAAGGGGTCACGGGACTCAGAGGTTTGGGCAACCCCGCTTTACATAGTTGTGGGCTGCAGTTCTGGCACGAGACTGTTTATAGTACAGCAAGGCCCGACGCTACTGCACAGGCTACAAAACAGTATTCTTTGTGTTTTGTGAAGGCAGTTATTCAGATTATGGGAATGCATGAATTATCCATGGCCCTTTTGTCCCCCGAGGGATTGCTGACATAGCCTCCGTTGTAAAGCAGGTGACTCAAGGCGCACCCTTCATGCTTCAACATTGAGAAAGTGATGGGAAGATCCTGTACTGTGTGCACCCCTCGTTTCCAATCTCTCCAGCCCGAGCTGTGCTTTGACCTGTGCAAACTCCGAATCCTCTCCTACTTATCGCGTCTGCCGGCCTTCCGTCTAAGCTCTTTCCCCCAGCCTACGAGAAACAGGGAGGCTTGACCTCTCCGCAAAAGTGGCTCCACAGAGCTCTTTTGCCCACTGCGCCGAATGGATGTGGCTGGGAGGGTTTCGACAGGCCCCCTCATTGTTCCCCCCACCTCCACGCCGGCAGTTTCAGATGCATTATACATGAATGCATTCATTTTTTAAGACAGCTCCCCGGATCAAAAGGCTCACGCAGCTTCCCAATGTGAGCGAGACTAATCTGGGATAATTACTGTATCAACTCGGGCTAACACACAGATCTCATTAAACAAATTGAGTGGGGGGTAGCTGTTTCGAAAGTTGGGGGGCAGGGGTAGGGGAGTTCTTGAAGGAGGCACCTTGGGGTTGGTTGCAGTGGGGGAGCGTTCACACAACACACCTTTCTCGTTAGGGGTTTGTTCCTGTGCTGGAATTCCCTTGTGTTGTGGAAACTGCAGCTACAGAAGAACTGCACAGCGATATTCACCAAAAAATAAATAAATCCTGTGTTAGTTTTGTTGGAAGCTGCCCAGAGTGGCTGGGGCAACCCAGTCAGATGGGCAGGATATAAGAAATTTATTATTATTATTATTATTATTATTATTATTATTATCATCATCATCATCATCATCATCATCAGTCTCTATTCTGACACACAAACACACACACACCCCAGGAACCCTGGGAACTAGTTCTGACAAATGGGGCTGGAGATCTCTTTTGATTACCCAACTGCAGCTCCCAAAATCCTTTGCAGGAAGCCATGACAGCAAAGTGACATAAGATGTCTGGTAATGCAGATGCGCCCAAGAGTTAACACCTAGAGACATGCCCACACACCCCATGGATTTAAGAATGCGTTGCTTCTGGCTTAGAATGCATGTCTCAAAAACCCAACTGTGGGTCTTCTTTGGTTTGGTTTTGTTTACATTTGGGCCATCTTTTTCATTTCTCTGGAGCTCTGCTGATGTAACTGTCAGTCATAACACTTCCATGACATTCCAGGGCGAAACTCTTGAGAAGCCTGATGGGAACAATAGTAAGCTGCTCCCAATGTCCTCCCGGCGCCTTCTCTTGAGCACAAAGCATTTATTGTGAGGTGACATTTCACGGAGATCCCATTCTCCCCCCCCCCCCCCCCCGCAGCCATTTCCCTAAACGCTGAGAATACCCAGCACCCTGGTTAACATCCTCTGGTTTTTTTGTTTTTGTTTTTTAATGCTTAGCTTGGTGGCAAAAAGCCAGAATATATTGTCTGTTAGAGCTGTGATTTATTAATTAGACTCCCCTCTGGGTTTCCCTTCTGTGCTGTTTTCTTAAAATGAACTTGGCACTGCAGAAATGCAAACAAGCTTGAGCTGGGAAGGAACCTCTGCTCCAGATGTTCAGCGATTTGGAGGGTGATGCTGAGTGACACCCGTGTACCCGCGTGCGCACAGTCGCCTCTTGCGTTCCGGATGCTCCAACATAAACAAATGGGCCGTATTGGAGCAAATGGGGCCAGGTCGTGGGAGTGTTTCACCTGCTCCATCACGCTTGGCACAGGGAGCAGAGAAGCACCTTTGCCTTCCAAGGCGCACGGTAAACTTGCCCATCGTCAGCAAGGCCTTTGTGAGTTGTGTGGGTGTGTTTCCCCCCCTTTTAATTCTCAGACTGAGCTAGCCATCGGTCCTGCAGAACCATTTGTAGCAGGATTAGCAGCCATGGGATTAGTTATTCAGTGACGATTTACTTTGAGTACATCTGTGCAGGGCTGAACTCACAATCTCCCTGTGATGTTCCCCCCCCCCGTCCCCCGTCCCCCGTGAGACAAACACAACCTGTTTCTCAGGGACCACCTCCTTACTGGCTTCCTGTGGCTTCTCCTGGTCAGAATCACTGGGCTTCTTCGGTCTTTTGAGGGCGACACATTAAAAATCACGTGAGACCTCCTAGTTGCCATCCTTTAGGTTTTAGACCCCTCCTCTAGAACTTTGAAGCAGGAGTTTGGGCTCTGTTGCATGTGCATGAACATTAAGGTGCAATGCATTGTCTGATCGCTGCAACTGGTGATTTTAAACTGTTAATATATTACAAGACGATTATTATTTTTCTAATACATTTTCAAAAATGCTTTTAGATACAATGCAATGAAGTGGTTAGGCTAGGACCTTGGAGGCATAGGCTGTGTACACACCAGACATTTAAAGCACACTGAAAGCACCCACACCCCGCCCACAAAGGACTGCAGTTTCCCCTTACAGAACTACAGTTCACAGCAGCCCTGTGGGATAGTTTAGCCTGAGAACTGGTTTGGCCCAAGGTCAGCCAGTTAACTTCATGGCCGAGTGAGGATTTGAACCCAGGTCCCCCAGGTCGTTGTCCAACACACTGGCCACTCCATCACACTTAGGCTTGTCACCTTTGTTCTGGCAAAATACAGGAGAGAGTGGGGCGGTACAGTTGGGGGGAGAATTTGTGTGTGTGTGTGGCGCTGAAGCGACTTCAAAGCAATCCATTACAATATCTTACAGGATGGCCCCTCTGGAATGTCTCTCTCTCTCTCTCTCTCTCTCTCTCTCTCTCTCTCACACACACACACACACACACACACACACACATTTGTAAACCTATCTGTGCTTTGCTACCCAAAGCTTAAATACGTGACCTTTCACACACCCTTTCTCAAACACATGCATTTGGGGAGGGTCCCTAACTTGGCACAGAGAGAGAGAGAGAGAAGTCCTGAAATACAGGACAAAACTATCAGTACAGGACATAGCATTTTACATCGAAATATGGGGCAATCCTGTATTATTCAGGGACGGGTGGCAACCCTAAGTCCACACTGGCTCCATAAATCCAGGTCGGTTTTTTGTTTGCTTTCATATGGAAGATCCTTTGCAAAATGTTCTCACCTGCCAAGTAGTGTGGTCCCAAATTGGACCACCTTTTTCTGCTTGACTTGTGACTTTCCTCTTTTAAGTGAGCGTTGGATATAAACAGGGCACTCTGGTGTCCCCATTACCCTCTATTTTTATCAGACAGGTTGCCTTGTTATCATTTGCATAGATTGCATAACAGGCTTTTTCTTCTTCTTCTTGTGGGGCGGCAGCAGCCGGCTGGGGAGATGGGAAAAGAATGCAGAGCAGCCGAACAACAATTAGCGCCACCCCAGCCATTATTTTTCTCTCCCCCTTCCCCCACTCATTAAAACCTACTTCGTGCCAGGAAGCCTGCCTTATGAGGACATTACATCATGAGCGAGACCACATGATCCCTGGATTTCTGGCAGACCACGTCCTTTTTTAATTCCTTGAGCTGATTTGGCCGGGTGGCTTTTCAGAGCAAAGACCGAAGCCTTCTATTCCCAGCTGCAGAGGTGACATTGTGGCTGAACGGGAGATGCAATCTCTCCCCCGTAAAGGGAGGAAAGGTGCGTCTTAAAAGCTCTGGACTGGAGGCGGCTTCGGGTACTATCTAGGAACAGAGCCTCTCTTCAAACAGGACCGGCTGAAAGATGTTGGTTTCTGTCTACCCTTTGCAATGTTCCGTTTGACAGATCTGTTTGCCTTGGGGGGATTTTGTCGTCTCTTGTCGCCTCGCGTTGATGCATTCAGGAGATGCGAAGCCTCTTGGATGGAAAGCTAACAGTCTCCAGAGCACTCCATCTAAGGACTGGGGATTATTCTGTTTACACATACCATCCCCCTTAAATAAACACAACCCTGTTCCACTCGATCTGCATGTAATATCGCTGGCAGTGCGGTGTAGGCCCCAAAGCACATCTCAAGAAAAAATTGGTGGGCGAATTGGACTAAAACGTGTGAATATTGTTTCATCGAAGAATCCTCGGAACTCTTAATTTGCTGAGAAATCTCTTCTGGGGATTCCTAGCTCACTGTTTGCAGAGATACAACATTCCTCCAGGAAAAGGGCAAATAGAGACTGGCCTGTGAAACAGCATTTTAAAGGGGGGGGTGAATCTAGGGAAATCTGGAAAATTAGAAATCAGTTTGCTTAACATCTGGTGAAAAGTTCTATTAAAGAATTACTAAGCACATAAAAGAACAAGTCTTGTAGAAGCAGAACCAGCATGGCGAGGTTCTAGGACTTATTGACAAATTAAAAACGGACAAACCCTCAGCTCTAGATGGTGTCTTTCCAAACTCAAATGTGAAAATGCTGATTTTCAAACAAAAATATGCAACTTCTCCCTAAGATCAGCCTCCATATGTTGGGACTGGAAAGTGACCAATGCAATACCAATTTTTAAACAGGAATCTAGGAAATTGCAGGCCGCTTAGCTTAACTGGAAAACTGGTGGGAAACGTGATTAACAATAGAATAATCTTACATATAGAAGAACAAGTCTTTTTGAGACAGAATCAGCATGGCTTTCTGGAGAGCAACTCCTGTCTCACTAATTTTTCAGAGCTTCAACGAGTGTATGGTTATAAGTGATCAAGTTAACATTGTGTACTTGGACTTCCAAAAAGCTTTCGATAAAATCCCTCCCCAAAGACTCCAGAGGAACCTTAGCAGTGATGGGATAAGAGGAGATCTCCTTTTACGGTTCAGTAACTGGTTTAAAAAACGGGAAGCAGCGAGTAGGAATAATGGACAGTTTCCACAACTGAGGACTTCCACGACTTTTTAACTTGTTCATAAATAACCTGGAGTTAGGGGCGAGCAGTGAGGTAGCCAGGTTTATAGATGACACTAAATTGTCCAGGATGGAAAAAAACAAGACGGGATTGCAAGGAGCTCCAAAAGGATATCTCCAAACTGGATGAATGGGCATTATGCAAGTGCAAAATAATGTGCAAAACACCCTAACTGCACACATGCACTCATGAGGTCTAAACTAGTCATGACTGACCAGGGTCATAGCGGATAGCTCAGTGACGATATCAGCCCAGCGTGTGAGAGCTTTGAAAAAGGCTAATTCCATGCTAGGAAAGGGGTTGAAAGTAAAACTGCCAATATCATAATGCCATTATGCAATCGATGATGCAATTGTACTTGGAATACTGTCCGCAGATTTGGTCACCATGCATCGAAAAGGATGTTGTGGAGCTGGGGAAGGTTCAGGAAAGGGCAGGCAAAATTACCAAGGGCTGAAGCAACAGAAAGGCGACAGCATTTGGGGCTTTTTAGCTCGGGGGGAGGAGAAATGTGAGTATGAAAGAGGTATATAAAATTATTCATGGGATGGAGAAAGTCGATAGAGATAAGAAACATAGGGAGCTTATATCGAATGGTTTAACTATCAAGCCTTCTTTCCAGGGAACTCTGGGAATTGTAGTTCTGTGGGGGAGATAGAGGTCTCCTAAAAAACTCTCAGCACCTGTACCAGACTACAGTTCCCAGGATTCTTTGGGGGAAGCCATGACTGTTACAGTAGTGTCCTAATGATTTGAATCAGGGTTTCCCAAACTTGGGTCTCCAGCTGTTTTTGGACTACAACTCCTATCATCCCTAGCTAGCAAGACCAGTGGTCAGGGATGATGGGAATTGTAGTCCAAAAAACAGCCAGAGACCCAAGTTTGGGAGACCCTGCTTTAAATATATATGGTTGATGTGGCCTAATTCTACTTTACTAGAGAACCGTCATCATCGCTTTCCTTTTAAAAAAAATAATCCCCCTTTTTAGTCCAAAGCAGCAAACAGCTATTCCACACAATCTAAACCTGGCAGATTTCAGAACTGCCTGAGAAGTGTCCTGGCCAAACCGGGCATCCTAAAAATAATTTGGCAGAAAAATCTGAGCTTGTAAAGGAAGAGGCTGCAGCTAGCAAACTCATCAACGCTCCTTTGCTGACAGTTTCCAGAAGGGGTAGCTGTGTGAGCCTGTCACAACAAGAGCCTTGTGGCATCTTAAAGACTAACACATTTCATTCTGGCATAAACATTTGTGGACGAGGCTTGGTGCAGCAAATCCCAGTCCGCACAAGCTTATGCCATAATCAACATGCTTGTCTTTAAGGTGCAACAAAAATCTTTCGCTGTCCTTTTTCTGATGGCGCTTACTCGCAAGTGTATTGCTAAGGTATAGCACTCATAGCCATAGCTGTCAACTTTTCCCTTTTCTTGCGAGGAATCCTATTCGGAATAAGGGAATTTCCATTTAAAAAAGGGAAACGTTGACAGCTATGCTCATAGCACCAATATTTTTTTAAAAGCAAGCTAAGGGAAACCAAATTCTGAGGACGAAAATAGATTATTCTTTCAACCATTTCCTATAAATTTGCTTCAATCTTCATGGTCTTTTCTATATTGTATTTTAGCCTCTTTTTTCAGCAGGTTTTTTTTTTTTTAATTATTATTATTATTATTATTATTATTATTATTATTATTTTAGTAGTTTGGCTATTACAGTGGTACCTCAGGTTACAAACACCTTGGGTTACCAACACTTCGTCTTCTAAACTCTGCTAACCCAGAAGTAGTACCTCAAGTTAAGAACTTTACCTCAGGATGAGAACAGAAATTGCGCACCGGTGGCGGGAGGCCCCATTAGCTAAAGTGGTACCTCAGTTTAAGAATGGTTTCAGGTTAAGAATGGACCTCCGGAACGAATTAAGTTCGTAACCAGAGGTACCACTGTTATAGCAGGGGGTGTGGATATGGGTTTAGTGGAGGGCAAATTAAGGATAAGAGGAAAAAGCCATAGAGAAAAGGAGTATGAGATGGGGGAGCCACGTTGCTCCATCAACAACCTCCATCTACTACCTCTTGAAGATGTAGCAAGTTTCCTGGCTCCTATTGGAGGCTGGGAAGATGAAGATCGAGGGATGAAGATTCCAGAAAGATTTACTAGCTTAAATAACCTGCCAAGGCAATGCCGTGGCAGGACCAAAGTGTGGTTTGCAAAGACTGCTTCGGGACAAGCACCAAGAAGGATTGCATTGACTTATATGGGGAGCTAAGGAAGTCGAACCATATTTGTTTTCCCTTTCCCCCAAGAGAACTGTGTTATGTTCCTTTTGAACGGATTATAATGGAACAAGAAGGCCCGGTGCGTGTCTTTCCTTGAGTAACTGGTTGAGAAAAGATTGTGATTCTCATCAACAATTCCCAGTGGAATGTAAATGGAGGCCTGAAAAATGTGGGGTTGGGATTGCCTTGAAGTTAACCTTTGCCTATATTAATGGGGGCAAGTGGTTCTTCTAAAAATTAAAACTGAGGTCATTGGTAGTCCATTCAACTCATGCTGATTCTAGCGAGTTTGGGGTGTGAGGAGGGCAGGGGCAGGGTGCAATTAACCCTAGATTTTATTTCCATTCTGGAAAGCCATTGCTGTCATAGTCAAAGGGACAACCCTCGCTTTGAATGGGTTATTCAGATAGTAAATCAGAGCAGTTCCTCGGAGCAGGGCTTTTTTGGTGGCTGCCCCTGTCCCGTGGAATAACATTCCCCTCAAGCTATGACAGGCACCCAATATCTGCACTTTCTGGAAACAGCTGAAGACATTTTTTTTTCTGCAGGCTTTTAAAGAGGTCTTTACCATGACTGCCCACTTGTTAGGATTTCAGTCTTGTTTTAAATGTGTGTGTTTTTAACTGTTTTTTCATGTGTAAATTGCCTTCAGGCTAGTTTAGAAGGCAATTGATGAATCAAGTATAATAATAACACCCACAAATAAGGAGGAGTCCTTGTGTGTCCTTGTTTCTCAATTTGACCCTTTTACATGGTTTTGTATGTTTGGTGGTATTTTATGTATTGTGTTTTGCTCTTATTTTTATTGTTTATCGAGCCGTAATTCTTTATTGTAACTGATAAGTGCAAATTATTGTTTAATTATTATTTGCTTAGTGTTGGATTCTAATGGATTATTGAATATTGCTTTATTTGATATAAGTTGTTTATTCTAAAGTTATTGGGACTTTTTATAGTGGATCAGATTGTTACTATTAATGTTTTATTATTAGTCCTATATGTGTTGGAAGCTGCCCAGAGTGGCTGGGGCAACCCAGCCAGGTGGGTGGGGTATAAATAAAAACATCATTATTATTATTTGTTTGTTTGTTTGTTTGTTTGTTTGTTTGTTTGTTTGTTTGTTTGTTTATGCATGCATGCATGCATGCATGCTGCCTCCACCCTCCTCCCACAGCTGGAGAGGAGCTGAGCTGGCCACAAGACCATCTGCCAGAGGGAAAAAGCCATCTGTGTGCCAGCCCATTTAGATGCAGGCTGTGCTGCCCCTGTTCACCAGCTGGTCAACCCACCTGGTCATTTGCTCACCTGGTCACTAACTCACTTGCCCAGTTGACTGTTCACTTACCCTGGGGAGTCTTAAGGCTCCCCCACAACACACACACACACACACACACACACATGCAACATGTTGCTGCTTAGAACCTCTTGTTTATTAGAATCTGTGGTGGTTGTGCAATTGGCTTTGGGTTCTTGCAACAGCATATTGTTCAGTCGTAAGATACGGAAAGTGTGCTGACCTTTTTTTGGTCGACCTCTTTTCTTCGTGAGAGGGAAACTACTTTGTGAACTTGTAGATTTTTTTTTTATTATTAATTTAGGGTCCTTGCAACAATTCTTACTTGAGGATTATAATTTGGCAGTGGGTTCTTAACCTTGGCTGATCTTAATGTGAAAATGTGTTACTAATTTGTATGTTCAGAGGACGTTGTGTAAATAATTTGGGGGTTTTAGCAATAACTCTACGTAATCGTTCATGTTGATTCCAGGAAGTAGGAAAAATGCACTTGTTTTATCTCTCTGTTTTGAGAACGCTGTGTAGGATTTAATTTGGGTTTTTGCAGTATTTCATGACTGAGCACATGCTAGGAAATAGACACTTAATTAAAATATCATAATTGTGGGTATTGTGTATTTATTAAGGCTTAGCAAACAATTCATTGCAGGTATTTAAGGGGGAAATGCAATTCCTGGGTGATGATTATCATATCCTTACGCTGCAATCCTGCACCCACCTAACCTGGGAGTAAAGTCCTATCAAACTCTGTAGTGCTGACTTCTGAGTAGTTGTGAACTGTTAAGGGTCAATTGAATAGGAACTTGGTGCAATCCACAAAAGGATAAAATCTAAGTAAAGTTGATGTGTGATACCATTTTTAAAATTATGTTCTTATTAAGATTTTCTGTAAGCAACAAGAGTTCATTCAGTGTCTCTACTTTCAAATCATATTCATACAGGTCATTACAGTCAAATTGAGACATTTTTGTGGTCATCAGTGTGGGGTTGTGGAGGAAAGAGAAGAGGAAAAAGGGGTGAGAGAGACAGTAAATATGAGGAAAGCAGAATTTTCCCTAGAGAAGGATCTGAAATTCTGAACCCTTGAATTTCTTTTACTCTAGACCAGTGGTTCCCAACCTTTTTTTTGGTCATGCCCCACCTAAACATCTCTAAAATCCCAATGTGCTCCCCGCCGTGACATATAATTCTTATTATTCAAAAAGTGAACTCCTATTCACATAGAGGAGGCCTAAAAGGCCATTCACTGTTAATAACTCATTCTCGAATTGCCCCCCTAAAAATCAAATTGCCCCCCCTTTGGGACGTGTACCCCACATTGGGAACCAGGGCTATAGACTGTTTTGTTTGATGTTTTAATTTGTTGTGAACCTGTTTGAGATTTTTTCTTTAAAATATAAAGTGGTATGGAAATGAATAATAATAATCATAATAAATTTCACTGGGGAGAAAAAAGGCACCTAGACATTTGGTTGTAGCAACTGTAACCTAGGCTTAAGGTGCCATTTGACAGTTAGCTTATACAGTGGTACCTTGGGTTACAGATGCTTCAGGTTACGCGATTTCGGGTTGTGCACCGCGCCAAACCCGGAAGTACTGAAATGGGTTACTTCTAGGTTTCAGTGCTCGCACATGCGCAGAAGCACTAAATCGTGCTTTGTGCATGTGAAGAAGCGCCGAATTGCGACCCGTGTGTGCGCAGACGCGGTGCTGCGGGTTAAGAACGTTGTGGGTTGTGAACGTGCCTCCTGCACTGATCACATTCGCAACCCGAAGTTTCACTGTATATCTAAGTTTCAAACATTGGCTCCCAGATAAAAATGTAACCTGCCAAGATTTGGGTGTTTCACTCACTCAGGAGTTACAGTGAAATTTGTGGTGGGCAACAGATGCAGATTGTGTGTGTGTGTGTTGTAGGCTTTCTGTGGTTGCCTTCTGGTGACTTCCGATTGACCTCTAGTTTGGAGATAGTAAGAAGCAAGCATCCTGCACCTCCTGCCCATTTGACCTGGTTCCTCTCTTGTGGTCAACCTTTTGACCTCTTCCCTCAAGCGATTGTGGCGCAGACACCCCACTGCAGATGGGCAAAGAAGCATCTGCTTTGCTAGAGGATTTGACTTTTAGAAGAAGATGGGGCGGAAACTGCAAAAAAAAGGTCCTGCTTGTGGGTACCACAGTCTCGGAGGATTAATAAAAACTGAACTTCGGGTTGAAGACTCAGCTCTAAGCAAAAACCCATGGAAGGAAGTGGAAGACATCTAGCTAAAACCACGCTCAGTTGTGCAGATGTCCTTATTTCAATTTTACAGCCCGCTTCTGCAAATGCACAGAAGGTCTGTGTAGTAGTATGTAGACCAGGGATTGCCAACCTTTTGTGGGTCAGGGAAGAGACAATGGAGCGTACATCTGGGCATGAAGGCAAACTGCTGCATTTGCAGCAGCAAAGTGACCGGAGTTTAGGCTGATGGATTTCCACTTCATTGGATGAAGTGGTATCTCGTCCACGGAAGGTTATGCCACCATAAATCTATCGCGTCTTGTGGCACCTCTAAAGACTGGTCTTTTGTCTCCACAAGGCACAACGTCCTCTGCCAGCAACCCCTTTCTGTCCTTCTCCCACTTCGGTCTCTCCTCAAAAGCCACTTCTTCAACAATTATATTTTATGTACAGTGGTACCTCGGGTTAAGAACTTAATTCGTTTTGGAGGTCCGTTCTTAACCTGAAACTGTTCTTAGCCTGAGGTACCACTTTAGCTAATGGGGCCTCCCACTGCCGCTGCCCCGCCACCACGCGATTTCTGTTCTCATCCTGAACCAAAGTTCTTAACTCAAGATACTATTTCTGGGTTAGCGGAGTCTGTAACGTGAAGCGTCTGTAACCTGAAGCATCTATAACCCAAGGTAAAGGGACCCCTGACCATTAGGTCCAGTCGTGACCGACTCTGGGGTTGCGGCACTCATCTCGCTTTATTGGCTGAGGCAGCCGGCGTCCAGCTTCCGGGTCATGTGGCCAGCATGACTAAGCCACATCTGGCGAACCAGAGCAGCGCACGGAAACGCCGTTTACCTTCCTGCCGGAGCGGTACCTATTTATCTACTTGCACTTTGTTGTGCTTTCGAACTGCTAGGTGGGCAGGAGCAGGGACCGAGCAACAGGAGCTCACCCCGTTGCGGGGATTCGAACCGCCGACCTTCTGATCAGCAAGCCCTAGGCTCTGTGGTTTAACCCACAGTGCCACATGCGTCCCTAGGTACCAAGGTAACACTGTATTAAATTTACATCCTGCCCTTCTTACTGGAGAAGCTCAGGGCAACAAACACAAAAAAGTTGCAATGTCACAATTAAGAATATATATATTTTTAACAAAAACTACTTTAAACGTTTAAAAGCACCTAAAAGCAACCACATTCCTCTCACCGCTAAGAAGTTCGTGGTTGCCATGGCCAGTATCTTTGAGCCAACAAACGGCTGGGTGAGCAAGAATGCTTTTAAATGAGGGAGGCAGAGACGTCTCACCAGGGAGGACATTCCACAAGCAGGGATTATTTTTCCACCTACTGTAAAATCCCAGGCTTTTTAAATACCTTCACCCCACCCCAGCCTAATGTATAGTGACAGCCGTTTGTTTAGAATTGTTGTTTTTTTAATATTGAATGTTAAGTTGCTGTGACCTGACCTGAAACCTTCTGGCAAATGGGCAAGTAAGAAATCAAAATAATAATAGTGTAAGGCTTTTTATCACCTGTAATGGCGTGCAGGACATCTTTTAGAGCAGGAGCAATGATGTCATCCGGCAGAATGGCGGGGTAAAGGAGGTGATAAGGAGGCTTTCAAGTTTTACTATTGTTTGTGATAGGTTAGCTGCTAGGGAGGCAGAGAGAGAGAAAGAAAAAGAAAGAAAGTCAGGGTTTGTTGGTACTTTTTTCTTTGTTCTTGATTCACCCTAGCAGTTTAAAAGGTGACATTTCTTTGCAGGAGTGTTTGCATTTCTAATTAAACACCAAGTTTAAATTTCAGCTGACTGGAGGTATTTTGTAAAAGCTCAATGTGTGTGGGGGGGTTGTTTTGTTTTTTAAAAAACAAGCTGGGATTTATTCTGTAAACAGGGAGGAGGTATTCAGCTAAGTTTTTCTCGAAGTAGATCCATTGAAATGAATGGACATGGCTATGTTAGGTCCATGAATTCCAGTGGGTTTACTCTGAGTAAAACATAGCTGAATAACCCATATATCTTGTTAGCTGATCCTTAAAAAAAAGAGTATTATATTGTTAGTGGGAATAGATGGATATGGGCAGCTGGCTGGATTTTCTTTAGAGGTGTGGTTTTGGAACCCATCACGAAAAGCTCTTGCACTTTAAAGTTTACAATTTTGCTGCTGATTGCCTATTGATGTTTTGCATAGGGCTTAAAGCACCATTCCTTCTTAAACAGGTAGATAAGTAGTCATAATAGGAAAAGAAATGATAAGACATTCACTTTAAGCCTAGCCATGTAAGGCCTGTGGATCCACAGTCCTTATGTGGTCTAATGCTGGCATTCATATGAATGCAAAAAAAAAAAAAAAAAAAGTTAACAGAAACAATTATATCTCTCTAAACCATGTGGATTGTCTGCTCCTTGTAGCCCCAGAAATTATATTTGTGTGTTTCCTGTGCAAGTGTGCTTCCTTCTGCTGGGATTGTGGGCTGCTGTTTGAGTCTGATTAACTTCTGTTTTCAAACGCTGGATATCTGGGACACAAGGAAGGGCTGTAGCTCAGCAACAGAACATCTGCTTTGCTTGCAGAAGGTCCCGGGTTCAGTCCCCAACATCTCCAGCTAAGGCTGGGAGAGGCCTCAAATTTTGGAGAGCCGCTGCCAGAAGTTAAGGTGGGCACGTATTCAGCTAAATCAGGGTTTCAGCTAAACTTGGGTCTCCAGCTGTTTTTGGACTACAACTCCCATCATCCCTGACCACTGGTCCTGCTAGCTAGGGATGATGGGAGTTGTAGTCCAAAAACAGCTGGAGACCCAGGTTTGAGACAACCTGAGCTAGATGCATCTAGGTTGGGTTCTGTATAAAAGACTGCTGTGTTCTTCAGTGCACTGGCAAGCAGAAAAGGCAACTGTGAGATATCCCTGAGATATATCCCTAAGGCATAGTGAAGTAGCCAGCATTGTGTAAGTCTGGAAGAGGTTGTGCAATGCCTTCCTTCCTGCAAAGGGAGGCAAAAAAACAGGATTACCGGTTAGATTTGCATAAGTCTACTGTTTATAATGTTGGGCGGTGTCCAACTAGACAGTTCCACTAGTCCATCCAAGGACTTGTCATGCTGTGCAACCCCTAAATATGTTCTTCCCACAACAGAGATGAAGGCAGGGAAGTTCCATTGCACAGTTGAAAGTCCTTGTGCCGGTGGAACTGTTTAATTGGATGCCACCCTTTGGGGGGGGGGAGTGCGAGTCGAGGAGATGCCAGGGGAGATTAGCTGTGTGCCTTTGCCGCCTGCCTGTCCCGATCACAAACCTTAAAATCTTTTCTCCGTCCCGAGACAACTTGTACAGCAGCGGAGGAAAAGAGAGACCGTCACTGTTTACACAACTCTGACATTAACGAAGCGCATTGTGCGAAAGTCAGTATCTCTTTACTGAGGTGCTATAGCATCTGTGTGAAGGGTCTAGGAAGTGACATGCTAACAGCCCATGGACCAGGCACAAGGATAAGGCACAGACTGTTCCTGTTGCCTGTCTGCATGCACGCCGATGAAATACAGAATAGGTGCAGAAATACTCTCTGTGCTGAAAGTCCTGCCCTTTCTAAACCTTTTACAGAATTTTGCTGGCACTGAACTGCAGGAGGCAGATCCTCACCCCTGCACCCACCCACCTCTCTCTAAATCTCCAGTGTGTAGGAGTCAGCAGCCTTCCCCCACTTTGTATAAAACCAGGAAATTGAAAAACTGTGCCTGTCATAGAATTTACATCAGAGGGGCTGCCCCAGCGACTTCAGCAAAGCTGCTATGGAAATCGGTGATTCACAGAATCTGAGCTCGGGTAGCACTGCTAGGGAAACGGGGGTTTGGAGGAGATTAGCCAGACTGCCGCTTCTCATTCATTCATTCATTCATTCATCCTCTTTTCTCCCTCCCTCTTTTTCTGTAGGTGGACGCATCTGTTCCTTTTCCCCTTGCATCGAACAAGTGCAAAGGACCTGCCTGGCTTTGGAGGAGCACGGCTTTGCCGAATGTAACACTCTGGAGATCCTGCTGAGAGTGTACAACGTTCGGACAATCAGCTTGCCAGTCCCTGACCTTGGAAAAGGAATCGGGGGCAATGCCAGAGCGGAGTCTGACAAAGGCAGCCCATCCGATCAGGGTGCCTCTTCTGCTGGTCTCCAGCAGGGAAACGCACAGTTTAAAAGCGGTGTGCCACCAAGGGAGATGGTGGGTCACACTGGGTATTTGACCTTCGCTACCAAAAGCCTATTTTAGTTACTCGCGAAGCTAGCGGCCTCCTTGCTGCCTTCCCTCCTTCCCTCCCTCCCAATCAAGCATCCCAGGCTTTTTTTGCTCGTCGGGCAATTCCATATATAGTCAGACTGAGTAAGATTATGCTTTTGTTTAAATAGCACGCAGGAGCGCTAACCAGATCAGCCTTGCAGTACACTGTCCTTCTGGAACAGTGCTTGGCTGCCTGTCAGGTAGGAAGATGGATTAGCAGCTAATAGCTGTGGGATGGACTTTGCAAAGCAAAAGCCACTTACTGAGGTTGTTTGGGGCGGGGGGCGGGTGTCAACAAGGTTTCCTTTTTCTTTCTGGAACCCCTGCATTGATTCTTCTCTCAACGAGGGTGTGCAATGGGGAGAATTTTTGCTTTCGGTTTTGTATTTGCCATTGGGAATCTATTTAATATTTGGATTTTTTAAAAATAAAATAAAAATGGTTTTGCCGTAGCCCCAGAATTGGCTAGCAGCCCCTGCAAAGAGAGTCTAAAAAGGCAAGCGGATGTGTGGATCCATATATACATGCATACATAGGTGAACCACCCTGGAAAGAGCATCAAACCCAATTTATTGTGGTTGCATGACGTGAGTGGGTCTCCCTTATCACAAAGATTCAAAGCGCAGGGCTAGCTTTTGAGGGGAGAAAGTTAGGCTGCAAGTCTTCACCCTGACATCTAATGCTGAATGGAGCTGGTGGTTTCCTATAGGAAGTGTCATTTAATCACATCCCTGCTTGCATCCCGAAATAATTCTGTTCAGGGACGGCTCTTCTACCTCTTCTGTGTGAGCAGAATCCTCAGCACAATCGCACATTCACTTGGTCCTGAATAAATGGCTAGATTTGCATCCTGCTTCCTCCCTGCCAAACAACAAGCAGCAAAAAAAAAAAAACCCTCCCTTATTCAATCTGTCCTGTATTGTAAGATGGTACTTGTATTTACAGATGTCCATTGCTGTAAACAGAACGAACCCTTCCCTGGTGTTCTTAACCAGCGTATAAGCACGTCACAATCCTGTCTTCCTAGGGCCTGGGTGAAATGCGAGCCACGAGGCAAATCTTTTTATCCATTCCATGCGCCGGCTGATTAATAGATATGCCTGAAAGTGCGAATCCGGTTTTGCCCTTTTCTTGACCAAAAATAAACATGGCTGAGCTTTCAATGGGTTACAGCCCCGGTGCTAATCTGTCACAGTTTAACAAAAGTTCCGCCAACCGCGGCGAGCAAAGATAGAACAGCTGAGCAGATTAAAAACCAGGAAAGCAAATCATCTGAGCTCGAAGCTGTTACGTAAGTGTTCCAGGGCTGCAGCTTTCCGCCGCCTCCGCCTCCTCCTCTTCGGAAGGATGTTAAAAGTCTTCTGTTATGCAGTGCTCGAAAGTACTTTTGAGGGAAAGCAGGGTAGAAGGTGCTACTGCTGCTGCATCATTAATGGGGTAGCTACAACCGCCTGCCTGCAAGCAAAGAGAGAACAGCAGGCATATGTAAACATCAGATCAACTGGGGAAGAGGAGGGGGAGCTGCTTAAACCTACAAAAGGAGAGGAAACAGAACCAAGGGAATGCCTCTGTCCTTAAGATGCTTGCACTCAAATCAGCACCGTATGTCCTTGGTTCAATATGCTTCTAGTGCAAAGCCAGAAAAGTGGGAGGGGACTTTTTCCAGACTCCCATTTGAACAACCTTATAGGGGTCTCATGCAGATGATGGGCTTGGCCAGAGGCAAAGTGGGCGGAGCAATGAATGTAAATTCTACCTTTGTGCAATAGGTTAGATGGGAAGTTTTCCGAGGTTGACGAGCCGACGGCTAGGCGATATCTCGTTTTCAACATCGCAATATATCACCAGCTAAACATCCTGATACACTGATTTATCACAATGTCTGATATAAGGATAGAGCTATATAGGGGCACTGGCTGGATTCACGGTTTTTCCTGCATTGTGATTTTTGCATAGCACACACACACACCCTGCATCATGATTTGCAATATTTTTGCCAGATCAAAAATTATGAAACCAGTAACACAATAGGGGCTTCAAACCAGTTTTGGAATGATATTTTGATATATTGCCCAGCCCTAGGCGAGCCGTGTCTACCCCTCTACAGCACACACAGAAAACTCCTCCTTGACCATTGGACCCACTATTGGTCTTGTCTGCTCAAGCTGCTAGAGCCTGTTTTCACATGCAGGGGAAGTCCCTAACCCACCGAAGGGTTGAGAACCATTGGCTGCCCTCACCTGGTTTAGCTGGCCAGTTGAAACTGTTTGCCAGGGTGTAGCTGCTGTCACATGCTGACAGCTTCTAGGAGCCACAGGTGAGAGCTGCGAACAGGGACCAAAGATGGATGAACTACCCCAGAAGGAGCAGAACATGTCCCCCACCAGAGGTACCACCCCTCCCCTAACACCCCATATTCTGGATTCTAAGCCTCTGCTGCCTTGTGGGATCTCTTCAGGAGAAGAAAAGGCTCAGGAGTAAAAACCCTACACAGATCCAGAAGGGAGTCCCTAAGGTGGTTGGATGGTGCCTTGAACACCTTCTTCTGGCAACTACTGCAGCCAAGCTGGTGCCAAACGCCTTGCTCTGCTTTCCTTTGGTTAGCCAGGGGAAAGGGGGGGTGTCGCATCATCTGGGCAGCCCAGGACCTCCAGACACACTACCCAGGCTTGTGCCCTGGGGAAGTCCCTTGGGTGCTGCTAACACAATAGTTTGACTCCACCCCCAGAGGCACACTCCATTGTCTCTCAACACTCCATTGTCTCTCAGTACTCAGTGCCAACAAGAGTAGGCTAAATTCTACACGGAGTCGGACCCTGCTCTCAACCCTCCATCCGGGCAAGCAAGAGGGATTATGTGAGTACAAGGACTCCTTCCAGTCCTGGCAAAAACGCTCAAAGGAAGGTGCAGATCAGGGCTGGGGAGAAGATGTGGCCACTGGGGAATCCCAAGGGCTGAACAGAGACCCGAGGGCTGCATCAGGCTCCCAGGCAAACTGAAATGAAATGTTGCAATCAACAGTGCGGCTGCGATTTAATTTTGGCTTATTTCATGTGGCGTTGGCCCGTTCATTCAGAAGTAAGTGGTGCTCAGTGGTGCTTGTCCTGAGAAAATGTGCACAGCGTTTGCAGCCTCAGCCAGTCTCATGAAGCCCCCCCCCCCCCCCGGTTGCTCCAGCTTTCGCTGCATTGCAGCGAGTTGGAAAGTGCTGTAACAGAGGGCTGTATTTTCTTCCCCTTTTGCCGCAGGACAGAACATCAAACATGCAATGCTATAAAAATGCCAAGCACTTTTCTTCACTGGTATTAAAAAGGAAGAGGAAGCAGTAAAGGGACAGAGCAGGGATGGGTTTCCAAAAGTTGGAAACCCTAAAAGCACAGCACTTTTTGCAGCTGGGTGGGTTAAGTTGCCTGGGCATAGCTTGCAGCAGCCTTTGGCAACCTGGCGCCCCCAGAGGTTTTGGATTACAGCTGCCCCTGTTGGAAATTGTGGTCCAAAGTATCTGTGGGCACCGGGTTGGTGAAGACAGGCTTATAGTGTCAATGCCTCTTAGGTTGTCCCTTGCTCCTGGTTAAAATGTTGCAGTCAAACTAAGGATTCTGCCGTTATTCATTGCTGGTGCCCCATTCCTGGATTTCACAGGAGAGCGATGGAGGGTGCAGCCTGTTCCCTTTGGTAGCTGCCTTCTTCCTTGACTCGCTCGCCTAGGCAGGTGTGGGAGGGATGTCATTCCCTGCAGACAAGTCTCCGCGTGCCTGATTGAATTGCAAAGTGTCCTCCAGCATCCCTGGCAGAAAGGGAGAGCGCTGCTCCAAAGCCGCCGCTGGCAGTCTTGATGAAGACAATCTCTGCAGCTTGAGTCAAGCAAGACAAGCAAACAGAGAGATGGGAGATAGAGAGGGCTGCATGCATAAATTTTAAGAAGCGCCCTGTGGATCAGACCAAAGGCTTCGCTAGTCCAGCACCCTCTTCCCAGAGATGCCTGTGGGAAGCCCACAAACAGAGTCTGAAGTACAACACTCCATGTGTGAATCTCCATGTTAGGAGATTCAGGACCAATAAAAATCATTACTTTTTCAGCCAGTGCATAGCTAAAAGATATGAAACTCGCTCCCATAGGTGGCAGTAATGGAACCGAGTTGGATGGTTTTAAAAGGGGATTGGACAACTGCATGGGGGAGAGGGCTATCGATGAATAACCATAGTTTAGAGGTACCTAAGGAAGTCAGACTATCCTCCACCAGGGCCAGGGCCTTCTCAGTGATGGCTCCAACCTGGTGGAATGCTCTGTCCCATGAGACTAGGGCCCTTCAAGATTTAACCTTCTTCCGTCGGGCCTGTAAGACAGAGCTATTCTGCCTGGCCTTCAATTTGAATTCAGCCTGATCTTTTATTTCCCTTCTCTTCCCTCCCCTTCCCTTTTTATGAAGATTGCCTGCTCTGAGACCCCACAGCTAATTCTCCCCTGGCCTCCTTGCTGGCCCAAGTAGGACTAATTCAGCCAGCTAGCCCTGGGGATTATCTAATGCTTATTAGATGGATTTCCCCTAAATTGATTTCTGAACTTTGAATTTTATTGTTATTCATGTTTTTATACTGTGTTTTATGCTGCTTTTACAATTAAGCGTTTTAAATTTGTTGTTAGCCGCCCTGAGCCCGGTTTTTGAACCGGGAAGGGCGGGGTATAAATAAATAAAAAATATTATTATTATTTATTATCGATGGCTACTAGCCACAATGACTGTGCTCTGCCTCCACAGTTGGAGGCAGCGATGATTCTGGGTACCACTTGCTGGAAACCGCACGAGTGGGGCATCCTCTTGCCCTCAAGTCCTGTTTGCAGGTGTCCCACAGGTATCAGTTTTGACCACTGTGAGAACAGGAGGCTGGACTAGATGGGCCATTGGCCTGATCCAGCAGGCTCCTGCGCTCTTAAGATACATGCTTGTTGGAATGAATTCACGACAGATGAGTGGCAGGTGTCATATGAGAGGCGTCTCTTTTGGGGCAAGCCCCGAGAACTCTCTTTTATTGAATATTACAAACATTGCCACAGGTGTGCTTGTGGCTGATTGGTTGATACAAACACAAAGCAACTTGTTGCTGATTGGTTAACATAAGTACAAGGCGGGAATTACATATAAACATTAATCACCGATAGATTAAAGGCTGGGAAACGGAGCTGGAACTAGACAGGCATGAAACCTCCTAATTAAATTATAACTAAAGATTGATATAGCATGACTAAAACAATTACTAATGATTGATCATAACATGAAAGAATATAATAATCGAGTTCCGTAGATGTGGTCAGCTATGCATTAAGAACAGGTCATATTGTTTGTTCATGAACTTAAGATGAACTGAGCAATGAAGGAATGTCTTGGTATTTGGAACAGGTTTGTACAGTGTGTGCAGAAACAGAGAAAAGATTATAAGCAAGACTTCCCAGAATGCAAGAGAAAAGAAGCAATACTTCTCCCATAATGCCACAGTTATGTGCAGAAAGAGAACTTCCCTTTACATGCTTTTCATCCGTTCAAGCCCAGCACATGTTTTCTACACCAAGGCATTCTGGGGTGTCCTTTAGATCTTCAGAGCTGGCAGATATGCCCGGCTCTTCTGACGTGATTTGGGGACATGGAGCAGCACGCCCACCTCTGCAGCTGCTCCAACAGCCTGGCTTCGAAGATGTCAATGTGTGGGAAGCACTGACCTCACTCTCGTCGTTTCTGTAGTTCTTTTGCATGCACAAAGGTCTTGCACTTCTTACCTTTTAAGAACTGGCTTGCAGGATCTCTGACCAAGGGACCATCAGGTTCTACATTTGGGTTCCAGGTTCCAGCCTGGTGCTCCTTATCTCCATAGAGAGCCCTCTTCACTCTGCAAAATAAAGTTCAGGAAAAGCTATCCTATGGTCTATTAATGAGGCTGGTTAATAATGTAAGAATCTGCACACACTGACATAACATTGCTTTTGAGGAAGGGCCCACAGAGCTCTGTCTCTTGACTGCTGGAAAAGCCACACGGAGATTTCAGCACATGCTACTTACATACTTTCAAGGCTATCTTTACAGTCTTAAGGACCAGAAACTTGTGTTTCTAAAACGGGGGGAGAGAGAGAACACTTAACGGCACTACAGAAGCCTCATGTATTGTATTTCTAGAACACAGATATGAAAAGATTTTTAAACTTTTCAAAGAGTAAGTCTATGGACTATGGCCCATATACAATTGCAGGCGGTGTCTATCACATCAGTATATTCTAAAATATCTCAACAATGGTGCACAGAAAAATGTATTCTGAAATACCTAGCTGTGCCGACTCAAATTCCCACTGCACCACACTGTGTGTCTTCATTTCCGTGTTGTGAAGCACATAGGATTGCTTGGTTGTTATTGTACAGTCTATTGGTCAGGGGCCATAGGACTTACTTTTTGTAACGTTGCTGAAACATTTTCATACCTGTTACAGAAATGCATGCAGTTTATTTGGTACCTTGACTCTGTCTATCCTTTTGCATCTATTCATTGGTCATGGACTATATTATTTAGGTTTGATTTCATTGTCTAAACCGCAAGGTTCCCATCTTAGTGGAGGACCACCACTCGTTGGTAGAAAACATGCTTTGCTTGCAGAAAGTCTCAGGTTCCGTGCTTGTCATCTCCAGTTAAAAGAAATTGAGGTAGCAAGTGATGGGAAAAGGCCTTTGCCTGCCTGAGATTTTGTTGTTTTTTTAAAATGATATTTATTGGAAATTTTTTTTTAGAGTTACAAAAGAAAACAAAGTAGAAAAAGAACAAAGAAAGAACAAAGAAAAACACAAACCACATCCAACAATACAAATTCAAAAAAAAAATACACCGCAAACATTTAAAAACAAATCCATTATTCTCAAATCCTCAACTGTCATTACCTTCTTTCTTTGACCTCCTCCTCCTCCCTTTTTTTGTATCCTAGTTGTTAATTGTTGCAGCAAATCCTTTCCATATTTCATAAAATTCTGTCATTACATTACCTTAAACTATTTTAATCTTATCTTACTATAAAAAACCTTGAAACTTAAAACTTAAATCTTATTTTTACCAACTTCTCATAACCATAATATTCTTACATAATTCTTTAAGCATCTTTACTAAAGCCAAGTAATTTCATTCCAACATTTTTCTAACATTCATCAATTTTATAAAACAATCCTAGTAGTAGAAAAAGAAATAGAAACAATCCAATCTTCATCCAGCGTCCCTTCCTCCTGGTCCCGGGTTTTGTCAGTCCTTATTATCCCATCGATCTAGCGCATTAACCTGGTAACCTTATATCCGAGGCCCTTAAGTCTCTTCCATGTCCCTTCCGCAGTTCTTCTTCATATTTGTAACTGTATTTTCCCTTGTCTCCTGCTCGTTTCACTTGTGGGAACTCCAGCTTAACAATATTTTTGACCCTTCTCGACAGATCAGCCCCTTTTCCATAATCCACACTAAATTCCATGTGGTATTTAAGAACATGTTTCAAAATCCCTCCAAAATTAGGAGCCCCCACAATCCCAGACATCTCACGGCCCATTGCCAGACTTGAAAAGTCCAAACATCCCTGCATAGGGGGGTCTATCCAGCCCCCCATTTCCAAACCAAACCAAACTTTTTCTTTCCAAATCTGGCTTTTTCCAAGTTCATTTGTCAAATCCAAAAGCTCATGTTCCTGTTGGGCCTGTTCTGTCAGGGCACACTCCTGATTTAATTCCTGGGTGGGCTCCACATATTTTCCCACTGCCTGTTCAAAATTTCCCACTGCCTGTTCAAAATTTCTAATCGAATCAGCCATTAAATTCGTCTTCTCATGTAGCTGTTCCAGTAGGGCATTTGTTTTATAGAAAGCACACAACAGAGCTTCTGAATACATTGTCCTGCAAGGTCAGATGTCTGTTCCCACAATTGTAATCTGTAACAGCTGCCAGCTCCCCGAAGTTGGTTACAGTTTCACAGTCTCCCTCTAGGGGGAAAACTTCTATTTGTTCTTTCTTTTAAAGACAAGTCTAGCAACAAAAGTTTCCTTTTTCAGATATTTTGTCAATATTTGTTCCTTTAAGAAGCGAAGGGGAACAATGGAGTCAAAGTTTCTCTTCTTATAGCTATCTGTCAAAAACATTGTCTCTGGTCAATGAGCTTCAAAAAAACGTCAGTCCTAACACCCCGCTCCAGGATCAGGACGGTGGAAAGTTATTTTACTTTACCCTCACTTCTGCAGGTTTAAACAGTCCAAAAAAATCCCCCCTCTTCTCCTGCTTCTGAAGGGGGTTCAACAATTTTAAATGATGAAAGTTAATCTTTTACAGGCGATTTTCTGAGCTCTAGTTTGCCATGTCTTTGCTTTAGTCTATCTACAAAGAAACGGAAGGCTGACTTCCTGTTTAGACCTTCCCGTTTCAGCGCCAAATTAAGGTAAACTTTTAAGTCCAATTTTCCTTTCTGCTCACAAGTCCATATTTAGAGTCCAATTGTTCGAGTTTAGGTACTCACGGGTGATTATTTTAGAAGCCAGATTGTCCCAGGAAAAAGGCAGCGCTCTCCGGCAACGGCTGTGCGGCTTCGCTCCACGGAAGAAGCAGTTGACTCTCAGCACCGCGCCACTTTCCCCTCTTCGCTCCGGAGCCCGTTAATGGGTTCTTTTGCGGGTTGGGGGGGCGCTAAGGGTGCCCGCCGAGTCCCATGGTCACAGGCTTCATCCGCCTGTGATTTTTGAATGGGTCCCCACTTCGCCGTAGCGGAAAAGACCCGATTCCCGTGGAGCTGGTCCCTCCAGTTCAGAGGGAATCCGCCATTGCCGATGGCGCCACCCCGGAAGTCCCCTGTCTGCCTGAGATTTTGAAGATCTGTTGCCTTTCGGAATATACAATAACAGACTTGATGGACAGATAGCCTGACAGGGTAAGGCAGCTTCCTGCAATTATAGCTAAAAGCCATGACTAGCATTGTCCTTTATTCATTTATCTTCCTATTTTTTAAAAAAGCCATCAGCTAGCAACCGGCACCGTAGAGAGCCATGTCTAAGCTTCTGCTGTGGCATCAGTTTCAGATGATGTGAGTCCTGATGCATCTGACCACATGCTCGGTAAGTCTGCCCTGGGCCCAGTTGCTGGCATTTATCTGTCTTGGGAGACAGTGCTCCTTTGGGGGTGAAGTCAAACTGTGGGATGGTTGCAGGGCTTGCCATGACCGCAGAGACCGATATGGGAGAGACATGTTTTGTTGCAGCTGGGGCAGATGAAGGCATCCGGTTGAGCTGCTGCAGATGCACCAGGATGTTTCCTCTCTCTGTGCTCCTCCCAGAAGTCATTCCCACTCGGGTCACATGGCCTGACTGTCTCCAGGCACTGCGGTTGTCTGCAAGGGATTCCCACATGACAGGGTTGATGTTGCCAGACTTCATGTCATGTTTGGAGACATCTCTAGGGCAGAGATGGTCTGCCAGTGGGCCTGGTGCCAGCTCCCCATAGGACATGTCCTCGGGGAGCCTGCCATCTTCCTTTCTGTGGACATAACCAAGCCAGTGTAGATGTTTCTGAGATAGGAGTGCAAACATGCTGGGAACATACTGAATCAAGCCATTGGTCCATCATCCACAATATTGTCTACACTGACTGGCAGTAGCTCTCCAGAGTTTTAGGCAGGGGAGGAGTAGCTGGGGGTTGAACAAGAGACATTATGCATCCAAAGCACGCACTGAGCTACAACACTTCTGCAGCTTTCGATGCCACTGGCCATGGCAATCTGGAGCAATTCTGTGATAGGAGTATTGGAAACACTATGATAATTCTGATCATATCTACATTGGGTGAGTGTTCATCAGCCCCTTGATGTCTACACTATGGTGAACTATAGGGTACCATTTTATCTCCAGTACTTTTTATCTTCTTATCTGGGGGTGGGATGCCATCAACATGACACCAATGTTTATTGATACATAAATTGTTCAGACTCTGGTGGGAGTCCCACCCATGGGAAAATATGGCACGATCTAAAGTGATCAAATGAAACTTTTATTACAGGGGTGGCCAACTCCCAAGACACTACGATCTACTCACAGAGTTAAAAACTGGCAGTGATCTATCCCCTTTTTGGGGGAGTTGGGTCAAAGTTGCTGAGTTTTTTCAGGGTGGAGGTAAAATTTTGAGCTTTTTTTAGGGGAGCCACAGTTGTTCAGCTTCTTTGGAGGGAGCCAATGATCTACCAGTGATCTACCGTGGACATCCAGTGATCACGATCTACCTGTTGGACATGCCTGTATTGCACAGCATGACAAAAAACTGTAATTTTATTAGGACAGGGTATTTGTTGTTTACTGTTGCAACAATTATGTTCTCAAAACATATCATCTGTACCATCAAAAATAAATAAAAACATTATGCTGGTGACACTCGGCTCTTCCTCTCTGTTGCATCTGAATCAGAATCAATTTGGGACTTCACATGCCCAAACTGGAGAGGCAGGTGAGTGGAAAGACATGCCTTCCAAGCACAGATTCCCTCCCCATTTTCATTTTAAAGCAATGCTTCCACTTATAAATTTATTCCATATATATATTGATTGTTTTCCAGGCCTGCCATGGCCTACCTAGGACGAAAAGAGTAGTCTTTTAATTTTGCAAGCTGATGAACAGCAAGAGCTGACAACCTGTGATTAATCACCTCTAGGACCTGGATGTGAAGCAATTTGTTGTATGCTGTGAATGATTTATACAAGGAGACAAGCAATTCCTCCCAGCTGCAGAGGAAGACTGGCACTGCCAAATTATAAAGAGCTTCACAGGTACGAGACATACACGCCTGTGGATGTTACAGAGCCATCTCCCTGGGGTGCTGCCGGGTGCTATTCAGTTCCTGATGCTATTTAATAGTTATGTGAAGCCGCTGGAACAGTCATCAGGAGTTTTGGCAGCAAGGTGCCACCAGAATGCTAGTGACACTCAGCTATAGTTCTCCAGGCAATCTGAATCAAGAGAGGCTGGTGAAGATGAAATCATTTTAATATTTCTTGTAAACTGCTTAGAGGTTTTATTTATTTACGTATTAAAAATATATGGCACTGCATCATTAAAAATATATCACAGCAGTTTGCAGCAATATAAAAAACATGAAACCTAACAAAAACATTAAAAGCTAAAAACTAGTTTCATTACAATCAAACAGTAATATAACGCCAAGGCTGCAGGTTCGATCCCCCTAAGGGACAGCTGCATATTCCTGCATTGCAGGGAGTTGGACTAGATCAGAGCTTCCCAAACTTGGGTTTCTTAGCAGCTGTTGGACTACAACTCCCATCATCCCTGGCTAGCAAGACCAGCAGTCAGGGATGATGGGAATTGTAGTCCCAAAACAGCTGGAGACCTAAGTTTGGGAAAGCCTGGACTAGATGATTCTCAGGGTCCCCCTTCCAAATCTATGATTCTATGAAATAAATGTAAGAAGAGTTTTTCTGGATCAGGCCAATGGTTCATCTTAATCCAGAATCTTGTTCTCACTGTGACCAGCCAGATACTCCAACGGGAAGCTGAAAAGCAGGACCCGATGAGCACAAAATCACTCTTATCTACTTGTGGTTTCCTGAAACTGTTGCTCAGAGGCACACAACAGTGTAGGTGGAACAGCGGAGGCAGACCTTTCTGCACCTTTATTTATGTAATTTAAGCAATTTATCTCAGCAGCTAGGAGCATCATAGCCAGACACTGGAGAGACCTGTCAGGCGTAAGCATGGACCAATGGTACCAAATAGTATGGGAAACAGCCTTATTAGAAAAACTAACCCAAAAACTGATACTGACATAGGGACAAATAGAAGACGCCTTCACCCCGGTATGGTTACCCTTTATCACATACACAGCCCAACAAGACGACAATAAGAATCCTCCAACAACATACGAATCAATCTGGCTAAATTGATCCAAACACACACCCCACTCACACACAAAACCAAATCTCACTACAGTGGTACCTCGGGTTACATACGCTTCAGGTTACAGACTCGGCTAACCCAGAAATAGTCCTTCAGGTTAAGAACTTTGCTTCAGGATGAGAACAGAAATTCTGTTCCGGCAGCACGGCAGCAGGAGGCCCCATTAGCTAAAGTGGTGCTTCAGCTTAAGAACAGTTTCAGGTTAAGAACGGACCTGCGGAACGAATTAAGTACTTAACCTGAGGTACCACTGTACAGCCAATCAAAGACAACCAACCACACCCTAGGCCACCCGCAACCTCTCTCACCACCAGAGAAATACAACAAGCAAATAGTAAGAGAAGGAACCCACACAAGTGACACTGGCAGAAAACCCCACACATACGCTAAGCAGAAGAATATAAGCATTGCCACCCAACCCCACCCTCCTCACCATGCCCCCTTCTCTTCTTTCCCCCTCTTTTCTTCTTGACCTAACACTGTATGCAGCACTTAACATTTCACAACACATGAAACTGATTGTAAAAAACACAACTTGAAAAGAGACAATGCATGTATTTTTGTAAACTAAGAAATCACACACACGCCGCTTAAGTACAGTCATCTCTAAACAGTGTACAAGAAACAAAACACAGAAAAGTAAAATATAAATAATTCTTAAGACAATAAAAGTAAAGGACCCCTGACAGTTAAGTCCAGTCGCGAGCAACTCTGGGGTTGCGGCGCACATCTCGCTTTACTGGCCGAGGGAGCCGACGTTTGTCTGCAGACAGTTTTTCCAGGTCATGTGGCCAGCATGACTAAGCCACTTCTGGCGAAACCAGAGCGGCGCATGGAAACGCCGTTTACCTTCCCGCCAGAGCGGTACCTATTTATCTACTTGCACTTTGACGTGCTTTTGAACTGCTAGGTTGGCAGGAGCAGGGACAGAGCGACGGGAGCTCACCCCGTCGTGGGGATTCGAACCGCCGACCTTCTGATCGGCAAGTCCTAGGCTCTGTGGTTTAACACACAGCGCCACCCGCGTCCCTTAAGACAATAAAACCAGACTTCAATTAAAGGGCTTGCAGGGTTGAAAAGATGTCTTCAGTAGGTGCTAGAACTTCAAGAGGGATGGGGCTTATCTGACCTCAACTGGAATAAAGTTGCACAAAATTGGGCCCAGAAAATTCATGACTCCTGCAGTATCCGAGCTGTGCATCCGAGCCATAGGGGACCATTAACAGTGCCCCCCCCCCCAAGTCCTCAGTAATTGGGAAGGGATATAAGGTATTCTTTAGAGAAAGTGGTGACCTTTAAGGAGGAATTTACCCAAACGATGCTTGCATTTTTGGTCCATTAAACTAGACTAGATTTCACAGCTTCACTTTTCCTGTCACGTATTATTCAGGTAGCTTAATGTAGGTTAGAATCAGAGATGGAGGATGCTTCAGATGTAGCTCATTAATTAACAATCAGCACATTTTATTTCTTTAACTGTCTCTCCCACAGTTCTGGGCCACTCACAAAAAAGAACAATTAAACACTTAAAAAAAAAAGATGATGAAACAGCCTTAAAGAAGTTGAAATTACAGAAGGAACAGTCAATAAAAGCAGCAATTCGAAAGCCTGTGCCTTCCATCTTTTCTTTTTCAGCAGTCTAATGCCTCTGAGAAAACGAATGTTTGAAATGTTCTACCTAAAATTCATAATCTTCTTTTATCTGAAATGAAACAGTGTAGTAAAAGAACCTGCAGTCCAAAACATTTGTTCTGAATGGAGTTTTCTGGTTTTGTTTTTTAAAGAAAACTTCTGTATTTAGTTTTATTTTTAAAAAGATTCTAGGTTTATTCTTTTTTACAAAAAATCTTTCAGTTTCAGAAAACACATCTAACTAATAATCCCCATATACCCCCTGAAGCATTCCATGCATGTACAAAGCAAACGATATACTTAAACATTAAGCAAGTTTGTACAATAGTTAGAGTTGATTATAGGAGTTAAGGGTCTTCTATTCTCCATCTTGAGCCATGGTAGCTGGTGCTGTACTGAATAAACACGTACCATAAAGTTTCCAAATCATCTTTGCCTTTGTGTTCCTGAGCTCCCTAAATTGCTTCATTAGTTCCTGCATATTCTATTCCACCATGCCTCTAGAGTTAAGTTAGTGGCTGTTTTCCAATATTGTACAATTATATTTCTAGCCGCAGACATTAAAAAGGATTCGTGGGTCCTTAAGCAATAAATTATTTTGATCATCTCTACACAGATTTAATAAAGTTAGCTTCAGATCAGGTTATGTCACCTGTTTGTGTAATGGAACGAACTTCTTCAAAGACTAATTTCCAAAATAATTGGTACTGGTTTGCATTCTCACCACATTTGGATATATGACAAAGGACTTGAATGGGAGCTCAACCTGTCGCATTTCACCTGTGAATTGTTTTAAAACTATTTTCTCTCATTTTAGCAGAAACTGACTTAAAAGGTTTTCCCCCTCCCAAAGATTTTTGCCAGAATGCATTCTCAATTTTCACTGTTCTGGGTGGGGAATAATAATAATAATAATAATAATAATAATAATAATAATAATTTAGAACATCCCTGTTTTCATCAGAGAAATGTTGGATTGTATGTCATAAGAAACCAATCCCTCCTTGTGTGCATATATCTGAGTAAACATGATGTGAAGGAATATGTATTTGTAGCCATTTTGTGTTTGTCTGTAAAACTTGGGTTGTAAAATGGTTGCCTTTTGGCTCTCCTGCAAAGAAGGGTCAAAAGTGCACAAGGACGTTAAGAGTTCAAAAGGACCTTTTGCTCAGGAAATTGTGCATAAGAGGGTCAAAGGTTCATCCTAGGAACTTGGCAATTAAGGGGAAATAGAAACACCCAGATGTGTGCTTATCGTGAGACTGGTGCTCCTCATGTAGGCAAGCTTTTTGCAGCATCAACACAACACTGATGGCAACAAATGCTTCCCTCCCTGTTAAATACAGATTTACCTTTTCTGGAGAAAATCAGATACGTAAAGAAAAGAAATATTGCCAATGTTTTCTTTGCAATATCTCAGTGACCCATTTGCAGTTAAGCCCATCTGGAAGAACTCTTAATCATCACTCTACTCCTGATTAGAGTGAGCACAGCAACACTTCCTGGTAGACCTTGCCCCAAAGAGGCAGTTGAGAGGACTAAAGGTCCCTGCCTTCCCACAGTTGCCTAAGCTTCCTCCTCCCCTGGGTCCTTCCCAAGGAACCTGAGACTTTGTCACTGTGACTGTCTTTGCTCCACCCTCTTCAAACTTCTTCTGGTTCTGAGACCACGGGAGAGGGGAACTGGTTGCAGCAGGAGGGGGAGACTCCCTGGCTTCTTCAGCAGCCTGCCTCATCTCTGTCTTTTGGTCTCCCTCCTTTCCAGTCTCTGCTTCTGCCTCTGCTTCTGGACTGCTCTCTGCCACAGCCTCTTCCTGCTCACTAAACCCTGTTACCTCTTCAGCTTCCAACACCACTTTTGTCCTAGTCTTCTCCATCTTCTGCCTCTGACCACTTCTTGTCGTCTCACCATCAATCCCCTTGCTCTGTGTCAGGATCACAGAATGCTGTGTGAGATAGTAAGTCTGCAAGCTTGAGTTTGCTAGCTGATGCAATCAGCCTGCAATGCTTTCTATGGAAGTGCTGGGTCAGAACGACTCAGCAGTAATGTGCTGACAGTTGATTGGCTGTCATTGGTTTAAAAGGGAAACCTGTCCAGCAGTAAAGGTGGTGGTGTAGAGGAGTGTGGTCAAAGAGAGAGAGTTAGAGGTCTTCCTATTTGCCTTAAGGTGCAGTCAGGTACTTTGCTTGACTGTATGAACTGCTTGTGTATTATAGCCTGTAGATATTTGTATATGTTTGTTGTTGTATATGTTAGTCGTTTAGTCGTGTCCGACTCTTCATGATCCCATGGACCAGAGCACGCCAGGCACTCCTGTCTTCCACTGCCTCCTGCAGTTTGGTCAAACTCATATTTTTCTTTACAGCATTGGACTTTCCTTTCGCTTCCAGGCATATCCGCAACTGAGTGACCTTTCGGCTTTGGCCCAGCCGCTTCATCAGCTCTGAATCTACTTGAACTTGTCCTCCGCTCTTCCTCAGTAGCATGTTGGATGCCTTCGGACCTGAGGGGCTCATCTTCCAGCGTCATAACTTTTATATGCCTATTGTCTTTGTCCATGGAGTTTTCTTGGCAGAGATACTGGAGTGGCTTGCCGGTTCCTGCTCCAGGTAGATCACGTTTGGTCAAAACTCTCCACTATGACCTGTCCATCTTGGGTGCCCTGCACAGCATACCGTATTTTTCGCTCTATAGGACGCACTTTTCCCACTCCAAAAATGAAGGGGAAATGTGTGTGTGTCCTATGGGGCGAATGCAGGCTTTCGCTGAAGCCTGGAGAGCCCCACCACCAGCCCCACAAGCTCGGGGGACAGCGGGAGAGGCGCAGCGCGCCTTTCCCGCTGTCCCCCGACTTGGTTAGAAGGCTGGCGGGGGGGAGAAGCCTGCTCCTCCCCGTCGCCAGCCCCGCAAACTCGGGGGACAGCGGGGAGGCGCAGTGCGCCATCTCGCTGTCTCCCGACCTGGTTTGGAGGCTGGCGGAGGGCTTCCCCCTCCCCCAGCCCCGCAAGCTCCCAGAGCGATGCCGAAGCTGCACGCAGCTTCGGCATCGCTCTGGGTCCCGTTCTGGGGGCTGGGGGAGGGGGAAGCTCAGGCTTCCCCCGCCCCAACCCCACGCCTGGGGGGGAATAAAAAATTTTTTCTTTATTCCCCCCCCCCAAATCTAGGTGCGTCCTATGGGCCGGTGCGTCCTATAAGGTGAAAAATACTGCAGTTCATAGCTTCTCTGAGTTATTCAAGCCCCTTCGCCACGGCAAGGCAGTGATCCATGAAGGGGATTTGTATATATAGCTCACAATAAATATACTGCACTGAAGAACCTGGAACTCTGAGCATTTCTGCTAAAGCGCCGTGAAGAATTTGTGACACTCTGAGCCTTCTTCTCTTGGGGGTTCCCCAACTGGCACCTTCCACCTCTCCTCTGCTTCCAGCCATACATTGTGATCATAGAGCGTCCTCTCAGAGGACAGTCCCATTAAAGCTAATACTTTTGGCCGAGTAAACCCAGTGCAAAAAAAGTAGGCCATTTATATATACTCCGAAAATTCAGTAGCTGACCAAGAACATCAATAAGACCTCAGAAATAAACATTTGAAGGTTACAAATTCAAGGGCGTTGTAGAGCTAGGCAAGGGTAATAAAGGAAGGACATTTGCTTAGCCTTTGCTTGGAAACACCCATATTCAAAAGAAGTCTGAACGTCAGTCATTTGCTTTAGAGTGTACAAAGGGACTGTATGCAGATAATATACCTGGTGTGTTTTGCTACAGAGGGAAAGGTCACTTTCACTGCAGGCAACAGATTGGTAGAGATATTATGGGCGCCGCAACCTTCTGACATCGTACGACGGTTGCCTATCGTGTGTTGGGTGTGTGCAAAGGGAAAGCAGAAATGTTTTACACAAAGGCCCCATCTGCATTATACATTTATTTTATTTTATTTTATTTTATTTTATTATTTTATTCTATTTAAAAAATTATTAACAATTTCAACATAACAAATTATCAAAACAAATCATCTTCATTATTTCCCCCCTTTCCCCCTCCCCCTCCCCAAAGAACCCTCCCCCCCAAGACTTCCCTCAGCTCCTCTTTCTGATTTCTCAACTCATGTTATTCTTTGCATACTGCATACTGCATACTGTATATATCCTTTTATTATCTGTCTACTATATTAATCCTCAATTAATTTGTGTATGTTTATTCAAAACCTGCCAAGGAGTCCAGTTCATTTTTTTTGTCTTTTTAAATAATTTGTTAAAAGTTCCCATTCTTCTTTAAAGTCACAGTTGTCCTTATCTCGCAATTTGTATGTCAGTTTCGCCAGTTCTGCATAGTTCATCAATTTCTCTTGCCACTGTTCTTTTGTTGGGGTTTCCTCATTCGTCCATCCTTGTGCTATCAAGACTCTTGCCGCTGTTGTAGCATACATAAATTGCATTATAGGTTTAAAGCAGTACCACCACCCTTTAAACAGTCGTGGCTTCACACAAAGTATTCTGACGGCTGTAGTTTGCATAAGATGGTGACAGTTGTCAGGAGACCCTTGATTCCCCTCACAGAGCTAAAATTCTCAGACAGGTTTAATAATCAATTCATCTTCCCTGGGAACTCTGGGAATTGCACCTCTGTGAGGGAAATAGGGGTCTCCAGCTTGGTCTTCCCGATGCTTTGGATGACAATTTTCATCTGAAGCTGATGGAGATTGTTGCCCAAAGCATGAGGAGGGCACCAGGTTAGCAATTCTTGAGTCAAAACATCCAGAGTCGGGGGGGGGGGAGTCATGCCTCCAATGTCTCATTCTGGCTCAGAAACAAGGAAGCAAATAATAATAATAATAATAATAATAATAATAATAATAATATATTTATACCCTGCCCATCTGGCTGAGTTTCCCCAGCCACTCTGGGCGGCTTCCAATCAAGTGTTAAAAACAATACAGCATTAAATATTAAAAACTTCCCAAAACAGGGCTGCCTTCAGTCTAAATAGGGCTGCCTTCAGTTGTCTTTTAAAAGCAAAATACTTGTTTATTGCCTTGACATCTGCTGGGAGGGTGTTCCACAGGGCAGGCGCCACTACCGAGAAGGCCCTCTGCCTGGTTCCCTGTAACCTCACTTCTCGCAGCGAGGGAACCGCCAGAAGGCCCTCGGAGCTGGACCTCAGTGTCCGGGTTGAACGATGGGGGTGGAGATGCTCCTTCAAGTATACTGGACTGAGGCCATTTAGGGCTTTAAAGGACCAACACTTTGAATTGTGCTCAGAAACGTACTGGGAGCCAATGCAGATCTCTCAGAACCGGTGTTATGTGGTCCCGGCGGCCACTCCCAGTCACCAGTCTAGCTGCCGCATTCTGGATTAATTGCAGTTTCTGGGTCACCTTCAAAGGTAGCCCCACGTACAGCGCATTGCAGTAGTCCAAGCGGGAGATAACTAGAGCATGCACCACTCTGGCAAGACAGTCGCAGGCAGGTAGGGTCTCAGCATTTTTGATAGTGTGAACTGTGCTCTTTTCCGTTGTCGTGGCTTGGGTTGGGGGGCAAGGTATGAGAAGGGATGTGTCACAGTTCCTGATATACTAATTGTCACACTTGTCAGTCACATTAATAAGCACGCTGGCCAGTTCTGCGGGGCCCCTGTAGCTCAAGATAAATTTCCATTGTGGTTCTGAAAATATTCTTTTTGGCAGCAAGGGAAATTTAACGAAAACAAGGCAACATTCAAAACCCAGTAGAGATGTCTAGTAAATCTCAGAACTAATGGCCACAATAAATTAGCTGTGTTTGTGAATAATGCACAGGCAAGGCAAACTGTGATAGAGTCATGTTCTTTCAGAGCTTGTAAAATGGAACAGAGAAATTAGGGCTCTGGGATACCTTGGTGCTTCTGCCTAGGAATATTACATCTCTACAAGCAAGCAACAGCCTGTTCTAGTCCCTTCTCCATCCTCATGGCAGATACAAGCAGAAGTCAGTGCACCATCAGCCGTACTGTCCAAACAACACGTTTGGATCCATCTTGGTGTGAGTTTCTCCACACAGCTCATCATGGCTTAGCTGCCTCTTAACCTGTGGCTGTAGTGGGTAAAAGGTAAAGGGCCCCTGGATGATTAAGTCCAGTCAAAGGCGACTATGGGGTTACAGCGCTCATCTCTCTTTTCAGGCTGAGGGAGCCGCCGTTTGTCTACAGACAGTTTTCCGAGTCATGTGGCCAGCATGACTAAACCTCTTCTGGCGCAATGGGAAACCATGACGGAAGCCAGAGCGCACGGAAATGTCATTTATCTTCCCACCACAGAGGTACCTATTTATCTACTTGCACTGGTGTGCTTTTGAACTGCTTGGCTGGCAGGAGCTGGGACAGAGCAACAGGAGCTCACCCCATCGCGGGGATTCAAACTGCTGACCTTCTAATTAGCAAGCCCAAGAGGCTCAGTGGTTAATAATAATAATAATAATAATAATAATAATAATAATATATTTATACCCTGCCCATCTGGCAGGTTTCCCTAGCCATTCTGGGCGGCTTCCAACAAAATATTAAAATACAATAGTCTGTTAAACATTAAAAGCTTCCCTAGACCACAGAGCCACTCCTGCGTTGTATTAAAAGCCATTCACTGGAGGAAAAGGGATTGTTGGGAAGTTGCAACTCCCCTTCTGAGGAAGAATATTGTTACATGCCACCCCAACCTCTGAGCAGTTTGAGATTCCAGGGACACCAGGCATGTTTACCAGGGTCTGTGTTTCCTTTTGGACAGTAAGACACAGCAGGGACTGTGATGTCTTTAGGCTCAGTGGTTATTATTTTTATTCTTTTTAAAAGGTGCCGGTACTGGGATTGGATGACACTTGGGGGCTTCATCCAACTCCACAGTTCTTTTGATTCTATAACCCTCGTCTAGTTTATTTACAGTTTCAGTTTCTCAGGGCCTTCTCTGTAGTGGTGCCTGCTCTGTGGAAAACCCTCCCTTCAGATGTCAAGGAGATAAAGAACTACACAACTTTTAGACGACATCTGAAGGCAGTTTTTAATGCTTGATATTTTACTGTGTTTTTATATATGCTGTAAACTGCCCAGAGTGGCTAGGGAAACCCAGCCTGATGGGTGGGGTATAAATATTATTACCATTATTATTATTATTATTATTATTATTATCCCAGTATTGTTCTGTCCACATTTCCACATCAGTTTATTTATTTTATTTGGTGTGTCTATACACACACACACACACGCGCGCACACACACACACACACACACACACACACAGAAAGTCCTCATGAAAATTCATCAGCCTTTTAGTGCAAAATTCTCCTAATGACCACGTTCTTGTATGCAATTTCTTCTACTCTTGAAGCCTTATTTACCTAGGGATCCATCAGCCACGCCATCCCCGGACCTTGGAGGGAACAAAAGTACCAGGAAAGCAAAATCTTCTTTGGAGAAAAAGTTTATTGAAATCTGTGCACAGAGACAATATCTGTACACAGAGACAACCAGCTGGATAGCTCCTGAAAATATACTGGCTGTAAAGCAAGACACTTCAGCAAACTTTCTTATACTCTCTGAGCACTCTTCCCCCCTCCCATACCTTCTCAAATTATTCCCTTACATGGCACATCTATATTGCTTGCTAAACACATTTTATTGCTTGCTAAACATTCCTGTCTTTCTATTTTGCTTGCTAAACACATTTTATTGCTTGCTAAACATTCCTCCCCTCTCCTTTGTACACGTGTCTTTTCTCATCTTTGCATTAGTAAGCATAAGACAGGAAAAGGGGCCTCTTTAGCAGGCCTGGTTAAATCTGCACTTTTGACCCGCCAGCCAAATTTAGCAGGTCTGGTTAGTTATTGCTAACAGCAGCGGTTTCTTGCTAGCTGGCTAGGCAGGAAACGAACTTTTGACCTGTCAGCCAAATTTTGCAAGCAGTCACTGGCGGTGTGCTAACTGTCTGGCCAAAATTTGCAGAAGTAAGATTAGCACAGGATTAGCACAGGAATTTACTGCAGATAGTATTTGAGAGCAACCTTTCTTAGGTACAGAGTTCTAAGCACAGAAAATATTGAGAGAAACCTTTTCCCATCTCCCTTTACTCCCTCCTCTTCTTTTGAACAATCTATTACTTAGATTCGTTCTGGGGTAGGGGTCTATATTCTCTCATTACAGCAATCACGCGAGGTCCCATCATGCGAGACATCATCTTTCCCATCATATTCTGCAAGCATTGCATCAAGCAGGGAATACAAAAGCAAAAAAGCAATAGAAGCATTATTGGGCCTATCACCATACTAAATATCCTCCCCATCCATCCACCATCGGGCAACCAAGAATATAACCAATTCCATGGATCACCTTCTGTAGTTTTTAGCGGGTTTTCAGCTATCATTGTTTCCATGTGGTCAATTGTGGCCGAAATGCTGACATTATTATCTGGGATAAACATACAGCAATGAAAATGAACTAGCACACAAACTCCTCTCTATGTTGAAGATGTTACCAATGGGAATTCCATGTAGCATCAAACCTGGCCATTTAGCATAAGGTGGCATGTGCATACACAGCCAATAATTGGAAAGATTTAGCATTGTGGTGAACTTCCTCAAGGGTGAGAGCCTACCGGTGAGCTGATGCTCCCACTATGTGGGTCAACTTTTCTACTAACCCTGTTGGGTGGATTGAACTCTCGTGCTGCCTCCCTACTGACCAGAGCATATGGAAGCTGAAATCCTGGGGTGGCAATTCTTACTGGCACTTGTTTAGCAATTTCAATGCACACCTGGTTAAGGCTCCCACCCCTGCAATACTTGCATTAAGATAGGTTCCGTCCCATCTAACGCCTGGATTAAGATTAGAACCTGGTCCATCAGATGAGGTTGGTATAGTAACCTCATCAAACCCCTGTTTCCAGTAGTCAATGAGCACGCCATCTCTTACCACCGGCAAGACGAACCAGTCGTAGCAGAGGCCAGCAGGCCAGTAAGGGCGGTATGGCTCGGTAGGGTCAGGGCTGTGGGGCATAGAGCAAATCAATACAGAATATAACAGAAAAAAAAGGAAAAGAGAAAGTCCTTATGAAAGTATTAAATGTCCTGGTGGACTTCCTGGATCAGTCCCGGCACGGGTTTTCACGTTGGGGACGCTGCCCGCGGGCGTCCCTCCCATCCATTTCTTCAGCTGTGCGTTGAGATATCAGCTTCCGGTGTGATATCAGCAGAGCGGTCATCAGCGGAGGGTCTGGAGATGGTCAGCCGAAGGGGTTAATCAGGATTTAACTGCACAGTTCAATCTATAGTGGTCACTCTGGTGTGGTGGACCCAAGGGGTGATGCCGGCGAATTTCACGGCGGTGGGTGTGGAGAGCAGGACGGTATAAGGTTCCAGCACGGTTGTAGCTGCGTCCGTGCCCAATCGTTTACCCACACTTCATCACCTGGCTCGAACTGATGCAGCCAACACACAGGGGTTGTGAGCCTGGGTCCACCTGTCGAGACAAAAGAAAACTCGAAAGAATATCTGGACTTAATTATTCAATTGCATATCCTGACCAGCATGTGGGGACAACATTCTGACATATGGGACCGGTCTCCCAAGCACAATTTCAAAGGGTGACAGGTGGGTTCGCTTTGACGGGAGACTGCGGACCCTGAGTAATGCCAAGGGCAACATGGTCACCCAATTAGACCCGGTTTCCTGTGTCAGCTTGGACAGCTGATTCTTTAGAGTCCTGTTCATTCTCTCTACCTTTCCAGAACTCTGGGGTCTATAAGCAGTATGCAGCTTCCAGTTGATCTGGAGCGCTTTTGCCAGTCCCTGTAGGACTGCATGAACAAATGCTGGTCCATTGTCAGATCCTATGGACCTTGGCAATCCATAGCGAGGGATGATTTCCCTAAGCAGGCACCTGGTTACTTCAAATGCCTTTTCAGTCTTTGTTGGCCATGCTTCGGCCCATCCGGTGTAGGTGCACACTGCCACCAGCAGGTAGCGGTGTAGTCCACAACGGGGTAATTCAGTAAAGTCCACGACAAGATCTTCCATAGGTGCAGTTCCACTATGCTGAATCCCTGGGGGAGCCAGTGGTCCGGCTCTGGGATTATTCTTTTGACACAGCAGGCATTTCCTGGAAATCTGGGCTGCCAGTTGGTAGAGGTGGGCTATATAGAAGCATTTCTCCAGCTGCTTGGTTGTAGCATCTGGTCCTATGTGGGTTGAATCATGGTATCTCTGAGTAACCTGCCGAGAAAGGGACTCTGGAATCCATATCCTGTCATCAGGGGTAAGGTACCATCCTTCTTTGGACAATGTCAGCTCCTGAGCGTCTGCAGTGTCCCTTTCCTGCTTCGTATAAGCTGGCTTGTCAGTGGTGCTTAAAATTTCTTCTGGGACCAGTGCTCCAATAACCGAGGCGGGGGCCAGTTCTTGGGCTGCTTCCTTGGCCACTCTGTCTGCCAATCGGTTTCCTCTGGCCACTTCTCCTGGTCCAGTCTTGTGTCCATAACAATGGATAACTGCCACTGCCTCGGGCTCCCATACAGCATCCAGAAGGTTCAACAAGGCTTGTGGGTGGGCCACCTGGCTTCCTCTGGAGGTAAGCAAACCTCTTTCTTTCCATAAGGCTCCATGGGCATGTAAAGTCAGGAATGCATACTTAGAATCTGTATAAAAGTTTATCTTCTGTCCCTTTGCCAGGCTCAGGGCTCTGGTAAGCGCAGTTAGCTCTGCCAGCTGGGCCGATGTTCCAGGCGGGAGTGACTTTGCTTCGATCACCTGGTCTTCCAGGGCTACCACTGCATAACCTGCCTTCCGGTGTCCAGCCTCAATGAAGCTGCTTCCATCCATAAACCATGATGGCCACTGGGGGTCTGCTTCATCTTTAAGGTCAGGCCTGCTAGAATACACTTCATCCATTACTTCAATGCAATCATGCGTGGGCTCCTCACCTACTCCTACCGGTAATAGGGCAGCTGGGTTGAGGGTTGTGGTGACTTGGAATTTCTAACGCGGATGTAGTAGCATCTGACATTTCCTCATTTTAGCCTGGGAGAGGAAATAGGTGCCTTTCGGCAGATGGCACGCTGACTCTTTCCTAAGCGGCCTCGCCCTCCTCTTCTTCTTCTAACGGTGGACCTCCCGTCTTCAGGGCCATCAACTTCTTTGCCTGGTACTTCTCCTTTTTTCTTCTGGGCCTCTTCCTCTCTCTGATTATAAGTGGTTTGGGCTATTTTCTAACATCCATTTCAGGGTGTGGCCCATCTGGATTTTTCGGCAAATATCGGGCGCTGCTTGGGCTACAAAGGCAGTTTTTATGATAGGGGCATGGATATACTGGCGGTAGGCTTCCTTCAGCTTTTTTAAGTAGGCTCCAGGGGCCTCCTCTGTTCCTTGCACTATTTCTCTGGCCTTCACAAAGTTGGTGGGTTTTCTGGCTGCCCTCCTCATGCCATTTAAGACATTCTGGCGATAAGTGGTGAGGGTATTTTGCCCTTCAATGGTCTGATAATCCCAATTCAGTGTAGTTTCAGGATATCCTGTTGCAACAGCTTGATCTCCTGCCCCCTGCGCTCTCATGTGTGCTCGGGCTTCAGCATGAATTCGCCTATCCTCCTCTGTAGCTAGCAGGGCATCCATCAAATATTGCACATCATAAAAAGTGGGGTTGTATGTTTTAAAAAAAAAAAATTCCCTCAAACAGCTTAATGATTTTGGCAGGGTTTTCTTCAAATGAAGGGTTTTGGTTCTTCCAATTACAAACATCTGCACTAGAGGAGGGGACATGTTGAACTGTATAAGTTCTATTGGGCACCACCCCGTTAGGTCCCGTGGGGGCCAGAGGGTCATACACTCTATGGAGAGGCATCACTCTGGCCGCGCCCTCCTCCTGTGCCTTATGTGCCCTATGGAGGGTCACTCTTTTCACTGCCTTCCCCACTCTTTCTGCCACTTTCTTCTCTGTTCCCCTACACATCCCGCTGTTTTTAACATATGGGGACTGACGTCCACTTCTCCTGCATAAGGTTACACATACTTTCTCAAACGTTCTGCCTGTTCTTATTATCACCTATCAACTTAACTAATCTTTTTACAAATTCCTCATCCTCACCATCCTCTTCTCGTTCCTCCCTTTCTCCATCCTCGCCCAGGTCTACCAATGCATTGTCCACGGGATTGGGGGCTGAGCCATCTGTTCCCTGTGGCGGGGGTGGTGCCAGGGCTGTTGCCGGGGCATGAGGTGGTGGGGCATCAAAACTTTTATCTTCTTCCCTCTCTGAATCCTGGAGGACTGGGGGGTTGTCCTCCTGTCTTCCTGACTGAGCAGATACGGCTGCCTGAGACTTTTTGGCAGCATGACTTCAGCCAGGAGGGGGGGGGGGTTCTGTTCCACATTGGTCTTCCATGTGGAAATGTAGGGGATTTGATCAGGGTGGACATTCAAAATGTTCTGATATAATGGATTAATGAGTTGCAAATCAAGGGTCCTGATGGACGGCCAATTTGTTATTTTGGGGTGGGCCAATCTAATTTACACAATGTCCTCATCCTCCCCTCTCATCAGCTTGAATCCCCAAAAGCATTTCAAAGGGGTACTTTTACTTTGGCCAGAACCCATTTCTTCCAGATACTTCACACACAACAGACCTACAATTGCTCGGCCAAGGGGACACTAAGCCCTGGCCCACACTTGACAATTCAGCCACTAGAGTATCTTGACATGCAACATACAACATACAAAACACACCAATATAATTTCAACATGTAACACACTAAACACACCAAAATAATTTCAGCATGCAATACACAAAACACACCAAAATAATTTTCCCTCCTTCTTCTGTTCCAAATTTTTTTGCTGGTGGCACTCTACTGCACAACCAATCCCCTTATTCCTGGTGGCTGGCACTCTACTGCGCAACCAATCCCCTTATTCCTGGTGGCTGGCACTCTACTGCCCAACCAGGTGAGGCTGATCAGACCTCGCCCCCCTTTTCCTTGGGGGCCCACGCCCTTTCCCTTGGGCTTACCTTTTTCCGCTGCGGACCTGTCCCCTCGGCGCCGTCCTCTTTGTTTTTCTCCCTCAACAAGATGTCTCCACTGCAGGACAGTGTGGCTGGCTCCCCCCACGAAACAGGTGGGGTGCGCACGGGAGCCTGCAAACGCTGCTGAGCTGTTCACCTTGGTTGAGCCTGGCCCTCCGGTCCGTATTGGGGAGAGGGCTTATCCCGGACGAGCCCCCAAAGAAATGAAGCCTTATTTACCTAGGGATCCATCAGCCACGCCATCCCCGGACCTTGGAGGGAACAAAAGTACCAGGAAAGCAAAATCTTCTTTGGAGAAAAAGTTTATTGAAATCTGTGCACAGAGACAATATCTGTACACAGAGACAACCAGCTGGATAGCTCCTGAAAATATACTGGCTGTAAAGCAAGACACTTCAGCAAACTTTCTTATACTCTCTGAGCACTCTTCCCCCCTCCCATACCTTCTCAAATTATTCCCTTACATGGCACATCTATATTGCTTGCTAAACACATTTTATTGCTTGCTAAACATTCCTGTCTTTCTATTTTGCTTGCTAAACACATTTTATTGCTTGCTAAACATTCCTCCCCTCTCCTTTGTACACGTGTCTTTTCTCATCTTTGCATTAGTAAGCATAAGACAGGAAAAGGGGCCTCTTTAGCAGGCCTGGTTAAATCTGCACTTTTGACCCGCCAGCCAAATTTAGCAGGTCTGGTTAGTTATTGCTAACAGCAGCGGTTTCTTGCTAGCTGGCTAGGCAGGAAACGAACTTTTGACCTGTCAGCCAAATTTTGCAAGCAGTCACTGGCGGTGTGCTAACTGTCTGGCCAAAATTTGCAGAAGTAAGATTAGCACAGGATTAGCACAGGAATTTACTGCAGATAGTATTTGAGAGCAACCTTTCTTAGGTACAGAGTTCTAAGCACAGAAAATATTGAGAGAAACCTTTTCCCATCTCCCTTTACTCTAATACATTTCTTGATGTCATTTTCACTAATAACACACATTCTTATGCACAGTTTACCCTGGTGCGTGCATTTTTGCAAATGTTGCGCAATTGTGCAATTCAGAGAAGTGCGAGTTTCGAAGGATTCGCTGCGTTTCAAAAAGTGTGGATTAAGCATTTCCGCCTTTAATTTAGAGGAATCCTCTGTTTTCCCCCCAGTCAGTGCAAAGCATTGCAGTCTGGCCAAACTTCGTCAAGAAGCAAGCACAGCAGCTCACGGGCCAACACATTAAACGAAAATGATATGAAGCCTTTGAATGTTGCCTCCTAACTGGGAGGAAATGCTTCTTGCATGCACGCCAAGGAAAAGACCGTGCGTCATAGCCATGTGCAGGTGACATTTGTGCGCCCCTGGAGGGCTCGTTTCTCCATAATGGTGGTAGCACTGAGCAATGCGGGACTAAGAGTCAGGCAATATGCTGGCTTATCGATCAGGTGCTTGTGCATTAGGCAGGCTAGGGAAGCTGCGATCATGTGAGAGTCCTCCACAAGGGATGATTAACAATCACAGCAATGCTCCTGTTTCAGCTTTGTGGGTGGAAGGAGTGTACTTGCACACACTGATCTCAACTTAATCTCTCCCCCTTCATTTTTTGATAAGAAAGAAGCAGGAGACGTAATCCACAAGGCAATGTGCAAACACTAGTCAAGTGCCCGCTCGATGCCAGGTCCCATATGGACTGCACCTGCTGTCTCCACCTCCTTAATTCCCCTTAGAGCTCATCCAGTCATCCCTTGTGGCTGTTATTCTCTTTGCCTTTATGAAGTAGCTGTAAATATTCCTTATCTCCATTTTGAGCCACCTGTCTCACATTTAGGGGAACTCTAAATGCAGTTATACAATGAGCTTCTTCCAAATTCTTGCAAACAATGGGGCTATCAGCGATCATTCTCAAAACAAAAAACCCTCCAGCAACCAAAATCAGTATTAAGGGATATATATATATTCTTTATTACAATGAAATGATTACCATAACACTCCAATAATGCAATCATATATTCTTTATTGCAATGAAATGATTGCCATAACACTCCAATAATGCAATCATAATAGGTTGAATCCTCTGCAGTGTATTTCAATATATGGCAGAAGCATTTCAACACCAAAGCTTCCATTGGTAACCTAATATTACATTGAAGAAATGGAACAGGACAAATCTGAAATAAATGAAATGAAAATATTAACTGGTCAGCAGTTCTAGACGAAAAAACAACCATTACCATATATGAAAGGAACAAGTCAATGGGCTTTGCCTCTTGACTATAAAACCTCAGAAGAGGAGGGCAAAACAATTCACCGCAAACCTCTGTAGTAAACAGCAAGTAGATTTTGAAAACTTTCATTCCCTGAATATTCAAATACTGTGGAGGGATAGTAATGGGCCATAAAAATGCATCAACAACAATCATACTTAATGGACTATAAGTCCACAAAGATTGGTTGTTAGTTTTTGCTTTCTGTCGCATAAACAGAGAATTGAATTCAGGAAAAAAAGGAAAGGTCAGTGATAGAGAAGGTTGTTCGCTTTGTCCTTGCACCAGACCTGTCAAGACTAATCTATCTATTGCATCTACAAATTCATGTGATAGACCGTTGGGAAGCTAGTTAAATGTTTTATTGCCTGTGTTTTGTATATAAGCTAACGTTGTTACGACCCATAGTTAAGACAGCAAATAGTAGATCTCTTGACCATGTCAATTCCAGGCTTGGGGGGCAGGGACAGGGGCTGGCACTGGGCCCCCTCCTTTGCCTGTGCCACCCCCATTTGGATTTACTCGGTGTTCATGTTGCTCCTGCAAGCAGTGCCTGGAAGCTGCCATTTTAGTGCCCTGGACATAGTGACACTTTAGGGCACCATAGGGAAATAAAATAGCATGCCCCACTGGAGGTTCATAGCCAAAGCAAGAGTATATGTTTGCTTTGTATATATGAATACAAAGGAGCCAAGGTGACCTGTGAATGGAATGCAAATTTATTTGATGCATAAAGCATACAACTTAAAAGGTTCAGCTTAAAATGATAGCTTCGTAAAATGAATGCCATAGCCGCAACAGTCAATAATGTCTGCCTGCAACAATGCACATTGGTAAACTCAATGCATGTCAATATATTCATCAGTTAGGATGTGGTAGTGGCATATACACTATGCATGAACCAGCTGTAGAGGACAGTAGGGTGGCGGCGCTCACCTGACTTTCCATTGCTGCGGCTTACCAGGAGGTCGAGGGGTAGGAGCAAAGCAGGGGCAAGATCGACACAGTACAAGCACCAGATATGCTCTGCCAGTGCATTTGCACCACGCCAGCCTAGTGGCCATTGCACACTCCTCTTCCACTTCCGCAAGCAATGGAAACATGACCGACAGGAGAACAGGTGAACATTATCATCACATTACACCATCCACTACTGTGAACCAGATATCTTCCATAGCCAATAGTCAATGCATTTTGACTAAAATGTCTTCTTCAGTGACAAATTGAAGAAGAACACTAGGAGAACAATTGAATTCTGAACACTATCTTGAGCATGAATCCAGACGGTCTAATCAGACAGTCCTGGTGAAATCCCCCCACAGATTCTTCCTTCAGACAAGAAATACCATCAGCTGGGGAAAAAGAGGACAAAGAGGACAAGCGCCCACCCTGTGGAACACCCTCCCTTCAGATGTGAAGGAAATAAGCAGCTATCTTCTCTTTAAAAGACATCTGAAGGCAGCCCTGTTCAGGGAAGTTTTTAATATTTAACGCTGTACTGTTTCTAACACTTGATTGGGAGCCGCCCAGAGTGGCTGGGGAAACTCAGCCAGATGGGCGGGGTATAAATAAATTATTATTATTATTATTATTATTATTATTATTATTATTATTAAGCTTCATCCTAAATATGGAATAATGTAGCTATGGTATTGCCGTATTTAATGCACACCCTTTTTTTAGCCAAATGACGCTGTGAAAATCAGGGTGCATGTCAGATTCGACAGCGCATTAGATTCACATAACATGGTAGTTCTCATTCTAAGTTGGACATGTTTTGAATCGCATTCACAGGCTACCTTTCCCTCACTGGGAGAAACACTTCCGACTATGCCTCAGAGTAATGCTAGCTTGGGGACAATGTGGGGAGATTAAAATGGCGGCTGCCTGGTCATGTGGTGCTAAATGCTGAGGGTGGGTGGGGAAATTAAAGGGAGGACTGGTGACAGAGGGTTATATATTTGAAGTTAATGTCTTCAAAGCCAATGGTGACTGGTGCCCAATGGAATTGACAGGGCAGAAGCTAACAGTGGGCGGATCCAGAGGCAGGTGGACCCAGATCTAGTTTTTGCCACCATTCGGCTAATTGGCAACATTGAGAGTAAGGAGGAGGAGGCTGGCAGGCAATGCTACCCACTAGATTGGTTGTATGTTAGACAGGAGACAGGTGGGGACTGACTGGGAGTAAACAGAGGTTGGTGGGGCAGTGCCCCGTTTTCTCTAATGAACCAGCCTCCCCTGTGTGCTGGGAGCCAGTGTGGTGTGGTGGTTAAGAGCGGTAGACTCGTAATCTGGTGAACTGGGTTCGATTCCCCGCTCCTCCACATGCAGCTGCTGGGTGACCTTGGGCCAGTCACACTTCTCTGAAGTCTCTCAGCCCCACTCACCTCACAGAGTGTTTGTTGTGGGGGAGGAAGGGAAAGGAGAATGTTAGCCGCTTTGAGACTCCTTAGGGTAGTGATAAAGCGGGATATCAAATCCAAACTCTTCTTCTTCTTCTGTTCACATCCCCTAAATGGTTTGCTCACCCTGAAAGCCGTGCTAGCAGGAGCAGTTGCCTCCTCGCACAATGTCAATAGTGCATAGTTATTTTCATAGGGCCAAGCATATCTCTTTCCAGATAAACATGCCTGGGGTTCCCCCCCCCCCTGCTGCCAACGGCCCTGTCATATCCCACCATCATCTCTGCAGGGAATGCTAGGTAAGCAATCAAATCGCTTGAGGTGTAAATGCAGAAAACATTGGTACTGCCATCCTTCCACCAAGTGAGTCCCTAGAGACGAGCGTTCCTGTGGAACAAGCACAGCAACCTCCACTCTCTGCTATTATCCTCTGATCTGTAGGCAACCATCACACTTGCTTTGCCTCAGGGGCCCATCCCACTTACAAATTAGGAGCTGAATCCTGGGGCACCAGGGTTGCTATGGCAACCAGGTTCTTAGAGTAACTAAAGGCAGCCATTTTAGAAACACACACACTATAGCAGTGCTAAGATTAAGCGATTATGCGATTAAGAAATAATAGTTTTCTCTAGAGCAAGGACTCTGCACCACAAATTCTGGATTTCCGGTCTTTCTGCCAAGTTGCAATTTCTCCTACTCATGGGTGGAGAAGCCACAGTCATGTGTGACTGTTCTTCCTAACAGCATCAGACAGCACAAATAGCGTAGTTATGGGAACAGCAGAATCAGTTGAGAGGCTTGCAGTCACGTCTGCATCCGTTCTCTGTATTCTTTGCAGCAGGAATGAGGAACTACAGCTCCCATCAACTGCCATGCTGCTTGGTGGGAATTGGAGTCCATGTGGACGGTCAGACGTTCCCTGCTTTGCAACGACCCTGGTCAGGGCTGTCATTCACACAGCAAAGAGGCAGAGCAATGGAACGAAAGGTTTTTAGAGGAGGAAAACAAGAAATAAAATATTCTGAACGAAACAGTGGATGTATGATTTTTGTGGTGCAGGCTGTAGCCATGGACATGCTATGTGATCTGATGGTGAATTTGGGGTGACCCAATGCAAAAATCATGAGGATCCATAGGCTTTTGCCTCCCCCCTCCCAGGCAGCCTCCTTTATCTCTAGCGTCCCTTATCTCCCTCCCTGATCGCTTGCCGATCAGCTGCTTCCCTTCAACACACACTTCCTTCTTTTTTTAAAAAAAAGCATGATCTGCTTTTCGCCCCTGGGCAATTTGGCTCCAGGGACCACGCATTCGCACAGACATTTCCCCTTACTTTTTAGGAAGAAAAAAGTGTGTCTTAGGAGCGAAAAATACGGTATCTAGAAAGGTGTGTCATGTGTTCTGTTCTTCAGCGCCTAAGCTGACTTGCTGCCCTAGCATGGCTGGTGCACCAATGAGATAACGTGAGGCAACCCACCTCAGGTAGCATGCTCCTCCCACCCCACCAGGGCGTGAGCCCAGATTGGGGGGGGGGGAGTATCAATGGCACATCTTGCCCCAGGCACCAAAAGGTCTCATTTTGTATAGCAATAGGTCTTGCATTTTCCTTACAGATACTGGTAGGTGTGCAGGGTCCCCTTGCACAGTTGCCAAACATGGGGCTGCTAGGGAACAAACCAGAGTGAAAGTGTGGCTTCAGTTCCTGACTTGCTCACTAAGCAAATTACAGTTCCTTGACTTCTGGCATCACAGGGAACTGTGGTTAGTTAGTTGATAATTAAAAAGGTAACATTCCAATCTTCCTCTGTCATGAGAAAGACTGGAGGAAGGACCTCCTTCCTGTGAGATCTGGACCAACTGGACCAAGCCCATGACTATGGGCATTGGATCTTGTGTTGTAAAATATGGACAACCCCACTATTGCCTGACTTCCAGTGTGTGATTTCAGCGGAGGCAAGGATTTATCACCTTATGGTCCTGTTAGATGAACAGTCATACAAAGGCAGAGTAAATAAATACTCCTACTCCTACATTTGTCAAATACTCCTACATTTGTCAAAAAACAGCATTTCAAATGTGTTATAAATATGCAACACCAGATGGCGCTGTAGAGCACAACACTTTTCTATGAGATTTTACATAGGGCTTTTTCTTCTTTTGTTATAATGATTTAATTCATGACTTATTTATAGCTTGTGTGTTTTTCCTGTGTGTAGATCCACCCCTAGATTGCCAGATATCATCGTGATGATCACTAAACAACTGAACATATACCGTAGTAAGACACTGGTAGCGAGGCATTGATTGATGGGATTGATTTCTCTTTGTCTCTTCCATTTATTACTTTGCATGAAAAATGGATCTTAATGAAAGAAGCCACGAAATATGTGTTGGCGGTGGAGGAAGAAGGGAACGTGCTGACTGCATGAGGTTTCAGGACATAAAAAAATTATTTGGCTGTTCCGCTTCATTAAATTTTAACTTTAGGAAATTAAGTTGGAGGCACACACTCAATAAACATAAATCAAAGTGCTAGCGTCTGCGGTTCATATCATCACACTGGAATGACAGAGAACAATGTCTTAATTTGGAATCAAGCGGAACAGCTCCGTTGACTTGCTATGTCGTCTACCAGCTCCTGCTGGATATTATTTTTGCCGCAACAGTGGAAAGAGCTGGTATCAGGGACTCTTGAGACTTGAACTGGATTCTCAGAGTCTAACGCAACTGAACTAGCCACTAAACCTTGGGCACTGAGAGCCAGTGTGGTTAAGAGTGGTAGACTCGTAATCTGGTGAACCAGGTTCGCGTCTCCGCTCCTCCACATGCAGCTGCTGGGTAACCTTGGGCTAGTCACACTTCTCTGAAGTCTCTCAGCCCCACTCACCTCACAGAGTGTTTGTTGTGGGGGAGGAAGGGAAAGGAGAATGTTAGCCGCTTTGAGACTCCTTAAAGGGAGTGAAAGGCGGGATATCAAATCCAAACTCTTCTTCTTCTTCTTCAAAGTCCTGTCCCTATTTATGCAAGCTGCCTGCTCACACCCCATGGCACTTTAGGAATCAGGGTGAGGGGTGTGTGGTCAGAGGAAAGCCCACAGGGTGAGATGGAGAGCCCTTGTTGTTGTTTAGTCGATTAGTCATGTCTGACTCTTTGTGACCCCATGGACCAGAGCACGCCAGGCACTCCTGTCTTCCACTGCCTCCCACAGTTTGGTCAAACTCATGCTGGTAGCTTCGGGAACACTGTCCAACCACCTCGTCCTCTGTCGTCCCCTTCTCCTTGGGGGAGTCTTCTCTTCTCATGAGGTGGCCAAAGTATTGGAGCCTCAGCTTCAGGATCTGTCCTTCCAGTGAGCACTCAGGGCTGATTTCCTTAAGAATGGATCGGTTTCATCTTCTTGCAATCCCTAGAGGGCCATAATTGATCCTTAGGCTTGAGGTTCCTCATCCCTGTAATAATGTTTAGATATAGAAGCTGGGATGCGGGCAGAGGAAGACAACAGGTCCAGATCCATGTTTACAATCCCGATGGCAGAGCCAGGGGCATAGTTCCAGCTCCGTATGTTGCTTGGCGTCCCTGCTGAGCAATCTTTGGCCAAAAAGCAACTTGCTGTTGATCTCAGCCATGTGGTTCCTCCATCCAAGTGTTTCTCAAGTCAGAAGCAGCCACAGGCAAGAGCCGTCTCCCACCCCACAACTGTAAGATACCTCCACCACCTGAGACCTGCACCATCTCTTCCCCCACTCCCTGCTGCCTTTGCCTCGCTGCAATCTGTTTTGCCTCGTCCCTCTTTTTGGCAGGAAATGATTCTGACAGCTGGCATATCCTGGTGGATTGGTTCAGGCCCAGAAACTAGGTGATGCTAAGAAGGAAACATAAGAAATAAATGAACGGCGCACGTTTTTTGCTCAGCTTCAACCTGCTCGCTCCCATTAGCCGCAGCTGACCTGAGTATATCTGAATATAAAACCAGCTACAGATGGCATCCTCAGCTGCAACCTGAGACCTGTGTAATTGTCACTTTTTTTAGTGGATCAGTGGCCCATCTAACCGCCAGGGTATCATCTAACCAGCAGATGCTCTGGAGGAAGCCATGTGTAATTGCGTTACGCTATGTCTCTGGGAGGTGGGCTTGGTTTCCTGGCTCCAGCTGGCAAGAGACATCTATTCCCTTGAGGGTGAAGGATCAATAACCATTGTCTTTTCTAAACTGACTAATACGATGCAAATGCTGCTTTTGTCTAATCCTTTTAAACCCCATCTCGGTTCTTTCTTCATTGTCTCTGAGGAAGCATAAGACTGTCATTTCCCCCCCAGTCCTATTCACGGGTGGTGCTTTTAAAGGAATATCCTCGAAGAGCGATGTGAAAAACAAGAATGACTACAAACCTGTTGCTGTTTTCTTCTTCTTACCTATTGAATTGTAAGATTTTAGAGTTGGGAGGGTGCCTGGGGGTCATCTAGTCCAACCCCCCTGCAATGTAGGTATTTCTTTTTTTAAAAAATGTTTTTATTAGCAATTTCCACATAACAAAATATCAAAACATATCAAATTCATTTCCCCCCCATCAAACCCTCCCCCCACCCAGGGACTTCCCTCAGTTCCTCTCTCTGATTTCTCTGCACATATTACTTTCTGCATGTTACAAAATTATACATATTCTTACATTATCTATCTACCATGTTATCAACCAATAAATTTGTGTATGTCTATTCAAAACCTGCCAAGGAGTCCAGTTCATTTTGTTGTCTTTTTAGATAATTTGTAAAAAGCTCCCATTCTTCCTTAAAGTCACAGTTGTCCTTGTCCCGCAGTTTGTATGTCAATTTAGCCAACTCTGCATAACTCATCAATTTTTCTTGCCACTGTTCTTTCGTTGGGATTTCCTCGTTCTTCCATCCTTGTGCTATCAAGACTCTTGCCGCTGTTGCAGCATACATAAATAAGTTCTTTGTTTTTCTTGGCAGGTCTTGTCCTACAATCCCTAACAGAAATGCTTCTTTTTTTTTTTTTTACAAATGTCATTTTAAACATTTTTTTCAATTCATTGTATATCATTTCCCAAAATTTTTTAACTTCTCTACATTCCCACCACATATGATAAAAAGTCCCTTCTTTTTCTTTACATTTCCAACATATGTTTGACCCGGTTTTGTACTGCAATGTAGGTATTTCAACAAAATCATACATGACAGATGGCCACCCAACCTCTGCTTATAAACCTCCAAGGAAGGAGAGTCCACTACCTCTTGTGGAAGTCTGTCTGCTGTGGGATTGGCTGAATGCAGAAGAGTGGTGGGAGGAGCCAGCTGGGGAACCCTCAAGGGAACCCCCAAGGGAAGAAGGCTCAGAACCAGGGAACTGGTGGTAGGAGGATGATGAGTGATCAGAAGGAGCAGGCGAGGAGGAGGAGATGTCTGAAGCTGAAGAGGCAACAGGGTTTGGTGAGCAGGAAGAAACTGGGGCAGAGAACAGTCCTGATTCAGAGGCTGGATGTGATGGCCTGGGATTCGGACTCGGAGGCTGAACATGAGGAATCCCAGCCTGCACAGGAATCCCCGCCTCCAGAACCAGCTGAGCCGGGGCTGGGGCCTGAGCCTGAAGGGTCCTCACCTGTACTGGATCCTCAGGTGCAGGCGCCAGCTGAGTCTGCTCTGGCTCCTGAGATAATGGAGGACCCATTGCCTGCAGGTGCTCCACTCTCAGCCCCGCCAGGGGAAGCTGAGGTTGCCTCTGGGTCCGGTAACCCTCCAGCCTCTCCTGAACTGCAGAGGCTCAGGGCAGAGAGGCAGAGGGAACTAAGTTCCCGCAGGAGGAGTGCTTGCCTCCAGGCCAGGAGAGGTGAGTCACCTGTGGACCAGGGCCGCCCTATGCCTTGGGGCAGATAAAAGCCGGCCAGCCCCAGTCCCAGGTTGCGGGAGCAACATTGTTGGTAGCCTGTTCCTGCCTGCACCCTGTCCTGCTCTTCTGCCAGAGTTCCTGACCTCACCCGACTCCCCGCCTTGGACCCCGCTTCAGCTTTGACAGTCAGCCTCCATACCACACGCTCGGCCTTGGACTGGACTCGGACCTCGCCGCACGGTTAACCCTCGGGACCAGCACACTGGAGGGGAGGGGAGCCAGGAGACACAGAGCTTCTGAAGAGCCCAGGGAGTCTCCCCCTCCTGCTGCAACCTGCTCTCCTACCCACTGTGATCTCCTAGAACATGCAGAGAAATGAAAAGGGCAGAAAAGAGACTAGTTGTGCACAAACACAGTCTCTGATTGCTTGGAGAGAGAGGGAACCCTGCAGAGGAGGGGACTGTGGGAAGGCAGGGACATTCTATCCTTGCAATTGCCTCTTTGGGGCAAGACCTATCAGGAAGAGTTGCTGGGATCACTAGCCTGTGCTGTTTTGGTTTCTTTGACAAGGAGTTAACTTCACTGATGCTGTGCTGGTGGTTTTTTTTTTATCACTGACTTACACCTCGCTCCAGCCCCTGTCACTGCCGCAGTGCCAAACAGCTTTTTAGAGTTTTCTCATTATTATAATGAAAAGTATAATACCTTAGTTTCTGCCCTCTCTCAATCTGTTCCCCGTTCCCTTTTTCATTAGGGTGTTTTCATTTCTGATGTTCAGCCATTTGGCATCGTATCTGATGTCCTCAAGTTCGCTTGCTTAAATAAGGGTTAGGAAAAATTAATTCTGATGCTGTGCTGGGCCCCAGATTAACAAACATTATGTTGGAGATGTTTCAGTCCCTGTGTTGTGCCTCCTGCTCAGGGTATCACTCGGCAAAGAGTTCCCAAAATGCGCTCCAAATCTCTTGGAAGCTTGCCTGTTTAACATAGATTATGAATTTCCCCCGCTAGTTGAAGGAGATCTTATGTCCTTTTTTCTGCATTTGGTGGAGCCTAGAGGCCTGCTTCTTGGGAGAAAAGCAATGACAAACCTAGACAGCATCTTAAAAAGCAGAGACATCACCCTGCCAACAAAGGTCCGTATAGTTAAAGCTATGGTTTCCCAGTAGTGATCTATGGAAGTGAGAGCTGGACCATAAAGAAGGCTGATTGCCGAAGAATTGATGCTTTTGAATTATGGTGCTGGAGGAGACTCTTGAGAGTCCCATGGACTGCAAGAAGATCAAACCTATCCATTCTTAAGGAAATCAGCCCTGAGTGCTCGCTGGAAGGACAGATCCTAAAGCTGAGGCTCCAATACTTTGGCCACCTCATGAGAAGAGAAGACCCCCTGGAAAAAACCCTGATGTTGGGAAATATGGAGGGCACAAGGAGAAGGGGACGACAGAGGACGAGATGGTTGGATAGTGTTCTTGAAGCTACCAGCATGAGTTTGACCAAACTGTGGGAGGCAGTAGAAGACAGGAGTGCCTGGCGTGCTCTGGTCCATGGGGTCACGAAGAGTCGGACACGACTAAACGACTAAACAACAACAACAACAGGCTTCCCAAAGTTGGATGATTGCATCCTCTGGAAATGAGAGTTTCATGCCTTGGTGTCAGTCTTCAGAGTTCAGTGGAGAGAAATCTCATGGAGAGAAGCCTGGAGATAAATTATCGTTAATGTAAGTGGCATTAGGACTGCCGTCTCAAGAGAGCTCAAGGAAGGACACAGCTGGGAGCGAGAGAGAGAGGTGGGGGGAATTAAAGTGGCTCAGAATGAAGATCTGGAAGAACAGAGGTGGGGGAAGAGGAGCCCTCAGAGCAGTTGTCAAAGGGAAATGAGAACATAAGAGGCTACTGGATCAGGCCAACAACCCAGCTAGTCCAGCACCCTGTTCTCACAGTGGCCAAACAGTTGCCCATGGGAAACCAGCAAGCAGAATACATGCACAAGGACACACTCCCCTCCTGTGGTTTCCAGCAATTCAGAAGCATCGCTGCTCTAAACATGGAGACAGAGCATAGTCATCAAGGCCAGTAGCCATTGATAGCCCTCTCCTACCAACTGCACTGGCTCCCGGTGGAGTACAGGGTCAGGTTTAAGGTGCTGCTTTTAACCTTTAAAGCCCTATGCAGCCTACGACCCACGTACCTATGGGACCGCCTCTTCCGGTATGCCCCACGGCGGACTTTAAAGTCCACAAGTAACAACACTTTGGAGGTCTCGAGCCTCAAGGAGGTTAGATTGGTTTCAACTACAGCCAAGGCCTTTTCAGTACTGGCCCTGACTTGGTGGAACGCTCTGTCACAAGAGACTAGGGCCCTGCGGGACTTGACATCTTGCCGCAGGGCGTGCAAGACAGAGCTGTTCCACCTGGCCTTTGGTTTGGACTCAGTCTGACCCTTATGTTTCCCTCCCCTTATGGTCTTAATTTATTCGCAACCCAAGCATCCACTGTACATTCCATGGACAAAGAGGTGTTGTCACCACAGCCAGTGTGGTGTGGTGGTTAGAGGGCTGGACTAGGACTTGGGAGACCAGGGTTCAAATGCCCTCTCTGCCATGAAGCTCACTGTCATTTTACTTAGTTTTTATATGTGCAGGAAGCTGCCCAGAGGGTCTGGGGAAACCCAGCCAGATGGGTGGGGGGTATTATTATTATTATTATTATTATTATTATTATTATTATTATGTGACCTTGGGCCTCACCATCTCTCAGCCTAGCCTACCTCACTGAGTTGCGGTGTGGATAAAATGGGGAGAGGGAGAATTGTTTACACCAACTTGAGCTCCTTGGAGGAAAAGTGGACTCTAAATGTAACAAGAACAACTGTGTTTTTGGTGGCAGCTCAATTGGTAGCAGTGTCTGGGGTGACTAGATGCAAATAGTGCAGGATGCTGTACCATTAATACTTGCACAGAAGAGGGGATTTAGCTTGCATGGCAAGAATGTCCAGCTGAAATGTGTTCTTTTTATGTAGGGGAGCGTTGTTGTTTTTTTAAAAAAAAGTCGGACCCTACCTGCCTACAGTCTGAAGTTGTTGTTTAGTTGTTTAGTCGTGTCCGACTCTTCGTGACCCCATGGACTAGAGCACACCAGGCACTCCTGTCTTCCACTGCCTCCCGCAGTTTGCTCAAACTCATGCTGGTAGCTTCGAGAACACTGTCCAACCATCTCGTCCTCTGTCGTCCCCTTCTCCTTGTGCCCTCCATCCTTCCCAACATCAGGGTCTTTTCCAGGGAGTCTTCTCTTCTCATGAGGTGGCCAAAGTATTGGAGCCTCAGCTTCACGATCTGTCCTTCCAGTGAGCACTCAGGGCTGATTTCCTTAAGAATGGATAGGTTTGTTCTTCTTGCAGTCCATGGGACTCTCAAGAGTCTCCTCCAGCACCATAATTCAAAAGCATCAATTCTTCGGCCATCAACCTTCTTTATGGTCCAGCTCTCAGGCTTTCGCATGGTGAATTCTACATGAAGTAGTACAGTCCAAAACTCCACAAGTTTGCCACCAAATTCTGCACAATGTGTAGACCAGCACTTAGCAACAGATTCCACTGAGCAATTTCAAGGGAAAATAATGCCTCCTGTCAACCACGTTATCAGATGACAATAAATATCGCCGGAATCTTAAAGGCATCAACTGGAGAACACTATTAATGTCAGAGCGAATAATGAAAGATTTAAGACACATGGAAAAGCATGCCACAGACTACAGTCACCCGTTAATTACTGCAGTCACTGAAACCGTGATGGATTTAAGGAGCAAGGATGGGAAAAGAGAGATAGGCAGGTGAGATACATCCCCACAGCAGGTTCCTTAAAGATAGTTAATACTTTCTGTAGAAAAAGAGGCCCCAGGAATCCTGCGTTGGTTGGTATATTTTGTACAGCAAATGATGTGATACAATAGAAAGCCAGAGAGCATATAAATAAAAAGAATTTATTATTTATACCCTGCACATCTGACTGGGTTGTCCCAGCCACTCTGGGCAGCTTCCAACAAATATAAAACTATAAGACATATAGTTGTTTAGTTCCTTGACATCTAATGGGAGGGCGTTCCACGGGGCGGGTGCCACTACTGAGAAGGCCCTCTGCCTGGCTCCCTGTAATTTCACTTCTCGCAATGAGGGAACCGCCAGAAGGCCCTCGGAGCAGGACTTCAGTGTCTGGGCTGAATGATGGAGGTGGAAATGCAGGGATTACTGCTACTGGGAAGTCAGCAGCTGCCAGTACTCAATCCAATAGTCTGACTCGGTGTAAAGGAAATTTCCTATGTTCCTACGGTAAATGCGTCCTGGCCAGTTGAGCCTCAGAAGGCAAAGGGACATGGAACAAGATTGTAGAGGGTGGACAGTTTCATGAGAGGGGAAGATGGTCCTGGGCTCAGGCCAACTCAAGATTTTTAGGTAATAACAAGTGCTTTGAACTGTGCCTGGAAATGAAGTGGAAGCTGATGCAATTCAAAGGACCAGAAAGTTAAAGAGAGTAAGGCAGGAGGAGTAAGATTTTGGCTTTTAAAAGTAATGAGGAAAGAGGTCACATTGCAGAGCATGCAAAGAAGGAGCTACAAGCAGGAAATATAGGTGGAACTTCAATAGCACTTGGAAAGGGTGGTGCAGGAAAAATACGCTGCAAACCAATTCTTTAAAAAGACAGGAGCACAACAGAAAAGATTGATATGTAGCCGTTTGGCAGAGATGTCATCCGGACTCTCTGCAATCTTCTTGGTTCTCTGGAAAATACAAAAGATGTTGATTTCAGAGAAAGTGCCCTATGTGTGGAAGCTGCCTGGCAAAAAATATGCTGCTTGAGACCTGGCAGGGACTGGATCCGTAATCTTATGCTTACAAAACATGTGCTCTAGCATCGAGCTTTAGCCTCTTCCACAGTCTAATGAGAGATTGTAGATTAAAAGGACATTCCCCTTCCTGGACTTCAATACCGTATAACACCGGTCTTGAAAGACCTACACAGGCTCCCAGTACGTTTCCGAGCATAATTCAAAGTGTTGGTGCTGACCTTTAAAGCCTTGAATGGCCTGGGTCCAGTATACCTGAAAGAGCGTCTCCACCTCCATCGTTCTGCCCAGACACTGAGGTCCAGCGCCGAGGGCCTTCTGGCGGTTCCCTCGCTGCAAGAAGCCAAGTTACAGGGAACCAGGCAGAGGGCCTTCTCGGTAGTTGCACCCGCCCTGTGGAATGCCCTCCCACCAGATGTCAAAGAGAAAAACAACTACCAAACTTGTAGAAGACATCTGAAGGCAGCCCTGTTTAGGGAAGCTTTTAATGTTTAATAGGTTATTGTATTTTAGTGTTCTGCTGGAAGCCGCCCAGAATGGCTGGGGAAACCAAGCCAGATGGGCGGGGTATAAATAAATAAATAAATAAATAAATAAATAAATAAATAAATATTATTATTCAAGTGCATGTACAACTGTGCATCCTATAGCTGCAAAAATCTATGCAGGTGTTGGCTTCATCTCTAGGTTGAACATTTGGTGCAGAGCAGTTTTTTCTTGGCCCTCCTTTTTCCTGGGCAGCTGACTCGAGATGCTTTTACAGGAGCTCTCAGCTCATCTTCACTGGAGAATGAAGAGGAGTTTATTCACATCATGATTCAGATCTCCCCTCCTGAGCAAGGCTGCTTGAGATTTCAATTCAGTACCTCCTGACATGAGTGGGAAGAGTTGATTCACAACCTGATCCATGCTGTTTTGATATAGAGGCAGAAGAATGAAACGCATTTGTGTTTGTGGATAAAAGCTGAGGTCCATGAGGGATAACAAAGGGACTTAATGCAGTGTGTTAGCCGCGGCCAAAGCAAACACATATTTGCGAGGTTATCAAGTATACTAAATTGCCTTTGAGTTTCTGAGTGCTTTATGCTAGTGGCTTATCATATGGAGCTGTTATAGGAAGTTAGATCCATATCTACCTCAGTCCAGTCTAGGCTGGGTGGATCTACACACAGGAAAAAAACGCTATAAATAAGTCATAAATTACAGTGGTACATCGGGTTAAGTACTTAATTCGTTCTGGAGCTCCAGTCTTAACCTGAAACTGTTCTTAACCTGAAGCCTCCTGCTGCCGCTGCTCCGCCGGAGCATGATTTCTGTTCTCATCCTGAAGCAAAGTTCTTAACCTGAAGCACTATTTCTGGGTTAGCGGATTCTGTAATCTGAAGCGTATGTAACCTGAAGCGTATGTAACCTGAGGTACCACTGTAAATCATTATAACAAAAGGAGGGGGGAACCTCTGTAAAATCACATAGAAAAGTTTTGTGCTCTACAGCACCATCTGGTGTTGCATGTTTATAATGCGTTTAAAACACTGTTTTTTTTACTAATGTAGCTGAGTCCCCTGTCTTGCAGCAACTATCTAGCTCCGCAACCCAGGAGATAGAGAGTTATTAGCTGGAGATGGCAGGAACTGGATCTTAGCCTTTCTACATGAGCTCTGTGGACCTTACCCAGCCCGGCTGATATGGACCAGAATGTAGAGAAAAGGCATTTGGGTTGGTGTAGGTTTTTCATTCATATTACAAAATGGCCGAAGTAAGATCCACTTAAGGCCCTCGTCATTGAAGAAGCAACGGGAGATCGAGCAATGTGTGGGCAGCAGTCATTGTTCACTGTTTTGGATTTGCATGCATAGTAGCACACTATGGTTTTCCTCCCCTGAAATTCATTCACATACATGAATACACATTCATACCCTGTCCTACTCTGCGGGCCTCAGCAATTTTTATGGAATGAAACATGTCCAAACTTCAGTTGGGGTTCTCCCATTATACACATGGGGCCGGATTCAGCTAGAAAACCTCATCAGCGGAAGCCTTGCAAGAGATGTGTGTCCTTCAGACATGCTTTCTCCTAATTTAAGCATTTTCTGTGCACGTTACATAGCTGGAAAGCTGTATTGCAGAATTCAGAGAAGTGCAAATTTCAAAGAATGGACGTGTTTCAGAAAGTGTCGATTAGGGAGGTTCACCATTAAATATTATCTGAACCGAAGTTCAAAGAATGCCTGGTGTTTTGGGCTCATGCACTGCTTCAGAAAGCGTGGGTTAGGTAGGTTCGCCTTTAAATGCTAACCGAATTGAATTTCTCCCCCACCCCTAGTAAGCATCAGGGGGCCCTGCCAGAGCAACCCAACAGTGCCAGGCTCTGACACCCAGCCTGCTCAGCATAAGCTAAGCTGCTAGGTGCAAAACAGGTTAGAATGATTGACTCCTACATTCTATAGGTCTTTCAAAGCATCTCACAGAAGAATGGGAATTTACAAATTAAACAAACAAAACAAAACTTACTAGGGCAGCAGTGGCTAACCTGTGGCATTCCATATGTTGGACCACAACTCCCATCATCCCTGACAACTCCCATCATCCCTGACAATTGGCCATATAGGCTGGGTTGATCGGAATTGGAGTACATCTGGAGTAGCACAAGTTATCCAGTCCTTCACTAGAAAGACTCTTGAGGGTTTCCTACATATCTTTCATCTTTTGTTCCCAAACAATTTGGTTGGTTGGCTGGCTGGCTGGCTGGCTCGCTTTCAACAGTGGCAATCCAGCCCAAATTTGCCACACGGAAGTTACATTATTTCAGTGGAAGAGAGTTAAAGAGGTCTTCAGAGCTGCCATTGTATCCATACATTTACCTGGGAGGGTGGCTCTGTGGGTTAAACCACAGAGCCTAGGACTTGCCGATCAGAAGGTCGGCGGTTCGAATCCCCACGATGGGTGAGCTCCCGTTGCTCGGTCCCTGCTCCTGCCAACCTAGTAGTTTGAAAGCATGTCAAAGTGCAAGTAGATAAATAGGCACTGCTCCGGTGGGAAGGTAAACAGCGTTTCCGTGCACTGCTCTGGTTCGCCAGAAGCGGCTTAGTCATGCTGGCCACATGACCCGGAAGCTGTACGCCGGCTCCCTTGGCCAACAAAGCCAGATGAGCAACGCAACCCCAGAGTCGGTCACAACTGGATCTAATGGTCAGGGGCCCCTTTACCTTTTAAGTCCCATTCAGCGCAAGATTGCACTGTGGGCAAGATTCCGCTGTCACTCTCTCGCTTGAAGTAACTGGCCTTAAATGTGCTTCACTTGGATCAGACGATTTTTACACCAGCAATTCAGCCGTTATTCCCTTCTGCTCCCAAGCTATGCCTATGACCGCAGTAAATGCTGTTTCAGAAAAGGACAAAGTATGTCAGACATGCAGGAACAGACTGTCCCGAGTATAAAAATCTAATCCTCATGGGAAAAGGCAGCCCATGTTATTGGTGGGTATTATAGACCTGCTTTTGTTTTCATTAGTCTCCTCCTCCAACCAGCAAAGAGACTTGCCTCTGCATCTTAATCCTAGAAAAAGGTGGCATTTTCCACTCTGCAAGCCAAATAAACGGCCCGCAGTATCATTGCCAGAGATCTACATGTGCATTTCCGCAGCGCAGGAGGAGTCGGAATTAATAATGCCATTCCCAAGTCCAGCCGGCTCGTAGATGGGACTCTTGGCTGCACCTCTGAAGGGACAACGGCTGCTCAGCAACCCCATCTGCTCAGAGACCTTTGGTCAAAGAGTGGTATTTAAGTTTTAATTAATTAAAAATAGGCTGACTAATGCAGCTCCCTCCCTGTGCAGGCTTAGCCGGGGAATGGGTGGAGGGAAATACGCGAACGTCTTCTTGTTGCCCTCAGCCGCCCCTGCCCTCCCCATTCAGATCTCAAGGGCTTTGCAGAAAGAATGTGCTGTAACCCCATAGCCATCGTTAAGTCCCTGCCTGGGCTGAGATGTTTCAAATAAATAAATGGGATGCCCAAGTCTCTTGGGCTGCTCTTTTCATTAATATATATTTATAGGGATGGTAGAATCAAATTAAGCATCACACGGGCCACTAAGTCAGTCATGGGTTTTAGCCAATGAACTGATTAATCAGTTGATTAAACTTACAAATTGCTAAAAACAATAGCGCTGAAGCCTATTGCCTTCATTTTTAGATAATACATACATTGGCTGAACCAATCTTCTTCTCAGAAGTACAGTGGTACCTCGGGTTAAGAACTTAATTTGTTCTGGAGGTCCGTTCTTAACCTGAAACTGTTCTTAACCTGAGGTACCACTTTAGCTAATGGGGCTTCACGCTGCCGCTGGGCCGCCGCCACGCGATTTCTGTTCTCATCCTGAAGCAAAGTTCTTAACCCGAGGTACTATTTCTGGGTTAGGGGAGTCTGTAACCTGAAGCGTCTGTAACCTGGAGCATCTGTAACCCGAGGTACCACTGTATTCTGTTAGAAATATCCCAATTCATGTATGAGAAAATAAGACGGTGATTCTGACCTGCAGATTTCATCAATGCTAGTATTAAAAGTTATTGTTTTCATTCTAGTGCTCAATGAATTATGGGCACCATTTTCCTTTATAAGCTTTTAAAACCAATCTGGTTAATCAATTATACATTGTCCCAGATATTAGGATGGTTGCTATTTTGCAAAGCCCATAAAATCCACTGAGCACTATAATTAAGTGACTATGACAAAGATAAAACAGAGTCAAGCCCTGCCTGCAGACATAGAACATAAACAGAAAAGATAGCGAAGGAATGGAATGAATTCTCAGCTTAAGTCTGTCAATTGCTTTCCATTTTCATATGCAGTTTAGCCTATTACACCCTTTGAGCTCCTACGGACTAAACAAAATAAAATTGCTGGATTCAGAAATAGGGCTTCTTCTAAGCAGAATAAAAACAAAATATCAGGCTGTTTTAGTCAAAGCGGGGTGGATTAGAGCAATAAATGAGTCCTCCTTCAATGTGGCCTATGACTTGCTTCTCCCACAGAAGTTTATTTACAGTCACACTTTTCTCGTGAATTGCCATAAGATCTACTGTTTCACTTCCCATATTTTCTTCCTCGTGGCAAAAAGTAATATGAGTCAGCTATACTGCCACATCCACTGCAGTGAAATGCGCTGGCATACCATATGTTTAAAGCAGGGGTCAGCAAACTTTTTCAGCAGGGGGCCGGTCCACTGTCCCTCAGACCTTGTAGGGGGCCGGACTTTACTTTGGGGGGAAAATATGAACAAATTCCTATGCCCCACAAATAACCCAGAGATGCATTTTAAATAAAAGCACACATTCTACTCATGTAAAAGCACACTGCTTCCCGTACTGCCCGTGGGCTGGATCTAGAAGGCGATTGGGCTGGATCCGGCCCCCGGGCCTTAGTTTGCCTACCCATGGTTTAAAGCATATTTCCTCGCCCTCAAAGAATCCTGGGAACTGCCGTTAGCTAAGGGTGCTGAGAATTGTAGCTCTGAAAGGAGTAAACTACAGTTCCCAGAATTATTGGGGGGGTGCTTTGAAATGTGCTTTTCTCCAACCAGGAGTGCCAACTTGAATAAATATGGGGGGGGGCAGGTAAGCTCCGCCCCACATAATCAATCACACAATATTGGAGCCACGGACACCATTTGAATGGTGATGTTCATCAACGTGGGGGGCAGCCCCCTTAAAATTTTATTGGGGGAGCCGAAGACCCCTCGGCCCCTAGGAGTTGGTTCCTATGCCTCCAACATTCCTCAGAAAATGGAGACATTCCGTTCTGCGTCAGTTTAGGATTAAAGGTACGGTGCATATGCAGTTTCTGTCATTGTAACACACCGGCTGCAAAGCCCAACGAGAAAGCAGTGAGAAAGGTTGTCTATGTGGCTCAGAAGGTTTAGTGAGGTGACTGCAAGCCTTCTGAAAGCCAGTTGCTTTTTCAGACACTACCTCAGCACTTCAGGCAATGCCCTTCATTTATCAGAACGGTGTGTTTGCCAGGTGTAGTAGCTCTGTGTACTGTAAGCGCACAATACTGTAAGCCCATGGTCCTTAGTGAGGGCTTTGCGATTCATTGTTCTACTTTTTGTGTAATATACTTCCTGGTATCCTTATTCTGACACACACACACACACACACACACACTCACACTGCCCCAAGCTTTGGTACTGCTTGATCTGGGAGGATCAAGACAAAGAACCTGAGCAAAGTAAGACAAAGGTCCTTTTCGGCAGCTTGATCCCGTAATTCAGCTTTAAGTGCCAAAGCACAAACTTCCTTGCTATTTAAAAGCAACCGACAGACGCACAATTGCACAAAGGCCTTTTCAAACACTTGTTTTAGTGGGCTTCTTTGGGAGGAAGGGTGGGGTACAAATTTAGCAAATAAGTGTAAATATATTTTCTTATACATCTACCTATCTTTCCTTTCCTTGGATAGGGAAACCAAGATGGCAGAAATGTGTGGTTGGCCAGACCCAGGCAGGTTTAGCTCCAGCAAGGTGGTGGCTTTTAGCATCTTTGAACCATACTCTGGGGACAGGTATCAAACAGGCTTACAAACAGACATCCTATTTAGAGGGGAGGGCCATAGCTTGGTGATAGTGACTGGCAGCCATGGGTGCCATAGTGGCAGCCTCTGTATCCAGGATTTCCACCCCCCTCCATCTGCTCATTGCTCTTGAGTTTCAAGTACAGTGGTACCTCAGGTTACATCCGCTTCAGATTACATACGCTTCAGGTTACAGACTCTGCTAACCCAGAAATAGTGCTTCAAGTTAAGAACTTTGCTTCAGGATGAGAACAGAAATCGCGCAGCAGCAGTGCGGCGGCAGCGGGAGGCCCCATGAGCTAAAGTGGTGCTTCAGGTTAAGAACAGTTTCAGGTTAAGTACGGACCTCCGGAACGAATTAAGTACTTAACCTGAGGTACCAATGTACTCTTTCCTCCAAGGACAGGCTGAGGAGATGCATGAGATTTTTGTGTACACCAAGCTGCTGCCCTCGTTCAAGGAGCACCAGCAATATTACGTGATGCAGCGAAGATGCCTCATAATAGGATAAACTGTCATTTATTTTAATTTATTTTCCAGCTTTTATTCTGCATTCTTGGCTCGAGCCAGTGCGCAAGGCAGCTCATCCCAATCATAAAACAATTGAAATCAATTTAAAACACAGCCAGCCAATAGAAAACAAGATAATAAAACACTAATAAGACACTAATACTACCACAACAGGGATGACAGCAGCATATTGGATTCATCAGCCGTATCTGTTCATTATCCCAAGGGCAATCTTAGTGTGCGTGTTTTTGTTTTCTTTCCTGCAAGGCCAAAACAGAACAAGCCTTGCTTTGGTAAGATCACTTTTGGGTAGGGATGACAGAAGGCAGCATGATTTTCTAGTACGTCTCGTATTCATCGCTTGCAGCAGCACCTCTGTTCCACTGCAAATTCTCTACCTCCCAAAACTGCATTATGTGTTTCACTCTCTGCTATGGCAAGAGTACATCACTTACATAATTAATGTAATTAATTATGAGAATTACATAAATGATCTAATTACATTGTTGTTACGTTATTCCACTCCGTTCATTTCAACGCACAGGAAACACAATTCGAAGGGTGTGTGGTATGCAAAATCAATTCCATATTGTTTGCACACTCGAAGCAACAACAACCATGAATACCAATTATAATTGCTGGGCTGGTTTCTGTTCTGGACTATGAACATGAGCAAATCTATGAACATCGGCAATTTCTGCTCCTGTTTTTGTTTTGGTCAGAACTCTCTGACATCCCTACTGTTGAGTATTAGACCACTCCTTTCCCACTTCTTCCCCTCCACGGAAAGAGGAGGAACAGGAGGAACAGGAACCAGCCACGGAAGTCTTGCTTGGCACTGTGATTGGCCTCCTCCACCCCTTTTGAACATTGGGGGTCCCTGGCCCCCTCCCCCAAAATATTGGGGGCCCCCAAAATGTCTTGGCCCCTAGGAGATGGAGCCCCTGGTCAGTCCTGTGCAAATGATTTTGGCTTCACCATACATGTAAGAACATAATAGCCCTTCTGAATCAGGCCAATGGCAATAATAATAATAATAATAATAATAATAATAATAATAATAATTTATTATTTATACCCCAGCCATTCTGGGCGGCTTCCAACAAAATATTAAAATATAGTAATGCATCAAACATTAAAAGCTTCCCTAAACAAGGCTGCCTTCAGATGTCTTCTAAAAGTCTGGTAGTTGTTGTTCTCTTTGACATCTGATGGAAGGGCGTTCCACAGGGCGGGTGCCACTACAGAGAAGGCCCTCTGCCTGGTTCCTTGTAACTTGGCTTCTCGCAGTGAGGGAACCATGTTCTTACAATGCCCCCTACCTTTGGTGCAAGTCCTGGCTGGACATGGAGGTTAAATGCTTCCACCCTTCCAAACCTGAGGATTCTTAGAGCTGCCTGATATAAATCTAGCTTCCCGGTTGCAAAGGGTTTGTGTGCAGAATGAAGCTTTTTTTTTCTTCTGCTGCCGCTGCTGCTGTACTGGAGAGCTGTGCCAGGCTGACCCCGTTCAACTTCTCCAGCGTCGTACGTGTTGGAGCAGCTCTGTGTGAAACAGAAAATCAATTTTCATTTCAAGCCCAATTTCAGTCTCTGCCTGGCTTTGAAATGTCCTAATCAAAAGGAAACTTTTATTTCAGAGGCTTCTTTGTTTCAGTTGCTCTTCTGCTGTGTTGTGGGGAAACAAAGGGATGAAGAATAAAAAGCAAATGGAAGCAGGTTTTGGAAAATAAACTCTGACTAGATCTGTGAGTTTGACCTTGTAGCTTGAGGGTACTTCTGAATCCTTTGCTCTTGCTTGAGGCTCGGGTGGCCCTGAGTGCCTTCCATCAGCTTCGGCTGGTGGCCCAGCTGTGCCCCTATCTGGACAGAGATAGCCTAACTATTGTTGTCTATGCTCTGGTAACCTCTAGGTTAGATTACTGCAATGTGCTATACATGGGGCTGCCTCTGAAGTCGGTTCAGAAACTTCAGCTGGTGCAGAATTGGGCGGCCGGGTTGCTCACAAGATGGTTTGAGTATATTACACCAATTCTGGCTGACTGCACTGGCTGCCAATTAGTTTCCAGGCCCAGTTCAAAGTGCAGGTTTTGACCTATAAAGGACCACAATACCTCAAGGACCATCTCTCTCCATATGAACCGATACAGACCCTGCGACCATCATTGGAGCCCCTTCTTCGTGCTCCTCTTCCATGAGAGGTCTGGTGGATGACAGCATGAGAACAGGCCTTTTCTGCAGTGGCTCCTCATTTCTGGAATGTTCTCCCCAGGGAGGCTCGCCTGGCGCCTTCATTATACATCTTTAGAAGCCAGGTGAAAACGTTCCTCAACAACAACAACAACGATAATTTATACCCTGCCCATCTGGCTGAGTTTCCCCAGACACTCTGGGCGGCTCCCAATCAAGTGTTAAAAACAGTACAGTGTTAAATATTAAAAACTTCCCTAAACAGGGCTGCCTTCAGATGTCTTTTAAAGATAGGATAGCTGCTTATTTCCTTCACATCTGAAGGGAGGGTGTTCCACAGGGCGGGCGCCACTACCGAGAAGGCCCTCTGTCTGGTTCCCTGTAACCTCACTTCTCGCAATGAGGGAACCGCAAGAAGGCCCTCGGCCCTGGATCTCAGTGTCCAGGCTGAATGATGGGGGTGGAGACACTCCTTCAGGTATACAGGACTGAGGCCATTTAGGGCTTTAAAGGTCAGCACCTTAACCAGGGCTTTGACTGATTAAGTAATCTATGGCCTTTTATATGCGTTTATCCTGCAAGCTCCAAAGATTTCAGAGCAGGGCTGTGTGTGTGGCTGCCCCAGTTCTGTGGAATAGCATTCCTGTCAAGATACATACAGGTTCCCATCATCTGCACTTTCTGGAAGCAGTTGAAGACATTTATGTTCTGATAGGCTTTCTCAGTTCTATATCAAGAGTGTCTACTTGTTAGGGTTATAGTCTTATTTTAAATGTATTTGTTGCATTTGCATCTCTAACTGATTTTAATTATCTTATGTGTAAATGCCTTTGATATTGTGTTAATAATAATAATAATAATAATAATAATAATAATAATAATACATTGTGTAAGTTTTGACTATGTCGGACCAAAGTCTCTACTTGGAATGAAAGCCTCGCACCAGTCATATTTTTTATCAGCAATTATTATCCAGTGGGGGGGAAGTTACACACAGTTTCCCTTCAGAATAGCTAGCAATGTTCTCTTAAGTCCCTCTGGCAATTGTCCCATTTCAAGAAAGATGACTTAGCTGTGAGGAATAATTTTTCCTGCAGTATCTTTTTCTGAGTGTGATCTTCACGTTTCCATTTTTGGTGTTTCGTTCTCCTTCCCTGCTATCTTTATATCTGGTCTGAAAAGTCATCCTGGTTAAATAATTTTGGGTTCAGCCCTGCAACATTTTCCTTTGCTTCCTGTGCAAGTAAATTGTTTCAGGATGATTTGTCTGAGATTTCCCTTTGGATTTTCAAGGAGTTTATGAGAACGCTACGGTTAATATATACCAGCAGACATGTAAGAGGTGGAACTATAAAAAGCTTGACAGTCTAACAAATGATCCAGCCCAGTTTCTGGACTCTGACTCCCATAATCCCTGATCATTGACCATGCTGAGGCTGATGGGAGCTGGAGGACAATGAGATGTTGGAGACCACAAGTTCCCCATTCTGGTCGAAAGGGTTTAACCAGGCAGTGTAAACAGGAACAAGAATCTGGGCTATAAAAAGAAAAAGATACAACTCAGATTTATTTGTCTACTAAAAGTACTCACAAAGGCCCAGTACAATATATTTCTCGACAAGGATAATCAAGATGCCTGAGACTATGTCAGCTCAGAAAGCTCCAGCCCAAAAACATGGGATAATTATTGATTTCTTATTGCATACACTTAATATCTCTGGTAAAAGGGGATGGCCAGCCTCGCTCACCCCAGTCTTCAGGTAAAAGTGAGACCTCAACTTTTTCCCTTTCAGCCTCAGTGGCTGAAGCCTGGAGACTCACAAGAGCTTCACTGATGGAAGAGACAAACCACATTGGAATTGACCAAGCACGGAGTCTTTGTTGAAAGTTTAGGTGACACCTTGCCTTAAATCAACAAAGCTGGAGTGAACTGCATTGGATCGTTAGATGTAGAGATGGGGGGGGAATTCAATTCCGTTCACAATTAAAGGCAAATCTATCTCATCATTCACACTTTCTAAAACAATGTCTGAATTGAAACATAACCACGCTTTAAAATTCACACTTTTGCAATGCAGTTCTCCAGCTAAATAATTTGTAAGCAAATACCTATACTAGGGTAAAGCGTCCATAAAAATGCATTTATTATTGAAAGCTATATAGGAAAATGTATTATATTAGGGGAAATCACTTTGCAGAAATGTGCATATTAAGCAAAATTGCATACAAATGTCTATGGAAGGAGAAACACACTAAAATTCTGAAGGATTTTCATGTGGATTTTTTAAAATTGCAAATTGATGGGGAAATGTGGAGAGCTGAAAATTGAAAAACGAGAAACCGAGAGAAAGCAAAATTCACCCCTCTGCTAGCGGTTTCTTTTGTGCTATTTTCAGCAAAGCCAGGATACTGTACAAAGATGCAAGCCGCTCCCTACGCCAGGCAGGGCAACCTTTTCTCAACCCATGGGCTGGATCCAGCAATGGCTTATCCTCTGTAGTGGAAGATACAAACCATCCCCCAAATGCACACCTTCAAAGGGCTCGCTGTCAGTGCTGATGACCTGATTGGCACTGAAAGCACACCTTGAAATGGACTCGCTGTCATCCCCGATCAGCTGATTGGTGTTGTCTGCGAGCCCCACTCACCAAGCAAGTACAGTGGTACCTCGGGTTACATACGCTTCAGGTTACATACACTTCAGGTTACATACGCTTCAGGTTACAGACTCCACTAACCCAGAAATAGTGCTTCAGGTTAAGAACTTTGCTTCAGGATGAGAACAGAAATCGTGCTCCGGCGGCACGGCAGCAGTGGGAGGCCCCATTAGCTAAAGTGGTGCTTCAGGTTAAGAACAGTTTCAGGTTAAGTACGGACCTCCAGAACGAATTAAGTACTTAACCCGAGGTACCACTGTATTGGGAGTGCCCTTTAGGCTCCCATTTGTCTTCTGCAGCCAACACCTGATGGCACATGTGATGTCAGGTGTTTGACAGGTGGGTGTGGTTTAGGGAAAAGAGCCTTGTGGGTCAATGCAGGACCCCAGCTAGGCCTACTTAGGCTGGAGGTTCTTAGGTTCTACTTAGGCTTAGGCTCCACAGCCTGGAGGTTCCCTGCTGCTCCCTGTGCTATCCTGAAATCATCAAAAGAATGTAGTGATGCCAGTAAGCCAATCCAGGCCCTAGAGGAAGTTCAGCAGAACATGCTAAGAATTCCAGTCAACGAGTTCTCAAAACTTCAGCAACACGTCCTTTGGCTAAGGCTATATTTAGATCTTAAGCAACATCTCAAGCCACTTCTACCCCCGTAGTAGTGTCTAGTTTCACTTCCTCCTCGACTGTGTTCTTCAGGACCTCTCTTCATGCTCATGGTGTCCTGATAATGTCACCAACAGCTAAGCAGGTGCCCCCTAGAGGCAGTTGGACTACAACTCCCATCAGCCAGTATGGTCAATCATCAAGAGATTATGGAAGCTGTAGCCCAACAACCTCTAGAAGGCGCCATATTGGCTAGCTCTAGTTCAGTGTTTCTCACCCTTGGGTATTGAGCTGTTGTTGGACTACAACTCCCATAATCACTGGCCATTGGTCCTACTAGATAGGCGGGATGGGAGTTGTAGTTGAACAACAGCCAGAGACCCAAGTTTGAGAAACACTGCCCTAGGTTAAGCTAGTTATATTTCCCACACATCACGTCAGTAGATGTTCATCCCCTTGGAAGCCCCGATTCACTGACAAAGGCTTTCTGCCCCGCTGTCAGCACAAAGAGAATACTCCCATCACAGCTAGACCCTTGTCAACCAACACACCAGCTTCTGTGGCAGCCTAGGCCTTTGCCCTATAACAGTTTCCTGGTCAGGCTTGCTTATTTACAGGACCGCCTCTCCTAGTATGCCCTGCAGAGGACCTTAAGTCCATGAATAATCATAGTTTAGAGGTCCCGGGCCCTAAAGAAGTCAGATTATCCTCCACCAGGGCCAGGGCCAGGGCCAGGGCCTTCTCATTCATGGCTCCTACCTGGTGGAATCCTCTGTCCCATGAGACCAGGGCCCTGCAGGATTTAACTTCCTTCCGCAGGGCCTGTAAGACAGAGCTATTCCACCTGGCCTTTAATTTGAACTTAGCCTGATCTTTTATTCCCCTTCCTTCTCTCCCTCTCCCCTTTTTATGAAGATTACCCGCTCTGGGATCCCACAGCTAATTCTCCCCTCGTCTCCTCGCTGGCGCAAATAGGACTAATTTAGCCAGCTAGCCCTGGTGATCATCTAATGTATATTGGATGGATTTTCCCCCTAAATTGATTTTTGAATTCTTAATTTATTGTTATTCACGTTTTATACTGTATTTTATGCTGTTTTTTGTTGCATCAATTAAGTGTTTTAAATTTGTTGTTAGCTGCCCTGAGCCCGGTTTTCTGAACTGGGAAGGGCAAGGTATAAATAAAAAATTATTATTATTATTATTATTATTATTATTGGTCTGAGCAAATAGGAGAACTGCTTCAGCTGGAGACAGCCTGTCTTTGCAGGCACTCAGTCCGTATCACCAATGCTTTTTCTTTTTTACTTTGGCCCAATATTGTCATCTTACTAACCACTTAGTTGTCGGCATTAATGAAGAGGAAGGTCCACATATCTCAGTGATAAGAGCATCTGCTTTGCATGCAAAAGGTCTCGGGGTCAACTCCTGGCATCTCAAGGCACAAATACAAGATGGGTGACACCTGGCTTGAGAGCAGTACATGTGAAAAGGATCTAGGAGTCTTGGTTGACCACAAACTTGACATGAGCCAACAGTGTGACGCGGCAGCTAAAAAAGCCAATGCAATTCTGGGCTGCATCAATAGGAGTATAGCATCTAGATCAAGGGAAGTAATAGTGCCACTGTATTCTGCTCTGGTCAGACCTCACCTGGAGTACTGTGTCCAGTTCTGGGCACCACAGTTCAAGAAGGACACTGACAAACTGGAACGTGTCCAGAGGAGGGCAACCAAAATGGTCAAAGGCCTGGAAACGATGCCTTATGAGGAACGGCTAAGGGAGCTGGGCATGTTTAGCCTGGAGAAGAGGAGGTTAAGGGGTGATATGATAGCCATGTTCAAATATATAAAAGGATGTCACATAGAGGAGGGAGAAAGGTTGTTTTCTGCTGCTCCAGAGAAGCGGACACGGAGCAATGGATCCAAACTACAAGAAAGAAGATTCCACCTGAACATTAGGAAGAACTTCCTGACAGTAAGAGCTGTTCGACAGTGGAATTTGCTGCCAAGGAGTGTGGTGGAGTCTCCTTCTTTGGAGGTCTTTAAGCAGAGGCTTGACAACCATATGTCAGGAGTGCTCTGATGGTGTTTCCTGCTTGGCAGGGGGTTGGACTCGATGGCCCTTGTGGTCTCTTCCAACTCTATGATTCTACGATTCTATGATTCTAAGTTAGGTCTGGGAGATAAATCCCGGTCTGAAATCCCAGAAAGCTTCTGCCACTCGGTGTAGACGACACTGAACTAGAATGGCCAATGGCTTAATTTGGTATAATGAAAGGAAGTTTGATCCCACGCCGCCACCCCATCCATATATATTGGTGCGGTAAAAATTGGGTGAGATAGACAACTTGGGGGATGGATGGCGGATAACAGATTGAGGTTGAATCCTGACAAGACAGAAGTACTGTTTTGGGGGGACAGGAGGCGGGCGGGTGTGGAGAACTCCCTGGTCATGAATGGGGTAACAATGCCCCTGAAGGACCAGGTGCGCAGCCTGGGAGTCATTCTGGACTCACAGCTGTCCATGGAGACGCAGGTCAATTCTGTGTCCAGGGCAGCTGTTTATCAGCTCCATCTGGTACGCAGGCTGAGACCCTACCTGCCCGCGGACTGTCTTGCCAGAGTGGTGCATGCTCTGCTTATCTCCCGCTTGAACTACTGCAATGCGCTCTATGTGCACCTTTGAAGGTGACCCGGAAACTACAACTAATCCAGAATGCGGCAGCTAAAATGGTGACTGGGAGCGGCCGCCAAGACCATATAAGACCTCTTGGAAGGCCTACACAGGCTCCCAGTACGTTTCGAAGCACAATTCAAAGTGTTGCTGCTGACCTTTAAAGCCTTGAATGGCCTGGGTCCAGTATACCGGAAAGAGCGTCTCCACCTCCATCGTTCTGCCCAGACACTGAGGTCCAGTGCCGAGGGCCTTCTGGCGGTTCCCTCGCTGCAAGAAGCCAAGTTACAGGGAACCAGGCAGAGGGCCTTTTTGGTAGTGGCACCCGCCCTGTGAACGCCCTCCCACCAGATGTCAAAGAGAAAAACAACTACCAAACTTTTAGAAGACACCTGAAGGCAGCCCTGTTTAGGGAAGCTTTTAATGTTTAATAGGTTATTGTATTTTAGTGTTCTGTTGGAAGCTGCCCAGAATGACTGGGGAAACCAAGCCAGATGGGCGGGGTATAAATAATAAATTACTATATGGTGTTCGGTAAGTGTTGTTTGGTGTTAGAGCTGTCTGGTAAGAGCTGTTCAGCAGTGGAATGGACTCCGTTGAAGGTAGTGGACGCTCCTTCATTGGAGGTTTTTAAACAGAGGCTGGGTGGCCATCTGTTAGGAATTCTTTAGCTGAGATTCCTACACTGGAGGGGGAGGGGGTTGGAGTAGATGACACTGGGAGGCCGTCCCTTCCAATTCTACAATTCAATGTATTTACCCTCTTTATGTACCCTGAGAGGAAATTACCAGCACAGTCACCAAACTACAACTCCTAGGATCCTTTGAGGAATCCACGATAAAGGTGTGCAAACAATCTGTTTCTAGTGTCCTGTAGCAAAACCAATTGTGTTACCTGGGTGTCTCTGCTGTATATCGGAAGTTAACATGAACTTTTGGGGGAGGAAAATTGACAGGTATATGTGGTAAAGTTAAGCAGAATTTCATTATCAGTCACATGCCCAGATGCCTTCTTAAACCATCCTTGATCTAAAATTGCAGCATTTTTTTAAAAAAGAAGAGGAACAGCACTGCTGATGACAAACAAGTACTTACTGAGCGTTGTTGTTTTTTAAGCAGTGGGGGGGAAAGGAGTGTGAATTGAACTACCTTAGGTTTCTGTGCTTGGCTTTGTGGTTTATACACATTTCTTGCAATCAAAATGTCTGAAATGCTATTAATCCACTTAACATATAGCAGTGCCCCCTGCTGTGAGCAGAAGTGGTTCACACTCTTGGATCACAAAAGGTTTTTCATCTCACCATCAAGTCAGGGAGCATTTCTTTGAAGGAATATGTGGCTCACAAGACATTATTAGCTGGGGCGGGTTTTTAAATGCTTCCCACTTCTAAAGGCTCAATGTAGCTGAAGTCATTTTAAGTAAGGGGAAGAAATAAAGTACAGTCGTACCTTGGAGGTCAAACGGAATCCGTTCCGGAAGTCTGTTTGACTTCTGAAATATTTGGAAACCAAAGCACGGCTCCTGCAGCCAATCGGAAGCTGCGGAAGCCCCGTCGGACGTTTGACTTCCAAAAGAATGCTCAAAAACCAGAACACTCACTTCTGGTGTTCGAATCCCAAGGCACTCAGGAGCCGAGATACGACTGTAAATAGTAACCACATTAGTAAAGGGAAAGGGAAAGGACCCCTAGACAGTTAAGTTCAGTCAAAGGCGACTATCGTGTGCGGCACTCATCTTGCTTTCAGGCCGAGGGAGCCAGTGTTTGTCCACAGACAGCTTTCTAGGTCATGTGGCCAGTATGACTAAACCGCTTCTGGTGCAATGGAACACCGTGATGGAAGCCAGAGCACACGGAAACGGCGTTCACCTTCCCGCCGGAGCGGTACCTATTTATCTACTTGCACTGTCCATTGTCTCTCAAGATAGATGGATGCCAACCAACCCTAGCACTTAGCAATAAGTAATATCAACCGATTGCATTCCTAAATCTACTGATCACTTCGGGAAATAAATATGGGAGTAAGCCCCTGTAGATGTAAGTCCTTGTAAATTCATTAGGAATTGTTTCCAAGTAAGCATGCATTGGATTGGGCTACACAGGTTTCTGTATTTGGCTTTTTTTTTTAATGAGAAAGTTTTCATTAAGAATAAAATATCCCAGTGCTTAACTGACTCATTTTTCTTCTCTGTTTTGCTGCAGGATGAGTTATAATCCTGCTCAGCAGATGGAAGACTGGCTGCATTTGCCATCACAGTTTAACCCTCATGGGAGCTTCTTCAGTATCTGTTTGGGTTGAAAACAGGACAATCTTTTTGTAATCATGAAATGAGCCCATATAAACTATTTACAGAATGTGGAGCCATCAATAATGCACTTGGCTCTTCTGTAGCCAAAAGGTCTGCATTTCTGTGTAAACAGAAGACACTGCGAAAGAAAGGAAGTTTATGAGATCCTGTGCATTGCCTCTTAAATCCGACTCAGATGAAAACATCGAGTAAACAAAGTAAGTGCTTCAGCAAACATATTTTCAGTTGTGGATTTCCATCAGAAAATTATCCAGTTTCAAGTCAAATAGATGTATTCTTCATTGGCTCGGATTCCCATCATGGAAGTGAGAATTTCAGAGTGACAGAAATTATGTGAAGTCCTGAACCTGGGACTTGAGACCGTGGGTTGCCATCACCATCTGGCCACTGGGCACAATGGAAGGCTCAACCGCACAACAAATATTTTTATTAGGGACCCTTCCAGGTGTCTTTTTATGTGTGTTTATTTGTGCTCATGATGGCATCAGGGCAGGTTTAAGGACATAAGAAAGGTTTGTTGGATCAGGCCAATGACCCCTCTAGTCCATCATCCTGTCCTCCCCATGGCTAAAGAGGTTCCTGTGGGAAACCCACAAACAAGACCCAGATCCAAGCCCATTTTTTCCTCCTGCAGTTTCCAGTCACTAGTTGCTGCCTCTGACCTTGAAGGCAGAATATAGCCATCATGCCAAGTAGACGCTGACAGCCTTTTTCCTTCACGAATTTATCTGATCCTCTCTTAAAGCCATCCAAATGGTTGGCCATCACCACCTCCTGGGGGAGTGAGTTGTGCTGTGTGAAGAAGCCCTTTCTTTTATTTGTCCTGAATTTGCAAACGCTTGGCTTCAACAGGTTTAAGTTCAGCTCAGTTCTTCGATGCAACAGCCAACCAAGCCGTCAGCTCCAGCCCATCGCTCACAAAGCAAGCACCTTGCTGCCTTCTTCACAAACAAGTATAAGGACAGCCAAATCATAAAGTGTGTTGTGTGTTGGAAGAACAGCAGAAGGGAACGGACTTGCTTAGTACTGCCTGGTGATGCTCTGCAAAGCAGAGGCCCAATCCTTCTCCCCAATGGGAAGGGTGAGATTGTTTACTTGTTATTGTTCAAGCTGCGGAGGGTATAATTAAGATGGGCCACAGGACTGCCTGCTTTGGCTGAGTCAGTAACAGCCTGAATAACTCCCTTACTTTGTTCCCCCCTCTGCCCTTATTCAACTCATTCTGTGGGTTGACATACAGGGCCAGGAGCACATAATGGGTGAATAGCCCGGTTGCTAAGGATACCTCGGAGCAGTTTAACAGATTGCAGCTCATTAAACATTCTTCCAGAGGGACGAGAGCAGCTGGGGGGTGACTTAGTCAGATGCCTCCCCTCTGCTTTTGTAGCCTTCAACTGACACCTGTCTGATCCCGTCAATCCTTTTGTGAGGCAAGAATCGTTCTCAGCGCTGTAGGCGCACTGGATGTGAGCGCCGTCTGGTCCCATCCCCTCCCCCTTTCCCCATCCCCATCATTATTTCTGGAAGATCAAACGACCCTTTGGGAAGACGCTTTGGAGGACTAATGTATAAAATGTGCCTGGGTCACAAAACCAGAAATATCCCGGTTAATAATCCATCGTAGGCTCTTTTGCAACATGGGAGTCAATTGTGAGTATTTTATTTTGTGGGATAATGGAAATAGCTTTCTCCTCCCTCTCATTCCCTAAGGAAATTGCCTTGATTGTGGCAACAGATGGTAGCAAAGCCAACCAGAGGCGTATATTTCAGACAGTCCTCATTCCAGGGATCAGGAATATAAGTGGAACCAACAAGAGAATGTTGCAGTGTGAAGTGGTTCTGTTCAGGATGCCAGCCAATTCTTCCCTCCCCACAACACTCCGCTTTCTGTACCAAAGAGCGTACTCAGTCTTCACTTGTCTATTTTTTGTGGGTTGCCCAAATCATAGGTGAATAGGGTCTCCTAACAACTCTCATCACCCTTAACAAACTACAGTTCCCAATATTCTATGGGAGAAGCCACAACTGTTTAAAGTGGTCTGATACTGCTTTAAATGCACAGTGCAGACAGGGCCTTAGCCAGCACCATGTTAAGTGTGTAACTGCTGACTAGCTTGTTGTTCCTGGGATGAACTGTGATATCAAGAGAAGCCAGAAAAAAACAGATTTGTCTACTGAGATCAGCACAGGAAACTCTATTGACACAACCTCGTGAAAAGAGCAGTGTAGGGATCTGGGGCAGAGCTTTCTCAGTGGTGGCCCCACAACTTTGGAATAGTCTCCCCTCTGAGGTGTGTCTTGCCCCTACATTGTTTTTATTTTGGCAAAAGCTCATCTCCTGTATTCACAAATCGATCACTGAGCTCCATAGGTGAGGGCCTCCTGCAGATACCATCTTATAAGTATTGGGCCTTTAGTGTGGTGGCACCTGCCCTTTGGAATCCTCACCCCATGAATTTTAGACTGGTGCCATCTCTGTTGTCTTTTTGACGCCTGCTTGACAACCATCCTCTTCCAAGAAACCTTTTCAACTGAGCTCCTTCCCAGTCTGCATCTGTGCGGGAATTGTGCTAAAGAGTTGCTGTTGTTTTTACTGTTTTATCACATGCTGTTCGCCACCTGGGCAGGACATAAATTTAATAAAGAAGGATAAAGAGCATGGCGAACTGAGGGCGCTTCCAAATTGGGGTGGGATTCAATCACTGCAGCAAACGCAGGCTGTGCAGTCATAGCTAACTGGGAAGTATTCCACAACAATCCTCCACAAAGATCAAACTTTATCCCATAAGGAAAGTGATGAGAAAAAGCACTGGGAAGTTTGGGTTAAACCTTGCTTTGAGGCAACATCACCTAACCCGCCTGCTCACAAATCAGAATGAATGCTCATTAACCAGCCAGCGTCATCTGATCACCATGCAAACAAATTTGAATGAATACTCAATAAACAGGTCATCTGGAAACACTCAAAGAATGCTTATACAGTATTTTGTTTTCTGCTCTCTGGGGACTTTTATTTGTGACTGTGGCCGAATATTATGGACGTTGAATTGCTTTTTAAATTTGTTTACTGTTAACGATGGCTTATCATGTTTACTGTGTGCCAGCCTGGGACCTTTGGGTGAAGGGCAAATTGCAAACATCGAAAATAAATGAATGAATGAATGAATGAATGAATGAATAGCTTCCAAATCAGGTCTGCCTCTTTGGGCCAGAGCCATGGAAGGAATCAAATTGCTGCTGCTCCCTGCCTCACACTTACTCCCACCCCAAATCTCTCTTGGCCTTAGTCGCCACCTTTAGCGAAGAATGGGCAGTCATCAAAGCATTTTCTGTATCAATGGGCAAACTAAAGAGGCCATCAAATTACTAGGCTACTACAGTAAATTAATGAGAATCTGGTCACATCGTGTAATTATTTTACTGACTGAATACAGAGTGGGGGAAACAGGGCACTGGTGGCTAATGGTCATCACTCTTAAGAGGAAAATCCTTTCCCTAATCCAGTTTGGATTAGGAAGGCTTCTAAGTGTTACTTACATAGTTTCTTGAAACCAGCCTCTTAGGAAGGAGAAATTCAGATGGGCCATATTTGCACTATACATTTAATGTTCTATAATGCCACTTTTATATGCCTGTTGTCTTTGTCCATGGAGTTTTCTTGGCAGGGATACAGGAATGGCTTGCTGGTTCCTGCTCCAGGTGGGTCACATTTGGTCAAAACTCTCCACTATGACCTGTCCATCTTGGGTGGCTCTGCACGGCATAGCTCATAGCTTCTCTGAGTTATTCAAGCCCCTTCGCCTCAGCAAGGCAGTGATCCATGAAGGGGAAATTCTGAAGGAAATCAGCCCTGAGTGCTCACTGGAAGGACAGATCCTGAAGCTGAGGCTCCAATACTTTGGCCACCTCATGAGAAGAGAAGACTCCCTGGAAAAGACCCTGATGTTGGGAAAGATGGAGGGCACAAGGAGAAGAGGACAACAAAGGACGAGATGGTTGGACAGTGTTTTCAAAGCTACCAGCATGAGTTTGAGCAAACTGCGGGAGGCAGTGGAAGACAGGAGTGCCTGGCGTGCTCTGGTCCATGGGGTCACGAAGAGTCGGACACGACTAAATGACTAAACAACAACAACAATACCACTTTAAACAGACATGGCTTCCCCCAAGAATCCTAGGAATTGTAGCTTATTAAAGGCGGCAAGAGTTCCCACCATCCCTAGCTAGCAGAAACAGTGGTCAAGGATGATGGGACTTATAGTCTGAAAACAGCTGGAGACCCAAGTTTGGGAAACCCTGGTGTGAAACATGCTTGAAATTTGTTCTGTCTGAAAAATATCTCCGGTGAAAAAGTGGACAAGCCCACCCATATTTTTTTTTTAATGTATATATATTTAATGTGCTTATATCCCACTTCTACATGCAATGCCCACTCAAGTTTCTATGCAGACCTACTCCTCTTTAGTTTCAGCAGTGCTGCAGCTTTTAAGCGCTCCAGACATTTCTCTAGGTTAGGGATGGAGAACCACTTTTGTTCAGTGGAATAGATCTGAAAGTGGACAACCCCTCTGTGTGCCCATCTGCCAATCCCCTGACATCATAGGACATCAGGCACAGGAAAGGTAAAGTCACAGCTGCAAAGGAAATATCAGGAATGCTCTCCTGGTTGCATCTTTGCATCCTTGACTTTACCTTGTTTTGAGTGCCCCACTTTCCCCCGTGATCCTGCTTTTGGCTAGGATCAGATACCATCTAGGTCCACAAGTTTCTGTTTCACAGCAGAGCGAGCTCCCAAGATTTAAGTACCCCATATGAAGTATCAACAGGTCCCTGCATATCACTTGCTTATGATTTATTGCATTTTTATCTTGCCCTGCCTCTGAGGAGCTCACGGTAGCATACAAGGTGGGCTCTCCCACTTCATCCTTGTAGCAACCATGAGAGACAGCAAACAGCTTGAGATCGCCTAGTAAACTATGGCCAAGCCCCTCTGACACTTGCTGCATGACATTGGCTAAGATACAATGTCCAGCCTCAGATTAGGGCATGTGCTGCATTTCTTCATATGTTAGTGGAAAAGCTACCATGCTGGCTGGGTTTTCGGAACATTGATGAATTACTGGCGGGTTAATGAGTTGGCTCTGCAGGAACTGCAAAAAAAACCTAATGAAATTGACTCACCGTCTCCCCATGTCTGATAACTGATGAGCAATTCGCAATGTCTTGTTAATATGGATGTTTTTTACACTTACGTTTTCACTGCTGTTTGGTTTGCATTTTTCATTGTTTAGATTACTTTTCTAATGTTTGCTATTATTATTTATAGGGATGCGAGTGGCACTGTGGTCTAAATCACAGAGCCTAGGGCTTGCCGATCAGAAAGTCGGCAGTTCGAATCCCCGCAACGGGGTGAGCTCCCGTTGTTTGGCCCCTGCTCCTGCCAACCTAGCAGTTCAAAAGCACATCAAAGTGCAAGTAGATAAATAGGTACCAGTGGGAAGGTAAATGGCGTTTCCGTGCTTTGCTTTGGTTCGCCAGAAGCGGCTTAGTCATGCTGGCCACATGACCCAGAAGCTGTACGCTGGCTCCCTCGGCCAATAAAGCGAGATGAGCGCCGCAACCCCAGAGTCGTCCACGACTGGACCTAATGGTCAGGGGTCCCTTTACCTTTATTATTATTAATATTCTGACTTGGAAGCTGCCTGGAGACCATTTGGCAGCCTGAGATCTCCCATACCTCAACTTTACTCAGAGGGAGGAGGCAAGTATTAACCATGTGCTCAGGATCAGGGGCTGCTGTGCTTCTGGAAAAGACAGGGCAGCCGAACCCACTCCAAGACTCCATTGTCTCTGCCTGTTTGTTGCTGGTGCAACGGCACTGTGTGGACAGCTCACATGCCAGGCCCTGAAAACTCAAGTCCTGCTGGACAGCTCCCTAGCTGGTCCAGGCCTCTTAAAAAAGGATGTGTTTTCCTGGCTTAGATTGTGCTGGACAGCTTCCCAGCTGAAGGATGTGAGGGAATAAAATGGGGATATGTATCAGATGAGATCAGGCAACCAACAACACCCTGCCCCCACCCTCCAATCCCTCTTACTACCCAGGAAATGCAACAAGTCAATAGAAAGAGAACCTATCCAGTTGACGCTGACACAAAACCCCACATGTACACTATAAAAAAGTATATAAGTTTCGCCACCCCACCCTCCCTCTTCTTCCCCTACCCTTATACAGTGGTACCTCGGGTTACAGACGCTTCAGGTTACAGACTCCGCTAACGCAGAAATAGTACCTCGGGTTCAGAACTTTGCTTCAGGATGAGAACAGAAATCGTGCTGCGTTGGTGCAGCGGCAGCGGGAGGCCCCATTAGGTAAAGTGGTGCTTCAGGTTAAGAACAGTTTCAGGTTAAGAACGGACCTCCGGAACAAATTAAGTTCTTAACCCAAGGTACCACTGTAAAAGCAGCTCAGAGTGTCATGTGACTGGTTTCTGAGGCACCCTTTCCATTACTTCTCTAGCTCTATAAGTGCAGTTGTTCTAGTGTGATTAGATTCCGTGATCTCCTCTCCAGGGGTTGCTTGGCAAGCTGATTAACGAGGAAGAGAGCTTCATGATTCATGGCCAATTTGGAGATATAGCACCAGCAGAAGCTCATCTTCCCTCTACTGCATTTGTCAAGAGGGAGAAAAGCAATTAGTAGCGAAGGTGTGCAAACCTTCATAATTGCTGGCCCCCTGTCTCTTAGCTGGCTCCGACTTAAAAATCTATAGGCAAGATAAACAGCAGCAGAAATCTATTCATGAGAAAAGAATAGAAGTTCAAAAGAACTTGAAAGGAGATCTGCTGGATCAGATCCAAAGTCTATCTAGTACAGCATCCTGTTTCATGCAGTAGCCAACCGGGTGCCCCAGGAAACTCACCTGAGATTCCCAGCAACTGGGATTCAAAAGCATGTTGCATTTTTTTAGCAGTTTCCTCTTCTGAAGTTAAAAGGAGCCATGATGGCCAAATTGCCTTCCCCACTGACTTGACCACAGAGCAACTGCCATTACTGCAATGGTGGCACTGTGGTCTTGGGCTGGCTGATTGCAACATCGGCAGTTCAAATTCATGCAACGGGGTGAACTCCAGTTGCTCTGTCCCAGCTCCTGCCAACATAGCAGTTCGAAAGCATACCAGCTCAAGTAGATAAATAGGTACCACTGTGGTGGGAAGGTAAATGGCGTTTCCATGAGCTCTGGCACTCGTCAAGGTGTCCTGTTGCGCCAAAAGCGGTTTAGTCATGCTGGCCACATGACCCAGAAAAGCTGTCTGTGGCTCCCTCGGCCTGAAAGCGGGGATGAGTGCTGCACCCCAAAGTCAAATTCGACTGGACTTAATTGTCCGGAGGTCCTTTTCCTTTTTACCTTACTTTACCTTCCCCTCCGGTCACTTCCACTCTATGCTAACGAATGTTACTAAAAGCAAAGCTAAACTGGTAAAAGCAATTCTAAAAGCACAGACTGAATTTAATTGTGCTTGCTTCCCGCTGAACTCCATGGGACTCTGAAAACATAATCAGTGGTACAAAACATGGGAGCAGTACAGAGGTTGTACTTTTCAAATAAACAGAGGGCACATAAAGTGGAAAAATAAATGTTTTGCTGCATATATGCCATTTTTTAAGTGATCTGTGATGTTACACATGTGAATTACTTTAGAATGCCGGTGTGTTCTTTATTGACAAGAATAGTGATAAGTCAAGATTGGATCTGTCCCAGTGATTTCAAAAGCTCTTTGAGGTTGGAAGGGAATTTTTATCTAGGAGAAAGCAGTAGATAAGGAAACTGAAAGGTTAAGCAAAAGAGATGGAGGGCTTTCAAACGTAAGTGGGTCCTCGGATGAAAAACAAGGTACCTATCATCTCTAAGGCATAAACACATTTCTGTTTCGCTCGAGCTCTTTTTGGCCTCTGACCTGTCCCATTAATCACATCGGGAAATGTGTCTTTCCCAGTTGCCTTTGCTTGAATGTTCTGCCGCTTAACGTTCTCAAAAGGACAGAAATGAAAGAATGAGTTTTCTAAGCAAAAGCAGCTTGCTCGCCAAGGTTAAATTGGGGGCACTTCCAAATTGCCACCATTTTGGGGCGGGGTTCAGTCATATACCAGAAAATTCAGGTTGCGCGGTTTGGAGCTCTTGCACAATGACCCTGCTCCCCCACCCTGCAAAAACCAGACTTTATGCGACCTGGAAAATGAGAATAGGGGTCTCCCCATAACCCTCAATGCAGCTCCCAGAATTCTTTGGCAAAATCTGACAAAAGGATCACTTATCAAAGTGGGCATTCTTGGCCAAACTTAAATATTGCAAGGGAACACCAGTGAATGCGTTTAAAGGACCCGAGCTGAACAGCAAAAAAATCATCAGCATTAACAACAGCAAATCCCTCTGCCTCAGGGAGCCCCCAACACCACCTGTCTCCTCAATGCCTGTGTCTCCTGCTCCTTTGGGCATTTAAAAATTATTCCCTGACGTCATGTCACTTGAGTGGCAAAGTTGGGAGCCTTTTATATACCTTAGAAAGGCTCTTGGTAGGAGCCGACATGATTTATGTTTCAGAATGGTTCCTCAGCTCCTGGAAAGCGGAGCCACGCCAAGTCTCAGGCTTCTTCTGTCAGCCTTGCCCATTGTGTCCAGCCTCTGAGGTTACATCTCCCATCTTTGTCAACAAAAAGGCCGCTGTACGCTTGGCCAGCTCTGGATGCAGTTCTTTGTCTGCCATTGGTACCCTGCTCACATCATTCATGGCACTTGAATAAAAATGACCCCTTGCAGGAGAAAACCAAGTGGCGGGGGGAGAGAGAGAGGAGGAGGAGGAGGAGGAAGGGGAAAAGGCCTCTTTATATTCCCCGGCCTTTGAATGGGGCAACTGAACAATGAAACTGGCCCTCAGCAAAGCCAGAAGTAGTCCAAAGTAAATAAACAATCTGCGCTGCTTTTTGCTACAAATAAGCAACGTCCGAAGCGTGGAAGATGTAGGGCTGTGTTGGTGGAGGGAAACCTCGGGGTTTCAGGCAAGGGAAAGCTGGAAGCTGCAAGTCAGAGATGCAAAGAAAAAGAAAACGAGTGGCTCTCTCAAGTGCCGTCCCTCTCCCTCGCAGGCTCCTGTTTGCCAAGCTACGCACGTAGGACTGAAAAACTGCTTTGTCACAGGAAGTTATGGTGTGGAAGGAAACAGAATTAAAGGGATTTTCTTTCCCTTCTTCTCCCTGCTGAAAGTGAATGAGGGCTTCTTGCCTCGTCTTCAAATTGGGGTGCCTCCAAGTCACACTGAATTCCCACCAAGGCAAATTGTGTTGGTGGGTGCTTTCTGGTGGTGATAAGCAAAATGTTCACACACACACACCAGTTCAATCTGTTTCAATAGCAGAGGGCGGGGGAGGATGTGAGAATCTCAGAAACTGCTGCAGGCACCACAAGATACCAATTTCTCAGAAGAGAACCCGGTGATGCAAAAAAATACCCCCCCAAAAAACTAACAAAGATAGAGACAAAACAGCAGGAAACACCCTCCCCCCCCCCCAACAGAAAAACAGCCTGCCAGGCCGGGGGCATAGAGGTGCCCAGAGGCACCACATTGGGGGGCCCATATATAAATGTAAAGGCATGTATGTGTTATGAAGGCTTATCTCTTACAACATTAAACCTCTTCCCTGTTGTGAGTGAAATGAAAGGAAGGCACATGGAAGGTTGTATGTCAACAACTATTCTGACACTGCTGGGGACTTTAGGATTCTGGTGACTCTCTTAATCCTCTTCACTGATACAATAAAAAGTCTTCTTAGAAGTCCAAGGGTCTATGCGTACACAGGCCCAAATTAAGGGCCCGCGAGTGTTAGGGTGGTCAAATGTAAGGCATTATAGAGGATCGTCTTCTCTGTTAGAATTATTATTGTTTATAAAATGTGTATACTGCCCTTCATCTGAAGATCCCAGGGAGATTCACAACATAAAAATACAAAATGAAGGTGTCAGGTGAGCTTCCCTGGGGAAAACGTTCCACAAACGGGGAGCCACTGCAGAAAAGGCCTGCTCACGTGTTGCCACCCTCCAGGCTTCTCGTGGAGGAGACTCACAAAGAAAGGCCTCAGATGAGGATTACAGGGACCAGATTGGTTCATACTACTACCAGGGATGGCCCATCCTGTTTGGCTGCCTGAGATGAAACAGAAAGGTGCCACTACCACCCTGCTGCTGCTGCCAACCCACCCCCTGCCAAAGCCTTGCTTGCTGGAGTCGTGTGGCAGTAGCTTCTGGTGAAATCTCGCTAGAACTCTCACGAGATCTCACTGGAAGAAGCTGCCACCTCAGCCATGCAACCCTGAGCCAGGCAGCAGGGGTGCGTGGGACTCCTGTGGGGACACCGCCCTGCATGATTCCGCCGCCTGGGGCAGCCGCTTCAATCCATTTCATGGGCGGGCCGGCCTTAACTACCATATCTGGGCAAGTCCCCCTCAGATTCTATGAGCCAGCCACCTCACTTTCTTCTGGTTTTAGTCTTCTGGTCGAAAGTCAACTGATCTCCTTGGCAGGTTTTGAATAAACAAACACAAATTTATTAATGGTAACATATAGACAGATAAATTGAGGATCATTACAATTCGATAATATACAGAAATTAACATGTACTTAAAAACCAGAGAGAAGAACTGAGGGAAATCCGGGAGGGGGGAGGGAAAATTAGAGGGGGGGAACAAGGACGATATGTTTTTGATAAATTGTTATGTTGAAATTTTCAATAATTTTTTTTTTTTTTTTAAAGAAAGTCCTGTGCTGTGAATGCATTTTAAATGTGTGGCATGGATCTGGCCAGTGACTGGCTCAAGATTTGCCCAGGAGCTTCATGGCTCAGTTGGGATTTGACCGCTGGTCTCCCCGGTCCTAGTCTAATGCTCTAACTACTACACCACACTATGTCAGGCATTTCCTTAGCCTCCTACATTGCGGGCTATAGATTGTGGCTCTCATTCAGGTTACTAGAGGGTTACCAGAATGAATTCTCCATATGCATATGGAAAGGTCTTAAAGGGTCTGACACTCCAAACTAAAGGCCCCTAAGTGGAACCGCGACTTGTACTTTCTCCCAAGAGTCAAAAAATTAACACTGTTCAATTTTAGAGCGCTGGGTCTCAAAGAGGCAGGGAGTGTCGCCAGATGTAAAATCAGCAGAAAGGGGGGAAATTTCCTTTTAAGGATATTAAACACCAGCCTAACAACGGCACCCGCAGAACTGCTAATTATTCTCCACCAAAAGTGAGAGCGGAAGAAGCCACAGAGTTCTTTCTAGAGACGTATTTCTGTGCTATCCTCTTCTTTCACTGAAATGCGGAAAATACTCGTATCAAAGTTTGGTCATGTGCAAAATACACAATACTATTTGCATGTTTCCCCCTCTCGTTCGTTTTGTTTTGGATCATTGAAAGATATTATAATCTAGACTCTGCTTGAAGCTCTTTCAGGACACTCTAATCCGCTTTTCATCAACATCGTTAAAAATTGTATACCACCCTTCATCCATAAATCTAAGGTGGTTCAAACTTCCCATTTCCCATTCATCACTATGGTTGCCAGACTCCAGGTCTGGCCTGAAGTCTCCAGGTGTTCCCGGCTTCCTCCAGGTGGCAGGTGGAGGGCTTGAAGCTCCAGATGGGCCTTTAACAACAACAAAGGTGTGGTGGAACACCTGTACAGTGGTACCTCGGGTTAAGTACTTAATTCGTTCCGGAGGTCCGTTCTTAACCTGAAACTGTTCTTAACCTGAAGCACCACTTTAGCTAATGGGGCCTCCTGCTGCTGCCACGCTGCCGGAGCACGATTTCTGTTCTCATCCTGAAGCAAAGTTCTTAACCTGAGGTAATATTTCTGGGTTAGCGGAGTCTGTAACCTGACGCGTATGTAACCTGAAGCGTATGTAACCCAAGGTACCACTGTATTGCATGCAAAAGATTCAAGGCTCAGCATCTCACAAGGTGACAAGAAAGGCCTATGCTTACTGCTCAAGACTCAGGAGAGCTGCATAAACAATGCTATCGTGTCAGGCTAGGGCTGGGGAGAGCCAAGCTTAAATTCCTGCTCAGCTTACTGGGTGATTTGGGGCTTTGTTTTCTCCCAGCCTAGCCTACCACACAAGGTTGCTGTGAAGACGAAAGTGGGGAAGGACCATGCAAATTGTCTTGTTCTCCTTGCAAGAAAGGTGGGGTAGCTATATAACGAACAAAAAAGTATGATCTGGTATAAGGCAGCATCATATGTTCCTAAAAGTAGCCTTCTGCAACCAGTGCAAATTTTTCATAATTCGTTCTAATTTTTAAACTGTTTTGCAGAATTTATTACTGTATTTGCTAATCTCCAGCAAAGCTTTGCAGAGCTTTGAACGGCCAGCCCCCTGAAAACTGATTTAGTCACCTCTTGTACTTTTCAGCAAGCATGGCCAAACACTTTCAATCACATTTTCATTACCCAAAGGACTAGAAACTGGCTTTAAAAAAGAGAGTAATAGCTGAGATTTAGGAAACCAAATCCCATTGCATCCTGTGTTTTTTCGGTGCATCGGTCTAGATTATGATGGCAGAATCCAACCCTGCTTCTTCTGTTTTTTTTGGTCATCACTGAGAATTTGCCCTACGACAGGCAGAGAGGGGTGCTGTGTTAAAAACCTCTTACACTCCCTTCTCAAGCATGAATGAAAGAAATCAGACAAGTCCTGATTATAAGCATTTGTTTCTCCCTTTTTTTGTAAAGCCAGCTCCGCATGCAAAGATTCGGTTCAAGGAGCATTCGAATCACAGCTGTCAGCTCAGAAACAAGAGTCTGGGGTGGGTTTCTTTCTGTGGGGGGTGGGGGGGAGCAGGACCCTGGCATTGTGTGAGGGTTGCTATGGCAATTCCAACAGAGGGGTTGCTTAATGGCCTGTATTCCCAGGAAATGTCTCAGAGAGAGGAACTGGAGCTATCACTTAGCAAAAAAAAAATCAAACCACTCCACCCCCTCATATTTTCATGAATGGCATCTCTGTGGAGAATTTTTCTAAGCTGCTTCCCTTTAGAAAGAAGTGGGGGAACCAGGGTGTTTGAAGAGCACCTAGTACTCTTATCATACAAGGAAGAGGCGATATGGCCCATCCAGATAAGCAAAATAGGCTTCCAGGTGGCTCGAAGATAATAATAATAAAAATTGACTATGGGACATGTTAGCTGGATAGCATAGGTTTATAAAATACTTGCTTTTGCAGGAGACGCCGCCAGGATGAACGACACGGTCACCATCCGATCAAGGAAGTTCATGACCAATAGGCTGCTTCAGAGTAAGCAGATGGTGATGGATGTTCTTCATCCTGGAAAGACCACTGTTCCCAAAACTGAAATTCGTGAAAAGTTGGCCAAAATGTACAAGACAACCCCAGATGTCATTTTTGGAACATTCACCTTAGTGCTAACTAACCCGATGTTATTTTACTCACCCAGAAGTGAAAAATGAGTTGATTTTTTTAGTAGTGGAATGTAGAGAACAAGGCTTCCGAAAACCAGCAGTCATGGTTTGTTTTGTTATGCCTGAGTTGGAGAGACACTATTGATGAGGTGCTGGCGTTTCGCAATATCTGGCTAGCCAGGAGGGTAGCAGAAGAGCACCAAATTGTTTTGTTCACAAGGTGGGGAACATTTCATTTTCCTATGCGCTGGACCACAAAGGTAGACAGTGTTCTAGGTATGCTATCACGACGCGTAGCAATTTTTCTCTAGAGAGTGACAGAAGGGACACTATGTGGTTTTGTTCTCCGCTCTTCTGTTCTCCGCTGAAGTGGAAAATGAGATGAAGTACAGATAGCTGATCTTGAAAAGTGGGGCTGCTTCAGAATGAGCCATTGTATTTTTGCTACTTCTAGTGGGGAAGAGAATCATTTCCCAGGAATAAGATCCCAACATATAGCCATTTCACAAATGCTCCCTGCATTGATTTGCTTTGATGCAGCACCATCTATCTTCCACACAAACAAATCATAATGGATGTTCATTAAATAGCCAACATAATCTAATCTCCCTGCTGACAAATCCGGATGATCAATAAACAGGTTGTCTGAAAGCACCCTGAATGTGAGATTATGGACACATAGAGTAGTAGCTGATGGTGACGAGCGAGGCTTTCTGAAAGCCAGCTATTATATTTTCCTGTACTGGGGCTATAGCAGTATTTTCTTCTCCCAAGTATGAGCTCCTAAGGGTCACCAACCTTTCTGGGCCACTGGGCACATTTACAAACTGGAGAAACTGTAATGGGCATCATCCCACAGCCAAGTGCACCTGCAAGCACCATGTTAAAGGTAAAGGTGAAGGGACCCCTGACCATTAGGTCCAGTCGTGGCCGACTCTGGGGTTGCGGCGCTCATCTCGCTTTATTGGCCGAGGGAGCCAGCGTACAACTTCCGGGTCATGTGGCCAGCATGACTAAGCCGCTTCTGGCGAACCAGAGCAGCGCACGGAAACGCCGTTTACCTTCCTGCCGTAGTGGTACCTACCTTACTTATCTACTTGCACTTTGATGTGCTTTCAAACTGCTAGGTTGGCAGGAGCAGGGACCGAGCAACAGGAGCTCACCCCATCGTGGGGATTCGAACCGCTGACCTTCTGATTGGCAAGTCCTAGGCTCTGTGGTTTAACCCACAGCAGCACCCACGTCCCTTCTAAGCACCATGCTGGCAACCCCTAAATTGTAGCAATTTCCAGCTACCAATACAAATAGCATTAATGCACCAGCTTTGTTCCCTCTAGAAAGAGACAATATATGGGTAAGAGAGTTAATTTTGGAGGGTTTGGGGTCTTTTTTTTTTGCAAACAATCACAGTCTGCTGTGCCTGGCCCTGAGAGGCAGAATATTTGCAAGGAATGAAGTAAAGGGACGAGCCATTTCTGGCCACCATGAAGAGTGAGTGCACACAAAACATTTGCTGTGACACTTGAGAGCAGGATTATTAGGGATAGCATATCCTGTTTCTATAGGCACTTGTGCACCCCTCTCTATCCTTCATCCAAGAAGCATTATTGGGGTGCAAGGACGCATTCCAGCCAGGTAAGAATGAAAACGAAACCCTCTCAAAGAGGGTGCGAAGCAGGGCTGGTAAGGGTCTGGCAGTCGAGGGGGAGAGTCCTAAGAGCCAAAGAGAGCCTATCCCACCCCAATCTGTTTCATTCAGAATTTATTCACACTCTTTGAAGACCTTAGCTATTACCTCAGTGCAACCACAGACAGAGACTGCCATCTGGTGGTAGACTTGTGAGGCGTTTTCATACTGAGGTTGCAATGACTGTGGCTGATCCCTGACATATAATCACTTTTCCCGTTCTTTTGGGAAAAAGAACTGGCTTTAATTTTTTAGGCAGATACAGGAGGGCATGAAACATCACCCTTGATGGAATAGCCTGCTGTCATGCCCATTGAGCTGCATGATTATAAAGATTTCGGAAATAAAGCCGGGCTAGGAAAGGCTTGCCACCTTTTTGCCCTGACGGCAGAGCCAGTCCACCCATGAGGCGGGGGGGTGAAGTGGCTGCCTCAGGCGGCATCACCCCATTCCACCACCCAGCTTCTAGGGACAAAGAGGGACAGGTGGCAAAGATCTGCGAAACACCTCCCCCCCCCCCCCGCCAAGTTGGGAAGAGGTGAGGTGTTCTGCCACCCAGCTTTGCCTCTGGGTGGGGACAGATCTCCCCTCCCTCCCCAGTGGTGTAACAGGGCTTTGCACCAGCTTCTCCTCAAGGGAAGAGCCGATGCAAAGCCCCACTGCAGAGTGGGATCTGGAAATTCTATGATCCTGTGATTCCTTACACAGTTTGCATCCCCATCATGGGAGTGGCAGTGGAAGCGGCTGCCAGAACCCTATAACACCAGTCCTGAAAGAACTACACTGGCTCCCAGTACGTTTCCGAGCACAATTCAAAGTGTTGGTGCTGACCTTTAAAGCCCTTAACGGCCTCGGCCCTGTATACCTGAAGGAGCACGTCCACCTCCATCATCCAGCCCAGACACTGAGTCCGAGGGCCTTTTGGCGATTCCCTCACTGCGAGAAGTGAAGTTACAGGGAATGAGGCAGAGGTCCTTCTCGGTAGTGGCACCCACCCAGTGTAATGCCCTCCCATTGGATCTCAAGGAGATAAGTAACTATACAGTGGTACCTTGGGTTACATACGCTTCAGGTTACATACGCTTCAGGTTACAGACTCCGTTAGCCCAGAAATATTGCTTCAGGTTAAGAACTTGGCTTCAGGATGAGAACAGAAATTGGGCTCCGGCGGCGCAGCAGCAGCAGGAGGCCCCATTAGCTAAAGTGGTGCTTCAGGTTAAGAACAGTTTCAGGTTAAGAACGGACCTCCGGAACGAATTAAGTACTTAACCCGAGGTACCACTGTACAACCTTTAGAAGACACCTGAAGGCAGCAATGTATAGGGAAGTTTTTAGTGTTTAATGCTTTACAGTGGTACCTCAGGGTTATTCAGGTGCTGAAATACCTCAAGTTGCCCCATGACAGTGGCTAGGGCCTTTAATTTTACTCATTTATTAAATTTGTACACTGCCCTTCATCCATAGATCTCGTGGTGGTTCACTTTAACAGTAATCTGAGAACAGTAGCTGCAATTTTCCATATGGAAAATTGGTCCATGTGTCTCGGTATTACAGAAACTAACTGGCAGTGGCTTGTCTCAGTTTGAGATGGGCAACATTTCCCACCATACCTGGAGATGAGCCAGGGACCTTCTGCATGAAAATCATGAGCTGTATCAATGCATGTGGGGAATAGCTTCTTCCCTGAGTGCCGGAGAACTTCCCCTTCCTCTCATAACAACATGGGCTGTGCTAGATCAGGCCAAAGATTCATCCAGTCCAGCATTGTGTTCTCACAGTGACCAACTAGGCACCCATGGGAAGCCTGCAAGCACCATCAGTTGGCACATAGAAGAATACTGCCTCCAACAGTGGAGGATAGAAAATAGTCATATTGTGGCATGCTGACAGCTGCCAAGCTGGATATTTTAAGAAGAGGGTTAGATCAATTTTTGGAGCTATCTCTACGGCTTGTAGGGACGCGGGTGGCACTGTGGTGTAAACCACAGAGCCTAGGGCTTGCCGATCGGAAGGTCGGCGGTTCGAATCCCCGTGACGGTGTGAGCTCCCATTGTTCGGTCCCAGCTCCTGCCCACCTAGCAGTTCGAAAGCACGTCAAAGTGCAAGTACAGTGGTACCTTGGGTTACATATGCTTCAGGTTACATACGCTTCAGGTTACACACTCCGCTAACCCAGAAATCGTGCTTCAGGTTAAGAGCTTTGCTTCAGGATGAGAACAGAAATTGTGCTCCGGTGGCGCGGCGGCAGCAGGAGGCCCATTAGCTAAAGTGGTGCTTCAGGTTAAGAACAGTTTCAGGTTAAGAACGGACCTCCAGAACGAATTAAGTACTTAAACCAAGGTACCACTGTAGATAAATAGGTACCGCTCCGGCGGGAAGGTAAACAGTGTTTCCGTCTGCTGCTCTGGTTTGCCAGAAGTGGCTTAGTCATGCTGGCCACATGACCCGGAAGCTATACACCGGCTCCCTTGGCCAATAAAGCGAGATGAGCGCCACAACCCCAGAGTCGTCCGCGACTGGACCTAATGGTCAGGGGTACCTTTACCTTTACCTTTACTACGGCTTGTAAGAGGAAACTCCACAGTTCAGCGATGCCCTGTGTGAACAAATACTTCCTTTTGTCTGTCCAGAATTTTTCAATATTAGGCTGCATTTGATGACCCCAAGTTAAGAGAAAAACTTTACTTCATCCATTTTCCAGCCACAGTGATCTCGGTTGGTTTAATGTAATGTATTACACAGCAGCTGCCTTGAATACAGCTCAGAAGCCTCAATTAGCGCAAAACACAGCTGCTGCACCTCCAACTGGCACTACTCGTTTTACACCAGTTGTAAAATAAACAAACAGAAAGCCTTCACTGGCTACCTGTTAACTTCTGGTCCTAATTTAAGGGACCTAAAACGGCTTGGGGCTCAAGCACCTGCTCCCACTTCAACCTGCTTGTACTTTAAGGCAAGAGTGGGCAACCTGAGACCAAGCGGCCAAATCGTAGAATTGTAGAGTTGGAAGGGACCCCAAGGGTTATGTAGTCCAGGCCCCCCACCCCCTGCAATGCAGGAATCTCAGCTAAAGCATCCATGACATAAAGGCCATCCAACCTCTGCTTAAAAACCTGCAAGGGAGGAGAGTCCACAATGCAACCCTGCAAGCCTTTCCGTCAGCAGGGATCCTGTTTTGCATCCTTCTTTGGTGCTTTTGCTCAGCTGCAATGTGTCCTTGAGATCTGGCAATGCCCTGTTTGCCTTGATCGCAGGTGGGGCGTTGGAGTGAGTGTGTAGAAAGAAGCCTACTGTACAAAAGGTAAATTCGCCACTCGGCTCCCTTCTGCCTCTGGCCCTGCTGCGTACACTGTAATAAAAAAATTTAAGGTCTTATATATATAATAAATGTTCATAAATGTACCAAGCAAGCACGTACATAGATATGTGGACCACATGTCTGGAGCAGCACAGGAAGACCGTCCTGAAACCATTTTGACTCCCAAACTGACCAAATGTTTTTCTGCAAGGAGGGGGGGGTGAGGGAACCTTACCATTGTCTCAGGAATTGGATAATCACCATCTCAAAGGAATGGGCAGTCTACCAGGAAAGGCAATCAGGTAAGGCATTATCAGATAACCGGGCAGACACGTAAAACAACAACATTCACATTCCTGTTGTAGACCGCCTTTTCTGTGATGTTTGTGGGGGGGTGGTCTTGGGTTACACCCCTTCTGTGATGTATGTATGATGTATGGAGGGGTGGTCTTACGCTCCAGGGCAGGGAATTTAAAATGTCTATATAAGGGCAGGCACACCTTTGTTCTGGGTTCCTCCTCCTTTCCTGCGTGAGAGGGGAGCACCCTGTTGCAACAGCTTTAATAAAGATCAGGCTTACCAGCTGCTTTGCTTCTCAATATTCTCTGGTTGGCCTTTGTTATTTTCTCCTACTGATAGGGAACCCACTTAAGGACTCTATATGGGCTCTTGGATACCCCATAAGGAAGAGGGGCAGATTTTGTTTACAACAACACATGGGATGTAGCCCCTGGAAAGCTGCCTGGAATGAAATGTGGCCCTGCACCAGTGGCGTAGCAAGGGGGGTGCAGTGGGTGCGGGCCGCCCTGGGTGTCCCCACTGAGGGGGGTGACAAAATGGTGGGCGGTGAAGGAACAGGTTACCCAAACCTGACTGTGCAGTCACCCTGGGTTCTTTCTTTCTACAAAGAAATGTAGCCTTTTTGGACTTTACCAATTGGTTGGGTGAGCGTTGCTCCCGGAGAGGGAGGAAGGAGTCAAAAGACGCCACGGTTGGTTCAGAGAAAGAGTTATTTATTTCTGCTCTCCGGAGCAGCAGAAAGGCACTTGCGTGGTCAGTTCACAGCAAGCCCAAAGAAAGAGAGATTTCACACAGTATATATATCCTTTCTGATCCCCTTGCCCCCTCCCCAGGAATCCAGCTACGTCAGCTTATACACGTAAGTTTGACATCCATGACCATAAACAGATGTTCCTGTTTCTGTACTCTTGACCATAAAAGGATGTTCCTTCTTGTACTCCTGACCATAAAAGGATGTTCCTGTTCCTGTATTCCTTATAAGAAGGGTCACTCAGCTATAGGAGTTTCCCTTGACGCCATCTCTATCTCCAGCCGTGGGGGCTGACAGACTCTGTCTTGAAGAGTCTGTGCGTCAGTGTGTCAAGATAAGATAAGCCCCAGCTTTGCCGTCCCGTCTCCACTTCGGAATTGTCAAGGTCATCCATTAAGCGTCACAGACTGATAAAGGGGAAGGCTCTATGCAGCTAAGTTTGTGTTTATACAGCTCAAGCTAGTGGATTTTAGCTAATGATTCCTTGGAGAAAGAATTGGGGAAATTTGGGGCCCAGTTCGGGTGACTGCAGTCAGGTTTGGGTAACCTGTTCCTTCAGCAGCATGCCCGAGCCACGCATCTCTCCTGGGAGTGGCGCAGTGGCTTGAGCGCCCGCAGGCTCCACACTGCCCCAAACAGTCCGCCCATTGCCTCCCCCTCAGCTGTAGGGCGGCTGAGTGGGAGGAAGCAGGCAGACTCCTCGGAGGCCCTGTGGTGCCCCTGTGGGCAGGTGGCCTCGACCCGGGCACAGGGCGCGCTCGCCACCCCAGGCACCCGATCGGCTTGCTCCGCCGCTGCCCTGCACCTGCTTTAACGTCTCCACAAGCCCGTAGGTCTCTAGGACCTACCATAGCTCAGTTGGCTAGAGAGCATGGTGCTGATAATACCAAAATCGCAAGTTTGATTCCCATATGGGGCAGCTGCATATTCTTGCGTTGTAGGGAGTTTCGGCTACATGATCCTCAAGGTCCCTTCAACTCTACAATTCTTTAAGTCTCTTCCATCTGCACTGAGATAAACATTAGCCAAGCAGAGGCATGCTAGCTATGGAATGCCCCTGCAAAGAGATCTTGCCTGGCAAAAACATTATCCTTTATGTGCCGGACATTTTTATTTACCCAGCTACTTTAATTAGCCAGCTTGCAGATTTTTACCTGTTGCTTTTGTGTGCCACTATACGCTTCATTTTTAAGCTTGTCTACCGCCTCGACATCTCGTCTGATGAAAGGTGGCACACACAGACCCCCCTTTGATGAATGTGCCATGCCTCCTTGTGGTATTTTTAATCATGTGGCATGATTAAAGAGCTTGCCCCTTCCATGTTGTCAGTGCAAGGGTGATAAGGTTGCCAGTCCTCCCTGCTCCAAAGTAACCCCTTTGTTCCGTCGGGTGACAGAGTGATATTTTATTTTCACAGCAGACAAACACGCAGATTGCCAAATCTGACTTCCCTGACAAGCAGGCAGTAACTGGCAAATGTAGCTGCCAATGATGTCAGATGCACCCCAGACAGCTTACAACATGTCAAGTCGTTAAAAGTAAAACACAATAATTTGTTCTTTTAACGGCTGCTGTCCCTTTTATGCCGATGACCTGCAGCTCAGCTTTTCTTCTTCTGATCGACTTTCATCTTCCCTTCTCATATAAAGATGGTTGCCTTGCAGCTCTTCCTTGCTGCAAGTTCCCCACTCATCTTAAGCTTACCATATCCAAAACTGTTGGTTTGTTCTCCTTCTGCACTAAATTTTTTCTCTCGTGCTGGGTAATACTTCTATTCTTGGTTCTCTCCCAGTGCAAAACCATGGAGTGGTTGACTCCTTTATTCAAGGCACCAAATTCAAGGCATCTTTGACTCCTTTATTCAAGGCACCAAAAATACTTCCCACTGGCCACTGTTAAATTTCCTTCTCCAAAGACAACTCTTCTTTTCCAGCATAACTGCTCTAATATTCTAATATCCCATTTTATTCTAACTGTGGCTTTTTTCTGTGGGCCCTTCCAGACTAGCGTTTTCGCACAGCTGCATTTTGCAACATGGCATTGGTGCAATAATGTTGTATCAGTGGTGGATTTGTATTTAAATGAGGGACAGATAGGGCTCCTCAACCTGGGAAGGCAGCCCATCTTGGAGAATGAAAACTGATCCTAAACTTCCACCGTTGTGCCCAAATGCACAAAGCTCCTAAACTAAACACACTCCTTAGATGTTATGAGCAACTGTCTGGCCTAGTTTATGCGTTTCTGGAAGAGTCTCAGTATGATCCTGACTGATTCTGACTTTTAAAAACTCCGGAATATGATTATAGCCCAGGGTAGAATGAAGAGACAGCGTGTGTTATTTGACTCAGAAGATTAAAGGCTAAGGCAAACCTGTCTGGATTTGAAGGTGCGTGGTCAGGTGCCAGGGAGTCTAAGTCTTTAAAAAGGAAGCATATACTGTTTTCACCAAAGCCTCAATTCATATTGAAAGAATCCATTCCGCTCTGATCATAGAATTGTATAATTGGGACCCAAGGGTCATCTAGTCCAACCCCCTGCAATGCAGGAATCTCAGCTAAAGCATCTATGACAAACAGCCATCCAACCTCTGCTTAAGAACCTCCAAGGAAGGAGAGCCCACAACCTCCCAAAAGAGACCGTTCCACTGTCAAGCAGGTCTTACCATCAGAAAACTTTTTCCTGGTGTTGAGTTGGAATCTGCTTTCTTGTAACTTGAAGCCATTGGTTCGAGTCCTACCCTCCAGAGCAGGAGAAATCAAGGTTGTTCCCTCTTCCATGTGACAGCCCTTGAGATATTTGAAGATGGCTCTCATATCTCCTCTTAGTCTCCTTTTTTCCAGGCTAAACCTACCCAGCTCCTTCAACTAAGCACTCCTCGGTAGGGCTTAGTTTCCAGACCCTTGATCATCTTGGTTGCCCTCCTCTGCACCCATTTCAGCTTGCCAACATTCTTCTTAAACTGTGGTGCCTGGAAGTGGACACAGTATTCCTGGTGTGGTCTGACCAAGGCAGAATAGAGTGGTGGTTTCCCTTGATCTGGACACTATATTTCTGCTGATGCAGCCTAGATTAGCATTAGCATGGGGGGGGGGGTGTTTGATGGTTGTTTTTCTCCCAAAATGAGAAGCTTCAAGAACACCTCGAGAGACTCATCTGCAATAACAATGGAGTGAAGGTTCTGACAGATGCAAGTGATTTTAGCACCTAAATGCTTTGCAAACAAAGCCACAGCAAGCTATCATTGGTTCTACCATCTCCTTTGGGCCAGAGTGTAATAGGCTCCATGTTTCAAAAAAAAGCTCTGCTGGATGGCATAGTCTGGGTCAACAAACTTATTCAGCAGGGGGCCAGTCCACTATCCCTCAGACCTTGTGGGGGGCTGGATTATATTTGGGGGGAATGAACAAATTCCTAGGGACGCGGGTGGCGCTGTGGGTTAAACCACAGAGCCTAGGACTTGCCGATCAGAAGGTCGGCGGTTCGAATCCCCGCGACGGGGTGAGCTTCCGTTGCTCAGTCCCTGCTCCTGCCAACCTAGCAGTTCGAAAGCATGTCAAAGTGCAAGTAGATAAGTAGGTACCACTCCGGCGGGAAGGTAAATGGTGTTTCTGTGTGCTGCTCTGGTTCGCCAGAAGTGGCTTAGTCATGCTGGCCACATGACCCGGAAGCTGTATGCCGGCTCCCTTGGCCAGTAAAGCAAGATGAGCGCCGCAACCCCAGAGTCGGTCACGACTGGACCTAATGGTCAGGGGTCCCTTTACCTTTACCTTTGAACAAATTCTTATGCCCCACAAATAACCCAGAGATGCATTTTAAATAAAAGCACACATTCTATTCATGTAAAAACACCAGGGAGGCCCCCCAAAAAACCCAGAGATGCATTTTAAATAAAAGGACACATTCTACGCATGTAAAAACACACTCATTCCTGGACCATCTGAGGGCCGGATTTAGAAGGCGATTGGGCCGGATACGGCCCCCAGGCCTTAGTTTGTCTATCCATGGCGTGGTGGAAGAGATTCCCTCTGGAAACCTGAGCTGCTGGCACTCAATATAGACCAGGGTTTCTCAAACGTGGGTCTCCAGCTGTTTTTGGACTACAACTCCCATCATCCCTAGCTAGCAGGACCAGTGGCCAGAGATGATGGGAATTGTAGTCCAAAAAAAAAAAGAAAAAAAGCTGGAGACCCACGTTTGAGAAACCCTGGAATAAGCAATACTGACATAGATGGCTCAGCATAAGGCAGCTTCCTATGAGCTCAGTTCTTTTTCCTCAAATCAGCATTGTTCACATACTATTCCTCTAGGTTCTTCTTGCTCAAGTCCACTGCCTGCTCTGCATCCCCCTCCCCCTTCGGCCTCCTGTTTCTAGACTCTGTCCCTTAGGCTTCCCTGCCTCCTTGGACATTACCCCAGTCCTTAACTATCCCACGTGAGACATTAACCATCCTCAAAACTTTGGAATTTTCCTTAACAACTGAATGGTTTGAGGGCCAAAGTAGATGCAACATTAGCTGCAGTTAACATGCACTTTCGTTGCTGCTGGTGTTATAAATCCTCTTTCCGAAGCCAAATCTTGCTTTTGCAGGGAAGCCTGCATTGGCACTAACAGGGAATTGGCAGAAAGAGAAAATTTATCCCACTCCTATGGTTCAAAGGCGGCTGCGGCTTCCCTGAAGCTACTATTTACATAACCATAAATGGGCAAGTTCACAGCATTCGTGCAATTAATGTCCACATCACACCAACTCAGCTAAGGACTTTATTGCTACAAGTGCAATACAATAGAGGCGAATAATATATTATTTTCCAGACAGCACAGTCTTTTTCCCACTAGTGTTCCCCCAGCCCAGAGTTTGGGAATTACTGTCAAAGCAAGGATATTGCTCTGCTCCCCTTCGACTTCATTCCCCACAGCAATTCTTCCTCCCCAGGTTCAGAAGACAGAGAAATTCTAATAAAACATCAGTGTTAAAATACTTGAACAGATGTTTGTAAAGAGAACAGCTCCCGCTGCTTTCAGTTGCCAGATGTTCACTGCTGACTAGCTAGCAAAATGCTCAGAGAAGCTGAAAAACTAGTACTTGTTTGTTTCCTCCTACTGCCACAGGCTAGAGCAAAAATGCTTGCTGGGCATAACGGCTTCTTTGGGGGAATATGGCTGGACCTCTTTCTGGTTTCTGTACCCCAAGTTAGATTCTGTCTTCTGTATAACTTTTTAAAAATAAATGTGTGTAAAAAACACTAAAGTGGTAGTGGAACAAACAGAGCTTTGTAAAATTATAAAGCACATGGAGAAGATGGAAATATGGACATTTTTTCTACTCTCATACTACTAGAACTTGTGGCCCATCCCAATATTTCATCCTCAAAAAATTGTCCCCCATATTTGTTTAAATTACAGTTCTCCAGCCTTTGCTATAGCCAGTAAGACTGAACAACTTTTACACCTTCTCTTCTTAAAACTTTACCTTCATTCACCAGTGTTTCAAACACAACCAGTAGTTTTATTTTCTTCCTATATACATAAAAATGCAAGGCTGTCATCATGCTGCAGTTCGTACGGCCACCAATAGGTGGCCATCCCAACTCTAACATGATGTCAGGTAGGCAAGTGAACAGTGTGGGTGGTACATGGGCCATGTGAGCGGTTTAACGGAAGAGGGGCACATCAATCAACCACTCTCTGAAGTGCTTCCCCCCCTCCCTTAAAAGGTGGTGGGGCTTGGGGTGAGCTGTGAGGGACATGGGGAGAGCTAGGAGTTGGAGGGGCAGTTTGGGTGAGCGTGAGGGGGTTGGCCAAATGCAGAGGGAGGAGGGGTTAGTAGCGGCAGCCCTACTAGAACTGAATTTTGCAGTCATTTCAGTTGCACTTGGGTAGATTACAGCTGATTACAATGGTAAATCTCATGATATAGGAAATCAAGTAGTTTTTTTTTTCATTTGTTCATGTGTGTGTAGGCTTGTTTGTGTAGGCTAGCCTTGCCCAATCTGGTGTCACCCTAATGTTTTGGCTGCAACTGCTTTCAGCCCTGGCTAGCATAGCTGTTGTGGTTCAACACATCTGGAGGGCATTGCATTAGGGAAGGCTGGCGTGGCCCAACCAGCTTTGCAAGTTCCTTTCTGCACTGCACTCACTCTCTGGCTTGAGGCACAGCACCGTAGAAAGTCCTAATGCTTATCCATGGAAGATGGCAATGTGTAAATGGTGCTGCCTTTCACAGGTTAGATTCTTGACCTTTGATCTCTCTATGAAAGCTGCAAGGTCATGCCTCTGTAAGGGGACCAGATAAAAAGAAAGTCAGGGACCCTATCATTTTAATGGGGGATTTTTGCAAATGCAGATTACTTTGCCCCTCCAGGGGAAGCTGCACCTACCAAAATGTCCTGGTCTGCACAACTTTTAAGGGGAACAGGATCTACAATTCCCTTTATCTGGTTAAAGGTAAAGGGACCCCTGACCATTAGGTCCAGTAGTGGCCGACTCTGGGGTTGCGGCACTCATCTCGCTTTATTGGCAGAGGGAGCCGGCGTACAGCTTCCAGGTCATGTGGCCAGCATGACTAAGCCGCTTCTGGTGAACCAGAGCAGCGCATGGAAACGCCGTTTACCTTCCCACCGGAGCGGTACCTATTTATCCACTTGAACTTTGACGTGCTTTTGAACTGCTAGGTTGGCAGAAACTGGGACCGAACAACGGGAGCTCACCCCATTGCAGGGATTCCGACCACGGACCTTCTGATTGACAATCCCTAGTCTTTGTGATTTAACCCACAGTGCCACCTGCATCCCTATCTGGTTTATCTGGTTACCCTTGGTTAATTCCAATGGCTTCAAAAAGCCTCAACCTAGGCAGCAATCTCTTATCATTCTCTCTTCCCACCCCACCCCCAAACCACACAGTAGCTGGTTACCTAGAACAAGAGTATTTGCTTCTCTCATACCACTCAGAAAGTCATGCAACGAAGGGGTGTGTGTGTGTGTGTGTGTGTGTGTGTTCTTTCCTTTTCTTCCCCTTTTGCTATATGCCAGCTCCAGACTGAGAGCCCCGAAGCAGAGGATTGCATTTTGTAGAAGATCCACAGGGTTTAGGGTCCAGCAAAACCAAAGCCTCTGGCATCCCACCCCAAAAGGCAAAATTTTGGGATATTTCTATTAGTTACTGCTCCTGCCAGCAGCCCTTTACTGCCCACTTAGGCAGAGACCCCCAAAGCAGTACTTATTCCTGCTGGCAGTGGTTAGCAAAGAGAACACTATGAACCATCCTACAAAACATAGACCACTTATATTGAGGTAGGTAAGCTAGGATTGCAGCCACAGACTAGTGGCTGGTTACACGCTTTATATTAATAACACATGACTCAGCTGAAGAATGCTACAGCAGTCCAGAACATGCTTGGGAATTTTATTTAAGAGGGTGTTTAAAATCTCCTTGAGGAATGAAGTCGAAGAAACATTTGAGGTTTATTTATAAATTATCTTATTTGCATAGATAAGGACTTTTGGGGGGTATAGCCAATAAGCAAAGCAGAGATATTGTTACTTCAAAGTCAGGCTGCCACTCTTCAATGAGACGACAACAGCAACTGATGCTTTCAGTCGAAACAGGATCCATGAGCTCCATAAATAGAGCATTTCCCGTGAGAAAGAAGAGTTTAGAAAAATGGGACAAGCGCAACAACATACAGTGAGACATATTGCTGTGCAGAAAGCAGTCACATCCACATAAGGATAAAAACTTCTCCCCAGCCTGGGCAAGAGTACCTTTTCTGAATTCCACACCACCGGAATGCAAAATACGAGACAGTAAGGCACCCAATGACTTCACTGTTTGGGGAGGCAGACAAATTAATCCTTTCTTCTAGGGTAGTTGTAGGTAGGCAAGATATTGTTTTAGCTTATTGATATCACAAAAGCAAGCAACAATCATAAGAAAAATCTAGAATTTGATATTGAATGTCTGTCCCATTCTCATGGTATGGATGTCAAAAATGATGGGCAGAGAGGAGCCTCCCCCTTTCTTACCTTTCTGCTCTCCCAGCCTGGCTCACATCTGGTATCAAGAGCCAGGCTAAGGGCAAGAATTTGGGTGGTAATCTACAGAAAGATGAGATGCAGTAACTCAGCAGGCATTTTTTAATGAATATCCATCGTACGGCAACTGCCAAGGACAAAATGTTCCCATTTTTCTTTCCCAAGGGTTTCTAAATTAAACTGCAATTACTATTTTTTCCTGCTAGTTTTATTGACCATTTCAGGTTTTTTTCCAAAGCTTGTCTGTCACTGGTTATGTAGTGTGAGCTGCATATCTATACTGAAGGGTGGCACAGAAATAAATACAGTGGTACCTCGGGTTACAAGCACTTCGGGTTACAGACTCCACTAACCCAGAAGTAGTACCTCGGGTTAAGAACTTTGCCCCAGGATGAGAACAGAAATCACTCAGTGGCAGCAGGAGGCCCCATTAGCTAAAGTAGTACCTGAGGGTAAGAATGGTTTCAGGTTAAGAACGGACCTCCGGAACGAATTAAGTACTTAACCCAAGGTACCACTGTAGAAGAAAGTAACATGGTAAAAGCAGAGTGGAATGCAATCTGATCATCTACAAGATATGCCATTCATATTATAACCTTTTTACAGATGGATAGCTAAGGGCTTTTCTGCACCATTGCAGTCATTGCCAGTTTGTAGAACACAGTCTAGGTGCCTGAGTTGTGCTTCTCTTGAGGAAATACTAAATCATATACCTGTGCCATATCCTGCCCAGAATTATGGGCACATGGATATGCACATGGACATGCACATGGACAGCTGATGATGAACTGGAACAGAAGGGTGGACCAAGATCATTTCTGTTCCCTTCCAAACCTTATGACTTCCACATCCAAGTAAATTTACATTCATTGTGTTAGTCTTAGGTATAAACACAATGGCACTCATGCAACCACACCCAGTAACTCAGGCTTCCTGTCCTAACCATGCAGCTACTAGATAATATTCCCTTTGGAATAAAGAGAAAATCAAACCCAACAGGAATTAGGGATGACTCCACCTTTAAAAGAAAACACCAACAGAGAACAAACCAGAATCTGCTAATTGAGCTGACACATGCCAGAGGACTCTTCATACTATGTTATAAAGAAATTGCTACAGGCAGTGTCAGGAAATGAAACAACTCTAAGAACAGAGAACACTTTTCCCCCTATGAACTAGACTGGTACTTAGCAGAAGAAACATTATTACAAGAGACACACCTGTCAACAGAAGACAGTCATTTGTGTGTAGTTTTTAATAAGAGGCATGGTGTTAAGGTTAGGCTAGGATGTTGCTATTGGGATATTATTCAGGTTTCTGCAAGGGCAGAATTCAGCTGCCTTTAATATGGTGAGGGCTGCTCACCAGAGAACACTGCCTAGTAAACATACATACTTTTTCTCTCTTCTCTCAATCGCAGGGGATACTTCTGTCTTGCTAACTTTTCCCGCTAAATGGCAGAGCAGACTCCTCTACTGCCCTGTGTCCTATCATGATCTTTTAGACCAGGTGTGGAGGCATTTTCAATGGTTTCCAGTCTGGGGTAGGTTAAAAAAAAGTAGAGATTCAACAAATATCCCTGATGCTTGAGGCACTACTTTCTACTAGACACCCCATGTTGCTTCAGCATACAGTGGTACCTCGGTTTAAGAACAGCCCTGTTTACGAACTATTCGGTTAACGAACTCTGCAAAACCAGAAGTAGTGTTCTGGTTAGTGAACTTTACCTCGGTCTATGAACGGAAGCCGAACGGTGGAAGGGCACCAGCGGTGAGAGGCCTCATTAGGGAAAGCACACCTTAGTTTAAGAACAGCTTTGGTTCAAGAACAGACTTCCGGAAAGGATTAAGTTCATAAACCAAGGTACCACTGTACCATGTTTTCACTTCCTCCATTTTGCTCACAAGTTCCAGCTCATTCTGAACAGCCAGCTGCTCACCACGTTAATAGTATATGAAACTCTCCCTTGTCAAGAAGCATCAATATAAACTAGCATTAAAAACAAGCTGCATGCTAAGCTGCTAACCTTTCTTCTTAGGTTTTGCACTTGGCAGATGAGGCTGTAAATAATTAAGACAGAAATGTAGGGCAAGCCTTAATAAATCGCTGTGAGTTATTTCTTGTTCTCTTGATACCTTTTCTGATTAAGTTTCTTGAAAGGCAGGTTTTTAGGGAGCTCCTCCAAGACAGAAGCTTGTCTGACAAAACTGGAACAGAAGTATTATAATTACCACTGTGCTCCTATTATATTTTAAAGTTTTTCCCCCAGAGGAACTGCTCAGAAAGTAGGGCTAGAGGGGAATCTATTAAAGTTATCACAGTAGCAATCAAATTAGCTTTCTATATTGGACACAGCAGTATTCAATACTTGACAGTCCAGAGAAAGTTGCAAGGTCTACTTTGAATCAAGGCTTGGCCCCAGAATCTGTTTTCAGACCCCCATTCAACCCTGGAAGGAAATGATGGCCCTGAACACACACAGGGGGCATTCATCTCACAGAACAAACATAGCCAGTCCTCACACATTTGAGATTAGGGTTTCCAGTTAATAGGATGTGTCATCAAGATAAGTGTTGCCAAGCACAGGAAAATTAACTTTCTATGGAAGACTGCTCCTAAGGAAACATTCTTCCCAATATGTATGACACGATGACTAGCTCATGCCCTGAGAGGTCTATCTCTATTTGTTCTCTTTGTAAACATACTAATCTGCAAGTAGAAATCTACTTTTCTAATCTGAAAATGGGGGTGGCCAAATGTATTTTTGCACCTGAAGCAGGAAATCCAAATGGCACCCTCCTCAAAGAAAGAATCCGGGGGGGGGGGGACCTGCCATGCCTTAATGACATTCAGTGTCTGCTGTCGGAAGAGACTGCCTCCCTCTACCTGAAGCAATTAAACATAAGAAGAAGGCGGGTCTAAATCCAAAATACTAATTACATGCAAATTATGTTAATGAAACATGAAGCACCTGCTGCAAAAAACATCATCTTGTAGGGACAATTCAAAGAGAAGCAGCTGAAAGAGGTGGTACTTCATCCTCTCTCTCCTCTGTCTCCCTGCTTCTACTTCTCAAACCAAATCACTGTGTAGGGAAGGGATTCAGCTACACACATTTAAGCAGAGCATGAAACCACAGGATGGGAGAGTGCTGTTGGCCTCAGGTCCTGCTTGCAGGTTTCCCATAGGTATTTGGTTGGCCACTGTGAAACAGGATGCTGGACTAGATGGGCTACTGGCCTGATCCAGCAGACTCTTCTCATATAAGCATGCAATTTGGCTAACACTGCAATTCTATGTGTACTTTATTGGGGGGTTCGCTCCACTGAAATCAGTAAGACTTGCTTTCACTTAAAGGTAGAATAGGAGCATTTAGCACTTGCTACATTTAAAGGGGCCATACTATATAGATGATATTTAAAGGGGCCATACTATATAGATGATAAAATATTTCCCAGTTCTGTTTATTAGATTCAGACCTTTTAGAAACCTGCTAACCAGAGCCTAAAAATAAGGTGCCTAAATGTTTTCACTAAGCTGTGATGTTCTATTATACGCCACTGTTAGTGATGTTACATTTCCATTCTTTATCAAAAGGTGGGGAAGGCAAATCTTCATTTTAAACATACACCTAGACCAGTTTGCTAAGCACAGAAGAAAAGTGTCATTCTTGCACTGTTATATGGAAAGTCCATTATCAAAAGAAGGAAAATAGTTTGATCTTGAAATGAATTATCAAGAAGAAAAGCATAAAAATGCTTTATTAGGAATATCTGATGAATTTGTACACACCAAAACAATTCTATACTGTACATAAAAATGAAGTCAATACACTTTCTGAAAAGCAGTACTGTATTTATACAAAGTCTAACATGTCAATTAAATTTTAAGAAACATGAGGAACAAAAGCACAATCTGTACCACCGAGTGCTGGGACCTAGAAGCAGCTTAAGTGCAGGGACTCATTTCAAGAGTTTGTTGATCACAGCAAAAGAGGAGTTAAAGCCAACAGATCAGAGGAAAGATAACTGATCATGGTTGCTGGCAAATATATCAGAACAAGGCTGCTTGGATCAACCCTTTTCCTAAAGCAATACAATCATAATCTGGAAAAAAATAGTATCATGATGTTTAAAGATTCAGCAAAATCACATCACTATGCTTATTTTGCTACAATGTCATGGCACTCCATACAGAAAAGATTTTAATTTCTTTAAAAATGCAGACGGAGTTGGTCCAGTACTGAGTAATTCAAAAGCAGGAAACATCTTTAGCCCACTGAAATGGAAAAAAGCATATTTCCTAGCCTGGTTGCATATTGAATACAAAAAGTACATTCTTCAAAGCACAAAACAAGGATTTCTTACAATCCACATTAACAGACTTTTTGGTTTAGCTCGTTTAGTTCACTATTTTAATTCATGCATAAACTGATTAATTATACTGTACCAAAGATCTTAACATAAGTTTAAATGCTGTACATTGAAATCATGAAATAGGCATTCTTCTTTAAAAAGAAAACCGGGGGAGTTGAGCTTTTGGAATATGTCTTCATCATACGATTTCCTGTTAAATCGGCACCTATGACATGCTACATAACTATGAGAAGCAAATCTTAGGAATGGGTATAAATAATGGGAGTCTATAGTTAAAGAGCAGCATTCCCCTGGCAGGTAATATATGAACATTTAAGTATGTTTACAAAAAAAATGAAAGATGAAATCACTAGAAAAAAATAAGTACCATGAATCTGTTACTGAAACATTAATAAGCATTGTTTAGTTGTCGCCTCCTGAAGTAAACATTCCATCTGAAGCCGAATCCAGGAGCTCCTTAAACAATGAGAGTTCTATACATCTGAAGTTCTCATATAAACAATAGCTTCATCAATGAATTTGAAGTCAGGGCAGCAGTGTATGCAAAGGGGAATAGGGGAAACATGCATGTTTTGAAAATAAAGTGACTTGGGGAATCCAAGGCACATGGGAACTCTATATGCACACCACTTAGGTTCAAAACCTTTATGGCTAAAAGAACCTACTGAAAGTGAACTACTTTTAGTTATAGATGCTAACCAATTCACTAAGGACTCAAACTGGAAAAAAGCAGAAAAGGGCAAAGGAAAGACATTCATGGCGAAGGATCCAACAAGTCTATTGTTTAGCATTGGGTTCTATTTAACCTAGACTGAAACTGAATCCATAAATTTCCTTGACAAAAATTTGCTAAGCAAGTGCCTATAAACACAAAGAGGTAACACCAAGCTTTGAACAAGCTTCTTGTCCTGCAAATGTGGAGGAATATTTTTTATCCATATTAGAGCTGAAGGGTAGAAGCAGTCTGAAGGGTAGACTACTTCACTGGGAAGCAGCATGAAGCAGCTAGTCGTAGCTATAAGGTGCTGTAAATTCAAGTGTCGCTTAAAAAGGCACGTCTCCTAAGGATAGCCTTGCTTCTTTTAATTGCATATTGAAACTCTATTTACAAATCCAAGATCTACATTTATAAGCCATTTCAAAGAAATAATCTTCCATAAGTCAGCAATTTTGTTTACAGGAGCTATCTGAGAAACTCTGGTTACTTCTTTTACAACTTATTTCTATCTACTGCTGATTTCTGCATGCCACTAAGAATGCACTCTACAAATACTTTGATTGATGCTGGTTTCTTCTTCCCAAAACCACTAACAGGATAGCATACAATCTACACTGAACATGAGTTCAGTTTATTTAGGAATATGGTCAGACATAATAAGATCTGACAGTTACTAAGTTGTAAGGCTCCTCTAAGGATTCAGGGAATTCATTGGGTTAATGGGGCGGGGGCGGAGGAGAAAGAAACACATAGCAGCAATTACCAAATGATACAATACATGCAACTAAATCAATACAGCTAACACAATAGACAACTATGCTTCAATCAAAAATAGAAACACTTCGAAGTGTTTGCCATTCCAACTACCCGAAAGATTCAAAACTATATAAGTATAGCAGACCACACACATCTAAGGCATATAAGTACAAACATCTTGCCATCACACATAGCTAAGGATACTATCATAGCTCACCAAAATAACTGACAGGAACTAAGTCCAGAAGGATTTGGAGCGTATCAGCAACACATGAAACTGTGACGAACACTAATGGTTTCCGGCCAAATTCATGTGTAAAAGCACTTACTTCATTTTTTATCATGCCAAAAGCTGTAATAATTTCATTCAAACCAGAAAAATGCAAAGGAGTCATTTAGAAGCTGCCCAGTGTGTCAGGAAGCAAGTTATTTTAGACATCACAAAATTTGGCTAAAGTTCTACAACCGTTAAGAGTCCAGGTTTTTGGGGGGAGGGGTGAAGGGAGGTGTCTCTTGACTATTGAAGAATTCAGCTTAATTCTTCAAAAGCTGTATTTTATTGGTTTTTCAACAACATATAGAATTTTTTCCAGCCAATGCTGTCAGCCCTGGTTTAAAAACTGAAAACTGCTTTCAGAATGACTAGTCATAGTGTAACTGCAAACAACCTACGCCTATATGAATCAGTACATTGCTTCAAAATGCAGCCTGCAGTTTAAGCCTAAGTGCAAAAACTGTTACTACACACAGTCCTATATTAGGCCCTAACTATTAAACACTGTATGTAATCAAGCCAAACCTTAGGCGAGACTAAATCAAATGCACATACAAAAAAGGCCATGACCAATTTGCATTTAATCCTTTGGATTGTAACTGTGCAGTGGCAGAAAAATGTGACATCTAAGGTGGTTTATGGCTAACAGACATTAGCTGTTTGTCTTCTCTTCATCAGTTTCACTTTGACTCCTTAAAGAAAACATGTTGGACAGATAGCATTCTCTCACTGTGTAGAAGAATGCTATACAGGATGGTTTGGCAGTTCTGCAACACTTCATCACAAATCATGGGGGAAAGATGGCTGTGACCAAAACTAACACAAATGGCATGATTGCTGTCATTGCCCGACTGCGACAACACAAGACAGCTGCAGCATAGCTCAGTCCAACATTTACGTGGCCTGTAAGTGATGAGCAAATATACTTTTGGTCTTGTGTCGTCTATGGGAGATTGGTCGACGTAAAGTGCAAGAGAGAAAGCAATGTCCAGCACAAGACCTCTGTTATTTAATATTCCCATTCATCTGTTTTCATGTCTAAGTAGTAAAGAATATTCTGCGCAAGCTTCACTGCCTGCTTCCTGGCTGCTTTTGAGTGCTCATCCCCTTGTGGGTCTATAGCATCAAGTGCTAGAAGTTGTTTGGTGAGGAGCTCCTCTAGTCTCATGTAGTTCTTATCAGTTCTGTTTCCATCGAAAGACAGCACCTCTTGCTGAATTTGGGACACGTTTCCAAGAATATTCCAAACAGCTTTATGTGATGCGGGTTCTGCTTCTGTTTGCTCTGCAAACATTTGTCGCTTGACAAGTGCTTCCTTTAAGTCAATATATGTTATGAGGGTTTGTACTTCTATCACTGCTCTCCTCCTGGCTTCTCGGATACAAGGATTTTTGCCTGGACTCACTTCATCCAACTGTGCAATTAACCCTTGCAGTTCTGCTTTTGACTTCAGGTATAAATCTGAAGCTCTCTCTACTTTTAAAAGAGAAGCATGAATCTCTTTCATCTTTTTGCGGATTTCCTCAATTTTTATAATGCACCTGTTTTGTGCCAAGTCATAAGCAGAAGTAGCATCAGCTTCTTCTTCAAGATCCAGGTATTTCTGCAATTTATTGATCTCCTCCACAACTTCTTTACGGTAGTTCCTTATTTCTGGACGGCCACATACATCTAAGGCATCCAGATCAGCAATCAGGCCAGTGAGCACACAAGATAAATGTCTACAGGTCTCGTTGTTATTTACTCCCATTAAAACAGCAATAAGGGTCCCTTTCGCTTTGTTCACATCAACCATGACAGAATTAATCTTAGAGACAGAAGGATGTGCATCACTGGACAATGGCAGTGAAGGCTGCTGCTTTGTACAACTGTCTATAATTTCTTGAACAGCACACACTTTGGTCAGAGTGCGATACCTGGCTTTCCGTAGAGAGAGTTTCCCTCCAGTTTTCACCTGAGTGAGCCTAAAGATGATATCTTGAATACCTTCTTCAAATTCCTCAGTTACACAATTGCCTCCTTTGTAAAAAGCTGTGATTTCTTGTTCCACCAATGATTGTGCTTCATTAAACAGGGATTCAATCTCCAACCTTTGGGGGTGGTTTGCATTCTGCTCCAGTTCCTTAAGCAGTCTTTCAGTTTCCTGGGCAGCCCTCTTCCTGGCTTGCTGAACATCACCTCTGCCTTCAGCATCCACAGAATCGATTTCAAAAAGTTGTTTAGTCAAAACTCTCTCTAGTTTCTTGTAAGCTCTGTCACTAGACAGACCACTGAAGGATATTACTTGTGACTCAAACTCTTTGACTTCTTTCTGTATTTCTTGTAGCCTCTTAATGGAAGGATGTTGGTTACCCATATCCATACTTTTTCTTCATCCAGTTCCAACAGAGCTAGAAATAATGCAAAGATACAATCAAATATAACTGATGCTTGAAATACATGTCTGCTTGTTAGTCAATATTTTGAAATTTCAACTTTTCTGCTCTAATTCTACAAAGACCTAACATTTCACTTTTTACCAACATCTAGTCTTGGAAATACCAGTCCACAAACAAAAGAGGACTTACCCTATGTATGTCCCATTGAGTTTTATGAAATGACAGTTTAAAAAGCATGACATCTCTGGATCTTTTCTAAAAAATATTTTAAAAGGGTATCTCCTAGAATTTTGTTTACTGTCACACACTAACGGCTTGATCCTATGCATTTTAACTAAAGCAATAAACAGTATGTTTCATGAGCCTCTCCTGCCCCCCCCATCATATGCACACCAAGAAGAGGGTTTTCTTTCCTTTGTCATTAGACATCACAGGCGAGGCAGAACAAAGTAGCTGATGCACTGAGGAAGAAAATTTAAAATGATAGTGCCATCTGCTTCCAAAACATTACTCTTCTGGTGCTAGAAAAAGGCAGCAGCTAAACAAGGAAAAGAAGATACCGCTCATCTTCACTTGCCCTGGTCAGACTAGTAATGAGATACATGATAATATAGCCAGTACAGTCAGTACTACACTTGCACTTTCCTCTCTCCAACGCCCCCAGCAATAAGGCAGCTGTGCCCTCTCAACATTTCAAACCACAGCAAGCAGCCCTTCGGCCAGGCAACATATGAATACCTCCTTGGGATCTTCCCAATTCCCTCTCTGTCTATATGGCCTTGTCCCCAGTTCATCTGCCTCTTGCTGCCGCCGCCCTCCCACCCAGGAGCTCCCCCTCCCTGCCCCACCCACCACCCCATATACACACACAAAGCCAGCGGCGCCCGCCCCGTTCTCACCCCAGCGAGAAGCCCCTTGGGGGAAGCGAGTCCCCGTGCACAGAGCTTGATCCCCCGCCCCCTATATCAACCCTACATTCCTGCAGGAAGGAAGCCGGGAATCAGCCCCGAGCTCGGGCCGCTTCCCCCCAGGCGGAGCTCGCGGGCAGCCTCCCTCGCCGCCCTCGGTCCCCAGTGACTTCACAATGCCGGACACTCTAATTCCGCCTGGGGCAGCCGAGTCGCTTCTCCGGGAGCGGCTCAAAGCCGGAGGGTGGCGCCAGGAAAACGGGAAGCAGCTTCAGCAGCCAGAAGGAGATCGATGGAGGAAGGGGGGGGTGGGGAGAAAGGAAGGAAAATTCCCCTCGCCGCGTTTTGCCAGGCCTAGGCCGGCATCTCCCTCTCCCAGCAACTTTAAAATCCGTAAGATCCCTTTCCCGCCCCACAGGGGGATTCCCTATCCCCTACAGGGTGTAGCCACTCACCCAGCCCTACTATGCCTTGCCCCCGCTACAGAGACGCCACCCAGCTGCTCCCCACTTCCTCTCCCCGCCACGCAATCCTACAACCGGTGACCAAATGCGCCCGCGCGTGCCATGATGCCCACGCCGCGGTTTCCAATCCGCGCAACGTGGCCCAGGCAGCTCTGAATCCCCCTAAACAACAACAACTCCTCTGCCCGTCCCCGCAATTAGGTAGGGTCGGCCTCTTCCCAATTGCCCAAAGCGATCGTTCCCTCGGATCAAACCATTGCGCCTACCGACCAACCTCTCCTGCGTATAATCCGCTTTGGCAAGAGGGTGAAATTACCGGGTGAGCAAAAGAGGCGCGTCACGGCCGCTCTGCGTCCCGAGACCCTCCCCTACCCAGGTCGGGCCCTTCCCAAGTTGCCCCAATAGGACCAGGCCTGGAACTTTTCACTTTTTATTTGTTTTTAAACCAGGCAATATGAGATCTACAACCCTACGCAGCAGCGTCTACGTCTGGAAGGAAGCCAATGTGCGAAAGCGAAAGGTAAGGATTACTATCCTCCTCACCAACTGGAGCAACTTGTTACTATGCACTTTGGTGTGTTTTTTTTGCAAACCGCCCAGTGGTATAGAAGTTTAATAAATAATGACAACTTCCAGTCGACACGGGTTGTTGTGAGCATGAAGGTGGCACGAGCCCTGCCCCTCTTTCTTATCAGGTGAAAGCCCTTCTCCTGCCACCCTGGCTGCAATATCTCCCTCCCACTTACCTCTCACTTACCACTCACACGTTTAAAACGGCTGTTTTAAAGCCCGCACTTACTCGCCTCCCTATTCCAGCCCCCCTAGCATGGCTTCCCGTCTTCTGATGAATTATCTCTCCCTCAACACGCAAGCGGAGCAAAGACCTCCCAGCCGCCGCGCTGAACACCGAGTGCCTCGCACCGGGTTCCCACGACCACTTGTCACGAGTCTCTCTGAACCCGCAACCAAGGGCGTGAGGTTGTTGGGGGGGCGCTCCATTTTTATTTTAGCTTCGCCTTGTTCTGCCTTCCTCAGGGGATACTCATAATAAACAACAACAGGCCTCTTAGCCCCTCGCCCACCCGGCCCCTCGCCCACCCGGCCCCTCACCTTTCTGGTCAGCGCATCGCCTCTCCTTCAGGGGCGCCGGGGAGGCGCAGCGAGGTGGCTCCCGGCTCGCTCCCTCTGCGCCAGCCGTGCCACGCCGGCCATCCCACAGCTACCAGGCTCCTTTCAGCCCCGCCGTCTCCGGACTCCGCCGGCCAACCCACCGTCGCCTCACACTCTCCTCCTCCTCCTCCTTTCCCTCAGCTTAGCCTGCCTTAACCTGAGGCGGGGACTAACCTGAGCCTCTCTTGGCGCGTGCGCGCATGCGCCCTCGTCCTTTTTTCCTCTCTCCGCCTTCCCCGCCCTACGGCTATTTGTTGAGGCTGGAGAGGGATCGCGACGTCGGCGTTTGCGACGCCCTGCCGTAAAGCGGAAAGGCAGAAGTCGACCGTTGCCTGTTATCGAGGGTTGGAGCGGACCTTGCGCGCGCCGGTTATCTGCCCGGCGACCGGGTGGAAGGGGTCGACGTGCGCATGCGTCGGTCGTGCGCCGAAAGATGGCGGCGGCTGTGAAGAGCCGAGTTTCCCTCAGCCGCCCGGCGGCGGCGGCGGCTTCACGCGCATCTTGCGTCCGTTTTTCCTCCTCGTCCCCCGGGGGTTCCCCTCGCGGCGGAGGGCCTGAGGCCGGGGGTGTATCTCCGCCCCACGAAAGCCGGGTAATGGGGGCTGTGGGGGTGACTGGAGGCGAGGGAAAGTATGGCGGGGGTTTCCCCTCAGAGACACTAGCATGGCTGTCAACTTTTCCCTTTTTTAAATTATTTTTTATTATTCCGAATAGGATTCCTCGCAAGAAAAGGGAAAAGTTGACAGCTATGCGACCAAAGTCGGTGGTGCGTCCTAAGCACATTTACTCGGGAGTAAGCCCTGTTCAGCACAGTGAGCCTTACTTCCGAGGAAACTTTGGGTGAGGTTATTGCTGCTTGTATTTGTTTCAAACTCAGGCCTCGGCTTTCCAAAATAATGCTTATTTTTTCCGTATCATTTCTTCTTCTTTTATTATTATTATTATTATATTTATTCATACCCACTGTTTCACCTGAAGGGGACTCAAACTGGCTATTTATATCCCACTATTCAAGGAGTTCCGAACCGATGTGTCTTTTCTTACTCATTACAGCCTATATTCTGCTTTTCCCACAGTGAGTTCAAGGCAGCCTGCTTGGTTCTCTTCTCTCCCCCCCCCCCCCCATGGTATCCTCACAACAGCCCAGTGAGGTAGGTGAGGCTGCAGGGGAAGTAACTGGCTCAAGCTCACCTGGTGAGCTTTGTGGCCGGAGCAGGAATTTGAACCTGGATCTTGCCCCTCCCCATCCCGGTTTAAGACCAGCAAACCACTACACCATACTGGTTCATTTCCATCCCCATTTTGTCTTCATAACAACTGTGAAGCAGGTCAGGCTGAGGGATGGGCATGTGGAAAGCTGCTTTGAACCATTGGGGTCACTGCAGTGGGCATCACTTCAGGGTTTCAAGCAGGAGTCTTCCACGGCCTTACCTGCAGTTGCTAGACATTAAACGTGGGACTTTTTGCATGCAGTGGGAGGAGTTCAAGACACCTGGAGGGTTTAAGGTTAGGAAAAGCTAGTGTAGTGGGTGACCCAAGATTATGAAGATAAAATGGGGAAGGATTTCACAGACCCCACAAGGGTCATCTAGTTCAACCCCCTGCCATGCAGGAATATTTTTACCCCATATGGGGCTCAAAGCCACAACAAATTCAAGAGTCTCATGCTCTACAGGTACATGTTTCCTTGAGCTACCTCTTCCAGTGTTTCTCAAACATGGGTGCCCGGCTGTTGCTGGACTACAACTCCCACCACCCCTGACCACTGGTTCTAGCTAGGGATGATGGGAGTTATAGGTCAACAAGAGCTAGGAACTCAGGTTTGAGAAACTGCTAGATGCTCCTTGAACCATTTCCCCAGGCAACCCACTCTTCCACTTTATTATTAACATTCTGTCACCATTTCCTTCAAAATCAGTTAGCATGTTTGTGAGCATTCCATGACATCACAGCAGCAGTTTAGCCAATGCCATCAGTGGCTTCCAGATGATGGGTGATAACTGCTTTTTGGTCTTACTTATATGAGACAAAATAAGCACAAATAACTGTTAGCTGAATCCAGTGCTGCTTGTGCACTGAGTGTTTCCCAGTTTTAGTTTGTCACACTTCTAAATACAGTAGTCCTTCATTCAAATGAATCCCTGGGCAGTTCACAAACAAATCAGTAAAATACAGATAAAAATGCATACTAACAATGAAACATAAGGACAGAAATTAGCATCAAATACAGATACAATTTATCAATAGTCGTAATATTTCCCAAATTCCAAAACCTTGGCCTGTCTAATTGGCACCACTTAAAGTTTGGAAGAATAAGTGCATTTCAGTTTGGCACCAGAAGCCTGTCAATTTACAGGTTGACTGCACCTGTAGGTGGGGAGGATTCTGTAGTCAGGACACCACTACAGAGATGGCTACATCCCCATGGACAGGACAGCCAGAAGGGCTTATCTTAGGGCCTGGATTAGCAAGACCCTGCCCCCAGCATCCTCAACACATTGCACCCTCCTCGTTTCCCTACTTTCCCTGTGTTGTACAGGGTAGGTCTGCAGAGGACTTCTGCTTGAAATTGCTTGAACATAAGTAGAACTTAAATGTATGTTGTGTTGTGTTCAAGCAAATGTATGTAAAAAAACCCAACACACTCTCCCTGCACAGCTGGGAGCAATGTGCTCTGGGTTGCTGTGGGCAGAGCATCTGTGAGCTGCAGCAGCACTCCCCCCTCCCGTCTCTGCTTTTAAAAATAATTTATAAAAGCAGGTGCCTGAATGCTACTACTGTGATTCTTTTAACATATTTGCATATGATGGTATCTCAAAGTCTGATTGGGATGGGAACTATCAACACATATGAGCTGTATTCCAAAATGATAGCGAACTGGCAGGCTATGCTGATTTGAATACTGTAGTTGCATACTGTTACTTAACGTCTTTCCTTTTTTTTAGAAATATGGCAGATTGTAGGTTTTAGTAGGTAGACACAGTGGATATTATACAGTATTCTTGCATGATGATCCTAGCCAAGTTTACTTGGAAGTAAGGCCTATTCATTTAAAATGGATTTACTACCAAGTGAAATACTGAAAACATAGGCTTAATTTCAGTTTATGTTCTTCAGTTATGATGCATATGCCGTTTATTAGAATCCTGTATTGCGCAAATGCAGAAATTGGTGCTGGGTGCAAATCATCATTGTGAGTACCTCTGCTTTAATTTGTTAATTTTAAACACATTGTTAGTCCTTTTGGCTACAAAGATAGGCTAGGAAATACAGGGTTATGGGCCACATAAATTATCTCTGATATCATAGTTAGATTTTTCTCCCAATGTGAACTGGAACAAATGTGATCTGGAGACCTGTTAATGCTCACTTCTTAACTTTTAGTGTCTTGGGTACCTTAGGTTTTCAGATAAAATTGAAAAAGTTTGTGGTGCCTTTGTATGGGGAGAAAAACGTACTATTAAAAAAACCCCTCTTTTTTTAAGGCTGCAAGTTTTTGCCCTCCTTCACACTCTTGCCACGATTGGATTGGTCCTCCTGATCGATGTTCGAACCTCCGACCAGTAATATTTTATATATCCAAACACGAATCCCCACTGGAACGAAGGCTTAGAGAGCTTAGACAGGAAACTCAGGTTTGGAATCAACAGTTCTGGGCAGACCAGAATATATCATTTAGAAAGGTAAGCATGCAGAGGAAGTGTAAAACCACTTGGTGGTGCTGGGAGTCCTTAAAAGTTTGTAGGGAGAATTGCTGAGAGGCATCCAACATATTTTTTTGCTGTTGCCTTATTGTATGAGGCCTGATCTTTGCACCCCGTAGTTATTAAGAATAAAATAGAATCAGAAGAATAATTTTTAATACATAAATGCCCCAAATAATATATTTTATGATGTCACTCCGGTAAGAATCACTGCCTGCAGGAACGAATTCAGCCTCTCCTGTTACAGATGGAAAGGACAGAGAACTGAATGTACTGCTGTTTGACCCTTTCCCAAGCGTGCAGGTCAAACCAAATAGATAACTAGGCCAGTAAGAAATTACCCCAGTAATTTTCCTGCATTACAGATTGCTTATTTGTAAAATAATCCATAAATTGTTTGCTGAAGATCGTCTAGTCAGCCAGTTAATATATTTGATGGAGTGGGATCAGGGATCATTAAAAGTCCTACACTTGGTAGCAGTTATTGCTGAGGTGAAATAAGCAAACTAAGATGCCAAAAACCTTATATTCTAAAATTTCCTGATACTGTTTCAGGAAAAAGAAGAATTTGTCTGTTCCAAATTGAAATCCAAAGGTCTACAACTGAGAGATGAAAAAGGTTAGATCGTTGTTTCTACATTTCACAGCACTTTCTTTTGGGGAGGATTCTGATTTACATTTTAGAAAATGTTCTAATCTAGCATAAATAATAATTATTTCTTAAGCAAACTTTGTCTTTCTGTATAAGGGTGTTACTCCTTGGTACTTAATTTACAAAACAGAGAGAGAACTCAGAGAAGAGTGTAATGAAAATCTTATAGTTTATGGCAGAAGCCTAGAGAGGTTACACCTGAATTCCAGGTTATGCTATGAATCTGCAGCTTTTCCGTTTCTAAGAAGGAAAAAAAAATACTGCCTTTAGTACTGCACTCTCAAAAATCCCATAAAGAAAGTCACTATTATTCATTGATTACATATAGGAAAGTAAGCTAAGAGTTTGTGATTTATGGAAGACAAACGAAGAAGTCCATAGCAAAACTTAAGACTACAGTCTGAGTGTTTGAAAAGTCAAGTTCAGTTTTTGCAAGGGATTTATGTTTAAATGTTTGTACTGGTATGATGATTAAAACATTCTGACTTAGGTGTTGTGATTTTTTTCTTTCAGGCCAGAAAATAACATTGTCTGCAGAAGAAATGGCTGAATTTTACAAAGCCTTTTTAAGTAAAAACTTTAAAAAACATTTCTATTATAACAGGTGAGAATATGATTCCTGGAACAATTGTGTCTCTTTATCTAAAAAAAACCACTTTTTGCTAAAAAACACACTTTTTTTTAGCAAAACCTTTTCTGAACCACACAGATCTTGTTTCTTTGCTGCCACCTGATTCCCCATTTTGCTATTCCATTAAGAGTCAGAATCTTTGCTTTACCATAATTAATTATTTATGCTTTTCCTACTGTTATGCTAGGCATCATACAGCAATTTATAGTGCATAATCCTCTCTACAAATTCACAATTTAATAAAACAAATATGCTTACAAAGAAAGGAATCTGGGAAGGAGGGGAATAACACTGAATGTTAATCAGGTAACCAAGCAACTTTCTAAGGCATATCAACACAATATTAGTCTGCAGACTTATACTCACTTCCCTGGGAGCAAGTACCATTGAACTTAATGGTACTTACTACTGAGTAGATGTGCATAGATTCACTTCATTATAAATGTTTATTCCATCATTAAAAAGATATTCATCTTTTCCTGGTGTTTACTTAGGTCAATGGTTTTGATATGCTGGGTCAAGTCTTTGCTAAATATTTTTTGGTTTAGTTTTTACACGTAAGTGTACAATAATCCTTTAAACAGAAATAACTGGGATGTCCCTTAAGCTAATTCTTTCCTCACTGCATTGGTATCACATTATTATAGCTTATGTAACTACAGATATAATTAGTCATCAAGTTTCTTTAAAAGCCTATCTGCAATATGTAGATATTGCCTGGAGCCATGCATTCATTATCACACATGGATTATGAAGTAGGGCATCTGAATAAGCACTTTAAAAACTTAAAGTAATTTTGCTTTAATTGGCAAGGAAAGAAAAAACACCGATTAAGTCGACTCAAAATCTTACATCTTTTACTGTCAGTAATAATTTCAAGATGGCTAATTGTGTTTTATGTTGCTTTGTTTCCTTGGTTCTGAAATTTAGAGATTGGTATAAACGAAATTTTACCATCACATTTCTCATGGGACAAGTGGCATTTGAGAAAGCTTGCAAGAGATTTGGATTGAAAAAGAGTGAAGCTGAAAGCTAGTAGGTCACAGTGCTGTATATATTTGATGAAAGGCCTAATTATTACTGGAATCAACCATGGCTGTTTCTTAAAATCAGATATTTGAAGCTACATGAATGCAAGTTGAACAGCACTTCCCATTCTACTTCAACGAAGCCAACTACCATTGTTTATGCTGCAGAACCGTAGTTAAAAGCTTCCTTGGTGAGAGATGAACTGCACCAAATAAAGGAATCTTTCTTCCTGATTTGAAAAACATGTTTGTATGCTCCATTATTTCATTGCCATCTTGATCTACAAGCTGGCACTTACGTTCCCGAGCAACTATTTTGTAGTAAGAAAAAGGAAAGCATGTGAGCTACACTTCAGGTAAACTTGGGCAGGATGGGGGGATTAAATTATACAGTCAAACCTTGGTTGTCGAATGTAATCCATTCTGGAAGCCTGTTCAGCTTCCGAAATGTTCAACAACTGAGGCACAGCTTCTGATTGGTTGCAGGAGCTTGCTGCACTCAAGCGGAAGCCGCCTTGAGCATTTGGCTTCCGAAAAACGGAGCATTTACTTCCGGGTTTTTGGCATTCGGGAGCCAAAACGTTCCAAAACGGAGGTGTTTGGGATCCAAGGTTTGACTGTACATATTATGACAAAAGTACATGATTACAACAAGTGCAAAAATTCAATACTTAAATTCATTTAGCTCTAAAGTGTTTTCTAAAAGTATATTTGTAGGCACTTTTTCAAATTACTTCTTTATAATAAAGCAACTGTAATAGTCTTCTTAACACTCCTGGGAATTAGACACACCAACAGCTTTAGGATATATTGTCTGTTTACTGCTGCACCTCTCATTGATGGCTTTGGACTATCTTGTGCTGGTTGTTTCATTATTAATTATTTCATTGTGTTCCAATTGCCAATTACCCTGCTGTCAAGAGAGAGAATTAATGTATATGCTCAGAAATGTAAGAGTGCTTCTAGAAATCAGTTCACATTGGTAATTACTTTTAGATTGCATACTGTTCTGCTGAGCATAAATGATGTGTGTATCTCTGTTTAGCAGTTGTCTGTTCTAGCTTAACGTGTGTTGAGCCAGAATTATACTGCATGCTTATTATCCTGTGTCTAGGATTATGCTTTTATATAAAGCGTAAATGTTCTTGTTTTAAGGAGCATTCAGCCTGCAATAGTCACACTTCTCAGTACATGAAAGGACTTCAGTCAGATTTGGCTATATACCAAATTTGTTTTTTCAGAGAAGCTCACATCATGCACTCCCTCCATTTTCAAATGACAATGAGTTTCCTCTACATATTAATTCCTCAGGATATAAATTTAAAGGAAGACAGCTTTTTTTTTTTTTTTGGAGTAAGATCCACATACATGCTACTTCAGCATGGTCAAGGCTCTTTCCCTTCCACATAGTTGACATACTAAATCATCTCAAAATAGTATTGTACTTTTGTGCAGGTGCTGGCTGCCAAAGCATCATGAAGCACACTTTCTGCACACATGCTCTTACATGGGAATTTTTTTTCTGCCTCACTGAGCTCAGAGTCGAAGTGCTTTTCTTCCTAGTTTATATAAGAACAGCTTCCATCAGATAAATTTGGAGGGGTGTAAGAATGGTAACATTGTAAGCACCACTACATAGGTTAGGCAGATAGTGCTTGTGAAGTAAGATGAAATAAATCAGTGATGGATCCTGATGATTCTTCTATTACATGAACAATTATCAAATGGATTTGTGTACAGTATAAGAAAATTGAAATAAGGAATATAATTTATTTTAATTAGCTTTCAGTTTTCAGATTGACCAATTACATAAACTCTAGAGAATTACCGAAGTGTTTGAGGAGACTTCAGAATTAATTTCTCCTGTACTTAATAAAAGGTTTCATTTAAACCGTTTTGTGTTTTCTTCATTTGCATATATTCTCATGAATGATGGTAACATTTGTCCTCAGTAAGAATTATTCATTCCTGGAACAATGGCTCTTGACTTTCTCTGTCCCAATATTTGGCTTCATTTCAGGATAGAAATTTGAACCAATGGGTCATAATTCATGGGGTCCTAAATTATGGTAAGAAAAGAAAAAAAGACATTGGTGGATCCCCTTTGTAAACCATGAGCATTCAAGGCAAATGAAACTATAAAAGGTGGAGATGTAAAAGTGCTAAATCATATACAGAAAAAATATAATTGCATAACAAAAATTCACTTACAAAATATTTGTTCATATTTGGAAGATTGTGTTCTTCAGAGGAACATTCCCAAGGATACTTCTGTGGAACTGACTCCTCCACATACTCCTCCACAGTAAATACACACTAGCCAGTATTTAGCAACCATAAACATGCTATGGGATCACAGTTTGTGATCTCCCAGTGCCTTTCCTTTTTTGCTGAAATTTGCCTTATGTTGCTTAACCGTGTTCTGGTGGTTCATTTTGACCACCTGATCATACTAAAACCGGCTTAAAAACCTTTCCCCTCTAGTTTTCTAGGCAATTGGATATGTTGTTTGCTGTTCTGCTTTGTATATACAGACCACGGCAGCCTTGCTGTGCACCAATGATTCTACCCATTTGTAAATCTTTGAAAGATTTACAAATGGGTAGAATCTTTGTGGCAGAACATGAAGAAAAAAATGTATATTATTAAAGTAATACTCTTAGAATGGTGACTCATCAATACCATACTGATTTATAACAATCATTCTTCAGCTGAGAATGATAGCAAGAAAGTCATTATTTTTTCATAAACATAAGCTAGCCTGCTGTTAAATGATTGGCTCTGCATTATAATTGCTGATCATAAATCATACATCAAAGCATTCAGAAACATGGAATTCCCTATGGATTTTTCAAAATAAATTTGCACCTGCTCTGTAGCAGTAATAGCCCCCTTGTCTAAACAAAATGTGAAAGGCAACATTGCCATTTACTGTCCACAGAGGTTGCCAAAAGAAGAGATTTGCTTTCCAGTGAGCTTTTAAATACTTCCGTTTTTAAAAACCCAATTATCACCATGTTATCTTTCGAGTCCTTTTGCAACGATATAATGAGTTATTTTGCTAATGCCAGATTGTTTGTAATTCTAAATGGTTTCTGCTGTGATAAAGAAATGATTATTGCATTCCAATCATGTTTTTATTTCCTACTATTCATTGGATCTCTCCACTGAGGTATTCATTTCAGTGGAATAAAAGAGGAGGAGGAAAGGGAATGAAGAGGCTGATTGAAGACTCATGAATGTCTCTGTGTGAATGCAGCTCCTATATTAGATAATGTGTGTTTATAAATCAGAGCATATTAGTTAATGTAAAAAAAGTGAAATGAGCTTTCCTAGCATAATTATAAGCAGGATATATTGTTAGGGTTTCAGTTTTTCATGCCTTCACCACCTCCTTTTTTTTTAAAGTTTCTTCAGGCACCTAGCAGAAAAGCATTAAGTATTTAGCACAAAGCTAGTAGTGGAAAACATTTGGCTTATGGCCAATGATATATTTGTATCGGCATGTGGTTATAACTTGAGTCTCTTGCACTGAGAACGTGTCATGCTACCTGTAGGCACTAACAGTGCAAACAACTTTAACAGTGTTCATTTCAGTATTAGTATTCATGTTGCTGCCCTCTAATTGTTGACACTCCTGGGTTATGTGTCGTATTTTGGTATCTCAGAACCCTTTTTCTTGTATGATCAAAGGTAAAAGAAAAGTATGGAATGCCTCTCCCTTTGCCATATGTGAAGTATCATCCATCAGCTGCTTCAGACTTCTTTTAAAAGATGTATCTTTTTGCCTAGGCCAGGGGTTCCAAAACGGTAGTCTGAACCTTATTCAGGTGGTCCGCAGCCTGTCCGCAAAAATACAATTAAAAATCATACTACAGCAAGCACAGTGAATTATGATTGCTAAAACAGGCAGAAAAATCATTAAGTAATTTGCCAGGACCCAGCAATATTCAAGTGATTGGAGAGGAGGGGGGTCCACTGCTTAGAAATTTTAAATATTAAGCAGTTTAGCAATGTTTCTGAACAAACCACAATTGTATATGTGTGCAATACAGTATATATAGAATTTAGCTACTGCAGAAAAAATAACACATAGGTTAATGGGTCTCTAAGGGACAAGAAGTTTTGGATCATTTCTATTCAGCATGGTAGGATTTTATTTCATATAGTTTCAGATTGAGAGATATCTCTTCCCACCCCACTATATTTCTATATTATTGAGTTTTGGTTATTGTTTACTTGTCTCTGTGGTTCCATAAGAATTTGAAAACTAATAAAAACATTTTTCTGCAAATACAGCATCTAGCACAGTGCGTTACAATTGCTACAGCAGGCAGAAAAAAATCATTAAGTGGTCCGTCAAGACCCTTAGCAATTTTCATGTGGTCTGAGGGGGCACTGCTTAGATATTTTAAATATTAGGCAGTTTAGAAATGCTTTTAAATTGTGTATCATTGCAATATAGTCTTGTTTTCTAACAAAGAATGTCCTCATTTTCTGACCTTACCTTGTGTGTTTGTGCTAGCCTGGCAGCAGCGGCAAAAATACTTGATGTAGTCCCGAGTTCCATGCATAAACCCTACATACAGACTAGGCCTAAAGCAGATTAAGCCCAGGAGAACTACATTGTCTCTGCAGTCACAAAAGATTATTTCTACCATATTGAGTTTATAACCAGTTGCAGCCATTAGCCAACAGCTCCCTGAAACTCTGGTTTGCTTAGCATACATTTATGCTTTGACCTCTGGCTAAATTCTACATTTCTAGTAAAATTAGAACATTAATCATAAATTGAATGTATCACCTAACATGCATTGCAACAACAAAAATAATATTAAGAGCTTGGCAATTACCTGACCCCAAGATTTTCCATAGACTTCCTATTGGATTGCCAACTCATTTGAACCAATATTTACTGATTTTGAGGGTAATGGTAAGTATGGTTAGTATATCAAAAGAGGTTGTATTGTGGCAGTGGACAAAGCTGAAGGGTACCTTTTGATTAAATGTATTTTATTTTATTTTATCTAAAAAAAGCAAAGAGGAGCAAGGGTTCAGAGCACAGTGGTTGCCCTGACCGATCCAAGCATTTTGTCCACATCCTTGAGCCTTGCTAGCTGAAATTCATCCAACATAACAGGACTAGACAGTGCTTTGGACACCTCTCAGATTTCATCTGCTGTTAACAGTGGAGCCAAGGTCCAGGCAGATAGATGCAAGCGATTTTACTGTTGGTTCTATCACCTCCTTTGGGCCAGGCAGTGAGAGCTGGCCCATAAAGAAGGCTGATCGCCGAAGAATTGATGCTTTTGAATTATGGTGCTGGAGGAGACTCTTGAGAGTCCCATGGACTGCAAGAAGATCAAACATATCCATTCTTAAGGAAATCAGCCCTGAGTGCTCACTGGAAGGACAGATCCTGAAGCTGAGGCTCCAAGACTTTGGCCACCTCATGAGAAGAGAAGACTCCCTGGAAAAGACCCTGATGTTGGGAAAGATTGAGGGCACAAGAAGAAGGGGACAACAGAGGACGAGATGGTTGGACAGCGTTCTCGAAGCTACCAGCATGAGTCTGACCAAACTGCGGGAGGCAGTGGAAGACAGGAGTGCCTGGCGTGCTCTGGTCCATGGGGTCACGAAGAGTCGGACACGACTAAACGACTAAACAACAACAACACCCAGAATAGCTCTGCTGGATGGCACAATGAGGATGCTGTGGAGGCAACGAAGTATGCCTTCTTTGCTCCTTTCACTGCCACTAGGTAAGCTTGATTATCAGTCCTCTCCTGTGTTTGATTGCATTCGACTGGAGTTTTCATCCATTCGCATTTGAGCCGTCTCCCAGCTTATCACCCTAAACTCTGGAGTATACCAGAGAGTCAAATGGGCTCCACGAAGCAGAAGAGGACACTCAGGAGTGATGTCAATGGCCCATGCTATTTGGATGTTCCAGAAGTTGGCCAGGGCTTTGACAGGAGTGCCAGTCATATCACCTAGAAGATCCACCAGAGCCATCTGGAAACCCATTGCTTCCATCAGCCTCTGAGGGTGGACCATCCTAATAAATCCCCGCCAGGAAGTGATCTAACCACAACAAGGGACTGATATCAATATCCTCCACTTTCAGATGGAGGATAATCCTGCTTACTTGAGAAAACAAGGTCCATATGCCTACTGCATGTGTTGGGCCGGTGACATGTTGGGACAGCTCCATAATCTTCTTAATATTAAGACCAGCACTATGAATTGGGCCAGAAATCCTACTAGTAGCCAGTGCTACAGGCACAAATTTGATGTGTTCATGTTTTTTGGGTCCCCACCAACATCCAGAAGGCTGCATTTTGTACCAGCTGTAGCTTCCAAACTCTTCATGTAAAGTGTTTTGCAGTAATCTAGTTGGGAGGTTAAAAGAGACTGGGTTCATGGCCAGCAGGTTTTGTATGTGTGGAAGCTTCTGTGATCTTGTCTTTTAAACATGAAGATGGGGCTGGATCACATCCTAAATTACCTAGCTGTGAGAGGAGGCAATGTCTACTTATATCGTTCTGCGTAACAGCATGTGGCTGTACACAGCTGAAGGCAGTGAGTGACCTTCTTGCCTCTCAGCTGAAGTCATGTGAGAACAAAAATAAAAATAACTACAATGATGACAAAGGACAAAAGGGAGAGAAACAAGTGTGAGAGAGCTCTGCTGTAGATTTCCACCAGTGTGTAGTTGGCATTTTTATGCGTGCATAAAGAGGAAACATTGGAGCTCCTCTGATAATAGCGATGAGAGATGGCTGCTGTAACAAGAATCTCCTTCAAATGCAGTGGCATATGCACCTGCAATGTTTGTCAGCATCCCAGAGGGATGAGGCTTCACCTGCTTTGCTGGCACATAACCTGGTAATGAGTCAGCAAGACCTCCCTGCAGGATTGCTGACAAGCTAGTCTGTGCGAGAAGCAGAGATGGAAAGTAGCAAGAGTCTATTCAGGAACCTGTGAAGGATACTGAGGCATGTTCATGTGATTTAAAGAGGCTACCCTCTTTCAGCTGTGTGAGTACCTCCCCCATTTTTTTGAGAGGGGGATAAAGTTTGCAAGGGGTCCTTACCACAAATTTTGGCTCCAGGTTTGTTTGTTGGTTTGTTTTTAAATGTTTGCTAAAAATAACTCTGCATTTTCTACTGAACCGTATCCTAACTGAATATGCAGTTTGATCCTTAAATACTTTTTGATCCAACATTTTAAAAGAAAAAAGCAATGCCCTCTGAAAACAGGACTTCCTTGTTTAATTCTCAACTAAAGAGGCATTTTTTGTCATCTTTCTTCCCTGGGTACATTTCTGCTTTTCTTCCATGTTTGTAGCAATCCCAAGTTGACCTTCCAAGGTAACAGCAAAGAAGTCCCTTGTGGACTTCATGTTGCTTGCAGGTTACACTCCCAGTTTCCTTTGGCTGGCAGGTGATAACTAAAGACTGCAAATGACATTTTTAAAGACAGTAGAAAAGAAAAACAAGCAGCCAGTTGCTTTCCTATTTTAAAACTGTTGTTGTTACATGCAGGACAGGACTTCTATATTACTCCTGAAACAAAGCTCCTTGGCAAATCAAATTAAAAGTACACAATGTGGAAATTCCACAGTTTAAAAAAAAATCCTGAGCTTTCGCTGCCAAATATATAATATGCAAATGAAGGAGAAAAACAACATGGTTACCAGTCAAATGTTTAGTTGATTAATCAGTCAGATTACTTACTGCCATTGACTGCACAGTAAGAATCACCGATTCAGTGCTTGCCTGTTCCACAAAAATATTGGTCCAAAGCAGGACTCCTCAAAGGATCTTAATTGGTTTAAATGTTTTTATTGTTCTATCACTTGTTTGCTGCCCCTGGGGTTTTCTAGGAGGAAGGGTGGTATGTGTGTATACAGATGGTGGCTGTGGCAAACCACCTTGCACCTCTAAAATTATTTACCTATTTTGAAGGAGGTGGTCTCACATACCTTAGATGTTTTCTTTACTTTACGCTGAAACCTTTTATTAATTTCTCTAACCCTTTTACTGCTGTCACCACGTATAAAATCCAAATCAATAATATATCAGTTTACCCACAAGTAGCTATGGATAAGCTATGGTACAAAACAGCACAGATTTCACTTTAAAGTGAAATACAAATGTATTTCTTTTAAGCCAACTGATATGAACAGTTATTATAATACCGCAATGTGTGTGTGTGTAATGGCCCAAACCATGGGATTCAGCTACATTAGTAAAACACATACAGTGGTACCTCTGGATACGAACGGGATCCGTTCCGGAGCCCCGTTCGCATCCTGAAGTAAACGTAAGACGCGACTGCGCGTCTGTGCATCTGTGCGTGTCGTGTTTCGCCGCTTCCGCGCATGCGCGTGACGTCATTTTGAGCGTCTGCGCATGCGTGAGCGGCGAAACCCGGAAGTAACACGCTCCATTACTTCCAGGTCGCTGTGGAGTGCAACCTGAAAATATTCACCCTGAAGCTACTTCAACCCAAGGTATGACTGTACACGTTATAAATGTGTTATAACACTGTGGCCCCAGATGGCGCTGTAGAGCTGAAATCAGAACTATGAAATTTTCCTTTGTGAGCTTTAAATTATTTTTTTCTCAGAGCGTTTTCAGAGTGTTTTTTTATAGCTATGTAGATGCAGCCATGGTTTAATTATCAGGAATGTGCTCTTTATGCGTGGATACTCCAACTCTCTCTCGTGCCTCCTGGTTACGCTAAACCTTAGGTTGCTACAAAACAAGATCTGTAAATTTACCAGGAAGCTCAGAAGGGAATCAGAACATGTGATGGGAGCAGAGAAGAAGAGAGTGAGAGCCTGAAGGACCTTCCTGGTGTCTATAATATAGCTATGTATCTATAGGTGCTGCTGATATCCATTAGCTTGTACAGTGGTACCTCGCAAGACGAATGCCTCGCAAGACGGTAAAACTCGCAAGACGAAAGAGTTTTTCGTTTTTTGAGTTGCTTCGCAAGACGAATTTCCCTATGGGCTTGCTTCGCAAGACGAAAACGTCTTGCGAGTTTGTTTCCTTTTTCTTAAAACCGTTAATACCGTTAAAACCGTGCTTCGCAAGACAAAAAATTCGCAAGACGAAAAAACTCGCAGAACGAATTAATTTCGTCTTGCGAGGCACCACTGTATCAAGCATGTTACAAGACCACCTTCATTCTACCTTGACCTTTATGGTATGAAAGAACACTTTAGTACATCATCTGTCTGCCAGATCAAGATAGATAGATAGATAGATAGATAGATAGATAGATAGATAGATACCGTATTTTTCACACCATAGGACGCACTGGACAATAGGATGCACTTTGTTTTAGAGGGGGGAGAACAAGAAAAAAAAATTCTCCCCCTCTCTGCCCAGCACCCCTTCAGCGAAGTGGCAGGAGGCGCTGTGCAGAGAGGGGGAGAACTTTCCCCCTCTTGTTTTCCAGCTCTAAAACAAGGTGCCATTTAAGGTGCGTTCAGGCGGCTACCTTGGAAGCCTGGAGAGCGAGAGGGGTCGGTGTGCACTGACCCCTCTCGCTCTCCAGGCTTCAGGTTCCTTTCGACCTGCTCTTTGGGGCTGACGGGGGGAAGCCCACCACCCGCCCCAAAGAGCAGGTCAGGGAGCAGCGGAAAGGCGCAGCGGAGAGGCTCCTGCCATAGCCGTGCGTCACCTCTCCAGCCGGGAGAGGGTCGCGAGGCTATGGCTTCTTTAGCCCCGCGCGCACTCTCCCGGCTGGAGAAGTGACGCGCGGCTATGGCAGGAGCCTCTATAGCCGCGCGTCACCTCTCCAGCCGGGAGAGGGTAGCGGGGCTATGGCGTCTTCGCTCCATAGGACGCACACACATTTTCCCTTCATTTTTGAAGGGAAAAAAGTGTGTCCTATAGAGCGAAAAATACGGTAGATAGAACAGATAGATGGTCTCGTGGCTCTCCCACAGCTTTGAAATGTTCTTCTGAAGACTCACAAAAGCCCTAGAATGGAACAAGATATAATTCCAAATAAATAAATTCAGTGTGCAGATTATTCCACATCAGTATAACCCCAATTTTCATTTTTTGAAAAGTACCCTCTACTTTTATGAAAATAAACTCTTCCCTTATCATTTTTATCAAACAGGAATTCTCTTGTGGGCTAAATATTGTTTTCCTGTTCCCAGGGTTGTGACCTCAGTGCTACTGTGAAGCTTTGTGTGGAGCCAAGGACAGATTTTTAAATGTAAATAAAAGGCAAAGAGGAAGTCTTAACTGGATGTCAAACTTCCAAACTTGTGAGTGCATATCTCTGCTCAACTTCAACAACACTGAGGATTAGCAAAAAAAATGCACACAATACGGTTGGAGAGAATGCTAAAGGTTGCTGGTGTAGGGTCCAGTCAAAAATAAACAATAAGACATTTCACTGCTGAGTAAATATATTGTGATATAGTCCAAATGGATGGGTTAAAGTATATAAAAAAATAGCAAGCTCTCCCAAAACAATATAATGTACAGTGGTGCCTCGCAAGACGAAATTAATCCGTTCCGCGAGTCTCTTCGTCTTGCGGTTTTTTCGTCTTGCGAAGCACGGCTATTAGCGGCTTAGCGGCTATTAGCGGCTTAGCGGCTATTAACGGCTTAGCGGCTATTAACGGCTTAGCGGCTTTAAGAAAAAGGAAACAAACTCCCAAGAATTCGCAAGACGTTTCATCTTGCGAAGCAAGCCCATAGGGAAATTCGTCTTGTGGAACAAATCAAAAAATGGAAAACTCTTTCGTCTAGCGAGTTTTTCGTCTTGCGAGGCATTCGTCTTGCGGGGCACCACTGTAAAGGTAAAGGACCCCTGGATGGTTAAGTCCAGTCGAAGGTGACTATGGGGTTGCGGCGCTCATCTCACTTTCAGGCCGAGGGAGCCAGTGTTTTTCCACAGACAGATTTTTGGGTCATGTGGCCAGCATGACTAAACTGCTTCTGGCACAACGGAACACTGTGACAGAAACCAGAGCGCACAGAAACCCTGTTTACCTACCCGCCACAGTGGTACCTATTTATTTACTTACACTGGCGTGCTTTCGAACTGCTAGAATGGCAGCTAATATAAGGTAACAGCTAATGTAATAGCCTGCTTTGCACTGAATGCTATGCCAAACTATGGGTTAGCAAGACCTGGATGAATGGGCTTGGGTTTACGGGCTCTGATGCAGGAGGAAGGAACAAAAGAGGGGAATGGTTGATGGGAAGCTGGACTGAAGGAGCAATGAGGTCTTCAGTTGCTTTCAGAGGGAGAACAGGGGTCCCATCTCTCCTCTCCAACCTTCCTGCAAAGCAGACAACCTCAGTGAAGGCTAGGGAAGGTTTCGGTCAGCCAAGGGGATAGGCTGGAGATAGCAGTGACTGAACTGGGGCCTGAACAGGATGGATGCAGCCTTCTTCCCTAGAACTAAGTGCCACCTTCGGAGATGGAAGCAGACCCACCCATCCTGACAGAGGGAGTGATTGCAATCTTGAACTTCCCATAAAGTAAGAGAGTCTCACAAGTGAGTGTAGCACACCTTGTCTTTAAAAGCTAGAGGAGGGGCAGGGAAACTTGTTGAGACATCTTTGTTGCTTCTGTCAAGTTCCGAACTTCTTGCCCTCTTGAACTCCTGAATCTTGACTCCTGAGTGCTGTGTGTGCTGCTGAGCATTCTTAACTTGCCTGAATAAAGATCTCTTCCTTACTGACAAATAAGAGCCTCTGCCTGGATGTGTTGGACAGGACAGGGCTCCTGGAAAAGAGTTTGCAGCTGGTTTGTACGTATTACCTGCTTAAAATGCAGTGAGGCTGGTTTCCACCTCCATGTTTCAAATCACATTTGCATGTCACTCAGCACATCAGTAGTGTTAGACGAGGGTTGTGGCTAACATTGTGCGTACATGGCTTTAGAAACCAGTGGCAGGAGCACGTTGGATGCAGAGTAAACAGGAGTAAACAGCCTAAGAAATAGTGTTTATTACCTTGCAAGTCCTGGAGTTTTGCCTATATCAAGACCTATTTTCAGCCATCATCAGGTCACTCTAGAAGAGGGTGTAGTCTGACGATATTTAAATCTACAACTGGAAACCAGACGTTGCTAGTGCAACAAGTATTTCTCGACCTGCTCCTATATCTACAAGGCTAGGGAGGTGCTGTCAGTCCTTGAAAGGTACGATTGATAGCAGTTCCTCTATACATAATTCTGCAAGAAAGGTGTGGAGAGAGTAAACAAATATACTGTATGAAATAAACTCGGAGTCAAGAGTGGATTTCATGCTCTTTATTCAGCTCATAGTGGTGAGGAGGAATGGAAGTTCCCCCAGAATGTCTGCTTTATATACATTATTTCACAATGGGCCCTACGTGATTGGCTAATTCCGGGATTCTCCTGTAGCCCAATCAGGTTGCGGATTCACTTCCACCTGGAGCTGGATTGGGTGCCTCCTGTGGACCAATCAGACTGCTGCATTCTGGATCCTATTGTTCTAGGACCAGACTGCTGCATTCTGAATCCTATTGTTCTAGGACCAATCAGACTGCTGCATTTTGGATCCTATTCAACTCAGTACATAACACTGTATATGCTATGTTTTGGTACACCTGCCTCAGCAACCATGACCCAGCTCATGGGCGTAGCCGGGGGGGCAGCTGTTCCCCCAGATAAAGTAAAACAATAAAAATAGTTAGGTTCTGGACCCCCCAACATACCGTAAATCCTGTGCACGCCCATGACCTATCTTACTCCACTTGGAGAAACAAACAATAGCAGTAATGTGCAACAAACCTCACCTCCAACCAGGAAAGTGATGAGAAAATGCATTGGAAAGTGTAGGACAACACATGACTTTCATTTATTTATTATATACTGCCCTTTGCTAAAAGACCACAAGGAGGTTTACAGCAAAGAACACAATAAACCATATACAGTATGTCAATGAATAACTTAACATCCATGCAATACAAAAAAATTAAACATACTGTAAAAAATACAGTGCATAATGATAAGCAATGCATAGTAATAAATAATACATATAATTCATAATACATAATGAACACATACAATGAATCAACATTAAATTATACATAATGTCATCCCAGCAATAATTTAATAGCAGGGCATGGGCAAGCCCACTTTCCCATATACTTGTCACCCCAAAAAGCATGAAAGGTAGCTAGGAACAATCAAAGATGGAAGTTGGCTTATAAATGGAGCTGGTCCAGAACATGGTTCTGTTCTGGATTTGAAAGGACACCATCTAACCTCCCTGCAAACAAATCAGAATGCTCATTGAATAGCCAGCTTTGTCTAATCTCCCTGCAAACAGATTGGGACGAATGCTCAGTTAAACAGGTCATCTGCAACATTGGGAAGTGTGCCCCAAACTTCTTAGACTGGAGGTATATTTGTTTCTAAATTAAAATTCTAAGTGCATTGCAGAGCTTCCCTCTTGGCTTTGAATGCAGAAAAATTCTAGGGCAATCCACTCACAAGTTCCTTTGAATTCAAGAGAGCTTCCTCCTAGCCAGGAAATAACTGGTCTTTTAAAATCATTTTTAATGTTTTAAATTTTGAACTGGTACTTTTGATGGTTTACATTATTCTTATGTGAGCCCCCGTACCTCTTTTTTCCCTGGAAAGAAAGCATAAAAATATTTGAAATAATATTTGAGTTTGAACCTGCTCTCCTGGGTCTATTTTGGTTCCCTCCTTCTAGTGTTGACTGATTTTATTTAAAGATTACAGATAGGTAGCCGTGTTGGTCTGCCATAGTCAAAATAAAAAAAATCCTTCCAGTAGCACCTTTAAGACCAACTAAGTTAGTTCTTGGTATGAGCTTTCGTGTGCAAGCACACTTCTTCAGATACACTCCTGATTTTTTTTATTTAAAGAGTTATTGGCTGACTGATTTGAATGTTTGTTTTGATGGGGGCCAGTCTTACTATGTGGTACACTAAAGTGTGGGATATTGCCCTGCTGGAAAAATGAACTAATAAGCTGAGAGTCCTTAGGGGACAAAGATAAAGTGACAATTTCATACCTGTTTGGTCTGATTTGCCTACAAATGAATACGGCTGATAGTGACTCAGTGCATATGAATAATTTTAATTACTTTCCTTTGGTATAATAAGGTCCATGTTTTGCAACCCCATCCTGTTTAACCCTTACGTTATGTCTATGCTATAAATAGTTCCAGTTATTGTCTTATTTATTTTGGTTTTATTTTATACCTGTTTTTGTCCAAGAGTGATTTATAATTGTAATATGGACTGCGAATTGTATCACCAGATCTATTTGATAGGCACTGTATTTTGTTGAATTTTGTATAACCCTTGAAACGTGTTATTTAATACATTCACATGGCTGGCCCAAGACATTCTGGCACCTGAGGCGAACCACAAAACGGTGCCTCCCTCTGCAACAGGGAAAAAGGGGTGAATGAAGATCTATATCAGGAAAATGGCAGAATAAAGTTCTACATTGGGATCTGATGCCCCTGTGAATCTTGCCGCCCAAGGCAGTTGTCTTGCCTTGCCTCATGCTTGGGCTGGCCCTATACATTGGGTTAATGTCTGTTTTGTTTGACAGTGATGTATAATTTTCTATAACAATCTTTGTTGTTGTTGTTTAGTCTGGACCCCATGGACCAGAGCATGCCAGGCACTCCTGTCTTCCACTGCCTCCCGCAGTTTGGTCAAACTCATGCTGCTAGCTTCGAGAACACTGTCCAACCATCTCGTCCTCTGTTGTCCCCTTCTCCTTGTGCCCTCCATCTTTCCCAACATCAGGCTCCTTTCCAGGGAGTCTTCTCTTCTCATGAGGTGGCCAAAGTCTTGGAGCCTCAGCTTCAGGATCTGTCCTTCCAGTGAGCACTCAGGGCTGATTTCCTTAAGAATGGAGAGGTTTGATCTTCTTGCAGTCCATGGGACTCTCAAGAGTCTCCTCCAGCACCATAATTCAAAAGCATCAATTCTTCGGCGATCAGCCTTCTTTATGGTCCAGCTCTCACTTCCATACATCACTACTGGGAAAACCATAGCTTTAACTATACAGACCTTTGTTGGCAAGGTGATGTCTCTGCTTTTTAAGATGCTGTCTAGGTTTGCCATTGCTTTTCTCCCAAGAAGCAGGCGTCTTTTAATTTCGTGGCTGCTGTTACCATCTGCAGTGATCATGGGTCCCAAGAAAGTAAAATCTCTCACTGCCTCCATTTCTTCTCCTTCTATTTGCCAGAAGGTGATGGGACCAATGGCCATGATCTTAGTTTTTTTGATGTTGAGCTTCAGACCATTCCCAATTTTTTTTAAAAAAAATATTGAATATGTGTGTGTCTGCTTTTTTCATTATACTGCATTTCCCTCACTATTCAGTCTTTCCAGCTGCCTAATCAGGCGGGCTCCACAGTCCACCTAACCCAACCGTCAATAAAGCTGGGCGCTAGAACGTTCCATGGCGCCCATGAGGCGAAGGCGGAGGGCCGCGCCGTCCTGCCAAAACAACGGGTCGAACAGCGCGCGGCCGGAGAGGCAAGCTAGCCCCGTCTCCACTCCAACCCAGCTTGGCGCATGCGCCTTGTACGAAAGGCCTGCCTCGCGCGCGCGCGCGAGCGAGCCTCTCTCCCTCCCTCTTCCCTTCCCTCTGACAGCACTGACATCATTGCTGCCGCCGCGCGGAGGATTGTGGGCCGGGAGGGAGGGCCGCCATTTTCGGTGAGGAGAGGGGCGGAGCTGAGGCCGCTCAGTCAGCCTTGGAAAGCCGGGAAGGACTTACCTCCTCTGTCTCTCTCTCTCTCTGTCTCTTTCAGCGGCGGCTGTAACTGCAACAGCCGCGGTGGCGTCGGCGGCTGTGCGCAGACCAGCCTCCTCCTCCTCCCCGGGACTGACAGCCGGCTACTCCGGCCTGGGCGGAGAGGTCATAGCTGGGGTGAGTGGCCGTTTTTCTGGCATCCTGGTTCCCTCTCCGCCTGCCTCCTCCGAGCCCCCCCTCCCCGGAGCCAGCGGCCTGCCGCCCCTCCCTACGCCCCCTCCCGCCGCCCCTCAGAGATGCCGGGAAAGGGCGCCACTTATGGGAAGGTGTGTGTGTATGCGTGTCCCGTGTATAGTGGGGAGCGATGCTAGATCTAATGGGGGGGGGGGAGGCGTGAGGTGATGCTGATCCCGAGCACCTAAGGCAGCCTCTGCGGAGGGAGGGCCAGATCCTGCGTGGGTGGGTTGTGGCAGCTAATGAGGATGATGATAATAATAATAATAATAATAATAATAATAATAATAATAATAATTTTATTATTTATACCCCATCGTGGCTGGGTTTCCCCAGCCTCACTATGGGCGGCTTACAGGAGGGGGTGTAACGCTGGGTGGGTGGGCTGAATGGAGTACAGTGGTACCTCGGGTTACAGACGCTTCAGGTTACATACGCTTCAGGTTACAGACTGCGCTAACCCAGAAATAGTACCTCGGGTTAAGAACTTTGCTTCAGGATGAGAACCGAAATTGTGCTCCGGTGGCACGGCAGCAGCAGGAGGCCCCATTAGCTGAAGTGGTGCTTGAGGTTAAGAACAGTTTCAGGTTAAGAACAGACCTCCAGAACGAATTAAGTACTTAACCCGAGGTACCACTGTACTTCCAAAATATGGTTATTATTGTCATTATTATATATTCATTTTCCCCTGACGGGGCTCAAGGCGGCTTACAGGTAAAATATAAGAATAGCAGAAAAACATGCCCCTCTCCCCAATCATCAACAACAAAAAATTGGAGCATTGATAGAACTGAAACTGTATACAGATCTAGAAGATGGTGGAAAGGGACATGGACCGGCGGAGGAAGGAGTAATAGGAGGTTGGTAGCAGCCAGATTTGTTTATTTATTAAGCTCTCTGGGTGTGAAGGAAGTGTGCGTATGTGTGTCTTCCTTCCTTGGAGGCTCTTTCTCTCTTGCGGCCCCCCCACCCCATTTTTCCATCGATTACTCATCCAGAACAAAAGGCAGAGCCAGGCTCCTATTAGTCCCGGGTTGGTCCCTTGGTCCCCCATTGGGATTCCGTGGATGTTCAGGCATGGATCATTTGCAAAGAGCCAAGTAGCCAACACAAATCTCTCAATCTCTCGCTTTCTCTTCCCTTTCTCCCCCACCTGCAGCTGGGGAAAGGATGCAGGAGAGGAAGGGATCGGCCTGCATGTAGGGGATGTGCTTCCTTTACAGAGGCAACAACCCCCTTTCCTACCTTTCTCCTTCCCTCTCTCCTTTTCACATTCGTCTCGCGGTTTCGGGGGGCTAGACAGTAACATCTAGGGATGAGGAAATGTGTTACCTCAGTTGCATTTTTAGATGCAGGGTGGCTCAATCCTTCTGGGTTTATGTTTTTTATTGAAATAAGGAAGGGAGAGGGGGTGGGGTATGCTTTTGAGTCTGTTAAGGCAGGCTCATCAGCTTGCTGTCTCCTGGCTTTCTTTTCAATTGATTACAAGATTTTGGACTCTGAAACTGTTTTGAAGCAATACTTACGCATGGAAGCAGGATGACTGAAACCAGGTTGCAATTAGTAAACCCACAGTCCTAACCATTACTACTCAGAAGTAAGCCCCACTGAATTATAGCCTAATTAGCCCTCATTTTTCCTACCTAAAATTACATGTAAACTACTGAAGCTTAAGAGGCCCTTTGAACAAACAGGACCAACCCTTATTCATTAATAACAGGAAATCTGCCAAATGACTTGGGAAACTTTTAAAAATCTAGGAAGTAGTTTTCATTTTTGTATCTTGATGGGAGAAAATATATTGTAGAGCTTGCAATTCAAGCATAACAGTATGACAGTAGAATGAAATATAAACAAATTAGTGATACAATCCTATAATACTCACATAACTGGTAGTAAGCCCTTTTGAACTAAGTGATTCATACTTATGAGTGGACATGAATAGGATTGTGCTGTGTATAGAATAAGTATGCATTTCTGAGCTAAGTTGTATAGGAAACAGTTGAACCATCTACTTATTGCGTACATGTCAGAATTGTATTCTCAGCTTTCCCAAAGAACCATTTATTTTAAAATGACATGAACATATTTTGATTTTAAATATCTCACAGAAGTTCTTTTTCTAAGAATTTTGAAAACTAGGTTGCATCATGGTGGAAGACATTAGTCATAGGACTTAAATGCATCAGGAATAATAAATTCAGCATTCATCAACAGTAAAGTTAAAACAGATCCATTAGACAGAGCTATAATGTGCTATGAGGCAGCACAACTGAGTTATAGCAAGCATATTGCTTAACAGGAAACTGTTCTGAGATGAATTTATATTTTAGGAAGCTGAGAATTGTGTGGTAATAACACAGCTCATTCAGAAATGCTTAGGAGCCAAAATCTATTGTTTTTATTTTTAAAAAGTCCAAGACTGAATAACATTTTTATATAATGTTCCAGATGTTTACCTATATTTTTGTGATCATGAAAATAAAATTGATCTATCCTAGATATTGCTAAAATTATGTACTGTTTAAAAATGCATGTCCTATTGTAAAATAAAGTAAAGGATTACCCAAAGTAATTGTGAAATATTAATTTATTGCAAGTGGGGGCAAAATTCGGGCTTGAGGAAGCTATTGTGTTTTTATTAGAACCCAGAGACCCACCTACTGGAGTCTGGTGCAAAAGAAATACATTTAAAGAAATCTGATCCCAGGAATTTGCTCTTGAGTACTAGAACTGAACAGAATTCTCAGTCCTGACACAGAAGAATCCTAGTCATCCAATGCTTGCTTTATTTCAGCAGTATAATTTAGAGTCAATTTATTGTTGCTGTTGTTAAACAATTAGAAGTCAGAAATCCTTGCCAAAGATCTACCAGTAAATTCCATTCTGCCTTCTGTCCACTGCTGCTTAACAGTGTCCATGCTTGCCTTCTTACTAAGGCAGAGTAAAAAACAGAAGTGATTTAGAATGGAAAGGTTAAAAGAGAAATCTAGGTCACTGGCATAAGAGTAATAGTACTTGCAACCTCAGACGAAGCCTCTGAATATTAAATAAGAACACAGAACAATATCTGAACATTAAAGGAAGATGAAGTGGGTTATAATATAAAAAATTTCAGTGTAATATGATTTTATTTTAAAGGAGGGATCAGTTGCTGTTAGCTTTGTGTCTGAGTTTTCCATCAGGCTTTGACAAAATGCTCACCTGCCTCTCTTCCTTTGTGCTGTATCTGTTGGTTTCTTTTGCTCAGTTGGGTGCCCTTGGGATGTTTCATTGTACCCTCTAATGCAGTCTCTGGCTTTTTACTGCAGGCTAAATTCCCTTTGGACATGAGTATTAGTGCAGCTTCTCTTCAGTCTCCACCTTTCTGCCTCTGAGGCGCAGTTAGCTTAGAATATGTTTTTACTCTGAATTTTCAGTATAACCCTGTCTAGTGTGACAACATGGCTTCTATACATTTTAGGCTTTTTAACATTCAGAATAGCAAGTGCACGAGGCAACATCAAACAAAAGCTGTCTGAAAGAGCTATGGTGCTCAAATATGTCATTTTCTTTATAATAGGAACTAAGCTTCAAATGTTTAAGCTTCAGTTTTTGGAATCTTCAAGAAATGGAGGGCCTCCAATTTAATTTATTCTTTGCAGGATGTACTGCTCATAAGCTTGCATGTAAAATAGCATAGGAAGCAAAATCCCCTGAGGAAGTTTGTCCTTATTACCATACTGTATTTTCTATGCCTTATTGCTGATGCACATGCAAAATATATTGATATTCCTGGAGGGGGGGATGAATGGGTTTTTTAAGATGACAGATTAGGCAGGAAAGAATGGATTGTTTTGTCAAACTTTTTTAATAGCAATATTCATTGATGCAGAGAAGAAAGTATTTGGAAATATCCCCCCCCCCCCATTTTTTTTATTACTCTGTAGTTGTATTAAGTGCAATTTTCCTGTCATCTCTAGAAAATAAACTCTTGTCACTACAGATAAGGGATTCTAGGCTTTTTCAAATCAAAGATGAATTTGTAATGGATAAAATTTGAAGCTATTGCAGCGGCAAGGACTGTGAGCTTTTCTGGTTTCTGTCCATAAACTTGCTGCTAGCAATTATTCATCCCTCACTGGGATAATACTGTCCTATGTCACAAGCAGCACTTATTTTTCAGGGGGTACTCAAGGGTACGGAATACCAGCACCTCTTTTTTGTTGTTGCTAAAAAGTGTGGCACTTATTGTAACAACTTAATGGCTAGTACCGGCACCTATTTTTCTAGGGGGGGAAACCACTGCTCACAAGGCTATTGTAAAGATTATTTGCAGCATATTTGAAACACTTTTAACACTCAGTATGCTATATTGTTGTTGTTGTTTAGTCGTATCCGACTCTTCGTGACCCCATGGACCAGAGCACGCCAGGCACTTCTGTCTTCCACTGCCTCCCGCAGTTTGGTCAAACTCATGCTGGTAGTTTCGAGAACACTATTCAACCATCTTGTCCTCTGTTATGCTATATACATAAATGCAAGGAAGTAAATTTTGTACTTTTTTACTTCAGTACTTCCATTCCCAGTACAAAATAAACACTTGCCAGCTTTTTCCCGCCATTCACTTTATTTTCCAATACGCTAACATTTGTTGAGTAACTCAACGCAGCATCTGGTTTCCAAAATAATTGGGGTATCAATAGGTATGGTACCTGAAATTACTGAAGTATTTTGCGTAAAACTAACCTTTGTGTTTGTATTGCTGAGAAGTGACTAATTTATCATGTTGCCTGTATACATTTTTTCAAACATATTTTTTACCAATATAATTTAGTCCAATAAAATTGCATAAGCGCAACATGGCAAGAAATCTTCCTTCATATACTGACTTTACTTTAGAGATTATGGCTTATTTAAACCATAGTTTTCTGTTACATTGAAATGAGGAGGTTAGATTACTGACTACTAACTAGCATAGGAAATTATCATATGCTGATTAGTAAACCAAGATTAAAATCATAGTTTCTCGGTTTGACTGTGACAGGAAACTGTGATTTCAGCAAGTCATGATCTCTGAGCTGAAGTAAGTGTGTAAGAGGTTTTGAAATTGTTTTAGATTCATATGGTGCACCCAAAGTTGTGTGATTAAAAATCCTCTCATGATTTTTTGTCTTACCTCACTAACCTTTAGGGCTATAAAACTATTTTGCCATCAGTCTTCATATGTGTTCCAAATTGCCATCCATGTGGCTCATGACCTTGCTGTTGGCACTCTGTGATTATCTGCCCTTGACGAATTCTCAGTATTCCATAATAATAATATTACCAAAGTAAGAACATTCAATAGTTTTGATTTGAGTAAAGGAAAACTGTACACTTGCAGCTTTAAAAAAATCTGTATTTCAAGGGTAGTGTCAGTATTTCTATATACTTATGGTTTTATAGTATTGTGTTCAGTGGCATTGACCTAAAAATGTCTACTTTTTATGCTGAACAACAAAATAAATATCATGTTGATATGTTGATAACTGACTCAAGATGAATTATTTGTTTAAGGTGGGGGGGGGGAGGGTTGCTTGAAGGGGAATAGCTCTGAACATGGGAATTCTTAATCTTGAAAGTGTTATTTGTGCTGACAATGGGTGATCTCCACTAAGTCCAACTGAAACTAGCTGCAAATTTATTTTTGTTGATCTCAGTGACTGTTGGATATCACCCAATAGACAGCTCACTGGCTTCATTGGGATACAGATGTATGGCACCTGTTAAGTATTTTTCATTTATTGCACCAGCCATTTACACCTTGTTCCAAGAAAGGAGAGCTGCATGTAGAAGCAGGATTGCATGCACCCTATTGATAAAGATATGCATTCCCATCTGTGGACATGCTCATTTGGACCCCATTAAATTGGCTGGATTCATCTTTTGATGACTCTGTGTTCTGATGGATTTGGGCCATAGTGTTGTTAAATAGCTACACAAACTGTACTTAAATAAATATGCTGATATAGTTTAATTCTGTGCACAATGAGAACAGTTGGGGGAAATAATCAACATTGTATGATGCAACGTTTATGATGTTGCTAGTATATGTGCTGTAGGAATTACCAGTGCTGAGAGATGAGTCTGTGTAACATTTGTCCTTCTGAAATAACCTGAGGAGTTTGGCTGTTTGAGACATGCCTTCAGAAGGAAATAGTTGACTGATGATATAAGACATTTCATCAGTGCATACGTGGAATTATCAAGGAAAACTTAAGTCAGGTGAGCATGGTGAAATGGCATCATACTAGTTTACCAGCATTTGACTGATTTACCTCTTTCACACATTTTCCTGTAGCAAACACATTGACAGACATGGCCTACTTGTACATTGCCTTGGTCAGGTGTTCGGCTTGTTCTTTTTCTTCAGTCAGCCAACCTATGCAAGATGGCCTGTGTTGACTGCAAGACAACATGCTGAAAATGTAAGAGCCTCACCCTGGCAAGCAGCTCTGTGCATATGTTGAAAAGGGAAAAAAATCCCAAGATCTGCTGTTGACATGAGATTGGAACAGATAGGCAATGCTAATGCTGCAAGTACCGTAAATTTCGCTCTATAACACGCAGATTTTTTCTCCTAAAGAGTAAGGGGAAATGTCTGTGCGTGTTATTGAGCGAATGTGTGGACCCTGGCGCTGACTCGCCGGAGCGCAGGGGCAAAATAGGCAAAAATCAAGCAAAAAAAAGATCGGGCGGGCGGGCGGAGGGAAGGGGGAAGGCGGAAGCTTTCCTGCATTCTGCCTCAGGGTCTTACTGCCCACCTGCTTCTGTTGCTGCGTTTGCTCAAACTCAACAAAGAGCAGGGAATCCCCTGCCCTCCTGGCAAGCAGAGGGTTAAGGAAAGGATCGAGTCCTTCCTTCTAATTCTTTCCTAGTCACACTGCGTGCAGGCTCCAGCCCACCACTTCCTCCTCTCCGTGCTCTAGGGACTCGCAGGCAGCCGAAAAGCAAAAGCATGCAGGTGGGAGAGAGAGAGAGAGAGAGAGAGAGAGGGCTGGCTTGGGTGGGGGGGGGGGACTTTTGCTTTACAATGGTAGGTTTCTCATTTCTTTTCCAAAAGCAGAGAGCCCTGCCCCCAGGCCCCCTCCAAATTACAGCTTCTCCAAGCAATGTACTGCTGGAGGGAGACAGTATGCTTGTTTGGAAGAGAAACCCTGCTTCCCTGCTCGTAAGTAACAGCAGGCTGGATTGCAGAGTGAGACATGGAAATCTCTGGATTTATATGCTGTATATCAAATATCTTAATCTATACTTTCTACACGCGGCTGGTAAATCAGAATCTCCTGAGCCAGGAGGATTACAGCATCTCTCCTCTCCCCTTCATTAAAAGCCTAATACTCTTCTTTGAAGTATAACGTGAGAATGTTTTTTATATATATTTTTTAAAGTTCTTTTCCTCATTGTGCGCTATACACTGATAATTGCTGCCACAATAACAATTGATTGAAAATGGAATTTAGTCTCCCCCCCCCCCATAGAGAGCTGTTCTTCAAACGTTTAGCCTTAATACAGTGGCTGATGTAATACCCTTCTGCTTCACTAGGCATTTTATATAGGGACATTAAAATTGATTTTCTATATCTTGGCAGATGAAAAAAAGTGTGTTACATGCCCTATTGCCCAAAAGTGTGCAAGCACAGAGCAAAGGTTGCAGTGACAGAGGTGGCCAAAAAAGAAATACCGTAAATAAAAAAGAAATCATACTTCGTATATCCTGTCTGGCTTGGGGGGGGGGGGCTTTTGCTTTCCTTCCCTCCCCATTTAAAACGTGGTGACAAAGCACGGATCCACATGGATCCTCAGGATTTTTGCACTGGGTCACCCCAAATTCACCATCAGATCACATTACATGTCCATGGCTACAGTCTGTACCAAAAAAATCACGCACCCACTGTTGCCTGGGGCTGCAATGGTGCAAAAACGTGGTTACAAAGCATGGATCCACATGGATCCTCAGGATTTTTGCATTGGGCTACTCCAAACTCACTGTCAGATCACATGTCTGTGGCCACAGCATGAACCACAAAAATCATACACCCACTGTTTCATTTAGAATATTTTTTTTCTTGTTTTCCTCCTCTAAAAACTACGTGCGTGTTATGGTCTGGTGCGTGTTATAGAGCGAAAAATACGGTAATCTAACAGAAATGTTAGCATTTACCAACCCATATCTATTGGACAAAGCTGGACAGAAAGTCATTTACTAAGATCAAGCATTTTGAGTAAAACCAAATTTTGAAGAGCTGGGGTGCCACAAAGAGGAAGATACTACTGCTGAACTGCAACTAACATGAAGAAGGATCGTGCACAGTTTATCTTCATGATAAAGATCAAAGAAAGATGGAAGAAAGTTTGTATCCCTTTGAAGCATACATCAAACTCTCATTGTTCAGCATGGTTGTTGGCATCCATCTGTCTCAAGAGACAATGGCTACAAGAAAGCTGCACCATCCCTACAGCTGATTTCCTGTTGAATATGTTCCACAAGGGAAATAAAGCTTATGACAACTTCATTGCTGTGAGAATCTATTACATCTCAAACCAGCCAATTACAAGGTGTAATCTTTTACAACAGTCAGAAGAAAAATAAGAAAATACTGTATATTTAAGGTGACAATTCCTGTATCACTACAAAAAAGAGTTACAGGTATATCCCCTGATATTAGTTCCTCTGATTTGGTCACATAGATGCAACCATGTTTTAAACTGACAGTTTTCACTTAAAAGTAGAATCCATAGTCAACAGCTATCATAGATTGCACATGAGTTGATGGAATGTTCCTTCTTTCCATGTGTATGCTAGTGGAGTCTGAACTGGCAGTGACTGACCAGAAACAAGACGAAGATATATAATTGACTTAATTTATTACCTTGCAATGTCATGTACTTCACTAAATTACATTATTACGTGCACCTATGACATGGATATGTTACTCATTCTTCTAGGAAATTCTGAAAGCAGATGTTTGGATGGAAGTAGTTTTGCAATCAAAGAGTAGTTTGAAGTACTACATAGATGTGTGATAGCTAGCTCATTTATGATCACTATGTGCAAATCCGTATCTGGATTTCTTTGCTTCACTGGATGCCTTTTTAAGCGAGGGAAGATTCAGCCTTCAAGGTTCAGGAAGTAAATGAGAATGTACAAGCCATGCTTTCTTCTTTAAAGTGATTGGATTTGGAATGAGGTAACAAAAGCTTAAAACCATGTAAATTGAAGCTAGTTAATGAAGCAAGACTGCAGAAGTTCATAGTTGTGTACAATCAATGTGGTTCTATGAGTGAAATTATAGGAACATATGGAAGAACTGTGCTGCCATGCAAGTCATTCAAAAGAAGATATTGTAGACAATTTTATTTATGGAATTGGACCCAAGCTACACAAAGCAAGACACTGTTGTCCAGTCCACAGCTAGAAAACTGAAAATCAAAGTGCACAACAGAGGGATTTGATGGGGATCAGGATTCCTATCTCTCGGAATCTTCAAGTACACAGATCATGATGCCTCGGTACCATTCTCATGTAGCTGATGAAATAGAGGAGACTCATGTTCTTTGTGGATTTGGAGACAGTCTTCACCCAAAAGTGTGCTTGTTATCAATTTTATTCATGTACAGCAAGTAAAATCACAAACAAGGTTTGTGATAGCTAGCCTGAAAAAAGCATAATAATTGTATAAATTATACAATAAGCTAACTAAACCCTCACAAAACTAAATAAGGCATAAGACTACAAACAGTTAAGCGTAAGGCTACCAAGCAATAGCCTGCATGGCATCTTACAGCCAGGGTGAAACATCTCTGTTAGTTCTGGGTCTATCTCTTAAGTTCCTCATCTTAGTTTCAGCAGCTGAGTTGTGGTTTTGCCAGTTGTCTGGCTCCCTATTATGTATTGTTTCACTATGCTGACAAGGCTAATTCATGTGTTCATAATACACATATGAGTTATATGTCACTGGGCTTTACCTTCTTTATGCATTCCTGGGAGGAAAAGGGAATACTCTAGATCCCAAGCAGCTACGTTCTTCAAACTAAAAGCAGTTGTGTGAGAAACTCAGCTTATATGTTACAGACAACCAGCCTTTGATTCTTCCAGCTAGTGCATTGTTTATCATACTTTACAAGCCTTGTGACATTTGCTAATTTCTACTGAATAAACGCTGTGCTGCTGACAAAGATTCATATTAACTCTGGAAGGGACAGGTTACAAATAGCAAACAAAGCTAAGTCCATGCATGTTAGGCCTTATGCTGGGGCATTAAAGGGACAATTGCCAGCATCAGTCCTTGTGATAACCGTAGTCTTCTACACATGTCAGGAAGATTTTGGGATTCACATGGCAGGAGAGCATCTTAAACAAAGATGTGCTCTCCCAAGCCCACATTCTCACCATGTTTGCACTCCTGTCTCAGCAACATCTACGCTAGGTTGGTAATGTCCACAGAATAAAAGATGGCAGGATCCCCAAGGACATGCTCTGTGGAGAGCTTGCTTCAGGCACCGGGCCCATTGGCAGACCAACTCTTCATTACAAAAATGTCTGCAAACTTGACATGAAGGCTGGCAACATTAATCCTGTGGTGTGGGAATCCCTTGCAGACGACCACAGTGCCTGGAGACAGACAAACAGGTTGTATATCCACAGCAGTGACCTGAGGAGGAATGACCATTGGAAGAAGAAACACCATGGTACACTTGCGTCAGCACAACCGAACGCTTTCATCTGCCTCAGCTGCAACGGATCCTGTATTTTTCGTTTCGGTCTCTATTGCCACAGCAGGTGCTGTAACTCTCCAATAGCTCAACTCTGATATTGTCTTCTGCTAACTAACACACAACTGGGGGAAGGACAACATATGCATGGTCAATTGGTTTTTAATGCCTGGTGGTTGTTTCTCCTTGTGATCTTAATGGCATTGGTATCAGTGAGTTCCTGAACCAGGAGACCTAGCTCAGCCTTTATTTTTCACTGGTATCTTCCCTTCATACTCCAAAATCAGATAAATTCTACCCCTTTACTAAATTTAGGATTATAGGTAGTCTGCAACATCCCCCCAAATTCATAATATTATTTTCCTACTTCAAGTAAAGGTGTGCTCCAAGTAGAACCATTGAAGAACAAGAGAAATAAGATACAATACTTTGCATACCTTTTTCTAGCTCTGTCACAGGTATGCACATGCTCAGATTTAGGAATAAGAAGCTCAACCCAGTGTTTGGAAACATGTTATGGCCCAAAGGCTGTTGTTTAGATTTATTTTCTGATATATTTTGCATATTTGTATGCAACCAATTTGCTCCCTGGCAATTCACAATAAAATGCATAGAACAATGAAATCAATAGTACACAGCAAACCAGGAACAGAGGTGCATTTAAAATAGATTAAAGCATGAAGCATAAAAGGCTTCAGAAAAGCAGATCTTCTTACAGTGCCAAAAGAGAAGAATGAGTGCATGGTTAGCCTCCCTAGGGAAGGAGTTCTGTGAGTGGTACAGAGGTATTTGCTTTAACAGAGAATTGGCAACTAATAGTTACCCTTATTGGGTGGCACTGTGGGTTAAACCACAGAGCCTAGGACTTGCCGATCAGAAGGTCGGCGGTTCAAATCCCTGCGACAGGGTGAGCTCCTATTGCTCGGTCCCTGCTCCTGCCAACCTAGCAGTTCGAAAGCACGTCAAAGTGCAAGTAGATAAATAGGTACCGCTTCGGCGGGAAGGTAAACGGCGTTTCCGTGTGCTGCTCTGGTTTGCCAGAAGCGACTTAGTCATGCTGGCCACATGACCCGGAAGCTGTACGCCGGCTTCCTCAGCCTATAGAGCGAGATGAGTGCCGCAACCCCAGAGTCGGCCACGACTGGACCTAATGGTCAGGGGTCCCTTTACCTTTACCTTAGTTACCCTTATTACAGCTATTCCTGACGGACCTTCTGGAATAGGTTTTAATTGAGCAGAGGCTGCAGTGGGGAAGGGAAACTTGGAGAATATAAGCCTGCCTTGTGGAAGTCTCTTTTTGCTTTTGCAAGACATATCTGGATCCAAGCCATGATATGTACTAGCTATGAATGGTGAATGTGCTTGTCTATAGCACTCGTGATTCAAGTTGAAGTTTAGTATCATAATGGGAAAAGAAAATTGGTTAATTGCTAATGAGTGGTCCTTTACAATTAGAATATATTCTGTGTTGAATATGTTGGAAATTGCTGTTGTGTTTTTGCTGTGCCTTTTTCAAAATTCAGTTGCAGTCTCTCACCCCAACCCCACCTCCCAGTGAGTCATGTGTGTCTGACTGTGCGGTGTGAAATTTTGTTTTTTAAGGAAACAGTTCCTGGCAAATTAGGGAAGTGTGACAAGTCTCTCAACTCTTCTTTTTGCTTTCAGATCTGTGGAGGTGACTAAGTATTTTGGTATTGCTTTCAGATTCAGAGAAAGGACAGCTCAATCCTACCCATTTTAACTCATGGGTGGGGAGTCAGTGGTCCTCCAGACGTCATTAGACTTCCAACTCCCATCACTCAAGCTGGCATGGTCAATAGCAATGGATTATAGAAGTTGTTGTTCAGCAACATATAGTGTTAGAAACTGAGATATGACAGCTAAATGGCACCTTAAACCTAGGTTATGGGCACAAGAATGGAATGTCTAGGCGCACTTTTTATAACAAGAATACAAAGCTGAAAATGAATGAACTGCAGCTAAAGTATTATGTTCATTTTTCACATGGTCTAGTCCTTTCCCTGCTGACCCCCCTAGTATTCTTAAAAGGTTCTCTTCTCCAGTCTTCAGAGAGCAGCTGGAAGTGGGGAGACAGAAAAAGTTCCTCCTTTCCTTCCACTCTGCAGTTTTAATCTGAAATCTTAGGCACAGTACTGTGCCCAGAGCTCAGAAACTGCTCTCGCTAATGCAGTTCCCTGTTGCAAAATATGCCTGGAACAATGGGAGTTTTGAACACTGCATATAGATAGCCACAAGTTCCCCATATTTGCTCTAGCTCAGGCTTCCTCAGCCTTGGCCCTCCAGATGTTTTGAGACTACAATTCTCATCCCTGACCACTGGTCCTGCTAGCTAGGGATCATGGTAGTTGTAGGCCAAAAACATCTGGAGGGCCAAGGTTGAGGAAGCCTGCTCTAGCTGATGCAAAATAATTTCTGTTGCACAGGGTCCCTTCAGTCCTCCAAATGAGATTTATGGAGGGGGAGCAGGGGGAATTGCTAGAAACTGCTCCTCTCCCCTTTCTTCCATCAGGGAATTGGACAACATTGGAAGCCACGCGGTAGCTGCTGCTTTAATGTTTACTTCAATTGTTTTAATGTGATTCATCTTGCATGTGGGCAGGAGACTATAGTTTCATCTACCTCTGTCCTGAGTGAGGAGGAGCATAAAGGTGCTGGCTCTTCTTTACTGTTCTGAGATAATCCCTTATGGTCCATGATTATTATTATTTCTCCTGATAACCATATACTTACTGGGTTCCCTCCCTCCTAAACATGTCTTCAATGGAAATTTGAATACCTCTCTGAAATTGTAAATCTATGGAAGAACTGGTTAAATGAATTGTGCCCAAGCAGGCTCTACAGGTTATTGAGAGAGCAGTAAACTGCTTTTGACCCATGGAAGTCATTTAGAAGTGCTTCTGTCAGCAGCTTTTAGAGCTGAATGCACTGGTTTGCTATATTATAAAATAACAGGAAAAATCCCTTTTACCTGTCTTTCATTAGTTTCCCTTACTCAGCCAGTTCAATATTCTTGTCATTTTTAAAATTTCCCATCCCTTTGGGTTGGGTGACAATGTATGCCTGCAAAACAGGATTAATAAATGGATATTTCACACAAATCAATACTGAAACAGACAGGTGTTAAGTGCTTTCTGGTCCGTGTGTGTGTAGGAAGGATATAAGAATTCAAAAGCTTTGAGACCATGGGGCCGTATTCAGTGTAATGCTGGGGAGATCAGTCCATCAGCTCAAGCGTTTCTGCTTGCTTGACAGCAGTCTCTCCTTCCTTGCCCTTACTGTTCTGGGGATTCTGCTTACTCTCCAGAGCAGATTTGGGGAAGGCATGTTGTGGCTATTGCACTGGCTTCCACTAGTGTGATGACTTAGTTGAATATTGTTAATTTATTTTTTATTATTAATAATATGGCCCAGGGATAATATTTTAATATTGTTTAAAATATGGATTGTAAATTATGCTGTCCCTATTGTAAGGAAGTTTTTGTACTGCCTTAATATTTAAATTATATATCCTGTATTTTTAATACTGTTTTATTGTACGCTGCCCAGTGAATATTTATTGATGGGCTGCTACATAACTCATAATTCATAAATCATATAATTGTAGATTTGGAAGGGACCCTGAGGCTCATCCACTAAAATATATGTATCTTGCTGGCCGGCAAAGCTTACCCAAACCTTTCAGAAATTAAAATATTGTTGACTGCATAGCCTTTTTGTGATAGTAATGTTTACTGCAAATGTATTGACAATATTTTATTGCACGAATCTGTAGCTGTATACAAGATACAAAATATTGGAGCACTGCTTTGTATTGTGGAAAATGTTTGTTTTGAATAGGAAATTTCACAGGAGTTATTGTAGACACACCTATATTCAAAATCTAGAGTATGTATACCAATATGTTTTATGCCATTTTGGCATGCTTTGGTCTACTGCATCAGTTTTCAATTAAGACCAATAAGAATTGTAAAATATGTTGTTTGGCTTTAAACTAAAGTTACCATTTCTGTGTTTTCTTAGAATGTATGACAACATGTCCACAATGGTGTATCTAAAGGAAGACAAGTTGGAGAAACTCACTCAAGATGAAATTATTTCAAAGACTAAGCAAGTGATTCAAGGGCTAGAAGCTTTGAAGAATGAGCACAATTCCATCTTACAGAGTTTACTGGAGACACTGAAGTGTTTGAAGAAAGATGACGAAACAAATTTGGTGGAAGAAAAATCAAACATGATTCGCAAGTCTCTGGAAATGCTGGAACTTGGACTCAGTGAAGCACAGGTGAAAAGCCATTTCTATTTAGTCTGGTGTCAAAGTGTTATCTTGCTTTGATACAGTTTTTTAACAATGTTAACAATTAAAATCTCAAATGTTGGATTTGTAAAGCAGCGATGCAGTTGATGCTAACCCACATATATGTTCAAATATTGTAAGACAAGAGGAATAATACTTGTAATTTCTGGTCCTTTCTAGGTAATGATGGCCTTGTCAAATCACTTAAATGCGGTGGAATCAGAGAAGCAGAAATTACGAGCTCAGGTTCGCAGGCTATGCCAGGAAAATCAATGGCTAAGAGATGAGCTAGCCAATACCCAGCAGAAATTACAAAAGAGTGAACAGTCAGTGGCTCAGCTGGAAGAAGAAAAGAAGCACCTAGAATTTATGAATCAGTTAAAAAAATACGATGATGATATATCTCCTTCAGTAAGTAGCTTCACATTAAAACACATTTTATTCCTAATTTTTTTCTGTTTGCTGAGGAATGCTACCCTATAAATGTTGGGACCTTTCCTTATAGGAGAGTTGTCCAGCCCTGTGATCACCTTTGTTACCCTTTTCTCAAGATCATCTGGTCATAAACTTAGAGTTCTTTTTTTGCACTTCTAAATATCATGCTTAGTAGATGATACACTTTTCAGTAACTATTAGTTTGAGAAGTAGGGCGGGGAGACAGTAGGGAGACAAAAGGTGCCTTTTGCAATTTGTGGATATGCATAATGCACATATCCATATTGATTCAGTGGTTCTAACTGCTTGTTGTTTCTTGGGATTTGTCTAGGAGGATAAAGACACAGATTCTACCAAAGAGCCACTGGATGATTTATTCCCCAATGATGAAGATGACCAAGGACAAGGGAGTAAGTGAATGTAACTTTATACATTATACAGAGTGAGTGGGGACTAGTGGAAGTTTAGCTGCTTCTTTAAGTCATTAGTGCACAGTGCACAGCATAAAAGAGTAGCTGCAGTATTGAAGCCTGGCAGCTGACTTCCCAGAAACAATAAAAATGATAGACTTGAAACTTCTGATGGGCAATCAGAAATTGTACTTCATTGTGAAGATTTTTTCCTAGTTAGTGATAACCACGGTTTATCATGTTTGAACTGGGGAAATCATACTTTGCTCTCAAATTATACTGAGGCTAGGATCCAGTTCTGAAGCTAAGCATGCAAGGAACAAGTCTCCCCCATGGTTATAGGTTTGGGCTCTTCCCCAGGTTACATTGGCTTGCTAGATGGGGGGGGGGGGGCCACGGTGGCTGAACTTTTGATTTCCTGCTTTTCCATGAGTTTGGCTATATCCAATCTCATTCTCCTGGGAAGCCAGAGACTTTCAAGTGTAATGAATAGAAGAAATAGAACTTGCTAACAAAACATGTGCCAGAGTATGCTCAAAGTAATGTGTGTGTTTAAAAAAAAACCACAAGAGTGGAATGATTAGGTATAATAACCTCATGGAACTCAATCATAGTTTTGACAGTTAAAACATTTGAGTGTGTAGTCTTAAAGAAGTTCAATTCATTCATGCCAGTTATATATTAATTTTAATATACAGCTTTCTTCTTTCTAGTTCAACAACCACATAGCAGTGCAGCAGCAGCTGCCCAGCAGGGTGGCTATGAAATCCCAGCAAGATTAAGGACCCTTCATAATCTTGTCATTCAGTATGCTTCCCAAGGCAGATATGAAGTTGCTGTACCCCTCTGTAAACAAGCACTTGAAGACCTGGAGAAGACATCAGGTCATGATCATCCTGATGTTGCCACTATGTTGAATATACTTGCATTGGTATACAGGTTGGTATTTAAACGGTTTTCTAATGTGTTTGATGTTACAGCTAGACTAAAATACAGTACTTGTGGTGGTGTTTTGAGTAACAATGTTGTATTTTAGTTTGAGGACATGGCCTTTTTAGGGAGACAGTCATGCAACTTGAATAATATTCCTAGATATTTTGAGTTGGGCTGAGGACATTCTTACTTTAGCAGTAGTTTGCTGCTAGTGGCTTGGGAACTGAATCTGCATTTTGTTTTGGTGCTGGTTGGTGCATCTGATGACCTTAGATTGGGAGGAGAACTGGGTATACTGTCCATAGTATCCTGTAGTTGTTGTTCTTTATAGAGATGTAGAGGGCAGCCTCAGATTATCAGCGTGGTCTGTTCTAGTACCTAGCCACTGTGCTGTAACTCTGTTGAATAATAGGCACTTCATGGGTTGAGACATGAAAAGAGCAGAATCTGCACTGGATTCTGACAGTTTCATATACTTAAGATACTGAATCCAATTCTTGCTGATTTTCCTGACTGAATTCTTAGATAATATGTTCATGAGATATGGTTGTTAATCATGACTTCTCTAATTTAGGGACCAGAATAAATACAAAGATGCAGCAAACTTACTGAATGATGCTTTGGCTATTCGTGAAAAGACCTTGGGCAAAGATCATCCAGCGGTTTGTATATTAGATAGTTCTTTTGTTTCTTCCTTCTTTTGTTTCTTCCTTCTTTGTAGTATCAAGTCCTTTTGGTTTCCTTTGAAACTCATTTTAATATTAACTCAACAGGAAGGTTTTTAAGCCCTGGTTTATCGTTAACTTCATTCAGGTAGGTAATTCTCAATATAATGTCTTGCACTTTTAATAATTAAGCACAAAACTCTTTCAACATTGGTCCACTTAAATTACTTTCTTGCACACTTGTCTGATTCTGAATCATTTACATGATGAATTTACCTGAAATTCTGAAATATTTCAAATGTGTTTTTGGATTGCTTTTTTGGAGCAATAGTAAAAACTTTTGTTCAGTGTAAGCCATTTATTAAATACTCTCCATTGATAATTACAGAGGTCCTTTCTATAATATGAAACTATGTCACTTTCTAATATATATCTTTTGAATATAGTATTCTGCTTCATCGAGCAAAATTGTGCATTTCCTAATATTCCTAGCCCAGTGCTTCCCAGCCAGTATGTTATAACTAATCTATTGTCCACATGCTTGTCCCAGTTAAGGTTTTAGCTCTGGGCCAGTACTTTCAAAACATAGACCTAGTCCTTTAGCATGACTTATTCCATGCTTGCTGGATCTTACTACTTGGTTCTACTTAACAACCTAGTAAATATGTACCGTCCAACAACAATTTGCTACTATTTGTAGGCCGCCAAAGGTTGGGCATCACTGTGCTAGTGTCAGGGAACTGCCATCGGAAGGAAGGGAAGTGAAAGGGCTCACACAGGTTGGGAGAGACTCAGCAGCTGAAGAGGGAACCAGTAGGGGGAGAGGAGCTGAGCTGAGGGAAAGGGAGCTGGAGGGATGGCTCAGAGACACTTCCAGCGAAAACAGTGGGGAGGTTTCAGGACCTCCTGTAGGGACACCCACTCCTCGCCGGAAACTGTCACGCAGAGAGTCCAGAAGACGTGTTTCCGTTAAGGAGCTTTTATGTTGGAAGCGATTCCGAAAGCAACCACTGTCGGAATCTGCCAGCGACTGACGGAGCCATGTTTAAGGGGCTCCGTTACAGACAGAGGTTTGCAAACTTGACCAAACTCTGAGGGACTAGGATTTTACACACAAGCAGCTCATCGTCCCATCACAGCATTCCGACAGTCTTCGTGAGCAGCTTGTGCAGGAGAAGGCATCATGAGCAACCCAGCCGGAACCGGAGAAGCAGGAGCTGGAGCGGGTCCAAGCCTGGAAGAAAGGTACCGGGTGTTGGAGGTCCAGCTAGCGCTGCAGACGGCGAGGCTTGAGGAGAGGAGGGCTCAGGATGCAGACAAAAAGGGGAAAGACACCCAGCTCGTCAGAAAGGTACCAGGATTGGTGCAGAAGTTTGGGGGGGAGCCCAAAGACTATCATGGCTTTCGGACAGAGATGCAATATGCCCTCAATCTGCAGTTTGATGAATTCCCTGATGAGGAATCACGAGTGGCTTTCGTGATTGGGCATCTTGAAAAGGGGGCGAGAGACTGGGTTAGACCCCTGATGGCAGCGAATAGTGACGTCCTAAAGGACACGATGAAGTTCTTTCGCGCCATGGATCTGATGTTTTCCAGCGATATTGAACAGGGAGTGGTCCGCAGACAGTTAATGGCTTGCAAACAGGGGAGCCGATCTGTCCGTGAGTACTGGACTGAGTTCACCATGTTGATCCATAAATTGGGGTGGGATCTATCGGCGGAACCCATTCAAATGCTCTTTGAAGAAGGGCTTTCTTCGGCTGTGAAAGACGAACTTTCCCGGGCGCCCAGGGCGGAGTCTATGGACCAGCTGACCAAATCAGCGCTGACCATAGGAGCGCGCCAGGAGGCGAGAGCATTGGAGAGGCGGGAAGGGAAGGGGGAACGTTGGAAGGAGTTCCGCATTCCAGACATTCCAGAGCCAACTTTCCCGCCGGCAGAGCCGATGGAAATCGGAACAGCGCGCGCGCGCGCAGTTTCAAAGCCCAGTGAGGGGGGAAAGAAGGAGGGAAAAGGCGCCCGGAAATGCTATCTCTGCCAACAGCCAGGTCACTTTGCCAGAGTCTGCCCCCAGAGGAAGGAATGGCAAGGGATGGTAGGAGCTGTGGAGGGAAGAGAGGAAGAAATACCGAAGCAAGTAAAAGCCAACGCCTGGCTGCCACCGTCGGGGCACAGCAGCCAGGCCAAAGAGCAGTGAAAGTGCCCACGCCAGAACCTCCTAAACCCGCCCTAGTGATAGAAGTGGCGCTAGAGCTGCCAAACGGACACCCTCTAAAGATAAAGGCGCTGTTGGACTCAGGCAGCTCCTGCAATTTCATGAGCAAAGAGTTTGCAGCTGAACACCAGATACAGACGATCCCTTTAAGCAACCCCCTGCAGGTGACCACGATCGATGGCAGGGAGCTGTTGGGAGGAGAAGTCAGCTTGCAGACCGTCCCAATGATAATGAAGGTGGCAAGGCACACCGAACTGATAGCGTTTAATGTGGCCACCTTGGGAGGAGCTCCCATTATATTGGGGATGAGCTGGCTAGCGTTACATGATCCGCTGGTGGGCTGGCATCAGAGAGTGGTTTCTTTTGGTTCAGCACATTGCTTAGAACACTGCAAAGAGGGAAAGGGTTTGGCAGGGGCCCAAGCCACCCTAGCAGGGACTGAAGTAACGGAGAACGTGAAGGTACCACGACAATACGCAGATCTCCGCGACGTCTTCAGCGAAAGGGAAGCTGACCAACTACCCCCGCATAGACCCTTTGACTGTCAAATCAATTTACTCCCTGGGGCACAGCTCCCTGTAGGCAAGCTGTACGCCATGTCAGACAGAGAGATGCAGGAGCTAAGAGAGTTCATTGACAAGAACCTGAAGAGAGGGTTCATCAGAGAGTCCAGGGCGGTGGGGGGCAGCCCAGTGTTTTTTGTGGATAAAAAAAACACGAACAAGCCGAGGCTTGTGTGTGACTTCAGGGCCTTAAATGCAGTGTCAGAACCAGTGGCTTTCCCTATGCCCAGGATTGACGACATTTTGACAAGGGTCAGGAAGGGAAAGATTTTTACTAAACTGGACCTAAGGGGGGCGTACAACCTGATACGAATAAGGAAGGGGGATGAATGGAAAACCACCATGTTCACCCCTTTGGGGGCATTTGAATATTTAGTTATGCCCTTCGGCCTACAAGGAGGCTCCGCGTGCTTTCAATCGTTTATGAACCACGTCCTGGGGCCTTTGCTTTACAAGAATTGTGTGGCCTTCTTAGACGACGTGTTGGTGTATTCTGAGAATGAGGAGCAGCATGTGAGAGACGTCAGAGAAGTGTTGAGCAGGCTGCAAGCCAACCAGCTGTGGGTGAAACTGGAGAAGTGTCAGTTTCATACCAAGGAGGTGGAATTCCTGGGGTATCGCCTGTCAGACAAGGGATTGGCCATGGATCCCGGCAAGGTCCAGGCGGTGCTGGAATGGAAAACACCCAAAACAAGGAAGGATGTGCAGAGGTTCCTAGGATTTGGGAACTTCTATCGTAAGTTCATCCGAAACTTTGCCCACCTGACGGCGCCCATTACGGACTGTCTCAGCAGTAAGAAGAAGTTCGTTTGGACTGAGGAGGCGGAGCGAGCATTTGAGGAACTAAAAAGGGCCTTCGCCTCGGAACAACAACTCCTGCATGTGGATTTACAAAAACCGATGAGAGTGGAAACTGACGCATCAGACAGAGCTATTGGGGCGGTGCTTCTGCAGCCAGGGAAGGAGGAGTCAGAGTGGAGACCGTGTGCCTTTTTTTCGCGAAAGCTGAACAAATCCGAGAGGAACTACACGGTGTATGACCGAGAACTACTAGCCATTCATGAGGCGTTCCGGAGATGGAGGCACCTGCTAATTGGCGCACAACATAAGGTGCAAGTGTGCACTGACCACAAGAACCTAGAGTATTGGAGGACGGCACGAGTGCTCAACCAACGGCAAGTGAGATGGGCCCAGGAGTTCTCCAAATTTAACTTTGAGATTTGTTACGTGCCAGGCCCAGAGAACATTAGGGCGGACGCTCTCTCACGCAAACCTGAATATTTGGAGGGGGAGGGAGCACCCGAAGAGAGACATGTCATTCCAGAGGACCGCTGGGTGTGTGGGGCGGCATTGGTGGGACAAAGAGAACTGGTAGAGGAAACAGAGAATGATGAATACGCCCAGAATAAGCTCAGAGGTCTTAGGGGTGAGGGAGAGGAACCAGGGGGTTTCGAGGAAAGAAATGGAGCTTTGTATTACAAAGGGGCACTGTATATCCCTGAAGGAGACTTAAGGGGGAGGGTACTCAAGCAGTTGCACGACAGCCCCACGGCGGGGCATTTTGGACAACACAAAACCATGTGGTTGGTCACCAGGGAATTTTGGTGGCCTAAGGTGAGGGAAGATGTACGGGAGTATGTAAGAGGGTGTGAGCAATGCCAGCGAGCCAAAGGGGAGAGGCGGGCACCGGCGGGGCTATTAGAACCCTTACCAACCCCAGAACGACCTTGGGAGGCAGTGTCGATAGATTTTATGACTGATCTGCCGAAGTCCAAGGGGAAAACAGCCATCATGGTGGTGGTAGACCTACTAACAAAGATGTGCCACTTTGTAGCCTGCTCGCATGCAGTCACGGCGGAAGAGACAGCGAAGTTATTTGTAGAACACATTTTTAGGTTGCACGGGGTGCCATTGAGTGTGGTCTCAGACCGAGGAAAACAATTTACTTCCAGGTTCTGGAGGAAGCTCATGAGCTTACTGCAGGTGGAGGTCAACTTTTCGACTGCCCGGCACCCTGAAACCAACGGGCAGGCGGAAAGAGCAAACGGGGTCCTCCAGCAATACCTGAGGTGTTATGTCAATGACAGAGAGAATGACTGGGTAGAAAAGTTGGCGCTGGCGGAATTTGCCTACAACAATGCCGAGAATGTGTCCACAGGGATGAGCCCCTTCTTGGCTAATTATGGGTGTCATCCCAGGGCTTTCCCAGGGGGAGAAGGGGAGAGATGGGGTGTCCCGGCAGCCGAGCATTTTGTAGAAGAAATGGAAGCAATCCATCGTCAGCTCCAACTCAACTTAGAAAGGGCGAAGGAAGAATACAAGAGGCAGGCAGACAAGAACCGAAGGGAAGGTGAAACCATAAGGGTGGGAGATAGGGTGTGGCTGTCAACCCAAGGGTTGCCGTTCAAAGGAGGTTGTAAGAAATTAAGACCCAGGAGATTGGGTCCCTTTGAGGTCATTCAACAGGTCAACCCAGTGGCTTTCAGGCTCCGGTTACCCAACCACATGAAACTGCACCCAGTATTTCACAGGTCGTTACTGTCACCGTATGAGGGGGGACGAGAAGGGATGGCCACTCGGGGACCGGTCATAGAAGAAAGGGAATGCAGCAGCCATGTGGCAGAAATCCTCGACGCCAGATGGAAGGGGGATCAGGTGGAGTATTTGGTAGCGTGGGAAGGAGAACCGGAGTCAGAAAACACTTGGGTAATGGCAGAAGATATCAATGACGAGGTATTGATAGAAACGTTCCATCAAAGGTTCCCAAGGAAACCTCAGCCTGTGGAGAGGTTCCGGAGGGAATACTTTGGGACCACCGATGAGGAGGAGGAGTTGGAAGGATTCTCGGACTCGGAAGGGGAAGGGGAGATGGACTCTGAGGAGGAGGAGTACTTCGAGACCAGGAACCGCAACAGGTGGAGAGAAGTGTTCGGGACATCGGAAGATGAAGGAAGTTCATTCCGGGGTTTTGCCTCCTCACCGCCCGTAGAGGAGGGGGCGAGAGGGGATGAAGGGGGCCCTGGAGGGGAGGTGGATGTCAGGGAACTGCCATCGGAAGGAAGGGAAGTGAAAGGGCTCACACAGGTTGGGAGAGACTCAGCAGCTGAAGAGGGAACCAGTAGGGGGAGAGGAGCTGAGCTGAGGGAAAGGGAGCTGGAGGGATGGCTCAGAGACACTTCCAGCGAAAACAGTGGGGAGGTTTCAGGACCTCCTGTAGGGACACCCACTCCTCGCCGGAAACTGTCACGCAGAGAGTCCAGAAGACGTGTTTCCGTTAAGGAGCTTTTATGTTGGAAGCGATTCCGAAAGCAACCACTGTCGGAATCTGCCAGCGACTGACGGAGCCATGTTTAAGGGGCTCCGTTACAGACAGAGGTTTGCAAACTTGACCAAACTCTGAGGGACTAGGATTTTACACACAAGCAGCTCATCGTCCCATCACAGCTAGTTAAGACACATTTTATGTTTCTTAGTTTCACAAGTATTTAAACATCTGAATTACAAATAAATGAATGCTCTAGGAGCTGCTTAATTTTTCTCCAGATAATTTCAGCAGGTATGTTAGTAGACCTACATAGCTTTTGTCCTCATTTTGCAGGTTGCAGCAACTTTAAACAATCTTGCAGTGCTTTATGGAAAAAGAGGAAAATACAAGGAAGCTGAACCATTATGCAAGAGAGCATTGGAAATCAGAGAGAAGGTAGCTCAGAACAACGGTGTTATTTTTGCTGACTTCTGCTTTTTCAGTCTCAGACTTGTCATGATATTGGCTGTGTGTGTGTGTTGGTTAAAATAGAGATTGTGCGTACAGTTGTGCACATTTAGGGTTTTATTGCAATGATCTATTAAGTTTTTAGAAATCAATTCACTGTATTTTAAAGATGTGTCAGAACCTGCTCTCAAAAGACAGGAAACCCCATATTTGTTACCAGGCAGGGAGATCAGGTATCAAGGAATATCTCAACATCTCAGATGGTATATTTTATTCCCGCAGTGTCATGACAGCTGTCACACATCATAGTTCTGAGCCACTTTTCCCTGCACTACATACTATTGGCTTTGAATGCTATTTCTCTGTCTTCAAAAACAGCAATATGTTTTGGAAATCTACCTTGTGCATATGATTTGGAATGCAAAACAGATGAAAAGTAGGCATTGGGGAGCACCCTAACTTTTCAGAAGTCTGCACATGTAGAATTGGGGTGAATGACAGAAAAGGAAAGGAATTAGTGTGGAAAGTAGTAATCCTCCCATAGTGTAGGCAGAAGTTCTTTGTGAAGTTTCTTGTGGAGGTTTGAAGGATTTATAACTGGAAAGTTGTGATCTGGAATATTTCCCATACCCTTGTATAATACGTAAATAATTCTGGCTAAATTTGTTTAATATAATGTTTCCAGAGGTGGAGTATAAATAGGGGCTTGAGTCTAGTTGAGCCAATGCTAGTGTAAATATGACTGTGACGGCTTTTTTAAAAAAAGTTTATATTTTAAAAGGAAGTGATACACTGGTAACCTAGCGTTCCTTTATTTCTAGGTACTGGGAAAAGACCATCCAGATGTTGCCAAACAGTTAAATAATCTGGCCTTACTATGTCAGAACCAGGGTAAATATGAAGAAGTGGAATACTACTATCAACGGGCACTTGAGATCTACCAAACAAAACTGGGGCCGGATGATCCAAACGTAGCAAAAACCAAGAATAATTTGGTATGTCTGCACAGTGGCGTATATAATAATGAGACATGAGCTACTGTATTTCTCAATTGCTGAAAACATGGGCTTGGATCCAAAACACCGAGCAGAATGAAAATAGTTCCTAGTGCCAGGACTGCCACACTAAGACTTGCACATGTGCTAGAGGAAGACTTTCAGCAGTGATACATTATACTGTGTCTTACAATTACTGTGCTTCTGCTTGCCCAGATGAAGTACAACTTTGGATCTAGTGTCACTTTTTTCACACCATGTTCTAGTGTGACATGTAACATAGACCTTCTGTAGTGCTGCCCAATTAGCATAGACAATATTGAGCTAGATAAGACCAGTGGTTTAAGTTAGCTTCCAATGACTGTTATGCAGGCAGAAAAACACATTTGGATCCAACCCTTTGTAATGTGCTAAGCAAGTTGCCTTCAGATATCATGTTTCTGAACTTCTTTCAAATCTGACTGTGCTCATGTCATCCCTTTCAGGCATCCTGCTACTTGAAACAAGGCAAATTTAAGCAAGCCGAAACTCTGTACAAAGAGATCCTTACTCGTGCCCACGAAAGGGAATTTGGCTCTGTGGATGGTAAATGCTTGTATTATGAAGGAAAGTTAGTTCATGTTGGAGTAACTAGGGGTTGTGAATAGGAGAGACTCAAGTCCTTTGTTAATTGTAAGAGGTCATGGGTTGTTGCTGCTTTTAAATAATGGCAGAACATATTGAGAAAGCATTTTAGAAATCATTACAGGAAATGCTTTGACAAGTTGTTTAGCCATTGTTTCTCTAGGTTTTTCCCCCCATGCTGTATGGCAAACCATCTTTAAAATTGAGAGGAATTTTCACAAGCAGTTTTTGATAATGATAAATTGAGTAAGCATGTAATGCTAAATCATTATTTAATTCTATGTGCAGAAGCTGGCAAAAGCCTGAGCAAAGCCTTGAGCTCCCTCTTTCCCTTGTCCTTCCCTGGTGGCAGAAGAACGTCTGCAAAATATAATTTCATTTCTCACAAATCCTTGCTTGTTGTTAAAGTATTAACCAGACATTTTGGTTTGAAACAAACTCTAGTCAGTTTCTGAACAAACCAGATTCATAACTCATGGCTGAAGCTTGCTTGTTTACTGCTTCAATTTTGTTTTAAACCACAACTTGTAGTTTGTATGTTAAGGATAAGCCAGGATATATTGAAAGTGAAATTAAGTTCTGCAGACGTCCTCATCCTACCACCTGTGGGTCAGGAGTGGGGGAAGAATAGCAGGGAGTATGCAAACTCAAGGCTTTCTTTGGGTTCATCCCAGCACACGCATATTCCAGCTTGTGCACCAATTGCTAAGCCATGGTTTAATATAGTATGCAAACTGAGCCCCTAGGGCAGGCAACCTCAGCCCTCCAGATGTTTTGGGACTACAACTCCCATCATCCCTGACCACTGGTCCTGTTGTTGGACTTGTTCCATATCTGCTATAGGGTCCCCGGAGCACAGATTCACACAAAGCGGCAAACATCCTTGCAGGTTATAACAGGGTTTATTTGAAATGCATATGCAAAGCAAAGGTGCAGCGCAATAATCTCGCAATCGGCACACCCCAATCAGGGTGCGCCCACTTTTTATAGACTATACAAAAAAAACAACAACAGAGAGTGAGACTTTACATTCTTATCCAATCAGGCTCTAACATTCCATGTTTCTCCTTTTGAAGGTTAACACTTCTTAATTTACTCATTCTTTGTTTGTCTGCCTCCTACGGCCTTCCCTGTCTTGTAACAGTTGCTTTGTTTGTCTGCTTGCTTATGGTCTTGCCCGTCTTGTAACAGTTACTTTGGTAACAGCATGCTGGAATTTCTATTTCTGAGGCCCTTCACTGTTAGCTAGGGATGATGGGAGTTGTAGTCCCAAAACATCTGGAGGGCCGAGGTTGCCTATGCCTGTCCTAGGGGGAAGGTGGGGAGAGCACTTGGCTCTTTAGTCCAAGCAAAGTCTAATCCTGTTGGGCATGCTTGCAGTTGCTCTTTGGCTTTAGACTTCCTTTTACAAATCTTGGCAGAATTCTTCAGAGGGTTTTAGGTTATCCTGATAATAATGATGCCCAAAAGACTGACTTGAAGAATCATACATTTTAATTGGGCGATTTAAGGAATTGGTTGGATTGTTAATACACTTGGCAGAATATAATTTGCAAGCAGTAGTTGCAGAGCACTGGCTTCCTTGTGATGAGTTAATTATGTAAGCAGCTTGCTTGAAGTGTCAAAGTTGTCATTGTGATAAAAGTGACGTCTCCGTATGTTCTAGCAGGCAACTAAGCTTCTGTTTGCATGTGCTGCTTGCAATTCGGTTAACATCAAAGCTGCTTTGAAAGAGCAGTTGCAACCATTTTGTAACTCTGATTTCTAGGTATTCTTTTTTTCCTATCCTTAGGCTGTGAAAAAAAACAAGACATCTACTTGTAATATGTCTTTGTTCTGTCACAGTGTGATAAGATGACCCTTTGGTCTGTTTAGCTTATTTGATAAACTCAAGGTTTGTATCATTTATATACAATAGCACTGTGACTGGCTTCTGATCAGTGAATAAAGTGTCCTAGAACTGGGAACATTGGGGGTGGATATCTCTGTAGCTTTCCATAATGTTTCTTTACAGCACAATCCTATACATGTCTACTGAGCAGTAATCCTCACTAAGTTCAGTGGGGCTTCCTCCCTCATAGGTGGATATAGGATTGTGTTGGTGAGCATTCTTTCACAATGCTGGTCTGGCCAAATGTGGTCATTTTATTTCACACAGTATCCCTTACCTTATTTTTACATAGATGAAAACAAACCAATCTGGATGCATGCTGAAGAAAGAGAAGAATGCAAAGTAAGAGGATACCTGAAGCAGAAATTTATTTTTGTCCTTATAGCGTTAAAGATAACAATTTAACACACTGTTTGCAATTTAGGGAAAGCAAAAAGATGGCACTACTTTTGGTGAATATGGAGGCTGGTATAAAGCTTGCAAAGTTGATAGGTAGGTACATTTTCCTAAAAACATTTAAAGTGTTAAAATAATAATGTTGTTGACAGTGTGTTGAATTCTGGAAACCTCCATAGTGAAGATAATTGTAAATGTCCTTATGGAGAAACTTAATAAAGTTTGTATTCAACTAACTTTTATGCACAGTAGACTCAGCAGAATTAGTGGTCATAAATTTACATGAGTCTACTCCGAGTAAAAGTTAATTGAAAATAACCTTAATTCAATTAACTGGTCAATTAACCAGATTCAGTTAACTGGTCTCACTAGTGGAAGCTTGCACAAGGACTTTGGCCAGTGCAACAAGGTTCCCACCCCTCCAAATTCGCTGGGGGTGTTAGGAGAATGCCCAGGACAGGTTTTTCTCCAGGTGGAAATGTCTTGATCGTGACTGAAACAGTCATCCAAAGAAACTGGTGTTGCAATACTACCTAGAGAGACTTGGCTTTGCGTAAATACCTAGAAAGATAAAATTTGGAAACAGAAGCATAAAGTGACTGGAATATTGTGCAGTATTGGCTGGAAGGCTGGAGCTTCCTAACATGTCAGGAGAGATGCTCAGTGGCTGCTAAAAACCCCACTGGCCGTCCTTTTATAGAGGTGGTGGTTTGAAATCACTGGCTACAAATTAAGCCCACCATTTCTACATTTCCCAACTTCAGAATGGACTCAGGATCTTGGATTTATTTTGGGTTGGAGCCTATGGCTGATTAGCATCCTATACCCTTTTAAATGTGTTGGTGGGGAGGGGGGATTATTGTTTTCATAGAATCATAGAATTGTAGAGTGGGAAGGGAACCCCAAAGGTAATCTCTTCCAACTCCCTGCAATGCCGGAAACTCGGATAAAGCATCCATGACAGATGGCCATCCAACCTCTGCTTAAAAACATCCAAGGAAAGAGAGTCCACAATCTCCCGAGGGTTTTGCTTCCCTTTTGTTCTTGTTTTTATTCTGTGTATTGTGTGAACTGCCCTGAGATCTACACAAATTTAATAAAATAATAAACAATATTTTTTAAGGTATATTGATGCATGGATGGACTTGTCCTCCTTCGGGGAGTGGGAAGGGGCAGCAGAGGAATTGTCACTTGTCACAGTTTCAGTAATCTTAGTTCTTTCATTGCTGCAATATCCCTCTGTTTCTGCTAATTTATCTGTGTTATATAATAGCTTTTTAAATAGTAGCATATGTGAGGAGGGTGTTCTCTCTTGCATTCAAACAGCAAGAGGCAAAAACCAGAGAATCATGCATCAGACTTAAGTGTTATATAGCAGACATTTTTTTGTAAACCTTTGGGACTGGAAAATTGAGCAGGGCTGATAAGGAGGACACTAGGAATATGTGATCTGTGTCTTTGTCAAGGTTACTGCTTCAGAACTAGCCTAGTTATATAACGGACAGCAATAGCTGCAACAATACATGGTACCCTGGCAAAAGGTCTTTCTAGTAAATAACTTTTTATGCATTTGCAGACCTATTCAGAACTCTTTGTGAGCAGTAAGTGCCCATTATAAATTTATGACGAGCATTGGCTTTTAATGGAATATTCTGCTGTACTATTAGACAGAATTGTTTCAAGTTTGGGAGGCAATGGTCTCCTGCCGGAATCTAACTTTTAACACATATTTTGTAGTCCAACAGTTACAACTACATTAAAGAATCTTGGAGCACTTTACAGACGCCAGGGCAAGTTTGAAGCTGCTGAAACATTAGAAGAGGCAGCAATGAGGTCCCGTAAACAGGCAAGTGCTTTGTTCATCAAGCGTTTCACTTCTGATAGTGTTAAGCTACAATTATTAGTATTTTGTTACAAAGAATTTGAATTTAACTACAGTGAATCTGAACTGTCTAGAATTTCTTTTTGTACCTCTGCTTGGAAGCCTGCTTCAGTGCAAATCGTGATTTAACACTGATCCTGTGGCAATGCTGTATCCTGGTTAAAACATACTGTAGATGAGGGTGGACTTACGCAGATGAGAAAGGAGGAAACGTCATGGTTAGAAGATTGTCTGCACTGCCTTAATTTTTTTCAGAAGAGATATTAGCAAAATAATCCAGAGGGGAAATTCCAACTTCCATGGGGGGCGGGGAACACCCTGAAGTTTAGTATGAACACTCAGAAATATGTAACTAGATAACTCATTCTTTTACTCTGATTTTTTTTAAAATGTTCCCATTAATTATGTTTAAAAAAAATTCTCACTTTTTAAGAAAATGTGTGGAGAGTAATAATAACTTTTATATAAAATATTTGATACGGCCACATTTGCAGTATCGTGTGCAGTTTGGGTTGACCTCAAAAAGAATGCTACTAAGAACAAGGACAAAAATCCTGAAACTGCCTTTAGTGGAGGATTTTTAAACTGGGGAAGTAAGTAAGGCCAGGACCCAAGCAGTTGTGTATGCCAGCCCAAAGCACTTCCACTTGAGGAGAGGGGTTTACAATGTTTCCTATCTAACTGCAGCCTTTTGTCCTGCTTCAAAGGGTCTCCTGACCTTCAGGAACATCTTTGGACTGTGTGTGTGCACCTGTGCATGTGTGCTGAAGTGGAAGGGTGGGAAACTAAAACACAAATGGTTTGCAGAGAATTCCATATTCAGCCCCTTGAACCCGGCCTAAGTTAACAGAATTGACAAACCTAGTTCGAATATAGTGGGTTGTTGGCGAAATTATCACCTTCAGACAAATTAGGCAAAGCATGTTTCTTTTACTAGAACATTAACTAGAACATTTTGTGGGTGTAGATAATATGCAAACAATATTTTCTCCTCAAACTTACCTTTGTAATTCTATAATATGTGCTTCATGGTTATGCTTCATATACAGCTAATGGGTGCTTATTTATTCGGTAATGTTTTGTAGACTCCGTAGTAACTTGATGATAATTGCGCTTCTCACTCATGGCACTGAACTACTTGGTGCAAAGTAAAATGTCTGTTTCCCCTTTACTTGGCTCACAGGGTCTTGATAATGTTCACAAACAGAGAGTTGCTGAAGTGCTCAATGACCCAGAAAGTATAGAGAGAAGGCGAAGCCGCGAGAGCCTCAATGTCGACGTGGTAAAGTATGAGAGTGGCCCTGATGGAGGAGAGGAAGTGAGTATGAGCGTAGAATGGAATGGGGTAAGTACAGTACACAGTGTAAGAAAAAAACCAAACCTAGATTGGCATAGCAGTTAAGTTATCATTCTGTTGTGTATTCAGGGTTGTTCTTGGCTCATAAGCACCTGTAGTTTCGAATGTAAGCAAAAGCAATAAGATATTGCTTTTGAGGGTAAGTTCTGACCAATTAAGCTTAAATTAAGAAAAACTCACTAAAATTTGGATTTAGATAGAAGTGTTTGAATGCTGATTGAATGTCCTGGTTAATGTATAGGACCTAATCCTTACCAGTGGTTTGTTTTATTACTGGATGCAACAGGATGGCAATTTGTTTACTTTATTATCTCCCACCCCTTTTTTTTTTAAATATCCCCCTTTGTTTCAGAAGATTTCCTTTTTTTCTGGTTCACTAGAAAGCACTGCTGTGCAATTAAATGGAATTGGTATGGAGAATTAAACCAAAAACTACACACAACATAGGTTTCTGGATGCAAGTTTCTTGCTGTGTCATGGCATCATGATGGTGCAAACATAAAATCTACCCATCTGCTGATGACAAATTGCTGCTTTCCATTTACCTATGGAAGCCTGCCAGATCCTTGATTAAAGTGAGGCTTTTCCTATCTCACGAAGTCTAGTTCCACTGCTTAACGTGGAAGGTGTGCTACAGGTTACAATAACAAAACCTTTCTAAAACTTTCCATCATTGGAAACATGTGTCTGTGAACCTGCTTGTTATTTGGTGTCTTTTACAAGTGAAACCAGTTCAAGATTTTGGTAGTACTGAGAGGGTTACTACTTTTGATTTTGGTTATATTGGGCACTGGGCACATACATGGAGTGCTCTGAGGTGCAAATTGCCAGTGTCAGCCTTGTGGTGGTTTAGTTATGCAGTACACGTTTAGTCAGATTGCAGTAGTCATTGTTTTTCTAAGTTTGTTTTGTGTAGGTTCTGTTTCATAGTGGAATACTTATCAGCTATAACTCTGTCATTTGCCAGAGCTTTAGGATCCTAAAGGCTGCTGTAGCTGTCTATATTTTTTGCTCTTTTGATGCAGAAAAAGGTTTCTCTTTCCACTGTTTCACAGATTGGCTTTGGTGTGTATTGTCCTAAGACAGTCAATCAGCATATAATACAAATATTATCACCTTAATACTTCCTTAATTTGTCCCCTTGGCACTAGAACTGTGTACTGTACTCTTCCCTTTTTTCTTCTGTAGTTGGCATGCCTTCAAATTGTCAAGTGTGAGGGAAGCATTTTTTCCCATCCATTTTGTGTTTTAATTAAAAAGCATGCAGATGTGGGGTTGACAGGGGCATTCAAGAAAATAACTAAACAGTATTTCTAGGTCAGTGACATTCACATTTGATAAAACTCAGAAAGTGAACTTTTCCAGAGTGGAATGTTCCACCTTTAAAATAATGTGGCATTAATGGGTTTCTATTTCGTTTAGGTTTGCATGTCCACCTTTTCACTCCGTTTTGGTTACTTTCATGTTCAAGTTCTAAACTGAAGTTGGTTTTCTTCTACATTTCCCCCATTTCATGTTGGCATTCTTACTTTTTCTAATTTTGCAGGTGCTCAGTTCTGCTCATTTCTTCACCATGATAGTAATCTAACAATTATTATTAATATTTTATCTCATTTTGTATCCCATCCTTTCTTTCTCCGTAATGCTCATAACAGCCCAGTAGCTTCCAAACTGAGGCAAAGGGCAGCCCCACATAGAGCACATAGCAGTATTCTAGTGTTGAGGTTGCCAAAGCATAGAGTGCTGTGGCCATACCGTCCTTATTCGGGCATGACTAGTATACCAGTTATGGTAAAAAGCACTCCTAGGTACTGAGGCCACTTGGGCCTCTAGTTCCAATGAATGACCCAGGGAGTACTGTGAATCTATGTGCCTGTTCTTCAAGCCAGAATGTAACCACATCCAGAATTGGTAACTGGCCTACACCCCAGATGAAGCACTCACCCACAAGGACTCTGTCTTGCCAGGATTGTTTAAGTTATCTAAATGTCACCCAGTCTACTGCAGCATTTAAACGCTAGCCTTGGGATTGCAAGCCAACCTGACTTGGATGTGCTAATCAAACTTCGCTCCAAATCTCCAGCTTCCAACAGCTTCATGTCAATGTTAAACAACATGGGAGGGGCCAGGTTGGCAGCCTGTGGCATCCCATAGCATAAGTGCCAGGGGACTGATGGGCAGTTCCCCAGTGCTACTCTCTGAAACAAACTTTGCAGGTAGAAACAGAACCACTGAAGTACAGTGACCCCATTTGCCATAAGCCAAAGCTGATTTTGCCTACTTGGTGCTTTTCATTTACGACTATTACATGCAAGGATAGCCAATGTGGTGCCCTCCTGATTTTGTGGATCCTCAGCCAACACGGCTGGTGGTCAGAGATTATGGGGATTGGAGCCCACAACACCTGGAGGGCACAATATTGGATGCCCGTGATTTAATGATTAGCATTAGTGGTTTGATAGCCACTGAATGGAAACTTCCATGTATGGGTCGAAGTGCCTCAGCTGCATGCAAAAGGCTCTTTGGGTCCTTGCCATAGATTCTCTTTTCTGCATTAGCATTCATTGTTTTACGATCTCGAATCATCTCAGTCCATTTACTGGCATGATTGTGTAAGGGTTTTAAAAACTGTTTACCTCCAGGAAAGCACTTTTCAGCAGATCTTCTCCACTAAGGAACACCTGTGCATAATAATAATAATAATAATAATAATAATAATAATAATAATAATTTATTTATACCCCACCCATTTGGCTGGGTTTCCCCAGCCACTCTGGGCGGCTTCCAACAAAATATTAAAATACAATGGTCTGTTAAACATTAAAAGCTTCCCTAAACAGGGCTGCCTTCAGATGTCTTCTAAAAGTCTAGATAACTATGTGGCATGTTTGTGGACACATAGGCACTGGGCAGTCCCGTTAGATCTCACTGTTGTTTCATGTGAGCTTAGAATACGTTCAGTACTAAGGGGAGCTCCTCTGCAGTTTCTAATCTCATTAAAGAACCCCTACTAAATTCTAGGGAACTCCAGCATTCCCAGGAACAAGGTTTGGAAATCCCCACTCTAATGAAACGCTAAAGCTTTGTAATATGGGTTTGTTGATAGTGCTTTTGGAGTGGGCACATCTCACTTATTTCATAGAAGTTAAAGCTTAAATTGATGCACCTTGTCCCAATTGATTTCTTTTCATCACTTTTTAGTTTGGCTTGTGTAGTTTTAAAAATTGGAATCTCGCATGCCATAGTATACACCTTTGATTTAAAATAATGTATCTGCTTTCCTTTATTAAACACAGGAATATGATTTTATATATATTTAAGGAAAATATATTGATTCCTTTAAAAGTTCAAAGTCCTGCGCAATATAGAACCTAGAATAAAAGACAACAGAAGGTTTGCGGTCCTCCATTGGCTTTCTTTTGCATTATGGATACTATGAATTTTTTAAGCTGTTGTCTCTGCTGATTTTGAGAATTTGTACGCAACGTTAGCGAGTGACCTAGAAATACTGTTAAGACTAACAAGCTCAAAATGGAAAACTGTTGAACTTCTCCCCACAACAGTTTCATTCAGTTTTTTCTCTCTCCATTTCTGTCCGACAGGCCTAGATGCCTTTTCTGATTCTTACACTGTCTCCTGCATGGCGGGCGTGCAGCATCTTCAAGCTCTAACTTCTCTCCACTACTGACTGCTGTGTATTTAGCAATCCCTTAAGATCCTTGTCAGAGCTGCACTTCTTGTAAAAATGGCCACTTCTTCAGTGCTGGTGTCTCTCTTTCTTTGGGGCAAGGGTTCCTCTTTCTTTCCTGTACATGTTTAGCTTTGCCAGATATGTATCTAGTCTTACAAAATGTGGTGTTAATAACCATTTGCTGTGTAACAGATGAGAATTAACAAAACTAAGAATGAACTTGATAAGTAGCTGTTTCACTATGATGAAAGGTAGTTTAAATTATCACACAAGGTGTTATTAAAATGGCATGATGGTGACCTTTACAGAATATACAGGTGGGTTTTTTTATTTAAAAAAGCAAGGCATGTGCTCACAGTGCTTTAAAGTGTATTTAGAGACCTATAACATGGGTTAACATCAATATGGAACTCTGGATGTCTTCACTTATGCTTATCCTAAAGTAGCAGTGCTGTTTAGTCTTCATGTGAAAGTTCAGCAGTTACGCTTTTCTCTACTAATCTTGGTGTTGGGTGACTTTGTGTATTTGTCTTTCTAACTTCTAATAAACTCACTCCAACTGATGCCTGTTTCTGTCTGCTGCGTAGTACTTTGAATTCTGCATAGCTACTGTAGGAAAGGAGGCTTTCTAGAAACTGCAAGGCACTGTTAACTTGCAGTTAAGTGCACATGGATTTCTTTGTCAAGCAATAAATATAATAGGTCTTTGGCCATACAAACTTGACTTCTGGAAAAATAAGAACTATTAAAAAAAACTGTCTCCAAATACTGTACTATAAAATAAACTAATGTAATGTGAAGCAAGCTCTAGATTCACGTTTTATGTTTCTGGAACACGGTTAAGGACACAAACTAGAATAACTTCACTATGGAACTTAATGCTTGCATATGCTTTTGTTCTTGTTTATATGCATGTTTATTACATATTGCCCAAGTTAGAGTGAACGAATTCATTAAACATGTAATGCTACTGCTTGGTGGTGGTCTTTTACTGTATTCATGGTTAGCATGGAGTGGTGTGGTGGTCCTGCAAATAAAAACTTTATATACAGTGGTACCTCGCAAGACGAAAAACTCGCAAGACGAAAGAGTTTTTCGTTTTTTGAGTTGCTTCGCAAGACGAATTTCCCTATGGGCTTGCTTCGCAAGACAAAAACGTCTTGCAAGTTTGTTTCCTTTTTCTTAAAACCGTTAATAAAGTACCCAGGGTGCATTGCCTGAAGAGGTGCAGTTGCGACTTGACTTCGAGGAGCAACTCATAGCACGCGGTGTGGTAGCCTTTTTTGAGGTTTTTGAGGTGTGGTAGCCTTTTTTGATTTTCAATGCATTCCTATGGGAAACCGTGCTTCGCAAGACGAAAAATTCGCAAGATGAAAAAACTCGCAGAACGAATTAATTTCGTCTTGCGAGGCACCACTGTATCCTGTAAGAAAGGGCACCTGCCCATAAGGTTTTAATATACATTTGTTAATTTTGTATTTTATCTGTGAGGGAGTTAGGAGTTTAATCTCTTGTTTCTTTAAGGAAGCGTACGCAGTCCTTCAGGACCTTCTCCTGAGTAAGCTTCATTGAGATGTTGTGGAGCTGTGTAACTTCTCATCTCAATGAATCTGCTGACATAGGGGGGATAATATTGGACTGTGTCCGGAAGAATGCTTGATAAATACAAAGAATGCTTTTCATTAGATTTCTGGTGCTCATCTCAGAGCACCAGAGAAGGTAACAGCAAATTTAAAAAACACGCCATTAAATTTTGTTTGAAATTAAGTGATACAATTTTGTTCTTACCATTTAATGGTAGCAAAGTAAGAATATTGGACTGTAGTTGTAGCAACTGCTGAACTGTGACAGAAGGGCAAAGCTTTTGCAGTTTTAAATGTGCTCATTTTTTTCAGGATGGTACTGGATCTCTAAAACGCAGTGGCTCCTTTAGCAAACTTCGTGCTTCAATTAGACGCAGCAGTGAGAAGTTGGTTAGAAAGCTGAAGGGAGGAAGTTCACGAGAGAGTGAACCAAAGAACCCCGGGTAATTATTTATTTCTAGATGTGCTGGAACGCTTGGTGCTGTATCCATCATGCTGTATAATGGCTTTTTCTGCTGTATCTCGTGCGTGAATTGCAGCATAAAATCTGACGGCAGATCTCGCAGAAATGTAATACAAAGGATGTTTGTAGCACTTGTTATAAGTTAGTCCTAACAGCTGGAAAGATTGTTCTCTGTACTTAACAATGTGATTGTAAACAATGGCTCTGTAAAAGCAAAACTTCCAATGTTATGTAAACTCCAGAAAGAATTGCCCCAGAATTACCTATTCTGTCTTGCCACACAGGAAAAATATTGATGCACTTTGCTGAATTTCAGCAGTTTCCCCTTTAACAATATTAATTCTGAGAACAGGGTTAGGGCATATTTGGTTCAGAAGAACTTAACATACATTTATGAACGTGTGTGTATAAATGTGATTGCGATAGGTTATTGAAATGCTTCATGTTTACTTAACTGGATAAATATTTGCACTTTCATTCAACATTTTTTACATACTAATATCAGCCATTCTACTTTCTGCATAGAACACAAGTGTAAATTATTGTTGAAATGAAAATGAAGTAAAATACATCAGCCACTCCTTGGCATACACCAGAAATATGAATGGTACTAGTACTATACCAATAAGTCTTCCTCTTGAAACTTGCTTATACATGGATCATGTGACTGGATTTGTTGTGCAAAACAGTCAGCTATCCAAGTTTTGTTATCCATGATGTGTATGTGCAGAGATTAATTTCAGAAGAACTGCAGTAGCAGGTAAATAGCCACTGTTCTCTAAATGGGAACTAATCAGTATTAGCAGGAACCTTTTTTTAGGCTTGAAGATATTTTTGATGCTTGTATTCACTGAAGTTGAATACTATCACTGCTGTACAAGTTGCAGTGTTAGTTTTATTGTAAGACGTCAGCCAGCCTTGTAAAATGACCACTTGATTAGTACAAACCAATGCTCATAATATAGTGTACAAGATTTAGTGTTACACAGAACTCTGCAGGTTGGCGGTTCGGGAGGAGATCCTCTAAAAAGGGAAAAAATAGTTGTTTTGAGTTGAATTATATTATTACGCATTTGTCTGCAGATCATTGTGGAAGTTCATAGAATCATAGAGTGGGAAGGGTCCTGGAAAGTAATATAGTTCAATCCCATGCTAGTGTAGTGCAGCATCCCTGATAGGTGGCTTAAAAACCTCTAAAGAAGGGGAGTCCACTTCTTTCCAAGACAATCTTTCCCACTATTGAACTGCTTATTTGTAAGAAAGTGCTTCCCTCCTAACGGAGGAGAGGGGTTTATTGTTTTGTTTTTGTTCTTGTTTTTATTAATTATTTTGTGTTTATATTGTGAACCGCCCTGAGATCTATGGATGAAGGGCAGTATACAAATTCAATAACTGAATAATATTTAGCCCAAATCCACTTGTAATTTAAAGCTCTTTGATTCGGTCCTATCCTCTGGAGCAACAGAAAATAAATCTGGCTCATAGAATTGCAGAGCTGAAAGGGATCCCAAGGGCCATCTAGTCCAACCCCCTGCAGTTCAGGAATGCAGTTTCATCCATCTGAAAGTTCTTCAAGTATTTGGACATAATTCAACAGTTTAGAAGCTTCGTCTAGAATTCCATACCACCCAAAGGGATAGTCCTTTTTTTCAAAACTTCTTAGTTTTTATTTTAAGTATCTTCAATTAAAGATAAGGAAAAACATGAACGGCTAGATTGTGTATTATCCAGTGTGTAACCTTAGTCTTGCATTCTTCATTGTGAATATTGATTTGTCCTAATGAAAGCGGTTTTCTACCAGTCTCTACAAATATATAGAACTCTGAACAGTTACATATTGGTGTTGCTCTGAAGAATTTTAGCTAAACATTTTAGATCCCCCACCCCATGTGTGCAGTCAGAAGCTTTCCTACTTTTCCAGATGTCCTCAGGTATAGACTAGGATACAAAGAGCCACCTTAGCCATTGCAAAATGATTTCAACACTCCCAGCAAGGAGTTTTGACTTTGATTCCCCCCAGCCATATCACATAAACTGGTTTTGAAACACCTGGCTTTTTAAGAGCCTTCATGCTTTTTAGGGTGCTATTGATGAGCAACCAAGGTCCATAGGTGCAGAGAACTCACTGTGTGGTTCTTTGGATCTAAGCTATATATTTGCGAGGGGGGGGGGGTGTCAGGCTGAATTGAGGAAGGAGCCAGATAAGCAGTCTCTCTCAGCACCTTCATGTCTGTAATCAACTATTACTCAATTAACTTTTAACTACTATCCCCACAAAGTGGTGGTATAGTTTTCTGATTAACTACTAATCCCTAAAACCGAAAGCTGGAACCTGCTTCATGGTTAACATTTGGTTTACTGTTCTTCTGAACATTTAAGGAAACCCAGACTCTCCGTGAGCGTAGTGATATAATCAAGCAAGACTCCTACCTCAGTGACACCTTCTCGAAGGAAATTTCAGATGTGCTGCAATAATACTAGTGCTATTAACCAGTTGTAGATTTGAATGCAAAGGGAAATGCTGAAAATCATAAATAAACCAGCTCTCTTCAGTCTTGCCTCAAACTTGAAAAATGTACAAGTGCACTTGCCAAATTTTTAATGGTCACATTTAGCTAGCTAACTTTCGTTCTAAAATTACTAAATTTGTATAGGGACAATTCATGGACATGATGAAACACTGTATTTTTGTTTGTTCATTATTTAACATTTCAGCATTGCATCTGTGGATTTTTACTTTTTATTTTATTTTTTTATTTGCTTAGAATTTGAGTTTTGTGTTCATGCTCTATGTGGTGCGTTATGTATATTTAGTTAACGTTTTTTCACTTTACTGTATAATTTTTTTATATATAAATAAATAACACAGGTGTCAACGCTGCATGGCTTGCTGCTTCTTTGTGTTGCTAACACTTGTGTTGCATTGAAAAACGTGTGCATTGTGGTTTTGGGAGGCTTTAAAAAAAATTATTGCTTAAATAAAATCATAGTGGCACTGACATTGTGTAGGTGCAGCCGTAAAGATTATGCCCAACTATACAAGGATGTATAACTTCATTCATAATCTTTATTTTGATTGCCAGGTCACAGATTTATTATAGTCAAATGTCTGCATAATTTTTAAGGATGAGAAATCTCACTGACTTCAGTGTTGTGTACACTCTTGTTGGGACTTTTGGACGAACCCTGAGCCATTTTCACTTTGAACAACCAGCTCATTTTCTCCCCTGGCTAGCAAGAGTCTCAGTTTTAAGAACAATATATTATGTGGCACAGAAGGCTGTTCTTTGAGAACAGTGCTTTTACACCCTGCAGTATGAAGCAATTGGGTAGAACACTTGTCAGGCCTGACCCTTGCCTTCCTATTAACTTGTATCAGCATGTCCCCTTCTCCTGATTTGTCTGTGAGACTAAATAATTTGGATCGCCATATTCTAGCAAAAGTGCAAGGGGGTTTCAGTGTAGGTTTCTCAGCAAGGTTCCCTGTCCTGCAGTTTACAAAGCGGCTAGTGAGAGCAGTCCTGTTTCCTAGAGCTGTCAATTGAGACAGGTAGTTTCTTCTACACATAGGAAATAGTATACTTTTACTCATAATAGACTCATTGACATCACTGAAACCAATTTAAATGTGTCCATTAATTTCAGTGAGTCTACTCTGTGTAAAAGTTAGTTGCACATTAAGGGTCTGCCTGCAAGGAATGCATTTTGGGATTAGTGTGACCGTTTTGATGCAGCATTGAGAAAAAGATTTGGAAGCTAATGTTATGGAGAAATATTAATTGCTCATGCATATAGGTGGTGGCTACTCATCTTACGATGAACGCTACCTAGATTTTTTGAGGCACTTTAAATTGAAATATGGTTAAATGTTGGATAACTTTTTTTTAAAAAATCCTTGAACCACTATGGGTATAACTTCACATACTTTTGTAATACATATATTGCAGCTATAAATTTGTTAGTTGTTGATGTGGCAGTGTATTAACAATACCCTCTGAAACTGAGAGCTTCATTTGATGATTGTTAGAATAGCAGAGCTTTCACTGCCTTGCACAGTTTCACCCCACAATCCAGGCAAGACAAGAGATTGTATTATCTATCCCATTCTCCATTAAAGTTATAAATCATGCCAAAACTTTGAATATCCAAGCCTTCATTATGTAGAAGCCCACCAAGGGCTCTGGTTAAATGCTCCTTTTTGATGGGTTTGCTAATGCTACTTATACAACTTTCTCTTGGGTAGCTTATTGATTTTTATTTTTTTTAAGAGACTGGACACCTCTCAGATTAAGATCCAATTTAGTAACTGACATTCTGCAGATGGAATGACATCTAGTGTTTCCTGAATGTTTTTGGTGACTTAGCTTTGATGTATTTTAGATTAAGGAAGATGCATGTGCGCCAAATGTTGTCTTTTAGAAGATACTAGGAGTTACGTTGCAGTAAAATTCTTGTTGTATACATATGTGTTCAAAGCGCTCCATTTCAGCCCTTCTGATTGGTTTATCCTTGCATGTTCACTGTCCAGCATGAAGCGTGCCAGCTCACTGAATGTTCTTAACATGGGTGGCAAGGCAACTGAAGATCACTTTCAAGTAAGAAGCCCTATCATATTCTTAATGCAAGTAGATGGTACTGGCAGGGCTTGGATTGAAGAATTGGATCGGTCACTAAAATGGCAGCAGTTTTGGATTATTCCTGGTTCTGATTTCAAACATTCAGTCAGCTGTTTAGAGACTGGACCATATGACACAATGTTTGGCAGTACACTCTGATGAACTGCTTTGCACATTTTTTGCTATGTGAGCCAAACTCCTTAAAAAGAAAAAGTGGCAACTCTGTAAACAGCTGCTTGCATGTGTGAAGGGGTCTTGTCATGTACTGATACTGTAAGTAATTCAAAAATATTCCTATAAGCATCCTGTAGAGTCCCATAGCAGCTAGCAGAAACACCAGATACTTGGGCCTTATGGAAAACAGTGGGCTAGATGGTAAAACTGTTCCCAAACTCTACACCTCAGGATACACTTGGGAATTGCATGGGTGAATGCTTCTTATCTATTAGCTCTGCTCACATGAAAATCCCATGGATATGAATTTCTTGTTTATGTCCTCCTGGGATAATCTGAAAAAGTCCCATTGGAGTGAACAAGCTTACATTTTTTCAGGCCTAAAACTACTCTTATCTGCTCCACCTGGAGTTGCTCTTAATAAGGGATCAGAGACTTGATACTGGCATAGAAGTTAGCTACCTGCCCTTGCACAAGTGGGAGTAGGCAGGACACGCCACACCTGTCTTGTAGTATATTAAAAGTGCTAACAGAGGCTGATTGAGCTCTTGAAAGCTTGAGCCCCACTTGCCTGAGAGGCCGCTGTGGCTCACTTCATGCTGTGAGCTATCAAGAGAGTCAAGAATGTCCATTTCAGGATAACATCCCTGTCCCTAAGCTTTGAAAACCAAGAGCAGATGGGAAAACTGTTCTTGGCTGCTTAGGAATTCAATCTCCCCTTCTCAATTTTGTGAAAAGATGAGCACCTTTTGGGACGTGTTACAGTAATTGCATGCTGTATTCTTCCACATTGTATAGTGTTGAAAAGTTGGGCTGCGAACAGTGTACGGGACATTATTGCAGCTTAATAAATGTCAAATAGCAATAGTTGCTGTGAGCTTTCCAGATAAATGAGCATAGACAGAGACTTGCACAGTTGAACTAAAATGAGTTCTAAGTGACAGTGGCCAGAATTCAGTTTGGGTACTAGGGTTTTTCAGTTTTCATCTCTACTGGAGGCCCTTGCCTTCACCTGAAAAAGCTGGGCTCCCAGAGCAATTTGATCCAGCACATGGTTTTATAGATGGCAAGGAATACCAACTGCTTCCTTGAATGAATGCAGAAGAAATTGTGCTGACACAGGCCTCTTTAGAAACTAGGCAGCAATTTTTTAAAATAAGGGTTACTTTTAAAAGTTCACCTACTGAGTGCTTGCTGATGAAAAAAATATACTGGGGTGACATTAGGGCAAGCCAAGGCTGCAAAACAGTAGCCCTTGCATACCATTTGCATGAAATACACTTCTCATGTGCCAAGATCCTAGCCTGTATTTCATATAACACCTTCACCGAAATTACTAGTGTTCTGTATTGTGCCTCTTAACTAACACATAACTGCAACTAACTTGTGTGAAGAAGTAGCGACTGCTTCAGTACTAACCTGATGCACTTGTCGAAAAGCTTACACAAAGGAAAGGGAGCGAGTCTGTAAAGTAGCATTTCCAGTTGTTCAAAACGTTATTGTGTTAAGTTCCAAAAATAAATCCATGAAACACAATCCAAATACTTTGAGGAAAAGAAATTCCGCTGTTATTTGGGTTATCTTACCGTATGAAAAAATAAATGGCAATTGAGAGGTTTTTATTCTGAATTCTTTAATCAGCACCAGATCTTTAATACAACACCAGAGAGAGGTGTAATAGGGAGGATTCCTGCCTTGAGAAATTAACTGCTGAGGCAACCTGATCTCATGGCATGGATGAGATCTGTGCTACTCTTAACATGTTCCAATAAACATGCATTCTTCTTACACTGAGATTATTTGTGCAGAAAACTGTATTTTTAAAAAATGGCTGTCGGAGCAATATTTAACGTTCTGAGTCAAGTACATGACACAGCACATATGCACAGAAAATTGCAATAAATTGTACTGGATAAGGTGAAGCATCAGCTGCTACTGCTTTCAGAGTACAACATTTTGTATTCTCTTAAGTTGGCCAAGGTTGCTCTGAATTTCACCACTTACAAGGCATCTGTCTCCCATGCTAGGAAGTGGCTTATTCATAAGGGCTGTGACACGAAAGACCATATATAGTGGGGGCTCTATTGCGGCCCCCTCCTCATGCTCCTGGAAGAAACAGTTTTGAAGTTTGGAGAGGACATGTCACTCATATGCACACACACTGCCTTTGGCAGTCTGGCCATGAGATTGGAAGCATCTATTTTCAACCAACTGTGTTAGAATTAGTAGAACGAACTGTCCCGACAAGCCAAACTTTTAATTTCCGAACCTGGCTTGTTCAGATAAACCATGGTTGAAAATGGACATTGATGCACTGGAGGGGAGGGGAGGGGAGGGGAGTGGGCTTGTGTCTCTGAATGCTAAACCATGGCTTAGCATTTTGTCCAAACCAGAGCTTTGTGGGGAGAGCTAACTGTTCGTGTTCAGAGCTCTTTCTATTCCTGCTTGGATTAGAAATACAACGCAGGCACTGATAAAGATGGTAAGAATTATTCCCATTCCAAACTGGAGCAAAGTTTCCTATTCATATATTAAACCACTTTGAAACTTGGTTTTTCAAAAAAAATTCAAACTAATGGTAAATGAAAAATACTTGTCTGCTTGGTCTTATTCTTGATTCTTATTATTCATTGTTCTATTGTTTTTCTCCAGCGTTTGTATTTTAAATGGTTGGGATTGTTTTAAACTGTGCATAAACTCTTTCCATTCTTTTTCCCCATGCAGGGACGAACTAATTGTCTGACAGACTCAAGAGCTCTGAGTGCCAGTCACACTGATTTGGCCCACTGAGGTTCTGGGACAGATGCTAGCTAAACAAAATTCCCTTGTGAATTACAAAGCACTGAGGTTCAAAGTTTTTGGGTTCCCTGTTACGGTCTTTCTAGAACCATCTAGGTTAGAGTTGTCATTGAGAGGACTATTGTTCCTAGGCCTTTTTAAAATGTGACATTAAAAAAAGGCTCCTAGAGATTTGCTTCTTTGTCAAATATAGAGATGGTTGCTGGATGCCCTGTGCTGATCCCTTGGACCCAAGTGGGATTAGCACTGCCCACTAGCTCAAACCAGGAATTTAGTTGCCTCCTGGAAACTTTTCATGGGTGTTCCCCGAAGTTGGTTCAGTTTTCAAGTTCCTTCCTCTGGTAATTCTCTCTGGGGTGTATTGTTTAAGGCCCAAATTTGTTCATTCTCTCCTATTTCCTCTCACCTGCTTTTTTGGCTGAGTTTCTCCTCTTTGGTGATCAGATCACCTTTCCTTGATTCAGTTTTTAAAATGTTCCTTTTTCTTTCTGCACCCCTTCCACCCTGCCTTACAAAGACTTCTCATAATTCTGGTCCATTCCAGCCACAACCAAAGTATTGGTGCCTGTCGTGTTATGTTTACTTTCCTTGTGATCTAATTGCTACTTGGTGTGTGTGCTTCTGAACATTAAACCAATTAAGTTAATGAATTTTAATGATACAATTACATTGCAATTGATTGAAGCAGTAGCACTGGAGATAACACTCTCCACTTCCTGCTTTAAGGCTTGTTTTTTGTTCCTTTCACTTCAGTGCTTATTGCGTGCTTGGTTTCTAGAATCTTTCTCAGGCTTATATTTTCAAGGCCTGTTTCTCCTAATCCTGCAGCCCACACCATGGTGTTTTCCCCTATGATCCTGCTTGGGAGCTCAGCCACATTGACATTTCATTGGCTTCCATGTTTTTCTATCTCTCTGACTTTCTTGGTGTGCACGCTGATGGTTACCTAAGGATTCTTGGACGAAATGCACAGAATAGATGATTGGACCAATGGAAGTTTTTAACTGATTGTTTAATTAAACCATTCTGCAAAGTTAATAGCATAAGAACTGGTCTACTGTACAGTTCATGCAGAATTGGGAAGTCACTCAGTCTTTTAGACAACTCTTCTACTTTTACTTTGGACACTTCCCGGCAAGAGTGGCCTGAGTGATGCTGAGTGTAGGGTGATTCTGATAGTGAGGAAGAGGCTTCTTCCACAGTGATGGAGTGGTCTTGTGCCAAATATAAACTCACTCTCCATGAGCATCGGGATCATCCTACCAACTGTTGCCCACCCCCCTCATTCCACAGAGAGGGCACGGCACTCTTTGAGTGTATTCAGAGCCTTAAGAGTTGTTGCCAAAACTCATCTATTTAAACCGACTTCTTACTCGCTTTCTTCCTCCCCTTGAATCTGAGCTAGGAAGTCTTCTCCCCCTGCCCTCGCCAGGTGGATTAAGGCTTCCATATCTATGGCCTATGACAGCCAAAGGTTCAGGTTGCCAAAACACAACACAGTTCCAGTTAAACAGCGGCCGCAGCAGCCTTTTCAGCAAATGCTCCACCGCTGGATATCTCCTACATGGGCCAGTCCACAAACATCTACACCACACTTCAAAATGGACCACAACCATGGTGGCCTTTGGACAGCAGCTACTTCAGTGTGTGCTCCCTCTTTCTTAGGCATCCATTACCACCTTAGACACGATCACCTTTTGAACATCCCATCAGGGTCCAGAAGGCCAGCATGGGAGATAGGTCCACTGCGCTCACCAGAAAGGTAATGGCATCTTGGACCCAGGGCCCATGCCCTACTGTGTGCCTGGCATGCCTGGGAAGTTCAGGAAGATAATTGGCACACACCACCTTAATAATTGCACTGTCTTTACCCCTGACCTATCCTTGTTGTTGTTTAATCGTTTAGTCGTGTCCGACTCTTCGTGACCCCATGGACCAGAGCATGCCAGGCACTCCTGTCTTCCACTGCCTCCCGCAGTTTGGTCAAACTCATGTTAGTAGCTTTGAGAGAACACTGTCCAACCATCTCGTCCTCTGTCATCCCCTTCTCCTTGTGCCCTCCATCTTTCCCAGCATCAGGGTCTTTTCCAGGGAGTCTTCTCTTCTCATGAGGTGGACAAAGTATTGGAGCCTCAGCTTCAGGATATGTCCTTCCAGTGAGCACTTGGGGCTGATTTCCTTCAGAATGGAGAGGTTTGATCTTCTTGCAGTCCATGGGACTCTCCAGAGTCTCCTCCAGCACCATAATTCAAAAGCATCAATTCTTCGGCGATCAGCCTTCTTTATGGTCCAGCTCTCACTTCCATACATCACTACCGGGAAAACCATGGCTTTAACTATACGGACCTTTGTTGGCAAGGTGATGTCTCTGCTTTTTAAGACCTATCCTTAGTTACGGCTTTTATCTTAGCTTCGCAAAACCGCAAACTGAAGCCGCTTCCGGGAGCACCAACCACAAAAGTTCCTAGGAGGCGACTAAATTCCTTCCTCAAGCTAGTGGCCAATGCTAATCCCACCTGGGTGGCACAGATATACACCCGTCAGGTGAGTCCAGTCATTTGACAAAGCTGTGTTACAGATCTCCCTGTTGCAGCCTCCAAAAGCAAGGGGGAAATGTACCCCAATGAAAATGTACTGAAATCTAAAGGAGTGCAAATGTATCCTTGGGATGTACTGTTTTATAAGCTGTTAAGGGGACAGTGTGTTGGACTATTTATAATGTTGATGGAATGACTGAGAGCTGAATTAAGTTTATCACTGTATAAAACCAGGATTGTGTACAGTTAGCCTTGCACCATCAGCTATCAGAATGTGCAGAGTATGTCTGACTAGTGATTGGGCTTCAAGGTTCTTTAATAAGTAGAAGAAAGTACTAGTGGAATAGAGAAGCTCTAAGACAGCACTTCAACATGGTGGTTGTGGCCTTCTTGGGCCTAAAAATCAGTGGAAAGAGGTGCAATTATTTTTAAACTGAGAGGGAAGAACACAAGGAATAGGCTGGTTGGGAAGCCAACCACCTTTTGAGTCTTTCCAGTCACTCAGAGCACTCCTGTTTTCTCCAAGATGGAAATATTGTTACTGTTGTCTCTTGAGTTTCAAACTTCTGCCACTGCTCAGAATGGGAAAAGGAGGAAACTGAAGCATATTGGACAGTTACACTGTGAAGCAGCTGCTGTGGATAGGGGCCTTGTTGGAAATTTGCTACTAATAATGCTACTGGCAGGCTGTTTGTTTATTAATAATCTAATTGCCTGATATACTTTGTGGGTGATGCACTGTCTATTCTCAGGGGACCAACTTGGGAAGAGGAAATGCTTCAGCATTTTGGTTTTACAGTCAGTCTAATAAAATGTGTATAATTTTCAAGTCTGTCTCCATTTTGCAGAGCTATTAATTGAAGGCAGAAAGGAGAGAAAGAAAGTCTTTGTGAGTCACGGCTGTATGGTAGCAAAGGTTGCTCTCTGGCCAGTAGGAATAATCAGGCAAAATTAACATCATTTAGACATAGGATAAGAGGAAAGCAGTTTTATTAGATTGAGCTGAAGATATTTAATGTTGCTAAAAGTGCTTACCTATTTTGAAGAATTCTTTTTTTAAATAAGCAAGCGACTTGTCTACAGAGAGTGCATCTGTCAAGGTTTGTGTGTTGAGGTATAGCCATTGAATTTTAAATGACAATAGCTGTGTGGTAATGTCCTGAGACCCAGTGCTGCTAAATGGGTAGAATTTTGGGACAGATTGTTGCAAACCACTGAACTTTGAGAGAATTTTACATTGGTAATAGGGGTTCTTCCATTCTTCACCACCCTGGTCCTGCATATAATAGAAATTGGCTTTGGCAAGTTGGTGTAATGAGAAGCTAATTGTACTTCTCATCTAGTACAAGCACTCCATCCCTAACTGTCAAGAGACCTTGGGACTATTATAAACGTAGTATGCTTGGGCTATTAATTGTCCCCCATTGTTCCTTGAAGATGTCGCCATTTGGCATTCCTGCCTCTGAAGGCCACAGGTGCTTCTAATGTTCCTGTGCTTTCCTATAGCAGTTGAGACGTTTAGGCCATTTGGTACCAAGGCAGAAATTTCACACAAATGGAACACTCCACAGAGTTTTAGACTCTGAAGAAAATATGCTGTTGTAACATTAAACTAAAACTGTAGATCTGTATAATTCCTCCAGATGAAATTGTTGTAGGCTAATGATGGCCAGTGTGTTGTATATTTACAAGCTGGTGTATGCATTACAGAGGAATTGGGGCGGGGGGAGAGACCCTTCCTTCATTCCTTCTTATCTCCTCAATCCTCTCCAGTTGTTTGGAGCTTCTTCTTTTTTTGCGAAGGGTACGTTGCAGAAATACACAGGGAGGTTTGTTTGTGCTTGTTAACATAGTTGAGAATGACATTTGTCCCACAACTCCAGAGGTGCTTGTGTTTTCAGATGGAACCATTCACATTTTAACTTTTCAATCGGTATCCGATTACAGTTGATGACACACTTGGCCATGCGCTTTAAGAACTAAAACTCGAGGTGAATTAAACATAATGTGTGGCTGGCTAGCGGTGGAGAGAAACACTGTCTTCTGCAGTGATCCTATAGACAGGCCTAAGCACAGCAGGAAAAGCAAAGGTGCGCACAAAATTTAGTGATGACAGCATTCTGTAGAAGTTCCCCTTTAAGACTATGCTAATGGCTTACATTCCAGCGTAACCAAAACTGCCTTTTCGGATCTGCAGGAGTCGTGCTGTGCAACAGGGCTAGCCAGCCTTGTAAATGTACCTGCAGATTGTCAGAGATTGGAGAGGAGCAGCCTAGGGGTGATTTACTCAGTCACTTGCTCTGTAGCTTATGCCATTTCCAAAGCCTGTGGCAGGCTCATGCTGCTGTGTAAAGCAGCCCTCTGTGGAGTCTTAAGATCACAGTTTTGGCCACACCATGGATAGATTGTGCATCCCTTTAATCCATGGTGCATGAAGAGACAGGCGTCAGTTCAGCCTTTTCACTTGCACAACTTGTCAGTTAAAACACACACAAGCCCCCTATTAAATGCTCCATTCCCTGTACTGAGCTCTTGTGTTGGGTGCAGGACTAAGTTCCATTTGAAGTTGTGCAACTTCTCTGCATGCTTGATGGGAACTGTGATATGCAAATACCTCCCGTTATAGATCAGAGCTCTCTATCCGCTGCAGAAGCAGTTTGAGTGACAACTTCCATTGTATGACATGAATGTTTTTCTCTCACCAGAGGACTGCTTCCTTTGATAGCTATTACTTATGCCAATTGGGTTAAATCACGCCCCCTAGAAATCCTGTTGAATTGTCATTTCCAGTGCGCACAATACTATGAAGCTTTATGTTTTCCCCCCAAGCAATTATAACAAGCACTGCAGCCAATATAGCATGAATTGCAAGTCAAATTGCAACACTACTTTGTTTGCCCTCTTCTCAGTAAGCATCTTTGCTACAATGTTAAAGATTACTTCGCTGAATAATTCCTCGCGTACACGTGACTGCAATTTCTTGCAAATGAAGGCCATGAAAATCCATGTTTGGCAATTTAGAATTAGAACCAAACAGGTGGTTATCACAAGCTACCTGTTGTGAAAGCACCTAGCATCTACACAATAATGTAAGTTGGTGTTCAACTCACAATATTAAATATGGTCATTTCTTTATATCATTTGCTTCCTGCCCCTATACTCCAAGATGCCCTATTAATATCACAGGACCTACACTTGTGCAAAACTCCCTGAAAGGGAATTCTAAGTGGGGTAACTTCTAGATAGCATGCTTGCCTATGTCTTGGGGAATAACTCTCTCTCTCTCTCTCTCTCTCTCTCTCTCTCTCTCTCACACACACACACACACACACACACTGTTTGATCACCACTATGTATGGTTGTGTGACTGTTCCTTAAGCGGGAGCCAGCAAAAATCAACTCTTGCTCCAGAAAATTCATGTGTATTACTAATCGGACAAGGTTTCCCCTAAGTGTAGCTTTACAAGAGCAATTCTATGGAAGCAAAGGTTAAATCTGAAGAAGACCCAAGTGCTATTTAAATGCAAGCCCCAGTCAGGTATACAAACAATACAAGCCAATAGGGCTATTTCTGCCAACGTCAGCAAAATGTAGCTTGGCAAGGGACAAATCGGAACGCACTAAGGGATAACGCAGGGCAATGAGCTGGATGCAAATAATCAAGCTGGGAAAACACAGGGCTATTTGGAGTTAAAACTAACAGGATTCCACTGACTTTGGTATATGAAATACGGTTATTTTGTACATAAGAGCCGAAAACTGAAAGTGCAGTGCTGTATTGAAACAGTTTACAATGTTAAGTTGAAATGTACAGATTTGTTTACTAGGGCACAGATATTCCTGAATGCTGCTATGTTGTTGTGCTCAAGTCATATGCAATGTGTGCTTCTCATAAAGCAAGCTAGCATAACGGAATTTGGCCTCGTGCATACTTCAGAAAAGCCCATAAATACTGCTCTTGATTTTGAATACTTTGTGATTTCGAGATGGGGAGACCCAGGAAATACTAAACCAAGGACACATTTGTTCTCAGTCTGTACATTACAAGGAGCAAAAGGGCTGCTGCCAGAAAGAGCAAAGAGCACAGCTCCCCCACCCCAACAGCTTTTCCAAAATCCTTACATATAGATGATATGCTTGGTTTGCTCTCCCACACTTGATGACAAGAGCAGCGGCTAATGGGAGGATAGTGTAATGTCAGGACATTCCAGGTTAAATGGTGCTGTAGATTAGGATAGAGGACATGACATTTAAGTTGTTTCTGATGGCAGACCTGTGTTTCTTGTACTGTAATATGAAATTCCATCTTCTCAGTTTGAATAATGCGGTGTATTTGGATCACTTACCTTTTGGATGCTTAATCTAAACAAACAGGCATAGCTGAATGTCACTTTAAAGCACTGAGGCAATTAAGGTCAGTGAAGAGTTGACAAGGGAGCAATGTTTTGTTTTGTTAAAAAAAAAAGGAAGTTTTCAACTGGATAAGTTAAGACTTGCACTTCAGCTTTAAATTAGAAATATACTTTTAAAAAATTGTTGCAAGATAAATTTAAATCATTGAAGAATGAGTAAAGGGTTTTGCACGTTGATCTACCTAAACCTGATTTGGCTAGGTCCTGCTTAAATTTGAAATTCTGAATCCCATTCTTGCATGGTAGAAGATGAGAGGTCAGTAGTTAAGCCATTAACTCTTAATGCTAAAATATTCTGGATGTTTAACTAGAATTACTGTGCTTTCAACTTGGCGGTTTAGTTCTCTAAATACACGTCTCCATAGAAAGCAGCCTTAGAACGTAAAACAAAAGATATTGCTTCTTATGTATAGCTTGTTTCCATGAAATGATTCCTGATCTTTTTCTTTCAAACCTGTTACAGAGCTGTGGTCCGTTGTGAAACTGTTTAACATGTAAAGCGTCCTTGACATTTTCAAAGTGTAAAAATAAAATATTGAAAGAAAAAGACTTCTGTAAACGTGGCTTTTTATGTTAAGAGTGTTACAAAAGCAGTTAATATTTCTGTTTATCTTTTAAAAGCAAATTTTAAATAACCTGTTCTTTAAAAAAAAGGGCATAAAAGACAAAGCTTTGTAGAATAAACTCATTATAGTTCTTCAGAATATACAAGGAAATCTCCAAAGGGGCTCCAAAAATAAACTGGATTAAAGTAGTGTCTTGGTCTTATACAAACTTATGTTCAGCCTTAACAGATGAAACCAACTGTAAATATTCACACACACAGGTTCTAGAGAAAGGATATTCTTACCCTAGGACCAATAAATATAAGATACTTACTCAGTGTTTGCCTCGACAAATTTTAACAAGTTAACCCTCCAGAGGATTCAGATAATACTTAGGCTATTTGTTAGATGCTTGACTCTGCAATTGCTTTAAAACTGGGCTGGTCTTGTCCAAAAATTACTCCCTTTTAAAAGTTTTAAAAGTAAAAATTACTCCCTCCCAAAATTAGTTTTGTTTACATTTCCCAGCTTAACCAAGGATGCAGTCTGGATGCAACCATGGTTCGCTGCCGATTTTACTACAGCAGCTAAATTCCATTGTACTGTAGCATGAATAAATCTGCAGCACACAAGAAGCTTCACAGTTTTCTTCATAAATTCGGTGGCGTCTCCTTTATTCCTTTTACACCTTCCAAGTTGACTGCATAGTAGCAAAAAGACGGGGGCAGGTGAGGAGCAAAAACCACCCTTAACGTCCGCAGCGCACTTCTGCCCTGGTGTGGCGCATCATTGGCAGCCAGCGGCTGGTCTGTTCTCCGGCTTGCCATCAGCCGCATCAACAGCTGATTGGACCAAGTTATTCCAAGTGCCGGAACTACTCTCTTGGTTGCGCATCTGAAAACACAATAAAGCCTGTGTCTTAACAAAACTTCCTGCTAAGTTTAAGACGGGCAGACTTGCCAGTTAAGTCGGGGATCGGGAACCTCCAGAGATTGCTGGACAACTAATTTCATCACCCCTTACTAAGACCATGCTGGGTGAGGCTGATGGGAGTTCAACAACATCTGGAGGGTACCAGGCTCTCCTCCCCAAGTTAAGAGTTTGAGTTGACCCAGAGGCATATAGAATAGCAGAGTTGGAAGGGACCCCAAGGGTCATGTAAGTCCAACCCCCTGCAATGCAGGAAATATAGGGCTATGCTAGGGCCTTGGCCTTGTGGAACAGATGGCTTAAATCAGTGACAGGGAACCTATGGCCCTTTTGGTGGTGTTTGAGCTCCCTTTGCCCCTAACCACTGGCCACTCCAGCCCTAGCCAGGGCTGCTGGGAGCTGCTGGAGGGTCACAGTTTCTCTATCCCTGCCTTAATGTCAGTTAAGTGTTGAGTGGTTTTTTGGGTGCACCAGAGCACTCAGCACCACCCCCATACAATACATGGGCACAAAATATGTCAAATTGGATGACCACCCCCATCCCACCCTATGCATTCAGTATGTACCAAAGGGGGCTGTGGAGAATCAGAGCCTCTTGGTGCAATATTGCCACTTGTGTGTCAAATCCATTGCTGCTAGGAGAGTGGTGAACTACCCTTTGTATGTTCTTCAAATGTGTTTGCTGAGTGGATGGGTGTGTTTGCATGTTGTGTTGTACTCACCCAGGACTACTCTGAGCAGCACCTCCTTTCTCATCCATTGTGTCAGTTACCTAGAATGCGGAAAAAAGAGAGAGCAAGCAAAAGATTTCCAAGAGGGGAACAGGCAGGAAAATGCTCCCCTTGCAATAAAGGATTATGGACAGGCTGTACAATTCTCTCCCTCCCCCCTCCCCCACAAAGAAGGAAAAGAGTGGTGGTGGCAGACAAGGCAACAAGACTCTAGAAGCCCACATCAACATTTTATTATCTGCATTCAATTCCTTGTTGCCCATGGCTACCAGGTAAATAATGTTTAAATGCAAGTTCTGCACCTAAGCAGTGATGGACTAGAACTACAAATTACAGAACTGTAGCGTTGAAAGGGGCCATGAGGGTCATCTAGTCCAACCCTCTGCAGTGCAGGAATCTTTTGCCCAATGTGAGTCTAGAACCCAGGACCCCAAGAATAAGCATTTCATGCTTTACCAACTGAGCTACTCAGCCCTTGCATTTATACTGAGAGACTGCAGCTTCAGTTAGTCTGCACAAGAAGGTGGAGAGAGAGAGAGAAACTCCTTTGTGATCGAATACCAGTTTGAAGTATCTGGATAAAAAGCTGAAACATAAGGGCAATTTTTTTATTTGGAGGCAACTTCCATTGGAATCAATGTACCATGATGCATGTTTAGATGGGGCTACTTAATACACTTTTGAATTGGAATGTGAAGATCAGCAGGACTTGCTTCCAGATAAGCAAGATCAATTCCATTTCAAAACCAGGTATGTGGACGTAAAACAGCAATCGCATCTGGAAGTGAGTTCGGATAACATGCACAAAATATTCCATGCTGAGCAGCTGATGGAGAAGAAGAAAAAACTGCCACCTCTCACTATTTCCCAAAAGACCAGCCAAAAAAGAAATAGACTTTTGAGAATGCAATAAATAAGCCCAAGGGCTTTTTGCATTCACACATACATGCCATCATGTTCCACCCCATCTCGCTTGTGCCGATATGTTCTTATCTGATGTAATATTCTGGTTCACTGTCCCTTCAGTGCATCAGCTCCGCTTACATTTCCCAGAACTGCCAGATAAGCCAAAATCCAATTGGGCACATTTAGATCCATTGAAATCCATGCCCACAATGGTGAAATCAAATAAATTCTAAGCTTTACCTGATTAATGCATACCACTGGGACTCGGAACTTGCTGCTTAGCTTGTGAAGTTTGGCTCCAAATATCTGCAAATATTTGGCTTTCAGGACGGAATCCTTGGCGGCGAACTCGCATCTGAATAAGGCAGCGATGGAATCGATCACGACCAGGCGAACCATGCCCCTTGAGACCAGCAAGTTAATCCTCTTAGTAATACACTCGTGGAAAGTCTCCTGCAATAATAAGGAACCTTCAGAAATCAGACTGAGGAGGTCAAGGCCTGCACTGTTGCAGGGGGTTCCTCTGCAACCTCACTGGGTCTGTTCTGCTATACTTCAGCTAATAGCTGAAAGCATCTTGAGCATAAGATAGACTAGTAACTGGGAGTGGCCACTGAGATTGCATAACACTGGTCTTGAAAGACCTACATCGGCTCCCAGCACGTTTCCGAGCACAATTTAAAGTGTTGGTGCTGACCTTAAAAGCCCTAAATGGCCTCGGCCCAGTATACCTGAAGGAACGTCTCCACCCCCATCATTCAGCCCAGACATTGAGGTCCAGCGCCAAGGGCCTTCTGGCGGTTCCCTCACTGTGAGAAGCTAAGTTACAGGGAACCAGGCAGAGGGCCTTCTCGGTAGTGGCGCCGGCCCTGTGGAACGCCCTCCTACCAGATATCAAAGAAATAAATATTTGACGTTTAGAAGACATCTGAAGGCAGCCCTGTTTAGGGAAGTTTTTAATGATTGATGTTTTAATGTATTAATCTTTTTATTGGAAGCCGCCCCAAGTGGCTGGGGAAACCCAGCCAGATGGGCGGGGTATAAATAATAAATTATTATTATTACTACTACTACTACTACTACTACTACTACTATTAGCATTAGCATTTTGATGGCTGCATTTGCTTGAGACGCTAACATAGCAACTCACTAATCAGCAATTTGCAACTGTAATGCTGCAAACCTGTGCACGTTAACTTTGGAGTAAGCCCCACTGAAACACCGTATTTATTTCCTCATATTTGCATCCTGCCCATTCTGCTAGTGGGAACGCAGAACTGCCAACAAATCTGTACCAAAAATAGCAGCACACAATTGCAAGGTGTACCTTTAGCATCACATCATAACCAGATATGTGAGGAGAATAGAGCAATAGGGGAGAGAACAAAAACCATAGAATCGTTTTGAAAATGCCAATAAAATACAAAATTAAAATACATATACCTTACTTACACCCAATATGTGGTCTGCGTAGGAGGCAATACAATGGTATCTGGAAGGGAGTCCCGCAACTTGCGGTGTGTGGCCGGACTATAGCATGTCATACAACACAATCTTGCTCTTTGTTACATCAAGCAACTTTTTACATAGCCCAGGAATGAGACAATTCATTTTTTTGTTTGCATTTGGAAAACTAAACAAATGGAGCTGAAAGTCAGACCACTGGTCCATCCCGCCAGAAACTGTCTCCTCTTGAATCTTAAGACCGGCAGCGTTTCTGCTGCGTCTCAAACAAAGGTCCAGTTCCAGGGACTGAGCTGATGGCCTTTGGGTGCAAAGTGCAACAGACCCACCCCAAAGTGAATTTAAAATCACGAGAGCTCCACAAATGGATTGCTTCCTGTTATATTGTGATCACACACTATATATTTGAAGTAGGTGCCAGGAAACCTTTGGCCTTCATTAAAATGCACATCATCATTGGCCGCTGGGGCTGATGAGAGGGGTCAGAGGCTCCCCACACCTGATTTATAGCATTTTTAATGCTGTTATTAATTTCTTTATTTCATTCTGACCATTTAAAGGCACATCTAAAGGCAGCCCTGTTTAGGGAAGCTTTTAATGTTTAATAGGTTATTGTATTTTAGTGTTTTGTTGGAAGCCGCCCAGAGTGGCTGGGGAAACCCAGCCAGATCAGCGGGGTATAAATAATAAATTATTATTATTATTATTATTATTATTATTCTGCTTAGTTGCTACTGTCTCTTAAGCAGTGTACAAAAAAACCCCCACCCACAATACAATGAAAATAAAAGCCAGTTAAATTATAAAAACCAGATTTGGTTTAAATGTCTGCTGGATTTTTATTTTTATTTTTATTTTTATTTTTTTAAATAATATTTATTAGTAGTTTCAAAGTTATACAGAAAAAAGAAAAATTAAAAACAACACTATAATACATAGGAAAAAAGAGAAACAACAATACAACAACAAAAAAAGAAAATGAAAAATGAAAAACAAAAGAAAAAAACAACAACATAGATATCATTTCTGATATCATTTCTGCTAGAGTCATATAGTTTCATTCCAACATTTTCCCTAATATTCATTAATTTTTAGCTAATTCCCTAAATAAAAAGTTTCCTTTATAAATTTTCTTCCAATCTTCATCCAACGTCTCATCTTCCTGGTCTCGGATCGTGTCAGTCCTTACTGTCCAATCCATCTGGTCCATCAACCTGGAAGCCTTATGTCCGAGGCCCTTAAGTCTCTTCCATGTCCCTTCTGCAGTTCTTCTTCATCTTGTGTATACTTGCCCTTTTCCTTGTCTTTTGTTGGTCTCTTTCTTAATTCCTTTCCTTTCTCATTGAGGAGTAGTTCTCTATTTTATTTTTTAAGTCTATAGATGGCACCAGAAGTTCAACAGGACAGGGACCTCAACTAGAAGCACTATTGGTTCCCCATTCCTGGCTGTCAACAAGGATTTAATAGAACTATAGAGTTGAAAGGGATTTAAGTTGAAGATCCTAAAAAACTTGGGATGCCAAGATCAGTCATGGCTAAGCCCCACTGAAAGTGAAGAGAAGCTGAACTTGTATCCCACTGCAATCAATGCTAAAACAGAAGCAAGTTTTTGTTTTGTTTTTAAACTAATTCAAAAAGCATTAATTTTTATAGCCCAAGCTATTCCACAGCCGCTGGGCAGCATTTAGCAAATACGTTTCCCCTTGCTGCATTTCACGCCTCTTAAGCATGAACATGTTTTAAAAATAAAAATCGACGCATGGCAGATTTTTATACGAAAAAATGTGGCAGATAAGAATGCATCGTGGCACTTTGTAAAAAGAAGAAAAACAAGCAAACGTGGTTAGGCAAAAAGATAACACTGTGCCCTATTGGAAAACCAAATTGATCCCATTGTCGTGCTTACAAAGAGGGAATGATGAACATGCTGGAGGGAATGTTGGTTTTCTGCCAAGTAATTGATTATACAAGGCTGACGTCTCTTCACAAGAAGGATGATGCAACAAAACAGCTACAACAGGAAACAAACTCTGGGCATTTATAGTAGTGCAGGGCTTTAGGCGTGCAGCGGTACAATACTGCACAATTCATTCTGCACCACCCTTGCTCTCGCTGCCACCTTTGATGCAACTGATTGCTCCCTCTTGCTCAATTCCCCTTTTTGCCCCAAGTCTCTGTGGTTCTGTCCACAGTTGGAAGGTGCTTCCCTGCACCCTTGACCCTGGCAAGCAGATCTGCAGAGATGCATAATCACTGCCAATGAGCAGCCAAGATTGTCCAGCTCTGAATGGACAATCTAGTCTGTTATCACAGTTGCTTAAGCAGGCTGCTTTTGGCTTAATTGGTCTGATGTCAGAGGAAGAGAGACTAATAAGTTTCAAGCTAAGTAGCACTGGGGAGACTATAGAATCCAGGGTGGATTTGATTTAAATCAAATCGATTTAAATCACTAGTCAGGAAGACTTGATTTAAATAACTAGTCAGGAAGACTTGGTTTAAAAAATTTTTTTTTACAGAAAGACTCATTCTTGCTGGTATAATCTTAATATTTACAACCAGATGAAGGTTTCATTTTTGGAATAATAAGTTTTCAGAGTAGTTTTTACAGTTATATCAAAAATTACTGATTTGGCTATATACTACATACTACACAGATAATTATGAAATTATTGTGAGGTTTAATAAGTTAACTGTTTATATTTGGACAACTTTTCTGCTGTACTTTATTGGAAGGAGAAAAATAATCATTAATAACAATTTAAACAAATTATTTAACTAAAACAATAACATTATAGCATATGTATCCATGTTTGTTAACTGATGTTAAACGGTTTTGTGGGGGAGGGTGATTTAGACTGAGTTTTAGCACACATGAAAAACTTAAAACAAATCCTTATTTCCGGATGAATAGCCTTTGGGCTAAATAGAAAACTATCTTTAGAAAGATTTTTCCTCTAAAAGCATTTTTTTATTTTAAAAATCCAATTTAAATTGAAAAAAAATCTGATTTAAATTTTAATAAATCTGATTTTTTAATTTTTTTTTAAAAAATATCATTGATTTTTATCCACCCTGGTATAACGTCCATAACTTTAAAATTAAATTCAAAACACTGCCAATTCTGCTTTTTAAAAAAAAAATACTAGTGAAATTCTGCTACTTTCATAAATTATGCATGTTTGTGTGCAATTTTAATTTTTTAAAATAATATTCTGAATGTGCTAACGAGAGACAAGGAGATATGTAGGGCAGCAAAAACTTTAGTCAATCACTTCATAGCTTCCAAGATTTCAGCAGCAATACCTACACACTTTCAAGTACCTTTTCATAGCCCTAATGTCTAGAAACTTTTGTTTTTGAAAGAAAAACAATAAACCATGAAAGTTCAGGTTCCCAAAAAACTAATTTCTGCATCCAGCAAGGACTTCGCATTTTTGCAGCCTTTCCCATGAATTATCACCCCAACTGAGGTGCTGAAGTACTGGGTACCAGCTGTGGGATTTCAAATGGTACTGCTCTATGTGTTTTCCACAAAGCAGAGATGGGTCCTTTAGGTGTCATAACTAACTTGTCCCATTGCTTTCAATGAGATTTCGGTTCAACTACCCTAGATCCATGTAACCTACCAGCCAGAAACTCGCTCTGCTACTCACCAGGTCTGCGGCATGCTCAACAAAAATGCCACTTCCAAATTTTATTTTTTGCACCACATCAGGCGAAATGTCAGCCCTCGCTTTGGGCTGCTGCTCAATCAGTTGCTGCAAGCGTTTATTTGGGAAAACGTCTTCCGTACAAATGTAAACAGCACCTGCAAAATACAGAAGGGAACTCCTGAAATGACAGGCTTTCCATCATGGCAGCAGGGTGGAAGAATATACCAAGGCTGTTGCTTTTCATTGGCTAAATCACACAGAGGAAACACAATCAGCACTTTTGTTGTAAAAGCAGTGGTATGTCAACCTGTCAGAAGTTTCAATGTTAGGCTGGTTGATTTGCATTTTGTGGGCACAGCAAGTGTTACAAAATGCTGTATTTTTCCATGTATAAGATGCCCCCATGTATAAGACAAGGGATGTGGGTGGCGCTGTAGTCTAAACCACTGAGCCTTGGGCTTGCCGATCGGAAGGTTGACGGTTCGAATCCCCGCGATGGGGTGAGCTCCCGTTGCTTGGCCCCAGCTCCTGCCAACCTAGCAGTTCGAAAGCATGTCAAAGTGCAATTAGATAATTAGGTACTGCTCCAGCAGGAAGGTAAACGGCATTTCAGTGCGCTGCTCTGGTTTCGCCAGAAGCGGCTTAGTCATGCTGGCCACATGACCTGGAAAAACTGTCTGCGGACAAACGTTGGCTCCCTCAGCCAGTAAAGCGAGATGAGCGCCGCAACCCCAGAGTCGTTCGCAACTGAACTTAACTGTCAGGGATCCTTTACCTTTTTATGTACAGTGGTACCTCGGGTTAAGAACTTAATTTGTTCTGGAGGTCCGTTCTTAATCTGAAACTGTTCTTAACCTGAGGTACCACTTTAGCTAATGGCGCCTCCCGCTGCCACCACGCGATTTCTGTTCTCATCCTGAAGCAAAGTTCTTAACTCGAGGTACTATTTCTGGGTTAGCAGAGTCTGTAACCTGAAGCGTCTGTAACCCGAGGTACCACTGTATAAGATGCCCCCTATTTGGGGGGACTCCAAATTAAGAAAACACCCTTCAGCACTACCCGTGTATAAGACGCGCCCCAATTTTAAACCTATTTTTTTGGTAAAAAAAAACCTAGTCTCATACACAGAAAAATATGGCATAGCTGAACAAGAATCGGAAAGTCATGTTGCAAAGTGCGCTGGCAATGCTCAGTGGAGCCTCAAGCCCCTCTCCATAACAAAGCAAGTAGTTGAAGCCCAATGCAGAGCCTCTTGCTCTTCCAAAGGATAAGCAAAGCCAGAATAAACACTATGCAGAGTAAAAGTAGTGCACGAATATCACAAATCAGAGAACTTAAGATGTGCCAGTTGAAGAACTGATTTATTTGGGCACAGGTTTTTCAAGCATGCAGTACCTCTCCTACAGATACTAGACACGCCAAGCACATGTACAGAAATGTATGTTTCTTACCAGATTCCAGTCCACCGTATTTGTACGGATATTGCACAGAAAGGCTCAGTTGCAAACCAATCTGGGTCTTCCCAGCAGAACTTTCGCCAGCAATTTCGGTGATTCCTGCAAGGGGAATGCCCCCTTGTAGCAAGCTGTCCAGAATCGGGCAGCCCAGGCTTAGCTTCTGGTGTTGGGAAGTGTTGTGGTTTCTGTCCTGGAATAGCTGAAGAGCTAAAAGGAGGATTCAGGAAAGAAAAAAGCTGGTATTTCCATCCCCAATCTCTGTGTAGCCATATCAAACATAATAATAATTTTATATAAATACACACACACCCTGCCCACCTGGCTGGGTTTCCCCAGTCACTCTGGACAGCTTCCAACAAATTAAAACAGAATATGACATCAAACATTAAAAACTTCCCTGAACAGATCCAAATGTTATCACAATTTACGTTGATCCCTTCACATCTGCTAGATCAGAGAATCTTCCATTTTCAGAACTCCCAATTGGGGAAGGACATAACTGGATAAAGCCATACATTCATATCCACGCTGCAAACTCATGATATTTCTTTAAATGTGCATTTAAAGAAACATCATGAAAAAGTAGAACTATTTACCTGTAAGAACAGAGTTTTTCCTTAATGCACCAGAAATGGCCCTTAGCAGGTACTGTACATCCGTACGGGACAGATTTGTCAGCCTTTGCAAATCTGCTCCTGAAAGGTTCATAATCTCTTGGATAGATTTGATTTTTGCTGAAATGAGAAAAGTGATTGAACATAACCTGCTTAGATTTTTTTAAAAAATATGAAATGTAGTAGTAGCAGCGGAGTACAGCTCTTGGGCATGTGTTGTATTTTAGGCCCTTAGGCTACAGTCCTATACATACTAACCTGGGAGTAAAAACTTGTTGAACTCCTCAGCCTTACTTCTGAACAGAAATTTACCATATTTTCGCTCCATAAGATGCACTTTTTTCCTCCTAAAAAGTAAGGGGAAATGTGAGTGCGTCTTATGGAGCAAATGGCGATGCACAGAGAGGGAGAACTGCACAGCGCCCCTTCAGCGACGCGCCTGTCCTGCGAAGCGGGAGGAGGAACAGAAGGGGCTCCTTCTGTTCCTCCTCCCGCTTTGCTGAAGGGGTGCTGCGCAACTCTCCCTCTCTGTGCAGCGCCTCTCCTGCGCAGCGATCCCGCTTGCTGTCCTGGCTTCTGCCTTAGCCGTGCGCAGCCTCTTCAGGCAGGGGGAGCCTTCATCCCGCTGCCCTGAAGAGGCTTGGTGCGGCTATCCCAGAAGCCAGAACAGCCAGAGGCTATCCCAGAAGCCAGATCCCTCTTGCTGTTCTGGCTTCTGGGATTCAGAATATTTTTTTCTTGTTTTCCTCCTCCAAAATCTAGGTGCACCTTATGGTATACGACTGCACTGACAATTACTGTTCTGAGATGAAGTTTCTGTATTTATCACCACCAACATCTGGAAGGCACCAGGATGGGGAAGTTTGATTTATAGACAACCAAATACAGATCTATATATGTCTGATCCCACTGAGATCAATAAGTTTTGGGTTGCAAAGTTGTAATCCTACACACATCTACCTAGATGCAAATCCTACTGGAAAATGAGTGGAACATTTCTAACAGGTCTGGGCTGCATGTGCAATTACCTGGTGGCAGCAACAGCAACCTATCTAGTCTGAGGACATTTCCCCTATGTCAAATGTAGCAAGAGACTTTAAAAAAACAAAAAACCTCTTTATGCCTGTACAGTGATTGTGTGATGTGCAAACATGAGAATAGCAGTAAATAGCCAAATTACCTTTCTTAATTGCTGCAATCACTCTGGGGTTCATGTCAAGCTGTTCCCAGTCCATTTCGTCACAAATGCTGAGCCAATATCCTGCAACACAGCAGCTATGGCAAGCGTGGAGAAGAAAAGAATATGACTAAGAGAAAACTTAAGAAAGTTACTTCCCGAAAAAAAGATGGTAACCTCCTTTGTCAGCATCACTACCAGATCTTACCATCACTTCCTCTTTCCTTTCAAGGCTGGCTTCTATGCGCATGTACACAGGGCATGCTCTGAAGGCACATGAGGTCACTATCTTGATGAAGTTAAGCAAGCCAGGGTCTGGCCCAGTGCCTGGAGAGACCTCCTGGAGACACAAGTAAGCCAACTTGAAGGTGACTCAGAAACTACAACTAATCCAGAATGCGGCAGCTAGACTGGTGACTGGGAGCAGCCGCCGGGACCACATAACAAACACTGGCTCCCGGTACGTTTCTGAGCGCAGTTCAAAGTGTTGGTGCTGACCTTTAAATCCCTAAATGGCCTCAGTCCTGTAGGAGCGTCTCCACCCCCAATTGTTCAGCCTGGACACTGAAGTCCAGCTCCAAGGGTATTCTCGGTGCCCTCCCTGCGGAGCACCCTCCCATCAGAAGTCAAGGAGATAAAGAACTACACAACATTTAGAAGACATCTGAAGGCAGCTCTGTATCAGGAAGTTTTTAATATTTGACATTTTATTATGTTTTTATATGTGTTGGAAGCCTCCCAGAGTGGCTGGGGCAACCCAGTCAGTTGGGCGGGGCATTAATAAATAATAATAATAATAATAATAATAATAATAATTCTTAGCTCCTTCATCCAGGAAGGACTTCTTCACACAGCACATATTTAAAGGATGCAATTTGCTACCACAATATGTTCTGATGGTCACCTTCTTAAGGTAAAGGTAAAGGGACCCCTGACCATTAGGTCCAGTCGTGACCGACTCTGGGGTTGCGTTTGTCCGCAGACAGCTTCCGGGTCATGTGGCCAGCATGACTAAGCCGCTTCTGGCGAACCAGAGCAGCACACGGAAACGCCGTTTACCTTCCCGCCTGAGTGGTACCTATTTATCTACTTGCACTTTGACGTGCTTTCGAACTGCTAGGTTGGCAGGAGCTGGGACCAAGCAACGGGAGCTCACCCCGTCACAGGGATTCGAACCGCCGACCTTCTGATCGGCAAGTCCTAGGCTCTGTGGTTTAACCCACAGTGCCACCTGTAACCCACAGGCCACCTGGGTCACCTACTTTGATATCTCCAAAAGAGGATTAGATGAATTCAGGGAGTTTAAGGTTATCGGATCTGCTAGTCACAGTGCTTATATTTCTTCCAGTCTAAGAGAAGGTGTTTCTTTGAATCCCAGTTGCTGTGGCTCACTAGCAATTAAAGTGCTATTGTGCTCATGTCCTGCCTGTGGTAGAAGCATAAGAAAATAAATATACAAAAACATATCTAGGAATAAACTTTGGATTGGGTTGCATACTTCTTGTGTCATGCTCTCAGTGTTTCAAATTAGCCACCCGACTCACCTCCAAGTAAATTTGTGGTCCTAAGCACTCTCTAGCCCAGGCATCCCCAAACTCGGCCCTCCAGATGTTTTAGGACTACAACTCCCATCATCCCTAGCTAACAGGATCGGTGGTCAGGGATGATGGGAATTGTAGTCCCAAAACATCTGGAGCGCCGAGTTTGGGGGTGCCTGCTGTAGCCTCTGCATGTTCTAATGAAGCCAAGGAGGGTTTTCTCCTCCTGAGATTCTTCAGCATGTGCAGCAACTGCAGCCGATCAGGCATGCAAGAGAACAAAATTCCAAAGGCCCCCAAGCAGAAGCCAAGGTCCTCTGCAACTAATTTTTATTTTTTAATTTTTATTGAATTATTTTATGTTACAAAAAACAATACAACCATACTACCACTAAATATAATTAAGGAATAAAAATTACATATATCAATATTTAGTCTGTCATTTGTTATTTACCATCTTATTTCCTGCCAAACATTCCATACAAAAACACACATATGTGCAGACACCCACAATGATAATAATGAAAGTAAATATTTCCCCCCCTTTTATCTTACAAAATCTTTTCTTCAACTTTGACTTCCTGTCAAGTCCCTTTGCATATATTTTATCTTACAATCGAATATACACAAAACAATAAATCTTTCTATATAAATTTTCCAATACATTTTGAAAACATAATAAATCCTTAATTGTTGTCCACCTCCTTTTAGTTCCTTTATCACTCTAACGCTAGCACAGAGTCAAAACTATTATTGTATTTTTGAACATATCTTCTATAACCATCCCATTTTCCTGCAAATTTTCGCTTTGAGATTCCTCTGAGTTTGCTAGTCAATTGAGCCGTCTCCACCAATTCCTGTAATTTGATTTGCCAATCTGTTATTTTTGAAGCCTCGTGATCTTTCCATCCCTTGGCCCCTAATTTAAATTGTGTGCTTTTCCCCCTTGTCCCTGAGGAACAACCACGTTACAACGCGCGGAAACAACCTACCGCAAATGCAACTGCAGCCGCACTCACGCAACGCCAGAGAGCAGGACTTGCATTGCAACTGCAAACCTGCAAACCTCCCCTTAGCGGGCCATCGTAGCCCGCGCTGAGCGCGAGCCGATCCGGGAACGCTTCAGAGACCTCACAGCCAATCAGAAAGGGCGAAGAGTGTACGGTTTCCTGCAAACGTTCTCTTGCAAACTGCGCACGCGCTGGAGCTCTCCCCTCCCATTCCGCGCGCGACGGGCCTTCACGAGCCGACGGGATTGGCTCAAAAGAGTCCCGTCGACGGGCGGGCGGGCGGGGACGTCCCTCAGCGCCTCCCCGCGGCGGGGAAAAACAACAGACCGAGGTTGGTGGGCGGGGCGGAAGGGACAAGGGCTTTTTGAAAGAGTTTCATTGGGCGGCTTGGACGCCCGTCTTCTGCCCAAGCAGCGCTGATTGGCGGGGGCCGCCTTGCCACGAGCTGGTGGCTTCGGGCGAGTCGCCGAGCGGCGGCGGCGGCGGCGGCGGCTGTGAGGCGAAAGATGTCGGGCCGGGAGGCCCTCGACGCCAAGAAGCTGGTCCGCTCTCCCAGCGGGCTCCGGATGGTGCCCGAGAGCCGCTCGGCGGGGAGCCCCTTCGGGCTGGAGGAGCCGCCGTGGGTGCCCGATAAGGAGGTAACGGAGGCAGCGCAGGGCGGGGAAGGCGAGGCTCCAGCCGCTCCCCATAGCGATTCCCCTCAGAAATCCCGCCTGAGGAACCTCGGGGGAAGGGGAGACACCCCCACCCCCCCAAAAAAACCCACCATCCCTAAACTGGGCTTGGCTCTCCCTCGCCTCGCCCGCCTCAGGGTCTCTCTTTCCCCGCCTCGGCTGGAGAAGGAGGACCCTGCCCTGACAGCCCCCCGGTTGGGCCCTTCGCGGAATGTCCTCGCTTTATATATATCATTTATTTGTTCGGTTTATATACCGCCCTTTGTATCCAGAGACCCCAGGGCGGTGCACAGCATTAAGAACATAATTTACGAGGCACAATAATAATTATAATAATCAAGACATAATACAGAACATCACAATAGCGTTCCTGAGGGGTTGAACAAGCTGACCCTTGCGGTCCCTTCCAAATATGAAATATGATCACGGTAGCTTCCCTGCAAGTAGAAAGCCAGCGCCTTGCGCCAAGGTGTATGCTGCAGCTGGGAGCACTTTCGTGTGTGTGTGTGTGTGTGTGTGTGTGTACATACACACATTCTTTTCAGCATGAAATTTCTCTCTCTCTCTCTCTCTATATATATATCTAGAAAAATTCCATGCTTAAAAGCATAGGAAAGATTTTGACCTTGGCTTTCGAAGCATGTGGGTAGTCTTGTCTGGACAAGAATGTTTTTAGGAGGTGCCGAAAGGAGTGGCAAGGAGTCCCTTAGAAGGTTTGCTGGACTCCAGCTCCCATGAACCCCAGCCATGGATGGGTGGAGTTGGGCATTCAGTGATGTCTGGAGGGTCATCAGTTCCTCATTCCTCCGCTTGAAATTGATGTGCTAGCTTTTTTTGTTTGCAGGGAGGATTTTTGTTGTGTGTGTTAGTGCGGCGAATGGGGAAGAGCATTCGGAAGCTAATAATCCCACCTGTAATCTGAACTCTATTCTGGTGGTAACCTGACCTGTTCTCTTCGGCCACCTCATTCTGCTAATGTGTGTGGATTTGGCTGCTTCCTCACCAAGCACCAACTCTGAAATTACACGCTCCGAGTTAAGGATCAGCAGCAGTTTGTGCTGGATGTGGGAGCTGATGAGAAGCTAGCACAGGAATCTAAAGGATAGGCTAAGTAGCGGGTTATTTTGGCTGTGGAGTTCCTGAGAGAGGTGAGAAGCTGGAGATGTGTTAACGGAAGGTCAGAGAGAAAACAGTTGCTGTAAATCAAGATGGGGGATGAGTGGAGCTTAAACCACTTTTCAACAAAAAGGTAGAAGGAGTGGTCATAATTTATTGACTCATGAGCAAGTCAAGACCTGAGAAAGACTGAAGGTAGAAGCTGTGGAGTCTCAGAAGTAGGTAGAAGTGGTGGAAGACCAGACAAGTCTTCTGAGGCAGCTGTTGCATCAGGGAACTGCAAGGCATGGGAGGATCAAGAGACAGAGCAACAGGAAGGTTGGGTATGTGTAAAGCAGTCAAAGAGGGAATACCCAACAGAGATAATAAAGAATGTTGGTGAGGGAGTAAGGTCAAATGCAGGCCTCAGAGGAGGGTATTGAGGTGAGATGAGACATGGCTGAATCTGAGAGAATACTGTTCCACGTTCAATAACAATGTCAGGTTATGCATAAGCTTAAATGGCTTTTTGAGCCTTGAGAACCCTTTGCACCCGGTTAGCAGAAAAATTGGCTTTTATCTTGCTTACAAAGGAATCAGGTTCCCCAGGAACTTCATGTTTATATGAGACAAAAGGATGTGTGAAATGAATTTATTGGTAATCACAGTTTCTCAGTATCTTTTATCGATAATAACAGTATCCATTGAGGGGTCTCTTAGAAAGAGAAGTCACAGGTAAACTTCATGATAGTTTGCATATTCCCTGTTGTAGTTTGTCTGCTTTGTGTACAGTGGTACCTCGCAAGACAAATGCCTCGCAAGACGGAAAACTCGCAGAACGAAAGGGTTTTTGGTTTTTTGAGTTGCTTCGCAAGACGATTTTCCCTATGGGCTTGCTTCGCAAGACGGAAACGTCTTGCAAGTTTGTTTCCTTTTTCTTAAAACCGTTAATACAGTTGCGACTTGACTTCGAGGAGCAACTCATAGCACGCGGTGTGGTAGCCTTTTTTGAGGTTTTTGAAGACTTTGGTGATTTTTGAAGCTTTTCCAAAACTTTTCCGACACCGTGCTTCGCAAGACGAAAAAAACCGCAAGACGAAAAAACTCGCGGAACGAATTAATTTCGTCTTGCGAGGCACCACTGTAGTTGAATCTACCATATGGACTATTCTGTATATACAGCTCTAAAGCAGGGGTGGGGAACATGAACCTTAAGATGTTGTTGGACTCCTAAGTCCCATCAGCCCTAGCCAGCATGGCCAGTTGCCAGGGATGATGGGAGTTGTAGTTCGACAATATATGGAGGGTCCTGGGCCCCCCTTCCTAGTTGTACTATGAAATCTTCTACTTGAAAAGTAATGGGCAGATGAGGTTATTCTTTAAATACCTTTCAGTAATTCCAGTTCTAACTTGTGTGTGTTTTTCTACAGACGAGACTAGGACACAATAGAAGTAAATGCATATAAATATGTTGATGAAGTACTAAATGCATTCCTTTAGTTTTGGGCACAAGTCTTCCCATATTTTCCATTACTATCTTCTAGTGTCCCAGATGCATGCAGTGCAATGCAAAGTTTGACTTCATAACCAGAAAGGTAAGAAGATAAACGCAAAATATACACCAAAATATGAAACCTTGTTCTGAGGTAAAATTGGCATCGTCACTCGCCATGATCCAGAATTAGGCATATGAATGTTACAGTTGGGCTGCTTTTGGGAGGAAAGGAGTAGTTTTCCCCTGAGCACTTTACTTATAATAGCTAGTGACAAAAGCCCCTCTTTAATTTTATGTTACGGTTTGTCCACCTTGAGCTGCTGCAGTATGAATTGTATTGAAGCTCCTTCCTATGTGCGTATTTCACTCACAGCAATTGTCAGTTGCCATAGTTTAGCAAAACTTGAATGAGCTGCAGTGAGCTTTGGACTTGTTCACTTCTCCCACTCCCAGAAAAAAAATCCTCTTTCATGACCAGGAGAAGTTTGGAATCATCCCACTTCTCCTTAACCTCTAGACAAACTGTGGTCAGCACTATAGTTTGTTTCAGTTAAACTATAATGACTGTTAGCCACTGTCAGTTGAGACAAAGGGTTGTATTCAACTAACATCTACTCAGAATGCAGCCACTGACTAACTTGGGTCCATTTATTACAGTGGGTCTCCTGAGGAAAGCTGTTGACTACAACAAACAAACAAAACAGAAACTTATGAATGCCACCTCTCAGCTGTGTAGGGAAATGAAAGGGGGGGGGCATGAACCAGAGGTACATTGCAGTGTCTTGATGTTTTATTAAACTATGGCTTAGCATGACACACAAATGTGGCCTTTACCTTACTACACAGTAACTAGTAAATATTGCCACAAGGCTGCCATCTTTTGCTATTTTTAAAATCTTGGAGTGGGCAACTTTGACACATCTTTCATCTGTATTCAGCTTTTTTTTTCAGACTTAAAAAACATAATTATTCACTTTAAGTCATCCTGGGAACCAGTGCCCACTCACTTAGAGTGCTATATAGGATGTTCAGAGACTAAGATAGGGAACACACTGTAGCATATTACATTTTGACAATAGTTTGCAGGTTTCTGCTCTTCCCCTGCAGTGAAGTTGAGTGCTTAAACATGAATTTCACAGTGTTGATACTTCAAGCATGTTGAATGTTGCATGCTTTATCAGAACAGGGAAAAGGGAGAACATTTTAATGTTCTTGATAACTACAATTTCAATGAAGTAGACTTGAGAAGAGGGGAAGCAATTATTGTTGTGCATTATAAATCTGAAAAGGCAGCGATTCCTGATTCACTTAGATCAAAATACACTTTTCCATAGTTTTCATTTTGACAATCATTCTGGCACTCTTTAACTAGGCATCTCGAGGCTATCCCCTCCATCCCTCAAACACTGCATACTATATTTATCTCTCATCTGCGTTTCAGTCATATGCTAGAACCATCGGTTTTAACACAAAGCTCCAACTTTGCTGATACAGTTTTTCCTTTGTTTCTCCTTGCCCTCCCCCCAGCACCACTGCAGGAGATGCGGAAAGTGCTTTTGTGACAAATGCTGCAGCAAGAAAGTGCCTCTTCCTCGTATGTGCTTTGTTGATCCTGTGCGCCAGTGCGCCGAATGTGCTCTCATTTCTCAAAAAGAAGCAGAGTTCTATGACAAGCAGCTCAAAGTGCTTATGAATGGTAAGTACTAAGCATGGGCTGCCCATAGGTCAGATTTTTGCTTTTTTTGCTGGGCATGGGAAATTAGAGTTGACTTTGGAGTTTTGTATTAAATCTAGCATGATAAATGACAGTGTGATTTGCTGTTTGATTCTATAGAATTCGTACCTTAACTATCTAAAAGGCAGTATTTAAAGGTCTGTTTGGGGCAATTAATAATCATCTGCTTTTTAAAATAAATGGTTATAATATCAGAAAGAAGGCAACCTTTTAAAAAAATATATGGTGCTAGATAAAAATGCATTCTCTCAGTTTGGGAATCTGTCTGCAGTGTCAGATCATGAAAATGGCAAATCTCAGTCCTTTTATAGTGGCAAATGGCCATGTTGCTCTGTCAATATTATTTTTCTTAGAAATGTTCTTTGACACTTTTTAATGCCTATTCTGTGTGTTCAGCTTAATTTGACATTCAGGAAACCATACAAAGTCAGCAACAAGCACAGTGAATAAGGATGGCATGTTCTGCATGTGAGTTTGAAGGATGATTCTTATGTAATAGTGTCCCTTTGTACATCATTCACATTTCAGTATCTAATGCACACAATTCTTGCCCAAATTGTAAACGTGCAAAATAAACCTCTATCCAATGTAGAAAACTTTGATTTCAATTTGTGCAGCATTGTTTCAGCTCTTTCAGAATATTTAGATTAATAGCTAAAGAGCATTCAGCATAAAGAGAACAAGGGATTTCTTCTTATTAATTTACACTGGAATAGTAACCTGCAAGTCACTCTTTTAAGTGCAAAAATAAGGTATATTTTCCTAAGCATAATGTAGTCAGAAACGTCCTAGTTCTTCTGAATGGTAGCTTAAACTCCTAAATGACTTCATATCATATATTATTATATTTCATTAATCATGATAGAACGTGCTGTCACTGCTTTTTCACTTAAAGTAGATCTGAGAATATTTAATAAACCATGAATTCATAGCTACCTCAATAGGCAGGTTTAGAACCAGATCTTTCAAGGTCATTATCTTAATTATAAATTCTAGGCATATTAAGTGCATATTTTCCTTTTTCCCCTCCCTGTTTCCTGGATATCTAGGTGCTACATTCTTTGTAACTCCAGGGACATCAGAAAAGTCAGAGATGATGGTTTGTCGACTTTCCAACAACCAGAGGTGAGAAGTGTTCTTCATTGGCTACTAGGACTTGCTCAGCAGTTAGTCTTATTCTTCATAGTGCTGTTGCATAAGCTGCAATTCTAGATCCTTATTGCTTCCCAAGAATTGATTTTGCCAGTCTCTATTCCAGCTGTTATAACAACCAGTAGTTTGGGCTGCTGAAACTTGCAGCACACTTCAGTTTGGTTTGATTTGATATTGAGTAGCAGTAAATCTGTGATCTCTGAATCCATCCAAATAACAGCTGTCTCTGGGCAACTAATGTAGGCATTTAAATTGTTTTCAAAGTAATGCATCACATAACCGAAAGCATCAGTAAAAACTGGTTTTGAACCAGTATGGCACTGATAAATACGTTTCAGTGTAAAGTTTTGAACGTACAAAAGTAACCTTGGAGTGAGGTGGGAGGGAAACTCCATCTGGTAATTCAACCTGATTAATTGATATCTACAAGCTCTTTTCATTACAAAAAATCTAAGCAGTTTCACAATCTCCCACATATCTACAGCATCCATTCTTTCTTTTTGTGTATTTGGCTGCATCTTTCTGGTGACTCCCATGCATCATTCTTGCTGTAGATTCTGGGTGCAGTACCATATCCTAATACTCTAATGCAGTGGTTCCCAGTTACCTAAGTACTGTGGGCCCCCTGTTTGCAAAAGCCAAGCCATGGACCCCCTCTTTGATAACTCTGTGGTAGTTTTTGTTATGCAAATGGTGCTACGGATCCCCTGGGTGGGTTATATGAACCGCCAGTTGGGAACCACTGCTTTAATGGATCGCTCACTATTTTTACTCTTATCCGTGAACTAGAGGAGCAAACATTTCAGAAGTGACCATTAACCAAAATTTTATAGCTCATGGACAGTCCCACTGTTGTTGGCCTAACCCGAAAGTAATTTCTACTGGAGGACAATCTACCAGATGGGTAGATACTGCCATCTATCACCCATAGGACTGCAGTGTTGAGGAAGTAGATTGCCTTGCATTGTGCAGACTCCAGGCCAGAAGTTGCTCTGGTAGGTCAAAGACACACAGAAAAATGCAGGAGAAACACAGCAATGCAAATATCCATGTAAAACCAAATAGCAATTTGCCTGTCCTGTGCTTCTTTTGCCAGTCAGAGACAAGGTAATAGTGCAATCAGCAAACCAACCTTAGACAGCTACCCTACCCACACAACCAGGGTAGGATCTGATGGTAATCCTTGATGGTAAAGAGGGACTCCAGCTTGAATTTTTTATAATAGGTTTAGGAATTTCAAAATGTCCCTCCAAAGACATGTCTTGTTTGGGCACCATGAATGCAGTAGAACTCTGAGAATTACTCTGCAGAATTCACTGCCTCAATAGCCTAAATTCATAGAATGTGAAGAATCACTTCCTGCACTATCTACCATTTCAAGAGGGACCTGGACACGAGATGGAAGGAATCTGGTGGAAGGGACAACAAAATTCACTGCTGTTCTATATAAACAAATTTCCTGCACATAGCCTTCTGCTGGCATGCTGGTTTACTAAACTAGAGCTGTTCTCAGTGACATCTAGTTCCTATATTTGGGGGTGTTTGTGTCAAGGCAGTTTTTAAATGAAGGAGCATTCAGTCATGACCCCCTACTTGCAGACTGAAGTAGTGCAGGATAACCACCTAAGTAACAGTTGTACCTAAATCTAATGATCTTTGGCATGCTTTGCCTATCTAAAAAACCAAGGGATCTATATTAGTAGAACATGTGCTTCTTACCAGTGTGACTGGTATGTATTGTGAGCCCTGCAGATTGACATATGGTGGTGTTCTCCTCTTTTGTGTGTAGATACCTATTTCTGGATGGAGAGAGCCATTATGAAATTGAAATTGCACAGATTTCCACAGTCCAGATACTTACTGAGGGATTTACTCCTGGAGGTAAATCTTGTACAGAATTAACTGATGTTTAACCAGCAGCTGGTAGTGTTTCGGCCTACCCTGAAGACAGGGATGTTGCTCTGTTACCTTGATTCAGGAAGCCTAGCCCAGTGCTTTTTGTACATTCGGAACTCAGTCCTTTTACCGATGTCCAATTCAGTAGAATTCTGGCTTAACTTAAGTGCAGACAAAAAACAGTTGGCTATTTATTCCAAATCAGTATATGAATTTTGGGTCGATCCCTATAGTTCACCGCTTTTTAACTTCCTTTGTTGTCTTAGGGTTGCCAGGTCATAATGCTCCATTGACAGTAGAAGCTACAAGTAGCAGAATCCCCCTATCCAGGTCTGTATTCCAGACCTAGTAGCCCTGCTTACTGTTGGCTCCCTCCGTTGCTTTGTTCTTGTTAATAGTACATGTCTCAGTCGTACTTTCTCTTTTCTTAATTTATTTTTATTTATTAAATTTGTATACTGCCCGTTATCCATAGATCTCAGGGTGGTTCACAACATAAAAATACAAGATAAAAACAAGAACAAGAACAACAAAACCACAAACCAATAAACCCTCATCTCCTCACACCCCCTCCCACAAACATATTTTAAAGGCCTGGTTGAAGAGGAGTGTTTTCATTGGCACCTAAAGGGGTATTATGAAGGTGCCAGCCAAACCTCCCTGGGGGGAGCATTCCACAAATGGGGAGCTACTGCTGTTTTTATGTTGCCACCCTCCTGACCTCTCATGGGGAAGGCACACAAAGAAAGGCCTCAGACGATGATTGCAGGGAGCTGGTAGGTCCATATGGAGAGAAGCAGTCCTTTCTCATTGGCTAGATGTCTCCATTACCCTTTTTTTTTCTCCCTTTATTTTTCAAGCTACTGCCTACTTTGTCCCACTTCCTTTTTGCCATCCTTCTCTTTACAAACCTTCCTAGAATTCCACATTTTCTCTACCCACAATAGACTTCAGTGAGGTTTCTGCATAGCTCATTCTTGCTTTCAGTTCCTCTAGCCTATTTCTATTTTTAACCTTCTAAATGGATCCTTCCCTTGCCTAGTTCTCGACTTTCCTTTAACTCCCTTGCTTTTGAGTTCCATTCCCTCACTTTTTGTACCTTCTGGGACTTTCCCCAGTCCTCTATATGAAATGTAAATTCCAAAAAACCTTTAACTCACCTTTCCCCCATATAAGCTGAACAGGAAACAGCTTTCTTGTTCCCCAGGCAATTAGAGCCATCACACCAGTTCTAGATGCTTCACTGCCTGGAGAAGAACTGACTGCTTCTTTTCAGAAGGCACTTACCTCTGTGTTGTGACGAGGTTGTAAATGGAGATCATAATCTTGAAGCACCTACTGCAAAAAGTATGAGGTATAACTGACTGGCAATGGTTAACACAATGGCAGGCAGTTATAGCATCACAGAGAGCATGTTGACTACAGTGGATGCTCTGGTTGCGAATGTGATCCATGCAGGATGCACGTTCGCAACCCGCGGGTTGCGATTTGGCACTTCTGCGCATGCGCAAAGCACGGTTTAGTGCTTCTGCGCATGCGTGACCGCTGAAAACCAGAAGTAACCCATTCCGGTACTTCCGGGTTTCGGTGGTCCGCAACCTGAAGCAGCTGTAACCCGATGTATGACTGTATAGGGCATTTGTTCGCAGTCTGTGACAGGCTGCTAGCAACTTAGTTTCCATGTAATCTGGAAAAAAGTTTCTAGCCCTCATGACTGCAGATTAATATAATGCCAACAGATGCTGAAGGATTGGAGGTGATGATCTTTTCTTCAACCTTTGTGAGTTGCCTGCATATCAAGATATATTCAACTGTTAGCTTTTGGGTTTTCCCATTTGTGAGTAATGAGTGTATTAAAATGCATGCATTGTTTGCCAGGTGTAGGATCTGATATTTGTCACGCTAGATAAGTTCACTAAAGTTATTGTCCTATAAATGTTTTAGTACCCTGTCTGTTTATGCATACATGAATTTTAGAATCATCTCTTTTCCTTTCAATTGCTTAATGAAAAACAAGAGCAGAGCATATTTAAAAAATGCAGCCACAGTTGTATCATTTTGTTTCATTGCTGAATCTGATTCTTGGATTCTTACTGTCCAAAGACATGACATAACCACTTTTTTGCCAAAACTGACAGCTGTTTACAAGACTGTGCAGGGTCTTGGAAGTGAACATCATAACCTTCTCCTCTTCTCTCTCTCTCTCCTCTCCCCCCCACCATGTAACAGTATAGATCATTTCTTAGCATTAGTAAAGCCTTCTTGTTTTTATTTGCCAAATATATAAAAGCACCCTTACATAGCTCTCATAGAATTCAAACAACCAATTAGAATTCATTTCAAAGCTTCCCGTTATTTGGCCCCGGACGAAGAAAAATGCAAGTCCACATTTCACAAAGCACAGACAGTCTGATGATTTTAAATCTTACTTTATTAGGTCTTCCTTGTGTGTTTTTTAAAAAGAGATACAAACAGTGGAATGCTTTGCAAAATGCAAAGCAGGCAATTTGTTGTGAAACTTCTGGTTTAAGATTATTCAGTAAACAATGCACTGAGCATGCCCAGTGGGTTTTTAAAAAGAATATGCTGCAAATTTGGAACTCTGAGTCACCATTTGGATGCCTAGAAACTGCTTCCAGTTGCCAATAGCAACTGGGTAACTTGCTAAAAAGCAGTGCTGACAATGTTAATGAAAAATATGTGGGTCATAATGCACCTAAATTTCATGGTGCTGCTATTCATGAAATATTTCTGTTTTGGTGGATCTTGGGCTAATGTAGTGAGTAAACATTAGTAACAAAAATGAATGCTTTCTGATAAGCTTTAAATTGGAGATGGTATAGCCTGCTTAGCATGAAGGAAGAGGCAGGGAGAAAGAGAGAGAGGTTTGGACCTGCTCACTTTTGGCTGTTGCCCAATTCCTTGCCAATATGCCCCTAGCAGATTACTCCTTGGGGAATATTGCTCTAAACAGGTTGTCCACAGCTGCTCTAAACAATAGGCTGCTCATCATTGTCTCCATCTGTTAGATGTGTGTGATGAGATGGCTATGTTAGGGCAAACTCTGAAAAATATCACTATCCCAGAGACATGTCAAATTCATTTGGGACCTGGCTGAACTTTTACATTCTTGTAGTTTTAGTCACAGAAAAAAGAACAGAAGGTGTGGGACAAAGGAGCAAAAGTATAGTAAGATTAAGGACTAGTGATTCAAGCGGTATTTCTTTCAGTAACATTGATTGTATTTATGCACACCTCTGGCCTGTATGTTTCTTGCAAATGCTTTAATCCAACTGCAATCAAATCCTTTAATACTTTGGCTGTGTATGAAATCTTCCTTTTAAAACTGAACACGTTCTTACTCATTTTTCTTGATTGATCTTTCTCCTCACTGCTTGCCTGCCTCCTTGATGTAGAAAAAGACATTCATACTTACACCAGCCTCTTGGAAAATGAACACAATATGGAAGGTCAGCACTGGAGCTCAGTTTCTTCTAAGCATGCTTTTTGTAGCTCCCGTTCAATGCATGTTTTCTGCTGCAGGCTTTAGGGCAAATGTACTTGGGTAGGGTGGGGGATTAGTGCTCGATTTAAAATCCATCTATTGTCTGATGTTCTGGAGAAGGTTAAGTCCCCTTTTTATATCCAGCTTGAACCTGTTCTTAAAAAAAACTGTCTGGCTCAGCTATCAGCCAACCTGTTCATATTCTCCTCCTCCTTTGACAGCCAGGTTTGGACTGAGAGATATTCCATCAAAGAAATGAAAGGTAGAGAAATGGGAACAGCCTTGACTTGAACATGATGGAATAGGGTACAAACAGAGGGTACTGCCTCTGTAATCTCACTGGAGTGGACCACAGAGGCTGTACTTCGTATATCAGCACACATTGGACCTCCCAGATGACTAGGAATAGGTGCCTTTTGCAGGGTTTTCTTCCAGTGCTGTGTGTGTACCTGCTTATTCATCTCCATTGGAGAGATTTGTTTTTCCTGTTGTTGTTTTTTAAAGGGGCCATGACACCTCTCTGAAAGGAGGTTTTAGAGTTGTGTAATTACAACTCTAATTACAGCAGGTGGTGCTGTGGGTTAAACCACAGAGCCTAGGACTTGCCGATCAGAAGGTCGGCGGTTCGAATCCCCGCAACGGGGTGAGCTCCCGTTGCTCGGTCCCTGCTCCTGCCAACCTAGCAGTATGAAAGCATGTCAAAGTGCAAGTAGATAAATAGGTACCGCTCCAGCGGGAAGGTAAACGGCATTTCCGTGCGCTGCTCTGGTTTGCCAGAAGCGACTTAGTCATGCTGGCCACATGACCCGAAAGCTGTATGCCGGCTCCCTCGGCCAGTAAAGCGAGATGAGCGCCGCAACCCCAGAGTTGGCCACGACTTGACCTAATGGTCAGGGGTCCTTTAATTACAAGTGAGATGGAAAGAAGCAGGAATACGGGGAATGGTTTCACGCAACATGCCTGGCCTGGATAAATGTCAACAGTCCTGCAAAGGACACATGCATTGCAACTGTAAGCCTTGTAGATAGTTTCAACAATGGCCTTCTGTTGGATGGGGGGGGGGAGGAGAGCGATGTGGTGGGCTCCTTAGCTAAGCCTCCATTATGGTTGCCCTGTTGCATATGGCTGCCACCGTGCATGTGAGAAGTAGCAAATGGAGTGGATATTCTAGGCCCGCCTTCCCCAACATGGTGCCTTCCAGATGTTTCTGGACTACAGCTTCCATCATCCCTGACCATTGGCCATGCTGGCTGAGGCTAATGGAAGTTGGAGTCCAGAAAAATCTGGAGGGCAGCAGGTTGAAGAAGGCTGGTTTAAGAGGCATCACTTTTAATGCAGTGAATCAGTATAGCTGTGTTTTTTACGCAGGGGTATTTAGAAGCTGGTTGCGTGTACCCACCCTAGTAAGTGTCAAATAAGTTTTAAAATGCTGCAGTTTCATATTATTTGAAAAATAGTCTTGAGACCAGCAGAGCTTCCTTGCTGTCATTCAGAAAGCACAGTAAGCAGTGAACTCTGATCCATGGATGATTGTGTGTCTTCTCCAAATTTAAACTAAACTGCTGTTCCACAAATATTTCAAAGCTTTTTTGAACTTTTTTTTGGGGGGGGGGAATCCAATAAAGCACACTTAGAATGATTCAAACTTAGTTTTGTTTAAGAACTTATTTTTATTGGAATACTTAAAATATTTAAAGACATCATGATTCAGTAGCATGTACTTGGCTTACTATGGGTATACTGTCTGCTCCTGGAAGGAATCCATCAACAGAATGGTAGAGGGAGGCAATTTTTGGCAGTTCTCTCCCATCTCCTCCTAAATAGGCTTTGATGGGTTTGAACAACATTGGATACTAGTCGGTTTAAATTTTAAGTGGAAAAAGTTGCAAGGTATATTCATCTTAGCATGATCAAGCTGTGCATTGGCTCTGTAGCTATTTCTTTGGTGTAGCCATCTGGAAAAAAAGTTAATTAGAATTTAAAAACTTGTCCTTGACTGCTATTGTATGATGCTGCTACTTTTGTTATGAAACACAGCATTTATGGAAACTGGAAAGTTTTTCACAGAAAAATACAGCAACTGATAACTTTCCAGAATGGGAAAAGTTTCCTTGCTACATCATTGCTCATTGCTGAGTTAATCAGGCAGTGGCAAGACCATCTGCTCCCTGCTCGCTGCTCCCATCCCTCTCTTTTGTCTTTTCTGGTTCAATGTGACTTATGTAACCTGCTGCTGAGCTTGCTTGCTTGCTTGCTGTTGAATCAGGTCAAACTCTCTCTGCCTTTTGCAACAATATTAAACAAGTCAAGGCCTCGGCACTGTGCATGTCGCCCCACCCCCCACCCCAGAAACTGAATAAATTAATCCAAGCAAAATTCAAAGAAGCATGACATTATTATTATTATTATTATTATTATTATTATTATTACTAATACTATTTATTCTGCCCTATACCTACATTGGGACAGGACCTTTGCTTTGTGGAAATTCTTCTGGTACAAAGCAAGCCATAGAATGATACTGTGGATGGAAGAATTCACCAGCTTCAGCTGAATCCTGATTTAAGCCCCAGGCTTGCAAACAAACAAACAAATCAGACCTCAGGATTCCAAATATGTACATTAATACATTTGATCAACTTGTATAATACTTATTGCAGAATTGACAGAGTGGGAGCGAAGAGGGTGGTGATGCCAGTGTTTTATAATCCAGAGCCTTTACACACACACACACACACACACACACACACACACACACACCAATCAATTCCTTTTTTTCAAGTAGCACTGCCTTTGGAATACAAAATACAGAGCAGACTAGGCCTAGTCTGTTATGTACAGCGTCAGCTCTGCATTTTAGTGCCATTTGCAGAAGGTCTGCTAATCTGCAGGACGAAAGATGGTGTGAATCTGGAATTTCATTTCTGAACTGTCTCGTTTGATTGTTTGAATCCCAATCCTCTGAAGCCAGAAATTTTGGGGAAAGCATTCAGTGGTCCATGGATGGGACTGTTTTACTCTGTGACCATCTCCATCCATGCTTACAAACCTCCATTCCTTCTAATATAGCAGGAGTCAGCCCTTCTTCCTTCTGGTCACCTTTGGCAAATAACATTCCACTGAATACTGACACCTAGTATGCAAATACAGCACTTCAGTTGGTGCTGTGGGGTAGGATGGCTGTTTGTTTGCCTAACACAGTTTAGTGCAAAACTCTTAGACTCACCAAACACACATTCCTCAAACTAATGTTCTGTATAGTGTGTACACGGGGTATTGGAAATACACAATTCCTCTCTGTTCAGCATTAAGCATGTTAACAAGAGCCCGCATAACAGTGTATGTAACTCAGAGCTAGGAGATTGGCATACTTGCTCAGCCACAAGCTTTTTTGCTTGTGGTCTTTACCATGTCACTACTCAGCCTGGCTACCTTACCAAGGCTTTTAGACAAAAGTTGTATGGGTTGTAGCACCCCTTTGTTACAGCAGAGTGGAGTCACTCCACTCTGTTTGAACTAGAAAAATGATTAAACCTTCTTTTCAGTGGTTACTTTTTTCCCTTAGGAGGCAATACTCGCGCTACAGGTATGCTCCTTCAGTACAAGGTACCAGGGTTGGAGGAACTGAGGCAGTTTAGATTTACCGCTGGTGAAGACTTCAATTCCAACAAAAAGCTATCGGCTACTTGGCTAGCAGCCATGCATAAGGTAACTAGTTGAACTGCTGGATCATTGTCCTCGTGTGTCATGAGCAGGTAATTTCTTTGGCTCCGTGTGTTCCAAGTATCAGGGAGTGGGGCAATCAACCTGACAATCACATGGCGGCATTATGTTGCATGATGTCGAAATCCCTTGCTTGGAGCAATGTTAAAATAATTGGGGGGGGGGGGAGACATTTCAGAGAGCAGTTTGCCAAACTTCTCTGAAGCTCCTCCCACCCTTCTTTTAACATCACTTCCAGCTTCAAAGAACAGAGGGCTTTTACCCTTTGCCCCTCAGCTGATGAGTGGAGATTTAGACCCTGCTGCATTGGCTGCACAATCCTGTTTGCTGCATGAAACAGGGTGTGTAGCTATTGCAGGATTAAACCTGTCCTCCTGCCCATCAGATCCCCCCCCCCCTTGCTCTATGTGGATAGATGTAGAGGAATCAACACAGAACAGTAGGAAACTGGTTCGTGTGCTTGAAAGCAAAAGGTGAATGAGTGTTTAAGGTGCAGGGTGTGTGTTTTTGTTAAAAGGAATGTAATAGCGAAACAACTTCAAACCATTTCTCTTAGGAGAAATATTCTAGAACTGCTCATTGTTCCTTTGCCCAACTGTGAAATCTGTTATAACATACCCTTATTTCTGATTGTCTTGATCTTTGCATTTTCTAATGCATTGATAAATACTCAATTCAGCCCATGTAGATGTTCCAGAAAGACATGAGCATCTAGTTAAAGCTGAGTAGTACTGCTTTGCTATCAGCATTTTCCTTTTTTCCCCTTTCATTGCAGGCAGCAAAACTTCTTTATGAATCTCGGGACCAATAACAGCTTCTCCAACTTGAGGGAAAAGATCAGCTCTAAGAAAAAGCTTCTTACTACTTGCTAGTTGAAACACGGTAATAAGTATTTGGTAATAGGGATCCCCCACCCACCCTTTCGTATCCCAGACGTGGTTCATCATGTGAGCACTGGCCAATTACAATGTGAGTATTTGACCTATAAGTATTCACTTTAGTGTGCAATATGTAAACAGATTATTAATGCTTTAAATATAGCCTTGCATCTATGACTTTATATTTTGTTAAATCTTGTCTGCACTTAATATGTAAAATGAAGTGTGACCTGCACTACTGCTAAGTATATAGCACAACTTTTTTGTAGTACAAATTATGTATACAGTGTAATTCATTTTTAAACAAGGAAACAAACTTTATTTGATGCTCCAGAGAATAATAGCTTTTCAGGTGTGTAGATCTCAGGTTCTTTTTCTCCTCATATCCAAATGATCTATGGAAATTTGCCTTAGATGTCATTTTATAGAAGCTACTCTTTCTTGTGGGGGATTTGTATCATGAGATAAAAACTTTCTTTTTTGTAAAATACAATTTACCAAATACCACAATTTGTCCTGTGTAATCTTTTTGAATGAAGCTACTAGCAAGACTGATTTTTGAAGTTTTATATTCATGCTTTTTGTGGTAATTCTAGCATTGGCTAATAAAGCCTGATTAAACACTATGAGCTTGTCTGTGGTAGTATTGCTGTTGACTATTGCACAAGGTTTCATGCCGGGCTCAAACTGGTTACTGTGTAGACATGAAAGCAGAGGCAGGTACATTCAGATAGGTGCAATAAATGGGTCAGGGGGCTTCGTAACAAATTATGTTCTTTAAAAAATGTTTTGGGTTAAGAAACACCTACAAACACAACTATACCTTAGCAGTAGTTTTATTGTGCACACTGGATTAGCAGTGTATCATAGGCTTTTAACTCACATTCATTTAGCAAATATTCTTTTACAATACCCTTCCACTTCTCATCACCACAATATATACAATTAATGCTAAACAGTGGTAAAAGCAAGTTACAGCACTGCATCAATGGATATATAAATTATGCACACCGTGTACATGAATAAAGCCAAATGGCCTACAGTTTACAGGGAGGAAATTATAAAACACGTATGGCTACAACATAATGGGAAGTTCAAAATAGACTTCTGTATATAAAATAATGTACAACTAATATTCCAGTGAAGTGCTTTTTTTTGCTCGAAACTAGATAGTGGATAAAGTTATTGCATAACTCACCCTGGCACAAGATGCCAGGCTGCCAAGAACCACAGATGCTGCCCCAGCCAAAACAGCAAGACGTCCTCTTCTTTCTCCCTTCACTCTCTACATAGCCAGCTCAGCCTTTATTCAGTCCTTCAGACCCCCTCCCTACTTTCACAGATAAGATTTAAAGGTCCTTAAAGGGAACCTATTAGCTTTTTTATAACCTGACTCTTACCTTCTCAACTATTGCACTTTTCTTTCATATAGACATACAGATCCCTTAAATATGAATGCAGGTTTGTCCAGAAGATGGAATTCAGTGTGGGTGTGTTTGAGAAAGTTTAAAGTGGTGCTGTAAGCAGAATATCATGAAAAAACATCAAGTGAAGGAACGTGGTTTTGAGAAATGTGCAAAAATCCATTCAGCATTGATGCTTCACTGTTAGTTAATAACACCTTTTATACCAGAGGACTGTTGGTAATTCCCAGATGCCAACTTACCAAGCTCTTCAAGGATTTACACAGTAAACTCAACAATCAGTTGACAATTTTAATAAAGACCTTGACAGTTACTGTGGACTAGAATGGATCAGACAGCATACCTGTGTTTTGCAAAGGTTTTTAACATCTAGCACAAGTTTTGTTCTTTTAATTCAATTGGCAAAATACTGTAGGCTGTGTTGAGTACCTCTCCCAATGACTGGGTGGGTGAACATGGAACAGATCTCACATACAAACTTCAGATTGGAAATCTCAAATGCTGTCCATCAATTTAACAAGAGCACCAATTAAAACAAGTATAGCTTTACTTCTGGTGAAATGTGATTGAAAATGTTTCCAGTGTATACTTCCAGTTGCCAGCAAGATACTGTATTGCCAAATGATGGTTTTCAGGCAAGAGTTCGTTGCCTAGGTTTTATTCTTGGATATAACTGCAATAAAACAAGATTTAAAATTATTATTTAGCAAATTATAAAGCATATTAGTTTTTACAACTCTACCACTGCATTAAAAGCAACTTTTAAGCAGAACAGTTCGACAGCATCATACATATTAGTTCCATTTCCCTTTATTTCTGCTAGAATCTTTTCAACTGAGCTGTTGAAAAGGTGCTTTAGGCTGATGCTTCACAATTTACAACAATAGCAATAATCAGTTCTAAATGGGAACATTAGTAATTTTAACTGTTCAAACCCTTGTATTAGAAAATGATTCTCTTGAAGACTGGTTGTTCCACATTGTTTCAAGCTTTGGACTAATAGTAGCATTCTGAACTTAACACACAAATTTGGAAGCAAATTCCACTGCCATCATTTGAGTTTGCTTTCAGATTTGTTTAGGGCCAAAAGCCCACTGTCTTCCAATTCAGATCCATACCCACTCTATGGAGGTTTCTTGCTTTTTGCTTGTTGAGTGCTTGGGCCCACCACAAGTAAGTCTTTGGCATGTATAGGGAAGGCCCAAACAGCATCCTGTTCAACATCCTGTCTCCTTTCATAGAGGCTTGCAGCTTAGTATTGTGTTTTAGAAGACAAAGCTGCACTCTTGAGAACTGTACTAGTAACTGGAAATTATGGGTGTCAGAAGCAACACAGAATATTGGGGTGTGTAGGAGTTACCAGAACAGCAGGGGAGGGGAGATTGTTCCATCAAGCAAGCAGAAATGCTGTGCTGACAGAAAGTTTGTAACAGCACAATGTACATTATAAATAATCTGGGAGGAATTCAACAAAGAAAACTACAGTATTTTTCCATCTACAAGATACCCCCATGTATATTTTTGGGGAGAAAATGGGGGGAGATACTATCTGTGTATAAGAAGAGCCCAGATTTTGAACATTATTTTAGAGTAAAAAAACAGTCCTATACGCAGAAAAGTATGGTAATTTCTGTTGAGCCCCAGTTTATTAGTTAAATTTCTCTATGAACCCTGTTTGACTATCCCATATTCTATACATTCCACATGATTCACCACCTTAAAAAGAGTTATTCTGAGGTCTGCAACTCTACCTGTGGAGATTAAAATGACCAGCTCCTCCCCCCCTTTTTTTTTACTGTTCTTGGTCTGTACTTGAACCTGCAGTGGTACAGTTCAGGAAGAACTTTCTTCCAAATAAACCAGTACCCCTGCCTTAATCATTCATAATTGAACAATCTGGAGGATTTCTGAAAAGCACTGTATTGTGCTGGAATTAGGAAGAGCGTGCAAGACTTACCCCCAAGAGATTTTTAGGCACGTAGCCTTCCTTGTCATTGAGACGAGCCCACCACCAGTCTGTCTCATTGTCATCTTTGCGCCTCAAAATGGTAATTGCATCTCCTTCATGGAATGACAACTCATCGTTGTTCTGAGCTTCATAATCCCACAACGCATACACAATGCCTTTGTTCATTACTCCCAGTTTCTCCTGCACGCCTATGACCAAGAAACAACTACATTAACCTAACATGAATAAGCAATAACCACTATTGGGAAAATGGATACCGCAATCATGGCGCCCCTGGCTCTCATGCAGCATGGAAATGTAATACAATGTGTAATACAATTGTAGTGAGGGAGGAGAATTCTGTTTGGTCTGCATTTTTGTGCAAACTGACCTAATTTGCACCTTCCAGATTAATGTATGGATAGATTTCACACTTCTCCAGATTCTGTGATGCAATCCGCAACTCAATGAAAGTACCAACAGTCATTTTTAAGTGCATATTTTTGGATAAAACACTTAAAATGTGTACACCAGGATAAAATATGAAGAGTTATGAAAACAAGATGGACCAGACATAAATACACACATGTGAAATTGACATGGACCAGAGGCGGTGTAGGGTTCTTATCAAATCCCACCACAGTCATAAGGCCTGATTTCTAGAGACAGGTGGTTTTGTCATGGGGAAAGGCAAAAGAAGCACCCTGCAACTAGTTCTAGGAGATTACACCAGTAAGTGTTATACTCCATTATAAGGTAATAAAGGTTGGGAGGCCCAAGAGGTTCAATGGTTTAGACCACAGCACCACTTGCGTCCCTATTATGCCCCATTATATATCTGTTCTGAGCACCTCACTCTACTAGCACTAATATGAGGTTGGCCATTTTGTCCGAGGTTTGTAGAAACACATGTCCCATGGGAAATGGAAACTGGCAAAGCCAATAGGCACAAAGCTCTGAATGGTTGTGAACACGTTTGGTGGCTGAATTTTATGACTTGGCTTAAGCTACAGCAGCTCAAGCAGTAATTTACATTGCACTCGCTTAAGCACAGTCAACAGGAAATAATTATCCCTTCCTTTATTATTCAGTATGGCAAGTGCATGTTTCTGGACATTCTGTAGCCGGGAAAGGCCTTCGTAGGTAGGCTGCTACATTCTGGATCCTACTAGAACTGCTCTAACTGTCCTTTTGTGGCACAGCTGTTTCTGCTCCAAAGCAGGCTAAATATGAGTCACAGCTCATGCTGAGAAAGGCAGTCATTTCCTAAAGCCAGACATGGGAACATTTGAAGATGTGTTTGTGTCTAACGCCTTCTCCACTCTTCTACCCACTCACATACACAGTGTTCCCACTAACAGCACACAGAATTCCTCAAATCAATGAAGAATACAACCTGTATTACCTTAGTTTCCACCCCTTTATCATCTGATTTAGTGAGCAAACTGGCCACACGGTGTATGTCACACATTCTTAATTTGATACCTCATTTGCCTCTCCACAACAACAGTCGGTATTCTAACATTATTGTTGTTTTGGTGTACTTGGAATCTGCTGTAAGCTGCCTTGAGGATCAGCTGGCTGAAAGGTGCTGCATAAATCTTCACACGAAATCGAATACACACTTTTCATTGTAAAATAAGCAATGCCATACTTCTAGATCCTGGAACAAGTGAGGAATGACAAATTCAAGCAAAGTTCTGAAATCTCAAGTTACAAAACCTGAAACTTACCATACAGAAACTGGGAACACTGAATATAACCTTCTTCCATTTCCTCACACTTGTCTGCCGCAGTTTCTATGTCACTTATGGTTGAAGCAAAAATTGCGGCTCCAGATTCAACAAGTAGCTTGCAGAGATGAACGCTGTTGCAAGAGGCAGCACAGTGCAAAGGAGTCCTGAAAACAAAGCAAAAGACTCAATGTCAGGTGAGACAAAACATGCCCTCATTCCTGTGAAGATGGATTTGCACTAGTAACCGGTTTCTAGCTTTTGTGTGTGCTCCACTTGGTCTCTTACCATCCATCACTGTCTGCTGCATTCACATTGACACCAAAATCCAACAGGAACTTAACTATGTGATGATGGCCAGCACACACTGCATTGTGCAGAGGAGTGATTCCTTCATCATTAGGTTTGCTGGGGTCATCCACCTAAGTTGGGGGAAAACAAGGACTGACTGCATGAACTTAAATATTTTCCACCATCAAAACATAACATAGGCGAGTAACAATATTTCCAAGTTTACCTCATATATGATCCTTTGCACCAGGTCAAACTCTCCCTCCAAAGAGGCATCCAGCAGCAAAGCCAAGGGATTGAACTTGACCCTCAAGCTGTGGCCAGTTCTCTCCGAATTGGGTTTCTTCAGGTTGGTCCTTTTGGTCTGAGTAAAAAGGCAACCCTGAGTTTCAAACTGCATCAGTATCAGAACACTTTGAACTGCATTCTATCATAGAGAAATTTATCCTGTTTTAAACTTTTGTTTTCTGGAACTAGTAGAAACATGAGAACTACCCCAACTTTGTCTCTAGCTTTTCTTTAATGCACATAATATCTAGATAATCACCACCACTTGTTTTCCTAATGTAACTGAAAGGGAGCCCGCTTGGTGTATTCCCATAGGACAACAGTCTTTAATATTTTCAGACCCAAGATCCAGCTTTTAACTGTACATGTCCTGCTCTCTCCCTTTTACTTAAAAATGTTTGGTGCAGGTGGCATGATCGTAACCCACTGACTGAGGACCAAGGCCTTAAAAGACAGACCTGCACAACTTTAAGCTAAATGGAGCCCACCAGCAGCTTGATGAACCTTTTGTTTTGTCTGCCTGCCTGGGAATTCAAAACCAAGGTTATCAAGAACTTGGCAGGTCACACTGTGACTGTTACACTGCTTTCAGCTTGGTGGGTCACAAATTGTTCAGACCTGGATCAAAGTGCACTTCACCAAAATACACATTGCAGCACAGTCAAATCTCACTTCTGTACTTGCCTGACTTGCCCTAAGTAACACTTTTGTCCTACATCCAAGACATAGGTTAGACTTATTGGCCATTTGTTTGGGAAAAATTTAGAATATACTAAGAAAGTTTTATGGGGCGGGGGGTTGGACTCAACCTAAATTGAATTCAAAGTTTTGCAGATTCCACGATGTGGCATAGCACTGCTTATGCCCCCCCCCCCCCATCACACTGGTTTTGGCACAGTATCTTACCGCAGGAAGTGGAGGAGGAGGAAGAGCAGGTGGCGGCTGCATTTCCTCTTCTTCTGGGGATTCTGCCTCTGGGGTTGGACTAGGTGGCCGCTCAATAGAAGGGGCTATAGCAGGGTTGTTGTTGTTGTTATCATCCTCCGTTGTCTCGGGCATTTGATTTGTGTTCTCTTCGCTGATCAACTCCTCAGTTGCAGGAGAAGGTAGTTCGTTATCATTGGCATCTGATGAAGGCTCATCAGGAAGAGGAGCTGTCGGGGGCACAGCTACGGGCTCCTCAATATTGCCATTGGTGTTTGTGTTCCCATTGTCAACATCTGCCAAGGTGCCTATGAAGTCCTGTGAGTTGCTTGGCTGATAAAAAGGGGCACCTTCTATTCCTCCGGCCAGGGTATTAAAGCGCTGGTACAATAGCTTCTGAATGTTTGGCCCACTGGGGCCTTCTGGTTCAGTGATGGAACTCCGCTTCTTCAAGGGCCTGGGAGCATTGGCGAGTTTCCTGCGAAGGGCTTCCAAATCGGCATCACTTTGGTAGCGAAGGGGCGAATGCACGATGGGCGTGAGCTTGGTGGGGCTGAGGGGGCGAGGGATATTTTCTACGTTGCTGTTATCACCAGAGGGTGGGGTGTTTTCCAGTTCTTGATCTTTTTCACTATACTCGTTGGGAGGTTGAGGCTGTGATGGATTGGCAGGCAAAGAGCTGTGAAGGAATGGCAACGGCGAAGGGGAAGTCGAACCGGACTGTACAACAGGCTTCCCATAAACTGAGAAGAAAAAGTAGCAGTTAGGGATGGGTCTAAATCAACATGGAATAACTTCTCAGAAGTGTTGTTTGTTGTTTTAAAAATCATATAAAAATTAATGGTGACAGTTGTCAATTTTGTAGCTTCAAATGCATAAGGAAACTACTTAAAAGCAACTCATCTTTCTAACAATTATGGACATTTTCATGCAGTTATAAAGCAGTCATAAAAGTGGGGAAGATTTGGAAGGGAGGTCATGGTTCTTGGGTATAGATATCTAAAAAAGGAAGGACATACAGCACTAAAAAGCCTAAACATCTCTAATGTGTAGCATTCCTTGCAAGTCAGCCCCTTTATGAAATATAGATATGATGTGCTTTAAATAGCAAGCAAAAGAGAACAAGGAGTAGCACACCAAAGGTGCCCACTAAGCTACAGATACAGTGACATCAAACTGCTGTGAAATGAAAAACAACATTCTGTTATGATATCTCAAATATAGTTGAGGACATCCATGGCTTCAAGAAAGAATACAAGATATTTCACCATTTTGTTGCATTTATCCATTTCCAACATGAAGTTATTAGTGGCGAGTTGACAGTTCTTAGTTCTCTTATCAACAGTAATTTTCAACATAAATGCATAGAATGTAAATCCCTCACTAGCCCCCTCTATTGTTTGCAGAGGTCAATCATATTCCCTCTCACATTGTGACTAGACAGGTCAAGTGGGTTTTAATCCTATGTCCTGGAAGTTGGGCAATAGGGGCAGTACAGGATTCCTTTTGGTGTACCGACCTCCCCGCTGCACCAAGGATTCCCTTTCCGAGCTGCTTCAGGTTGTGGCGGATGTTCTCCTGGAGATACCTAGCTTGGTTGTCCTAGGGGATTTTAACATCCATGCCAACACGACCTTACAAGGGGCCGCTCGGGACTTTGTGGAAAGCATGGCCTCCATGGGGCTGTCCCTGAATAAGTCTGGCCCAACCCATAGCCGCGGACATGCCTTGGACCTGGTGTTTACCTCTATGGATGTTGGTGATCTGACACTAAGTAAAAGCGAAATGAAAGAAGTGCCATGGTCAGATCACTTCCTGGTGCAACTGGACTTCTCTGCGACCCATCCCCTCTGCAGGGAGGTGGGACCAATTCGGATGGTCCGCCCCCACCACTTAATGGATCCAAATGGTTTCCAGAGAGTGGTAGGGGATGCTTTATCCCATGTTGATGGCCTTTCAGCCGATTCCCTGGTGGCCCACTGGAATGTGGAGTTAACCAGGGCTATTGACTGTTTGGCTCCAAAGCGCCCTCTCCGATTGCATGGAGCCCGGACAGCCCCGTGGTTTTCCACGGATCTGAGGGCAATGAAACAATCGTTGAGACGGCTAGAGCGCCGGTGGCGGATAACTCATTCCGAATCTGACCGGACACAGGTTAGAGCTCAACGTCGAGCCTACCAAGTGGCGATAGCGACAGCGAAGAAGACTTTTTTCGCCGCCTCTATTGCATCTGCAGAAAACAGCAGCAGTTGACTTTTTCAGGTGGTTCACAATTTAGCGGAACCACCTGCGACATCGGGGCCCAGTACGGACCACATGATCTCCTGCAATGATTTTGCAAAGTTTTTTGCAGATAAAATCGCTCAGATTCGTGAAGAAGTAGACTCCACCGTGGGAGCAGGGCCAGGGCGGGAGAGTGCTAGAGTCCTGTCTAGTCAAGTTGCGTGGGATCAATTCCAATCTGTTACCTCCGAGGATGTGGACAGGCTGCTTGGACGAGTGAAGCCAACCACCTGTCTCCTGGATCCTTGCCCATCCTGGCTTATAAAAGCTAGCCGGGAAGGACTGGGCGATGGGCTTCATGGGGTGGTGAATGCTTCCCTCCGTGAGGGAGCCTTCCCAGACCCACTGAAAGAGGCAGTTATTAAACCGCTTCTTAAAAAACCATCCTTAGATGCGGCCACGATGGCCAATTATCGCCCAGTCTCAAATCTTCCATTCTTGGGCAAGGTGATTGAGCGAGTGGTTGCTGAACAACTCCAGGCACGCCTGGAAGAAGCGGACCATTTAGATCCCTTCCAGTCAGGATTCAGGCCTCATCATGGGACTGAAACTGCCTTGGTCGCACTGGTTGATGATCTCCGGCGGGCTAGGGACAAAGGTGAGAGCTGTTTCCTAGTTCTGCTGGATCTCTCAGCGGCGTTTGATACCATCGACCATAACATCCTTCTGGACCGTCTTGAGGGGCTGGGAGCTGGGGGCACTGTCATACAGTGGTTCCGCTCCTTCCTCCTGGGGCGTGTTCAGAAAGTGGTGGTGGGGGATGAGTGTTCGGACCCCTGGGCTATCACTTGTGGGGTGCCTCAGGGTTCCGTCCTCTCCCCCATGCTTTTCAACATTTACATGCAGCCACTGGGAGAGATCATCAGGAGGTTTGGGCTGGGTGTTCATCAGTATGTGGATGATACCCAGCTCTACCTCTCTTTTAAATCAGAACCAGTGAAGGCGGTGAAGGTCCTGTGTGAGTGTCTGGAGGCGGTTGGAGGATGTATGGCGGCTAACAGATTGATGTTGAATCCTGACAAGACAGAAGTACTGTTTTGGGGGGACAGGAGGTGGGCAGGTGTGGAGGATTCCCTGGTCCTGAATGGGGTAACTGTGCCCCTGAAGGACCAGGTGCGCAGCCTGAGAGTCATTTTGGACTCACAGCTGTCCATGGAGGCGCAGGTTAATTCTGTGTCCATGACGGCTGTTTACCAGCTCCATCTGGTACGTAGGCTGAGACCCTATCTGCCTGCAGACTGTCTCGCCAGAGTGGTACATGCTCTGGTTATCTCCCGCTTGGACTACTGCAATGCACTCTACCTGGGGCTACCTTTGAAGGTGACCCGGAAAATACAATTAATCCAGAATGCGGCAGCTAGACTGGTGACTGGGAGTGGCCGCCGGGACCACATAACACTGGTCTTGAAAGACCTACATTGGCTCCCAGTACGTTTCCGAGCACAATTCAAGGTGTTGGTGCTGACCTTTAAAGCCCTAAACAGCCTGGGTCCAGTATATCTGAAGGAGCATCTCCACCCCCATCGTTCTGCCCGGACACTGAGGTCCAGCTCCGAGGGCCTTCTGGTGGTTCCCTCACTGCGAGAGGCCAAGTTACAGGGAACCAGGCAGAGGGCCTTCTCGGTAGTGGCACCCGCCCTGTGGAACGCCCTCCCATCAGATGTCAAAGCGATAAACAACTACCTGATATTCAGAAGACATCTGAAGGCAGCCCTGTTCAGGGAAGTTTTTAATATGTGACATTTTAGTGTATTTTTTATCTTTGTTGGAAGCCGTTCAGAGTGGCTGGGGAAACCCAGCCAGATGGGCGGGGTACAAATAATAAATTATTATTATTATTATTATTATTATGTCTTTTAGCATTATATTAATACCTCCTTGTCTCTTCTGGAAATGCTAATAAACCTAGTGTTAACTTCACTCCCCCCAATCACTCATGTAAATATTGGGTTGTAGTCGATGTTAGTCCTACTCAGAGTAGACCCACTGAAATTAATGAACAGGGCTATCTCAGGTTCACTAATTTCAGTGAGTTGAGATTAGTTGGAAACAACTCATTCAATAAAACAGGCCCCTAAAGTAATCCTTGAGATGGTTGCAGAAGTGGCTCATCAGGTGTGACAGAATCACATCACTATTTCCCCAGCAGGTATGTCGCTGCCAATTAGAGAGAAGGAAAGGGGAGAGGTCTGCGCAGTATGGGTGCACTGGCGGGAACAATGAATTAGCTCTCCAGTGTGTATGCACTGCGCTAACTTTGACGCCTCACCCCTCTCCTTCTTGGTAAGCAGCAGTGACAAACATGCTGAGAATCTAGCTTTGCAGCTCCACCCCAACCGGTTCAAATAAGTCCCCTTAACAACTGTCTTTAAAGTGAAGCAAATATTGTTCAGCACCTCAGACTAGTCACGATGTAGAGAGAGGGAGAGCACAAGCCCCAATTTTAGATTTGTAGCAAAGCATAACCCACTTCTGAAAGCTACTGCCTCCCAATTAGATGCAATGCTGCAAACCTGTAATGTACAGTCATTTGTAAAGAAATCCTGGGTTAGCAGAATGCCCAAGCCCTTTTCTGCCATTTGAAAGAAACAGCACTTTTTAAAAGCAAAGATCTAATTTACATCAAACCTAATTTAACTCCTGCAAGTATCGAGCAGCTCTTAAACAGAAGAGATATGCAACATCAAATTATTCTACCTGCTTTAACGGACTTGTTCAGGGTATTGTATACAGCCTGTTGATAGTTCTTTGGTGGCGTCGCTTGCTGAAGGTACATGGAATAGATGGAACTGGAGTTCACGGTTTGGGGCCCTTTCCTGGGAGACTGGGGCCTTGAGCCTTTGTCAGCTAAGAAAGGCCTGATGGCCACAGTTAAGGGGAGATCAGGCCTGCCATCGCCACCTGGAAATAATGGGGCGCCAGAAGGTTGATATGTGGGGCTTGGAGGCACAGATATTCTCTGCTGTATTTGTTGCGAGGAGCTTGGCTGATGAACGCTGCTTGCTGGTGGTAACGGAACAGGTCTTTGCCGGCTTGCTGCTGTAGAGCCTGGTCTTGGGAGGCTGCCATCTTTTCGCCTTTCAAGGGAATTGGTAGAACCTGTTCCCAATGGAATGGAGCTTGGGTAGGTCCCATAGTTCTGGGGCAACTGCTTACTTGCTCCAGGGATCGTAGGTGGTACTTTCCCTATATCAGGACCCTGTGGAGGGGAAAACAGAAGAAGTGTCTGAAAAGCTGAGAAGGCTGTTCTTCTATCCTGTATAGAAAACAAATCCCTTTTTAACACATATCTCATGGATGAAGTACACAAAATCTTGCCAGAGAGGCCCATAGCACATACAGAAATGTTGTACACAAACATGCAAAACACCATGAATTTTTGATACTGTATGCAGCAAGGGGATGGGGGTAGAAGTGATAAAAACTCACCAGCTTATCAGTACTTCCTAATGAAGAAGACAAAGGCTGACTTGATATCGTTCCTTGTTTTAAACCAGCATCCATGCTTGATTCCTTCCAGTCTGCATTGGAGATTTGGGGAGGCTTCACCACAGGAACAGGACTCTGCTTAACTGCTGACCAGGTTCCCTCGTTAGCTGGCAACAAAGGAAAATGTTTATTAAATGGTTACTGATGCCCACACATTTGTATAAAGAGAATATGAAAATGTGAATGGAAGATAGTGCAGAATAATTCAGATTAAGAAAATCAGAGTAGGATTAGAGATGCCAACAATCAGTTAAATGTGTTTAATCTAAAATAATGTTTATTAATGTATTTTATTATTAAATTTCTACCCAGCCTATCTGTACTAGGTCCCGAAGGTGGCCAAGACCGATAAAGCATATATGCAATAAAGCATATTAAATCACAAGCTTATACATAAGGCCAAAGAAGCGACTGGTAACCTGTTTAGAGCTCTGAGTACTGTTTTGAGTTTAGTGAGATTTCATTATTTTAGGGATACATTCATGGATTTCTGCTGGCTCTAGAAAAGGCCGCACAATAAACATTCTCACAACTGGATATCACCCATGCATTTCTGTAAGTTGGTCTGAGCCCACAGGATGGGAAAATCATAATAAAATACATTAACACTAAACATTCCATTTCAATTCAAACTGAATTCTACAGATGTATTGTTATCTTAATCTAAAGATGCCTTTTGATTTCTGATTAGAATTAAGATCACTGAGAATGCATTGTGGTTTGCAACATACAGTTCATAAACTGCTGTTTTTTGTTTCCTGAATGCCACGAAGAGCTGCCTTCAGGGCCAACATCAAGATCTGACACTGTCCATGACCTTCTATTATCATCATCTGGGGTAGTACAAAGAATCAGAAAGTCAAGAGAAGATATTATTTCCCCAACACACCCCGACATCATGCCCACCTGGAAAATAAGAGGAAACTTTCTAAATGTGAATTTTGATATAGATTATATGAAAAAACCCACCCCAGTTGAGCAAATGCATGCCATATTCATAAGCACAGCAGTCAAGCAAATGCACTGGGAACCAGATGGATCTGCTGCTCATGTGTTATTTTCCCATTTTTGTATGGGGATAGCAGAAACTAGTAAGGTGGCTATGGAAGTACTGGTTTGTATCCATGCATTTCATGTATCCTCTTCAAGCGAGAAATTGACTTTGAATATCAGAATACTTTGACACAAACCCAGAAGCTAAAAAATGTTTTTTAAATTTTTTTTGAAGCAAAACAGCACCTGAAGAGGATGCCAACTTCCTGAATTAACTTGTAATGAAATTTGTCTAAAGTAATGGTTACTCTTAGAACAAAAAAATGCTCTTTCTCATACATGCCGTGAAAACCTTCTTTTGTAACAAGGTTTCCAATTTGTGCATCTCAATTTTCATAATTTCAAGAACAGCAAGAACCCAGTATTATATAAAAGTTATAACCAGAGATAAGAGGCCTGATTTGAAACACTTGGTACAGTTAGTAGCAAGCAGAAATAAAGCATTTAATCTGAAAATAAACATTTGGCACAAAACTCGCTCTATTTTTTTCTAAGAGGCTATTTCATGAAATAGTGTGCCTGAGAGGTCTGGTCCCCATCCCCCATAATATCTCTCTCTCTCTCTCTCTCTCTCTCTCTCTCTCACACACACACACACACACACACACACACACTGCCCAGTGCTAAATAACAAACTGCTTTTGAAATTGCCTTTGGTTTAAAACATGCCTTGCTGCATGGCATGGGGGGGGGTCTGCTGTTCAAGAAAACAATACCAAAGCCACCTTGAGCATGCAGAATTATTTGTATGATTCTTGGAACCCTGGGGTCCACAGCAGAACATGCACACTTCATTTTATTTCTGTTTCTGTTTCAAAACTGCCCCACCAACTCGCTCGTTAAACTATTCAGAATTCAACAGCTGACTAAAAATCAAAGAGAGTCCCTTTGATGGTCTGCTCCCAGTGACAATCAGCAGTTTTTGTAACTACCAGTGTCAGTTCCTGTAACTACCCATCAGTTGACTGGCGGTTAAAGTGACCTTCTTCCCCCCCCCCCCTGCATTAAGAAGATGAAAACTAAGTGGTAGTGAAGTTCAATTTCAGTGGAATCTGTGCACTTATAAATAAGTTCCACTGTGTTCCATGGAATTTATTCATTAGTAGGTGTGTTTAGGATTGCAGACTGATGATGTGAGCCTGTATAAAAAGGACCCCTGACAGTTAAGTCCAGTCGCAACTCTGGGGTTGCAGCACTCATCTCGCTTTACTGGCCGAGGGAGCTGACGTTTGTCTGCAGACAGTTTTTCCAGGTCATGTGGCCAGCATGACTATGCCACTTCTGGCAAAACCAGAGCAGCGCACGAAAACGCCATTTACCTTCTCGTCGGAGTGGTACCTATATATCTACTTGCACTTTGACGTGCTTTCAAACTGCTAGGTAGGCAGAAGCTAGGACCGAGCTCACCCCATCACGGGGATTCAGCAAGCCCTAGGCTCAGTGGTTTAGACCACAGCGCCACCCGCGTCCTGTGAGCCTATATATGTTTACTCAAAAAAGCCCCACTGAGTTCAATGGGACTTACTTTCAGGTACATGAGTACAGGATCACAACCTAAGTAACTTGTCCACAGCCACAAAGTAAACCACCTAAGAACAAGACTAGAGAACACAAAAAACAGTACCTGCTTATGTCAAAATATATACAATGTGACCCTATGTGAACTTTCTTGACTCAAGGTACCAGCATAGTTAATTATTTGCTAGCTAAGTATTCTGCTTTTTCTAGATACATGAAGGAGAGCATTTTAGATTTGTTCACTTGCGAAATACCCAGAAAACAATGAAACACACAAACATGCTTCTATTGACAATATATAGACACAGTTCTAAAAATTCCTGTTTAATATGCATCTGTGTGCCAAAGCTCAGATGACCATATTAAAAATGGGATTTCTTAGCTTGCCAAAGATCTTCTACAGACTCACAGTGCAGGATCTCAGAAAGAGTAGAAGCTGAATGGATGATATTGTGAACAGCAGACTGAAGAGAGGGAGGTGACAGAATAGGATCCACTATAATGTCTAAATCAGAAATCTTCCAGGGACCTGGAGATTTTTTCACACACCCATAGTCTGTATCTACTGGAGACGACCAGATCCAGTCACACAATAAAAGAAAAAGGGGGAAAAATAGGATGTGGAAAATAATTACAACATAAATGACAAGAGAGAGATTAAAACGTAAAAGAGAACAGGAAAATGTACAGATAAAAGTATGACACTCAACATATTAAGAAAGAGCCCTCACATTGTGTCTCAAACAAAATCTGGGTAGAAAACGATTTTCAACTTAAGCTGCAGGGAAGAAAAAGTCAGTTTTTTTAAAAGAAGTGCATATGTAATTTATATGACTAAAGTGCATTCTGCATATATTGTACTTGGCTGCTAGAGACAAGGGCTCATAACCAAACAAAACCAATTAGCCAGATATCCAAAATATTGTACAAGGCTAAAGCCAATGATGTATCTGGAGGCATTCTGTGTTCAGAAACTGCAAGCAGGACTTGTTTTGACTAGTTAGGTATCAACTGTTTGTTTTCAAAGATAACCTACTGAAAAGGAATCTGCAAGTTGCAGAAACCATCTACATAAATGTGTGTGAAGATGCATGTTATGCTGTTTTTACATCTCCTGAAATGCTGTTAAAAGTCTGTTCTCTTGCCTCTCCGTTTTCATGAGGCAGGGCAATTCTCGCCCTCCATTAAGCCTGAGCAAGAACTGGCCTGCCCTCTATTTTCTACGTGAGAAAAATAATCCCTGCCAAACCTCTGAATCCACAAATTACAGGCTGTCTAGCAATGAGATGGGGGACCCTAGGGACTATTTATACCAGCAAAAAGTAGCTTCCTCTGACCCTTGTGAGGTTTCTAGCATACCCTCACTCTGAAAATTCCCTTTTAGGGCCAGAGCACTGTGTTGCAAGTGAGGTCGTTTAGGATCGATCAGGTTTGAGCCACAGAGTTCCTTTTTTTCAGTATTTTGTTTTGTCCAACTGCCTTCTTCTTTCCTTTTTCTACTAGAAATAAAACTTCATATAATTTGACTGTTGCAGATCTGGAGTGGGTGCGTTTGCCAAGCTCAAGGATTCTAATCATCCCCCACAACCCCGGATCATTTGGGCTCATGCTAAATAAGAACAGAACTGGGGTTGTTAAGGATCAGTAAGTTGCTCTGATCTCTGGGAGAGATGGAGAACTTTTCAGCTCACTTTATGCCTTGGGTAAACTGTGAGGGATCTGGATGGGAAACACAAGAGGCTCTGCTCCTAGGATCTCAGGACTCTTAGAACTTCCTTGAGCACCCCAGATTTCTTCCCACCTGGGGGGGATAGCTGTGAGTTCAAAGGTGGCAGCTGCTACTGGTTGGTTACTGCCCTACTCCGCAAGGTAGTTGTGCAAGGAAGGACATGAGAGGCTCTCCTGAACACTCCCCTTCTGTCACAATACTCACATCAGAACTGTTCTTCTTGCAATTAAATATGAACTTTTAATCACAGCCATACTTAATGTAGGAGTTGCATATGGTACAACATCATACTGGCAAACCACAGAGGCATTTAATAGTAACTTTGGGACAAAGCAGAAAGCAACTCGACTCATGTTTTTGTCAAATGACTGAACAAACGAGTTTGTTCAATATGAAAGTGAGCTCTGGGGGTCCTAATCCCTTCCACCTTATGGAAGGGACTGATGATCATCCCCAAAGGCAACTCCTTTGTCACCTTCTACTGTACAAAACAATGTACTTGTTTTTGTGAACTGCTTACCAGATTTTGATCTTCCGTGAGTTGCACTAGTAGTAATAGTGAGGGACTGTGGTTTCACTGGGTCAACTGGCACAGCATAGCTGCTGGAGCTAGGAACTTGAATGTATGGCCCTACGGCTGCAACTCTGCCCGAAGCATTCAACGACGATTGAGGAGAGGATGTTCCATTTATCCGGTTTAACTAAAAAATGGCAAATCAAAAGGTGTGTTAACATCAATATCAGCATGTGTCTACATATCTGCAGAATCTTTTTAAAAGGAAGAGTTATAGAAGAATTACAGTGTGCTTCTCTCTGGGCTTCAAACCCATTAGCCCTTCCTCCTCTCCTCCCTCACCCCTGGGGCATTTTCTCTTTTACGTTCATAAACAACGTTAATAACGGTTCCGCTTCCGTTTTATTATCTCTCTTTCCCAACTACTGGGAATGTGGAAAGCATTTCATCTCAGAAAGCACCAAACAGCATCATATAATATATCCCCTTCTCCCTTTTGGTTCCATGCCATAGAGCTGCAAAGTCTGCATAATATGGAACTCATGAGATTATTAGGAAATTAAGTTTCTACTGCCTATGTAATTCAGCAAACTCAATTTTGAAAAAGTTAATAAAGAGTCTACCATTCCTATCCTGGCCACCAAAGTACTCCTGTGCAGGAACTAATATTTTATCACTAAATTTCAACTCATGTCTACATGACCCCACATTCAATTTATACTCTCATATTACCGCAGCAGATTTTGGCAAAACACAAGTAATGCATTATTCACTTCTATGGGGCTAGAGGAAATGGAAACTTGATGAAGCTTGATGAGCTTTGTAGAAGTATTGAAATGTGGCCCTTTTAATAGTTTATCTTACAGGGATGTTTTCTTTTTGACGTGCCTCAACTTTTTTCTTGTATAGGCGCTCACGTAGCTCATTGATACGCTTGTCCATCATGGCAACCTCCATGTTACGCTTATTCAGAAGTTCTTTCTGCTGCTGAAGCTTGGTGTTCTGTTCCTGATTAAGCCTGTTACGAATCTATAAATAAACAGAGTGATTATCACTACTTCAGTTTGGGTTGTTTTTAAAGGTAAAAAAACTCAATAATCTGTAGAAAAAACAGCTATGTCCTGTGTGTGCCCTCTGGAATTATTTTTCATTTAAATAGCAGAATAGTTATGCTAGACAACAAACTGCCTTTTGAAACTTAAGAGGTTTAGTGGGGAACTGCTCTATAAGAAAAAACAAGTCCAGAGCTCTATTGGGCATACAATATTAATTGTATAGTTCTTTGGAGTCAAGCCTAGGTAGTTTAGCACATGCCTAAAGACTAAATACATCTACTTGCTTGTAAGTCCAATTTATTTCTTTCAGATAGATTTCTAAGGATTGTGCTCAGGGGCAGAAACTAAAATCTATATACTTCTTTGTAACCCCTTCTGAAATACTTTCATTTCCCAGAAAGCACCTGTTCAGTAATGAATAAATACGGTGTGCAATCAATTAAAAGCACCTAAGTAAAACATCAAAACTATATAAAGAACACTGAAAAGAAAAGCAGTAATATAAAACCTTCCTTAATTTATAAGGAATTTGATTAGGATATGATTTCCAGTATAAAAGTCGTGCTGCTGGATTTTGTCCATTTCCAAATAAAGGATGTCATTGTCAGGACTGGTCGTTGTCCTCTTCAGATCACCACACAAACGCTTCTTGTTCTTTTATAAAACTTTTTATTGCGTATTAACAAAACAATCTTATAAACAGTTCTTAACTATTATTCCTCAGAGTCACTTATTTCAGATACCTTCTGAGCTCTGCTTCTCCATGACCAGCCACTCTCAAAATGGGGAAGGCGCCCTTCCCTTCGCTTTCCCGCTTATTTTCTAACCTCGTGGCTAGAGCTGGCTTGTATCTCCCCTCCTCCGAATCTGAGCTAGAACTCAACCCTTGCCTTTCCTGTGAACAGCCATTCCCTCCCTGTTGTTCCTCTTGCTTTCTTCTATTAGATTCACTGCTCTCCTTCCCCCCTTGGCGAATGCTTTCTCCCTCTGAGAAACTGGAAACTTCTAACTCTTCCCTGACAGTCATCTTATAGACATTTAGCTGGGAGTAAGCCCCACTGAACTCACAAAGACTTACTTCTAAGAAGATATAGTGCTTAATATGTGAATGAAACACCAGCTGAAATGCCCGATTGTAATACTGCTTTTCTTTCTTAGAAGAGGGATGAAAGGAAAATATTTATTCAATTGCTTACAATGGTAATGGGGAGGCATGACCAACTGGGAGCCTAGATATGGCCCTGAAACAATTTTACTTGGTGCCTTGTAACTGCTATGTTTTAATTGAGATGCATTTTAACTGACACTAAATAGAAGAAAGCCCCAGTTTTGTTCATTGGCACTATGTAAAGTGAATGTCATGATTGTTTACCTGTAGCTCTTGGTATAATTTTTTTAATTCTACAGCGGCAGGCCCTGTCATCTGTCCATTGTAAGACTGGAACCCGTTCGGCTTCCCTTTTCTCAGGTCCTCTAGCTGTTGAGTAAGCTGGTCCACCTTTAACACTGCAGCTTGTAACTCTTGTTGCTTTTCCTGGAAGATGGCACTGATATGTTCAATTTCAGTGGCTGCAATTAAAATGCAGAATGAATGCAAACACATAGAAAGAGAAATGAGCATGAGGCCATAAGCAATGCTGTTCAAATATTTTCTCTGAGCTGCTGCAGAATGAAGCTTATAAGCAAAATAATTTGGGGGTGGGGGCCATAGGAACCAACTCCTAGGAGCCGTGGGGGCTTCGGCCCCCACAATAAAATATTTGAGGGGGATGTTCCCCCAGGTTGATGGGCACTGCCATTGAAATGTGCATGCACCACATCATTTGATCGATTATGCGGGGTGGGACTTATCTGCCCCCCATATTTTATTCGAGTTGGCACCCCTGGTGGGGGCCAAGGAAAGTACTGTGGTTGATTCTGTCTGGATAAGGCTATTAAGTGGTCATGCCAAAATTGGACTTTAAATTATTATGTTCCCCAGTCCACAACCCCCCGAATCAGCTGCTGGAGTTTGAGGTGCAGCAAGCAGAAGGCAATGCTCTGCTGATCAGATCTAGCACAAGCCAATTGCAGGGACACAATTGAATGCCTCATGCTATGGGTTTCCTGGTTAATATTCGAGAGTCCCTGAAACATTAAGATATGAGAGGTCCATTAATTTCTGTTCCTTACAATCAGCACATTATATAAGCAATTCACATTAATAAGATTTCAGACTGATATTAATCTGTTTTAGCATTTCAACTTTTGTATGTTTTTTTTTTTAAGTAGGGCTGTTTTATCTTTTGCAAACTGCTTGGAGGTTTTTTACAACCAAGCAGTGTATAAATTTTATGAAATAAATAAATAGCAAATGCGAGAGTCTGAGAATGCTGAAAAGACATTCTGAAATGCTACAGAACGGCATGTTTCTGCTCGTGTGCCTAATGCAGGATGCTTACTAGGCTGCAACATGTTCCCTTCATTATGGCAACTGGAAAAGTGCACTCAAAATAGTGAAAATGGCTTCCAGAGGACTCCATGTTCTGAATGACTCGTGTTAATGTTTCCCCATACAACTGGCCGACAGCAGTAGCTCAACTATATTGTTAGCCCTGGCCCCCAATCAACCTCTGGGCCAAGAACCTAAGAGCTTAAAAAAATGGGAAGAAGCCACTCGTACACAAATTGCCGTTCATAATCTTGCTGTAATCCACCTGCCCTCTCATGGCACGGATTTTTTTCAGCTTTGTCTCCTGGGTTTCCATTCGTTCTTTAAGTTTCTGAAGCTTTTCACTCTCAGACACAGACTGCTGTTGACGGCGTTCTTGCTGCTTGAGATAACGTAAACGTTGTTCCTATCAAAACAAGTAGAACATGTAATCATGCTGTCTTATTTTTAGAAAAGCATTACCAGTCACTTGCCTATTACTTCTAAACAAAACAAAACCCCAGTGTGAGTCAGCCAGTGTTTAAATTAGGAAAATCTTACCTGCATACTTCTTCAGTCTAGAAACAAATATATTAAACATATATTAAGCATGAACTAATCTTTTAAGAACCTATTAATGTAAAGTTTTTATGGGCCTCCCAGTTGTATCCTCCAAGAGATACCAGGCCCTTCATTTCTGAAGCTACAAAATCAAATCTCTCATCTACACAAAAACAAGCTCCAGCTGAAACATTCATTCCAACACATCTGTGAAGTTTCCTGCAACTTGTACTTCCTGTTCCTCAAACACGCTTCCTCCTGCAGCAAAATGGCTCCCCAACCCCCCATTACATAATTTCCCAGAGGAAATAATGACTAGCAGAAAACTACAAACAGGCAAAGATAAGGAGATCTGGGGCAAGATAAATGCCACTTCTTTAGAATGACAGCCTATGGACTAAACAAATACGGGAAATGCTTCCTTTTTCTCCTGAGGTTTTTTAAAAACAAAAAACAAAAAAACCCCAACACTAAACTACTAAACTCTTCTCAATTCACTTCTGTCCTCTAACTCAACAGAGACTTCACCTTGTAGATATTGTTTCTTCCATTTAAAAGCAAAGTGACAGTGATATTATAACATGATTGTGGTGGCAAATCACTGTACTGAACAAAACGCTGAACAGGACTTTATTTCAGAAGGGTTAAGAACACTAGCACTGAAATTTTGTCTCTGCTCAAGTCAGTAGGTGGACCTCTGTTGATAACCATAAAGCCTCAATCACCGATGGACTAGGTGACCCTAGACCTGAGACCTACAACTAAGGCAACATGTCATCACACACAGGATTAATGCCATTTCTGTTCTCAATTTGCAAATTTTCTGTACTACTGGGATTTAGAGCCTTCTGTGAAAACAGCACATTTTCTGTTCTTTCCTTCCCCTTGTTACTGGAAGTGCAGTTTACCTTGGCAACCAGCATTTGCTGCTGATTTTCAATCTGCTGCTGTTGCCTGGCAGCCATATCCTGAAGTTCTGAAAGTGTGAGTTCAACACGTGGGTTTCCAACCTGCAGAGAATAAAGAGAAGCAACATTATTCTGTCATTCCACTATGTGAATGCTCATAATTTTTTCCCACATTTTAGTTGCCACACATTAACAGTTGACCATTTTCTGCAACAAACCGTCCTTAACACAATTTGGAAAGCAGTCTGCCCTTTGCGCCCTTTCATATTCTTGAAAATATAAGTTTGTATGACAAGCATGGTGTGGCGCACTACAGGGCTGCAGCAGAGACTGAAGCATGCCTTCATAGATGATGAACCTACCACCCTTGAAACAGGAAAATCTCATGAAGGACTGATCCCACCTTTTCTGCCAATACATGATGATAGGCATCACCTTGAGGGATAAGGGAAGGAAACACTGGAATTCCTTGATGCAGCCCACACTACAGCTGATGGGTGGTGGGGGTAGAGGTGAGTGGGAATCATAGATTTTGTTTTATTTGTAGGATTTGTAAGTCACCCTATAACAAAAAGTTCTCTGGGTGGTTTACAATAAATAATAAAGCAATGTAATCCAAATAAGATACAAAACCACCACTGTCCAATGCTTTCCTTTCCCCCACCGACATGAAAGGCTACCATTTACTTCAATGTGTGTGTGGAGGGGGGAGATGAATAGCAGAACTGTGTTTACAAATCTAGAGGGCAGGTAAACACACTTCCAAGGTAGCCCAATGTGATCAGGCTACAACAGCTAAGGAACTGGCTTTATAAAGAGAAAAAAAGATGTCATTAGGAAGTACTGAAAATATTAAAATTTCCCAATGGATAATTTGTTTCAAACTCTATTCAGCTTCTCAGTTTTTGTTCCTAAATGTGTGTGCTTTTTTCTCCTTTATGTTAAGAGGTTATTTCCTCTTCTTATTGACTATTTTGTCCTCCAGAGATTAATGTTCAATATATACTGTCTTTGCAATCCCAGAATTCCTCTACTCCACTCCTAAGAGTCCTAGAAAGGACACAGAAACTCTTACACTTAATAGCAAAAGCTGCTCAGGTGGGAAATCTTAGTCAACAAATTCTGCCAGAGGGCCAGTGAGGCCTTCACAAATAGCATCCCAGCTACTAAGAGCTTCCTTGCAAGCTGTTCTTTAAGCAGCATTTTGCTACTTAACAGGACTTCAAATGCAATTTCTAATGAGGACCAAAACAAAGCTCATTCTTCAATAAAAAGCTAGTAACTTATTTACAGGTTCCCCAACGTCCTCCTAGAAATCCCCACTAAAAGGAAATGAAAGTTCAACTATGTAAAAGGAAGAAAACAGCGAGCGGATAAAGTAAAAATGAAAGTACAAACGTGGTGTTAATTAAAACAAATATAATTACATACATGAACAATACATGACATTATGGAATTCTGTTTGCATTCCTATATGCTTTCTATAAAATACAAGATGGTTTGACTATTGAACGTGGAGCACTGCTTTGCATGTAAGAGACTAAGGCAGCACGATAAAACGAAACAAAGACTGAGGAGCAGAGACCAAAATAATGTGCCATCACGGTCCACCTGTGTAAAGCAGTGTAAAGCAGCAAGAGTAAAGCAGTGCTTGGTCCCAGAATGTCCAGGAGTTTAAATGCCTCCGAGCAGTAACCCAGGAGCAGGGTTTTCAAATGGAGATACTGAAGCAGAAAAACAAAATCTTCCCTGAGAGGGAGGAAGACTTACATGAATCAATGGAGTCCCAAACCATCACTTTCAAAACTCCTTAATCTACTAGTATCCCATAATCATGTATACATAAATATATGGTTGCTTCATGTTTTACAACTACAGCATAGAAGCTTATGCTTAGGGCATGCTGCTGTCTGCTGAAATGACTTTCACATTTCATAAAAGCAGCACAAAATGCAGAGAGAAAGTAACTGCAAAGGTAGTTGAGCTGGCTACTTGCTCTTTCCACTAAGCTGGCTACTTGCTCCTTCTGCTCAGATGCTTCTGTTGCCAGAGGTTGGAGCCAATGGGTTCTTTGGCTCTTTGTTGGAGGGATCACTGTGGGATATTATGCTTATTAACTGAACCAATTTTTTGTGTGTCTTGCATTGGGAGTGTTTTTATTTTTACTGTTTTTCCTATATCAATTCTCAAGCAATTCAAAAAAGTTTCAAATCTTGTTTTGGATGGTTGTTGTGACTATATAATCAGCAGATGTAGGGGTTAGGATTGCTGTCTTAGTCTTTAGATCAGTGTTTCCCAAACCTGGATCTCCAGCTGCTTAGGACTACAATTCCATAACCACTAGCTAGCAGGACCAGTGGTCATGGATGATGGGAACTGTAGTCCAAAAACAGCTAGAGACCCAAGTTTGGGAAACACTATTTTAGATGAAACCTTATGCAGTAGTTTACAAATTTCATCCAGCCTTGATACCCAAATCAAAATTAGTAGCTTTATTTTTACTTTACTTCGTAAAATGTTTATATACCATCTTCCAAATCAATCCCAAGGCAGTTTACAACCTTAAAGGTCAGTGCATTAAACAAAAATTTAAAACCGTACAAAAGCACCTTGGATGTCGAACGGCTTGGCTCCCGAACAAATCAGCTCCCAAACACAACAACCCCAGAAGTAAGTGTTCTGGTTTGCGAACATTTTTTGGAAGTCAAACATCCAATGCGGCTTCCGATTGAGTGCAGGAAGCTCCTGCAGCCAATCGGAAGCCGCGCCTTGGTTTTCGAATGGTTCCAGGAGTCGAACGGACTCCTGAACTGATTAAGTTTGAAAACCAAGGTACAACTGTATAATAAATACATACTAAAATGCAACTATTCAGTCTGTAACTCAAATAGTTCTCAGGGTAAATTCCAAAGGTGAATAAATGTGTTTTCAGGAGGTGCAAAAAAAACTCAACAAGGTTGGTGCCTGCTTTAAAGCCAGGTGATATGGTTCCATAAACTGGGTACCATGACAGAGGAGGCCCTCCCCCTGGTTGCCCCAAGGCATAGTTCCACAGGCATGGAGTGCATGAAACTGCACTCCACTGCGCTGAACACAGAAACCAAGTGGACTGCCAGAGTAGGAAAGCCCTTTCCTCTTCTCTCAGCACAGAAACGCAGCAGGCTATTGCAAGAGAGACGGACCCCTCCATCCCTCTTCTGCTGGCTCTCAGCAGGCTAGAGAACATTTTTGAAGGCTAGCAACTCTTGTGAGCTAATTAACAAAGCTGGACACACACAGTCCTCGCACAAAAATAAGCAGCAGATGGTTTGAAAAACTGGTGGTTGACTAACTTTAGGCAACCATTCTGCAACAAAATAAAGGTTAAAAACTGAAGTAAACATTTCTCCCCCACAAAAAGATGAAGCACAAGAACAGTAAGAATGAGAAAAATTTGTGAGGAAAACCTCACTTGCAGTCTGATTCAATTTTTAAGTTTGTATAATGAAGGCTTTCTACCTTCAATTATTCCTACAGTTATCATTTTACACAGAGCTCACACAGTTGATCCTCAATACTACATGTAACATATAAATTTATGTTATAAGCAGAACTTGAAATGTGCATTGCTGCGGGTTTTTTTCCTAAAAGCAACCCATGGAGCACTTACAAATTCCAACAACAAAAATCAAAAATCAAGATATTCTTATGAGAGATGCCAAAAGAACAAACTGTTCCTAGCAGGTTGTGAAGGCTATCAAAATTTGACATTCACATTCCACTGCAGGGTCTGCTTCGCTACCCATAGGTCTCTGACGCACTCAGAGCTCCATTGTTTGCCTTGGTGGAGCTCTGATGTCATTTGACTACAAACTATGGTTTTGGTAAGGATCATCAGTTACTGTCACATTAGGAAGCACTGATGGGATTTTACAAAAATGAGACACAGAAGAGCATCAGGTTATGTACGCTGAAAGCTAAGAATGTTGGCTTTCAAAATCAACACAATCCTATTTTTTAAAAGAATAATCTAAGTGCTAGACTCATTTCAAAGTATATTTTTCACAATGAACTCAATCAATCAGGTTATTATCTTAAATTCTTATAGTACTGCTCTAGTGTTCTTCATAATAAGTTATATAATAAAAGTTGTATCATGTTAATCAATGTCATATTAATATTATATAACCTGCATTATATATAAAATGATAGCACGTTAAACTCATTAGCATTTGACTAAACGTAACTTCACAGTATACGTCTATGGAATTAACTTTATCCTGTAAAATAGTCCGCAATAGAAAGTGGCTACAGACAACGAAACTATTTCCAAAGAATGCAATTTCACACCCTTGACAAAAGATAACAAAATAACAAACCAGGACAGTGGCTATTAGTTACAAACATACTTTCTGTAACATTACTGTGTTTACTTTGGACACAAATCTTTACCATCTGTGTCTTTCACAGTAACTATTTAGCACTGGGGAAGAGAAGGGGAAAGGAAAAACAAACAAAGATTTAAACCTGTAGTTTTACTCTCAGCTGCTTCCTTTCCATCCACATGGCAAAAGATGGTTGAGGGAAAACAAGCCAGATTCCAGATTCCTCTTCAGAACTGTACTTTTAGAACCAATATTTTAGGCCTCCAAAGAAGGACAGCTAAGCCTCTGAACATCGGAAAACTCTGTTATAGAAGAACCCTCCAGCAAGCAGCTCTTTCTTGAAAGCTCTACTTAATCACTGAAGTTCCTGCTTTTAATCTCACTCATTATAATTCACAGCTAAAGTTCAAACAAAATTGCAGATGAAGTTCAGGAAAGTTTGCAATCCTGCTAATCCATATGAAGTTCTCTTGTTAGATCATGCTCAGTGAGAAGAGAGCCAAGCGTTTCGTTAGCCTTTCAGAGCTCTCTCTGGTAACTAACTTCCTGCTGTGCTCACGCTAGCTATTAGTAGATCTCAAAATGACATCACTCACCTTTCACAACAAACCTGAGCCTATCATATGTAAGACATAAAACCTTCTTGCTCCCACCAATGGAAAAATGCACCTCCTACTTTTAAACATTTACTTAAAATAAACACAAGACCTTCGGCAAAAGATATATACTCCCACAGATTCCATAAATTCACTCCGGGCTTAACATTCTGATGACTTATACACATTTCTTCTTCGTTGAAATCTGAGGAATCTCGCTCTGCAACAGAGCACCTAAAATGGCACTAGTTTGGTAGCAATGAACAAAAACCTTTCGTAAAAATAGTATTTGGTGTTTATGCCTGCCCCACTGTTGCACATAGACAAAATTCCTAAGGCTGCTCAGAATACAGCCACTGAATATATTATTAAAATAATAATGCAGTCACTAAGCCTAGTATCTTAGCCCCAGCTTAGCCCAGCTTTCCTCAGAGCTGTTGCACTACAATATCTACCATTTCTGACCACTGGCCATACTGGCTGGGGAAGAGGGGGACTGACATCTGGGGACCAACATCTGGGGGCCCAAGGTTGAGGAAGGGTCTGCTAAGCTTCTGAGTGTTGACTCATCTTATTACCTTCATTTTCTAAAACAATGATTAAGGGCTGATTTACACTTTATTTGTTAAAGATGTTTGCCAAACAGGTGTCAGTGTTTAGAGCAGCAAGCAACATAACAATGAAGTGGGTTCAAAAAAGGCATTCCCTGGCATGCACCCAGGTGGTTTGTAAATACATAATCCAACTTCATACTTTGTAACATTTGCCTTCCCAGACACTGCTGAACATGCAGCAAACACCTGTACCACAAAAAGTGTGAATCTGAGCTAACTCTTAGTCCCTCATTCAGAGCTTTCAGATTGCATTTTCCCCTGCAGCTTTGTTGGTGTTGATGTACAGTATGACAGGACGTGACCATTCCGAGATGAATAATTTCATATCAGCAAGCCAAGTTACAGCACCCCTCCTGATAAAGTACAGCTACAAATACTGAAATAATACCCTTCTACAGTGCATACCATGTGGGGGAATTCACCTGGCCCACACACTAGATGCATGTCCTTGCACAAACAATGTGTCACAGTTCTCCAGAACTGTAGGAGAACAGTCAGTACCTGAGACAATGTGAATCATCCTTCCTTATTTATCAATTCAGGAACAGGGAATAAAATAATGGCTACTCACACAGCCTTTAAGAGGAAGGATTTGCCAAACATTTTCCTTGTGAACTTACGCTAAGGAAAAGGAAGCAGTTTAAGTATACTTTCAGATGACAGTTTAATGGGGAATCTATGCATGTCCCACACAATGCCATAGGCACCAAAATGCCAGCCCATACTTCTGAAAAGATAAATCTACCCTCAAAGACACAGAACACATGACTACCCTCAAAGATTCATGGTGGAGATGCTTCATCCTACACCAACATTTTCAATTCTTTATGCTTCTGCTCTACTAGCAGCAGAAAATAATGTCTGGCTTGGATCCAAAATGATATCTCTGAAACACCTGAAAAAAATGTTCCTGAAGGTTGATGCTGCTCAGAGGAGCTAGAGATGCAGACCTTTGCATGCAAAAGGAACCGGGTTCAATCCTTGGCATCTCAAGGCAGGGATGGAAAAAGCTTCTTCCTGAAACATTGGAGAGCCACTGTTGTCAGCGCAGGCAATACCAAGTTAAGTGGACCAAATCATCTGCCTCAGTATTAAGGCAGCTCCTAAGTTCCAGAGTGTTTAATAGGTGGTAAGAGCCTCTTTTTTTTAGTCCAATGACTACACTGCCTGATGTGCAATCTTTCAGCGGTTGCATGACGGTGGTGGGCAAGGCCAGAGCCAAAGTGGGCAGAGCAGTAGGTGTTCCTTTTACGTTTGTACAGTAGGTTACATTCCAGCCACACAAACGTCAGAGGTTTCTACACGCACATCTCTCCATTATTCATCCAGGCAAGCAAAAGGCATTATCACAGTTCAAAGACACATGCCAGCCAAGCAAAAGCACTTTAGGAGGGCACAGATCAGAGCTATGGAGGGGCTTAGGCCGGGGTGAAGTCCAAGGACTGTACGGAGGCCCCCAACCCCTCTACAGAAATGAGAAACACTTTCCCCTCCTCTAATGAATCAAGGCTTCATGAAATCTAAGCCACTAAAAAGGCAAGACATTTGCTGGGCCTCAAGCTTGGGGAAATGGGAGTGTATTCCTCTCCAAAGTATGGAAGCTATTTGCATATTCCCTGTGTTTTGCGCAATGTTTACTTTGACTGTGCTCTGCTATGACTTATCAGTCGGCTCCTGGGGCTACATACCAACACTCAAAACAGACTGTACCCTAGCATAAACTAAGCCTTGCTCTTTAGAGTGATAGAAGGTGATCCCTACCAGGGCAAGAATTCCTTTTCAAGGTCAAAACTAGAATTTCATATTTTGAAATCACCTAGCTGCCAGTTCCTATAGCAAGCAGACTGTGCTATCAATGTTTGAATCAGATGGAAGGAATATCTAGTTCTGCTGGAACTAGAACACTATCTGCTCACTATGTACATGGCGTTATTGTTCACTTGATGGTTTCATCCACAGCTCTGTCTTTTTAATTAGGTCAGAAAATGCCAGCAGCACAATCCATTTGGAAAACCGATGATAACACCAGTGCCTCTTGCTTAACTTCATAGAAAGAAACAGGCTGATCAAATTCAGATAAATCAAGCACAGTTTTTGGAATTAAAAATAAAAATAAAAATAATATACCCAGTGAACTATTGACACAGGTTAACCCTTTATATCTAGATTGGAAACTTTTTTAACATTACTATGATATTATAAAAAGTATGCAATCATTTAACTTGTACTAGTAAAGTGGGACTCTTTACTCTTCAGAAAATCATCATCCTATTTCTGTGTCTATCAGATTTTATCTGTAAAATATACATTTTCCCATATAAAGTAAGTCCCAGAAATTAATAGAGCTGCTACGCTATTAGCATCACCCACCACCAAACGCTGACACATTTAGCTCAGTCTACATTAATATTTTTTTTTCTTTCTCATACCCCACCCATCTAGCTGAGTTGCCCCAGTCACTCTGGGCAGCTTCCAACAAGCATACAAAAAACCTAAAAGCTTCCTGAAACAAGGCTTAGGACTACTGAGAAGACTTCAGATGCCAGCTTTCAGATATCCTATCATTTACAACTTCTAATTCAACCACATCTGTAAGAACTTGATTGTTCAGTGTGGCAGCACTGACACTTTTGAACTCCCTGCCTGTTGATATCAGGCAGGTGCCTTCACTGTATTCTTTTCAGTGCCTGCTGAAGACATTCTTATTTAGACAAGCTTACCCAGATGCTTAGAAAGTTTGGATGTGTTTCAATATGTTTTAGTCTCTTCTTTTTTGGTTTTAACTTTTCATATGCTTTCAATTATGGTTGTAATTCTTTTAGTGATTCTTTTATTTTTTTTGTAAAATGCTTTGAGTTTTTTTCTACAATCAAGAAGCTTTCATAAAATATATAAATAAATAAATTTACAAACTGTTAATGCAGTGTCTTTCCTCTTCTTTAGGGGGGAACTATAGCTACTGGGGCACTGGAACATATACAATACAACACACAAATACCCTACAACTCTCTCTGACAACTGTCTACTGCACAAGCAAATAAGTATCACTAGTAATCAGTTCCAACAGCTAAAAGCAGTTTCTACAAATTAATTCTAAAGCAGCTATAGAGAGAAAGTGGGGTGGGTTGTTTATAGCACTGTGTAAAGTGATACTTACAAAGGTACTGAGAATTAAAACTGGTAAATAAAGATGTGGTTTTCATTCTCCATTTATCTAACTTGAAAAACGCAGGGCAAAATGTTCTGACTTGTTTACCATAATTCTTTACTCAAAAGCAGTATATGAGTAATAGAAATGCCTCATCAAGCAATACAAACAGGCACAATTTCTATAAATAGAAACGTCTGAAACTGGATTTTTCTGGATATTAAGTGAGAGAAAATGCCATCTTATTTTGATATGCTCTAGCCCACTAATGTTAAGACTCATTACATGATTCTTAAATAACATAGTTACTACTTTATAATTTGTTTTCCTGACACAGTTGTGTTAAGGAAATATTTATGGAGAGGATGCAAAACATCAAAACCGTAAAGGTATTTCGGAAAACAAAGACATGAAAACAGCCTTACGACTGAATATGCTACCATGAGGCACCATAACATTGCTATGTCCCTCTTGAATCCTTTCCTCTATCCTCTTTTTCAACAGTTTAGCTGAAATTCAGCAAATAATGACACAAAACTTTACAATTTGCATCTTGCATGGAACTAATATGCCCCAGCTCCTGTAATTCAACAAACATTTTCAGAGTTAACTGTGGTTATTAAAACAATTTGTTTCTATACCATTAAAATTCAGTGGGAAACATCAGAGTGTGTCAAGCATGAAAAAGAAATAGTTTCTTTAAAAAGGAAAAAAATAGGAAGAGTAATTACCTGCTGGCAACTTCCCCATGTAATTTCAAAAGAGCAAACTTTTATTTTGCTGCATTGCCCATCAGCTGTGAACTCTTGCATTTTTTCAACATGCTACAACTCCATCTCCCCACCCATACCTACCCCGGATTTCCCAAACACAATAACTGCTGTCTATAAGCTAACTTGGCACAAATCTTACAGGAGGTAAACCCTCATTCTCAATTTGTGAAAAATTAATCATTATCAGGTAAGTTTTGTAGCTTTTTCTGTCATGCACAGAACCTGCCCTGCCCCTGCCCCTACCCCCACATCCTTTATCAATAGGAAAAGCTGTCTCTCTGCAGTCATCAGCAATCAGCAAACAGAAAAGGCTAGTGGATTTTGCCAGCAGTGAAAGACTTAATCATGACAAGATCAAGCCAGCTGTCAGGTCGAATCAGCTTGATGCATTGCACTTTTCATATTCATTGAAGAATGTTGAATAGGTTCTCCTTTTGCAGCTGACTCTGGACTTAAATTCAAAATACAAACACTTTGCATTTAGTCTGGAAGAGAATGGTTTAACTCTGTCTTTCTTTGGTCATATTAACTGTGTGAATCTGCTTGTCAAAACAAAGTAGGAGGCCATGACTGCCTCCCCTGCACATGCTACACCAGTTTTTGCTGTTCAGGATAACAGGGTACCATGTTGACTGGCGTGCACTGACACCTGCTCTCTTATCGGGCAAAGCAGGATGTACAAGATAAATATAACATACTCTGTGCTACTTTTTTCAGAATGGAAATGGAACAACACATGAACCAGCTAACAACATAGCACACAAGCAAAAATATTAAAGTCAAGGGGATGCAATGAGCCAAAAGCACCAGTCAGTTTCAATAAATTAATTTCCCACCCATCCCAACCCTGAATCAAAATAATAAAATTCACTTGCTCATGCTTTTAAAAGACAAGAGAAAAACAAATTTAAAGGCTTTGGTAGATTTTATAGCACCCAGAATGACTCATAGTTGAATGCTTTTAGTCCTCTAAAAAAAGCAAACAAAATAAAACAAGCAGGATAATAATGATTACAAACTAGCAAAATGGAGCTCCACATAGATATTTTGTAGCTGTACTTGTAAGTGGAGGGTGTATATGTATGCGTGGGGGGCGGTGTTGTTAGCAAAAAAATATGCAACTGGAATAGTACTGAAAGATGGCTAGATTAGTAGTTAAAGCTCATTTACCGGTAGTTCTGGACCACAAGAATGGATGTATATTTTATTTTTTTCAAGAGACTGTCTTCCCCTCCAGCAACATGGCAAAGCAATAAAAGGTCTAACAGGTTTTCAAAAGAGAAATGAAACTAAAATTGCCAGGAAGAATCTCAGTAATTTATCTGCTTAAACAACTACACATACTAACTATCAATTAATCTCAAGGACATAAAAATTATAAGTGATTATCATTTGGATAAGCGTTTTCTATTCTTGCATCATTTACAACCAACGGCTTTGATATTAACTTCCCTGAAAAGAGTTGTGTTTATAAAATGGGGCTTTCCCACCTCACCCTCCCTCTCTGTAGCCCTCTGAAATAATAAATTGTTGTTGTAGTAGTAGTAACAACAGCAGCAACAATAACAACAACAACTTGTACCTCACCCATCTGACTGAGTTGTACCAGCCACTCTGGGTGGCTTCCAACAGAATATATGAAACACAATGGAACATCTGACATAATCCTTTCTGATACAGGGCTGCCTTCAGATGCCTATGGAAGGTTATATAATTATTTCTCTCTTTGACATCTGACAAGAGGGTGTTCCACAGGGTGGGAGCCACTACCAAGAAAGTTCTCCGCCTAGTTTCCTGCAACTTCACTCCTCACAATGAGGGCACTTCCAGAAGGCCCTCAGAGCTGGACTTCAGTGTCTGGGCTGAATGATGGGGGTGGAGACACTCCTTCGGGTATACAGGGCCTGAAATCCACTACTGAGGACTGGGAAACCCTTGGGAACAAGGGAGATATAGGGCATCTGTTCAACACCCCAGTCCTATGCATGCTTCAACAGATGCAAACCTTGTTGAGTTCAGTGGCAGACTTTGCTATCTGCTAAGTTTGCTACCAACTTGGATGGCAATTACTGATCTACACATATCTACACAGCAATTGCTTATTTATTTATTTTACATTTATGCAAGTGGGGTATACAACAAAAAAGGTACAGTGCGGAGTACTCCTGTTCAGGATGCCAGATACTCCATTCTGTTCCCTAAAGCCTGACGATACCTTCCTTTTGTGCATGGATTGGTGCTCTTCTGGCTACAGAAGACCAACACTCATGGCTTAAACAGTGGAAGCAGAGGGATGATTGTTTTGTTTTATATTGTTTGAACACTGTGAATTCCTGCTACTAAGTGAAAAGGAATGCTGTTATCCCCCGTTCCACTATGCAGCAGTGACATGGTATCACGATACAGAACCTGGCTTCAGTACTAGCAGGAATACAACACGAAAAGGAAAACATCAGGTTTTGTAGTCTGCAAAGTCCCCAGAGTGTCAAACGCTGAAGCCGAAGCTATACTTTCATTTCAACATGTTAAAAATAGAAGCCGCTTCCCCCATGCCTCCACACTGCTTTTAAACAAACACTTCATCTGTTTATACCATTTCCATCTGAATGATGGGTTACAGGCATATTGTTTGCAGGCTTATGTCATCCGAACAGGGATGGGCAGTACATAACATGCTTTGTTATGTACGGGGCAAAAGGTTCAATCCCCAGAATCTCTCTTGAGAGCTAGTTTATGCAAACAGCAGAATCAAGTGGAAATGTTTTGCTTGGACCTCATGGCTTTAGGATGAGGGGTGACATGGTTACATTGTTCATCGGGTTGGGAAGGGGGAATCCTTGCACACAGAAAATAAGAATGTGAAGGAGAAGGGCTTATCCTCCCTAATGCACTGTTTTCCTACATCAAGGGATTTTCTTTTTATTTTTGCAGAGGAGCATTTATGCCTCCCTCTGCCTGAAGCCCCTCCCCCCCACAGCCTTCAGCAACAACAGTCCAGGAAAAGCTTTTTCACCTGATTCTGATGATTGCAGAAAATGGACAAAAAAACCCTGAAGAGTAACCTTTTTTTTAGGAAGGATTTTGTTTTGTAAATAGTTGTTTTATTGAATTGGTTGTAGCCACCTTGGGTTTTTATATAAAGGTTGTATTCTATTACTTTCTTGCTGCTGTTTCAGTGCTGGTTTATGACATGCTTTTAAAAGTCAATTTCTGCATTTATCTCTCTTGTTAGAAACCTTGAGCTCTTCTGAGGATATAAACAAGGATAGGACTTGTGGTCCTCCAGATGTTGTTTGGGCTCCAACTCCCATCATCTCCAACTGCTGGTCATGCTGCTGTGGCAGCTAGGAACTGAAGTCCAGTATGATATGGAAAAGCCATGGGTTCTCCATCTTATGCCTTTTTTCTTTTCTTTTTTTAAACTAAGAAATCTGGCCTAAGAGCTGGAGAGAACTTTGACACTACTAGGCAAACTGGACCATTTTTAGCTGGTGTGGTCTGCACCACTTGGACTAACATATTGGAAAACAGCTATCCATTGGATTCCATGCTGCTACAAGTATTATGATGCAACTTTTGGCAAAAACATAATCATAAAAATGAATTAAAATCTATATTTTGAAGAAAAAATATACTCCGAAATGCTATTCTGAGAGAAAACACTTCCAAAAATACTTGCTAAAATGTGTCTTACATGGAGATTTTTAAAATTTGCAGATTAATGAGTAAACAGGACAGAACAGACCTAATGCACAAAAATGACATAGACCAGAAATAGGTTGATTTATCCATACTTGGGTGAGATGTGACTTGCACAAATACAGTCCAAGTTCTCTCTCTCCCACACCTCTAGACATTTGCAAGTGTGAGTCAGATTCTGTTTTCATTATATGGCCACACTTTTCCATACCAGTTCCAAAGCTTTGCAGTAGTGCAATAAATTGGAATCTAGGAGCAAAGCAAGGCAATTGCATGAGCATGTGCTAGGGGATAGGGGAAGGGGAAAAATAGGAACCTCAAATCATATTCACTCAACTTGCATCATGCTCCCATAAAAATGGTCTTATAAAATCAGTCCGCAGTAGAAGGCAACGACCTATAATATTTAAAGCATTTTTCACTTTACTGTTAACATTGCATGCATAATTCAATTCTTGGAAGATACTTTTTGTGCAAATGTTATACTGCACTGTTCAATGTAGATGTAATACTCAAAGGATTATGCATGTTTTTACTAATGGTTAATTGACCTGAGCGTCATTGCTCTGAGAAAGGCCTCCAGCACTGCACATATTCCACAATTTATGCTAATGGTTCAGTAAACAATGAAACAAAATAAAGATTAATCAGCCTGTGCTGTAGCAATGAAAGAAAATGGATGATCAAGACACAAACACTCTCAGAAAATGTAGCCTTTTGATTTTATTAGTACATGAACCTAATTATATTTTTACAGAAGGAATTCGTATCCTAATAATGATGATACAATTATGGATTAATCTTGTCATTGTTCTCTGTAGATACAAATCAAAACAACATCAGCGTAACTATTTCTTCCTACAGAAAGCCTACAAGGCCAGTGATTCATTAAAAGAATTAAGAGGGCCCTTCTTAGAATGCTTTGCATTTAATGAATCAGTCTCTCAATCACCATCCACCACTTCAATCTCATCCTTCACTTTCTCTCTGTTCACAATTATACCTCCCAATTCACCTTATTTTCTACTGTTTTCTGTTACCTATAGTGAGAAGTGGGTATAGATAGATGTTGGTTTCTGTGATCGTATCAGTATAGTTATCGGGGTGCAAATTCTTCAGGCAATTATTATATATTCTCTCCTAAACCTGGATACTGCCAGTATTTGTATTTAATTGCCGTAAGTAAAGAATGTTATTCATAAATGTTATTCATTGCAAACAGCAATGACAAAAAGCTACTGTGTTTCTTCTCTGTCTCTTTCAGTAGACCACTGCCTCTGTTTATTAAATAAAGGAAGATTATTAGGAAAGACTGTCAAATTCCTGTTCTTATGCTGCATCACTTTTCTGTATTAGTGTTACCACCTAAAGGAGTACTTATCCATGCAGCTATGAGTTAAACACAATGCAAACTCCTTTCAAGGTGGGAAATCCCATTTAATTAAAAATATTTATGGGCTTATTCTTACTTATGCAAGCCACCTTGGAATTTATTTTTAAATAAACAGTGGTGTGGAAATTAATAGGCTGCCTTTCTAAAGTGATGAAAGCAGTTTAGTTAAAATAGGACGGAACAGTAAAGCAAAACCATGATAAAAAACCACCAAAAAATGTATACAAAGCCATCCCAATCATCACCTACAAGCCTGGCATGTAAATATTGAAAATACTCCTTGTTGTATCATTGAGCCTTGACCTTCTGACACTTTACGATATGATGGCCTCAATCATTCTTGTGTTTTATATATATAGCAGATAACTATAATGCATACTATATGAGCTTCCCTTTGAAAATGGTCCAGAAATTTCAGCTGTTCAAAGCGTGGTAACCAGAATGCTATTTCAGGCTAGCAATTCAAATAACTACAATAACTAAAATCAAACTGTTTGGTATATAACTCAAAGTGTGAGGTTTTTTATTTTTTGTTTTAACATATTAAAACCCTCTGTGGTCTAGGATTAGGCTAAATGAAGAAACATATTCTGCTTGTCTCCTGAGATCCATATCTAAGGCCCTGTTCAGCTTTCTTCCAACATCAGCAGTGCTGTGGGTGGACATAAAAGGAGGGCTCTCTAAGTCGATGCACTGACTATTTGGAACACCCTTCAAAGGCAGGCCTCCATCTTTACCGGCCTTCAGGCTGGGAAGACAATTTTATTACACTGTGGTGCTCATGGGCACAATGGTAATCTTGAAGTTTTCTCCTGCTGCTCATGAATTCCCCTGCCTACCCCTTTACTTGCCCCAAATCAGGCATGTCCACAGTCTGTCTCAGGGGTATAATCTTGTGCGCTGGTCCTGTGGCAGTATATGTCCTGAGGTAAAATCCTAAAAAAAAGCTCAACAACTTTGAGGTAAAATTGAAAGCTCAGCAACTCTGGTTGGCCCTCATGCATGTTCACTTCAGCAAATCTGGCCCTCTTTGAAAAAAGTTTGGATACCCTTCCCTAAGTCAGGAGGTTGTGGTGGCAGTTACCTTCTTCTTCCTTGAAATGTGCATAAAGCTGAAGGAGAAAGTTGGAAGAATGACTTTTTTCCACTTTCTATTTCAGCTTGATGTGCTTTTAAAGGCTCAGATTATTTCCTCTGGATCTGGCTTCTACCTAGATCCATTAGAAAAGAGAAATTGTGTGCATACACTTTCTTTCTTTTGCTCCAGGGTGTGCGTGATCTAGGAGCGGGGGCGGCCACAGAACTCACTCAACTATGCAAATGTGCCTACAGGCCTAAAAAGGTTGGAAACCCAGACTGAGCCATTCTTTAAGAACTTTACAACCACTGGAATGGAGAAGCTTCATAATCTAGTCTTAAATCCATGTTGAATAAAAGCAGGTATGTATATACTAACACATTCTTACATGGATCAGTAAAATATTTTTTAGATCGATTATATGCATGAATAGGTTTTACGGTGGGGGGGAAACATTTACACAGGCTGGCTTTTTTATATGTATTCTTGTGCTAGCAAAATATTCAGCATTCCAAAAACAATAAATAATCCTAATGAATTACTAAATGGTAAGATGATTAATTACTTAAGCCTATAAATCCACTTTTGCCTTCCTGCCAGAAAATGAGCACAGGCGTATTAGACAGGCATTGTTCAAATAATTCAATGTTAGTCTGCCTATTTTTCAGTGCAATTTAGCAATTTAGCCCAACCATACAAATGGGCTACTTTCCATATTGCACTAGAATCCACTAAAGATTAACAACCCAACTCTTACCACTTTGTTCAGTGGTACTTACTTCCAAGCTGTGGGCCTTGAATGTGATGGAGCAAACAAGTGTTGTGGGGAGGGGACACAAGAAAAGGGAGGGGGGAAACTGCCCACATTTTAAAGTAAGACCACCACCTCTAATATTCTTAAATTTCACATGTCTCACAAAGATTAAAAGAATCTTTGGAGGAGGGAGTGAGAGACCTTTTCACACACACATACACATACACACACCCCCCCCCCTGCCAAAACTACTTAAACTAGACTAGACTGGCTTTTGGTCTGATCCAGCAAACCTTCCTGAGTAAATGTGTGAGACAGCTACATGTCTTTTCCTTCTGGGTATACAGCAGAAACATGTAGTATTTCCAAGGTATTATAAACTGAAGGCTACAGGGAATTCAATATAAGCAGATGCCAAACAGTCCTAATAAAAGTTCTTTGTACAATTTCCTAATATAAAGTTCTCCCCATTACCATTAAGTGTTATAAAAGATTTACGGCCAGAAATACATAGCAGTATTTGAAAATGTATAAATAAATATTTTGGAGATGCAAATAAAATGAAAAAACCCCCATAAAATATCTTGTTTTTGCAATTGGCCACATACCCCATTTTCAGAACGCTTCTCCCCAGGTATACTGATTCCGTTCCTTTGGTTTTGAGTCTGACGGCCTGGGAAGAATACAGTTAGAACATTTAAATGCATTGCTTCTACTGAAACAGCTTCCTAAATCTTAGTCAACTTTTTAAAAAGAACATTCTTTCAAAACAAAAACTCCTATTTTGATTTGATGAGAACAATTTATGAGTAAATGTTTTCCAACTTACTGGTGGGACAGGTGTTTGTTTTTCTAGCCCTATTTGAAGCTCAGTTAAGAGCTACACAATGACCACTGAAACCAACATAATCAGATTAGTTTTTCTGTGGTGTAACCATCAGGTAATTATCCTCTTTCTTTGTGGAGAAATTTAGAAGGGATAGACAGGATTGGGAAACTTCAAACACTGTTCCTGCCCCTTGAAAACTCACCATCACTTTTGCTGGAGGAAACAACATTCCATTTTGTGTAATGAGCACTTGCCACTGTCACTGCTACTGTTCCAGGGAGGGTAAAGTCATTCCTTTCTTTTAACTAGTTCCCACCAAGAATTGTCTGCCCATCCCTTCACTTGTAAGAACTCAGCCAACCACTCTTGGTATTGCTCCATGAAGGAAGAAAGCAAATCTGGGGTATCTGATGCGAGGTTTGACAATTTTACCAATGTTTTCCTGGGAAACTAGTGTAGCAGTGGTGAACCCAATGCAGCTCATTTGGCACTCTGAACTTTCCTGCACTACACCCTCCCCTCCTGGGTTATAGTTCTCGCAGTCCTTGCTTTTATTTGGGGTGTTTTTTTCCTGTTTGGAATGTGTCAATGAACTCTGAAAATGTCCCTTGCCTGTTTGGATTGAGGACAGAGGAGTGTATGAGTGTGTGTAGAAACTAGCCTACTGTACAAAGGTAAGATTTACACCCACTGCTCCATTTGCTTTTGCCTCTGGCCCTGCCCACCAGTTAATCCAAGTCAAGGTTCATAAGCCAACTTCAAATCGTAGTTTCAGACATAGTTCCAACTCCTAGGGACTGAGGTCCCTTCAGCCCCCCCAATAAAACATTTGGGGGCCAGCCCCCCCCCCCCATTAATGGGCATTGCCATTCAAGTGGTGTGCATGCACCACATCTTGTGCTTGATTATGCAGGGTGGGACCTGCCCTCCCCCCATATTTTATTCAAGTTGGCTCCCCTGATTTCAGATCAAGCCATAGTTAGTTGGTTGAGGCAGATGTACAAACATACCATAGTCGAGTGAAACAAACCAGAGTTTAGGACTGCATCTGAACACAGCCATCATCACAAACCCATTATCTGAAATGGATTTCTAAAGGAATCCTCTTCCAAATTAGAATGTTTGGATTGTCTCTTTTAGTAGATGTTATGCACTTAGGAACATAGTTGGTATGTTTTATATAAGCTCAGGAGGCAGGCTGCTTAGACATTTGAGCAAATGTACACTAAGCATTAGGCTCAGTGGTAACTTTATATATTTGATATATTTTCTACCGACCTTAGCTTGTGTAACCTGTTTATGGTGAAGCTTGGCAGAACACAATTTTATCACCACTATGAATGTGAACGAAGCCTGGCTTGATTGGCTGCTGCTGCTACATACTGGCAGCTAAGCTGCTTGGGGATGCAGCTACAGGCTCTCACTCTATAATAATACTGGGAGTGACTGACCTAGTAATGACTTTGGAAGAAGAGGTGGGGTGGGTGGAAGGAATGTGGAATTTAGAGAAGAGCAAGTAGCAAGAGAACATAGGGATTAAAAGCTCAACTGCAGAAAAGTTCAAGTACAACATACTTGTAAAAGCAAAAATACATACATGTAGAACTTGGAAGAAGCAGGTATTAGCCTTAGGAAGGAGCCCAAAGGTGGCTCTGAATGTTAGCAGTGCTGGCAAGCATGTACGTAAGAGTGATAGTTTTTTTCACCGGAAGTAATGCCCAAAGGGAGAATGTTTGCATCTTCTCTGGAGGGTCAGAAATGGCTAACACACAGCCTGCATCCTGTATGCAGCATCCAGCCCCTGAGGATTTTGTGCCTTCCCCAAACAGCCCATTTAAAAAAAAAAAAATTGTTGTTGTTGTTTTTGTCAACCATTCCTGATGTGTCCCTACTATAATGTCATTATACTTAAGAGCCTTTTTCTGAGCCCAAACCCCATTTTTTGCCCAATTTTAAAATGTATGTTTTTTGAAAATATGTAAGGAAACATAGTCAGCTAGCAAAAGAAAGACAGATTAAGCACATTGGTTTTGGGTGTCTGCAAACCCAAATACTTTACACATCCTTGTCAGGCTCCAACAAAATCCTGACATTATTTCTGAAGTCATTCATGTAGGTTGGGTTTTTAAAATTTAGTCTTCCAAATACCTGCTCCAACAGTTTCTGAAATTTTCTCTGTAACCATGATAATTAGCAGCTTACTTGTAAGAATTAAAGCTAAGATTATTATTGGGGGCACATCTTGGGAACAGAAAGGGGAGAAGGAAGAATGGCTGTAGTGTCTGGAGGCAAAAGGTTCTTACAATTCATGAGCTTAATGGGTGGATAGGTGGAAGGAAGCGAAAGCAAAACAGAAATGTCTAAGGACTTGAGAGGTAAGTAATGAAGAGGAAAAAGAAGAAACAAGGGGAGAGTGGGGGCTGGCATAACGACCAGACACCAGTAAGAATGAGCAAAATAATGCTGGGTAGAGTTGGGCAGCTGTGGTAAAGGCCTATGGGTGGGGAGCAGGGGACGCTTTGCCCTATAGAAATTCTTTTATTTAGCTTCAACCATCTGTACTATAGAGTCAACAGTACAGCACAAGTATTTTGTCATCATGTTGACAAGTTTTACTTGTCTTTACAAAACTGGGTCACATAAAGATGAGCTGCTGAGGCACCAATGGACAATTTAAAATATACCCACCTTGTTCACTACTTTCTGTTGGGGATTCTTCATGTCGAAGAAAAAACTTGACCTCCTCCCTACGGGGTCCCCACTTCTGTAGATGGTCATACATCATGTGATCAAAGGGGATGTGTCGTTCTAAATATAGAAAAATCAAATCTTTCTTATCAAAGCAAGTTCTTGGACATTTGTTTGCAGTAAGAAAATAAAATGAAGTGTTAACAGTTTATTTTACTTTTTTCTCACCTAATAACTTTTTCTAAATCACGTTAGTAGGGTCCAAATAATTTATTTCAGTTTCTCAAACATTTGCTTTTCCAACTCTTTTGAGTGGGGAATCTTCAAGGAATAAGATTGTTTTGAAAAAAATTTCAGAAAGTTGCACTTCTTACAAAAGCTGAGTTTTTAAAGGGCATAGTTTTCATACCACCAAGCCATTTGCATATAACTAATTCTGTCGTCTGGGATAGCCAATATGGTGCCCCTCATATGTTGTTGTACTCTAATGTTCATCATCCCTGACCATTGACCATGCAGGCTGGGACTGATGGGAGCTGTAGTCCATAACATCAGGCAGGCTTCACATTGGCTATCCCTGTTACAGTCCAACAGAATATAAGGAGATCGCCATTGTTCTAGCCAAGGCCTTCAACAACTTGTGAGCCAAAAAACTCAGGAGGATATCATGTTCTTGGCAAGGCTACAGTACATGTCAGGTGTTTGCCATGACAGATCACAAGTTCTACTAGCCTAGATAATATTGTATTACTACTTCATACAAGACATTTATGTAAACTAAGGTGTGAAGCAGTATATAAATTGCTGAAATAAATAAGCTGCTGAAGATACTAAAGGTAAAGGTACCCCTGCCCGTACGGGCCAGTCGTGTCCGACTCTAGGGTTGTGCGCCCATCTCACTTAAGAGGCCGGGGGCCAGCGCTGTCCGGAGACACTTCCGGGTCACGTGGCCAGCATGACGAAGCTGCTCTGGCGAGCCAGCACCAGCGCCGCACACGGAAACGCCGTTTACCTTCCCGCTAGAAAGCGGTACCTATTTATATACTTGCACTTAGCGGTGCTTTCAAACTGTTAGGTGGGCAGGAGCTGGGACCGAAGGACGGGAGCTCACCCCGCCACGGGGATTCGAACCGCCGACCATGCGATCGGCAAGGCCTAGGCACTGAGGTTTTACCCACAGCGCCACCGCATCCCTGAAGATACTAAACAACGCCAAATAATGACTTTTGCAGAATGATACCAATCCATTTATTACTGTCCCAATGAGCATGATCTCTCCTTCACTCCATTGCCATCTGAAGAGGTAGCCATTGTGGTGCTCTCCAGATATTGCTGGACTACAATTCCCATCATCCCCAACTACTGGCCATACTGGCTGAGGCTGATAACATCTGGAAGGTGACCCTTCTACTTCATTTCTTAAGCTTTCAAAAAGAAAAGGGGTATAATATACCATTAGGTCAAAAGTTTGCTAAAGTCAAAGTACATTGGGTTAACAGACCTTTCGCCAATCACTTTTTCCAAAGAAGGCAACTAAGCGGGTTTGACAGAAGTGCTTCTTTACAATTCATGAGGATTGCTAAACATCATTCTGGGCTGCTGATGTAACAAATGGGGAGAGGACTCTTTTAAGCTCCTCCATGCTCCTGATGTATTCCTTCCTCTCCCCACACCTTAACAATATTAAATGGACCTTAGTTAAGTAAGTCTCTTTGTAACATTGGCTCTCTGACTGCTTCAGTGTCTGCTCTAATCTCTCTCCAGGTATACTGATTTTTAATTTGCTCTTTACCCATTTTCTGGGATTATGCCATACAGAGCTAATTTATAGTAATTAAGGCAATTATATGAGACTTTCATCTTCTGCCAGAATTAGCTGGGTGGGCAACTTTTCCCATTCCGAGGAACTCATCACATCTATTTTGTTAGCAATAGGTTTAAGGCTAAATGCGCACATTTAGTTACTGTACATGCAAGTCCATATTATATACAAACCATCTTCACAAAGATGCAACTAAATTAAAGGTGCTACAAAAGGTGCTACTAAATTAATTTTGAATATCATGCCTCTTCTAATGATAATTTAGAGGGCAAGTGATAATATAATGGCTGGGCGGGGCGGGGTGGGGTGGGGTGGGGTGGGGGAGCACAGCATTAAAACACAACATTGACATGTCTGACAATCCTATTTTTATTAATTAACCATTTTCATATTATCAGCCATCTCCCTGCATTCTGAAAATACCTTCTCATTTTGAGCCTAAGGGGGAACTGTGTGTGTAAGTATGTTTCCCTAAGGTTGATAGTGCTAGAGCTGTTGAAGATTAGAAAGACTGCAATTGTCTCAAACAAGAATGAAATTATAAAGCCTGGCATAATATTGAGCTACTGCCCTCTCAAAAGTAAAAATTCAGCATAAAATCACTAGTTCAGGACACCAAGTGATTGCTTACCATTTCCACGCCAGACTTCAGAAAGATGGCAACTACCTTCCCCAGGTTCTTTGCAAAATTCCACCACATCTCGGCAGGTTGTTTCAGGTGTAATTGGCACTTCAGTCAGAATCTGTTCATTGTTACTCAGGAACACAGTTAATATCATCTGGGAAAAAGAAAAACAAAGGCACCATATAGAGTCAATCTTTCAAAGTGGCACAGATTTTGATTTGCATAAAATATCATAAACACACCAGGCAGATGGGTTGAAACTACTGACAAATCTCCAAGTGATTTGCCATAGATCTGCAAGGATTTCCAGCTCCCAATAGCTGAACATGCTAAACTTTAAACTTATATAAAACATTGCCTCCTCACTTGCAAAAGTGTGGACATAAAAACATTGTCGTTGTGGAAGTACTTAGTCCCTAAATAAACGAAAAAGCGCCTAACTTTGGTTTAGGAGAGGTTAATGTCACAATAACCATATATTACTCAGAACTAACCCTCACTAAAGTCTATGGGGATGGCTCCCAGATAGGATTAGAGGCTGAATTAATTAGTCTTAAAGGTGCCACGCTTTCACCTATGGCAAAACATGATCAATCAATAAATGCTGAACTAACTAAATGATTATGGCAATATTCTACCACAGTGAGCAGTTGAGCAGCTGCATCTTGCACTGGCTGCAGCTTCTGGGCAACCTCAGGGGCAGTACCATCAAAGTGCACAGCAGCAATGTGGCCAACAGTGGTCAGTCTATCCTGATTTAGAAACAGCTGGAGTTGGTAAAAGGTACTTCTAGCCACTGAGATTACTTGGGCCTCGAGAGCTAGAGATGGACCCGGGAGAAGCCTCAGACTATAAGCCCTGCTCTTGAATCCTGCCAGGATTCAGACTCCATTTGTGGGCCCTCATTCAGCCCACCACCAAGTCCAGGGACTGGTGTAGGACTTGTGTGGCCTCTCCTGATACAGCATACTGATGACATCTCACCCCAAATCTCCTAAAGATTACTCCCAATGGTTCCCAACAGCTTCATGTAGATGTTAAATAGCACTGGAGACAAGACAGTACCCTGCAGCACCCCACAACACAACTGCCAGGGGAGCAAAAGATAATCACCCAATGTCATACTCTGAAATAGATCCTGGAGATAGGATCGGAACCAGTGTAGTGTAAAACAGTGCCACCTCTTGGGATCCACCATGCCAAGTGATCCCATCACCTGCCTGCCAAGTGATTGATAACTCCCATTTTTGTAGTGTCTGGCAATGAGCAAAAACAGACTTATGAATCCCTTGGTGAGTTGCACTAGATTAGAAAGTTAACAAGTTGTACCACTTGGGCTAAGCAGCCTTCCAGAACTCTGTGCCCTCCAGATGTTTTGGAATGAAACTCCAATAACCCCTGAACACAGAGCATGTTAATGAGGGGTGCCACCTCGGTCACTGTGCTTCACAAATTTATGTGGGCAGGGATCAACAGACACTTTGATAGTTTCAATGAGGCTCTTGGGGGCATACTTACTTTGTGGAAGAAATGTGCATTCTTTTCCCCACAAATATCAGATCTGTGTTGGCATGGTCTACACCAGTCTTCCCCAACCTGGTGGCCTCAGATACTCTGGAATAAAGCATCCATGATAGCTCACCATTGTACATGCTGGCTGGGACCGAAGAGAGTTGGGAGTCCAACAACATATGAAGAACACCAGGCTGGGCAAGTCTAAAGTAAACCAATATCTAAGAGATACTTTTATCACATAATTCCAGCAGCAGAATTCTTGTTTTAACATATTGATAAAAATACTACTAAGGCTACTGCAGCATTAAAATGTTAGGCAAACATGTTTTTATGCAGATGATTCACTAGGAAGAAAGCTTCTGCCTTGTCAAAACTACTGCTTTCAAAGTGAATAATTAAATTTTTGTTGTTAGAATAGCAGAGCTAAGGCCCACAGCTAATTTTAGATCTTAATGAAAAATCTACTTAGCAGCGAAGTCGGACATTGAGAAGCTATTAATTCCAGTACATATTCTCACAGTGGCAAATTTATTTGTATGCATAAATAAGGCTATGTCTCCATTAGTTGTTTAAAACACAGTAAGGTCATTTTTCCCTGCTGTGCTTCAAGTTGCATTTGAACATTGCTGTACACACCAGATAAGCAATGGGAATGTCTTCACCCAATGTGCATTTCCTGCTTGGTTTCCCAATGTCTGCAAGCCCCCCACCCCATCCTAAACTCACATTCACAAAGCTGCCATCTGCATAAGTATAATGGCTCTCTCAAATGTACACACCTCAGCTTAACTGCAAAGTGAATGTGTCTTGTGTTTTCAAATTGGATGAAAGCTGGTTTGAGGGGAAATGCATCAAACAGCAATATTTCTCAAGAAACTACAGGATAGATATGGATTGTGGCTCACATCATGTGCACATGGCTTCAAACAACAGCAGTGAGAGCAAACTGGAGCCAGAATAAACAGTAATGTGTGCACAGCCTAAGATACTTTTATTTTTCCTAAATGAGCACGAGAAGCCTACAGTTGCACCATGCAAGAATGTTAAACAAGAAGAAAGAAGAAGAAGAAGAAGAGTTTGGATTTGATATCCCGCCTTTCACTCCCTTTAAGGAGTCTCAAAGCGGCTAACATTCTCCTTTCCCTTCCTCCCCCACAACAAACACTCTGTGAGGTGAGTGGGGCTGAGAGACTTCAAAGAAGTGTGACTGGCCCAAGCAGCTGCATGTGGAGGAGCGGAGACGCGAACCCGGTTCCCCAGATTACGAGTCCACCGCTCTTAACCACTACACCACACTGGCTCTCGACAAGACTTTGGCGCAGCAGTTCCCATGGTACATGGGGTAGGATCACAGGACAACTGGAGAAAAGGACTGTGTTATCCTGTGCCAAACCATTTGCTTGGATTCTTCAGAATTGTCCATTGTTTTTATTTTCTTAAGTAAAAATATGCAATCATGAATGGTATACAATACCTACAGAAAATGTTTTTGGAAGACATGCTTATAAAACAGTAACAAAAGGCATGTTAAAGGTGTTGCAAATATATATTCATTGCATGCAGTATATTAGACTGAGATCCATACAGTCTTATGTTTATTTAAGTTTATTTCTCCCCCAGCAAACAGGGAGTTGTCTGTAATGCATGTACGGTACATCACATCTTTTCTCTATTTAGCTCAAAGTGGCATACACACTTCTATCGCTCTCGATTTTATCCTCACAACAACTCTTTAAGATACGTTAGGCTGAGAGATAATGACTTGGCCCAAGGTCACCCATAAGCTTCATGGCTGAGTGGGATTTGAATTCTGGTTTCCCAGGTCTTCGTTCAGTACTCTAACTACTACACTATGCTGGCCTTTTCCTTTTTGCTGTATCACATCACTCCATATCAAATGATGCTTCGAGAGCAGATTTTGATGGAGTACAAAGAATTGAAGTAGGAAAGAACTGGCAGAAGAGCCCTGGTGAACACATGAACACCACACATGGCCCTTTTGATAGTTATGTAACACTTTTTTAAAGTAAAACTGTTTCACATTCACCATCTCAGGGTCAACTGGAAGGCAAAAGCCAACATTCAGCCTTACCATCTCTTTGACGTGATGGCTTACCATATAAATACAATACTACAAAGGGGAGCATTCAAATATGATCCCCCCTCCTCCGCACACACACAATCCTGCAATGTGAAGCTGTACAGTTCTGGAAGGGCTGCATTATGCAGAGACTAATGTCTGTACATTTGACTCAGTCATCAATAATATTTAGAACAGCCTATAAGGTAAGACAACTTTCTCCCCTTATTACAGATGGAGTTCTGAGACTGTGGGGCAGCAAACTTAGGCTACCAAGCCACCTCATGGCTGAACTTGAACTTCCAGCTCATATATGCAACACTATACTTGGCCTCAGCTAATTAACACAATAAAACATGTCTTACCTACACAAGGTGTAATCAAGCACAAGTTAAAGTTACATCTTTCAATGTGTGTCACATAATACAATCCAGTAGAACTTTGCTTATTGGAATTGTAGAAGCAGCAGGAAGGAAAGTGCTGTTGAGGGATGATATGCTTTCCTCAAATAATAAAGAGTGAACACAAACCTTGGCTTCAGAAGGAAAACCTTCTCTCTTGTAACTCTCCCAGTAGTAATGAAATGATAATTAACTGCTTTATTGCCAAGAAGAAAAAAGGAAACAGTGACCAAAATCCAGAGAGTCACAGAACTACTTCTGCATGTCCAAGGCAGCTTTGGGATGATGTTTATTGAATAGCAGCCTCCTTGTGTCACATAACAAGCTTCTTTCAAACACTGAAATCTTTCAAAAGCAGTCTGATCTAGCAAGGGAGGGGGAGGGAGCCTTGCTGCTCTGGGGGTGGAGGGAGTAAAAAATACCCCTGGGTGTGTCTAAGCCCTCAGGCATACCAAACTAACTTCTTTGGATCAGAGACAAGTTCCCAAGCAATACTTCAGACGTTTCAGTGGGATTGCCATTTTCATTAAGATTTTCAAAGAAAAACACATCTTTATCTAAAAAGGAAAAAAAACCTCAAACCCACAGCACTGCATTCCTCTAGAACTTGAGGAAAGAAAAACTTTGTTTTATCTTCAACTTTAGTACATGATTTCCCTCCCTATTTCCTATCTGACTTCACATAGGAAAGAATTAGGTTTTCATGTTTCAGTGCATTGCAATCCAAATAGACTCTTTATAATATCCTGTTAACAGAAAAATGAATTCCCTATGAACAAACTATCAAAATTGAACCTGCATATTCTGAAAGAACCTTTTAAAAAACAATGCTTAATCAACTCGACAGTTAACTTTTAAGAGATTTCCTGGTTATCGGGATTGCTTGCAAATGAGACATTGTGTATGGACTTCATGTTTCCAGGAAAAAAACATGAAAACCAGGCTTCCTTTTATAGAACAATAAAGCTACTGTAACTTTATATATTTCTGATCACAGAAACCATCTCTGATTATTTAAGCTAGCTGCATTTTAAATAAAATGATTTTCTGATGTTGCCTACAAAATCACTTGCTTCAATCTTTGGGGTAAAGTCTTGCTAGCTGAGAGTCTAGGACAAGAGAGGGAGCCTGGGCTCTCCTGTGCCAGCTCTCATTGCCATGGTGAATTTTTCTAATTTAGATTGCAAAAAAAAAAAAAAAAAGTAATTGTTGCATTTTGTCCACAAAATGAAGGATAGAAGGAGTGTGTGGATTTTACTGTATGAGGCACTGGATACAGCATTCATTAGCCTACTGGTGCTGAGCTGGGATATGTGTGTGGTTTCTTTTAACAGGCTCCTCCCCACTAGCCTTGCTCCTCACTATGAAACTGAACCATATTCAAGGTGCTTCTTCCCACTCTGTAACTTCTACAGTCTAGAAGGCTGCTGCTGGCAGTGCAGGTTTGCTGATGGGGAGCCCCGAATGTAGGGAGATTCAACATCAAATGTAAGAATCCAGAGTTTGACCCTATGTTCTGGTTGCATGGATACATTCCAAAACAAATCCAATTTGGTGGGCATTTTCCTAGTTGGAATATAAAGGATTTATTTTACTTTTCTCCTCCATTTTAGAATATTATGTAATAAATTTTATTGACTTTTTTGATGATAATATAAACAAGACATAACCAAATTTTAAAAGTTTTGAAACCCCTTCCTTAATTTATTTTGTTAAATATATAAATAAATTAAAGGTTCATGGTTAACAAAGTTTTCACCTGTGCAAAAGGCAGGCAAGGATTCCAAGAAACAAATTAGTAACAACACTACTCCACTATATAGAAAGACCATGCCAGGGTGAGGTGTGTGATGGAGGCAGGAACATTCAGCTATCTAACAACCTCTGCTCATAACAGCAGTTAAGTTGCTTTGCAGAATATGGACTATGAAGCCCATCTCTACCTCCACTCTGCTACACTTAGTCTACAAAGTCTAACAACTTACAGAAACACTGCCTGGCTGACTTGGCCTATCAAACCAGTCCCTTTCAACATGTCTATAGATAGGAGTATTTTATTTTATTTTAAATAGACAACTTATCTATTTTATGCAAGTTTAAGTTTTACATAGCTGTGAACAATGAATTATATTCTCTGGAGTGGCACTTCCCTACCTCCAACAGCAGACAGAAAGGATAAATGATTATAGATCTCATGCGGTGTGCATTTTAAAATTTATGCACGTCTTCATGAGTATGTACTGATTCCTAACATATTAAACATTTTGTCAGCAAGATACAATTACATGTTGCTATGGACACATTAAGAAGCCTCAGAAGCCAATGCAGTGCTACAAAAATAGAAGATACTTGAAGTAGTTATAAAAGGTCCACAACAATTTATATATTCTCCACAGTTCTGCATGTCTGCCTGCTCATCTTCTCCACCTGAACTATGTATTGCAGGAAAACTGAGAGAAGAGAAGGTAATAGACTAGAGTTTGTGGAACATGCAATATCTAACTTGAGGGGGGGGGACTGTTTATCGATACTTACATCCTGCCATTGCAAATTCCATTACAAAAATCATTCTATGATCCATTGAAGAAGAGGACCAGCAACTGAATGATAAAATGCACTGTCCCCCACAGAACAAAAAGTCTATTGGAATAAAAAGGACTTAAACAAACAGCAAGGCATGGGGCCAACCATATTTCACAGGATGTTCTAGGATCTGGGTGTGGCCACTGGGAAGGCTCTCTGTCTGTCTGTCTCTCGTGCATGCTTCCATGGCAGGCAAGACGTAAAATGCCGTTTCTCCCTCAGATCCTAGGAAGGAGGCAGAAGTGTTAGCTAAGTTATCCTGGACCTAAGTACTGCTTTACTCTTCCTCTTTAGGAAAGCTTCAGCACCTTTGTGCCAGCAGAAGTTAATTACACCAATCGCCACCTTTGGCAAAGATCTATTTACATTCCTAGCACCCATAAAAAGAAATGTGTAAAATCTATATACTTAACATGGTTACATGTTACAGCTAAAGGGAAGAGGGAAAGGAGACAGCAGAGGAACTTATAGCTGGATCCTATGTATGTCTATTCCAAAGTAAATCCCACTGCATTCAATGAGGCTTACTCCCAGGTCAGTACATGTAGGATTGCAGCATGAGGGGGAAGGAAAACTGAAGCCACTTGCTCACTTCCCAGTCCATTTTATGGTCATATTTCCATACACATTTCCACTAGCCATTTTTTCTAAGTATGGAGCAGAATGCCCCCTTTCCCAGGCTAAAATAAAAGCCAACCTCTAAAGCAGGCATGTCCTAAGTCTGTTTCGGGGGCCTAATCCGGCCCTCCAGTCGATTTAATCTGGCCCCCGTATCAGTATATGTCCTGGGGTAAAATCCAAAAAAAACCTCAGCAACTTCAATACTAAAAAGAGCTCAACACCTTTGGCCAGCCCTCACGCACGTTCACTTCGTCAAATCTGGCCCTCTTTGAAAAAAGTTTGGGCACCCCTGCTCTAAAGTTAGGCTCGGCTTAGTGCCAGCCCTCCTCAACACAGTCACCACTTCCTTTCACTATCCAAACTTATCAGGAAACAACAGGGAAGCTTAATTTTATTTACCTACTTATTTATTAAAATTTCTATACCACCTGTCATCCGAGGATTACAAGGCAATTTACAATATAAAAACACAAAAATATCTTGCATAGTAACAAATAAAATCAGTAAACCCTCCCCAAACCTAGCCCATCAGTACTGCCACATTAGTTTCCAAGCCACAAGATCTATGGAACATGTGATCCTGCTGATCCTTGCAAAGTTGCCGGGTACCAGTGCAGAATCTTAGACACAAGATGTAGTTATCATAGATCCTAGGATGTCATGATCCATAAGAACTGTATCTTTTGCAGTACGTGCACCCAGTATGCTGCCATAAGTGATAAAGGACCCATCCTAAACACAGTGGGTCCTTTGTTTGGAATGGGGCTAAGTTTAAAATCTTATTTGAGTCCCAAGTCAAATGGTGCCCTAATTAGCTAATCTACGGATAACATTTTTCCAGTTAAACCCAAGCAAGTCTCCCCACACAATTTGGGGGCACATTTCTCTACTTGGGATATAAAGATTCAGTTATATAAATCTATGAAAAGAGTAAAATGAATCACACACAGCAAATGAGTAACAACTACACAAAACAATGAAATGACCTTAAGGGTGTTTTCACAAGTGATGTAAAGAGTGTATTTCCCCTTGAAATGTAACGCTTGTGATTGTTAATAAAGCATTAAAAAAATGAAGGCAGCCATTTTAACATTGAAAGAGTATTCTAGGTAACGTAGGTTTTTTTATTCCATTTTTAGACACAGGAAATACAAAAACTGTTCTAACTGTCACTTATGAAAACAGCCTAAGGCATGACCTTCCAAATCAGTGCTACAAGGTTAAACTACGCAAACCAACCTTTCCAATCTCACAACTATGCAGTCTCTTGTTCACTGCAACATGGTGCACAGCTTTTCCAACTTACAAATATGCCCCCCCTCCAAGCCAAGCTAATACAGATCTCGTGAGTCTTTTCCGTGATTCGTACAGCAGCATGAAACAAATCAGAAGATTGGGAGACAGCTGCCAGGTCACTTATGAATTCTCCAGATAAGCACCAATTTCAGTACAACAAACAAAGATCCCTGCACCAGGAAATTGCATTTCCCCAAAAAACATTTATTCACAGATATCAATAATGTGACTCATGGCAGCAGTATCTTTTTATGATCAGTAGCAAAAGGCTGAACTACCTCTACCATTTATACACCACTTGCTTATTAAAAAATCTCAAAGTGATTTACAAAAAGATAAAACAATAAAATTGAGAAAAATTCACAACCCTTCTTTAAAACATACACGAATTAAAATATTAAAACAGATTAAAATTACCTCAGCTTTCTAAGCATCTTGGTAGGCTTGTTATCTATACAAGAATGTTTTTAGCAGGTGTCAAAAAGAGTACAGTGAAGGTGCCTGCTTGATCTCAATAGGCAGGGAGTTCCAAAGTGCAGGTGCTGCCACACTCAGCAACTGAGTTCTTACAAATGCAGAACGGGTATTATGTGGCACCTATAGTAGTACCAGTTCTGCTGACTGAAGCGGTTGATCATTAGCAAAATGCTTTTGTTTACAGGGTACTATCAATAGGATAAAGAAACATATACAGATATATGCTCAGGGCAGCTGTTTCTCACAAACTTCTGGTGGTTATTATTATTATTATTAGGAATATAACACAAGCTAGGAGAACAAGAAAATAGGATTGAAAACAAATTCTAAAATTTGCTTTTGTTTAAAAGAATTCAAACACACATAATGTAAACAAAGCAAAACAACTTTCCAATCAAGTGCATGTACAAAGACAGCATCATTGGATGGATGCAAACCTCTACAGAGGAAAGCAGTGTTTTTCACTTAAAAGCTCAGAATCACAAGATTATGTTCACTCCTATAAAATGATGCTACAAAAAAGAACACAATAATATAGCTATAAGTTATGTTAACTAGCTCTCACCTTTTTTTTCATTATTTTGCCTATTTTCCCATTTCTCTGTTTCAGGCCGCTCCTCCCCAGTTGCCAAATGTTCTCTTTTGATGTGTTTAAGACGCTTTGAACAATCATTCTTAGAATGTTCCTCATGTGTAAATCCACACAGAGAGATTTAAAAATGAACTTAAAAAGTGAAAGCTGGAATCTAAAACAGTTTCTGTGCAAAGGCTACAGTGCTACAATCTACTTAAATGGATATTCTGGTCTGGTGTGCAGCTATATGAATACAAGAGGTAGTGACGTGCCTAGATAAGAAAGCCTAATGAAACAAGGCAGAGCACAGTTGTGACAGCAAGTAGATATGGTGGATTGAATTTCACCTAATTAGGTAACCTTACATGAGGAGCTCTCTTCATCAAGTGTGTAGTTGTACTAACTGCTGCCTCTGTTAAAGCAGTGTCGCATTTTAAAAGACGGGCTAACTTTGAAGTGATTATTACATAAGTAAGGAAACTTAAATTTCCCCTCTTTAGAAATGTAGCATTTAGTCTGTTTACTACCTGCCATATAGAAGACAGTTCCCACTACCAATTATATATAAAATCAATAGATATTAACAGCAGTAATTATTTTCAGCAGCAATCATTATTGTGCAGCATGTGCAAATGTATCTCCATGATCAAACATGCTAACCTTCTGCAGTGACAAAGGAATAGCAACAGTGGTAAGCATTTATACAAGGGTCAGGAAATCTGTGACTTGGTGCACAAATTAGCTCTCTTTCTTACTTCCAATTTCAAACAATGCCTCCCCTCCATCATCTGCACCCATTAAATGGTATCAGTTTGCTTTTAGCATGACATCAACCCCATATAAATGACCTGCATCAAACTTTTTATGGAACATGGACAGAAGCTCCTAAATTAAGATCCATCACTACAGGACTGTTATATAGTGAAGAAAAAGCACCTCAGATCGCAGAATTCATGTCAGCAACTGGTAATCTTCTTGAGCTAATCACCCAGAAGAAGAAGCTGCCACATCAAGTTAAATACTATCTACCATTTATTTAGACAATCCAGCTTGACCATAGAAAGTTGCCTAAAGAGCACAATAAGTATACTTCCTTATCTAGTCATATCCATAATCTGTAGAATTTTAAAAGTTGCTGGCACAGGTTGTCGACCCTCTCCTTTGTTGATTCTAAAAGTACATTCCAAGCACTTTATACTACCCAACAAGTGGTTACAAATATGCATTAAAGAAGAGAGGAGGACAGAACTGCGAAACCTAGATTTAAATGTAGCATAACCAAAGACTCACTTGGCAAAGACAATCTAATAATATCTTGCCCCAAGAGGTCTATTTGCAAAACCTTGTTAAAAATCTACTTCATAGGATTAGGATTAATGGGAAATTAGTCTGTTGTTTAATAATAATAATAATAATAATAATAATAATAATAATAATAATATGTAATGGTCCTTCTGACCAATGTAGCTACTTAGGAACAATTTGTTTTACAGCTGCAATCTTCATGTATGCTGTGTATAGGCAAAGTAATTACTTTTAGAATGGTCAGCAATTTACTTCAGCACATATGCCAAAAAAACACAAAAATATTAAACTATTAGGAAACTGGAATTCTTGAAAGTGATCAGCTGAAAGGGAAAATTGTTGCTTACAACTACATAAAGCACGTAATTCCTTTTGATATTTACCGTATTTTTTGCACCACAACACTCACTTTTTTCCTCCTAGAAAGTAAGGGGAAATGTCTGTGCGTGTTATGGAGCGAATGCCTGTGGGTGGCGGGGGGGATCTGCTGCAGTCATGAGCAGAAGATCCATGGTTCCCCTTCCTTCCCTCCTCCGTGGTTACAAAGCATGGATCCACATGGATCCTCAGGATTTTTGCATTGGGCTACTCCAAACTCAGATCACTGTCAGATCACATGTCTGTGGCCACAGCACGAACCACAAAAATCATATATCCACTATTTCGTTTAGAATATTTTTTTTCTTGTTTTCCTCCTCTAAAAACTACGTGCGTGTTATGGTCTGGTGCGTGTTATAGAGCGAAAAATACGGTAATTGGCTAGATTTTCAAGATGTTAGGGGGTTTTTTAACACAAAATATAAAAGGAATTACAGTTACTTTTTTGATTACTTTTGCTCAAGAGATTTAGACTGTGCCCACATTTCACATTAAACCATAAATCTTTAACTCTGGTTTAGCATGAATAAGCAACACACTGGTGCATGTTGCCCAAGTCCTCACTTTCCAACAAACCACAAGGCCTTCCTTGTTGTATTGTGCACTCATGGTTTGTTTTTCCCTAAACAAACCACAACCAGGAAGGAGAAGAATATATATTGACTACCATTTGTGGTTAGGAGAGAAACAACCCACAAGTCCAGGTTCAGACAACACAACAAACTAAGGCTTATAGTTTGTTTCTCTTGGTGTAGCATGGTCAGGAATGTGGGTAGGAGGAAAGCAGAGACTCTTGAGCACGCTGTGTGTTCACGTTAAGCCAAAGTTAGCTATCAGTTTAGAAAAATGTGGACCAAGTAAAATCAAGTTCATTCCTTGATGCAAACATTAGTTACGAAGCCTGATAGCCACATTTGCCCAGCCTAGTATACTATTATTCATTTAGTACCATAAATGAAATAGGTGAAACAGCTCACCCCAAGGGCTAATTAGGAAAAAAATCCATTTCTCCTTCTTAAGCAGCTTCAAGCAGGCTTTGAAAAATGTAACGATTTAGAAGCACTTTAATGTAGGGTTTTTTGTGGTGGGATAGGCTTGCAATGTCTATAGATCTCACTCAAAAACCAGATCTACACTGAGGGTGGTGCTATAAAAACAGTAAAGGTAAAGGTAAAGGGACCCCTGGCCATTAGGTCCAGTCGTGACCAACTCTGGGGTTGCAGCGCTCATCTTGCTCTATAGGCTGAGGAGCCGGCGTTTGACCACAGACAGCTTCCGGGTCATGTGGCCAGCATGACTAAGCCGCTTCTGGCGAACCAGAGCAGCACACGGAAATGCCGTTTACCTTCCCGTCGCAGCGGTACCTATTTATCTACTTGCACTTTGACGTGCTTTCAAACTGCTAGGTGGGCAGGAGCTGGGACCGAGCAACAGGAGCTCACCCCGTCACGGGGATTCGAACCGCTGACCTTCTGATCGGCAAGTCCTAGGCTCTGTGGTTTAACCCACAGCGCCACCCTTATAAAAACAGTACAAGACTGTAAATAAGTAAAAACAGTACAAGACTGTAAATAATTAGTACAGCACATCTTTCATTTTACTTCATGTCAAGTTCTACTTATTTTATGCAAGCAATAAAGTTTTATTTTCCTACTCTCTCCTCACTTTGGAACATGAAATGCAAAGGCATTTAGTTAGGATGTAATCCTGTACACATTTTATATGGGAGTAAGTCCCAATGAATTCAATAGGACTTCAAGAAAAACATGTATAGGACTACTCTGTTAATGTACAGCTAAGATTAAGTTTTGGAAATAAGAACATATAAAATTTAGAAAGCAGTTCTAGAAAGATACACTAATTGATCTGTTGATGGCTGAAAGATACAAAACCACAAAATGCTTCCTCTCACTTCCGAAAGTAGAACCACATGATATATACCAAAGGTAGCTGGCTTTATGCTAGCCCAAACTTTTCCCCAAACATAGTCAAGACAATGGCTTTCTGTTCAAAATGATAGCAAACAAGATGTGGTTCAAATACCCAAGTCAGCCACCAAGTATTTTTTTTTATTTTCTTTGCTTAGAGCATACTGGCCCTAATCCAACTCTGGTCATACACAATGCAGCAAACAAAAAAACAAAAACAAACCAGCACAAGAATGCAATTTTAATTTAAATGCACATCAGACTCTGCACTTGAATCAAACCAAAGAAGTATGGATAGACTGCATATCCTCACTTGAATGTGTATCTAAGACTACAACTATACTTACCTAAAAGTAAGTTACACTGAAATCAGTGGTGCTTACGTCAGACTAGATAGATAGATAGATAGAAAAGATTACACAGTTAATAAGTGCAGGATTTGCACCTATGGTTTCCAATCCAGTAAAATATACATGCACAAATACTTTGTATTCACACAGTTCTCTTTAACAAAGATGTACATGCACTCACCACAGAGATTTCATCCCCTACTATAGTCTTTTTCTGCATCAAGGAATCTAAAATTGTACTTACAAAATAGCCATAAAATAAAAAGGCAAAGCAGATATATAAAGGAGCAAATGAAGCTGCAAATCTTCTAAGTCATTCAGAGAAACATGTTGAGATGGATTTCATGGTTTATTTAAGCAATGGCTCAAGACACTTACACTAGTGCCTTCAGCACAGCATGGCAGCAAATCATACCAAATGAAAAATGTTACTGGGTTTGAGTCCAAGCGCTAGTTATCACACTCATGGTTGAAACAGTCTATGGAATTAGAACTGAGGTCTGGTAACCATGGAGAAGGATATTTTAAACCTAATATTTCATATATTGGTGCTACACCTCAAACTACGTTTAAGTAATTCACATACAGTAAATCTGCAGCATATAAATTCTGAATCTCCTTTTATTATTATTCTTAGATAATTAACCATAGGACACAATCACTAAAGGCTTATTTACACAAACAGGAATACTTGAAGTTATTTCAGTGATTGTTAACTCAAGATTGTTACGGTGAATCAGCAATTGTTGCATGCCAGAATAGGAGATTTTCAACTATATATGCTTCCTGAATTTCATCCACCTTTACATACCTGAGGTCATGTTGCATACCTCGTCAGTTATGCAAACTAAGAAAAGACAAAAACTTCTATATATCACTACTTCAATGTCAACTCACTTAAGTCCTTGTGTAATCCCTTGATACTATAAGCAAATTATAGAGTGAAGCAAGATAAGGGTTTGCCATCTCAGGATAAATACATGCGAATGAGTCTCAAGTGCTCTGCTCAAGTAAAAGGGGAATTGTGGTCAGAAAGGGGTCATGGGATCAAACAGGAGCTTGTGATTTTGCATGCTGATGTCCATTATTATTGGCCACTGAAGCCTGCACAGTGGAAAGCTATGGGGCAGTACTATTCCCTTCAGGCTCCAGTATCGCTCCACCCCTTAGATAGTCCATTGATTTGACTTATGACCACCTAGCTATAAATGCTTCCAGATTATGATAGGACTTTATCTGGACAACAATTTAGGCTTTCTTATCTGGCTTGTTACTCTTTCTTGCATTTGGCTCCAGCCTGCTTACATCATGCTTCCTTTCCAACTGATATCTTGTCTAACTACCTAGTTTGGACAACCCCCTTTTTGTGCAATGCCCTGAAGCTCAGATCAAAGGCTCTTTGCCTAACAATGCTAACTCCAGAGCCTGGACATAATCAAGTTTAGTTCTATATTGGCTCTCTACACCAGGCTTCCTCAAACTCGGCCCTTCAGATGTTTTTGGCCTACAACTCCCATGATCCCTAGCTAGCAGGACCAGTGGTCAGGGATGATGGAAACTGTAGTCTCAAAACATCTGGAGGGCCGAGTTTGAGGAAGCCTGCTATACACCCACGATAGAAGGGATCCCTAATTTATGTTATGAACAGGTGCCTTAATTAAGCCAAAGATTCATGCATTTGTAATTACACCCATCATTAGCCATTTCCAGTTTGTGCACCTACTTTTGCCTTCTGACAGCTAATTAGTCACTTCCACTCTTACTCCAAAAATGTATTGTATAATTTTATTGTTTAAGTTTCTTTTTGACCCATATGTGATGAAAAGCAGGGTATAATTTTTAATAAATAAATAATCTAGCTACCCTTATGCTCTTATGAGATGGGGACACAATGGAGCTGCATCTTATTTTATTGGTGCATTCATGTTTCTTTCAGAACCATGAAGTAAATTGTAGAACTGAATAGGTAACTCCCATTACTTTATTCTGAAGTGCCTAACTAACTGGACAGGTAAGAAACTTTGGGCTTAGTCTTGCTACCTTTGAAACAGCTCGTGAAATATTTATTTATAGGCAACTAAGGTATGTCTGGTTGCACAAGCAAAACACTTTACCTTTATTTCTTATAGACAGACAGTTATGCTTCAATGGCTGAAGATATCACAAAAAGATTCCTAAGACTGTGTAACTCCATGTATGACTCGTGGAAGGCATTGCTGCTAACCCATTCTTTTTTTCCCGGAAGAAGACTGAAAATGTATTAAAATGCCACTGCATATGTGAAAAAATATGCCTCATATGCACATGCAAGTGTCTATTTTCTCCCCCTCCTCTTGGACCTGGCAGTGTCCCCACCACTATACTCATGTGACAAGCACATGGGTTAGAAAATGAAATGTAGTGTCGCCCTTGAAATGTTTAGTTCCACTCTAGCTTGCATTAGTTACCATGAATATCAGTGCTGACCCACACTTAACTGTGGTTAAAGCTGGTAAGGGACAGGTATTTGGGAAGGAAGCCTGCTTCCAATCTACTAACAAGGCTTAAGACGTTGGTAGTACAGTGGTACCTCGGGTTAAGTACTTAATTCGTTCCGGAGGTCCATTCAGAACCTGAAACTGTTCTTAACCTGAAGCGCCACTTTAGCTAATGGGGCCTCAAACTGCCGCCGCGCCACTGGAGCATGATTTCTGTTCTCATCCTGAAGCAAAGTTCTTAACCTGAGGTAATATTTCTGGGTTAGCAGAGTCTGTAACCTGAAGCGTATGTAACCTGAAGCGTATGCAGTGGCGTAGCGTGGGTTGTCAGCACCCGGGGCAAGTAATTTGCGCCCCCTAACCCGTGGATTTGCGCCCCCTAACTCTAACCCCCAGATGTTGCGCCCGGTGCGGCCGGCCCTCCCTGCACCCCCCACGCTACGCCACTGAGCGTATGCAACCCGAGGTACACTGTATTACATCTTCACTGGCCCCATCTCACTCTCTGCCTCATGAATACAGGTCTCTGTCTTGCTTTCGTATTTTTATTATGTAATAAATTAATATCCAAGCTTTTAGAAAGCTTCTCAAAGGCAGAAAAAATAGGATAATACAGTATAAAACAAACTTAACAGTAATACATAAAATATTCTAAACCCACAGAAAAATCAGTACCTTTCTTTAAAAAAAAAATTTCAAAAAGTAAGCTGCCGCCTACAACTACAAATGGCAAAAAAGGGTTAAATTATTTGAAAGCCCCAAAATAGAAGCATTACATGCTGTCTTGTATCTCCAGAGTCTAATCCAATTATGCCTACAACACTCCTCCTTGGATCCTCTTTAAGATAGTTATAAATTGCAGACTTGAGGAGCAACTATACCACTCCCAACTTACACACATACACACACTGTTTAATATTGTGTCTGACAAAGAGCTCTGCAGAACTTGAAAGCTGGCTCATTATTTTTTGCCATTTTAGTTGGTCCTAATAAAAGTGTCACCCTGCTGTAGATTTAGGCTTACTAGGTATTTGCATAATTACAACCCCAGAACCTTGGATACCTGAATCCATGTTTTGGTAGGGCAAAATACATAGTATACTGCCTAATAGGCAATACTGCCCCAATTCATAAATCAATTACCATCCACAGAATATGGCTGATAAAAAATATGTCAGGCCTCTTGAAGGAATACTCATTCACACCTTCCCTTAGCAATTACCGTACTTTTATTGTCCTGCCACTCTTACAGTCAAAGGGGTCATTTTGAAAAAGTAATAGCTCAGAAATATTACTTATCTTACTGCAACAAATTTGTTTAGACTTATATTATGCCACTGTTTCTAACATTTTTGTACCTTGTAATTCTTTTTTCAACCCCCTCAGTTCAAAAAGCACTGTTTCTGACTAACATGTTTGTGTCTTTTATTTTTACCAGTCTTGTAATTCTCCCCCCACCCCCAACCCTTTCAGTTCAAAAGGAAGTCAGTGCACTGCCTTCTATTACGGGTGTGTATTCAATTTGAAACCCATTATATTAATGCCTTCCAAATCTTCTCTAGCTTGTGAACATTCTTGTTAAAATTTGGACCTCAAAACTAAAGACTGTTTTCAAGGACATCCCCTAGAACCAAGTAGGTTAGAATAATAGATTTTAGGGCTTCCCAAGAGTTGGGTAAAATAGCAATGCAAACTTAATCCAAAATAGTGTTGCTTCTGCTTTCTACTCAACATATGGGGAAATGGCTGAGACTGTCAATAGCAATTTTATTTTAACAACAAAAAACGATTTCCAAAAGTTTCTCATGAACACCACCATATTATATTGGAAAGGCCAAAAGAATTACATTTAGTGCTCTGAAATTCAACAGGTACTGTTATAGCAAGAACATAAAAAGAGCCCTGCTAGTTCATCTAGCCCAGCATCCTGTTCCCACAAACGCCATGCAGAAGCCTTTGGGAAGTTATTCACAACTAGGACATGAATGCAACAGTGCTTGCCCACTTATGCTCCCTAGCAACTGGTAGTAAACAAACTTACTGCAGTGATCACATGATCAAGTCCTTGATATGTTTTGCCTACAGTTGCAAAATTCTATTTTGATTTAAGATACTGTAATATCAAATTCAAGACAGTATATTGGACAACATGGCACCAACTCAATGGTTCCATATTGTTTAGGATCTTATCTTATATTATAATAATAATAATTTATTATTTATACCCTGCCCATCTGGCTGAGTTTCCCCAGCCACTCTGGGTGGCTCCCAATAGAGATTAAAAACAATACAGCATTAAATATTAAAAACTTCCCTAAACAGGGCTGCCTTCAGATGTCTTTTAAAGATAGGATAGCTGCTTATTTCCTTGACATCTGGTGGGAGGGCGTTCCACAGGGCGGGCGCCACTACCGAGAAGGCCCTCTGCCTGATTCCCTGTAACCTCACTTCTCGCAATGAGGGAACCGCCAGAAGGCCCTCGGTGCTGGATCTCAGTGTCCGGACTGAATGATGAAGGTGGAGACGCTCCTTCAGGTATACAGGATCTTGCCCTAAAATAAGCTGATGCTACCTTAGAGGGTCTTTCCCACACATAAGAGGAGAAGCAATGAGACAGAGAAGTGAGGAGTGATGGATTGTGAAGGGGAAATGAGCAAAAACAGAGATAATAAAAGGGAATGGGGAAGGAAGGCACTGTGGATTTGTGTATTCTATACAGAGTTCCAACAGCTCTCCTTTGTCACAATCTAGCATGACAAAAATGTAATGCTGGGGCATGATGACAACAGAGAAGTGTTTTTAAAAATACATGTATATGCATACATAAAAAAACAATTATTTACTCTATTAGGATGCCTGTTAACATAACCAGTGGGTGCATGTGCAATGCGGAGTCTTTTGGAGAATAGTGCCAAAGGTGCTGGTTTCCCCAACACCAGTTCTTTGTTTTTCTGTAATAGGAACAAACCCTTTATTTTCTCCATTTAAGCAAATGGAAAGCATTCACAGTCCTACTAGATGTAAACTAATATTGCCCCTCTCCTGACAACTCCAGTGTTTGTGCCCAGAGGCAGGTCTTCCCCACTCAGCAGTGTCTCCAGTTGCAGACTCTTCAGTTCCTCCCACAAGCTTACTGATCACAATCCCACCCTGCATCAGCATAACTCCACCTTCTAGCTTCCATTCTTGGCATGCTGCTAGAGTAGCAATTGACAATTATATTTCATCTACCATGTATGCTAAAAAAATAAAAATCAATAAAGCACAACCACAAGGACCTCACCAATATAGTTCTGATCAATTTTACCAATATCACTTCAAAACAGTATTCTACAAAATTACATTTATCTCTTTGGGTTTATCCATATATTGTTTTTAGTGCTCCAATGCTTTCCAACATGGCCACAGTCACAGCATAGGTGAGAAAGGACTGGGACAGAATTGGACTTTCGATTTAACTGAGCTCCCTGCTTCTGAAAATCTCATACCCATCACAGCTCCTGCTCAGGTTTTCATTTCATTAAACATTTTTATTACATTTATATACCACCTTTATCTTCCAAGTGAGCTTTAGCTTCCAAGGTGGTGTACATGGGTCTCCTCCTCTCCATTTCATCCACACAACAACCCTATGAGATAGGTTAGGCTAAGAGATGGTGACTGGTCCAAGGTCACCCAGTGAGCTTCATGGCTGAGTGGGAATTTGAACCCTGGTCTCCTACATCATAGTCCATCACTCAAACCATTACACCACATTGGCTCTCAAACATCACAGTTCTGCTCCTGCCAGGCTCTTCCAGTTTCCTGTCCCACTCAATGTGAATCCTCCAGTCTTAAAGTCTGTAAGGGCAAGGAACTGGGAAAATGCTGCAATTGAGGGTGGTGGGAGAGACTAAGCTAGAGAAAGCTACAGCTGGCCAGACTGCTGGTAGTAAACCAGCTTTGAAAGGAAAAGCTGCTCCACCACACTGAAATGAGTCTGTGGGTCTGTGATGCAATAGTAGGAGAGGGGAGATACTCTGTACAGTTCAACCCTTTAATCCTCCCACCCCACCCAGTAATGCAGCAATGCAAATGTCTATGTGGTACAACACAACTTTGAGGGGGCTCCTAAGTGCATATGTGTATTACCCCTAACAACTGCAATACCCAATGATACTGGCCTTTTTATTACAGAACATAAATGTACACACTTAATAAAGCTTTGCCACCGTGGCTTGAGTAGGATTAAATTATTTTAAGTGGTTTGTGGATAGCTGCCATAGGCTCAAAGCTGCTGTGGTCAATTCAAAGTAACTCTGCTTGTACTGAGCTCCTCATTCACAACGCGAGGTATCAGACAATTGGACATACTTCTGTATATATGCAATTTATGCTGAAGCCAAGAACAGGAGCATCCTGGTGCTGAAGGTCAGGACTCAGAGTCACTATAAGTATTTTACTCTTTCTATGCATAATCTTCTGCATTATGACAGATACAAAATCAAACAAAAATCAAGAAAATCCCTTTACTACTTCATGACATGGAAGGAAAACAAATCCTGTTTCATTTATTTATTTATTTATTTTATTTACTTAATATTCCACTCATCCTCCCAAAGGACCCCAGGGTGGTATCTAGTACTGTACTTAGACTGAACAAAATGTAACTGGAAATGCAGTAATTGTATGAAGTATCAGATTTACAGAGGGATCATTGTTACTAAAATGTTTCTGAAAGGTACATGAAGTAACATTCAAAAGTCATTGCTGTTACTGCAGTCTCATATGACAAAAAAGAATATTTAATAATAAGAATAAAATGAATAAAAAATATAGGCACTAATGAATCACTAGATTAAAACAAAAAGCAAAATAATAACTGAAACACTGTTTTAAGAGTTATGCATTAAAATACATACAATCCAGAAACAGAAAATGCAAGCCATGTTTCAGGTTGCATGCTATGCCTGTAAAACTGACTGTGCCTGTTTTACAGCTCCCTCCTAACAACATATACAATCATCTTAAATTCATAAGCTACAGCCTTGACAAAGGCTATTACATGAGCATACTAGAAGAACTACACACACTATCATGGTTTACATCTCATGGGATGAAATCCCCAGAACACCGATACTGGAATATGGCGAGTAAGTCATGGGAGATACTCTTCCAAAGGAACTGCTTAATGGACTGCAGCTAAAGTCTGTAAGATTACATGCATGTATACGTGTTCCACTTCAGAGGCCTAGATCATAAGCAAATTCTGTAAATCCATTCATTCCAGTGACTCTATTTTTGCCAATTTTAACAGACCATTTTTTTAAAATTTCCAACAAAGGGGAGAGAATGTGTACTTGTCTTACAATGTATGACAAAAGGGGCATTTTAAGCCACACATTACCACTGCAACAGACAAACCCCCTTTATACTACTTCCTGTGTTCTTCTCAGCATGAAGAAATAATAATAATAAATCCTAATTCACTTCTTACTCTTTCTTATTTTCTCATATCCAAGCATTATCTCACTTTCATATGGTTAAGGGTGGGAATCCCTGCAGTATTTAGTTTTAGCAGGGTGAATTATTTTGGAATTTCCGATTTAGAAGATTTCCTCCAAGTTTCCTTTTCTTTAAACGCTGGGGAGCAATTGAGGCAAAATAATCTTCCAAATCGAACAAATGAATAATTCACTAATCAACATTAAGAACTAGCTATAAATAAACCACATATTAATATGAAGCATTTCCCCAAAGAATCGAAATAAATTTACAGCAAAGCGGGCCATCAGAGAAACAACCATTTTAAAATAAAATATCCTGCCAATGCAATAAAAGTCAAAGCAACAAAGCAAGCCTATATTCACTGATGCCGAGATGAGCAGTGGAAAACGCAAGCAGCAACTATAGATGCATATCACGGGGGGGGGGGCAGATCGCACATTTTAAATAAAGAAATAGCAGTGATGCAAAGAAGGGTTAACAGGGAACTCCGCAGCCCGGCCATATGCATCTTTCCTTGGAAATAATCAAACCCGACTGTATTCGGTGGGGCTTTACTCAAAAGCAAGCGGGCACGAAAACTAAGGCGCAGGTATTCCGAGTCCCAGTGGATCTTACACACAAGTGCGCATCGGATTGCAGCCTGTTCGTGCTCTTTTTATTGCCTTCTAGCCTCCATCTACCTCCAGGTGCTTCTGCGGTGCCCATTCAGAGGCAGGAGGCTGACACAAAACAATGCCCGACCCATAAGGCCAGGAAGCAAACACACCTCGCAGTTCTTTCCCTGGATTACGCTCCCCCTTCCTCCTCTACCAACAACAATGACAGCGTCAATCAACCCACAAAAGGGCGACCAAAAAAAAACACAAATCAACCTTCCTGTCGTTATTTTAAACAGCGCCGGCCCCACAACCCAGTGCTAGCCATAATCATCACGGATTAGGCTTTTTCGTTTCCCCCTTTACAGCTTAAATCCTCCTCTCAGCCTGGCTCCGATCGCGAAAAGAGGGCTTGACAGGATCCCTCCCCGGCGTGCGTTTTGTACCGTTTCCTGGGATAGGCGAGGGAGGAAGGGAGCCGTTCCTGAGATCTCCCCGCTCGGGATCGAAGGAAAGGCGAGGAGGCGGGAGCACATGAGGTGGTTTTTCCCCTTTTACTCGAGAGCCGCCTGCCTTTGGCCGCCCTTTCCGCCGGGACAGACAGACGGACGGGAGGATTATCCCGCCCGAGAGAGGGAGAGAAGCCCGCCCGCCTCCCTCACAGCCCCGCCGCCGCTCACCGGCATCATCTCCGGCGCCGCCGCTGAGGCCCGAGCCGAGACTCCGCTCTGAGGGAAAGGGGCGAAGCGGGCGCGCGGCGGTGGGGAGGCGCGGACGAGGCCTGCTGCCGGCTGCGCTGCCCACCCGGGCCGGACGGAGGGCCAGCCTTCTTCGGGGGGCTCCTTTTCTCCTCGGTCGTCGCAGCGGCGGCGGCTTCCCTTCCCGTCGCCGTCGGAATCCAAGCCGCGGCCTCCTCCGCGTTTGCCGCCGCCGCTGCTGCCGCTGCCTCTTTTTCTCCTCAGGTTTTTTTTCCCCTCCCCCTCCCTCAGTCTCCACACTCACACACACAGAATTCCGGCCCTGCTCCGCCCCGGGAAGGGTTAATGGCGGCGGATCCCCATTGGCCGAGGCGGGAGCGAAAAGGGGGCGGGGCTGGCCGTGGTGCGGCGCGGCGCAGGACGGCGGGCGGGGGAGAGGAGGGAGGAGGGAAGGAATGCGAGCGGGGCGGGCGCGCGCCTGCCTGCCTGGATTTGGTGCTCCACGTGACGCGCGGGGGAGCAAATGCAAGCGATCGGGGTTTCCTCTCCCCCCCCTCCAATTTGTTCCTCACCGTCGCTTTCCAGCCCCACCCCGCTGGGAGCACTCACCTGTTAGGGCCTCTTGCTGGCAGCTGGGCAGTAAGAAGAAGCAGCCCTGCTTTGTGAACAGTGTTTTCCAGATTGAAATTATTATGGGGATTAGCTAATTATTCTACGTGATTTGTGTTGTGTTTGTGACACTCTAGGGCGTTCGGTCTTGTTACTGTTGTTGATTGCATAGGATTCAACTCCTACGGGCCCACATCTAATAATAGAGCTCTCCCCCAAGTCAATGGGCATTGCCATTCAAATTCTCTGTGCGTGTCACGCATAGCTGTCAACGTCTCCCTTTGTTTAAGGGAAATTCCCTTATTCCGAATAGGATTCCTCGCAAGAAAAGGGAAAAGTTGACAGCTATGGTGTCACGTCATGTGGTCGATTTTGCACCCTTGGTAATCTGCTTTGGCATTCCGGCGCACGCGTATAATAAATTGAATCAATCCAATATGGGGCCCATTTCGCCCAGCACACCACAGGGGCCCAAACAGCCACCTGGGGAAAAGGCAGGATTCAAGCGCAAGAGCAGATCTCCCCACCCCCTCCCGTGTTTTGCGGCAACTGGTATTCGGAAGCATTGCTGTGGAGGGCAGAGCATAGCCATTGGGGCCATTGATAGATAGCCTTCTTCTCCATGTTGAATTTTTTGGGGGTTGGTGCGTTTGTTTTCCCCGGTGGAATGTGTGGTTTTATTAAGTGGCTTTGCGTGGGCAGAGAGACATCTTTCTACTCCCCTCTCCCCCAGTTTGTGGATGTTGCAATAAAACTTCTAGCACATTCGCAAACCTAAGCAGGGTCCAGCAGTTTCACTTGCTTCACATCCTCCCTGAATGTTTTTGCCTGCCTACAATGTGTCCTTGAACTCTGCTCATGCTTCTTGCTTGCCTGCAAGGATAAAAGGGCGTGTTGTGTAGAATTTAGTCCACTGCACAAAGGTAGTGTTTACATATATTGCTGCAGCCACCTTTGCCTCTGGCCATCCCTCCCCGCCCCCTGCATGTTACCCAGAAGGGGGAAAGTTTTCCCACCCCTACCACTCACCTCAATGCCTCCTGTTTTAGATAAATCATAGCCCCTTGCAACTCAAAAAAGAAGGCCAGTCACCTCTGCCCTTCTGTTCTGCCTTCACCTGTTCTGCCTTTTGAATTGGGCCAGATCTGTCCATGTAAGGTAGTCAAAGCCTGAAATCCAGTAGAGAAAATTTATCCACATACATTTATGATTTGGCTCTTGTTTTGACTTCATTTAGGATTCTCGTATGGAAGTAAACCCCATTGAGATCTGCAGGGCTTTATTTTGAATAAACATAATTAGAATCAGATACATACTTCCTCTGCAGTTCTTCCTTATTTCTCCCAACCCTGATATATCAAAGGCTTGTCTGTGTTTCCGCTGTGGTTTCCTCCTTCCGTTGCATAGCATAATTTGCTTATTTTCATAGACCTTGATTTTGGCAGTGGTTGATAGAAAGCCTAAACTTTAGAAGTGGATTATGTGGTGGTGCAGGAAACCGCATATGAGCAGCTGAGTGATAGAGCCCAAGCTGGCTGGGAGTTTGGCAGCATATGAAACCTTTGAGGAGCCTTCATAATGCTCAAGGACATTGTTTAAGACATTGTTTAGGGAGGGGAATTTCTTGTGTCCCACATTGCAGGTTACACCTTATTCTTTAGAGGAGAAAGAAATCTGTTTCTGGTTGTGTATAAAATGAACTAGAACACATGCCCCAAAGTAGAAGACGTCCAGGGCCCAAATCTAAGCCTGAAAATGCCTCATATTTGCTGCAGAAAAGATCATTATCTGAGGACCCTCTCAGACAATATTATTGTCGTATTGTCAGCTTTCTTCCAAGCTGCAACAAACAAAGGCTCTTTAACCCGTCTGCTGTGATGTGAGCAGCGAGAGAGGAGTTGATAGAGCCCTTTGGCCCTTCTTATGGTATGGCATGGTTTATTTGCATACCACTTTTTGGCCCCAATACCACTTTGGGTCACTAAAGCTGCTCACTCATAAGCCAAGATACAGGAAAACTGAACTGTCAGGCCCACCTGCATTGGGCCCTCCCTCCGGTGGTCTTCTCCCACTGTGTGACATCACACACACACACACACACACACACACACACACAGGGTTCCCCCAAAGTTAGGGGGAACCCGGCGGGTGTGCTCACAGGTGTGGCCCAAAGGAAAGCAGAGAAATGCTTTTCGTAACAGCTGGGTTGCAGGAGTTACTGGAAGGAGGTGTACAAGGCACCATCCAACTGTCGTAGGGACTCCACTCCGGATTTGTGTAGGGTTTACTGCTGAGCCTTTTCTTCTCCCCAAGATATCCTGCAAGGCAGAGGAGGTTTAGGATCAGAGTTTTCCTTCTCCTAGATGGGCTGCCTTCCCAGGTTGACAAGCCTCATCTGCCCCTCGCTTCCATCTACAGCACATGCAGAAAGCACCTTTTTGACCGTTCGACCCACTATTGGTCTCATCCACTTAATCCACCGAAGCCTATCTTCACATGCAGGGAAGTCCCTCACTCACTGAGGGGTTGAGACCCAATGGCTACCCTCACCTGGTTTAGCCATTTCCCAGGGTGTGGCATGCTGACAGCTCCTCATTATTACTATTTATAATCGCTAGGCAGTGCTCAAAATATTTTAGCGGGTGGGGAAATATATTCCTTGTGCTGGCTCTCTCCTGCTGCTTTTCCTAGTGAAATAGAGTGTGGTTAAAAATATATTTTTAAAACACACACACATTTTCCTTGGGCTTTCTCTCTTCTGCTGCTTTTCCTGGCGAGCTAGAGAATGGTGGTTTAAAAATAGGGTTGCTGGAGCAAAGAAATTCTTCCTTTTCCTCCTCACCCCGCCTTATTCCCTATGGGCAGCAGACAAAAGCCATTTTTGCAAAGGGCTCTCCCAGCGCTGTCAGGCTCTTGCGCTGACTCGAGGCATGCATGGAATGCTGAGAGCGGAGACCACGCCCCTTTCCCCGGGTTTCCTGTCGCCGCGTTTCCCCGCACTACGAAAAGCAGCAGGGAGGGCCCCCGGCCAGCCCTTCCGCCCGGCGCTCCCTGAAGGCGAGGTTATGGGGAGGTGGCGAGAATGCCGTGCAGGCTGCCCGGAGGACGATATAAAAAAAGCAAAGCGAAAGCTTTTATAGGGATCAAGTACGCGGCGTTAACCTAAGGTCGGTCTTTAACACGGGGGAGGGTGGGAAGTGGTTGTCGGTATCCTTTTTTTACGGGGGGGGGGGCTTTTGATTCACAAACACTGAATTGCAAAAAATAAGAAAATTAAAGATTTGAAAATAAAACAAGGCTTCTTTAGGGAAGTTTTTAATGTCTGATGTTTTATGGTATTTTTAATATTTTGTTGGAAGCCGCCCACAGTGGCTGGGGAAACATGGGTGGGGTATAAATTATTATTATTATTATTATTATTATTATTTGTTTGTTTTGTATTTTAAATAATAATAACCAATCTGAAATGTTTTTCTGTGACAATAAGCAGACATCCTGCGGGGTATCTTTAAATGGATTGATAGCTCAGTCGGTAAGAGCATGGTGCTGATAACACCAAGGTTGCCGGTTCAATCCCCGTATGGGACAGCTGCATATTTCAGGGGGTTGGACTAGATGATCCTCAGGGTCCTGGGCTTTCCACAGGAACATATAAAAATAAGGGTGCTGGGCTTTCCACAGGAACATATCCCACCCCACCCACAAGGCTTGCTTCTCAAAGCTCCATTGACACAAACCAGCTCATGTCTCCTCTTCGCTCATCAACATGTTGGGTATCCCTTTAGTTATGGGAAACTCACGCCCAGTATCTGGGCATTTCAGCACACCTTCCACCACTTCCACCTCCATCAGCACGTGATGGACTTTTTGAAGGACATCCTCATTGCTCTCAAAGTCAGGGATGGGCTCAGGGGACAGATCTGATCAGTGACCCAAACTCTCTGCTGCCTCTACCAAAGCTGCTCGTTCGACTTTGGGTACCATCCGCGCTGTGAGCTCCAGGTTGAAATCTACATTGTTCACCTTCACTTCTGTGGCCTGGATACAAAGGGGGAATCCTCCATCGGGCCTCACTCCTCGCACATGGGAAGTGAACGTGTTGTGCGTCAGGAGCTTCATGTTTTCAGGACAGCGGCCACCAAAGCAAGCGAAGGTAACATGTCAGCCCTTGAGATATTTGAACTACCTTAGGTGAGGTGCCAATGACAAACCTAGGCAGCATCTTAAAAAGCAGAGACATCACCTTGGCAACAAAGGTCCGTATAGTAAAAGCTATGGTTTTCCCAGTAGTGATGTATGGAAGTGAGAGCTGGACCATAAAGAAGGCTGATCGCCGAAGAATTGATGCTTTTGAATTATGGTGCTGGAGGAGACTCTTGAGAGTCCCATGGACTGCAAGAAGATCAAACCTCTCCATTCTTAAAGAAATCAGCCCTGAGTGCTCACTGGAAGGACAGATCCTGAAGCTGAGGCTCTAATACTTTGGCCACCTCATGAGAAGAGAAGACTCCCTGGAAAAGACTCTGATGTTGGGTAAAATTGAGGGCACAAGGAGAAGGGAATGACAGAGGATGAGATGGTTGGACAGTGTTCTCGAAGCTACCAGCATGAGTTTGACCAAACTGCGGGAGGCAGTGGAAGACAGGAGTGCCTGGGGTGCTCTGGTCCATGGGGTCACGAAGAGTCGGACATGACTAAACGACTAAAGAACAACAACAACAAAGGTGAGGAGCAACACCTCACCAAGTTCTTCCCCCCCCCCAAGCCCTTTTGATCCCTAAGTCTTCATTCACCCCCAGGGGACCAATATCAACCACTTTTGAAGACCCTGGTGTGAACAGAACTGAGTTGAAGGACCAATGGACTGACTGTTCTAATGCACCTTCCTAGTTTCCCCTATGGTTTATTTGTCTGCTGAAAATTCCCCTCACCTTGTAATCTGCAAACAGGAAACTATATTATGTAATATGTGTTTGAGTATCACCACTCAAATGAAACATGTAAAAAAAAAAGCAGCTAGTCACACCCAAAACCCTGGTGCACCTGAAAGTCATTACTTGGAACCCATCCAATATGTTACGTGTGCTGACCAAAATGTTATGGTCCTGGTACACCTAGAATAAAAGCCTAGGAAAGGATAAGATAGGATGCTAAGCAGAAGTTTAGATTTATTGAAAAGTTAAAGTGCCCATGGAATTAAGTGCATTACTGATTCGTAAGAAAACATACCTTATCTGGTTCCAGATTTTGGGTCTGCAACTGCCAACAGCAGAAACTTTGGTATCTTTATGATGTATGGTTTATTTATACATATATACAACCTGAGCCTAGATGGAGGGAGTTCAGAGCATTGTCTTTCCAAGAAGGTCTCTGGCTTCTATAGTTGCAGCAGGATTGGCTCTCAGAACAGAGAAATCAGCCATGCTCTCTGTCTCTTGGTTATAGCCTGTCACAGCCAGCCAACATAGTTCTCCTTGCCCCTCTCCTTCTTCCTTCTCACTGCTAACCCTGTGAATTGTCACCCTGGTACTGAATGCCCTGATGGCTCATCTTTTATTATATTAAAGACCGGCCATCATCAGGTGAACCTCATCAGGAAACTGGCCTTTGCTGTTTCCAACCTGAGTCCCTACTGGATCTGGGAGATCACTGCTTGCAGTTCAACTCCCCAAACCTTGATTAATTCTAACTGTTATTGGAACCAGGAATTTAGGGTGCCTCACACCCCACAAACTCTAAAAAGGAAGCATTTTGTTTTCCATTCCATAGCTTTCTAGCAAGAGAACAAAAAATAAATTAAGTTTAAAGTAAGGCACAGAAGGAGATGACATGTTTCGTAGAAGAGATCACCAATGTCTTAAAACAGGCATTGTTTTCAACCGTTTTAAATGCCATTATCCTTTAAAAAGTGCAGTCCTGTCCACAGAAATTGGCTCCGTTCAGCTGAGTGGGGTTTACTTCCAGGTGAATGCATATTGGACTACAGCCCACAAGTAGCAATAGATGAATGCACATTTAATCCGTGTTCATGCAGTGCCTTAGAAAAAAGGATGGGAAGACTTTTGGCATTAGTATGTCTGTCATTTGCATTCCAAATGAGGGAAGAAACAGAGATGCCTCAGTGGGGGAGGGGAGGATATGGATATGCAGCCTCAATATGCTGTCTATCCTGGGATAGTGATCGTTGATACATCTGTATTCCTTCTCCTTCCCCCCTGCTGCCGCCCCGACTCATCCATGGGCCAGCAACAGGTAAGTTTGGGTTCTTGGGATCTCCCTTAAAAAGTGTGTTGCAAAAGCTTTATCTTGAGTAAGCCCAAAGAGATGGGTGCCACCCACAGGTATCATAATAGTTTCTGTGTCACTGCCGTTAGGTCATGCATTCTGACGTAGAACGGCAGCAGGGAACAGAGCCAGACTCCTGGTGATGTATAGAATGAGTCGGTGGAGGTTGACCCATTGGACAAATGGAACATGGTCCTCATCAACCTCAGTTTGCTCTCGCTTGCCTGCCTCGTTTATCTTGGACAACCAGTCCAAGGGCGTCACTTCTTCTGCCATGGGTCATTTAAAGTGTATGGCTCCCCCATTTAAACACAAGAACTGTACTTTACTTCTCACAATTCCCAGCACCCTTAACAAAGCTACAGTTCCCAGGGTTCTTTGGAGGGAGTCATTCAAATGTATGGTGTGGACGTGTTGCCTCTCGTAAAACTCAGCAGGGAGGACAAAATTATAATTAGTTGGCTTTGCCTGTCATTGGCTCTGGCTGCACCTGTTGATGGTCTCCTTGGTTACCAGCCCCAATGGGCACCAGCCAGCACTGGTAGGACTCACCATGCCTAAAGGGTAGGGAGAAACTGGCCGAAGTTTGTGCTTACTAAGCCTCCTTACTAAGTCTTACTTGATGAGTCTCTGCTGGAAGGAAGAATGAAGGAGCCATGTTGTCTGGCAGGGCAGGGAGAAAATAAGAACTTACTGTAATATGAGCCATGCTGGATCAGGCCAAAGGCCCATCTGGTCCAGAGGCCAACCAGGTGCCTATGGGAAGCTTGCAAGTGGAACCAAAACACAGGAACATCTTCCCCTTCTGCAGTTTCAGACAACTGGTCTTCAGAAGCATTACTAGTTGTAAAGGTAGAGCATGATGGCTACTAGTTGGTAAGAGAGAATGATCTTCAGCTGTTGTTTGTGTTTCACCATAATAGCCCAGAGGGATATATGGAAGATATATGAGGTAGGACTGGAGTTATTAAGGGTTTGTTCTGTTTTTCTTAATGTTTTTCTTAAGTACTGTTGTTTGTGGTTTTACTCTGTGTTTTTATGCTGCAAACAGCCCTGAGAACTTCGGATGAAGCGCAGTATTATTATTATTATTATTATTATTATTATTATTTTGTTCATAATGATTCAACATCTGCAGGTCTATTGTGTCTTCCTGGGAGAAAGCGTGCAAATATAAAATGCTGAAGTGTAACTGGGCAACCGTTTTCCCCTGCCTTACAACATATATTTCCGTAGACCAATGCAGCAACCACAACTCTTTCTTATAACTACTGCCCTACTTTAAACATCCTGGATTAATTGGTGATGGGATGTAATTCTTATGAATGCCATCAATTGTGTGCGTAGGCCTGGGCATGCGATGTTGAAAGCATGAACATAGAACAAAGGGGATGCCTATGTTAGATTTACAGACTTGTAAGATCCTTAGCCTGGAAATGTTCAGCATGCGCAGTAGTAGGTGATCTGTGTGCCAAAGAGTTATCACGGGGTGTTACATAAACACATTTTTTCCTCTTGTTCCTCCCCTTTTATGTGAAATAATGGGAGCGAAAAGGCACATCACAACCCTCAAAAGTGAATAAGAGAGAGCAAACTCTGCAAACTGAATGCAAAATCTTGCCCCTGTTAAGGTTAATTGGCAAACTCTTGCTGATTTTAAAAGGAGGCAAGATTTCAGGCCTAGGCTGCAAGCCAAAAACACTGTTGCAATTGAAAAGAATTTTCCAAAACAAGCGTAACTGAGTTAGGAATCTAGGAAAAAAAGGTACTCATTCAATATAAATCTCAGCAGGTGCACGGAATACAAATAGGCTAATCCCACTTTAGAAGAGATGAATTAATCAGTTAAGCACCACATAAAATAATTGGACTCCATCCAGGGGACTGTGCACTTACGGACAATAAAAGCCAGCCAACCAACCAAGACAATCTTCCACTGCATCGATGTAGAGAAAGAAGCATTCTGCACAACTCGTTCTGCAAGGTGGAATTCAGGGCTTGGGAGCCACACAAAATTCTTTAAGGTGCAGCAGGGAACAGAGAAGAACAGCGGGTCTTGATTTTTTATCCTTTCAAATGTCATTGTTTTTATTGCTTCCATTTGCCTGGCTACACTTCAACCCCCCTCCTCCCTTTCTTGGTCTATTCGTTCTTCTGTTGCACTTCTCCATCAAGCCAAATCTGTCTCTTAAGTTGCCTGGCTGCATCCTTTTCCCCCTCCTTACTGCTCCCTGTCTTTCGAAACCTTCACCACATGGCATCCATTTTTGACTTCACCTGGGACTATTTTTCAAGGAAACATTTCAACCAGAGGTGGGTAACCTGTGATCTTCTGGACTGCAGCTCCCACATCCTCCCTAACTATTGACAATGATGGCTGGACCGGTGGATGTCCCACAACATCTGAAGACCACAGATGCACTAGATGCACAGATGCACTAGAAGGCAGCTTCCTGTAATTGTCGGAACCAGACAAACAGAGAAAAATATTTAATCAAAATTGGCACATAGGCCCTCTTTCCATAGATGTGTTTATCCTTGTTTTCTATTTTTGTCTTCTGGGCCCTAAATGAACAACTGCTTAAAGTACCAGCTTGTGTTCAAGAAGGATATGACTGGTTAGCCTAAAAGAATATGTAATTTAGAGAGCACCACTTGACTTTAATTTAGATAAACTCCTTCTGCCGGATTATACAGCTGGGCCGGACTGATTGGAAGCTTGCTAAAGAGATTGCGTACCATTCTGCTTTTCTTTAAATCAGCGGAGTTGGGAGTTTTAAAGGAAAAAACATATTTCCATGTTCTACTGCGCAGAAGACAGTGCTTGCATAGGGCTGAAATTTAGTTCAGCAAAAGGAACTTGGAGGTGGGGAAAGGACTGGAAATAATTATTTGAAACCATAACTTCTGTACAGCTGTGAAATACAAATCCTAGAAGGTATTTGCAAGGGAAAGGGCTATATAGGGCCAGTGGCGTAGCGTGGGGGGTGCCAGGGGGGCCGGCCGCACCGGGCGCAACATCTGGGGGGGCGCGCTCGCTGCCTCCGGAGTCGCCGAAGAGCCTCGGGTGCAGGCTGTAGCAGAGCCCCATGTCTCGTGGAACCGACGAGCTGTGCGCGCGCCCGGGCTGAAGGCGTCCGGCAGGCAGCGGCTCTCAGCCCCACGCGTCAGGGCCGCGGAGGACGTGCCAGGCAGCCCCTCCTCACAGCCCCGCCTCCGCTGCTGCTGCTGCAGCTGCTGGGCCATGTTGCATTTTCCTCGCCTCTCTGCCCCCCTCCTCCTCCGGGCAAGCGGCGTGGTTTGGGCGGCAGCGCCAGCAGCAACTCGACTCAGATCGGCAGGTTAGGGGTTGGGGGGGCGCAAATTACTTGCCTTGCCCCGGGTTAGGGGGCGCAAATTACTTGCCTTGTCCCGGGTGCTGACAACTCACGCTACGCCGCTGTATAGGGCCCAGTATCAGAGGATCTGCTTTGCACGCAAAAAGTCCAGGGCTCAATCCCAGGTAGGGCTAAGAAAGATGGCTTCTTGAAATCCCAGAAAGCCATTGCTTGTCACTGTAGGCCACAGTTGGGGAACTTTAGGCTCTCCAGACATTGCTAAACTACAGCTCCCATCAGCCACAGCAAGTATGGCAATGTCTGGAGATGCTGGAAGCTATAGTTCAGCATCAGCTGTAAGGCCAAAAATGCCTCATCTCTGCTGTACACAGTACTGAGAAAGAGGGACCAATGACTTCCTATAAGACCGCTTCCTATGAAACCTCTGCAAACTGCTTGAGGCTACTCCATTCCAGGTGTGAACATATATCAACATATGAAGTTACGAGGTTAGATCATTGGCTTGTCAGCCTAGGATTGCCTATGTGGCAGCAGTTCTCATAAGCAGAGACCTTTCCTAGCTGTCTTGGCCATGATCCTTTAATAGGGGGCGCCAAGGATCGTGCTGGGGCTTCTTATGTGCAGAATGTACGCTTTGGAGCTGGTTAAAAGGAAGGTGGGCTGGTGTACTTCTTCCAAAAATTGATTGCTGAATTTTGGGACAACTTCCTCTTGGGTCTTGCTGATGCCGCTTCTCCAGTAGAGCCCTGGAGCAGGGCTCCTCGCCCATCAAATCTCAGAGAGTGAGAAGGAATGATATTGACACTGTATGAGGTATGCTAATCCTAGTCTGTGAAGAGCTTTAAAGATTAAAACCAACACAAGGTTGTGGATGCTCTTATCTCCCAGCTCTAGGCCTGGACAGGAAATCCTTATGTTTTGAGACATCTTAAAATAGTCATAAAGATTACGAGGGGATGAACAACAATGACAAGATCCACACTCTACAGTTGCCATGCCCTGTTGCAATTGGAAAATGAAACTTATGACATGCTGATTCAGAGGAAGTCCTGGATTGATCAAACAATTGCTGACTCATCATTAACTCACACCCCAATGGTTAGGGATGGGCACTGCCTCCTTTGTGCCTAACTTTAGCTTATGTTGACCATCTTTGTATCCCCTTGATCGTGGCTTCCAGTTCCAAATACTACTAGTCCAGCAGTGAAACAGCAGCTTTTGACAGTTTGGTCGTGGAAATCTAGCTATGGGTGTTATCCGAATACTTGCAATGCTATGCTACAAAGGGCCAGGTCATCTCTTCCTGCAGATTAGATGTTTTTGGGCTGCAAGTTTTACCATTCCTCCTGACCACTGGCCATTCTGGGTAGGGCAGGCGAGAGCTGGATTCATTTGGAAAGCCAAATGAAAATCCCTGATATTAAACAAAATCCTTGATATTAAGCAACACTATCAGGAAAATCCCTGATATTAAACAACACTATTCAACCATTTTTCCCAGTAGTGATGTATGGAAGTGAGAGCTGGATCATAAAGAAGGCTGATCGCCAAAGAATTGATGCTTTTGAATTATGGTGCTGGAGGAGACTCTTGAGAGTCCCATGGACTGCAAGAAGATCAAACCTATCCATTCTTAAAGAAATCAGCCCTGAGTGCTCACTGGAAGGACAGATCCTGAAGCTGAGGCTCCAATACTTTGTCCACCTCATGAGAAGAGAAGACTCCCTGGAAAAGACCCTGATGTTGGGAAAGATGGAGGGCACAAGGAGAAGGGGACGACAGAGGATGAGATGGTTGGATAGTGTTCTCGAAGCTACCATCATGAGTTTGACCAAACTGTGGGAGGCAGTGGAAGACAGGAGTGCCTGGCGTGCTCTGGTCCATGGGGTCACGAAGAGTCAGACACGACTAAATGACTGAACAACAACAAAAATTGAACCATTAATACAAGTGACAAAGTGGAACCCCACGTAACCCAGCACACCAGCTGCCATGTGGCAGAGTGATTATCCCCAAAGCTATGCGGGGGTTAACAGCACACTGAACAGGAGAGGGGCTTCATCAGTGCTCATTAGACAGCCTTTTCACAATCTGTTTACATAATGGCTTTACATCCTGCGGGAATGAGGAGTTCTTAACAGCCACACAAAATGCTCCCAGAAGCTTAGGAAAGAAAATTAAGACTACCTTATCCACTTGACTTTAGCGGAGAGGGGAACTCAGCAGATTGGAACGCTCCCAGTTAGAACAGTCCAAAGACATTTTAACAAAATGCTGAAAGATCAGGAGGTTTTTATTGTATACTTCACCAGGAAAACCAAAAATGTGCATTGGCTCAGCATCTTACACAACCACAGTAGCAGCACTTCAAGTGCTAAATGAAGGGATGGGGAGGGAACTACCAAAGCAAATAAACAATTTAATTTTCTTCCACACACCATAATTACGCAATGCTTGAACCTGAGGTTTGTTAAATATATTTCTTTCGCGTGAAGGTTTACCTGGTGCCATTAAGTGCCAAACAGCTGAAGGTCAAACCTGTTTGCAAAGCCAAACGTGCATAATAACTTTATTACTCGTGGAGACCTTAGGGAATGATTAACAGAATACCAAAGCCATGTTTTCTACCAATCCTCCACTCAGCAACATTTTTCAAGCTGAATATTTTGTTTCCGCGAACAAGGAGCATCTGTTCTGAGACAATATGCTCATGGAACGAGAGCAAACTTTGGGCCTGCTGGGACTCTCAAATGTTGTTAGACTGTTATGTTACCTTAAGCCAGCAACTCCCAAATAGCAGGTAAAGTCTCCCTAGTGGGTGCGGGGAGCTTTATGAACTTGTTGGCTATGCTTGGATGTCACAATAAAGGACGGTTTATTATTATGGGAACTCCTAGCTTTCCCGGGCTCCTATACTCCCCCTCCCCTCCTCTGCCGTGGCTATGTAATAATGGAGAATCAGAGAATTGTAGTGTGGGAAGGGACTCTGAGGATCATCTAGTAGTCCAACCTCCTGCAGCTGTCCCATACAGGGGTCGAACCTGCCGCCTTGGCGCTATCAGCACCATGCTCTAACCAACTGAGCTATCCAGGCATAAACTTAATATTAAATTAAAAGTGGGGAGCTTCAAGCAAGGTGGCTGACTGTGGCCCTGCAGGCCTATGTGGCCTCCAAGATTCTTACCCGACCACATCATCATCATCATCATTTCAATTTATTTCAATTTTGGATTACTGTATTTTAATATTTTGTTGGTTGGAAGCTGCCCAGGGTGGCTGGGGAATCCCAGCCAGATGGGCAGGGTATAAATTATTATTATTATTATTATTATTATTATTATTAACCTTCATCAAAAGATCCCAGGGTGGTGTACAATGTTAAAAACACATTACAGAACATCAGTGATAAAAACCTAATAACAAGCATACTGACAGGCAGCCGAATAATAAAATAGTCATCATAATAACAGCCCTCTCCACCACACTTTCCCAGGACGTAGATTATTTAATAACCATAAGCCTGGGGAAAGAGGAATGTTTTTGCCTGGCACCTAAAGAAATGTAATGATGGCGCCAGGCGAGCCTCTCTGGGAAGAGCGTTCCGGAATCGGGGAGCCACTACAGAAAAGGCCCGTTCTCCTGTTGCCACCTTCTGACCTTCTCTGGGATGGAGGGACATAGAGAAGGGCCTGAGATGACAAACGCAGGGTCTAGATCGGTTCCTCTCACTTCCACACCCTGAGGGTCATCTAGTCCAACCCCTTGCAGTGCAGGAGCCTTTCACCCAATGTGGGGCTCAAACCCACAGCCCTGAGATTAAAAATCTCATGCTGTACCAACTGAGCTATAAGGTCTAGCATACTCTGGTTAGGTAAGAGCTACATCCATGACTCTGCCTACTTTTCCCTCTGTCCCCACCCACCATTGGAATGTGGCCCCAGAGAGTTGTCTATAAGGGAATGCAGGCCTCAGGGGTTGAAACAATTTCCTACAGCTGTTCCAAGATGTGTTTCATTTTTCTTTCATTGCTAATTCCCCTTCTTAGAAACCCGGTCTTTGCTGCAGCACACTGTGACTTTTGATTGAGCCACACATGTATCGTTCAAGGACTGTATATATGCTAGGGCTGCCATACATCTGGGATATCAAGGGTGCAATTGACGTTCAGGGAGTGTGATGGCCTGGGATTCCGATTCGGAGGATGAAACAGAGGAATCCCAGCCTGCACAGGAGTCCCCGCCTCCAGGGCCGGCTGAACTGGGGCAAGGCCTAGATGCTGAAGAGCCTGCACCTGTGGCAGTGCATCAGGAGCTGGCCCCAGGTGAAGCCCTTCTGGCCCCAGAGGGGCTTGATGACTCAGTGGCCACAGGTGAGCCTCCTCCAGGGCCCAGCAACCCTTCGGCCTCTCCTGATCTGCAGAGGCTTAGGGCAGAGAGGCGAAGGGAACTGGTTGCCCCCAGGAGGAGTGCTCGCCTTAAGGCCAGAGGAGGCGGGGCTCCTGGGGACCGGGACCGCCCCTGGCCTTAGAAGAGGATAAAAGCCCAGTCAGCCCGGCCCCAGGTTGCGGGAGCAACGTCGTTGTTGGCTTCGGACCTTCCTGTGTTCCTGATCCCTGCTCGGCCTCCTGTTCCTGACTATCCGGTACTCCTGTTCCCTGCTCGGCTTCCTGTTCCTGACTATCCGGTACTCCTGTTCCCTGCTCGGCCTCCTGTTCCCGACCATCCGGTGTTCCTGTTCCCTGCACAGCCTCCTGTTCCAGCGTTCCTGTTCCCCGCCCGGCTCTCTGCCTCGGACCTTGCCCCTCTTCGTGTGGACTCTGCTACACCCAAGGTACCTTACCCCCGGGACCAGCACAGTTTGCTCCCGCCTCCTCCCGCACTTCCCCTTCGTAGGGGTGCGTTCGGGAAGAGCCAGAGGCCATGGCTGAACAGGCGGCTGCACTGGTGGCTTTGGCCCAGGAGAACCAGGCCCTGACTCACACCGTGCAGCAGCTCAGCGACGCGGTTGTGGCACTTCAGCAACGCTTGGAAGCCCTACCGGCTCCTGGGGCCGACGCCCCGGCTCCGGGCAAGTACCCAGTGGCTTTGCCTGAGAAATTTGATGGAGCCCCGGCCAGCTTTCCCATGTTCCTGGCCCAGGCCAAGCTGTATATTCAGGGGCGAGCCCGGAACTTTCCTGACGACCGCACCAAGGTGCACTTTTTGATTAGTTTGTTAAAGGACCAGGCGGCCAAGTGGGCGTTGCCGCTACTCAGGCAAGACTCCCCCTTGCTGGCAGACTATACGGGGTTTTGCAATCGTTTGGAGGCCGCGTTCGGCAACCCCCAGAAAGAGAGTCAAGCCAACCGGGCGATTCGGCGTTTGAAACAGGGCAAGTCCACGGTGGCCACATATACCACGGAGTTTCGGCTGTTGGCACAGGACTTGACCTGGAATGACTCGGCACTGCGGGACCAGTATCTCGAAGGGCTTTCGGACGAGGTACTGGACCAGTTGGCCACAATGGAACGCCCCACCACGCTGGACACTCTCATTCAACGGAGTCTACAAATAGACGACCGGTTGGAGGATCGTCGTCAGGCCCGGGGTCGCCGACACTTCCAGTTCACGGCACCAGCTTTTTCCGGCAGCCCCACGGTCACAACTGATTTAACGGAGGAGCCTATGCAGCTCGGGGCAGTGCGGCCACGCCTTTCCCCCGCAGAGAAGGCGCGGCGTCGGGAGGGAAATCTCTGTCTTTACTGTGGCGGAAGTGGACACTTCGCTCTGTCCTGCCCTGAGAAACGCCAGCCGCAGGGAAACCGCCAACCCCAGTAGCTGATGGCCCTAGCTACCGGGGGTCCCAAACCGTACAGAATGGGCCCGCACCAATGGACTTGCAACATCTTATGGTTTCAGTACGTTTATACCCTCCAGGTGGGCCCTGGATCCTCACCCATGCTTTGGTAGATTCAGGGGCAACCCGCTCCTATATGGACGCTGCTTTTGCCGCCCATCATCAGGTGCCACTTCGGAACAAGCCAGTACCGGTCCAGGTGGAAGCGATTGACGGACGACTTCTGCGTTCAGGTGCCGTTACTCAGGAGACCCAGCCCCTGGTCCTGTGTCTCCAGCAGCACCGGGAGTTGCGAACTTTGGACATTGCCTCTATGCCCCGCTTCCCCCTGGTGCTCGGGATGGACTGGCTGGAAGCCCACAACGTTCAGATTGACTGGGTCAAACGGACCGTGCACTTCCCAGACCCATGTTCCCATGCTCAATCCGGAACGCTGGCGGCCGCGCCCTCAGAGGAGGCAGCACCCACGCTCCCAGCCGTGTACCAGGACTACCAGGACGTGTTCGAGGAACGGGGGGCAGACCAGCTGCCGCCACATCGGCCTTTTGACTGCGGCATAGACCTCCAACCCGGAGCGCCTTTACCAGTGAGTCGCTTATATTCCCTAACAGAGCCAGAGCGCGAGGCTTTGCAGGACTTCTTGCGCAAGAACCTGGAGCGTGGGTTCATTAGGCCTTCCACCTCGCCTACCGCGGCACCAGTGCTTTTCGTTAAGAAGAAATGTGGGGAACTCCGCCCTTGCCATGATTACCGAGCCCTGAACAAAATTACCGTCCCAGACCGGTACCCCTTGCCCCTTATCTCGGAGCTGCTGGAGCGGGTGCAAGGGGCACAGGTGTTCACCAAGCTGGACCTCCGGGGGGCCTACAACTTGATTCGGATCCGAGCCGGGGATGAGTGGAAGACAGCGTTTGGGACCCGGTACGGGCAGTTCGAATATTTGGTTATGCCTTTCGGTTTGTGCAACGCGCCTGCTGTGTTTCAACGCTACATCAACCACGTGTTTCAGGACTTGTTAGACAAGTACGTGGTGGTGTATTTGGATGACATACTGATTTACTCCCGTGACCCGGCTTGCCATGAGGGACATGTCCGGACCGTGCTGCAGCGCTTGCGTGAGCACCGTTTGTACGCAAAGCTCAGCAAGTGCGAGTTCCATCAGCGGACTGTGGACTTCCTTGGTCACCGGCTCTCTCCAGATGGGGTGCAAATGGACCCGGGGAAGGTGACAGCGGTTCAAGAATGGGCGGCACCCCGGAACCGCAAGGACCTGCAGCGTTTCCTGGGGTTCGCCAATTACTACCGGACCTTCATCGCTGATTATGCTCATCGCACCACCCCGTTGACCCGGCTACTGCGCCCAAAGACGCCGTTTTCCTGGGACAAGGAGGCAGAGGAGGCGTTTCAGGGGTTGAAGGCCTGTTTCCAGAGGGCACCAATCTTACAACATCCTGACCCCTCTCGACCCTTTGTGGTGGAGACCGACGCTTCCAGTACGGCTCTCGGTGCCGTCTTGTCTCAACAGATTGGTCCTGAAGCGCCACTCTTACCCTGTGCCTTCTATTCTCGCCAGCTCCTACCAGCGGAGCGTAACTATACTGTGTGGGAGCGGGAACTACTGGCCATCAAGGTAGCCTTTGAGGTCTGGCGCCACCATCTTGAGGGGGCACGACATCCGGTGGAGGTGAGAACCGACCACCGGAACCTGGAGTACCTCCAGACCACCCGCAAGCTGAACCAAAGACAGATCCGGTGGGCGTTGTTCTTTTCCCGGTTCCAGTTCCGGATCCGCTACATCCCTAGCTCTCAGAATCAGAAGGCGGATGCCCTGTCCCGGAAACCTGAAGACAACACAGACACGGTACAGCAAGCAGAACCCACCACGATCCTACCTCCGGCTGCATTCCTGGCCACCCAGGAGGCGCAGCCACTGCAGGTTCGGGTGCGGGAACAGCAGCGGGTCGACGCTTGGGCCCAGGAACGACTCCGGGAGCTGGCTGAAGGGTCCAGCCCACAGTATCCGGGGCTGGTCCTGCATCAGGGCCTTCTGCTGCACCACGGTCGTCTGTACATCCCGCCAGGGCCACTACGGCTGGAGGTTCTCCGGATGGCCCATGATGCCCCAGCAGCGGGGCACTTTGGACGGTATCGGACCACCCATCTGGTCAGTCGAGAGTTTTGGTGGCCCCGCCTGAAGGCTGACGTGGCTCGCTACGTTGCTGGTTGTGATGTCTGCCGGCGCGCCAAGGGACCTACCGGGCGACCCCCCGGCCTACTTCAGCCATTGCCAGTTCCACCGCGCCCTTGGCACACGGTTTCGTTGGACTTTGTAGTGGACTTACCCTCGTCTCGTGGCTGTACCTGCCTTCTGGTTTTCTCCGACCATTTCACCAAGATGGTGCACTGCGCTCCCTGTCCATCTGTACCCACAGCCAAGGAAACTGCTCAGCTGTACCTTCAGCATGTCTTCCGCCTGCATGGCCTACCTGAGCGCGTGGTGTCCGACCGGGGCGTTCAGTTCACATCCCGGTTCTGGCGAGCACTACACCAGACCCTCGGGACGGAGGTCTGCCTCTCGTCAGCCTACCACCCACAGACCGATGGCCAGACGGAACGGGCGAACGCGGTGCTGGAGCAGTACCTCCGGTGTTACTGCAGCTACCAGCAGGATGACTGGGTCGACCACCTGGCATTGGCGGAGTTCGCCTACAATAACGCGGTGAATGCGTCCACCCAGCAGACCCCGTTCCAGGCCAGTTATGGTTATCATCCACGGCTGTTTCCAGAGGTGCTGCCGGCGTCCGCGGTCCCGGCGGTGACGGAGTGGCTTCAAGAGCTCCAGTCCCAGCAACAGCTTTTGGTGGAGCAACTGCACCAGGCCAAGGAAGCGTACAAAGCCCAGGCCGACCGCCACCGCCAGGTGGGGCCGGAACTTCGCGTCGGTGACCTGGTTTGGCTCTCCACTCGCCACCTCCACCCCTCTCGACCTTCGCGGAAGTTGGACGCCCGCTTCACCGGCCCGTTCCCTATCGTAGACCAAATCTCTCCTGTGGCATTCCGTCTCCGGTTACCCGCAACCCTGAAGGTTCACCCGGTCTTCCACAGGTCCCTTTTGAGTCCGGTGGCCCCACCCGACGAGTTCCACCCGAACCGTCCCCGACCGCAGCCAGTGTTGGTTCGGGGAGAGCCTGAGTACGAGGTGGAACGCATCCTGGACTCCCAATACCGCAGGGGAAAGCTGCAGTATCTCATTGACTGGAAGGGGTACGGACCGGAGGACCGTTCCTGGGAACCAGCGGCCAATGTCCACGCACCTGCCTGCCTCCGAGAGTTCCATGCGACGTACCCCGGCAAGCCGGGTCCGGACCCTCGGTTGAGGGGGGGGCCTGGGAGGGGGGATGGTGTGATGGCCTGGGATTCCGATTCGGAGGATGAAACAGAGGAATCCCAGCCTGCACAGGAGTCCCCGCCTCCAGGGCCGGCTGAACTGGGGCAAGGCCTAGATGCTGAAGAGCCTGCACCTGTGGCAGTGCATCAGGAGCTGGCCCCAGGTGAAGCCCTTCTGGCCCCAGAGGGGCTTGATGACTCAGTGGCCACAGGTGAGCCTCCTCCAGGGCCCAGTAACCCTTCGGCCTCTCCTGATCTGCAGAGGCTTAGGGCAGAGAGGCGAAGGGAACTGGTTGCCCCCAGGAGGAGTGCTCGCCTTAAGGCCAGAGGAGGCGGGGCTCCTGGGGACCGGGACCGCCCCTGGCCTTAGAAGAGGATAAAAGCCCAGTCAGCCCGGCCCCAGGTTGCGGGAGCAACGTCGTTGTTGGCTTCGGACCTTCCTGTGTTCCTGATCCCTGCTCGGCCTCCTGTTCCTGACTATCCGGTACTCCTGTTCCCTGCTCGGCTTCCTGTTCCTGACTATCCGGTACTCCTGTTCCCTGCTCGGCCTCCTGTTCCCGACCATCCGGTGTTCCTGTTCCTTGCACAGCCTCCTGTTCCAGCGTTCCTGTTCCCCGCCCGGCTCTCTGCCTCGGACCTTGCCCCTCTTCGTGTGGACTCTGCTACACCCAAGGTACCTTACCCCCGGGACCAGCACAGGGAGGGGGGGATTTCCAAAAGGCGGCGCTTTGTCCTGGATCTTAGGCAAGTCAATCAAAAAATCACAATGAATAATAATAATAGTAATTAATTAATGTATACCCCACCCATCTGGCTGGGTTTCCCCAGGCACTCTGGGCAGCTTCCAACAAAACACTAAAATACAATAACCTATTAAACATTAAAAGCTTCCCTAAACAGGGCTGCCTTCAGATGTCTTCTAAAAGTTAGTTATTTTTCTCTTTGACATCTGGTGGGAGGGCGTTCCACAGGGCAGGTGCCACTACCGAGAAGGCCCTGTGTCTAGTTCCCTGTAACCTCACTTCTCGCAGCAATGGAACTGCCAGAAGGCCCTCGGTGCTGGACCTCAGTGTCCGGGCAGAATGATGGGGGTGGAGATGCTCCTTTAGGTATACTGGACCGAGACCGTTTAGGGCTTTAAAGGTCAGCACCAACACTTTGAATTGTGCTCGGAAACATACTGGGAGCTCAACAAAGCTCAACAACTTTCAGGGTGATCTGACAACCCTAATATCTGTGTGTTCCTTTACGTTAGTGAAGTAACTTAAAGGATGCAGAGCCCAGAGAAAAGTCTACTCAGAAGTAAGGACCATTAAGTTGTATGGAATTTTCTCCCGGCTAAGCGTCCATAACTGGAGTGAGAACTACTTGTGGTCCTTCAGATGTCGTGGCACTCAGATTCCCGTCAGCCTCAGCCAGCATGAGGTGATAGTCAAAAGAAAGATACAGTGGTACCTCAGGTTAAGTATTTAATTAGTTCTGGAGGTCCTTAATTAACCTGAAACTGTTCTTAACCTGAAGCACCACTTTAGCTAATGGGGCCTCCTGCTGCTGCTGCACCGCCGGAGCACGATTTCTGTTCTTCTCCTGAAGCAAAGTTCTTAATCTGAAGCACTATTTCTGGGTTAGCGGAGTCTATAACCTGAAGCATATGTAACCTGAAGCGTATGTAACCCGAGGTACCACTGTAACTATTTGTATACCACTTAACCACAGTTGTCTCTAAGCAGTGTAGTCCAGCCACACTGCATGGCCACAGATGCCCCACCCCTGGTGTATAAGATTGCACCCTAAGGCTCCATCCATCTCCACTGGGGGAGTTGTCCTAACCAGTGCTGGAGCTGTTGGGGCCTCAACACCCTGGAAAGAATTTTGGCTGTCCCTTCTGTGCTCTCTCTCCTCCCTCTACTGAAAAAAGGTAAAGGGACCCCTGACCGTTAGGTCCAGTCGCGGACGACTCTGGGGTTGTGGCGCTCATCTCGCTTTATTGGTCGAGGGAGCCGGCGTACAGCTTTCGGGTCATGTGGCCAGCATGACTAAGCCGCTTCTGGCGAACCAGAGCAGCGCACGGAAATGCCATTTACCTTCCTGCCGGAGTGGTACCTATTTATCTACTTGCACTTTGACGTGCTTTTGAACTGCTAGGTGGGCAGGAGCAGGGACCAAGCAACGGGAGCTCACCCTATTGCGGGGATTCGAACTGCTGACTTTCTGATCAGCAAGCCCTAGGCTCTGTGGTTTAACCCACAGTGCCACCCGCATCCCTCTCTACTGATGCTTACTCCTTTATCTGCTGGCTTACTGAGCCAGTAAGTAGATATTAAGATACAGGTAAGTCAGAGGAAGTTTGGCTTGAGGGTATTTCCACAATCTGGAATCAGCCCTGATCCTAATCTTGGAGATTCTGGTCCTGGTCTACATGAATATTCTGAACCTTAAGAAAGGCCTAGCGCTTGAAAGCTAAGCTTCGACGGTGGACTGAACTCCCTCGGGAGGCTGTGGACTCTCCTTCCTTGGAGGTTTTTAAGTAGAGGTTGGATTAAAGCATCTGTCTTGGATGCTTTAGTTGAGATTCCTGCATTGCAGAGGGTTGGGCGAGATGGCTCTTGAGGTCTCTTCCAACTCTACGATTCTGCGATTCTATGACTAAAGCTAATGTGGCAGAACAGGAGGTAGTTTGCCGTAAATGAGGCAAAGGCACAAAGCAGAATGACCACAACTAGAATAATAATAATATAATAATAATTTAATATTTATACCCCACCCATCTGGCTGAGTTTCCCCAGCCACTCTGGGCGGCTCCCAACAAATATTAAAATACAGTGGTCTGTTAATCATTAAAAGCTTCCCTAAACAGGGCTGCCTTCAGATGTCTTCTAAAAGTCAGTTAGTTGTTTATTTCTTTGACATCTGGTGGGAGGGCGTTCCACAGGGCGGGTGCCACTACCGAGCAGGCCCTCTGCCTGGTTCCCTGTAACTTGGCTTCTCGCAGTGAGGGAAGCACTAGAAGGCCCTCGGAGCTGGACCTCAGTGTCCAGGCAGAACGATGGGGGTGGAGACACTCCTTCAGGTATACTGGGTGGAGGCCGTTTAGGGCTTTAAAGGTCAGCACCAACACTTTGAATTGTGCTCGGAAACGTACTGGGAGCCAATGCAGATCTCTCAGGACCGGTGTTATGTGGTCTCAGCGGCCGCTCCCAGTCATCAGTCTAGCTGCTGCATTCTGGATTAGTTGTAGTTTCTGGGTCACCTTCAAACGTAGCCCCACATAGAGCGCATTGCAGTAATCCAAGTGAGAGATAACTAGAGCATGCTTGACACAATTTAAGGAAGTTGCTGGCCCAAGATCTGATGGTGGCAGGTGGCTTTCTCTCAAGTGGCTATACTACCTCCAGAATCAGAGGCAGCATTCATCTGAATACCAGTTTGCTAGGAAACAAGTGGGGAAGAGGGCTATTGGCTTCATATTTTGCTTGCCAGGCTTCCCATAAGAATCTGGCCCGCCACTGTTCAAAACAAGATGCTGAATGAGACGCATCTTTAGTCTGATCCAGCAAGACCTATGACTTGCGTTCTTTGCAGACCTACAAGACTTGGTTCCCAAAAGGGTTTCCGTGGTGATTTTTTGATTGTTTAGTTCTCCTTTTTTAGTTGTTATATTGGCTATGTTAATCTGATTTTATGGTATTTTCTAAGCTGCCACTGTATATAAAATATTTTAAATAATTAGTTGCAAAGGTTGTAGTGGCATTTTTAAGCTGGGAGTGCTGTTCATTTTGGCTCTGTTGGAACATGAGGATGCAGCCTCCCTGCAATTAAAATTTCAGAAGTATTCAGGACTACGGGACACACTCAAGTAGTATAAGTTGTAGCACTTGTAGACACAAGTTGAGGAGTAAATCCAATAAAGGTATGAACAGATTTAATAGCCCAACACATGTGAATCCCTCAAGTTACTAGAGTAATGTTGCTATCATTGTGTGGCCCTTTCAGAAATTTATTTGGAACTGCTTACCTCTCTGAATGTGGGTTTCCTTCTCTGAATTATCCTACTTTTACCTGAATCAGGAAACAGCCCTTTCTCTGAGCAGGCAGTAACTAGAAAAAGTTTAGCAGCAGCAAACCAGAATCTACAGTGAAATAAACGAAGCCCAGTTATGTAACATGGGGCCAAATAATGACTACCTTCGTGTAGAATTCATTTGTGTCAAAAATGATAGATGGAAAGCAAACAGGGAAGGCCAATCCACTTTAGTGACTACAAGTTAGAAAGGTCTCAATTTGCAACAATTAGAATTCCTGAATTTCTAGTTCTCAGAAGCTGCTCATAAAGCCTCGCTGCCTTTCTGTTTTTGTTTTTGTTTTAAACTTCCTGTTAATTGCTAGAGCTTTCTGCTATACGATGAAGAGGTTTCTTGAGGATTAACTACTAATATTTAATTTCTCCCATCTGCCAACTTTGTAATCAGCAAATCAAAGCTCAGGGGAAATCTCCAATCTTGCTAGCTTCCGTTTGAACAGATTTCCAAACTTTCAGGACTACAGCAACGCAGCTGTTACAGGCAGGCTTCCTCTTATTCACTGAATTTCACTTCAGGCACCAGCTGATATGAGATCATACAGAGGCGACACCTGGGTCTGACGTTCAGTATTTGTTGCTTTGTGACTAAACCAGCACCGCAAAATTCCAGCGAACAGGAATGGAAACTATCCAGAATTCATCGTCATATCCTAGTTTACATGGCACAGAGTCAAACCTGGATTCTGCCAGTATTTAATCAGTTCCAAGGAACCACTGATGTTTTGGTTCTCTCCTTTAAATAGCATCCTTCCTCTATTTTCCTTACATTTCATTGCAAAACACCTTTGAAACTAAGAGAAGTTTGCCTCATGAAATGGAGGAACAGTCAACTTGGGTACAAGTCTTTGGATTAATCTGAAATGGTCCCTCAGCTAAATACATACATTTTATGGAAAGTGTTCCAATAACATCTATTCACCAGGATTTATGGAATTTAGCAGATTCCATAGGTAAAAGTAAATAAAGGTACCCCTGCCTGTACAGGCCAGTCGTGTCCGACTCTAGGGTCGTGCACCCATCTCACTCTAGAGGCTGGGGGCCAGCGCTGTCCGGAGACATTTCCGGGTCACGTGGCCAGCATGACGAAGCTGCTCTGGCGGCCGGCACCAGCGCAGCACACGGAAACGCCGTTTACCTTCCCGCTAGAAAGCGGTACCTATTTATCTACTTGCACTTTAGGGGTGCTTTCGAACTGCTAGGTGGGCAGGAGCTGGGACTGAAGACGGGAGCTCACCCCGCCGCGAGGATTCGAACCGCCGACCATGCGATCGGCAAGCCCTAGGCGCTGAGGTTTTACCCACAGCACCACCCGCGTCCCTAGCAGCTTCCATAGTGGCAGCAATATTTTGTTTCATGGGACAACTGAAGCCACGGATTCAATCATAGATCTCCAATTATTCTAGTTGCCTTTTATCATAGATGTGTCATGGTAATAGATACCCAAGCACGTGCTAGCAATAAGCCAGTTAAAATAAATTAGCACTAAATGCAAGAGAGCCTGCTTAGTTTTCAGGCATTTAAAAATGCACACAGGTCAAGAGAGCATGAGGTTTCTGCACGCATCCAAGCGCTTGATTGGGCATGGGAGGTCTAAGGCGGAAGTTAAAATAAATTTGACCTTTGTTGCAACCTGATAGGTATGGTGTTGTTTTTTCAAATTGAGAATCCTAGCTGGCCTCAGCCTCACCTCTGACCTGCAATATTAACAGTGGACTTACATTGCAGGGCTGCTGTAAAATATTCTCTCAGCACAGCCCCTCCACACTGCAAAAGGGATAAAACAAGTTAACTACACCACATGCTTAGAATCATAGAGTTGGGACAAGGGTCATGTAGTCCAACCCCCTGCAATGAATGAGGTTTGAACCCACAACTCTGAGATTACGAGTCTGATGCCCTAACAACTGGCTATCCCAGCTTGTTGTATACTAATCTCAGCCCAACCTGCAATTTGGAAATAAAAGCAATGGTTAACACTGCAGGGTTGTTGTACACTCTCAGCTTCGGCCCAATTCCCAATGTGCAATAAGGATTTAATATCACTAACTGAAAACCCTGACCTGCAGTATGCAGTCTTAACCAGTCTAAGGCTGCATAAACCATTCTCTCCAGTCACAACCTCTATGGGGACAATGAACTACATTCGCTTTGGAATTTGTATTAGCAGGGTGGTTGTTGTTGTTTTTAAATCACAGTAAATATGCACCAAGAAGTAGCAGCAAACATTTTCTGCTCTCTTTGGCAGGTTTGTGAGGTGAGATAAACACAGTAGTGCCCAATTGCAGTTGCAATAAAATCAAGTCACTCCAGTCCATTCATGTTCCAATTCAATATTCTGATGTTTTCCCAAACAACCAGTCCATGCTCAGTCCTCATTGGGCTGTTTTTGGCGATTTGCTCTCACCTGACTTTTATTCTTTTGGGGGGGGGGGGCGCGTTTCAGGTATTCGTATCTCTGCAAATCTCAGGGATCCCTGGAGTGCACGCTATTTCTGGCGCTCTTCTGACCCGGAAGTCAGTCCCTGCGGCAGAAAAAAAATGGCGCCGCAGGGGGGGAAAGCACAGAATCCCCCCCCCCGATCCACAGAACAGCTGTGGGCCAGTTCCAGGAAGCTCCCTGGGCCAGAACTGGCCCATGGGCCTTAGGTTGCTGACCTCTGATCAAGAGTATAAAGTAACAGTCTAAAGAATGGAACAGAAGAAAGTGTGAAACCACTTGAACAAATGGCAAATTCACATTTGGGATAGCACAAGTTTTGGACCAGCATACCTTAAAAACCACTTGCCACTCTGTACACTAGTAGTAGGGAACCTGTCAGAGTCCCAACTCCTATCAGCTCCAGCCAGCATAGCCAATTGTGAGAGATGAGAGTTCTAGTCCACAGCAGCAGGAGGGCCACAGGTTCTCCACTCATGTCCTAAGATGTTCAGAGACCTTTCTCCAGGTTCCCCTACCTTCTGAGGTATTGCAAAAGTAATAGTTGTGGAATGCTCTCCCCTGGTGAGATTTAGCTGGCACCTACACTGATGACATTTCAGCACCAAGCAAATGTCTTTTATTTTCTCAGACCCTTTGATTTGTTTTCTCTTGGCTGGCAGTTTCTTATGCCGTTTTTACAGATCCTGCTTTTTTTAGCGTTTTTGTTGGCTGTCAGCCTTTTTATATTCTGAAATTCTGTAAGCTGCCCTGGGAATCTGACTGAAGGCTGTGGTTTAAGGCTGTGGTTTAAACCCATATAATAGATGCCAGGCATATTATTATGTGTTATGTCAACATACTAATGCCCTACTCTGCTATTGTGTTGTACTGCAGAGTTGAAATGCAGAATATAATAAGTAGAAATAAATAAAAGTCACACATAATAAGAGATTTTGATCATATTTGGAAGTGGCATGTGATTAAGGTAATACAAATTGCACTAATAATAGACAGCACATTTACTGAGCAACACATTTATTCAGTCCATGGCAGATTACCACTGTGCTAATGCTGTACACAATTAATTTTCCATGGTGGCAGCTTGCTTCATCTACAGTCAGGATGGCGGTTCAAATTCATACTGAAGAACATTTAATGGTGGCCAGAAGAGGATTCTGAAACAACACACACAGACAAACTCAATTGATTGAGCAATTTTCAGGAAGCCATTTGCATTCAACTTCTACGCTGTCATGTTTAGCCACTTTATAAGGACTGGAAAATATTGCAGATCAAGTAGTGGAACACATTCTACCGTCCCCATCAACCTGGTGTGAACACATATGAAACCTGGCAACACCTTTAGAAAGTGTGTTAGTGAGTTTTCTCCAACAACGTTTCCCCTTTGTTAGTTATGTTTATGAGAAACCAATACTTTTAATGACTATATTGGTAAAAGGATACTTAAGTTCATCTATTTTTAAAAATCAAAACGCGCAGTACGCTAAAATCTAGGTAGACAAGCAGCACAATTCTATGCATGACTACTGAGTACAAGGAGCCTTACTTTCTAGCAAGTGTCTTTAAGATTAGTCTGAGAGCCCCTTTGCTGTGCTGATGCAATCTCCACCCTAGTGACAACAAGCAAACACTAACTAGAGCAGTTGCAACACTTCTCAGAGAAGAAATGGGATGCCGCAGTTCAGTGGCTTCTAGCAAGGAGACACTGCTGATGCCCTCAGCAGTTGGGCAGCTGTTGCACAAGCTATGCCCTCTGCAGCACTCAAGAGCACAGATATACCTGAAGTTTGTAAGGGACATCAGTTTTGTTGATCTGGCACAGACAGTGACTACTTATTTATTTTAATACCAATTAGGTTCTAGCTGGCTGGATGATGAAATATAACAGCATGTAGGTTTGGTTTTAAAATATTATGGGCAAATGCCTGCAATATACAGTAGTTGGTTATAAATGATTTTTATTCAGAACATTTCAGAAGTGGCAGCAGCAATTTCAGAGTTTTGTACACACCCTCAGCATCAATGATTGGGAACTATTTTACAATTTTTTGGAGCTATTTCAAGCTCTGTCTTGACTAATTAAACATTTTGCAAAAGAAAAGCTGTCAGTACTTACTATTTTCCAGTGACTTTTTTTTACCTAAGAAAATGAAGAAATTAATTAGAAAACTACTAATTAACAGTTCTCGTCAAATTTAGGCACAATGAAAAAGCCAGATTTAACCCATGTTTTAAACATGACTACTACATCTACATCAGAGGTCAAAATTCAAGACTACCCAGTTTACCAGTTTCTAATCATTCTTAAGTGAGGCAATTCTACACCTGAGGTTTTTATTAAGGCTGAAGTCCTATGCAGTGGCCTGGGGATAAATCTCCATGAGTTTGGGATAGTCTTCACAGTAAACATGGATAGGATTGAGATGCACAACATTTACACTACTTATTGGAAAGAGATAGTAAGAAAATACTGCTGTGCAACTTGGTAAATATGGGCCATACAATAAGGGACTAGTCAAACTAATTTGTACTGGCACATGTACCTGAATAAATCATGAAAGTAATCCAAGACAGAAGTGTGGGAATCTGTTAATCTTTTACAAGAAGAATCCAAGATTTATCCTGGGCCTACCACAGTGTTCCACAGACCAAATGGAATGTACGCCTTTCATTGAAGCTGTTTTGATTAAATCAAGCTTAAAAAAAACAACCTCAAAAAAAGAATAATAATAATAAAAATTCACATAGAATTTCTTATTTGAAGTTAGGCCCTAGTTAAGGATGGCACCTCTCAGAATATTGAGAATTTTGCTATTAATATTATAGTTTATACAAGTTGTAGCTTGCTATTTTGCATTCAAATGAATGAAAGCTACTTCTGTATATTTTTTTTACATATAACCATAAACATAATCCATTTTTTGTTTTGATTCAGTAGCTCACTATCATTATAGTTCTGTTGGGCTAATATCCTTCCCAAGCCAATTTTAGCTGACACCTATAATTGCAACTTTAGAAGAGAAACGCACAAAACGTACCTCCATAGGAGATTTTGTAAAAGACGAGGCTGGTTAAGAAGGCACCAACCCATAGTTCTTGGTGAACTTGAGTATGGTAAATCTTTTGCATGTCCCACCATCTTGTCAAAGCACTCTTAAACATCTGTAAGTTGGAACAGAATGGCAGTCTTAGTATTTTGAAGTTAGCAAATGTCTAACATTAAGGATATAGTTGTTGTTTTTGAAAAAAAGGAGTGGGGAACCTGTGGCCGTCCTTATGTTGCTACCAACTCCTACCATTCCTCACCATTGGTTATGCTGGCTGGGACTAATGGGAGTTAGGTTCCAACAATACCTGGAGGGCCACAGGTTCCCCATCCCTGAGTTACAGGCATAGGTCTCATTACAGGTACAGTGGTACCTTGGGTTACAAATGCTTCAGGTTATAAACTCCGCTAACCCGGAAGTATTGTATATGTAAGTATTGGAGCTCCAATACTTTGGCCACCTCATGAGAAGAGAAGACTCCCTGGAAAAGATCCTGAAGTTGGGAAAGACCGAGGGCACAAGGAGAAGGGGACGACGGAGGACGAGATGGTTGAACAGTGTTCTCGATGCTACGAACATGAGTTTGACCAAGCTGCGGGAGGCAGTGGAAGACAGGAGTGCCTGGCGTGCTCTGGTCCATGGGGTCATGAAGAGTCGGACACGACTAAACAACAACAACCCGGAAGTAGCTGCTCCAGGTTGCGAACTTTGCCCCAGGATGAGAACGGAAATTGCGTGCTGGTGGCGCAGCGACAGCGGGAGTCCCCATTAGTGAAAGTGCACCTTGGGTTAAGAAAAGCTTCTCGTTAAGAACTGACCTCCGGAACAAATTAAGTTTGTAACCTGAAGTACCACTATACTTAAAATCAAGAGAATGCTTAGCAACATGCCCAACTCCAACCAATGTTTAATTGCATTTTTTTTTGGTAATGTGTTACCTTCAATATGGTCTTTTTAACTCCAAGGCGTATGGCAAAATTCCCCAACCTGGTGCCCTCTAGATGTTTTGGAGTACAACTTCCCAACTAACGGGCAGCCCCAACTACCACAGGGCAGGCTTAAAAACCTTTGCTTAGGAGTTCAGTCACTACAACATTTAGAGGTGTGAGATAGCTTTAATCAAAATGTGGAATGATTCTCAAGACCAGATTATGCCAGTGAACATGGTCATATGATTTTGACCACAGATGATAATGCAGGAATTCTACCAATGGCTGTCAAATGCCTCTTCAATGCTGTTTGCTCATCTGACATATTCTGAGGTGTCATCTTTTTAGACAGGAAAAGTCAACATGAAGAAAATGGTCTAATATGCAGATATCATGCACACTTGAAATGTCAAAATAAATTTGCCGTGTTGTTAATTGGCCTAGTGGGAATATCTCTCACTGATTCTGAAAGCTCTTTGCCAGTCCATTTCTAGGCATAATTGCTTTTGTTTACCTTTAAAGCCCTCACACAACTTGAGCCCTAGATAACTGAAGGAGTGCTGGACGGACTGCACACTAAGATCATTGCTGGAGGTCAGAGCACCAAGAGATGAGACAGGTGGCAACTGTTGATGGATGCAATCCTATATGCACTATCATGAGAGTAAGCCCCCCTGACTTGACTTTCTAACTTCTGGGCAGCCGGAACAACTTCTACCATCTTTTCCTGCTCTGCAAATTGCTGCTGCTGTCTCTGCAGGAAAAGTGAAATGCTGGGCCATCTCTGGAGGAGGACCCACCCACCACTTGATTTATGGTAACTGAGCCGACCTTGACGTAGGACTTCTGAGTTGAGTGGGAAGGAGGAGGTTTTCAGATACTTCGGGCGTAAGCCACGTTAGGGCTAGGCAGCTTTCCTCAATATTGGGGCCTCACATATTGGGACTACAATTCCCATCATTCCAAGCCATCATGTCCAGGGATGATGGGAGTTGTAGTTCAAGAACATCTGGGGACCCAACATTGAGAATACAGTCATACCTCGGGTTACAGATGCTTCAGGTAGCGTTTTTTCAGGTAACGGATGCTCCGAAACCTGGAAGTACCGGAACAGGTTACTTTCAGGTTTCAGAGGTCGCACATACGCAGAAGAGCTAAACTGTGCATGCACAGAAGCGCCGAATTGCAACCCGCGCGTGCACAGACGTGCTGCTGTGGGTTGCGAACGTGCATCCCGCACGGATCATGTTCACAACCCGAGTGTCCACTGCATATATAAAACACACTCACTCACTCACTCACTGTAAAAGAAGCAAGCCTTATGTTGCCCACCTCCCTTAGGAAGAATGCCTCACAGTGAATCAGACTCCCTCAGGAGGTGGTGACCTCTCCTTCCTTGGAGGTTTTTAAGCAGAGGTTGGGTGGTCATCTGTCATGGCTGTTTGAGATTCCTGCTTTGCAAGGAGGTTGGGCTAGTTGACCCTTGGGGGTCCCTCCCAAATCTACAATGACAAGAGCTGTTCAGCAGTGCAAGGTGGGGGGTGGACTCTCGTTCACCGGAGATTTTTGATTTTTTACACAGTGGGTTGAATAGCCATCTGTCAGGGATCCTTCAGCTGCGATTCCTGCACCGCAGCGGGGGTTGGACTAGATGACCCTCGGGAGTCCCTCTCATCTCCACGATTCCGGGATTGAGTCTCAGACCGGCCTCACCCGCCAAGCCAGCTTCTGCGGCTGACCCCTTGGGCTTGGCTCCTGAGTTTAAGTCTCTCTCTCTCTCTCTCTCCACACTCCCTCACGGTCCCGTAGCCAAGGCAACCCCGTTCGCCCTTCCGCAAGGCCGCCGGGCGGCCGCCAAGGCGCGGGGACGAAGGCCCTCGACGCCGCCTCCGCCGCCGGGAGAACAGGGCAAAGCCTTCCGAAGGCTCGGAGCAAAAGGCCGGTCCTACCTCGAAGCCTGTGACACGACAAAGGAGGACGGCGAAGGTCACAAAGCTGCCGCCACCGGGACCGCCACCGCCGACCGTCGCAAGGCCTGCCGGGAGAAGAACGAGGCCTCTTCGTCCGCTTCCTTCCGCTCGCAGCGCCCCCTACCCTGGAGGAGCTCGCACGACAGCCGCCGCTTTCGCCTGCCCTACCCGGTGGTGAACTGCACGTTGTAATAGGGATGATTCGCGTGGCCCAAGCTTTTATTTTATATGTCGCTTGACTGTGGGGGGGGGGGGGGGAACCTCGAAGCGGTTGCGCAAGGCAAATTTACAGCCATAAGTTTACAAACGCGATTGCAGAAAGTTTTGCTTTGAAGCTGCCGCTCCCACCGATTTCAATCTACTGCATCCAGATATTAAAAGCTGCGTTTTTACGCGAGCCGGATTTGCGAGCAGAGCCCATTGCATTCAGCAAGACTAGGAGCAGCATTTAAAAAAAATAATCGCCTGGACAAGAGTTCCTAGGATAGGAATTAATTCCTGCGCCGCTCGAGCTTTCCCCGGTCGCTCAGGATTCAGCTCGAAAGGTCTCAAATCGTGTTCGCTTTCAAATTAGAGCCAGATCTATGTACATGGTTACTGGGAAATAAATCCAGTGGGGCTTGCTCCTAAGTAAGACTGCAATCTGACTCAGGGTGAGGATGAAGCCTATTAAATTCCGCGGGATTTTTCTTCTGATAATGCATAGGATCGGGCTGCAATAAAACCTCTTTAAAACAACAACGACGCCGCATCTGTTTGAACCATTAAGACCCGCATGTTTGGAAGACATCACTGTGCAACATGGGAATAAAATAAGTCCCACTGAATTCAGCAAAACTTCCCTCGGAATAGGGTTGCATGGACTGGGGCAGTTCGACGTGCGATCCACATGCTTCTTAATTTAAGCGTCTTAAACCTGCTTGCCCAGGCTGTCATTTTTTAATTTTTCACCGCAAGCGCTTGTCTCCTCCCAATAGCAAAAGCAGCATAGGTTACCGATGCGGCAGGTTCCCCAAGGAGCTCAAGGTGGCGCGCGTAGTTTTAATTTTAATCCCTCACACCAACCTTGCGAGGTAGGTTAGGCTGAGAGGCAGTGGCTGGCCCCACGTGATCTAGTGAGCTTGACACGTGTACTGTAAACAGGCACAGCTGTTGAAATTCTACTTCTCTTACAGCCGCTCAGTAATTATTTTGCTGAAGTTATTTGAGGATGATCGCAAATCCAGGTTGTTGAGAATGGATTTGAAGTACATACCAGGCAGCTGCATTAGTAGGAGCCATTGGGCACAGTGGGACCTACTTCTGAGCAAACATACACCTATATTTCTTTATTTTTACCTGTATATCCTCAAGCAGGTGTATGAGATTTCCCTCCTGCCGTTTTATATTCGCGACAGCCCTGCGTGGTAGGCTAGGCTGAGAAAGAAGTGCCTGGCCTAAGATCACCCAACGAGCATCATTGCTGATTTTTTTGGTGGGGGGCGGGTTTCCTTGAACCTGGGTGGGTCTTCCCCATCTGTAGTCCGATGCTGTAACCGCTGTACCACACTGCACAGGATGGCGCTGTTTGTGGGCTAAACTGGACTGCCGCCTGCCTGCCGTAGAACAATTGCTAACCTCATTGTAACTAAAAAAGTGCGTATGAAGTGCATGTTTTCCCTCCAGCAGAGTGGCTTATTATGGTATGCACTTTTGTGTTTTTATATTGTAAACCGTCCTGTGATATTTGGAAGAAGGGCAGTATTGAAATTTAATAATAATAATATATCCAGCCATACTGGGCAGCAGCAAAAAAAATAAACAATACAAATGTTTGGGTAGAAACTCCTCGGTGCAGCCCAAGCAACCTGACAGGATGCAAATCGTCTCCTCTCGGATGATCAGATTGTCATTTAATTAGCTGGAAGAATGAAAGAGATCCTTGGAGATCAGCTGTGCAAGAGTGCAAAGTGGTCGCCGCTGCATTGCTGTGTGCGGCAACCTCCACCCCCAAAAAGGCTAGTCGCCCCCTTTACCCTGCAGTAAGGTAGATTACATTTTTATTTAGAATTGCGAAAGAAAAGAGTAAAAGCGAGCCGACCCCGTCCTCTAGGCACGTTTACTCGTGGGTGGAAGAAAAACCGACGAGATAACTGCATTTTGCGCGATCGACGACAGAAGTATAGATAAACCATATATTGTGGGTTTTATCTATCAGCCTTTCTCATCGACCTTGCGCCCCCCCCCGCCGAAGTTGTTGGACTACAATTCCCATCATCCCTGACCACTGCTCCTTCTAGCTAGGCATTGATGGGAGTTGTAGTCCAACAAACACACCCTTAGCTCTTTGCAGCGCAGTTTCCAATTTAGGGAGGAACGAGCAGCCGGTAGCAAAAACACGAAAATTCACCGGATGGTTTTAAGCATGTGCGAGTAAAGGATACAGGTCTTTCTCTAATATACACACATCCCATTTCACACTGCAGGGCTTACATTCGAGTAAAGGTGCGGAAAGCAGATTGCACCGCAAGCTTGCTTGCAGGCCTAAACGCGCCTGAGTTGAAGTTGGACTTCGGATTCAAACGGGCTTGTGCGGTCCTTACGCACGTGCGCCGCGCGCGCCTAAACTGGGCGCAAGCCCCGTTTGAACGCGGCGGCAGTTACTTCTGAGTAGATGCGTAGGAGATCTCTGCACCGGAAGCCACGCCCATTCAAGAGGAGTCGCAGAATTCTGCCTGCGGAATGTTTAGCACGTGGCTGTGGGTGGCGCCTAGCAATTAACCTGGGTTCTTAGGGGGCGCTGGCCCTGCTGGGTTGTCTTGGCTTGGCGAGGGGGCAGAGATGTTGCGAAAGCTCACTTTGGACCAGATCAGCGACTGGTTCACCATCGGCAAGGCAGTCAGCGGAGTAGAGTTCTTGGGGGGGCAGCCCCAGGCTGGTGGACCGGCTCACAGCCCGGGGGGGTCTGCGAAAGAGCAGGCCCCTTCTGCCAATGCGTATGTATTTCTGCGGGACAGCTTGTTGCTCACCGTTATTTATTTATATTTTGTTTTGGATGCTTTACTGAAAAATGAAAAAAAAGCACAAAACGACACGTGCACAGAGTAAGATAAGACACAAACAGTACCCACGTAGAAAACAAAAAGGAAAAAATAATAGTATTGTGTACATTACACAAAAAAAAGAGGGGGGAAGCTTGTTATTGTAGTTAACCAGATCGTAATCTAATTTGCCGTTATTTATTTTAAAAAGTTTAGCAACTTTCTCCAAAGGAGCCCAGGGATATATATGGGGAGGGGGGGTTTACTGGTTTGTTTTGTTCTTGTCTTTATTTTGTACTGTTTTTTGTGGTTTTATTCTGTGTTTTTATGCTGTGAACTGCCCTGAGGTTTTTTTGATGAAGGGTGGCATACAAATTTAATAAACAGGATTTGTAGATTGCTGTTCCATTGAATGGTGGAAATAGTAATCTTGGGAAGAAATAGAGCTGCATAATGCACTCACCCCAAACCTAATTAGTAGAGTACATTAATCCCTGAGAAGAGTTGGGGCCTTGCAGGCTAACCTGCACAATCTATATTTATTGCTTACCGCATCACAGGGCAGTTAACAATATAAAAACACAACAATATGTAACCTAGTGAAAACAATACCCACCCCAAGGTTAAAATGCCTTAGATTACAGTGGTACCTCGGGTTACATACGCTTCAGGTTACATACGCGTCAGGTTAAAGACTCCGCTAACCCAGAAATATTGCCTCTGGTTAAGAACTTTACCTCAGGATGAGAACAGAAATCGTGCTCCGGCGGCGCGGCAGCAGCAGGAGGCCCTATTAGCTAAAGTGGTGCTTCAGGTTAAGAACAGTTTCAGGTTAAGAAAGGACCTCCGGAATGAATTAAGTACTTAACCCGAGGTACCACTGTATTTAATTTGTCCAAAGGAAAAATATGCCTTTTTCCAATAAAACATTCCATGCAGCTGATGAAGTGGTCTCTTCGGGACTGCTTTGTAATGAAAAATAGGCTGTACATCACAATCCTGTATGTGCTTACTCAAGAAGTAAGTGCCGTGGAGTTCACAGGGGCCTTACTCCCAGGTAGGTGTGTGTGCTTTTGTTGTGAAGATTATTTGTTCCTCATTGCAGGCAGATGTTTGTAGCTCCAGAAGACTGGAGGAAAGCAAGTGAAGCCCACTGTCCAAGAGAAATAGCCTCTTAGGAATACTCAGTCTAAAAAGACATTTGAGGCCCCAGAGTGTATGTTATGTGTTTCATTAGAAACAGAAGGGGGAAAGGGGGAGTATTTTAGGGGTATGATCCCACCTCAGTCACCTGGAAAAGCAGGTGGTTGAAGCTGACTACCTGGCATGGGCATAGCTAGGATTTTTGTTGCGGGGTGCAGGCCTTTTGTTGGGGGGGGGGAGAACCTCAATTATATATTTTTGATTTTTATTCATGGGGCAGCTGCCCCTTCCTGCCCCACTCCCACTATGCCCATGCTACCTGGTAATGTGTTAACTACTGTTTGTGAACTTCTTGAAGGCATCTCTTTGGCCCCTGTGAGAGAGGATGCTGGACTAGATGAGCTTTTGATAGGATCTCTTAGGTATTGATTTGATGGATTGTTTGATTTCCAAGCTAATCGTGTTACCACCAGGTGATGAACACTTCACTTGCCCACTTTGGCCCTGCAGGCAGTTTTTGGAATGAAAGCAAAAGCTAACGTACAATAATCTAAAAACAGCAGCAACAACACAGGAATCGATAAAATTAAAATCTAAGCTGTATAAATTAGAATTACAATTCAAAATTTCAAAGCCAGGAATCTTTCAGCGGCATATATTTTAAAATATCAGCGGGTAAGGTATGTCTTGGTCAAGTAAAACCTGACAGGTGTGCGCTCTCTCTCAAAAGTCACAAGACTGATTTATAAAGCCACTTTTCCTTTATGTATTGATGGTTGACTCCTCTGCGGGAGGGATGAGTTCTTTGGGACAGGACTGGACAGGCACGGCTTTGCAGTAATCAGAATGGCTGCATATCTGTGCAAAATCTAGAACCATGTTATTCAAACGATGGGCCTTGGGCCACTTACAGGCAGGCCTCAGTGCCACAGGCTCTTCAGTTCCTTCTCTCTTGCCTGCCCAGCCCCTTAATTATGTCATAGCTTTTTTGGTTAGGCTGGTGCCTGCACCAACAACTCCTTGCCTTCAGAGTCAAGATGGCTGGGAGATGTTCAGGGGCAAAAGGAAGGAAGGAAGGTCTCTCTCCTAAGTGGGGAAAAAGCTCGAGGAGGAAGTGAAGGAAATTAGAATGTGAGAGAAAAGTTTTCATATTTATTAATAACAATAGACTGGAAACCAAAAGGGACTGGATAGAGCAGAAATGTAATGGGATCATGGAGGAGGGATGATGGAATAAATGGGAGTTTTGAAGGCAGGGAATAAGGTACAAGCTGAGTGTGAAAGGAGAAAGGGAGAAGAAATTACAAGGGGGGGGTAAAAAAATACTTAGAGAGGCATGTGGGAGTGGGAAGGGAAAATGATATATATGTTTTTGGGTTTCCTCACAGGCAAGCATCTTCTGGCTGGCCACTTTGAGAATAGGATCATAGAATTGTAGTGTTGGAAGGGGTCACGTGGGTCATCTAGACCAACCCCCTGAAATGCAGGAATTTTTTTGCCCAAGGTGGGGTTCGTTTGGCCATATCCAGCAGGGCTCTGCTTACATTCTCCTCTTCCTAAGATTAACAATATGATAGCAGCTGAGAGAGATTCTCTCCCCCCACCTCCATTCAGTCAACAGGTCAGAGTCAGTTGGGTGTAGTGGTTAGAGTATTGGACTAGGTCCCGATATCTCTGACCACTGGCAGTGATGACAAGGCGCTGATGCGATTTGTAGTTCAATACCATCCACAGGGCCATCAATTCCCTGGCCCTCCCAACACCATAAATGCAGACTGCGCATGCACCGCTTTGTGTGGAGGTCTCTGCATATCCTGCTGTGGAACTGTTGGTTGTTGCAGGGGTTTTTTTGGGGGGGGCGGTGTCTGGAAGATAAATTTTGGGGAATAAGGCTTCCTTTCTTTGGGAGGGCTTTATTTAAATAAAAAGGATAGGTGCGTAAAAGGCAGAAAATCAAGATCGGGCTGCAAAGGGGAATTGATGGAACTCAGAGATCAGCTTCCTTGCATGTTTTTCCCCTCATGCTAGGAGTGCGTTGGATTCAAGATGCAGCCTTGAAAACCTGCACAATTTATTATCCTAGGCATCAGGGGCAAAAGAAATGTGTGTATGCAATGGGAAACTAAAGTCCTGTTTTTACTTAAAAGCAAGTCCTATTGAATTCAGTGGGACTTCTTTTCAGGTGAAGTGGGGTTAGGATTGCAGTGTTTGCCTCTCGACTCTGACTTTGCTATCTGGTGGCATAACCCTAAAACTGCAAGCGTGTCAGTTGCTGTTCCGTAATGGTGGGAGTTAAATTTAGCTTGGATATGTTTGCGGAAAAGTCAATTCTGGCAACTATTTTCATTGATTTTCTGCTCTACTTATGTCAGTTGTGGCCACAGTTCCCACATGTCAGTTTCAAGCTATTGGGGGGGGGGGGAGGAACCATCCTTCTGCATGACCCCCCCACAACAAATGCTTGAGGGGAAAAGCATATATTGAAGTGTTTAAAAACCACAGACTAACAACATGTATATGAAAACAAGCAAGATGGAGTGTTTATATGTATGTATCCCAAGTTGGTTTGTTTTTAGATCTAACCAGGAATTTTACTGTATAGGGAACCTTTTTCTTTCTTCAGAAAAATTCTGTAGGCTGCCATGTACTGTGGTAATCAGACTTATCAAATCTGTAATCCACTTTTTAACCCCACACTGCAGCATAGGACTTGTGGTTTATTTCCACTTCGTGCCCCCCCCTTAGGTATTTTTCTACTTTAGGATGACTAGAAGCAGAGAAGATCAGAGCTCTTCAATTTGTTACACGGTGGAAGTGCTGCATCGTTCTTACACAACTATTAACAGTAGTAAATGAGTGCTGTCTTTGATTTTTTCTTTCCCTGCCTCTCTCATTGAAAAAGCAAATAGTGGTGTCCATTGTTTTGTGATTTGCCTTAGACCAGAGTGCTTCCTATCTGCTGAAGACCAACGTTATAAATAAGAGTGCAGGAAAGGCTGTTTAATTTTTCCCTTTTTTACTGCTGAGTTTTCATTTCAGAGAGTAAATGACTTATTTTGGAAAAGATTGCATGCCTGCCGACCACAGAACAATCTCCCCTTCCCCCTTTGCTATTGCTTTCCACAGTAATAATAATAATAATAATAATAATAATAATTTATTATTTATATCCCGCCTATCTGGCTGGGTTTCCCCAGCCACTCTGGGTGGCTTCCATCAAAATATTAAAATACAGTAGTCCATCAAACATTAAAAGCTTCCCTAAACAGGGCTTCCTTCAGATGTCTTCTAAAAGTCTGGTAGTTGTTCTCTAACATAATAATTTATTATTTATACAGTGATTTCATTTTTAAAATATTGCAAACTGAAGTTTTCTACCGTACATGCTTATAGGAACATTATGAACAGCATACTTCAGACATCTCATTAAAAAAGTCTACTCTACAGTATGGATTGGGTTAGGAAGGTTCTTTTACACAACATGGTTAGCTAGCAAAACAGTAGAAAGAGGCTGGCATTCTAATTATCCTAAGGACTGTAAATTATATGCAAGTTGTAACAGGTTTAACATTCTGAATTTGCAGCAATGGGGCTGGAGTGGTGTAAAATTTTGTGATTTCTTCAGAGTTGTTGAATCTTGCTGATAGCTGATAACTGAGGGACATCAGAGGCAACCTTGGGAAGAGAGGGAAACTTAACTTGATGGGTAGTAATAGGGAAGATTCCAAATTCTGTGGGAGAAAGTTGGAAACATGCCCTGTGTGTTCTTGTCAACGTAACTAGATACAGTCGGGATCTCCTCTTTGTCTGTTTTGCCTGTGTTGTCGCCAGGTGCTGCAAAGTGCATGGAGCAATTTGTATTCCAAACGTCAGCCAGCTGCTCCTGTTGAGACTCTCTCTCCAGATTGGTTAGGAACTCTTTTAAAACTTGCTTGAATATGTACACAATTTCCCAAGGTAAAACGTCGTTTTCTGCCAGAACCTCACGGAATCTAGAAAGAAGAGGGGGGAAAACCCAAACAACCTGAAATCTAAGGTTGATTCCAGACAACTTTTTTAAAAATTAATTTTTAATTTTAAAAATTAATTTAATTCTGATTCCTTTGCTGGGTATTGCATGGAAGGGAATTTCCAGTAGATTTTCCCTATCACTTATTGCAAAAGTCTGATGTTTTGGGGAAGTGGTTTTGTTGCCTGATACCTATACAGGAGCAACCTGAATTTGCTGGTATGTGCCTATCACTTCTATCTCTTTTGTTTTTGGTGGCAGTGGAGAAAGGTGTTCTGTCCTTTTTGTGGTTGCTTTCTAAAGACACCATCAAGAAACAGGGAGGAATGGCGCTTGTAATACATATTGATGTCATACAACAGTGGAAGCTATTCTGCTCCCCCTTCCCATATTAAGCTGTCTGAGCAAGCTGATTCAAATTGACGTTGCCCTCCAGTCTTTTACTGGGCTCAAAAAGAGAGCATAGGATTGTTCTGATTTTCTTTTTTGAATTTCTATACACTGCCTGTGGGTGAAAAGTTGTATGTATAGAATTAGGAATGTTTTAATGGAGAGCTTTTAATAGGCTGCTTTTGTGAGTCGCACATGTTAGCTTTACCAACATGTGTATGAATTTGGATCGCGACTCACTAGTTTCACAACCACGACGATAGCAAGCAAATTTTAAGCTATACACACTGGGGAAAAGGGTAGTTCATACATATGCCGATACATATCATGTCTAGCAAAAATAGTGCATGCATCTGATTTTTAAATAATAAAAACCTTTTAATAGGCATTGAATTTGCATAGATAGCAAAGCTAAAGTTTTGTTTCTAGAAGGCTTTAGCATAGACATTTTGTTCATCACATTCACGGAACAGATAAACATTGAAAGTTACATCAACCAGCATTTAACTTGTGCAGTTAAATTTGCCAAAATCGCTCCTATGCACACTTGACTTGAGGTGTCCCATTGAACTTGGAGGGACTTAGGAATAAGCTAAGGCTAGAGTCCAGAGCATACTTGCAATGAATCATGTAACCACACTGAGGACTATCTACCTGGGGTTTACTTTCCAGAAGCATTATTAAGATGAAACTGCAAGGAAAAGTCTTTACAGTACTTGATTTTTTGCAGACGTTTATGTGATGCTAGGTCAATAAAACGGTGTTACCTGCTGAGAATGATTCCAGTTTGGCACGGTTGGATTTGGGAGCAAAGGACTTCAAGCTGTCTTTGTTCAGTCGCTGGGATAGTTATCTGAGGAGTTTGCTGGCTCTTCAGCCAGTTGTAATCCACACTAGTTTTCTGAACTTTTTGTTCATTTTCTATCTCCTGTATCAGGCGCTCACGTTCCTTGAGGTGCCATTTCAATTCCCTCAGGAGGGTCTTGGTCACAACTTCTGAGCCAGGGTACTGTCCGGTCTTATAGGAATAGTTTTTTGGCCATTTCATCCAGCCAAAGAATGGCATTTTGGCTGCTGATTTAAAAAGATGAGAGAGAGAAGGTTCTTTATTCAGGTTTGTTCGGTGCAGTTACAACATTCGTAAATTACCACACAATCTGACACATGGAGGCAGCAATCCTATACACACTTTACCTGGGAGCAAGGCCCATTGAACTCAGTGGGCCATGTACCTGAGTAGACATATATAGGATCACACTATTTGGTAACAATCTGGACATATAAGCTTGCTCCCCCTTTAAAACCAATTGGACTCAAACATGTTTGGATTGGGTCAGATTATGCTGTGTGTGTGTGTTTATGTGTAAGCTTTTTGCACTATATGAACTAGGCAAAGCCCAAAAAACTTAACAAATGTACCGTAATCTTTTAAAACACAGAGATAGAAAAGTTTTTCCACTGAATTTAATGGTTCCAGTTATTAAGATACTCATGTACATAACATGAATACATACACACATTTGGATGCCTACAGTTTACTAAACTCTTAGAAATCTGGAAGTACAGATCACTACCCTTCCCATGCAAGACATTGGTCGTTTCTGAGGCTTCTATATCCTTGTTTGTTTTGTTTTTAGTCAATACAATTTCTAAAGTCAATACAACTACAGTACTGTGCTTTTAATTTTCATTTTGTAAGTTTTGAGTGAAATGACTCACCTACTTACTGTACTTATTGAAAGGCGTATCTTTCCCCAATGTGGCTGTGTACGAGTTTTGCTCGACGTGAAGGCTGTTTATTCCGGCATCGTTCCCTTTTACAGGCAGTTGCACATTCTGTAAAAAAGCAGACAAGCATTCCTCACTCTACCCACTTGAGAAAGGAGCACTGAAGATGGCACATTCATCTTTTTGCATCCTTTTCCAGCTTCTGAGGTTGCTTAATTTGCTTCTTCTTACATTAGAGAGAGCCTGTGCACTTGGACGTGGATCCTCCCGAAATTCTTCTCCCAAAGTCCATTCAGGGCTTCTGCCTTTTAAACAGTTTTGTCTTGAGCAGTAGTTGATCTGTTGTGTGGGCTTAAAAAATAAAGGCAAGGATGAGGATTTCAGAAGCTTGTTACAGCTGCGATATGCATCCAAAGTTATTGTCGGTAGCTGGATGAACAACGATGGTCTGAAGTCATGCCAGATGTGCTTCTAGCTAAAGTTAAGACTGTCGGTCGGATGATGCGATGCTTGGATGTGCATAGCTGTAGGTCACAGTTTGGCGCTCTATTTCTATGCCTGTAGTGCTCTAAAAATAACCACGTTGCTTTCGTTGTCGAACTAAACTTTCAGGCCATTTTGATGCTGGATCCCCCCCCCCTTTTGTCCCCTCCTGTTAGACTTGTGGTAGAGGAAGAGGACAGGTCAGAGCAGCTGCTCTGTTTTACCTATCCACAGTTAACACACACACACACACACACATATATAACAAACCAATACAGCCTTGCGATAGCTCATCTCAACTGGATTTGTGCCAGTTGGGGGCTACTTGCACGGCCGCATACAGAGAGAGATTCCTAGTCTATACTTCCCCTGATTAAATTAATCTCTTAGTATTTGCGTAGTTCTTATTTATAGTCCGCAGCTGTTAACGGTTTTGTGGGTTTTTTTTTTTTTAACATGATGAAGGTATTTAAAGAAGCAGCTTGCTTTGCTAGCACCTCCAATAAGCCATGAGAAACTTGGTTTTGAAAAATAAAAATCCTGGCTAGGATTTGGAAGTAAATGCACGTAGCCTGGCCTACGATGAGGCAGTCTTCAGTATGTCCACCTATCTCGGTGTTGTCTTCTCTGCTTGGCAGTGGCCTTCCAGATCTCAAGCATAGAGAGAGCTTTCTTATCCTTGGCTTACCTGTTTTGTTCAAAAGGGGATGCCCAGAAACCTGTGAGCTTTCTGCGTCCAAAACACGATCTTAACTATTGAACGATGGCCCCCTCCAAGAAACCTAGATCCCCGGCTCTTTTAAGAAACTATAGCCAGGTCTTATTGCAGACTTTTCTCCTCCATTACGTGAATATGACTTCTTCCTTAGTCTGCCTTTGCTGACTGGCTGATTGGGGAGGGGAGAAATACCCCCTTTCAAGATTCATTATATATGTTGTTCGTGCAAAAAGTCTTAAACGGCCGTTTTGCCAAACCTTTTATTTCATTTCCTACCATAAACCTGAACAGAAAGTGTAGAATACAAGTCTGTTCTGTTTTTCCTTCCCGCTGCTGTAATTTCCAGTGACAATATTCTCTTTTATAAGTGTTGGTCTCTCCCAGCCAGCCCCCTTCCCCCTCCGTTGTGTTGTATTGAACTGCTTCGTGTGGTAGAACGGCCATGCAGATCTGGCCTGGATGTCATGCAATATAAAGGGTGACGTGTGTGGCTGTTATTAAAGCCGATGTTACTTATATGTTGGAAAAATTCAGGTGTCAGTATTAATCATCCTCAATAGGGAGGCTTTCACATTGCATTGTGTTTGGGGCAGTACAAAAAATAAAACCCACAAAAAAACGGGGAAGAGACTGGACTTGCAATGGCACAGCTGCCTTTGCAAAATTTCCGACGGAATTAAAATGTTCCCTGGCAACTTTTCTCCAGCGGATTTGCCAGGTCCCTGCACTATTTTTTATTTTTATTTTTGTAAAAACAAAAAAAGAAACCTGTACTGCAACTAGAAAGTTCTTTTTTAAAAAAACAACACCCACCCTGTTACACATTCCCTTGGAGAATGCGATTCTTCTGTAAAAGGACTGAGTAAATTCTGTAACCTGTATGTTCGGTGAGCAATCTGCTGGAGATATTAGGCTTGCTTAAAATGTCTATAGTGTGGGTAGAAATTGTAAATGTCTGGCATTCCTCCCCCCACCCGTGGCTGGATGCAGCAAAGCAAAGCTCAGGTAGGAATTTAGTTTGACAGACCTGCTGTGTTGGCATAAGTGCTAATGCTTCCATGGAAAAACTGGATTCTCTTCTCCACACACCCCTATGTATTTTCATAGGTAGGTAGTTTATTTAAGAATGTGCTAACTAATAATGAAATAATATAGTTGTGTGAATTCAGAGGGCTGGATGCTCTCGTTGCACCTCACATTCCCAAAATTGATCCTGGCGTGACACCCAGACTGTTATACCATGCTGGCTTTTGGGTGATTTAGCACCCTTTTTTTTGTGGGGAGGGGTGGGTGAAATAGCTGTAATCTCTTTTTGTAATGGCCCTGTTGCCATGCAGTCACAACCAGGAGGACATTACTGAAAGTGACTCTCTCCTGTGCAACGATACTCTGCGGTCTCCAAATGTGTTTCGATGCAACTTTTGCTAAGTTTGCTTGTGCTACTTGGTCCCGAAACAAACAGACAAAAAGTTCTGAAATCTGCAGAGCAGGCAGGTTTAAACCTCCTACGATTTCGGTGTCCCTCCCTTGTTTCAGATAAAGTGATGCTCTCTTGTAGCACGTTATGAAGAAAACAGCTCTGCTTGATCTCAGCTGGCAAATGACTCATGGCCTGAAGTATTAACTTAAGATTTATTTATTTTCTTTATCTGGAGCAGTAAGTAGAGCTGGCCTCCTTACTTACATAAGGCTTCCTTTCTGTCTTTGTTGCTTTTTAAAGACATATATGCTATATTAACTGTACTAGTTGGAGGCTTTTAATTAGTATGCATTATAGTTGCGGAGGCACCATCACTTGGTGGTAGAATCTATGCCTAGAAAGCCATTGTGGTCTAGTGGTTAGAGCGTTGGACTAGGACCTGGGAGGCTGGGGTTCAACTCTGCACTCAGCAGTGAAGCTCACAGGGTGACCCTGGGCCAGTCACTGCCTCTCAGGCTAACCTACCTCACTGGGTTATTGTGTGGGAATCCAATTTCTCCTTGGAGGAGAAAGTGATATATAAAAGCAGCCATTATATAGTAGTAGCCATTAAATAGAAGTATTCAGAAGGTCCCATATTCAGTTGGCAGCATCAATTGTTAATAATAATAAATAATAAATAAATAAATAAATTTTTTATTTATTTATATGCCACACATCTGACTGGGTTGCTCCGGCCTCACTGGGCGGCTCCCAACAGAATAGTGAAAACACAATAAAACATCTAACATTAAAGATCTTCATTCAGATGTCATCTAAAAGTTCTTTATTTCCTTGTTAAAAGGAGCAGGCTGCAGAGTCAGACCTTGTCTGCCTAAGACAAGGCCTGCAACTGTTGCTGGCTTTTGTTCCTTCTTAGGCCAGCGGGCATATTTCAAATTTTAATTTATAGGCAGCGACCGTTCTAGGTTCGTCCGATATGTGTTGTGACCGTGCACAAGCGCATTGCTCTGTACCTGAAAAATCACAAAAAGGGGGTGGGTGGGTGGGTGGAACTGGGTGTTTGCAGGCTTTTTCAATGGCGTTTCGAATATATGCAATTCCACTTAAACACGCGATGCCTTGGAACGTAACCCCTGGGTAAATTGGGAGTTGCCTGTATTAAATTTGTATAGCACCCTTGATTTGTAGATCTAAGGGTGGCTCAAAACAGAAGCAAGGCAGATAAAAACACAAAAGGCATAATAAGAACGCAAACCCAAAAGAGACCCCCCCCCCACAGACTAATGAATGTTTTTCTGGGAAAGTGCCACAAAATGGCCGCCGTGGTGGGTGTTGCGTAACTCTGAAGGTCTGCTGCATCTAAAAGAGCAGAAAAAGAAATGGCAACACAATATAGTATTTCCCCACCTCACATCGGTAGGCAAAAAGGCACCTACATCAGCCACCACCCAGTTCATTCCCCGAGAGAAGCTCTTTGCATCTCTTCTTTGTTCAAAAAGGGCGGGATGGTGCATTCCCCATTCTGGCATCCCTTTGAAATGGGAGCATTCGTAGGAGAGGCCAGAGCAAACAGGCTCTCACATACGTCGTATTTTGGAGGGGATTATTTGCTGAGACCTTTAGCAGGCACCACATGGGAGGTGATTGCAGGGACACAGGCACTTGTGTCTGCTGTGTCGGCAACCCCTGGCCTAGGTTCCTGGAGAGCTGCCAGTCAGAGTAGGCAGTATTGGACTATTTTGAAAAGAAACATCCTGGGGTATAAGACAACTTGAATGTTGTGTGGCACTAGTAGAAGTTGGACATAACGTTCTATGGACCAGATGTGCCTTCATAAGAAGCAATTTTAAATGGCTTTGGAAGCTGGGGAAAGTCACAGAAAATTGTGGTTAGATTTGAAGGGGATGGGGGCACAGGATAAAAAAAGGACTCATCCCAGGTAGGCTGCCTGGATTTTGGGCAAGGCTGGCCTGAGATGTGTTGCTGTCTGTGACAGGGCACCAATTGCTTCCCCCACCTCCCCAAAGTTAAAGTGCCTAATAGGCTTTGCACTGGAGGCAGAAATTGTCCTTCCTTGGCAGTAAAAAAAACAAAAAACAAAAACACTTTAAAAATTGGGATGCAGTTTTATTTATTTCCAGTGTAGAGAGAGCCGTTTTCATCATGCCTGGTCCCAGCGGTTTACAAAGCAATCAATAAAGCAATCCGTCAGTCAAAATCAGGCATAGGCAAACTTGGAAGTTGTAGTCCCAAAACATCTGGAGGGCTGAGTTTGCCTATGCCTGGTCAAAATAGTACAGTGTATGAAACCCAAAAAGCACAGGCTCAGAGCTAAGTTGGCACTGTACTGCTGCAAAGGCACAACGCTCGGATTGCATTGTTAATAAGGGTGTTTCCCAGTGCCCTATTTATCGGGCTTTTGTGACTATTTGTGACCGTGATGGTATCAGGGTGGTCATACGTGATCCCACTTTTAGTGCTGTTTGTTCCTGGAAGAGTTTTAGGGCAGTCACACTGCTTCATTTCCAATCAGTGTGTATCCCGTATCTTCTTTCTGAAATCCCATAACCTTTTATAGGTCTGGTGTTGCGTACAACTGCATCAGAGGGGTGAAGTCATTAAGTTTTCATTTTACAGTCATCAGCATTTTTTACTCAAGAGAAACCATCAGCAGTTTCTTCTGTGGTCTTTCTAGGTGTGATCTAAACCACTCGTGGTCCGTGGCCTGTGAATTTTAAAACTCACTGGACTAATTATTAATGGAGGCATTAAAACTCTTCAGTACAATTCCTATGTCAGAATGACCCCTAGAAGTCATATTTAGGGCTTATGATTGACATGTCTTGGCTATGTGCTGGAGCTGCTTTGGGCATCCAGCTGAAAGCCTGGACATGACAGCTGACTGACAAGGTTAAGTTGATGGCCATCTCATTTGTGGGGGGTGGGTGTGGGTTGCAGGCTTTATAATATACAAATGTGAGCTTGCCCTTCAAGAGAACTCTTTAACTGCCAAGGGGTACTCCTTCTATATATTTTTCACATTCAGAAGCGAAGCAAGGGGTGTGCACCTGAGTTGAGATTGATTTCTCTTCCCCCTACCTCCTCAAAACAAACCTTCACTTAAATGATGCTGTGGTCCTTTCCAAGGAAAAAATGAGAATGATAGGCAAGACTCAACCGATAAACTAAGAATTTCGTGAAATAAGATGGCTGTGAGATCAGGGAATACTGAAAGTCATTCTGAGCCTAGAAGTGACTGAGCAGGTTGAATGCAAGGCCTGTAAGCTGCACACCTTTTCTATGTAGCTTGTATAGTTAGCGCTGAAACCCCCCTCCCTTTTTTTTGGGTTAAGAATTTAGATTTTATTCTGCGGTTCTACATAGTCTTCAATATTTATAACTGTTAAGCCCGAAGCTTTGAAATTCTGAAAAGGTACGCGTCATGCTAGTTAATGCAGTGGCGCATTAAGGTTTTTGAATTAATGAGTTTTCCATTCCCCCCTTTCCTTTCCCGAATCAGCCTATTTCAGTAGCTGAATTCAAGCGTCTTCCAGTTTTGAATGCTACCTTGTCTACTAAAGGAAAGGCTACAGCCTCTGTGAATGTTGCTGCCGTTTACATCGGATGAAAACTCTTTTCAGCGAGTGTATTAATAATAATAATAATAATAATAATAATACCAATACTAATAACAACAACGTAATAGCAGCGCGGTTGGATCACACTAAAGCAGGGGTAGGCAACCTAAGGCCCGGGGGCTGGATGCGGCCCAATCGCCTTCTTAATCCAGCCCGCGGACAGTCCGGGAATCAGTGTGTTTTTACATGAGTAGAATATGTGCTTTTATTTAAAATGCATCTCTGGGTGTGGCATAGGAATTCGTTCATTCCCCCCCCCCCATATAGTCCGGCCCCCCACAAGGTCTGAGGGACAGTGGACCGGCCCCCTGCTGAAAAAGTTTGCTGACCCCTGTACTAATACATACCATTTCCCACACTGACCAGCCAGAAGACTTGGGAAGGCAACAAACAGGACATAATTGAATGGTGGAACTCCCATAGTATGTAGTGAGGGCCACAGACTTTGATCGCTTTAACAGAGGACTAGATTAATTTCATGGATGATAAGGTTTTCAGTGGCCGCTAGCTAAACAGGTGTATACTTCCGCCAATGTCAAAGGTGGCATTTGTCACTGAATATCAGTTTTTAGGGGAGGTTGTTGGGGAGAATGCTGTTCCTTGCAGGTTTCCTGTTGGGGCATCTGGTTGATCACTGTGAGGACAGGAATCTGAGCTGGATAGGACCTTGGCCTGATCCAGCAGGAGTCTTCTTCTTTTAGGAGCACAAGAGCATTCTCCTGTGTTCTCCAGTGGCGGATGGTTCAGAGACCTGCTGCCATTGCCATGTGTGGTACACGGTGCTTTTTTCTTCTTCTGGTGGAACGTGCCGGAACCCAGTTCCGGCATCTTTTCTTGGCCCCTGCCTTGCGCCACCACCACCTTCGCCATCTTCCTGCCTTGACCGTTCGCGCCCCGGAGCATGGGGAGTGATGGTGATGTCAGTGGCGCAAAGCACGGTGGGAGATCTGACATTCCTAGGCTCCTGCAACCCTACGTAGCACCAACAGGTTTCTTTGCCGAAGAAGGCAACAAGATGCAGTTGCAGAATAATTGATGCTGAAAGAGTGAACGTTTTACCAATCAGAAACCGCGAGAGGCGGGTGTTTGGGGTGGGCGGGGGCTTCTCCAGGAAGAGCATCAGGAGCCAATCAAGAAAGGAAGCTATCGGCCAGTAGGCTAAAGTAAGGCAAGTGTGGGCAACACCATATCAGTGTACTGTTTTGGTCATCCTTTTCGTGATGCACCGATTTGAGGGGCGAAACAAGCTGAATCTCCCTATAAGATGGTATAGCCCAGCATCTAGTCATGTGATTTTGGTTTCAAGATGGCGGCGACGTTGGCGACTATGGCGGTGAGCTCCGGCACTTTTTTGTCTGGAAAACGCTACTAGTACACATTTAAAGTAGTACTAGTAGTAGTAGTAACAACAACAACAACAACAACAACAACAACAACAACAACATATTTATGCCCCGCCCATCTGGCTGAGTTTCCCCAGCTACTCTGGGTGGCTGACAGCACGTAAAAAATGGTAAAACATTAGACTTCATAAAACATTATAAAAGTCAGATAGTTGTTTATTTCCTTCACATCTGACCCGGGGGGGGGCATTCCACAGGGCAGGTGCCACGACCGAGAAGGCCCTCAGCCTGCGCACCAGATGGAGCTGGTAAACAGCTGCCCTGGACACAGAATTGACCTGCGCCCCCATGGACAGCTGTGAGTCCAAAATGACTCCCAAGCTGTGCACCTGGTCCTTCAGGGGACCAGGGGACAGTTACCCCATTCAGGACCAGGGTGTCCCCCACCCCCTGTCCCCCAAAAACAGTACTTGTGTCTTGTCAAGATTCAACCTCAACCTGTTAGATGCCATCCATCCTCCAACCGCCTCCAGGCACTCACACAGGGCCTTCACTGGTTCCGATTTGAAATAGAGGTAGTGCTGGGTATCATCCGCATACTGATGAACACCCAGCCCAGACCCCCTGATGATCTCTCCCAGCGGCTGCATGTAGGTGTTAAAAAGCATGGAGGAGAGGACAGAACCCTGAGGCACCTCACTCACCCCCCAACACCAAAGTAAATTAATCAAAAGGAAAATGGCATTTTGCCTCTTTGTCTCTGGCTCCCCCTACTGTTGAACTTCTGCCCAATCAGTCTCAATAGGCACCTGCTTCCATGGCAGGTAAGTGCACCTCAGTGTAAGCTTGGGGAAGGGCAAATTTGACACGGGGCATCCACTTTCAGCAGTGACCTCACACTGCGCATAACATTGTTGTTCAGCCCTTTGCCAGCTATAACTGAAGCAGCTGTGAGGGATGAGGAAGACACTGGTGCTGGAATGGGGGCAGTGTTTGTAAGAGCATCCATACAGATGAAAGCACAACCTCTGGGTTGATTGATGCTGGCATCAGTATTAAGTAAAACCCCTAGTCTCTTGCTAACAAAAACATTGATGTAAAGATGGAGAATTGGGTATTAAAGTGGAAAAATAAGGGCCTCAGAAATATCCAGGCTTGTGGAAGATGGGATGCTGTCACAAGCGCTTGCGTTCAGAGTTACGATTTCCAGTGGCTTTGGTACATCTTACTACTTCCACTTAAATTCCCATTGTTCATGTGCTGCCTTAGCACCCTGTCGCTTTGTATTATCGAGAGCATTATAGGTCAAGACCAGCCATCTTGTATGTTGAAAATTCCATGTTAGATAGCTAGTCCCACGACATGTTTTTATATTTTAAGTTCTGGCGATTAATGGATTTGGTGTAGGTTTTCGTTCAGTCTTCATTTGGTGGGGGGAAGCTTAAAAAAAACAACAAAAAACATTTGCCACGTTGCAAATCTCCAATAAACTACAGTGGTACCTCAGGTTAAGTACTTAATTCGTTCCAGAGGTCCGCTCTTAACCTGAAACTGTTCTTAACCTGAAGCACCACTTTAGCTAATGGGGACTCCTGCCGCCGCCATGCTGCCGGAGCCCAATTTCTGTTCTTATCCTGAAGCAAAGTTCTTAACCTGAAGCACTATTTCTGGGTTAGCGGAGTGTGTAACCTGAAGCGTATGTAACCTGAGGTGCCACTGTATGTTCCATTCATTGCAAAGCTGAAATCTGCAACCCTACTCCAGCCACAGGAACCAGTATCCTGATTGTGTAGCAATGAGAACTGGCACCCCTTGCATTGGCACTGGAGAAGTGGCACTGACTTATGCTGCTAGTGGATGTGTAGTTTGAAAACATTTGTTTTCCTTTGGGGAGCTTTGCTACCACTATTTACTATTTACAGGTAGGTAGCCGTGTTGGTCTGCCGTAGTCGAAACAAAAAATAAAATAATACCTTCCAGTAGCACCTTAGAGACCAACTAAGTTTGTTATTGGTATGAGATAATAATAATAATAATAATAATAATAATAATAATAATAATAATAGTGTTCATGCACACTTCTTCAGATATACTGAAACAGAAGTCACCAGACCCTTATATATAGTGAGAGGGTGGGGAGGGGTATTACTCAGAAGGATGGTGGGAATGGGTGATTGGCTGATAGGTGTGGTAAACCTGTTGATGACTGTTAACAACTGCAGTTGGTCTTACAGAAAAAAGCAAGGGGTAAGATGGCTAAAAATAGCTTTATCATGTACTGTATAATGAGATAAGAATCCAATGTCTCTGTTCAGACCAGGTCTCTCCATGGTTTTAATTCAGCAACTTCTCTTTCCAGTCTATTTCTGAAATTCTTTTGTAATAAGACAGCTACTTTTTACTATGTTAGTTGCTTTTCTTAAAAGCTAACTCAAAGTGACTTACATTAAAAGTTAAAAGCAACAATGAAAACTTGGAAGAAAAAAAAGTCAAATGAAGGACTGAAAACACAGTTAAACCAAAAGGCAGGGCTACAAGTCCTGCCCTGCTAAAAGAGGCCACAATGCCATCCTTCAAATTAAGGGCTAAGAGGCTGGGCGAAAAGAAAAGCCTTTGCCTGGCACCTGAGACTGGACAAAGATGGCTCCAGGTGTCCCTCCCCATGGAGAGTTTTCACAAGCAGGAAACCACCACTGAAAAATCCCCCTTTTTTGTTGCCATCCTCCAAACCTCACATGAAGGGGGAACATGAAGAGGGGCCTCCACAGGGTCTAGGTTGGTTCATGTGGGGAGACACTGTCCTTGCAGATAAGGCTTTATAGGTAAAAACTAGTGCCAGAATTGGTATTAATATGTTCCAACTATCCTGCCTCAGTCCATAATATGTCAGCTGCAGTTTCCATACTGTCTTCAAAGGCAGCTCAACATGTAAATGCCTTGCAGTAGTCCAGCCTAGACATTACCAGAGCATGGACAGCAGAGGTTAGGCTTCTTCTGTCCATGTAGGGCAGGGGTCAGCAAACTTTTTCAGCAGGGGGCCGGTCCACTGTCCCTCAGACCTTGTGGGGGGCCGGACTATATTTTGAGAAAAAAACGAACAATTTCCTGTGCCCCACAAATTCATTTTAAATAAAAGGACACATTCTACTCATGTAAAAACACCAGGCAGGCCCCACAAATAACCCAGAGATGCATTTTAAATAAAAGGACACATTCTACTCATGTAAAAATGCGCTGATTCACAGACCGTCCGCGGGCCGGATTGAGAAGCGATTGGGCCGGATCTGGCCCCCGGGCCTTAGTTTGCCTGCCCATGACGTAGGGGCACAGCTGGAGCCACAAGTGGGAGCCACTGAGGTCACTTGAATCTGGATCCTACAAGCTACGTACCTGCTCCTTCGGGAGGAGTGTAACCCCATCTTGAGCAGGCTGCTTCCCATCCATCTGGTCTAGGGAGTCATCAGCACCCGAGTCTTGTCTGGATTAAGCTTTCGTTTATTGGCTCTCCAAGTTCTTCCACAGCAACTTCTTGCAGTGAGGTTGTTTCAGAGCTGCAAAGTCTTCCAGCTTTTGGATGGGAAATCGTTAAAGATAATAGAAATGCTTCATATACTGGGATGCTCCCTGTTTTTCATTGTGTGCAGTTGTTGTGACCATCTCTTGTATAGCATAATAAAAATTGTAACACAGATGTTTAAGAAATGAGAGCGTTATAGCAGTGTCATTTGTAATACCCCTCTCCTTGCTTTTGAGATATGTGTGATGTATATATGTGAAATATGTACATATTTATGTGTCTCTGTGGTTTCCTTTGTATGGGTTCAGTTCTCCCCCCCCCCCCTTTTGCTGGCATTGGCTCACAACCTTTTCTGAGGTCATTTCATAGCTTTAAGTCAGGGAAGACCTTTTGAAATCCCTGAATTCATTTAAAGCCTAACGTGTTATTGTGGGAGTATATTTAGTACAAATGTGCCAATTATTTTTAGTGTTAAATGGTGTTTCCCTCCCAGTAATTCCTCTGAAGGGACAAGCTGGCATTCCTTTCGTTAATTTGATGTTATTTTTGTGGTTAGTGCTTAATAGCTATTTCTTGATACCAGCAAGCAAGCAAGAGGGCAAGAAAAAAAAATATAATAGCCTGAAGAGTTGCTTGGAAATAGTTTTAAAGCCCTTGGATTTTTGAAAAAGCCCAGCCCACTCAGCAAAACTCATTGGGTTAAACAAATGCTTGCTTACTATTGTATCATTTACGCCAGGTTAGAAAAGAATTGAAAACTTACTTTTACCTTCACATAGGGTTGGCCTAAGGCATCTTGCTGTCTTAGGCAGAAAGGCATAATATGTCCAAGACTGTTCAGGTTATTATGATACCTGAGGTATCATGACTTTAAAAATATGATGATGTTTATTATACAGTGGTACCTCGGGTTAAGTACTTAATTCGTTCCGGAGGTCCGTTCTTAACCTGAAACTGTTCTTAACCTGAAGCACCACTTTAGCTAATGGGGCCTCCTGCTGCTGCGCCGCCGGAGCACGATTTCTGTTCTCATCCTGAAGCAAAGTTCTTAACCTGAAGCACTATTTCTGGGTTAGCGGAGTGTGTAACCTGAAGCGTATGTAACCTGAAGCATATGTAACCCGAGATACCAAGGTAATAGTGATTGATTGCCTGTAATTTCATCGTCCTTTTATGACAGTTGAAAATCACCTCAGTCTGCCTAATGGTAGGACCGGCCCTGTGGTGCACCTTGGAGCTGTGTGTGTGACTGGGGGACCAAACCTGGTCCAGGGAGCATCCCCAGTTGCCATTTACAACTTGCTGCATCCTTCTCCATCACTTAACAGGAGTGCCTCATTTCATATCACTTCTAATTTGTACGCCACCTTTCTATATTACAATGGACAGGCTGGAACTGGTCTGCGACCGAAATAATAAATTCATTCATTCATTACTATGCACAAGGCAGTTTACAGCAACAAAGTGTACGACAAAGAACACACATCTTATAATAATCTGACACAATATAAAAAGTCACCATAAAACATAACTTTAAAATGTAATCACTTATATCAAACAAAGCAATCTTTAATAATCTATTAGAATATAATAGTACGCAATAAAATCTACAGTGGTACCTTGGTAGTTGAATGCCTTAGTTGTTGAACAAATTGGCACCCAAAAGTCGCAAGTGAGTGTTACGGTTTGTGAACATTTTTTGGCAGCTGAACATCCGACGCAGCTTCCATGACTTCCAGTTGGCTGCAGGAAGCTCCTGCAGCCAATTGGAAGCCACGCCTTGGTTTTCGAACCATTTTTGGGAGTCGTACGGACTCCTGGAATGGATTAAATTTGAGAACCAAGGTACAAGTGTACTCTCAAAGCATCGGCAAATAATTAAACAGAAATCACTCTTTACAATTACAATAAGTAACTACTAAACGATGATCAATAAAAACAACTGCAAGTCACAACACAAAAAATGCCACAGTACATACAAAACCATGTAGAAGGATCAAATTGCGAGACAAAGACACACAACTTGTAAAACTTTTTTAAAAATAAAGGTTTCTTTGAGTTTATGAAATAAGAGTGAGACTGTATTTTGTCTTCCCACCTGACAGAGCTCGACAGAGTGCTGGAGTTGAATATGTTGAAAGATACAGACAACTGGAGTCCGATGAACTCGATGCATCAGACAGCAGTTGGCCTCCCTGTGAACCAGGTAAAAAAAAAATTCTCCTTAACTTTAAAGGCACCTTAGGCAGCCATGCGTAAATTGTGAGAAGGGATTGTGAGATGCTGCATTTGGTAGAGGCTGGATTAAGATCATGCATGTGAATTTGAAGTGGTGCCTAGCTGGAGTGTGTTTGTGTATATGTGCCACACTTGTGCACAACAGTCAACAGGAGGAACTGAGTGCATATTTTCCTAGACTGAAAATGCACGATGTTCTCAGAGGTTGCTGGATTGCATTCTGCATTGTCCCTCGCTATTAACCATGTTAGCTGGGGCTGGTGGAAGTCTGGATAGCTCAGTTAGTTAGAGCATGGTGCTGATAACGCCAAGGTTGCAGGTTCACTCTCTGTATAGGACAGCTGCATATTCCTGCATTGCAGGGGGTTGGACTAGATGATCCTTGGGGTCCCTTCAAACGCTATGATTCTGTGATAAAGTCTGGTCCCAACAACACCTGGAGCACATCAGATTGGCTATCCCTTCCCTACTGTTAAGTTCAGGCATCCCCAAACTCGGCCCTCCAGATGTTTTGGGACTACAACTCCCATCATCCCTATCTAACAGGACCAGTGGTCAGGGATGATGGGAATTTTGGTCCCAAAACATCTGGAGGGCTGAGTTTGGGGGTGCCTGGTTAAGTGTCTTCAACAGTAATTTAGGGGCAGGCAGAGTGCAGTGCTCCTTCATCGTTTGCCACCCAACAGATGAACCATCTTGCATTCTGTCCAAGCATCACGTCTGCAGAAGGCCAGTTTTCTCTGGACCACGCTTTGCCACCAGCTGACTCATCACCACTGAAACTGTTATGAGGGTTTTCCTTGGGCCAAAGGAAGGGATGTAGCAACAGTTTTGGAAGCATAGGAGGAATGATTCTCCCTTCATCCCAAGTCCATTGGAATTCTCCTGATCCCGCTCCTGAAGCAATCACAGTTGCTTATCTTTGGCATGGAGGAGGAAGTTATATGCTTTCCAGGGTCCACAGAATCTTGAGGTCAGTTGGTTTGGTCTCCGCTTTTGTCTTTCTGCAAAGGCAAGAGGATTCTATGTTAGAAACGCCCCTTCCCTTCCTGAACCCTCAACTTCACCCATAATAACTTCACTCACAGCGGCAAACTTAGCAGAACTTGACAAGAGGTCTCAGGCCCTACCCTGAGCAAAGGTTTGGGGGCCCACCGGCTTAACCCCCGCCTTCTTATAATGCTGCCCACTTTGCTGTGTCACAGTTCACAAAAGGGTGAGTGTTGCACTTCTGTGTGAAGAAAAAAAAATGTGTTCCGTGGCAACCATTTGTGCTGTGGAGAAATTCGTATTGGACGCCAGTATTAAGCCTGTAAAGGCCCAGTGTCAACATTTCCTCTATAGATCCTACTTAGAATTTGGAAACAACATGAAATTCAGGATCCTGGGTGTCACCAACAGACTTCTAGGCACCTGGCAGTGAATCTCTTTGGATTTTTCCAATGCTGCCAGAACCATTTTCTCCTAGTCGCTTAAAATATCTTCCAGCATTGGTCAAATCATGCAGAGCTGTTGATGTTTCCATACTGACATCTCTGAATTTGCCAGAGGGTGGGTAGCCAGCAAGCATTGTACTGTTGTGACAGAATGCTGTAGTGTACATGAGTTTTCCCAAGGATTATATTTAGAAGAATCCTGGCCAGAAAACCTTATTAAAAGGAGGAGAAGTGTATTACTGCTCATTAGGGGCACAATCTAGCTGAAGTTAATCACCTTTAAATGCCATTGACCTCGGTGGAAGGGGGCTAATTGTTAAGACTAGTTGCATTTGGAATCACAGAATCATAAAATTGTAGCATTGGGAGGGACCCTAAGGGTCATCTAGTCCAACCCTCTGCAATGCAGGAATCTCAAAGCCTACATGGCAGATGGCCACCCAACCCGGGCAACAGCACAGTGGCCCAAGTTGCACATTCATGTCAGCAGTGAAATGCAGGAAGTCTTTAAAGGTAAAGGACCCCTGACAGTTCAGTCCAGTCACGAACGACTCTGGAGTTGCGGCTCTCATCTCACTTTACTGGCCGAGGGAGCTGATGTTTGTCTGCAGACAGTTTTTCCGGGTCATGTGGCCAGCATGACTAAGCCGCTTCTAGCAAAACCAGAGCAGCGCATGGAAACGCCATTTACCTTCCCGCTGGAGCGGTACCTATTTATCTACTTGCACTTTGACATGCTTTCGAACTGCTAGGTTGGCAGGAGCAGGGACCGAGCAACGGGAGCTCATCCCGGCGTGGGGATTTGAACCGCCAACCTGATTGGCAAGCCCTAGGCTCAGTATTTCCTGTTAACATCCTGTAACAGTCCGGTGTGTGCCCTCCGCTTTCTCATCTCAGCAGAAAAGAGGTTAGAAAGTGGTTTACTTCTGAGTGAGTTGTTGCCAACTCCCAATTTCTCTTTCTGTCTTTGAAGCTATGGAGAATCTCAGACATGGGACTATGACCGGTTGAGGGAGAGATGTTTTTTTAGTAAGCCTTCAGGTCTTCCCATAAGCAAGGACTTGCTCTGAGCCTCCTTAGAAGCTTAGCTGCATGGACAGTAGCTGAATGGTGTGAACATGACCACTCTCTGATTCTGTGAGTTTTCTTCTTCCTTTGCTGTGTTTCACAAGAGAGAGGTTACCAGAGCATGGGCAAAAGAAAAAAGTTAGGCTATCCCTGTCCAGATAAGGGCACTGCTGGGCCGCTAGCCGAATCTGATGGATGTATGGTTGAAGTATTAAACTGAAGTGTGGTTGTCCATGCTGGGCTGTTGCACTCTTCTCAGTTAGGGACCAGACTGCTGCATTCCGGCTGATTTCAGACAGGTATACTACTCCTAGTGTGGCTTTTCTGTTGTAAACTGCAAGCGGAATTTCAGTTCAGTTTGTACACAATCAATATTGTACGTCGTTTCATCCACACCAGGGTGTCATGTGGCATCTGTGGATGGGGCTATTTGAGGCTCAGCAAATATTCATTATAATACTTGCAGAGGAAAGCCATTTTTTGGTTTTTTAAATATTACTATTGTTGTTGTTGTTGTTGTTATTTACATTTCTATTCTTGCACTACCTCCCAGAGGAGCAGCAAAGCCAAAACGTTAAATCAATAATATTTAAAAATAAAAACATGTTTCAAACATTTAAAAACAATGAAACCATCTAAGAACACGAGAACAAGTGAAAACATTTTAAACAGTTAGTCACTTACCCTCACAGCTAATAGATTCAAGTTGCCAAGAACAATATATATATATTAATTAAATTTGTATGCTGCCCTTCATCCATAGATCACAAGGTGGTCCACTATATAAAAATACAGAATATGAACATTTGGCCATCAAATAACTGGCGAAACAGGGTTTGTTTGTTTTTTTAAGTTTACCTAAATCAAGTGGGTCTTTGTTTCTCCCCCATGTAATTTTGGGAAATAGGATTGCGAGAGGTGCTGTAAAAATACTTGGTGGAAGTCTGCAGCTGATTCAGCTGCCAAATCTTGTTTGTATTCTCTAATAATTTACACATTGTATCAGCAAGGGCAAAGGATCTTGCTTGTGTGCCTGTCTGTGTGCTTTCAAAAAGTCCAGATTTTTGCCACCAGAAAAAACAGATCTTTCAAGAAGCCATGAATAATGCAAGCTCTGCAAATATGAGGAAATCCAGTTAATCCTCAATTCAAAGCGTGGATTTTTTGGGGAAGAATACTCTTTGTGGGGGCGGGGGCAGAGGAGGGGAACTATTCAGAAGATGTATAGAGCAGAAATGAATCCAGATTATTTATAGCCAGCTATAAACAGGAGTAAGCAAAGTGCTTTTTTCAAAAAAGTGGCTTCAGATGCAAGAGCATCTTTTTAATAAATGCAGAGGCAACATAGTTCATGTAACTAAGCCAGGTCTTGGCATACGAAACAGCATACGAAAATGCATTATTTCAGTAGCATCTACTTTGCAAGAAATAATAATTGTATTTTAGGTAAAATTGCATATAAGTCTGTATATATTGGGAGAAATTTGCTTTAAAAGCTGATGGATTTTCAAAAGGACTTTTATTTATTTATTCCAAACTGATGTGGAGAACTGAATTTAAGGTTGGAAAAAATGAGAAACTGACAAATTCGCCCATCCGACTTGGTTAACATTTTGACTAGACACGTGTTTTCTTAACCTTTTTGACTGTGTCTCCAGCTCCACTCCAACCACCCCAGCATGAATCCAGTCCTGCAACTTGCATACCAGTCAGCAATTACAAATATCCTGATCTGCCTGTATCAAGATACAGAGAAGAGGTAAATGATGTTGCATCATGGTTTTATAAAGTTATGCTGTGTTTTCTTTCTCCCACCCCCAAGCTACTGTTTGCTTGGTTTTCACTTGTGCTAAAACAGGTATTGGAAAGGGTTTTCTTGCCTTTGGTATTTGTAATTCATCAATAGCTTCCTCCCATGTATGCCCAGATAGTTTCTGCCATTGCATCAAGTCCTTTTCATCCATTAAATCTTAGTGTGCCGGTTGCATCCTTTCTTGGGTAAAGAGGATCTCACTGTAGTCATCTATGCTTTGGTAATAATCAGCAAGAACGTGGGGTGGCAGTGTCCCCAGAGCTTTATTTTCATTTTGGACAGTGTCAGGGAACAAGTTATGGCAACTGAAGATGCTGGGATTGAATCGCAGAACCCTACTGTAGAGTTGGAAGGGTGGAGGGTCATGTAGTCCCAACTCAGCGTTTGAAATTCGCCAGGCGGAATTCGGCCACTTGTGACCAAGTGAAGATGCCTGGGTGCCAAGGTGGATCCTTAGATCTCACCTGTTTTCATACACTCAACAACGCCTCCTGTAGAATTCCACCCCTGATATCTCATCTGCACAATCGGAACCAATTTCAGGAACCAAAAACTGGAATGGAAAAATACAACTTTTGAGCTGTCTGACCGCAAAATGGCAGCTGGACGTTCCGTTTTGGTGACTGTAACCCTGGTTTAAGGAGCCATTTGGTGCCTAGCTTATATATCTGAGTTTCTAACACTGGTCCAACCCTTTGCCATGGAAGGTCATGTGCAAGGGAACACGGACTGAAAGAGTAAGGCAAGGCCTGATTCTGTGAGGTAAAGGAAAGTTGAACCAGCAATTTTTTCCCCTGAGGAATTAAGGAGACAACAGTTAGCTTATTTTGTTACTCTTAACATTTATGTTTCTGAAATTCTTGATAATTCAAAATTCTCTGGGCAAATGACAAATGAAAATCACTAGAAAAACAAGGAACGTTAAGAAACTATGTTATTCTGAATTCTTGGACCCAGAGGTGTCTTACATGCATGGAAAGACAGCTTAGAATGTAGCACCATTGAATTTTCCTGTTTTCCTTATCCAGCTTCAGCCCACTGTGCATCACACACTGTACCAGAAAATTACTCCCTTCATGGGAGGTTTTTAAGCAGAGGTTGGAAGGCCATCTGTCACGGATGCTTTAGTTAAGATTCCTGCATTGCAGAGGGTTGGACTAGATGACCCTACAGTTATATCTAATGTGTTACAGAATCATATAATCAATAGAAGCCATATTTGGTATTACTTGGAGGACATGCTTCCCTCCTTAGACAAATGGAGGGGGGGGGCGGCGAAAAGTGTTCTGTAACCACCACTAGGTAACAGTAGGTAAAGTGGCTGCTTTGATGCTCCATGCATAGGATTTGAAGTAGCAGTGGAGAACGGATGGTTTGCTGGCCTCGGTGTTTGCTGGACTGCAGTTTCTGCCCTCTCTGGCCAGAGGCCATGCTGATGGGAGCTGGAATCCAACCACATTTGGAGGACCACAGGTTCCCTACCCCTGCCTTAAAGGAGAGGAGAAGCACTTTGTGTTGAGGATAACGTTCACAAGTGGGACAGAGGAGAAACTTCTCTTGACCAACCCTCTAAATCCATCAGCGTGCAACAGAAGGAACCAAATGTCAATCTTTTTCTCTCTTTGTTTTAGAGTGAAAGAACTGAGAAGGTGATCAAAATCCAGAGAAGGCTGTTAAAGATTGTGGCCTGTCATCCTGCAGACGTGTCTTAAGTTATGGTTCTGTATTTTTTTTTAGATGATCTCCTTGATAGAAAGCAACTCTGTGCTAATCGTGCGTGGATCTACCGGCAGCGGCAAAAGCACTCAGCTTCCACAGTTTGTTTTGGACCACTGCGTGCAGCGCTCCACCTACTGCAACATCGTAGTGACTCAGCCTAGGAAAATTGGTGCCAGCAGTATTGCGAGGTGGATTAGTAAGCAGCGGGCATGGCCCCTGGGGGAACTTGTGGGCTACCAGGTACAGTGGCATGTTAACCCAACATTAAAGCGCGTGTTGTGTAAAGAACCCACCTGAATCTCTCTCTTCACTTTCTTCCCTCTTGGAATTGGATGGGCCAAATCATCTGATTCTTAGACGGCCTTTGTTGTGCGCTGAATAGAGGTTTAGTCGAATCCCAGTCTTCTGTGCCGAAAAGGCATTTGCCGTCCTGCTGCAGGTCTGTGGCTCAAGTTTCCCTAATGAATGACCACCAATTTTAGGTGTTTTCAGAAAGGGCTGCAATTTAATACCTTGCTGCTTGTTCTTCTGAGGACATTTCTGTTCCAGAACAGCTTCTTTTTCATTATGCTCAGGTGACGCTTGGGACAAACAAGGGTGCATTATAGAGCGCCTTTCATACCAGCCCTTCCTGGGCGTGGGAACCATTTCAACCAAAATTCGTTAACTGCCACAAATGTTTTCATGATGTGTGTTTGAAGCAAAATGTGTGGTGTTTATATTTTTCAACGGTTTTTAGGTTGGTTTAGAAAAAGTTGCATCCAAGGACACGAGGCTGATTTATATGACAACGGGAGTTCTCCTTCAGAAAATAGTGGGGTCCAAAAGCCTTTCAGAGTTTACCCACGTCTTCATAGATGAAGTAAGTTGAAGGAAGATAAGATTGCACCAAGGCTGCTTTTCGTAGGAAACGTTTCCATTGGGCTCTTAATCTCACAGCTTCTGCATGAGAATAGCGCTCGGATGCCTGTAATATCTGCGTTCTTCATTGAGCTGCTAGGTTGGTGGTACCAGGGCCCAGGGCCTTCTCTGTGGTGGCACCATATCTTTGGAGTGCACTCCCCATGGAAATGCAGATCATTGGCATCAAATTTATTATGAGTAAAATGAGTAAAACATACTGCGACACAATAGGGTGGGCCCTGAAAACACCCAATGGCCTGGGTAAAGAGGTGCTTCTTCAGCATACACCGAAAGCTGTATATCAAAGAAGCAAGGCTCACCCCTGTGTAGAGGGAATTTTACAATTTAGGAGCTGCCACAGAGATAGCGCTTTCCTGGGCTGCTGCTGCCACCACTCTCAAATTCCGAGTGTGGTGGAACGGTACCAAGAGGGCCCAACTGCTATTCTTAACACCTGGGAGGGTCTGTAGGCTCAGGATTTCAGGCCTAAGTTGTTTAGGGCTTTAAACACTAATGTGAGCACCTTGAATTGTGCTGGGAAATGAAATGGCAGCCAATGCAATTTTTTAAGGGGTGAAGTGGGTCCTAAATTGCATCCTAGCCAGTAATCTGGCTGCTGCATTTTTTGCCTTTTGCCTGTTTTATTTTCCTTTCGTACTTTGAACCGGTTCACAGTCAAATGATAACTCTGCACCTTTTTAGCTGCAACCAGGAAAGATGGGGTGAGAGAGGAAGAGAAATGTGCATGCCAGGGGTACCCTTCTGATCTCCTGACAGTTAGCTAGGGAAAACGCTGATCTCTGAGCCCAGTGCAGCTCTAAAGTTCACATCACTCGTGTTAAGCCCTCTCATCTGCTATGAACCCCTTTAGGTGCACGAGCGTACTGAAGAGATGGATTTCTTACTGCTGGTGGTCCGTAAACTGTTGCGCACCAATTCGCGATTTGTGAAGGTAAATTTAAACTACAAGTTAATGCATTCTGAAAATGCAAGATCGGCTTATCATAATTCTGTGGCATGGAAATAATCTCCTAATACTGCAGTTTTTGGTGTTAGGGGTGTCGTGTAACAGCCTACCGGGCTCTCAAAGTAGTGACAGAGTAGGACTTAGACATCAGCATACAGGGACAAAGGACATCTGGCTTGTGTCACAAACAGCTCTATCCTGAGATATCTGGTTGCTTTTGAAAGTCAGTTAAGGCCCACCCTGCCACTTGCACACGTTCTCTCTCCACCCCCACCACCCAGTCCTGCGCCTTCCAGGTTCCCTTGTTCCTTTCACCAATGCCATCTGCTGCCAGCTATCACTCGTTCTCCAGCTGAAAAGGGCATCACAGCTGAATCCAGCCCATTCAAAGCCAGGAAACGCAGCTGGGAATGCCTCAGAGCAATCCCTGCACATTGGGGCTGGCGAGTTTTCAGCTGGAGTGCATCATGGTTGGGCATTCTGTTTCCCCTGGAATAACATTCCTCTGGGAGCATCCGCAGACTTCAGAGCGCCCCTCGTGCATTTGCGATCTTTTCCGGCTCAACCCTCTGTTCATAGAATAGCGGTAATGAAAACTGATTCCAACAGTTTCGCTGTTGGATGAAAAGGCCGCCAAGTGGTGGAAAGCATTGATGTGCTGCGTAAATAACTATTGAAAAGCATGCCATCTTTTCTGAGAAGTTAACAGGCTTCCAGGGCTTCTTCAGGCACCCAACAGTGATGGGTAGGTGATGCTCTAAGATAGCCTTTCCCTGATTGGGGGGGCTTCTGGAAGTTTTGGAGTACAAATACAACAGCTGTGTTGGCTGGGACCAATAGGAGTTGCATTGCAAAACATTCAGTGGTTGGGAGAGGCTGTTGTAGTAGACAGAGGCACAACGAAGGCAGCTATATAAGGCTATATCCTACCTCCACTGTTGGAAACAGTTGAGGTTGTTTTTGGCATTGTCTCAAGAGATGATCGATTGCGCCTCTGAAGGTGGTCAAACTGCTGTGTTAGCAGCAGCAGAGTGACCTCTCCAGGGTTCAAACCTGGGCAGTGTATATGGAGGTCCTGGGCTGCCCAGACGACAAGCCCCCTCTCTCAGCCTCGTTCCAACCCCCTTCTGCCCACTCTGTTGCAGTACAGGATTGTGCTTGCATTAACCAGCATTGATATGGTCTGTTGCTACTTGCAACGTTCCCAATGAATAAGGAAGTAACATTGGAAGCGCATATTATAGTGGGGGAAGATATATGCACCAAGTATGTATCAGAGGATCGCCAAAACATTTGCTATCAGGACGCAACATCATCAATGTATTACAGTATTTTAATATTTTTTTGGAAGTGGCCCAGAATGGCTGGGGAAGCCCAGCCAGGTGGGCGGGGTATAAATAATAAATTATTATTATTATTATCATCAAAGCTGGAAGTCAGGTCCTTCGTTGTTCAGATTTAGAAATCCCCCCATTACTTTCTCATGCATGCACTCTTGGGTTGGGGCTAAAAAATTTTAAACGGTTCTAATTTTCGTTTGTTTTTTGTTGGGTTGATGTTGGTTAAATGTTTAGTTGTAGTTGGTGGTTATTTTAATTTGGGTATAACTTCAAATTGATTGTTGTTGTTTATTTGTTCCTATTGATTTATTGGTTTGTTTGTTGCTCGTATAGGATATTTTGTTTTTTAATGTTTGATGCTTTGTTGTGTTTTTATTTATGTTGTAAGCCGCCCAGAGTGGTGGGAAAACCCAGCCAGACGGGCAAGATATAAATTTAAAAATTATTATTATTATCCTTGATGTGGTCCAAAGGAAAGCAGGGCAAGACATTTGGCACCAACTTGGCTGCAGGAGTTGCTGGAAAGAGGCATACAAGGCGCCATCCAACTGCCTTAGGGACTTCACTCTGGATCTGTGTAGGGTTTACTCCTAAGCCTTTTCTTTTCCTGAAGATATACCTACCACAAGGCAGTGGAGGTTTAGGACCAGTCAGTCAGTCAGTTTTATTGCACATAGCCAAAGGCTGCCGCAATGTACACAGAATCATTCAACTATTAAAAGAAAATATGCTGGATTAATACAAAAAACTTAAAACATTTATATTATCAAGACATTACCTACTCTAAACAGTACCTAAAAAAGTACCTTAATATACAGGTTAAGACATTGAACAATAAAATTTATAAGCTAAAATCGTCACATGGCCACTAATATATTAAGAAATAATGTTAATTAATACAATGTGCAATTATATTTGGAGTTTGGTGATAAAGATAGAATATAGCTTGATGTAGATAGGGTCAAATAAATTCATCTCCTTTACATTTGGTGGGTTTAGGACCAGTTTTTTCCTTCTCTTAGATGGGCTACCTTCCCAGGTTGACAAGCCCCATCTGCCCCTCCCTTCTTTCTACAGCACATGCAGAAACCTCCTTCTTAACTGGCTTTAAGCCTCTAAATACTAATTGCTGGGAATTGCAATTGAGCAGTACTGCTTGGGAGGTTCTCCCACTGGCAAACCAGATGCCTCTGGGAACAGGATGCTGGACTAGAGAGGCCACTGGCAGGGCTGCTCTTACGTTTTGAGGCCTGATCATGCTGATGACGAACCCTAGAAATGACATTTACACAGAGGGGATCGCATGACACTAGCAGAATGACATTTGGAAGCAGCCCTCCCCCCCCACTCAGATTTTGTGACACTTCGTATCTATTAACAAGAGACACGCGTTTTGCAGCAATATTGTGCCCCAAGGGTTTTTAATCTTCCTATTGTGCACATTGAGTAAACACGTTGTGCTTTTTTCTTGTATGTACAAGATCAAATGTAGTCAGTGTCTGAAACTATCTATACCCACATCTCTTCTTAAAACACACACACACACACACACACACACACACACACACAAAGTGTCAAATGCAAACAGCTTTATTATTATTTATTAAATTTCCATAGCACCCTTTATCTGAGGAACACATGGCAGTTTACAAAATAAAAACATAAAAATACATAACATAGTAACGATACCACCACCCAAAAAAATTCAGTACAGTGGTACCTTGGGTTACATACACTTCAGGTTACATACGCTTCAGGTTACAGACTCTGCTAACCCAGAAATATTACCTCGGGTTAAGAACTTTGCTTCAGGATAAGAACAGTAATCGTGCTCCCACGGCGCGGCAGCAGCGGAAGGCCCCATTAGCTAAAGTGGTGCTTCAGGTTAAGAACAGTTTCAGGTTAAGAACGGACTTCCAGAACGAATTAAGTACTTAACCCGAGGTTCCACTGTACACAGTAGGAATTCAAGCTGTGAAGCTTCTGAAGCTCATTTTCATACTTCCCCCTTTCCACAGGTAATTCTGATGTCTGCAACAATCAACTGCCAAGAGTTTGCCGACTATTTTGCTATCCCCGTCCGCAACAGGCTGTATCCAGCATATGTGTTTGAAGTAGAAGGCAAGCCTCATGCTATTGAAGAGTATTACCTCGACGACCTGAGGCCTATTCTCAGTCATATCAGGGTATGGAAAACAACTGGCTTTGGTCTCTCTGTCTAGAATAACTTTGGAGATATTAAGGGTAAGGAGATGGGCTTAAAACCCCAAGAAATTCCCCCTCTCCTCTTTCTGGCATATGCATAGTAGCTTCAGGAGGTAAGAAAGGAAGAGGTTTAAAGTAGAGATTCTCCCCCACCCGCCCTAACATAACATCTTCCTTTTAAACCAGGTTTCAGATTCTGCATTGTCAGTGTAATGTGATCTAACGAGTGATTCCCGCCGAAGCATTGATTTAATGGTTTCAGACTTAATTCAGTGGGGAGGGGAAGGGGCCAGTGGGAGAGGAGAAAATTAATTGGCTGTACACTCCAGGCAGGCGTATCTGTTAACAAGCAAGAGTGCCAATCAAAGGCAAACTGATAGACTCCTGCAGTCATCGAAGTCCCGATACACAGAACAAAGAGTATCTGTCCTGTTATAACAATGTCCCGTCAGCATTCATGTATTTGACAGCAGTGTGTTGGCAACACCCATGGACAGAACAGGGAGGGACGCTTATATAATCCTTCTGGATGTTTGTGAAAGATTCCTGGTGATGCGTGGCAAGTAAGAGAGTCAGGAAAGTTGACTAGAAAGTCTCTCCCTATCAGGTCAGATCAAGGTTTCTTTAGTGTGTGGTTGAACACAAAATGTGTGTAGTTTTTTTGTAGGGGGGATTTGCTCCTGGGAAGCTGATAATGCGCAGTTTGGAAAAAAACCTGTGTGAAGGATTAGGCACATTAGGTGTTACATGTTTATCAATCACTTAAATGACAAGCAATGTCAGGGGCAGCATGCACAAAAATTATATAAGGGTTGAACACACAGTTTCCATATTTAAAAGAAACAGCCCAAACTATTTAAACAGCAACAACATTTTTTCTTTCTTTCTTTGGCTGGAACCTCTTCTTCACATTCACCTTTCAGCAGGTAACACTTTGTCACCTTCTTGTTCATAAACTTCTCCTGGTTTTACACCTGTTAGTTGCTGATCTAAGGCAGATAGTCAGTGTATAGTAGACTGTACACTGACTATCTCCCCCCCCCCCCTTTTTAAGTCTGACGGAGAATTTGTGCAATTGTAAAGTCAGCTTTTTAAAAACTTCCAGGATTGGATCTGTCAGACATGTTACTGCTTCTGTCAATTAGGTTTCCTAGCCATTTGATTTCAAGCCCAACACCTTCATGTGTATGGGAAAGGGGCTGCTTTAGGATCCTGGCTCCTCTACCCCAACCTTCTGAAAAGACTGTACAGCTTTAATCCTCCCATTATTGCTACTGTATTTCCTCCCCCTCTTCTCACTCCCCCTTCCACCCTTCCTGGCTTATGGCCCTTCTTCTTTGCTTAGTAGGGAGGAACAAATAGGATGGTACAGGCGGTTGTGTTTTGTACCTTTAGGGCAGCTCTGGAGCAGCTTTGATAATAGCGGTGGAGCCCTTTTGGAGTTTTCCTAGGAGAAAAGGCACCAAGCTTCGTTTGCTATTTTATGAAGGCTTTTGCTTTTTTATTTTATTTTGAAAAAGCTGACAGCTATGGGTGGTATCGAACACTTTGGCTCTGCTGATGCAGGGCACTTGAGCTAGCGGCCTCCAGCCCACCCTCAAAATCAGCCCCAGAGGGTTGGGCAGATACCAAAAGATTCCAGCTGAGGAACGACTCTGTCCCTGTGGAGATGGCAATTTGGAAACAGTGGCTCGTGTTCTGCTGTCCTGTCCCCTTTATAAAGATCTGAGGAATGAGATCATCACCCCACTCCTACTTACCATCCCAGGCCGCCCATCTGCGGCCACATTGTTCTTTCTGTTATCAGATCAAAATGATCAGACAACAGCAAAGGTTGCTAGGTTTATCGAGGGTGCAGTGAGATTAAGGGCCACTGTCTGAACGATAATCTTGACCATTTGATTGTCCTTTTACCAATTGTTGTCTTTTTAATTGTATATATTGCTTTTTTATGTTGCTATGGCCGTTGGCTAATGCAAATAAAGTTTTTTTTAAAAAACTCTGGAGAAGCATTTTGGAAAGAGAGTAAGTGATGCATTGGATGCAATTCTATGTAATGGGTTGGATTCCAGTTGGAAACTGGTGTTGTGGCCTCACAGTCAGACGAGGTGGGTCCAAGGATACTCAGCCTCCAACTGGAGAATTGGATCAGGCTCTTCATGCTGATGTGTTGAGAACAAACAGAGTTCAGCACTGGTGGTCTGGAGCCTACACAGATGCTTGTCCTCTGAGCCTGACTCATCACACAAATCGGCTACCTGTTCTGCCCAGTGATGCAGGGAACAGAAGGAGGGACCAGCGGGTTGGCCCTTTAAGAACCACAGTCTCTCCCTTTACCTCTGGCCTGTGTCAGAGCTATGGGAGCTATCCATGGTGCTGCAGCTACGAGCCTGGCTGGCTGCTGTGGAAATCTGGCACAGATGGGTTAGAACAGCTACAGCTGCTTCTTTTTGTGTTTTCATAAACGTACACAAAGGCTTGGAGCCCGATGCTGCTCTGCAGTGGTGTAGGCAGGTTCTAATGCTTGAGCAGAAAGCACCAGTGCTAAGAAAAGCTTAGAGCAGCCTTTCCCAACCTCGTGCCCTTGGTTTATAAGTCCCACCTACCCCAGGCAGCTGTGCCAGTATAACTTTATGAATATGAGGAGGAATAGCATGATTATTTATTATTATTTGTTAAATTTCTGTATTATGGGAGTTGTAGATCGGAAGAGGTAAGGTTATGCACAAATTTGGAATTCTTGTTTTCAGTGAAAATACTGCACCACACCCTTTCCTTATGTTTACAGGGTGCAGACCTACTTGCTTGTCATTGGTTACTCTATACAAGGCTCCATTTTTAGTTTGTCTACATCTTGGTGCTTGAAACCCCCTTGACTACTTTTGCCAGTAGCAGAATGCTGTCACCACTCAGTAATGCCACTGGTCTGCGGGGTGTGTGGGGGATAATCCCTTTTAAGAAAAGCCCTGCTATTTGTATGCCACCTTTCCATAGTTAGAAACATACCGTGATCAAATCCCGCCCGGAGACCAATGTCCCCACTGTGGAAGGACATGTGGATCCAGAATTGGCTCCCACAGTCATTTACGGACTCATTGTTAAAACCTTGTTTATGGAAGACAATCGTACTCTGCTACGAGTGATCGCCAAAGAAGAAGTAGTAGTTAGAACCATGCTCAAGGGGGCTTGCAACATGAAAAGATTTACGTAATCACAAAGCATGTCAAAAGTTTTATTTTTCTTGTCTGAGGAGAGTTTTGTCATTTTCTTTCTTTAAAAAACCCACCACATTTACTTACTTGTTTGCAAAATGTTCTGTACCGTCAACATTAAGAAAAAGTGTCGTAGTGTTGAGTAGCACAAAAATCAACAATAAAATTTCATCAGTAAAACCAAATGCAAAGCACATCACAAATCAGTAGATCGGATTATAATGCATCAACATAACCTGGTGGGGGAAAGCCTGGGTGAACAGGCTTCCTTGCGTGAATTGTTGTTGGATCTCAACAGCTGCTTTTCCTCAAGAGTAGAGCAACATGGGAGTACTTTGGTTTTTAAAGGCAAAATAAATTATTTAAAATTATTCTCTTATTTTTTATTTCTGTGCTGGGCTCGTTAGAAGCCCGCATTGTGTTGGGTAAAGCTGTCTCTATCAGATTTGTTCCCAGTTTGAATGGGTCACTTCTGGCAGCCAGGGTACCATTTGTGGACTCTTGTATTTGTCAAACTGCAAACTTCCCTGGTAAAACGCCCTGGCAGCTCTTGTCTTCGGAGATAGCAAAAAAAAAGGGGGGGGGGGGAGCGCCGAAGCTTCAGCAAGGTGAAAACTCGAGCTCTGAAAGCTACTGAAGCAGAGAAACTCAAACTGATGGCTTTTACATTCTAACAAGTAAGAATGGAATAATCCTAGGATAAGATAGAAGATGAAGCGGCCTGTAGCCTTCATAAAATGGTTCACCAACCCATCCCGACCATCCAGTCTCACTGCCTTAGGTGAAATATATGCAACTGTTCAAATGAAACTAACATCTTCACACGAGGATTTGGGTTAATGGTCACTGAGCAACAGGGTCAGGGAACCTCTCCAGATGTTGCGGATCTCAATTTTTGCCATCCCTGACCATTAGCCATTCTCACAAACGGGTGGCAGTTGGGGTCCAATGTCATTAGGGCTGCAGGTTCCCATCTCTGCTGTGCAACATGGTTTTCTTGTTTGTTTGCTAACAGTCTGGCATACTTTATATTGTGATTGATTGTTTCCAGCATTGCAGGGGGTTGGATGACCCTTGGGGGGGTCTCTTCCAACTCTGCACTTCTGTGTTCACATCTCTGTAGGACACCATGCATAGCGTGTGCTACGTGCGCCAAAAAAAATGTTCCTTCTTTTCTATCTCAGGACTGCCAAGTTTAGTACAGTGGTACCACTGAGCCTCTTGGGCTTGGCGATCGGAAGGTTGGCGGTTCGAATCCCCATGATGGGGTGAGCTCCCGTTGCTTGGTCCCAGCTCCTGCCAACTTAGCAGTTTGAAAGCACACCAGTGCAAGTAGATAAATAGGTACCGCTCTGGCGGGAAGGTAAACTGTATTTCCGTGAGCTGCTCTGGTTTGCCAGAAGCGGCTTAGTCATGCTGGCCACATGACCCAGAAGCTGTACGCCGGCTCCCTCAGCCAATAAAGCGAGATGAGCGCCGCACCCCAGAGTCGTCCGCAACTGGATCTAATGGTCAGGGGTCCCTTTACCTTTACCTTACCTTGGTTGTCAAACGTAATCCGTTCTGGGAGTCCATTCGACTCCTGGAACCATTTGAAAACCGAGGCATAGCTTCTGATTGGCTGCTGGACCTTCCTGCACTCAATTGGAAGCCACGTTGGACGTTTGGCTTCCAAAGAACATTCTGAAAAATAAGTCATGTCAGACTAACCTGATCTCGTTTTTTGACAGAATTACAAGCCTGGTAGATGAAGGGAACGCAGTGGATGTAGCCTACATTGATTTCAGCAAGGCATTTGACAAGGTGCCCCATGATATTCTTGTAAAGAAGCTGGTAAAATGCGGTCTTGACTATGCTACCACTCAGTGGATTTGTAACTGGCTGACTGACCGAACCCAAAGGGTGCTCATCAATGGTTCCTCTTCATCCTGGAGAAGAGTGACTAGTGGGGTGCCACAGGGTTCTGTCTTGGGCCCGGTCTTATTCAGCATCTTTATCAACGACTTGGATGATGGACTCAAGGGCATCCTGATCAAATTTGCAGATGACACCAAACTGGGAGGGGTGGCTAACACCCCAGAGGACAAGATCACACTTCAAAACGACCTTGACAGATTAGAGAACTGGGCCAAAACAAACAAGATGAATTTTAACAGGGAGAAATGTAAAGTATTGCACTTGGGCAAAAAAGATGAGAGGCACAAATACAAGATGGGTGACACCTGGCTTGAGAGCAGTACATGTGAAAAGGATCTAGGAGTCTTGGTTGACCACAAACTTGACATGAGCCAACAGTGTGATGCGGCAGCTAAAAAAGCCAATGCAATTCTGGGCTGTATCAATAGGAGTATAGCATCTAGATCAAGGGAAGTAATAGTGCCACTGTATTCTGCTCTGGTCAGACCTCACCTGGAGTACTGTGTCCAGTTCTGGGCACCACAGTGTCAAGAAGGACATTGACAAACTGGAACGTGTCCAGAGGAGGGCAACCAAAATGGTCAAAGGCCTGGAAACGATGCCTTATGAGGAACGGCTAAGGGAGCTGGGCATGTTTAGCCTGGAGAAGAGGAGGTTAAGGGGTGATATGATAGCCATGTTCAAATATATAAAAGGATGTCACATAGAGGAGGGAGAAAGGTTGTTTTCTGCTGCTCCAGAGAAGCGGACACGGAGCAATGGATCCAAACTACAAGAAAGAAGATTCCACCTAAACATTAGGAAGAACTTCCTGACAGTAAGAGCTGTTCGACAGTGGAATTTGCTGCCAAGGAGTGTGGTGGAGTCTCCTTCTTTGGAGGTCTTTAAGCAGAGGCTTGACAACCATATGTCAGGAGTGCTCTGATGGTGTTTCCTGCTTGGCAGGGGGTTGGACTCGATGGCCCTTGTGGTCTCTTCCAACTCTATGATTCTATGAAAACCAGAACACTCACTTCTGGGTTTTCGGCATTCAGGAGCCAAAACATACGAGTACCAAGGTTTTTGGGAACCAAGGTACAACTGTACATAAATGGAACTTGTAAAAATCAGCAAACTCTCTTTAAAAAGCATTGTTTCACCATCTGTCTACTTCTGTTACACACAATTTTTAAATATGTTGATTAGCCAGGTTTCTCTGACCTTAGAAAATAATTCATTCTTTAGCCAAGGGGAACAAAGGCTGTTCACTCAGGTGGAATTGCATCTCCTTTTAGAAGACTTCCCGTTAATTAACATTGTGAATTAGGCTTTGAAAAATGTACTGATGGAAGATTTGTGTTGGCTGGGAATTGCAAGTTTCTTCATGTTCGCCTAAAAGCTCCTTTCTCATAAATAGACTACATCTTACCAAAGATTGAAGGAAGCAGCTTCTTTATGTTCTGCAATCCGGAGCAGAATGTGCCCTTTTGTACTTCCTGCCTGTCAACTTTGGCATAATTGGGAAGAGAATAAAATCATACTAGAAGTCCTTCCACAGGAAAAGCAGCTGTGCTTGGAATGTATCGGGACTTCAGTTCATCATAAAATATTCTCTGTACCTGTTGGTTCCCTGCCTTCAGTATCTTGGTGGGGTGGGGGAACCCACTGCCACCAGGGCTGTGTACACACTATGCATTTAAGCACATTTCCCCCCCTCCAGAATTTTGAGCAATGTAGTTTACCCATCACCAAATTATAATTCCCAACAACAATTAACAAACTATACCAGCCTTATACGGAGACAAACCTTTTGGTCTATCTAGCTCTGCATTGCTTACACAGACTGGCAGCAGCTCTCTAGGATTCTCATAACATGGAGCGCCCCCCACTCTAGGAATTGAACCTGTGACCTTTTGCATGCAAGGCAGGTGCTCTACCGCTGAGCTACCATCCTGCCTCACCTTGCTTTCTGTCCCACGTCTCTTCTGATTTCCTTCACTCATCCCTGCCATTCACAACCCATCCCTGACCTCTTTTTTCATTTTTATTTGTAATTTTCAGTTATATACATTTCAGTAGTTTTACAGTCATTTTAACATTTCAAAACTACTTCCTTCCTCCTCTTTCTGCGGTTAAATTTATATTTATCACTTCCTGCATATTCTGAATTAACTGATTCTTTTATAGTTACTCTTATGAAACTGGAGGTTATTACAATAATCCTGCCAATGTCCTTATCTGTATACAATTTATTTGTACATATTCAATAAAGTTTGTTGTCTTGATTTCTTATTTTTTTGGTAAGTTTCGCCATATCTGCCTAGTCCGTGAGTTTTTGTATCTAGTCGTCTTTCATTGGGACTACTACTACTTTCCATTTTGGGGCCAATAACATTCTTGCCGCTGTAGTCGCATACATAAATAAATTTCTATACTGTTTAGGTAGTTCTACCCTTATAATTTCCAGAAGGAAAGCTGATGCTTCCCCCCCCCCAAATGTTATTTTAAACATCATTCTCAATTCATTATATATCATTTCCTAGTAAGCTTTAACCTTTCTGTAAGACCACCACTTACGATAGAAAGTACCTTCTTTCTCTTTGCATTCCCAACACTTACTCGATTTTGATTTATACATTTTTGCCAGTTTACTCGGTGTTAGACACCATCTGTATAACATTTTCAGGGACGCAGGTGGCACTGTGGTGTAAACCACTGAGCCTTGGGCTTGCCGATCGGAAGGTTGGCAGTTCGAATCCTCGTGACAGGGTGAGCTCCCGTTGCTCAATCCCAGTCCCTGCCAACCTAACAGTTCGAAAGCATGCCAGTTCAAGTAGATAAATAGGTACCGCTCCGGTGGGAAGGTAAACGGCGTTTCCGTGCGCTGCTCTGGTTTCGCCAGAAGCGGCTTAGTCATGCTGGCAGCATGACCTGGAAAAACTGTCTGCGGAAAACGTCGGCTCCCTTGGCCAGTAAAGCGAGATGAGCGCCATAACCACAGAGTCGTTCGCGACTGGACTTAACTGTCAGGGGTCCTTTACCTTTACTATATAACATTTTCATACAGTTTTCTCTTAACGTCCCTGACCTTTCTGCATCCCCTGTCCATTTACCATTGTTTGCAAGACCCTTCAGGCAGGGAAGGTGTCATAATTCCTTTGGTGTCACCTCACCTCCTTATGCCAGCAATTTTTTATAAATAGTAAGAGTAATAGTAACCTCCCCTTTTGCTCTACCCTCTAGAGAGCCAGTGTGGTGTAGTGGTTAAGAGTGGTGGACTCATAATCTGGGGAACCGGGTTCGTGTCCCCGCTCCTCCACATGCAGCTGCTGGGTAACCTTGGGCTAGTCACACTTCTCTGAAGTCTCTCAGCCCCACTCACCCCACGGAGTGTTTGTTGTGGGGGAGGAAGGGAAAGGAGAATGTTAGCCACTTTGAGACTCCTTCGGGTAGTGATAAAGCGGGATATCAAATCCAAATTCTTCTTCTTCTTCTTCTAGATTCCAATACAAGTTACTGAGGACCCGGTCATACCTGAAGAGATGTACAGAGCTGCAGTTTCTCTGATCCAGTGGTTTGATGAGTTGGAAATGAAAGAGAGCAGGTGAGATTCTGTTCTTCCTGCTCCCTGTGCAGAGTTGCACAGGTGGGCTCCTTGCCTCTGAAGAAGAGACCTTTGAACATTCTGACCAGGAAATTGGTGCTTGTCAGTGGTGGATGGTGTCTGGTAGGGCAGAAGGCAGGGAGTTCAACAGTAGGTGGCGCCAGAGATTATGATAATCTTATTTTATACGCCCAACTGACTGGTTTGCCCCAGCCGCTCCGGGTGGCTTCAGCAATGACAGAGCCAGCTAATTCCAGCTTTGTCCTCATCTTCCTTCCTGGTGAGTTCTACAGGGGCAACACTGAGGAGAAAGAAGCTGATAGGCAGTGCCATCCCCAGACTTGTTATGAGTAAGAAATCAGACAGGTGTTACCCAGCTGAGGGCAGACTGAGGTTGGGGGCGCAGTGCCCCATTCAGCCTAATGGACTAGCCTCTACTGGACTTGCACCCCTTTCTCCTTAAAGGGTGCCTTCAATGCACTGTGAAGGTGGGGACTTGAATGCTCCCCCATAGCGAAACCAGCATTCCCTGCAGCTGTGGGTCAGTTCTGGAGGAACACACTCGAGTTTTCCTGTGATCGAGCCCCTTTAATGCAGAGTTCCTAAATGAATTCCCGTACTCAAGACACACCAAGTGAAAACTACACCGACAGAACAGCCCTGGGGTCGTGTTTTCTGCAAGTCCCCTGCGGCGTGTCCTGCCCCCTGTTTTTTTGGGTGCTTCGCAAGAATCTGTCCCTCTCTGGGAAGGTCTTTGGTCCCTTGTCTCTTGGCAAGAGTTGCGATGTGGTGCAGACTGTCTTAACCTCTTCCTGTAGAAGTGTCTGGGCCCAAGCAGTAGCCAGTTTGTCACTGGGCTGATGGAGGTGTGTGTGCGTGTGTGCACGCTGTGGCATTGGTGTGTGTGTTCCGCAGTGGTGTGCACTGGGCTGTGTGTGTGCCTCACCAGCCTAAGTTCTTTGCATTGGGGACAATTACCCCCATATTATATTATCCCTGATAAATTGCACGACTGGAGTCTGGTGCCATGGGAAAGCAGCCAAATGCAATGGTCCTGCCTCCATCCATACATGAACTGGGATGGGCATTGAATTATACTGAGTCGAGAGTGGATTTCATGCTCTTTATTCAGCTCATAGTGGTGAGGAGAAATGCAAGATCCCCCAGAATGTCTGCTTTATATACATTATTTACACAATGGGCCCCATGTGATTGGCTAATTCCGGGATTCTCCTGTAGGCCAATCAGGTTGCGGATTCACTTCCACCTGGAGCTGGATGGGGTGGCTCCTGTGGACCAATCAGACTGCTGCATTCTGGATCCTATTGTTCTAGGACCAATCAGACTGCTGCATTTTGGATCCTATTCAACTCAGTACATAACAGGCATCATCACTAGCACAGCCTATGAATGGTTGGACTTGGCAGTACTTTCAAGGGCATGTCTGTTCTTTGTTTTCTTGGTGCCGTTTTCCAGTTGTATGTTTCGTCCCTCCTATGTTGAGTGGGCATAAAATATGCCAACCACTTCTCTCCCCCCCCCACCTGATTTTTTTCTGCCCAGATCCAGATTAGGGATGTAAACATGGATTAGGAAATCCGGAGTCTTGGCACCAAATTCCAAAATATGTCCCAATACTTGTTTCTTCTTCTTCTTGCCTGTTTTTGTACGCTAATGCAAAATTCTACATAGACTAATACGTGTTTGGGCTTTACAGATTTTGTTTAATGCCTTGTTTGCATTTAAAAGGACATCTGTGTATGAGTGTCTCTCTAAGCTGTGTCAAATGGAAGAGTTTGCCTTGATAGCTGCGGGGCAAGATTGTATCTGTGTGTGTTTATGTAGTTTATGGATGAAATTATTTCAGAGAGAGAAAAAAATGCAACAAAAACTTCTTATATGGATGGGGGAACCCCAATGCACTTTCTGCTGAGCGCGTGCTCTCTCTCTTTTCAGCTTATCTTACTTTGATACTTAATGTCCATGTTAGTTCAGAGTGCAGAACGGATTAAGGCAATGTAATCTGCTGTGCTCCGGAGCGTTTTGAGCAGCCTGGCATGCAGTGACTGCAAAAACCTGAAAGCCTCATAAGGCCGGCTCCTAACTTAAAATTGCATTCTATTGAGATTTTTAGTACCATCTTGTTGATAAGAGGTATTATAAAAGAGCAGAGTCCTCTATCATCATCTTTGTTTACAGTCTAGCAGTTTTAACAATTTGGAGAGAGCTTGTTCTTGCAAGACTTCCAGAGTCGCCTTGTATTTATCAGAGGGCAGTTTCATAATAAGAAAATAAACAGAGGGGAAAACATTCACGGACAGATAATTGCTTTGTTTCATGGTAATGTATGACCTCCTTTCCTTCTTTTTTTGGAGAAATATGGCTTGTCTGCACTGCCCCCCTCCATTGGATATCTGACCTAGTTTTAAGTCAGAACAAAATGCTGTTTTTAAAATAGCTGCTGTTAACCTCAATCCTAATACTTTTTTTTACTGTCATAATCTCATTGAGATAAGGAAAATTACACTAGAACAAGTAGATTTTAGATTGCAGCTGCGAAGATGGGAAATTGCCATACTCAGGGTTGGGAAGATTGTTCCACCTAACTTAGTATTGTTGACTGTGATTGGCCTTCCATTATTTCAGGTGTGTGTGTTTCTTTCTCGGCCCTAGCTGGTGATGCTAAGAATTGGACCTGGCAGCTTCTGCATTTGAAACAGAGAAGGGGCACCCTTCTCAAACATTCCCTTCCGGGGAACCTCTAGGAAGTCTCAGGCCAATGATGGGCGACCCCAGAGGCCAAAGCAACAATTCAGATTTCACCTTCATATGGTAGTTTCTGCACACACTGATACCTCCCTCTGTTTCCTTCATCAAGGCAGCCTACAGACATTCCAGTTGTGCAAAACATTTGAGCAGAGGGTGTGAAATAAGACTTCTTCTTTGGCAGTCACTCGTAGCCGAGTAAGATTGTCTTCCATAAACACGGTTTTAGCAGGGGGTCCGTAAGTGACTGTGGAGGCCAATTCTGGATCCACACGTCCTTCCACAGTGGGGACATAGGTTTCCGGGTGGGAGTTGATCACGGTGAGCGTATGCCAAACATACCTTCCTCTTAGTCCATTTCTCCCTTTTGTCCTAAGTTTGAGCATCTTCAAAGTCCATGGCACCTTTGGTAAAGACTGTTCTCCATTTGGAGCGCTCACAGGCCAGTGTTTCCCAGTTGTCGGTGTTTATACTACATTTTTTTTAGGTTTGCCTTGAGACAGTCTTTAAACCTCTTTTGTTGACCACCAGCATTATGCTTTCCATTTTGAAGTTGGGAATAGAGTAGTTGCATTGGAAGACGATAATCAGGCATCTGCACAACATGACCAGTCCAACAAAGTTGATGTTGAAGAATCATTGCTTCGACACTGGTGATCTTTGCTTCTTCCAGTACACTGGCATTCGTTGCCTATCTTCCGAAGTGATGTATAAAAATTTTCGGACAAGGGAAGCAGGGGCAGACTGGTAATATGGGGCCCTGAGCAAGGAAATTTCTTACTTTTCACAAAAATTTCTTTTGGTACAGTTTACCCATATATTTACTCGTATTTTACCTGTATAAATATAGGTGGTATTATTATTATTAATTTAATATTTTGCACCCCCTTGGCTTGGTGCCCTATATGGGGGAACCGCCTGCAATACCCTAAATCTGGCAATGTAGTGAAGGGTGTGGGTGAGGGGGATGTGGGGTGGGAGTTGAGGAGAGTCCTAAGTGCCATATAGCGAGGCTTTCATTATTCGCTTTCCTGGAAGCTCTTTGGGAACTGAAGAATGGTAAACGAATATATACTCCTTTAAAAAAAGAAGTCGTTTATTATCCTAGACTTACTTCCATCCCTCCCTTAGTATTTTTCTTCTAAATGGAGGTATTTAAGAGTGTTCCAGCATTGTGAGACCCCCACTATCAGGTGCTTATGTAATACGTTGCATTCTATCCTCTGGATGCTGTAAGTGAAGTGAATATCTGCAGCATTTCATATCGAGGTCTAATTATTCCTATGAAGCGGAAGAGATTTGCAAAACTGACTTCTTTTGTATTCCCTTATGAAGAGGCTTGCAATGTGTGTGGCCCCCCCCCCCATGATTGATCAGAAAAGCTCATAATTGGGGAGGCGGGGGGTGATTTTTGTCAGATGGATTTAGCTTCATAGTTTTTGCGGGGTGCCGTTTTGAGTTCTATTAAAAGTTACCTAAAATTATTGTTAAAGGGGGCCAGGTGGCAAGTGATTGGGGGGGGGGGGATCTGCCTCAGAACCCCTAGATCTGCTGCACGTCACATTTCAGATTTTGAGAGTGCTGGGGATGGCAGCAACAAAATGAGCTTCTGGCACGCACACTAGTCAATGGTTAGCTGATAGGTAACGTTAAAGTCTGTACCACTTTGCAGAGCACCCATTTCCCTAATCGGGTGTCCTTGAAATGTTGTTCTACAACGCCCATCATCCCTGACCCTGGGCCATGCTGGCTGAGGTGGTTGGCTAGAAAATGGGGAAGGCCACTCAGATTCCTATTGTGAATAAAATATAGATATAAAATATACAAGAAAGAAGATTCCACCTAAACATTAGGAAGAACTTCCTGACAGTAAGAGCTGTTCGACAGTGGAATTTGCTGCCAAGGAGTGTGGTGGAGTCTCCTTCTTTGGAGGTCTTTAAGCAGAGGCTTGACAACCATATGTCAGGAGTGCTCTGATGGTGTTTCCTGCTTGGCAGGGGGTTGGACTCGATGGCCCTTGTGGTCTCTTCCAACTCTATGATTCTATGATTCTATGATTCTATGATTCTAGATACATAGTTCGAAAGCATATGCCTTTGTTTTTCAGCTGCTAGAATTGCTCCAAAACATCAAAACTATTCTATTTGTTACATTGCCATCTCTGGGAGATGCATTCCAGTGTGAGCTGCTGTGATGTAAAGAGAGCGCTTGTAAAAGCTTGTTACACAACAAGTTTTTGAGATATAATGGGGAATAAGAACGCTTCTCTTTCTGTTAAGGCTATTGTAGGCTTCTTGCTCTTAGCTTCTTCATGCATGTATTTTGCAGAAATTTTAGCTCCAGGTAACACTTTGTAAACACATCTGTTCAATTAGCCGAATAACATTAAACACAAAGGGAAGCTTCCCTCGTTGGCATTGTGAGCGAATCTGTTCCTTAGGCCTTTTTTTGGAAAAGTAGATCATTGTTGCTTTTAACGTGAAACTAATGCATACTGTCTCTTTCCCTAAAACCAGAAACCCACATGCAGAAATCCAGAATTTGGACTTCATAACTGAGCGTGGCAGTGTACTGGCATTTTTACCTGGTGAGGTTTGTTTTTACTTTTTTGGGATGGAGGAGAAAGTGTTTGTTAATACATGAGGAAATGTCACCAACTCTTTGTCGTTTGGGCTGCGGTTTCTTTGTGTAGAGTTAGGCAGATAACCTTACACATGGCCAGACTATTGGTTCTTTATGGCCCAGTTGCCTGGCAGTGGTTTTCCAAAGACTTGGGCAGAGGTACAGTGGTACCTCAGGTTACATACGCTTCAGGTTACATACGCTTCAAGTTACACACTCTGCTAACCCAGAAATAGTGCTTCAGGTTAAGAACTTTGCTTCAGGATGTGAACAGAAATCGTGCTCCGGCGGCACGGCAGCAGCAGGAGGCCCCATTAGCTAAAGTGGTGCTTCAGGTTAAGAACAGTTTCAGGTTAAGAACGGACCTCTGGAACGAATTAAGTACTTAACCTGAGGTACCACTGTATTTCAAATTTCCTGCTACCTGATCTTCTCCCACTCTTTTAGATTTAAACTGGAGATGCCGGGGATTATTAAACTTGGGACCTTATCTAGGCACTCCTACATATGGGCTCTCCCTTTGAACTCCCGGTTTCAAACAGGGGCCTAGCCAGATGAGCTAAAGTGGATTATGTGCTCTCATTCTTTGGCTCCCTCATCGGGAACAAAACAGAACAGCTTCATCAAGGTTGGCCTTTGCCATTGGCCAGGAGTATGAAGCCTGTGAATTGGTCAGGCCTGGTGCACATACTAGCTTTCGGCAGTTACTTGGTCAAGTGAGACAGCCTTCCTGCTTAATTTGAGGCTCTAGAAACCGAACACACCCTCCCAAGATAGGACAACCATCACTCAGCCTCTCAGCCGAGTCTGGAACATCCTGGGCAGTAAATGTTAACAACTTAGGTGAAGGTCACAGGGAATGCAACGGACACAGCGTGATAGCAGGGGTGTGAAATGAGACTGTAAGCCGCAATCTGAGCACTTGGCTGGAGAATCAAAAAGTGTGAACGCAAACCAGATAGGAGACGTTTGTTTGGGGTGAAAGCCGCTTGCAGTTGAATAAACAATCTTCCAGATGACTATAAATGATTTTGTACTTCTTTAGCTCCGAGTAAACATGCAGCACACTATTTATCGGTTATTTTTCACCCTCCAGGTTTGGCAGAAATAAATCGCATGCATGAGCTTCTCACGATCATGGCTCACAAGAGGTGAGTCTTAAATCTGTTTATGGTGAGAGGCGCTGTGGTGCTATTTCTGTCGAATAAGGTCATTCTCTCTCCCCGCCCCCCAATATATTTGCCTTTAGCTGCAGTAAGCTACATGGATAGGGCATAATTAAATGAAGGCCACTTGCACTCCCTACATTTAACACATATTTAAAGCCTGTGACGACTCCAAGGAGTGCTGGAAACTCTAGTTTACCCCTCACAGAAATATAAGTCCCAGCACCATTAACAAACTACAGTTCCCAGTTCGGGGGGGGGGGGGGGAGGGTGGATGTGGTTTAAGTGCATGGTATTTGCACAGCCACATTTGATGAAGATAAGAGTTTGGTGTAATAGCACAGAAAGCTTAAGAGAGCCTATTTGGGGCAGCAGAAGGGTGAAAGAGAAACTGTTACCCTACATGTTCTCTTTTACAACTGTGGGCCCCTTGTTTGTTGAATCCTGACAAGACAGAAGTACTGTTCTTGGGGGACAGGAGGCGGGCAGGTGTGGAGGATTCCCTGGTCCTGAATGGGGTAACTGTGCCCCTGAAGGACCAGGTGCGCAGCCTGGGAGTCATTTTGGACTCACAGCTGTCCATGAAGGCACAGGTTAAATCTGTGTCCAGGGCAGAGTGGCTGGGGAAGCCCAGCCAGATGGGCGGGGTACAAATAATAAATTATTATTATTCACAGTAGGCGCGCAAATTGCACCCACTTTACTTGTGACGCAGCTTTATGTGCTTGGTGGCTGGCCGATAGCACACAAATTAAATGCATGTAAGGCAGCGAGCTTAAAAGCTCTTTCCGCACCTACTCTCCACCTGCCTTACCTTGTGTGGCCATCCGAGATCTTGCAAAGGCCTCCAGAGCCTGTTTCCCAGAGCCCAGTAAGCAAGGCAGAGACCTTGTAAATTCTGGAGAGGTCTTGCATGGCTCTGGAGGCCTTTGTGAGATCTCAGATGGCCCCATGAGATCTTGCACAGGCTCTGGAAGGTAAGATTGCTTGTGCAGGGTTGGTTCCAGGGGAGTGACTATATGCGATTTCGGCTTTACATGCTATCCCCCCCCCCAATAACCCGTGCACAAGATCCAGTTTTATTTACTGCCTTCTTGCAAAACATCAGGGTGATGTGTAGCAACATAAAAAACTGCAAAAGCAACACAACTTAAGCCAACTTAAGAAAATGTTAAACAACTGCTTGGGCCCTTTTGTGGGAATAAAAAGTCTTTGAGAGATGCCTGGAAGTCAAAAGCAAGGATGCCTGCCAAATCTCTGCTGGAAATTTCCATACCATGGGACCTGCAGTGCCAGTGTTTGGTTGTGCCCTTCTATTGCTACTGGGGCCACTTCCAGAATGTCACTATTTTGCCAGTGGGTTTCAGTTGTACGCGGTCAAATTTAGCTTGCACAATTAAAGTAGGGTTGGTGTTCTTGTGCAACAAACTTGTCTCCGCCTCGCAGGACTTTCTGCACTAAGGCAGGTGGCAGCAAAGTGCGCTGGGATAATGGTTCTTGAGGTGGTATAATACCAGTGCAAACAAATCACAGCGATAGCTCGGTAAACAGCGGGCATCCGATTACCTCCCGGCAAACTTTGTGAAAATATATAGAGATGAATGCTCAATAAGCAGGTGGTTTGGAAGAGCCGCAAGTTTCTCACATGTGTTTCCTTAGGTTGCAAGTATATCCGCTGCATTCCAGCGTCACCTTAGAAGAACAGAATAATGTGTTCTTGGCTCCAGTTCCTGGTTACCGAAAGGTGAGATTTTTGAACAATGGCTTCAGTAGTATTCACTCATAAATCTCTTTTTACATGCATCTCAAGGCTTATTTACAAACATGCTAAGATGCCCAGTTTTTTAAAAAAAAATTAAAGTAGCTATTGCAGACCATCCACATGCAACCCATATAGTCTTCTCATCTAAATAGCTTGGGGCTAGGATACCTAAAACATTATCTATTCCAATAGACCTACCTGGACAGGAGGTCAGTTTCTGAGCCCCTTCTCCAGGTGCCTTATCCAAATAAGAAGCACCAGATGGCTGCTGGAGACGAGGACTTCTTGGTGGTGGCTCCTGGTTAGAAAATGTGCTTGGCTGGTGCCCACATTATTATGGTTCTTTGGGTGCCTGGTGAACACATTTTTATTTTCTCCCAGGGTTTGAAATTAATCTTTTGGCGCTGTTTATGATTTTGCTTTTGCTGATGGTGTCTTTGTCTCTCTTTATATCTGTCATGGATGCTTTAGCTGAGATTCTTGTATTGAAAAGGGGTTGGACTAGTTAACCTTTGGGGGAATCCCTTCCACCTCTAAAGTTCTATGATTCTACTTGGTCATATATGCTGTATTTAAATAACAGTAATAATTTTTGTTGTGATTATTTGCTTTCTTGTTTTTTTTAAGGCTTTTTTATATTAAGGCTAGTAAATTGTATTGTTGTTGGGCAGCCTTTAAATGCCGTTAATTAAATAAATCATGTAAATCGTTAAATTAATAATTTATTATTTCTTCTTTTTTAAAACCTTCATGTAGATCATTTTGTCTACAAACATTGCAGAGAGCTCGGTAACAGTTCCAGATGTCAAATATGGTAAGCATGTTTTGATGCATTATGGTCATAGGAATAAAAATAAATATTTGTATGTTCTGCTTTTCTTTTCTTCTAGCATTATTGATAAATCAGCATTTAAAACCCTTTGAGCTGCTTGCTTCAGAGTAACTTCTGAGCATAAGGTCCCTGGGTCCCTGTTTTACTATGTAAGGCAGAATTGCTAAAGTATTTTTCTCCCTGTCTCGGAGCTCTCTCAAAGGCACATTTAAAACTAGGATGGAGTGTTCTCTGTGCCAAAAATTCAAATTCTGCCCCAAGGAAAAGTTTTATTTTGTTCAGAGAGAAAGTCAGGAAGAGGGAGTTATTTATGGCTTTTGGCAATAACTACTCACATTAAATTAGGTATATTATTTTAATTTACTGTGATTCATTCAATTTGCATAAAATCAAATGCACTTGCTTCGGGTGCTAGTTTGGTAAGCACCAGAAAGGTAAAGAAGGGGGGAGGTTGTAGGACAGAGAAGTGGGGAGTAGCGTTTATTGTATTCATGTAGTGGTTAGGATGTGTGGAGTAGATGTAAGGAAGCTCCTCACATATACAGAAGCCTGGCTTTTTGAGTCTTTTGCAGACAAGTTGCTTGCATTGTTTTACCATAGGGGCTAGACACTTGAGCTTTTAAAAGTAGAGATTGACAGCTCTTGGCAAGCCAAATATTATAATGTCGCATGGAGTATAATGGTCACAAGGCAGAGGCCATTAGCCATACCAAACTTGTGCAGAAACCAGTGAAACTTACAACACTATTTTTATAGTATCAGCGTTCTGCAGCACTTTGATTCTTCCAGCTTCTGGGTTGTACACAAATTGCTCACACCAAAGAATGCTAAGCCAACCCAAGCTGGGTTCTTCAGTGCTTTTGCTTTCTGTGAGATTAAAGTGTGGTTTGTTTGTTTTTTAACTTTGGTAGCTTCAGGACTAGTTGTTTAGTCTGGAACTGCCATCCTTGGTTCGCTCGCTTTTCTTTAAATAGGGAAGTCAGGCAATATTGTTGGCAACCCAGTACATTCTAGTGTGTTCTATATTGTGTCTGTGTTTCTCTTTCACATCTGATTTGCGGAGATTTTGTCCTCTTCAAATGGAATTGTCGCTCCAGCCTGTCAAATGAAGACTGCCAAACTTTTCAGCACTACTGTACTGTTCAGTTGAAGGTTCCTCCCTTTGCCGTCTTCCCATGTCATTGCTTCCTGCCTAGTGGAGATACGGCATCGTTGACTCTCGTTCTATTGACCATGAGTATGCATGCCTTAATTATAGGTTTACTTGAATTACGTTTTCTTTTCTTTTTGAAGGAAAGCGAAGAAAACTTAACCAGGAATTGAAGAGCACACAGGCTGCTGAGAAAAGAGCAAACTAATTAAGTTGCAATTTAGTGCTTTAGTACCCTAATAATAATAATAATAATAAATTTATTTATACTCCGCCTATTTGGCTAAGTATCCCCAGCCACTCTGGGTGGCTTCCAACCGAATATTAAAAACAACACAGCGCCAGACATTAAAAACCTCCCTAAACAGGGCCGCCTTCAGTTGTCTTTTAAAAGTAAAGTAGTTGTTTATTTCCTTGACATCTGCTGGGAGGGCGTTCCACAGGGCAGGCGCCACTACCAAGAAGGCCCTTTGCCTGGTTCCCTGTAACCTCACTTCTCGCAGCGAGGGAACCGCCATAAGGCTCTGGACCTCAGTGTCTGGGCTGGATGATGGGGGTGGAGACGCTCCTTTTCCCTTAGAAAAGAAAGCAAGGGGAAGAAGCCTTGAAGAGGAACCTTCTGACTAAATTTGCAGGGGATCTTATGTTGAATAAGAAGCATCACGAGTAAACATTACAACAAGCATCTTCACCATGGGGAAGGCATTGCCTGATGACATAGCATCATATGAAGCATTGTGTTATCTTTTAAAAGTCTGCTTTCAGCCAGTTGCAGAAAAATACGATCACACCAGCACGAAAGGGCTCTAACGTAGGAGAAGCCTTTGAGTTGAGGATGTGCGACCTTGCTCAAGAGCCGTAGGCATCAACTGGCCTAATCTGATAGGAGCATTGCTTTTTAAAAGCCAACTCTTTCAAATGCTGTGTTGCAGTGACGAATTTTTGTGTGTGTGTGTGTGTGTGTGTGTGTGTGTGTGTGTGTCGCTAAAGAGGAAACCTGCTTTGAGGCCCATAAAGTGTGAGCTGACTCTTGGCAGCAACGTGAAGCATCTAAACAATTATGCGGAGCGACACAAACACAAGATCAAGACCTTCCGATTGGCACTAGCAGCTTCTCGACAAAAGGGAGCTCCCTGTCCCTGCTAGGAGAGAAGGAGGCTTGTTTTCACATCCCACTCTCCATCCTACCCCCCACCTCCTCGCAGGCACTTCCTTGATTTTGCCTGGTGGTTTGGTATTGCTGTTTTGTGACCTTTGCGCTGGCAGCAGCCCCAAGCTTAGCTGACAATATTCTCATGACCTCTGGTGGTAGCAGCAGCAGCAGCCATGAGGTAAGGAGGAGAATGTCTGTGCCCTTGTCTTAATCCATTCACAGTTGCTTGATTTTTTAAAAGGAGGACAGGCTTTTTCAGTGGGTAGTCAGAATCTTCTGCCTGCTGAAAAGCGTATGTTTTAGAAATGATAGCTCCCTCCATTTTTAATCTGGTCTTCAGTTTAGCGGCGAAAAAAGGTATAACTTCTGCAATGGAGATTACCTCTTAAAAATGCAAGCAAAACCAAACACCAATATCTTTTTTTGGGGGGGGGGGTGTAAAGTTTGCATCAGATTCAGACTGCTGCTACATATTTTAATTAATCACATGTTTATCCCACTCTTACGATTCTTCAGCCGGGATGTAAGAAGTCATCATTTTCTGTTCCGCCCTGCATTTATCCCATGCAACGCTGCTTCAGTTCCGCTTCAGTTCATCTTCTGCAAAAAGCGCATTACTCATTCTCCGCTGTGGCGAAATTACGTTCTTCCACTTCGTTCACTTGAGTGCAAAGGAAGCACAATGCAAATAAGGGGAAATCTAATTAATTAAATACTGTTTGCAGACTGAAAGCAACAGCAGTGAATGCAGATTGTATTCAGTGGAGTGATTTTCATTCTGGACGTGGGACGAATAAGCGAACATTGGCAATTTCTGCTCCTGTTTCTGTTGGAATTCTCCATCTTTACTCTTCAGTGAGGCATATGTGCTTCTTATTCTCTGTCTCCTCTTACAATCCTCCCAACAACGGCCCCGTGAGATGAATTAGAGAGTTATCCACATCTTTTTGCGTGTTCATTCTAAGTCAGGGGTTGGCACATTTTTTCAGCCGGGGGCCGGTCCACTGTCCCTCAGACCTTGTGGGGGACTGGACTATATTTTGGGGGGGAAATGAATGAGGGATAATGAGCAGCGTGTAAGAGGGCTCCGGAGAGGGACTTCTTTAAATGGCAGCCGCTTGAGAGGGGCACTTAGCCAACAGCAGCTCCTGTGTCTTGCGAGCGGCAGGGGCTGGAGGCGGCTGTGGCGATCACACAGGGCCCCCGGACGTTTGACGGTTTATTGACCCTGTGCCACCACTGTGATTGCTTTCTTCGCTGCCACCAACCCGTTTCTCCTCACGGGTACATACGGAGTCCAGTCAGTTGTTAACGTTAACAAATAATCAAGTTTATTTTTAGGCATGAACAAGCTTATGGTTTCAGTTAATTTTTCTTGGCAGTTTCTTAATCTTAGTTCCTTAACTGTCCTATTCGTTCCTAACAACTTCAAACTGATTATCCCAACTATCTATCTATCTGACTCCACCTAACAATTCCTCTCACAACACAACTCAACCAACCAACCCACAGACTATTCCTCCCTCCTCCTCCTTCAACTCCCAACTCTCAACTCTCAACTAACTGTCACACAACTCCCCCTCTAACCCTAACTCCTCCTATCAGTTTCCACTGGCCAATCACATCACACTCATTTTAACCCTTTCCTTATGACCCACCTAGGAGGCAAACGCCACAGCGGCGGGATGATGAGTGGCACGCAAAAAGGCTCCGGAGAGGGGCTGCTTTAAATGGAGGCCGCTCAAGAGGGGCGCTTAGCCAACAGCGGCTCCTGTGTCTTGCGAGCAGCAGGGGCTGGTGGTGGCGGGGGGACAATGAGCAACGCATGAAAGGGCTCCGTAGAGGGGCTGGCACCAACAAAGCCCATCCCCCTTCCTCCTCTAGGCAGGGCGGGGAGAAGCCAGGAGGAGGGAGGGAGTAGACGCCGCTGCCGCTGCGTATGTGTGTGGGGGAAATGGCGCAACCCGAACAATCAGAATCAGATGCATGCCTATCCGCGTGGCGATTCCCGGACCGTTTGCGGGCTGGATCCAGAAGGCAATTGGGCCAGATGCGGCCCCCGGGCCTTGGTTTGCCGACCCAAGTTCTAAGTCATGGTTTGGCATAGCATTGCTTACATTCTGGGCCAGTGACTGGCGTGAGCTTCATGTCTGCGTGGGATTTGAACTTGGGTCCCGTTCCCCCCCCCCCAGTTACCATCAAACTTTCTGATCCAGGGATTAGGCACCTGTGGACCTCCAGAAGTTGTTGGACTCTCACTCCCTTCATCCCCAGCCAGTCTGGCCCCAATGATCGGGGATGTTGGGGGCTGCAGACTCCTAGAACCATAGAATTTTAGAATTCCAGAGTTGGAAGGGACTCCAAGGGTCATCTAGTATTCTAGTCCAACGCCCTGCAATGCAGGAATCTCAGCTAGATCATACATGTCAGATGACCATCCAAGCTCTGCTTAAAAACCTCCAAAGAAGGAGAGTCCACCACATCTTGTGGGAGTCTGTTCCACTGCTGAACAGCTCTTGCCTTCATAAAGTTCTTTCTGATGCTTAGTCGGAATCTCTTTTCATGTAACTTGAATCATTTTGGGTCTTATCCTTTGGAGCAGGAGAAAACAAGCTTGCACTGTCTTCCATGTGACAGCCGTTAGATATTTGAAGATGTTTATCATACCGTATTGGCCCGAATATACGCCACACTTTCCCCCCAAATTTCGACCATGAAAAGTTATGACTGCCTCCAGTTGAGCCAAGTTGAACACAGTTTCTTGTAATGCAACATGGCGTTTCAGATCATCACTCCCCTGTTTTGCATAGTCTTTTCCTCTCTTTTGTGTGTGTGTTATCTCACATTAAACCAACATTTGCATTGCAGAAGCACAGTTTTATTCCCTAAACTTTGTTCGTTCTTATTTATTTATTTATTTATTTATTTTTGTAGTCATTGATTTCTGTTTGACCAAAAATCTTGTCTGTGATGAAGAGACCAACTATCAAAGCTTGAGGCTGTGCTGGGCTTCTAAAAGCAGCAGTAATCAGAGGAGAGGTAAGTTGTTCTCAGGGTATAAAATGTTGCAGCAAGGATGGTGCTGATGTAAAGTTATTATTATATTATTATTCATTTCGTTTCTATACCGCTTTATATTTTAAAGACAAAATCATCTGAAACACATTAAACCATCAAGTAAAACAATCCAGAATACAGTGGTACCTCGGGTTACATACGCTTCAGGTTACATACACTTCAGGTTACAGACTCCGCTAACCCAGTAATAGTGCTTCAGGTTAAGAACTTTGCTTCAGGATGAGAACAGAAATCGTGCTCCTGCGGCGCGGCAGCAGCGGGAGGCCCCATTAGCTAAAGTGGTCCTTCAGGTTAAGAACAGTTTCAGGTTAAGTACGGACCTCTGGAACGAATTAGTACTTAACCCGAGGTACCACTGTAAAACAAATCCTAGCTTCAAGGAGGATGCAGAACTACAGACCGGGGTGCAAAGAGACTTGTTCTATAATGAAATTTGCAGGGGTGGTAGAAATGTTAGTCATGGGGCAGATTTGTCTGATGGGTTTGGAAGGGCTGTATTCCCTTTTCTTTCTTTTTTTGCCCTTCCAAAGGCTGCAAAATTCAGGAAAGATCCCCAAAGGCCCCTAGTGTCTCCCTATTGCTGGTGCCTCTGTGGATGATTGATTCTTTAGTCCATTTTTGAGCATAAGGCTTAAATGAAAGCAAGCAGGCGGCATTTGCGAGATATGGCAAGCGCTCCTCTCAGGAGTAGCCACTGTTAAGGAAGTTTTAAGCTCAAACGTAACCAGTCAAATCAGCTTATGCCTTTTCTGTGAAGGTCGTGCTGGACGTGTTTCTAAAGGATACTGCTACAGGCTAGTGTACAAGGACTTCTGGGAAAATTGTATACCTGAGACCACCTTGCCTGAGATGATGGTAAGAATCACACACAATACAGGTATACCTGCCAATTTTGGTTCCTTTCAGTTCCTCGTTTTTCCAAATCTTAAATTCCGTTCTCCACATTTCCGCAACAGTTTGTGAATTTCTTCCCACGAGAATCTGGCAGCAATTTGCTGCACATCTTTCCCAATAAACACGTTTTTGCATGCAGTTTTGACTAATAAACACATTTTTGCAAACCGTTTCCTCCAATATAGTGCATTTTGGTATTTGCATGTATAATGGGTATGGGGTTGCTCGTGCATAAGTTGCCGCCTCTCCTGGCTATGTTGCCTTGTTAAACCTTTCTGTCTGGACAGCCCTTCAATTCGTGGCTGCCTCAGTCGCTAGCAGAATCCGTCAGTGGGCGTTTCTTAAACCTCTTCCAACATAAAAGTTGTTTGACGCCCAGTCTCCTCCTACTCTCCCTGCGTGGAAGTCTTCTGCGCAGGGAGGGCGTGGGTAGCGGAGGACCTGTGCTCTCCCCGCTGGTGTCCAGTGAAGAGTCCTGGAGCCCTCTCACCGATTCCCCCATCTGCCCCCCTTTATCCCTGGTGTAACGTTGATTTGCTTCCCCCTCTGCTGAACTGCCTCTCTCCCTGCTTGGCCCTTCTCCAGCATCATTTGAGAGCCTTCCCTCCGCCTCAGGCTCCGATGTCAGTTCCCTGACAGCATGCTTATACACACTTTACTCAAATATAATGCATTTTTGTACACATTGTTTGGAGAAGTGCAAATTTTGAGGGATAGCTGTGTTTTGCTATGCATATTGGGTTGATAAGTGTGAACTGGGTGCTGTCCAATTAAAATGCAAGCAAAATCAATTTTCTAGACATGCCCCTTTGAGTATGTGCCCTGGGTCTCGCAAGTGGGCTTCCTGACAAAACAATTCCTCACTTAGCTTGAGAAGGTTTCAATCTTCTGAGGAGGCACCGAACCCCAATGTGGGACTGTGTAGATGTCCAAGGGGCCACAGTTACAGGTGAGCAACCTGTCTCTCCTGCTTCTATGTCTGTCAGGAGATTGCTGGCTTGGTTTGTACATCGCTTCAAACTGTAGTTAAGCTAAACTATGGTTCAAATCTAGATCTGACATCATGGGCACTTCACTTTTTTTCTGCTGCTACTTCCGGGAAACAAGTCATGGTCTGGCTTAATGTATTGTCCAAACCAGAACTTACATGTGTTTTCTCTCCAAGCAAACCACAAATAAGTAGGCAAGGTTTGTTCTTGTTTTGATTATGCATTCTGTGTTTCTTATCTTTTTTTTATGTGGTGAACTGCCCTGAGATCTACAGATGAAGGGCCAGTATAAAAATTTAATAAATATACCGTATTTTTCGCTCCATAAGATGCACTTTTTTCCTCCTAAAAAGTAAGGGGAAATGTGCGTGCGTCTTATGGAGCGAATGGCGCTGTGCTGTTCCCCCTCCCGCTTCTCTGATGGGGCGCTGCGCAGCTCTCCCTCTCTGCGCAGAGCCTGTTCTGGAAGCTTCTGTTCCTTCTCCAGGAAGGGGCGCTGCATAGTTCTCCCTCTCAGACAGGGAGAACTGCACAGCACCCCTTTAGCAAGGCGCCTGTACTGGCTTCTGCCTTAGCCGTGCGCAGCCTCTTCAGGCAGGGGGAGCCTTCATCCCGCTGCCCTGAAGAGGCTTGGCGCGGTTATCCCAGAAGCCAGAACAGCCACACGGTATCCCAGAAGCCAGATCCCTCTTGCTGTTCTGGCTTCTGGGATTCAGAATAATTTTTTCTTGTTTTCCTCCTCCCAAAACTAGGTGTGCCTTATGGTCCGGTGTGTCTTTTGGAGCGAAAAATACGGTATACAAAACAAAAGGTGCTTTCATGGCTTACTGTTTATTGGTTACTTGGAGAAAACGGACCACAAGGCCAGGTTTCTGCCGTAACGCTAAGCCAGGCCACGACTTATTCCTTGCGGCGTGGCAGGAGCAGAAGAGTAGCAAAGCACCCACAGCCTTAGCATGCGCTTGCATGCTGCGCATTCACATTTAATCATGGCTTCAAGTGATGTGTGAACACGGCCACTGTCAGGAGATTATTACTGTGCCTCCTCCCACCCACCCCATATGATTTGCTCAGCCCAGAAAGTAAAGGCGAACATCTTTCCAGCCGCCCGCGAAGAGATTTGCAACACAGGATCGCATTTGTTGTCACTGTGCTCTTATTCTTCCTTTCAGCGGCGCCCACTGGAAAGTACCGTGCTGAAGGTGAAGCTGCTTGACATGGGCGAACCGAGGGCCTTGCTAGCAACTGCTCTGTCTCCTCCCAGTATAAGCGATATTGAGCGCACCGTTCTGCATCTAAAGGAGGTTGGGCCCTTCTATTTTGTTTTGTTTTTTTTAATAATAATTTTTATTAAGTTTTCCATTTTAACAATCCAATCAAATCACATTATGATATATATTTGTATAATTTGGAATATTTAAAGTCCAAATATTTTGCCAAATTATTATTTTTTTGTTGGGGGTTCCCATGCTTCAAGTTCAGTGGGGTCCAATCATCTCATATTTCTACTGCTTTGAGTGTCCACTAGTCCCATCTTTAAATCTTCTTGTTATTATCCTTCTTCTTTCATAGCCTCTGAGTTGTTTCCACAGGCGAGCTGAAATGAGCAATATTATGCTTCTGTGTGAACTTTGTATGACTCTCCCTCTTTTTTTCTTTTTTCTTTTTTGCAGCTGGTAAGTCTTTTATTTGCAGTATGTCCTCACACGCTGGTATTTATGCCGAATCCATCCAAAAGTCCTTCTCGGTTGGCAGACGCCATCTTTTCTCAGTTCTGATGAAATAGAATCTAGGCGTTTGCTCATGGGCCCTTCTATTTTGATATATCAAACCTCAGAAACAGGGAACGCTTCACCAGGAGGCATCCGCTATCCCTCAGCCACGCCCTTCTCTGGGCCCAAGTGTTTTTGCCTGGCTTCAGTGGGCAAGATTCACCTAATGTGCCCCTCCAGCAGAAGCTCTCTGCAAGGACTTCCCTTGCGCAGCAGGGCATCTTCTCCTCTCCCCACGTGCCTGTCAGGATTCACAGAATGCTGTGTGAGATAGTAAGTCTGCAGGCTTGAGTTTGCTAGCTGGTGCAACTGGCTGATGCAGTCAGCCTGCAATACTTTCTATGGAAGTGCTGGGTCAGAAAGACTCAGCAGTAATGTGCTGACAGTTGATTGGCTGTCATCGGTTTAAAAGGGAAACCTGTCCAGCAGTAAGTGGGTGGTGTAGAAGGGTGTGGTCAGAGAGACAGAGATAGAAAGGTCTTCCTATTTGCCTTAAGGTTCAGCTAGGTACTCTGTTGGACTGTATGAGCTGCTCGTGCATTATAGGCTGTAGATTATTGTATATATTTGTGTGTGTGTGTGTATATATATATATATATATATATATATAGTAAAGGTAAAGGGATCCCTGACCATTAGGTCCAGTCGTGACCAACTCTGGGGTTGCAGCGCTCATCTCGCTTTATTGGCCGAGGGAGCCGGCGTACAACTTCTGGGTCATGTGGCCAGCATGACTAAGCCGCTTCTGGCGAACCAGAGCAGCGCACGGAAACGCCATTTACCTTCCAGCCGGAGCGGTACCTATTTATCTACTTGCACTTTGACGTGCTTTCAAACTGCTAGGTTGGCAGGAGCAGGGACAGAGCAACGGGAGCTTACCCCGTCACGGGGATTCGAACTGCCGACCTTCTGATCAGTTTTACCCACAGCGCCACCTGCGTCACAATAATATATATATAGCTCACAATAAATATACTGCACTGCACCGAAGAACCTAGAACTCTGAGCATTTCTGCTAAAGCGCCGCGGAGAATTCGTGACAGTGCCCCCTGGAATTGGCTCTGTGGTGGGGGTTGGAATAACCCCCGGAGCAGCATGTGGGGGAAGGATTGTTCCAGTGGAAAGGTCATAACACCATGATGTTGAATGGCACCCCATGTCTCCATGAACCGAACGCTTCTTGCTTGTTTGGATTTAGGATCAAGGGTGTCAATATGTAGAATGTAGTCTGCTGTACAAGGTGAAATTTATATTAGCTGCTGTGCCCACTTTTGCCTCTGGCATGCGTCCCCCAGAAGGCAATATGGCCCTCAGTCTGAGAACACTTTCCCACCCGTGTGCTAATCAGTCGAAATAACTATCTTTTTTTTTATTGTACAGTGGTACCTTGGGTTACATACGCTTCAGGTTACATACGCTTCAGGTTACAGACTCCGCTAACCCAGAAATATTACCTCGGGTTAAGAACTTTGCTTCAGGATGAGAACAGAAATCATGCTCTGGTGGCGCAGCGGCAGCGGGAGGCCCCATTAGCTAAAGTGGTGCTTCAGGTTAAGAACAGTTTCAGGTTACAAATGGACCTCCGGAACAAATTAAGTATTTAACCCGAGGTACCACTGTACATGCTCAAATAGTACAGTGGTACCTCGGTTTAAGAACAGCCCTGTTTACGAACGATTCGGTTTACGAACTCCACAAAACCAGAAGTCGTGTCCAGGTTTGCGAACTTTACCTCGGTCTAAGAACAGAATCCGAATGATAGAAGGGCACCGGTGGCGGGAGGCCACATTAGGGAAAGCGCACCTCAGTTTAAGAACAGTTCCGGTTTAAGAACGGACTTCTGGAACAGACTAAGTTTGTAAACCGAGGTACCACTGTATTGTTTTTAACATTGACAACTTTTGCAGGCATAAGGAAGAAGAACATGGTGAGCAGAGCACTTTTATTTTCTTTTGTTTCTAAGTGTTACTGAATTTTACAGTATTGTTGCATTATTTTTTAGATTTTTAAAAATTGTTGTTGTTGTTGTTGTTGTTGTTAATTTATTGAATTTATATGCCACCCTATACCCAGAGGTCTCAGGGCGGTTCATATAAAAAGATAACAGTAATGGTAGTTCTTTTTTAAAAAGTATGCCGTGTGCCACTCGGAGACCTCTGGGAGGAGGGAGGAACACAACCAACATGCACCACACCATTGCAAAATGGATGAAGCACTCAATAAGTATTGAAGTTATCAGAAGACGAGGCCAACATGTCCTGGAAGAGGTCATGTTCCCTCTTAGTTCATCAGTTGTATGTGGGTTTTGACGGATACAATAGCGCAGGCCTGACATTAATAAGCATTTGCAGGTTTGGAATATATATTTTAGGGGATTCTTAATTTTAGCCTTGAGCTTCGTGATTGTTGGCAAATCAGTTTCCCATTAACATCCATCTTTGCTTGCGTTTTGCTATAGATAGGAGCGCTTGCTGTCCATTCAGAAGCAAAAAACCCTTACGATGGTGAGCTGACCTTCCTAGGCAGGGTGTTGGCACAGCTACCCGTGAACCTGCACCTTGGCAAGCTAATGGTTCTTGGCCATGTCTTTGGGTGCCTGGAAGAATGCATTATAATAGGTAAGTTGGACAACAGAGTAAGTATAGTTAATGTCTTAAGCTGGAAGTTGCATACCTAGGTTACTAAAGGTTTTCCTGGCAACCTCAATATTCATGGTGCTTTAAAAATCATGGTGCTTTTTAAAAATTTTAAGCAAGGTAGTTGTCCAAAGGAGCTTACAGAAGGGTTTCCTAAACTTGGGTCGCCAGCTGTTTTTGGTGTTCGTTATTGTATTTTAGTGTTCTGTTGGAAGCCGCCCAGAGTGGCTGAGGAAACCCAGCCAGATGGGTGAGGTATAAATGATAATAATAATAATAATAATAATAATTACTCCCATCATCCCTACCTAGCAGGATCAGTGGTAAGGGATGACGTGGAATTAAAATTTGGATCCTAGACCTCTTTTTGTGAAGGAGAGGTGGGGTACACTTTTTAGAATTAAACCCATTTCTTTCTCTTTCTTTCAGCTGCTGCCCTCTCTTTGAACAACTTCTTTGTAATACCTTTTAGGCAGCATCTTGATGGATACAGGTATTTTCCCATGGGCTGTCATTTGATTTTTTTAAAAAAGAAAATTTCAGTGGGTCAGTTAGCCAGTGAAATCTACATAAGCTTGCATATACATACAAAAATAGTTGGAAGAAAACGGCACACTTGCTTTGATTTCAGATGATGTATGTTAGTATTGCATGAGGTGGATGAATCCCTGCTGTTCGAAGGTTGGTGGCCAGGGGAACAGAATGTCTATTATATGAACTGGGGGTGTGTGTGTGCTAGGAAATTGGTCTGTTTGGACCTGTTACGCCCCAAAAACAGATGAAGTCGCACCAAAGTTATATTTCGATCCGCCATCTTTTGTGTCTTCACCTATTTTCCATTTTGGCTGAAGAAGAACATTTAAAACTTGGCATTCATACTGGTGTTCCTTTGGTGTTTCAGAGGTAGTAGCCAAAAATGTATTTAAAAAAGTAACGGTGTTGTAAAACTGTAAAACGTGACGACTGCTCTTTAACTTTATAACAGTTTGCGGTGAATTGTTTACAGGAATAAACGGCATTTTTCTGGGAATAGCAAGAGTGACTGTATTGCGCTTCTGGATGCTTTTAAGGTAACTGTTTTCCCCCACTACCCGCAAATTATGTTCCCATTTGCTACTAACAACTGGTGTCACCATTGGGGGGGGGAAGCAAACATTTTGGTATCATCTCTACACTGTGCAGTGGGACCGCCACTTAGTTGGGGGGGGGGCTTGCGTCCAGGGGTCTACACACAAAGGCGAAATCAGGAACCTCTGGAACGGTTTCCCGCCCCCCATAAGGCAGAGGGCTACTTACTGGAATCTAGGAAGGCCCCTTCCCAGTAAGCGAGTAGGCACCTTTCTTACTGGCCTCTGGGATGTTCCCAGAGCCCTCTCACCTCCTTCCCAGATGCTGGGGTACGGAAGGCAATGCCTTGCTTTCCAGGCTTTGGGAAGGTTGTGCAAGGGCTCTGGGATGCTCTCAGAGCTCTCCTGTCCCTTTTCCAAAGCCCAGTAAGTGAGGAAAACATCCTGGGTGGGAAAGAAAATGGAGAGTGGTGGGTTTATTGTTCATTTAAAGGTAAAGGGACCCCGACCGTTAGGTCCAGGCGTGGACGACTCTGGGGTTGCGGCGCTCATCTCACTTTATTGGCCGAGGGAGCCGGCGTACAGCTTCCGGGACATGTGGCCAGCATGACTAAGCCGCTTCTGGCGAACCAGAGCAGCACACGGAAACGCCGTTTACCTTCCCGCCGGAGTGGTACCTATTTATCTACTTGCACTGGTGTGCTTTCAAACTGCTAGGTTGTCAGGAGCAGGGACCGAGCAACGGGAGCTCACCCCGTTGCAGGGATTCAAACCTCCAAGCCCTAGGCTCTGTGGTTTAGACCACAGCACCACCCATTTACCACCTGCCATTTCAAATAGGCATGGCTCCTCCCCCCAAAGAATCGTGGAGACTGTAAATGGATCCAGATGTTGAGTGTGGTTAGGAGACACACACCCCAATTCCCCTCGCAGAACTACAATTCCCAGAGCGGATTAACACTCAGTCCCTCTTCCTAGGGAATTCCCAGCACCCAGGATTCCTTTGGGGAAGTTGGGGGCTTAATGTGTGTGGTGTATACAAAGCCCAGGTCTCGCTCTTGGTGCATGTGGAGTATTTTGTGTCCAGGCTGTGTTGAAGTGCAAATTACCAAATTATTGTTGTGTTGGTTTTTTGTTTGAACCTATTCCCTTTTCCCCCTCTTGCTTAGGAATGGCAGGAAAGCAAGAAGAAAGGAAAACTGAGACACCCTAAGGTTAGTTTCACTTGTCATTCAGGTGTTTAGGCATCAGTCTGGACTATTTAATTGCTGGGCACCCAGACTTAGCTTTATCTCTGTCCTTTCCTTTCGAGTAGTACCAGGCCTGGCTTTCAGAGCTGTGGTTGGTTTATTTATTGAGCTTTTAGGTCCACATTAAGGGTCCCAGGAAGGAGTTTAAAACCAGAGCCATTGCCATACACAACCAATAAGAACATGAATAAAACACTAACACTATGTAAGTAACAGAATGTTAAAATAAAACAACACCTTAAAAAGCTCGTAGCAACCAGAAATTATGCTAAGACCTTGAACAATCATACTCCTTATGGCTAGATCCTAACACCAGACTGATCCTTTGACTTTACAATACATTATTTTCCTCGTACATTCTTTTGCTCTCTGTGCCTTTTCTAAAGAAGGTTGTTTATCCTGTTTTCTTCCTGCATTCATTCTGTTTTGTTTTTTTATAAGATATTTATTGAGATTTTCAAAATGTTACAATATAAAAATGAAAAAGAAAAAGAAAATACAAAATAAAAATGATTAAAAACCACTCAATTTTTCCATTACTTATTTTTCCTTAGCTTGTTTCCCGGACCTCCTCATACCTCCCTTTTTTGTATTCCAGTTCAATTTGTTGGTTCAGCAAATCCTTACCCTCTTTATTTATCCTAATCTTTGGTCTTAAGATAGTAACGTTAGATTTTTACCTATTAATAACCCATTTTTCATATTCCCTTATAGCATTACAGCTGGATACCACTTAATTTCTATCCAACATCATTCTAACATTCATTAATTTTACAATATTTCTGTAGATAGTCTTTGAATTTCTTCCAATCTTCTTCCACCGACTCTTCTCCCTGGTCTCGGATTCTGCCAGTCATTTCTGCCAGTTCCATATAGTCCATCACCTTCATCTGCCATTCTTCCAAAGTGGGTAGATCTTGTGTCTTCCAATACTTTGCAATGAGTATTCTTGCTGCTGTTGTAGCATACATAAAAAAAGTTCTGTCCTTCTTTGGCACCAATTGGCCGACCATGCCCAGGAGAAAGGCCTCTGGTTTCTTCAGGAAGGTATATTTAAATACCTTTTTTATTTCATTATAGATAATTTCCCAGAATGCCTTAATCCTTGGGCACGTCCACCAAAGGTGAAAGAATGTACCTTCAGTTTCTTTACATTTCCAACATTTATTATCGGGCAAATGATAGATTTTTGCAAGCTTGACTGGGGTCATGTACCACCTGTATATCATTTTCATAATATTCTCTCTTAAGGCATTGCATGCCGTAAACTTCATACCTGTGGGCCATAACTGTTCCCAGTCAGCCATCATTATGTTATGTCCAACATCTTGTGCCCATTTAATCATAGCAGATTTCACCGTTTCATCCTGAGTGTTCCATTTCAACAGCAAGTTATACATCTTTGACAAAATCTTAGTGTTGGGTTCTAACAGTTCTGTTTCTAATTTTGATTTTTCCACCTGGAAGCCAATTTTCTTGTCCAAATTATATGCCTCCATTATCTGATAATAATGAAGCCAGTCTCGCACTTTGTTTTTTAGTTTCTCAAAACTCTGCAATTTCAATCTATTTCCATCTTGTTCCAAAATTTCCCAATATTTCGGCCATTTGACCTCCATATTGAGCTTTTTCTGAGCTTTTGCTTCCATCGGTGACAGCCACCTTAGGGTTTTGTTTTCCAATAAGTCCTTATATCTTATCCAAATGTTAAACAATGCTTTCCTGACAATATGATTTTTAAATGCTTTATGCGCTTTGACCTTGTCATACCACAGATATTCATGCCATCCAAATACGTTGTTAAAACCTTCTACGTCCAAAATGTCTGTGTTTTCAAGAAGCAGCCATTCTTTCAACCAGCAAAAAGCTGCTGATTCATAGTAAAGTTTAAAGTCTGGCAGGGCAAATCCACCCCTTTCCTTTGCATCAGTTAATATCTTAAATTTTATTCTGGGCTTCTTGCCCTGCCAGATGAATCTAGAAATATCTCTCTGCCACTTCTTGAAACAGTCCATCTTGTCCACAATTTGCAATGTTTGAAACAAAAGCAGCATTCTAGGCAATACATTCATTTTTATCGCAGCAATACGGCCTAGCAGTGAAAGCTTCAAATTTGACCAAATTTCTAAGTCTTTTTTCACTTCCGTCCAACATTTTTCATAATTATCTTTAAATAAGTTCCCATTTTTGGCTGTCATATTAATCCCCAGGTATTTCACTTTCTTGACCACTGTCAAACCTGTCTCATTCTGAAACCTCTCTCTCTTAACTTCCTGCATTCATTCTGCACTCTCTTCTGTTTTTCCTTTGCAGTTATGTCATTTTGACTTGTGATATCTGTTGTAATGGAAAATTCAGTTCAACATCAATCAGATTCCCCCAAACACCTGGGTGAACAGCAGGCATGGCCAAATCTGTCAATTCTGGTTTCTCTCTCCCCCCTCTCATTTTCCAAAACTCAGCTCTCCTTATTTCTCCATATAGCCACACCAGTTTGCATTAAAAATAATTAAAATAAAGCCATCCAAAGTCATCAAAAGCATTTTAGTGTGCTTTTCTAATAACACACACTTTTGAAATGCGTTTCTGAAACTGAACCGAATTTCTACTCCATCCCTACTGAACATATACATTTCCCCCGATTATATAGGAGCCACCGCTACCTCCATACGAAAAAGCATTATTATATCAGAAGAAATTGCTTAGCAAACATGTGTATAATTAGGAGAGATTTGTCCTAAAATGCTGATGAATTTGCATGAGGACTTGGGGGAGGGAATAAATCAAAATGATGTGGCGATGTGGAGGATTGGAAAAACGAGAAACCAAAAATTCATATTTATTATTTAGTTCATAAAATTGAATACCAAGAACCTCAAAGTGGTTCACAAAAAGATAAAACAAAGTCAATAAAAATCCACAACCTTACAACTGTTAAAATACTGCAACAGATTCAAATTGCTTCAACTTTCTAAGCATCCGGATAGGTTTTTGTTCGGGGCCAAAAAAAGTACAGTGAAAGTGGCTGCTTGATCTCAGTAGGCAGGGACAAATTGACATATCTACCCATCCCTAACGGGAACATCCTGGAAGTTTGGGTGCTGATGTGAGCTCATAGAATCATGGAATAATAGAGTTGCAAGGGACCCTGGGGGTCATGGCTCCAACTCCCTGCAAGGAAGGAATCTTTTTTTACCCAACACGGGGCTCGAATCCACGACCCATAGATGAAGAGTCTCATGCTCTACCAACTGAGCCATCCCAGATTATCTCCACGGGATGCTTTATGAGCAGAGATGGGTGTAAGGGGTTGAAGAAACTTTCCATGGCCCCCTTGGACTGGAATTAACTACCCACCAGTTGCCTCCTTTTTGCTGAAGGTGGTGGAGAGCGAAGTGGTTTTGCATGCTTTTTAGCCTCTTAGCTTCCTGGCTTTCTCCCGCAGGATGAGCTCGACTGGGGTCGTTCCAACTACATTCACATTAAGAGAATTAGAGAGGTGAGTTGGATGTGCGTCTTTGTTTTCTTTCCCCCAATAATACAAAGTAGCTGGGCAAGAAGAGGCCTGCTGGATCAGACCAAAGGTCCATCTAGCCCAACAATCTGGCTGATCAGATGCCTGCAGGAAGCCCACAAGCAAGACATGAGCCCAACAGCTGTATCTGTGTGTAAGTTCCTTCGTACATAATCCACATGAAAACCATCCAAGCACCCTCATTGTTTGTGGGATGTTGTTCGCTTACTCATTTCAATGCCAGGAGCTCTTAAGCAGCTCCCCTCAGACAAACATCACATTTTACAATTCCAAAGTGAGACCAGACTATGGGGTTCCCATGATAACCACCTCCTGATCAGCTTTTTTGCTTCATTTTTTTTTTATTTGTCTCACCATTACATTTATACCTCGGCTTTCCTCCAGAGGGAGCTCAAGGTTTCACACACAGCTAACCCCACTTTTCCTCGTTTTATCTTTCCAACAACCCTTTGAGGTAGGTTGTGCTGAGAGAGCCATCACTTGGACCCAAGAGTCTCCCCAGTCCTAGCCCAACGCTATTTTTTGTTTTTGTTCTAACTATTTGTGCTTTCATGTTGCATTTTTATCTTGCGAACTGCACTGAGATCTTTGGATGAAGGGTGGTATATAAATTTTATTGGTTGTTGTTGCTGCGTGTCAAGACCCCGAGGCTTCCCCCTTATGTTGAAGAATAACACCAGGACACAGTATTTTAGGTTAAATGGGCAAATTTAGGCCACAACTTCATTGGTTACAGAATGTGAGTGGTAGTGGCTTAGGCCAGTGATGGCCAAACTTGTCCCTCCAGCTGTTTTTGGACTGCAATTCCCATCATCCCTGACCACTGGTCCTGCTAGCTAGGGGTGATGGGAGTTGTAGTCCAAAAACAGCTGGAGGGCCAAGTTTGGCCATCACTGGCTTTAGGCATTAGAATTGAACTTACTATATCTGACTCCTACATGCCATGCTGGGAGTCTAGTAAGGGTCAACCACCAATAGGGGGAGCCCTGCTGGTGTACATCAACTCAGTGGATTTGTAACTGGCTGACTGACCGAACCCAAAGGGTGCTCATCAATGGTTCCTCTTCATCCTGGAGAAGAGTGACTAGTGGGGTGCCACAGGGTTCTGTCTTGGGCCCGGTCTTATTCAACATCTTTATCAACGACTTGGATGATGGACTCAAGGGCATCCTGATCAAATTTGCAGATGACACCAAACTGGGAGGGGTGGCTAACACCCCAGAGGACAGGATCACACTTCAAAACGACCTTGACAGATTAGAGAACTGGGCCAAAACAAACAAGATGAATTTTAACAGGGAGAAATGTCAAGTATTGCACTTGGGCAAAAAAAAATGAGAGGCACAAATACAAGATGGGGGACACCTGGCTTGAGAGCAGTACATGTGAAAAGGATCTAGGAGTCTTGGTTGACCACAAACTTGACATGAGCCAACAGTGTGACGCGGCAGCTAAAAAAGCCAATGCAATTCTGGGCTGCATCAATAGGAGTATAGTATCTAGATCAAGGGAAGTAATAGTGCCACTGTATTCTGCTCTGGTCAGACCTCACCTGGAGTACTGTGTCCAGTTCTGGGCACCACAGTTCAAGAAGGACACTGACAAACTGGAACGTGTCCAGAGGAGGGCAACCAAAATGGTCAAAGGCCTGGAAACAATGCCTTATGAGGAACGGCTAAGAGAGCTGGGCATGTTTAGCCTGGAGAAGAGGAGGTTAAGGGGTGATATGATAGCCATGTTCTAATATATAAAAGGATGTCACATAGAGGAGGGAGAAAGGTTGTTTTCTGCTGCTCCAGAGAAGCGGACACGGAGCAATGGATCCAAACTTCAAGAAAGAAGATTCCACCTAAACATTAGGAAGAACTTCCTGACAGTAAGAGCTGTTCGACAGTGGAATTTGCTGCCAAGGAGTGTGGTGGAGTCTCCTTCTTTGGAGGTCTTTAAGCAGAGGCTTGACAACCATATGTTAGGAGTGCTCTGATGGTGTTTCCTGCTTGGCAGGGGGTTGGACTCGATGGCCCTTGTGGTCTCTTCCAACTCTATGATTCTATGATTCACAGTGTTCTGCTTTTAAAAAAAGCGTGATCAGATGCAGTTCATTTCATGTAGGCCCACAGAAGCCAATGCGTAACTTAGCAAAAACTGTTCAGATTTCCTGCTGCAAACAACGGACAAAGGCCGCTAATGAGTGTGCTTGAATCGCGGTGCTCGGTTACTAAGGTTACCCCGCACTTAACGGAAATTGTTTATCCCCGCTTGAACGTAATGGGTTGCACCCTGAAAGAGGAAATAATGGGGAACCTTCATTGGCAGGGACATGCCTTTCCTCCGCTCTGAGTTTAATTGGGAACATTGCTCCAAGCAAACAAGCCCTTTGATCCAACACACAGGAACGCAGTGGAACTTCTCAGTGCAGCTTTGCAGAGAAAAGTCGCAGCGTTTAATGTGGGACTCGGAGCGTACCCTCTCACGATGAATTGTTCTTGTGGCTAAGCTGTTTTGTGTGTTGGCCTGCCGCAGTTTTTAGACCAATGTGCTACTCCAAAATTGCCAATAATTTGTAACAAGATATTTTAAAATAATTTCACTGCTCCCCATGCTGGCAGCAGCAGGAACGCAACTCTCCTGTTGGTGGGAAAGGCACTGTTTTTAACACCAAGATGACTTTAACACCAAGATGACGTTTCTGAGCACAATTCAAAGTGTTGGTGCTGACCTTTAAAGCCCTGAATGGCCTCGGCCCAGTATACCTGAAGGAGCGTCTCCACCCCCATCGTTCAGCTTGGACGCTGAGGTCCAACACCGAGGGCCTTCTGGTGGTTCCCTCATTACGAGAAGCAAAGCTACAGGGAACCAGGCAGAGGGCCTTCTCGGTAGTGGCGCCCGCCCTGTGGAACACCCTCCCATCAGAAGTCAAAGCGATAAACAACTACCTGACATTCAGAAGACATCTTAAGACAGCCCTGTTCAGGGAAGTTTTTAATGTGTGACATTTTAGTGTATTTTTGGTCTCTGTGGAAGCCGCCCAGAGTGGCTGGGGAAACCCAGCCAGATGGGCGGGGTACAAATAATAAATTATTATTATTATTATTATTATTATTATTATTGGGTGTGGCATTTTTCTGGGACAAGTAATAAGCATGGCGGCTGAGAGAGGAGTTGTGTTGCTGCTGGCAAGTGCGACACTGACGTGAAGCTCAAAATAAAAGCTGTATGAAGCTGTTGCAACCGCTGCTGCTTAAGGCAAGAAGCTAATTCCAGTTCAGTTCCTCCCTTGAGAAGCGCATGGCCTGCAAACAGGTCTGCAATAGTTGTGGGCCATTTTGGTGCCATCCTATTAAAGACATATGTTCCTAGCAAAGGGCTTCTCCCTCCTTCAGCTTCTTGGATTCCCTCGTTCATACGATGCTGCTATCCTTCCATCTTACAGCAAACTCAAATCGTGAACACCAATAAAAATGGTGCCAGAAAAATAAGGCCACTGAGAAGTGAGAGAGGCATCGGTATGTTTGGGGAAACCCTAAGGCTTATAGAAGCAAAAACATAATATTTTAAAAAATCCTTAAGGTCCACCCCCATCCCAAAAACACTTTGGGGTCCAGTGAGGGACAGCATGTTTGGAAGCCACAGAGTACCAATTGAGAAAGAAAAATGGCAAAGTGGTCAAGGTGGTGGGAATGGCCTTTAAATTGGGTTGTGGCTGACCGGAACTCTGTTTTTAGGATGTGGAGATAAACTACAATGTTTCCCCCCCTACCAATATTAATTTAGCTTTTGGCCTAGGCCCTTGGTGCCTATGGCATAAATAGATAAGAAATCCTCTTCTAGTGTTGTGCTGTTACAGTCATTGTATTACGTTTGGCGTATATTTTATACTTGCATTTTCTGTGAGCTGTTTATAAATATTTTTTTAAAAATAAAATAGTGAGGTGTGGGTTTGTTTGTTTGTTTTTGCAGGGTGCAGAAGAGAGGGAGATGTTTTGCCTTAATGAAATTTCCTTTTGATGGTCTGGGGATGTATTGTGCTTAATATCCAGATGTAATTTTTTTAGGTGGCTGAGTTGTATGAGGAGCTGAAAAAGAGAATGGGTGTGTTCAACATGGAGGTCAACCCTCACCCCCCTGCTATGGATCAAGACCATGTGTATAAGCAACGATTCATTTTGCAGGTGAGATGTCTGGATGTACAAGAGATGTTTTTCTAGATATACATACGTAATATACATACGTAAAATAAAACTTTTTTTAAAAATTGCACAACAAAACTCAACCATTTCCACATAAATCACAACAAAATCGAAAATAAAGATACAAAAAACCACCAGCAACAACCCTCCTCCAACAAACCTTTCCAAAGCACCCCAGCCCAAGATTCTGTTTAGCAGCCTCAGCTTTTGTAGCTGGAGTCAATCAGGCCAATTGGAAAAATGCCTGCAAGGCAGGCAGCAGGTCTTCCAGGACTCTTCAGCAGCTTCAGCTTTTGTAGCTGGAGTCAGTCAGAGCCCCACACACCTGAGTCCCAATGAAAATCTGTGAGGCTTAAAAATAAATGCTTGGTTCCAAAGTGGAACCTCTTTTACTCTTACTGCAAATTGCATTTACGCAACTACAAACACATTTGCAAGCCCCACAAAACCAGAGAGTTTGGCTCACGTGTCATTGCAGTGTGACGAATGGCTTACTGCAAGAGAACTGCCACCTCTCCTGAGGCAGTTAACTTTTCCTTCTTCCTTAGGTTGTAATGGCTGGGGCTTTTTATCCGAATTATTTTACTTTGGCGGAACATGATGAAGAAATCGCCGTCCGGGAGATGTCGGGCAAAGATCCCAAAACAACTATAATGGTACAGCTTAACTAAGTTTTGACTCTGCCTTGTGAAGCCATGTTGAAGTTTCCTGTCCCTCTTCCCCGATACTGTTGTTTTAATAATCACATTTCATATATATATATATATATATATATATATATATATATCACACAGCATTGTTGTTTTTGACCTATCTGAAGGCATACATTTTTCCTAACAGTTGAAGAACATTCCCCCGTATGGCTTCCTCTACCATAAGCAACTGCAGTCCCTGTTCAGACAGTGTGGCCAAGTGAAATCTATTTCCTATCATGGGACCAAGTAAGGGAACTTCCATTTTTAACATGGGCATAAGTCATTCTCGAAACAAAAAAATAAAATAATAATAATAAAAAAAATCCTTCCAGTAGCACCTTAAAGACCAACTAAGTTAATTATTGGTATGAGCTTTCGTGTGCATGCACACTTCTTCAGATATGAAAGCTCATACCAATAACTAACTTAGTTGGTTTCCAAGGGGCTACTGGAAGGAATTTTTATATTTTATTATTTTATTTTATTTATTTTGTGTCGGCTCGGCTATGGCAGACCAACACAGCTACCTACCTGTAACTATAATTCATTCTGGTTTTGCTAATCATGGGCAGGGCAGAACGTTTTCTCTTTTGTGCATTTTTAATATTCTACCCTGGGATAAATATTTCAAAAGGGCTGTATATAAATGCCTAGCGTAAAAAGATTGCCTACACGTTTTCAAAGGTATCTTCGCAGTCATAAGGGTTTGAAATGTTCTGGGTTTGTGTGCCTGTCATATATAACTGAAAGTACTTGGCATTTATTTTGAATGATTTCTGTCCGATTTTACACACATTTTACTTGCCAAGCAAAGCGAAATTATATTAATTTAACCAAAATATCTTTTGAATCTCTAAGTCACATTACAACTTTCTGGCAGCCTTCATTTTTGGAATTTGAACGCTGAAAAATTCAACACGCCCTACCGCCTTGTATTTTCTTCGTTCTAACCTAAAGAACATACTTTATTTTTACTTTGCATTTTCTCCCTGTAGAGCCTTTGTAGAATTTTCCCGGAATCCAACCGAATGCTTTAAAACACTTTCTGCCGTATATATGGCCCTTAAGATGTCACAGCTACGGACTCCATTGGAGCTGAATATACATTCCCCGGAGGAGATTGAAGGGAAAATGGAAGGAGGACCAAACATGCTCGCGCGGAGTTCACAGTATGCTGCAGATTCATTAGTTTTCAAATTAATGCAAATTCTCATGCGTCTGATTTGCATAAATAACAAATAAACAGGGACAGGAGCAGTGAGTTAAAGCCGCGCTGCACGGTGTGAATTCTGCTCATTCTTTGGGTTCAGAAACTTCGTGAGACAAAGCAAACATAATCCCAAATCTGAACAATAAAGAAAAGAGCAAGTTGTTCTGGGTGCCTGAAGTGTCAAGGAAGTAGGGGAGAGTGGTTTACATTTTCTAGACCATGCTCTGTTTCTTTTTTAAAAATGTATTAGCTTTTTAAAATTTAGATTTACAAAATATTGAAGAGAAACCTATGAAAATGAAAGATGCGTAATAATTCATGTCTATGTAAACATAGCACTTGCAAATTTCCGCAAGTTGTGATTGCAGCTGGTAATGCTAACCTAGCCAGGCTTTGCAAACCAGCTGTTTCGAACTTGGTTTCAAGCTCTGGTTTAGAACTAACCATGGTTGACATTTAAAATCAGCCTAGATGCAACACTGCACCATGGTTAGCTCTGAAAATGGAACAGGGGCATTATTATTAGGTGATTGGGCAAGTGTATGAACAACATTTTCAATGTATTTAAAAAGCATCAATCAGCTTTGTTCACCTCTAGTAGATGCTCCAGCCTTAAAAAGCCAAGTGTTTTGCTCGAGGGGAACATGTGCTTTTGTTACGTTGAGGGCTAATCTGGCCTCGCCCATGAGAGGAGAAGAGATCGTTTGAGGTTTGCTGGTTACTTAAACCAGTGATGGGGAACCTGTGGCTCTGCAGATGTTGTTGGACTACAGCTCCCATCAGCCCAGCCAGCATGACCTGTGGAGAGGGATGATGGGAGTTGTAGTCTTCCGTTCTGGCTAGGCCAGTTGCTATAAACATTTTAATTGAGGAATCAGTCTTCAGAAGGTAGCAGTGAGTGATTTCTGTTCTGTTTGCTTTGTGCTTCGCATTTCTTTTTAGAGTGAATGTGGACTTTCAGAAGCACACCGTGTCTCCCATGGAGAAGTTCAGTAGCCCTTTGGAAAAACTGCAGACCATCAGCAGCCTTGATTTATCTATCAATGTCACAGAGGTACAAATGTCATAAAACTATACTGCAACAGTTAGTGCACATTCAGAGTCTAGATCATATTATTGCTGCCAGAACCACTCCCATGTCCTCTTTGCACTTCTCATTCCCCGAAATCATTGGTTGAGGTCTCCTCATTTCTGCATCAGCTGGCAACTGTAAGCGCTCATGAAAGCATTTCAGTGTGCAGCTGTCCTAATACACACATTTTTTTGCGAGCTGTTTTATGCTCCTCGTTATGGAATGGGCAAGGCAGCAGGGAGCTCAGTGCAAGCTTAGCATCATGAGCATGGGATTAGCTGTGCCCGGACTGTGCCAAGCTACCCATTGCCTTGCCAGTCATGTGCGGTTGTTGGAAAGCCAGGCAAGAAACGCTGCCCTGTCGTCAGCTGCTGCTGCTGGGCAGGTTTACATTAAAAAGTGGACTCAGCCAAATTTCTTCACGCATCCCTACCTTTAAAAGTCATTAATAGTGGCTTCCCATTTCTCACGTAATGAGAAGCTGCAGTTACCGTATTTTTCGCCCTATAGGACGCACTTTTCCCCCTCCAAAAATGAAGGGGAAATGTGTGTGCGTCCTATGGGTTGAATGCAGGCTTTCGCTGAAGCCTGGAGAGCGAGAGAGGTTGTGCGCACCGACCCCTCTCGCTCTCCAGGCTTCAGGAAGCTATCCGCAAGCCTTGGGAGCCCGCGGGAGTTCCCGCCGGGCTCCCAAGGCTTGTGGAGAGCTGCCTGAAGCCCGGGGCGTGCTCCGCTGCACTCCCCGGGTTTTGGGCTGCAGGCTGCTGTCCGCAAGCCTTGGGAGCCCGGCGGGAACTCCCGCGGGCTCCCAAGGCTTGCGGACAGCAGCCTGCAGCCCAAAACCCGGGGAGTGCAGCGGAGCACGCCCCGGGCTTCAGGCAGCTCTCCACAAGCCTTGGGAGCCCGGCGCGACTTCCCGCTGGGCTCCCCAGGCTTGCGGATAGCAGCCTGTTCTGGGGTCGGGGGAAGCTCAGGCTTCCCCCGCCCCAGCCCTGCGCCTGGGGGGGGGGATTTTTTTTTCTTTATTCCCCCCCCCCCAAAAAACCTAGGTGCATCCTATGGGCCGGTGCGCCCTATGGGGCGAAAAATATGGTAACTGTTGCCTCTTTGCTGGCTTTCCTGTTTCTGCAAAGGGAGTAGCAACACAGCTGGCTGGATATCCTGGATGATTAAGTAAGACTTCGACCACACAGTCAATATCTGTCTATCATCTATCTGTTTATTTATCTATTCCCTTCCCTCTCTTCAGGTGGTAGAAGTTGGGCACTTTTGGGGTTACAGAATTGACGAGAAAAATATGGCTGTGCTCAACAACGTGTCTGCTGAGATCAACCAGTTACACCTGACCCCTCTGCTAGTCCGTCCCTATCCCGATTTGGTGTGCTTGGCACCCTTTACTGAGTGGGAAGATGAGAGATACTACAGAGCCCAAGTCTTATATGTATCCGGAGAGAATGCAGAGGTACATATTTTTTAAAAGCATGCTTGTGTTTGCAGCTTAATTCAAACCCAAGGAAGCACACACAGCTCTGAATCAACTCTGAGGGTTCTAGAAAATGGGGGAAGGGCAGTATTGGCAAATGCTGGGAGAGAGCGATTGGAGGGGTTAGAAAAGGCTAAAATATATTAAATAGTAGGGCAGACTCTTTCATGTTGGCAAATTGGGCTGACTTTGCATGGCCGTTTTAAGAAATTGCATCCTTGGGAATCTAGTAAGCTTCCTTAAGCTGCAGTAGTCAACATGGGGCTGTCCAGTTGTTGTTGGACTCCAACTCCCATCAGCCCCAGCCATCATGGCCCGGTGGTCAGGGATGTGGAGGGCACGGTGTTGGCTGTCCTTGTCATACGGAGTTGGACCACTGTTCTGTCTTCAGAGTTTCAGGCATGAGTGCTTCCTATGTCTGCCTAGAGAAGTTAGGGATTGAACCCTGAATAATAATAATAATAATAATAATAATAATAATAATAATAATATAATATAATAATAATAATAATAATAATAATAAATAATAAATAATAAATTTTTATTTATATCCCGCCCTCCCCAGCCAAAGCCGGGCTCAGAGCAGCTAACAACAGTAAAATAATACAACATTCTAAAATCATTTCATTAAAAAATTAATTCAAATCAGATTAATGGCAACCATTGGGCTAGAGTTCTGTGAGGACTGCCAAAGGAGGGGGTCAGGCTGTGCCCTGGCCAAAGGCCTGGTGGAACAGCTCTGTCTTGCAGGCCCTGCGGAAGATGTCAAGTCCCACAGGGCCCTAGTCTCTTGTGACAGAGCGTTCCACCAGATCAGAGCCACAGCCGAAAAAGCCCTGGTTCTTGTTGAATCTTTCGCCTGCAAAGGTTGCGCTGTCTCACCAAGTTCTTCTCCACGGTCCTTTGTCTGCCCTGGTGACAGCTGCACTTGTTCAGCGAGCCACTGGTGTGCCAGGTGCTCACAATATGCAGATTGGCACCTCACCTCTGCTCTGTGCTCCCTGACCAGTTCAAAACATTCCTGCCATTGTTTCATAGTGGGGGGAAATGGCGCCCAGCCTCGTTGTTGCACACAAATCACTTTGCCCTTGGATCAGCTGCTGCTGCAGCTGCATGAGAAGCTATTCAAGGCAGCTTCCCCACGGTCATTTTAAGCAAAGGGGTCACCGGCTCAAATGGCTGCCTTAGCCATAAAAGTTCGCGCGATGCAATAACGGGCCTAATTTTTGCACCAGGAGGCTGCTCTGAATTTGTAAGCCAATTTTCTTCTGTGCTTTGGAAATAACTGTCAGTCCTTCTATTCATTACTGTTGTTTTACCGTCCAGGTTTTCTATGTAGATTATGGCAACAGATCAAAAGTGGCTTTGGGACACTTGCGAGAGATTCCAAGCCATCTCCGAGAGCTTCCGTTCCAGGTAACGTTCCTTTATGTTCCAAGAATCACGGAACCGTGCTATGTGTTTTGGAGGGAGGAGTGTGTGTGTTAAATAACTATTATTATTGCTATTATTGTTATTAATCAGTTCAAACTTTTCCAGGGCCCAAAGTGCATATATTCGTGTTTGGCGGTTTTTTTGTTTTGTTTTGGTGTAGGCTCTGGAATTCAAGCTGCGCAGAATGCGGCCTTCTGCCCAGTCCCTTGTATGTGGAGAGCAGTGGAGTCACGCTGCAAGCCAGAGCTTTGCTTCCTTGGTCAGCGGCTGTGCTCTGCTGGTGAAGGTCTTTTCGATCGTGCACAGCATCCTGCTTGTCGATGTTCTTCGGTACTCTGGGATTTTGGACATTGTGAACGTCCGTGATATACTCATTCAGGAAGGCCACGCCGAACTGGCGGAAGACTCCTATGAATCCAAAGTACGTTCTCTTGTTCCTTCTCGAGTACAGGAAGTCTTGGCATTTTAGGGTTTTTTGAAGCTGTGAGAGCAGGGGGGATCGAAGGCAAGGCATTGCAGGCTTAACCTCTGTCGTTCTGTGAGTTCTGATGTCGGCGGAGTCGCAGGGGAATGGTTTTCCCGGACAGCTCTGCACAGGGCTCAGGCTGGAGAGCAGAACTGGGATGTCGCTTCAGCACTAGCAGTCCCTCAGACCAAGCCATAATAATAATAATAATAATAATAATAATAATAATAATAATAATTTATTATTTATACCCCGCCCATCTGGCTGAGTTTGCCCAGCCACTCTGGGCGGCTTTCAATCGAGTGTTAAAAACAATACAGCATTAAATATTAAAAACTTCCCTAAACAGGGCTGCCTTCAGATGTCTTTTAAAGATAAGATAGCTGCTTATTTCCTTCACATCTGAAGGGAGGCCATTCCACAGGGCGGGCGCCACTACCGAGAAGGCCCTCTGTCTGGTTCCCTGTAACCTGGCTTCTCACAATGAGGGAACCGCCAGAAGGCCCTCGGTGCTGGATCGCAGTGTCCGGGCTGAATGATGGAGGTGGAGACGCGCCTTCAGGTGTACGGGACCGAGGCTGTTTAGGGCTTTAAAGGTCAGCACCAACACTTTGAATTGTGCTCAGAAACGTACTGGGAGCCAATGCAGATCTCTCAGGACTGGTGTTATGTGGTCCCGGCGGCCACTCGAGTCTCCAGTCTAGCTGCCGCATTAAATACAAGTTGCACCTCCTGCATCACAGGGGGTTGAAGCAGATAGATGGTGACCATGGCGGCCCCTTGCAACTCTGATTTTGTTATTCTGTCCTAGCAACTGGCTCCACCTTCGCTGAAAGGAGCCCCACCCTCCTTTTAGCACTTATTGACTCCAGTTCAGCAGGGGATGTTATGATTGTGTAACAGCTTCTGAACTGGAGACCACTGCCTCAGGCCATGGGTTGACAGGGACTGCAAACACATATTGTGGTGCTTCTGGGACTGGTTCTGAGGGCTATCCACTCAGTGTTATACCCTGAAGAAGGGAAGTCTGGCCTCAGGCTCAACTCCCAGCAAAGCAAAGCTTAAGTCAGGCACCCCCAACCTGCGGCCCTCCAGATGTTTTGGCCTACAACTCCCATGATCCCTAGCTAACAGGACCAGTGGTCAGGGATGAAGGGAACTGTAGTCCAAAACATCTGAAGGGCCGAAGGTTGTGGATGCATGGCTTAAGTATAGTTCTTATGAAAGCCTATGAGATGGCTATGAAAGCTGCTAAGAAATCTTACTTTGCAGCTTCCATTGCATCCGCTAGCTCTCGCCCGGCACAACTTTTTAGAATAATTAGGTCAATAACGTCCTTAGGAGGACAACCAAATTTAAGCACAAATTCGACCCACAGCTGTGAGGGTCGAGCTTTTTTGCGGAGAAAGTCCTGTTGCTCCGCCGTGACCTCCCTGCCAATTTAGATACAGTGACTGAACTGGAGGCCCCTCGACTGACTTCAGGTCCAGTGCTGGACCATTTTGATCAGATACTCCCTGCTGATGTGGATAGATTCCTCCAAGTTGGTAGGCCCACCACCTGCCTCCTTGATCCGTGCCCATCTTGGCTGATTAGAGAGTGTCCAGATGTTGCGCGGACCCCCCTGGTTGAAATTATCAATTTGTCCCTTGACACGGGGACATTCCCAGGGGAACTGAAGGAAGCAGTAGTGTGTCCACTCTTAAAGAAAACTTCATTAGATCCCTTAGACCTATCCAATTACCGCCCAGTTTCAAATCTTCCATATCTGGGTAAGTAATTGAGAGAGCAGTTGCTGAACAGCTTGGTAGGTTTCTGGAGGAAACAGCGGCTTTAGATCCATTTCAGTCCAGTTTCCGTCCTGGTTTTGGGACCGAAACGGCTCTGGTTGCCCTCACAGATGATCTCCGTAGACAACTGGATCGAGGCGGGTCAGGACTGCTGATCCTTTTAGATTTGTCAGCAGCCTTTGACATGGTCGATCATGATCTTCTGAACCACCGCCTCGCAGACGTGGGGATACAGGGCATAGCCCGTAACTGGCTGTGCTCTTTTATCTCTGGTCGGAGACAGAGGGTGGCACTAGGGAGGGAAATATCGTCGCGCCATTCCTTGGTGTGTGGAGTGCCACAGGGCGCAATTCTCTCCTCGATGCTTTTTAACATCTTTATGCGCCCCCTTGCCCAGATTATCCGGAGCTTTGGGCTGGGCTGTTACCAATATGCTGATGACACTCAGCTCTATCTGCTGATGGATGGCCACACCGACTCGGCCCCGAACACACTGACCAGATGCTTGGAAGCTGTGGCTGGATGGTTTCGTGGGAGCCGATTGAAACTAAATCCTTCAAAGACAGAGGTCCTATGGCTGGGTCGGGATGGCATGAGGATGAGGGACCAACTCCCTTCTCTTGCGGGGGCCCAATTAGTGCCATTGCCTTCCGTTAAGCGTTTGGGTGTAATCCTTGACTCCTCCCTTTCCATGGAGGCGCAAGTTACAGCAACAGCCAAGGCGACATTTTTCCACCTTCACCGCATCAAGCAGTTGGTCTCTTACCTTTCCCGCCCCGCCCCGGCCACAGTGATCCATGCGACGGTCATCTCCAGGCTTGACTACTGTAATTCGCTCTACGCGGGGCTGCCCTTGAAGCTGACCCAGAAACTCCAGAGGGTGCAGAGTGCTGCAGCGAGGCTCCTCACAGGGTCTCTGCCATGGGAGCATATTCGCCCAGTGCTTTTCAAACTGCACTGGCTCCCGGTGGAGTACAGGGTCAGATTTAAGGTGCTGCTTTTGACCTTTAAAGCCCTTCACGGCCTAAGACCCTCGTACCTACGGGACTGCCTCTCCCGGTATGCCCCATGGAGAGCCTCAAGGTCCATAAATAGCAACACCCTAGTGGTCCCGGGCCCTAAGAAAGTTAGATTGGCTTCAGCCAGAGCCAGGGCCTTTTCAACTCTGGCTCCGGCCTGGTGGAACGCTCTGTCTCATGAGACCAGGGCCCTGCAGGATCTGATTTCTTTCTGCAGGGCCTGTAAGACAGAGTTGTTCCGCCTGGCCTTTGGCTTGGAGCCAATTTGATTCCCTCCCTCCCTTTCTTTCTTTTTTCCTTTCCTTCTCCTCCTGTGATGAGGCTACATTTTAATATTTTAATGTTTCCATATTTTAATGTTGTATTTTAATTTTGTTTTTAAGTTGCAATCATTCAATTTGTTTTTATTATTGCTTGTAAGCCGCTCTGAGCCCGGCCTTGGCTGGGGAGGGCGGGGTATAAATAAAAAATATTATTATTATTATTATGCCCTGTGTAGCATAACTAACCAGGGACGCAGGTGGCGCTGTGGGTTAAACCACAGAGCCTAGGACTTGCCGATCAGACGGTCGGCAGTTCGAATCCCTGCGACAGGGTGAGCTCCCGTTGCTCAGTCCCTGCTCCTGCCAACCTAGCAGTTTGAAAGCACGTCAAAGTGCAAGTAGATAAATAGGTACCGCTCTGGTGGGAAGGTAAACGGCATTTCCGTGCGCTGCTCTGGTTCGCCAGAAGCGGCTTAGTCATGCTGGCCACATGACCCGGAAGCTGTACACCGGCTCCCTCGGCCAATAAAGCGAGATGAGCTCCGCAACCCCAGAGTCGGTCACGCCTGGACCTAATGGTCAGGGGTCCCTTTACCTTTACCTTTTTAGTATAACTAAGTCTCTTTCCTCCCTCTGCCCCCTCCCAATCACTCTCAAAATGTTTTCTTTTGAATTTCCCTTAGCTCAGCCACGAAAATCTTAAAGAGCTGTTTTCAAAGCCAGAAGAAAGGAAGAGGGATGCTTCTCTCCAGAGGAGCTCAAGTGAAGAGGAGAATCGCTTGATTGAAATGCTCTTGGAGAACGCCTCTGCCAATAGGTTTAGTGCGCCAAACTGCAAGGTAAGCTTAAGAGGCACGGTCATTACTTTCCCCTGCTTTCAGAGTGGCGTGCTGTGGGTGCCCTGAAGGACGTAACACAGCCTTTCCATCCAAGTATCTATTAATACCAGGTTTCTTCATCACTGAAACCACGTGTCTGGTGAAGGTTACTTTGGGGGTGGGAGATCGCTCCATCTCTACAGAAACGTGTGAGAGCAGCTGAGCGAAATAACAAAACATATAATTTTCATGCAAACTTGCGATTTTGTGCAAGCCGTTTTTATGCTTTGGGTTTTCCAGAGCTCTAAGAGGCTCATTGACAGTACTGCCAAACCATGGTTTAGTGTGTATGAGAAGGAACTGGAGCAAGTTTCACGCTCCCCGCAAAGCGGATTTTGTTTCAGTGACATCTTGTATGCCATCCACACTTGAAAAAGTGTGGTTAGTCTTCACTGTTTGCTTGTTGAAACCAAGCGAACGTCAGGTCATAGTTTTAAGAAGCTGGATAGATTCAATAAACCTTAGTTAAATTTAACTACGTTTAAGGAATGGATGGCACACTTAACTGTGGTTAATCTCAAGCAGAGTCTTTCAGTTTTTTGGTGGCTGTGCTGGAAGAAGAGGGTGTGTGAGCCCCAGACTCACAGTGGCTCATCCTTGCACCACTAATCCGTGGTTTCATGTTACTCATGAACTGATTTTAAGGGGTTGGGGTGAGGGGGTTATTTTGATGCCTCCATATCTACCCTTCCTTCCCCAAAACATGAGCCACACTTTACTACCATAAGAAGAAAATCCGAAATGGACTAATTTGGGTGTTTTATGTTCTGCTTTAATTTTTTTCCTCCTAAGGCAAGGCTTATTGGCCCATACAACCCCTACTGCCTGAAATTCAGCAGCATGACCAGAATCTCCAGATTTAGGTAGGATGGCATGTTATTGTGCTTTGTTCAAGGTCACTCCATGACATTCTGGCTGAACTGGACTTCTCATTGATGTCCTTCTAGGTCATGTCCAAAATTGTGTCCCCCTGGCTCTCATAATTTTTATTAGGGCTGCCTCCAAATTTGAAGAACGTATAATCAATTAATTGAAGTTAATTTCAATGGATTAATTTGCCAAATCTGCATAAGCCTGACCTTCATTGAAGTAGTACAGTGGTGCCTCACAAGACGAAATTAATCCGTTCTGCGAGTTTCTTCGTCTTGCGGATTTTTTCGTCTTGCGAAGCATGGATGCACCCTGGTACTGTATTATAATGGGATAGCGGGCAAAGCACAAAGCGGGTCGCTCCCCAGCAGGAGGAGTTTCCCCAGCCTGGAGGATCTGTTGCCGGGAAGAGGCAAAGACACCCCCTCCCACCTCCCCACGAAAACAGCCCCCCTTCCTCTGTCGCCAAGCCTTGCCGCGTCTTCGCTCCGCCAAACCGCGTCCCACATCAAAGCCCCAGCCCGCTCCTCTCCCTCTCTCTCCACAAGGTGCCAAAGGAAGTTCGAGCCCAGGAACCGAGGGCGGACACACGAAGCGCCTGGCGCGGACTCTCCCTTGCTCCCCCCGTTACCTTGCGCCACGCCGCCGGGCTCCCCACAGTCTCGGCAGCTGCTCCTGGCTTCTGCCCACCCCCGCAAAGGCGCCTTTGCGGCGGCCCAAGCGCAGTGGATGCCGCCTCCTCCTCCTCCTTTGTCCCGCCTCCTCCTGCCTTCGCGCAGTTAGGGCAAAATGGAGCAGCCACGTGGGGAGGGGGAGAGAGAGAGAGAGGCAGAGGCGGCGGCGGCGCAGAGACCCAGCCAGATCCACTGTATCCCAGCCCACCTGCCTCCTCTGTGCCCTCTCCAGAAGAGGATCCCTCTGGAAAAGGTAGGTCGCTCCCTCGCTCGCTCCCTGCCAGCCCAGTTCCCTCTTCAAAAGGAAACAAACTCGCAATACGTTTCGTCTTGCGAAGCAAGCCCATAGGGAAATTCGTCTTACGAAGCACCTCAAAAACCGCAAAACCCTTTCGTCTTGCGAGTTTTTCGTCTTGCAAGGCATTTGTCTTGCGGGGCACCACTGTATTTCTGGAGAAAAAGGCATACCTGCTTTGGTATTTAGGTTATTTAATTCTGCATTCCTGCCCTAATAAGCCCCTCCCCAGCAGTTTTGCAAAAAAAACCAAACCAAAAATGATTATTAAGTAACAAAATAAGGTAAAACTAAAACTTTAAAATCCAACAAAGCAGAGTTAAAAGCTTCAATAATTCATTAAAATCCATGCATAATAAGAACATTTGCAGTGCTCACCTAAAACAGCATCGGGGATGGGGCTAGTCTCACCTTCCTTTGGGAGAAAATCCCAAAACTGGTGTCCATTCTGACATGTATTCGTCATAACCAGAGCCAATTCAGTTTTTCTGCAGTTTGGCTTCTTCCAGCTGTGACATTATCATCTCACCTTCCACTTACAGCCAGAATTTTACACATTTTTTTGGTCGTACTATTGCCATGTTCCATTATGTGATTTCACACCAGTGATTTCATGTGTTCCGTATTTGCATTTCCTGATGTAGTTCTTCGTTGCGGTTAATTAAGACCCAGAGCCCAATTGTACCTGATTTCACAATTTTTAAGTATTTAAATGTTAACAGTGGACAGCCATTTTCTGCATCTCACTGACCCTCCCTCCCAAACACCCCTCCCCACTCAAGCACCTAATCCCATTTAGACAACTGCAGTGCGTTAAGGGCTCATGAGATTAAATTATTATTTACTTGGTCCCAACCTGAGTAGCAGTTTACAGGTCTGAGCTTGTAATTTACATGCATTTTTTCAAGGTGTGCAGTTATTTTGTGCTTCTGGATTTTTGCTTCTTCACAGGGTGGGTGGGTTTGTGTGTAAGTGAATAAACTCTGGTCTAAGAACACACTCCCTCTATTTTTCTAAGTAAACCAACTAAGTAGGAAGTGCAAAGGTTTTCCTGAGGGTTTTCTCACACCTTGACACTTCCCTCTCCCAAAACAAATAGATTACCTGCCCCCTGCAAGGTTCTAAACATCTGCTGAGCTTAATGACAACAGCCAGGAACCGTTAAACAAAGCACAAAGCAACATGTCAGAAAATACGACATTAAGCACGTATAATCTGCTAACTTTTTAAAAAAACAACAGTAGCAACACGCTGTTCTGAACACATGGGCAGAAGGAATTACCATATCTGCTTAGTGTGAAATTCTCTTAACATTGTAGCTGCAAAGAAGCCTTTGTCACACATTCCTACCAGCTAAAGTTACTACGATAGGGCCAACGAAGATGATCTCTTCCGTCTAGGCAGATTCACACGGTGGTCTTTCAGACAATAATTACTATTATTTATAAAATTTCTATTCCGTCCATCTTCCCAAAGATGCTCAGGGAGCAGCAAACGCCAACATGTTTAAAAAAGACAATTAAAATGGACATAAAACATGTTTAAAATAACTAAAAATATTTTTTAAAAAATCATCTCATCCAGCCTCTTTCAAGGTTGGCATGCCCAGTATCTTTCAGCCATCAAATGCCTGGGAAACAGGAATGTTTTTAAGTTTCCCCTAAAAATGAATAATGAAGGAAATGGGTGCATCTCACCAGGGAAGGTATCCCACAAACGGAGAAATGCCACCAAGAAGGTCCTGTTATGGGGAAACAACAGCTAGGCAGCCTTAAGTGATGGCAACACCATATTGCAGCCCTAAGCTGTTAAGATACTGGCGTAACATTAAATATCCCTAGCATTTTGCCACCAGCTGGAGGTTCCAAACACTCCTATAGGATAGCCGCAGGTAGAATGCATTGTGGTAATCTAATCATAGGTCACCCAGGCACATAGAGCTGTGCTCAGATGTGCCTTTTCTAGCAAGGGATGGTGCACAGATGCCACAGTAGGAACTGTCTTGAAGAGAAGCTCTTTTCTCCATGGGGAAGACTGAAGAATGACGCCCCCTGGCAGCAGTAGTTCTATGTAAATGCTTGTACATAAAAGATGATGATGATTTACAACACATACAAAAGTGGCTTTAAAGCAGGCATAGGCAAACTCGGCCCTCCAGATGTTTTGGGACTACAACTCCCATCATCCCTAGCTAACAGGACCAGTGGTCAGGGATGATGGGAATTGTAGTCTCAAAACATCTGGAAGGCTGAGTTTGCCTATGCCTGCTTCAGAGGGGGGGGGGGGGAGAAAAAAACGAAAGCAATAAAACCCCAAAGGATATACAGTGGTGCCTCGCAAGACGAAATTAATTCGTTCCGCAAGTCTCTTCGTCTTGCGAGTTTTTCGTCTTGCGATGCACGGTTTCCCAAAGGAATGCATTGAAAATCAATTAATGCGTTCCTAGGGAAACCGCCTTCAGGCCAGGTCCGGGGACAGTCTGTCCCCGGACCTCTTCTGAAGTCTGGGGGGGGGGGCAAGGGCTTTTCTTCCCACCCCCAGCATTTTAAAAAACCCCGGGACAGCGGAGGACTTCTCCGCTGTCCGGGCGATCTTAAAATGCTGGCGGGCAGCATTTTAAAATCGCCCCGGGACAGCGGAGGACTTCTCCGCTGTCCGGGGCGATTTAAAAGCCCTCCGGGACAGGCAGGCAGGGGGGAGCAAAGACTTTCGCCCCCCGCCCGCCTTCAGAAGGTGTTCCCGCCCCGCCGCCCGGCTTCGGAGCACCGTTCCGAAGCCGGGCGGCGGCGGGAGGTGTTCCCGCCCCGCCGCCCGGCTTCGGAGCACCGTTCCGAAGCCGGGCGGCAACGGGAGGTGTTCCCTCCCCCCCGCCCGGCTTCGGAGCACCGTTCCGAAGCCGGGCGGCGGCGGGAGGTGTTCCCTCCCCCCCGCCCGGCTTCGGAGCACCGTTCCGAAGCCGGGCGGCGGCGGGAGGTGTTCCCTCCCCCCCGCCCGGCTTCGGAGCACCGTTCCGAAGCCGGGCGGTGGCGGGAGGTGTTCCCTCCCCCCCGCCCGGCTTCGGAGCACCGTTCCGAAGCCGGGCGGCGGCGGGAGGTGTTCCCTCCCCGCCGCCCGGCTTCGGAGGAGCCTTCCGAAGCCCGGCGGCGGCGGGAGGTGTTCCCGCCCCACCGCCCGGCTTCGGAGGAGGTCCGAGGACAGTGGGGAAGACCCGCTGCGCTTCCCCGCTGTCCCTGAGATTTCCCTATGGGCTGTCGTCTTGCGAAGCAAGCCCATAGGGAAATTCGTTTTGCGAAGCGCCTCCAAAACAGAAAACTCTTTCGTCTAGCGGGTTTTCCGTCTTGCGAGGCGTTCGTCTTGCGGGGTACCACTGTAGTACATTGCCATAACAATCATTATCAATTGACGATTGCAATTTTCGACCTACTATATTTGGTATAAATGAGTTTCAAATTGCATTATACTTGTCCATGCAAAAGAAGAGAAAAGAAAAGATGTTTGATAGAACCCTTTTGGTAGGAAAGGTGTTGAAGAGAATAATTTCGCTAATTAGTCAGTGACAATTTCACGACATTGGATTTCTTCTGCTTCATATTAGGAATTCTGTGCAAGGCTGGTATTTAAACGAACTGAATTGCTTTTCTCTCTCCCTCTCCCTCCCCTCTAGAGCAGTCTTAGTGGAGAAGGAGAGTGTGAACTCTGTGGTGGTGGTTGATGCCCCTGAAGACTCGTTTCAACAGATGCTGGTTGCTGCCTCTGTGACAGTAAATGCAACAGGTAAGTGGTGTACCATAGAGCATTGATAAAGAGCTGATCGATCACTTGTGCCTGTACTGTAGTTCTGTTACCACTGGATCTTACATTTGCAAAATTATTGCATTCTTTAAAAATGACCAAATAGTATTATCATTACTACTGTTGTTTTCTGATAACAGGATCCACAATGTTGCTCAGGGAGACATCTCTGATGCCTCATATTCCAGGACTTCCAGCACTGCTTGCCATGCTGTTTGCTCCTGTGATAGATCTCAGGTATGTGCACATTTCTAAACAAGAGCATCGCAGTCAACTTAAACGCTTGTGCTGCTTCCTTTATAGTTCCCTGATAGAATGTATAGCACTCTTTCCAAAGGCTTCATGTTGTGTGACATAAAATGCAGTCCCCCACACTGATAGTAAACACTGATCTTTTTTTCAAATCCAGGGCTATGCTTACTGCCAGGCCTGTGCATATTTAAAGTAATTAATTTCAAATGTTGCCGAATTTAAAAGCTTGTAACCTGCCAGATTTGAAGTTCAGAAGGTGATACTGAAAATTTGCTATCCCTGAGAATCATATTTCTGTAAAGAAAGAGGTGAAAAGAGTCTGTGGGTAGGGTTTGCCCAAACCACAGAAGCTCAGGCGCAAAGGGATCAGGAGGGACAGGATTTCAAGAAATCTGATCACAGTAATCCCCTAGAGCATGGCTTACTGTGAATGAACATGCTGCTGAATCGTTTTTGTCTAGGTCCTCCTTTCCTTGAGTTTCGGGCAATAAACCACGAGTGTGCTTACTGTGAAGGGATGCGGGTGGCGCTGTGGGTTAAACCACAGAGCCTAGGGCTTGCCAATCAGACGGTCGGCGGTTCGAATCCCTGTGATGGGGTGAGCTCCCGTTGCTAGGTCCCTGCTCCTGCCAACCTAGCAGTTTGAAAGCACGTCAAAGTGCAAGTAGATAAATAGATACCGCTCTGGCGGGAAGGTAAACGGCGTTTCCGTGCGCTGCTCTGGTTTGCCAGAAACGGCTTAGTCATGCTGGCCAAATGACCCGGAAGCTGTCCGCCGGCTCCCTCGGCCAATAAAGCGAGATGAGCGCTGCAACCCCAGAGTCGGTCATGACTGGACCTAATGGTCAGGGGTCCTTTTACCTTTACCTGTGCTTAATGTGAGGTGTGAACCAGCACTCATGGTTTGTCTCTCTCCAGACAAACCATAGTGGTAAGCCAAGGTTTGCTCCTGGCCTATGGATCATGGTCCATTCAGGAAAAACAACCAAGCTTGTTGCTCTCGGAGTGAAATGGCTGCAATTCAGCATGCCTAGAACATTGCTCATTCATGCTTTATGGTTTACAGTTAGATACAAACAGGGTCATTGTGTGCAGGTGAGCAGTATTCAGTTATGATGTCAGATCAAGTTTCTGTTTCTGCTTATTTTAATATACCGCTCCTCATCTGAGGATCACAGGCCAGTTTACTGTTTAAATGACTCAGTCATTAAAAAGCTTGTTGCTCTCATTAGGGTTGATGAAAGCAGGAACAGATACATTGGTGTCCTTTGTGGCTTGGGATGGAACTACTCGCTGGGAGTCCCCATCCTCTCCGACCACGACATGGAGTTTATGTTTGATGTGAAAATTGATGCAGATGACATAACCCAGGTAAATTCCGCACCAGTTCATCCCATTCATGCTGCCCCCCCCCCCCCGGTTTCTTGGAAGTGAACCCAACTGCCTTGGCTGGTTTATGTGCGATGAGATTGATCCACATCTTGGGAAATCATCCTGTATTTGGGTAGACGATTAAGCAAACCAATTCTTTTAACAGATCTGGTTTAAAAGTGTTTCAGTTTGAATCAGAAAAGTAGTTTCATCAAAAGCTCAACTACAGTGGTACCTCGGGTTACATACACTTCAGGTTACATACGCTTCAGGTTACACACTCCGCTAACCCAGAAATAGTACCTTGGGTTAAGAACTTTGCTTCAGGATGAGAACAGAAATTGTGCTCCGTCAGCGCGTCGGCAGTGGGAGGCCCCATTAGCTAAAGTGGTGCTTCAGGTTAAGAACAGTTTCAGGTTAAGAATGGACCTCTGGAACGAATTAAGTACTTAACCCAAGGTACCACTATATTCAACCAGTCGCCATCTCTGCTGCTTTCAAAATCGACCATCTTTTATTCACAGATAAACATTATAAGGATCGCCATTAACAAGCTGGTCTCAGATGGTCCAAACGGCCTGATGCATTTTGGTCAAGAGAGAATTGCCCAGTTGCAGGATGCCACTCGCCAGAAGCTTTTAAGGTAAATTACCACCTTTTTTTGCCATAAGAAGTTGCATTCACCTTTATATTACACAGCAGGAGAGAGAGTGCATCGCAAATCTAAAGAAGCGCTAACTCAGCTTTCCCTAGCCTGGTGCCTTCCAGATGTTTAGAACTCCCACCAGCCCCATCCAGCATGGCCATGGATCAGGGATGATGGGAGCTGTGGTTTCAAACATCTGGTGGGCACCAGGTTAGAGAAGGCCAGGCACAAATGTAACAATCCTGGAGAAGCGAAAGAACCTAAATGTATCATTATGTATTCGGGGCACTCGTGCATCTGCAGTTTTAAGTTAATTGTATTTACCATATGTCATCACTACTTAACGGGAAACTCTGCGTTTGAAAAACATGTCTAGACAGAATGAATTAAAACGTATCACTGCCGTACTTTGCACAGCTCAGGGAGACAGGAGATGGCAGGCGGGGAGTCTGTAGTAATCGAGTTGTCACACACGACAAAACATTCCCAAAATAGCTGGGATTAGATCTGCATAGACAAATTCGGGCGCATGCACGTGTATGCACTCGGCTGATGCAAACATTGGCACTGGGAGATCAACTTAAATTATGATGTTTTAAATGCTTGCCTTGTCAAAATACTCTTAATAAATTAGCTCAGCCAGGGCTCAAATTAGAAAGGGGCAGGGGGAGCTGCTGGCCTTCTTAGCTTCTCCTCCTAATGAAGGTTAGGAGGGGGGCAGGATTTGGCTACAGTTGGGGAATGTTGGAAGTGGGCTTTCTGGCTTTCATTAAGGACCCCTTTAACGCCTCCCCTTCCAATAATTAGGGCACCAGATTCTGTGTGACGCTGATTTTTTCCCCTGAGCGGTTTCCCAACAAAGTAAGGTTGGCAACTGGTGGGCCCCGGAATCTCCATCCAGCCCTCCGTGTAGCCACTGCCTGCCCCCCTGCTGGGGACCTCAGCTACTACCCCTCCCCTTGCAAGGCAAAAACACCATTAGAGGCCTGTTGAGCTTCATTCACACCGTACATATAAAGCGGTCTTACACCACTTTGGTAGTTTTGACTTTCCCCACAAACAATATTGGGAACAGTAGTTTTGTACTGCAGAACTACAGTTCCCAGGATTCTGTTGGTGTGCCGCGCTGGGCTTTGTAACCAACTTGGGAAAACGCCAGGCAGCTGCGTTCTTCCCCCTCAAGCGCCTCTCGGGGTGATCCATCACTCCTCTGTCCCGATGCGCTTCTGTGACACATATCCAAAGATATGTGGGCAGCAGTCTGACTTCCGGAGGCGGCGCCAGCGGTTGATGGCGGATTTCCTCGACTAGAGGAAATCGGCGCCACGAAAACAGGGTCGAATCCCGCTTCGGCGCAGCGGGGGACCCTCAAAAATCACAGGCGGGGGAAGCCTGTGAGCCTGGGACCCAGCGGGCACATTTGGCGCCCCCCCAACCCGGTAAAAAGCCCGGCAACGGGCTCGAAATCGGAGCGGGGGAGAGCGCTGTGCTGTGGGCTATCTGCTCGTTCGTGGTGTGAAGCCGCAAGCTGTTGACCGGAGAGCGCTGCCTTTTTTCCTTGAAATTCGGACTTGAAAATCAACGATCCGTGAGTAGGATATAATCTAATTGGAACTGTACAAATTGGAATTTGGCCGAAAATGGAAAGAGGTATAAAAGGAAGTCTGCCTCTTTCCTTGTAGATAAAACAAAGCATTGAACTTGAAAGCGGAAGCATTGGAAAAATACGTATAGGGGACTTTAATCCAATCATCTAACCTGAACTTTTCCCTCCTTAAACTGAGGGAAAAGGGGGGGAAATTGTGGACGTGATCTCTTCATAAAGAAGTGGAATAGAAGGGATTAAACCATCACTCAATTCTCTGGGAAAGGATCTCCAGAGGTAACTTAGGAAAGAAAAAGAGGTACTGTCTTGCAATATATTCTGACAGCTAGTCCTGCACAGGAAATAAAAGTCTGGACATATTATGTGAATATATATCTCCTGGTCCTAAGTTAATATTTTGTATAGACTGTTTTCTTCCTGAAAAAACTGGAGGGGCTTAAAAAAAGAAACTAAAGTATCCAAGAACTTTTATGACTGTTACAGTGTCCCCCTAGTGGAATTTGGAATTGTTACAACTTGTTATAATTGAAACTGTAGCTGGCTTGAGGAATTCTCACACTGCTCTGTTGGAAATTTCCACTGTTTGATTTTAACTACGTGACTGACCTTGAGCATTATCTAAAGGAATGGCAGATGGGAAAGAGAAAGCGGATGCATCGACTACAAGGTCGGGAAGGCCTATTCGCACAGAAGAAGGATTACAAACGAGATCTTCGGCCTCAGGCCCTTCTGGAACCTCAACAACAGCCTCATCGGCACAACTAAAAGTAAAAGGTACGACAAGTGATGATGCCTTTGCTCAAGTTTTGGCCAAGGTCAATGAATCTTTAAACAGAATAAGTCAACAAGTAGCAGAGGCATGTGACAAGATTGATCAAAATACAACAAGTATCAACCAAAATACAACAAGTACTAATCAGAATACTGCAAGTATAAATAATTTGGGCCAGAAAGTAAATACTAACACAGAGGCTATTCAGAAATTATTAGAGGAATCGGCCTCAATACGCCAGATTGCTGAGGAGGCTAAAGAAATTGCTACAACTTCTGCTACAGAGGTTCAAGAGGTTCAAGAGGAATTACCAACACTGCACAAACAACTGGAAGACCATAAACTGACCCTGTCTATGATAGATTTGAAGGAAAAGCAAGTGAACTTACGGGTCAGATCGGTACCTGAGGTGGAAAAGGACAATCTAGCTGAATTTCTCACGCAGGAATTTTTGGACTTTTGGGACCCAGAATTGGCAAAAGATAGTTTTAAAATAGTAAATGCTTTCAGACTTGGGAGAAGAGGAGAGAAGAAGGTGAGAGACTGCTTGATTACTTTTCGAACGAAAGAAGAGAGGGATAAGATTTTGGGCCTACATTTCAAGAAGACACTGGAAATCCAACGGACAAGGGTGGAAATATTTAAAGATATTCCGAAATACCTTCTGGATCTCAGATCAAAATATAAAGACTTGGTTACCCTGCTGAGAAGGAACAGTATCAACTTTAGGTGGGAACTTCCTCAAGGCCTGTCTTTTAGCTACAAAGGAAAGAAGAGGAAAATAAGATCGGAAGACGACAAAGACAAATTTTGCAGAGACCACGGAGAAGACCTACAAAAAAACTATTTCCGGAACCAAAAGACCGCTCGAAAGAAGGGATACCACCGACGGATGAGGAACAGGCACTAGGTGCAGTAGGAGGAGAATTAAAACAATAATATCATGGCCCTGCAACTTTTAACATGGAACTGTCGGGGTTTGAATTCCCCTCAGAAAAGGAAGTCAGTATTTCATATATTAAAAAAGGAACAATTGGACCTAATTTGTCTACAAGAAACACATATAACAAGATTACACAGGAAATTGTTGATAAATAAAAGACTTGGTCAGGAATTTATTTCGTCGGACAAAGTTAAAAAGAGAGGGGTTGTGATTTATGCAAAAGACAATCTATCACCGAAATTTGTTTTTAAAGATGACCAAGGAAGATTTGTGGCAATTGAAATTCAAACACAAGGAGAAAAATTTTTGATTGTAGGAGTCTACGCACCAAATGATGGGAAATCTGATTTTTTTAAGAAGTTGCATGAGACCCTGATGGACCATATGGACTGTAACACGATTCTGATGGGAGACATGAATGGAGTGGTATCTACTTATATGGACAAGGCACAAAGACAGGTAGTCACCAAGGATGGTAGACTACCGAAAACTTTTTTTGATATGACAGACAACTTGGATTTAGTGGACATTTGGAGAATTAGAAACCCCTTGGCTAAAGAGGGAACTTTCTTTTCTGAAGCCAAAATGACTTGGACAAGAATTGACCAAATCTGGATAACTAGAGGAATTTGCTCCGACCATAATGCTGTTAAGATGGAAATGAGACTAACACCAACTGGCTCCTTCAGATGGAAGATGAATGACACCTTATTTAGAGATGAAGAATTTCTTAAGAAGGCCCAAAAAACTCTGAGAGATTACTTCGAGATAAATCTTAGTTCCAACGTGGAGAAAAGAGTAATCTGGGACGCAAGTAAAGCAGTTATGAGAGGGTTCTTAATACAGCAGAATGCGATAAAGAAAAGAACTCAAAATGAGAAGAAGGATAAAATAATGGACAAAATAAATGAATGTGAAAAAAGACTGAGAGTAAATCCTAAATCTCAAGAGATTTTGAGAGAGCTAAAGCTATATCAAGTACAATATATGAAAATGATGAATCAGGAAATAGAATGGAAAATTAAACAAATGAGACAAAAGACTTTTGAATCGGCCAACAAATGCGGCAAATTGTTGGCATGGCAAATGAAAAAGAGACAAAAACTAAATACGATTACGAATTTAGAAGTGGAAGGAAGGGATTTACAGAACCCAGCGGAGATTAGAAGTTGTTTCCAGAAGTATTTTAAACGACTATATACTCAAGGGCCAATGAAAGAAACAGATTTAGACCAATTTTTGAAAACAAATGGATTACAAAAAATATCTCAAGAAAATAAATTAATTTTGAACCATAGAATAACTGAACAGGAAATAGAAGGTGCCATTCAAAACATGCAATTGGGTAAATCTCCAGGGCCAGATGGTTTGACCTCTAGATACTACAGATCTTTAAAAGAATGGTTAATTCAACCATTGAAAGAGGTCTGGTATAGAGAGAATGGTATAAGTGCAATTTATTCAGAACAAAAGGCTAAACTAATTGTAAATAATGTTGTGACGGAAGAACTTAAAATTGAAAAAGGGACATGACAAGGTTGCCCAATTTCCCCACTTCTTTTTATTTCGGTCCTGGAGGTTCTGCTGAATATGATTAGAAGGGACCAGTTGGTTAAAGGTATACAGGTCGGAACCAAACAGTACAAATTGAGAGCATTTGCAGATGACTTAGTATTGACGTTACAGGAGCCAGAATCTAGTACTAAAAGGGTTTTAGAACTGATTCAAGAATTTGGTCAAGTGGCAGGATTTAAATTGAACAAGTTAAAAACCAAGGTTTTAGAGAAAAATTTAACACCGCTTGAAAGAGAGAGGTTTCAGAATGAGACAGGTTTAACAGTGGTTAAGAAAGTTAAATATTTGGGGATTAACATGACAGCAAAAAATGGGAACTTATTTAAAGATAACTATGAAAAATGCTGGTCTGAAGTGAAAAAAGATTTAGAAATTTGGTCAAATTTGAAGCTTTCACTGCTGGGCCGTATTGCTGCGATAAAAATGAATGTATTGCCTAGAATATTCTTTTTGTTCCAAACTTTGCAGATTGTGGACAAAATGGATTGTTTCAAGAGGTGGCAGAAAGATATTTCTAAATTTGTCTGGCAGGGCAAGAAGCCTAGAATATAATTTAAAATACTAACAGATGCAAAGGAAAGAGGTGGATTTGCCCTGCCAGACCTTAAACTTTACTATGAATCAGCAGCCTTTTGCTGGTTGAAAGAATGGCTACTTCTTGAAAACACTGACATTTTGGACTTGGAAGGTTTCAATAATGTATTTGGATGGCATGCATATCTATGGTATGATAAGGTCAAAGCACATAAAGCATTTAGAAACCACATTGTCAGGAAAGCGCTATTTAATGTTTGGTTAAGATATAAGGATTTGTTAGAAAACAAAACCCCAAGGTGGCTGTCACCAATGGAAGCGAAAGCCTTGGGAAAAGGTCAATATGGAGGTCAAATGGCCGAAATATTGGGAAATTTTGGAACAAGACGGAGATAGATTGAAATTGCAGAGTTTTGAAAAACTAAAAGACAAAGTGCGAGACTGGCTTCATTATTATCAGATAATGGAGGCATTTAAATTGGACAGGAAAATTGGCTTCCAGGTGGAAAGATCCAAATTGGAAACAGAATTGTTAGAACCCAAAACTAAGAATTTGTCAAGAATGTATAACTTGCTGCTGAAATGGAATACTCAGGATGAAACGGTAAAATCGGCTATGATTAAATGGGCACAGGACGTTGGACATAATATTATGTTTGTTGACTGGGAACAGTTATGGACCACAGGTATGAAATTTACGGCATGTAATGCCTTAAGAGAGAATATTATGAAAATGATATACAGGTGGTACATAACCCCAGTCAAGCTTGCGAAAATCTATCATTTGCCCGATAACAAATGTTGGAAATGTAAAGAAACTGAAGGTACATTTTTTCACCTATGGTGGACGTGCCCAAAGATTAAGGTTTTCTGGGAAATGATATATAATGAATTAAAAAAGGTATTTAAGTATACCTTCCCTAAGAAACCAGAGGCCTTTCTCCTGGGCATAGTCGGCCAAATGGTGTTAAAAAAGGATAGAACTTTCTTTATGTATGCAACAACAGCAGCAAGAATACTCATCGCAAAGTATTGGAAGACACAAGAACTTCCCACGCTGGAGGAATGGCAGATGAAACTTATGGACTATATGGAATTGGCGGAAATGACTGGTAGAATCCGTGACCAGGGAGAAGAGTCGATGGAGGAAGATTGGAAGAAATTCAAAGACTATCTTCAGAAACATTGCAAAATTAAAGAATGTTAGAGCGATGTTGGATTGAAAATAAGTGGTTTCCAGCTGTACAGGTTAAAGTTAATGACAGACTAAGATTAAAGATTAAGATTAAAGATGTTTAAAGAAATGGAAATTTGAAATTAAGAGGGAAAATTTTAATGTTATATGATACTAAGACTAAAGATCAGGTTTAAAGAAGTTGAAATTATATATTTCAATATCTTATTAAAGCTAAAGATTGGGATTAAAAAAGTGGAAAAGAAATTGCTGGACAAACAATTTGAATTGGAATACAAAAGTGGGAGGTATGAGGAAGTCCAGAAAATAAGTAACTAAAAAACGGTAATGGAAAAGAGATATGGTTTTTAATTGTTATGTTTTTCGTTCTTTTATTGTTGAATCTTGTTTTTTTGTGTTTTTGTTATCTTTTTTTGAGATATGTTTGGTGTACATTTTTCTTTTCTTTTCTTTCTTTGTTGTTTAAAACTTTAATAAAAATTATTTAAAAAAACAACAACCCAAAGATATGTGTACACAGTACTGTAGCAGAGTCCAAGCAGAAACTAGGCATAGAGGTGTGGAGTCTAAGCTAATTTATTATGTACACGATCAGGTGTTACAGAACAAAGGAAACATGTCTCCTCTCCACTTCTTCTCCGAAAGAGAACAGCAAATGCAAAAGTACAACAATAATGGAACAGTGTAACTGAACTTCCGTTCCCATGATTCCAGTAGTATGGAATGTCAACACAGACATGTGATGAAGACAATTGCACATCAGCAGTGGAGAGAATGAAATCCCAACAGATTCTCCATGACTGTTCAAGTGGTACAAGACTGCTTTAAATGTCTGTGCTGCTAATATGATTTTTCTTTACTCACAATGAGTTTCTTTCTCCCTGCTCTCTCAGCCTGATTTGTAAATCAAAACCTCGTGAAGTTGTTCCTCCCAAATTCTATCCGAAGCCATATGAATGGAGTCAGGTAAGATTTGCTTCCCAAATTTAGACCTCAATAACACCAGTCCCAAGCCTTCTAGCCTCAGGTATGGTGACTCTCCACGGTCTCTAGCAGATCACATACTACCTGACTGTTTTACTGAAGATGCCAGAGTTTGAATCTGGGGTGTTCTGGTTGGAGATACTTGACGAATTTGTTTCAGTGAATTTCAGTATGACCTGCCCTGATCTACAGCACCTAGACTGTGGCGTGGATTGGAGCACATTTATCCTTTGTATCCCACTCTTCTCTGAATTTTGAGACATAGTGACCAGCATAAAAATGTCCCCCAAAATGAAGCTAAACACTTCCTGAAAAAAATATGTAAACCGAACTGCAGCCATCATTCAAAATTCACACACCTCCCCAGATTTTGCGATGCAGTTTTCTAGTCAAGAAATGCTTGTGTTCAAAAATGAACATACTAATCAAAATAATATACAGAAATGCCCATCCCTACCCCCATGTCATTGTGTTAGTTTGTAGTTGTGGCTGTACCATCCTGCCAAGTGCTAGAGATAATTTTAACATTCTATACAGCATCTACCTACCTACCTCCCATCCATCCATCCTTCCATCCTCTGAGTTGCCATATTTTTCGCTCTAAAGGATGCACCGGACCAAAGGACGCACCTTGTTTTAGAGGGGGAGAACAAGAAAGAAAAATTCTCCCCCTCTCTGCTCACCCCTTCCACAAAGCGGCAGGAGAAATGGAGCCCCTTCCATTTCTCCTCCCGCTTGGCTGAAGGGGCGCTGCGCAGCTCTCCCTCTCTGCTGAAGCCAGGAGAGTCGCGCTGCGCTCCGAAGGCTTCATGCGGCTACTCCTGAAGCCTGGAGAGCGCACCGACCCCTCTCGCTCTCCAGGCTTCAGAGAAAGCAACGCGAAGCCTCCGGAGCGCGGAGGGAGCGCTCCCTCTGAGCTTCGGAGGCTTCGCGTTGCTATCGCTAAAGCCAAGGAGCCTGAATTTGCTCCATAGGACGCACACACATTTCCCCTTAATTTTTGGAGGGGAAAAAGTGTGTCCTATAGAGCGAAAAATACGGTATAAGCTCTGCCCAGGAGAAAATGTTCCTGGAACAGACCCCCCCCCCCTTCAACCTCACCAGAAAACCTTCCCTTCCATTCAAAGCATTAAACCTTCACTTTAAAAGAACAAACAATAAAATGTTCATTACTTGCATGTACTAAGTTACGTTGTTTGGACATTGTTCCCATGTTTTTCTTTCTCATTTAGCCACGGTCAAACATTGTCATTGACCAGTCTGAACCACAAGATGCACGAGCGAGGACTGATTCCTTGTACCAGCTGCATAAGTTGATTTTGTTAAATGCCTAAGGCTTCAGCACTCATCGTCCTTCGCTGGAAGAAAGTCCCATTAGACCTGGTGCAATCTGCTTCCAAATAAGTGTGTTTAGGATCAGAATGTTGTTGTTGTTTAAAAAAACAACCTATTGTTCTGTTACAGAAAAATATAAAAGATGTGTTTAAAAATGTGACCTTACCAGTTTAACTGTTTGTCTTGTTTTCCTAACAAACAAGAAGCCCCCAGAAAATGACACAGGTGTGTGCAGTACAGTATTTGAAATTGGAAGAACTTTAGTGCTGCTCACTTACTAACCACATGAGGCACTAACATTAGACTACCTGGCTTCACCCCTCCAACCTATATGCATTCAGTAAAGTTCTGAATGCCAGGGTTTGTAGGGGGACGGTACACCCTTAGGCTTTTTCATACACCCGAGAGCCCTGATCACCCTTGGCTCCTGGCATTGGGAGAGGGGAGGGTTCGGTGTCAGGAATGGCTTCCCAGGCAGAGTGAAGCTGCTGTGCCATCTTCCTGGCAGGTGGATCAATGTTGCTTACTGTGAGAGGGGCAAGATGACAAGGGGTCTGGTGCAGTGCAGAAGCACAGGCAGAGCTAATCTGGTGCTCCTGCTTGCATGTTTGCACCCTGCCAACCTCCCTTGCCACCTTCCCTCCCAGTAAGCAGCAGTGACCCATCTGTCACTGGGGAGCTAATGTAATGACTCTGCCCCCCAAGCAAGCTGTTTCTGCCTGATGTACAGAAGTTGACGGGATGGAGCCAGGCAGCTGTAGGAAGAGTGGGAGCACAGTGGGATGTTGCCATGGTGGACAGTGCCAGGAAGAGGAGTCCTCCACCATCTCCATTTAACCCTGCCCATGATGTTTCTCTTCCTGAGTTCAAAGCAGGGCTGGGGAACCTTTGGCCTTCCAGATGTTGTTGATCTACAGCTCCCATCATCCATGACAATTGGTCTTACTGGTTCTGGAGGGACAAAATTTCCCTATCCGTGCTTTAAAGATGCATACAAGTTGTTATGGCTAAGATTCTTGGAATTGATAGTTTTGACAGCAGGGCTTAGCTGCGACAGATTCTTTAAAGAGTGTGAGGTGCATACAATTAAGCTGCTTCAGTTTAGCTCGTAGTTAACATTCACAGCAGCCAAATAGGAAGATAACGTTTTTGGTTTTGCCTTTGGATTAAAGTGCATTTCAAGTTTTAAGTGTTCCATTTAACATTTGCTTTCTGTTATTAGCTATATCTGCAATTGCTAGTTTGCTTTGGAAAAAATAAAGCCAATGAGTTTTAATACACTGTGATTTTTGTGTCTTTTAAAATACATATTGGGCAAAAGGAACAGCGTAGATTAAATCAAATCTGTTGTTCCTTTTTCCATTCACGCAGCATGATGGAAATTGCAATTTGTTTCTTCCTAGCTTGAAGTGGGGGGGGGGGGGACATGACATGCCTTTATAGAAGTTAGCAGTGGAAATACAACTAAAACAAATAGCAACACTAAAACAAGAAACACAAAGGGCAATTTTATAGAATCTGTTAGAACTGATTAACAAGATCATAATCTTAGTACAGACCACAGAATGTGGTTTGGCAACCAAAGGAAAAATACTGCAATCAATCTTAGGACGGATTCTGCTCAGTTCTCTCCCATCAGTGCAAGAAAGACCACTTACCTTTTAAGGTGGGTGAAGGCTGCAGCCACGGAGGGTGACAGGATAGGCTGCCTAAATTTTAAATCTGTATTGGCCAATGAAGGCCTACGTGTGGGGCAGACTGGAGGAACAACATCAGCTTGGCATCATTGGCATCCAAATGCCAACCTGTAACTCTCACCCCCACCCCAAAATCTGGATTTACCTTTTTTGAGGCAAATCCAAGAAGTAACAAGAAAAAACCCCAACCTTGTGGCCAGCTACTTGTTTTTGCAATATTTCAGTGACCCATTGGTCAATTAATCCCGATGTTCCAGAAATTGTACTCTAGAGCAAGATATCCTCCTTGCCTTGCACAAGAAAAGAGGCCTGGGGTACGTTGATGTGGTGCCCTTGACTCAATGCATTGCACATAAAGTCTGGAAAAAGTCTTAAAGTAGAAGGACGCCTCTAGATCCAAGATACTGTTCGATCTATTAAAACATGAATATCCTGTCAGTTTTCTGTGTGGTAAAGACCTACTGCTTGATGTAATAGAACCTTGTTTCCGAAAAAACAAGCAGTACACTGTTACTGCTGGGAAATAACTGGGAACACCAGTTAATCTTGCAGGTCCCACGTGTGTGGGACTACCAAGAAAAAATGGCTGACTGCCTGAATTCAAAAAAGCGCACATGGGGCTTGACTCACTCTTATGCCAAAACAGCCCCCAGCAGAGTTTAAAACACAGATCTGTGCAGCGTTTGCAAAGCCTCTACCCCTCTTAGAGTGAATAGACCACAAACTTTGGTATGTTTAAGTGCTTTACTTACAGTAATCACAGATTTCACTCACGCATTGTTCAATGCAACAGCAGAAATCATAAGGGCAAGGTATTTTTGGTTGCAAAATGCAGGTGTTAGTCTCCAACATGCGGTCTGAGTCTGGAGCCCCAGCCTCTGACACGTGCTCAGCTACATGGTTGGAACAAAAGGAACAAGAAACAGACAATACTTCCTTGCAGAAGGTGAGGGGGCGTGACCTAGCCATGCCTTCTCTAACAATTTACAAGTCCTGGGTTAAAGTGTTTCTTTCTACTGAACTCACCAAGTCTCTCAGTGCTATCCAGCACTCCTTCAAGAGCAGGTCTTCTGCCAAAAGTTTCTTCCCAGTTTGGACACCAGGAGGGCACAGATGGGGTTAAGGGGGAACATGCAAACCCAAAACTAGGGAGAAAGGCAAAGGAAGCCTGCCCAGGATCTGGATACTGCTCTTGTATATCCCTATTGCTAATGTCTTCCAGCAGCATTTTGCAGATAAGGAAATTTGTCTTACTCTGATATTTTAATTTTTTTTTTTTTTAAGATGGTACAGTGGAACATTCTGCTCACCTCTCCTTTCTCTGCTGACAATATCTGGGTGCATGGGTAATGAATTCTGCTGCCACCTCACATACTGTTAGAGCTTCCTTTCCCTGTCCTAGACAGATGTTCCTTAACTGGAGGCTTCCGCCTTTTCTTGCAGGGGAAGTTATCTTGTCTTCTTTGTTCGCTCCCTGTTTTTCCTTCATGGTTTCTGTAGAGTTGTAACAGTTAGGTTCCAGTCCCTGATGCAGTTCCAGGTGGATGATATTTTAGTAGTTGAGGAGTTATCTGCCTTGCCAGTCAGCCTGGAGAGAGGGATGACTCCTCTCCCTGGAGGGAGAAGCAGAGGGTTCAGACAACCTTGCCTGTATGGGGGAACATGAAATATACGAAATATGTGTGTTTGTGTGTGAACAACAAAAAGAAATGGCTGAGTGTCTGGATTCAAATGCGGGGGCTAACACACAGAGAGCCCCAGTAGCCCCAGTTAAAATCACAAAATAAGCAGCCCATTAAAGTTTTAGGAATACAGGTTGTTAAACCTCTCATTCAGCTGCATACAGCAGCTGACCTCTTTCTACCCCTCTTGCAATGAGCAGACCACACACAGTTAAGTAAGTTTAAAATGTTTTACTTACAGATTCAAGGTCTCAGTCATGCATTGTTCCATGCTGCAGCAATGATAATACAGGCAACATACTGTTGAGTAGAAAATGCAGAATATAGTTCCAAACATGTGCTGTAAGCTCAGGATCAAGCTTACACACATCCTCCTTCAATGGTTACATGATGCACGGGGTGGGGTGGGGGCGAATAGAAAGGCTTGGATGTAACCTGAGTCTCTCTACAACTCTGTGGTCCTTAACCCCTTCGTGCAATAACTAGCAGTCATGCATAGTTAGGTTTGACTGCAAGCTCTCGCAGCCTATCGGCATCACCAAACACAAATTCATGGGAAATACAATTTTCTGTTCTGCTGGGAATCTGCTGCCACCCGGTGGACAGTATGGATTTACTTTGTATTTGAAATTTATTTGCAGGTTTGCAGCTCCTTCCAAAACATGGAATATATACATAGCTGTCAACTTACAGATTTGAAAATAAGGGACCAACAGCCTAGAAAATAAGGGATCAACAGCCAAAATAAGGGATCAACAATTACTTTGATAAAATACATATTTTGTTGCGTGCAAATGGCTTTAGATACCTATTAGGTCCATAAATTACCATATAGCATATATTCAACACAAAAAAACAGCAACAATTTGTTGTTGACAAAGGACAGCTGGACATAGAAAGGGCCCCATTACCTTCAGTAGCTTATTTAAGGGACATCATCAATAAGGGACAACAGCGGGACATGGCGCTGGGATAAGGGACTGTCCCGCCAAATAAGGGACACTTGACAGCTATGAATATATATTCAGTTCATCAACTGCCAACAGGAAGGATGACCAGAATGCAAGAGTTAGGCCCCATCTGCACTATGCTTTGAAAGCAATATCGTATCACTCTAAACAGTCATGGCTCCCACCTAAGAATCCTAGGAACTGAAGTTAGTTAAGGGTACTGAGAGTCACAGAGCTAACGTGTCAAGAGCGGTTTGACAGTCAATCATTCTCACCAGGGCACTCTGGTAATTGTAACACTTTGAGGGGAAGAGGTGGATAAAATGGGCACATAGAATGAGTTCCTGCACATGAGTTAAAAGAAAGTCTAAATAAAAACTATCAATTTGACTGGATCATCAAGTATAGTTCCAAATTTGCCAGGCTTGTGATGACGGTTGTCTTAAAAATGATGGCTCTGCTGTATATTCCATAAAAGGAATGCCAAATCATATTAAAGGTGTCTGGAGGTTCCAGTCCTTGTTGAAATCTAAAATCATGAACAATTTCCTCCATTATAGCTATATTCTAGAGTGAGGGGTACCAAGCATCCAGTGTAAGATTTTGGGTTATTTTCCATTGAGTTGCAATTACTATTCCTGCTGCCAATACCACATATAAATAAGACCAATTCTTTTGACAATATATTTAAATTGGTATCCTCAAAAATTTCCAGTAACATTAATTCTGGACAACAGACAACCGTTTCTTTATTAATATTTACTATTTCTGTCAAAGTTGAATCCAAAAAATCCTGCACCAACTGACATTCCCAGCCATAAATGATAATATATCCCAAGTTTATTGCAACTCCAACAATTAAGTGCTATGGAAGAAAACATAATTTTGACATTTGCAAAGGAGTCCAATACCATCTGTGTAGTAATTGTACAGTGTACTATTCATTGATGTTAATATTGCATGTTCTTGAATTGTGGTTTATGATTTTTTCTACTGCACAAGTCTCTTTGAGGCCTTAAAAAACAAATAAAAGGAACTAATTTGTCATAACTGGAAAACTACACTTGGAGACAGGATAACTGAATGGTAAATAGGGAAAAATGGATTAATGTAGTCAGAGCTAGAGAGGTGTAAAACAGCTTTATAACCACTTTGTTCCAAAATTGAGTGTTTCCGTATTGAATTGTATAGCAAGGTACAAAAATATGCCTATACCTATACACTGCTTTGGGACGTGGGTGGCGCTGTAGGTTAAACCACAGAGCCTAGGACTTGCCGATCCGAAGGTCAGCGGTTCGAATCCCCGTGACGGAGTGAGCTCCCGTTGCTCGGTCCCAGCTCCTGCCAACCTAGCAGTTCAAAAGCACAAAAAAGTGCAAGTAGATAAAAAGGTACCGCTCCGGCGGGAAGGTAAATGGTGTTTCCGTGCGCTGCTCTGGTTTGCCAGAAGCGGCTTAGTCATGCTGGCCACATGACCCGGAAGCTGTACGCCGGCTCCCTTGGCCAATAAAGCGAGATGAGCGCCACAACCCCAGAGTCAGCCACGACTGGACCTAATGGTCAGGGGTCCCTTTACCTTTACATACACTGCTAGGTGCATTGTGTTTTGTATGTGAGTATGTGTGTGTTTATGTGAATTCCTAGCTCTGGGAAACTGATGTTTGTTTAAATCTTTGTAAAAAACACAGTGACAAATAAACAACCCTTGCTGTTTAAAAATCCCTGGGTACCTTTAAAGCTTTCTCTCATGAGATGAATGATGAAGGCTTGCTTGCTTGCTTGCTTGCTTGCTTGCTTGCTTGCTTGATTGATTGATTGATTGCATAGGCTTTGCAGCCTGAGAGTTTGCGGGTGGCTATATCTGTTCAGCCTTCTGCAGTGACACCAGCAAATCTAAGGATGTAGTCACTGCAGAAGGGATAAATGTCAGATGGGAGGTGCACGTGCTTTGGATAAAAATAGCAAGTGCACTGAGACTCTGTGGTTGAGGCTTTGGGAAGATCAGCAGCAGCACTGACCACAGTGGCAAACCTGGAATTGCCTGGAGAGCATGGCATTGGCGCCCCATGGCTCCAGCAGCTGAGAAGCTCTTCCCTTGAGCCACAAGAGCCTTGTGGGGCTCACCAGAGGCCTGCCCTGCCAGGGAGGAGGCTAGGGCCTGGGTGCCGGTGCTCAACACTGGGGGCGCCATTGGCATTGGGGGCGCCGAGTGTGATGGAGGTGGGTGGGGGAGGTGACAGCCCACAGTGGGGAGACAGAGGCTGGGGGACTTTAATGGTGCATGACGCTCCTTGTCCCTGAGTAAGAGAGCACTTTTGATCTTGTGGGGGAGAGTTCATAGTTCATGCTTTGTGTGCCGGTTCGATCCCTAACATCTCCAGGTAAGGCTGGGGAAACTTGTTCCTCTGAAACCCTGGAGAGCCCTGCTTCCACTTAGTGTGGATCTGCCTTCTCCAAACCTTCTCCAAAACCCTGGAGAGCCAGTGTGGTGTAGTGTTTGAGAGCGGTAGACTCGTAATCTGGTGAACCGGGTTCGCGTCTCCACTCCTCCACATGCAGCTGCTGGGTGACCTTGGGCCAGTCACACTTCCCTGAAGTCTCTCAGCCTCACTCCCCTCACAGAGTGTTTGTTGTGGGGGAGGAAGGGGAAGGAGAATCTTAGGCGCTTTGAGACTCCTTCGGGTAGTGATAAAGTGGGATATCAAATTCAAACTCCTCTTCTTCTTCTTCTTCTTCTTTGCTTCTCAGTGGTTCTGACTATAGCTCCCACCAGCCCCAACCTGAGAGGACAGTGGTCAGAAGTGATGGAAGATGAAATATACTCGGAGTCGAGAGTGGATTTCATGCTCTTTATTCAGCTCATGGTGGTGAGGAGGAATGGAAGTTCCCCCACAATGTCTGCTTTATATACATTATTTACACAATGGGCTGCACATGATTGGCTAATTCCAGGATTCTCCCGTGGGCCAATCAGGTTGTGGATTCACTTCCACCTGGAGCTGGATTGGGTGGCTCCTGTGGACCGATCGTACTGCTGCATTGTTCTAGGACCAATCAGACTGCTGCATTTTGGCTCCTAGTCAACTCAGTACATAACAGAAGATGTGGTTGGAAATGTCTCTATGGCACCAGGTTGTCTCAGTGCCACTTCATTTGCATGCAGCCTGTGGAAGTGGTTAGCACTGCACTAGTTGGGGACTTAGATTCAACATTCCTATTTCAGTAGTTCACTGCTTCCAGAAAGGAATGAACTTCTGGAAAGCAATGAGCCTTACTTTGTGGTTGGCATCTGTCTCGAGAGACGGTGGAGTGCTCCTCTGGTATGAAGTCAAATGGAATATGGCATATGTATGGCACCAACTTGGCTGCAGGAATTGCTGGAAGGAGGCTCCAAGGCGCCAGCCTATCGTCTTAGGGACTCCAGTCGGGATTTTTGTAGGGTTTACTCCTTAGCCACCCAAAGATATCCAGCAAGGCAGCAGAGGTTTAGGGTCAGAATGTGCAGAATCTGCCTTCCACTACTGGTCTCGTCCCCTCAATCTGCCAGAACCTGTCTTCACATCCAGGTTTATAATTTGGTCATCACTTTAATAAATTTGCTGCTCCTTAGCGAGCTGTGAGTTCCATTGATGGCATTTCTCCTCTAAGGCTGTCACTGAGCATCTGAGGGAGGGGAACAGGAGGGGAGCAGATACATAGAACTGGTGTGGGAGGCGATCAAGAGAAACATAATTTTAATAACTTTGAGAAAGTCTTATCTAATCTCTACATTCCTGGTGTCAGATAAAGGCTTTCCTTCAGCCCCCCATGGAGGGGATCATACTGGAAGCTTGAAGATGAGGCAATGCACCAAACAACCTCCCCAGTTTGCTGGAAACAACCGCCCTGATTTGCTGGAAGAGTTTCAGCAAGTGATGGAGCAGAATGTGTTGGCGAGGGTCTGTTGCTTCAACCTATGGAACCAGACGGGTGATGAATAGGACAAGTACATGGTGCAGAATTTCTTAAAATTATAATAAAGTAGACTGTGCTGGGTTCTGTGATGATAGTTTTAAGTGGGAAATTATGAAAAATTGGTGGATTTTTGTTTTATGTAGCAACTTATAAGCAAAAAAAAAAAAAAAAAAAGCACAAAAAATGGGAATATAAAGGATTAAGTTTTAAGAACACTAGCACTCAAAACTGTCACAGACCCTCCATGTGTCCCTATTTTCCAGGGACAGTTCCGGATTTACAGAAGCCGTCCCGGTGTCTGATTTGATCCCGGATAAATGTTGGAAGGTATGGTACCCTGAGAGACCTGGAGGGGCCAGATTGGGCTCCTGGCCTAAGGTTTCCAACCCCTTCTCTAAATAGATATTATACCTCCAACTCCCTGTACATCATCACTTTGCAGCCGGTTAGATTAACTGCACCAACATTTCGGCATTTGGTTATCTCTAGTTAAAGCTATGGTTTTCCCAGTAGTGATGTATGGGAGTGAGAGCTGGACCATAAAGAAGGCTGATCGCCAAAGAATTGATGCTTTTGAATTATGGTGCTGGAGGAGACTCTTGAGAGTTCCATGGACTGCAAGAAGATCAAACCTATCCATTCTGAAAGACTCAGCCCTGAGTGCTCACTGGAACGACAAATCCTGAAGCTGAGGCTCCAATACTTTGGCCACCTCATGAGAAGAGAAAGCTCCCTGGAAAAGACCCTGATGTTGGGAAAGATGGAGGACACAAGGAGAAGGGGATGGCAGAGGACAAGATGGTTGGACAGTGTTCTCGAAGCTACCAGGATGAGTTTGACCAAACTGCGTGAGGCAGTGGAAGACAGGAATGCCTGGCGTGCTCTGGTCCATGGGGTCACGAAGAGTCGGACATGACTAAACTACTAAACAACAACAACAGGATCTTGCTCACGTTGGCGTGATTTCAGGTGGTGATATGACACTTGAGGTGTCTTTGGCAAAGCTTTCATACGTGCTGGGCAAAAGGCAACTTTCTTGGAAAGAGAAGAAGCAGGTAAAGAATGTGTTAGGTAAAGAATGTGTTACATGGAAAGTTGTCATTTTTGAACTCATATTACTTTTCATTTACATATGAAGCTGCTGTAAAGCAGGTTGTGGAATGGCTCGTGGTTCTGTTGACGGATCTCTGGGCAATCTGCATTAGCTGGGCAAGAACGATTCTCCGTTGTTGTCTCACAACAGCAATGGCTAAACTGCTTTCCCCCTTTCAGTTAGGTTTCTGAAAAAATATGGGTGTCCACATGGTGGACAGGAAGCGGGTGGGACTCATCCCCCAAATCCTAAGTGCATTTATTTAATTTATTTATGTAGATTTGGGTAATTAACAAGAGGTTTAAAGTGATCCCTGAGACCACTCCTGTTGACAATGACTGGCAGATTTGGATTCTCTCCACTTGTTGCGGGGAGAGCGTTCCTGGACCAGCAAGCAGCTCAGACATACGCATCAATACTCACTGGAACCAACCACTTGCTAAGGAGCAGCACATACGGTGGTACCTCGGGTTACATACGCTTCAGGTTACACACTCCGCTAACCCAGAAATAGTGCTTCAGGTTAAGAACTTTGCTTCAGGGTAAGAACAGAAATCGGGCTCCGGTGGCGCGGCAGCAGCAGGAGGCCCCATTAGCTAAAGTGGTGCTTCAGGTTAAGAACAGTTTCAAGTTAAGAACGGACCTCCGGAATGAATTAAGTACTTAACCCGAGGTACCACTGTATAGTATAACAATAGCAGTTCCAAAGCAGCTCAAAAAACCAGCAGCAATGTGTTGATTAAAACCTGAGAATAGAAAATCGTTTTTTTTAATTTTGATTTTTATGCTACCCTGAGATCTTCGGATAAAGGGTGGTATACAAATTTAAGAAATAATAATAAATAATTCAGACTCATGCCTGAATTAGACTGAAAAACTTGGTTATTGTATTGGGTAGTTCAAATGGTAACGGCATTAACTTGAAAACCCTGTATTTCTTTTTCCTATTTTGCTCACACTCTCGCTCATTTCGGAATCTCACTAATATTATTTATTGTTCATTCTATTTGTGTATTTGCTGTTAGTGTATTTTTGGTCTTTGTGGAAGCCGCCCAGAGTGGCTGGGGAAACCCAGCCAAATGGGTGGGGTACAAATAATAAATTATTATTATTATTATTATTATTAGAATGTCTCAGTGTCTCGCAACAATAACATAATTCATGACAAATGTGTCAGTTAAAACAACAATACATTAACATATCTGTGTTGCCATATTTATATAAATATCTGTTGTACTCACAGATAAAATGTATTAATCTATGGCTTTTAAAACTTTGTGTGGAGGGATTATTGTTTTCATTTCTTACTATGTTATGTTTGTGTTTTTATATTGTAAACTGCTCTGTGATCTTCGAATGAAGGGTGCTACAGAAATTTAATAAATAAATGTAAATACCATACAGTTATTGCTTAATGTTATGGAATGTATACATAATCTTTCTTTTAATTTTTTCTTGTCGTTCTTTAGGAGCAAGAACCTCGAATTCCATCTATGGCTTGTGCTGCTGCTAATACTGGTAGCCTGAATACACTGAAAGCAATAGAAGAAGTGGGAAATAAAAATAGCAGAAGTCTGCTCAGAAGCATGATAAATACTCAATTTGTAATTGTGACTTCCTCTACGTGCGTTTACAAACCATTGCTATATTGAGGTGTGATTCAATCACAGTCCAGCAAATTCAGATTGCATAACTGCTGTTGACCGGAATATCTTGCACAACATACTCAACTTTCCCCGAATACCAAACTTTTCTTGTTAATGGGAGTGGCAGGCAAATGCTGTGGGGAGTGTGGGACAACACTCACTTTGATGCAACATCATTTAGCTTCCCTGAAAAGTAAGTGGAATAAATGCTAATTAAAAATCCAAAATCTTCTAACCACTCTGCAAACGAACCAGGATGAATGCTTATTAAATAGCCAACATTGTCTAATCTCCCTGCAAACTAAACAGCTTGGATGCTCGTGAAATAGGCAATGTTGTCTAATCTTCCTTCAAACTAATCAGAACAAGCACATTAAATAGCCTATGCCAATTATTCATCCTGCAAATGAATCAGGATGAATGTTCAATAAACAGGTAATCTGGAAGTGCGTTTAATGTACGTCAGCAGGCTGAGCCACTATTTCGCACCTGACTCTGGCTGGTGGTTTTTTGGGTGACTGGAAAAAAACACAAAATACGACCTACAAGGCTGAAATTTACCCACCTGCCCTGGTCTCTAAGGCTCCAGGTTGTTTTATTCCTGAAGATGCCAGATACTGAACCTGTAACCTTTTGAGCTACAATCTCTTTTACAACATTTCAGTTTTGGCTTTGCTGGCCTGATGAGGTGAATTCACCTTATTGAAAAGTTCATTATAGCATTACATTTGCTCTTGCAGATGGGAGATATATTTCTTTTTTGCAGGGTGGAAACTTAAGCTATGAAGATTATGATGGCCGCACTCAACTTCATGTTGCAAAAAGCGAAGGGCACGCAAAGCTTGCTGAGTACTTGCTGAAAAGCAGAGCAAGTGTTTATGCTCTCCCTCCCTCCCTCCCTCCCTCTCTCTCTGTGTGTGGCACATCAGATGAGGTTTATCATTGAAGGAGCAGCCAGTTTATCATCTCACTTGATCACCTCTGAGTTCCCCCTTCTGGGTAGCTGCCAAGCCAGTCACAGAGAGAAAGCAAGTGAGTGCTTTGTCTTGGCATGTCATCCCTGGTAGTTCCACTAAGGACTGTTGAAGGAACTTATTAACTATGAATTTGTCAATAATTACACTGATGTTTCTTTCTTTTTTCTATAAAGGCACATGGAAATAATTTGCCTGCTTCGGGAAACTGGAGCTCACCTTTCCAGTGAAGAGCTAGAGAATGCCTCTAAGGAGACCACCCTGCCCCCAGCTCTAAAATTAAACCTAAGATCATTAGAAGAGACCTGCTAGATCATCTGATCTAGTCAGATGCCTCTGTAAAGTCCACTGGCTGTGGTGCTATGAGTCTGATGAATCCCCTAGATAGACTCCTGGGAACATACGTAAGAAGTGGATTATAATGTCCTCCCTGCCCATAAGCTGGATGTACCAGTGTAGTGTAAACTGGAGTTTTAGGGTGTTTCCAGACAACAAATCTAAAGAAAGTAGTATAAGAACTGTTCACCCAGGCAGTATTTAATTTAAGAATTGTGTTCTTAGATATGCAGCATTTTGCAATTATACAATGGTATCCATTCTATCCATCTGGTGGGTTGCTAGATCCCACATAGTTCTGAATAACCTGAGAGAGGTCTGGCTTAGTGTATATACTGTTCTGTGCCTTTACTTGCACTCAATTCTGGGGAAGTAAGTTTTTTGTTGTTGTTTAGTCATTTAGTTGTGTCCAACTCTTAGTGACCCCATGGACCAGAGCACGCCAGGCACTCCTGTCTTCCACTGTCTCCCGCAGTTTGGTCAAACTCATGTTAGTAGCTTCGAGAACACTGTCCAACCATCTCGTCCTTGTCGTCCCCTTCTCCTTGTGCCCTCCATCTTTCCCAACATCAGGGTCTTTTCCAGGGAGTCTTCTCTTCTCATGAGGTGGCCAAAGTATTGGAGTCTCAGCTTCAGGATCTGTCCTTCTAGTGAGCATTCAGGGTTGATTTCCTTCAGAATAGATAGGTTTGATCTTCTTGCAGTCCATGGGACTCTCAAGAGTCTCCTCCAGCACCATAATTCAAAAGCATCAATTCTTCGGCGATCAGCCTTCTTGATGGTCCAGCTCTCACTTCCATACATCACTACTGGGAAAACCACAGCTTTAACTATACAGACCTTTGATGGCAAGGTGATGTCTCTGCTTTTTAAGATGCTGTCTAGGTTTGTCATCGCTTTTCTCTCAAAGAAGCAAAGTATGTTTTGCAGCATCATATTTTAGCAAAATGGCTGGTGAGAGCTGCTTCCTCTACATTGCACCCAAACATTCTAGAGAGGTTTTGCAAGGTTGGCTAGCACAAAAAACTGTTGATAAGCTAGTTAAGAGAAACACATGGGCAGGAATCAACCAAAGAATCCCATCAGCAGAAGCCCTGAGCAATGTGATTTTCTGTTCTCTGATTCCTTTCACCCTTGGAATTGGCTCTTTGGGGGTCAGGCAAACCCCCAGAACAGTGGGAGGAGTAGAGAAGGGGGATCATTAGATCCGGCAAGCCAAAATGCCTTCACTGATGTAACACTTGCCTTAGCACAACATTGATTTCCTCTCCATATGACAATTGTTTTGTTTTTTTTATCCCCACTCCCAGCCTTGCTGCGAATGGAGATGTGGATGGATTGATGGTTTGGCATTTATCAGGCATAGACATGGAACACACTGATTATAGTGGCAAGAGACCTTTCCAAGTGGTAAGTGCAGGTATCAATACACAGCAGGCTGAGGAACATTTTTCATTCTGAGGGCCCCATTCCCTTTTGGTCAACTTTCCAAGGGCCACATGACAGTGGTTAGTGGGGTGAGAGGAATGAGGGATGTGGCCTGGTGAGAGGGGAGACCTATAGATCTTTCCAAGGGCCAAATAGAAAGCCCTGGAGGGCCACTTTTGGCCTCTGGCCCTGAAGTTCCATGCTCTTCTTATACAGGACTAATCTGAGCATATTTGCTATGGCAGGGAGGTCAAAGCTGATGCAAAGCATGATAAAGATATAATAATAATTTATTATTTATTCCCCGCCCATCTGGCTGGGTTTCCCCAGCCACTCTGGGCGGCTTCTAACGAAGATTAAAAGTACATTAAAACATCAGTCATCAAAAACTTCCCTAAAAAGGGCTGACTTCAGATGTCAGAAGCTAAGGTACAGGGAAAAGTGTAGCAGATTCCCAGCAATAGCTAAAATAGTTTTTCCGTAATGTTAGTCTGCTTTAGTGCTGGGAAGTGAAGCAGAAGCCAACTCCTTTTTGGAATAAAGTCAGCTTGTTTCAGTGCTGCACTGTTTGTGACATGAAACTGAATGCAGTTCAGCAGCTGTACATGAGCCATCTTTGGACTGTCTGTATTTTGCTGGAGGGATTCAACCACATACTGTGGTACCTCGGGTTAAGAACTAAATTCATTCTGGAGGTCTGTTCTTAACCTGAAACTGTTCTTAACCTGAGGTACCACTTTAGCTAATGGGGCCTCCTGCTGCCGTGTGATTTCTGTTCTCATCCTGAAGCAAAGTTCTTAACCTGAGGTACTATTTCTGGGTTAGCAGAGTCTGTAACCTGAAGTGTATGTAACCTGAAGCGTATGTAACCTGAGGTACCACTGTACTGGTGGAAATACGTTTGAATTCATGACTTTTCTGCTGACTGGATTTTGAAGGTTGAAAAAATAAATGATTGCACTTAATTAATTTCTATACCACCCTATACCCGAAGGTCTCAGGGAGGTTCACATAAAATATCAAATACTTAAAATCAAAACAAAACCAACAATCCAATAAAAAAAAACCCCAAAAGAGCCAGCATTTAAAAACAGGGTATAGGATGTAGATCAAGTCAGGCAAAGGCCTGGCTGAAAAGGAACGTTTTTGCCTGGCACCTAAAGGTGTATATTGAAGGTGCCAGGTGAGCTTCCCTGGGGAGAGAATTCCACAGACAGGGAGCCACTGTAAAGAAGGCCCAGGTTATAGAAACAGAGAACTGTAGAATTGGAAGTGACCACGAGGATCATCTAGTCCAGGCTTCCTCAACCTTGGCCATCCAGATGTTTTTGGCCTACAACTCCCATGATCCCCAGCTGGCAGAACCAGTGGTCTGGGATGCTGGGAATTGTAGTCTCAAAACATCTGGAGGGCCGAGGTTGAGGAAGCCTGATCTAGTTCAAGCCCCTGCAATGCAGTAATTTTTTTTTTTTGCCCATTGCAAAATTAAAGTGAATTGAAGTGCTCTGGTACATCAAATCCACTTCAAACAACAACATGAACTTTATGATGTTAGAATATTGATGGAATAATTCACTAAAATTGTGGGATAAACTATTGTTTAACTGGAAGGCGTATAACCTCAGTGCAAGTGAGTCAGGATGAATGCTCATTTTGAAAATCAGGATGCTCACTGTGGCAAACAAACCAGAATGAATGCTTGATACAGAGTGAATATTGTATGACCTCTGCATAAGCTTTGTGCAAGCAAATCAGGACGAATGCCCCATAAGTATGTTGTCTGGAAGAGCCTTGACAGCCAGTCTGTGTGCCTAGGACTGTAAAATTGGTAAGAGCTGCCAGGCACAAGGCAGGCCAAAGTAAGTGATGGCTACACTGCATTCAGCTTGATGGGTTGCAAATTATGCAGGCCTTGCCCATTTTTTGGCACCTCTGGAAATTCCTTGAAACATTTAAAAAAAACAAAACAAAACTGGTGTATTTGCAGGCCGGTGCTGTGAAGAAGAAGCCAAGTCCTGGACTTTTTGAATCAGCTGAAATAAATATTAGGTAGGAATTGTTTTATTTCCCCCCGCCCTCTTTTCCTTTCCTGCAATATGCTTGGTTTTCTGCATGATTTATTGTTGCAGTTATAGTATGTCCACAGTCTTAATCAAGTCTTAACTCCAGTCCTAATCGAGACCTAAACAAACTAGGCGGTATATAAAAGCAGAAAAATATTCAGAGCATATACAGTCATGCAAAATCCTTTAATAAATAGTACCCTGGTTAAAAGATATTTATTTGGTCCCTGAAACTACAATTCAAGGTCACTGACAAATTGCAAAGATGAAGGATAGAGTTGGAGGCAATGGTGCTTCTATACAGTGGTACCTCAGCTTAAAGACGCTTCAGGTTACAGACGCTTCAGCTTACAGACGCTTCAGGATACAGACTCCGCTAACCCAGAAATAGTACCTCGGGTTAAGAACTTTGCTTCAGGATGAGAACAGAAATCGCGCAGTGGTAGTGGGTGGCCCCATTAGCTAAAGTGGTATCGCAGGTTAAGAAGAGTTTCAGGTTAAGAACGGACCTCCAGAACGAATTAAATTCTTAACCAGAGGTACCACTGTATAGGTTTTTCTTGTTTTTTACTTTTCTATGCATGGAATAAGGGGAGAGGACTGCTTGCGGATCAGGAAGTTAAATAACAGGAAGCAGACAGTAGGAATAAATATACCATATTTTTTCGTGTATAACATGCCCCCGTGTATAAGACGACCCCTATTTTTGGGGACTCCAAATTAGGAAAATGGGGGTGGGGATTGCCGGAAATCACTACACGTCTGATTGACGCTGACAATCGCATGCATCAGCAAACCAATCGTATGCCCGCTCGCCGCCAGCAGCTGACAATCGCCTGCCCAATTGCCACAGCGGCACCCAATCAACAGCAAGCCTTGACACAGCCACCAATCACCCGCCCAACTGCAGCAGCAACAGCCAAATGATAGCAGCCCTTGATGCAGCCACCAATTACCCCAAAACCCCCCGCTGAAAATCTCCTGCTTGCAGCTGCAACCAATCACCCGTCCTCCCTCTGCACTATCCATATATAAGATGACCCCCAATTTGTAACATTATTTTATAAGAAAAAACATTGTCTTATACACGGGAAAATATGGTAAGTATTCTGTAGTAGCCAGTAGAATAGGTTGTGATGTGTGCATAGGTGTGTGCTACCTATAAGTTTCTCTGGTTTTCAAATGGGCTCAAGAAGCCTGTCAATGCCTGGGCTAGTTTATAGAACTAAAATTAACCATCCTTTTTATGATTCTTCCTTACGCTTCTGTGAGAATGAGCATTCTGAACAAAATCTATACAGTGGTACCTCAGGTTAAGTACTTAATTCGTTTCAGAGGTCTGTACTTAACCTGAAACTGTTCTTAACCTGAAGCACCACTTTAGCTAATGGCACCTCCTGCTGCTGCCGCGCCGGCACAGCAAGATTTCTGTTCTCATCCTGAAGCAAAGTTCTTAACCTGAAACACTATTTCTGGGTTAGAGGAGTCTGTAACCTGAAGTGTATGTAACCTGAAGCATATGTAACCTGAGGTACCACTGTACTGGTGGAAATACGTTTGAATTCATGACTTTTCTGCTGACTGGATTTTGAAGGTTGAAAAAATAAATGATTGCACTTGACATTTCTGTGAAAATGTAGCAATGAAAACGTCTGGAACATACACATATGTCTTGCATTTTGACTTCTGTTTTTTTTCATTTTGACTTCTGTTTTTTTTTCTCCCTGCCATAGAAACATAGATAAATATTTTTGCCATTGTTTAAGTGTTAAGTTATTAGTCAAAATAGGTATCGTTTAAAATAAATACATAATTCTAGGCAATACATTCATCTTTGTCACTGAAATTCTACCCAGCAATGACAATTTTAGCACCTTCCATCTTGACATATATTTTTAAATTTCAGCTCATGTCTTAACATAATTATTTTGGCGCAACATACAATTCACATTTGCCACAATAATATCCAAATATTTTACTTTTTCCAAATTGAAACCCTGTTTCAAAACCTTCTCATCTTCTGTTGTCATTTTCTTTGTTAACATTTTTGCTTTTTGGTTATTAACCTTAGACCCTGCTAAGATACCAACATCATTTAGTTTCTCCATAAGAATCCCCACTCCCTGCAGTGGGTTTTCTAGAATTAACATCTGGTCGTCAGTAAATGCCCTTAACTTAAACATTTCTTTTAAAATCTTTATTCCCACAATTCTCTCATATTGTCTAATGTCTCTAAGTAAAACTTCCAAGACTAGAATGAAAAGTAGCGGGGACAATTAGGTATATGTGTAATTGGCTTCTTTCCAGACATCTGCTATTTTACCACTGTAGAATATTATTCATTGTCTGTTGCAAGGGTTGTAAAAGTTCCTCTTCAAAAGACTTATAGTAAGAAGCCAATAGTCCATCTGGGCCTGGTACTTTTCCTTTCTTTTATTTTTTTATAGCACCACATAATTCTTGAGTAGTTATAGGGCCAATCATTATTTGTCTTTGAAAGTCTGAAATCTTTGGTAGATGTTGTCTATTTGTCTATATTTTTTTTTTAATATATTACTTGACCTTTATACAACTTAGAATAATATTGGTGAAATACTTTTTCATATTTGTCTTACCTGTTATTACAGCATTTTCTTCTTGCAACTTCAATATCAACTTCCTTTCTTTCTCCTTCTGCAGTTTATATGCTAACCATTTCCCAGGTTTGTGAGCAATTTTTTTTTTAATTTAAATTCGTTTAGCATAATCCAGTTTTGTTCCTGTCTCCTGCATAGACAACTGTCTCAGCAACATCTTAATTTGCCAGATAGTTGGAGATTGTTCCAATTATTTTTCTTTTTGCTTAATCTCAGACAAGATTTTTTTCCCAGTAGCACCTTAGAGACCAACTAAGTTTGTTATTGGTATGAGAAGTATCTGAAGTATCTGAAGAAGTGTGCTTGCACATGAAAGCTCATACTGGAAGGAATTTTTTTGTTTTGTTTCAACTACGGCAGTCCAGCACGGCTACCTACCTGTAACTAGAACAAGATTTTTTGTAATTTCGCCTGTCTCTTTCTTTTAAGTAAGGAATTATGTAATATGAAAGAACCTCTGTGGAAAGCTTTGTTGCATCTCAAACCATATGTATCTCTGTGCCTTTAAATTGTTATCAAATAATTATTTTGTAATTTTTGCAATATTCTTTTGCAATCTTTGTTTGCAATCTTGTGCAAACCTTTTCTTGTTGCCATAACACTTTCTTAAGTCTCCAAGTGAAAAAGTCATTCTTCCTTTTGTAAGTCATAATAACTGGATTATGGTCTGAAAAAGTCTTTGGAATGGCAGAAGCTTGAGTAGAGGAAGCCAGGATGGAGAATAATTGACAGGAAAATTGTGAATTTAAACAATAACAAAAGTTTGAGATTTATTTATACCTCATCCTTTTCCCTGATGGGACTCAAGGGGGTTTACAGATAAAAACAAGAACTGCTAAAAACATAGAAAAACCGATCATTAAAATACAATTGCACACTGATAGAATTAATACTAGATACATATATAAAATCTGTTTAAAACTTATGAATAATTACAATGAAAACAGCATGGCACCGGCTCTTTAATTAAAAGCATTCAATTCTCCAAAGCATATTGGAACAAAGAAAGTCTTCACCTGCAGGCAGAAGGACAGCTAGGAGGGAGCCAGTTTGGCTTCTCTAGGAAGGCAGTTCCAAAGTCCGGCAGCAGCCAACAAAAAGGCCCTCTCCTGTGTCCTCACCAAGTGTGCCTGTGAGGGTGACAGGACTGAGAGAAGGCCCTCCCCTGAAGATCTCAAAACCTAGGCAGCTTCATATGAGGGAATATGATCTTTCAGATAGCTTGGACCTACGTTTGTGTGTTGGGGAAACTTAGGAAAAAACGGTGATTTAAAACAAGGTTTTAATATAGCAAGTGGGGAGTTGGGAAAGGTTCTTTTGTAGAGTCGCACCTTGGATCCCAAATGCCTTGGTACTCAGACGTTTTGGCTCCCAAACGCCGCAAACCCGGAAGTGACTGTTCTGGTTTGCAAACTATTTTTGGAAGCCAAACGTCGCAGGGGGCTTCCATGGCTTCCGATTGGCTACAGGAGCTTCCTGCAGCCAATCAGAAGCCGCGCTTTGGTTTCCAAACGTTTTGGAAGTCGAACGGACTTCCTGAACGGATTCCGTTTGACTTCCAAGATACGACTGTATTAGCTTTTTGGTGTTAGCTTCTGTGCTGTACCTGTCCAAAGGCGGATCTAGAGGAGTGCAACTGGTTTACTTGCAACCGGTTCAATGACACCCAACAGAAGGCAAGAGGTGGTGGCGGGGTGTTGGATTTTGCCGTCGCACAAGGCGCCACTAAAATTTGAGACACCAAGGTCTGCCGCCGACCCACCTCTGCTAATTCTCCTTGTTAAAACTTTCAAGTCAGCACAACAATCCTCCTTTCCAACTCTATTGAGATCTCTCCCATCTTGTTCCCTTCTATGGCACTGTGGTTGTGCAACCTGCCTTCTCTTTTGTCCCCCTACCTCATCCATAGTGGAATCCAGGATTGTGATGTGCCTCTACAAATCAATGGGGGCTGCATGATGACGGATAAATAGCTGTATGTGTAGCGTGCGTGTGGGCATGCGTACGTACGTGTGAGTTAACGTTTGACACAGTTGAAATGATTGAGCCAAATTATCATTCCATAATAGGCTGTCAAAACTGAAAGGTCACTGTTCCTTTAGATTTCTGTAAAACAGACGGCCCTGTTCTGTTGAATAGCATCCCTGCTGCGATAATACAGGTGCCCCACTATCTCTAGAAACAACTGAAGACATTTTTCTTCCCACAGTCAGTCCTAACTGGAAACTGTGTCCACTCATTTCTTTCTCAGGACGTTGTTGTTGTTGTTGTTTAGTCGTTTAGCCATGTCCGACTCTTCGTGACCCCATGGACCAGAGCCTGCCAGGCACTCCTGTCTTCCACTGCCTCCCGCAGTTTCGTCAAACTCATCCTGGTAGCTTCGAGAACAGTGTTCAACCATCTCATCCTCTGTCGTCCCCTTCTCCTTGTGCCCTCCATCTTTCCCAGCATCAGGGTCTTTTCCAGGGAGTCTTCTCTTCTCATGAGGGGGCCAATTTCCTTCAGAATGGAGAGGTCTGATCTTCTTGCAGTCCACGGGACTCTCAAGAGTCTCCTCCAGCACCATAATTCAAAAGCAACAATTCTTCAACGATCAGCCTTCTTTATGGTGCAGCTCTCACTTCCATACATCACTACTGGGAAAACCATAGCTTTTACTATACGGACCTTTGTTGGCAAGGTGCTTTTTAAAATGCTGTCTCAGGTCAGGCTGAGCTTAAAGAAAGAGATTTTTTTGGTGTTCTGTACCAAAGAGGGCTTATTAGGAAGAAGAGGAAAACTGTGTCTACTTTTTTTGCTCCCCCACGAAGTGTGTGTGTATGTGTGTGTATATACAGACACACACACAGACACACAGACACACACACACACACACACACACACACACACACACACACACACACACACACTTTTCATATAAACCACTTCTCGTTTGCAGCCTTTAGTTTTTCCCTCCCTGCTCAAGGGACATCCTAGTGTGGTGGAGGTAAAACACTTGGGCAGCCATTCCGGCCAGCGGCTTTCAGGGGTTAAGAGTGAAGCCCCTTGAGGTTCCCTTAGGAAACCCCTCGCATGCCCAACCGCCTGCCCTCAGCGCGCCCCAGTGGCCTAATGCGGCCTCTCTTTTTTTGGCGCGGGCGCGGGATGGGGGGGCTGTGTGTGTGTGTCTCTCTCTCTCCCCCCCCTCCCCTCCGCTGGCAGAGGCAGGTCCAGGCGCCGGCCAATGAGCGCGGGCGAGCCCGGGAAGGGGGCGGCGCTTCTGAGCCGGTATATGGATGCGCACGTTGCCCGTCTCTGACACCCGCTCGCCCTTTCGGCCAGGTAACGGCATCTCTTGAGGGGAGACCATGATGGCAGCGGAGGCAGCGCAGGCGGGCGGCTTTCTGGGCCGAGCCCTCTCGTCCACCGAGCCCGCTCCGGCCCTCGAGATCGGCGGCGGCTGCGGGGCCGTGGCCGAGGCGCGGGTGCTGGTGATCAACACGGGAGGGACCATCGGGATGGTGCCGCAGCCGGAGGGTGAGCGAGTGAACTTGCTGGGCAGCATGGAGGGTTGGGTCTGTGCGTGTCTCCTGTGGGAATAAACACCCCGCGCCACCTTCCCCTCCACATCAGGCAGAGGTCCCGACAGGTGGGAATTCGGCAGGTGAAGCTTTCCCCATCACCTGTTGAACTTCAGCCTGATAGAGTTTCCAGAGGGGTTGACCCGGTAGCCTGTTGCATCAAAAGCGACAGAGTTTTGTAGTACCTCAAAGAGCAATGCTCACCTCACCCACTTTAATGGGAGTAAATAATTTTCTATAGCTCAGCTGGTGGAGCATGAGACTCTTAATCTCGGGGTGGTGGGTTCGAGTACCCCCATTGGGCAAAAAAAAAAAAAGGCATTTCAAGGGGTTGGACTAGATGACCCTTGTGGTCCCTTCCAACTCTACAATTCTGTGATTCTAACATTACAAACCAGACTTATTCATGAGTAGGATTTGCTCTTAGCTTGGCTTTGGGGGGATGGCAGAACACTCCATCTGATGTTATGTGCAGAGTTGCAGGTAGTACATGGGAGGTGGGGATTGTGAACACGCAGCTGGCTAGAGGAAGCCCTATGTGCCGTGTTTCTCTTCTAGCTCAGGGTATTGGGCTACTTATTCCTTCCTCCAAGCAGGTATTTGGACTTGTAGAATGGCTCAGAGTGTTCCTTTGTTTCAGTGGCTACATGCAGAAGAGAACAAAGCTCACATGGGCATAGCCAGGATTTTTGTTAGGGGGGCAGAACCTCAGTTAGCTATATATTTTTATTGATTTTTACTAATTTGAGGGGGCAGCTGCCCTTCCCTACCCCCCTGGCTATGCCCATGAAGGCTCATGTACTGTTTAGTTATTAGGTGATGTGCCGTTTGTGCATTCAAAGTTGCGGAAATTCCAGTTATTAAATGGTAGAGCCAGGGGTAGGCAATGTGGTGCCATCTATATTTTGCTGGATTCCAATACCCACAATCCTTAACTACTGACCAAGCTAAACTGACAGAGGTTGATGGGAGCTGGAGCCCAGCAACATCGGGAGACGGCCATGTTTGCAACCCCTGGGCTAAAGAGACACTCTATATAACAGAATTTGTAGACCTCTTAATGACCTTTTATCCAAGAAGGACATGCTCAAATGTCACATAGCATCACTCAGTTCTATTTTTCTAGAAAAAGAGGTGCCGGAACTCACCATGAATACCTCCCTCGTTCTCTTAGAATGGCAATGGTGCCCACCTGAGAGGTGCCGGAACTAAGTCCAAGTGAGTTCCAGTTGAAAAAAGCCCAGGCATCTCTGTTTCACATCCTGCTGAACTTGCAACCCCAGCAAGTTAAAACAAGGATAAGGAAATTCAGGTGGAGGCAGGGGTGTGGGGTGTCAAATGCATCTTCTCAAGCCTCTTTGGCCCACAAAACTCTCCCCAGGCCCTCCCCTCACTAGTCCTCCAGTGTTTTTGGCTGGCTGGTATGTGTCTTTGAAGTCTGATAATCCTCCTTGTGTGTCTGAATGGAGAGGGATAGAGTATATGTGTAGATACTAGCCTCCTGCACAAAGGTAAAATTCACATTCATTGCTCTACCCATTTTCCTCTGGCTTTGACCACCACTGACATGTGGCCCCCATAATGTCGTCTGTAGGGAAATGTGGCCCTTCCGTTGAAAAACGTATCCCCACCCAAGTTAATACTGGTTGGGAGAAAGGATATTTTCATTACCTTTCAGTATGTGTTTATAGCCAAAGTTGAGATGCTAATCTGCATTAGTGAGTTTGAAACCAGGGAACATAGTTTAGTAAACACAGAATGTGAGAGCATGGCTACTGCAACTCCACCTACAAGGTCACAGCTTTCTCCAGATCACCATTAATGTAGAGCAGCAATTTCACTAATGCAGAGACTGAAGAAGTGGGATGTTTACCCTTCTGCCACTCTTTAACCATTCTGATCAATCTGTGTACAGTAATGTGGTTTTGAAAGTGGAGTTTGTTCAAGACCTGTGGTTTTCAAAATCAGGATAGCTAGAATGTGGCAAAAGGTGATAATTCTTCATCCCTTTGATGTATGCTTAGCCACATTAGTAATTATTAATTCAGAAATGAGGTATCAAATAGAAGTGACATTAGGAGTTCTGTGAGAAGATCTTCTATGTATTTTGCCGTTAGGTAAAAGGAGCCATCTCCATTTCTTTTCTTTTTTCCTTCCACTATGGACAAACCCATTACATTTTCCTTTTAACAGCTGCTACCAGTGCTGTTTACTTGTTATTAGCCGTTGGAGAGCATTGGTTGCAAGATGACAACTTTATTTATTACATTAGCCCATGCTTCAGTCAGGCTAAGTCCACACCGTACATTTAAAGCACACACACCTCTGAATCTTGGGAATTATAGTTTAAGGGTGCAGGGAAATGTAGCTCTGGGAGAAGTAAACTACAGTTGTCAGGATTTAGGGGTAATTTAAATGTATGGTGTGTATGTAGCCTCCATTTCTTTGTAAAACAGGGCAGTTTTGTGCAACAGGACAGGGACAAATCATCTTATTTCATATTTTGCTTCAGGAAGGATAAACTCAACTGTTTACATGCAATGTATGAGACAGACTGAGATCCTACAAGTTTAGAGAAAGTCAAGATTCCTTAGTATGGCATTACTTGTGCTGAAGTGGACCATACTGTGCTTGTGTTTATTCCATTTAATAAATCCGTTATACCTTTCCATTGTAGAGATCTGCCAGAGGTCATTAATTTGTTACAGTTTTTAAGGATAACGTTCATTAATTTTAAGACGGGTATGCAACAGACAACTCACCCTTTGATTAGTCTTAATCACACTTGTTACTTTGAAAATACAGGATTCATAATGAAAGCTTGTGAACCATGTGTAGTTCTGAATCAACCTAGGATGGTTCCATTTTCCTCATCTGAATTGATTGATTGCATTCCTTCCTCAGCAAAAGCAAACCAAAAACAAATAGCAGCAACAGGGGGTAGGTGTGGGTTGGTGCAATCAAGATAAGGAAAACTAACAGAAGGGAAAAGTTACTATTATGGATATATTACATTACATTATATTATTTATTTATTACATTTGTCAGTAGCTTTATTCTGTGGTTCAGCTCAAGTGGCAAAATATCTTGGGCTGGCCTTGGGAGGGAGAGAGAAAGGATGCAAGAGAGGGCAGTGATGATCTTAAGTTAAGAGATAAATGCATAGATGGGCAATTTAAAAAATGTATAGAAGTACAGAGGGATTTAAAAGCACAGCCAAAGAGAAAATAAAAGCAGAATGAGTGAAAAATAGCTTTTTTGCCTTCTTTACCTGGTAGTCCTGTCTTTGTAACTTTGTTAGGAGAGTCATTAATGATGGCAGTTTTCACCTGGGTGACATGGAAAGCATTGGGTGGTATTCAATGTGCTTGTCACAGGGCAAGGATTTATGCCTGCGCAATGGAACTCCTCCCCTCCTCTCTCACCCCCCCCCCCCGAGAATCAGAGGGAATTTAGAGAAGTAAGCAACCATCTTCCTTGGCAGGATGTTAACAAAACCACTCCTGGAAGAGGGGGACCTAAGCCCCACCAGAAATGCAGTGGGAGGATGGGCAGCCATGGCATGCCTCCAACAATTCCAAAAAAAGAGGGCTTCCTAACTCCAACCTCATTTTAGTCCGTCTTATCTGCTGCATTGGAAAGCTCTTCTCATCTATCGGAGAAGCAGCTGTACTGCATGGTTGGGCTTCTGAGCTTGTGCATGTGTCTGCCTGCCTCCACGATTCATTCTGGATTGCAGGATTGCTATGGCCTAGAGGCACCCAATGAAGTGCTGATTCCGAGGAATGGTGAAATGTGAGAGGCTAATCTGGGACCGCTTGGAAGAAGGCCAAGGGCCACAGATTGCCCACCTCTGTTATGTATGTTATATACAGTCATAAAAAGGTAAAGGGACCCCTGACCATTAGGTCCAGTCGTGACCGACTCTGGGGTTGTGGCGCTCATCTCGCTTTATTGGCCGAGGGAGCAGGCGTACAGCTTCCGGATCATGTGGCCAGCATGACTAAGCTGCTTCTGGCGAACCAGAGCAGCGCACGGAAACACCGTTTACCTTCCCGCCGGAGCGGTACCTATTTATCTACTTGCACTTTGACGTGCTTTCGAACTGCTAGGTTGGCAGGAGCAGGGACCGAGCAACGGGAGCTCACCCTGTTGCGGGGATTCGAACCGGCGACCTTCTGATTGGCAAGTTCTAGGCTCTGTGGTTTAACCCACAGCGCCACCCGCGTCCCATATACAGTCATACCTTGGGATAAATACGCTTCAGGATAAGTATTTTCGGGTTGTGCTCCATGGCGACCCGGAAGTAACGGAGCGCGTTACTTCCGGGTTTCGCTGCTCGCGCATGCTCAGTCAAAATGACGTCATGCGCGGAAGCGGCGAACGCTCACGTTCTGTTCAGGATGCGAATGGGGCTCTGGAATGGATCCCGTTCGCATCCCGAGGTACCACTGTATATGAATGTAAGCCGTCCAGAGTGGCTGAGGAAACCCAGCCAGATGGGTGGGGTATTAATAATAATAATAATAAAAATAATAATAGTAATTCTGAAGCCTCTAGGTATAGGCAGACGGAGATAATTCAGATGGACTCTAAATGTATAGCACCATCTGGATCCTGTACATCATGGGAAAGGTTTCTTTGGTCTTAGCTGTGCAATTTACATTATGTATTTCATCAGTTGGGAACAAAGCATATGTGTAGCAAGTCAGCTGGAAACCGAACACTCGTCTGCTGCATCTATTGAAAACAAAAGTGCAGAGTTTCTGTCAGTTTGCCACTTCCTTCCCCACCTCCACATTCTCAGAACTTGCACTTCTTGTAAGGAGGTAGTACTTGAGATGTGAATCATTGAATGCTCTGTAATATACGTTACCACTGAATTCATTTTGCATTAAAGAATGTACTGTACAATTTTCATTCATTTCTAGATGTATCCCTGGATGTAACAAGTTAAGCCATGTTGTCAAAATTTCCCACTTTTTAATAGTGGAAAAACAAAAACAAAATGTATTTTTCTCTCTCCAATATTTTTCAGGTTATTTTCAGTTGCAAATAGTATGTACTGATCTCGGCTCTTGAAATTCTAGCACATGAATGTGCTCAAAATCACTTGTGCTTATGGCAACTATCCTAAATTATGCATGTAGCAAAATTCTGTGTGTGTTTTCCTGCAAGTCCTGCAAGGAAATCAATGGCATTCAATGTAGAGTATAAACCTTCATTTGCCATTACACTGTTTTTCTTATCTGCATTTTTCATCAGAGATGACTCGATCTGTAATACATCAAGGAAATAGCTATTTTATCTGCAGTGGAACTGGATGTTTATGTGTCTTTGCCCAAGGGCTTATGTGTCAATCATTAATAAACAGTTAGTGTCTTGATCCAACTTTCATTTTCCATGTGTGAGTTCTATGGAAGTGAAGACTGCAGGTAGATTTTAGTTATTTCAGATTTGAAACACACATATTTCCCAGTTTACCATTCAGATTGTTTATTTCTGTTTACAGACAGTAACCTGTCCCCTACAAAAAGCTTGTTACTTGCCTCTGGAGGTTTTCAAGCAGCTTTACCCTCCTTGTTTCCTTTCTAATTTAGGCAGAGAATTGCAACAGCTGCATGTGTCATGTTTATTGTGAGCACTGCCCTTAGCAAACACTTCAGATGTTAGTGAAATGTGGCAAAGTGGGTGAAGTTAGGTTTCCCTGCAAGCCCATCCCTTTTAGGGAGTGTTCTCTTAGAAACCTCTAACCTTGACTTTAGCTTCTGTCCTACATGAATACCTGCATCCTGGGCATATGGGCCAGCTATGTCTAATCTTACTTTAAAAAAATACCCCCCCAAACATAACATAAACAAAAGCAAATAAAAATAAATAAATTGCCAGCTGACATTAACATATTCGATCCTAATTTAAACATAATTGTGTAGGATTCACCTAATATGACCTGTCGTGCGGAAGCTCTGTGTAACAATATCTGCTTGTGAAATGGGGCCTTTGCATCCTGTGCACCCCAAAAATAGGCTCTTTTGGGGGTGTCAGGGAAACGCTTGAAGCCACAAATTAATATAGGCAGTCCATATCTAAATGATATCATGCTTATAAACCACTATTATAAGCTGTGTTCAAACAGAAAAGGCAGCGTGTGGGAATGTTCAGGGATGCAGGAGAGCATATATTGTTTGATTACAGTGGTACCTCGGGTTAAGAACTTAATTTGTTCTGGAGGTCTGTTCTTAACCTGAAACTGTTCTTAACCTGAAGCACCACTTTAGCTAATGGGGCCTCCTGCTGCTGCGCCGCCGCTGCACAATTTCTGTTCTCATCCTGAAGCAAAGTTCTTAACCCGAGGTAATATTTCTGGGTTAGTGGAGTCTGTAACCTGAAGCGTATGTAACCTGAAGCATATGTAACCCGAGGTACCACTGTATATCCTTTCCAACTTGTGTTAATAAGTTCCACAGTTTAGCAGAGTAACATTCCCCTTTTTAAACTTACACAGCAGATACGTTTGCTCAGTCTCGCTAAAGCCTCTATAATAAGTTTTGTTGGTAATTCCCCATTTAGGCCCTCATAAAACGATAGACATGACACAGTCAGTAATAATAATAATAATAATAATAATAATAATAATAAATTTATACCCCGCCCATTTGGCTGGGTTTCCCCAGCCACTCTGGGCGGCTTCCAACAAAACGCTAAGATACAATAACCTATTAAACATTAAAAGCTTCCCTAAACAGGGCTGCCTTCAGATGTCTTCTAAAAGTTTGGTAGTTATTTTTCTCTTTGACATCTGGTGGGAGGGTGTTCCACAGGGTGGGTGCCACTACCGAGAAGGCCCTCTGCCTGGGTTCCCTGTAAGATGGCTTCTCGCAGTGAGGGAACCGCCAGAAGGCCCTCGGTGCTGGACCTCAGTGTCTGGGCAGAACAATGGGGGTGGAGACGCTCCTTCAGGTATACTGGACCGAAGCCGTTTATGGCTTTAAAGATCAGCACCAACACTTTGAATTATGCTCGGAAACGTACTGGGAGCCAATGTAGATCTTTCAAGACCGGTGTTATATGGTCTCGGCGGCCGCTCCCAGTCACCAGTCTAGCTGCCGCATTCTGGATTAGTTGTAGTTTCTGGGTCCTCTTCAAAGGTAGCCCCACATAGAGCGCATTGCAATAGTCCAAGCGAGAGATAACTAGAGCATGCACCACTCTTTTTATAAAAGTATAAAAAAGAATTTACTCACACATTCTGTTCACAATTGGATCCCAGAAGGCAGACGTAGCTTAGAAAAGCAATATACTCCTGGAAACTATCCTATAAGGAAACAGTCCCTTTGTCCTCTCTTGGCTGGAAGAGAGGACATCTTAGGCTAAGCAGATGTTGCTTCTTCGATGAATGTAGTCAGAGAGAGAGAGATGGCTGACCAGTCCTGCTCTTCTGTTACCTGGGCAGGTGAGGTCACACCCACCTCTAGTCACATGCAGAGGAAGTCTGTCCCAGACAGGAGAAACAGGAAGTTCTGATTGGCTGGTCCAGACATCCCCTTTTATGTCTGCTCTAGGGAAGTTGTACTTGAGTTGACTGCTCTTGAGTTTCACATCCCACACAGTGAGCTCTTAAGACCATTGAGTAGTAGATGGTGGGTGTTTGTCCTTCCAGCCTTGGAGTATATGTCTTTTTGCCACCATAAGGGATGGCAGATGAACAACTTAAGATATAATTTAAGAGTGTATGAACATGATCTGTGTCTAATTTTTGGTGCACAAATTTGTATACAAGTTTTAACCTTATGCAATTAGCACGACATTTCGAGGAACTAGCCTTTATGGTGTTTTGAGATTGCTGCTATTTTTTGTCATCTTGTTATTTACTATTCAATCTTTTTAAATTGTATAAAATAAAATAAATAAAAATTACAGGCATTTATCCAGAGGTTTTGGGTTGTTGTTTTTTTGCTGCTGCCATGCTCTTATTATTTTATGTCATTTATTTAATATTTGTATATGTGTAAGCTGTTTCATACATGTTTTTTTAAAATAATTTTTATTGAATGGTTTTATGTTACAAAAAACAATACAGCCATACTACCACTAAATATAATTAAGAAATAAAAAATTACATACATCGATATTTAGTTTGTTATTTGTTATTTATCATCTTATTTCCTCCCAAATTGCATACAACACCACACATATGTGCAGACACCCACACACCCACACCCGCACAGAAAATGATAATAATGAAAGTAAATATTTTTCCCCTTTTATCTTCCAAAATCTTTGCTTCAACTTTGACTTCTTCTCAAGTCCCTTTGCATACGTTTTATCTTACATTCGAATGTACACAAAACAATAAACCTTTCTATATAATTTTTCTAATACATTCTGAAAACATAATAAATCCTTAATTGTAGTCCACCTCCTTTATCACTCGAATGCTAGCACGGAGTCAAAACTATTATTGTATTTTTGAACATATTTTTTATAAACATCCCATTTTTGCTTTGAGTTTCCTCTGAGTTTCTTAGTCAGTTGAGCCGTCTCCACCAATTCCTGTAATTTGATTTGCCAATCTGTTATTTTTGGAGCCTCGTGATCCTTCCATCCCTTGGCCCCAAGTATACGAGCCGACACCAAGTATACTGCGGTTGCATACAAAAATACCTCTCTTAGATTTTTTGGGATCTCTTTATCTAAAATACTTAATAGAAATGCCTCCGTTTTTTTAGTAAAAGTTATCCCCATCATCTTTTTTAATTCATCGTATATTCCCCCCCCCCAAAATAGTTTCATACATGTTTTGGAGAGATGGTGTAAAATGCCATTAAATAAATAAGAAAGCAAATAAATAAATAAATAAATAAATAAATAAATAAATAAATAAATATCAGAAGCCTATGCTGTATTTGTAGAATTTAAACCAGTTTTCTTATATACCTTGAGCAGAGGATAAGGAGGTTCAACTGTCAGATAAGAAATTAACGAACATTTTCTTTTATTCACATTTTTCTTTTCTTCCTTCTGTTTTCTCAGGCCTTGCTCCTGAGGCCAACATGCTAGCAGGGGCCCTGAAGAAGATCCCAATTCTTCACGATGCAACATATGCCGAGGAAACGAATCTGTATTCCCGCCTTCACCTTGGAGATGACACCTTGGTGCTTCCGTATGTATTAGGGAAAGAAGAGTTTCCTTAGAATTCTGAATCTTTCTGTGTAGTAGCATGTGCTTTTAGCTTTTTACCTGATTGTTAGGGCTTTGTATAAGCCGCTGTACAGAAGTACCGTATTTTTTGCTCCATAACACTCACTTTTTTCCTCCTAGAAAGTAAGGGGAAATGTCTGTGCGTGTTATGGAGCGAATGCCTACTGATGGCAGGGGGATCTGCTGCAGTCATGAGCAGAGGATCCATGGTTCCCCTTCCTTCCCTCCTCCGTGGCTCGCTTTGAAACAGCAAAGCGGGAGAAGAGCCGCTGAGTGAGGAGGAGAGAGGGACAGAGAGCCTGGTTACAAAGCACGGATCCACATGGATCCTCAGGATTTTTGCACTGGGTCACCCCAAATTCACCATCAGATCACATAGCATGTTCATGGCTACAGCTTGCACCAAAAAAATCACGCACCCACTGTAGCATGGGGCCACAGTGGTGCAAAATCGTGGTTACAAAGCATGGATCCACATGGATCCTCAGGATTTTTGCATTGGGCTACCCCAAATTCACCGTCAGATCACATGTCTGTGGCCACAGCATGAACCACAAAAATCATACATCCACTGTTTCGTTTAGAATATTTTTTTTCTTGTTTTCCTCCTCTAAAAACTATGTGCGTGTTATGGTCGGGTGCGTGTTATAGAGCGAAAAATACGGTAGCATAGGATGTGACATGTGCCAGAAATCAGATTCCTGAACACCTCAGATTTCATTTCTTTTCAAGGCAAATTTCAGACCTTCATGGTTGGAGATACTGTATGTTTGAAACTGTTTGGGTGATGAAATCTAAGAAGCCAGTGGGTTGACTGAGGCTCATGCACACTTTTACTTGGTCCATATTTTGATTATACTGTGTACTGATTAATTCTCCTGGATCCGAGAACTTTTCTCATTAATCTACAGCTTTGGCTTGCAAAAATCCGATCTTACTTGCTGCATTGGATCATAGCAGGCACTCAGAAAATTCAAAGAAAGTTTGCTAACCAACCTTCAGTTCAGCCAGTAACTTTCTCCAATGGACAGCAGATTTGCTGTTCATTAGAGAAGTACCTTGGGAATTTGATTATCTTTTTTATAACAGCATACCACTGAGAGGAGTAGTAATTAATACAGTTACAGTGGTACCTTGGGTTAAGTACTTAATTCATTCCGGAGGTCCATTCTTAACCTGAAACTGTTCTTAACCTGAAGCACCACTTTAGCTAATGGGGCCTCCTGCTACCGCTGAGCCGCCAGAGCACAATTTTTGTTCTCATCCTGAAGCAAAGTTCTTAACCCGAGGTAATATTTCTGGGTTAGCGGAGTCTCTAACCTGAAGCGTATGTAACCCGAGGTACCACTGTATTTACAAAAAAAGGAAAAAAAAGTGGTTGGCAGATTGTGTTAGAAGAGGTATTCCTTTTTCTGTCTTACTCATGAAGGAATACTTTTTCTAAGATAGTACCTGCTGTATTGTGTGTATATCATCTTGAACAAAGGTTACTTTTGGTTTTAGAACTCTTATTTTTTTTTACATGCATAAGAACAAAAGAAGGTCCATGTAACTGGATGCAGATTTAATTGTCCAATATTTCAACTGGCTAAGATTTCTTCAACAGAATAGCAGATCAGATAGGAAGAGAAGTTTATGAAGTTCAATTTGTGTCACAGAGTGAACTTCCTCAGATAGCAACAATATCCCCTTATAGGCTTTCTTACCATGCACAGCCCAGTGTTCAGGTCTCCAGTGGAAAAGGGGTTGCAACTAAAATAGTTCATTGCATAAAAAAGTTTTTCTTCTTCTTCTCAGCATTTCTAGACAAAATAAAAGAATTATCTACACCATCCTGGAACTTTCTCCACTGCTTGATTCTTCAAACATGACTCCAGCTGAATGGGACAAGATTGGCAGTCTCCTTGAGGTATTCTGGATTACTCTTGTAATGCTGTTGGTCACAGAAAAAATATTGAGCCATAGCCAACTAAATAAATTTTGTGAGCAGAACAACTTTCACTTTCATAATGGGTCTTCTCTCCTCCCCTCCTCTGGGTGCATCCCACATCATCTCCAGATCTGATCCGAAGGGTTGGGAGAACCCTCAGAACATATCTAGGGGACCACATGGGGAGAGGAGTCACATGCCATATGTAGAAGTCCTCATGCAGAGAGTTACTTAGCACTATTTGGAAACAACCATTGTCTTTCACATTGTGATCCCAACAGCCTAGAATAGTTTACATGCTGACAAAAAGAAACCACTTTCAGTATCCATAGGGTAACTGGCAGGATGTTTCAACACATGCTATTCTTTACCAATCTTCACTGCTGACCAGCAAATGAAGCACATGAATGGTTTTTTTTTAATATTCACAATAACATGCTGTTTCCATTTCACCCCTCTTTAAAAATACATGCGTACCTTTAAAGCTTATTGCAACATAAGATTTGCTCCTCAAGGGATGACTTTCTGAACCAATGTCATGACCACGTTGCTAGAGCAACAGCAACAGTCCCTACATAATCCAGAATTTTGGTTCTACCCAAAGTTTCTAGGATTCATCTGTAAACAGGATCTAACTGGAATCTAGGATCCTGCTCACAGGATTGTCCTTGGAAAAGTCTGATGTAACTTTAATGCAATCAGTTTTCTTTTGCATAGTTCTGGTTTGTGTTTCTTGCAACACATCACCGTTCTTTATCTTGCCACTGCAACTTCCAGTTAAAATCTGTTTGGCCACAAGGTGGAGGCATAATGCAGCTTTGAGCACTGCAAGGTTTATGCATGGTAATGCCAGTTAGACTTTTCTGGAGCACAAAACATTTTGGCCTTGAGTTATTGAGGAACATAACTGATTTTTTTAAGCACTTCAGTGGGATGAGAAATGGAGGACTCATAGCTCATTGGTAAAACACATGCTTCCCATGCATAAAGTCTAGGGTTCAGTTCCTGACATCTCTAATCAAAGGACCTGTGGCCGCAAGAAAGCTTTATGCTGAAGACCTTCAAGAGTTGCTGCTTGTTAGAGTAGGCAGTATTGGGTGAGATGCATCCAGTGGTCTGACTCAATGGTGTATGGCAGCTCTCAATATACAGAAGTATTGACTTGCGTTGCATTTTTGTGATTATGCCTAAAAGCTCTGTGATGAGTGGGCAGTTCTGGGCTAGATAAGCCATGAATCTGACTAAGGCAACTTCATATATTCTTCATACTTTTGGGGGAAACTGCCCTGGAATTTTTGATCTGCCAAATCGGGGAAAGCTAACATGATGTCTTCCAGATAATACTGCACCACAACTGTCTTCAGCCCTAGCAAGCATGGCTTATGGTCAGGGACAATGGTCACGAATGATGAGAGCCGTAGTGCAGTAACATCTGGACGGCATTACGTTTGCTGTTACATTAACAAAGGACTTTCAAATAAACTGCACCCAATGTCTATACATTTCATAATAATAATATTATTTATTTGTACCCCGCCCACCTGCCTGGGTTTCCCCAGCCACTCTGGGCGGCTTCCACAGAGACCAAAAATACACTAAAATGTCACACATTAAAAACCTCCCTGAACAGGGCTGCCTTAAGATGTCTTCTGAATGTCAGGTAGTTGTTTATCTCTTTGACATCTGAAGGGAGGGCGTTCCACAGGGCGGGCGCCACTACCGAGAAGGCCCTCTGTCTGGTTCCCTGTAACCTCACTTCTCGCAATGAGGGAACTGCCAGAAGGCCCTTGGTGCTGGATCTCAGTGTCTGGGCTGAACGATGGGGGTGGAGACGCTCTTTCAGGTATACAGGACTGAGGCCGTTTATATAAGAATGAATAAACAGTGTACCTCGGTTTATGAACTTAATCCATTCCAGAAGTCTGTTCTTAAACCAAAACCGCTCTTAAACCGAGGCGCACTTTCCCTAATGAGGCCTCCTGCCACTGGAGCCCTTCTGTTTTTTGGATTCTGTTCTTAGGTAAAGGTAAAGGGACCCCTGACCATTAGGTCCAGTCGTGGCCGACTCTGGGGTTGCGGTGCTCATCTCACTTTATTGGCTGAGGGAGCCGGCGTGCAGCTTCCGGGTCATGTGGCCAGCATGACTAAGCTGCTTCTGGCGAACCAGAGCAGCGCACGGAAATGCCATTTACCTTCCTGCCGGAGCGGTACCTATTTATCTACTTGCACTTTGACGTACTTTCGAACTGCTAGGTTGGCAGGAGCAGGGACCGAGCAACGGGAGCTCACTCCGTCACGGGGATTCAAACCGCCGGCCTTCTGATCGGCAAGCCCTAGGCTCTGTGGTTTAACCCACAGCGCCACCCGCCACCCGCCAAACCATATATATATATATATATATATATATATATATATTTGTCCAGTAGCACCTTAGAGATCAACTACGTTTGTTCTGGGTATAAGCTTTCGTGTGCGTACACACTTCCTTCAGATACACTGAAACAGAAGTCACCAGATCCATATATATAGTGGGAGGGTGGGGTGGGGTTTTTCTCAGGAGGGTAGTAGGAGATGGGTGATTGACTAAATGGGTATGGTAAACCTGTTGAGGACTGTTAACGACTGCAATTAGTCCTAAGGAAAAAGCAAGGGATAGTATGCAGATTATTAGCATATGTAATGAGACAGGAATCCAATATCTCTATTAAGACTAGGTCTCTCCATAGTTTTCAGTTTAGTGATAAGTTGTAATCCAACAACTTTTCTTTCAAGTCTATTTCTGAAATTCTTTTGTAATAAGACAGCTGCTTTGAGGTCCTGTACTGAATGTTCTGGGAGGTGGAAGTGTTCTCCTACTGGCTTCTCTGTCTTGTGATTCCTGATGTCAGATTTATAACCATTCTCAAACTAAGACACTATTTCCGCTTTTGTGGAGTTGTAAACCAAATCGTTCTTACACCGGACTGTTCTTAAACTGAGGTACCACTGTATAGAGCTCCATGCCATCTTTTGGACAGAAGAGGGCAGCCTTACATTAGAGATTTGCCTCTCTTGAGATTGGATGCTGGGGCTTCCTCCTCATATGTACTATTACAATGGCCCCAGTTTGCTTAATCTGTTCCCGTAAATGGTATAATCCCCAACTAAAAGAGGCGACAAAGAAATCAGACCATATGACTCATTTGCATATGTTAACATTCCTGTTTTAAAGCAACTGCTAAGCTTTTCTTAATTAGCAGTCTTCCTCTGGTTAAGGACACATCATTAATATGTATACACTGAAGAACAGGTCTTTGAATTTTCTCATAATTAGCTACTGAAAGAACTTCATTTTCTGTTGGCTGTATTCTTTAACAATTAATTATGTTCAAGTCAGAGCTTCTCTGGAAGGAAACATTCAAATGCGAGATAGGAATAAACAAATAAATATGGCTCCATTGGTACAGTGTTTTGTTTTGTTTGTTGTTAGGCACACAGCCTGCCTCCTCGGTAATATAAGACAGTGTGGTGTAGTGCTTAGATTGTTGGACTAGGACCTGTGAGACCATGAAGCTCACTGGGTAACCTTGGGCCAGTCACTGTCTCCCAGCCTAACCTACCTTGCAAGGTTGTTGTGAGAATGAAATGGGGAGGACAGAATTACGGGTGGGATTCTGCTAATGAGTCCCAGCAGTGGAAGCCCAGCACAAGGCATTCTGCTTGAGCAATGGGACTTCTTTCTACCCTGTGCTTCCAGAAATTGGCTCAGGAGGGGTCCAAGATAACCCGCAAAACAGCATGTGGAGGGAAGAGAGGGGTGATTGTTCCATCTGGCAAACAGAAGTGCTTGCCTTGATGGAACAGATTAACTTAGTGCCTAGGCACGTCATCTTGAGTATACATAAATCTTAATAAGTCTGGTTTGTTCTTCTGGCTAAATATACACTTAAAAAACCAAACCAGAATTGTCTCACAATGGCAGTGTTTGTATGTCACAACAAACCATGGTTTATCACGATGAGAGGAAATTTATTTTTATACCACCTTTAAAGGTGATTTACAAAACATTTTATGTGCCCACACACATATACCATACTTTTCCGTGTACAAGACGAGGTTATTTTATTTAAAAATTATGTTTAAAAATGGGGGTCGTCTTATACACGGATAGTGCATGGAGGGGGAGTGGGATTGGTTGCTGCCGCGAGCCAGAAGTTATCAGCAGTTATTGTACGTGTTATTGGTGGCTGCAGCAAGGGCAGGTGTTGATTGGCTGTCACTGCAGCAACTGGGCGGGCGATTGGCGAGGGGACAGATGATAGGTGGCTTTTGCAACACGTGTGGGTGGTAGGTTAGGCAGATCAGCGTTTTTTGGCAATCCCCCCTAAAAAAAGCTCAGCAAATCTGGCCAATCTCCCCCCATTTTTTTAATTTGGAGTCCCCAAAAATAGGGGGCGTCTTATACACGGGGGCATCGGATACACGGAAAAATACAGTATATACACTTATACAATAATATTAAAACAGCATTCCAAATAAAAATTAAAATGCAAGTAATAGTTGTTCCCCCTGCCGCCACTGTATGTTGCTTCAATATTTGAATGCTGGCACCTAGAATGCATTTGGTCATTTGAAAATTATTTAACAGCATGTTAGAGGAAAATAGTACTATACTAAAAAATCAACTTATTTGGTGTAGTTTCTTCCCCTTTAAAAATTCATGTTGTTTGACTCTCCCCAGACTATCATTCCTGACCGTTTTTAGAATTTATCTTCTTAATGTGAGAAAATTGTTCTCCATCAACAGATATACTATGAAAAGTATGATGGCTTTGTGATCCTTCACGGCACAGACACAATGGCCTATACAGCCTCAGCATTGTCATTCATGTGTGAGAACCTGGGTAAAACCATTGTACTGACGGGATCTCAGGTAAGCTGCTTCCTTGAAAACTGAGCAGGGTGGGCTCTGTCTTGTGTCAAAGTTAAGCTGACACGTACAAGGTGGGTGTCTCATTCTTACACATAGCAGCCTTGGGAGGTATGTGCTTAATGTGTCTTATTCCACAGATAGGGGACACAAGGCTGTTCTACTGGGGGAAATGGGGCACAACCCCACCAACCTCATTCTGCCCTCAGTCAGCCCCCACCTGCCTGCCTCCTTCCCTACAACCTGTCCAGGGCACTGGCTGTCAGCTTCCTCCTCCATGGTCTCAGTGTTGCCTTTGTAGAACACAGAGGAGGATGGGGAGAAAACTGGAATTACTTATGTTAGCCGGTCATTAGCACTGGCTCCAGGTCCACTGGGCATAGTCCACCGCTGTCCTACCCTAAAACCACTAGTGTCTGGAGGCGGTTGGAGGATGCATGGCGGCTAACAGATTGAGGTTGAATCCTGACAAGACAGAAGTACTGTTTTGGGGGGACAGGGGGCGGGCGGGTGTGGAGGACTCCCTGGTCCTGAATGGGGTAACTGTGCCCCTGAAGGACCAGGTGCGCAGCCTGGGAGTCATTCTGGACTCACAGCTGTCCATGGAGACGCAGGTCAATTCTGTGTCCAGGGCAGCTGTTTATCAGCTCCATCTGGTACGCAGGCTGAGACCCTACCTGCCCGCAGACTGTCTCGCCAGAGTGGTGCATGCTCTAGTTATTTCTTGCATGGACTACTGCAATGCGCTCTATGTGGGGCTACCTTTGAAGGTGACCCGGAAACTACAACTAATCCAGAAAGCAGCAGCTAGACTGGTGACTGGGAGCGGCCGCCGAGACCATATAACACTGGTCTTGAAAGAACTACAGTGGCTCCCAGTACTTTTCCGAGCACAATTCAAAGTGTTGGTGTTGACCTTTAAAGCCGTAAACGGCCTCGGTCCAGTATACCTGAAGGAGCGTCTCCACCTCCATCGTTCTGCCCGGACACTGAGGTCCAGCGCTGAGGGCCTTCTGGCGGTTCCCTCACTGCGAGAAGCCAACTTACAGGGAACCAGGCAGAGGACCTTCTCGGTAGTGGCATCCGCCCTGTGGAACGCCCTCTCACCAGATGTCAAAGCGAAAAATAACTACCAAACTTTTAGAAGACATCTGAAGGCAGCCCTGTTTAGGGAAGCTTTTAATGTTTAATAGGTTATTGTATTTTAGTGTTTTGTTGGAAGCCGCCCAGAGTGGCTGGGGAAACCAAGCCAGATGGGCGGGGTATAAATAATAAATTATTATTATTATTATTATTATTATTATTATTTAGTAGCCTTGCTTTGGGGGGTGGGGGAAGAGAAATACAGTATAGATAGCCAGCGTCTTTCCTCCAGTGGGGCTAATAGCAGTTTTGGAGGGGGTGATTTTGGGTGGGGAAATGGGGTGTTGAAGGGAACAATTAGGCTCCTCTTCCATCAGCATTAGTGGTGTGGTGACATTAGCAGTTTACTGTGCAATGTTTTGAAGTACAGTAAAGGGGGGGGGAACCAAAGCAAAGGAAGGTCTGATAGATCTCTCTTGCCGCTGGCAGTTTTGCCCTTAGTCACCTGCCAAAGGAGAATCCACGGTTGTCCCAGGATAATGGGCTGCCGGTGAACCAGCCCCATCGGGCAGCTGGCTGCCACATTTTGCACTAACTGAGGTTTCCAAATAATATGCAAGGCTGTAGGTTGTCTACTGGGGGAGGGAGGGTGTGTCGTAATTGGCAAGTGATATTTCTTCCAGGTTGAAATCTCCACTCTCCCTCCTCTCCCTGCCAGCATAAAGAATATGCAAAATTAAAGGATAACTTTATGAGGGTTGGGGAGATTATATTGTAAATTCAACTGGAGAAATTCCACCATCTGCCATAGTTTAGAATGATGGAGAAATACGTCCACGTTCCAATAAATCATCTGATAAGAGAACGTTGCATTAATTATTCATGGATTTACACTTGCTTGTATTACATATCCGGAGTCTCCTCCAGCCCCCTATCTTGCTGCTGCTGCTGCTGCTGTGTGTGTTTTCAACAGCAGTCATTTCTTATTCTCTCTCTTTCTTTCTAGGTACCCATATACGAACTGAGAAATGATGGTAGAGCCAATCTTCTGGGGTCACTGCTCTTTGCTGGACAATTTGTAATCCCTGAGGTCCGGTCACCTTCTTGCTGCTAGCCTTACCTCTACTTGTCCTGCATGCCTCTCTATCCTTGATGATTATCACCCCAGTCCTTTCACTGACATTTCAGATTTTGCAGAAATTCAGATATTGCGGTCAGCGTACAAACTGAAAGAGAAGTGTAATTTTCAGTTTATCTTCTTGATAGGGGAGCTTTATAAAACAACAACATATGGCATTTGAGGTTATAAAATCATACATTCCCAAACATTAAATAACACCTCCTTTAATTTAGGATACTAAAGATAGGGGTGTTTTTTTTGGCACAACCCAGAATGTCCCTTTTATAGTAACACATTCTCCTCTTTACAAATTCTATTTTGTACATATACCATTCCATTAACTTGAAATTAGCAGATGCCCAACTGATTTTTTCAAAATGTTTATACACCTCACAATTATTTTTAAAAAGAAAATAGCATCCCATTTCGAATTGATATCAGTTATTAAAGAAATATTGCTTACTAATTTCCCCCAAACATTAGTAATATAGAGCACCACCATCACAGAAGGATAAAATTGGCAGCAACCAACTTACTAGAGGAAAGTGTTGCTTAGGGGAAAGTGCTTTTCATTGGAGTGTGTGTGTGGTAAGCTGGATGCCCCCAGTGGTACAAAGGGGGCCTACGCTCCTGTCTGCCTCTCTAGAAATAATACGTGCTTTCCCAACCATTCTAAAGCTTCTGAAGCTATTTATATACCCACAGTGTACTCAAGAGCAGCGCACGTCTTATGGTAAGAGTCCCTTTCAACCCTCACTTTTTAACATCCTAGTCACTGGGTCTCAACTTGAGAGGTTCTTGGCAAACCGTGAGAGCTGCCAAACCTGCTCTTGGATGGAAATGCCACAAGCTGTTAGCTTATATTTAGTTCCAATAGTCTAAAACCCCAAACACTTAAGTGACAAGAGGTGGCACTTTTTGAAAGCACAAGAGATATAAACCTCTCCTACATAATTTTCATTGTATTTATAACTCTCTCCTAAGTCATTCTCATTATATTTAAAGAAAGAGTCAGGCTTTTTTTAAAAAAATCTGTTGGATCTTTTAATTACAAGGTTTGTATACTGACATGTTCCTTTTCTCGTCCTTGTAGGTGTGCCTGTACTTTCATAATAAACTGTACAGGGGAAACCGGGTTACTAAGGTGGATGCAGAGAGCTTCAATGCCTTTTCCTCACCTAACCTGCCTTCACTTGCAAATGCTGAGGTGGATATTATAAGTAAGCCATGCTGTGATTTCAGTCCTTCCAGCTGTATAATTATCCCATCTGTAACCCTTTCCCGACCTGTTGCAGTACTAGGTCAAGACTTTTAAGCATCTTTATACATGCGGCCATTTTTGTTCATGGACTCTGGCCACACCATTGCTTGTATACTTTAATGATAGGTTCCGTACCACTTCTGCTTCAGATAATCATGTGGAGTCATGTTGCTGTTTTTCTAGATCAGCTTGATTCTGGCCAGCTTTATTTCTGAGTATTTTAGCTTTACTTTTTAAAACCTAAAGCGTTTGACAACTTGGAACCAATTTACCCAAGGGACTGCCATGCCCCAAATATCTCTACCTGGCACCTGTGCTGCTCAGATGCTGAGATTAATACATGCCCCATAAGTGCACTTAGTTTGTACTAGAAACCAGGGTTTCGGTGATGCATCTCCAGCCCTCTGGAACAATTACTAGCTGAAATTAAGCAGGTCTCCAGCATTGTGATGTTTAGGTGCCTACTGAAGACATTTTTGTTTAAGAAGACTTTCCCTGAGGTTTTCCCTACATCTATAGAAATTGTTTTATTGTTTATAGACTTAGTAGGAACGGTTTTATTTTTATTTTAGTATTTCTACGTTTTGAATTTTATTGAATTTTTAACATGCACATTGCTTTGATGACTTCAGGCTGATACATGGTGTACAAATTTGTGTGATGAATGAATGTTAAAAAAGAAAACAAGTTTGTAGCCCTCGAACTCTCTGCAGTAGGCTTAGGGGATATCATTTTATTTGTATCTCTTTGTTACTACCCTTTTTATTTCTCCTCTCTGTTATCCACACTTCTTTACTGCCACAAAATTCTGACTTCTGCAAAACTGTCAATATTAAAAAAAAAACAGATTTCAAGTTCAGGCTTAAAATATGGCATTTGAGCTCACTTAGACAAAATAAGTAAATTTGAATAATAATTTGGGTGGGTGTGGGGTAGGTTATTACAAGCTCTATTTCTGTTGGAACTGAATTTAGTCAGGGATTAGTGCAACGAATGAATGGCCCTGGATAGAAAATTGCTGCCCCAGGTGACAAGGTAAATGTTGTTTCAGGAGAAGTTATCAAGCACAAATACTTTTGTGCTGTGATCCTCCTGGGAGAGTTGTTGCTGAACTAGGCATGCTACATACATACACTTGTTTCCAAAAGTCTAACTTTCTGTTCCCACAGTCAGTCTAGGATGGCAGGTGCCAGACAGACAGATAGGTAAGGGTGGTGCTGTTTCACTTCCAGCAATTATAAGATGAAGAGGATGTGGAGATGTACAATGAGGCCAGTATTGCACACTGTGAAGACTGCTGGGTAAAAACAAATAGGAATATGTTGTTGGGATTTATGGAGGTGAGTTCTGCTCAGTCTGTCAACGTCTGGCTGAATGGTGGGTAAGGGCTGTAGCTCAGTGCTAGGGTATCTGCTTTCCATGCAGAAGGTCCCAGGTTATATCCCAGGTGCAACTGGGAGAGAGCCTAGCTGCAAACCCAGTCAGTGTAGAATTCTGCCTTATAGTTAGTGGAACTGCCTGATCTGCATCATTTGTCACAGAGCCCAGCCTCCACTGAGCAGACTAGTACTGGGTTGCATCACATTCGTGCAAGGCCTTCTGCTGGAAAATGGATTTTCCTTCCTTTTTCCTGCACTCCCCTCCAAATCTGCTCTAGAGGGTTGGGGGAATGCCTAGAACAGATTTCTTTTTTTTGGGGGGGGGGGAGCACAAGAGGAGAAGAGGGAAGGGAGGTTCCAGTGCATAAGCAGAAATCTTTGCATGGATGCAATGTTTTGTTGGATACAACCCACTATAATTAAATGTTATTTTGATTCATAATATATGAGTGGTTTTTCTTTAAAAATGGACTCTTGCAGAATTCTTTACTGCCTTCATGGAATTAATCCTCACTCTGTAAGACTGGCCACTGGTATCCCACTAGTTTCGGGAGGGTCTATAACTCAGTGAAAGGCCACATGTTTCACATGCAGGTCACAAGTTCAGTCCCTGCTATCTTCAGTTGAAAGGATCAGGGAGCAAGGTGCATGAAAGGCCCTTGCTTAAGAACTGACTGGGAGGACCAGTCACCTGACTCTGCTTAAAGCAGCTTCCAACACTCCTGTTCTCAGGGTTGCTATATCTCAAAAACTAGGACATCAATTCCGCCTTTTAAATCCCGGTTTTATCCAGGAAAATATGGGTGTATGGAAGCCGTACTGTTCCTGTTTCACCGAGAGGGAACTAAGGCTGAGAGAGAGTGAGGAACAAGACCCAGACAATAAGAGCAAGTTGGTGAAGTCTGGCCTAGAAGCCCTGCCTCTAGTTATAGAATTCTGTGTAAGGAGGGACCAAAGCTACCACTGTGATTATCTGGCAATGCTAAATTTTATTTTCCACGTGACATCAAACCTGGGTTTGCCATTGGAATTCCATTTCAATGATAACACATGTTCCTTTCAATTGCAACGTAAACTTTTAAAAGTATACATAAAACAACTTAGGGCCGCACTTAAAAAATGTGTGAAGTGGTCCTAAGCAAGCCATGCATTTCCAGAAAGATCAAGCCACTTTGGTATGTTTAGGTAAAGGTAAAGGGACCCCTGACCATTAGGTCCAGTCGTGACCAACTCTGGGGTTGCGGTGCTCATCTCACTTTATTGGCCGAGGGAGCCGGCGTACAGCTTCCGGGTCATGTGGCCAGCATGACTAAGCCGCTTCTGGCGAATCAGAGCAGCGCACGGAAATGCTGTTTACCTTCCCACTGGAGCGGTACCTATTTATCTACTTGCACTTTGACGTGCTTTCGAGCTGCTAGGTTGGCAGGAGCTGGGACCGAGCAACAGGAGCTCACCCCGTCGTGGGGATTCGAACCGCCGACCTTCTGATCGGCAAGTCCTAGGCTCTGTGGTTTAACCCACAGCGCCACCCGCGTCCCTTCTTGGTTTAGATGAAGGCTATTTCCATTACTACCCTACTCGCTATAAATGCAGGCATGTTTATTCTTGTCATGAATATCTAGGTGGCATAGTTTTCCATATCTCTCTTTTACAAAAATTGAATCAATTATCTTGCAGAAAATTAGTGCCATGAGAAGAGGGCTGTGTGTGTATGTGTGTGCCTGAACTGTGCCTTGCTTTGCTTCAAGAACATCCACCCATAGGCTCTTTGTGATTCTCCATCTCTTGGCCACCTCCCTGTATTCAAAATGAATACTTCACAAACCTATGTAATGGGGTCTGGCTTACTTTTCTTTTTTTTTTTTAAAGTAATATTTATTAAGATTTTCAAAAATACAGAAAGTAAGAATTAAAGTACATTCAGAACCTTATTTTCATACATCCACTTTCTGGGACTCCCCCCTTCCCCCACCCCTACCATATTCCTCTTTCATGTTGTTGGCTCCACAAGCTCTCGGTTCTAATTAAAAACTTAATTTGTTTAGACCATTATTCGAATTTAAAATTTATACACTCCTCATCAATACCCTTAATAAAAGACAAAAATTTCTCTCCCAGGGCCCACCCCATTTTCATTCCACAATTTCCCTTTTTTTTTAATAATAAAGACACCCCACACAATAGAAATATCAGAAATAAGAAATAAAAAGTATAATAGATGAAAAAAAGCCAGTTCAAAAAAAGAAGTTAACAAGCCTTTGGGTTTTAGTTCTCCCCCCCTGTCCCCGGTTTAATTTCCCCCTGACCACCAAACCATGTTATCCGCCTGGAATTCTTACAGTCCATAAATCACCTATTTCCCCCAACTCCTTGCTGGCTTTTTTTTTTTTTTCTTTTTATAATTATTTTTAAAACACTTAACTTCAGATCTTTAATAAAGCTCCCCCCATTGTTCTTTCCAAATTGTAGTCCAGTTTCCTCTTGTTCCGCTGCTGAAACGTTCTAATTCAGAAGCTTAGTAAGTCTGCAGGGATTATTGTTATTCAGGAACAAAAACTTGCGTTCAGTCCCTTCCTTTCTTCAATAGAAAATTCTATTGTCTCCTTTAGCTGAACACCCTGTAGACAAAATATTATTTCCGTTTTGCAGCTTTCCCAGAAGATAACCAGTCCTGTAAAATTCCAATGGTATTTTTCCACTTACGACCATCTTTGTAATGTCCCGAAACTCCTCTAGGGGGATTGTTGTAACTTTGTTTTCTCTAGTCCAAAAGTCCGATTGTTATCCATGTTTTCGCCATTTTGTATCCAAGTTTTAACAAGTTGTAGCAAATTGTAACAAATTTAGCCAGCAAAGTTCTCATAATAAAATCCTCTCTGCTTTCCGACTTTGACAGCTACTTTGACAGCTGTCAAAATCTCCGACTCTTTTCACCAGGCTCTCTCTTCAATCACCCCGGTTCCCAGGGGGGGGGGTTACGTTTCTTCTCCCTCAATTCTTCCTCCAGCACAGTTCTTATAGTTCCCCATCGTGGAATTCTTAGTTTTTATCAGCAATACAAATCTTTTTGGACCTTGGTTTCCCCGTCCTTGTTTTGGAAGGTTTACAATAGGGGGGGGGACTGACTTCCTTTTTGGATCCCCCCCCCGCTCGTGTCCAATTCGAAAAAAAATTCTTTTTTTTTCTCCTTTTAAACCCAGTTTCCAAATTACTCACGGGTTGTTGTTAAGAAGTCCGAATTTTCAATGGAAGAAGTCAGCGCTCTCCGCCGGATGGCATGCGGCTGCGCTCGGCAGGGATAGCAGAGGACTCAAAGCACCACGCTTCTCCCCGGCACCCGATCCGTAGCCTTTAAAAAGGCTCCTTCACGAGTCGGGAGGGCGCTAACGGTGCCAGCCGAGTCTCCATGTCCACGGCCCTCGTGGCCGTGGTTTTTAAGGGTCCCCGCATCGCCGGTGCGGTAGGACCCAGCCCCTGCCGAGCAGGCTCCCTCCGGAGCTCGGAGGGAGTCCGCCATTCGGCGATGGCGCCAACCCGGAAGTCCTGGGTCTGGCTTACTTTTCACCTAGAAAAGAAGAGGTGAGAAGAAAGCCTCTGTCTGGAGGTCGGAACTCATTGAAAGTTGCATTTCTGGTTTGATTTCATAACACTGAATTCAGGCACCCCCCTCACTCCTTAGGGAGGTGTCTCTTCTCAGAGCTACTGCACTCCGTGAAGTGAATGAGTTCAAACCTGTATTGTAGCGTGACTCCTGCATGTTGCCTAACCAGAGTCCTACTGCTCTCCATAACGTGCTTGGATTAGTTAAATCTCCCCTACTTTTCAACAGTGTTGTCTTTACTATGTGCAACAAAGAGAGTAGGGCTTGTTTGCAATATTCTGAGTGGCATTTCACATGCTAAATGGGTATATGATATCTATGATATCAACAGATAGGCTTGTTCCTCACTGCTGATGGTTTTGAAACAACGAGCTTCCCTGGATAACAATAAGGCAATAAAGGCCATCAGCAGCCACTAGACATCATGGTTATGTTCTATCTTCACTTTCAGGGACATTGTAGTTTTGAATACCATTTTCCTGGGAATCACAAGTGGGGAAAATGCAATCACATTCAGATATTGATTTTAGGCTTCCCATGGAGATCTGGTTGACCACTGTGAGAACAGGATGCTGGACTAGATGGGCCATTGGCCGCATCCAGGATGTGAGGGCGATTTGGCTGCGACATCTGTCACCCCATTGATTGCCAGGGTTGGTTCAGCTGATCTGGCTGGCTTGGCGGGTGTCCCCTTCCTCCCTCACCGCTCCATGTGCGTCCCTCCCAAAGCTGCGTGCTCGGTGGAAGAGGACGACCATTGGTGCTGCTTCTATGGAATCCTTACAACACATGTTTCTACTTTTTAGAATATCTCGGAACTCTTCTTTGTCCCAGGAGACAGTTTCCTAATGTGCTCACATTGTGATTCTCTAAAGCGTTTTAACAATTCTGAAATCAGTTGGGTAACTTTTCTTCCTTACATCTCCTCAACCAAATAGGTTTGTCTGTGCATTTAATGTCAGCCCGGCATGAAGAAATGAAATTGACTAAGCTTTCCCTGTTTCTAGATCAGATCAGTGCCAACTTAATTATTGCATGTCAGCCTGTGCTGTTTGAGGCACAGCACCACTGGCAAAAGGTGACAACCCCCCTCCAAAAAATTAAATTTAAAAAATGCTTTCTAGCATCACTGCCAATATTTTGCACCTGTTGTTTTTTGTGACTATCAGTACCCTAGCCTTCAGTTTCTTTGCAATACTATGGCAGAAAGAGAAGAGAGGGAGGCTTGATGGGATACAGATGAGGTTGACAGAGAAGCTACCGTATTTTTTGCCCTATAGGACGCACTTTCCCCCCTCCAAAAATGAAGGGGAAATGTGTGTGCGACCTATGGGGTGAATGCAGGCTTTCGCTGAAGCCTGGAGAGCGAGAGGGGTCAGTGTGCACCGACTCCTCTCACTCTCCAGGCTTCAGGAAGCTATCCGCAAGCCTTGGGAGCCCGCGGGAGTTCCCGCCGGGCTCCCACGGCTTGCGGAGAGCTGCTTGCATCCCGAAGCCTGGGCGCGCTGAGCAGTCACGCCCGGGCTTCGGGTAGCTCTGCGCAAGCCGTGGGAGCCCTCCCACGGCTTGCGGAGAGCAGCCTGTTCTGGGGGCTGGGGAAGCTTGGGCTTCCCCCGCCCCTGCGCCTGGGGGGGAAATATATTTTTTTTCTTTATTCCCCCCCAAAAAAACTAGGTGCACCCTATGGGCCGGTGCGCCCTATGGGGCGAAAAATACGGTAAATTCTGTCAATATGTCTTTGAGCGTTATTCCAAGGATGCCTAACCTGTTGGTTTTAGTTGGAACATAGGAAACTGCCTTACGCCAAGTCAGGCTGGTCTAGCTCAGCATTGTGTAAGTCAGCCTTTTCTAATTTGGTGCCCTCCAAATGTCTGGGACTTCATCTCCCATTGGCCATGCTGATTGTGGCTGATTGGACTGTAGTCCAAAACTTCTGGAGGGCACTAGATTGCGGAAGACTGGATGGTAAGTTTGGCTACCTATACATGAAAACATTTTTATACTGAGACTTGCATCCCCTACTTTATGTATGTTTCCCTGGAAGTAACCTGAGTTTATTTAATCTTATTCATAGCTCACAGTGTGTAAGCTTGTCGTTTAATCCTACATATACTTCTTCAGAAGGCTACAGCAGGACCAGCCACCCCCCTCTCTCCCTCCCTCTCCTTCTGGTGATCTGTTCTACTCATGTACAGGAGCCCATGGAGGAAGGCAGTTCAGTTGTTGCAAAACCACGGAGAGCTCCAAGTGAGCAACTTTCTCCACAAGTGTTGAAAGTGAACTGAGGCCTTTTGAGCCTTTTTGTCTGCAGTCCACCTCTCCTAGGTACTGACCCTTTTTGGAAGATTAGAGTCCCTCAAACAGCCAACCCTCTGACCTGAATAAGAGCATTTCATGGGCTTCAGACTGGTATGCTGCCCATGCAATTGTACTGGCAAGGTACTGTGGAACTTGGCTGTTCAGACCCAGGGGAAGGATCCCACTGTTTCTATTTCCACGGCTGCCCTGGTGCTATGGCATCTGGTTCATTAGACTCCTATCCACCAGCTTTGGATTCAGTGGACAGACTGAATTCTAATAAGATAACCAATTGCCCTCTTTGAATGATCTCTTTTAATCTTGGCTGCCTCTCTGTGAGGATCAGTGCCAACGTACATCATCTCAGACGCTGTATTAAAAAACACATACAACTTCCAAACTAGGTAGGACATATTTTGAAGGAAAACTTGGCAATAACTCTTCTGCAACAACATCCGCTCAGAAAATAAGTCCTTCTGGGGTAGCTGATGCCAGACTGCGAGAGGGAAATTGATTGGGGTTGAAAACAAACTAATCTTCAGTTGCTGCAAAAAAGATGACTTGGGTGCTGTGACATTTTTATGACATATGATTGCTCATCTTTTGGCTTAAAAACAACAACACCCTGCTGAACTCTTATCCGACAAAAAAGTGGTGTTCGGATGTGTGGTGCTTATTGTGTAGGGAAAGAAGAGTTTTGCGGTGGCTGCTGGTTGTGCAGGTCAGTCTAGACACATGATGGGAAGAGCAGAGGAGTGAGGTCTGCAGAGGCAAAAGGACTAGAAGAAGTGTGTCTGTTGAAGCTTCCTGACGAAACCTTTGTGATATTATCATTCTTTCAATGGATTCTTACAATCATAGCTGCTGTGCATTTGATGGAATACCCATACTTGAGAGGGTCCTAGCTTTGTTTGGTTGTTTATGGATGATATTAATACCCCCCCCCCCCATAGCTGATAAGGCTCTCAGAGTGGCATGCAAAAATCAATATTTAGAAGTATAGAGCTTCCTCTATATTCTCCTTCTGTTTTTTGGTGGAAGTTTCATCTAACCCAGTTTGATCAACACAGAGGTTCTCTTCTTTCCCTTTTGATACCATCACACTAGTTGTGTCTACTTCAGTTCACTGTTTCAAAAACTATGGCACAACCTAAGTCCATTTTGTGCTGATGGGGAGCACAATATGTAAGGCCTCATAGAATCATAGAGTTGGAAGAGACCACAAGGGCCATCGAGTCCAACCCCCTGCCAAGCAGGAAACACCATCAGAGCACTCCTGACATATGGTTGTCAAGCCTCTGCTTAAAGACCTCCAAAGAAGGAGACTCCACCACACTCCTTGGCAGCAAATTCCACTGTCGAACAGCTCTTACTGTCAGGAAGTTCTTCCTAATGTTTAGGTGGAATCTTCTTTCTTGTAGTTTGGATCCATTGCTCCGTGTCCGCTTCTCTGAAGCAGCAGAAAACAACCTTTCTCCCTCCTCTATGTGACATCCTTTTATATATTTGAACATGGCTATCATATCACCCCTTAACCTCCTCTTCTCCAGGCTAAACATGCCCAGCTCCCTTAGCCGTTCCTCATAAGGCATCGTCCTTCTTGAACTGTGGTGCCCAGAACTGGACACAGTACTCCAGGTGAGGTCTGACCAGAGCAGAATACAGTGGCACTATTACTTCCCTTGATCTAGATGCTATACTCCTATTGATGCAGCCCAGAATTGCATTGGCTTTTTTAGCTGCCGCGTCACACTGTTGGCTCATGTCAAGTTTGTGGTCAACCAAGACTCCTAGATCCTTTTCACACGTACTGCTCTCAAGCCAGGTGTCACCCATCTTGTATTTGTGCCTCTCATTTTTTTTTGCCCAAGTGCAATACTTTACATTTCTCCCTGTTAAAATTCATCTTGTTTGTTTTGGCCCAGTTCTCTAATCTGCCAAGGTCGTTTTGAAGTATGATCCTGTCCTCTGGGGTGTTAGCCACCCCTCCCAGTTTGGTGTCATCTGCAAATTTGATCAGGATGCCCTTGAGTCCATCATCCAAGTCGTTGATAAAGAGGTTGAATAAGACCGGGCCCAAGACAGAACCCTGTGGCACCCCACTAGTCACTCTTCTCCAGGATGAAGAGGAACCATTGATGAGCACCCTTTGGGTTCAGTCAGTCAGCCAGTTACAAATCCACTGAGTGGTAGCATAGTCAAGACCGCATTTTACCAGCTTCTTTACAAGAATATCATGGGGCACCTTGTCAAACGCCTTGCTGAAATCAAGGTAGGCTACATCCACTGTGTTCCCTTCATCTACCAGGCTTGTAATTCTGTCAAAAAACGAGATCAAGGTGTGCTTGGCATTTTCAGTAGTTGTCATGGGAGTCAGATCCAAAAGAGGACAGAGCTTTCTTGCACCTTTAATTACCAAGTAGAAGAGTGTGTTTCAGTAGGTGTAGGTTGTCATGCAAACTCCTGTTTGCCCAGACTCTTCTTTAGCCAGGAATTTTGCTTCTTACAAAAAAAGTTTGGAAAATAGATATGGATACCATGTGTGGGTTGGGTGTGTTTATACATATTATCCAATGCAACTCTCTGCCAGTCTTTTGAGATTATTTACACACACCATTGTCTCCTAGGCAGAGATGGTGAGCTTTTCCAGAATTAATAATGACTGTTTGGCATTTAGTAATGGGAACTCAAGAGTGACTATTAGTTAAACAGCTGGCATCTGGCTTCCAATGTATAATCACACTTAATTGAATCATTGCCATTTTATTTAATCACTAGTAACTGCATTATAAACTCTGGAGATGATTAGTGGTAAGAGTAACAACATCTGTCTTTTAAAAAGACATGTGAAATATGTGTCATGTTGCTGATGCCTAGCAAAGTGGCTTTGCAGAGTCCCCCCAAGGTACACATTAAAAGAATCTTGAATTACAATATTGGAATGCTTCTTCTAAACAAGAACTTCTTCATGTTGTGCTGCTACAAAGTGTTAAGAAACTTCAATCCAGATAGTTTGGAGTACTTTGGTGAATTATAGTACAGGTTGGGGGTTATTTGGAGGCATCGCGCCTCTGTATACCAATTGCTGGGAATCACAAATTGGGAGACCACTGTTGCACCCACGTCCTGGATGGCCACTGCGAGAACAGGATGTTAGACGCGATGGGTCTCTGGCCTCAGGGACAGACCTTGGTAATATACCACCCTGTACAAGGCCAACATTTGATACCCTCCCCCCAGCTCTTGTAGTGCTGGCTTAAGCCAGGCTTTGGGAAGGAGGTGTGAGGCTCTGGCTGGGTTCTAGAGCCCTCCCACCTGCTTCCCAAAGCCTGGTCAGTGTTCTCAGACCCTGTCAGAGCCCTCACGCTTCCTTCCCAAAGCTGGGGAAGTGCTTACTGGGCTTTGAGAAGGCGCCTCCCTTGCCTGTGCATCCAGCAAGGCTGTTCTTACATTTGGCTTACTTGTTTTGTAGATTGGGTTGTGATAAGCAGGGCCTGTGCAAGAGATGTGTTGGCTTGTTCAGATCTCCCAACCCTCTAGAGTAGATTTTGAGGGTGTGCCAGGGGGCTGCAGGGGAGAAAAGAGGAGGGGAAGTTCTGTTGCTGAAGTTGAGGTCTGCCACACTAGCAGAACAACAGCATTAGATATGACCCTTAATTCTGCATTGGATTGAACTGTAAGAAGATTATGCGAAAGGCTTCCTAGAAGGGGATTGGAAACCTGGGATTGGAAAGAACACACACTTTCTCTCTCTCTCAAATAATATATTTGTTTTTCTTTTCACAGTTAACTGGGAGACCGTTTGGAGGGCCAACACTACCAAGAAATTTGCAATCCACAAAATGAACTTTGATCAACATGTTGGCCTACTGAGAATCTTCCCGGGGATCACTGCTGAAGCGGTCAGCCTTCCTCTGTCTGAGAGCATAATGAGAAGAAAAGCTATGATGACACTCATGTGTAGGAGTGTTGATTGCATATAATGAGCAATAAGAAAAGGCGATGGCATTGCTGAGCCACTCCCACAATGCCGCTGTGCCACTGCTTTTCTCAGAGCTAGTTGTATGCAGTCAACAATCCCACAATACGTGTTCGGATGTGAGAAAGAAGCATCATAGAATACTGTCATGTCCAAAAGTATTCTATGGTGCTGGAGGAGAATGCAATCAAAGATTTTAAAAAAACCAACCACTGTCTATCTATCTTGCTGTTGTACTGCCTATAGTATATACTGGCATTACTTGTCCCCACCCTGTACCCCCTACAGTTATGTCTATGTATACAGAGAAGCTGTTTTGTAAATGTATTGAACACCCCACTCTCAAACCTATTTATATAGCACTTTTGGTTATGAGGACTTGTGATTATCCATACATTTTGGACGGACCATGAAAATAATCAAAGTTCGTATTGCATGCCAGCAGTCAACCTAATAAGAATCTGAACTCCATATTTAAAATATTTGACCAATCTTTCCTTGCATTAAAAAAGATAGTATTGTGTAGAAAAGACCATATTTCAATCTAGGTAAACACTTTTGAACTGTATATATATTTTTCTTTCATGCAGGTGAAGGGGTTTCTTCAGAGCCCAATAAAAGGGATTGTACTTGAGACCTATGGGAGTGGGAATGCCCCCAATAATTGCCCTGCTTTGTTGGAAGAGCTGCAGAAAGCAACCGATCGTGGTGTGGTGATTCTGAATTGCACCCAGTGTCTGCGAGGAAGTGTTTCTTTAGTCTATGAAACAGGAAAGGTGAGACAAATTCTATGCTTTAAACCAGCTTTCCCCAAGCTGGTGCCCTCCAAATGCTCGGACTGCAACTCCCATCATCCCTGACCATTGGCTTGCTCACTGTGACTGATGGGAGTTGTGATCCAGAACAGCTTGGGAAAGGCTGTTTTGAGCTATGCCACTGCATTCAGGGTTGCTCAATTTTGGGTTGGGAAGGAATGTTCATTCAGGTAAGATTAAAAATGGAAGTTTTTGGCAGGTGAGAGGGGGTGGAGGCAGTGGCTGCTGTTTGTGGTATTTTTTTAATACCATTTGGCTTTCTTCAGTGCACCTGTTGTCTTACTTGTGGCATTTTGTCTTCTGGGTTATGGAGAGCAATCTGTATGGAGGCTGGTGGGTGGCCTTTATATTGTGGTGTTTGTGTGTTGGCCTTTAGATGCCAGTGCTGTGACTTAAAGGTATGAGATATATTGATAGAATTAGTAGGAACTAAAAACATTGGTCAGGAGACACCAACGGTCAAATAGTCTCTCCCAATCCCCACCCAAAGGAAGACTTGCATCCAGCAGTCCATGTCACCACCACTAGAGCAGCCAATGTTACTGGAAAGAACTGAATAGGTTCTAGTGCAGAACTCAAAAGCTAGTGTAGACATCTTGGATCAAACTGTCTCTCCCATGAACTTCCTTGGTGGCCTTTTGCAAAGCTCCCCTACCTCAGTCCTGTTTTGATTTGTCATCTTGATTCAAAGTGGCACCTGGCAACTAAGCATTGGCAGAGGTTGCTGCTGCCACCTTGGGAACCCTCATGCTGAGTTTGGCAACAATATCTTAAGAGACAACCAAACCTATGCCCCCAAATGGGCAAAGTCATGCAAAAGTGATGTTTTGGACTGCCATCTTGATTCAAAATGGCACACGGTGTCCAAACAGTGATGAAGTCCACTGCCCCTAACTCAGGAACCCTTGTGCTGAGTTTTGGCAATGATACCTCAAGACGTGGCCAAACCTATGCCCCAAAATGGGCAAAGTCACACCAAAGTCATGTTTCACTCTGCCATTTTGATTCAAAATGGCGGCCTGCCTCAAAATGTTGATGATGACTGCTGCCCCACCTCAGGGTTTGGCAATGATACACCGAGAGGCGAACAAACCTATAGAGAACAGATGGAAAAACAAACAGACAAACCACTTTCCATACCATAATATATCATAGATAAAAGAACTTTTCATCCCCCTGCCCTCGCTCTCTCCATACTTCTTCCCCATGATCACACTTATATGATATATTGTGGTTACTTTGATAGTTTCTCAGTAGATGCTCTGGTGTGTCCACCCTGCATTGAAATCCCAAAGAAGGACAAGACTGCACAGGAAAGTAGGAAGGTTCCCTTTAGTAAAACCTCTGGGGATCATTGATTCAGGAAATCTGCTTCTTTTCCAGTATGGAATGGCAGAGTACTGGCTAGATTCAAAACCTTTAATTTTTATCTGTCCAAGCTCTCATCAAGATTTTTCATTCCTGTGTCCCTCCTAGATGCAAGATCAATTGTAATGGATATTTCCTGGCTTTTTCTATGTTGACAACTTCTGGACACATTTGGTAGTTATATGCCTAGCATATACAAGATGATGGTGTCTCTATCCGATTATGGTTGTGTCATTTTGAAGGGTGTGTGTGCCTGGAACTGGGGACCACCAAAGTGATGAATGAATCAGAGGTTTTCAATATGAAGATGGCTAAGAAATCCCCGCACATATCTTTAGATACTTGCCCCTCCCAAAGATTTGATAGTAAACTGAGTAAATCTTGATGGGATATTTCCCAAAGGTTCAAAGTGGGTGGCAGAATTAAAAGCCCCACCTTGATATGATTAGATGAGCTAGAGATAAATCAAATTTTAAGTGGTGGTGCCAAGTGGGCTGGGTCATGTCTGGCATTGGAGTTTTTTATTGCTATTTTTAATGCTGTTTTGTTTTCTGTTTTGCCCCAAAGTTAACCAAGCCCTTCCCCCAGTCTACTACTTGTAAGTTAGGCTTGCAATCTACCACTTTCAGTGCCAAGTACAAAGCTAGACCTGTTGTTTTCTCTTTCCCACTTAATTAAAAGGCCTGGTTAATGTTCACATATTGGTAATTATTACTTCATTATATTATACTGCTGAACTTCTTGATATTTTTTAAACTGGCTTGGCTTTTCCTAGAAATGTTTTAGCTAAGAGGTTTGCTCTAGGAAAATTGTTGAATCTGCCACTGCAATAATGAAAAAAGAAATAATGTAAGAACTGTTAAAGAGATGTCTTCAGTGCAGTTTGAAGTCGTTCCCTCTGGAAATGTGAAACTGGCCTGTGGGAGCAACTGCAAACACACTGATCTAATCTAATATGTGCACTCTGGAGATTACAGGTTAAGAGGCTTGCTTTCAGAGCTCCCCAGGATGTCTGTGACAGCTCAAGACACTCAGTTCTGGACTCTGAAAACAATAAACATGTGATTCTGTGAGCTAACTTGGATGGCTTTAAAAGAAAATTAGACAAATTCAGGGAGGAGAGGACCATTGATGGCTACTAGCCATGATGCCTATGCTCTACCTCAGGCATGGCCAAACTCGGCCCTCCAGATGTTCGGGGACTACAATTCCCATCATCCCTGACCACTGGTCCTGTTAGGTAGGGATGATGGGAGTTGTGGTCCCAAAACATCTGGAGGGTCTACCTTCACAGTCGGAGGCAGTTAATGATTTCTGAACACCAGTTGCTGGATCCAGCAAGCTTTCATTTATTCTGATGTGAACAAGATAGTATCAGTGACCACAAACAAAGCACTTTATTAGCCACTAAGGCAGCATTACAATCTAATATAAAAGGAACAAAAAGATTAAATTATCCGACTTGCAGTAACAGATTTTACCTCTGAGAACCTCATATACTTGCAGCACTCAACGCTTTGTAAATAATAACAGATAATTATTAGAATAATTATGGGATGTATGCAGTTGTGGTTTTACACTAGAAGAAAGCACTTCTACTCAGACAAGACTCTGGTGACCTGCTTTGTACATACCATTGCAACCCCCTGCTCCTGGTCCCCCCAACCCAGGCAGAAAATTGCAATATCTCACTGGGCACTGCCACGCAACCCAGGTAAGGGAGGCGGCGGCAGCAGCAGGGTGCCATGCCATGTTCCCATTCTGCTTCCGGTGGTGAAACGGGACACATCAGAATTATGGGATATGATGCAGAGGTATAGAGAGTAAGGGGAAACTGGGTACCCTTCCCTGTACTAGTGGATACCATTTTTCAATATGCATACCTTACAAAACACACTCATCAAACCACATTTTCTTCATTGACTACAGACCCTTATGGACGCAGGTGTAATTCCAGGGGGAGATATGACACCTGAAGCTGCTCTTACCAAGCTGGCCTATGTCCTGAGCAAACCTGGTACCTTGGCCGAGAAGAGAGAGGTAAAATATCTTTGACTTCTGATTTTTTAAAAAAATGTCTAGTAGTACTTTTCTCAAGTTGTGGCTTTCTGAGCTTTCCTTCCCTTTGACACACATAGGCCTGGACTAGATGGGCCTTTGGTCTGGTTAATCCTAGTATTGTTGAGTTGGAAAGGGACCTCAAGGATCATGTAGTCCAACTCCCTGCAATGCAGGAATCTCAGCTACAGCATCCATGACAGATGGCCATCCAATCTCTGGTTAAGAAGGGCGTTTCTTTTGGTCAGAGCCCACAAACTTCCCACTCCATCCCAACTAGGTTCAAAGGACTGCTGTCTATATGTAAGATTAAACTGCAAAAAATAAAGATATATAAATAGTTTGTGCCCTGCTTGCTTATTTTTATACGTCACAATAACCAGGGACCGAACTGCAGTTGAGGAACCATCATATCTGGTTGATGGAGAGGGGAGGGACAGAAACTGCTCGTTGTTCTACCATTTGGGGGAATGCCCCTGTACAGCAAATCAGAGTCTCACCTCCCATGGAAAAGATCAGTGAAACGCTCCCACACCTACAGTGTTTTCTTTCACTACTTCTCTTTTTAAGACATGCCTAAACAATGCTAAAGTTGAGGGCAGCCTTCCTTCCCACAACACTCCTTTCTTTAACTTTGCACAGCCATGTTTCCAGATAGTTATCACAGTCATCTATATTCCCAGACTCTCTCTTTTTCTCTGTAATTATGAAGCAATTCTACATGGCAGAAGAGCTAGGCCACAATTCAATGAAATCATTTATGTGCACACAAGTGCTACAGTTCTTCATTTTTTTTTTTAATTTCTGGAGCATCAGAACTTTTTTCTGCCCTCTCCTCTCCCTGATATCCCAGAAAATTGTAGTTCTGTGAGGGGAGGACTTAGGGGGTCTCAAACAGTTCATCCTCAGCAGCCTAATAAAATACATGGATTCTTTGGGGGTCTTCAGCAACTGCTCATACCCTTTCCCAACTTCATAGTATCCAATCTCTAATATGACTTCTAGGCTGAGTAACTGAAGTCCCATGGCCTTATGGGGTATTGTAACAAAACCTCTCTCTCTCTCTCTCTCTCTCTGTGTGTGTGTATGTGTATATATATATATATATATATATATATATATATATATAGTGTTGATTTGGCTGAAGGGACTTACATATCACATGCTAGTATATATATGTGGCAGCAGGAGGGACTCCTAAGGCAGCAGGAGGGACTTACAGTGGTACCTCGGGTTACATACGTTTCAGGTTACATACGCTTCAGGTTACACACTCCGCTAACCCAGAAATAGTGCTTCAGGTTAAGAACTTTGCTTCAGGATAAGAACAGAAATCGGGCTCCAGCGGCACGGCGGCAGCAGGAGGCCACATTAGCTAAAGTGGTGCTTCAGGTTAAGCACAGTTTCAGGTTAAGAACGGACCTCCGGAACGAATTAAGTACTTAACCCAAAGTACCACTGTACTTTCTAGAGGTTTTCCAATCCCACTTCAAACATTTTTAAAAATAATCCAGCATTTTGAAGTTATTTTTACATGATCCAAGGACCTGGTCCTCATGTCACATTAAACCGGGCTCATGTTAAAGTTGCATACATTATGTCTTTGTTTCACTTTTACTATATCTGAGATCTTTTTACTTACCTGTCTGTCTTCTATACTGGAAAATTATTTAAGGTAAAGACTGTCACTTATGCAGATGGACAACCAAAGGTGTATAGGTTGGGAGCAGGACCTGCTGCTACAATCCTTCCCCTCCAAACCAAAGACGCACACACATTCACCTCTGACTTGGTTCCCAGCCTGCTCACTTGCTTCTTTTTTCTCCTTAAGATGGTGAAGGAGAATCTGAGAGGAGAGATGACTGTTGTGCCCATTGGAACCCAGATCACCCTCAAAGATAGCAAGTTTATTCAAGAGATTGCAAAATACCTGTTTATCAGCTGCAAGGAGGTACTTGCTCAAATGACACCTGTTAAAGCAGAAAGCCCGTTGCATAATAACTAGCACCTGGGACCATCTAATAAAGCTGATTGTTGGAAGCTACAGGACAGACAGAAGAAAGAAATACTTCTTTAAAAGAGCTTTTGACAAAGTAATGGAGGGTGTTTAAGGCTGTCATTGGCTACTTGTCATGATGACTGTGCTCTGCCTTCATTGCTGGATGCAGGATGGTTCTAAATAGTATTTTGGAGAATCACAAGGGAAGAGGACTATTGTCCGTATGTCCTGCTTGCAGGCTTCCCGTAGGCATTTGGGCAAGATGCTGGACTAGATAGCCTTTGACCTGCTCCAGCACGACTCTTCTTATGTTCTTTATATATATATATAAAAAAGACAGCAAAGGGGATTGTTGAGTATAGAATGCTGGACATTTATGCAGTTTGTATGATAAATTTCCTGGGAGCACAAAGCACTTTAAAGCAACTTCAGCCCCCTTCCCTCAACAATTCATGCATCCTGGATTGCTTTGTATCAGAACTGAAGACCAGACGCGCTTCACAAGGTCTATGCAGAACAAGCATCTGTAGATAACTTCACACAAGCAAGCCACGCTATTATATCCAGGCACGATGGGATGGGATTATGGGAAATGTGTAGATGTGTGTTAAACTGGGCTGTTTTAATTTCTCAGGAGCTAGCAGCCGTTAGAGATGCTTTGACTCCTCCTTTGGCTTGCGCAGCGGCAAAAAATGGTGACATCGATGCCCTAAAAGCCTTACAGAATATGGTAAGACCCTCTTTTTTATAGTGTATTTCATATGATCATTTGCACCCTGAACAGGAGAAAGCCTCACAGGCTATGGTCATCTCAAATGCATTTTTGTTTTGGGTGCGTATATAACTCTATGACATTCAGGCTCTATAGTTATGAGAGGAAAATTAAAAACCCACGGTAGTCTTTCAGCAGGGAAAAACAGTTACCGTAGATTAGAGCTAGAGTCAGATCAGAATGACTGCTGGCCTTTATATTTTCAAAGGGGAAGCAACCATCGCTTATGATATCAGGATTGTGCTTTTTTTAAAAAAAACAGTCTAGTCCTTTGTTTATTTCGTTCAGAAGTAGGTCCTGTACCAATCAATGAGGCTTACATGCCCTTACGATTACGATATCTTTATTGTCATTGTCCCTTGTGGAACAATGAAATTGAAAATTAGGTGTGCAGCCTAAGCCTGCATAATACCTTCTTCACTAAACATGACAAATGAATTATATTCTTATACTGACTGCTCCTGTAGGTCTGATACTGTGGTGCTATATGTTTTTGTGCCTCCCCAAATTTGCCCATTTATTTATTTTTAATAATAATGTAAGGTGGTATTCAACTTTTACTTAAAGGAAGTCCATTGAAATTAAAGTTAGATCCATTGATTTCATTGGATCTGTTCTGAGTAAAAGGTAGTTGAATACCACCCCAATTTTTTTAACTAACTGGAGGGAATTCAACATCACATGCTTCTGATTGGGCAAGCATTTTGAGTTGCAAGATGGAACGATTTCCTCTCCCTCTGCTGCTGTTCAGTGGCTTCTCTTGACCACCCCAATCCAATGGGGGGGAGCACAGGGGGAGGAAGGGGCTGTTGCCCTATTGGGTGAATGGAAGTCCTTGTGCAGGGCTTCTACCGATGAGACTAGTTAGTTGAATCCTGCCCCCCCTTTTACTGACTTCTCCAATAAGCACTGTGGTGCCAATGGTTTTTGTGTGTGGCTACCACTCCCTGCCCAAATTTGCCTGTTAAAAACAATTAATTAAAAAATAGGGTTTTTTTGCCATTCCTGTGGGTCACCTGCCATAACTCTGTGATGACGAAAGTTTTTGTGGTTCTCCCATGACCCTCAAAATGCAGCCGCAGCCATTTTTACACTGCAGCCGTACCACGCAGCCTCTGAAGGGTTGATGATGGGTCAATGTGGCTCTCATACTGAAAAGGTTAGCCATCCCTGTTATAAGGTCACCGATGGGGGCTTTTCAACCTGATCATTGCTGTGTGCCTCAGCTGTCCTGGATTGGCCCACAGAAAGAAGCCTCAAGAGAGTGTTCTCCATTAATTCAAGAGTTCATATTAAAAATAGTAAGAAAGCCAGTTTCTCGGCTGAGAAACTGGGAATCTGGGAAATGATAAACTGGGCATGTTGCTGAGACCTTCGTTAGATGGATGAATTATTATTATTTAAATACACTCTTTTAAATAAACTTGTCACAGGGTGGCAACTTGAGCTCTGAGGATTATGATGGTCGCACACCTCTTCACGTTGCATCTTGTGAAGGTAATTTGGAGATAGTCCGACATCTGCTGAAGTCTGGGGCAACTGTCTATGCTAAAGACCGATTTGGAGCTACTCCACTGCTGAATGCCATAAAGTTCAGGTATTTATTTCTTAAGTGCAATTTACAGTGCTTTTTTTCTTAAAAAATGTTTAGGGGTATTCTCATTCCATCGGAGATTTAGGAAACACCATGACAGGAAATGAGGCCGCCATCGGGGGTAGCAACGGAACTGATGATTCACTGTGCTATTCAATGGAACTGACGATTCACCATGCTAGAAAAGAAACAATTTTTAAAAAAATATTTTAGTTTCTTCTCCCATTAGATTCACCCCTGCGTACCCCCCAGAAAAAAAGCACTAGCAATCAGAAAACCCCAAAAGCCCAGAAATGGACCATCCCAAGGGTGGATTGGGGATGAGCCAGGCTGGGATCCAGCTGCCCTCACAGCTGGCAGGGGCTGGGATTGGGATTGGAGGCTGACGTTGGCACAGGCATCAGGCCCAATCTGCTTCCTTCTGCAGCTGCTGTGGCTGGTCAGGCTGCAGATGTGGCAGTAACTCTCTTGTTGAGCAGCTGCAGCAGTGAGCAGTTTAGATTACTTTGCCTGAGTAGACTTGTACCTGTGGGTGTTGTGAACAGGAAGAAGAAGTGCCTCACACTTCCCCTTCCTCTGTGGTACTGCCTTTTCCAGAATATTTTTTTGTATCTGCCCTGTCCTGGAGATGCATAGGATGTCCTTGCACCTGGAACATGCTTATATCTCAGGAAATAAAGATAGAAGCACGTCCAATGGGACAGTGTTGTGAACGAACAGGAAGCGTGAAGTACTTCCTGTTGCACTTGACAACCTTGGAACATCCAAATCTGTTCTTGGTTGGAGGAAAACCTCTGACCATTGAGTAGGCTAAATATATCTTTTGCTGAACGTCCGTCAGGGTTAAAAATACTAGTATGTTCCTATGTTGAATGTATATCAAAATGTTTATATGTGTGGTATTTACTATCTAGTATCTTTTGCAGACTACAGGTATTCTCTTCTTTCAAGATGCCTCTTTCAGGCTTTCCTGGAAGTATTTTTAAAAAATGCAAGTAGTATCTTTAAATATAGGACCTCTCTTTGGGGCTTTGAGTGGCTCACTGCACTCTGCTCATGTGCTGTCCCTTTCCATGTCCCCCAGAATCTGTTCCCCAATCCTTTCTCTACTATATCCTATGCATTTTATTCTCCTTCTAATTCTTGCCAAGAAGTTTAAAATTCTGCAGATACATGCATCTATGAGAATCAGTTATGAGAAATAACTACATCTTTGCAAACTTTACTTGCTACACAGATATGGAAAGTGTTTGGAGGAAATCTAAAAACTTATTCATAATAAATAGCTACATTTTAGGCTAGCAAGCTTATCAGTTGCACCTTCCCCATAACTACAGCATTCATAGGAAGCAAACTTTTCTCCTTAAGACTTTAAAAAGTCTTTGGTGCCAGAGTAATTCTTCTGGCCAGGTCTCCACACTCTTGACATGCATTTTGCATTGCAGATGGGTCATTAACAGTGCAAACCTATACAACCTATGAAGCAAGTACCGAATTTTTCGCCCCATAGGGCGCACCGGCCCGTAAGGTGCACCTAGTTTTTTGGGGGGGAAATAAAGAGATTTTTTTTTATTTCCCCCCCCCAGGCACGAGGCTGGGGCGGGGGAAGCCAGAGCTTCCCCCGACCCCAGCCCCCGGAACAGGGAGGGCTCCCGCGGCTTGCGCAGACCTACCCGAAGCCCCGGCGCGACTGCTCAGCGCGACGGGGCTTCGGGGTGCAGGCAGCTCTGCGCAAGCCGGAGGAGCCCGGCGGGAACTCCCGCGGGCTCCCAAGGCTTGCAGATAGCTTCCTGAAGCCTGGAGAGCGAGAGGGGTCGGTGCGCACCGACCCCTCTCGCTCTCCAGGCTTCAGCGAAAGCCTGCATTCGCCCCATAGGACGCACACACATTTCCCCTCCATTTTTGGAGGGGGAAAAGTGCGTCCTATAGGGCGAAAAATACGGTACCTTTGAATTTAGTCCTATACACCCAGGTAATAGGATGTATAGAATTGCAACCAAAGTCAGTTGGCATGCTTTCTTAATAGGCGTTATGACAATCTTGTTAGCTAGCCAAGCTGTTCAGATACAGGAAAATTTGCTAAGAATCTCTTAAAATTCTCTAGGAGCAAGTTAAACAGACTTACTGCTGAACAGAGATGGCCCTTGTCCAGCACACCTATGCAAAATATTCCTGCAAACATCTCTCTCTCTCTCTCTCTCTCTCTCTCTCTCTCTCTCTCTCTCTCTCTTTGTGTGTGTGTGTGTGTGGTTAAACCACACCCAGTCACTGCCTGAGGAATTTCACATAAGTTTGTTATTCAAATTCTTAAGCTTTACCACTCCCATAAGAAACTCCTACTGGGGACTCTTGATCTTTTTAAAGCTGCTGAAAGGCAGGTTGGAAGAGAATGAAGCCGGGTTTTAGTTCAAGCTTATGCTGCTGTCAGGTTGAGAGAACGACCTGAATCATTTGTCAGTTTGCAGAGACTGTAATGATAGCTTCAGGCCTACTCTGCCAGCAAACTTTACTGCTAAGCTTAAGGTGGAATTGGATGGTTGAAAACCTATAGAATCAGTTAGATGCTACTTTTGCAGTTGGAACTAGATTGTGGAATTAATTGTACAAAAAAGGGGAAATCAAGCTTTAATAATATTTTAACACTTACCAATACAAGTACATATAACTGGAGGTGCAGAATGCAATATTGGAGGACAAAGCCTGGTGGTTATTGCAATCCAGCTCTCTCTCCTGAAGCAATACCCACTTATATGTAAATATTCCAAACATGATATGGAGCCAGTTAGATAAAAAAAATAAGCCCTGGCTGTACTGTAATGTCCGAGATACTGCTTTTCTCCAAGGCACTGTAGTATTCTTTGCCTCTAATATGACATCATCCATATAGCTGTAGTGATAACTACAAAGTTGCTCTCAAAGTATTTACTCTCTGAAGCCCTAGAGCAATCAGTACTGAAGCATATCTTGAAGTATGTCTATAAACAGTCCCGTGGAATGAAGTAAGTGCATTTTTCCACAAACAATTTCTTAGTGTCCTGATGAAATCTGACAGCAGTTTAGGAACAACTTCCATCCAACTGGAAGCATGAGAGTGGAACCAATTCAGAAGAAGATATTTAACAGTATATAATGCCAAAGGCCAGTTCACAAAGTTTGAAATGTTGGAACATTGTATGCATGGTACAGTGCAGGCTTGCAAATGTGTGCTATTGCATCTAAAATATTACACACACACACACACACACACACACACACACAGTGGTACCTTGGGTTACATACGCTTCAGGTTACATACGCTTCAGGTTACAGACTCCGCTAACCCAGAAATAGTACCTTGGGTTAAGAACTTTGCTTCAGGGTGAGAACAGAAATTGTGCTCCAGCGGCACGGCGGCAGCTGGAGGCCCCATTAGCTAAAGTGGTGCTTCAGGTTAAGAACAGTTTCAGGTTAAGTACGGACCTCCGGAACAAATTAAGTACTTAACCCGAGGTACCACTGTATATGTGTGTGTGTGTGTGTGTGTGTGTATATATATATAGTGTCCAATTTTCCACAAACCGTTTCCTCACAACAAATGAAAAAAGTGGAAAGGTTGTGGGAACTAAGTGTATACCTGATACATATTATGGGGTGTGGGGTTATGCGTAAGAGGCAGCATGCATAGGCATGGGACATGCAATGTTGCAATCTTTCCAGATTTCCAACTGAGGAATGAGAGCCCTATCTTGTCCTGGCTCTTTACAATCCTAGTCCTCAAAGACTCTGATATGTTATGTGGTGCGTTCACCTTTTGAAGTCTGTTCTGTCAGGGGCGTGATAGGTCAGTTCATTGCTTTTTGCAGAAGAACCAAGGAGCCAAAGGAATGAAGCCATTCAGGTTTTGGAGTGGGTTATGGCTGCATTTCTTTAAGTGGTAGGTGGGAAATGTGCTTGTGACCCCCCCCCCATCTCTGTAATGCGTCACTCAGATTCTTCAGGCCCAGTGCAGGTGGGGCCATGAAAAACCATTTAAAAGCATTTGCTGGATTAAAAGATGTTGGTCTTAGGAAGTCTTATGCCCTCCGATTCTGATCATACCACAATAACTAGAATCATGCTTAACTAGAATCATGCTTAGCAAGTATAGAGTGCTTTCCACCTTCGCCGGATCAAGCAGTTGGTCCCTTACCTTTCCCGCCCCGACCTGGCCACAGTGATCCATGCAACGGTCACCTCCAGGCTTGACTACTGTAATTCGCTCTACGCGGGGCTGCCCTTGAAGCTGTCCCAGAAACTCCAGTAGGTGCAGAATGCTGCAGCGAGGCTCCTCACAGGGTCTCTGCCGTGGGAGCATATTCACCCAGTGCTTTTCCAGCTGCACTGGCTCCCGGTGGAGTACACGGTCAGGTTCAAGGTGCTGGTTTTGACCTTTAAAGCCCTTCACGGCCTAGGACCCTCGTACCTACGGGACCGCCTCTCCTGGTATGCCCCACGGAGGACCTTAAGGTCCATAAATAGCAACACCCTAGAGGTCCCGGGGCCTAAGGAAGTTAGATTCGCCTCAACCAGGACCAGGGCTTTTTCAACACTGGCTCCGGCCTGGTGGAACGCTCTGTCTCATGAGACCAGGGCCCTGCAGGATCTGATTTCTTTCCGCAGGGACTGTAAGACAGAGTTGTTCCACCTGGCCTTTGGCTTCGAGTCACTTTGATCCCCCCCCCTTTCTTTTTTCTTTTTTCCTTTCTCCTCCTGTGATGAGGCTGCATTTTAATGTTTTAATGTTGTATTTTAATCTTGTTTTTAAGTTGTATTCATTCAACTTTTTTATTATTGGTTGTTAGCCGCCCTGATCCTGGCCTTGGCTGGGGAGGGCGGGGTATAAATAAAATTTATTATTATTATTATTTATTATTATTATTATTTAGTAGAGTGGTTCCTGGTTCAATCATTGGCATCTCCAGTTAGAACATAAGTAGAGCCCGCTGCACCAGGTATGTGGTCCATCTAGTTCAGCATCCTGTTCTCAGTGGCCATGGGAATCCCACAAGCAAGACCTGTGTGCAATAGCACTCTCCCCTCCAGTTTTCAGAAAGTGGTATTCCGGAGCATACTGCCTCTGATTGCAGATAGTAATTCTGAGAGAGACCTCTGCCAGAAACCCTGGAAAGCTGCTGCCTGAAAGTTGACAGTAGTGGGCTTGATAGGCCAATGGTCTGATTTGGTATAAAGCAGTTCCATATGCGCATAGGTAGGCCAGTCTTTATTTATCACTCCTCTCAGAGTTGTTTCCACCAACCTCCCATCCAGGCACTAAGCCAGAGTATTCGCCATTGGCATAAGCTTAGGAGTTTCCAGACCAGTCACTTGCAATCTCATATCACAGCTGAAAAGTGGAGGCTGGGAAATTTTGATTGAGGTAATCCAGAACAAGCTAACTGCGCTTAAGTCTGAGTTAAATCAGTGGGGTGGGTTAAATAAGCTCCATTATTTTAAAAAGGCTCCTAGCATTTATGTCATAAATTCTAATTGGCTGCCATTTGTTTTCAGGTTCAATTCATAGGGCTCATTTTGGCTTATGAAGCCTGATGTAGCTCAGGACCACAATACAACCAAGGTTACCTCCTTACATTAGAACCTGCCTTGCCTTTATGATTGTCACCTGAAGCACTTCTTTCTTACTTTCTCCAAGAGAAGTGCAGAGTGTGCCAGCAAGGGGATAGGTCTTTTTAGTGGTAGCCCCCACCTCCTCTAATAATCTCCCCAAGGAGTTCTGCCTGGTGCCTATGTTATTAGCTTTACAGTGCCAGGCCAGGACCATTTTGTTCTCTCGGACTTTTTGTTCTTAAGGTGATGTGATTTTTAGTCTGTTTCAGTGTTGGATGGGGAATAATATGTATGTATGTATGTTTGTATGGGGAATAGTATGTATGTATAACGTATAACCCTGCAGTTCAGAGCTGCTTGGGTTATGTTGCATTGTGGAACACAGCACTTGTTGCTACCTGAAAGGGAGAAAAATGTACTTGATGATGTTGCTGTGTCTCAAGAACCGTTGTGATGAAATATTTAAGATAACGAGCAAATGAATGAGGTCTATAATTGCAGTAGCAGTTAATAATATATCTCATGGAATGAAGTATTGCGAAATCATTTTTTTCAGCGAAGGGAAATTGCTTGGTAGTATGATTTAATATTTATTTTCCACTTATCAACAGAAGCAAAAAGAAAAGAAGAAGAAAAAGACTTTTTGGAAAGTCTTATTCTTCATATGTGATAATGTACTATCTTGGTCATATCTGCCAGCCCTTATGCAAGTTTGTATGTGTCATTTCCCTTGAAGTAAACAATAGGGAGCAGTTACCAGCTCACAGATCCTACGTGCTATTTCTGAATTTCTTGGTTAGGCATCAGGGTAGTTTAAAGCCTTTTTGCCTCTTGGAAAGTCTGAATGTGATACTGTAATGTGCTTACACACAGGCATAGGATATAACACAGTAATTATGCAAGAGGATCCCTTGTTCTCTTTCCCCAGGGAGTTGGGCCCATCTTGTGTACTGGGCACAGCCATTGCTGACGCTGATCCTGTTCTAGCACAGCCGCCACCAAATCTCTACATGGCTGCTCCACTGAGCAAAGGGCTGTTTTGATTGATAGGGAGCCATGAAAAAGGGAATTAAGTTATGGTCAACTCTGTGTGTCCCATTTTTAAGACCACTGGCCCTTAAATCTGAGTGTTGGTGCAGCCATATGCCAACTAGGAGTCTTGTAGCAAAGAGAGTTTCCCTTTCTTCTTCTTTTACTCCCTGAAAATGCCCACTTGACTCACAGACTGGGAAGAATTTCGTGAAGGGATAGCTCTCTCCATCTTGATCTATGAGTTTTCCAGGGCCACCCTCTGCTGGAGACAGAGTGTTTGGAATTTAACACTTGATACAGCTAAATATTACACTTGGAGAAGATTTGGCACAGTTTGTGTTTACTTACGACTGAATGATGGGCATGTTGCACTGACCACAAATTCACAAACATGCCTGAGTTTGATTGACAAGTAGGCATTGATACAAATCTTTCCTACATCATGTTATTTGTCATCAGTGTGACTTACAGGTCCCCTTCTGAAGAGAAAAATCAATATGGGAAATGGCTCTTAGATCCAGTTTATCAAAGAGTTGTTTCCATGTTAGCATGCTACAGATATTTCTATTAAGGTACTGGTGTGGTTAAAAATAAGTTCGTCCACTTTCTTAAAGGCACCATGATGTGATCCGCTTGCTACGCACAACGGGAGCTCACCTTTCAAGCCAAGAGCTCGTGAATGTTGGAACAGAACTCTGCAGGTATGAAAAAGTCATTTTTAAATGTCTTCAGATGACATTGCACTGTCTCTATAAACTAGTTGACACATGGAATGACATCACTTGATTTGTCCACACTCATTTACTGTACATTTGATGACCAGCAGCTGAATGAAGTGATTTGAAAGTTCTTTATTTATTACATTTATATCCCCACAACCAACCCTGTGAGGTAGGGCTAGGTTGAGAGGCACTGACTGGCCCGAGGTCACCCCATGAGCGTCAAGCCTGATTCGAGATTCAAACTCTGGTCTGGCAGGTCCTAGTCCTGCATTCTAACCACTACAGATTTTATATCTGTGATTGCCCATTCACACAATACATGCCATGCCATTGCTTACTACTGTAGTCATCAAGAGAATGACAGGTATGTAAACCAGGACTTTGTTCACCATTGTATAAAGGTGGCAGTGGAATGATTAAGGATAGTTGGTTAACTATTAAAACTGGTTTGTAAGGGAATACAAATTTCAGCCATTTCGAGTTTGGTTTTTGTCGTAAAGTTTGGGTTGCAAAATGGTTGCTGTTTTACTTTTAAGGCTCTCAAGCATTGGAGTGTCAAATGTTCACAGGAAAGTTAAAAGTTCAAGGGTAGATGTTTTGTTTAGGAAGTTTTGTACCAGACGTTGTGCACATGAGGGTCAAAAGTTCATTCTAGGATTCTGGCAATTAAAGGGAAGTAATTGTTAACCAAACTCTCCTCATTTTGTGATTGACTGAAAGATTGAGAGGAAGGGGGAGTGAAAATATTGTATATAAGCCACAGCTAATCAGAATGTTGTGGAGTCAGGCTTGGAATCTGCTATGCCAAATTTAACACCTGCCAGGATTATTAAAGGAGGCAGTTAATCCACTCCCCTTATGTTTTTTTCACAAATAAATTGACCCTACTCTTAGCTTCTTCTGCCCTCTGAAGGACTTGTTAAACTGCTTGGCCATACAGAATAGCAAAATGCTTTGAGACTTTCAAGAACAACCAGAAAAAAAAAATCCACGTATGATGCAATTTTGTACCAAGGTGTTTTGTTAGCCCTGACTGGTTTTTCAGTTCATATATTTTGTTGTTTCTCCATGGCTTCTTTTAAAAATTAAGATTGGAGTGGATTTTTGGAGCTCTTTGTTGACTAACCAGGTTTCATAGCACAGAAAAATATATAACACAAATATACCAATCCATTCTAAAAACGACTCTGCAAGTTCTTATTTGACCAGAGATTATGTTTGATCGACATCTCTGTTACTGTAACTAGTAAAAAATGAGGTGAGCCTTGACCCTTTCATATTTGGTTGCTGCCCCAAAGGGGGGGAAATGCAAGGGGCTGTTGGAGGGAGGGGGAAAGAAGCAACCAAATTCCCTTTTTCTTTCTATCTCTGCTCCTCCCTCCTATATATCAAAATGCCAGTTAATGAAATCCAAGGATGCTTTCCTTCAAGCCTGTTATCATAGCCCATCTCCAGGCTAAAATGCTGTTCAATTCTGATCACAGCTGTCGGGAAAAATTATGATTCTGACAGAACTTTGACCATGCCTCTAATACCTGATTATCCTTCTGGAGAAATAAAATATGGAGTGGGGTTTTTATGATCTTAATCTGTCATCTGTCCCAGCGGTTACGGAGACTGCATAAAGAGGCATGGCCAGGCCAGCTAATAGGAACCGTATCCTTGAATGTGCTTGAGGCAGAATTATCTTCCTCTCACTCGAAATCACTACCCTGCTTATCAAGGCTCTTCACCAACAGAGAAGCATAATCTCTTCACTATCTGGGTGACACTTTTCAGCTATAAACATCTCAATCTCCCACAGAGGCTTAATATGCTCCTTGTGAGGAGTTCAGGTAAAAGGATATACAACAGCTTCAGGGCGGCAGTGGTGGTGGGGAGATGAGAAGAGGCGCCTTTGCCTCTTAGGATGGGCCTGTGCAGCTTGCAACCTACCACATCACCTGTCATGTATTGTGGTTTGCAAGGTGCTTGACAACCCATTCAATTTTGCATTATTAGATGGGCAGAACCCCTGCCCCCACCAATTTTTTAGCCCTTGATGCTCATACTAGGCTTGAGAGCCAGTGTGGTGTAGTGGTTAAGAGCGGTAGACTCGTAATCTGGTGAACCGGGTTCGCGTCTCCGCTCCTCCACATGCAGCTGCTGGGTGACCTTGGGCTAGTCACACTTCTTTGAAGTCTCTCAGCCCCACTCACCTCACAGAGTGTTTGTTGTGGGGGACGAAGGGAAAGGAGAATGTTAGCCACTTTGAGACTCCTTCGGGTAGTGATAAAGCGGGATATCAAATCCAAACTCCTCCTCTTCTTCTTCTTGAAGGCTGTGTTAGGCTTTGCAGGTCACAAGTTACATAGTCATGTCTTACGATGTACATTTTGGAGGTCACAAGTTGCATAGTCATGTCTTACGATGCACATTTTGGAGAAAGATGGATGCCAACACAATATTTCATAGAATCATAGTTGGAAGGGAGTCATCTAGTCCAACCCTCTGAAATATAGGAATCTTATCTAAAGCATTCAAGACAGATGGCCATCCAACCTCTGCTTAAAAACTTACAATGAAACACCAAGTCTACCACTTCCTGAGGTAGTCCATTCCTCTGCCGAATTGCTCTTACTATCAAAAAGCTCTTCCTGGTGTTTAACTGGAATCTCCTTTCTTGTAACTTGAAACCATTGGTTTGAGTCCTACTCTCCAGATCATGAGAAAACAAGCTTGATTCATGTGACGGCCCTTCTTGAAGATGGCTATTATATATCTCCTCCTCTTAGTCTCTTCTTATCCAGGCTAAATATCCACAGCTCCTTCAACTGTTCCTCATAAGGCTTGGTTTCCAGTCTGTTGGTTCCAGTCTTGGTTGCCCTCCTCTGCACACGTTCCAGCTTCTTAAATTGTGGTGCCCAGAATTGGACACAGTATTCCAGGTGTGATCTGAGGAAGGCAGAATAGAGTGGTACTATGACTTTCCTTGATCTGGACACTATACTTCTGTTGATGCAGCCTAGAATAGCATTAACTTTTTTTTTTTTTTTTTTTTGCTGCTGCATCGCACTGTTGACTCATGTTAAGCTTGTGGTCCTCCAAGACCCCCAGATTCTTTTCACATGTACTGCTAGTAAGCCAGGTGTCCTGCATCTTATATTTGTGCAGCTGGTTCTTCTTGCCTAAGTGCAGAACCTTGCATTTGTCCCTATTGAAATACATTTTGTTAGTTTGCACCCAGTTTTCCAATCTGTTAAGGTCATATTGAATCTCAATTTGGGTTGTGTCATTTGTGTGTGGCCTTTTGAATTACTTTTATTCATTTGGTATTCTTAGACTAGAGACAGATGTGAGAGATTCCCATCCCTCCAACCGCCAAGAGGCTTGATGTTTCAGGTGATATAAATCACTCACTCTTGCTTTTGATGTAGTACTGAACACTAACTAGGCTTCTACAGGCTTCCTACCCCTAGAATTTAGCCACCGAGCTACAATTTTTTACAAAATCTGGCTCCTATGTCTTTATTAGTGTTTTAATTAAATAAATTGGTTTCACTTACCGTCTCCTTGAACATCTGCTTAACTTGCCTTGACGTTTTGTTAGCTGGGACTCCCTTTAGCTTATGCCCCAAGAGCCTTTCCAGTTTTGGGAGATAGTTTCACAACTGGAGGGGGTGACTGCTGACAATGCCTGTCTGCCTTGCTTTGCCTTGCCTTGCCTTGCCAAGGCTGATCATAGTGATCAGAATGAAATGGAGAAGGACGAAGTTTTTAAGGAGTCTATTGAACATTCAGCTTTATGAATTACACTGCAGAGATGCTAGCAGTGGTGCTGGTGGCTGGTTCTCATTGGGAACTGGTGGGGTGGAAGGCAGAAGTTCAGAGCCAACGGCAAGCAGAGGCAACCCCTGACTAATCATACTCAGTGAAAATCCACTGAAGTTAGTGGATATGATTAACTTAGGTTAATTAACTCCAGTGGGTCTACGCTGAGTAGAACTTAAGTTGAGTACAGCTCCAAGCTTTTGAGAGGACTTCAACATCCTGCTCTGTTGATCGTTTCATCAGGACAAGCATTTCAACTTGCCAGAAGGAATTATTCTTGCTCTCCTCCTTCCACACACTTCTGGGGGGTTCTCCCAACACTCCCCTGAACCAATTTTTTTTTTGGGGGGGTGTGCTAGCGGAGGAGAGGGGAAAGCCCTGTTGTGGAAGTGGAAGTCGTTGCACAGGCTTTCACTGATGGGGCTCACCCTTTTCCGTATTTGGTTGCAATTTTTGGTATTTTTTCTGTCCCTTTGCAACTGATGTGCCCATGCTTTCCTTACAGGCGCAAATGGAAGCATGGGAAGCAGATTAAGAACACCAAATTGTCTTTTGAATGTGGCCAAGAAAAAGTGCCTTCCTAACCCCCAACAGCTTTTTATCAAGTTGCATCTTTTTTTTTAATGATATTTATTGAAAAAAAAAATTTTTTTTTAAATTACACACACAAAAAAAGACAAGACAGAAAAATAAAAATAAAAAATAAAACCATCATTCTCAAATTCTCCACTTTCAATACCTTCTTTCTTTGACCTCCTCCTCCTCCCTTTTCTTGTATCCTGATTAATAATAATCACAGCAAATCCTTTCCATAATTCATAGTATTCTGTCATTACATTACCTTAATCTATTTTCATCTTATCTTATAAAAAAAAACCTTAAAGTTTAAAACTTAAATCTTATTTTTACCAACTTCTCCTAGCCATAACATTCTTACCAAATTCTTTAGACATTTTTACAAGAGCCAAGTAATTTCATTTCAACATTTTTCTAGCATTCATCAATTTTATAGAACAATCCTAATAATAATAAAAAAAGAAATAAACAATCCAATCTTCATCCAGCGTCCCTTCCTCCTGGTCCCGGGTTTTGTCAGTCCTTTTTATCTTATTAGTCTAGCACATTAACCTGGTAATCTTATATCCGAAGCCCTCAAGTCTCTTCCATGTCCCTTCCGCAGCTCTTCTTCATATTTTCCTTTCATTCGTGGGAACTCCAGCTTGGTAATGTTTTTGACCCTTTTCAACAAATCAGCCCCTTTTTCATAGTCCAGACTAGACTCCATGTGGTATTTAAAAACATGTTTTAGATTCCCTCCAAAATTGAGAGCCCCCACAGCTCCAAACATCTGACAGCCCATTGCCAGACTCGAAAAGTCCAAATCTCCCTGTATAGGGGGGTCTGTCCAACCCCCCATTTCCAAACCAAACCAAACTTTATCTTTCCAAGTCTGGTTTTTTCCAAGTTCATTTGTCAAATCCAAAAATTTATGTTCCTGCTGGGCCGCAGCTCCCTCCGTCTCTGGCGCCCAAGATTCAGCAGCATCCTCTTCTCTCAGCTGTTCTGTCATGGCACACTCCTGTTTTAGCTCCTGGGTGGGCTCCATATAATTTCCCACTACCTGTTCAAAGGTTCTGGCCGCATTAGTCATCAAATCCGTCTTCTGGCTTAACTGATCCAATAGGGCATTTATTTTGCAGAGAGCACCCAACAGTGCTTCTGAAGACATTGTCCTGCAAGGTCACAAATTCTTTCCCACGGTTGTAATCTGTGGCAGCTGCAAGCTCCCAGGGATTAGTTACAATTTCACAGTCCCCCTCTAGGGGGAAATCTTCTGATTGTTCTTTCTTTTAAAAACAATAGCAACAAAGTTTCTTTTTTAAGGTATTTTGTCCATATTTGTTCTTTATAAAATGCGAAAGGAAACAATGGAATCACTATGTTTCTCTTCTTTTAACTATCTGTCAAAGACATTTGTTTCTGGTCAATGAGCTTCAAACGTCAATTCTGACACCCCGCTCCAGGATCAGGATGGTGGAAAATTACTTTGCTTTAAACTCACTTCTGCAGGTTTAAACAGCCCAAAAAAGATCCCCCTTCTTCTCCTGCTACTGAAGGGGGGTTCAGCGATTTTAAATGATGAAAACCAATCCTTTGAAAGTGATTTTTAAAGCTCTAGTTTATGTTGTCTTTGCTTTATTCTGGCTGCAAGGAAACGGAAGGCTGACTTCCTGTTTAGACATTACCGTTTCAGTACCAAATTAAGGTAAATTTTTAAGTCCAAATTCCTTTCTATTTCGCCAGTTCTTATTTAAAGTCCAAATGTTCAATGTTCCAGTACTCACGGGTGGTTATTTTAGATGCCAAATTGTCCCAGGAAAAAGGCAGCGCTCTCCAGCAACGGCTATGCGGCTTCGCTCCGCAGAAAAAGCAATTGACTCACACCACCGCGCCACTTCCCCCTCTTCGCTTCGGAGCCCGTTAGTGGGTTCCTTTGCGGGTTGGGGGGGGCGCTAAGGGTGCCCGCCGAGTCCCACGGTCACAGGCTTCATCCGCCTGTGATTTCCAGAAGGGTCCCCGCTTCGCCGTAGCGGAAAAGACCCGTTTCATGAGGAGCTAGTCCCTCCAGTTCAGAGGGAGTCCGCCATTACCGATGGCGCCACCCCGGAAGTCATCAAGTTGCATCTTAAAGGGGCTTACCATTCATGCCACTATCAGTTTGCTGGTGTGCCCTCTGAAATCAACCAGAGCTAAAAGAATTTTTTTAGTTTTGCCATTTTAAAACCCGGAAATATTGCTCCTTGCTATAAGAGGATCTTAGGCTTATGTATGAACCCAGCTTCATAAACTACATTCTCAACGTTTTACTTAGCGTTGATTTAGTAACAAGTCTTTATTTTAATACATGAAATCCAGCTGAAGACTTATTCATTAGGTGCACTTATGAAACTTTCAACGTATTACTAATCTTGTGTATATCTAAGATGGTGGAAAAGACATGATTAGCGATGCAGCTGATGAAAGAGTTTTGCTTAATCTCCTGACTCATAATGAAGGAAAGGACTGGAATCTTAAAAGGCAATTTTCCCATGCAAGGAGCATAATTAACCCAATATATGAATCGCGAGGAGAGTAGTTTGGCTAAATAAATGACCAGCGCCAATCAATTCCATTCTTTTTAATTGTGATGTCTTCATTTGGTAGGCATCAGGGAGGGCAATATCCCATTTAAATGTAAGTACAGTATCTCCATCTCTGTGGTGGGCAAAAGCCTTTATTTAAAAAAATGACACAAAGAATAAAAAAAATTAAAATAGAATTTGTTAAAAATGTGTATGTGGACACTGTGCTGGCCTAGGTTGGCCTTTGGCCCTTGGCCTGATCCAGCTGGGCTTATTGACACCTCTTTTGCCCTCTAGGCTGGCATCCCTCAGAAGGCCAGGTTTGTCTGGGGAAGAGAAAGGCCTTCGAGCTGCTAACTCCTACTTTCCACCTTTCATGAAATTAAAGTTAACATGCTTTTGTAGCACATTTGCTGTTATGCCGCATTCAGGCAGTGAATTCTAAAGTCCTTTTTAAAAATGAAAATGAAGCAATTTGAATGCCGTCTATCCCACTTAAACTGCATGTCATGAGCTGAATCTTGTGTTGTTGTGAAATATGAAACTGCGTGTGCCTTTTCCCCTTTGGTCATGGGCACACCCACTGGGTGAAACTGGCCTGTTGAAAGCTTCTTCCTGTACACTCCTATTCATTTATGCGCCTGATTCATCAACACTGTTGCTAGCTCAGCTGTTTGGAGCTTTTGTAACCTTGTCCTGCTTCTTCTGGCAGCCATCCCCAGCCTTTCCTTTGTCATCCTTTTTGGAGGTACATTGTTGCCAGTGCACAGAATTGGATGCCATCAGCCCTAGCAAGCATGACCAATGGTTAGGGAGGATTGTAGTTGCATTTAAGCAACATCTGGAGGGCCACAGGTTCTCCAGGCCTGCTGTAGAGGTTTGAATGAGTTTCTAGGTCAATATTTTTTGGGCTAAATGTATTAAGAATTGTTAATGGGTCCTGGGAAGAGAAAGCTGGATCTCAAATCAGTTTCCCTACTCCATTTTGGAGTGGGAAACTGATGCTATGTAAAGCAAAGGTAGCCATGTTGGTTCACAAGGAGCCGACCTCAAAGTCACAAAATAGGGACAAGCTTTCAATCTATACAGAACTGTTTATCAGGCAGCATCACGTTGGATGTTGTTGCCATAAATTCATCCTGGAAACTTTTGTTCTAAGAGTGAGATTGCAGACACTTATTAAACTTCTCCAAATCAAATCATCTTTGTTATTTCACATTGATGTCTCAGTCCTAAGCATGTTTTCTCAAATGTAAATGATATGGATTTAAAAGCGGGGGTGAGGAACCTCCTGCCTGTGGGTCAAACTAGACTTCAAAGTATATTTAGAATTGCAGTCTAAATTGAGATTTAAAATTTGTAATTAACTGTTGTTTCTGGTGCTGAACGCACTGAAAAATATTATTTGCCCCCTTGGTGATAAGCTACCTCCAACAGAGTTGTGGATAGAGGGGATCCTGTGTTTGAGATCGCTAGGCCCGTCTGAAGAACAACAGTCCCCATTCAAAAGCCCCATTCCTTCACAAGTCGTTTGGTTTGAAAGCCTTGGCAGCAGCACATGTTTGAATCTGTTTTAAATTTGGAAAGCAGATTGTACTGCTTTGAACATGGAAGATAAAATATATATTCTTCCCTCTCCCCATGCCAGTCTTGCTTTTAATGGAGATGTTGAAGGACTGCTGGCCTGGCATCTGGCTGGTGTGGATCTCAACCATCCTGGTTATGATGGGAGCACTCCATATGCCGTGGTAAGTGTGTGATTACTGTAATATGTCAGATGGACGTCCTGTTCAATATGTATGTTAAATCAAACACCTCTTCGGTTCTAAGGCAAATCTCCAAAGTGCCCCGCATCAAATACAACTTAAGAGGTTTCTGAAATGGCTTTGCACAGGATTCAGTGGAGCTGCAGGAGCAGGAGACTCTGGAAGGCCTAGGTCAGCCTTCCCCAATCCAGTGTCCTCCAGGTGCTTTTGAATACAACACTCATGGCTCATGGCAGCTGCAGCCCAAAGTAAGAAGAAGAAGAGGAGTTTGGATTTGATATCCCGCCTTATCACTACCCTCAAAGGAGTCTCAAAGCGGCAAACGTTCCCCTTTCCCTTCCTCCCCCACAACAAATACTCTGTGAGGTGAGTGGGGCTGAGAGACTTCAAAGAAGTGTGACTGGCCCAAGGTCACCCAGCAGCTGCATGTGGAGGAGCGGAGACACGAACCCGGTTCACCAGATTACGAGTCTACCGCTCTTAACCACTACACCACACTGACTCTCAGTCAGCAAAGCAACTGGAGAGCATCAGCCTAGAAAGCATGGGTCCAAGCAGTTTTCCCCCTTGCCTCGCTCTTTTCCAAGGGAGAACTCACTCTTTAGCAATGCATTGGAATAAATGGCAATTTGGTGAAAACCTGAATTGCCATTTGTTCCAAACAAGTGCTAAAGAGCATTTTCCCCCAGGGAAGAGCAGCAGGACAAGAGGAAGTGTTTATAAGCCCTTAGAGCAGTGCCTGGAATGAACTAGTTCAGATTAATTAATTCATTGAATTAGTTCAAAATCTTTGAGATACATCAGGAACTAGAGGAGGAGACTCATGAAGTCTTTTCCAGATCTTTCCCCTCCCCCTTCATCTCTGCTGTCAGGAACTTAATGGGGGAAGCACGGAGACTTGGAAAAGGCTTTGAGCAAACAGGAGCTCATGAGCTGTCTTAATGGTTTTGCAAAAGCCTCTTTGAGGTAGCTCCCCTGAGCATGCTTCTTCAAAGGCCGCTTTTGCACAGCCCTTTAATGGTGAGCAGATGAGTGAGGATAAAATCCTGCTTCCTTGGGAACAGAATTGCATAGCCAAGGCAGGATTAACCCCTCCCTCCCACCCATCAGTTGATGTCAGCTGCTGTTGGTGCGTTAGTGTGGTCTGGGGGAAATGATATCATGTGCCAAATGGACTCCCTGGCAGGCCAAGATTGGTCTGCAGTCCAGAGATTCTTCATTCCTGGTGTAAACAGAACCACAAGGGCCTATGCTGTGCCTATGCTGATGTTTCGAAATGGCAGGGCCTGTAGGGAAATAACAGGGCCAGCAAGAAAGAAAGTGTGCAACTGGGTGATTGCTCAGGGTTTTGTGCAAGTACCTGCTCAGCTTTTGTGCGCAGGGGAAAGGGCTCTGATTCTAATACTTCTAGATTGGTGCTAAATCACATAGACAGTAGGCTAGGGAGAAAGTTACTGTCTACTCATAGCTTTAATGGAATGAAAAATCTCAATTGAGTTTGTGTGGTACAGTATAGTTATTTATTTAGCTATCTGTTTTTTGAACTTCTAGTCTGCCAACTCAGCTGAAAGAACTCTCTAATACACCATTTAAAAATTACATAGTATGCAATAAAATACACATAAAGTCTCTTAATGGATAAACAACCATAAAAGTTAATAGAAAGCAAGGAAAACAGCAGAAATTAAAACCACTTGATTTCTCGGCTCAAAAAGAAAGAGACCTGTTTCTAGTGATCCATCTTCTAAACCACTGATCTCTTTTTCAAGCCATCTTCAGCACTCTGGAAATCATCCAACCTATCGCTGTAAACCTGATGAAAAGAAAAGAGTTTTATTATTTTCCTAAACTTTCCAATTGGCCAATCCTGGTGAGTTTTTCTTGGGAGAGGAACATGCCACTCCTGAAAAGGCCCTGTTAGTAGATTCCAGTTTGACCTCAGGTGTTGAAGAGATCTGAAGCAGAGGCTTTTCATTGAAGTGTGAAGCGTATAGACGGTGCATATGGGAGCAGCATGTTTAGGTGCCTCTGTGTGATTTGTGCATGTGTATGAGCACCTATGTGCAGATGGCATAGCAGCACTTACTACTATCACAACCTTTTCTTGTAGGCAAGAGCTGCAAATCGTATGAAAGTCATGGAGTTTTTATGTCAGCTGGAGGCCTAATTTGGTAAGGCTTACGCTTTGAGAAACAACTACCACCAATGTTTGGCGGTGTGCATGTGGGTCATTCGCTCCATGAGGAAATGGGGGTTTGGGAAATGGACTGAGTTGGGACCACAGTCCTCTGGTTTGAGTTCATAGCAGCATATATCCATCTGTTTTATCATTACTTGGTGGGCTAAGGTGTCTTGCATGCTCACTAAGCATACAGTCAACTTTGAAAGCACCAATTCGGGGGATCTCAGGATTTGGAAAATAGATCATTGCCATCAAAACTAACAGCACTGCCCGTTTGGGAGGACAATCCTTGTGTGCACTAGTCTGTAAAGGCTGCATCACATGTACACCTAAGGTTGTGGTATACACACACGCACACGCGCACACACACACACACACACACACACACACCCCGATTATATAATCCCGATTATGTAAAGTGCAAATGGGACTGGTGGTTTGATTCAAGAGTATCATGCTGGTAAGCTTGCCATGGAGGCTGGATTGGCCAAGACTCCCTCTTGGAGACAAATGGGGTGTTCTGCTCTGGAGTATATGAAACCGCCCCAGGGTGGCTTTTCCTCAAGGAAGGCTGTGAAATCCTCCTCCTTGAAATTTCAGGCCACGTCTTAAGTTATTTGAAACATGGCTCCATACTGTGAAGCAAGTTTCTCCTTGCTTCACGGGCATGTTGAAATGATTTCTGCTACTTATCTCTGTATATTCAACAGTATGCAAACACCTATGGGCAATGATCCTGACTCGTTATGGTGCTTTATAAATGGATTACATCATTCTTTTGGCTGTCTGCTGAAGCAACAAAGTTGCCAGCTCAATTTTTGCACTGGATTTCTGTCATTCTGCAGCCCAACCTCCCCTCTCTACTCACCCACATGTTACAAGGGCAGATCGCTTGTGTTTCAAATTAATAGCTGCATTTTTAAAAGCTTAAAACAAGAAAGCCACGTTTTATGTATAAAATGTATCTTAAAGGAATACCAATATTCAGTTGAGCAGTATTAAACAGAAAGTTCAATCCCACAGAGGTTCATGTCTCCTGACCATTATTAATAATTTTTATGACTAGCCAGTGAGAAAGTAGAGAGTACACTTGTCAAATATGCATGTGATACAAAATTTGGAAGAACTGCAAAGGCAATAGAGGATTTTATATACAGTTTGAGAAGATACTGATAGGGTAGAACTCTGGAGTGCAATGGGTAATTTTGGGTGGCTGTCATTGTAAAGAGGAAATGTCAACCACTTGCACTCAGACAGTTATCTACCTACCTACCTATTTATCTAATATATTTTCCTGATTTTCTTTAGATACTTGGAGCTTCCCTGAGGCAAGATGGGGAGGAAAGGCACACATCGCTGCAAGCAACACAGATAACAATTGAAGAATGCAAGCTTATGCTCACTGTTTTTAGTAAAGAGAGTCTATTTTCTTATTTTTTTTTTAAAAAAAGAAGAAACTAATGCTTAGCAAAGCACATTGCAATACTTCAGACTCGGTGCTCATACTAGCCTATTGAATCAATTTGTGTTTTCAGGAAGGAATGTGTGGTGATGAAATGAACAGCTGTTCTCAAACCACATATGAAATTGCCTTATAGCAAGTCAGGCCATGGATTCAGTGGTGGCACAGCTTTGCAGGGTACCAGGCAGAAATCTTGCCCAGACTTGCTATCAGATATTATTTTAACTTCAGTTGCTGACTATTGAACCTGAGACCTTCTGCAAGCAAAGCAAAGTGCTCTGTTGCAGAGCTACTGTGTCTCACTATAGCTCAGTGGCAGATGACTCAGGGCAGGAGCTTCTTCACAGAAATCTAGACACAGAAATCAAGTTTCACATTTCAGCGGGGGCTACCGTTTTTCAAAAGATGAGATAATCAGGAATTTCAGAGAGAAGCATCATTTTTAAAACCAATCTTCTAATGCAGTGTACTGCATTAGAAACCTGGTTTTAGCTTTCCTCTCAAATTAAGTGGGGGGGGGGGCATACACACATCAGATTGCTTGAGAGAATTGTGGGGCTTCCAGAAGGGGGGGGGGAAATATTTAAAATCTAGAGAAGGCAGCCCTCTCAAAATATAGTATTTCACAAGAAATGACAGGATATATATGGATTCTGAAGAAGGAGGAGTTTGGATTTGATATCCCTCTTTATCACTACCCAAAGGAGTCTCAAAGCGGCTAACATTCTCCTTTCCCTTCCTCCCCCACAACAAACACTCTGTGAGGTGAGTGAGGCTGAGAGACTTCAGAGAAGTTTGACTGGCCCAAGGTCACCCAGCAGCTGCATGTGGAGGAGCGGGGAAGCGAACCCGGTTCACCATATTACGAGTCTACCGCTCTTAACCACTACACCTCTAATGCCATGTGTATACTGCCTCTGAAACCAGTGATGGGAGTGTACAGGTTGCAGAGTAGGCAGGAGTGTAATGCACAGCCCCAGAACGTGCTCAGTCACAACAGGATATTGAGTGTTGGTTGGAGGAGAAAAACAGAAAACCCGGGAGTATGGCCAGCTGGCCCCTAAACCTGAGGACTCCTGTTTGGAGATGAGAATACACTCCAACTGGGATGCGTAGCCTGTGGCTCTCCAGATGTTGCAGGGAAACAACTCCCACCATCCCTGACTCTTGGCCATTCTGGCTGGAGCTGATGGAATGCCTTCCCATCAGATGTCACGGAGATAAGTAACTATAAAAACTTTAGAAGAAATATGAAGGCAGCCCTGTATAGGGGAGTTTTTTAGTGTTTGATTATGTTTGTATATATGTTGAAAGCTGCCCAGAGTAGCTGGGGTAACCCAGTTGGATGGGCAGGGTACTAAAAATAAAAAATATAATTATAATTATTATGGGGTTTGAAGTACAGGAACATTTGGAGAGTCACAGGTCCCCTTCCCCATGCTACAACATTTTGTTGAAGGTCATCACTTGGAGGGTCCCGCTTGCGGTGGTGGTAAAATCTTGGTAATTTGCAAGGAAGTCAAAATAATGCCAAAATTTGTAAGCATCTTTCTGTCGGCTCTTGCCTAAAGAGAAATCTGAGAAATATTTGAAGGAGGTGGCAGTGTGGGCTAAACCACAGAGCCTAGGATTTGCCGATCAGAAGGTCGGCGGTTTGAATCCCCGCGACGGGGTGAGCTCCCATTGCTCGGTCCCAGCTCCTGCCAACCTAGCAGTTCGAAAGCACGTCAAAGTGCAAGTAGATAAATAGGTACCGCTCCGGCAGGAAGGTAAACGGCGTTTCCGTGTGCTGCTCTGGTTCGACAGAAGCGGCTTAGTCATGCTGGCCACATGACCCGGAAGCTGTACGCCGGCTCCCTCGGCCAGTAAAGCAAGGAGTGCCGCAACCCCAGAGTCGGCCATGACTGGACCTAATGGTCAGCGGTCCCTTTACCTTTACCTTTCAGGGAAGAAAATACATGTAGGTATTTTGAGAACAGCGTAATCGCTTTTGATAAGATTTGTGATACTTTTCAGGGTGACTTTGTGCATCTTTGTTTCTGCTGCCAGCACATTAGACCTCCCCCACCACTGTGTAATAGTGGGAGTTACTGTGGAAATGATCGTGATCTCTTTGCTGTGCCTTTCAATAAAATCTCTGAAAAATATTAGCTCAGCACTAAGTGGTTGCGTTTTTTTTAGTGGGGCAGTGAGGAGGAGGAGGATTTATTGATCTGGTCAGTTAACAAGAATGGCAGCCATCAATGGTATTCTGCTGGTGAACAATACCATCACTCCAGGCGCCTGCTTATTACACTTAAGACAAGTCCTGATTGAATGGACTTCATCTAGCCCAGTATCCTGTTTCCAACAGTGATCAGGAAGACCAGGAGCCCACAATCAAGTCCAAGAAAAGGAAAACACAAAATTATATAATAAAATACTCATAAAAGCATAACCTAGAATATCCACACACACACACACACACACCCCAGCTTACATAAGAATCCACACCAGAAGCAGCGACTAAAAACTTGGCTGGATTATTAACATTTCCCAAATGCCTGGGAAAATATAAATGTTTTGGTCTGTCCCTCAAAAAATGACAAGAGTTGGTGCCAAGTGAATTTCCCTGATAACTGGGAGCCTACTACATTACTGTCAATTGTTACCCCACATTTCTCTCCCCCCCCCCCGCCATCACTTTCCTAACTGCAAAAGGTCCATTTTAAAAAATGGATTTGTTGTGTGAGAACTCCTTATTGAACAAACTTTAATTTCTGGTATGCCGTTGAATCCCTCTTGCAAAACAGTGAGAGTTAGGAGGTGACCTGTCTCTGGAGTCAGTGCGTGCTCAGTCCTTTTGTCAGAACTCTTGAGCATCTTGGATATAAACGGCAACTTCACTATCATCTTGAGGGTTTAGAAATTGCCCCGTGTTAAGAGCAGAGTCCCCAGATGTCTGAAGTGCCTTAATTGTGGGGTATACAAAAACATTGATTTAAGCCAGTTCACCAATGCAGATAATTCCTCTAAGCACTCATATTTCTAACTTTCTACATACAGAGTTGTTATACTTAACAAGCATCAACTTGGACCTAAGCAGTAGGGAGGGAGGCATGCCAAAGCCACAAATCCTTTTGCTTAAAAAGATTGGCTGGCCTGTGTTAACATTGCCATAGTTATTATGTGATATAAAGAAGAAAATCACCGCAACAGATGCTCTCGAAGTGTTTTGTATTTCCTCCTTTTCCTCTTTGCAATTTAATCTTGAATGTATGCAAAGAGAGGCTAAAATCTTGCTGAGAATGTTGCTTCCATCTGTCTCCTCCACTCTCCTCCTAGACTGAAATGATGATCCAAGAGCTTTGGGTGACTGAAACTATTAACTAGAGTCTAACAGCAATCTGGATTCGCCATGTGCTTCACTTCAAGCCCTTTGGCAACACAGCCACAGGTGAGAATTACATAACCGGTTTTATCCTAAATTCTGCTTATGCACAGGCTTGGCTCATCCCCTGGGCTGTTTGGGGTTGCACTGTGGAAAAACACGTTTGGAACATGTAGTTTGACCTCCAAACCACACATGGCTGATCCAGCCCAGGATATGAGCTGACGGACAGCTATAGGAGCAACTTCGCCCCAAGCCTGATCGGTCACATTTTCAACATCCATTAAGGTAGTTAGCCCTGGCGCAAAGAGAGTAAATTAAAGGCAAGCAGGTTAACCGTGGTTTACGCAGTGGATTAAGCTAATGAGACCCTAAAATAATGATAGAAATAAACATCAAAAGGAAGCCAACTTGGAAAGTGTCTTCCAGGACCCAATTTAAGCTGGCTGTGATGGTGACAGCTTATAAATGAAAATGACAACGTAAACAGAACGTATGTGTGCTGCCTTAATTATGGGGTGTGTGTTCAGGTTCCTAAACTGTCCACATGCTTGCCTTCATCATCTCCGACATTTTGTTTCTCAACACATTGCTCCTTGTGCAGGCGAGTGACTGCAGACAGTGCCTGCATGAGATAGCTCAGGTGGTAGAGAATGAGACTCTTAATCTCAAGGTTGTGGGTTCGAGCTCCACGTTGGGTGAAAGATTCCTGCATTGCAGGGGGTTGGACTAGATGATCCTCGGGGTGCCCTCCAGTTCTGTGATTCTATGAATGTCCCATGCTGTTGTTGGACATGCCTGGGTTATCAGCAGATGTGCACCTGTGCTGACCCCAACATCCCACACACTCCAGGCTTGCAATGCATTCGGGTTGTTACCTTTTCTGCTTTTTATATAAGATCTCACTACAAGCTGAGTTAATGGTAAATCAAACTCGATATCTGTATAGTGAAAAAATCAAACTGCCTAAACAGACTTCCGAAATCATCTGCTTCAGTCGGTGGAGCTTGCCTTTTGAGAGCAATCAGGTACCTTCATTGTACTTGTTTTTGGCACCTGCTAAAATCATTCCTGTTTAGACAAGCCTACCCAGATGCTTAGAAATTTGAGGTGACTTTATTCTGTTTCCGTATTTTGTAGTCAGGTTGTGAATTTTTCTTGGTTTTACCTTTTGTAAACTGCTTTAAAGTTTGATGGGGGTTTTTTTGTTTGTTTGTTTGTTTTACAACCAAGTAGCAATGTTATGGAACAGATAAAACCAAGCACCGAATCTGGAGGCTACAGGATTTGGTGCCCTCCCTGCTGAATTGCAAGAAATCACTACTAAATTGCGCAAACCTGGCTAGGTCTGGAATTGCACGTATAAGCGGGAGCTGTATGTATCATTAAGAGCAAAAGACAAACCTGCTGGTTTAGGCCAGTGGCCAATCTAGTCAGGCATCCTGTTCACACAGTGGCCAACCAGATGCCAGCAGGAAACCCACAAGCAGGTCCTGAGAGCAAAAGCGCTCTCTCTCACTCCAGTTTCCAGCAACTGGCATTCAGAAGCATGAGCATGAAATTTATTACGGTCAGAGACCAGCTTGAGAAACACAAATGGAACTACAATCCCAATAGCAAAACAAACATTTATAACAATATACAACAATGGATTTTAAGTTTAAAAGTGCAATACGCATTGTTGTTGTTTAGTCGTTTAGTCGTGTCCGACTCTTCGTGACCCCATGGACCAGAGCACACCAGGCACTCCTGTCTTCCACTGTCTCCCACAGTTTGGTCAGACTCATGCTGGTAGCTTCAAGAACACTGTCCAACCATCTTGTCCTCTGTCGTCCCCTTCTCCTTGTGCCCTCCATCTTTCCCAACATCAGGGTCTTTTCCAGGGGGTCTTCTCTTCTCATGAGGTGGCCAAAGTATTGGAGCCTCAGCTTCACGATCTGAAGAAGAAGAGGAGTTTGGATTTGATATCCCACCTTTCACTCCCCTTCAGGAGTCTCAAAGCGGCTAACATTCTCCTTTCCCTTCCTCCCCCACAACAAACACTCTGTGAGGTGAGTGGGGCTGAGAGACTTCAAAGAAGTGTGACTGGCTCAAGGTCACCCAGCAGCTGCATGTGGAGGAGCAGAGATGCGAACCCGGTTCCCCAGATTACAAGACTACTGCTCTTAACCACTACACTACACTGGCTCTCACATCTGTCCTTCCAGTGAGCACTCAGGGCTGATTTCCTTCAGAATGGATAGGTTTGATCTTCTTGCAGTCCATGGGACTCTCAAGAGTCTCCTCCAGCTCCATAATTCAAAAGCATCAATTCTTCAGCGATCAGCCTTCTTTATGGTCCAGCTCTCGCATATAAACACATAAAAACTTTAAAATAGACTACCTCAGAGAAATGACCCAAAGTGGCCCGTGGATCCGGGTTTGGGAATTTTCTTAACAAACTAGATTGAATTGGGGGGTGGTCTGCGCCTACAGATCTGTGCGCAGAATCTGGCGACAATCTGGGTCGTCTTGTGGTCTTTGCCTAACGGAAGATCGAATTTTTGCTTTACCGGGAGGTCAGCAAGCCTCTCCAGCAGGGGGTCAAGGGGTTCTCTACATGCCTGATTGTAAAAGGGACATCTAAAAAATATGTGTTCAGGGCTTCCTCTATCCCCCAATGGACAGGTGCAAATTCTCTGGTCATATGGGACTTTTTTAAAGGATCCTTCCAAGACCGGCGAGGGCAGAGCCAAACATTCAGAAGCAATTATTGCCTCCAACGGTGGCAGTGGAACATGGGCATTAACAGCCATAGCCCAATCTAACAGGAGGGATGCGCATATGTTTCTAAAAAGCTTGGATTTAGCTGGTTGGCTATTCAAAGAGGTAAAGTAGGGTGACCGCTGGATTTGGTTCACCTGCTTTCCCCTCCAAACAACAGGATCAGCAGGGTTGTTTTTGGAGGCAGTTGGATCACAGCCAATGTGTTTCAAAAGAGGGACAACTGGATTCAGGGCTGCTAACCAGTTTGTTCCACAAGGGTTATATACAATTTTGCTGGCCGGGTTCCAAACACAGGCCTTCAGCAGGGCATCTCCAAAACTAGAGAGAGACAGAGAGAGAAGGGGAAAGTCTGGAGGTTGTGATGCCCTTAAGGAGACAGTGCAGAGTTAATTCGCTGTGCCTGAATACGATGCAGGAAGCAGTTCTCACTGTGCCTTCTTGAAGTTTCACAACAACTATAGAATGTTACCAACCTAGATCAGACATCCACCCCCCCACATTTTTAAAAAATCAAAGGGACTTGGTATGTAGGTTCATTTAATTGCTTATAACAATAGCCAGTGCATACAATAAGTGAGCTGGCCAAAAACAGAAGTGCTTCTGGGGAATTATCATATGTGCCCTAGAATAAGAGAATTGGGGATGGGAACTGCTGTTTCTCCTGACGTGGCACCTGTGATTCCAGGACAGCTGTTATAGTCAAAGAGCTTCTTCCCAGGCTGGTTGCTGAAGATCTTTCAAGGCATATTTATGAGCCGAATACCAACTTGAGTATGCTGTTTTAAAAGGCATTATTGATTCCAAGAAGATGAGTAAGCCTGTTCAAGCCACGGAACTTGAGCGACTCTGATGATGCTACATGATGCATTGCTCGCCCGTGGCTTGGCACAGCTTCTGCCAATGATAATGTGTGGTAAATGAAGAGTCTTCTGCTGCAACCAATGGGCAAAGCCCGTGGACATGGTGTGATAATTCTGCAAAACACGTCTTGCAAAATGCACCATCCGTCCTACGCAGAAAATTCTGGGGTGAGTTGCAACTTGCAAAGGAAGCAATCCAGGAGATCGCCAAATGATTCATTTTCATTTTCCCTTTGTGATGCATTTAAAGCTTGCTTGGCCATGAGCACTGGAACTTAAATGGCAAAGTGATACCTGTGTAGGGTTTGGAAAGATTAGACCAGCCTGTCTGGAACTGATGGCAATTGGAGGGCACCAGGTTTGTTGAAGTCTGGATTAGTGAGAAAGGAGAGCTATGCCAATAAAAGCTGGGTAGACATAATCTTCTGAGCTATGGTTTTTGACTATGCCAGATTTCAAACTGGAGGCACTGTCCCCACAATAAATTGATTTTTATTGTAAAATGTTGCCAGTAGTAAATGGTATTTGGGGCAGTGGCGGGGGGCGCGGCACAGGAAGGTAAGGATGGAGGAAGATGTCATTTTTAAAATCTCTTTTACTCATTTTTTCAATATTAATTTCAGTTGCCCACATTTTGCAGCAATTTGCAATTAAAAAAACCCCTTCATGAAAGTTAACCAGCATTTTGGTGCAACTTTCTCGTAAAACACATTTTTATATGCAGGTCTGCAAGCAATTCCCCCTAATATATGCATTTTTGTAAGTTATGTTCACCAATATCTTCATTTTTATGCACACTTTCACCAAATTTATACATTTTTGTAAACACTGGCTGGAGAACTGTTTTGCAAAAGCACAGATTCTGAAAGATAGCTCTATTTGGGTTCACATACTGTTTTTGACGCGGGTGGTGCCATGCGTTAAACCACAGAGCCTAGGACTTGCTGATCAGAAGGTTGGCAGTTCGAATCCCCGTGACGGGATGAGCTCCCGTTGCTCGGTCCCTGCTCCTGCCAACCTAGCAGTTTGAAAGCACGTCAAAGTGCAAGTAGATAAATAGGTACCGCTCCTGCGGGAAGGTAAACGGCGTTTCCATGCGCTGCTCTGGTTCGCCAGAAGCGGTTTTGTCATGTTGGCCACATGACTCGGAAGCTGTACGCCGGCTCCCTCAGCCAATAAAGCGAGATGAGCACCGTAACCCCAGAGTCGGCCACGACTGGACCTAATGGTCAGGGGTCCCTTTACCTTTACCTTACTGTTTTGGAAGGTGAACATTTGATAGATTCAGCTTTAAAGGCATACTGGATTGAATTTCTCCTCCATCTCTAGGGGAAGGTGTAGTTGGCCAAGAAAAGTAAGGCCTTGGGTTTACTCTTGCCTGCTCACTAGTTTGCCCTGTGTGCTTCTAGCATGGTGGCTGGGTTTAGATGTAGGTATCGAAAATCATGCCAGCTTGAGCCCTACTTCCTCCCCATGGAGCCCACCCCTTCCTCCTCTTGTGCACCCAACTAAAGAGGAGACTTCTTGGTTTGTTACCTTACAACCCTTTTCAGGAATTGAGCCTGAACGCATAGAGGCAAAAAGAATATAGGGAACTGGGATCAAGCACATTGCCCTGAAAGTCTACATGTGTCCGTTCTACCTGCAATCTTCCTGCATGGAATAAGTACGTAAAGACATAAGAAGAGTTTGGTGGATCAGGGCAGTGGGCCTGTTTATTACAATGCTTTTGTAATTTAAGATGCATATATGTTTTGTGAAATTTATTTTTTTAATAAAAAAATTAACAACCACAATGAAAAAGACATCTGGGTCAAAGGACAAGGAATTCCGCCCTCCTATTCCATGTACAAGAGCCAACTCAACTGGCACATGGTTCTTATTTAGACAAATGCAACAGGGTAGCGTTCTCCACTGTGTCTAAGAGCTGTAGGCTAGTTTTGATGGCACATTTCTGTTCCTCCTAGCATCTTCCTAATAGAAGAAGAAGAAGAAGAGTTTGGATTTGATATCCCGCCTTTCACTCCCTTTAAGGAGTCTCAAAGCGGCTAACATTCTCCTTTCCCTTCCTCCCCCACAACAAACACTCTGTGAGGTGAGTGGGGCTGAGAGACTTCAAAGAAGTGTGACTAGCCCAAGGTCACCCAGCAGCTGCATGTGGAGGAGCGGAGATGCGAACCCGGTTCCCCAGATTACGAGACTACTGCTCTTAACCACTACACCACGCTGGCTCTTAATAGCTGGGGCCATTGCTAAATTAGGAGCATTGATCTTCGGAACACTTGACACCCTTGAGCATTTTCCAAAGGAGCAGTCAAGAGGTGAAACACAATGTGTTGTGATACCTTCCTTAACTGTTGGGATCTTATAATAGAACTTGGTATGTACAGGACTGACACAATTGTTTGGTTGAAGTTCCAACACCAACTCGATTCCTGTCCCTATTTTGGGAGAAGGAAGGGTTGGTGAAAAGACTCAACGTCCACTGCCATGTGAAATCTGACTCTCTCAAGTGCTCTACTTTACTAGATTTTACTGCATATAGCAGAAGAAAATGTACACAACTCACTATAAAGGGATGGCAAACAGAAGGGAGACAGGAGACATTGGTGCCATCTGCCTAATAAGGCTTCAGAGAAGATGAATGTATAGTGGTACCTCAGGTTACATACGCTTCAGGTTACAGACTCTGCTGACCCAGAAATAGTACCTCGGGTTAAGAACTTTGCTTCAGGATGAGAACAAAAATCATGCAGCGGTGGCATGGCAGCAGCGGGAGGCCCCATTAGCTAAAGTGGTGCTTCAGGTTAAGAACAGTTTCAGGTTAAGTACGGACCTCCGGAACGAATTAAGTACGTAACCAGAGGTACCACTGTATATGAAAACTTTTTAATATGTTTTAATTGCTGAACAGTCTTACTCTCAACAAAAATCAAATCAATACCTCTGCTAAAAAGCCTGTCTAACCAATGGACTTCATAATAGGGCAGGTTCACAGCACTAGGAAAAGTAGATTTCAGGCATCTAGCTCTTTCCATGGTACCAATTTACATCAATTTACAATATATACAGTACTCCACTGGGGCTGCTGAAGTTATTGTTGAAGCTCAACTTTGTAACTAAGTTGGAGGCTATAATAAAGGGATTTAAGAGCACAAAAATAGGTTACTGACAATGCCAATGTTCAGCAGCAATAATTGCTCTCTTGTCAAAAAGGATTATACTGGCAAAAGTAAGCATGACATGTTTGCATCACGAACGGTTAGATGCGTTTAGCACCACAATGGCAGCCTATAGCAAATCCAGATGTAAACAACCTGTTGAGGTTCTGTTAGTGGTCTGGAGACAGGGCAACCCAGCATGTTGTGATTGTGCATCTCCAGGCCAAAGTCAGCAGCTTCTTGGGGCCAGTTGGAACCCTAAGGGTAGCTTGGCAGCTGCAACACCACCACTGTCCATCTGTAGTGGTGGCATTGCAGCATAGAAGAGAGCAGATCAGCAGTTCTTTCCTCCAATAAGATAGTGGATTGCAGTGGCCAAATCCACAAGTCCCTGCCAGTCAGGGATGAAACAGAAAGTTAGTGTCTTTTCTTTGCTAGGACTGATAACTGGTTAGAGAGGATTGGGGACTGAACTTGGCTGTTCTTCCCAACTCAACAGGTAATTGGTGCTTTCAGCGCAGACACTTCTGGCCTATTAGTTGACAAATACACACATCCATCCAGATCAGGACTAACAGTAGGACAATTGACTGATTAAAAGAACTTTTGATTGAATAAACCACTGCTTTTTAACGTAATTAATCAACTAGTTCTTAAATTTTACACAATGTGCATATTTTCTAAAGCTTCAATATAGGAGCCTCTTTTGAGATGCGCTGTTACCAGAAAAAGCCGCTGTTAATATTTCCTTTTTCTTTCGCTGTACCAATAACAGAAAAAGATCTTTCACTTGTATGCTCACTGGGTTTGAGCTGTAGGTAACTGAGCGGGAACAAGACCGTGTGTGTGTGTGTAGCTCCGTGGCTACTACTCACAATGGCCATGTTCTGCCTCTACTTTCAAAGGCAGTGTGCCTTTGAATACCAGTTGCTGTGGAGCACAAGACCTCCCATAGGCAACTGGTTGGCCACTGTGGGAAGAGGATGCTAGACTAGATGGGCTTTCAGCCTGGTCCAACAGGACCGAAGGGTTTTAGATGGTGAGCTAACATGAAAATTTGATATACATGTAGGCCATCTTTGCACAATCTTGCCAGGCTCTTGACTTGAGCAGAACTTAGAAACATGGAAACCTGCCTTGTGACTTTTGTCCATTGATGCCCAGTGTTGTTGACTGTGACTAATGACAACTTTGTAGGATCTCAGGGAGAGAAAGGCCTTTTCCCACCACCTCCTAGTTGTGCATTTTGACTGGAGATGCCAGTGACCGAATCTGGGACTTTTTGCATGTGAAAGATGCGGATAAGCTACAGTCTCTCCTCACAGGTCCACAGGAATTCGTCTAGATTGGGAACATGCTTCTCCCTCCCTATGTATCTATGCAGATGTCATGCGACTGGGAGTCTTGTTTAGGTTGGAGAGCTATGATAGGCAGAGTCTCCTCAGAACTGGAAGGAGGCCAGCGGGGTGGGTGGGTGGGGGAAATAGTCAAAGCAGTCTCATTGCTCAGGGTTTAGGAAACAGGCCAGTTAGTCAAGGTATGCTTGCTTACAGGATTAGCAAAGGCTTTGGGAAAAGCCATTACTCATCACCCGATACTGTTTCCCTACAGAGAATTTCCTACAGGGGGCAATTCCCTGGGACATGTCATGCGTTTTTCTTGCTACTGCCTATCTGCAGCACACCAGTCTCTGTAGCAACTGTTCCAGGGCCCAGAAAATATGCTGCAGGGTATCTGAAACTCTGCTGAAAGATTTGCTAAAGATCACAACAGGCCATCCTGTGTAATCTTTAGGTTAACTGCCCAAGAAGTTGTGTTTACAGCATGGTATATACATTCCTGTCTCAGTGACTGTGCTGGCTTGGCCATGTCCACAGAGCGGAAGATGGCAGGATCCCCAAAGACATGCTCTATGTGACATGAAGGCTGGCAACGTCAAGCCCACCACATAGGAATCCTTTGCAGGTGACTGCAGTGCCTGGAGACAGACAATCAGGTTGTGCATCCACAGGAGTGACCAGAGGAGGAATGAGCACTGGGAGGAGCCCAGAGAGGAGAAACGCCATGGTGAGTCTGCAGCAGCACAACCAGGCACCTTCACCTGCCCCAGCTGCAACAAAACATGTCTCTTCTGTGTTGGTCTCTACAGCCACAGCAGGCGCTGCAATTCTGCAACAGCTTGACCTCACCCCCAAAGGTGCATTCCTCCATGGTCTCCTGAGACAGACAGATGCCAGCAACTAACCAGATACATTAAAAGGAAGGAAGGAAGGAAGGAAGGAAGGAAGGAAGGAAGGAAGGAAGGAAGGAAGGAGTCATTTCAAGGTGGCCCTATTTTGAACTGGTCATTGCGATTCAAAACCCCATGCCACCAGTACTTAAAAATCGGTGAAGTATCCTAGAGATATATTATACAGTCTCCAAGTGGAATAATTATTATGTGCAGGAAAAAAGCAAAAACCCCAAAGGTAGTTTTTCACAACTGATAATCATTCACGTCTGTGTGTTTACACCCAGCAAATTACATGCACAGCAATCATGGGTGTAGCCAGGACTTTTGTTAGGGGGAGCAGAACCTTAGTTATTTTTATTGATTTAGCAGGGGGAGCTGCGCCTGCTGGCCCTCCTTGGCTAAGCCCATGACAACAATCTATATCCCTGCTCATCGACTCATTTTTAACATCGGCTGCCTTTTGAACTGAGGGAAGGCTGGATGCCCAGGAACTTTTGTTTCACCTGCTTACTCATCTCCACGTGAACCGAGATGGGATACACAGCTCAGTGGCAGAATGCCTGCTCTGTATTGCAAAAGGCCCCAAGTTCTGTCCTCAGCTTCTCCAGGTATGATTGAGAAAGATTCCTGCCTGAAACCTTGGAGGACCATTGCCTGCCATTGTAGACAATGTAGAGCTAGGTGGACCTATGTAGACTTATGGTCTTACTGAATTCCTATGAGATGCAGGCAATTGGTTGTTTAATCCTCTCTTCAACACTGGGAATAGCAAACCCCCTGGGCTTTGGCCCTTGATTTAACTATTTATTTTGTGCTTCTATCCTGTATTTTTATCTTGTGAACTGCCCCAAGGTCTTCGAATGCAGGGCAGTATAAAGGTAAAGGTAAAGGGACCCCTGACCATTAGGTCCAGTCGTGACCAACTCTGGGGTTGCAGCGCTCATCTCACTTTATTGGCCGACGGAGCCGGCGTACAGCTTCCGGGTCATGTGACCAGCATGACTAACCCGCTTCTGGCAAACCAGAGCAGCGCACGGAAACACCGTTTACCTTCCCGCTGGAGCGGTACCTATTTATCTACTTGCACTTTGATGTGCATTCGAGCTGCTAGGTTGGCAGGAGCTGTGACCGAGCAATGGGAGCTCATCCCGTCATGGGGATTCGAACCGCCGACCTTCTGCTTGGCAAGCCCTAGGCTCTGTGGTTTAACCCACAGCGCCACAATAAACAACAACAACAATTTGAAGGGTGGCATTGTGGCTTCTTTTAGTGGGGTGGGGTCTGTAGGTCTGCCTTTTATCTGTTTAGCTGTGTTTTTAGGTTTTTACCGGATGTTCTCAATCCATTTTGATGTTAAGAAGCTTTGGGTTCATCGGTAACACCGGCAGTAAACAACAATGAATAAGTCTCTCTTTCTCTGTGTACACTTTTACATGGCTTCGTTCAATTCAGATGCTCTATAGACATGTGTAGTGTGTCACGGTGCAACCTGCCTGCTGCCACAATCCCACTGCCTCCACCACTTGCATGAATTATCCCTGGTCCAGTTTGCACTCCAAAAACTGCTTGCATGTTGAGCAAACATGTGTGTGAATGGGCCTCAGCTGGTGAGCAAAGGGGTTGTGATGAGACACCAGAAACTGTACATAAAATATGCCTCTGGATACCAGTTGCTGAAAACCACGGAAGGTGGAGAGTCTGGCCCATAGGCTTCCCAGAGGCACCTGTCTGGCCACTGCGAAAACAGGATGCTGGACTAGCTGAGACACACGCCTGATCCAGCAGGACTCTTATTATGCTATTACATACACATGTGATTCAGTCCTCCATAACTCTGTTTAATGCCGGGATGGGGGGCATCTGAAGACTGTGTTCCCTTGTGGGCAGCTTCCTGGGAGCCACAGGCCAGTTGGTGGTGTGGCCAGAGGCAAAGGTGGGTGGACTGATCTGCATGACTATTACTTTTGTCCTGTAGTCTATGTTCCAGACGTTCTTACACCTACACATTCACACACACCCTCCATCCAGTAAAACCAGTTACCATGGTTCAAGGACACCAGACAAATGGATTTGGGGAGGATGCAGAACACGGATGGTTTGCCTTGGAGGAGGCGGGGAGAGCAGGGTGCCCTTGGATAGTCCAAGCGCTGGAAAAAGGGGACTTTGGGGTGGGAAGGCTGCTCTGGGCCTGGGAGACTAGGGTGCAGGTTTCTGCTCAGCATGAAACTCACTGGGTGACTTTGGACCAGCTGCCATCTCTCTCTCTCTCTTTTAATAAATGCTTTTTATTGGTGTTTCATTTAATACAAACAAAATACAGTAAAATTCAACAATCATTGCCCCACATTCTTTCCCCACACTCTGCTGAGCATTGACTTCCTTCCCTCCCTTCAACAGGTTTTCTTACGTCAGTTACTTTTCCACAGTTTCTTATTGTATCCAATCCTATCTACATCATGAGGTTTATTTCCGTCCTGCCAGAGTCTTCAAATTTCTACAGTTATTATTTATGCACTCCATAAATTTACTCCAATCTTTTTGGAATATTGCTTCCTCCTCATTTCGGATTCTACAGGTCAGTTTTGCTAGTTCCTCATAATCAACTATCTTCGTCTGCCGCTCCTCTATGGTTGGTAACTCTGGTACTTTCCATTTTTGGGCTAACAAAGTTCTGGCAACAGTCGTAGCATACATAAATAACCTTTGACCTGCCTTTTCTATTTCCTCCCCCATCAAGCCTAGCAAGAAAGCTTCCGGCTTTTTCGGGAAAGCGTATTTAAATATCTTTTTCAATTTGTTATAAATCTGTTCCCAAAACTGTTTCATTTTCTCTCATGTCCACCGGACCAGCTGCCGTCTCTCAATCCAACCTACCTCAAAGGGTTGTTTTGAGGATTAAACGGGAAGTGGCCAAAATCATGTGCATTCCCTTGAGCTCCTTGGAGCAAAATACAAGTGCAATAATAAATATAGTTCAATTTAAATAAAACTGGAAGGAGATGTGGGAGGGGAGCCACTAGTACCGCAGGAGATATTGCGAGTGCAGTTGTGGGTAGCGGGGAAATGGTTCTGGGTATCAAATGCACCTCAGACTCCTTTCGAGCGTGGCTTATTGTACAGTGGTACCTCGGGTTAAGTACTTAATTCGTTCCGGAGGTCCGTACTTAACCTGATACTGTTCTTAACCTGAAGCACCACTTTAGCTAATGCGGCCTCCCACTGCTGCCACGCCGCTGGAGCACGATTTCTGTTCTCATCCTGAAGCAAAGTTCTTAACCTGAAGCACTATTTCTGGGTTAGCGGAGTCTGTAACCTGAAGCGTATGTAACCCGAGGTACCACTGTATAGCAAATGGGGCCTGCAGCAAGATGCTGCAACATGGAATGTTGCAGCGCAGAATGCGTTCTGGTTATGTTCTCCTTCTACTGTTGAAGGCAGTGTGGCTCTGAGCACCAGCTGTGGGGAATCGCAAGTGCTGTTGTGCTTGCAGGGTTCCCAAGAGGCTTCTAGTTGGCCACTGTGAGAATGGGATGCTGGACGAGAAGGTGACCCACTGGCCTGATCCAAGCCTCTTCTTCTGTTATGTCCCTACTTAGGTTGACTGACAGCTAGCCAGCTATGCTCTATTGCATTGCACCTCCCTGCCACCCAACAACCACCAGGCAGAGCCCACCAAGCTTGTCCTGTTTTTGGGCACCCCATTACAATCTCTATAGTTTATTTTTGCCAACAAAGGTCCGTATAGTTAAAGCTATGGTTTTCCCAGGAGTGATGTATGGAAGTGAGAGCTGGACCATAAAGAAGGCTGATCGCCAAAGAATTGATGCTTTTGAATTATGGTGCTGGAGGAGACTCTTGAGAGTCCCATGGACTGCAAGAAGATCAAACCTATCCAATCTGAAGGAAATCAGCCCTGAGAGCTCACTCAGACAGATCCTGAAGCTGAGACACCAATACTTTGTCCACCTCATGAGAAGAGAAGACTCCCCGGAAAAGACCCTGATGTTGGGAAAGATGGAGGGCACAAGGAGAAGGGGATGACAGAGGACGAGATGGTTGGACAGTGTTCTTGAAGCTAGCAGCAGGAGTTTGACCAAACTGCGAGAGGCAGTGGAAGACAGGAGTGCCTGGCGTGCTCTGGTCCATGGGGTCACGAAGAGTCGGACACGACTAAACGACTAATCAAGAACAACATAGTTTGTTTTTGTCCTGCTGCAAACCTTAGGTTCTCCCAGGCTTTCTGATAGCTACCTCCCTTATGTGGGCGTCACGGCGCCGTTTTGGCTACCTGGAGACCCGCACTCTCGCTTTAGCTTCTTCCTGGCAAGGGGAACGTGCGCGGGGAAAGCCCAGGGTGGAGTCTCCCCTTTTAAAAAAACTCACCTTTTCCCCTCTCCCCTCCTTATGCTTTAAGGAGCCACCCTCGGCTTCTGCCAAACCTGTTGAGCAGTTGCTCCCCGCCCGGTGACAAAACTTTTCAGCGCGCACCTGGCAGCAGCTGGGGAGGAGGCGGTGGCGGCTGCAGAAACGCGCAGCGCAGAACAGGTTTGACTCTCCCTCTTTTCTTTCTCTCTCTCTCGCTGCTGACGTTTACACCGCCCCAGATGATGATCGCTTTGGGAGAACAACAACAAAAAGGAAAGAAAGGAGCCTCGCGCCGACATCATCGCCCAACCAACCCACCCACTTGGCTTGCTGTCGTTGCAAAGGCCGCCTGGAAAAACAGGTCGTGGCAGGGGCGAGGGCCGCATTCTTGACTTCTGCTGCAGGGGACGGCGAAGGAGTGGGGCAGGTATATAAGGCGGGGCAGGTAGAGGTGCCTGAGCGCAGATCGGGACGGAGACGCTGCTGCTGCTATGTGCCTACCTGCCTACCTTTCTACCTGCCTCCACCGGGAGTCGGCGGCGAGCGAGAAGACAGCACTGGCCACACACACACACACACACACACACAGGCACACAGACAAAAACTTTTGCTTTCCTGGCACCTCGTGGCTCCAGCTCCGCTTTAGTGTCCCATGAGGATAATGGCATTTAAGGTGCTCAGTTTGCATCCAAGCTGGAACCCCCGCACGCCCCTCTTGCCTCTCCAGCCCTTCCTAATTACGCAGGAATTGGGCGCAGAGATTTTATTTCCTCCCCCTTTCCAAGGATCTGCTTGGACACCTCGTAAGTGGTTTTGTCTGCAAACCGCGCAACAAGCTTGGGGAGGGGGTAGGAGGGTGAGATCAAAGGGGATTTGTCTTTGGCCTGTCTGTGCTTTCTCTCCCCCCTCTCCCCCCTCTTTTGACTTTGTTGTCTTTTTCTCTCGCTTTTGTTTTGTCCGGCTTAAGCAGGTCTCCGGAGATGCAGCAGGCGGGTGGGGACACCAGACGACTCCTCCCGACCACCCCTCCTCTCCAAATGATATCTAAGCCTGCTGGGTGCAGTGGTTCTTAACAGTTCAACAGTTCTGTAGCATAATTGTGAAATGTTTAGGACCACTTGACCCGGGCGGCCTGAGCATCGCCAGCTGGAAAAGGAGGAGGAGGAGGAACTTGCTCTGTGGACTTCAGGCTGCAGTCACGGGAGGAAGAGTTTCATTTCGAGGGAGGGGGACACACCGACCTGGGAAAGGACACCATCCGACAGCCACCGGCAAAGGCATCCCACTGAACGTGGCGAAGCTGCCCTAGAGAGGAGAAATTCAGCACGGGGTTTGGTTTTCTTTTAACCCATCCCTCAAAATTTGTAATCAGTGGAGTAAGCGAACAAGCAAAGAAACTGGGCTTTCCTTTCAGATTTAATAGGAAGCGAATCATGCTGCACTCAGGGATTGAAAATCAGCTTTAAGGGTGTTTTTAAAAATAAGTTTCTAGCCCTCATGGATGTCGGTTCTATAATATGGAGTAGGATAGGTGTAAGACACTCTATGAGAATAATTCCGCTGGTTAGTAAGTTAACAGTTGTGACAGGTTGTTGTCAAATGGGTGAGAAATAGAAAGAGTGCGAGATTGGGAGGGGGGAGGGAGAGATGAGATGAGGACAAAAAGTCCTGTTGGAACAATTTGGGCTGGTGCAGAGTCGGTGAGCAAGCCGTCAAGTCCCACAGGTAATTCCGGTCTATATCGAAAGGAAGGTGTGTTCGCCTGGGCGTATAGGACCAGTTCCCACACGCACCTTTGTGTGTGCCAACAGATTGGTTCAATGGCTGCCAAAATGAAAGCAGATAAATCATTTTGCGTTTGCAGAATGATGACACCTGCTCCTCCCCTCCCAGTTGCCTCCATGGCAAAAGTCACTAAGACCTCCTTTGGAAGGAAGGAATTTGAGGACTACAGCCTCAAACGCTGCTTACCCTAGAACAGTTTCTTGTACGTCAGCCGGTTTCAGTGGAACTGCTTCAGGGTAAGTGCGTGTCAAAGTCTCCCAGGGCACTTGCCTGAGAACATTCCATAGGACTGGAATCCTGCATTCTCGGAGCTGCTAAGTTTATTTAAGCTGCCCTCCGATGATGACCTGATGGTTTGCTCCAGATTGACACCGAAGCCAGTGCAGGATTAGTGTACAGGAGATCACAGCTGCTTAATCATTAATAGCTGAGCCCTAACCATGTTGACACAGGAGTAAGCCCCACAGATTTCTGCGTAGTGCTTCTAGGTAAGCACCCTTTGAATGGCAACCTTAGGTGAATTGGCTGGCCTGTCCTAAAAATAACAGCTGTGGGGAAACCTTTTAAAAAGGTGTGTGTTGTAAGACGCTAAACTCCACTAATGATTGGGACAGAATATTTAGGATGTATGTTAGAACCAAATAAATGTTTTGCTGCTGGTTTCTCGTGCTAAAAACTTTATATTTTATTCTTGTCTGTTTATTTTCTATCACAATTGCATAGTTTAAACAATAACAATACCTTGAGCAAATGCATGAACATTGTATGAAAGGTAACAAGCTTATGACACGTCTTCTCCCTTGTTTTGGTCCTGTATTTAAAATAACAGATATGTAATGCTCTTGGCTGTAGCGAATTCACACATGTCCCATTTTAAAAGTGAGTAACGAGAGAATCCAAATTCCCAAAGAAAACTTGCTTATCTCAATTTCCATAAGGGGTAGCTGTGCGAGTCTTTTGCAGCAAGAAGCTACAAAGTAGGTATTGCAGAAACTAACAGATTTATTACAGTGCAAGTTGTTGTGGATTACAGTCCATTTCGTCAGATTTAGAAAGTATTATCCTGCATTGCAGGTACGTATATATATGGTTGAGTATTGGGTTGGGCATGCCTTGTGAACAGCGATGTCAAAAGCAAATGCAATACAGAATAATTCAGACGATGGTAACTGTCTTACTAGCAGTGACCATTCACAAAAAGACCCAGTAATTAGTAACATAGGCGGCCATTGGTAAGCCAATGAACACATACCGTGTGATAAAAAAATCCATTAAAAATCTTTTAGATGCCACAAGATTCTTTGTTGCTCTTCTTTATTATAGTGCAATGCCCTGCCAAGTGGGAAGAGAATATTCCTCCCCTCCCTCTGTTCTTCCAGCTTTTTGAGCAGGTGGAAAGGTGTGTCGGTGGGAGGGGGGGGAACATTCTGCTCACCCCTTGGCAGAAGGCTAAACATGGACAGACTGGCCAAATAGCTTTGCACAGAACGCTGTAGTAAGTTTCCAGTTGATAAATGGTTGTCTGAAGTCACGGGCCTTAAATCAAGGCTTGCACAACTTGTGGCCAACCGAGCCAAACACAATCCACTAAACTAACTCCCCTCCCCTTTGCTGCTTATATTGCCTGCCTGGAGCTGAGGGGGGCTGCCAATCACCTGTCAGGTCACAATATATATTGCATTTGCTATGGTGACTCGCAATCTGTGCAGTGCCCACTTGAAACTCATGCCGAGAGTTTTCTAAACTTGCAGAACCATCCAGGGCCTGCCAGAGCTTAAATGTGCAGCACAATCCTATGGCTATGTACTCAGAAGTGAATCTTATGTCTCCAGTGGGGTTTCTTCCTAGATAAGAATGCAAAGGTTTTCAGCCTTGGAGTGGTTTCGACAACCATCCTGTCTCCCTAGGGAATCTGGAATTCTTTTTTGTGGGGAGTGAATGATTTTTAACTGGAGAGTCTCAGCACCCTCACCAAATTACAATTTCCAGAGTTCTTTGAGGGATAGGTTTGTGTAAATAATGTGCTTTTACCTTAGTAAGTCAGCACAGATGATGTAAGAAACAAACGAGTTTTTTTACCTGCTGGCTGAAATCTCCCCAATAGGGATGCAATTCTGCATAATTTCCCTAGGAATAATTTCCACTGGAAACAATGGGACTTAATTCTCAGTAAAAATGCAAAAGCCTGCACTATAGAGCATCTTCTAGATAATTATGTACAAGGCTACCCCTTGCAATTCAATGCAGTCTGATGATAAAATCTGGGGGAAGGCAGGGCTAATGGAACTCTGTGCAGGAACAAAGCAGTATAGGACTACAGCTGGGACCCTATACTCCCTTAACTGGGAGAAATCCTCACTGAAATCGGTGGGAATAACTTCTGCTTTACTTATTTATTTTTGGGAGGGGAATCCACATTGAAGTACAGGTTTTAAAATGTCTTCATGCAAAGTATCGATTTCTAGACATGCTTTCACTAAAAGTACAGAAATGGCGTCCCGACATTTGGAGAAGTATGAAATTCAGTGAGTGGTTGCCTATTTCACGATGTGATAATTTTATGTAACAATTTTCTTGTACGCTGCCATTTTTAAATAAATAAATAAATTCCAACACCCACCTGACTCTCAAAGACTTAATTCCCTTCAAGTCACTGGGCACAGTCCTCAAGCTACTTTCATCAAAGCGGGTTGAATTGAAGCCAGTGGAATGACTCCTCAGTAAGCAATTTTAACTGTGCCAGCTTAATAGTTGCTGAATGGAAGCCCTGCTTGCCCAAGGAGTACTCAGGAGTGCACTTTAAGGCTCCCCGTTGTTCCTTCGCCGTCATTGCCTTACCTTACAATCATGTTCGGGATGAGCAGATCTGTTCATTTCAATTTCTTTCTCTTCCTCCAGCCTTCAGCTCCATTTCCCACATTTCCACACCGGTTTGTGATTTTTTTATTTTTAAAGTAGTTCTTATTAAAATTCACCAGCCTTTTAGTGCACAATTCTCCTAAAATGCACGTCTCCTAAAATGCATGTTTTGTATGCAATTTCCTAGCATATACACATGTTTGCAAAGCAATGTATCCCAATGCAATACCTTTCTTCATGCTATTTTCATGAATTCATGCATTTTAACACTTTTTTTTCACCTGAACACGTGCATTTGTGCACACGTTACCTGACTTGAAAACTGCAAGGCAAATTTTAGAGAAGTGTGCATTTCAAATGACGTTTCAGTCCATGTTTCAAAAGTGCAGATTAGGTAGGTTTGCCTAGAATATGAACTGAATTGAATTTCTGCCCTATAGCTACGTCATATGATGTCAGGTATCAGGCAGGTGGCTGTGGCTTGAGGAAACTGGCCCTGTGGAACCCTTGCGAGGACTAATTTGGCTTGGAAGCTGGAGGTACATGGATATAGGGTTCCCCATCTCCTCTCCTCCTCCTCCTCCTCTTTTTCTTCTTTTGCAATATACTTTTTTAGAGGAATAAAAACATTCCTTTATCCTGCCTAAGAGATATTAGCTTACACAACAGATCTGTTGGCCTCCATCTCTCTCGGGAGACAATGGAGGACTGCACCTTTGGGGGTGAAGTCAAATTGTTGGAAGGTTGCGGCACCTGCTGTGGCTGTAGTGACCTACACAGGAGAGACATGTTTTGTTGCAGCTGGGGCAGATGAAGGCTTCTGGCAGATCATTACTGAAAATATACATGTTCCACATTTCAATGCAAAAGCGGCAAATATCTTTGCTAAGACTTGGGCATAAGGTTAAGCGTTTGGGGGCGGGAAGGCGGGTCCCCTTTGATTTCAGTAGGCAAGCATAAGCACTTAGCTGGATCATGCCCATGAAGTGTCTATGGATCTTTAAATTTTGTAGATATAAAGGAACACTTTGTTGATAGAATCATAGATTTGTAGAGTGGGAAGCCGCCATGAGGCTCATCAATAATAATAATAATAATATATTTATATTTATACCCCGCCCAGTTTCCCCAGCCACTCTGGGCGGCTTCCAATCGAGTGTTAAAAACAATACAGCAATCAAGTCTAAAACCCTGAAATGCAGGAATCTTTTGCCCAACACAGGGCTCGAACCCACAATCCTGGGATTAAGAGCCTCATGCTCTACAGACTGAGTCACAAAGTGAATACCAAGAGTAAAGTGTGTGAACAAATCCAAGTCAGCAGCCTGGTTTCCCCAAAAGCATTTTTCCCCTCCTAAAAGACCTGTGCCAGCTGGTCTGGAAGATCACGATGTCTGTGGAACAGGCTGCTTGAACAGGTCATGCCACTACGCTGTCTCACATCAAAAACAGGTTAGGTGAGGTTAACAATGGCATAATGAGTTTAATTTTGCTGGGAGTCACCATAGGGTGGCCCGCTAGCTGTATTTCTCAAGCTCTGTAGCAGGCTGAAACAAGCCCAGTGAAATTGAGGAAAACACACAGTAGTTTTTTCCTTCTTTTCCAGGGGTTTGGCAAAGAGAAAGACGCACATGTTAGCATTCCTGACAGCTTCTTAATTGTCCATGATGAAAACATGGAAATGATCTTGCATGGGAAAGGGGAGAGGAGGAATGGGTCCGCTTCAAGAATCTCACAACCTTGCTGATTTCTTAATACAGTGGCTGCCTCCGAGTGCCTCCTAGGTTAGTTAATTAATTACGCTCCTAACTTCTAAGAGGGATTCAAACATCCTTGGTTGCAGGCTTACAGTCTAATAGACATGATGCAAAAGGGGACGGGCGGGTGGGGGGGGGAAGAGAGAGAAAATGGGAAGAAAATGGAGAAATGCTTTAATCTAGTTACTAATTCTTACCCATTATATAATAGTTAAAACGACCAGACGGGATGGCACCTTTGCATGCAGCATATCCCAGGTTCAGTCCCTGACATCTTCGTTTCGGCTGAGAATATCCCGTGTCTGAAATTTAGGAGAGCTCCTGTCTGTCCATGTCAGAACATGGAGCCATGTTCTGATCTGATATAAGGCAGCTTTGCATGCTCCCTATGGAGGGAGACAGTTCTGGGTGGGGACAGGAGCGGAGGAAGGGGTGTGCGGTGGGGGTGGACCGCCCCAGGTGTCTTCACTGAGGGGGGTGACATTAGCTCGTCGCCTGCCCGCGACTCCCAAGCCTACCCCAAGCCTTCGGGGGAAGGGGGGAGCTGCACCACTTTGCCGGCAGCATTCCCCGCTTCCCCCTTTGTTTTGACAGTGTGATGGCCTGGGATTCGGACTCGGATGCTGAACCTGAGGGATCCCAGCCTGCACAGGATTCCCCGCCTCCAGAACCAGCTGAGCCGGGGCTGAGGCATGAGCCTGAAGGGTCCTCACCTGTGCTGGATCCTCAGGTGCAGGCATCAGCTGAGTCTGCTCTGGCTCATGAGGTGATGGAGGACCCATTGCCTGCAGGTGCTCCACTCTCAGCCCTGCCAGGGGAAGCTGAGGTTGCCTCTGGGTCCGGTAACCCTCCAGCCTCTCCTGAGCTGCAGAGGCTCAGGGCAGAGAGGAGGAGGGAACTAAGTTCCCACAGGAGGAGTGCTCTCCTCCAGGCCAGGGGAGGTGAGTCACCAGAGGATTGGGGCCCCCCTATTCCTCAGGGCGGATAAAAGCTGGCCAGCCCCAGTTCCAAGTTGCGGGAGCAATATTGTTGGTTGCTAGTTCCTGCCTGAACCCTGTCCTGCTTTCCTGCCTGAGCTCCTGACTCGCCCTGGCTCCCTGCTTGCATGCCTGTTCCTGACTTCACCTGACTCCCTGCCCTGCACCCAGCTTCAGCTACTCCGGACTGCCTCCACGTTGCACCTTTGACCACAGACCGGACTTGGACCTCACCTCTTGGGTAACCCACAGGACCAGCACAGACAGCTTGGGAGAGGTTTGGGAGTCGCGGGCGGGCGGCATGCCGAAGGCCCACCATGGGCGGCTCGCTCCGCCCTTGTGGGTGGCTTGCTCCACCCCTGGCTGCAGGGCACACGCACCACTCCATGCACCTGAGCGGCTATCCCATGCCTGGGAGGGCACCCTCTGCCCCCCGCCCCCCTCAGGAGTGCACCCGCCCTGGGCAGCGTGGGCATATGCTCCGCTGCTGGGTGGGGAAGAGCCAAGTGGCAGCTGAATGGACCCTGCTGTTCAGGGCCGGTCCTACCATTGGATCAAGGGAAGCGGCTGCTTCAGGTGGCAGGTGCTGGTTGACTGGAAGAGTCGCAAGGTGCTGTCAGATAGAGCTATGCCTAGCGCTAACCCTGTCCTTCATCCCCTAAGTGTTTACTCCCAAGAGCAGCAGAAAATGGGGTCATTGTACATGGAATGAATGGATTGGGCACCATTTTGTCCCTCATCTCAGGCAGCAAAATGCCTTGATCAGGTCTTGCTTCTGCCTCTCCTTCTTCGGCACGTGGCCGGGTGGAATGGTTACTACCCGCATGTCATCTTGCACACATGTGAAACGCAGAAGATGCCAATGTCCTCTCCTCTCTCAAGTTGTGCTTGATGGTGATCTGTAAACCATCACTGAAATATTCCCACCCAACTCTGACCCACTACCAGCTCTTACTGTTTCGACATCTGGTACTTCTCCAGCACTGGTTGTTGTTTTTTGTGTGTGTGTATGTGTGTGGGTTTGAATTATCACACCCCCTCCTAAAAACAAAACAAAACAAAACAAAACACAAAGCTTTGACAGTGTGAGAAGCAGCTTTAAGAGCACAGAGGGTGCTAAAATTAGAAATAATTCTCTGACGTTTTTATGGCAGCCCTGCGTGAAGAGTTTTCCTTTCCTCTTCCATAAGCGGTTTAACCTTCACGGCATCATAAAGTAGATCTGGAGTCTTTGGGATGACAAGGAGAAATAAATCTAAAAATAATGTTTAGTTACCACATTTCATGCGCTGGACAGCTTTAGGGATGGGGTGGGGGGAAACCCCTCATCAAATGTTACATGTTGCAGTCACATGTCCAATGTGTTAAGATCTTTTTCAATTTCTTTTTTTTTTAAAGGATGGACTAAAACCAATTTGCCATCAACTGTTTAATGAATTAATAGCCTTGTTGATGATAATGGCAGTTTTGCCCATGCATGTCTAGAAGACCGACTGGGGATAGAAGAGAACTTAAGAACCTCCCTGTTGCAACAGTCTGGAGACCTGAGGCATTAGATCTTTGTGCAATGGCACGCTCCCCTCCTGAGGTTTCCAGCAACTGGTATTCAGAAGTATATTGCCTCCTGCTGTGGAGTGGAGTTAGTCCGCCATCTTATTTCCAGCAGCGACCAACCAAATGCCTTAAGGAAGCCCACAAGCCCTCTTCCGTAGTTGCTCCTGAGAGGGAGGTAGTCCATGTGAGAAGCAGCCTGAAATATACTCAGAGTCGCAAAGTGATTTCATGCTCTTTATTCAGCTCATAGTGGTGAGGAGGAATGAATAAATGTCCCCTCACAGTATCTGCTTTATATACATTATTTACACAATGGGCTGCACATGATTGGCTAATTCTGGAATTCTACTGTAAGCCAATCAGGTTGTGGATTCACTTCTATCTGGAGCAGGATTGGGTGGTTCCTGCCAACCAATCATACTGCTGCATTGTTCTAGGACCAATCAGACTGCTGCATTCTGAATCCTATTGTTCTAGGACCAATCAGACTGCTGCCTTTTGGATCCTATTGTTCTAGGACCAATCAGACTGCTACAGTTTGGATCCTATTCAACTCAGTACATAACACCCCTCCCCTCTAAGTTCCAGTCCTGCCCGGGAGGTCGCATTCATAGTCCTCAAGGTATGCCGGCGGCCTACGTGTGCGTTGTGGCCTGGGGTGTTCCCTGGTCCGGGCTCCGGGTTCTGGCTCGTGTTCCAAGGATGCTGGCTGTGATGCGGCTGTTTGGTCTGGTGCAACCGGCTCGCTCAGTCGTGGTTCTGGTTCCGGTGTCCTTTCGGCCTCACGGGTCCTCTCTGTATTTACTGATTCTGCCTCTCCTGCTGGCCCCTCCTGCTCTATGGGCCTCACTGCCCCGCTGTTCCCTTGGGACTCCTCTGACCTGTCCTCCCCCTGGTTTTCTCCCGGGAATCGTCGCCGTATCTGGTCGCAGTGGCGGCGCCAGCATTGCCCCCCATCCGTTAGCACCTCGTACGACACGGGGCCAGTGACCCTGGTGATTGTGGCGGGTACCCATGCTGGGCCTGCCCCAAAATTCTTTGCGTACACTGGGTCCTGGGCCTCGAAGGTCCGGGGGTTCCTGCCTTCCCCCACCACTACCTCATCCTGCGCTCTATCGGGGTGAAGGCGGTCCAATCTGATTGCAAGGCGCCGACCCATTAGTAGTTCAGCGGGGCTCCGGCCAGTCGTTGAGCTGGGGGTGCTGTGCTGTGCTAGAAGGAATGTGGCAAGGCGGTACTCCCAGTCCCCTTGCGTCATGCGGCGAAGGGTGTCCTTGGTGGTCCGCACCATGCGTTCTGCTTGGCCATTGGTGGCAGGGTGGAACGGCGCCGAACGGATGTGGCGGATGGCGTTCTGCGCTGTGAAGGTTTGGAATTCTCCTGACGTAAATGCAGTCCCGTTGTCTGAGACGAGAGTGTCAGGGAGCCCGTGGGTTGCAAACAGCCTGCGTAGTACCCGGATGGCTGCGGACGTGGAAGTGGACGGTACCAGTGCGACTTCCAGCCATTTGGTGTAGGAGTCCACCACTATGAAGAATGTTTTCCCCTGAAAGGGGCCAGCGAAATCCACATGCAGGCGTGACCATGGTGCTCGGGCGGACTCCCAGGACTGGACTGGGGCCCTTGGGGGATCTGGGCGGGATTCTTGGCAGGCCTGGCAGTGTTTGACCCAGGCCTCTATCTCTCCATCGATCCCCGGCCACCACACATAACTCCTGGCAAGGGCCTTCATTCTTACTACCCCTGGATGTGTCTCGTGTAGGGCTGTGAGGACCCTTTTGCAGAGGGGCTGGGGAACAACGACTCTGCTTCCCCATAACAGGCACCCCTTGTGGGCCGACAGTTCATGTTTGCGGGTTGTGTAGCCGGCGAATTCTGGCCCGGGGCTGCTGCTGGGCCATCCCCTCCACACCCAGTCCAGGACCCGGGAGATGACCCTATCTTTCTTGGAATGGTGTGCAACTTCTTGTGCCTGAATGGGGCGGTCGGGAAGCAGCTCCAGGCTCATAACCTCTTGTGCAGGTGCTGGGTCAGGGCCTGTTTCCGGTAGTGGTAGCCTGCTGAGGGCGTCCGCATGGCCCATCGCCTTCCCAGGTCGGTGAATCAGTGCATACTGGTAGCTGGCAAGGAAAATTGACCACCTGAGGACGCGAGGAGACAGCACTTGGGGGGTCTGCTTTTCGGGGGCAAACAAGCCAAGCAACGGCTTGTGGTCAGTCACCACGGTGAAGGGCCGCCCGTACAAGAAATCATGGAATTTTTTTACTCCCTTTACGATTGCCAGACCCTCCTTGTCGATTTGCGAGTAGTTCCGCTCGGTTGTGTTGCGTGTCTGGGAAAAGTACGCCACCGGTACCTCTCTTCCATCCGGGAGTTGGTGCCCCAGGACAGCTCCAATGCCATAGGGTGAGGCGTCGCATGCTAGCACCACCGGCAGCCTCTCGTCGAAGTGTGCCAAGACCGAGTTTGAGACGAGCAAGTCCTTGACTGCCTGGAATGCGGCCTCCTGGCGCTGGCCCCACACCCAAGGGGCCCGCTTGTCCAGGAGTCTGTGTAGGGGCTCCGCTACCGCCGCCTTGTGGGGAAGGAAGGAATGGTAAAAGTTCAATAGTCCCAAGAAGGCCTGAAGTTCAGTCTTGCTCTTGGGCGCTGGGGCATCACAAATGGCCCGTACCTTGTCCCCAGTCGGGTGGACCCCTTCTGCGTCCACCATAAATCCCAGAAAGTCCACCTGAGGCACTCCTAGTAGACATTTTTCCCGCTTCACCTTGAGACCCGCCGTCTGGAAACGGTGCAGAACGGTGCGGAGGCGGTCCTCAAACTCCTCTGGTGTGGGGCCGGCAATCAACACATCATCGAAGAAGGGGGTGACGCCAGGAATCCCTTTAAGGAGAGAGTCCATTATATTCTGGAATATGCCTGGTGCCACGCTGACACCGAATTGCAGCCGCTTTACCCTGAACGCTCCTCTGTGCGTCACAATCGTCTGTGCCTCTGCTGTGGCCTCATCTACTGGCAGCTGTTGATATGCTTGGGCCAAGTCCAGCTTGCCAAAAATTTTCGACCCAGCCAGGGTGGCAAGGACATGGCTGACCACTGGCACTGGGTATGCGTGGGCCGTGAGGGCCTTGTTTATGGTACATTTGTAGTCTGCGCAGATGCGGACCGAACCATTAGGCTTGACGGGTGTGACGATTGGGGTTTCCCAGGGAGCATTAGGCACCGGCTCCAGCACTCCTTGCTCTACGAGTCGGTCCAATTCCTCGTCTATACGGGGTTTCAAGGCGAACGGGACCCGGCGGGCCTTGAGCCTGACCGGTCGTACTGCGGGGTCAAGCTGTAGCGCAATGGGGGGGCCCGTATACTGTCCCAATTTCCCATCGAAAACCCCTGGAAATTCCTTGCATATGGCGTCCACGTCCACTTGTAAGCTAGTGTGGTTCACCCCGGTGACAGCTAGCCCCAGTGGTCCAAACCATGCCAATCCCAGTAAGCTAATGTAGGGGCCCTTGACCACAAGCAAGTCCAGTTGCCGCGTCCGCCCTCGGTATTGCACCCTGAAGGTCCCCACCCCCATTGTGGGGACCTTACGTTTCTGGAAGTCCCGGAGGGTGAATGGGGCCGGCCTGAGTTTGGGACCCCCAGTGGGACACAGTTTCCTTAAGGTCCTTGCCGAGATTATGGATAGAGTTGAACCCGTGTCAAGCTCCATGCGGCATGGGGCCCCCTCTATCTGTACCTCTACATAAATTTTCTCTACGTTGGGGTGGGGCAACTGGTATACCTGGAAGTCCGTGAGCTCCGTCGAGTTGCCTTGGTGCGTTGGGCCCCGGGACCTGGGGCTCTTGGATTGGTCATCTGATGCCTGGTGTCGGGTGGGCCGAGCCCGACACACCCGGGCGATGTGTCCCGATTTTCTGCACTGCCTGCACTCTGCGTTGCGGAAACGGCAGGTCCTCCTCTCGTGACTCTCCCCGCAGCTTGCGCAGTTCCCTCCTTCTCGTCGAGGCAGCTGTGGTCTGTGCGCTGCTTGAGTGCGCTGCTGTACTCGGTGCACCTCCTCCCTGTCGGATCCTGAGTCGTCGGTGAGGTCTTCATGGTGGACCCTCGGTTGGGATGGCAGGCTCGGCCGTGCCTCTTGGGTCGACCTCTCGGCAGCTTCTGTTGCCAGGGCCTCCTCCAGAGCGACCTGGAACGTTAGGTCCTTCTTAGCGTAGAGGCGCCGTTGCAGCTTCTCATCCTTCAGGCCACCGACGAGGCGGTCACGAAGCATGTTCTCCAGCTCTGAGAAGTTGCAGAACCGGGCGGCTTGGCGGAGAGAGGTCACAAACCCAGTTATGGTTTCCCCAGGGGCTTGCCGCTTTGCGTAGAAGGCATTTCGACGAGCCACCACTGAGGGCTGCGGCGAAAAGTGCCCCTTCAGCTGTTCCATTATTGTTTTGTATGGAACAGTAGCGACGTCTTCAGGTGCAAGGAGAGCCCGGGCGATTTCAAACGTCTCCTCTCCGCAGACGCTGAAGAATATCGCCCTCTTCTTGGCGTCTTCTTCGTCGGTGACCCCTTTGGCTTCTAGGAGGAAGGTGAAACGGGAGGCGTACGCTTCCCAGTCTCCAGATGCTGGGTTGAATGGCGAGAAGCTGCTGTTGGCTGCCATTCTGAGTTCCTTGTGCCCCGGAGCTGAAGCCTGGATACACGGTGCGAGGCAGCGGTGCGGCAGTTGGCGGTGCTGCGGTGCTGTGTGTGGCAGTCAGCTCAGCGGGATCCCACCTTCGTCGCCAGTGAAATATACTCAGAGTCGCAAAGTGATTTCATGCTCTTTATTCAGCTCATAGTGGTGAGGAGGAATGAATAAATGTCCCCTCACAGTATCTGCTTTATATACATTATTTACACAATGGGCTGCACATGATTGGCTAATTCTGGAATTCTACTGTAAGCCAATCAGGTTGTGGATTCACTTCTATCTGGAGCAGGATTGGGTGGTTCCTGCCAACCAATCATACTGCTGCATTGTTCTAGGACCAATCAGACTGCTGCATTCTGAATCCTATTGTTCTAGGACCAATCAGACTGCTGCCTTTTGGATCCTATTGTTCTAGGACCAATCAGACTGCTACAGTTTGGATCCTATTCAACTCAGTACATAACACAGCCTCTGCTAGAAGCCAACTCCTATAGACTGAGGTCCCTTTGGCCTCCCCATAAAATATTTGAGCCCCCTCCCCAGTTAATGGGCATTGCCATTCAAATAGTGTGTGTGTGAGCAGCATCTTGGGATCAGTAAAGTGGGATAGTGCTTACCTGGGGCCCCCAACATTTTATTCAAGTTGGCACCCCTGCTGCCTCTGAACCTAGAGAGGGTTTCCCAAACTTTGGTCTCTGGCTATTTCTGGACTACAGTTCCCATCATCCCTGCCCACTGGTCCTGCTAGCTAGGGATGGTGGGAGTTGTAGTCCAACAACAGGTGGAGATCCAAGTTTGGGAGACCTTGACCTAGAGCAAGAGTAGTTTACATGGTGCTTTCCGGACATCATTGGCCTACAACTCCCATCAGCCACCTTGAGTCCCATCAGGGCGAAAAGCAAGGCATTGTTGACACCTGTCTGTCTTGTGAGACAATGGAGGAGTGTGCCTTTGGGGGTGAAGTCAAGATGTTGGAAGGTTGCAGTGCCTCCTGTGGCTGTAGAGACCGATGCAGGAGAGACATGTTTTGTTGCAGCCGGGGCAGATGAAGGAGCCCATTCGTTTTGCTGCAGATGCCCCATGGCCTTTCTTCTCTCTGGGCTCCTCCCAGCAGTCATTCCTCCTCTAGTCACTGCTGTGGATACACAACTCAGCTGTCTGTTTCCAGGCAATGCGGTCGTCTGCAAGGGATTCCCACACAGCAGGGTTAATGTTGCCCGCATCTACATTTTGTGAAAAGATTGTATACGGAAAGTAGTTGGGCAATGGTGACTGAAAGAGCACATGGATTGAAGACTGACTCGATGTTTTTCATGGCTCGATAATTACTGAAGGAAACCTCTTTATGGGTCCATGGAGTCACATTTGTGAGATAAAACTGATATCACAGAAACCAAAATTAATGGAGCGCCATTGTATTATCTCCTAAAATTACAGGCTTGTGTATCAGTGTTCCACCTGACACCAGGCCAGATGCGGTAGGTTGACTTTGCATTGGGCAAGGACTGAGAGTCCCAAACACCTCGTAAAATCCCGACATGTCTTCAGAGAGTAGCTTATAAAGTGGCTTGCATTCCTTACAAATTGATGAGCTAGGTATCTCACCAGAGAAATGGGAACACCCACAGACTCAAAGTCAAAAACTGGAATATGTAGAACGCAATTGTTTAGAAAATGGCCAGCATCTTTGTTAACAATGAATTCTGAAGAGTAATAAGTCCTGTTCTAATTGAATATTCCAATTCCTAACTAATAACCAACATATTTGACTTAAGCTGCTATGTCGTGTACACTACAATGCACTATTTGGGCGGCTGCCCTTGAAAAAGGTTTGAATGCTATAATACTCGACAGGACCGGCCCATGCATGAGGCAAGGTGAAGCGACTGCCTTGGGCGGCAGGATCCACAAGGGCAGCAAATTGTCACAAAATAGCCAGCAAACGTTTGGGTCCACCAGAGCTCTTCATCAGACCCCATGTTAAGCAAAGGACGGTGGGGAAAAGGCTTGGAACTGAAGCCACAGTGTCTAAAAATTGGTCAAAATTTCATTTTTGTTGTGTAATCTTAAGAAGGGGCATGGCTATCCAGGGTGGAGAGTTGTCTGTCCAGGTATGAGAGTTGTCAAGGACAGTGTTTAAGTTTTGGAATTTACCATTGCACTACAGATTTGGGGATTTTTGAAAGCATGGGCATAGAACAATGGTTCTCAAACTTTTTTAAAAATCTGGGCCACACTTTCAGAACTTGCTCGCACCGCAATGCAGTCCTGTCTGTCTATCTCTACTCATGGATAAGCCCCACTGAGTTCAATGGGAATAAGAGTCAAACTGCAAAGTATGTTTGAATCTGGATAGCTCAGTTAGTTAGAGCATGGTGCTGATAGCGTCAGGGTTGCAGGTTTGATCCCTGTGTGGGACAGCTGCATATTCCTGCATTGCAGGGGGTTGGAATAGATGATCCTTAGTGTCTCTTCCAACTCTACAATTCTATGAAACATACCTGTGGAGCACCATTTTTTTTTTATTGATAAGAAATACAGTGGTACCTCGGGTTACATACGCTTCAGGTTACATACGCTTCATGTTACAGACTCTGCTAACCCAGAAATAGTACCTCGGGTTAAGAACTTTGCTTCAGGATGAGAACAGAAATCTGTTCTCCATGCTCCGGCAGCGTGGCGGCAGCAGGAGGCCCCATTAGCTAAAGTGGTGCTTCAGGTTAAGAGCAGTTTCAGGTTAAGAACAGACCTCCAGAACGAATTAAGTACTTAACCCGAGGTACCACTGTACATTGCAAAGCACAACTGAGGATTGTTCTCGTTATCATTTGACGCTCTTGTTGTCATTTTGAAAAAGATACCTATCCGCATTCTGCAAATAAAAAAATATATTTTGATATTGTGCTATACTATAGTATGCTGAAATCTTTCAATGCGTCTTTGATTGTCCTTGAATCATCCTGCCACACTTGCCTTCATCTCCTGCGACACCCTTTGAGAACCACTAGTATAGAACATACTTAGAGCACCATTTACCAAAAATACAGTCTACATGAGGGATGGGGCAACTTGTGGCTCTCCAGATGTTGATGGTCTCCATCGCTCACTATCCCTGCCTGTTGGCCATGATGTTGGCTGGGGATGATGGGAGCCGGAATCTAAGAACATCTGGAAGGCTTCAGCTCAGTTGGTTAGAGTGTGGTGCTTATAACACCAAGGTTGCAGGTTCGATCCCCGTTAAGGGCCAGCTGCATATTCCTGCAGTGCAGGGGGTTGGACTAGATGACCCCCAGGGTACCTTCCAACTCTACAATTCTATGGTTTTGGATTCCAACTTAATTCTGTGTTGTCAACCACCAACTCTGGAATAGGAATAGAAGATACCCCACCCATTCTACAATATCAGAAACACTTAGACATGTTTGATGCATTACTGTATTTTAATATTTTGTTGGAAGCCGCCCAGAGTGGCTGGGGAAGCCCAGCCAGATGAGCAGGGTATAAATAATAAATTATTATATTATTATTAGACATCTCTCTCTCTCTCTCTTCCCCTCCCTCATTCAGTTATGCATCTGAAGCTATCTACAGACAACCTTTCCATCCTAAAAATACGTGTATATAATATAGACAATTCAAGGTCAGTTAAAACAAAAGCTACTTAATGTATCTCATTCCAACCCCCCCCCCAACGACATCCGTTTTTTGGCTGCATAGCGCCACCTGCTGATAAATGAGTGTTAGATACACCACAATGGACTGAAGGAGACTTAACGGCGTTGCATTTGCTCTCCCTTCTCTGTTGCATCTTCCCTTGGAGGAAACTGGAAGTTTTCCTGCCCAGCTTTCCAAATTAACAGCAATGATGAGACAAAAGAAACTTCCTTGCTGTAAATCCTTGACTCTTGCTTGGGAAGTAATTGCATAATGCACATTTTTATTTACTTGTTGCAATTTCATAGAATCATAGAATTGTAGGGTTGGAAGCTATGCTGAGGATCATCAAATCCGTAATATCAAGCAGCAATGAGGGAAAGTAGGGATGCATCTAAGACAATGAGCAGGAAGTTAACTTTGGGAGGGGGTTGTATTAAATTTGATGTAATTTGACATCGATTTGTCAAAAATTTGGAAAACTAATAATATTTTTTGGCAAAAAAGAAAGACCATCTCGTCCAACCCCCTGCAATGCAGTAATATGCAGCTGACCCATATGGTGATTGAACCCACAACCCTGACATTATTAGCATTGTGCTCTAATTAACTGCCAAGCAGAATATAAATTTTATAAAATAAATATACTAGAGGTTAAGAACACAAGAAGAGCTCTGCTGGACCAGCCAATGGCCCATCTAGTCCAGAATCCTGTTCCACAGGGGCCAACCAGGTGCCTGTAGGAAACTCGAACGCAGGACCCAAGCACAAGAGCACCCTGTCGCCACCCCCACCCCCTGCCACCTTCCAGCAACTGGTATTCAGAAGCATAAGTGTGGTAGCCTGGCTTCCTGAAGAATAATGTAGCTGCCTATCTGGATTTTGACCTTTAATTTAAAAACAGAGAAATGTCATCTCGCTAGCCTATAAGGAAAAACACAGATGCAGTAATCTGCCTATCTGCTCACGGATATAATTCAATCACTTTAAACATATCGAATTGCCTGTATTTATGCTCTGGCTGTTCTGCAATGATTCCCTGCCCGCTTCAGCTCTCGAAGCAATTAGCAACATAGGAAGCTGCCTTATATGGAGGGGGGCAACTAGACCATCTCGCTCAGTATGGTCTACACGGACTGGCAGCAGCTCTCCGGGATTTCAGTCTGGGGTCTTTCCCCAACCAACTTGGAGATGTCAGAGAATAAATATGCATATTTCTGCATGTAAAGCAGAGACTTTGCCACTGACCTTGGCCCATCCTTTAAATCTGCATCCCTTACCCTGCTTAAACGTAACGGGACCCCCGTTACAAAGTCACCCTGAAAAGTATCACAATTCTTATCAAAAGCGATTACGCTGTTCTCAAAATACCTACATGTATTTTCTTCCCTGAAAGGTAAAGGTAACGGGACCCCTGACCATTAGGTCCAGTCGTGGACGACTCTGGGGTTGCGGCACTCATCTTGCTTTATTGGCCGAGGGACCCGGAGTACAGCTTCTGGGTCGTGTGGCCAGCATGACTAAGCCACTTCTGGCGAACCAGAGCAGCGCACAGAAACACCGTTTACCTTCCCGCTGGAGTGGTACCTATTTATCTACTTGCACTTTGATGTGCTTTCGAACTGCTAGGTTGGCAGGAGCAGGGACCGAGCAACGGGAGCTCACCCCATCGTGGGGATTCGAACCGCCGACCTTCTGATCAGCTCTGGGTCCTAGGCTCTGTGGTTTAACCCACAGCGCCACCCGCGTCCCTTACCTTGCTTACAGGCTTGCTAAAACCCTTGTAACACAGAGGGTGGTTGCTCTGTCCAAGGGGAAGAGAAGAAAACACACACAAGCACATGCATGCGCACAAACACACTCCATCCTTTTATGAGTCAGTCAACAGTGCACTTCTCCTTTTGTGTGGGGAACTGCCTTATACCAAGGGTAGACTCTTGTTCCATCTAGCTTAGTATCATCAACACTGACTGGCAGATTTCTCCCAGGATTTTCAGGTGGTGGTTTCTCCCAGCACTACCTGGACATGCCAAGAGTTGAACCCAAGGCCTTCTGCATGCAATGCAGATGCTCAATCACACCTCATGCTTTCGCTGAGATTCCTGCACTGCAGGGGGTTGGACTAGATGATCTTTGGGGTCCTTTATGATTCTATGATTCTATGAACCTGGCCTTATTTCAGACTTGGATATCCTTTTCTTTTGAGCTGGGCATGGGGATGTATGATCCACTGGGAAGCCTTCTAATTATTGCATTCTGCTTAGGTTTGCCGATGCCCTAATGGGCTAGATCAAGGCTGTGCCCAGTTGGGAATGTAAGAAAGTGAAAAGCTTCTGGGAAATGATATATAATGAGATGAAAAAGATGCTGAAATATACATTTATTAAAAAAATCCCAGAAGTATTTCTGCTTGGCATTGTAGGAGAGGATATTAATAGACAGGATAATAAACTGTTTTTATATGCAATAATGGCAGCAAGAGTACCATTGGCACAGAAATGAAAACAAGAAGAATTACCGACGAAAGAGGAATGGCAGACGAAATTAATGGACTATGCAGAATTAGACAAGATGACAGGAAGGATTCAAAACCTGCAGGACCAGAGATTCTCAGAGGACTGGAATAAATATGTGAACTATCTGGAAAGCAATTGTAACCAACAGATTACGCTACTAGGATTGCAGGAAGTTTTGTAAGGAGGACTATGTGAAATATTGCAGAGAAAAGTATGAAGAGAACTATTAGTGAAGGACTATTAAAAGTAATAGTGAAATTAATGAAATGCAGATTAAGTGATAAAGATTGAAAAATCTTCAGATGTGGTTGATGGAAGTCCGAAACACTGGATAAGATGAGAAAATACGTTGTATGTTTTTTTTTTTTTTTAATTTCATGTAAAAATCAATAAAAATATATTTTTTTAAAAAAATCTGCCCACTTTCAAGGATTTGATTTAGGACCAAAAAAGCAACTCCTAGCATGTGCTCAGCTGTTCTCCATTCGCCTCGCTCGGCCAGTTACCGGTATGTAAACGACCAACCCCATGTCGGACGCAGATATGTAATTGATTGTCTGTAATAATTCTGTCGCGCTCCGCTCTCTCTGGGTTATGGGGGTCGAATGGCTGTTGTGTCATTAAATTCTCCAGCTGATTATGGGGGTGGGATTTCCCCACCGCCCCGATCGATTCCCTCAAGGGCAGCAGCTGCAGGAGCAGCGCCGAAAAACCTGTGGAGCTGTCCAACGTCCTGAAGACGCCTGGATGCCTTAGCCAGAAGAGAGCGTGGAGCTATTTCCCGAGAGCAGCCAGTAGGGGGCAGCACTGAAACACACTCTATCCTTACCACTATTTCTGTGCTACGGTCAGTTTTATATGGGGAGCAAGAGACGCAAAGAAATGGTCATATAATTATGTAGATACTTGATCAAGCACCCATTTGGAGACATCACTTTTTAAAATTATTGTGGAGCCCCCACATCCTCTTTTGGTATTATCCCATTTTATCCTCACAGTGACATCTGTATCATTCCCCTTCTTCTAAGCAGTCAACATTTCGATCAATCAGCCCCTGGGAATTTAGGTGGATGACCCAACACTATTGCACCAGGAAGCGAAGATTTTTGTAGCATTTGTCTGGAGAAATCGTCAAAAGTTTGAATGCCTTGCCTGGGATAAGTAAGGCCTTGTGTGCCCATCAATGGTCAGTGTTAGACCAGTCCTTGGTTTATTGTAGTGCTTGAGGATAAATCAGGGCTAGCTAGCATAGTCCCCTCCAGATCTCATTGGACTACAACACCCATCATCCCTGACCATTCGTCATACTGGCTAGGGCTGATTGGCGTTGTAGTCCAAAAATATCTGGAGGATAGGACAAGCTCAGAACTATCAGAACTTCAAGGACTCTGTAAATCCTTGCTTTTTGCTCTCACCTGTCCTTCCAGGTTGCAGCACAAAGGCAATTCGATCAGAGGTAATTTCAGTGTCATTTGACCGCAGAGGGTTTTTTTTTAAATTGCAGAAGAGGGAGAACGGAAACCCAGTGCCGTTTTAGGAGGCGTAACATTTGCAGGAGAAGGCAGTGGAGCAGCCAAGCATGCAAGGCACTCAGGCAAGCGAGCGAGGGTTAAACTGGCATGATTAGGGTGACAAGAAATTAAATGGAAGCTCGTGGATCACAAATGGCCTCTCTCTTTATGACTTGCAAATTAGATGGAAATTAGAAGCGCCACAACGCAGAGATCCCCGTGCCTCCCTGCCATGGACTACTGAGCAAAAGATTGCCGGCAACTGTCTTTCATTAGGGCAACTGTCAAGGCATGCTTTACCCTGACCTTCACCAACGGACTGAAGCATGGATTTTTTCAATTTGTTGCCCGTGGCATCGGAGCCTGGCGAGTCGAAAAAGCCTTTGCATTTGAATGCTCCTGGAGAATGAGGTCCACATGAAGTTTGGCAAGGCATTATCCCCTAATAGCCAAGACCTAGCTTGCAAAACTGACCTCAGAGCCCCTGCAGGTTCAGGTGAAATTCATAACTCTGTGGTGAAACTCCTAGTTCAGTGCTTTGCATGCAGAAGATTGTAACTGTTGTATTTGTCTTTCTAACTCTGCATTATATTGCTGTCATGCACCCTGGGACCTTATGGTGATGGGCGGGTAAAATATCTTGTTGTTATAGGTTTGGTGGGTGGGACAGCTTGGATAATACCTGTGGCTCCCTTTCACACCTGTGATCCTGTATCCTAGGCTACTTGGGAAGGAAGGGCAGGATATAAATTCTAACAATATGAAGATCTGTGAGGTTCGAATCTGCTGAATTGGCCAGACCAGATTCTTTGTAAGATAATGGCCTTAGCTGGCCAGTTAGGTACCACCATTTATATGTCCAAATACATTTTCCTGCTGCCATAAATGGGGGTAACTTTCCTCACCCTTCACACCTAGTCGGAAGCAACATCTCCTTGCAAGGTAGAACAGAACACAATTTGGTTGTGAGTTTTGGTAAGCTAGGGAGACAGAGGCTTGTCTCCCACTCTGCTGGACACAAAACTGTGACTTGGGCTTCCCTGCTAACCCAGCAAGGAAGCAAGATCTGTCTGAGTGTTATTATTATCATTATATTTATTATTATTATATTTATTATATTTATTATATTTATTATTATTATTATTATTATTATTATTATTTTATAATTATTATTTCAATTTATATACTGCCCTTTATCAAAAGATGTTTTAACAATGTTAAAAACACATTACAGTACATCAATTATAAAAACATAATAAAAAGCATGCTGAAAGAAAAGGCCCATTTTATAGTTGCCACCCTCTGAATCTCTCTGGGATGAGGGACATATAGAGAAGGGCCTCAGATGATTAGCACAGGGTCTGGGTTGGTGCATATGGGGAGAGGCAATCCTTAAGGTATTGAGGTGCTGAGTCGTTATAGGTCAACACTAGTACTTTGAATTGGGCCCGGAAACTAATCAGCAGCCATTGCAGTCAGGCCAGGAGTGTTAATGCTGTGAGCTCTCCATCCTCTGCTCAGGCTGTATATATGTGCAAATAAAACCATATATCCTAAAGACAGTCTCCTCTGACCTTCATTCCTGGGGGGTAAGAAGAAGAAGGAGGAGGGGGAGGAGGAGGAGGAGGAGAAGGAGTTTGGGCTTGATATCCTGTCTTTCACTCCCCTTAAGGAGTCTCAAAGCGGCTAACAATCTTCTTTCCCTTCCTCCCCCACAACAAACACTCTGTGAGGTGAGTGGGGCTGAGAGACTTCAGAGAAGTGTGACTAGCCCAAGGTCACCCAGGAGCTGCATGTGGAGGAGCAGGGAAGCAAACCCAGTTCACCAGACTACGCGTCCACCGTTCTTAACCACTACACTACACCATGCTGGCTCTCGGTGTCAGTAGTGGAACACCTGGAATCTTTGTCCACTCAGTGATCGGGGTGCATAGGTGCCAACTTCCTGGGCCTCTGGGTGCCTGAGCACCCACAAAATTCCCCATGAAGGGGCCGAGCACCCACAAATTTCAGTGCCAGGGCCATGCACTCTGCACGGCACCCACGGCCCTGGGCACCCACGGTCGTGGGGCCAAGTTGGCCTGTTGGGGTGCATGCAACATTGTAAACAAAATAAAACAGAACCTCCACATCTGCATTAGAATAACTATAAGGATTATAACAGCCTGGTTTAGTAGTGCAGGGGGCCTTTTGTCCTTGCCATCGTTAAAAGAATTGGGAGTCACAAGCCTTTGCCAATCTACAGCAAATCATCTAGTGATCTCCCACTAGATCCCATTGTATCATTTGCCTACCCCTGCCCTAACAACCCTCTTTGCAAAGGCAAACCTAACACAATTACATTTCCATTAGGGGATGCTTAATATCACAGCCTATCAGAAAATAAAATAAAATCAGCTTAACCCTCGGTTTTTAAATCCATCCAGAGTGCATAAATATTACAGAGCCCGCGGCAAGAGATCAGGCTCAGACTTTGGCAGGCCTCCAGATGTTCTATTAGGGTTGCCAAATTATTTGCAGCCTGATGCAGTTTGAGCGCAGTTGCAGCACCTGCACATGGAGGACTCTTCATGGGGCTTGGCAGAATATCCCCCCACCCCACTCTCCTCATTTCCCCCCTCCATTCAGCCTCCCCACACAAGTTTCTCAAGCTCCAGCATGGCAACAAAAAAGGTGGGCTGGGAATATGTCTCTGAGCACAAGCTTCCCATTCCCTAAAATGTTCCTTTCTGCTGCCTGACGCTGCCTGCCAGAGACCAGGAGTCAGATTCCTCTTCTTCAGGTGATGCAGCCAGGGACTCCAAACAAGAACGGGAAGGGGACTCAGGCACTGCCCAGAAGCACTGCTATTGGATCCCTGCAGGACCAGTGGCTCTCTGAGCATGTGGCACTGCTGTCCTCAGACTCAGAGAATGCAACTGCAGATGGAACAGTGAGACCAGAGGCATCTTCCAGGAGTCAAACTATTAGGATGCTGATGCTGATATTATATAGGGCTCAGACTCATTTTGCTTCTGAGAGCCAGTGTGGTGTAGTGGTTAAGAGCGGTAGTCTTGTAATCTGGGGAACCGGGTTCGCGTCTCCGCTCCTTCACATGCAGCTGCTGGGTGACCTTGGGCCAGTCACACTTCTCTGAAGTCTCTCAGCCCCACTCACCTCACAGAGTGTTTGTTGTGGGGGAGGAAGGGAAAGGAGAATGTTAGCCGCTTTGAGACTCCTGAAGGGGAGTGAAAGGCGGGATATCAAATCCAAACTCTTCTTCTTCTTCTTCTTGCTCAAGCAACATTAGAGCTCTGTGTTCCAGCCAGGAACCTCTGCCTGCATCTAGCCTGAACCTTGCTTTCTGTCTAGTCCTTTTTTCCCGCCAGAGCACAGTTCTGCCACCTATCAGGTGGGCACCATCTTGGGGAAGTGCTCTGCCCCTCCTGCCCGCTTCTTGCCTTCACGTAGTTCTGAAAAGCCTGAAACGAACATCTCAAGTTAAAATGACCTTGGTCCAGTATACCTGAAGGAGCGTCTCCACCTCCATCGTTCTGCCCAGACACTGAGATCCAGCGCCGAGGGCCTTCTGGTGGTTCCCTTGCTGCGAGAAGCAAAGCTACAGGGAACCAGGCAGAGGGCCTTCTCGGTAGTGGCACCCGCCCTGTGAAAGCCCTCCCATTAGATGCCAAAGAGATAAACAACTACCAAACTTTTAGAAGACATCTGAAGGCAGCCCTGTTTAGGGAAGCTTTTAATTTTTAGTAGGTTATTTTATTTTAGTGTTTTGTTGGAAGCCGCCCAGAGTGGCTGGGGAAACCCAGCCAGATGGACGGGGTAGAAATAATAAATTATTATTATATATGCTGATCAGCATGTGCAAGTCTACACTTTTTGTTTTAAAGATCTGTGACTCCACCAAACTCCTAACCGCTCCTAGCCATGATTTGTCAAGCTGCAGGGTCAATTCATGGGCGTAGCCAGGGAGGTCAGGGAGGGGCAGCTGCCCCCCAATCAATAAAAATCAATAAAAATACATAGCTAACTGAGGTTCTGCCCCCCCAACAAAAATCCTGGCTACGTCCATGGGCTAATTCAAATGTCCTTTTCTTCAATCCGTCTCCTGTGTAGCAGCAGTGGTCTTTAAGCTTTGCAGCCAGACTAGGATGCCCTAGTCATCCGCCTGCATCTAAGAGAATGAGAGCAGCTGAGATGCATTTATTTGACCTGCACCAGAACCAGGGGTGACCCCCCAAACCAGCAAGGGAGACCGATTGCCATATTTTTTTAGCACCTCCGTGGGTGGTTGTCAAACCGGCATCGGTTCAGGGCTGCCTCAAGTTGCCTGGCGACTCACCGTAACAATTTCATGGTGAGTTCTGACACCTATTTTTCTTGAAAAGACCACTGCTTCTTCCCATCCTGAGCTCTGATTGATGGTACCAGGTGGTACCAGGTACAGAATTTTTGTTTGTCACCCCCCCCCCATCGATGGCTGAGGGTAGGCTTGGGAGCTGCAGGTGGGTGATGCCGAATGTCACCCCCCTCAGCGATGACACCTGGGGCAGTCCACACACCCCGCGCCCCCTTCCTACACCTCTGGTGCAGAGCAGGGGCAGGTGTTGTCTTGTGCTCCTATTATTATTATTATTATTATTATTATTATTATTATTATTATTACTATTGTGGGAGGCAAGGAAGGCAAAGGGATTCAGGGCTCTCCTGAATCAGCTGCAAGTGTCCTCTGCACAGGAGCGCAGTATGTGCACATTCTGTGTTTTAACATGCGGGGGATCAGGCCCTGAGCTTTTCCTAGGGGTGCATCTTCATGCTTCAAGCCTGTTTAGTTAGCCAAGCCCCCTAAGATAGGACAGCTCCAGCTGAGACCCAAATGACACACATATGTTAAGCTATTGATTGAGGAATCACACTGACCCATGTTATCTGGTGGATTAATCAAGTAAACCGGTAAATTGCAGCAGCATCCGTTTCCCCCTCCTTGATGCTTCTTATCCCTGAAATTCAATGAAGAGCCACAGCTCAGTAGTGGAGCAACTGCTTGGCATGTAGAAGGTACGTTCAATTTTTAAAAGAGAGTTGCTCATTGGTGATCCTTTTCAAATTACATTTACTGTTAACTATGAATGAACTTGTCTGGGTTCCCAGGCTCTCAGATTTCCCCCACATTTTGGTCTCTATTTTGTGCGGCGGCACTGACACTTTGGAACTCCTTGCCACTTGACTGTCACCAATGGAAGCGAAAGCCTTGAAAAAGGTCAATATGGAGGTCAAATGGCCGAAATATTGGGAAATTTTGGAACAAGACGGAGATAGACTGAAATTGCAGAGTTTTGAAAAATTAAAAAACAAAGTGCGAGACTGGCTTCATTATTATCAGATAATGGAGGTATTTAAATTGGACAGGAAAATTGGCTTCCAGGTGGAAAGATCCAAATTAGAAACAGAATTGTTAGAACCCAAGACTAAGAATTTGTCAGGAATGTATAACTTGCTGCTGAAATGGAATACTCAGGATGAAACGGTAAAATCGGCTATGATTAAATGGGCACAAGACGTTGGTCATAATATTATGTTTGCTGACTGGGAACAGTTATGGACCACAGGTATGAAATTTACGGCATGTAATGCCCTAAGAGAGAATATTATGAAAATGATATACAGGTGGTACATAACCCCAGTCAAGCTTGCGAAAATCTATCACTTGCCCGATAACAAATGTTGGAAATGTAAAGAAACTGAAGGTACATTTTTTCACCTTTGGTGGACGTGCCCAAAGATTAAGGCTTTCTGGGAAATGATATATAATGAATTAAAAAAGGTATTTAAGTATACCTTCTCTAAGAAACCAGAGGCCTTTCTCCTGGGCATAGTCGGCCAAATGGTGTTAAAAAAGGATAGAACTTTCTTTATGTATGCAACAACAGCAGCAAGAATACTCATCTCAAAGTATTGGAAGACACAAGAACTTCCCACACTGGAGGAATGGCAGATGAAACTTATGGACTATATGGAATTGGCGGAAATGACTGGTAGAATCCGTGACCAGGGAGAAGAGTCGATGGAGGAAGACTGGAAGAAATTCAAAGACTATCTTCAGAAACATTGCAAAATTAAGGAATGTTAAAGGGATGTGGGACTGAAAGTAAGTGGTTTCCAGCTGCACAGGTTAAAATGATAGATTAAGATTAAAGATTAAGATCAAAGATGTTTAAAGAAATGGAAATTTGATATTAAAAGGGAAAATTTTAATGTTATATGATATTAAGATTAAGGATTAGGTTTAAAAAAAAAAGTTGAAGTTATATATTTTAACATTTTATTAAATTAAAGATTGGGATTAAAAAAGTGGAAAAGAAACTGCTGGACAAATAATGTGGATTGGAATACAAAAGAGGGAGGTATGAGGAAGTCTAGAAAATAAGTAATTTAAAATTGGAAATGGAAAAGAGAGTTTGTTTTTAATTGTTATGTTTTTTTTATGGTTGAGTTTTGTATTGTATTTTGTGTTGTTCTTTTTCTTTTGTTGTTTAAAACTTTAATAAAAATTATTAAAAAAAAAAGGAACTCCTTGCCACTTGATATCAGGCAGGTGCCTTCACTGCATTCTTTTCAGTGCCTGATGAAGACATTCTTCTTTAGACAAGCCTAAACATCTTTCTGCCCAGATGTTGCAGAAAGATGTTGCAGAAAGCTTTAATTGGTTTTTAATCTATTCTCTCTTGTGGTTTCATCTTTCCGTATGTTTTAAGTTGTGCTTGCAAATTTCTTAGTAACAATTTTATTGTTTTATCTCTTTTGTAAACCGCTTTGAGGTTTTTTCTACAACCAAGTGGTATATAAATTTTATGGAGCGAACTAAAATAAAATACGCAACACTATTATATAATCAAAACCATATTAACAGGATAGCTCAGCTGGTCGAGCATGAGACTCTTAATCTCAAGAGTTGTGGGTCTGAAACCCACATTGGGCAAAAAGATTCCTGCATTGCAGGGGGTTGGACTAGATGACCCTTGAGGTCCCTTCCAACTCTTATGACTCTGTGAACAGCAATGCTTAACATTTCCACTAGCTGCAAGAGGGTCAGGATTAATGAATAATCGAAATAACATTTAGATAACGTGATCTAGGTCCATCCTGTGAAGCTCCCCATCCTTTTGAATATGACATAAGCGCTATTTTGTAAACTGCTTGATCACACACACACAAAATTATTAATTATTATTATTTTTTACATTTATATGCCACCTGTCCTCCAAGGAGATTAAGGTGGTGCACATTGCTCTGCTCCCCATTTCATCCTCACAATCACCCTCTGAATTAAGTCAGGCTGAGAGCGATTGGCCCAAGGTTACCTAATACACTGCAATAGTTTTTTAAGAAAATAAACAATTGTTTATATCTCTTACAGAGAACCCCTGTACATGTGAACTAAGAAGTACCGTATTTTTCGCTCTATAAGACTCACTTTTTCCCTCCTAAAAAGTAAGGGGAAATGTGTGTGCGTCTTATGGAGCGAATGCAGGCTGCGCAGCTATCCCAGAAGCCAGAACAGCAAGAGGGATCACTGCTTTCACTGTGCAGCAATCCCTCTTGCTGTTCTGGCTTCTGAGATTCAGAATATTTTTTTTCTTGTTTCCCTCCTCCAAAAACTAGGTGCGTCTTGTGGTCTGGGGCGTCTTATAGAGCGAAAAACACGGCAAGTTCTACAGAGTGTGAGGGAGCTAATCTCCAAGTAAGAAGGTGCAGGACTGCAACCATTAAGTCTCCAGGATTATATATATATATATATATATATATATATATATATATATATATCAACAACTGTCTATACTAAATTATTACTCTGTCTTAGGGAATGCATTCCGCTTGGCGGAACTCAACAACAAGGGAAAAAATGTCCTCGTGGACATTCATGGGCTTCCCATTATCATGTTATTTAAAGGTCTGATCGTGTCAGGTAGACAAGTGGAGGAAAATGTTATGCCTGACAAAATGCTTATATTTTTCCGGTTGGTATTAATGAGAAGCTTGCCTGGGGCCATTTCCCCCAATCTCAAAGGGCAGCAGATGCAAAGGGGGAAAAAAATATGAAATCCCCGGGGATGAGATCTTGGAAATTTCATCAGCGTTCATGGGTGACCTACCCTTTTCAAGCACAATGATAGACTTGATAAATCATCTTTACAACGAATTCTAATTATCGTTTATGTGGCCTGGGCACCTCTTGAAAAAGCAAGGAATCCGACATCTAGGCATCCACGTGGGTGTCAGAAGTTGTTTGTCCCTGCGCCTCCCTTTGCGGATTTCTCCGGGCGGCATTAACCCCGCGGTCCCGGCTATGTAGGAGTCAAACTACTCTATTAAGTTACACAACTGAGCTAAATTCAATTCTTTCTCCCCCACCCACCCACCCTCTTCGCCCCTCTCTTTCTCCCCAATGAAATTACATGCTGCGGTGTATAAGATAGGATTAGAAGTATAACATTATAGCAATTAATACTATAATGCCTCCATGATTAGTGTGCTACATTGAATTTCATGGATTTTGCTCAGTGTTGCCTAGATTTCCCTTGGGTCCTGTAGACCAAACCTTTGTATTCTTAGTAAATTAAATGGTAAAAGGGGGGGGGGGAATCACAGCAATATATTCAATAAATTCAATATCAGCTGCGAGACATGGCAATAAATATATCCATTACAGAGAGTATTATATATAATAGGGCTGGGCTGAAACGGCTCCCTGTTTTTTAGGAACTTCATTGGCAGCTTCAAAAGACAAGTCCCTTGTTGGCTGGATGTCTTTGGCTCTGCACGTTAAATGTTCTTCTGCTCTCTTGCTCTGCCTCTCAGTTGACTTCATTTGCCTTCAGTGATGTCACCATAGCCAAATTTGATTGGCTGTACAGCATAGTGAAGTCTGACCTGCTGGGAGCCTGAGGGTCCTGTTCCTGCCTCTCTCCACCTGGTCCAGGGCAGGGCCTGGCAGGCTTCATAAGAACTGCTGCCCAGCAAGGAGTGTAGTGTAGTGGTTAAGAACGGTGGACTCGTAGTCTGGTGAACCGGGTTCACTTCCCCGCTCCTCCACATGCAGCTGCTGGGTGAACTTGGGCCAGTCACACTTCTCTGAAGTCTCTCAGCCTCACTCACCTCACAGAGTGTTTGTTGTGGGAGAGGAAGGGAAAGGAGAATGTTAGCCGGTTTGAGACTCCTTCGGGTAGTGATAAAGTGGGATATCAAATCCAAACTCTTCTTCTTCTTATTGATATTAATTGTGTTTTTTACATTTTTTTATTTCCCCCCATTCTTTATACTCACACTTTCATCCAGGGATGTCGAATAACTTACAAAAATTTCATTCATTCGAAAATCTAACAATAACATGCCTCAAAATCCTCCTCCTATTAGTTATATATAACAGTGCCATGGTACCTTGGGATGCGAATGGGATCCGTTCCGGAGCCCCGTTCGCATCCCAAACAGAACGCAAGACGCGACAGTGCGTCTGCACATGCGCGGGTCGCATTTCGCCGCTTCCGCGCATGCGCGCGACGTCATTTTGACCGTCTGCGCATGCGCGAGCGGTGAAACCCGGAAGTAACGCGCTCTGTTACTTCCAGGTCGCCACAGAGCGCAACCCGAAAGCGCTCAACCTGAAGCGTATTTATCCCGAGGTATGACTGTATATACTTTTGCCCCTACTCATTTATCCTAATCCCCCCTTCCTCCCTCCCCTTTAACCCCTCCCCCCAAAAACTTGTTCTCTCTTCAGATCTTTAACCACGTGCACAGATTATTCATTCTAATTTGGATGCTTGGGTTGGCTCCCCCCCCCGTCCCTTTATTCAAAATCTTTTGACGTTTGTTTTCCCATGTATCTTCCGTCATTACCTGTTCAAATATATCAGATTGTATATATTCGAAAACATAGTCATTCCATTTTGCCATGGTCCATTTATCCTTTTCTTTCCATCCTAATGCAATAACAGGCATACCGGCTAAGATCGTAATTTTATACCAACCTTGCTCTTTTCTTTCTATTTTACTATTGATATTAATTGTTTGTATCTTTATTTTTATGTGGAAATTGTTCAGTTTGGTTATGCAGTGTTTGATGTGTTTTATCTATTTTTATGACTGCTTTGCTGTGTTTGTAACTATGTAGATCTTTTCATATTGTAAGCATCCTTGTTTTAACTGTGGAATGGCAGCATAAAATAAAATGATGATGATGTAAATGAAGGCAGGGATTACACATGGCTCATCTAGGAAGCGTGGTGGTGTCAGAGCCCAGCCTGATCATGACTGGGTAAAACCTCTCCCAAGGAAGAAGGGCGCCACCCTGTGGAGACCTCCGGGACAACTAGGGCCTAAAGGTAGGGGAGAAACTTGATTCAGTTTGCATGTAAAGGCGACTGTACCTAACTCACACTTTCTGAAACAGTACGCAAACTGAAACACAGCCTTCAAAATTCGTACTTCTCTGAATTTGGTGGTGCAGTTGTCTGGCCAAGTAACATGCACAAATAATGCACCTACGAGAGCAAAGCTTGCATATAAATGTGTATATTAGCTAAAAGAATGCAGGGGGGGGATCATTATATTAGGGGAAATTGCTTTCAAAAATGTGTTTATCTGGAAGTATTCATATTAAAATGCTGATGAACTTTCATGAGACCTATAAACAAACAAACAAATCATCCACTGGTGTGGAAATGTGGAGAACTGGACTTAAGTTTGGGAAACTGAGAAATGGAGAGAAACCAAAATGCTCAGATTCCTCATCGCTATGGTGGGAGGGCCTGCTGTTACAGTAGAGTAGCCCAAAGTTCCCAGTCCCACAGATGCCTTCCTTCCACCCAATGCCACCAGACACTCTGCCTGGACTCCTGTATTTATTTATTTATTGAATTTGTGTACCACCCTCCATCCGTCAATCTCAGGGTGGTTCACAACATAAAAATACAAGATAAAGAACACAAAACACACAACAAAACCAAAACCAAACCAATAACCCACTCCCCCCACCCCCTCCCACAACACATTTAAAAGGATATCAGATGTTGATCGGCCAAAGGCCTGGTTGAAGAGGAACATTTTTGCTTGGCACCTAAAGAGGTATAATGTACTGTATTTTTCGCTCTATAAGACGCACCATAAGATGCACCTAGTTTTTGGAGGAGGAAAACAAGAAGAAAAAAAACCTTCTGAATCCCAGAAGCCAGAACAGCAAGAGGGATCGCTGTGCAGCGAAAGCAACAATCCCTCTTGCTGTTCTGGCTTCTGGGATAGCTGCACAGCCTGCATTCGCTCCATAAGATGCACACACATTTCCCCTTACTTTTTAGGAGGGAAAAAGTGTGTCTTATAGAGCGAAAAATGTGGTATGTGCCAGCTGAACTTCCCTGGGGAGAGCATTCCACAAGTGGGGAGTCCCTGCAGAAAAGGCTGTTCTTGTGTCCCCATCCTCCAGATGTCTTATTGTGGGAACACACAAGAAGGACCTCAGATGGTGATCACAGGGTCCGGGTAGTTTTCCTAGGAAGTTTCCAAACCTTCTTCAGAGGCAGTCCCATGTATAATATGTTGCAGCAATCTAATATAGAGGTCACCAGAGCATAGACAACAGAAGTAGACACCCTGTTCAGATAAGGGTGCATCTGGGCCACCAGCCAAAGTTGATGGAAGGCACTCTGCACCACTGAGGCCACCCAAGACTGAAGCGACAGCAAAGGACCCAGAAGGACCCTCAAGCTACGTACCTGCTCCTTCAGAGGGAATGTAACCCAATCAAGAGCAGGTAACCCAGCTTTTATGGATCCTTGTAGAGGCTCCATCATCTAGTGGAAGGACTGTAGCTCAAGAACAGAGCATTTGCCTTGCATGCAGAAGGTCCCAGGTTCAAGGTAGACAAACCTTGGGGAAAGCTGCCTGAAACCCTGGAGAGCTGTTTCCCATCGGTGTAGACCAGTGTTTCCCAAACTTGGGTCTCCAGCTGTTTTAGGACTACAACTCCCACCATCCCTAGCTAGCAGGACCATTGGTCAGTGATGATGGGATATGTAGTCCAAGAACAGCTGAAGACCCAAGTTTGGCAAATCCTGGTCTATACTATACAACACTAAGCTAGATGGATTCTAGTATAGTGGTACCTCTAGTTGCAGTCTTAATCCGTTTTGGGGTGCCGTTCGCACCCCAAAAAGTCTGCAACTAGAGTGCCTCTTCTGCGCATGCGCGGGCGGCGAACCTGGAAATAAAGACTTCTGGGTTTGCTGCGTTCGTAAGCTGAAAGTCTGTAACAAAAGCGGAATGCAACATGAGGTATGGCTGTCTCATAGAATTGTAGAGCTCAAAGTGAGGGTCATTGAGCCCAACCTCCCGCAGTGCAGGAATCTCAACATGCGGTCCCCCATCCAGTTTGAAACCATACCAGACCCTGCTTAGCTTTGCAGTTTTATTGCAGAACTATGACCAGCTGTGCATATAAGCAGCTTCCCTAGGAAGCTATTTGCTATAGTAGCCCCAAAAACTGTACAGGGAAAAAACAACAGCCTGCTCATTCAAGGTGCCCCCTTCCTCTAAGTTCCCCCAGGGATACTCTCTAGGATGCCCAGGAAGAATCCTCAAGGAAGCACCAGAGTGTCAAATTAAAATCTCTCCTGAATATTGTAGTATTCAGTGCGGAGCTTTTAGTAACAGACCAGCTGCAGAGCTGCTACCAAGCTTTGCCTTGCAGTGTTCTTAAATGACCGTGGGGTGTTCAGGGAGTATGAGCACTCCACCCAACGCTCCAAACCAGACTCTAAAACGTGTGCTATACTAAACTGCCGCTTATTATAGGAAGGTGGCATGCAGAGGAGCCAGGGAGAGATCTATCCCTTTCCGCCAGTGCGCAAGAATCCAGCAATCCTAGCACCATTCCCTTGACCTATAATGATTTGGAGACAGAAGTATATGGATCCCCTGGGTATAAAAAGCCCTGTACTCCTCGCCCTTTGAGCCACTGGGGTCACCTGGGAAGTATAACCAGGCCATTTGCTTGTTTATCTCGGACGGGTTTGAAGTCTTTGTGGGCAGCCAGCAGCCAGGACTGCCTTGCTTGCAATTTGTGGGTGGCATTGGGAGAAGAAGGGGGCTGAATCCAGACACCCCTCCCAGAAAGAGGCCTGCCAGAGATGTGAGCACCCGGTCCCCCCCACCCACTCCGCCTTTCCGTCTTTGGTTTTGCCATTCCCGAGATTTGAGACCTCCCCCCCCTCAAAGAGGCCTTTAAACCAGGGGAGCCTTTTATGAAGGGGCCCTGATGGAAATTCGGGTGGTTATTATTAAAGATACAGTAATGGCTGTCTGGTTATCTGCAGCGAGGCCTCTGCGGGGAGGAGATAAGATATTTATTAAGAGACCTGCTTTAACGCCCAAGGATCGCTTTCAGAGGGCCCAAGAAAAATGGACTTTATCTAGTCCATTATTACGTACAATCGCCTGGGTGGATGTTTTACTTCAGTTTGGACACCCTGAATGAAAGCTAATAACTTTCCCGTTATCAGCAGGACACCTGGGGGATTTTTCACTTTGTCAGGGCTTATTTAAGGGAAACCGGGGTGGGGGGAGGGGTGGGGGAGTTACACAAGGTTGCTGGGGGTCTCCTCTTCTCCTCTGCCTCAACATCCTCACCTATGCATTGGTCCAACTGGGATACAATTTAAGATGGAACGGTTTTACAGAAACCAGGCCAATGAGAGCGGATCTCAGGAGGTCAGAAAGGTTCAGGTAGGTGGGACACTCTGCAATTGCCCACATTCTCATTCTCAGTCCAATATCTGTTACCCAGCAGATAGGAAGCTTGTATGGTTGTGGGCCTCTCCAGACTAATGTTCTTCAGGGCGGGAGTCAGGTGTAGGTCAGCAACAAAACAATAAATTACCTGAGGCTGGTGAAATTAACTCTTTCTTTAAGGAAACAACCCACAGCTCTGGCCTAGTGGTCTCAGAAAGACTTTCTAGGAAGTCTTGGCCCAATGAAGCAATTGCAAGGACTGAAGGTCCTTGCCTTCCTAGTGTTCACAAGGACTCCTCCTCTCCAGGGACTTCCCCACGCAGTCTCAGGCTACATCTGTGCACAACCAACCTCTGCTCTGCCTGTTTCATTTCTCAGTGTGTTCTATGGGACCAGGATGGTGGTGGAGCTGGTTGCAGCAGGAGGGAGAGACTCCCTGGCTTCTTCAGCAGCCTACTTCTCTGTCTCCTGGTTTCAGCCCTCTCCAGCCCCCTCTGCTGCCTCGGAGTCTGAACTGTGCTCTGCCACAACCTCTTCCTGTTCACTAAACCCTGTCACTTTTTCTCCTCCTCCCAGCCTGCTCCTTCTCCCTCTAACCGTCTTCCCCTGGGGGTCCCCCAGGGGGTTCCCTGGCTGGTGCCTCCCACTGCTCCTCTGTTTCCAGCCAGTCCATATCAGTATTTTTCCATCGAGTGTATTCTGCAACGTGCCATTGGCACGATGCAAGCACATTGAGGGTAGGTTTTTACTTGACCGTCCATGCATCATGCTGCTTTTATCAGTTGTTCTGCAATGCTCCCCCAGTTGCCTTGCTGCCAGCTGGAGGAGTGCTCTTGCACTGCAGGGCAACAAAAGAGCAGAACAACACCCCACTTTGAACATTTGTGGCATGAAAAGTTGCATCATTTCAGCAGAAAGATGCAGGATGTGGGCCACTAGGAAATGAAGCAGTGTGCCTACTCTGAAAGATTTACAGTATTGAAATTGGGGTTGGCTACACACAATACCGGGACAAGGGTGGCGCTGTAGGTTAAACCACAGAGCCTAGGACTTGCTGATCAGAAGGTCGGTGGTTTGAATCCCCGCAACGGGGTGAGCTCCCGTTGCTCAGTCCCTGCTCCTGCCAACCTAGCAGTTCGAAAGCATGTCAAAGTGCAAGTAGATAAATAGGTACCACTCCAGTGGGAAGGTAAACGGCGTTTCCGTGCGCTGCTCTGGTTGGCCAGAAGCAGGTTAGTCATGCTGGCCACATAACCCGGGAGCTGTACGCCGGCTCCCTCAGCCAATAAAGCGAGATGAGCGCCTCAACCCCAGAGTCAGTCACGACTGGACCTAATGGTCAGGGGTCACTTTACTTTACCTTACACACAATACCATCATGAGCACAAATCGCTATGAACACAGAAAAGAAACCTGATATATGGAATATATGGAAAGAACTGGGATTGGAGCTCAAATTAGCAATAGCTAAAGTGCGCAAGGATACAAGATGATACCATAAAATATATGAAACAATAAATACAACTTTAATTAACACAACGAGAAACAATATTATATAGAGAAGATTGCACATGGGTTAAGGGAAGCAATGGGTCAGGGGGGAGGGAGGTATAGGGCAATACTTGGAAAATTGTTAAGGATACATAGGTGATTTAAGAGGCTAAGATTAAGGAGTTAAAAAAATAAGACTAACATTAAAGAATAGAAAAACAAGGGAATTTGAGAAGAATTTGGTGCAAATGAAAATATGTGAGTCATGTTTTTGCTTGTATTCTGGTTTATTTTGGATGTAAAGTCTTCTGTTGAAAGGACTGTAGATAAAATAAAATGAAAATGAAAAATGAAAAATGAAAAAAATGGATATAAGGAGGCTCTTTACATTAAAGAGTTGATGCACCACCAATATAACAGCACCCTCCTTGGTTTTGCATTGGGGCAGCAACTCATAATAGGGAACCTGCACTGATTATTATTTTTTAAAATATATGCTAGCTGAAACCACACCAGGTTTGATGCAGGAGTCAATCATAGAATCATAGAATTGTAGCATTGGAAGGGATTCTGAGCTTCATTTAGTTTGTGTTTTCAGCCCGGGTTGCTTACAACCCCGCTGCAGACTTTCCCAGTCAACGTGCTCCAATTTAAGAACACCTGAATGAGGCTAGCATGCTGGGAAAGCAGAACAGAATCTTGGGTTCTTGGCTTTCATATATGAACAGGTGGACCCTACAACAAAGCGTTGCAGCATGAAGTGCTTCTGTTCAGGGTTGCAGCCAGCCAGGCCCTCCACCAGGATGCTCCATTCCATTCCTTCTCCCTGATGTTTTCTGTTCTTCTCCTCCCACAACAAATCAGTCAGCATTCCCTACTCCCTGAGCAAGCACTGTCCCTATCGGACTATTTCTACCTCCTCCAAAGATTGCCTGCAAGCCTTAGAGTTCCCCAACAGCTGTTTATATCTCCTTTCTTATGCATGGATGGTGCCATATGGCGTCTACATGAAGGCCTATGCTCAGGGAATGAGTTCATTATGATTATGTAGGACAGGTGAATGGATGGATTTAACGGTGCTTATTTCTTGCCTCGGTTTGTTTGGAATACTTCCGGCCTTCAATAAGTCCCTTTTCTCCTATGCGGTCTTGTTTGCCTCCTCGCACCTGTACACTGGCTAGCCCTGCTGACAGCTGCCTCTGCCATTCACGAAACTGGCTGATAAGGCCGTAAAGCAAATAGGAAGTTCACAAAGAGACAGAATCCATCACCCTTGCTCAATTAGCAGGAAAGGATTTTTCTGGCTGGCAGGGCTGAGGCACCAGCAGGCTCTATTGGCAGCCAAAGGTGAAGGCGGGAGGCAGAGACACTGGTTTCCAGTTTCACAGTGGCCTTTAGGCATAAATACAAGACCATGGAGTATCTCAAGGCCAAACAAGATGCTACAAAGGAAACTGCCTTATAATGAGTCAGATCCTCAGGACTGGAAGAAGTGCACCAGGGATTTAAGATCAGAGTTTCTCCCCTGGAGATCCCAGGGGTTTAATCAGGGACCTTCCACATTCAAAACAGATGTGCTACTCCTGAGCTACTGCCCTTACCCACTGTGTGAGTAATGACAATGTGTGCCATTGCCTCCCGATCCTCTCCATTGATGCTGAACTGGACAAGTGTGTTAGCAAGGCAGCTACGGCAATGGCTCACCTCTCCGAAGAATATGGGAGAATATGAAATTGAAATTGAAATATTTTATTGTCACTTGTACAACTTGTATACAGTGAGATTACACCATCATCCCCCATATCCCATGAATCATCCCTGAGAATTTTTCTCACTCTCCTGAGGCAACATTCTTCCGCTGTTTCATCCAGTGGATTCACAGGACAGCCCATAATATCTTGTGCTGTATTCCCCACCCTCTGTAGGCACTTCCTATCAGATGATGTCAAACCAGCATACCACACCTTGATGCAGTATGAAAGGACACTTTCTATTGTTGACTGGTAGAAGGAGATCATCAAATGTTGATTGACATCGTTCTTCCACAATACTCTGAGGAGATGGAGTCTCTGTTGGGCTTTCTTAACCATCTGGGTTGTATTTATTTTCCAAGTAAGGTCTTCACTGAGATAAGCTCCTAGGAATTTAAAGGAAGAGACTATCTTCACACAGCCCTCCCCGATGTACAGCGGGGCTAGTTCTCTTCTCTTCCTCCGAAAGTCCAACACCATCTCCTTTGTCTTGCTGATATTAAGGTGCAAGTTGTTCCCTAGGCACCATGTAGATATTTTTTGGACCTCTCCTCTATACGCTGATTCGTCTCCAACTGTTATTAAACCCATTATGGTGGTGTCATCTGCAAACTTAATAATTGCAGTTGACGCGTCAGATGATACACAATTGTATGTATACAATGAATACAGGTAGGGACTTAGCACACATCCCTGTGGTGTGCCAGAATATGATGCTAACGTACAACACCAGGATGAAGATCTACCAGACTTGAGTGCTGAGCACACTGCTTTAGGGAAGAGAGTCTTGGGCAACTCACCACTGCCAGGAGCAACGTTTCCATGCCTTCCACATGCGCTGCGGCAGGAAGATTTTGGGCATCACATGGCAGCGCAGAGCCTCAGACAAAGGTGGGCTCTTCCAAGCTCACCTTCCCATCTCAGTGACGTCTACACTAGCTTGGTCATGTCTGCGGAATGGAAGATGGCAGGATCCCCAGGAATGTGCTGTGTGGGGAGCTGACTTCAGGGAATCCCTTGCAGATGACCACAGTGTCTGGAGACAGACAGACAGGTTGTGTATCCATAGCAGTGACCACAGGAGGAATGACCTCTGGGAGGAGTGCAGAAAGAAGAAACGCCCTGTGAGAGGATTTACTCCAGCAAATTATTTGTCAAAATTACAAATACCTAAATACAGGTATTTGCCCTCGCAAGATTCAATGTGCTGCCATCTGCCTTACTGCAGGGCAGATTCGAGGGTAAACCATACGTGGAAGAGTCTGCCCCTGCAGCTTGATGGAGCTAGAAACTGTCTCTCGTGCCTTGTTACTCTGCCGTTTCTACGGGGATATACACTCCGTATTTATTACCTGTGCTATGCAAAAATCTCCAAATGAATCCATACTTCAATGTCTAAAATCCCTGGTAGAGGACAAGGATCCTGAGATTGCATTAAGGGTAGCCAAATTCTGTGCGATTGCCATAAAACTTAGGGAACAAGCTGTGCTATCATAATGATTAAGGCCTTAAATGATAATTTTAGGTTATATGTACGTGACTAAGTTTTAATTTATATATATATTTTCAAACTGTTGCTATATCTGTATTGTCCCTGTTATACTTAATTGCAAATTCAAATGTATCTTTATCGTGTTTTATGACTTCCTTGATATTGTATGTGGGCTGGAACTGGTCTGTGACCGATATAATAAATTCAAGAAAGGCCCTGTTGCATCTGCAGCAGCCCAACCAGATGCCTTCATCTGCCCCAGCTGCAACAGAACATGTCTCTCCTGTATTGGTCTCTACAGCCACAGCAGGTGCTGCAACCTTCCAACAGTTCAACTGCACCCCCAAAGGCACACTCCTCCATCGCCTCCAGAGACAAAGGGATGCCAACCTGCCTCCTGGTGTGTGCAGGTGTGATTTAAATGAAAAGCATCTACAGGAGACTGGTGGTGGCTGGTGTCAACTGGGATCTAGTAGGGCAGGAGGCAGAAAGACCAGCAGAAGGTGGAGCCAGAGCCAAGCACCCCCTGACTAATTGTAAGTGAGACGACAGGCAGGTGGGGGCTGGCTGAGGGCAGCCTGAGGTTGGCGGGGCAGTGCTTCATTCATCTTTAGGGATAGAGGACTGGAAGAGGGAGGCAGATGAAAAATAGAGCAGGAAGAGGAGGAGGAGGGGATGCTTAACCCTGTCCCTTCCAACAGCAGCTACTATACCAGTGAGTATTCATATTCTGGGAGCCCCGGAATGGTTGGGTTACACCTGGGCTGTAGTGCTCAGGTATGTTTAGGGTTATGGTTCACCTTCCTCTGCATTCCAGGTGTTCCTTACACATAGTGGCTTTTAAAAGTAGATTTTGGTCAAAAGGTAGTTGTCTGCCAACTCCTTTCAACTCTTTTTGTTTAGTCGTTTAGTCGTGTACGACTCTTCGTGACCCCATGGACCAGAGCATGCCAGGCACTTCTGTCTTCCACTACCTCCCACAGTTTGGTCAAACTCATGTTGGTAGCTTCGAGAACACTGTCCAACCATCTTGTCCTCTGTCGTCCCCTTCTCCTTGTGCCCTCCATCTTTCCCAACATCAGGGTCTTTTCCAGGGAGTCTTCTCTTCTCATGAGGTGGCCAAAGTATTGGAGCCTCAGCTTCAGGATCTGTCCTTCCAGTGAGCAATCGGGGCTGATTTCCTTCAGAATAGATAGGTCTGATCTTCTTGCAGTCCCTAGTGCTCTCAAGAGTCTCCTCCAGCACCATAATTCAAAAGCATCAATTCTTCGGCGACCAGCCTTCTTTATGGTCCAGCTCTCACTTCCATACGTCACTACTGGGAAAACCATAGCTTTAACTATACGGACCTTTGTCCGCAAGGTGATGTCCCTGCTTTTTAAGATGCTGTCTAGGTTTGTCATTGCTTTTTTCTATAGTTCCATTATTCTAGGCACGTGGTGCTCTGACTGTTTCTGTGAGCAGGGAAAGGTAACAGAGCTTCAATCAAGCTTGCACTGAAAGCAGTGAAGGCTGGCCCATCAGGGCAAACATAGTTCCCACCAACCCTCATTCAGTCCTTCCTCTGTCTGCCTAATAACCACCCCAAGCCTAAGCCTGCTGAGAGGTCCTCTGGGAGCAAAACTTTGATCAACCCGCTTTCTAGAACCCAGAACAAGGATTGACAACATGGTATTCATGCCTCCCCCCCCCCCATAATCGGGCTTAAAAGAAGCATTCTGTTGCGCCAAATAGTCTAGGTTGTAGTGTTTTCTTGGCTGTGGGGTGCCCACAAAAGTTTCATCAGTTTACAGAAGCACCCACTGGCCCAAAAAGACTGGTGACCCCCAATAGAAGAAAAACATACCAAATATAGTGTAACCTGGAACAAATGGCTGGTTCACCCATGTAGGTTTTTCTACACTTTTTAAAAAAGTTTATTTATTACCTTTATATGGACCACCTTTTTTTCTTCCAAGGATCTTAAGGTGGTGTTCATGGTTCTCCTGCTCCCTGTTTCATCCTCACAACAACTCTGTGAGGTAGGTTAGGCTAAGAGATGGCGGCTAGCCCAAGGTCACCCAGTGAGCTTCACGGCCGAGTGGGGGGGATTCGAACCTTGGTCTCCCATGTCCCAGTTCTAGCACTCTAACCATTAGGCAACACCGGCTCACATGGTGAACACGTGAACCTGTGACCACTAAAGAGCATCTCAGGCGAGAAAAGAGGGGGAAAGCTGTGCCTGCCGTGTTTGATGTCGCAGTGGCCCATTCACACGTTCACGTCTTTTCACGTGATCAAGGGGGAGAAGCATGCGGGCACGGACTGACCCAAGGACACGCTGCAGCTCGAAGACTGTGGTGGCTTCTAACCCTGTCAAATATCTTTACGTTGGGGAGCGAGGGTCGATTAGCTCCAGAAGAAAGGACTCGGAATGGCACCCAGATTACTTCTTGCTCCAGCGCTCCTTGGAAGTGCCAGCAATGAATGCCCAAGTTAAGAGGATTAAGTTGGCGATTCCTCGCTGCGCGCCACATCCTCTCTCTCCCTCTCTCCCCCCACACCTCCAGTGCCAAGCTGGGCTAAACAGCTCATTCAACTCACTTTCAGCATACACACGGGGACTGGAGGGGTGGGGTGTCTTGAAGAAGGGATCAATGCTCCGAATGGAGCTCCCCCCGCCCTCCGCAACCCCCCCACTCCTCCCTTTCTCTCCCCAGCCTTGGAAGCCTATCGATCCTGCTCTTCCCCCTTCAGTGCACCGTGGCGCTATCTGTCTGTCTGTTTGTCACTGCTAGCTGATGTCACCGAAGGCAGCTGCGTTTGGAAAGGGTGGGTGGGTGTGGGGGGGGAGGAGATTGGCTTGGAGAGGGGGGGGGGCTGGTGGCTCCTCGCCCCCTCCCCCCCAGCCCTGCGGCAGGGACTGCGATCAGGGCTCCTTCTAGCTAGGCAAGCAGAGCGCGCCTCAGAACCAGCGCTGGCTGGAGCAGGGACCGGTCTTGCCTCCTGGCCGCGGTATAGCAGCGCCAGAGAGAAAGCCGACGACTCCAGCCTGGCCAGGCGGGCAACTTTGCTGCTTGGCGGAGCAGAGTGAGCATGGGTTGGGCTATCGCTGCTGCCGCCGCCGCCGCCTCCTCCTCCTTCTCCCTGCGCCAGCCTCCAGGGTGCGCTCAGCGAGGCTGATCAGCTGCTGGACAGCGACTCCGAGGGAAAGCAGGGACGGGGTGGTGGGTGGGGAAGTAGGACCCGTGGTGGCGGCCAAAGGGAGCTTGGATGGATGGGCGGCGCGCTTGTTCTGGAGGAGCTCACCTAAAGCACACCCCCGCCGTTCCCTGGAGCTGCGCTCTGCCCAGATTTGGAAAGTGGTTTCTTTGTTTCCTTCCAAACTCTTCAACTCGCTCCCCACCTTAATCCTCTCAGCACCATCAGCATCACAGATCGAGCTTCCTGGATATTTGCGCCCCAATCTACAACTGCGGGGTGTGTGTGTGTAGTGAAAGAAAGGCAGCCGTGGCTAACCCAGCCCCTTCCTTGAGCCCTCAAGAGCGCACCTTCTCAGCCCCGGCTAGCTGATGGCAGAGGGGGTTCTGTCTTGCCTGGTGGAGTCGACCTGGGAGAGGATAAAATCTGCGCGGGACGCGGAGAGGAGCCACTGCCGTTCCTACAGGAGGTTGTTCCCGCAAGGTGCGCTGCTGAGAGGCTCAGAACGAGGGAAAGGAAGAGCGAGTGGAGCTGGGTAGCCTTTGGATCCTCACCCACAGCAGAGGCGCGTCTCAGCAAAGGACCATGAAGGCGTGACACCGTCCGCTACCTTGCCATCCCTTGGATATCGCTCAGGGAGCCGGAGAGGTTAACTCCCCCGCTGCCCCCAAACAACTAAAAACTATGGCTTTTCAAAAATCGACGGAGCCTCCCAATGCTACTAGGAAAAACTCCAGTTTACTGGAGATCGGAGCTCTCTGCTTGGATTCCGAGATCATCTTCGGATTTACCAGCCATCTTCTCAGGAGGAAAGGCAAGGTAAGACACGGTATGGGTAGGTGGGTGGCCGGAGGGTGGCTTTTAAGGACTCCGACAAGCAAGAGGGAGCTGCAGGCACCTTACTTCGGACTTTGCATTTTTAGGCCGCGCACATGGAGCAAAAACTTAAAGAGAGCGTGGTAATAAATAAGCCAGGCGAGGGATGCTGGAGACACACACAGAGAGAAAGTAGAAGCAGTTGTGGACTTTTGTGTGCCTAGGAATAAGGAAAGGGTCCTTTGGTGGCTCCGACGCGCTTTCAGCACCAGGGACAGCGCTCGGTAGGTGGAAGCGCGTGTCGCTCGAGCGCCAGAAAGAGCGAGAGAATCGCTGAGGAATCCTTCTCGGGTTATTCCCACAAGCAATCGCGATAATAGGACCTTGGGAGTCCAGGCAGGCGTCTGTAACCCGCCGGCTCTCTGGCACATGGGGTCTTTGAGCGAGTTGCCGGCGGCCTCCTGCGCTCTGGAGCAGGCTGACTCTGTTCCTGGCACGCCTGTTCTTAGGCGCGGATGCGAGGCAGGCGATGTTTAACTGCGCGGCGGCGGGGGAAAGGAAGCCTGGAGGGGAAGCAGAGCTAATGGAAAGACCCCGCCCCAGCTGCGCACCCGGCAGAATGCCACCAGGGCTTGCCTCGCCGGGATCCTCCAGCACCCGCCTTTTCAGTTCTCAGTTCCCTACGGAAAGTTTCATTTAACCACCTGAAGGAGGGCTGCGCGCACGTGTCTCTGGTCTCCGGAGCTGTGGGTTGAGCCGGTTTGCACAGGGGGTGCATTGGTGCAAGAGCCTCCTTCTTTTAGGATTTGATGAACTGCTGGGGTTCAAGACACACCCCTTTCCCACTTTTTTTTATTAAAAAAAATTCCTAACCCTAATGTTTATTCCGCGGTGGAGATAAAAGGCATTCTGCCCATGCTCAGAAGCGCGTGCTTCCCGGTGATTATTTTGTCGGCGCTGAGCCAAGGCGTTGTTGGACGGGAGTTGGTCCAGGAGGGGGCTTACTTAGCCTGGAAATGCCAGCGGCCCCCGCCCCCCGCTCCCTCATGGCTACACCAGCCTGTCTTGGCGCCTCTTAACGCTCCTTGCCTGCTGCTCTCGCAAATTGGATCCGAAGTGCCACATTTGCAGACGCCGCCAGGCTAAGAACGGGGGGAGGACGCCAGGGGTGGGGTGGGGTGGGGTGGCTGTGGGTTGTTTGGCGTGGGCTACTTCGATGAGGTTGGAAGGGGAGAGCCGGGGGTGGGGTGGTGGTGCTTGGAAGGAGGGTTGGGGGCTGTTGGGGGAGAGGGGACTAGCGGGTGGAGAGAGCGCGCCCTTCCCACGTTGCCTCAGGGGACTCGCGTGTATGGAGGGTGTGTGAGAGAGCGGGGGCGAGAGGGAGCGGCCGAGGCGCCTGGGTGTTGGCGCGCCGAAGGAAGTGGAGCGAAAGCAAGCCACGATCGCGCTTGATGGAGTTTGGACGGCGACGGGGGGAGGCAGGAGGCGGGGACGCTTCTGAGGGTTGCCCGAGCTAGCCCTACGGCTCAAGAGCGATGGCGGAGTCGCCCCCCCCCTCCACGGGCAGCCTGGGCGTCTCCACCGCCCCGCTTTCCCCTCGACGGGTTAAAGTTAGACGCCAGCCCGGGAGCGCCCGCCTTCTTCAACCATGCACGCTTGGGAGCGTCGGGTCTCCTTCCCCCAGACGTGGCCAAGGGGGTCGGGGGATCCTTGTAGGCTGAGCCTTGAGGGGGGAGAGCAGCGGCGCCTGGCCCGGACGCTTTGGCCCGTTTCAGGGAATGCGGGCGCGCGTCTGGCTAGCAACAATGAAGGCGAGAAAAAAGACCCTTCCCCCAAAAAATCCTGAACAGGTGCGCTTGCAACCTAGTATTGGGCACTGCCCCTGTATGGATTGCAGATGGGAATGAGGCGCCTGTGCTGGTTATGGGGCAAGGAAGGAGCTCCTGGGGGCCGGTGGGCTCCGCTATTCGGGGCGAGGCCGACCGGCAGCGTTGAACGAGAAGATCTGGTCCTGGGGACCCCTCGACGCGCGCTCCTTCCTTCGCCCAGTGCGGAGAGATGGCTTAATTTTCTCCAGCCGGGCAGCTGCAGAGCCACGCGCGGCCGGCAGATGGCGCTCTAGTAACAGGGACGGAGAACCGCCAGCCGCAGGTTGCATCGCTCCTCGCGAGGGAAGTCTCAGCCTTTTTACCTCGACTCTGCGGTTGAGCCAATTTAGTGGCACGCCTCTCTTCTCTTCTCTCCCCCACCCCGCAAAAAAAGAGAGCTAAGAAAAGGATTTCTCAAACGTGTAACTACAAATTCTAGCAGCCGCACGAGCTCACTTTGCTCTGGAAGAATTCAAAGAGTGTTGCTCGCCTCCCTGGGACGCTTGAAATCAGGTCAAACCGCTGGGTGCCTCTGGCATCGAGCCGGTTTACACGTGCGTCTCTGGGTGACTGCAGCGTCAAGCGGTGGCCAGTATCTCAGGTCAAATTCCACTGGCAGAAACTTCCCCGCTGCTTTGCCTCACTTGCAAAGGGATGTTTCTCCCCAGATTGGAGTCCGTTCACACGTTCAGCTGTAAGAACAAAAGAAGAACCTGCAGGATCTGGGCCAATAGCCCATCTAGTCCAGTATCCTGTTCTCAGAGTGGCCAGCCGGATGCCTGTGGGAAACTCGCAAGCAGGATTCGAACACAAGACCTCTCTTTTCCCCCTGTGGTTTCCAGCAACTGGTGTTCAGAAACATCGCTGTCTCCAACTGCAAAGGCAGGGCATAGCCATCATGGCTGGTAGCCACTGATAGCCTGTGGTGGGGAGAGAAATCAAGCACGTGTGAATGGTTCAGCCAGAAACCAGAGAAGCTTTACAGAGAGGTGACGTTCAGCTTCCTGGTCAGTGCTCAAAACTGCAAACATGGTGTGTGCAGGGGACACACTTGGGACAAACTCTTAACCCCATATGCATTCATTAAAAATGGCTCCCATGCATGAGAAGGGAACCTGTGGCGCTGCAGATGCTGCTGAACTGCAGTTCCCATCATCCCTGACCAATTTCCATGCTGGCAGGGGCTGATGGGAGTTGTAGTCCACACCATCTTGGCGGCACCACATTGGCCATGCTTGGTGTAACTTAACGGGAGTAAAATCAGGTCATGAGCTCTTGCTGTCAGAAAGTTCTTCCTGATGTTGAGTCGGAACCTCCTTTCTTGTGACTTGAAGCCACTGGTTCGAGTCCTACCCTCCAAAGCAGGAGAAAACAAGCTTGCTCCAACTTCCATGAGACAGCCCTTTAGAGATTCGAAGATGGCTATCATATCTCCTCTTTTCCAGGTTAAACATACCCAGCTCCTTCAACCGCTCCTCATAAGGCTTGGTTTCCAGACCCTTGGTCATCTTGGTTGCCCTCCTCTGCACATGTTCCAGCTTGTCAATATCCTTCATAAATTGTGGTGCCCAGAACTGGACACAGTATTCCAGGTGTGGTCTGACCAAGGCAGAATAGAGTGACTTTATGACTTCCCTTGGCCTAGGCACCAGACTTCTGTTGATGCAGCCTAGAATAGCATTAGCTTTTTCTGATGCTGCCATGAACCGCGGGGGCCCTTTCAACTCTATGACTCTATGAGATGGAACTTTGAACATAAGTAGTGTCTGCTGGATCAGGCCCATGGCCCAGCTAAGTCCAACATCCTGGTCTCATCCTGGCCAACCAGATGATCTCTGGGGAGCTCACAAGCAGGACCCAGGACATTGTTAAAGCTTGGCTCATCACATAGGCTCCCCATGCAGAAAATCTGGCAGAACTGTTTTTCTTTTAAGGGTGGATTTCAAAACAAAACAATAGGAAACAGCAGCTGACTAGGCAATTAGTTCACTATGCTAATTTCTACAGCTGCCAGGTCAGGGCTCCTCTGTAGAAATCATCTCCATCAATTCATTTGCGACGAGAAGGGGGGCGGGCAGGCAGAGAGAACAGGCAGACCTCACAAGGAGTCAGTTTGGCAATGGAGACTCGGTGCTGTAAGGAGGAGAGGTGCAAGGCTGTGTGTGGCTCAGGCATCCTATTGCAAAGGGTCCTGAAGACCACAGTGAGAATAGAATATTGGGCTAGAAGGGCTGCTGTCCTGATCCAGCTCCTTCTCATTGGCTTATGCTTAGCCAATGGCCACCCTAACTCACTTTACTTTTGAGCAAGCTTGAAATCAGTCAGAGGCAGCCCCAGTGGGTAAGAAGACCGAAGGCGGACTCTCCTGACAGCCTGAAATCACTCATCTGAAGTTTTCTTTTTAAGACGATGAATGCAGTTGGTAAAAGTTCCTTTCAAAACCAAAGGAAGTCCTACATATCTACCACGGAACATTTATTTATTAAATTTGTCAGCCCTTTTTGAGGGGCAAGTGCAACCCCAAAGCCTTGTTGCGGTGCACTGGCCGATTCTATTGGGTCTCACAACAACCCTGTGAAGTAGGTTAGGAGAAAAGGTTGCAACTGGTTGTAAAGTCTCACGGTGAGCTTCGTGGTTGAAAGGTCCCAGGCCGACGCCTTGACCCATTACACTGACCCGGCTCATTAAGGCTCTTTAAGGTGGGGGCGGGGAGGGCACAAAACAGTTTCTTCCAAGCTGTATTCCTTGGAAGGTCCAGGGCCAGGGGATAGGCTTGCCAGGAAGACGGTTTTTCCACAGTTGCTGGGGTTGGGGCAGATCTCCCCACCCACCCACGCCCCGCTGCAAAGTACAGCCACGTTTTGAAGAAAAAGACAGTCAGAATATTTGTCCACGTAGTGACATTCAATAGTTCTCCAAGGTCTCAGGCAGAGAAGGGCTTTTCCTGCCACTATCTGATCCTTTTAACTAGAGATTGGATCTAAGATTTGTGCGTGTAAAAAATGGCGGAGGAACCAAGGCCTTCTAATTATTATTATTATTATTATTATTATTATTATTATTATTATTTTATTTATTTCCCTCCAAGGAGCTGAAAGGTGGCATGCATTGTTCTCCACCCCCCATAACCCCCCCATTTTATCCTCACCAAAAAACCTGTGAGGTAGGTTAGCCAGAGGGTGAGTGACTGGCCCAAGGGCACCCAGCGAACCTCATGACTGAGCGGGGATTTGACCGGCGGTTTCCCCAGCTCCCAGTTGGACGCTCTAACCACTACACCATGCTGCCCGGGACCATGCTTTCCTCCTTCCATCCGCTCCAGATGGCGCAGGCAATTGGCAAGGGATGGTGGGACTTGCACTCCAGCAACATCTGGAAGGATGCCAGTTCCCCATGCTTGATGTAAAACATCTGCTCTTCCACCGAACACGGGATGATGCCTGATACGCAGTCCGATGATGGGTGCTTTTTGCCTCCCTGTACCCTTTACTGCATTTTTATTTATGTATCCATTTATTTAAAAAAGGTGCAATAAATAAATAAATAAATTTATTAATAAATAAATTAATGGGTTGCGCTCAAGCGAGGGATCAGCCATGAAAAGAGGAGACTGAGAGGAGATATGATAGCCATCTTCAAATATCTTAAAGGAAGATGGAGCAAGCTTGTTTTCTCCTGCTCTGGAGGATTGGACCAGAACCAATGGCTTTGAGTTACAAGGAAGGAGATTCCAACTAAACATCAGGAAGAACTTTCTGACAGTAAGAGCTGTTTGGCTGTGGACTCTCCTTGCTTGGGGGTTTTTAAACAGAGGTTGGGTGGCCATCTGTTAGGAATTATTTAGCTGAGATTCCTGCATTGCAGGGAGTTGGATTAGATAACTCTTCCAACTCTACAATTCCATGATTCTATGACACTACCTGTGGAATCAGGGCCATCCCATCCATTCTGCCGGGGTCATCAGCAGATGCCTTTCACTAAAGCCATCTTGTTTCCAGGATTGTGGACTGCAGCTGCCAGTCTAGAAAGGAGGCTGTTGTATACATCTCGAGGCAGCAAACCCAATTGGCTGCTGCGTTACACTCGACAGGGAGCGGCAGCCAATCCTGGCTCTCCGGTGAGAATAATGGGATGGTGCGTGACTTTGCAAAGACCTCGACTCTCATTCATGTAGATCAGGGCTGGGAAACCAACCTTTGCCCCTCTGGATTTCGCTGTACTACAGCTCCCATCAGCCCTAGCAAGCATGACCAGGGATGATGGGAGTTGCAGTTCAGCAAAGATCTGGAGAGGCCAAAAGTTCCCTTACACATACTCTTAAAATCTAAGAGCAAAGTTTGATGCTTCCCATACAGTCCAATTCTAAGTGGGTTTACTCAGAAGTAAGTCTCATCAGTTTTAGGTATTTATTTATTGCATCTGCATCCCACCTTTATCTCCAAGGAGCCCAAGTTGGCATATATGGGTCTTCCTCTCCTCACTGAATTCCAACGATAGGTTTGGCTGACAAGCATTGATTTCTAAGGTCACCCAGTGAGCTCCACAGCCGAGTGGCGATCTGAACCCACGTCCCAGTCTGACACTATAATCACTATACCACACTGACTCCCAAAGAGGAAAAGCCTGCGGAACCCATGAGGTCTCCCATCCAGGTTCTAACCAGGCCTGACCCTGCTTAGCTTCCGAGAGCAGCCAAGATCAGGCATGTTCAGGGTAGTACTGCTGTGATTCTATAGGACTTGCTTCCAAGTAAAGTATGGAAGAGTGCAGCTTTCGTGGGGGACAAAATGCCAGAGAGTGAATTGCTCTGAGGCTGGCGGCTGCATCTCTTTCTTCAGAATGACTTATTGGCAAAAAGGGGGGGAGGAGGTTGACTGGCCCCCGCTTACTCCTTTTAGGTGTGTTTAGCAACTGGGGAAAGGGGTAGACCCTAAGAGACATTGTTGATGGCTGGGCTGGAAGTTTGCAGGGGCCGGGACTCAATGGGAAAGACCCTACCTCCTGCTAAAGGTAGCAGTGCTAGCATCAACACACCTCCCAATAGAACTGCTTTAAACACTTTCTGACCTGCTGAAACAAAGGATGGGGATCTTCAGGCCTGGGGGGGGGGGGATGTCAAACGTGGACTCCTGAGTCTATCCAGCCCCTTGGAATGCTCCCCAGTCACACCCCATCTCCCCGGGACACACCCTGCATGGGCTTGCTCCACACCCTAATTGGGCTACTTGAAATGGGCCCTTGCTTTCTTGGGTGGAAGTAGAGAGAGAGGGATGTGTTGAATTTGTGCTCAGGCCTAGAGCTTGCCGATCAGAAGGTTGGCGGTTTGAATCCCCGCGACGGGGTGAGCTCCCGTTGCTCGGTCCCTGCTCCTGCCCACCTAGAAGTTCGAAAGCATGTCAAAGTGCAACTAGATAAATAGGTACCACTCCGGCGGGAAGGTAAATGGCATTTCCATGCACTGCCCTGGTTTCGCCAGAAGTGGCTTAGTCATGCTGGCCACATGACCCGGAAGCTGTCTGAGGACAAACGCCGGCTCCCTCGGCCTATAGAGAGAGATGAGCGCCGCAACCCCAGAGTCGTCTGCGACTGGACCTAACGGTCAGGGGTACCTTTACCTTTTTTATCAGCTTACCGCATACAGGCGAAACGTCTGTGTGTCACTCTGCCTGTTTTGCCTATGGTCCCCAGAAGCGGATATGGCCCCTGAGCTGAGAGAGGCCCCTTGCCCCCTGCGCTAAGCTGAATGCAAATGATTGAACAAATCTTGCTTTGGGGCTTCAGAAGTGGGCATGAGCTCTTGGCAGCCACCCAGGAGGCCATGATCTGGGACTGGTGGGCCGCAAGGTGGTTCTACAGGGCAAATGCAAGGGTAGGGCAGCCGTGTTTGTGGCCATCACAGAATTCGGGTGTGTAAACACACCGTGCACACAAGCTGGGGCAGCTGTCTGGGCTTGCATGCCTCCCCTCTTTTGACATGCTCACAACTGCAGTTCATACTGGTGCGTATGTGGCAAACAACACCATTGTGTGTATAGTAATAATAATAATTATTAATAATACATTATTTATACCCCGTCCATCTGGCTGAGATTCCCTGGCCACTCTAGGCAGTTCCCAACAGAATAATAATAATAATAATGTGATAAATACATCAAACATTAAAATTTTCTCTAAACAGGGCTGACTTCAGATGTCTTCTAGAAGTCAGATAGTTGTTTATTTCCTTGACATCTGTTGGGAGGGCGTTCCACAGGTGGGCGCCACTACCAAGAAGGCCCTCTGCCTGGTTCCTTGTAACTTGACTTCTCGCAAGGAGGGAACCACCTGAAGGCCCTCGGAGCTGAATGATGGGGGTGGAGATGCTCCTTCAGGTATACTGGACCAAGGCCATTTAGGGCTTTAAAGGTCAGCATCAATACTTTGAATTGTGCTCGGAAATGCACTGGAAGGCAATGTAGGTCTCACAATGTATTGGAACAAAAATATTGAAAGGTTGGTGCCGGCTAGAGTGGGTTAATGATTTGGATCAGTGTGGGCAGCTTCTTCCTGACCAGGGGATGCTAACTGTTCTGGATCAATGAATCTGATCTTGTCTATATGGGTATGAACTGTCTAACCTAATAACCTTAACCCAGCACTATCAGACCCAGGGTCTATCTTACCCAGTATCCTGTTTCCAACAGTGGCTAGCCAGATACTTCCAGCACCCAGAAATAGACTACCTCTGAACATGGATGCTCCATTTAGTTCTCATGGATAATAGCTGTTGACAGGCAAATCTTCTGTGGATTTGTCTCTGTGTCTTTTTTATGTCCTGGGAGGCAGGCAGTGGTTTCTCTTTTGCTGGAGGTATTTAAGCAGGGGCCAAATGGCTGCCAATTAGGGTTGGCACGGTACTTGGACCCTCCGTTATAAGGGCTGGACTAGATGACCACAAAGCCCCCTTCCAGCTCTGCAGTTCTAATTCTCCTAAGCTAGTGGCTGTCACTACATTGCCCTCCAAACATCCTGATACCATATTGCGGTACTGCAAATGCTGCTCATACAAGAGAGTGGCCCTTTTGACTCTCAGCTTTGCATTTGAGGGAGAAGCTGGGAGTCACCAGTTGCATACTTTTACGCTATGGCTCATTGACTGAAGAAACACAGAATTGTAGAGACGGAAGGGACCACGAGGGTCATTTAGTCCAACCCCCTGCAATGCAGGAATTTATTTATTTTTGCCTAATGTGGGGCTCGAACTCACAACCCAGAGATTAAGAGTCTTGTGCTCTACTGGCTGAGCTATCCCAGTGACTTCCCACTTTTGAGAATCCTTATTCAGAGAGAGAGGAAGAGAGAAACAAAAAACACACTCTGGAACAAGCCTCCTCAGCTCCACTCCAGCTTTTATTTGGGCGTTCAAAAGCTACAATGAGGTCCAGACCCTACCATTAGGCAAAACAGACAATTGCCTCAGAGGACAGTAGCAGTTCCGCGCTGCTTTTCTTGTGCCCTTGATAATCCCCTTCTGTTTCCACATGGCTTTTCCTGGACCCCCTAATCTGGTCTGCCCCCTCAGAGGAGACTATTCTACCAGCAATATTATGCCAAGATTCAGCTGCAAGTCCAGTTAACATCTGTATGGAGAACTGTGTGGGGAAGGCGCAACATCTTATCCTTTGCCTCGGGCGGCAAAATGTCTTGGGTCCGCAACCTAAGCCTATACATTCCAAAGCCCGCTACTGTGACCTTTTGGATAAGCATTGATCAGCAATGCAGTCACAAACCGTTTTTAAACGACATGTACATATAGGCGTTGAACTGTCTGCCAATAATGGGGCAGGCTTTGGCCTAGATGACTTGGGGGTTGCAGACCATTGCCTGACCCATGCTTCCCATACAATATAAGGCAAACAAATCACATATAGGACAATGGGATATGTCTATGTGTGAGACCAATGTTCAATTTTAAGTGCCTGGGCATCCCAAGACCTCCATACACACTGTCCATGTTTAGACCCAGGAGAGGTTGCTTTGGTTTCTGCAAGCACATTAAAAACGTGGGAGGCAGCAAATGCATTTTTTTTTAAAAAAGTAGTTATATTCATAGCAGCGTGCAAGGCACCTTTACTTATCTACCTATATATGTGTGTATACATCCATCTATAGTTCCCTTCTGCACTTATAAACAAAAGTACCGTATTATTTGCACCATAACACTCACTTTTTTCCTCCTAGAAAGTAAGGGGAATGCCTACGGGTGGCATGCCTACGGATTTTCCTCCTCTAAAAACTACGTGCGTGTTATGGTCGGGTGCGTGTTATAGAGCGAAAAATACGGTAATTTGTGAAATATTAAAACTCTAGCAGAGTCCATAGGGTGTGTGCAAATTCGTGTGCATCCTCCGCCCCTTCCTTGATTTTAAAGCCAGCCATCACGCTGCTTACCCCAATGGAAGCCCCCAATAAATCCGGCGTAAAAGCAACAAAGTATGCAGCCAAACCATTAAACGTGGGCCTTCTTAAAAGCAACCCCCGCACCCCAAACTAGATTGACTCGCCTCGGTTTGGAAGCCAGGAAAGTGCCGAAGGAGGTTTAACTCGTAAGCTTGCTAACCTAAGCCATTCCTCTCTCCTCCTAACACTCCTCCCGGTTTCCACGTGCTCCGCTTGCCCATGAACTCAGTAGTATCCCGTTTCTTGGGAAGCTGGGGTGGGGGATGAAGGGGGGTTAAGTCCCTCCCTCCTCCTCTCCCTCCCCTTTGATGCCGTCTCCTCCCCTTCTGAGCTCGCTCCCGGGCTGCTGCTTTAACTTTGCAACCCTAAACTTTCCTCGCTGCTTTTGCCACTATGGGAGGAAACATCACGTAGCGAGCAACAGGAGTCGGAGCGGAGAGAGTTTTGCAACAGAGTTTTTCTTAAGCAGTGCACGACTTTATTTCGCTTGCACAAAAAAGTGTGTGTGTCGGGGGGGGGGGGGAGAGACAGTCAGTAGCAAAAGAGGGCGGAGGAGAAGCGAGGCTCCGTTTCTGCAACAGGAATCCTCTGTCCCGGGACGACTTCTTTTTAATTTTGGTTCGCGATGGGCACGCAGCAGGAGAGTTCGGGGTCGGGAGGCGTCTGCACCCCGCCGGCATTCTCCTTGTAACTGGGGATCCGCTTGTCTGCAGAGCCCGGGAGAAAGCTGCGCGCTCCCTGGACCGGGCTGTAACATGCCAGTGCTGGGGGTAAGTGCATTTGTGAGTGTGATCTCTCCTTTCCCGATGGGGTCGTTGTTTGCAGCAACTGGGACCCAGCTCCATGCTTCCCCCGGAGAGATCTCGCCGGCCTTGCACGACTGGAAGTTTGCCCTTTTCCCCGTGCCCGGAGCGGAATTTTGCAATGCGCTTTTTGCAAGAGAGAGAGAGATAGAACGAGGAAAAGGGGACCCGCTCCCTTTTTACGCAGCGCCCGCCCAGGGCAGCCTCCTGATCGCGTCTCCCGCTTTCCTCTCTCCCACAGGTGGCCGAGGGGAGCCCCCTGCGCGAACCGGCGCCCCTCTCCTTGGAGCTCCCGCCGCGGAAGAGGCTCCTGCAGCCCGCCGCCCCTGAAGACCGCTGCGGCAGCCGCCCCGCTCCGGAGGGCGCCGGAGCCGCCTCGGGGGGCGAGCTGGGCCACTTCGAGAGAGCGGCCAAAGGAGGATGGTGCCGAAGCTGCCAAGCCAAGCTGGCCGAGCTCAAGAGGCAAGCGGTGAAACTGGCCTCGGGCTGCAACTCCCTGACCCCGCCGGTAGGTTTGCGCCCGCCTGGGATGGGGTTGGGGAGCGGGGTTGACCCGGAACCGGGACGCTGGATTGGCTGGTGCTTCGAAATCCCAAGTTTGCAAAGGCCTCTCCAACTTTTTTTGCGTAGCGCTATAAGTCCCCTTTTTATCAGTTGCCCAACTACAAGCGCGCACGTTGCTCGAATACTATAATATCCGTGTATATCCCTTGCTTGGTATATCTCTGCCCGTTGCTGCACACTGGGTGGTATCCTTGCTCGGCTAGATATCCCAACGCTGGCTTGGATGCACTTAACGTTCGTTGCGCTTGCAGCAATGTATTCCTCAGCAACCTGAAACTCCTACCCCCTTCCCCGTGCCGCTGAAATGTTGCTGTCTGTAGCCTTGGTAGCTGTGTACATTCCTTGCACACCTCGGTTTCTCTCTGTCTTGCTTCTGTCACATGGTTCCTGCAGGATACCTGGGATCCCTATCTGCAGCTCCTTGCACTGTGTAGCCCTCTTTAAGTTTCCCGTTCTTCCACCAGCTGGAAAGAAAAGAAAAGAAAAACTCTTAACTGCCCACGTTTCTGAGAATTCTGTGTACACTGTTGCACACTGTGCAGTGCAGTTTATCCATCCACACGGCATAGGGCTCAGATGCGCCCTGTGAACAGTGCTCAACATTGTTCTGCTTCTCCTTGCACCAAAGTGTTGGATTCTGGAGTATGATTTGCACAAAGTGCCCAGCATTTTCTCTCCCCAGCTGGTGAGGTGCTGTCTAGATTGCTGGGAGCTGCTTGGTGCCTTGTACGTCATGCGCTGTGCTGCTGCACACGGCTTTGTGCTTAGCTGGCTTGGCAAGAGTTCTTTGTTCAGCCCTGTGTTATATACTCAGACCCGTTAACCCCAAAGGATAGATTTGTACAACCCAGGGAGAGCTGCTCAGAACACTCAGATAATCTCCAAACATTGCCTAATACCGTGATATGTGTTGCACTGCAGGATACCTGCATATAATGCTTTGCTTTACTTCTCCATATCTCTGAATGTTGGCATAGGGGGCCCTTTTGTACTCTTAGCCCTCCGTATGTCTATGAATACTTATCTTTAAAAGCACCAGCGGATCTGTGCATGTTTGCAGAGAGTAGCTGCCCAACTCCCAGAGCATGGGACATAGCTACCTTTCTGCTTTTGCACACAGCGGGGAACCTCTGTGCAACCCTGAACAAAATTCAAGGGTACTTCTCTGTACCCTGGAGAAGACTGCATGCGATTCTGCATGTGTCTCATTTTTGTACAGTGGCACAGTAGCAGGGCACACATTCCTGCATGTTGTGACTGTTGCCTCTTATGTGGGGTGAGCATGCGTCTTGTTAGAAGGATGGCTACTTATTTAGAGCACGCTCCATATCTGTGTGAATGCTGTGTGCAGATCAGTATTGCACTGAAACCCTTATTGTAGTGCTGGGGAACCCGTGCCAGCCAGCATAGGATGTTGGACATCACTTCCCATTCATCTGGCCAGCGTGATCAGTAGTAGTCAGGGATCAAAATAAGCTGCAGTCCAACAATGTCTGGAGGTCGACAGGTTCCCTACACCTGTCCGTGAGGTCTGGGCAGTGGGCAGGTTTTGCCTTAGGCACAGCGTTTTTCCCAGGTTTAGTGTTTGTGTAATAATGATAATGGTAATAATAATAATTTGTATACAGGCAACCCCCCAATTTTTGTGGGTGTTACGTTCCAAGGGACTACATGGGTCAGTGAAATTGCGTATATTTGAAACAGCATTGGAAAAGCCAGCAAAAACCCTGTTCTGCCCCAGTCCCACCAGGCCACGCTCCTCCCCAGGCCACCCCCCCATCAGCTGCATGACACTTCCCTAGGCCACACCCCCTTTCCCCAGGCTACACCCATCACCAGCCCAGCTTCATATCCCTGGGAAAACCCGTGGTTTAGTGCTTAATTGTATCAAACGGCAATCAGGTTTCCTGCAGATTGCTGTTGGTTCTGATTTGGGGCTAAAGAGCGGGATTTTTGTGGGAAAGGCAAAACCACTTGGATCGGTGCTTTCTAGGCATGGGACAAGCGCCAGCGTGGACGAGCCCTGAGTGTAGGGACTAGCCTTTCGTACAACAGTGGAGTTCACCAGCTTTGCCCTGCTTACTTTTGCCCATGGCCCTGCTCACCTCTGGCAGGTCGCTCAGAAACGAAGGCCTTGAGAAATGGTCCTCGCCCTTGCGGTAGGTCTTCATGTGTTCAGCTGAGGGCCTGAAGGAACCTGCCAAACTGTTCTAAATATTCTTTTTCAACACTGGTAAAGACAGTACAGGAGTCCCATATGCATCCCAGGATAAGGTTTGTTGTCTTCACCTGCACTTCAGGTATATTGTAGTAATTTGCTGTTAAAGGTTGTCTTTTGAGCCCAGGGCATGGTACGAATGGCCTCGGTCCCATATACCTGAAGGAGCGTCTCCACCCCCATCATTCTGCCCAGACACTGAGGTCTAGTGCTGAGGGCCTTCTGGCGGTTCCCTCGCTGCTAGAAGCCAACTTACAGGGAACCAGGCAGAGGGCCTTCTCGGTAGTGGCACCCGCCCTGTGGAACATCCTCCCACCAGATGTCAAAGAGAAAAACAACTAACCCAGACTTTTAAAAGACATCTGAAAGCAGCCCTGTTTAGGGAAGCTTTTAATGTTTAATAGACTATTGTATTTTAATATTCTGTTGGAAGCTGCCCAGAGTGGCTGGGGAAACCCAGCCAGATGGGCGGGGTATAAATAAATAAATAAATTATTATTATAATATTATTATTAAGGCACACAGTGTAACAAACATGATGAATTTAAGGAGGTTGGAGTCTTGTCAGCTCCTTGGGTGGGAGGCGACCTGGGGACTGACTCTTGTCTGCCACTGTGGGCTCTATGGGAAATATGAGATTTAAATATTTTTTTAAATGGAGATTTTTTTTCCAAGCGGCAACTAGGATAGAGATGTGAGCGGCTTCAAGATAAAGTCCCAGAGTTGCTGTGTCAGGGAAGACTCTTGGAAAGCCAGATTTCATTTTTTTAAAACCTACACTTCCAAAAAAAGTAAACTTTGTGGTTTTTTTTAATTGTTAAACTTTTGAAGTTGAAAAATTAAGTAGTTAAAAGCTGGCCATTTCTTTATAATTGTAACTAGTTGTTCGTTCTAATTTTATCTTGTGAACTGCCCTCAGATCTTTTTTTAAAAAAAAATATTAATCCCCATGATTGCTGATTTATGCACAGTCAAGGGTCAGTAACTAGTTTATGCCAGATCTTTATAAAAAAGTTTCAGTGATGGTTGGATAAAAAATAAAAGCATGTGAAGAGCCTAGCATTTTATTTTCAAGACGCCCATACAAATGCATTTGAGTTGCTGTTTTTTTTTTTTTTTTTTGGTAGTAGTAACAGTAATAATTAATAAATAACAGTGGAAGTATATTGTTTTCTAAACAATGCTTATTTGGATATTTGAAAGAATGAGGAGGGCAAGAAAGAGGCCCTGGCAGAGGAAGCCAATCCCAGCCCTGACCTTCATTTTCATTCAAAGATTTCCTGTATGATCATGTAGAATTCCTATGGAATCTAAATATAAGTGTCTTTAAGTGGGGGCAGGGGGCGCGCCTTGTAATCCAGTGTCGGACTGCGGGGATCGGATGTTGGCTGTTTCAGAGTTTGATGCAAAGCCTATTGATATCAGGGAGTGAGAAAACCCTTCTTATGTTGACTTGATGGGGGGTTTCTGTCTCTTTCATGTGAAACAAGACTGTTAGACTTTTGTGTTGTCCGGTCAGTGAATAGGAGGTTAATTTCCTATTGTTCGCGCATAGGGTATAATGGCCTTGCAGAGAACACACGGTGCTTAAACGATTCCCGGTTCCTTCCTTGCAGGTAATGGGAGTTCCAGCTATAAATGGGTCTTTGTCAGGGGAATGAAAAGAATAGTATTAGCTCCAGAAGGTTAAGGGCTCTTGCTTAGGTGCTCAGGTGAGGTGACCTCTCCTCTCTCCCTCTCCTCTGGCCTGTCTGTGTGGTCTCATTTCTGCCCCGTCTCAGAGGAACACCCTCTGATAAGTACTTGGTGATAGGGAAATGAATCCCCACCTCCTTTCCTTCTGGGTCTCAGTAATGCAATAGCTGCCTCTAGAGCACCGGAAATTTAACAGGGTTGTTCCAAAGGCAAGATTGCTTTCCACTTGGTTCTGAGTATCAATGTAAGAAGACGGTTGCAGGATCAGACCAAAGGGTCATCTCATTCGGCTAGCCTTGTGCTCTGTGAATTTGTCTAATCCCCTTTTAAAGCCATTCAGATTGGTGACCCTCGCTACCTCCTGTGGAAGTGAGTTAAACCGAGTACTTGATTTTGTCTTTCCTGATTCTTCCAATATTCAACTTGGTTTGGACAGCTCCAGGTTCTAGGATCAGGGCTGAGGAACGCCTGATTTTATAGATTTTTTCCATGCCCCACTTTCCTTTTTTCAAACAAAGAAGCCCCCAAAGTTGTAGACTTCCTTCATAGGGGAATTGCCCCTTGATCATTCTGGCTGCCCTTTTCCACCTCTAGAAATATCCTTTCTGAGGTGAGCTGACCGGAACAGTACACGGCATTCTAAGTGTGGCTGCACCAAATATTTGCATTATGGCATTGACTGCTTTATTTTCGATCCCTTTCCTAATGCTCCCTAGCGTGACAGTCACCTTTTTCACAGCCAGGGGTGCCGAGGTCACGTGATGTGTCACGTGATGCCGCCTGGCGGTATACATGGAGGGTGATCTCTACAGTGGCTTGTCCCAGTGCCCACCCAGCTGTTGGGCTGCTGGGCTGCAGCTGGGACAAGTGAAACAAAGATCTTCCCTGCTTGTCCCAGCCGCTGCCTGGCTCCTGGGCTGCCAGGTTGGGCGGGGGGTGGCGGTCCCTTTAATATTGGGTGGAGCGCTGCCCCCTGCCCAAAAATACTGGGGTAGCTGAAGCCCTCTCTGCCCCCTATACTGTGCGCCACTGTCCACAGCTGTCACTCACTAGGTTGGCATCTGCGTCAAGTCACTCCCTGCTACCCGAATGTCTTACGCCTGGTCAGTGATCAACAGTTCGGATCCCATGATATCATATGTAAATTTAAGATTGCCCCAATTGCATAACCTGCTTACTTTGAATTATATTTGCAATTTTACTACCCGTTTGCCCAGTTCGGAGAGATCCTTTTGGAGCTCTTCAACAATCCCTTTTTTGTTTTAATGACCCTGAACAACTTGATATCATCGGGAAACTTGGCTGCTTTAGTTCTCACTAACTCTAGATAGTTAGTGCACAACTTAAAAAGCAAGTCTCACTAGCTATCCTTGGGGAAACTCCACTTTCTACATTCCTCCATTGGGAGAACTTTCCATTTATTCCTGTTCTCTGTTTCCTATCTTGTTGCTGATCCATTAGAGGACCTCTGCTCGTATACATGATTGCTAATCTTATTTTGGAGCCCCTTTATCAAAGTTTTTTGAAAGTCTTAAGTATACCCAGTCGACTGGATCACCTCTTATTAACACTTTCAGAGAACCATGAAAGCTTAGTGAGGCAGGACTTATCTTTGCAGAAGCCATGCCAGTTCTGCTTTAGCAAGACTTGTTCTTCTGTATACTTAATTCTTTGGAGGAAGTAACATGCTTTAATGTTCATTAAGTGTATGGTGTGGTATTTGTATGTATTAAATCTGAACATCTGTTATGTGGACCAGTGTTACACAGGTGCAGGGCACAAAAAAAAGTAAAGAACAGTTCTGATGCAGCCATGCAAGCCAACCCTCAGTTCAGCATATTTACTCAGAAGTAAGTCCTATTGAATTCAGTGGAGTTTACTCCCTTTTAACTGTGTCTAAGATTCCCAGAAATCGGTTCAGTGAGGAATATTCTCAGGTAAGTGTTTATTGGATTGTTGCAGCCTCAGTTTATTTTTCTGTCTAGTTGTGAAAAATAGCAAGCAAAAAAAGAGTCAAGGATGGTCCTTTGTGGCTTGTTCTGGCTTTCCGGTAGGCAGAGTAAACACAGGAAACCTACTGCTTTGAACTTCGTCTATATACTCAAAAGACTTGTGTCCTTTGCCACGATAATTAAGGGATCTTTCATCACAAGTGCAGAAAGGTCCCCCCACCTGGTCCTGATGATGGGTGGGTGCTTTGGAGATGAAAGAAGGGTGAGTTTCTGCTGCTGATTATCACTACTGATGAAAGAAGGAAATTGTCTTCCTTGAGTCAGAGCTGCTGATAATGGCTCCAAATTCAAGCTCGGAAATCAAATGACTTGTTTGCTGGCCAAAGATCAGTTTGTGAAATGGGTTTCTCAAGGACCAGCAAACACACAGATTCCTTGAGAAACCTGTGACTTGTTTAACCTCGTTCCCGCTTCTCCTTTCACAAACAGATAATTAAAAGCGAGATTACCCGAGTCCCTTGTCATCTATCTATCCCCCAAACTCTCTTTGCAGTCTTAAGAGGATCCAAGATGTCTCCCATCAGCTCCAGCCAGCATAACCCAATTGTCAAGGACAATGTGAGCCGTGTTAGAAACTCAGATATAAAAAGCTAGGTGAAAAATGGCTCCTTAAACCAACGTTACAGTCGCCAAAACAGAATGTTTAGGTGTCATTTTTGGGCGAGATGGCTCTAAAGTCTTATTTTTCAAATGATGGACTGACTAGTAGGATTGATTATCAGTTAAACTTCTGGCTAGTTCAGATGACAACCCTGAGCTAGGAACTTTGAGGAATTAAAAGAAGAAAAGTCACTTGATCCAGGGACAGTCCACCTAAGTATTTGCCTTTTCTTATTTTTCTTAATTGGACCATTCATAACATAGGGATATTCTTCACAACTGAACAGGGCAGTGGGGTGGGGTGAGTGAAGGCGAGCAACAACAATTCACCATAACATTGTTCATAGCTCAGACTGCACAGAAAGAAGCTTTTTGGTTCCTGGAATTCAAACTGATTGTGCAGATAAACTATACCTGGTAGAATTCTACAGGGTGAGGTATTAGTGTCAAGATCCAAGGATCCCCAGGTATGTACCTCCAGATGGTGGAGACGTCAGGGACCATCCAGGCATCTTCACTTGGTCGTGTGGCCAATAGCCAGGTGCAAAATGTGTCTGAAGAGCCACCATACTGAATATCCTTGTTCTGGCATGACAAGGGATGGAGCTATGAGGATAAGGGCAGGTTTGGTTCTCAGTAGCACCAGAAGCAAAGATCAGCTTTAGTATCCATCCAAAGATTTGTCCCTGAGTATGTCCAGTTACCTCCTCCCATAGAACTGAATGCATACCACATGCTCTCTGCTTTTTGGTTTTCTGAAACTGCTGTGCAAAATTGTCATGTGCAAGTGCAACCCACAAGTCGCTGTTCTGTTTATTGTTCATTATGTACTGCATCATGCCCTGTATAATTGTCCTAGGCATGGATTTCTCAAAGGGATCCTTCAGGGGGGTTCTTATTTAAACAGTGGGGAGGAAATTAGTTAACTTGCTGATGTTTGGGGGGGGGGGAAGTAGTAACATACCAGGTTTCTGTGTTTGCTTTAGCGGCTCAGTGGATTAGACGGAATGTCATTGCACAACGTGGGAAAAGAGCTGCCACAATCTGGACCCCCTCTGCATTTATAGTTACAACATTTGCAGATAAGTGTGCAGGGACGAACTCTGCCTCCTGACTCCATAGTTCCTATCTGCAACAAGACCCATTACGTGCCAGGCCTGAGTGTGTGTTGCTGGATTATTGTTGACAGTGCTAACCAACTGTTGGAGGGCAGGGATTGCGGGTGGATGGATGGAAACCAAGCCTTATGAGGAACAGTTGAAGGAGCTGAATATGTTTAGCTTGGAAAGGAGGAGACTGAGAGCAGATATGATGGTCATCTTCAAATATCTCAAGGGGCTGCCACATGGAAGGTGGAACAAGCTTGTTTTATCCTGCTCTGGAGGGTAGGATTCGAACCAATGGATTCGAGTTACATGAAGGGAGACTCCAACTAAACGTCAGGAATAACTTTCTGATCGTAAGAGCTGTTCAACAGTAGAAGCAAGAGGCATTGTCAAGAGTTCACTCGGGGTAAAAGCAGGGCCAGTGAGGGAGTTACAGGGGCCACATAAAGAGGCCTGGAGGGCCACAATTGCCCCCCAAACATGGGCATAGCCAGGATTTATGTTGGGCAAGGACACCCACCTCTCATCATCCTCTGTCTGGCTCTGTCTAGCATATTCAGAATGAAATGTCTCAACAACAGTTGTCTCAAATTACTTTCTTTTGACCCCAAGTGCTCAGAAAACCTGTCAAAATCTTTCTACAGTTTCTACTTTCAGTTAAATATTTTTTATTTATTTACTTGATTTTTTGGGGAGGGGGCAGCTGCCCCTGGCTCCGCCCATTCCCCCAAGCCTGAGGTTCCTCACTCCTTGGTTAGCCAAAATACAAATCACGCTCAGCCAAGGGTTGTGCTTCGTTCCCCCCCCATTTTGTGGGTGGGGATGAGCAAAGTGTCTGCGGCCGCCTTCGGCACAGTAAACCGTAGTTTGCAGCTACAGAGCCATAGGATGGGCATTCGCTGAGTTCAGCGGTTCCTTGGGCATAAGCAAGGCTGTATCAACGCGTCGTCTGCCCATCGTTGCCTGGCTCAAGCTATGGGTCTCAGGATCCTTCCCCTTTGGCATGGGAGTTTCCCGCCACCCCTCCAAAACCGAGACGAGACGCATTTGGCAATCCTTGTGGCAGCTGTGCAATCAAGGCGGAGGACTGATTGCACTTGTCAGCTGCTACCCTTTAAAAGCCACCTAAGGGGTTGGCGCCTCCTCTCTGAGTTTTGAGCCCTGTCGAAATGAGAGTCGCGCCGGGCATTTTCCCTCCTGGCCGCTCACTTTCACAGAGGCAGGTGAAGTGGTGTCATTATGCAGCACTGACCCCCAGGCCAGCATGGATTCTCCCCAGTGGGGGATCTAGGCCGGAGGAGGCAGGAGAAGGCTGCAATTAATAATGGAGGCCTCCTAGGCTGGCAGTGGGCGGGTAATTACCGTTGTTCTTTTTCTTTCCCTGGCTAATTTCTCCAGCACCCTGGCTTATTAGAGGGAAGGGGAGGAAACGCTCCAACCAGTTCAAAAAGTCCTGGGGGATACGCCGGGACGGGCGTGTGTTCAGAAAGAGCATCTGCTGCCGACATCTGAGGTTACTTTGAACCTGTTGAAATATGTGCTTGCCTGCTTTATTGTTCCTGCCAAGTGTTCAGCGATGGCGATTCCGACTTCTCAGACATGTTAAATAGCACAGCTGCTGGAGGAAAGAACTCACCCCGGGTGACTGCAGAGGTTTTTTAACGCCGGTGTTGCTCTTTTCTGGAAACAGAAGCCCCATTTTAGGCAGTACAGTGGTACCTCGGGTTACAGATGCTTCAGGCTACAGACGCTTCAGGTTACAGACTCCACTAACCCAGAAATAGTACCTTGGGTTAAGAACTTTGCTTCAGTATGAGAACAGGAATCGTGCTCCGGCGGCACGGTGGCAGCGGGAGGCCCCATTAGCTAAAGTGGTGCTTCAGGTTAAGAACAGTTTCAGGTTAAGAACGGACCTCCGGAACGAATTAAGTATGTAACCAGAGGTACCACTGTATTTGTAAACTGGAAATTCAACACATCTGTGGGAAGAAGTGGGGCGCTCAGGGATTTGTGGGCTAGCTCTTCCCTTGTTCGAATCATAGAAGTGGAGGCTTGGGACCCCAGGTGTCATCAAGTTCAGCTCCCTGCGATTCAGGAATCTCAGCTGAAGAATCTCTGACATCCAACCTCCGTTGAAGGAGACGCCCATCACCTTCTGAGATAGTCCGTTCCACTGTCAAACAGCTCTTACTGTCAGAAAGGTCTTCCAATGTTTAGTTGGAATCTCCTTTTTTTGTAATTTGAACCCATTAGTTTAGGTCCATTCTGAAGGAAATCAGCCCTGAGTGCTCACTGGAAGGACAGATCCTGAAGCTGAGGCTCCAATACTTTGGCCACCTCATGGGGAGAGAAGACTCCCTGGAAAAGACCCTGATGTTGGGAAAGATGGATGGCACAAGGAGAAGGGGACGACAGAGGACGAGATGGTTGGACAGTGTTCTCGAAGCTACAAACATGAGTCTGACCAAACTGCGGGAGGCAGTGGAAGACAGGAGTGGCTGGCGTGCTCTGGTCCATGGGGTCATGAAGAGTCAGACACGACTAAACCACTAAACAACAACAAAAGTTTAGGTCTGGAGCAGCAGGAAACAAGCTTGCTCCATCTTCCATTGACATCCTTTTGGACATTTGAAGAGGGCTATCTTACCACCTCTCAGCCTTTTCTTCTCCAGGCTAAACTTATCCACACTCCCTCAAATGTTCCTCCTAAGACTTGGTTTCCAGACCCTTGATCATATTTGCCACCCTCCTCTGTGCACCCTACAGCTTTTCAAAATCCTTCTTAAACTGTGGTGATTAGAACTGGACGCAGTAATCCAGGTGCAGTGGTCTGACCAAGGCAGGATGGAGTGGTCCTGTTGTTTCCCTTGATCTGGATGCTGTGTTTCTGTTGATGCAGCTTAGAATTGCGTTAGCTTGTTTTGCTGCTGCATCACACTGTTGACTCATGTTAAGCTGGTGGTCTACCCAGACCCCTAGATCCTTTACGTTGTCTTTCGTAAATTTGAGGTAAACTGTCTGAAGCAAGGAGCCTCCTTCTCCTTCTCTAGGGGCCGCATACAGTATCTCTATACTGTCAAGAGTTTTGCACAGTGATGCTATATGGGAAAGTTTCCCCCCTTGAAAATTTTCCTGTTCCGTAAGTTCGTTAGTAACGATGAATGGACGGGTGTCAATTGCAAAAAAGGAAAGTACTGGGGAAGCATGTCTGTTTTTGAAGTTTCCAGCTTTGTTTACTAAATCACAGTAAAATAAGCATATTAAATTGAATCACTCTCCCTAGAGTATCAGAAGATTTCATACTGGAAACTGAAGAAGAGAAGAAAATCTCAGAGCAAATTCTCCCAGTAGGGAAATTTGTGAAGGAAAAGGTTCCAGAAAATGCCTCATATGTCATTCCACCTGTTTTTCCTGAGTTGCTTCCCATGGAAGGCATGTGTAGGTTATAGGTGGGTGCCTACCTGTATCTTCAGGTTGTATGTAGCTGACCCAGGTGTCTCTGTATGCCCCAATAGCATACCGCCCAACATTTCTCCATTGAAAATAGGGACGTCCCATTCCATAATGATAATTTTACTATTTATACTCCACACATCTTACTGGGTTGCCCCAGCTATGCCGGGCGGCTTCCAACATATATAAAAACATAATAAAACATTAAACATTTTAAAAAACCTTCCCTATACAGGATTGCCTTCAGACGACTCTGGGATCGGATAACTCCACACCCTCCAACATTTCTCCAATAGGTACGTCCTAAGGAAAGTGGGACATTCCGGGTTCAAATCAGACACCGGGATGGCTTCTCTAAATCAGGGATGTCCCTGGAAAATAGAGACACTTGGAGGATCTGCAATAGCTTATTTGCAACCTTCATCCCTTCCTGTCTCCCTTAGGTCCTCCAATATACCCAGAACCTCTCCCCTCTCAAAGTTCAGGGTGTCCCACCTTCCCCAGCACTGACCTACACAGCTGAGGGCCTGCCCTGCTCCAATCCCCATATAAGTTCACATGTTTGGGTTCTGTAGCTGCTGCTGCTGGCAAACCGTAGAGCACCCGAGGAGGCGAGTTTGGCTGCAGGTGGACCAGCTAATGCTCCAGGAACTGCGGACAAAGGCAGGAACCTAAGGAAACAATCCACTGGGTTAGTTAAACCAATTCCAGCCTAAATATAGACCTGAAATTTGACTGCAGCTAGCGTTGTTGGAAAGTTAAGAGTGAGACGAAGTGTGTGTTTGCAGAAGCTGCTTTTGGGAGCCGCTGCCTTTGTTAAGTGACGGCAGCGGTTTCCTAGTTCGAAACCACATGCAGCAAAGTGTCGCAGTGTGTACTGCTCCTCTTCAGGCTTAGAATCATAGACTGTAGAGTTGGAAGGGACCACAAGGATCATCTAGTCCAACCCCCTGCAATGCAGGGATCTTTTGCCCAACATGCAGCTCGAACCCACGACTCTTGAGATGAAGAGTCTCATGTTCTACCAACTGATCTATCTCAGCTTGGTTTCTAGTCACTTGTGCTGTTTCCCAGAATACTTCATTCCATCCCCTTCCTTGGTCTTCTGCTTCTCCCCCAAACAGCATGCTTAGTCCTAATGGGGTTAGTTTTGGGGTTGCAGAATCTTACACGGGTCTACTCAGAAGAAACGGCCAATTGAGTTCCTTTGGTGAATATGGAAACGCAGTGTAGCTGAATGTTGAAAAATATAAGACAACAAACAAAGAAGCCAGCACAGGTGGTCCTCCCAACCATGGTTTACCAGCTGGCTTCTGGAATCTGATTTTGCATTTGTTGTACATGCATTCCTAAACCATGGTTAATGGCAACAGGAGAAGTGATGGGGGAATTTGTTTCAGGGAGGGCAGCAGGGATCTTCAACTCTAAACCATGGTTTACAGCAGGGTTGGGGAACCTCTAGCCCAAGCATAGGCAAACTCCGCCCTCCAGATGTTTGGGACTACAATTCCCATTATCCCTAACCACTGGTCCTGTTGGCTAGGGATGATGGGAATTGTAGTCCTAAACATCTGGAAGGCCAGAGTTTGCCTATGCCTGCTTTAGCCAATGGACCCAATTTGTCTTGATAGGCCTCCCCATTTGGCCCACCAGACTGTCTCCTGCAAGCCATGCCCACCTGCCCTATGCCTGATGATGTCAAATTTGCCATGAGGTATGGGGAAGGTAAAGGTGTGTCTTGGCCAAAGGGAGCTTTGTGGGCACTGTTAACTGGCAAAGCTCCTTCCACAACACTTTGGGCTGGGTGTTCATCAGTATGCGGATGATACCCAGCTCTACCTCTCTTTCAAATCAGAACCAGTGAAGGCGGTGAAAGTCCTGTGTGAGTGCCTGGAGGCGGTTGGAGGTTGGATGGCGGCTAACAGATTGAGGTTGAATCCTGACAAGACAGAAGTACTGTTCTTGGGGGACAGGAGGCGGGCAGGTGTGGAGGATTCCCTGGTCCTGAATGGGGTAACTGTGCCCCTGAAGGACCAGGTGCGCAGCCTGGGAGTCATTTTGGACTCGCAGCTGTCCATGGAGGCACAGGTCAAATCTGTGTCCAGGGTAGCTGTTTACCAGCTCCATCTGGTACGCAGGCTGAGACCCTACCTGCCCACAGACTGCCTCGCCAGAGTGGTGCATGCTCTGGTTATCTCCCGCTTGGACTACTGCAATGCCCTCTACATGGGGCTACCTTTGAAGGTGACCCGGAAACTACAACTAATCCAGAATGCGGCAGCTAGACTGGTGACTGGGAGCGGCCGCCGGGACCACATAACACCGGTCTTAAAAGACCTACATTGGCTCCCAGTACGTTTCCGAGCACAATTCAAAGTATTGGTGCTGACCTTTAAAGCCCTAAACGGCCTCGGTCCTGTATACCTGAAGGAGCGTCTCCACCCCCATGGGAAAGCGTCTCCGCCCCCATGGTGGGAAAGGCAGAGGGCCTTCTCGGTAGTGGCGCCCTCCCTGTGGAACGCCCTCCCACCAGATGTCAAAGAGAACAACAACTACCAGACTTTTAGAAGACATCTGAAGGCAGCCCTGTTCAGAGAAGCTTTTAATGTTTGATGTTTTGGGGTTTTTTAATACCCTTTTTTTTGGAAGCCGCCCAGAGTGGCTGGGGAAGCCTAGCCAGATGGGCGGGGTACAAATAATAAATTATTATTATTATTATTATTATTCCCGTGTTCCTGACAACTAGCTGACTGTTGTGGTCTTTGGAAGCACTGTGCGTTCACAGGTGTCAATCACATCTGTGCATTGAGAGGTGTCGATCATCATTATGCCGGACCATTGACTGATGGGTAGCATCATCAGATTTGATGCACTGGCTCAAAAGATTTTCCCATCCCTGGCTAATTGGGAACCAGCATTACATCTGGATTGAGGCTTTTGGTGCCAAGATCTGGTTTCTGTTGAAATGGAATCGTTTTTGTAGGACTACAATGTACGTTTGCATCTCTAGTAACTGTGCACATTAAGGCCGCAAGCAGTATTCACTGACCTGTGCGTAAGCCGCATCGAAATCCTTGTGGAGTTTACTTCTGAGTTGGCATGTATAAGATTGTACTGAAAACCAGCATAACATTATTCATATTTCACCATTGTTATTCCAAGGCAATAGTCTTCTTTCCCTCAAACAGATTTCTCTGTACAAAAGCACATTTTTTTTTGGCCTCGCAATCTCCCCTTCCTTCCTTGAATCCAATCCAGCCTGGAAACGAATTGTGCTTTAAAACCAGGCTTTTTATCAGCGTTCCTGGGTTTTAGCAAATGTGTCTCTGTATTTCCATATGCCAGTATCTGTCCAGAATTGATTAAACTGAAGACCAGACGGGCAGGAGGGGAAATGATCAATTTTCATTTAGCTCTTAGTGCATCTTCTGCTAACACTGTTTGGAGGGTTTTCTATGCCGCTCTGTGGATACGATGCTGTGAAAACCACATTGAACAAAATGTGGAACGTGATATCTCTATTGAGGTTCAGCATTGACTAATGGCAAGTGTGTAAGCTGTGAAACGCAAAGCCTTCATTCGAGCATTCAAAGGATTTTGCAGGGCTGGGTTTCCAGCTCTACTGCAACACTCAAATGTGTCAGGAGGCATTCCACGTTGCCATTAAGGGAACAGGAAGATCTCCACGAACTGACAGAGGTTGAATATTGATTGCTGCCCGGCTTTCAGTTTTCACCTGGGCTGCTTAAATGTACAATAGAGCATGATCTTTAGCCCACCTTGTCTTCACAGGCCCATGTTGTGGTCACCTTAGGCTATTTTCTTTAGCATTCTGCTACTCAAACTTTCGAGTTACCGTTGTTTTGTGCTCCTTGCTTTCCTGAGCACTTCGAAGTTTGCGGGGAACCTTTTACACGTTCAGCTGTGCGTCCGTACTTGGCAGGATTCACAAAACAGATTGTTGTGATTTTGACAGCCCTTTTGGTTGGAGTTTCCTTGCTGCCTGGGTCAGTGAACTTGCTGTAAGGATCATGTCTGACTGAAGGACTCTAGAGTGGCCACTCAAAGAGGGTGAAGATTCGCATAAAATGTGAACATGCTAATTTGCATGTTGTTGGCATTCGTCAACAATGGAGGAGTGTGCCTCTGAGGGTGATGTCAAACCGTTGGAGAGTTACAGTGCCTGCTGTGGCTGTAGAGACCGATATGGATGGGAGAGACATGTTTTGTTGCATCTGGGGCAGATGAAGGCGTCCGGTTGTGCTGCTGCAGATGCACCATGGCACTTCTTCTCTTTGCACTCCCCCCAGCAGCCATTTCTTCATGTCATGGTTGCAGCCTTCCAGTCTTCATGACACGTTTGCAGACATCTTTGCAGCACAGAGATGATCTGCCAATGGGCCTGGTAAAGGTAAAGGTAAAGGGACCCCTGACCATTAGGTCCAGTCGTGACCGACTCTGGGGTTGCGGCGCTCATCTTGCTTTATTGGCTGAGGGGGCCGGCGTACAGCTTCCGGGTCATGTGGCCAGCATGACTAAGCCACTTCTGGCGAACCAGAGCAGCGCACGGAAACGCCGTTTACCTTCCCGCCGGAGCGGTACCTATTTATCTACTTTCACTTGACGTGCTTTCGAACTGCTAGGTTGGCAGGAGCTGGGACCGAGCAACGGGAGCTCACCCCATCACGGGGATTCGAACTGCCGACCTTCTGATCGGCAAGTCCTAGGCTCTGTGGTTTAACCCACTGTGCCAAATGGGCCTGGTACCTGAAGCCAATTTTCATAATGTTTATTACAGGCAACTCCCCATTTATGCGGGGTTGCGTTCTGAGGCACCTCAAGTTTAAGTGAAATTGCGTATATTGGGGACACCGTTGAAAAAGCCTGCAAACACCCTTCAAACCTACTTTGCTCAAACTCCCAACTCTCCACAGGCTTCAAAGGGTTGGAGCAAGGGCTCTTGGGATTGCACTTGCAAAGGCTTGTGGGATTGCTAGGTACTGTTTCTGCACCATTTTTGTGCTCTTTCAGGGCTGTTTTTGCTCCCTTTCGTGTGACTTCACGGATTCGCGGTTCAGTTGTGGTGCCATCGGGGCAGGAGTTTGCGACAGACGTCCAGGGCTGCAGTTATCAGAATGAGAAAACCAAACAGGGCTGGCTTACCATATTTTGAAATGAGCGAAGTACAGTAATATAAATTATCATCTAGCAAGTCCCCTACCCCATAAGACCTTTCAACCCAGAGTCTATAATTACCTAAGTGCACTGCTTCCTATGGTCCTTTATCTTTAAACTGGATTTGGACCAGACAGTCCTTTGGGTAGAGAACTATTTCAAACAAAGGACTCTCTTCTGACAGCCTTTCAAATAGAGGACTGTCCTCTTTAAAGGAGGACACATGGCCACCCTTAATAGCTCACCAAAGTCAGCTTTGTGTTACTAGGCTTCCTTACTGGTTGGGCTGGATTCTGTGTGTTTAGTTCCCTCTTTAAGAGAAAGCTTTGTGAAAATGTACAGGCTAAATTCATGCATGGCCCGGGTTCAGCGCCTTGATGTGGGTCTGGGTCCTGGCGGAAAAGGAAGATTGCTGTGCCTGGCATTCCTTCAGCAAGATTTCGGCACGGTCTCTCTTGCCTGTATGACTGAATAGCAATGAAATCCATTGCGCTCTTGTTCTTTTGTGGGTTTTTCTAAGGAGAAGCAATTTATAATACATCCAGGATCTCTGCAATCTGTCGGGAGAACCGTTTCCTACAGCAATTTACCTACAAGATAAAGTAAAAACCATGCATTATTGATACCCATGTTCTGCATATTGCAGATATTTCTCCCAATGTTGTTAATTTTTTATCTGCAGCTCCGAAGGAGCACGGGGGGGGGGGGGGAGATGAATGTAGGAGGAGAGGGTGGGATATAAGTCAGTGTATGTATTTTGCATAATTTTACTATGATGGATATGTGGCTTTTAATTAGATTTTAATGGCTAGTCTTTTGCATTGGGGAAACATTGTCCCTGCTCTTTTTTATATATATATATAAAACAACAAACAAATAAATAAATGTGGATAGGATTTTCGTGCTTGCGGATTGAACTGGTCGAAGTTCTCTACACCTCTGAAATGCTTTAACCTGTGACCTCAAATAATGATATAGTTTAGGTCATTGAACCCTGGTGGTAAGCCATAGTGCGGGGGTCCACAATTTATGGCTGGGTTTGATAGCTGAGTGTTAGTTTCTGCTAGCCAGCTTTGAAGTTAAGTCCCATCCCGTTGGGGAACAATAGGTCTATTCAGGTGTTGATGCTGTGTTAACTAAACACAGGAGGGAATGAGGGCTGCATGGATGAGCTCTGCTTGCCTTTCATCTTTTTTCATTACCCTCTGTGGATAGGGAGCATCCTGTGTTTCTAGAGGTTACCTTTGACTTTTGGAACCCTAATTTTTTAGCACCCCTATTTGCATGGATTTGCATTCAGAAGGGAAGGGAGAAATCTTGGCTGCACTGCCAACTCTTTCATTCCAAGATAGCGGTCTTGTGTATGCTTGCTTGGGGAGTGCGTTTTATTGAACTCAGTGGCACTTACTTCTGAGTAGACATGCATAGATTCAGCTTTTTTTAAATGAAGGCTTTAGCGTATAATCAGAAACACAAACCGTCTTACAAAGAGGCACCGCCATTTAAACTGGTAGCCTAAAGTGAGAACCCTATCAAAGAAAAGGAAAGAAATGGATAGCCTTTGTTTAATTTATCGTCTCCCTCTTAATATTTATTTGCATTAAATCGCTTACGGTTGCTCTTGTTATAAACATTGCTATTCCAGTTTTAATCTGGGTGCTGCTTCCCCATGCAATTGTGCCCAAATGCGTAGTAATTCAAGAACAATAATACAAATCAGATCTTCATTATAATAAGCTGTCCTCATCAGTGCGTTGCCCTCCAGATGCTCTGGACTACAGTTCCCAACAACCCCAGCTGGCACACCTGAACTCCCTGGGCTTAATGGGAGCTGTAGTCCAAAACATCTGGACTTGCCCCAGACCTGGTTTCAAGCTGAAATCCCTGATCCGATCGCTGCAGTGAACTAGCATAGATAAAGTATCTGAACAAGCATTCTTCTGCGTGACTGGCTCCACTTTCTCTGTCCCCACAGCTTTTGGGTTTGTGCTAATCATCATAAACAGAGCTAAAACTTAAAGGCCTTGTTATCACCCTACTCACCGGAGTAAAAAGGTAAAGGGACCCCTGACCATTAGGTTCAGTCGTGACAGACTCTGGGGTTGTGGCGTTCATCTCGCTTTATTGGCCAAGAGAGCCAGCGTACAGCTTCCGGGTCATGTGGCCAGCATGACTAAGCCGCTTCTGGCGAACCAGAGCAGCACACGGAAACGCCGTTTACCTTCTCGCCGGAGTGGTACCTATTTATCTACTTGCACTTTGATGTGCTTTCGAACTGCTAGGTGGGCAGGAGCAGGGACCGAGCAACCGGAGCTCACCCTGTCATGGGGATTCGAACCGCTGATCTTCTGATCGGCAAGTCCTAGGCTCTGTGGTTTAACCCACAGCGCCACCCGCGTCCCTACCAGAGTAGGAACGGACTATCTCTGTAATCATCCAAAGCCTGCCTTTAGGTTCCACATAGTTTCAGGGTCCAGAGCAAAACAGGGCGGGAGAGAGTTTTATAGGGTAAAGGTTACCAAGATGACCTTCTGGACTGGCCCCTTCCACCAAATAAAAGGTTATTCTAGCTCAGGCTAGCACAACAAAGTCAACCAGACATGCTCTGGGCACTTGAGGGGCTTATCAATCTCTTGGCTTTGCTTCCTTCTTGGGACTGTAAACAGGCTCTTTGTCTGCAATAAATGGCTGGTGGTTCATGAATTGAGGTGTGTGGCACGGAGGAGCCAGTGGGGTGTAGTGGTTAGAGTGTCAGAATAGGACTTTGGGGACTAGGGTTCAAATGTTCACACAGTCATGAAGTTTCTTGAGTGAATTTGGGACTGTTACTGGCTTTCAGCCTAACCTATCTCACAGCACTGGGTAGGGACAGACACCAACTCTCAGTCTAGCCCACCTCACAGGGTGGTTGTTTAGGTAATGGGGAGATGGGTAGAGCCTGGCGCTGCTTGGGAGGAAAGGTGGGATATAAATAAATAAATAAATCACAGAACGTTGGAAGGGACCCTGAGGGTCATCTAGTCCAACCCCCTGCAATGCAGCTGTCCCATGCAGGGATCAAACCTGCGACCTTGGTGTTATCAGCACCACGTTCTAACCAGCTGAGCTATCTCCATTCTTCTTCTTAGTAATGTTTTTGTGCAGTTTGCTGTATCTGCCATAAAAGGCTTCGATGATGCACCAGCTAGGAAACTAGACCAGGCATAGGCAAACTCGGCCCTCCAGATGTTTTGGGACTACAACTCCCATCATCCCTAGCTAATAGGACCAGTGGTCAGGGATGATGGGAGTTGTAGTCCAAAAACATCTGGAGGGCCGAGTTTGCCTGTGCCTGAGCTAGACAATACTTCGTTATTGCTCTTAAACAAAAACTTTATCTCTCTTAAACAAGGAAACTCCTGATGGCACCTAGATACAGCTAAGTTCAGTGTCGCCTGTTGACAAAACTTAGCCACACAAAATCATTGATTTTCTTTTTGGGGTGGGCGTGTCAATGTAACAACCAATGCTGCTCATCCCCACTGTCAACCCCCCCCCCGACCTCTGTTAAACTCACTTTGCATGGGAGAAATTCTGCCAGGGTGGCACTTGCTCCCCACCAAGAGAACATTATGTGGAGAGTCTTCTCCAACTTTAACATTCCTAAACTTGACTGGCCCATGTAATGGTATGCTCTTCCTGCACTGGTCCAAAAGGCTTCTTGTGGTCAGTATTGGTGCAACCTGATGCCATAAATGCAGTGGTGTAATAAGGGGCACAGGGGTTGATTGCCCCAGGCACAAAATTGTTAAGGGCGCAAAACACCCGGTGCTGCCTCAATACAGTTGTGCGCTTCCATTGTCGGGCTCCTTTGAAAACAGCTTCTCCATGCGAACCAAGAAATGACTCCTCCATGCAACGGTACGACTCTTCTCATCTCTGTGGTTGCAATTTCCTGGGCCGTGCAGACACCATTAGGCAGTTGAATGTACATGCGTACTCCATCCATTTCCCTCCCACCCACCCTCCGTATTGCCCCGGGCACTGGCAACCCATGCTACTCCACTGCATAAATGTATGGAAACAGTTTGCAAAGGACCACTGTGTTGATGGTGATGACCAGGAATGCCAGGCCTCCTGTGATAGTTACTTGCTTTCCCCTCCCACATCAATAAAGGCTTCTTTCTATAGCAGTGGATGGAATTACCTTAGTTTTAAACTAGCTCCATAATAAAACAGAGAATCATCTGGATTTGGCTTGCGTCGCTTTTGATTTTCTACCAGTGAAATTGGCAACGAAGGCCAGCCCACAGATTGTCTGTATTCCGTAGTGGTCCTCATTTGTGTGTTTTTGTGCCAGCCATATGTCTCATTCCGGCTGGCTGTTCCAATATAATTTTCATACTTTTTTTTTTTTTTTTTGCATTGGATAAAGATCATGGTAATTATGACTAACAATATGTGACTGGTAAACAATGACATGTTGTAATGTTGTAATGCCGAGTGGAGGGGCTTAAAATAAGATGATTTTAAATTAGCGATTGAAGAGTTTGTTCGCACAGAACATTTAGCGAAAGTGCATCTTTTGCTGTTTGCTTTCTTGTTGGATGTTCTCTCTTAGATCAGGGATGGAGGAATTTTGGTCCATCAGATGCTGCTGGACTCTTAGCTTCCATCAGCCCCAGCCAGCTTGGCAATGGTCAAGGATGATAGGAGTTGTAGTCTAGCAACCATCTGGAGGACCACAGGTTCCTTATCCTTGTTTTAGCAATGGCTATGCACATTCTGGAATGAATAGTAGTGGATAAGTCATTGCTCAAGCACAGATATGGAAAAAAAGTGGCTTAGTCACTTTATGGATAGACTTTGTAGACTCTTTGTAGAGTTTGACCGTTTTCTACACCCAAGTAGCATTTTATGAAACACAACATTTTAAAATTAACAGTAGAGCCAGCCACAAGAACGAAGAAAGTTTATTTGCAAAGTGTTGAAGCATTATGAGCATATAGATGGTTTGGAGCAGTCTCAGATTTGATGTGAGCGAAGGTATCATGAGAAAACAAGACGCCTGTTTTTGAAAGCATGAGTTGTAGGCAGGTTCAGCAGAAACATGCTGGATTTCTTCTTCTTCTTTAAATGGCTGTCACAAGTATTCAGGGCTTTGACTGACACTGTTCCCCCATTAAACAAACAAATGTTGCTCCAACCCTTCCTGGCCTGCTGTTCCTAGCCCATCTCTTTACTATATCACTCCCTTACTTAGCAGTAGTCCCTTCAGTGAAATCTGGACCGTCTTCATATCTGGGTGTCTGAGGGACAAACTCAACCGTGCAGTCGACACAGGGCTGCTTCCCAAAGCAGTCATATGCCATCACCTGTCACGTCGCTGTCAGGCAAGGAATGCCCAGAGTGAGGAATTAACTATTTATACGCTTACAAGTTAGGAAAAGGCATGTCCCTCAGTCCCACGCCTCTCAGCTGCTCCTAGGTGTGTACCCAATGAGGCAGTTGCAGCAACAGAGAGGTCCCACTGCCGACCTCAGTTGATGCATCTTCCCCACCCAAGCTGTACACAAGCAGGCAAAGACTACGCCTGCATGTTACCTGCTTCTGCTCCTCTCTCTTCATTCCTCTACTGGTCCTGGGAGACAGCAGAGGAGGAGAGCTAGTGGCAGGAGAAGAAGGTGTGGAAACCCTTGACTCCAGTCTGACTTATCACTCCCTACTCTTGCATCTGTTCTTCACTCCCCAATCCTACAGCTTCTCCTCCACCTGACTCTCGTCTCCTGGCTGTTACAGGCTCCCCCAGGTCCCTGATCCCTTCTTCCAGGTTAGTCTCCAACCCCATTTCTCCCATTGCCCACTCCTCGGTTTCCATTCCTTGACATTATCCAACTTTAAGTGCAATGGTAGCCAACATCAGCCCCAGCTGGGATGTGATGTCGCAGCCCACAACATCTGGAGGGAGGAGCCACATTGGCTACCCCCGGTGAAGTGCAATTCAGCTGTATTCTAATGTCACAATATGATTGAGTTCTCTCCCCCACCCTCCACTTCACATCTGCTTTGGGCAGGGCCTGAGGTGGGCAAATGCAGATGATCATGATGTCGGCATAGAATAAAGTTGTAGTAGATCTTGCAGCAGAGCCTCAGAGGAGAAGGAGCTAGATGCGTGGCTGCCATTTTCAGTAGCAGCCAAATGTAGATTGTGATGCTTCATTTGACCCGGAGGATGAGAAACCAGACTACTAAAAAACCCTGAAGAAGTAATAATGCAAGCAACAGTAATATAAACAGAGTGACAGAAGTGTGGACAGTCTCATTAATAGTAGTAGTAGTAGTAATTCATACAATGCAACAGCAATAAAGAAAGTTTGCCCATCACAGTAATTCCTGTTCCAACACATCGTTGAGGCTGATCTTCTTTTGTGCTGTGTTAATTAGATTGGGTTGAGACATTTCATACCATATGCCGTGAAATGTGTATTATGATGTACTAACTAGCTTCTTCCAGCCTGAAAATCTTTCACTGAGCATCCTGTTACCGGTGAAAGGCAGTAAGTAAATCAGTGGGAACTCTCCAGACAAAACAATTGTCAGACAGTATAACAGGAATTTTATTCTTACTAGTGAAGGCAGAAACAATATCTCAATTGTTGCTTGCCTGGGCTGAGGCGCTGTCATAATTATAATTTCCAGTGCTTGAGTTTGATGTTGTCCCTTTTGTTTTTGTTTCTGGGCCAAAGGAGCGACCCTTTGCCAAACTTGGAAAGTAACGCAAGGCTTCCTTTAGACGCACACAAGTTGGGCTCCGGCTTCCTTTTCTTCTGAATAGTGATTGAGAACGAAAGAGAAGCTGTATTATTAAGTGTAGTGAAACGAGCAGCTGAACTCCTTCCAGGTGAAGTGAGCTGAAAAATTAATATGACTGTAGGAAGATGCCTTATCTAAATGGACTTGCAGAAGGTCTCTTGGGTTTCAGACATGAGACATCGCCAGCCCTGTTCGGAGATCCCAGGGGACTGAACCTGGGTCTTTCGGTTTGCAAAGCAGATGCGCTACTACTGAGCTACAGGCTTCCCTCATTTAAATTGGTCCCATCCCTTTTCATTGAGCACATTGTCTACACTGAACAGACAAAGCAAAAACAAAGCATTGAAAGACCCCTATCATGAACCATTATTAGTGTAAATGAAAAGCCCATTTTCACCTAGAGATTGTCTAGAATGTTTCCAGTCCTGGAACAATAAGACTTGATTTTGATAGTCTGATAATAAATGCAGGGGTGTGGTATTCTTGATTTATTTATTTTTTAGATTTTTGAGTGATATTTAAGACACATTATCCTACAGGCTCCCGTTGAGTAACTATCAATTAATGTCTGTATCTGCCTATATAAAATATTCAGCTACAACTTAATTAAAACAATTAAACAATTAAATATACTGCATTAAAATCACATATGGCAGCTCAACCTCCAAAGTGACTTTTTAACTTTTATTATTGTGGTTATGATAATAAAAATCAAATATGCACCATACAACACACATGAAAGGTCACCACCTTTTGCTGAAGTGAAGCAGGTTTGGTTCTGGTCAAAACCTACAACCCATCATGGGTTTTATGAAGGAAGAAAGGTAAAGCTAGAGGGACCCCTAACCATTAGGTCCAGTTGTGGCCGACTCTGGGGTTGCGGCGCTCATCTCGCTTTATTGGCCGAGGGAACCGGTGTACAGCTTCCGGGTCATGTGGCCAGCATGACTAGCAAAAGTGAGGTATAAATGCAATGAAACAAATACAGTAAATAAAAGAAATAAAATTCTGTATCCTGAACCTTTTGGGGGGGAAACCTAAAGCAGACTTGAACCTCATGTAGAAAGACTTGTGTCTTCTTCATTCCACCTTAATATATAAATAAATATTTGCAATACCCATAATGGATATGGACAACTTACTTCAGTGGAAACGAGAAAAAAAGAGAGAGAGGTGTGTGTGTGTAAAAGACGCAGTTCATTCAGACAGGAATATTTCACAATATAGCTTATCCAAGAAAAAGCACAGCTTTTTAGGTCTGTGATGCTAGAATATTGTCCTCGTAAAGGAATTATTGAAAGCAGATTTATGCCTCCCTGTCAGTTCTGTTTAAAGGCTCAGAACAAAGGAACTGCATTCCAGACAGTTATATTTGTGTTATGGGTTGTTTGTGGGCTTTTTCTAACATTCTTTGATGGTAAGTCCTTGGTGATTTTTTGGATTTTTTTTTTTTGTCTAGTGTTTTATCACTGATGACTGTAGAGTAACTAGATACGGAGAAGCAGGGGAAATCCTGACATTTATGTGTTTCTTATTCTGGCAGAACCTTAGAAAAGATAACAACGACACCATTTTTGTTTTCCTAATGAGGTAATGTGGGGGTTACATTTTTAAAAAAAAAATGCATATTCCTTGCAGTAAAAAGGCAAAGGGAGCTTATAGACAAACTTTTCTTCCTGTTTTCCCTCTAGAAATAATTCGGCCTGTCGGAGGACACTTCCTTTTCGCTGCTCATTTGGCGACTTTGCACTGTTGCCATTTTAAAAAAAAGAAACCATGGAAAACGGGTGCCATTTACCGCTCCCGTTGCAAAACGTCTTGGAAAAAATGTATTTTGTTTGATGGATGACAGCATTTCAGTTTCCCCTGTTGCGCACGTGTAGGGCAGGGACTCCTCACCCCAGACCTTGAGAACAAGGAGAGACCTGCAGGATCAGGCCAATCCCACCTAGCCCAGCATCTTGTTCTTGCAGTGGCCATATAGGAAGCATGCAAGCAGAACGTGGGTGCGATAGCAGTTTCTTCTGTGATTTCCAGCAACTGGTATTCAGAATCATCAGTCCCTCTTGACAGTACATGTGGTCCAGCATCTCTGGCTGGCAGGTGAGACAGAGGCAGGGAGCACATGTCCCCTACAGGCCCTGGTTTGTGCCCTCTTTGCGTGTTTCCACCTCTCTGTAGCGTGCCATTGAACCCTTCAAATGCTTTGTGGGTGGGGTATAAATAATAAAATTGCTATTATGCTTGCCTGGACGGAATACAGAGAAGGGTGTTTGAATGTGGAGCAGCTAACCTTCTGCACAAGGATAAAATTCACACCTGGCAGGTAGAAAGGCACCAGGCTCCTTCCCTGCCCCTATATAGCATGTTCCTTCTGGATGGAGCCCCTATATATACAGTCATACCTCGGGTTGCGAACGTGATCCGTGCGGGAGGCACGTTCACAGCCCACAGTGTTCGCAACCCACAGCACCACGTCTGCGCACACGCATGATGTGATTCGGCAATTCTGCGCATTCATGCGACGTCATATTGTGTTTTTGCGCATGCGCGAGCGCTGAAACCTTGAAGTAACCCGTTCCGGTACTTCTGGGTTCAGTGCGGTCCGGAACCCCAAAACACGCAACCTGCAGCGTTCGCAACCCGAGGTATGACTGTATATGGTTACACTCAGGGAGGGTTCTGTCCGCACAATAGGGAATCTTTGAGTGTAGAAACCCCTGCCTTTTGTATGACTGGAATGTGGCTTAAGGCTGTTATTATTTATTACATTTATATACCAGCTTTATCCCCCAACAATCTCAAGGTGGTTTACATGGTTGTCCTCTTGCCCATTTCATCCTCAAAGCAATCCTGTGAGGCAGGTTAGGCTAACGGATGGTGACAGGCCCAAGGTCACCAAGTGAGCTACAAGGGTGCCCTGCTCAATTTCCTTCTGACATGTGGCCCCCAGAAGGTTTTCATGACAGAATGCGGCCCTTCGATTGAATGAGTTTCCCTATCCCTACTCAATGCGGCTTGGTTGCATTGTTAGGGTTCGTGTCTCAACGATGGTTGAAGACGCTGTTTTGAGCTCTCTAGACTTGGGCCTAGCAAGGCCTAACACACTGTTTCTGTCACTAAGGCAGCCCTGTATAGGGAAGTTTTATGCTTTATTATGTTTTTATATGTATTGGAAGCTGCCCAGAGTGGCTGGGACAACCCAGCCAGATTGGCGGAGTATAACTAATAGAATGACGAAGACATTGATATTGATGAAGATGATGTGGTCCATTTTCCTGGGCCACATTTGAGGGGTGGCTTTAACATCTCTCACACAGTTGTGTGCCCATGATGGGAACTTTGCATTTAGGAAACATCTGCCTGCAACCGCACTTCAGGGGTTTTTTGTGTCCTTTTGTAATCTTTACAGAGCCTGGCTGTTAAAGAAGGTTGCTTCAAAGTACATTGAAAGAAAATAATCTTTGGGGGGAATTTGAGACTACTATACGGCTCTTGTTACACGAGGCCTCAAATGGCTCTTGTTGCACGCGGTCTTTTTTTGGATTGTTTCTCTGGTGCTGAAAGGCCTTCTGTCTTCGAAGTAAGGGCGCCACAGTTTTTCACTTGGAGGGATAGTGGCAATAGTGTGTGGCAGGATGGGAAATGCTGCTGTTGGGGTTTTCGAAAAATAATTTCCTCCAGGGATAGATAGATAGATAGATAGATAGATAGATAGATGGATAGATAGATGAGAGATAGATGATAGATGTTTGTGTGCAGCAGCCATCAGGCCATGTCAGCTAGCGGAGGGAAGAATGTTCAGACATGCTTATCAGAGCAAAGGAAGGTGTGGCATTTCTGAGGGGGGTTGCAAAGTCTCTCCTCTGCTGGATAAGATAGTCCAGGAATGAGAGTGATTTAGAATGGGTGGCTGGCAAGCAATGGATCAATGCTAGCAGTTGTCAGCACAAAAGTTCTATCTTGATCCAAGGATATTTTCCTATCTGTCTTGGGGGTCGGTATTAACACGCTTTCCGCTGGGAGAAGAAGCACAGGTGCATGAAGTCACAAAGTGTGTGGGGTGTGCCTCTCTCTCTCTCTCTCTCTCTCTCTCTCTCTCTGTTTCTGTGTGTGAGAGAGGCAAAAGATTCTTTATTCCTTGCTTTGAACGCACAGTGCACTTTCATAGCAATTCTGTGATCCGTCACAGCCTTAAAAACTGTGTTGCAGACCGTTTGTCTTCAGTTTGTCAGGGAGCGTTCTGGGTTTGAAAAGTTTGAAAACCACCACTGTAGGTAATCAAAATGTAGTGTGGCTCCAGCGATCCAGACTTGATGACTGAGGATAACCGTGGCTTCGGGGATAAGGTGTTTACAGGAGGTTTCTAGTTAGAGTAGAGCTATGAGAGAAAACATTATTTCTGCTCTGGTGTTAGATGCAATATGCAGAAGAAGGAAAATGATTGGTTACTTTGGTGATTGTGCACAGCATCTTTTGACACGAAGAAAAACTGTCCGTTGGGAGCGATTTTTCAACAGTTCTTTGGAACGCATCTTAATTGGGTGCAGAACCTTCTCGTGTGCTTTGTTTGTTCCACGTTCCGCTGTGATGGAAATGTCAATTATTATCTTGTAATATTTTCGAGAGCAAGGTGAGTACATGTGCCCCTGCTGATGACACCCAGTGTCTGCAGCGAGATTAGGAGATGTGTTTAGGAAATTAGCAGCAAGCACAAACACTTAATTAAAAAAAACACAGCACCAACGTGCAGAGTCCTCCATCTTCAGCTAGTTTGCTGGAAGCAGAAAGGAACCTCACACAACATAGTGAGGTGGGAAAATATACTTGATATTCTACATTTTCAGCAGGAAGAATCATTTCCGCTAACCCTCCCCTGCAAAAGCAGGCGATCTAGTAGCTGTCATTTGCTTGGGAGCTTCCTAAGTGACTGAAAAGCCAGGTTTTCATTAAGATTTAACTATCACTGGGTTGTGATTGGTGTCAGCGCCTTGTCTTTTCACTATGATTATAAGCATATCTGGTTTGACATTTGAGGAACTGAGGCAGTCATGGAATAAGAGGAGAAGTTTTGGTTAAGTAGCGGGGAGCAGAGAGTAGGAATAAGTGGGCAGCTATCTGAATGGAGAGGTGTAAATAGTGGAGTTTCCCAAAGATCACCATTGGGACCTTCACCTTTCCAAACTGAGTGAATGGGCGGTAAAATGACAAATGTCATTAATACAAACAAGGGTAAAGCAATGCATGTCGGGGGGGGGGGGATGACTGACTAGGAACGAGAGCTTGGGGTGAAAGTGGATAAGATACTGATTAGAAAAGATACAGGACACTGATTGGATGGGGGAAATGGCATGGCCCGCTGGATGAAGTCATGGCTGGATGCCTGGCTCCTAGGTGAGGACATCAGGACTTTCTGTTGCTGGTCTTACTTGTTCTCAGTATATTCACCAAACTGGGATTTTATAGGGTTCTTGTGGTTCCTTGGAAACAGCTAAAACCATTAAACTGGAAGAATTTGGGTGCAAGTGTGCAGTTTGGATTCCCTCTTTAATTTGCCTCTTCCTGCTTCACACAAAACCATCTGCTGTTTCCCCCCCTAATCTGTTTCTCTCATCCCAGTCCTCAGGCTCCAATTCACGGTGCTCCCTATCCCCTGAATGGCCTGTCCCACCGAACACTCATAGACCCGCCTGTACAGATCAAAATACATTTGTGTCCCTGGCAGTGAGCTGGCAGTGTCATAGAAAATACTTGCAAAGCATCCAGCTTCAGATAATTCTAAGGTTCTATAATTCTATATAAGTCTCCACTTCAGCCTGTTCGAAAGATGACACCTTTAACTTTTTGCCTTTAAGAACTGTGTGCTGGAACAAACAAAAGGTCCTAAGGTTTAGTAACACAGTCCAGCATCCTTTTCCTGCTGGCTTGGGTCTACTAGTCCTTTCTTGCTGCTGCACTCAGCGGCTGATATTCGTTGGCATTTCTCTGTTGTTGTTCTATTTTTAATTATTTCTTCCCCCCTTCCATTCAGTTTATATGCTGCGAAGTGGGGGGAGCTTGCAACACGTTACTTGGCATGTGCCCACCCTAGTAGAGACTAAAGGAGAAGTGGAAGCTAGGACCCAGGGGATCACGGGCAGTTTCCTCTTGTAGCCTGCATCTGCAAGGTCTGCTGTTGCCTACTAAAACTTTCACTGGAAGCCCTGCAAGGTGGAGAGCAAGGCCTTGAAAGGTTCACATAGCTGAATTTTGCAAAGTCTCCAACCTTCCCCATCCTCTTTTGTCTTCTTTCATCATCCTTTCTGGATAATGTGATGCTTCAGGCAAGAACAGTTTCAACCTCCCCTTCCCCCTATGTACAGTACCTAGTACAGTCATACCTCGGGTTGATTGTGCTTCGGGTTAAGCGCGTTTGAGTTGCGCTCCGTGGCAACCCGGAAGTAACAAAGCACGTTACTTCCGGGTTTCGCTGCTCGCGCATGCTCAGATGCTCAAAATGACGTCATGTGCATGCGCGGAAGCGGCAAAACACGAGTCGCGCATGCGCAAACGTGCCTTTGCATCTAACGTTGCGTTCAGGATGCGAACAGGGCTCCGGAACGGATCCCGTTCGCATCCCGAGGCACCACTGTATAATTTACTACAGTGGTACCTCAGGTTAAGTACTTAATTCGTTCCGGAGGTCTGTACTTAACCTGAAACTGTTCTTAACCTGAAGCACCACTTTAGCTAATGAGGCCTCCTGCTGCTGCCGCGCCGCCGGAGCCCGATTTCTGTTCTCATCCTGAAGCAAAGTTCTTAACTTGAAGCACTATTTCTGGGTTAGCGGAGTCTTTAACCTGAAGCGTATGTAACCTGAAGCGTATATAACCTGAGGTACCACTGTATTTAGTATTTCTATAAACTTTATATGATGATAACAGTGGTTTCTTGATTCCAACCCCCGCCCCCCGCGGGATCAAATCTCATTAACATTGACCCCCTAAGATGCAGATTGGTCAGGCCAGTCTGAGTTAAACAAGTCTGCTGAATCTAACATACATTTTCTAAATATGCTCCAATGGAGGTATGCAGAGTCCCGTTAGAAACAGACAATATATTCCACACTTTCCTCAGCAAAAAGTTTGTTTGATGTATCAGTGCTTGGCGGGTCTCGTAGGGGTTTGCTTTGTTTCAAAAGCCTGGCAAACCTGTTTTATCAGTGTCAGCGTGTGAGGAAATAAATATGTGTGTGGATCTTGGAATCTGAAATCACTTTGGTTGTCCTCAGAAAAGCTTCAGCAAGTAAGAGTTAAGGTAGGATTAGTTTGTGGCAACTGCATGGTTAATTTCCCTCCCGCCCCCCTTGTTTCTCCAGGAGAATGTCACTTTATGTGAAACATCTTAAATCCACTGTCTGCTATACTGTCTGAGCTCTTCATCCCCAATGGCCATTATAAAGTTGCCATATGCCTAAAAATATGCTCGGCACAACTGTGATGTTTCAGGCTCCGAATTCGTTTTTCATTTTATTGCATGATCCTCAGATGAAAATAAAAATCCTTCTTCTGCTGTGGCTTGAAGGCTGTTTGGGCGCATATGGCTCGTTATAAAATAAGGGAAAAACTTCAAGTATTTAAAATATTGTGCAGAATTTTTACAGCTGTTTTGCATTTGTTTGGTTTTCTGTCTTTTCTGCTGTGGGGGTTGGTGGTTTGGTAACCAATCAAATGTAACCTTGTCATTTTTAACCACGATCAATCCATAAAGTTTGCTACCTTCCTCTTTGGTCCAACTTAGGAACACATAAAAACAAAGCAGATGTCAGAGCAATAACCAGGTGCATGGTTTCAGCTGCTTTTGTAATAGGAGAGGGAGGATGGTGCACTTGGAGGTTACTTCTGTCACTTGCAGTAGGGCAGGTTGCTAACGATTGCTGGAGAGTCTGCAGGCTTCTGCTTTTATTCAACCATTAGCAGACACTGCACGACTCCTGCACCAAGGTACAACCTGCACTCTTACATCTAAACAGTTTGTGACAAACCATTGCAGCATTTTGAGACTCCAAAACCCATGATGCAGTGTGATCTCAGATGACACAGGCACGTGAAAAGATGAGTTCGTAAGCAGTCTGAAGGTTCCAGCCTTATTTAAGATCAGTGTCATGTGAAGCGCACAGCCATGTAGTTTCTGGTCTGTTGCCTTCCAACTATAGCACTGTTCAGATGCCTCTTACAATTCTGAGTGCCTGGCACTGATTGGGATGGTGATTAAAAAGCAGTGACTTTTTAATATTGGATGCTTCACAGGGCGAAGAGGAGTCACTTTCGTTAATGGCTTTTGCTTTAGGAGGACAGAAGTGGATTAAAGCGGTGCCTTCAAGGACAGCGGATTGGCTTGAGTGTCAGTGCATGAAAATATTTTGATCCCATTGTAACTAGTAGCTGCTAGTTCCTGTTGTTGTTGCCGGTTTGATTAAGTGCCCAGTCTGTTCATTGCAGGAGTGGTGGGAGGAAGGGGCAGGGAGAGGAAGTGACTTTCCAAAGTGCATCTCCCAGAGGAGAACAAAAAATGTGATTAGGGTGGTGCAGTTGGAAGTGTGTGTGTGTGTGTGTGTGTGTGTGTTTTAAATCCTTTCCCCCTTTTGGTTTGTAGATTATATCTATCCTGTGCAGTTTTCCACATGCTGCTTAATGGAATATTGGGTGGCCCCAAAGGAAGTTCTTTCCGTAAATCAAAATTGGGATTGTGAAATGCAAAAACAAAACTCCAGTCACTTCTAGGTTATTAATTGGTACGCACGATCGGAATTTCCTATACTGGATGATAAGTTAGCTACAGTTCCCCGTCCTGCAGCAGGCACGGCTGACTGTTAGCTGGTGATATTCTTTCCTGGTTCTGATGTTAACACAGGAAAAGGCATCAGGTCACTTACAGTTACACCCAGCTTGCCATATGTTTTTAAATAGAACGTTTATTTTTTTTTTTAAAAAAGGAGTTTTGGGCAAAAGGAAATAAATAAAAGTTTCCGTTTGGGTATCTTCATGTCACTGAAGTGGTGATAGGCGAGTGCTTACAGCTTCACAATAACTATATACAGTGGTACCTCTGTTTAAGTAATTACCGTATTTTTTGCTCTATAAGACTCACTTTTTCCCTCCTAAAAAGTAAGGGGAAATGTGTGTGCGTCTTATGGAGCAAATGCAGGCTGCGCAGCTATCCCAGCAGCCAGAACAGCAAGAGGGATTGCTGCTTTCACTGCGCAGCGATCCCTCTTGCTGTTCGGGCTTCTGAGATTCAGAATATTTTTTTTCTTGTTTTCCTCCTCCAAAAATCACGTCTTGTGGTCTGGTGCGTCTTATAGAGCAAAAAATACGGTAATTCGTTCCGGAGGTCTGTTCTTAACCTGAAACTGTTTCAGGTTACAGACTCCGCTAACCCAGAAATATTACCTTGGGTTAAGAACTTTGCTTCAGGATGAGAACAGAAATCGTGCTCTGGCAGCACGGCCCCATTAGCTAAAGTGGTGCTTCAGGTTAAGAACAGTTTCAGGTTAAGAATGGACTTCTGGAACGAATTAAGTACTTAACCCGAGGTACCACTGTATTTAAAATGCATCTCTGGGTTATTTATGGGGCATAGGAATTCGTTCATTATTTCCCCCCCAGAATATAGTCCGGCCCACCACACGGTCTGAGGGATGGTGGACCGGCCCATGGCTGAAAAAGGTTGCTGACCCCTGCTTTAGAGACTTCCTGCAGACGGGCAGGAGTCAGGATATAGTCTGGCTTCACCCAAATGTCTAAGCCAAACCGCTCACATCTGTAACCAATAAAGTTGTGGCCTAATCTATCCCATCAACCCAACATAATCGTGTCTGTGTGTTTATTTCTGAGTGGAACTGCGGGGCCTCACCATGCAAGTAGCAATTGCCTTTACTAGGCAGGATTAAAAAGTGGAGCTGAAACTTAAAGGCCAGGGAGGTGCAAGGGGGGCAGCTGCTTCCCCCTCTAAATCAAGTAAATAAATAAAAATACTTACCGGTAACTAACTGACCAATTACCTCACAGAAACCTCGGTTCTGTCCCCCCCTCCAATATAAAGCCTACCCCCTAAAATAAATCCTGGCTACACCCATGACCACATTCAGAAGCAACACCAAACCATGGTTTGGCACTATGTGAATGATGAGACTTGTTTCTCCCCCACGCTTGCATGCAGTGATTCCTTCTCTTAGTTGCTGGGGTTTCAGCAACCTATAGTTTACCATACCATCCATATTAGGCAAGCAATGGCTAGTGTGCACCATACGTTTGCCTCGCTTGGATGAAATGACAGGCTTTGGCTTGCCAAGAAAACACCACCAAGAAGAAATGGACAGTGGGGGGGAGGAGGGAGCACATGGGCTCATCGACGAAATGCCAAATGATGGTTTGATGTTGTATCTAAACCAGTCCAGTTTTATGTCTCATAAGCTTCCATGAAACAAAGTTAGGGTTAGCTGTTAGGTCAGGAGAGCATGGTGTGATGCTCTGCAATCACATGAGTATCTTCCACAACTTTTCTCCACCTCTTCTATGAAGGATTTCTTGGGAGTTTGCCTTTGCTCTGCTTTTATAAACCCGAAATCTTCCTCCCCATGGTGCACCTTGAGAAACAGGGCAGCCTGCTCTTCTTTTCCTCCCATTCTGTTCTCTCCCCACAACTGTTACTCTACATTCCTTGGCTCCCGATTGTTTCTGCAGACCTCGGGGTTCATCCAAGCATGCTTCTCCCTTGCTCTCATTTCTTAGTGGCGCCATTTTGGCCACAGACTTGGTTTGTTGAGTTTGTTATTAGAGGGAGTGTTGGTTACTGAAGTTTGCAAATTAGATGCAGGCTTGTGTCTCCTGGTGCTTATGAAAGACAAGTCACATCTCACAGATCTCCAGCATTAAGGTTTAGAAAATATATCTCTTCTACTCTTGTGTTGGTGGGCTACTCTTGTGAACAGCCAGGAATATCACCCCCTGCCAGCGTAGCAAAGGACGCCTTTGCAATTCTAGACACAATTGAAGTGGTTTCTCTAGCTGTCAGACTGTATCATCCTATGTTAGCGAGCTACATTAAATGTACATGCTGCTCTCCTTTAAAAAAAATATGAATATTTGCCTATAACAGCGGGAAGACACTTTAAAGAGTGGATCTTAGAAGTGATTTATTGCGCAGTTGAGACAGCGTAATCTATTGCTGCAAAAACCCATTTGTGGAGTGGGTGGAAATTTCTGTTTTAACTCGACTCGACATCTAAATTCTGTACATATTTTTACTGCATGAAATCCTTATAAAAATCAATAGGCAGTCCAAACGAAAGCAGCAACGTTCAGCACTAATCCGGTGCCTTAAAATCTAAGGGTGTTTGAACTTTAAAGCTGGAATGTATCAAATGGATCTTTTATATCTGTGGTTTTCTTTTTAATCCAGTGATTGCATAGTTGCGCTGCAATCTAGCTAAAGTTAATTAGGACTAAAGCCTGAAATCATCTGCACACTTATCTTGGAATAAGTCCCATTCAGAGCCACTTACTTTTGAGTAAGCATGTTCAGGGTTGTGCTACGTTTCACTATGATTGTGATAGCAGAACTAATACTTAATACTAGTAATGTACCTTCTGAAGAATTATGTCTGCTGTTCCCCTCAGTTCCCCTCCCCCCACCATTTAATTCTTCTGCCCCATCTGCTTTGTGTGCATGTGTGTGAGAGAGATGGAAAATGTGCTTTTTTGGGTACAGTATCTGTTGCTCTTGCAAGCGTCCACCAAAATATCTCTGGGTCAGCTGAGCTATGTGTTTACCCAGCAGATTCTTCAGGGAGATGCCACAGAATCCAGTTCTAGGAGTAGCACTTCAGGGAGGAGAAGATGTTAGATGGGTCCATTTTTCTCATTCCACTCTGTTGTCGTCATTACAATTCATACCTCCCTGGTACAAACTTTCCCCGGCCTGGTGCTCTCTGTACATTGTTGGACTACACAAGACAAGTCCAGCATCTACAATGGATGCTGGTGGGAAGCCTGCAAGCAGCATCTGAGTGTCTTCTTTGGGCGATCACTCGTAGCCGAGTAAGATTGTCTTCCATAAACATGGTTTTAACAGTGAGTCAGTAAGTGACTGTGGAGGCTAATTCTGGATCCACATGTCCTTCTACAGTGGGGACATACAGTATTTTTCGCTCTATAAGACGCACCAGACCATAAGACGCACCTAGTTTTTGGAAGAGGAAAACAAGAAAAAAAATATTATGAATCCCAGAGGGCAGGACAGCCAGCAGGATTGCTGCGCAGCGATCCCACTGGCTGTCCTGGCTTATGGGATAGCTGCGTGCAGCCTCTCCTGGGCGAGGGGAGCCTTCATCCCCTGCCCGGGAGAGGCTGCGGGCATCTAAGGCTCCCCCAAGAGCCGCGCTCCCTTTAAAGAGTGCACGGAGTGTGTGTGCAGCTCTTTAAAGGGAGCTCTGAGCAGAGCCTCCCGCCTGCATTCGCTCCATAAGACGCACACACATTTCCCCTTACTTTTTAGGAGGGGAAAAGTGTGTCTTATACAGCAAAAAATACGGTAGGTTTCCAGGTAGGAGTTGATCATGGTGAAGGTTTGCCAAATGTGCCTTCCTCTTAGCACTTTTCTCCCTTTTGCCCTGAGTTTGAGCATCTTTAAAGCCCATGACACCTTTGGTAAAGGCTGTTCTCAGATTGGAGTGCTCACGGGCCAGTGTTTCCCAGTTGTACTACATTTTTTCAGATTTGCCTTGAGAGAGTCTTTAAACCTTTTTTGTTGACCACCAGCATTACACTTTCCATTTTTGAGTTCGGAATAGAGTAGTTGCTTTAGAAGACGATAATCAGGCATCCACACAACATGACCAGTCCAACGTAACAGTGAGTGTAAACAGTGCTATCTCCACTTGTGGTTCCAGGCAACTGGTGTTCAGAAGCATCTTGCATGGCTAGTATCCCATTATCTTCCATTCACTCGTATGATCCTCTTTTAAAGCCACCTAACTAGATTGAATTCCATTTACTTCTGAGCACTGTATCCCTGAAACATTCCCAGGGCATTTAGCAAGGGCTGCAGGAGGCGACATAAGAAGAGCCTTGGTACATCATAACATCAGAAGAGCCTTGCTAGGTCAGGCCAAGGGCTTGTCTAGTTCAGCATCCTGATCTTAGTGGCCAGCCAGGTACCTACAGATATTCTGCAAGGACCCAAGTACAACAACACCCTCACCACTTAGGATTCCCAGTGACTGATGGACAGAGCCATGGTGCCTTCATCAGTGGAGGTAGACCATAGTGGCTTGTTGACAGCCTTGTCCACCAGGAATTTGTCTAACCACCTTTTAAAGTTACCCCAAGTTGTCTGCCCTGAATCTTCCAGCGTTCGGCTTCATTGGATGACCCCGGGTTCTAGTATTATGAGATAGGGAGAAAAATGTCTCTCTTCACTTCCTCCACTCTAGGCACAATGTTATATCTCTCTATCATGATCCCTTCTCTGTGTGCCGCTGCTGTTGCAGCCAGTAGTCTAGGCTGTGGTTTGTACTTGGTTGTGAAGTGCGTGCTGTGCCCAAGAGAGTTTCTGCACTTGGCAAATGTGAACACAGGTCCCCAAAGGCTGGCGATCCCTGTGCATGGACCACATGGGAAATGGCACAAAATCAATCTCAGATTATTTCCATGGTGCGTTTTAGCCAGGATAGGACACCATCTTGTCCTCAGATTGTGTATTGATGTAATGAATTCATTTAAACCCATGCATTGAGAGATACTGGCTGCAGTTAGTGTTCTCTATGAGTGATTGGTGCGGGAAAACTTATTTGCCATGCAGAATATTACGGATATGTTTTATTCTAGTCATTTGGCCAAAGACTTAAATAGATCAGATGAAGAGAAGAACAGCAGCTAGATGCTCAACTTAGCAAGCTGGTTATCTTGAGGACTTGGAGACACCTCTGGTCTGTGAGCCATGCAGTGCTATTCTATATTAAGGATTCTCTCCACTGCCGCCCCCCCCATCAACCCCGCCCCCCCCATCATAAGACTGTGACTCTGGACAGCTGCCACAGAGAAGCTGACTATGTTAGCAATGTGTAAACTTTCTAAGGACCCTGTGTGCTTTGAACAGCTGGTTGATAGGCAGAGGTTCAACACGTGGAACTTTCCCAAGCTTGATGGTGTGTTTATAAGCTGCACCTGTTGAATTTCTATCTGTCTTGCACATCTTAATGATTGCATTTGCTACAGTCTTAGCTCTTCCCTCCCATGTCATCTTATGAAGAGAGAAAGAGACAAAAAGGATAGCCCTGATGATTTTGTGCGTTATTCTTGTCCCACCACCCCTGCTGACACATGCCCCTTCGTAGGAACCTACAGAGCCGCCTTACGCTGGTCAGACCATTGGTCTGTCTAGATCAGTATTGTCTACACTGACTGGCAGCAGTTCTCCAGGGATTGCTCTCAGCCTCACCTAGTGATGCCAGGAATTGAACCTGGAACTTTTCTGCATGCAAAAAGGTTCTGCCACTGACTCTGAGCTACCGTACATACCTTCTCATTGCCCTTTTAGCAGCATCACAATTTTGCATTGCAGGAAGGTGAGTTCAGCGTTGCATTAATGTTTTCTGTAGTCAATGCGTGATGTGCAAATGAAAGATGAATGTCTCCAAATATTCCATAGACACACATCGGGCAGTGACGGTTAATCGTCCAGAGTCATGTGTTCTTAAGACCTATTCACATACTTCTAAAGTTTTTTTTTTTTAAAAAAGTTGTAAAGTGTACACATAAATCCCGAAAGTGTGACTACTACAACATACAGACCTTTGAAAGCAGGTACTCTCATACAGGTGAGAGAGATTGGGCTGAGGGCAGACCAGCATCACATCATCATCATCATTTTTAATTTGTATACCGCCTTTCTATCTTACAATACTCAAGGCAGTTTACAAGCTGAAGAAACAAAAGATGTACATCTTATAACAATCTAATGCAATACAAAAATGTGATAATAAAACATAACTTTAAAATAGGCAACTCCATCAAAAAAGTAACATTCAACACTCACTAGAATAGTATAAAATAATAATATCAACATATAAAAGTTAAACAGAAATCCACTCAACAGTTACAGTAATATCTAAACTATAATCAATAAAACAATGGCAAGCCACAGTACATAAAACAATACAATACACATTGAGAAGCAGAGAGTGGGGCAAGGCAGGTGGAAGGAGGCCTTGCCTGATGGAGTCTCTCCCCTTTAAAGCACAGTTAACACCTATCTGAAACACATGACACCCCCCAAAGAATCCTGGGAACTGTAGTTTGTTTAGGGTGCTGGGAACTGTAGCTCAGTGAGGAGGAAACTACAGTTCCATGAATTCCTATGGGAGCAATGTGTTTTTCAGTTTGCATTGGATGTGCTTGAAATTGCACTCTGTGACAAGCCCAGGCTTTCTCCGAGACTGGATAACGGTGTCAACGGTGTCAATGTACTTTGTATATCTCAGTGTCTGAAACAAAGCTTGTCCATTATCTGAATGAGGGGCTACCTTAAAATCCTGTGTACAGGGGTATATATATTACTCTGAGCTCATTAAAGGAAGGGTGGGGCTTTCAGCACTGTGAGAAAGAGAAGACAATAGTCATCCCCCTTTTCCCAGGATCTGGTGGAAATGGCTTTGCAGTGTAAATTACCCCCGGGATACTTCGCATGCTTTTGCGAACAGGCCATAATGGCATTTTTCCCCTTCAGCAGCTAATGCTGTAGCTGTGATGCTCTAATTAGCATGCTGGAATAAATGCAAGTGATGTTTGCTCCCAGAGGTAGGATGGGCTGGTGAGCTAAACGCTTCCCTCCAAATGGCTTGTGGGAGGAACCAAAGAACAAGTGGCCCGCCAGTGAATCAATGCAGACCACCCTCTCTTTAGTGTCACTTGTGGGCTCGTTTATTAAAGGAAGTTGTAAAGTGGGCATGTGGGGAATGCATCTTAACACAGTTCACTTTTTAAAGGTACATTTTAGAGTAGACTTTGCCAGCTCTCCAGATGTTTTCGGAATACAACTCCCATCGTCTGCAGGTCTAATGGGATTTGTAGTCCAATGCTGCCATGTTGGCTGGGGCTGATGGAAGTTCTCGTCTGAAACACCTGGAGGGCACCAGGTTGGGGAAGGCTGGCCTACACTGACGGGCAGCAGGCCTGCAGGATTTCAAACAGGTGTCTTTCTATGCCTTAATTGGAGATGGAACCTGGGTCTTTTTGCATGCAGAGAAGATGCTCTTCCACTGAGCTTCCAGTCCTTTCTGTGGGTACGAAATCCCCCTTTAAAGTTTCATGTGCCTGCTATGCAGCAATCAATACAGTGGCATAGTGCTATGATTTTAATCAGTTTCCAGTAATGGCTTTAATAGGTGCAAACTGATTATTGTTCATGTTCACAGCCACAGGTGGGTAACTCCTATTATTCCCATTTCCCTTGAAACCACAAAAGAGTGATTAGTTTCTGATGCTGCACCACGAGTCCATGCCCACAGAGGTCTTCTCCTAGGTTCAAGGCCCAGAGTTGGCTGAGGATATTTCAGAGCCTGATGCAGGAACTCAAAACCCCCCTCCCATGGTGGCAGAAGTTTATACACGAATTATCAGTTTGCTGCCTTGTAATGGTGTCCCAACATTTTTTGCCTGAAGTGAACCTTGCCCTCTTCTGCTCAGCTGTAATTAAGGGACTAAATTATTCGGAGATTGTCTGTCACAGATGTCCTGTTTGTTTGCTTGCTACTAGCAACATGCTTTTTTGTGGGGAGGGGGAGATCTAGTTGTATGAACAAGCCAAGAGCCACTGTGGTTCCTCAATGGAGCTTTCCCCCCCAAGTGCCTCTTTCTCACCTATGATGCCCACTGAGTGGTCTTTCGGAAGACACATTTTCGCAAACTAACCCTGCCTCGCGGGATGCGAGTGGTGCTGTGGGTTAAACCACAGAGCCTAGGACTTGCCGATCAGAAGGTTGGCGGTTCAAATCCCCGCGATGGGGTGAGCTCCCGTTGTTCGGTCCCAGCTCCTGCCCACCTAGCAGCTTGAAAGCACGTCAAAGTGCAAGTAGATAAATAGGTACCGCTCTGGCGGGAAGGTAAACAGCGTTTCCGTGCGCTGCTCTGGTTCGCCAGAAGTGGCTTAGTCATGCTGGCCACATGACCCGGAAGCTGTATGCCGCCTCCCCAGAGTCGGTCATGACTGGACCTAATGGTCAGGGGTCCCTTTACCCTTTACCTTTACTAACCCTGCCTCATAGGCCTGTTCTAGTTACAGGTAAGTAGCTGTGTTGGTCTGCCGTAATTGAAACAAAATTTAAAAAATAAATAAATTCCTGTTGAGAGCATACCGTATTTTTCGCACCATAGGACGCACTTTTTCCCTCCTAAAAAGCAAGGGAAAATGTGTGTGCGTCCTATGGAGCGAATGCAGGGGGGAGGCAGGCGGGAAAAGCCCTCAAGAGCCGCACACAAGCTTCGTGCGCTCTTGCGGGCTTTTCTCTAGGAGGGAGAAGGGACTGACTGGCTGCAGCAGTCCCTTCTCCCTCCTGGGGGAAAAGCCCCCAAGAGCGGCACCCTCTTTAAAGGCTGCGCGGCTCCTGCGGGCTTTTCTACGAGGTGGGGGAATCCCCCCACCTCCCAGAAAAGCCAGGAGAAGCCGCACAGCCCCTTTAAAGAGCGCGCGGCTTCTGCGGGAGTTGGGGGAAGCTGCAGCAGATTCCCTCCTCCCGGGCTCCCTTTGAAGCGGCAATGTGGGAGGGGAGCAGCTTACACTCGTGTAAGCAGCTCCTCTCCCACTTTCCTCCTTCAAAGCAACTACGGAGGAGGGAAGGAAGGGGACCATGGATCCTCCGCTGCTCGAGGCTTCAGCGGATTCCTCCTCCGTAATTGCTTTGAAGCAGGAAAGTGGGAGGGGGGCAGTTTACACCCGTGTAAGCAGCTCCTCTCCCACTTTCCTGCTTCAAAGCAACCACGGAGGAGGGAAAGAGGGGACCCATGGATCCTCCGCTGCTGGAGGCTTCAGCGGATTCCTCCTCCGTAATTGCTTTGAAGCAGGAAAGTGGGAGGGGGGCAGTTTACACTCGTGTAAGCAGCTCCTCTCCCACTTTCCTGCTTCAAAGCAACCACGGAGGAGGGAAGGAAGGGGACCATGGATCCTCCGCTGCTGGAGGCTTCAGCGGATTCCCTCCTCCGTGATTGCTTTGAAGCGGCAATGTGGGAGGGGAGCAGCTTACACTCGTGTAAGCAGCTCCTCTCCCACTTTCCTGCCTCAAAGCAACTACGGAGGAGAGAAGGAAGGGGACCATGGATCCTCCGCTGCTCACGGCTGCAGCGGATTCCTCCTCCTTGATTGCTGGGAGTTTCTCTGGGCAGGAATTCCCTCAGCTTAAGTGGGGTGGGGGAAGTGTGGCAGGTAGGGGGGTACTGAGAGACACATGTCTCTCAGATGAAAATTGGGAGTGGGCATTGTGTGAAGTGGCTGTGGATCTCCTGCCGCAGAACTGTAGGACTGTATAGAGTTGGGAGGGCCACCCAAGGGTCATCTAGCCCAGCCCCCTCACAATGTAGGAATCACAGCTAAAGAACGCCAGGCAGATGGTCCCCCAACCGCTGCTTAAAAGCTTCCAGTGGTGGAGACCCCAAACACCTTCCGAGGTCATAGAATTGCAGGGTTGGAAGGGAACCCCAGGAGTCATCTAGTCCAGCCCCGGTGGACAGCGGGCGCAATCCATCCCGTTGTGCAAGACTAAAGATGCTGTGCAAGGCTAAAGAAGAAGCCAAGGCAGTGAGCGGGATGGATCGCGCTTGCTGCCTTGTCTTCTTTAGCTGCACTGGAGAGGTTTAGCTCCTGGCTGGAGAGGTTGTGTGGCTATGGATCCCGCGCACTGTCTTGGCTTCTTTGCTCTTTGGGGCTGGGGGGGGAACCCGGGCTTCCCCCGCAGCCCCGAGAAGCTCTGGGAGAAGTGGACAGGCTGCATGCAGCCTGTCCGTTGCTCTTTGGGGCTGGGGGGGGGGATAATATTTTTTTCCTTGATTTCCCCCTCTAAAAACTAGGTGCGTCCTGTGGTCCGGTGCGTCCAATAGAGCGAAAAATACGGTAAGCTGTGATCATCCCATCCACTGTGCCCAGAATAAAAAAACCTCATTTAGATGTGATGAGCACAGTGTCATTTTGTGATGGATATACTGTCATTTTCCCTCCTTTTTTTTTTAAAGCAGTAACTCAGAGGTGTAGTTGTTCTGTGAATTGTATTGGAAGAGGATGACAACAGGTACTCTCTTGAAAACTTGAGTGGAATTTCCCCCTAAGTTTAAAGTACTGCTTGAAAGCGTCTGGGACAAGCAAGATCCTCAAATGTTCAGAAGCCAATGCGGATGCTCTGTTTGGGGGTTATTCCTGAATTACAGGGGGTTGAACTAGATGACCCTTGGAGTCCCTCTCAAATCTACAGTTCTATGGTTCTTTGTTTCTATGTGCACTAGACATGTGAAAAAACTCCCAGGAATGTGTCTGAGTGGCCCTGCCTGTTATATGCTGGCAAATATGCTGGGCACAATCACTGTTAGTCTGAAGGCCAGTATGTAATAAAGGTAAAGGTTCCTCAGACCTTGTGGGGGGCCGGACTATATTTTTTTGGGGGGGGGGGGATGAACGAATTCCTATTCCCCACAAATAACCCAGAGATGCATTTTAAATAAAAGGACACATTCTACTCATGTAAAAACACGCTGATTCCCTAACCATCCCCGGGCCGGATTTAGAAGGCGATTGAGCCAGATCCGGCCCCCGGGCCTTAGTTTGCCTACCCATGGTTAAGTCCAATCAAAGGCAACTAGGGGGTTGTGGTGCTCATCTTGTTTTCAGGCCAAGGAAGCCAGCGTTTGTCCACAGACAGCTTTCCGGGTCATGTCTCCAGCATGACTAAACCGCTTCTGGTGCAACTGGACACTGGCGGAAGCCAGAGCGCACGGAAACTCCATTTACCTTCCCACCGCAGTGGTACCTATTTATCTACTTGCACTGGTATGCTTTTGAACTGCTAGGTTGGCAGGAGCTGGGACAGAGCAATGGGAGCTCACAGTCGTGGGGATTCGAACTGCTGACCTTCTGACTGGCAAGCTCAAGAAGCTCAGTGGTTTAGACCACAGCGCCACCCACGTCTCTCATACTCGTGCAGATGGTTAATCAGGGTTCACATCCCTGCAGAGGGAGTCCTGTTGTAGCAGGAACCCCCCCACCCCAATCATTCTGTTTGCACAAACTTCACACACACTCACACTCACACACTACATACGCCACATTTCTGTTATAAATTCATAGAAAATCAACCATACATCGGATTTGCACTGTTCCATTTTATTTTACTCCATGTGACAAGGACTATCAAAGGGGGGTGGCTTGGTTCTGGTCAGCCATAATCCCTTCAGCATACCAGCACATCCACAGGAGCCCTGCCCAGTTGCTATGTCAGCCCTGATAATCCCAGACAGAAGACAATCAAAATGACAAAGAACTTGCATATGTTAGTGGATTCAGCATGGACTGAATCAAAGGACAATGATCAGATCTTCCCTCTGGGGGCAGGAAACTGCAAACTCCCCTTTGTCTCCTGGAAGTGACTCATGGGCAGGGGGAAAGCCAGGTGACAGGACACTCAGGTTACCACCACAAGTCCTCCCTCAACCCCTCCTTTCTGTAATGTATGCATGATGTCAACCCCTTCTGTAATGTATGCATGATGTCAACCCCTCCTTTCTGTAATGTATGTATGATGTTTCTGGGGGTGGGCTTGAACTGGAGGAGGGGAATTTCAAAAGTTTTTATAAGGTCTTGCAGACCATCTTTCTGGGTCTTTTCCTCTCTCCTGCAAGGGAGGGGAACACCCTGTTGCAACAGTTCAATAAAGGCCAAGCCTACAGGCTGCTGTTTTGCTTCCAATTGCTCTGGTTGGTGTCTTTACTTTTGTCCAAGGGAGCCCTCAGATTTTTCCGTTAACACTGTGTATGTTCATTGGTGTGCATGTGGGGCCTGCTTCAGGCTGACATCGTTCACACATTGGCCAAGGGATGAGACTAGCCAGGTACATGTTTGGAAGCTTCTTTGCAAGTTTGGTACCTAGGGATATAAAATGGGGGACCCTTTCCATAGCACATGAGACTTGCATTGCTGTGATGGCTTGAAAAGATGCTGCTGTGTTCACATAAACTTAAAGGATGCCTAGAACATATACAGCCCCATGTGGAAGCATTGCTGGTGAGACGTCATGTTCCCAAAGCTTTTGCATGAGGCCTGCTGAGAAGTGTGAACTGGCTTCTAGTCTCTTTCTCTGGGCTTCAGCAATCTCTAAAGCAGTAATGTCAAGCTTGTTCCCCAGCTGCAAAGAAGAAGAGAAAAGTAGGAGGAGACAAATGTGGAGAAATTGAGTTCCTTTGACACCACCTGGGGCAGAATTTGTGGTGTGAGTTGCAGCTTCTAAAGCAAACTAGCTGAGTATCTCTCTCACCAGCCTCAGAGAAGGGAGCAGTTTTAAAACAGAAAACCTTGAGACTCCTATTTAAAATTCCGTCAGAGGATTCTACAGAAATGCAAATTTAGAGGGAGGCGTTTGAAAACACAGCAGGTTAGCTTTGAACATGGTGATGGCTTTATGATTATTTTTTTTCCAAATGCACAAGTTATAAATGGCAGTAACTGTGATGCAGATAAAGCAGTATAAATGGGTTTTGCATGAAAACACTGCCACATTTCCCCACAAAACAACCGGCGTAGGTGGAATCGGCTCTGTAAAAAGTTACAGTAAGTCAAGGAGCAGCGAGGGGAAAAAATAATGCAAAGATTACTTAAAACCAACAATAAATGTACAAATTAAAAGTCATAAAATTACTGACTAGTTTGGGTGTGTGGTTTATAGAATATGTGGAATGTTAAAATTGATTCAAATTAAGTGGAAAGAAACATTTTGCAAATGCGAAGTAAAATATCTGTTTAATTAGATCGTAAAGAAAAGAGATTAAAAGTAATATTTTGTAGGATGGTAATTACTGTTTTTCAGAGTAGTCTGGTTTGTGTTTTGCTTTACATTTCAACGTGATAACTGATCTCTTTGGGGTTCTGGGCTTTCTTTGTGTCTTTAATTACTTTAAAACCGCAGCCATTGCCTTTATTTTGTTTTCCTTCCCCTAAATAAACTTTACAATGGCTTGCTGAAATTCCCTGTCTGTTTGTGGGGGACAACCCAGAAAGATTAGGCCCCCTCTCCACCCCCCAGCATGGCTGGAGGTTACAAGCCAAGTCATCAGAAGGGGGACTCTGACAGCAAGATAAGAGGAAAGGATGTTATAGCAATCAAGTTACTGACAGGCACCTGAGATGTAAAGATACTAGATTGCTCTCATTTCCTGCTTCCAGCGAGTTCACATTCCAGTAGCTGGGCTGTTTTTTTTTTTTTAAAAAACAAACTTTTTTTATAGTCGACACATATAACTTCAAAACTTTACAGGAGACCACCAAAGTACATGAAAGCGTTTGAGAGGCTTTTGAGTAACTCGAACACATTGCAACAGAACTGGGTTGCCAGACTTGACATTTAAAAAAACACAAAAACCCTCAGAGACAAAACACACTTCATAACAGGGGCTGTGAGAGGTGAAATTTAGCTGGGCTGATTTTGGAAAAGAGGTGGGCCTGACCTGTGAAGCTGCCTCATACCTTGTCCTGCAAAAATGTAAGGGTAAGCACATTCTCGCCCCCTTCGTTGGCCGGGGAACTAAGGGCTCCTGATTCAGCTGCCACACTTCTATCCAGGCAAGACCACCAGCAAGGGAAGACCAACCCTGGCCCCAGGTGCTTATAAATTCCTCCATACAACTCATCACTTTTTAATGGCGTTGTCAGACTGATCATCTTCCTCTGCTTCTTCCTTCCACTCCCCTTACCTTAGAATCATAGAACTGTAGAGTTGGATAGGACCACAAGGATCATCTAGTCCAACTCCTTGCAATGAAGGAACCTTTTGCCCAATATGGGGATTGAACCCACGACCCACAGGTTAAGAGTCTCCCACTCTATCAACTGAGCTGTCTAGTGTGCGTCTTGTCCTTTTGGTTTGTAAGCCTGTTTCTCTCGGTCTCTCTCTCTCTCCTTTTTAAATTAACGTGAACCATTTTGGGAGGTAAGATTGGCCTGAAAATGTCATAGAGCAAATAGTCACCCTGTTGGTCTAGCGCCTTCCCCAATTTTGTATCTTCCAGTGGTTTTGGTCCCACAGCTCTCCTCATAGCTGATCATTAGTCATGCTGGCTGGAGCTGATGGGAACTGTAGTCCAACAACATCTGTAGGGCACCACCAGACTGCTGAAGGTTACATCTGTCCACCTAACTTAGTCTTTTCATGACTGATTGGCTGTAGCTCTCAAAGGCACCAGGCAAAGGTCATTCCCAGCCCTTCTACTTTGGACCAGGTCTAGACATTATGGCGCCGAAGGCAGCCATTTATCCTCCCCTCTTCTCTCTGGGATAACGTGGCACAATTGCATCACAAGTTTCCCTGGCCTCCACTTCGCATGTGGGTTAGGGGGAAATTAAGCATTATGCTCATTCCTGTATTCTGTCTTGCTGGATGTTGCTGGGAAAGAGAGAGAGAGTGAATGAGGATCTCATGGAGGATAAGACTATTGTCATATAATGGGTTGAAGTAGCTTCAGGTTAAGCATTTTCGGGTTGCGCTCCGTGGCGACCCGGAAGTAACGGAGCTTCCGGGTTTCGCCACATGCGCAGATGCTCAAAATGACATCACGCGCATGCACAGAAGCGGCGAAACACGACCCGCGCACGTGCTGACGCGCAGTTGTGTGTTACGTTCTACTCAGGATGCGAATGGGGCTCCGGAATGGATCCTGTTCGCATCCAGAGGTACCACTGTATCAGTACTGTCATCACTGTTGGAGGCAGTATGTCTCTGAATAACTGGTTGCTCTGAATAACCAGGTGGGAAGAGACTAGAGTCTTGCCCACTTGCCATAGGTATCTGGTGGGCTGCTCTGAGAAGAGGATGACTTGACCCAGTAGGACTCTTCTTAGGTTTGTAGCAAGGTTCAAGTCTCAAATCAGCTATGAAGCTTACTGACCATTGGCTATGGTGGTTGGGACTGATGGGAGCTGGAGGACCATACTTGGTGTAAAAGATTACCTGAAGGCAGAAGCTTTGAATTCCACTGCAACAGAGCATTGATAGGTTTTTAAAAAGTAGCTTTCAAGTCCTTTATTCGAACCTTTGTGGCTTTTTTTAATTTCACCACTCTGCATTTACTGGATCTTTCTAAAGCAGTGAGTGGCACAAATTTACAGCACCATTTACTTTTAGATACATAACTCATATTCTTGCTCTCCTGGGAAAATTGGCAAATGCCTTTTGATGCCACTTGTGTGATGCATTTGGTAATCTTTTTTTTTTTTTTTTTAAAGCAAACCATTAATCCTCCTCTTTCCCTGATTGCTCTGAATTGCCTCTGGTTTTGCTGATCGCCCTACTCTGTTTTCTGTCAAGGAATAGATAGCAGGAAGCAGGACTCTCCCTTCAAAGTGTTTATCAATAGAGAGCATAATCATGGATACTGCAGCATGTCATGTTAGGTAAAAACTAATTTGTAAGCAGCACGGCATAAAACTGGGAAGACAATTACATTTAAAAAGTCATTAACATTGATCTTTTTTGCATTCTATATCTGTCTATCTATATCTATCTATCTATCTATCTATCTATCTATCTCTCTACACACACATAAAGAGAGAGAGATCTATCTGTGTGTATTTAAGAAAGCAGTTTTGAAAAATAGTCCCTTAAGATTTTTTTATGGGAGGGAAGGGCATAATAATAATAATAATAATAATAATAATAATATATGATTAATAATTTTAGTTTCTTTAATGAAACATTAGTTTAATACAACATTTTAAGGAATATGCCTAGACATGAGCAAAAACCCCAAGCTCTGGATGAGAGAAAGTTAAATAGAATTTAAATTACCTGCCACCAACTTTCCCCGTGGATTTATCTGGGACTTAAAACACTACTTGCACAGATAGAATTCCAGTGGCTGATCAGAAATCCTCTGTGTTCTCCTGAGTTTTAATGGTTTCTCACTTGCTTGAATAAGCATGGTCTCCTGTTGTTGGTTCACGTTTATTTGCACTCACATTTTCACCGCATGATGTTTTATCTACCATTTTATTTACATAGGTTATTGTTTTTTTACGGAGTTGCATCTCCAGGCACATTTGTGTTTCATGCAAAGTCTTGCTGTGTCACGAGGACTCCACTACAGCAGTGATCGCTCACAGAGATGCCCATAGGCTTACGAATGAACAAAGGCAACCATCTACCTTGACTTGCTTTCTGCGTTATTTGTGCCGATTGCGCTATGGGGAATTTGGAAAAAGGAGATTAAAGTTTTCAACTAGCAATGAAACGTTAAGAGTTCAACAGGTCTGCACAACCCACCAAGCCAAGCGCAGCCCACCTGCCACATTTTGTCACTTTTAACCCCTCTGTTTTTGGAGTACCAGGGGGCCAACAGAGAGCCTGGAGGTTTATCAGACTCTCTCTGCCATGCTCTCTCTAAGTTGCTGTTGCTGTTAAGTTGCAAGGTGTGCAGGCCTGTTTTCTAAGCTAGACTTTCTCACACTGAACCAGTGGCTAATATTGATAAGGCTTCTCAAATAGCAATTTCTTAAAATCTGTTTTCGGTAGCAGCCTTAACTTTTGTTGTTGTTTAGTTGTGTCCAACTTTTCGTGACCCCATGGACCAGAGCACGCCAGACACTCCTGTCTTCCACTGCCTCCCGCAGTTTGGTCAAACTCATGCTGGTAGCTTTGAGAACACTATCCAACCATCTCGTCCTCTGTCGTCCCCTTCTCCTTGTGCCCTCCATCTTTCCCAACATCAGGGTCTTTTCCAGGGGTCTTCTCTTCTCATGAGGTGGCCAAAGTATTGGAGCCTCAGCTTCACAATCTGTCCTTCCAGTGAGCACTCAGGGCTGATTTCCTTAAGAATGGATAGGTTTGATCTTCTTGCAGTCCATGGGACTTAATTTAGCTATGTATTAAACCCATTCTTGCAGCAGCTATGTAAGATTGGTTGTAATTCCCTTATCTTTCTGCTACTTATGGGCAAGTATCTCAGAGGATGACCTTTCAGTGGCCCTTGCAAAAAATCATGCTGGACAAGGTGAGCAAACTAGCTCAGTGTAAGTGTGCTAGAATGCCTACTTGTGAAACTTCACACTTGGGTGTGGTTTGGCTGTAATAGATGGTGCTACTAATGTGTTTTGGGGGTCTTCCAATCTGCCACTTCTCCCCACTCATTTACCTAGCTGGTGGTCCAGATGGCTCCATTAAGACCTTTTGGTGTATATATGCATATTAGAGTTGTCGACTGACCTTCTCTCTCTCTCTTTTTGGCAATCAGCTGCCTTGCTTTTCAGTGACTGACGATTCAATTGTGTTTAGACTCTCGCCTGAAACCCTGGCGAGACACTGCCAGTCACGTGTTGACCGTACTGGTCTAGATGTACCAGTGGCCCAATTGCTTTCTGTGTTCCATCTCATTCACTATCCCCCTGGTCTTCCTAATAACCCCTCTGACCACGTCCCAAGCCCCGCCTTGATCTCTGATTCTTCCTCTTCCCTGTTGCCTCCCTGACCTCAAGCGCAAAGGCAGCAGCAGGCTTAGTGGGAAACCCAGGATCAGTGTAGGAATATCTGTTTGGCAGAAAACCATGGTCTCACCAAGGCTCTGCTTTGAAAGCAGGGAGGTGGCAGTGGATCCAGCTGCAGATAATGACCCAGGAGATGACAATGGAGTGGAAAAGTTGACCTTGGAAATGCAGGTATCAGTCTCCTTTAGAGCAGCCTTCTCCAGCTTCCTGCAGTGCTGGCTGGGGCTGATGAGAGTTGTAGTCTCATACTTTGGAGGGGCCCAGGTTAGGAACATAGCAACACTGAAAGGGGTCAGACGATTGATCCATCTAGCTCAGTATTGCCTACACTCACTGCCAGCTGTTCTCCAGGATTTCAGACAGTCCCTCCCAGCCCTACCTGGAAATGCCAGACTTTCTGCACAAAAAGCAAATGCTCTACCACTGAGTGCCTACCACTGAGCTTGATTTTTTTCCTTTCTGGATTAACACTTCCTCACTCCATTTTCCTTCCACCCTAGGTGTGGGTCATTGAAACAACTTAGCCACCCATGTCCTAATTTAAATCTGACTGAAACAACACTTCTCTCTAAAATTGTAGCACATTTTTGCAGTTCAATCATATGGATGATTGATTCCCTTTTCCTCTCTGAGCACTGACACAAAAGGGAATAACTGTAGCTCGGTGGTAGATTTATAGATCTATAGGAAGAGCACATCTGTCTGTAGTTCAGGTGGGCGTGTGTCGAATGGTGTTGGCTGGGCGTGCATCGAAGCGCATTTTGACCTGCATTTATGATGAGCTCCAGATTTGCAATAGTGTGGAAATGCTATTAGATAATCTTGAAGCAGCAGACCAGAATTACGGCACAATCATAGGTGGTCCTCAGCCTATTGAATATGTCGTATAAAGCAATCAAAATGCCCCTACAGCGTCCCCTGCAGCCTCTTTGATTACTCATGAGTAAGTCCCACGAAGTTCACTGCGGCTTACTCTCAAATCAATGTGCATAATGTTGAAGTCCTGCAGCCTGAGCCTGGGCATGCTTACTCATAATAACATTAAGAGCAGCCGGCTGGATCAGGCCCATGGTTCTTCTAGCCTAGCATCTTGCTCTTACACGGCTAGCCTGTGGGAAACCCAGAAGCAGGACTTGAGAATGACAGCACTCTGCAACAACTGGTTCTCAGAGATATGTTGTCTCTGACAATGGAGGCAAACGTTCATCATGACGTTGATAGCCTTTTCCTCCCTGAATTTGTCTAATCCTTTTTTTAAAGCCACCCAAGTTATTGGCCATCACTACTTCTCCTGGGAGGAGAATTCCATAGTTTAACCACGTGCTGCGAAGAAGTGCTTTCTTTTGTCTATCCTGAATCTCCCAACCTTCATTAGAAATCCAGCATCTCAAAAGTTCTAGGTCAAGCTTCCCCAAACGTGGGTCTCCAGCTGTTGTTGGGACTACAAGTCCAGGTCCTCCTTAGCTAGCAGTACCAGTGGTCAGGGATGATGGGAACTCTGGTCCAAAAACAGCTGGAGACCTAAGTTTGGGTCTCAGAAGTAACTACCGCCGTGCTTAGGGATGCAACTTCACAATGCTATGTATGCTTAGTCGGGAAGAAGGAAATCGAAATCCCACTGAGTTTCAGTCTGTAGGAGTCAGTCACTTTCAAGTAAGAGTGCATAGTGCTGCAATCACAGTCATACCTTGGGATAAATATGCTTCAGGTTGAGCGCTTTCGGGTTGCGCTCCGCAGCGACCCGGAAGTAACGGAGCGCGTTACTTCCGGGTTTCGCCGCTCGCGCATGCGCAGACGCTCAAAATGACGTCACACGCATGCGCGGAAGCGGCGAAACGTTACCTGCGCATGCGCAGATGCGCTGTCGCATCTTACGTTCTGTTCGGGATGCGAACGGGGCTCCGGAATGGATCCCGTTCGCATCCCGAGGTACCACTCTACTGGTTTTTAATCTATATATATATATAGATTTAAGCCATAGAATTGTAGAATTAGAAGGGACCCCAAAGGTCATTGTCCAACCCCCTGCAATGCAGGAATCTCAACTAAAGCAAACTTCCAGATGGCCATCCAACCCCTGCTTTAAAACCACTGGGTCTCATTTGTCTGTCTCTCCCTTTTGTCTGCAAGGTAGCCTTTGTAGACAGCTTCTTCACCGACCTACCCCCCTCTTGGCTCACAGCACCTTTGGCAGCATTTGGCTGCAGACTCCAGCGCCTTCCTTGTGCAACCCCAGAGGGGGTAACCTCTATATAATGTTTTATATGGAAAGAAGGCTATTAAAGTGAAGATTCACTAGGGCTATGGGGTAGGGAGATTAAGTGTGTGGATTGGGGCGGGGATTGTCACCGGATAATAAAACCCCTTTAACAGGGCTGGCTTAACGTTTTAAGTGACATTTAATGTTTCTAACAGTAACTTGTGTTTCCGTCACGCCCATCCATTAGCCAGGTGTTTTTGTTGCACCAAGTGGAAAAAATAGAAGCAATCTCACCGCACAGCTGGGGCCTCTGTGGGGTGTGGGGAATAGATGGGGAGTAGGCCCCTTGCTACAGGGAGCTGGTTATTCTTATTTTATTGTTGATAGTTTACAGAAACCAGCCGAGCTGTTTATAAGGGGCTCTTTCAACACCTTGAGAAGGTGTAAAATGAGGGAGGGGGACAGTCAAGTAAGAGGGAACATGATTGTAGTGCATAAAATCATGCGTGGGGTAGAGAAAGAGGACAAAGAGAAGATTTTGTTCTCTCCCTTTCACAATACTGGTGCCCAAAGAAGTTGAATGTGGGGGCTTGTTGTTCATCCTAAGTTGAGGATCACTTGATTCAAAGGACAGGTAGAAAACTTATAAGTAAATAAATAAATGTGAATTCTGGCAGGAAAACTGATCTGTCAAGGGTGTGGGAAGACAACATGGATGCAGGAAATCCTGCTGAGATAACTGCTGGTGGAGCTGTGAATTGAGTTGAAGCTCCCCGTGATCAAAATTTAGCCCTCCAAAGGTTTACTTGCTAGCGCATTAATACCTGCATTAAACATTAATACCTACTGGCCCTCCAATTAATAATACTCCTTTGGTGTCACCATCATCATAGGAAGGCAGCAGTGATGTTGGTAGAAGTCGTTCCAGTGGGTCTATATCCCACAAAGGTGGTATATCTTATTTCTTGGCTGCAATACTCCAGATTGTAGCTGAGGATTCATATGTTGCTCTATGAAAATAAATAAAGAAACCTTTTCTCATAAATAACTAGCTGTCACGGAGAAGGCTTCTGGTGTAGCCTTCTCTGCGGCATGCTACTTGTCTCTGATTTGTGTGTGGTTTTTGGTGTTGCAATCTCGATGGCATTGTTTTATCGCCACTTTGGGAGGGCTGTTGGTTTTAAAAAGTGGTTGAATGCCTTCCTGGGCGAAGTCAGACTGTTGGAGAGTTACAGCGCCTGCTGTGGCTGTAGAGACCAATATGGATGGGAGAGACATGTTTTGTTGCAGCTGGGGAAGATGAAGGTGTCTGGTTGTGCTGCTGCTGGTTCGGTGGATGTACCATACACCTGGAATTGCCTTCCTCTTCAGGTTTCCCTGAATTTGCGCCTCTCCCAGACACAAGATGACATTTCGTGTACGGTTAAGCGTTTAGCATAGGGGTGTATAACATGGTCCTCCAGATGTTGCTGAACCACACCTCCCATCATCCCTGACCACTGGGTAGGGCTGATGGGAGCTGGAGTCCAAGAACATCTGGAAGTCCACACCTTCTCCAGCCTCGCTTTAGAAGATGGAGATAAACAAGGGTTTATAGAGCAGCATTGCCGTGCAATTTAATTTGCTTATGACGGTCATCATGAAGGCCAGTTTATCCAAGGGACATTCCTGATTGCATCTCAGGTAGTTTTTAATTTTTAGTTAGAAGCAGCGGTGGATGCCCTGATCTGGGTTTAATTTTCCCTGTGTTTTAGAAAATATCTTTGTAGAATGGGAGGGAGGGGAGGGAGTTTCCTCTGCCCTGAACATAAGCAACTTCCTCTGAAACTTCAAAGTCTCTCTCTCCTCCCCCCTGCAACAGGGGCTCCAGCCACAGAGAGAGAGAAGCCATAATTAACATGCCTTTCAGTAGAACCCATAAATCATTGTACAAGGTGTGTGTGGAGGGGAGAGGCTGAAATACTGGGGGCAGCAAGAAGCTACAACCCTAGTGAGATACGCAAGTATACGGAATAATCCATACTTGACCCAGGTCCCCAGGACTTCTGGAATTACCAGACGTTCTTGACTAACTCTGTAAACAGCAGCGCTACATTTAGAACAGGCTCTGAAATTAGAACATGTTTATTTTCTGACGGGTATTTGTGTGATTTGTTTACTTTTTCTTCTTTGTTTGATTAGGTGCTTTAAGGATCTGTATGCCTTTGTTCCTTTGTGATTTCAGTAATGATTAAAACAGCCACAACAATGATTTCCCACTCTTGTCATAATGGTTTAGGGGAAATTGCTAATGTTTCTATTGCGATTTCCCCACAAAGTATTGTAGGAAAACGTGTAATATTTGTAGTTTAACCCCTCAGAGAGCTACATTTCCAAGCACCCTTAACAAACTACAGCTCCCAGGATTCTTTGGTGAAAGCTGCATGCTTTAAATACCGTATATGGAGCATACTCACCAGCTTGAGTGAAGCAGCTCACTGCGGTCTGTGAAAGACCTGAGAAGACAGAAAAATGATGCTTGCGAATTCCTTGGTCAGACACAAAGAATTGCATGATCACCTCCAAACAGAGCTTATCGAAAGGTGATGCAAATTGTGTTACATTACTGCATGCCGATGTTTTATCCTTCTCATATTGGCTTGGTTCCCAAGCTTAATCCGTTCCGGAAGTCTGTTTCAAAACCAAAACGTTCCAAAATCAAGGCGTGCTTTGCCATAGAAAGTAATGCAAAATGGATTAATCCTTTCCAGACTTTTAAAAACAACCCCTAAAACAGCAATTTAACATGACTTTTACTATCTAAGGAGACTGTTGATCCATAATACGAAAGCAATAATCAATGTACTGTACTATAAAATAAACAAGACGGTATTGTAGATGATAAAAAATAAAATTAATCCCCCCCCCCTTACATGCACTGATGATTGTCATTGTTTGGATGGGGGGCTTTTATCCATTTCTGCAGTCACACAATCAATCAGTAGCTGAACGGGGTTTCATACAGTCACAAAAACAAGTCACAGTCAAAAAACCGAAAAAGCCGCACAAACAAAAACGCAAAAAATTAGCAAAAGCAAAAACTCCAAATATCACCTCTGTGTTGCGTGGGTGCCTGGGACTCCACAGCCAACAGACTCAACAGGAAGCCTCTGATGAGCAGCGGGGGACTCAATTTACAAATGGAACACACTCAACAGGAAGCAGAATGTGTTCAGCTTGCAAGGCAAAGTTCACAAACCGGAACACCTACTTCCGGGTTTGCAGCGTTCTGTTTCCAAGTTGTTCATAAACTAAGCTGTTCCAAAACCAAAGTACCACTGTATTAACTTAGGTTCACGTCCCAGCCCTTTAAAATCAGTTGTCATAGTCTTATGGTGCTGCTTCTAGTTGGCAACATACAGCGCATCACTGTGACAACTCCACACAGTGAAGAGCATGTGACAGTGACCAAGAGAGGGTGTGTGCGCGTGCGTGTTTATTGCCACGATAGCACTACACTGTTCTTACCATGTAAGGAAACATAAATACAAGTCTATGACAACTGTTAGGCTCAGCTTAGAGGACTTGAGCTGGCAACTAGCGGGGGTTGTGGCTGGGCTATGGCAATAGGAGCAGGTGTGTGTTGAGTGGGGCTCAGGTGCAGTTTTCCACTTAGTCGCTTGCTTGCAGGTACTCTCTACCCACCCGACACACAAGCATGTGAATGGCAACATGCATGGTTGTACAGTCATACCTCTTGTTACGTTCGGTTCAGGTTACGTCTTTTCAGGTTGCGTCCTGCGGCGACCCGGAAGTACCGGAAAGGGTTACTTCCGGGCTTTGCCGCTCGCGCATGCGCAGATGCGCCGAATTGCGACCCGGGCAGACGCGGGTTGCGTTCCTTTCAGGTTGCGAATGGGGCTCCGGAACGGATCCCGTTCGCAACCAGAAGTACCACTGTATACCTAAATCCATTTTTCAGGTTCAAGAGATAATTACAAGTAGTGTGCTCACCCATTTACTGCAAGAAACGATCCTTGAGTATAAGAGGGTAATGAGTAATTCCAAGTATCAGTGGCAGGGCAGTAAAAAGGAGGAGAAGCTTTAGATGTATGTCCTAATTAAAGTTGGAAAAGGTGGGTTATAATGGGATATTTGCTTCCTAGTGAGCATTCACAGCTTGTCATTAAAGCAGCAAGACTTTGGGGCTGTTTTGAGAGGGGAGCTAATTTGGGAGGGTGGTTTAGAAACAGTCCTAATTCAAATAGGTGATCTGCTTTGTCTGCCCTCATTACTAACGAGTGAAATTAAAGCACCCCTCCCCCTCCTTCTTTGAATTAAATACACAAGCCATCAGCTGGGCTCTGATCTTTCCATTTAAAACCTTAATTGTCTAAAGAGCTCAACGTGAGCCCTTGAAGTTGGCCGGGTCTGTTGCAGGGCATTAGTGTTAGCTGCAGATTTACAAGCAAGCTGGATTTAATCTTTTGCTTTAATCCCTGCGATAGTCCTGTTTGGAGAAAGCGAGCCTTTTGCGTGTTTTAGAAGATAGGTAATGAGAGTTTCCGAATGAAGGGCTCCAGCAGCTTGGTTGCACAAGGTTATGTGCGGAATCTGCCGAGCCTTGAAACGAATTACCGTATTTTTCGCTCTATAACACGCACCCGACCATAACACGCACGTAGTTTTTAGAGGAGGAAAATCCGTAGGCATGCCACCCATAGGCATTCCCTCCATAACACGGACATTTCCCCTTACTTTCTAGGAGGAAAAAAGTGAGTGTTATGGTGCAAAAAATACGGTAAATTAGGAGGGAGGAAAACTCTGTGGGAAAGGAATAGGTGATGCTTTTAATTCAGCACCTGTGTGTGTATATCTTAGCAGCTCAGAAAGTAGCTGCAGGCTTCAATTGTGTTTCTCATCAAGAGCAGTTATAGCGTAAAGATGTATTAGCTGAAACGCCCAGGTTCCGTAAGTGACTGGAAAATTTAGAAGACAGACAGTACTTTCAAAGAAGCATTGAAAGTGGTTTCCGGCAGGTAGGCTCACATATTTTGCCTCATTGTTGCCTCTGATCAAAGTGGCTTCACAGGGTTTTTGCTTGTTTGTTTTAGGCAATATGAAAACCTGCTGAACCTGTTTATCACAGGCAAAAGTGTGATTTGTCGTGAGTAGGGGGTCGCTCATTCCTCCTGTGCTCGATTCTTTGAAAGTGTGTATCTTCCGCTCTGGTCCCCCGAAAAGAGATGTGGAAATTGTGGATGGAGATCATAGCCACTTCTTTCTGATTCCTTGCTTTCAGCAAGAAGGGAACAATAACAGAGTACAGGAAAGCCGTCCATCAGGTCATGCTATAATCTCTTTTTAATGCTCCAAGGTCCAATTTTCATGGCTTGAATATCGTTGTGAGCCTTTGAAAACGAGTTGTGATATTAGTTTGGGGGGGGGTGCATGGAAGTCCCAAGGTTGTTTCTGAGCATGAAGAAGAGATGTGTATATTAGATTTTATTTATTTATTTATTTTATTTTAAATGGAGAGTTAATTAAAAAGGTAAGTAGATGAGCAGTTACTGAATGCACCATAAGTTCTGCTGTTAGTGTCTGATAATCATTTTCACGCTGGGCATTGCAGAGTAACGCTGCTTATTATGGTGTATTAATCAGCCATGGAGAGTCCGTCAGGGAGCTGAAGAGGGTGGATAGCCTGATGCATATGCAGACCATCATGGGTGAAGATGAGGCCGTGTTCGCAAACTGCTAACAGCTACATTTGTAGCAGGAACCCCCCACCCCAATCATTCAGTTTGTACAAACTTCACACACTCACACTCACACACTACATATGCCACACTTCTGTTATAAATTCATAGAAAAATCAACCATACATCGGATTTGCACTGTTCCATTTTTATTTTACTCCATATGACAAGGACTATCAAAGGGGGGTGGCTTGGTTCTGGTCAGCCATAATCCCTTCACCATCCCAGCACATCCACAGGAGCCCTGCCCAGTTGCTATGCCAACCCTGATGGTCCTAGACAGAAGACCATCAAGATCACAAAGAACTTGCATATGGGAGTGGATTCAGCATGGACTGAAACAAAGGACAATGATCAGATCTTCCCTCTGGGGGCAGGAAACTGCCAACTCCCCTTTGTCTCCTGGAAGTGACTCATGGGGAGGGGGAAAGGAGGAACCAGCCAGGTGACAGGACACTCAGGTTACCACCACAACTCCTCCCTCAACCCCTCCTTTCTGTAATGTATGCATGATGTCAACCCCTCCTTTCTGTAATGTATGCATGATGTTTCTGGGGGTGGGCTTGACCTAGAGGATGGGAATTTCAAAAGTTTTTATAAGGTCTTGCACACCATCTTTCTGGGTCTTTCCTCTCTCTCGCAAGTGAGGGGAACACCCTGTTGCAACAGTTCAATAAAGGCCAAGCCTACAGGCTGCTGTTTTGCTCCAAGTTATCCTGGTTGGTGTCTTTATTTTGTCCAAGGGAGCCCTCGGATTTTTCCGGTAACACATTAAAAGAAGCATAGTTAAGCCAAAGGCTCATCTCGTTCAGCCAACAAATTTCACGTGGAAAGACTGCAGGGTGGACATGAGTGCCAGGAGGCCTGCCCGAAGTTACTCATGCAGAGGCACAATGGCCACTTCCTCTGAACATGGGTGATTCTGCCATATGTGGAAATAATTGCGTTCTCTGGTTACTTTCAGGCGCAGAAAACCAGCAAAACCACTTGCCGCATATGTAGACTGAGAGATGCATCAGGCAACCTCGTTTGTGAACTGGTGCTTTTCTCAGTGGAATAGGACATTTATGTTTGGGGAGGGGGTCATAGCTTGGTGACGGAATCCATGCTTTGAGTGCAGAAAGATTCCCAGGCTGAACCCCCAGGATCTCCCGTTAAAACGGTGGCAAGTGATGGGAAAGTTCTCTGCTGGAGTCCTTGGACAGCTGCTGCCAGTCAGAGCAGAAAGTACTGAACTAGGTGGAGCAGTGATTTTGTCTTGGCTTTATGGAGAGGGACCGCAGTTCAATGAAAGAGCGCCAGTGTCGTGTGCAGAAAATGTCAGGTTCAGTCCTTGCTCTGTCTCCATTTGAAAGGATCAGGTCACAGGTGATGTGCAAGACTGGCGATTCACTGCCATCCAGAGTGGACCTGGCTGCGATAGATGGCCAAATAGCCTGAAACTTGGCTAACTGAACTTGGTTGGATGCAGTGCAACCCTGTGTCCTTTATCACAGGTCTAGATTGCATAGCTACAGGGAACCAGGTAAAGGGCCTTCTTGGTAGTGGCACCCGCCCTGTGGAACGCCCTCCCATCAGATGTCAAAGAGATAAACAACTACCTGACATTTAGAAGACATCTGAAGGCAGCCCTGTTCAGGGAAGTTTTTAATGTGTGACATTTTAATGTATTTTTAATCTTTGTTGGAAGCCGCCCAGAGTTGTTGGGGAAGCCCAGCCAGAGGGGCTAGGTACAAATAAATCATCATCATCATCGTAGGCTTGTTTTGACTTTCTCTCCTTTCCCTCGTCTGTGCCTTTGACTTATTTTGCTTCTCCTTTTCTTTCAGGACCCCCGATTATCAGCTTTAATTTTTGACAAGCTTCAAGTGCCTGAATACTTACAGAAACCCAGGAGCGAAGGGGAGAGCAGGTGTGATGTCTGTGCAGCCCACCTGAACCAGCTGAAGCAAGAAGCCCTCCAGGTCATCCACCACCTCGACCAGGCCAGCTGCCAAGACGCAGCAGACGCCACACAAAGTGCCGCGGCAATGGCTGCTGTGTTGCCAAGGCTGACCTCCCAAAACGTGGTCACTGTGTCCTCTCAGAGGGATGTGTCTCTCATGGCCGGGCAGGTGGGCAGGCAGCCTGGCAAAACTGCAAGCCTTTTCTCCGGGACGGAGAGGAAGAAGGGAATTGGATGGCCGCAAGGTGCAGGCGGGTTCCCAAACTCTAGCGTTCAAGTGACAGTGGCTCCCGGTGGCCTTAGCGGAGCATTGAGCTCAGTGACGATCCAGGCTCAGCAGTACCTTGAAGGGATGTGGAGTATTTCCAGGATGAACAGCTTTCTCCCTCAAGCTTGCCTAGTAAGTAACCAAACACTTGGCCTTTGATGTTCCAGAAAGGATGTGTTTTCTTCCTGCTTGGTGGGTTTCAGAAAACTCCTCTGCAGGTTAATTCCAGAGCTCTGGCTGCCCCAGAATGGGTCTTTCCTGGAATGATGCTGCCAGTGCGATGCTTGTGCTGCCCCAGGGAGGATGATTTCTGTTACCTGTAGTTTTAGAACAGGAGGAAGGAGTGGAGCAGTGGCTTTTTAAATTTAGAAACAAATGGGAAGCACCCAACACCCCTAACACCAGCAAACCAGGCTGTTAGGTCTAAGACAGTGGTGGACCAATGAGTGTCAAGTTGGGGATGTTTCACTGCAGGTCTTTAGACATTATTCAGGCAGCTGATTCCTTTGCGTGGTGGAGTGCCTCCTTTTCCAGCATTCTATGTGACACAGGTCCTCTTAAATAGGGCTCCATTCACTTGATCCTTCCCTCTCAAAAGGTAAGCGAAAGAACAGTTGTGTGAATGTGCTGCCTTCTTAGAATGCCCTGCAATTGCAGGCTGCTTTAGATAAATGCTGTAAGGCAAGACGATGCACCTGTTCCCCCATCATGCAGAAGAGTCAATTGACCATGTCAACTCTTTATTGGCACCAAGGAAGTATGTTTAGAATTGCACCCTAAGGCTGCAACTGTAGGCATGCTGACATAGGCATGAATCCGTGAGACTTACTTTTAAGAAGACAAAAGACAGAAGTACTGTTCTTGGGGGACAGGGGGTGGGCTGGTGTGGAGGACTCCCTGGTCCTGAATGGGGTAACTGTGCCCCTGAAGGACCAGGTGTGCAGCCTGGGAGTCATTTTGGACTCACAGCTGTCCATGGAGGCGCAGGTCAATTCTGTATCCAGGGCAGCTGTCTACCAGCTCCATCTGGTACACAGGCTGAGACCCTACCTGCCCGCAGACTGTCTCTCCAGAGTGGTGCATGATCTAGTTATCTCCCGCTTGGACTACTGCAATGCGCTCTACGTGGGGCTACCTTTGAAGGTGACCCGGAAACTACAACTAATCCAGAATGCGGCAGCTAGACTGGTGACTGGGGGCAGCTGCCGAGACCATATAACACCGGTCCTGAAAGACCTACATTGGCTCCCGTTTCCGAGCACAATTCAAACTGTTGGTGCTGTCCTTGAAAGCCCTAAACGGCCTCAGCCCAGTATATCTGAAGGAGCGTCTCCACCCCGTTCGTTCTGCCCGGACACTGAGGTCCAGCACCGAGGGCCTTCTGGCGGTTCCCTCACTGCGAGAAGCAAAGCTACAGGGAACCAGGCAGAGGGCCTTTTCGGTAGTGGCACCCACCCTGTGGAACATCTTCCCATCAGACATTTAGAAGAAATCTGAAGGGAAGTTTTTAATGTATGACATTTTAATGTATTTTTAATCTTTGTTGGAAGCCGCCCAGAGTGGCTGGGGAAGCCCAGCCAGATGGGCAGGGCACAAATAATAAATATTATTATTATTATTAAGAAAACATGGTTAGGATGGGCCTGAAATTCTGTGGTTATATAACTGGCTGTCATGTTTCTTTGTCCCTGTGTTAGTTTTGCACCAGTGACCGTGTTTGGTATTAGAAGCGTTCAAGAGAATACTTAAAAGTAGTCTTCTCCAGCTAGTGCCGTCTAGAAGTTTTGGACTACAACTCCCATCAGTCCCAATTCCTGATGGGAACTGTAGTCCAAAACATCTGCAGGGCACGAAGCTGAGGAAGACTGCTTTAAAAGGGGGTGGGGAGGTTAAGCTGCCTTTTGTCCAATTTTACTGCGTTTGAGCTGTCAGAGTATTGAAGTAAAACTATCCCTCTGTAGCAGTTCCACTTTATGTGATCTGGCTCTGAACTTGTCATAAAGGTAGCCTGGTAATCCCCCTTGACGCCTGTGTAAATAATTACCGTCTAGAACCAGTGCATTTTCTTTGTCCACTGAAGAGTGTAATTATGAATGCTACTTTTTCGTAATAGCTTTTTATTCACCCCAAAGTTAACAAACTGGAATACAAACTGTACATGGTTTAGAGATAATCCTCGCATGAAGTATGACAGCTGTTCGAAACTGAATGGCTTCACTAAACTCTAGGAAAATATTGAATTAAAAGTACAGGATTTTTTTGAAATTAAAAAAAATGTAATTACCTGAGTTGGGCTTTGGTTGGGATTCTAATAGATATAGATATTAATCTGTGAGCCTACTGGAAACGCTCAAGTGGATGAACAGCCGTGGGGGGGGGGGGAGTTCCTTTGTATATTCCCAGGTAATTGTATTTAAATGCAACGCAAAAGAGAATGGATAAAGTGACTGTCGCGAGGGCAGTAAAATCTTCATAGTAAACAGAGCATGGTTTGCAGATGGCTTTTTCATGCAATATGTGCCAAAACAAAAGTAATGGTGTGCTCTAAGGCAGGGGTGCCCAAAGTTCTTGGGCTTTTTAAAAGGATTTTACCCTAGGACATATACTGCTACGGGGGCCGGATTAAATCGACCTACGGGCCGGATTAGGCCCTCAAAACGGACTTTGGATATGCCTGCTCTAAGGGATCTTAGTGAAAACGGGCTGCATGGCTTTCTGCATGGAAACTTAGGGTGCCTGAGTATCCCTGTGCTTATCCCAAAAGGGGTTCAGGGAGTCTCCACACTGACATAATTTCACAGGAGGGATTCAAGTGCATGTTGGGACTTTAGGTTTGCACAATTGAAGTGGATTAAAGGGGTTCTACTGCCCTAGCACAACAAACCCACTCTAAAGAAGAGCTAGACTACTTCTTGTGGTTTGGAGAGTGGAGGGGAAATGGATTCAGAAGTGTGGGATGCATGAATAACTGACAGGAAAATATTAGGTTTGCCATATGTCCGGGAAAACCTGCACATCTCCTCTTTTGGGGGGCCAACATATCCATTTCCCCAGCTCGGGCTGGCAGCGGCTCAGACTGTCCTAATTTTTGCTCTTCAAGAGATGGTAACCCTAAGATACATAAACACCCCCACAAGCAAATTAGGATGAATGCTCATTGCCATACTGACAGTCCTCTACCAAGGAACGTAATGGCAGGGCAGGTTTGTGAAGGGCCATTAATTGTTTTCTAAATACTTAAAATACAATTTAAAACCAATCACAATAAAGCATGTACAGTCATACCTCGTGTTGCGTTTGCTTCAGGTTGAGCGTTTTCAGGTTGCATCCCGCGGCGACCCGGAAAGGGTTACTTCCGGGTTTCGCTGCTCGCGCATGTGCAGACGCTCAAAATGATGCCACGCGCATGCGCAGAAGCGGCAAATTGCGACCTGCGCACACGCAGACACAGGTTGCGTTATACTCATGTTGCGAATGGGGCTCCAGAACGAATCCCATTCGCAACCAGAGGTACCACTGTATACATGTTTCTAACATCTCTTGCCAAAAACAGAGCTTTAGACACTGAGCATACATTGATTAGGACTGAAGGCTGAAATTGTGCAAAAGGAATTAGGATGAAGTAAGTTACTGGGGTAACTCCCCCCCCTCCTGTTAAGCATTTATGCAGGTGTTTTTTTCAATGGTGCACTATCTTATATATAGTCTATTGAAAAAAGCTGTATGATTTGAAAGCATCTAATAAAAATAATGGGAAGGGACGCGGGTGGCGCTGTGGGTTAAACCACAGAGCCTAGGACTTGCCGATCAGAAGGTAGGCGGTTCGAATCCCCACGACGGGGTGAGTTCCCATTGCTCAGTCCCTGCTCCTGCCAACCTAGCAGTTCGAAAGCACGTCAAAGTGCAAGTAGATAAATAGGTACCGCTCCGGCAGGAAGGTAAACGGCGTTTCCGTGTGCTGCTCTGGTTCTCCAGAAGCGGCTTAGTCATGCTGGCCACATGACACGGAACGCCGGCTCCCTCGGCCAATGAAGCGAGATGAGCGCCGCAACCCCAGAGTCGGCCACGACTGGACCTAATGGTCAGGGGTCCCATTACCATTACCAATAAAAATAATAGTATTGGGATTGAAAACAGTTTGGTGCCACTTGAGTATTTGAAGATGATAGTCTGATGCCTTGATCCAGTGATCTTGATCACTGCATTACGGGGTGTGTTTTTCCGCTCTCAAAAAAGCTTCTCCATACACTCTGTTGGAGAGAGCAAACTCGTATAGCTCTTTGTTCACTTAAACCCAATTCTTATCTTACTGGTGCACTGTGCTTGCTGCTTTCCTGTTGCTGTATTCTGTGCTGAGGGGCCTCAGGAATGGTTAATCATATCCAACAGATACTTGGGTAATCAGATGGATTGAGTACCCATGCAGGCTCTGGGATCTGTAGCCTGAGGGCAGCTGTTAATGGTGATAGAGTAGAATGTGGTCCCTGTTAGTCATGTTGACGGTAAGATGAGATGAGACGATAGTCAGGGTTATGGAGAGCCAGAATCCCTTACAACAAATACGGCAAACTTTGAACCAAAGAGGAAGCTGTGGCAATAAATAAGGGACTAACAACTTTTCAAGAAACACTGAGGCAAGGCAAGGTTGCTGTACTGCTCAGCTGATGTTTACCTAGTCAGCAAGTTAGCTAATAGACTTTGCTGGTAGGATTTGGGTTACAGAAAGGCCCTGCGGGGACAAAGAAGTAATGAAAATATGTACACTGCCGTATGGAAATGAAGTAATGAAAGGAGAAGACATGTCTCTACCTCCAGTATGATTCATGTTTCACAGAGCAGAGAAAGTAAATGTAATATGTCTTGATATCCCGCAGAACCTCAACTGAAATCTCTCTCTTGTGCGTGAATGCTGCGGTCGGATACATACATAACTGTCCAACACAGAACTGAGATAGATATTGTTCTGTATGATTTAATAGAAAAATTCAAGGATAGAGAATTTGTAAGGTAAAGGGACCCCTGACCGTTAGGTCCAGTTGTGACCGACTCTGGGGTTGCGGCGCTCATCTCGCTTTATTGGCCAAGGGAGCCGGCGTACAGCTTCCGGGTCATGTGGCCAGCATGACTAAGCTGCTTCTGGCAAACCAGAGCAGCGCACGGAAACGCCGTTTACCTTACTGCTGGAGCGGTACCTATTTATTTGCTTGCACTTTGACGTGCTTTCGAACTGCTAGGTTGGCAGGAGCAGGGACCGAGCAACGGGAGCTCACCCCGTCGCGGGGATTCGAACCGCCGACCTTCTGATCAGCAAGCCCTAGGCGCTGTGGTTTAGACCACAGCTCCACCCGCATCCCACCCACTAGAATTTGTACTAGTTAATAATTAGAACTTGCAATAGTTCTCAAGATCAATGGGTGGAAGGAGTGCAAAGTGAAGTGTCTGAAGCAGGAGTTTGTAAAATTTTGGGGAACCTCTGCTGGCGGAACCCAGAGGTTCTATGGAACCCTGGTTTGAAAAACACAAACATTACCCCTATCCATGGACATTGGACAGGCCTGAGGTGGGCCAGGGACACTTAAAGGTGGATGGGAAGTCATAATCTGGTTCCTTCCCGCTCGGCATAGCCTCTCTTCTCCATGGAATTCTCTGGTTCGGCCCATACTGTTAGAAAAGTGCAGAATTCATTTAAATTAGGTACATTTGACCATTTGTCAGATTGGTCAGGAAGCATGTAGCAAGGACGGCCCTTTTCGAGAAAGACTTGACTTGGTTTCCTCTTTCCCAGTACAATAAGGAAGGTGAATGTCCTGAAAACTTCTTTATCCCAGGCATCCTGCCAATGAAAAACCCTCCCAAACAAACAACCCCCTCCATTTGATCTTTTCTCACCTGCAGGCCAAGTGGGTATTATTACAGTCTCTCGTAAAGGGACATGCCCAAACTAGCTGCGGCAGCCAGTTGAGCCAACAAGCACCAGTAATCATACCAAAAATGGTTGGCCTAGATTTCACCTGTTCCTATCATGGGCAGGCTTTCACACCAGGTGTGCATGAGAGAATATTCAGAGAAGAGAGGACATAGAATGAGGCCCTTGCGTCAGGCAGTCATGGTACTAAAAATTTGCATGGCTTGCGTATGGTGGGGCTGCGAGAAAATTAAAAGTTTCTGGGGATGTATCCACGAGGAGCCTAAAAAGATGCTTAAAACCTCTATAGAAAAGAAACCAGAGGCGTACTTATTAGGGATCCTAGGAAAGGACATCCCTCAGGATAAGTATCCCTCAGGCTATTTCTGTATGCTACAGCCGCAGCCAGACTACTACAGGCTTAAAATTGGAAGGGGGATACTATCCCAACAAAGGAAGACTGGATAAGTAAAATATGTGATTTTATAGAATTGGCGAAGTTAACGGCAGCCATAAGACACCAGACAAACCAGAAATTAAGATTAGAATGGCAGTGTTTTGGAAGAGTATATGAAAAAACACTGTTCCAAAGACAATATGTTGATATGCATAGACTAAGTTTGTAAAGAAAACAAGGAGACAAAATAACTAAATCGATTATTTATAGAGTAATATTTAAGAGGTGAAAAATTAACATGACACTTAAGCATAAAGAATGTCGAGTACTGGTGGAGGGAAGTCACATGGGTGTAAATTTTTTGGGCATTGGGTCTTGTATGTATGGTATGTATTGTGGCTGGATCTCTCCCCCCCCCCCCATTCTTCTTCTTCCTTTCTCTTTAGTATTTGTGCTTAATTTGTATGTGAACAATAATAAATGAATGAATGAATGAATGAATGTTCATGGCTTGTTTCAAGGGTTCAAAGACTTTTAGGCCAGTTGTTATTTCCATTTGATGGCTGTGTATTAGGCTCAGCTAATAAGGCGAATACAGCAGCAGTTTGTGTGTGTGTGTTTTAAAGAACATGGTAGTTCTTTAAAATAGCATATTTAAGAAATTCACGTTAAGGCAAGACCGAGTGTGCTGCTAAATTTCACTACTCTTTTGTTCAAGTTCCAATAAATATATTTTCTGCGTATCACCAACACACAAATGTTTCTTGGGTACAGGATGCTTGGCTAGTTGTGACAACCCAACTTGTGGAAGAGGCTGCACAGATCATACTTGAGGGCTTCACAGACCTTTCCAGCATTTTTTGTAATCATTCTTTTTGAAGGAATTTATTGCAAAACTGATGAACAGTTCGGTTGTGCTAATTGGAAGAGATTTATTGCGTTGCTGCTAAATGATGTCGCATTGTTTGATGGCAAAAAGTGTATAAACTAGTACAGTGGGATGCAATGGCATTGAGTGTGGCTTTTAGTTACCCCTTTCTCCCATTTATGTGTATTATTGATTTTATTTCACTGTTCAGGCGGTAATGGATTTATAATTAGAATACAGTCACAGTAATCAATGATGAGATTATTGGGCATATAAATAGAACTTTTGAGACTAAGGTGAGGTCATTTCCTGCTGTAACCAAGGATCAATCATTGGGGGGGTTGTTGAGAATTTTTAAGTAGCACTTGCAAGATTTAAGATTGAAATGGCTTCAGAGAAATAAATCCAGACCTACTGCTTACTTGTAAAAAAATTCCCAATGGAAAGGATTGCTTTATATTTCTAGAGCAGGAGTGGAGAATATCTTTCAGCCCGACTCTACAAATCTATGATTTTATGATTCTCTGATCATGGCAAATTAACACGATCCTAGATTTCTCTCCCCCCCCCCCCCGGTCATTTAAAAACCACAAATACAAAATCCTGAAATTCCTTTTTGAGTTTAGAGCAGTGCAGAAAGCAGTTTGGGATATTCTGCAGTTTGGGAGGTCCTGAGAGTGCAGCTCACAGACACATCTGAACGTGCTTGCAGATGTTGGGCTTGTTCCTTCTCTGGATCTTGGCCAACATATGTATCCGGTTACATCTGGTAAGATAACTTGAGCAAGTATTGAACAGCTTGAATTTTGAACTGTAATGAGGAGGTTGGTGATGCAATGAAAGCGAGCCGAAAGCAAATGGCTCTTCCTCACAACCTTGGAGGTGTTTGCATTATCCACCCCACCCCTCCTCCTTTATCAGTAAGTAGAGTTAAACGACAAAAGCGGCGACAAAACTGGCGGCTGTGTATTTTTGTCTGCCTCGGATAAGTGATTCATTTTGATCAAAGTGGGTTTGTGGAAGCATATTGAGCAACTGGCTGAAGGAGCACTGTCTCAGCTCAACAAAAGCCGAACGTGTATTTCTAATGTGTGTCAGTAAATAGAGGTCAGGCAAGGTTTCTCCCCCCCCCTCCTAACACCCTCCCTAAAAAAAAAAGCAATTATAGCAGGTTACATTACTCCAGCAAAAATGCTTGGGATAGAATTGGACCTGAAATGATGGTTAAATCACTTTGAATGCTTTACAGGGAGTGATTAATAAATGGAATAAATACATGTAAATAAATAAGCTTTGTTGTTGTTTATTAAACATGCGTGCCACCCTTCATCCTGAGATCTCGGGGCAGTTCATTGCATAAAAATACAACCACAAAATACAGAATATCAACAACAATAACTCCCCCATGTTAATGCATGGCTATCTCATATTGGCATCCCTATCCCTGGAAAAGACCCTGATGTTGGGAAAGATGGAGGGCACAAGGAGAAGGGGACGACAGAAGGCGAGATGGTTGGACAGTGTTCTCGAAGCTACCAGCATGAGTTTGACCAAACTGCGGGAGGCAGTGGAAGACAGGAGTGCCTGGTGTGCTCTGGTCCATGGGGTCACGAAGAATCGGACACTGAACAACTAAACAATACAATCTCTGTCCCTTGCTGCCTGCCCACTGGGCAGGATGCTGCCTCACCCAAAAGTAACAGATACTCTAAAAGGAGAATTCTGAATTGGATGGTAGGCAGATGCACAGGGGAGCCGAAGCTCTTGCCTGCATCCTTCCTTATGCATCCTTGCCCGCCTCTTCATTTAGCAACTAATTGTCTCTGCTCTTCCCTGTCTCCCTAAAGGAGAGACAAGAAGAGAACAAGCAGATAGGAGAAAGGGAACCAGAGACTCCTGCTTTCCTGTGTTGCCTGCCCGAGATCTTCTCCAGCTTTCTCTGAGGCATTTTCAGCAGAGTTCTAAAAGAGCCAGAAAGCTTAGCTTGGCTTTCACCTAGCCAGGTTGTGAGCAGCATGTGATGCGGGACATGTTTTGCTTAGAAAAGCCCCCTGATTCAGCCCCTCCAGGTAGAGCTGGGAGAGGCTTCTGTCTTGAAACCCTGGAGGAGAGCTGCTGCCAATTAGTGTTCCTTAATCTCGTGTCCCCAGATGCTGTAGGACTGGGACTCTTATCACCCCCAGCCATAGAATAAAAGAATTGTAGAGTTGGAAGGGACCACAAGAGTCATCTAGTCCAACCCCCTGCCATGCAATAATCCTTTGCCCAACATGTGGCTCGAACCCATGACCCTGAGATTAACCGTCTCATGCTCTACCGACTGAGCTAGTCATAGAATTGTAGAGTTAGAAGGTACCCAGAGTGTCATCTAGATGGCTAGCTGCTAAGAGACTGCAATCTACTCACAGAATAAAAAACTGACAGTGATCTACCCCTTTTTTTTGGGGGGGGGGGGTTTCAGGTCAAAGTTGCTGAGCTTTTTTTAGGGAGGAAAGTTCCATTTTTTTAGGGGTTCAAGGAAAGGTTGCTGAGCTTTTTTAAGGGGAAAGGTTGCTCACTAAAAGATTGCCAAGGAAACAACCAGCCTCACTGCAAAAGCTCCGTCTTCCATTCTGGGGATTGTGCAACCATGGAGTGCGGGGCGAGGGGGCAGGGACCGATTCTGTTTTAACCACCACTGAGGAAAGGGAACCAGCGATCGACCGCGACCTACCAAAACCTCCCAGTAGATCGCGATCGACTTGTTGGACATACCTAATCTAGACCATGGGTAGGCAAACTATGGCCCAGGGGCCGGATGTGGCCCAATCGCTTTCTCAGTCCGGCCCGCGGACGGTTCGGAAATCAGCGTGTTTTTACATGAGCAGAATGTGTGCTTTTGTTTAAAATGCATCTCTGGGTTATTTGTGGGGCATAGGAATTCGTTCATTCCCCCCCCCCCCAAAAAATAGTCCGGCCCCACAAGGTCTGAGGGATAGTGGACGGCCCCCTGCTGAAAAAGTTTGCTGACCCCTGATCTAGTCCACCCCCCCTGCAATGCAGGAATCTCAGCTAAAGCATCCATGACAGATGGCCATGCAACCTCTGCTTGTTGTTGTTGTTTAGTTGTTTAGTCGTGTCCGACTCTTCGTGACCCCATGGACCAGAGCACGCCAGGCACTCCTGTCTTCCACTGCCTCCCGCAGTTTGGTCAAACTCATGCTGGTAGCTTCGAGAACACTGTCCATCTCGTCCTTTGTTGTCCTCTTCTCCTTGTGCCCTCAATCTTTCCCAGCATCAAGGTCTTTTCCAGGGAGTCTTCGCTTCTCATGAGGTGGCCAAAGTTTTGGAGCCTCAGCTTCACGATCTGTCCTTCCAGTGAGCACTCAGGGCTGATTTCCTTCAGAATGGAGAGGTTTGATCTTCTTGCAGTCCAAGGGACTCTGCTTAGAAGCCTCCAAGGAAGGAAGTGCTTCCTGAAGTTTAGTTAGAATCTCCTTTCTTGTAACTTAATTGGCCGGCTTAGCTAGTGGTCAGGGATGATGGGAGTTGTAGTCCAACAGGGTTTTTCTGGAGCCCCAAGGTTGAAGAAAACTGCTGTGGATAATCCTGAGCTAAATGGGCCAACAGCCTGAATCTTCAAGAGGCACATATAGTAGTACTGCGAATGATATTTTTTAAAACACTTGCAGTGTAGAAATAATAATAAAAGTGCAGAACTCTGTTTGGAGGGATGGCTTCTGTGGGATTGCTCTGTGGGTTTTATTCACCCGGGGCGCATCGTATACATAAAAGTCTGAGAGGTGCATGTTTAGGCACAGACAGCAAAGACAGTTTTCTTGTTACTGGGCCACAGCTGCAGGTACTAAAACAACTACAGAAGTGAATTTTAGTCATAAAGTGCCTCTTACGCTATTTTATAATGAGCCCCGATGGAAACATTGTCAAGGAGCAGTAAAAAGTTTATGCTGGGAAATGTTTCCCCACAAAACGGCATAGGCTGTGCGCTTGGCATACTTTTTATGACGATCTTCTCGGTCTGTCAGGGAAGACTATTCCTTGGCCAAGTGCGTATGCTTGTCTCACGCTAGCAGGGAAGGAGGTTTTACAGCCTCTGGAATTACCCATAGGGAGTCTGATTTACGTCACATTTGTTCCCATTAATGGTGCTAGGTCATAAGAGTTTTAAGGTGAAATATGTTGAGGTGATGCCATTTATTCCTGTTTCATGCGCAAGCCGTTGTTTCTGTGAGGATGCAAACTTGTTCAATTAGCTGCGGCTGTGGGGCGCTATATTAGCTTAAGTAAACAAAAGCTCTTCAGATTTGTATGCCAGGGCGCTAGTCGGAACTGGATTAAAGAAAATCTATGAAAATGTAAACCGTTGGGCTTCTTTCCACACTGCTTATTCTGGACTTGCAGAGTAGATTCAGTGCTATGATGACTCTTTTCAGAATCTTTGAAAGAATCCAGGGATTCCTTGGAAACTGATCAAGGACAACCCAAGACATTTTGCTCACTGGGCAAAAGGCAAGATTCTCCCTCCCTTCTTTGCCATGTCATATACAGAAATCAGCTGGCCTGACAGTTGAATCTTAATTCAACACTGGAACAGGACAATGTCCACATCACATTTTTCCGTTTTACTGGGGTATTTTAAAAATAATAATTGTGCACCATCTAGAAGACATTTGTTTACGGGCTGTATAAGATGCAGCCAGCCAATGAAAATAAGGTAGCAGTGGTGTGTGGTCAGCACATGGAATGGCTTCCAGTTATTCTTAGTTAGATCAGCAAGCCCATTCTCATCATTGCCTGGTAGAAGGTAGCAGGCAGCCAGCTTGACCCAGCAATCCAATGTACCACAGGCTAGCTTAGGGGGTGTAGGGCAGGCTGTGTGGCACACATAACTTCCCTCCAGTAGAAGGGTGTGGGCCAGGGGCTCATGAGGCACAGCTGGGTAAGGGGCCCCTGGGTAAGGGGCCTGTGGCTTATGTGAGATGATCTCCTCACTCTGCCTAGTGGTAGGGCTAGCCATGTTTGGATTCCCAACGAGATGATCAGTCATGGCGGACTAGTTTCCTGAATGATAGTTTGCTCACATTATCATTTTTCTCCTGCAGTATTCAGGCTCAGGGTAGTGTTCTTGAACCTTAGGCCACCGGACTACAATTTCCACTGTTCCTGACCATTAGCTTTGCTGGTTGAGGCTGATGGGAGTTGGAGTCCAATGACATCTGAAGGGCATCAGGTTGGGGAAGGTTGCTTTAGAGCCCGGTCCTTTGTTGGGCTCCTTCTCTGGAAGAGTAGAGCAGCCGAGTTTTAGCAAGAAGTAGCCAGATGGGCTTGTGGAAAATGAGATGGGGTTTCCTGACATTAATTCCTGCTAGATCGCTTTCTGCCAATCACAGAGGCACCTGTCATCAGCTTCTGAACAACTAACACCCAAGTGCATCATTGTATATTGCTTTAAGCCTTACCATCATGAGTGATGCCTGAATATTACATTGATTGACATGTTGTAAGTGCCAAAGATACAAGGAAACCCCAACGGCGGTTTCATTCCACATCTTTCCTCCTCTTCCTGAGACATGGGGTGGGACACGTCAGTATTGGTTTCCCTTGTTCTGGGGCCAAGTTTGCTAGTTCCCACTTCCCCACTCCTAATCCCACCAAATGCAGGACCACCTCAGAATGGCAGTGTGCGTGGGACAAGGATTAATCTTGTTTCTCTGCACAATAATCTCCTGATTCTGTTCACCTACACCCCTGCCTAGAAAACAACATCTTCCCATATTGGTTAAATGTGATCACACATTGAATGTGAGGTATAGTTACATCTCATGGCACTCTAATCGTGAGTTAAGCCATGAATCAACCCTCGTAAGGTGGGCCACTCCAATTATCTTCTCATGAGAGATGGGATGGCAGGCCTGGAAGAACTCGGTGTGTCTTGAGGAGATCAGGAGAACCTTACTGGATTACACTCATCTGGTCAAGCAGCCTGTTTTCCACATGGTGATCAACCATATGCCAATGTGAAGTCCGTACCCAGGACACAAAGAAGAAGAAGAGTTTGGATTTGATATCCCGCTTTATCACTACCCGAAGGAGTCTCAAAGCAGCTAACATTCTCCTTTCCCTTCCTCCCGCACAATAAACACTCTGTGAGGTGAGTGGAGCTGAGAGACTTCAAAGAAGTGTGACTGGCCCAAGGTCACCCAGCAGCTGCATGTGGAGGAGGAGACGCGAACCCGGTTCCCCAGATTATGAGACTACCGCTGTTAACCACTACACCACACTGGCTCACTACACCACACTGGCTCACAAGGACAAACGCTCTCCCCATTGTTGTTCCTCAGTGACTGGGATTCAGAAGCATACTGCCTCTGACGCCATCACTTGGTAGCTGTTGTTAGGCTCATCCACCATGAATTTGTCTTACACCCTTTTAATGTCACCAAAGTTGGTGGCCATCACTACATATTGTGCAATCCAATTCCATACTATTTTCATTTCATTTCAAATTTATATCCCGCCCCTCTTTCCCAAGGAGCCCAGGGTGGCAAACGCACAAGCAATATGACGTCTAAATACAATGCAGACTGGGAAAAAACTCTATTTAAAAGAGTTGTGAGAAGAGAATGACTGCTCCATGCACGCAAGGCAGATTTGGGCTTGTGTTTTGCCAACATTAGCCCTCCATGCCACATGGGCTGTGTGAAATTCTTTCTCTTGTCTGTCCTGAACAGAGAGGAGGGAAGGGCTTCTCTTTGGCCATTTTCTTCATGCCGCGAATAAATTTAGATCCATTCCCCGCTTTTTGGTTGCTTTAGACCAGGGCTGTCCAACTTCCAACAGACTGCGATCTACTCACACTATAAAAACACCCACCCACCTCACTCACACACGAAAACAAAGATCACCACAGCCAATCACACCCTAGGCCAACCCCAACCTCTCTCACCACCAAAGGAACACAAGTAACGCTGACACCAAACTCTACATACATTAAGCATAATAGAAACATCGCCACCTGACCCCACCCCCACCCATCTTCCCTCCCCCCACTCCCCCTTTCTTTTATCTTTCTTTCTTTTTTTTTTTCTTCTCCCCCTAATGCCTCAACAAATGAAATGGATTTGTAAAAATGTTACATGGAAAAAAAATACGAGGCATTACACTTACTTCTGTAAAACAAGAAAATCCTTAATAAAAAAAACCAAACAAACAAACAAAAAAAACTGGCAGTGATCTACCCATTGGCTTGACCAGAGTTGTTGAGCCAAAGTTGTTGAGCACATGGCTGATATGATATTTGAACAAGGTTTTCAGGATGCACACAGGCCTGCATTTTATCATTCCTTTACTGCTACCCCGCAGTCATGTCCCAGGGAGACTTGACAGTCACCATGTGCCTGCAACCAGGGATCCACAGTCTTATCACGCTGTTACAAAACCTTTGGAGAGGATTCTTCAACTCTGGGGCAGGGGGTGCCGTATTTAATTTCGCCCTCACTCTTGTCAGCACATGGCAAAACTTGTTTAACCTCTAACTCTAAGGGTGTTAATTGAGTAATTAAAGATTTAGTGGAGTGATATGGATCATCTGTAGATGTGTTATTTCGCTAATTAATTTATCTTGGCAAGCCCGAAACCATTTCCCCTCCTCTTTCAGCAATCAATGCAACACACTCTTGCGAAAACCCCTTCCGTTGATACAAACCAGGCTTGTAGAACTAGGTTTTGTTCTTGGCGGTTGCTTGGGCATTGTTGTATGGGCCTGTGCATATTTTTGGGGTGATGAAGGTATATCTGTTGACACTGGAGGTCAACAGGCACCTTTGGAGGTTTGCAAAATGAAATAAGTTGCTTCATGTTGTCTGACTTACGAGGTCCGTGACTATTGTCTGCTGTGACTGGCAGTGACTTCCCAAGGTGCTTTAAACAACTTTTCCCTTGTCTATTTTTATTAATGCCAGGGACTGAAGCTCTGGCCTTCTCCATGCACAGCACATCCTCTGTAACTGAGCAAAATACCGTCCAGATTTGCTTTGCACACACTAATGCAGTAATGTGTGTAGGACGTTTATCAATGGCTGGGCCACTTCCTCAGGCCAAAATCCTATGAGGCTAGAGAAAGATCATACGAGAAGCATTTCTGCCCTACTATTGCATATGGTAAACAGGTTTCGTAGGATTTTTTTGGCAATGTTTCAAAAACCTGGTGCACCTGTTTAGTCAGAAATGACAGTGGGACAAGAGACTATGGTATGAATTGGCCTTTAGCTCAGAAGGTTCTGTGTGTATGCAAAGCCCGCTTTCTACTCATTACTTGCCTGAAGGGGGCATTATGTAATTACTGGTGAGTAGGGGATCCTCTGGCATCAGGCACATGGCTTGTTGTTCATGTATTAGTATGCTTGTATGTAGTGGCGAAACCTACACGTGAGCAACCACTTTTGCATAGGCTTACAGATGACGGTGTTAACATGTGAATATCTGGACAGATGGCCCACACGATGCCTGAATTTAGAGCACGTTTAATTTTCAACCTTCAAATTCCAAAAATGAGGGTGCTAAAAAGTTGTAACATGCCTTGGGAATTCAAAACATATTTTGGTTAAACATAATTTAGTTTTGCTTGGTAAGTAAACTGTGTGTAAAAATGCACAGAAATCATTAAAAACGATTGCCAAAAACTTGGAGTTATATTGTTGTTGTTGTTGTTGTTGTTGTTTCAGAATTACCTGACATTTTCAGAAAGTAAAATTAAAATTATTTGGTTTTCCGAAAACAGTTTATGTGCCTCTTCGTCAAAAGTAGACTTACCAGCTAAATGTTGTCCAATCACAAAAAATAGCAGATTTGAATTCCTCACACCCAAAAACATATTTTGAAGACCTTTCACTGAAGAAATTTGCAAAAAAAACACTTCACCCCCTAAAATGACACTCCCTAGTGCCCCATGCCAAGGCTGGAGCCAAGAGTATGGCCCCAATTCCCAGTAATTGTGTGGTGCCTCCTTCACTCAAGAAACACGCAAAAAGGGCTTATGTCTCTGTGCAATAGATGCAGAGCAGTGGATTTAACTATAGAAAAGATCTAGCACGTCACCATAGGAGACGGTTGTAAAACATGATCTATAGCATTGTGGATTTTAAAGTTTGGTGGCATCCTGGGGAGTATTTAATTGCATTTGTGCTTCATTACAACGCTGTCTCTTTTTGCCTAAATTTATTTTAACTAATTAGTTTGAAATGTCAGAGTAGTATTTCAGACGGCAGAAACATCATCCATTACCATTCACGGAGTCGTTAACCCTAGCTACAAATATGTATTGTGGCATCTCCTCTAATTAAGCATTTTTTAAACGAATTCCTGGACTCTACTTTTAGCAGTCCTTCCTAAAAATAGTTTAAAAATGAATTGCATCGATCTCTACATTCGCATGAATAGTGTCTTGCACTGGGGGAATCAAGACAAAGGATGAGGTTATGAATGACTAGTAGTCAGGAAGGCTATATGCTGCCTGCAGAATTAGAGGCAAGGAGACTCTGAATACCAGTCACTGGATAACAATACAGTGGTACCTCGGGTTGCAGACGCTTCAGGTTACAGATGCTTCAGGTTACAGACTCCGCTAACCCAGAAATAGTACCTCGGGTTAAAAACTTTGCTTCAGGATGAGAACAGAAATCGTGCAGTGGCGGCACGGCGGCAGTGGGAGGCCCCATTAGCTAAAGTGGTGCTTCAGGTTAAGAACAGTTTCAGGTTAAGAACGGACCTCCAGAACGAATTAAGTTCTTAACCCGAGGTACCACTGTATCAGGAGAGGGCTGCTCCCTCACATCCCATTGTCCACTTTGTGAGTTTCATAGGCACTTTTGGTTGGCTGTGGTGGGAAACTGGCTAATGGACTAAATAGGCTCCAGAGTGTTTTCGCCTGTCCTGAAGCCATGCAGACCCTGTTGTTGTTGTTAATAATAATAATAATAATAATAATAATAATAATTTTTTATTTATACCCCGCCCCTCCTGGTTCAAAAAACCGGGCTCAGGGCGGCTAACAACAAATTTAAAACACTTAATTGATGCAACAACAAAAAGCATAAAATACAGTATAAAACATGAATAACAAGAAATTCAGAATTCAAAAATCAATTTAGGGGGGCTAGCTGGCTAAATTAGTCCTATTTGGGCCAGCAAAGAGACCAGGGGAGAATTAGCTGTGGGATCCCAGAGCGGGTAATCTTCATAAAAAGGGGAGGGGGAGGGAAGGAAGGGGAATAAAAGATCAGACTAAGTTCAAATTAAAGGCCAGGTGGAATAGCTCTTGTCTTACAGGCCCTGCAGAAGGAAGTTAAAACCTGCAGGGCCCTGGTCTCATGGGACAGAGCATTCCACCAGGTTGGAGCCATCATTGAGAAGGCCCTGGCCCTGGTGAAGGATAATCTGACTTCCTTAGGGCCCGGGACCTCTAAACTATGATTATTCATGGACCTTAAGGTCCTCTGCGGGGCATACCAGGAGAGGCGGTCCCGTAAATACGAGGTCCCATAAATACATGTCCCGTGAAGACATGTAACGATGGCGCCAGGCGAGGCCTGTTCTCCTGTTGCCACCTTCTGAACCTCTCTGGGATGGAGGGACATAGAGAAGCACCTCGGATGACAAGCACAGGGTCCAGGTCTGATCATATGGGGAGAGGCAGGGGGTTGGAGTAGGTCTGGTCCCTTCCAGCTCTATAGTTCTAAGTGGATAGACTTCATTGTGGCTGGAGAGACTGTAGCTTTGAGGTTAGAAAGCCGGGTGGGAGCTGCAAGCATCATCTCTGTAGAACACCTCTGGTTTAAATAGGGAAGGGTTGTCTTAATGACCCCCTTGTGTTAATCACCATGCCCTCAATATGAATAACTGGGTATTTATATAACTGGGTGTGGGTTCTAAATCAGGTTGCCAGAACAGGCAAAGATCCATTTGCACACACGGCTTTGCCAGAGGTTAAAAAAATAAAATAAAAGCAGCTATCTCCTCTGAGAATGAAAACGCTTGTGAAAATGTGAGTTATATGAAATGTGGTGTGTATCTGTGAAGGCTTTTATATGTTTGTTTGTAGGTGTCTCTCCCCCCCCCCCAAAGAAATCAATGTTTTTACTTGGTTCTTTTGGCTGCTCATGTGGAAAGATGCTACAAATGCGCTTGCTTGGTTTGTTCCTCTTAAAACAGATAGTGCTTGTAGATGATGCGCGGCTGAGAAATAATTCCTGACAGTTATAACTGAAGCAGATAAACCGTTCTGCCAGCCACCGAATAATGCCGTAAAACAAAAAGGGTTCTGCTTATCGTTTTCCATGTTTTCATGCTTGTCAGACAGTTTAACAGTGCATTACCTATAACAAAGGGTCTCCGTTTTATTCCTCTTGTCTGCCTCTGGTCATGGTTTTAACCTTGTCCAGCGATGGACCTTTGCCGACATGGCTTCCTTTTTATTGCTTATTATTGTGGCTGTGTACAGAATATAGGAAAGACAAAACAGCTTGTCAGGCGGACGTGGTGGTTTGGGAAACATCTTACAGGACTATCAGGCTTAGATAAGGGCTAGGTGTGATGGGAGTTCAACAATATTTGGAGGACCACAGGTTCTCCATCACTGGTTTAGATGATCCATTCAAGTCACCTGTTCCAAATCTTTATCTGGTAGGACTCCCAAGATCTGCTGATGTGGCCTTCCAGATAGTTGCTCAAACCCCCTTCCATTCAAGTCTTCCATTCCTTTTTACTCCAATCCTTCTCCCTCCCTTATCTCTTAACTGCTGCTGCCTCCCGCATTGTTTTTGCTACATTTGCAGCACTGAAGTGACCTCCCTGGGGCACAAGGCTGGGCCATAGCTGTCAACTTTCAGATTTGAAAATAAGGGATCAGCAGCCTTGAAAATAAGGGATCAGCAGCCTCAGCTGTCCTGGGGACAGTCTACGGGATATCTAACAATCCGGGATAGCAGCAGGAAGCAGCGGGAGACAGCGCTGGAATAAGGGAATTTCCCGCAAAAAAAGGGAAGGTTGACAGCTATGGGCTGGGCAGTGTGCATGGAGGGCCTCGGCTGCCCAGGCGACAAGATCCTCCTTTTGGTCTCGCTGATGTGGTCCAAAGGAAAGCAGAGCACTACATTTGGCACCGTGGGTTAAACCACAGAGCCTAGGACTTGCCGATCAGAAGGTCGGCGGTTTGAATCCCCGTGACGGGGTGAGCTCCCGTTGCTCGGTCCCTGCTCCTGCCAACCTAGCAGTTCGAAAGCGTGTCAAAGTGCAAGTAGATAAATAGGTACCACTCTGGCGGGAAGGTAAACGGTGTTTCTGTGCACTGCTCTGATTTTGCCAGAAGCAGCTTAGTCATGCTGGCCACATGACCCGGAAGCTCCCTCGGCCAGTAAAGCGAGATGAGCGCCGCAACCCCAGAGTCAGCCACGACTGGACCTAATGGTCAGGGCTCCCTTTACCTTTACCTTTTACATTTGGCACCAGCTTGGCTGCAGGAGTTGCCGGAAAGAGGCATACAAGATGCCGTCCAACCTCCCTGTGGACTGCTCTCTGGATTTGTGTAGGGTTTATTACTTAGCCTTTTCTTCTCCCAAAGATGTCGCACAACGCAGTGGACCAGAGTTTCCCTTCTCCTAGATGGGAGACCTTTTCAGGTTGCCAAGCCCCATCTGCTCCTTATTTCCCTCTACAGCAGAAACTGCCTTCTTGACTTTTGGACCCACTATTGGTCTTGTCTTCTCAGTCCACCAGAGCATAATTGTGCAGTTAGTTGCAAATAGCATTTGTTTTAGTTTAGTTTATTTGGGGAATTTCTGTCCATTGTAACCACCCCCAGAGCTGCTTACAAACATACAAAACCAATATGTAAACTATGCCATAATAATACACTAAAAGAAAAGATAGACACCGGAAATCAAATCCGGGTAAGGTTCATGACAAAACCGACAAATACTGTGAACTGCCCCATAAAAATTATTTCAGTCACAGAAAGCTGGGTAAAATAAATAGGTTTTTAGTTGGCGTTGAAAAAGCCAACAGTCTGCAGCAGGCGGTCTTTGAGAAACACAGCCTTGGAGTCATCTTTGATTCTTCCCTATCAATTTGATCAAGGTGTCTTCCTCTCTTATTTCAAGCCCCTTGTCAAAACCCACATCTTTAGTGTTTTCTGAACAGTCACCATCACTTCTATTGCTGTTTGATGCTGTCATCCTCCCTCATCATCCTTTGTCATCCTCTCTCATCATTTCATTTCCCTGACATCCTATCCTCATCCCAGTTCTGTAGTCTCCTGGGCTGGAATTGCCTAATATCTGTGTCCCACATAGCATAGCTACTAAATAAATATGGTAGTTGTTTAGGTTGTAGTAAGAGATCTGAAGTCTCCCAGACAGGTAGTCATCCTGTCTTTTGTGGCTCATTCACACGGGTGTTCAACATGGATTTGAAGCTGCTTCTCTCTCTCTCTCTCAGCGTCCGCATGACATCCGCTTTATCCAAGTTGCAGCCCATACTAAATTCGGATTTTCCTGTCTGCAGATAATCCAATAAGGGAAAGACATTCAGCATGAAATGGCATGTTACCCAATTGTGAATGTACTGAAGCACATTGTGTGCATGGGTGTTTTTTTTTTTAATTATTAAAAAAACCCACCTGTGTGGTGATGTTTCGATGGGTGCCATTTATCATCATGGTTTCCACCAGCCCAAAGGGAAGGAAATGGGCTGCCCTTTTTCTACTGGTTGTTTCTGAAGAAACGTTCGTTGTGGTTGTAGCTGTATTTTTAAAACCGCTCATTTGAAGTGCTGTCGCACAGAACAGCTGTGTAAAAAATAATATGTGCACTTGCAGTTATGGGAGGTAGGAAAGGAAAAGGAGAAGGAGAAGGAAGGAAGGAAGGAAGCAACAGTCTTTCATGGGAGCAACTCCAAATCTTTGCTAGTCTTGAAGCAAGATGCTTTTTAATGGACTGCTCTTTTGTGCAAGGTATATTGAAATATAATGATGATGATGATGATGGGTATATGAATGAAGTTAAATAAATACCCAATTGCATGCCCACAGCAGTTCTCGGGTGGAAGTACTATTGGTCTTAAGTTAATATGTTTATAACTCCCTGTTTTTAATTTTGCTTTTCCCTTAGGAGGCTACAGCAGCAGAGTGCGGAAGGGAAGGCTCCAATATTCAAGTCACCTCAGGGCAAAACAACTGTGACCAAACTGGAACCACTGGGCCATTGGCTTCCCAAAGTCTGGTCGCCCCGGCCGGCGTCTCTGCAGGGACTTCAGCTGCAGCGTCATTCTTCATAAGGTAGTTTTCACCATTACGATTTACATAGTTGCTCTTGTGTATGAAATGACCACAAACCAAGTGCTTACTGGGCGGTTGGTGTTGTTGTTGCAGATGGCAGCTCAGGCAGGAGAATGCTTGGGTAATGAATGGGATCACTATGCAATGGAAGCATGAACTTGCAACTTCTGCTGGGGGAAAAGATTGTGGGGTTGGGAGCAGGCTGGAGTTGTAGCAGAAAAGCAATGGGTGCCCGAAAGGCTAGGCACCTTCCTTCCACCTCTTGCTTCTCTACTGGAAATCTTGCTTACTTGTGCCAGGAAAAGTGGGAGCTGTGTTTTGGAAGCATGTACAAAGGTGCTTTCTTTTCTCACTCATTCACAGAGGTGTGCGTGGACAAACGCACTAGGCGTCTTGGACAAACGCACTAGGCGATCTTGGGAACTGTAGCCCCATGAGTAAGGCTAGATATTTTCATAGCAGAGACTTGGTAGTGCCTTCACCTAACCATGAGCCCCAGTATGGCATCTGAGAACAATGGCAGCTAAAAAGAACAACAGAAAGCCCCTCTTTCTGAAAACCTGGAGAGCATAGACAAGGGAAGGCCTTCCAGATGTCATTGGACTAAAATATCCCATCAGCTCCAGCTAGCATGAGCAATAGCCAGGGAAGATGGAAGTTGCAGTCCAGGGTTTATATCCCTGGTGTATGTTGTTGGCATTCATCTGTCTCGAGAGACATTGGAGGGCACCTCTGGGGGTGAAGTCAAACTGCTGTGTTAGCAGCACCAAAGGGACCTCCACTGGGCGCAAGCCTGAGCAGTGTGCATGGAAGACCTGGACTGCCTAGATGACAATATTTCCCTTCTTGGCCTTGCTGATGTGCACCAAGGAAAGCAGAGCAATACATTTGGCACCAGCTTGGCTGCAGGAGTTGCCGGAAGGAGACGTACAAGGTGCCATCCAACTGTCTTAGACTCTCCACTCCAAATTTGTGTAAGGCAGGGTTTCCCAAAATTGGGTCTCTAGCTGTTTTTGGACTACAATTCCCATCATCTGTGGCCACTGGCCTTGCTGGCTAGGGATGATGGGAGTTGTAGTCTGGCCACAGCAGAAGACTCACGTTTGGGAAACCCTGGTGTAAGGTGTACTCTTTAGCCTTTTCTTCTTCTGAAGATATCCTGCAAGGCAGCAGAGGTTTCAGATCAGAGCTTTCCTTCTCTGGTGGTATGGTCAGTGCTGAGCTACAAGGACCGAGTGATCTGCTTTGGTGTGAAGCCGCTTTCTGTGTTTCCATCCACTTCTCTCTGTAGCTACTGGGATACCTGATATTTCTGGGTTCCAACATTACTCCCGTGGACTTCTCTTTTTTGTGCTTTCTCACACTGATTCTATCTTTTGTAGATAGCGCCCACAAGCTGTTACATAACTTGGGCAGATTTTGCTTTGTTATGCTCGGTGAAATGTATGCAGGCTGCATTTGCATATTGACTCAAGAGTCCTTGTTTAAAAGTGGTTGCTCAACTTCATCAGGCTTAATTATGCAACACTCTTACATTTAACTTTGATATTTTTACTCATTAGCCTCAAGAGGAAGCGCGTAGTCTTCTCCTGCTCGCACACGTGCTATAATACAATCTGGCACCTAAACAAAATTTGAAACGGAGTTAACTCCCAAATTCCACTCTCTCTATTGAAAGAAAGGACTGTCTAGTGTCGGACTGCAAGGCAAATGCCATCCCAAACAACCATTCCTTAATCAGGAAGATGCTTCTGGCTGAGAAGGGCTCACGGAGCTTGGCAGAAGCAGTATTTTCCCATCAGAGAACTGGCACAAGAAGAAACGGTTTCTTTTATCAAAGTCTTAAGATGTTAGAGAGAGGCCCAGATGCAATAAGAGAGGGTCCTGGTTTTCACAGGTGCAAGGGCACAAATTCTGCACCATGAAAGGTGCTTGCTGGGAAATTACAGAGGTTTTAAAGAATCTTGGAGTGGGGTGAACGTTCAAAAATGCACAGCTTAAGATCAAAGAGCAGGTTATGGGAGCAAAGAATGCTCACTGAGAGGCAGCGTGACCTCATGGCTAGACTATGGGACGAGGACTGAGGACAGATCTGGGTTCGAATGTGCACTCGCCAAATTAGCTTCAAGTGCAGATACAATCAGGGGAGGTTAGGACAGTATACAGTATACCTGAGCTCCATGGAGGAAATGTTGGATAATAATAAAGAGAACAAGGTTGGGTCCAAGTTGGGCAGAATGACGAACAAGACCTTGTGCTTTTTTCCCTCTTCCTTTTTAAATGCTGGTGTCTCTGTTGTGGCTCTGTAAGGCTCCTAGGTCTTCCTTTAACACTCCCTGCTGCTTTAAGCCATTTATCCCAACCTAACTCTGATACCCAATGTGAGAAAATAGCTCAAAGCAGCAGAGCTCAAAGCAGAACGACTTGGGAGAGGTGATTGTTTCCTCCCTTTCCTTGCGTGTTTAGTATAAAAGTTATACTCCACCACCACTATCAATGTTTAATGGTTCTTTAATAGATAATTATTTTTCTATGTTTTCAGCTGTTCTTATTTTTATCTGTAAACGAGTCCCTGTCAGGGAAGAAAGATGGGGTATAAATAAATAAATAAATAAATAAATAAATAAATACCAATAATAGTAATCATAACAATGCATACAAATTAATTTTAATTGTGGATGAGACTTCTATAGGTACCATTGTTGAGCATTAAAAATAAATTGATCTCAGAATAAGAGAGGTGAGAGCTTTCACTGCTCAGCTAATGTGGCTTCTATCATATTTGGGAACAAGTGGATATATAGATAGAGACAATGCATAAGAAAAGGCGTTAAGAATCTCTAGGGATAGATTTTATGCTTCTAGAAAGTGCACTTAAGCTGTATACAACCATATGAAGTTTTTTTTTAAGGTAGTAACTTTCATTATTTGTAATTAAATATAATTGTTTGTTACCTTTTTGTATTATATTTACAAAACTCCAGACCTTTATCTACCCAGCCTCATGCTGTGACTTGGGTCACTAGAATATGGCAGAATGCTGAGAGAGTAAAGTGGGATGTTGAAAACCAACTTAAGAAATATATTATCTTCATGCCTTACTCAAATGCCTATTTCTGTACCGGTATATGTAGACGGAATATACGCCTTTCCTCGTCTTTCTCCCCACTTAGTTACAAATGTTCTTTTACAATTTGAGAGATTAAAAACAACAACCCCAAATCTCTTTCTGGATAGGACAAATCTCTTTGAAACCACCTGCCACATTGCAGATTTCATGCGCTTACTGGTTCAAATGCCCAGAATTATATTTGGATGTTTTATCTTCAAAAGGAAGCATTTAGTAGACTTATTTCTAGAACCAGAATGCTTGGTCATATTTGCATGCCTCTGAGTTTGCGGATTAAAGAATCTAATTATTCACTAATGAGCATTAATGGTACATATAAACTGAGGGTCTCTCTCCTATTACAGGCACCTGATGGTTTGCTGATAAGCATTTGGCCATTAGATTGACCATAAAATACAGTCAATAATTGAGGTGACTGGGAGAGCAGGCACCTTATCAAGTGTAGGCCTAGCAAGACAGCTTGTCATGTCTCAGGGTGCTGGCTGAGCAGTGACTGAGCATACGATTAGGCCATTGGAACATTGTGCCCCTAATGAAATGGGAAGAAAAGCATTGCAATATTAGCACAACTGCTAAATGACTAATGTGTTTTTCTTCCAAGGCTCAGGCGCTTCAATTAGTTCTGATAAATGGTTCGCTTTGCTGTTTATTGTGAACTGAGGAGCTGGGGGCAGGTTCGGGGAGGGGGGGGCTTGACTACCTTCGAGGCTTAAGAAGCTGCCTTATCACTGGTCCATTTTGCTCAGTATTGTCTTACTGTTTTAACCCACTGTGGGATCTTTGGCTGAAGGCTAGGAAACAAATAAATCACAGAATCATAGAATCGCAGAGTTGGAGGGGACCCTGAGGGTCATCTAGTCCAGTCCCCTGCTATCCAGGAATCTCAGCTGAAGCATCCATGATAGATGGCCACCCAGCCTATGCTTAAAAACCCCCAAGGAAGGAGACTCCTCTACCTCCTGAGGGAGTCTGTTCCACTGTCAAACAGCTCTTACTTTCAGAAAAGTTCTTCCTGATGTTTAGTCAGAATCTCCTTTCTTGCAACTTGAATCCATTGGTGGGAGTCCCACCCTCCAGAGCAGGGGAAAACAAGCTTGCTCCATCTTCCGAGTGACAGCTCTTTCGATATTTGAAGATAATAATAATAAAATTTTATTTACATCCCACCCTCCCCAGCCGAAGCCGGGCTCAGAGCAGCTAACAACAGTAAAAATAACACAGTTTACATAAAATCACAATCAATTAATTGAAATACATTCTAAAATCCATTCATTCGAAAGTCAATTCAGAGTCAAATTAATGGCAACCATTGAGCTAGAGTTCTATGAGGATTACAGAAGGAGGGGGTCAGACTGTGCCTTGGCCAAAGGCCTGGTGGAACAGCTCTGTCTTGCAGGGCCTGTGGAAAGATGTCAAGTCCCACAGGGGCCTAGTCTCTTGTGACAGAGCGTTCCACCAGATTGGGGCCATGGCTGAAAAAGCCCTGGCTCTGGTTGAGGCCAGCCTAACCTCCCTGTGGCCCAGGACCTCCAAGATGTTTTTATTTGAAGACTGTAAGGTCCTCCGTGGGACATACCAGGAGAGGTGGTCCTGTAGGTACGAGGGTCCTAGGCCGTATAGGGCTTTAAAGGTTAAAACCACACCTTAAACCTGATCCTGTACTCCACCGGGAGCCAGTGCAGCTGGTATAGCACCGGGTGAATGTGATCCTGTGGCGAGGACCCCGTAAGGAGTCTTGTCGCAGCATTCTGCACCCGCTGGAGTTTCTGGCTATCATATCTCTTCTCGGTCTCCTCTTTTCCTGGGCTAAACATACCCAGCTCCTTCAACCATTCTTCATAAGGCTTGGTTTCCAGACCTTTGACCATCTTGGTCACCCTCCTCTGCACATGTCAATATCCTTGTCAATATCCTTAACTCCTCCTTCTTCATCACCTGATTGACAACTGCTCTCCAGAGTTTCAGACGGGGCCCATTTCTCCCAGGCCACCTTGGAGACGCTGGGGATTGAACATGGGATTGTGCAAAGGTGCATATATCTCCATCCAAACATGAAAGAGGCGTTATTGCAATCAAAAACCCCATCCCAGCCAGGCAAAATCACTTTAGCAGGGTCAGTGAGTTGTGTCACCCTGGAGAAAAGTGTATGGTCTAAGAAGCAGGTAGAAGGTCCCAGATGGTTGTATTTGGCGCCTGGTCTGAGGTTCCCCACCCCTGATATATCTAAACATAACATTAACCACTTATCTTCAACATTTTCAGATCTAGGACTAGCCATTTATTGGTTCATTCATGCATTATGGGACACAGTGTTTTTTACTTTATTTTTTACCATACGTTTATATGGTGTTCATGGCTTATGTGACCTGCATTATGTCAACAACCAACAACTTGAACAAGAGACTCAAAACTATTCAGAACAGGCAAAAACAGCTTTAGGGGACCTTGGTCATTTGGTCTGGAGGGAAAAGTCCTTCTCTATCTCAGTTATGGCTATAATTCTTGCAGGTGTGAGAACTAAGACTGCAGACTGGGAGCAATCCCCATTTAATATAGTGATGATTTCCAAGGAAGCATGCGTGGGACTGGGATGTTCATTTTCAGAAAGGAAATTTGGGGCAGCCCCTGATTTACCTCCAGCAAGGAATCTCCTTTATCTTATTCTGCTAAAATGTCCTTATCAAAATAGTTATTCCAGCAGATCCCTCTCTCAGATTTTTCAGCGATTTGCCCATGCAGATCTGAGGTCAAAATATATATTCTACAGCATTTGTGCCAAAAGAAAATTCATCAGAACACTCTAAATCATTAACATACTTCCTGTGCTGCCTTGGATAACAGAGACCCCTGGACTTAGGTGTGCATACAATTTTCTTTTTCACCCCCCCCCCCACAACGTGAGTGCCTTAACATTCATACATTATTTAATACAGCAATGGATGTGAACTGCCTTTTGTCTTTCTGAACTGCTTGCTGTCCAGGCTTCTGTGATGTGACCTTGGGTAGTAACCATAGAAACGTGTTAAAAGCATCAGCCTAAAAAGAAAAAAGAATAGAGGGGAAAAAATCAGTAGTTTGGAATGACAGGGATTCAAATTCCGCGAAAGGAGGTTATGATGTATTAAGGATACTAGAAGCATATATTACTTCTAACCTGTTAAACCTGATTATTCTGAGATGATCAGCGCTTTTCATAATTTTCACGGAGGGAAGGGGAAAGTGTATGGAGACGTACTACGCATTTTTAAAATAGCCTGCTTTAGAAATATTTGCAGCTAAATCTTTGGAAGCTGTCATCCTGAGACTTGGCTTAGCTGTTAAATGTGGGCATTGTTTCTCCACTGAGTTGATGATGTAGTCCTCCAGTTTTCTATATTTAATAGCTAGAAACATTTACTCAACGCCCCCCCCCCCGTCCCTCTGGGAATAACTTGGCACTGCAGCTTTTGCACACACAGAACTGGCATGATTTAAAACCCGTCTTGACAGATGGAGAGAGATAACTGGGTTAGTAGTTAAGTAGGTCAGTAGAAGCAAATGGATTCTGTGACTCATCAGATACCAAGTTAGCCCTTTTAACAGTGCTGCATGTAGAATTTCTGGAAGCTGTGCAGTGAACCTGCATAGACTTTTGGTGGGGGTGTGGTGGGGTGGGTTTGGAGTTTATAAGATGGTCCTTAAGTGTTGCTAAGAGTGCTAACAGGGAAATCTCTTTAAATGAGGGGTGCTTGTTAAACAAAAGACAGATTTTTCACGCCATGTGGTCAAGCCAGCCCAGGGTGACTTCGACACCGTATTAAGATGACGAAAATGTCTTCTGAATGCAATGCCCATGTGATTTGCCAGGCATTGGGCGATGCTAAAAGTTCTGCAGGGTACGATGGATCTCGGTTCTTGCTGTGTGGAGGAGGTGCATCTGGATAAATGGTTTGCTGCATGAAAACCACAGGTGGAAAGGGCGCCAAGTACCTCAGTTAAAATCTGCCTGTGCACAAAATTCCTCCTGTGCCTTCAAAAAGGAAAAGCTTCACTTTCACTGTACTGCAGACAAAGCAGGATGGAGTGTTTCATCTTCACGTACCTATTTGATCTGGCAGGAATGGGAAGGTCCGGCCCACACATGACGCAAGGTGAGGCAACTGGCTCAGGTGGCAGAATCTGCAGGGGCAGCAGAACCAGTCTCCCAAGTTTGCTTTCCACTGTGGCCACTGCTATAGTGGCAGTGATAGCTGTGGCACCCTCCTTGGAGGCCGGATCTGACGTCTCATTGGCAGTCCCCCTATCAATGCTGCGTCTACAAGCTTGTAAAGGTAAAAGGACCCCTGCCCATTAAGTCCAGTCACGGACGACTTTGGGGTTGCCGGCGCTCATCTCACTTTATTGGCCGAGGGAGCCGGCATACAACTTCCAGGTCATGTGGCCAACATGACTAAGCCACTTCTGGCGAACCAGAGCAGCGCACGGAAATGCCGTTTACCTTCCCGCCAGAGTGGTACCTATTTATCTACTTGCACTTTGATGTGCTTTCAAACTGCTAGGTTAGCAAGAGCAGAGACCGAGCAACAGGAGCTCACTCCATCGCGGGGATTCGAACCACCGACCTTCTGATTGGCAAGCCCAGGATGCTCAGTGGTTTAGACCACAGCGCTACCTGCGTTGTAGTAGATCTTTATTCCCCACTTGTAGATCTTCACTCATTTCTTCTTCCTTAGTGGGGAGGGGCATTTTGCAGTTCGCCTCAGATTTCTAAATGTATGGGACCAACCCTGGGAATAGAAGGGGATGAGATCGAAACTCTTTTCTATACTTGTGTGCTTTCTTAGTCTAGCCAATAGCAAGGTCTTCAATGAGCACATGTTTAAAATTCTGCAATGGACCTCACCACCTGTCTGTTATGTCTGTAGTACTGGGTTAATCAAATCTCAAGACATAGGAAACGCCACACTTAGATATACACTGTTTTGACCTAAGGTGCAGCATTCACTATTGTGCTGGATTGGGAACATCATCAAGTCAAACCATTGGTCCATCTAGCTCAGCATTGTCAACACTTGGCTGGAAGCAGCACTCAGAGTTTCAGGCAGAAATTCTTTCCAGCCATACCTGTAGGATGCTGGGGATCCCAGGGACCTTTTTCGTACAAAGCCTGTGTTCTCCCCCTTCAGGTGTGAAGCTCCTGGTGTGTCCTTGGGCAATTCACCTTACCTTGAAGCGTTGTTGTGTAGCTAAAACAGCCTTCTGATTCCTTTGCACATAGGGCAAGATTTGAAGGTGACAGATAAAATACTTGGTATTACGCAAGAACAGCCCTGCTGGATCAAAAATAAACCCTATTTAGCCCAACATCCCATATTCTGCAGTGGCCAAGCATACCCACAGTGGATGCATGGACCTTCAGAGGCCTTTACAGACTCGTATTTGTGCTAATTGTGTTTGCAAGGGGACTTGAGGAATTCTGGCCTGGCTCCCTCCCTGAACAAGCAAGAAGAGGCTCTTAATTGTGAGGTTTTTTTAAAAAAAGATACCTTATTCAGGCATGTAATGGTACAGACTCAGCAGCAGACATTGGGCTAAGGAGTCACAGTTCAGGAGCAAGGCAAGTAGTTCAGAACTGGATAGAAGCAAGGAAGATGTCCCAACAAGTTGCCGTGCCTGTCAAGCTATTAAAGGCTAGGCTTGGCGCGCTCACTCATGAGACTCACTCACATTGCAGGAATGTGGGGATTCCAAACATGTGCTCTGTCGGGGTGAGTGGGTCTGCTCCCATCTGTGAAGGCAGCACCTGGTTCTAGGTGACCAGACTGCGCCCTCCTGTTTGGGCTCCTATTCAATTGTTGCCACTTCCTGTTCTGTCTTCTCTTCTGGCTGCTTCAGGCTCTCCCACGTCTTCACCAAGACTCTCCACTGTACAGGAAGGTTTATGGAGGGGGGGGTTTTAAGAACTGACATCCCTGTTCCCCCTCCCAAAGCGACTGATGGGGGGGGGGGAGACCTCCTCTCCTCCATCCCAGGTTCCTGCCATTCGTTCCCCTCCTCTGTCACTTCCTCCTCCTGTGTTGGAGCCCTTCGTTAAGCAGTTGTAGCGTATGATCTGAGACATGCTGCCCAAGACCTCTTGCACTGTCGCATTAAATCCCTTGGGGGGTTCAGAGGGTCGCTCCCTAGCATGTATAAGATCTTAGGCAGTTCTTCTTGGACTGCACATTGATGCATTGAGGCCTTTAAGAGTGTGGTCACTCTTGGGCTGCATGCGCAGTCTGGTTCATTGGCACCTTGGAATGACGGAGAGCAGCTAGCCAAGGCAGCATGATTGTTTGGAAATTGCCTTTCACTGTGCCTGGCCCTTGTTTTCTTCGTTGCTGTGGCACTCAAGTGGCGTCTCTCTCTAATGAACAGCAAACAGAACGATGTTTGCCTGGCTTGTATTCTGTTTTATGTTAGCACTTGTCGGGGAGAGGAGAACTGTGCTTAATCTGAATAAGCTTTTTGAGCCTAACTTGGAAGTCAGCAATGAGTCTCGGAAAAGCGATTTAACCTCTCTAATGCATCTTTGCACATTTTCCACAGTGCTTTATGAATGTAGAGGAGACGAACTCCCTGCTAGGAAGAGTTTATATTCTGAGGGTAGGCGAATCAAATAAAAGAGGATATGTAGAATAATAACCGGTCAAAGGCACAGTGGTAGTGGAGGAGAAAAGGGAGATTAGGTGGGGAGAGAACCTGCAGGAGGCGTTCAGGATTGGGAGGGCTGGAGTTGAACATGTTTGCAGATGGCAGTTGGGGAAAGGGAGGGATTGCGAAGGCTGACAGCCACGGAGAAGTCAGGGAGGTTAATAGACTGAATATCAGGAGGGGGACTGAGGGATCAGGCAGGAGGGAGGGACGGGAGAAGCAGGCAATTTCAGACCAGAGCAAATGGCATTGGAACAGAAAAGAACAGCCAGGAGGGGGGCTTGCAGCAATGAATGGGAGAGTCAATCCAAAACTGGAGATGGGGGTTAACAAGGGGGCATGTGGAGCCAATGGGATCAGAGGGGCTATTGGCGTAAGAGAATGAGATCAATCTGGATGCAGGAAGGTGTGCAAATGGGCGGCTGGTGGCTGCAGTTAGGAGACTGGGAAAGAGAGCAAAAGGATTGGTGGGAGGGGTATGTGCGCATGTGGCGACAGGAGAAAAGAAAGGAAGGAAGGTTTGGACAAGGAAGGAAAATGCAAGAAATGAATGTGCGTTGGAACTGGGAGGCTGAGTTTCAGCAGCCAACCAGAGTTGTAAATGAGTGAGTGGTGCCACTATCACCCTCTCCGCCTGTAAAATGGAAAGATTTGAAGTCTGCTTCACAAGGGAGTAAAACACCACTACCACCACTTCCAGCCATTCCTCTTCAATAATGGCATAAGAAGAATGCTGCTGAGTCAAGCCAGTGGTCCATATAGCCCAGAATCCTGTTGTCACAGTGCCCAGCCAGGTGCCTGTGGGAAGCCATCAACAGGACTTGAGCGATTCCCTGCAACTGGTGTTCAGAGACATAATACCTTTGACAGGCCTTCTGGGCATGCAAGAGTCTGCCTTTTTTCTTTTCTCCAATGCCCAGACCGTCGTTGCCAATAATTGTTATTATGCTTCCCTCTCCATTCTGCGCAACAGGCTCAGTTGCACACATATTTCTCCTTTTCTTTCTGTGAATCTGCAGTAATGCTATTGGAAGCCTGTTCTATTAGCTGCGCTGTGAGCGCTTGCCTATCTCAGCGAAAAGGTAATCCTAGACTAAGCCAAAGGCACACACACACGTATAGGCACCCTTTGCAGTGCAACGCGAACCCAGCGCTACAGCCCAGGTGCTCTGCTGAGACTGCCACTGTGTCAATCATCCATCAAGGGCAGGGCTGCTGTGTTTTCTTAAAAACAAAAGGTGGCAGTCCTAATTTGTACAGGTCCTTAAGGCAAGTGAAGTAATACTTAGTTTTTATTAAACACCGGCAGGATAGAAACCAAAGGGAACAGGATGGAAACTGAAATATCTTCAGGGGCAGGATCTGCACATTCAGGAGAATGAAGTGATACAACCCTCTAGGGGCTTTTCCACTTTAGATCACATAAGGGAAAATGTTCCCCTTTCTCGGTAACTCCCTGCCTGCGGAAAGCTAGTCCAACTAGAGAGAAGCGTTCTTGTTGGTTCATGTGCTGCTTTTCTTTGTGCAGTGTTCTTTTATTTTATTTTTTTTAAAAAATAATGTCCCCCTACTTGCACTCATACGTAGGAGTAGTTTTACCCCACTTGCCTAATGTGAAACTGAATGGCAAGGCCCTGAACCCGCCCCCTGTGTTGGAATAAAGATATTTGAGACCAATTTCCCCCGGATTCCTTTAACAGAATATCCTTGAAATAGGAGGGGTAGGTGATGGCCACTACCTCCCCTCACCTCCAGCCGAATACTCCAATGCCTTACTGCCAAACCTTACAAAGTTGTGATGATTTGCTACAGTAGGAGAAAAACCAAATGGCTGGTGCCAATTCGCAAAGTTGAAAAAATTCCTACCAGGCGCCTTCAACAGGCGACCAACTGAGGTCCATAGCAAGGTCAAAGGATTAAGAGCCTAATCTTAGGGAGGGAGGGAGGGTGGGAGAACTGCGTGAGTGGGAACCAGAAAAAAGGGGCGAATTCCTGCCCACCGGCTGCTTAAATGCTGCGCGCCATGCCCCCTTGCTGACCAGATTGGTTGGTCTTGGGCGCGACGCGGAGGTGACTCCCTGTGACGCGGGGGCTAGCCACACCACCGTGCAAGGGGCGGGATCGTGTCCAGCCCGCAGCTCCATTTCCCCGGGGAAGGGAAATGGCTTTGGTAAAATCACTGTTTGGAAAGAGTCTTTGATCAGCATCTGCCAAGGATAGTAGGCAGCAGACAACAAAATGTTGCAGTGCTGACTGCTTCTGCTCAGATTCCTGTCACTCCAGCCCCCTGTGCCCTGGTTTTCTGTTTTCTCCTCCCAATAGTTAACATTCTGTGGCACCTTGGCATAATCTGTCCTCACTGGCCTGTTTGGGTGGTCCCCTTTAGGTAGCACTCCCCCTCCCATTCCCCCCCCTCTTTTGCTCAAAAATTATTTACTACTTAATTCAAATTATTGTGCTTCTTGGGCTAGAGATTTGCTTGTACACATTTTTATTTATTCATTTATTAAGAATGTTAGAAGCCACCAGTGGCACCGTGGGCTAGTGCATCTGACTGTTAACCAGAAGGTTGGTGGTTCAAGCCCAACCAGGGATGGCCGTGGGCAGGATTCTTGCATTGCAAGGGGTTGGACTAGATGACCCTCGGGAATCCTTCCAGCTCTACAGTTCTATGATTCTAAGAGCCTTCTGGATCTTGCCAGTGGCCCAACTAGTCCAGAGTCCTGTTCTCACCCAGATGGCCTCAAGCAGGTCCCAATTATAGGAGTTATGTGCCACTTAATAGACAAACAAACTTGTAAGCGGTTTATGTAAAACGATATAGAATATTCGTTAGGAAAATATTGGTAGACGTTAAAAACCAATATCAACATCACATTCATCAAACTATAAATCTCATGCCTTTGCTAGATGATAAAACAGGCATGAGAAATGCTCTCCTGGTTTAGTCAGTCCCATTCCAGGTGTGCTGTACAATTTCTTGCCTCACAATTCCTCCTTTCCTTCTGCAGCTGCAGTGTGGCTGGTCCTTCTTGGACTCTGCTGTGGGAGAGTGGACACACCTGAATGAGAGACAAGATTCAAGAAAACTGAAAATTTAGTGATGAAGCCAGACTTGCCCCCCCCCCCCCCCGTGGCTAGTAAAGGGACCCCTGACCATTAGGTCCAGTCATGGCTGACTCTGGGGTTGCGGCGCTCATCTTGCTTTATTGGCCGAGGGAGCCAGCGTACAGCTTCCGAGTCATGTGGCCAGCATGACTAAGCCGCTTCTGGCGAACCAGAGAAGTGCACGGAAACGCCGTTTACTTTCCTGCCAGAGTGGTACCTATTTATCTCCTTGCACTTTTGATGTGCTTTCGAACTGCTAGGTTGGCAGGAGCAGGGACCGAGCAATGGGAGCTCACCCCGTCGCAGGGATTTGAACTGCCGACCTTCTGATTGGCAAGTCCTAGGCTCTGTGTTTTAACCCACAGCACCACCCGCGTCCCATCCCCCCCCCCCGTGGCTATCACCCTGCAAATCTGAAGCGCCGGCTCTCTCCCCAAGCCCCTACCTCAACTCCCATAACTCATTTCCAGAGGTTCTCCTCAATCAGAGGTCCTCGTTTCTCTTGCGCCTTCCATTTTTTATTTTTCACTCTTTGTTATCCTGCGTTCCACCGACGTTTGGGTGTGATTTCAAAAAACAAACAAAACAAAAACCCTACAGCCAGCTTTTTTTCCTCTTTCTCCTTTGACATTCCCCCCACTTTAACCTCATTCCTTCATTACTTGCACTGATCTCGATATCTCCCCCCTGCCCGCCCCCTCCCCTCCAGGTCTGAGAGCACCAGCTGTTGTGTTCGGGTTGGGGGGGTTGTCTTTGCTTCACTGGGGATTGTAGCATTCCATAGTTAAAGCGATAATCGTGACTTTCCAAGCGGGCGGTAATTTGACAGCGTGCACCTGTTTCGTCTCTCTCTCTCTCTCTCTCTCTATTGGTGACATTCCGGCTCTTCGGTACCATTAGATATTTAACTATTGTAATGCCTCTCTGGGGCTGACAGCCTTGACAGACTGAGCGATAAAACCCCGACTGCTGCTCATTGTGAATAGATAGGTATATATTTGTTTCTTACTGCTGAATGATAGAAAGCGTTTTGGCATTCATCATATATATACACACTTGTAGAGCCTGGAGGACGGTCTGGTTCTTCAGTGGCTCCGACTTTGTTTGCTTGCCCCTGGGTGCTGTTTGCAGGAGAGATGTTAATCTTTGCATTACAGATGATGCTGTAATAACATACTTTATGTCCGTCTCCCAAGTTATAATTCATAGCAACAACAGGATTAAAAAGGAGCGTGGTTTCAGTGCCGCCGTCGACTGCCTTTGTCCCATGCGCTCTCCATGTGGGACTCCGGCAGCCTTGCCTCTCCTGTTGTTATTGCTGCTATTAATCACCCCTGGCACTTACAAATAAATGCACCCAATACTTTAGACTTCATGGCCGGGCTCCAGCTAGCTACTTAGGTGCTCATAAGCACTTCATCGAACCTATTGGTTCATTATTAGTATAGTTGGCATCAGGGATATTTGCTATTTTATTGGGTTTCTTACCATTTCTCCTTGCAAGGAGCTCAAGGCAGCGTACTGGTTCCCTTCACCATCACCATTTTATCCTCACAATAACCCTGTAAGGTAGGTTAGGCTGAGTGTGTGTGGTTGACCCAGGTCACCCAGTGAGCTTCATGGCTGAGCGGATATTTGAACCTGGGTCTTCCTGGTCCAAATCTAGCACTGTTCCCACTGTACAACACTGGCTCCCCATGTTAGAATTGCTGGGTATCTTCTCCATCTCTGGGAGGGCCCTGCCATCAGCCTCAGGGAGCCAGCATGGTGTAGTGGTTAAGAGCGGTGGACTCGTAATCTGGGGAACCGGGTTCGATTCCCTGCTCCTCCACATGCAGCTGCTGGGTGACCTTGGGCCAGTCACACTTCTTTGAAGTCTCTCAGCCCCACTCACCTCACAGAGTGTTTGTTGTGGGGGAGGAAGGGAAAGGAGAATGTTAGCCGCTTTGAGACTCCTTAAGGGAAGTGAAAGTCAGGATATCAAGTCCAAATTTTTCTTCTTCTCCTCTAGAGCCTCTTTGCCTCACTGTTGTTGCTCCTCCTCTTCCTTGCTGTGGCTTCTCTCTGCAGTCACGCCTGCACCAGACATTCGAAGCTATATTCTGCAATTTTAACAGATAATCCCAAAAATTGTGCTTTGTTATGGCTGCTGATCTCACACCCCTACACTTCCCAGCACCTTTCACAAACTACACTTCCCAGGATTCTCCATAACTTAAATTTGGTATAAGAGTGCTTTAAACATTGGTGTGGATTTAACAAGGGGGAGTAGAGTGAGCAGCAGCACCCATTTGCCTTCTCTCTATTTGGACAGGTGTACAGGTTGGACCTGGGACGCGGGTGGCGCTGTGGGTTAAACCACAGAGCCTAGGACTTGCCGATCAGAAGGTCTACAGTTCGAATCCCCGTGACGGAACCAGCACTAAACTAACTTTGAGGAAGTCTGTATTTCTCAACACACTTCCTTCCACTCTGACTTCAGCTCCTCACGTTGCTATAGAGGGTGAGCTGTAAATCCCATTGATTTCACTGACATTTAGATGCTGCCTTGGCAAATGGGTGTTCTGAACCCCATATTTGATCTTCTACTGGGTGCTCAATGCAGGACCCCATCTTTGGACTAATTAAGGTTTTGGCTCATAGCCTCAAGGGGCGGTGAAGTAAAAAAATGGTCAGAGGTGTATTTGAAGGAGATAATTGGTAGCTGGAGAAAGGGTTGAACATCCCCCATCCAGGGTTGATAACTCTGTGTTTACCTTATAATGTCGACTTTGGTTTTTAGGCACCCCTAATTTCTTCCAGAACTATCAACATATTGCCATGTTGTTCTCAGAAGAGTTGGTGCCATTAAAGAGTATTCATGTAGGTCGTCATGGGGGAAAAAATGACAATGTGAATAATTTTGGGTGGAGAATTCGGTTTTTAAATACTCTGAGCTTTACTTTTAATATTGCTTTTGTCTCCAGTTGCTTAGGAGGTCAGGTGCAATCCTGTGTAAATTGGTCATGCCTAAGTCCCATTGAAACTATTGGAGCTGAAGTTGTGTAAATGGAAGGCTCTCGATGGGATAGAGGCTTTAGAAGCTTTTGTTGTTGTTCCCTTTGTGCTTAGAACTACTACATCACAACATAAAATTTAGAGAAAACTCTGTTGTCACCTGGCACGCCAGCGCAGCCATGATTTGTAATGCATCGTTTATTGCTGTCAGTGCCCATTAAAACCTATAAATCTGAGAATAATTTAAGTAACCCCTTGAGTAAGCCATTTGGCTGTTGGTCCAGAAAATGCCAGTGTTATGACTGAAGACCCCAGGCATAGCCCAATAAAGTTTGAGGTTTTGTCCACTGATGTGCTCTCTCTGTGTGTGTTTGTGTGACTTGCTCATGTGTGTCTGGCAGAGCAATCGTATGCTCAGAAGTAAGTCCCACCGAGATCAATGGGACTAACTTCCAAGAAAGTGGATCTGATTAATCAAAAAGAAAGGATGTCAACCATATAGTGGTTGGAACCCAGATTGCTTTCAAAGTTAGCTCTGGTAATCACAATACCAATCCAGAAAGTCCATATTTATGGTGGGGTACTGGCCCCATGCAGACTTGTTCCCCTGCATATAATGTAATGTGTGATGCATTTTGGGACTTAGAAAGTCTGCAAAGATGGGATAGCCAGATCAGATATAATTCTTCAACATCCCCTGGCCCCAATAAATTCCACCTTTTAGAAAAGGCCCACAATCACCTGAAATGTTATCTCCTGTATTCAAAGCATGGGTTTATTCTAATAAAAGTTTAAAGCCCGTATTTCTTGGCATTTTCTTGCCACACGGTGCACAAAATTGTGCCAGTACATTTTCTGAATTTTGTATTCGAAAGTGCATTTTGCCAGGGGCATAGTGGACTCATCTTTCCGAAAGATAGCGTTTCCATTGTGGTTATTGCACTTCTTAAGCACTTGCTGTGCAATATATTTTATCTTTTAAAATGTAATTGCCCCTCCCCTGAAAGCGCTTCTATAACATTGCTCTTATACTTACCGTATTGAATATAGTTGTAGACTTGAGTGCCCTTTTCACCTGTTGGGGTATGTGATCTGGTACAATTTTGAATGAGCAATGCAGCTCCTCTTCTTCCTAGTCACATTCTGCACCATTTGGCTTTATGTTTTTAGTCCATTTGGATGTTAAAGAGATTGCACATCCATCTCCATTTCCTGTCTTGCACTCACTAGCATCTGGACAACAGATGCTGGACATTGGATGGACCTTGGTCTGATCCAGCAAAGCAGTTATTATTGCTCTTCTTGGTTTGTTTGTTTTAAAGTCCCAAACAAGAACTCCCCTTCCACCCATCGATCACACTAACAATCTGCAAATTTGCACGGTTATTGCCGAAACATCACTCTTGAAATGAACTGAATGTAGATGGAACACACAGGAATATAATCGACTAGCATTTTTATTTATTTACTTTTTCCCTTTTTGGAATAAAAGTGAAGGCAAATGGGATAGAATTTAATAGTTTCATTGTGATTTATGAAGTCTGGTTATTCCCCAAATCTTGGTCTCAGAAGACCTTGATTTTCCTCATTGCATCTGGGAGGAATGAGGTCTACGTCTCGTATTACCATTTAAATACACAGGATAAAGCTCATGTCTTTCAAAAAGCATGCAAATGTCTTTCTGGAATGGGGGGAATATGCACATCTGGCTCCCAGCCAGAACCATGAACTGCCAAAACTTCTCTGCAGTTTTGAAGTTCACGGGTCTGGCTGGGGGCCAGATAAATGTATTACTCAAACAAAATACTTTGCATGTTTTTCTTTTTCTTCTTTCTCTCCAAAGAAAGGGAGGAGAGTTCTTTGCTTTTGAAATGCAGTGTGAGAAGTGGCCTTCAGTCAACATAAGATGTCAATCAAAATGCCATTTTGGTCTCTTGTCCTGCTGCGTATGCTTTTCTGTGAGCCGTAATGTAAAGCAGCGACTTTGTAGGACAAGTAATTGGAACTGCCAGTAAAGTTTCTGTTAGAAGTGGCTTTCCTCTTCAGTGCGGTATTGTGGGCCAAAATGTCAAGTGCTCTGCTTGCAGAGTTGACTTCGTTAGAAAATTGTTGGTAATGCAACTGTTGCTGTTGTTCCGTTGCTTTGCCGTCACTTAAAACAACAAAAATACATACAGAGAGAAGTGAAGTAAGGATGATCTTTACTTTAGGGAAGGACTTTAGTCCACCTACTCAATACCCCTTTCCCAGTCTGTCTGTCTGTCTCTCAAGCATTAGCTTTACTTTACCGGACAGTTCCCCAAATCTACACTCTAGGAATTGTGGCTGAATGGTGCTGCTCTCAAGGTGACATTCGAGACGCTCTGGCCAAAGTATTACTTCTCCAGTAGGCCCTGTATAAGAAAAAAATACAAACAACTTAATTCTTCCCTTGCATTCCCGTGGAAAAACGAAGGCTGCTGGGGCTTCCATTAGCATAGGAGCTGAATTCCCCCACCCTCACCTTATCATCCTTTGAGCTGAAGGGCAAGGGTGTGATAATATTAAGGACCTCCACTGGAACCTGCAGTGTGGCTGTCATTCATTGGTCCCAAGCTCCACCCACAAATGGGTAGGGCTTGGAGCATGTGACCAACAGCTGGAAAACTCGTAAGTGGAAACCCTATGATTGCTCATTCATACCTCTAGCAGGTATGGCCAAACTTGGCCCTCCAGCTGTTTTGGGACTACAATTCCCATCATCCCTGACCACTGGTCCTGTTAGCTAGGGATGATGGGAGTTGTAGTCCCAAAACAGCTTGAGGGCCAAGTTTGGCCATGCCCGCATGTCCACTTACTGTTTGTGCCTGTGGGACTCCAGTTCCAAAAACAGATTTCTTGGTGGAATTAAGAATTAGGCTCAAGTTGTTCTGCTAACTTCATGCTGCTTCTTAGGGAAACAAGTGGCACATTAAAAAATATGCAAGCTCCCTGCTTCTTTGGGTCCAGAAGTAGCATGCTTCAATTGAGGCGCTTTTGCCTGCTCTAGCAGGCTTGTTCATTCAGTAGGGTGTGTAAACATTGTTGACTTTGCAGTAACTGCATTTTCAATACCTCATTAAGTGTTCCCTACGCAGATCAGGAACTGACATAGACTCTAAGGCTAGATGTTGACAGTTCTGCTTATCTAAAGATTAAACTACATGGGCTTTTTCTTTGGGGGTTTGTCTTGTGGTGAGGGAACAGCCTTCTGTATAAGAGTACACAGCCCCCCCCCAATCTTTCAGGTACAGATTTGTTGTGCAAACTTAAAGAGAAGGTAGAAAGATTTTGCTGTGTTTCTCGCGGTTCCCCATTTAGTTGCAGGTCACCGTGTTTGCAGCATGGCTGGGTGTGGGTGTATTTTAGGGGAATAACTTTACCCTGCTTAGCTATGGAAATGTGCTAGCAGTTTTATTGCTGCACCACTAGGAGTGTGCTGCACCACTTTCCTCCTAGTGGTGCAGCTATAAAACTTGCTAGCACATTTGCAAAGCTAAGCAGGGGCTGGTGTGGTTTCAAATTGGATGGGGAACTGCATGTTGAGATTCCTGCATTGCAGACGGTTGGATTAAATGACCCTTGGGGTCCCTTCTAACTCTACAATTGTATTTGTAGGAAGTGTATACTATTTAAATTCACCTTTTTAATGTGTGTTTTTAAATTCACCAAAAAATTTGAACCAAATGGACCTATGATTTAGGTGCATATGAAACTGACATGGAATGGAAATAGGCAGATGCATACATCTGTAATGAAGACAGACAAAATATTTGAAGAAAAGTCACAGCAGCTCCTTCAGCATGAGTCAGCCTTCCTAGAGGCGTCATAATTTCCATGTCAGCCGGATCAGCCTTCAGTCTCATTCCTCATCAGTGTTTCAGTTAGGTTGCCTGCTTTTAAGAGGAAGTTTAGAGCATCCTGTGTCTGTTTACTTTCCCTTAAATTCTTTCACCTTATGTTAAAAAAAAAAAGTGGAATTTTTTTTATTAAAAAAATGGTTGCCAAACTGCTCTAGAGATTGGTATGTGTTTGTATCATCCTCTTGGTTAATGTCACAGATGCTAGTTTATCACTACTAGCCATACCTGACGTTTTCCTCAGCCTTGCAGAACTAATTCTGTCCACCCCACAACCCACCCCACAAACCTAGAATCAGGAAAAAACACACTACCTGTATTCAGTGAACCTAGGATGCTTCTTGACTTTCCCTACTGCTCTGTAAAGGTTGTATCTGTCTTATCTGCAGGCAGATTTCAAAGAACGCTTGGTGGCTGGCATTCTTTTACTCTATTCCTCAATGGTGGCATCTGTGCCTTTATTTGGGGTGGGATGGACAGAAGGCTGATCTCTGGGTGACGTGCAGCAGATCAGCAAGCGTTATCAACGCCTAATCCTTCAACAGTGGCAACCGCAAAATTGTTCCACACCCACGCCTAAATGAAGCTGGTGAAATAAAGAGAGCTTAGAGGAAAACCAGTAGTGAGAGATGACTGTGACCTCAGTTCAGGTACTGTAAACAAATTCCTAGGCTGTGTCCTTAAATGTGCACTATTCATAGGAAGCTGCCTTATATCTGGTGAGATTATTTTCCCGAAGGAGCATCTCCACCCCCATTGTTCTGCCCGGACACTGAGGTCCAATGCCGAGAGCCTTCTGGCCAGTGTGGTGCAGTGGTTAAGAGCGGTATACTCTGGTATATAATCTGGTGAACCGGGTTTGCGTCTCCGCTCCTCCGCATGCAGTTGCTGGGTGACCTTGGGCTAGTCACACTTCTCTGAGGTCTCTCAGCCCTACTCACCTCACAGAGTGTTTGTTGTGGGGGAGGAAGGGAAAGGAGAATGTTAGCTGCTTTGAGACTCCTTCAGGGAGTGATAAAGCGGGATATCAAATCCAAACTCCTCTTCTTCTTCTTCTTGCCTCCCTGTGAGAAGCCAAGTTACAGGGAACCAGGCAGAGGACCTTCTCAGTTGTGGCACCCACCCTGTGGAACGCCCTCCCACCAGATGTCAAAGAGAGAAACAACTACCAGACTTTTAGAAGACATCTGAAGGCAGCCCTGTTTAAGGGAAGCTTTTAATGTTTAATAGATTATTGTATTTTAATATTCTGTTGGAAGCCACCCAGAGTGGCTGGAGAAACCCAGCCAGATGGGCGAGGTATAAATAATAAATTATTATCTATTATTTATTATTATTATTATTATTATTATTATTATTATTATTATTATTATTATCATCTAGCTCAGTATTGTCCATACTGAAAAGCCTCTGAGTGCCTGGCTCATTAGCATCCAGTAAACAAACAAACAGCCTTACCTTTACTTACCCCTGTTCTGGAGCTTGTAGATCAGGCTCAGAGACATATTTCAGCAAACATTTTTGGCATGTGTCATAGTCTCGTGCTGAGCAACGATGAACAAACTCAGTGGAGTGGAAGCCTAGCCAACCAACAGAGTCTCTGGGGTGTACCTGCCTATTGGCAGAGTCTATATCCAAAGTCAGGTCCAGTCCTAGGGTCGGGCAACATGGTCAGACAGTCCAGGGGTCAGGGAATCCGATGATCAAAGGAAAAGAGGAGCAAGAAGCAGCAAGGTCAGACCAGGCCCGACAAGCATTGTTTCCAGCATCTGAGTGAGACTGGAAGCCCTGCCTTAAGAAGGCTGAAGTGAGCTGGTTCATATCAACGCCTTCTCCTCTGAGTCCTTGAAGGCTGACCAGCTGCAGGTGGAGTCACTCCGCCTTCTCCCTCTTCAGGCTGCTGTTCAGCAGGTGAAGCTGACTCCCGGCCCATGACAGCATGTAACACAAAGCCATTGTCTAAAACAAAGCATGGTTTATCATGATTGATGAAATAAACTCTGAGTCGAGAGTGGATTGCATGCTCTTTATTCAGCTCATAGTGGTGAGGAGGAATGGAAGTTCCCCCAGAATGTCTGCATTATATACTGTACATTATTTACACAATGGGCCCCACGTGATTGGCTAATTCCCGGATTCTCCTGTAGGCCAATCAGTTCGCGGATTCACTTCCACCTGGAGCTGGATTGGGTGGCTCCTGTGGACTGCTGTATTCTGGAGCCTATTGTTCTAGGACCAATCAGACTGCTGCATTCTGAATCCTATTGTTCTAGGACCAATCAGACTGCTGCATTTTGGATCCTATTCAACTCAGTACATAACAATTGAGCAGCATGCTGTTGTCCATTGCCCATTCATTCCAGTGCCCACTCCGTGTGCTGGATGAGAGAGGAAGCAAACCCAAATGTATGGGCTAAGCCCATACTCTAGTTTGTTTCTTATGCTGCATGGAAGGAGGAGTAGGGAGTAAGTGAGCAGCATGCACCAGCTCGCTAATCATTTGCAATAAAGTTACTGGGTAAACCATGATGTGTTTTAGACCATGGTTTTGTGTTACATGCAAACCAGGCCAGTGTGAACTTCTTTCTGTATCTGGGTTTGTCACCTCCTCTTTCATTTTGTTCTCCAGATGCAGGTCATTAGTTAATTGGTCTTCACCGGTTCCCTCTGTGCTTTGCATCGCCTTCCATGTGCAGCAGCCAACTGAGCAATCTGTAAATTGTGCAGAGGAAAGAGCGGGTTAGAGGCCTGTCCCTTGTCACTTGATATTTGAGTGCTCCTCCTTGTGCCATATATTCATTTTTTATTTTCTGCTGTGACACCTAGCTATGAGCAAAGAACTCTCTGGAGCATCTTAAAAGACAACTTCTATTAAAGATGAAAAGTTAAGCAAAATGCAGACAGTAGATCTCACAGACGGAGGGGAAAATAATATACAGCGGCACTTCAGAAGCCTTAATTGGGAAAGCTGTTGAAAGTCTGTGCCTTGGCGTCTTTTTCTGGAGTCCTTTTAGAAGTCTAGATAAGCACAAGGAAAGGAATTGTGCGTGCGTCTTAACCTTAGTCAGAATTTGAGGAGCTTCCTCACCTGGAATCAAACATGCGGTCCTTCCATCACATCGTTGTCCTTCTCGACTTCTGCATCCCTTCATTTCTCAGCCATGCAGATTGTGTCTGGGAATTGTGCTAGGGATTGAACAGAAGGAGAGAACTAATTTATGTCACGTGCATGAGCTAGAAATCAACCACAGGCTCTTTCTTTTGAAATATGTCAGTGATAAGCTTGAAGAAGGTAAATGGAAACCATGTTATCGCTCATTTGCCCTCGTAATTGTGTTAGATTTTAGGCTGTTTACACATCATATGTTCGAAGCACAGACACTCCAAAGACTCTTGGGAGCTGTAGTTTACCCCAAGAGGGTTGCTGTTAACAAACTACATTTCCCAGGATTCCTTTTTGGGGAGGAGGGGGAAAGGTGCTTTAAAGAAAGGCATCCAGCTTTACTCTTTCTGTTTTATGTAGAAGGCCGCCTTATTTGAAATCAGACCATTAGTCCGTATAGCTCAACCTTGTCTTATACTGAGTGGCAGATAGATCTTCAGGGTTCCCACACCTTAACTGGAGTTGGCAAGGATTGTACTGGGAACCTTTACATGGAAAACACATGCTTTACCACTGAACTATTGCCTTCCTCTTACTACATAAGTGGTATTCATTGAAAGTTTCCAGTTCAGGCTTTCCTTGTCAGAGCTCTATGTCCACCATATGCACAAATTTCTGCACCTGGACAAAGCAATGTTCTTTTTGTGGCAGATATTTGGCGTGGCACAGCTGGCCGCAGTCACAGAAAAGTCCGGCGCCTAAACAGAACAATGATTTGGAAGAAGCTTTCCAAACATCTTCTCGTTGTCTCCTGGAATTGCCACTGGGTTTCACCCAAAGTGCAATTCTGCCACAAGTTGGTATGACCCACATCTGTCGACATCCGAGGCATTTGATGGGAAAACAAAACAGATTTCACTTACTTTTGTCATGGGGCTAAGCACTACCCTCCTTCTGCCATATGGGCAAACTGTTAAGCATGTTCTGGAATCGGTGAGCACTCTGGGAATTAAAATTGCTTGCTCTCTCGGTTGCTGTTTCAGGCGCGGTGCCATGCCAGTTTTGGTTACAGCGTAGCTTTATTAATTCCTCCAAGGAAGGCCACCAAGGTAGCAGCTGCTCATTTTTTTTGCTGCAAGAGGCATCATGTGTGGTGCAAACTGCGGCTCTGCCTCTTGACATTGGCCCAGTGGCTCAGAAACTCAAAAGATGCTGGGGGGAGCAGCTGTCTTGCATTTAATGTATAAATAGTCTAGGCTCTCTTGTGGTCATTCCAGGATCCGATGGGTAACTGCGTAATCCTTGCCTTTTTGATCATTGCATTCCATGCATCTAAGTCCTCCATCTTGTCTTCAGCCGGGGCTCCCTTTCTTTTCATGCACTGAATCTGCTGCTGGAAATTGTCGGTGCCAACAATACTTCTAATACTCTTCAGAAGTGACTAAGGAGGCAGATGATGCTCTTCCAAATGCTTTCATGTACAAATGGGTGCTCTGAGGGCACTGTAATGTCTGGTATATATTTTAAAGATCCACGTGAAGTAAAATTAGCATTGCATTTGGCCTTTCTTATTGTTAACGACCCTCTCTAGCAGCTGCTTCAGCTTTTCCCTAAAATCGTTCAAAGGCTTTTTAGTTCAGGGAAAGGCGAGTTGGAATGGGCGATAGGATAAGGGGCACATAAAATTATGCATGATGCAGAGAAAGTGGATAGGAAGAAGTTTTCCCCTCCTTCTCTCAAAATACCAGCATGTCACAGCAGTGTGCCGATCAGTAATTGCACAGTTCAAAGATGGAGTTAACTCTTTATTAGCAAAAACACGCTCTCCACAGACTTGGTTGAGCGTTAGGCCTAATGAGCAGAGCAACTCATTCCTGGTGGTCTTTCTTCATGAAAATCAGTTGCTGAAACTGACATCCTTCCCTAGGCATCCTAGACATGGTTTAACCCTAAACATCCTGCCTTCTGATGCAGCTAGTCCAGGAGGCAGACCTGGCTGTCAGTTCCCTCCTCCTTAGAACTTGGCAGAGAGGAGGATGGAGGAATACCTAGAATTATTGTCGTTGGCTAGAATTCTTGACTTTTACCCTACCAGTTCCAGTGGGCAGCTTTGGCCCTTTTTATTTTAAAAAGTTACGCCATAATCCAACACAGTCAGATGTGATTAAGTCTGTTGATTTCAGTGCATCTGAGCACGGCTAACTTGGTTTGGGCCCTTGGCGTTTATGGCAGAACTTACACCTTTACAGCATACTTGACCTACATTTTTCATTCGCCGATCCCCTTGTGTATGCTAAACGTATCTGGCTATTAACACTCAGCCTGGGTGTCTGAATAAACATTGGATGTGTAAATTCAATCTTGGCATCCTCTTTTATATATTTCTCCCAAGGGGACTCCATTTGCAGACTGTATTGAAGCAATCATTAATCTATCAGGATTCCGTGTACATCCCTTCATAGAGCTTTGAAAGTATTCACCAGAGCTATTTCCCCCCTGTTTGTTATTTCCATGTTATAGCACATAATGGAAGCTAGAATATGCATAATATTCCCTATTAATCAAAAATATGGGAAGTGTCATTTATAAACCCGGGAACATTTTGAGACGTGGATGTTTGGCCGTAGAGAATAAACTTAAGTATGAGGACCAAAAATGCAGCAGTAATGTCCTTGAATTGCAAGACATCCTCATGCCAGTTGTCAATCACATTTATGTAAACATTATGTAAATTAAATTGTGCTTTTAAGATGGAACTGTTTTCTGTTTTCTGTGGCCCCTTGGTTCACGCTGCCTTTCAGCCTTACTTTTGTTACTAGATGTTGCTTCAGATTCTGCCATTTTTCTAGTGGGCAAATGTTTCTCTTAATTTTGGGACAAATGGGAGTCAACCTTGGTGATGTTCATGCATGTCTTCCTTACTTATACAACTCTGTACACACTTTCTTGTAAGTCCGTTGTTCTTTTCTTAATAGGCATGTGTAGGATTGCACTGTTTCTTGCTTAATCCAGTTACATGATACCTTTCTTCCAAGGCATTTCTTCCCAAGTATTTGTATACCTTAGATATAATACATAAAAGGGAACAGGAAAGGAAACAAATACAGATCCTTTCATGATTATTGTTGGGATCAGGTGAAATGGCCGCTGAGGGAAACAGGTCTGAGAGGGGAGGAGCCGAATATCAGCTTGCCTTGGCCAAAGCTAATGGAGTTGATCTTGCTTTATTGTCTCCCTCATAACTGCTGGTATTGGGAGACAGTTCTAGGAGGGGAGGAATCACATGACAATTGGTCCCAGCTGAACTGCTTGAGATTCTGTATCTGGAGATCATGCTCTGCTCCATTAAAGCAAAATAGGCACATTGTAGGCCAAGTTCTCAATGCGGATGTAAAGCTGTAGTCTGGGCCCAACCAGATCAAACTACAGGTTGGAACTCTCATGACCAAATGCTCCTCCATGCAGAAATGTTACCTGCACATGAAAAATTAGGGACGTTGAATTTGATCCATTTTCTGTTCTCAAAGAACCAAACTGAATTCTGCCATGGGCTCTCATTTTGTGTGTGCTTGAAAATGCAACTGTCTCTCCCCACCTGCCCTAGTGGGGCTCACAACCCAACTGGCTTATGCTATAGCCAGAAGCCACTTTGTCTCTTACCTTGTTAAGTACAAAATATAACTCCTGTGTAAACCATAGCCAGAAGTTATTTCGCTTTTGTCTCTTCAATTGTTAGGTACAAAATATAACTTCTTAGTGAACATAGCAGTGGCAAAGTCCATCTGGGCCTGTAAGTGACAAGGGGATGATTTCAGCATTTAATGACGTGAGGCTTTGGCAACCTTTGATTCTTCTTCTTAGCTCTTGCCAAAAGTCTCTTTTTTTAAAAAAGGATATAATTGAAACTCTACTGGAGAGAGAAATTGCACAAATGTCATGCCAGCCATATTTTGGCCCCTGTTTCCTTCTATTAATCTCCTGGCGAAAGGTTCTCATGAAATCTGATTGCAAAAAGAAATGGCTTGATTTGTTCAACAGGCAGCGATGGCACCGAACATCTGGTTTACTGGCCTAAATTGCTCCTCCTAGATAATAACACTGTCCTTTTTTTTCTTTCTTTCTTCAATATTACTTTGTTCAGAGCCGCCCAGAAACTTAACCTGTCCTCGAAGAGAAAGAAGCATCATGCCCCATTGCTGCACTCCCATGAATTCTCCATCTACGCCACTAATTTTAGTGGCATTCTGCAGATGTGTCCTCCTCCTGCACCGCCATGCCTTTTAAGAGCTGTGTCGAAAGTCAAAGAAAACCCGGGGATTGGGAAGGTATTTGAATCTCTCCATCGCTTTGTTACTCCTTCATTAGCATTTAAAACCCAACAGGAAATGTAAAAAATTCAAATGTATCTGGAATCAAGACTGGATAGCAATGATGTTCCCTTAGGAGGCTGATCTGATACATCAAGTCTTTGTAACCATTGGACAAGGATGAACAAGCTGTGGGTTGCTTGGATTCAGATCACAGAGGACAGGTTTCGATTTGCAGTTGGCAAATCTTTATACAGTCGTACCTCGGAAGTCGAACGGAATCCGTTCTGGAAGTCCATTCTACTTCCAAAATATTTGGAAACCAAGGCGCAGCTTCTGATTGGCTGCAGGAAGCTCCTGCAGCCGATCGGAACCTGCGGAACCTGTGTCGGACGTTCGGGTTCCAAAGAACGTTCACAAACCGGAACACTCACTTCCGGGTTTGCGGCGTTCGGGAGCCAAAACGTTCGAGAAGCAAGGCGTTCGACTTCCGAGGTACGACTGTACCAAACTGAACTGCATGCTGCAGAGATTTTCTCTTTTTTTTGGTGGGTGGGCAGGATTTTCAGATAGATTTTCTGGTGTGAGTGTCCAGCAGTGGAACAGACTGCTTCAGAGGTCAGTCCCCCAAAGAATCTTGGGAACTGTAGTTTTTAGAGGTGCTGGGAATTATAACCCTGCTTGAGAGAAACTGTAATTCCCAGGATTCTTTGGGGGGTGGGGGTGGTCATATGCTTTAAATGTGCTTTAAATGTATAAAAGGTAAAGGTAAAGGACCCCTGACTGTTAAGTCAAGTCGCAGACGACTCTGGGGTTGTGGCGCTCATCTCGCTTTATAGGCTGAGGGAGCCGGTATTTGTCTGCAGACAGTTTTTCCGGTTCATGTGGCCAGCATGACTAAGCTGCTTCTGGCGCAACGGAACACTGAAACCAGAGCAGCGCATGGAAATGCCATTTACCTTCCCACTGGAGCAGTATCTATTTATCTACTTGTGCTGGTGTGCTTTCAAACTGCTAGGTTGGCAGGAGCTGGGACTGAGCAACGGGAGCTCACCTCATCACGGGGATCCGAACCGCTGACCTTCCGATTGGCAAGCCCAAGAGACTCAGTGGTTCAGACATATAGACAGCTCCAAATCACATACAATGACTGCAGTCATACGCTGACTAAATCAGGTTGTGCTATTGCTGTTGATTGGAAGGTCTTTCACAACAAAACTGCAACAGGCTTCTTTCAGTAAGGGAAGTGACAAGAAAATACACTGGAAAGTGTGAGAGAGCATTTATTTTGACGCAACATCATCTAATGTCCCTACGAACAAATCAGAATGAATGCTCAATAATTAACAGGTTGTTTGGAAGTTCCCTTTATGCAACTATAGGATACTAGAACTGATCCAAAACTTTAAGTCCAGCTTCTTTCAACGATCTGATGGGGTGGGGTGGAGGGGAGGCAGCAGAGAGTGTAGCTGAAACCTGGCTTTTTAAGGAGCCTGTAGCAGTGGGTTTCCTTAAGTTGTTCTTTCTTTTGAACAACAACAGAAAAGTTTGCTGCTGCTTTGGAAGTGGTACTAGATGTTCCTCCAGTAGCCCATTGGTTCCTTCTGCCCAACAGAAGGACACTCTGCCATTTTGGGTAGAAGAAAAAAGATGCCCTACTAAGCGTTCATTGAAGCATTTTGGCTTGTCTACTGCGAGAGACAAAATGGCAGGTTAGATGGATCATTGGACTGTGTCAGTAAGGGGAACCCCGCACGATCTTAATTTAAGGAAGGAAGAAACATTTCCAGGGAAATTAATCTAACAGGGGTGACTAATACCAGGTATGGCAAGGTTCCCAGATATGTTTAGCTGCTCTTATGGCAGCAACGTTTATTATTTACTTATTTCATAAATTTGATATACTGCTTAATAATGATAATAATGATAATGATGATAATAATAATAATAATAATAATAATAATAATAATAATGCAATACACCACCTTCAAAGTGGTGCTCAGGAATGAAGAGTTTGCTAGCTGCACCACATCTGAGGCCCATGACTGTGGGGATTTGATCCGGTGAGCCACTGGATTTATCCCAGCTCTGTGATACTATGGTCCCATGCTTTGTGTTTTTGATATGGAAGAGACTTGCAGGAGCGCTCCTAGGTCCTCAAAATGCAACACGGAATTTGGGCCTAAGAATGGAATCGCAAAATGAAGTTTCTTAATGAGTGCCGTGTTTTTGCAGCTGAAATCTTGGAGTGTTTAATTCACTCTCCCAAGGTTTAGAAAGAACACGAAGTAGCTTTGGAATGCATAATTATACAGGCTACTGCCGATTTCCATTTCAGGGAGGTGCTAAAGTACCAAGTCGAGCTTCAAGGAAATCCCCACTGAGTGATCATACAAATTGGAACTGAGGTCAAGAAGCTTTAATTCCTTTGATATTCTGCATCACACTGTATATGATAAAGTCATTCACAGTGAAAAAGAAAGATACTATGGTCAGGGCCAAACTAATGGTGCAAAATGTGGATGGCTCTTTAGGGTTCTGGAGAACAGCAGAGAATATTAACATTGGCTTATTTCCCTATACTTCAAACATATTTAGAATTTTACAGTATATTTTGTCTTAACTGCAGTGAGGAGGTGGTAGGACACATTTCTGTGGCCGCTGGTGTTTGTGAGTAGCTCTACACATCCCTCTCCTTCCTTGCAGCATTTATAGGGAAGAAATGAAGGATGTTCAGGAATCATGCTTTGAGGGATGGGCTCCTCTCCCTGATGAGCCTCTCTCTTTTGCTTACTTGGAGTGCCTTGGCCTTGCAGCTTCATTTGAAGAAGAGGAGTTGGTTCATGCTGATATCTAAAGTATTGAGGCAAGGCTGAGATCTCAAGTGCTATTCCTTTTATATATTTTTGGTTCTCCTGGCTGATGAGTCTTTGTTGTCTGTGCAAAGTACACCCACCCCTATAATTTAAGCACCCCCCCACCACCAAAGTTTCCACCAGCAAGCTCCTATTTCTTTGCTCCTAGATGGTGTGATCCCATCCTGCACATGGATATTTCTGGTGCTGTGTTGCAGTAAGCTAGTTACAATCCTATCCTCTGCTTTGTCTACGGGTTCGAGGGGGAGACAGTAATCTTGGGCTCTCTGTTTTCTTTCCACGTGCACCACTTATTTTGTACACATAATGTTACAGCATCATCAACAGTAGGACTCCTGCACAGAGACAGGACCTGCACTTAGATTCTGCTCTTCCTGTTTCATGCCTAGAACTATATCTAGAGGCATCGCTAGGCTCCCTTGGCAAGGAGACGTATTGGCATTCCCTGTTCCCTTCTGGGCAAGAAGATGAATCTGTGCCCCCCAATCTTTTGCACAATTGACAAGGAGCTGTTACCCCTCCACCATCCCTTGTGCCCTTGGCAAGGAGATGTTGGCCACCCAGAGCAGTGTAGCAGCTGCTTGGGGAGTGTGTGGATGGGCAGGTTTTTGAGCCTAGCCATTTTGAGCCAGAGTGGAGAAGCACGATTTTTGTGCCCCCTGGGCATACGTCCTTGGTTGAGGCCAACCCGGCTGACCCCTTGGTACATCCAGTATTTCCTTCACACCAGCAGTTTTCCACTAGTGTAAGAGTTTCACCAGTGTTGTTAACAGCCAGGTAGATTTCCTACACGGGCAACTTCAGATTTCACTGACAGACGTGGCATTGGGAACAATCCTATCTGTGCCCATAGGGCATAAATCAGGAATAGCATTGCACAGCTTGTTGGCTACCACTACAGATTCAGTTCCTTTCTAGAGATTTTGCAGACAGATTATTTTTGACTACATAAACATACATGCAGAAAAGCCAATCTTGAGGGATTCTTTTGTTAAGAGTGTAGAATCTAAACATGTGTTGTTCTTTAGCAAATTAAGCCCCCATTGATTCGATTACTGTCATTCATTGGATTTCCCCCCTCTTGTGAAATAGTGCCTTAAAAAACAACAACCTAATAAAGGAGCGCAAGAACTAAAGAAACATATTACAACTTGCAAGAATTTCCCCCCAGTGTATATCTCTCTAAATTACCTTGTCAGATGAAAGCTGGCTCTTATGATTGAGCTAGAGAAAAGGTTACCGCTTTAAACTTCAGAACTCATTTCTGGAGAGCTGAAAAAGGAGCATAGACTTGTGTTAACATTTTAAGCACAGTTATGACAGAATTAATTCATGGAATCATGGAGCTGGAAAGAGCTAATTTAGTGTCGTCGTCAGCAACTAGATTTGCTGGAAGACCACTTTGAGAGGTCAAAGTTCTCAATCTGCCCCAACCTTTAAGGTGACGTGGCGGTAAGCCCCATTGCCACAGCTGTCAGTTATGCCACACCTTCTAGGCTGGTTACTTTGGGACCCCATAATCCTCTTAAAGGGGCTGTGTTTGGCACCAAAGACCCCCAGTTGCTGATTCCCCAATCTTCCCTCAAGTCTCTCCCATGTAAAAAAATGTTCCCTACCACAAGGTTTCCAGACAAATGCTCCACTCTCCTCCTCCTCCTCTTCTTCCTCTTCTCTGGCATAAATTCTGCTACCTTTACCCTCTTGACTCTAACCATAGTTTACTGTAACATTTGCACCAAACCAGGCATTCTGTGCAACCAGAGTAGAAGTGGGCTTTCGTTGCCTGGTTAAGGTTAACCATGTAGTTGCAGAGATGATGCCCCGTTACGGTTAAACTGGCATCTGCACCGAACCTCTAATTTAAGCCAATAGTGGGAATATTCAGAGGACACCTTCACTGCTAGTACAAACATCCCAAGTCACCAAACTCAGAGGAGTGTCTCGCACCATGCTGGGCACCTGTGAAGCCATCTACAGGCAAAGTCAACAGGTGATGCCATCGTTGCTCATGTTTCCCCAAATTGATGTCACAATGCAAATGTCCACCAAATGGTGCTCAGGTGAGGGATGCATTTGTACTGGAAATATTGGAGAGAAAATGAATGCATAAGCCTGTGTTCCAAGTCTGTTAGCCATGCTTGAGAGATGCAACTCTGTGCTAGGCCACACACGTACAGCATGGAATGCTTATGACCCTGTTAATTTGATTAATGTTACACAGCAAATTACTTATCTTGTTCCCTAGAAGGGCCAATAACCTCAGAATTCGCATCATTTCAACAATTTCTCGGTTAAAAGGCAATAGTGCTGTAGTTTGGGGTCCCCCCCTTTTTTTTTTTTAAAAAAGAAAAACCGAAACATTTTTTTCCACGTCTCTTTGAGTGCTATTAAATTTAATGTCAGACTAGTAGGAAAGATGTTTGAAAGCCATTTAATACTGCTACCAAAAGAAGTTAGATTATGCTCAATTTCTGACATTAATGTGCTACTTAAGATAATTTATCAGATTGTGGTATTAAAAAAAAAGACATCCTTTTTGCAACGGCTGCTGCATTGCATTCTAATTTGACTGCCCCCCCCACAACCTATGTAGATTAGTAAGGAACTTCCCTTCTCCCCTGTGAAAAAGTGTTGTTTTTCCAGGGGTTCTATTCTGTACACGCTTTGTAGCACAGCATCGCTTACCAGAGTAACTGTAAGTGCCTGTCTTTTTCCTAAGCTCCTGTCAGGTTGTTGTTTTTTAAAGAAAACAACAATTGTTGGAATGACAGAATCCTTTGATGTCAGACAATTGAAGGGTGTGCATGCACGCGCATGCCCATGATTGCATGAGAGAGAGAACTTGAATCATCGAACAATGTACTTGGAAAAATCATGCGTTTTGCCTTCTATCATTTCTTAAAATGACATTTGGTGTTTTTTGTTTTCTTATTCATTTCCCCAAGCCATAGCCAAGTCCCACTAACATGATTTACTGATCCTGTAGGCTTTTTCCTAAGCTGCTTGTATGCCCTAATCACTTCTCCTTATGATAGTTGTTTGATGGATAACAAATAGCTACTTAATTTTGTCATCTTTATTGCCGCTTGTTTCCTAATGACTGGAATGCAGCTTCCAATATAAATCATCTTGCTCTCTTGGAAAAAAATTCAGTCCATGCCTACGGTTGGGTCAAAGGCATCGCCCTCTCCCTCTCCTCCTTTGAATGCCGAAGACCCTCCATAGCCCTCTCTGGAAAATGAAACTCGCAGTGATCTCCCTCACAGGATTGTTGTCAAGCAGAACAAGAGAAAACAATCCTAAAATACAGCCCCCAGACAGTCTGTGTGCATTGTGCAGCTATATGAATGATTAATGCACACAGTAGGATGAAGTCGCTCCAGCTAATACGTTCAATGAATGAAACCAAAGGTGGAAAATTGTATAGAAAATACACATTTTCTTCTGTTCTGTGCCTACTTTGAAAATAAAATAAAATAAAATGGTTTTGTGCACACCTTTGGGGAAGCAGGGAATCAATTTTTGCTTAATAGAGACCACTTTCTAACGGCGACAATATAAAAGTGCTTCTTTGACGTTCTCCCACGAGAGTTTGATAGTCTCTCCTAGCGTAGCCATTTTTGCATATAAATTTGCCATATGCTATCAGAAGCAGTACATGGAGGGGCGTCTGAGAACTGCACACAGTAAACCAATTTTGCAAGGGTTATATATCTGTCAGTTGCAATTAAATCCACAAAACACCTTTAACTTTGAACTAAGGCTGTAACTACTACATGTTATGGCGGCGTGGCCCATTGGTTAGATAGAACGTGGGCAATCTCAAGTGGGGACATAGAAAGAGCAGGCAGGAAGGGAAATGCTAAACTCCTTCCCCACCCATTGCAGTTACGGACGCTTTTCAGCAGACATTCTCCAAAACAACCCGGGAATATTATGGGCAAAGCGCTGAGCACCCTCTCCCTTCCACCCCTTCTGGGCCTTAAATCCTGGACCTCTTTGCTGCTGCCCCCATCCACCGCTGCTTTCTGGGTGGTTGTTGGAGGCCTCTTGGGTTGAATCCAACTAAGTAATACTCATCGTAGACCCGTTAGACTCAGTGGACATGAATCGCCCAGTTATTGTTGGCATCCATTTGTCTTGAGAGAGAATGGCGTGCGCCTCCAGAACTGAAGTCGAACACCTGGGCGGTGTGTATGGAGGTCCTGGGCTGCTGATGTGGTCCAAAGGACATGTTTGGCACCAGCTTGGCTGCAGGAGTTGCCTGAAGGAGGTGTACAAGGCCTTAGGGACTCCACTCCGTATTTGTGTAGGGTTTACACCTTAGCCTTTTCTTCTTCCAAAGATAACCCTGAAAGCCGTGGGGTTTTTGCATCAGTTTTCTTTCTCCTAGATGGGCTACCTTCCCAGGTGGATGAGCCCCATCTGAATAGCCCAGTGGCCCGTTGACTTCATTGATAATAACCCAGTGCTTGTTTTCTGCCTATATTGGAGTATTCCCTTAGGAAAGAAAGAAAAAATGCTTAAAAGAGAATTGTCTTTTTTGTGCTGTTTACAAGTCTTCTTTAAATGTTTTGCTGTGTACGCATAAATGAGTGTTTGAAAGGAGGGGGAAATCTTTGCTCTCTCTTTCTCTTTTGCTGACTTCAGCATATATCCACTTAATTTGCCCTTAAAAGTGGCAGGAACAGGAGGATTACAACTTGTGTGCATGGGTATGTTTTGCTTTTGTAACCTTTCTTTTTCCCTGACTCCTGCTATATGTTGACAACCAGATCAATGAGAGAAAAGGACATTCCCAGGATATCTTCCTTCCATCCACTGCATTGACATTTAAATGAACACCCATTGTTAACAGTTAGTTACCAGGTACACCCTGACCCTCTTGCCCATCCAGTTCCAGGAACTTTCCAAATTATTTATTCACATGAAAACCCCTGTCCCTTGAAGCCTTTTCAGCATATGCCATTTTCTTCTTCTTCTTCTTCTTCTTCTTCTTCTTCTTCTTCTTCTTCTTCTTCTTCTCTCTCTTTAACGAAACAGGCTTGGAATTTAATAGGATTTCCCTTAGTAATTCTACTGACCCCCCCTCCCCCTCCCCCCAGACTGGCTCAAATATATAAATCTGGGAAGTTCAGCAGTTTAATGTTAACCTACAGTGTACAAAACCCACATGAATTACAGAGGCAGTTAATTAGCAAGATAGTTGTGTGATTTGCATAATACAGACGGCTTCATGAATAAAGACAAGCATCCGCTCTTATGAGGATGCTTAGTGGTGCTGCCTTGCGTGCGTTTGTTTTAGGGTAATTTGCAGAAATTACAACTTGGTTCTTAGCAGAAAGCCTTCCAAAGAAACAGGCTAGTTGAAATTGCATGGCCAATGTGGATTTAGGTCTTTGAAAGTCATGTCTGCCATCTTGCCCCTTGCCCTGTTGTAGCATAAGAGAAGGAAGTAGTCCTATTAATGGGCGGACACCAATTTTTCCAAACAGGGCCCGATTCAAGAGTGGTCATCCCCACATGAGTCTCATTGATAGGTGAGCAGTCTTTTTTTCACCTGATAGCAGGAATGGGTCCAACTCCTGCTTCACTGCAAAGGAGCACTTGGAAGCACGTGGCTTAGAGTGTGTTCCCAGTTATTCCTTTGCAGGGCAGTTTGTGTTTGGCGCTGTTTCAATTCAGTGCCGAATACAAGTTGTGCTGCTTTCGGCCGGATATCAGTCCCACTTGGGTGCTCTGATATCTGCCGAAAGCAGTGTGCTTTGTATTCGACAGCAGATCAAAACAGCACTGTATGCCAGCCAGCCCCAGCTGAAAACAACCAGGACCACACTCCTAAGGCTTCAGAGTACAGCTATAGCTTTACCTGCCCCACACCTGATGGCACATGTCAGGCGAGTGTCAGGTGGGTGTGGCCTGGCCAGAATGGCCTTGCGGGCCAAATTGGGAGGCCTAAATGGGCGCATGGAACAGAGGTCTCCCACCAGCGGAATGGTGTCAGCAGTATACAGTGTTAGAAGTCCTTCTTTCTGATTACCCTGACATCTCAGTTTAGTCATTTGGTGACTTACTACTTTGTGTGACACAAGAGGTGCTACCTCTGGCTTACCTGCCCTAAATGCCTACAAGACATTTGGTATCAGGAAAGATGGTATCTCAGGCTTGAGTTTGCAGGGCGAGGGACCAATAAATAGCTTGCAAACAGGCTCTCCCAGTTTCCTCACTTGCTGCTAACACCAGTTAGTTTTTATGTATATTGCCCTGAAAGTTTTATATTGAAGAGCAACACAGAAGTCTAAACAGAAAACTAGCAAACCAGACTGGTTCTCCACTAGCTAGCATTCAGCTCCTGTCAAACAGTACAACAGAGCTTTAACTGCAGTTATGTACAGTCATGTAGACTTCATTTTTGCTAGGGATGAGGACTGATGGGTTAAGCCAAAAGGCACATCTGATTTCAGTCCTTTTTTAAAAAGGCAGAAAGAAGGGAACTGAAAGCCAAGGAATATTCAAGTGTGATGGAAAAGGTCACCATATGTTTCTCTTCAGATTTTAATATTTGTCAAATGCACAGATGGAGATATAGATATATATGGTATACAAATGCATGCTCTGATCAAATTTCGGCAGACATCTTCAATATCTTTCTGTGACCGCGATGGTGTGAATGAAATCATTTTGCAGTTCTCCAGCCCTGTGGTCTCCAACATAGTGTTCTTCAGATGTCATTGGACTGCAGTTCCCAGCAGCTGCAGCCAGAAAGGCCTGTGGTCAGGGATGATGGGAGTTGTAGTCCAACATCTTCTGGAGGTCATAACATTGGTTACCCTTGCCCTAGCTCTTCAATAAGAGTGCGTGGCTAAGTAGCCTTATCCTCTATGAATTTGTTCTATTCACATGGGGCTCATCCACCTGGGAAGGTAGCCCCATCTAGGAGAAAGAAAACCCTTTCAAAGCCCCCAAAGTTGGTGGCCATCTCTGCCTCTTGTTTCATCGTTTCAGAAAGTAACTTTTGGGGAACGTTTTGAATTCTTCGCACATGTGTACACCAGAAGCCAATTCAAACTCATTTTCAGGGTTTCTTTGCAAAGTCCTCAATTCTCTCGCTCTCAGATGAGGTCACTTGTTCTTGTTGCACAGGAGAGAAAAATATGTTTTTAAAAAACGCTTAATTAAGGGAATAAAAGCATTTGAATACATGGCAGGTGTTTTCATCCCCTTAAATTTGTTCAGTCATCAGTGTGCATAACTGAGATTGCATACTTCTGAGAGGAGAGGGGAAGGGCAAGGCACAATGAATTATGAAAATTAGGGGCTCGGTGTCAGGATGATGATGACGCATCCTGTTTTTACTCCATGAAATTGCTAGCTTTCTGCCGCTGACTTTGCAAGTGTATAGCTTTTTCTCAGCTCCCCTGGATGCGGGTGGTGATGTCCTCAGGCGTTCAAGTCTGGGCTTTTCCTCTTGTTCTTGTTGACTGGGCAGGTTGTGGCCTCTAGGGGAATCACCTTTATCCCTAGGGCGATGAATTGTGATTGAAACACTTTAATCGCCCCCATGGTTATGGGCCTGTAAGTCTCCTAAAAAAAAGTAGTTTTCCCCTTGAGATGTCCTTTTGATCTCCTCCTCACCTGCTTTCCTCCACCCCTTCTCACAGCCTCACATCTCCCTGCAGAGAGCTAGAGGCAACACCAGGAAAATAAAGACAATGCCTTACATCCACAAAACCATGGATTCTTCTGCCTTTTGTACTTGTCTGGCTTCTTCCATGTTGCTTTGTCTGAGAGACACAATAGAGAGTGGATAGGTATTGGGGGAAGAACAGCAGTTCGTCACCTCTGGGCTATCCAGGCTGGCCCCCAAACATTTTGCTGCTTGGGGCTAAGGCTGGACAAATTCATCGGTTTTGGTTCTCTCAGTTCCTCGTTTTTCCTAAAATTCAATTCTCCACAATTCTGCTGTAATCTGTTGAGGGTTCTTTTTTAAAAATCCTCATGAAAATTATTCAGCATAACTAATAAACAGGTTTTTGGTTTCAGTATTAAGTGCAGCTTTGAGAAATATGCACCAAGCCGTTTCCCCCAGTGGCAGATATTTTTGTATGTCATTTTCCCTAAAATTATGCACATATGTGCACTCTAATATGTGCATTTTAAAAAAAATAATATTTATTACTTTTAAAGATTACAAAAAGGAAAAAAAAGGAAGGGAAAGGGAAGAAAAAAGATGAAAAAAAGAAAAAAAAGAAAGAAAAAACAATACAATACAATATCACTAACACAATAAACTAAGCAAAACATAACAAACACAATTTAAAACACACATGAAACCATTTCAATATCATATCTTACATTCACTTGTTTCAACGACCTCCTCACACCTCCCTTTTTGTATTCCACTTCTATTAATTGTTTCAGCAATTCCTTTCCTTCTTCCTCTATTTTCTGTCATATAGTTATCTTAACATATTTTAACCTTATTTTCCCTTTAATACTCCAATAATCTACTTGTACTTAATTCCTTCTAACATTTCTACTAAAGCCGTATAGTTTCATTCCAACATTTTTCTAACACTCTCTAATATGTGCATTTTTGTACACATTACTTGATTGGAGAAGTTGGAATCATACACGTTTTTATTTATGTTGTACGTCCTTGTCCACCCCATAAAGCTTACAGAGAGAAGAGTTAATTTCCTTATTGCATTCACACACAAGACAGCTGAGTGGGAACTATGGGCTGGCTTACTTCTTTAAAAAGGATACTTAGGAAGTAAAAACAATCCTTCCAAGTGCCAGCCCTTAATTCTAGATAGGAGACACCTTCCCAGTGCTGGGTTCTGGCAGGTATTAGCTCAAATAACTCCTCAGGACAAAGGTCTGTATAGTTAAAGCTATGGTTTTCCCAGTAGTGATGTATGGAAGTGAGAGCTGGATCATAAAGAAGGCTGATCGCCAAAGAATTGATGCTTTTGAATTATGATGCTGGAGGAGACTCTTGAGAGTCCCATGGACTGCAAGAAGATCAAACCGATCCATTCTGAAGGAAATCAGCCCTGAGTGCTCACTGGAAGGACAGATCCTGAAGCTGAGGCTCCAATACTTTGGCCACGTCATGAGAAGAGAAGACTCCCTGGAAAAGACCCTGATGTTGGGAAAGATGGAGGGCACAAGGAGAAGGGGGCGACAGAGGACGAGATGGTTGGACAGTGTCATAGAAGCTACTAACATGAGTTTGACCAAACTGCGGGAGGCAGTGGAAGACAGGAGTGCCTGGCGTGCTCTGGTCCATGGGGTCATGAAGAGTTGGACACGACTAAACAACAACAAACTCCCAGGTTTTTCCCCTCTTATTTGCTTGGAATTTATTAAGATTATGATTATAATTTCTGTTTCTGTTTACAGGCCTAACGTAAGAGTATAGGAGCCATTATGGGAAGACATATTTTAGGCTCTGGGTGTGAAAAGAGTCAGCCTTGGCTTACATCCTTTCGTATAGCCAATTGATTGTTTTTAAGACACTACAGCAAACTGTTGCTGTTGAAGGTAACATTCTTCTTAAGGTCAGGATGGAAATGTGATTACCTTAGCCACCAGCCCACACTAACTGTAAAACTCAGTGCAGATAAACACAGTTTACCGGTGTATTTGGAGAGCCAGCGTGGTGTAGTGGTTAAGAGCAGTGGACTCGCAATCTGGGGAACCGGGTTCGATTCCCCGCTCCTCCACATGCAGCTGCTGGGTGACCTTGGGCCAGTCACACTTCTCTGAAGTCTCTTAGCCTCACTCACCTCACAGAGTGTTTGTTGTGGGGGAGGAAGGGAAAAAGGAGATTGTTAGCCGCTTGGAGACTCCTTAGGGTAGTTATAAAGTGGGATATCAAATCCAAACTCCTCCTCCTCCTCCTCCTCCTCTTCTTCTTCTTCTTCTATGACGTGTGCTTGCAGTTTCCTTCTAATTCGGTGCGTTTTTGAAGTGGTGTCCTCTTCTTCATATATTTTTGCACAGAGAGGAGCGTTTTCCCGCCCTCTTGGCGATATGTCAAGGTCGGAGGAAGCTCTCTAGCATGCATGCACTGCTTGGAGCTTCACGCAGCCTTGAATGTGTCACCTACAATACACTTTCCCCCCTTTGAAGCAACTGCTTCTTTTATTTTAAGGTTCGCTTATTTTCTAGGACTGTCTTTTCATATTCATATCAGCCTAGGTGCTGGGGGAGGCGGAGAAGGGAATGAAAGCCAAACAGCAGAAGAATAAGAGGACCACTTTGCAGAGCTAACGTGTTTGAGTGATGTTGCGTTCCTGAGAGCAACATTTTTTTTCCCCTAGCCAAGGAGGCCTCAGTATATATTTAACCTCTTTGTTATTTGGGAGAAAGATGTACAGTGCTGTGTGGCAAGGAATATTTCTTGAGATGGATAAAATAAGCAGTTATATCTGGGCACAGCATAGCGCTCTGAACTGGTCTCCTTTTAGAATAGAGGGGAAGAGGAAAACGAGAATGTGTGGGTGCTTTGGAGTTCCTGCTTACCCAAGGAAGCAGTTGGATCAGGGCAACTGCAGAGGAGATGAACAGGGCTGGGCGATATATCAATATATTGTCCAAAACGGGTTTGAAGTCCATATTGTGATATCAGTTTCATAATTTTTGACTTGGCAATGTATCAAGAACTATGTGTGTGTGATGCAAAAATCACAATGTGGGGAAAACCATAAAGCCAGCCAATGTCTCTGCATAGCTTCATTATTATTTCAGACATCGTATATCGCAGTGTTTAGCTGGTGATATATCGCAATGTTGAAAACCTGATACTGCCCAGCCCTAGAGATGAGTTGGAGGGGTAACGGCTATCGCAGATGCTACCAAGACTGTAGGCTAGTTCACACTTGCATTTGCACAACTTAATTTCTCCCTGCTTGACAACCCTGTGCTTTTAAATGATTGGCAGCTGAGTGTGTGAAGGCTCCACGGAAAAGCACGGCATTTGAAATGATGTCAGTGCTCTACATACAATGTTGCCCCATTCATTCTTGCAAGCCAACACTTGTCACAGTCTTCAGATGATAAATACGTGAACCTCCCTCCATGCTGTTACTCAGGGGAAGGGCCATAGAACATAACAGCATTTCTTCTGCTAGTCCACAGGCCATAGCAGAAGATAGCTCTGTGGTAGAGCATATGCTTTTCATTCAGAAAGTCCCAGGTTCAATATCCGGCAACTCTAGCCAGAGCTGGGAAAGAACCCTGTCAAAAAGCCGATTCCAAGTGGCATAGACAGCGCTATGCTGGGTGGACCAAGCAGCGTTAGAAACTTAAGATATACTGTATAATCTAGGTGCCAAATGGCTCCTTAAACCAGGGTTACAGTCACCAAAACTGAATGCCTAGTTGTCATTTTGGGGCAGATGGCTTGAAAGCCATAATTTTCAATACAACTTTTGGCTTCTTGAAATTAATTCCAGTTGTGTAGATAAAATACAACAGATAGAATTCTACTGGATGTGTTGTTAGTGTGTGAAAACAGTCCAGATCCAAGGTTCGCCAGGCATGGACCTCCAGATGGTGGAGATATCAGGCGCCATTCTGGTGCCCTGGCATCTTCACTTGGTCGCAAGTGGTCAATAGCCAGGTGCAAAATGCGTTTGGCACCCAGTGAATTTCGAACGCTGACTAACAGTCTGACTTCACTATAAGACCGTTTCCTGTATGGGTGGTGAAATTGTTGTTGTTGTTTAGTCATTTAGTCGTGTCTGACTCTTCGTAACCCCATGGACCAGAGCACGTCAGGCACTCCTGTCTTCCACTGCCTCCCACAGTTTGGTCAGACTCATGTTTGTAGCTTCGAGAACACTGTCCAACCATCTCGTCCTCTGTCGTCGCCTTCTCCTTGTGCCCTCCATCTTTCCCAACATCAGGGTCTTTTCCAGGGAGCCTTCTCTTCTCATGGGGTGGCCAAAGCATTGGAGCCTCAGCTTCAGGATCTGTCCTTCCAGTGAGCACTCAGGGCTGATTTCCTTCAGAATGGATAGATTTGATCTTCTTGCAGTCCATGGGACTCTCAAGAGTCTCCTCCAGCTCCATAATTCAAAAGCATCAATTCTTCGGCGACCAGCCTTCTTTATGGTCCAGCTCTCACTTCCATACATCACTACCAGGAAAACCATAGCTTTAACTATACGGACCTTTGTTGGCAAGGTGATGTCTCTGCTTTTTAAGATGCTGTCTAGGTTTGTCATTGCTTTCCTCCCAAGAAGCAGGCTTCTCTTAATTTCGTGACTGCTGTCACCATCTGCAGTGATCATGGAGCCCAAGAAAGTAAAATCTCTCACTGCCTCCATTTCTTCCGCTTCTATTTGCCAGGAGGTGATGGGCCCAGTGGCCATGATCTTAAGTCTGAGCTCAGTTTTCGCTTGGAGTTAAAAGAGTTAAACCCATGCATTTTTGACGACTTGCAGGTAAAAGTGATGGTGAGAATTTGCCCATCGCAAGGAACACATGACACATCGGAATCCATGTCGTTTTTGAAGGTGGACCCGCGGAAAAAGCAGATCACACTTTATGACCCATCTACAAGCAGCCTTTCCAATGCTGGCCACCGAAGAGGAGCAGTAGCCGTCCCAAAGATGTTTGCCTTTGATGCTGTATTCCCCCAGGATGCTTCCCAGGTACCAGAACTGAGGATATAATGCTAATAATCTGGGTTGCTGCCATGGCATTTTAATTTCAGCAGGAGAATTCTTCGCAGCTTTTAGGATGAATTTCCCCCCCTTTGAATTAGTTGGTTTAATTACTGGGAAGGCATGCTAATTAATAGTCAGTTCGCAAGGTCTCACGCTGTTTTAATTTAGCCCAGATGTGAAATTAAGAAGCAATATCTGTGGAGATAATTCTGCTCTATGAATACTTCCCTGCTGTACTTCCTTGTGTTATTTAAAGCAACACACACACACACACAACCTGTGAATTGCAGTTCACAATCACATGCCTCTCTAAGCTTCAGGTTCGGGAGACCATTTATAGATATTTTAGGAGGTATTCCACATCTATCACATCTTCAGGTGTTTAGCTGAGAAGGACACAACGGAGCAGTGGTTTTTATGCTGTGTTTTAAGGGTGTGGAGCATGTGAATTCCTAACCATGAAGATCACGGTTTCCAAACTTCAAACTCTTTAGCAACACATAGCTCCAAAGCAATATGCTGGTATTCTAACCCTTTCACTCCATCACTGTTCCTATTGTCCTCCATAAGTTGCAGGGGTAACTGAAAGCCTGTTGTACTCACATTGGTTCCCCACAACAGTTTGAAACCTTCATCTCTCAGGGTTATTTTCACGGTATTATTTGTGCAAACCACAGTTTCCCCAACTCACATGCATGGCAAACTGTGATTTGCTCAAACCAGGAAGTTAGGCTGGGCATCAAGGTGCACATGCAAGGGGAGGGAGGAGGTGGTGCATGAACCCTTGGCCCCAAGTAACTTGGCAGTGTCATCCACTTGATTAAGCAGAAGAAGAAGAAAGAGGAATTGGACTAAGGCAGGAATCCCCAAACTCAGCCCTCCAGATGTTTTGGGACTACAACTTCTATCATCCTTAGCTAACAGGACCAGTAGTCAGGGATGGTGGGAATTGTAGTCCCAAAATATCTGGAGGGTCAAGTTTGGGGATGTCTGGACTAAGGAAATGTGTGGGTGTCTGACAGAAGTAGGTTGAGACTGGGGGTAATGGGCCTTCCTCCTCCCCAAATCTCCCTCTGCAGGTTCCATGTATGCCGACATCTCTCTTTCATAGCCGTGGAAACCAGAAAAGAAGCACGTATAAGCTTGAATTAATTTTTTGAATTTGGGATTTGAACGGTGCAAAAAGATTACACTGTAGACTTCTGATTTCTGTCAGTTTCAAAGCTCTGTCAAAACCTCACTTTTTCAAAATGTTAAGCATTTGGCAAGCTTTAGTGTTTGACAGACATCAAAGTAGAGCATCTAGTTCTGCCATGTTATTTGATATCCCCACATGCAAATGGATTGGAAAGGCAAGGCAATCCAAACTTCTCTGGAAGGCTGGAAGTAATGCAAAATGTGCTATAAAGTGAAAGCCAGAATGCAGTAAGAGAGCAAGTGTGAGTTGGCTTGCACTTCTTTCCCCTGTGCCCCTGTCTTGTTTGAACTGGTGAACTGTGCATTTCTGCCACGGGGGGGGGGGGGATAGCACACTCCCTTCCCATATTGCTCACAAGTTTCCTAAGTTGCTTGGAAACTTTTCTGTCTAGCAACCAACTAAGTTCATATAATAGCAGGTGGCAACCAGTGCTTCACACATGCAACATATTGGGGTTTTCATTCCCTGTTCTCTGTCTGCACACCCCGAAAATCTGCTCTGGAGAGGGCCCTAACCCTCCAAAACTTACTTGAAGGTGCATGGTTGTGGGGCTGGAGGGGACAGAAGAGGAGGCTGTGTTGCGTTGGATATGGACCAATAGTAAGAATATTTTTTCGGGGTGCGGGGACATGACACAAACATCTTCCCCCGTAGACAAGACCCAAAAGTGTAGGGAAAGTTTGCACAAGTAACTCATGCTTCCTCTCTCTCATTATTTCCGTGCATTTTCCAAAATGCTCCCCCCCCCCCCCCGTGGGTTCCAATGGTTATAGTTCCCATAGCCAGGAGAACTTTCAAAATTTTAATTTGAAGCTCCGGAATCCATCCGCTCGTCCCCCCGCCTTCCCTAAGCCAATGTCTGGTGGAGCTCCTTAACAGTGAAGCTGCTGCTTATTACTAGGAATGCATGGATGAGATATTATATTAGCCCTACGCTTCGATGGAGAGCATCTCCTTTGTTACCGAGGTCATAAAATTGATACTCCATGGGAGCTGGGATAATGGGATACGAAACTATTGTGGGCTTAGATAGTAGCTTTTATTAGAGGGGGTGAAAATGAGATATAGACACTAAAATAATACGACTAATGCCGTGAAATGCGCAACAACATTGTGTTTGGGTTTTTTTCCTCGTGTCAAAGGCATGGGAAAGCACATGCCGATTACGTGCTCCGTGACGGGTTTCCAACTTCCCTTCTAGGCTGAGGTTTGTTCCGGAACAGTCGCAGAAGTAATCCAGTCTGTCGTGAACGGTGCAGATGGCTGCATCTTTTGCTTTGGCCATGTCAAGCTTGGTGAGCTCCCAAATTCATTACAGTTAATTACTATGTCAGTCTGGTAATTACATGCTGTCAGCCCTTGGAACAATAAACCTGGAGTATATGAATAGATTAGAATTTCTTTTTAATTAGCTTTGCAAACTTCTCCTGCTTTATTTTTGCATTGGGAGCTTAAGGTTCCCCCCACTTTTTCAGTCCATTGGTGGGGGGGGGGGTAGAGGAAAAATTCAGCCACACACACAGAAACATACGCACTCGTTGCTTCAGGAACAGCTCTTTTTTCTTTTTTTGGTAGGGAAAGGTGTGACAAAAATCAAAAGATACATAAGGCTTCAACAAATTAATTGGCTGGGGGGGGGGGAGGAGAAAATTAGCCAAGACTGGGAGAAATTAATTGAGTTTAATACCTAAGGATTAATAATGACATATGCGAAAGGTACTTTTTACATCTGTTCTCTCCCATTGTCTGTGTGTTTGGAGTTATCTATAATCCAAGGTAGAGTGGCCCAACCTTTTATACCAAGTGGGCCACAAGAGTACTTTTAACATGGAACCAGTGGACCGCACACTGTCTTGTCATGCACATGTGAGGTTGGAGGGAAGTGAGGCCAAAATTTGACACCCCCTGCCCAAAGCTGGCTAAGCTAGGCGCCCAGCTTTAGGAAGGAGGTGCAAGGCTCTGGCAGTGTCCTAGAGCCCTCGCACATCCTTCTCAAAACGGGCAAAGCACCAGCTAGCCTTTGGGAAGGAAAGGGAAGCACTCTTGGACCCTGTCAGGGTGCGCAGGGGCCTCTGATGTTGCCAAAGACAACCGAAAAAGGCATTGAGGGCCGCACATTGGACCACCCTCATATAAGGGCATGTTCAAACAGGGGTATTTTTTTCTCATTCCTGAAAGACAGATGGTTTATTCTTACGGCCGACTGCCAATCCCTCAGCTGCAGAGAGCTGCATGGGCAATATAGTTATGGGTTGTGGACTTCATGGTCAACCCTCAATCACCACAAAGCGGAGAAATACTTCAGACTCTTAGCCTCCACTTCCAGGTTCAATGAGGGGAAAGTCATTTCACCTCACAGTGTTCCTTGAGGCATCTTGAGTGATGTCGCCTCTTCTCTCCCCCATCGGCACAGTAATTGACGGGGCGGGCAGCTGTGTTAAAGGCAGGCAGCCATCTTTCCCTTGAGGGCGGACTTCCAGGGGCTGCATGCCAGGGGTCAGCAGGGCCTGAGGTAAAAGCGGGTAAAACAAATGAGGGGAGTCCTAACTTTTGTATAGTTGGCGACATTTCAGTCAGTCGTAAGTTTCTTCACACAGGCACATGAATGCATGTCTAGCTCTGAGGGCCTTCTGGCGGTTCCCTCACTGCGAGAAGTGAGGTTACAGGAAACCAGGCAGAGGGCCTTCTCGGTAGTGGTGCCCACCCTGTGGAACGCCCTCCCACCAGATGTCAAGGAAATAAACAACTACCTGACTTTTAGAATACATTTGAAGGCAGCCCTGTTTAGGGACATTTTTAATGTTTGGTGTTTTATCATGTTTTTAATATTCTGTTGGGAGGCACCCAGAGTGGCTGGGGAAACCCAGCCAGATGGGCAGGGTATAAATAATATATTATTATTATTATTATTATTATTATTATTATTATTATTATCTCTGTCCGTACACTCTGGGTGCAGAGGAAGGCCAGTGAGGTGTGTGGTCTAGGTAGAGCCTTGATGGGTGAACAGAGAGGCCTGGCATTTGGCCCCTGGGAGTAAGGTTCTCTACGCCATGAGCCACACAGGAAGCGCAAAACAGGAACCTACAGGGACAAAGAGAGGCAAAATGGAGAACATCCCTCCCCTACTTCTTTCTCTTCAGTAAGAAGAGCAGTGCTGATGCGCACACCCGTTGCCTTCCGGAGCAAGACAGCACCGGGGCTACTGCTGTGTGCTTGACGATGATAAAATTTCCGCTTTCCCTTCCAGGCAAATCCTACACGATGATTGGAAAGGATAACTCCACCCAAAGTCTCGGCATTGTTCCCTGTGCCATCTCGTGGCTCTTCAAACTAATCAACGAGCGGAAGGAGAAGACTGGCACTCGTTTCTCCATTCGCGTATCTGCTGTGGAGATCAGTGGGAAAGATGAAAACCTTCAGGATTTGTTAGCTGAAGTAGCCACCGGCAGCCTGCAGGACGGGCAGTCCCCAGGGGTCTATCTCCGCGAGGATCCGATATGCGGAACTCAGGTATGTGATCTCAGGGCAGTTTTGAAATTCTGGTTTACCCTTGTTCCCTGGCTTATTTATATAAATGTTTTTAAGAATTCCTTTCATCTGACAACAATTCTCACCAATTTTAAAGACGATACTTTTTAATTGCTCCCCCCCCCATTTTTAATCCCTAATCCCAGAGTGTACATATTTGTTTCCGTTAGCACCCTTGAGGCTTGCTCTGTTCAGAGAGGGGGGGGATCAGTTACCCCGTTTTCTTGTTTATATTCCAGCTTCAAAATCAAAGCGAATTAAGGGCCCCAACAGCAGAGAAGGCTGCTTTCTTCCTTGACGCAGCCCTGGCAGCCAGGAGTACGAGCAAACCTGAGTGCAACGAAGAGGATCGGAGGAATTCGCACATGCTCTTCACCCTCCACATCTATCAGTATCGCATGGAGAAAGGAGGAAAAGGCGGAAGTACGTTGATCTGTCTCACATTTAATTCGTACTGCCTTTGCCAATTTTAGAAGAGTGAATCCATGTGGAACCGGGTTAATATTAGCCAATAATTCATTTTGCTGGGTTGGGGCAATTGTACGCCTTTGCAGACAGTCCCATCTGCTTGGCCAATGGGATTTTGAAGGAAGTTCTATCCCTTTCTTTCAACAAGCTCTTCCCTTTGACATATCCTTGCGCCTTTTCAAGTTGGTTCATGCTGTATGAAAGTAAGCTGAGTTTTTTGGGAGCCATGACTTAAATACCGACTGCCCATAGAATTTGGTGCATTGGTCAGCTAATTTTGCCTGTTCACTGAAGCTTTAAATCCATCTACCCATCACCATTTAATTCCATGACGGATGGCCATCTGTCATGGATGCTTCAGCTGAGATTCCTGCATTGCGGAGGGTTGGACTAGATGATTCTCTGCCATTCCAGCCAGGGTTGGATTAGCGAGCGTTGTGTAAGTGGTGTTGCTGTTGCTTTTCAGTGTCAGGCGGACGCAGCCGTTTACATCTCATTGACCTGGGAAGCTGTGAGAAGGTTCTAAGCAAGAGTCGAGATGGAGGGGGCTCCTTCTGCCTGTCTCTGTCCGCCTTGGGCAGTGTCATTCTGGCCTTAATCAACGATGCCAAACATGTGCCCTACAAGTAAGTGCACTGTTCTACCCATGTGAAACTCGTGGCCTCTGACCTGATTTTCAGATTGCTTTTCAAAGCCTTATCACCTACTGTTATGTACTGAGTTGAATAGGATCCAAACTGCAGCAGTCTGATTGGTCCTAGAACAATAGGATCCAAATTGCAGCAGTCTGATTGGTCCTAGAACAATAGGATTCAGAATGCAGCAGTCTGATTGGTCCAAGAACAATGCAGCAGTATGATTGGTTGGCAGGAACCACCCAATCATGCTCCAGATATAAGTGAATCCACAACCTGATTGGCTTACAGTAGAATTCCAGAATTAACCAATCATGTGCAGCCCATTGTGTAAATAATGTATATAAAGCAGATACTTAGAGGGGACTTTCATTCATTCCTCCTCACCACTATGAGCTGAATAAAGAGCATGAAATCACTTTGCGACTCTGAGTATATTTCACCTACCTATAGTCCAGGTCAGATGGTGCCTTAAAGGTGTTACACTGTTGGACGTTACAGCCCCAGATTTAATTACTTCCTTCTCTAAGCAATCAGAAAGGATTCCGCTGTGTCCGGATAATGTCCACATGTAGCTGCTTCCTGTTAGTTCTTTCCCCCGACCCCCCAAGAAAGCCTTTCCCCCAAGTCTCTTGTAAGGCCAGCGTTGTTTTGTTCCTTTTAGTATGAAAGGAGTGGGAAAATAGCACCGGTCTTAACAAAGAATGGGAAAAATTCATAATTTATCTTGGAGACCGCTAGAAGCAAATGAAAACATTAGCAGGCTTACAATAACGCTTGTAATGTAGCAAGTACTATGGAGACAATGGAGTTATACAAAATACAGATTATTGGGAAAGATGCAGTAGAAAAGGTTTAATAATAGGACCCATGGAGGGGAGGTGGGAAGTCAATTGATTTGGAGGGATCTGTAAATGTGGATGTGTATGATTGTATTGTTACAGTTTTATACTTGTAAAACCAAATAAAAATTATTTCAAAGAAGGGAAAAAAGAGAATAGCACAATAAGGCGCATGCTGTTTTTATTTTATTGCAAAATTGGGCTGGATTGCTTTCTTCTCCTTGAAGGTTATACGTGAGCATGAGATGGCTCATGCATGGAAAATCTCACACTCGCATATAACCTTAGAAAACAAACACAAGTGAATAAACTACAAGTGGTGCTTAGAAAGCCTAAGGAAAGAATTGTAAGTTATTATAGACACTGAGCCATTGCACTCAGGTCCTGCTTAAAGGCTTCCTATAGCAGCTGGTTGGCCACTGTAAGGATAGGGTGCTGGACTAGACAGGCCTTTGGTCTGCTCCAGTAAAGCTTTTCTCGTGTTTTTATTTGTGTTTCTCTCGTGTTCCCCAGGGACAACAAACTGACCATGCTGCTGAGAGAATCGCTCGGGAACATCAACTGCAGGACGACCATGCTAGCTCACATATCGGATTCCCCGGCTAATTATGCAGAAAGTCTCACCACAATCCAGCTTGCCTCCCGTATCCATAGGATGAGGAAGAAGAAATCCAAGGTTGGTGCGCAAAACCAGCAAAGCAAGAGTTCTCTCCTCTACCTCAGACTTCCTCACCCTAGGTCCCCGTGTGTTAGACTGCAGGTCCCATTTCCCCTGACTATTGGCTTGGCTTGCTAAGGATGATGGGAGTTGTAGTCCAACAACTTCTGGAGACCAAGGGTTGAAGAACAGTGTGGTAGACTATATAAGTCTAGGTTGCCATACTTGACCCAGGGATAATGTCTGCTGTTTTTACACCTCTAAAGAGTGGAGATGGTTTGTGGCAGCAGCATGCCCTGAGTCTGTCTCAAGCATTAACTCATGTATCTTACTTGCCTGATACAAGCTGCAAAGCAACGAGTGCTTTTTTATTTTTTAAAAATGCAGTAACTCAGTGTCTGTCCCAGCAATAAAATCACTACTCAGAAGGTAGCAGCACAGAAGCAAATCAGATATTGGGATTGCATATGCAGGTGCTATGAAATGTTCCCCACTGAACTCTGCCGTCCCTTTTGTAGGCAGTAGGTGGGTGCACTTGAGGGCTTTTCAAAGGGATGGGAAACTTTACCGCCACTTCTGCTCCCAGGAGGCTGCCTCTAACATCCCCTGAAGTTCCCTCGGTATTCTATCCATAAGCCGCCTTGAGTCCTGGTCTGGGAAAAAGGCAGACTATAAATAATAACAATAGGATACAACAAGATGATATAGCATCATAATCAGAGAACTTCTTAGTTAACACAACAACAACAAACCAGAAGTTACCAGGATCGGTGCTCCTGCTGTGGCAAAACAATGCTGAAGGTCTTTTCAGTTGTGGGCGGCTACAGTTTCTGCGTTGCTTGAATGGACCAAGTGCTCTAAATCTGTTGCAGGGAGCCAAACAAATTTTCTGTAGCGTGACTATTTATAAATGTTGCTCATAATTATAGTAGAGAATAAGATTTGGGGCGTGGAACTGCAAATGCCACTGGGTGGGAGGGATATACCTGCCTCTCACCCTACTTAATGCATTTAATGCGAAAAAATGCATTTTATTGTTTTGTGCAATTGACAGTATGCATCCAGCTCTTCTGGAGGAGAAAGCTCATGTGAAGAGGGACACATACGAAGACCTCCTCACCTGAGGCCATTTCATCCAAGGACTGTAGCTCTTGACCCTGACATTCCTGTGCTGAACCTTTCCAATGAGACTGATTATTCCTCAAGCAGCGAACAGTCCTGCGACACAGTCATCTACGTGGGTCCCAACGGTGCAGCTTTGTCGGACCGGGAGCTGACAGATAACGAAGGCCCCCCAGAGTTTGTTCCCATCATCCCTTCCCTGAACAAGAAAAGAAACAAGGACACCCCTGGCCTCGCAAAGAGCTCCGACAAAGACCTTTTTAAGTGCAACACTTTCGCAGAGCTGCAGGAGCGGCTGGAATGCATCGACGGAAGTGAAGAGCCTGCCAAGTTCCTTGGTGGGGAAGCCCCCGGCACGTCTTGCAGCGGCACCGTCCCGGCGAGTACAGAAAGCGAACAGTCCAAACCAAAACCACCGTCTCCTGGGGGGTTTAAAAAACCAGCCTTGCAGGAAACGGGGCCTCCCAAAAAAGGACACAGCCTTTACTTCCAGCGCAATGGCAGCTGCCCTGAGAAGAAGGCCCCTCCTGCGAAGATGGAACACACCAAACAGCAAGCCAAGCCTGAAGTCAAGAGAGCAGACTCGGACGGAGAGAAGGAGGACTCCTATAAGTTGCCGGCGTGTAATACTGCTAAGGATCAAGAGCCAAGCCAAGCCGTCGCTGAGCCGGTTGTGAAAGAGAAATCTTTGTATGCCAAGAGGCCGTTGCCCAGCCCTGCACCCCCACCCCCTCAGCAGCAGCAGGAGTCTCCAATGAGGACCAAGCAAACGTACCTGAAGTTTGACCACTGTAACGCAATCAGGACGCCTCCCGTGGGAATGAGCAAGCAAGTGGGTAGCGAATCTGAATCTAACCCTGAAGGAAGCACATTTTCGGCAACCAGCAACACAGAGCACCAAGGAGATGGCATAGAGGTCCATAGGTTCCGGTCATCTTTCCGAAGCAAGTGCTTCGACCGGGATATCCTGACGACGACGGTGACGTTGCAGCAGCCCGTGGAGCTCAATGGCGAAGATGAGCTTGTCTTCACGGTTGTTGAGGAGTTGTCCATCAGCGGGATCTTGGATAACGGGAGGCCTGCCAGCATCATCAGCTTCAACAGCGACTGTTCCCTGCAGGCCCTTGCCTCTGGATCCAGGCCAGTTAGTATCATCAGCAGTATAAATGATGAGTTTGATGCTTATACCTCCCAGGCAAGTGCCACCGGTGTCAACATTGATATCGTCGTGCCTTTTGCTGAAGACCCGTTCTCGAGCAGTAGCAGACGTTCCTCCATCAGCTCGTGGCTAAGCGAAGTCAGCATCTGTACGATTGAGAGCGATGGCTGCCGGTCCGGCGATGGTTTTCTTGCTCAGTCCTCTTACAGCTGCAGCAAGTCTGAGGAGCCCTTTATCATGGGTTCTCCCAACGCTCCTGTTCCCTTGCAAGCCGCCCTAAACGACAGCGGCTTCTGCTTTTCGGAGCCGGAGAGCAAGAGCATGATTTCCATCAGAGCATCACCAGGGGTCAACAGGAGTCCTCAGAACTGCGACGTAACCAAAGCATCTCAGACAGAAAGTGCTCTTTGCATCACCGACCAGCCAGCGTACGCTAAGCCTTCCAGCTCTCAAAACACAATGGTGATAGAAACGATACACTCCAGTCTTCCCCGGAGAACAAAAGCTACCTCATCCCCAACCCACAACAACAACAACAGCACCCTCAGCTGTAAGGAACTGCAGAAACCGCGTGTGATGTTTGAAGACCCCTGGCTGGTTCGTACAGGTGATCATTTGGAAGCAGACTCGCTGATATCTCCAAACTCTCCCATGTTCAGCGCTGAGAAGCAGTCGGCGAAGACTGCCCAACATTTAGATGGCACAGCTAGGCCAACAAAATCCCAGACAATGCTTGCTTGTTCACAGAGGGTTGTCGATGGTTGTGAAATGGCCTGCAAAACGTCCAGCGGAGCGGCTAAAAAACCCGATGCCGTCACAAAAATGCCACAGCTCAGGAGAGGCGCTACAACACTGGGTGTGGTTCCTGTGTCGCACAGCAGCTGTGCGGCTGCAGAAGCTATGAGCAGGGGAAGTTGTGAAGCTGTTTTTGCCACCGGAAGCCTGAAAAAGAAAACCCTACAGCAAAAATCCAGCATGTTGCCCAGGCCAAGTGGGACAATACCTCCAGCACCCCCCGTGCGTAAATCAAGCCTCGAGCAGAAAAATGGCGGGATACAGAACGGTGGGGGGAAGGCCTCAGGACTGGACCTTGCTAGGGCCACTACATCGAAGAACGAGGACGAGTTTGATTTGCGATTGAGAGCTGGGTTGTGCGCTACCGAAAACAGTGGCGGCAGAGGCAACCTCAAGGCAGACCACTCCTTGCCCAAAGCGACATCTAGTTTGAAGGCAAAGGCATCCAAAAATGAAGCTGTCCATCGATACGGAAGCCACATGTCCCTCGAGAGGTGCGACAGCCTGACATCAGTCGGATCGAAAGCCAACCTGAGTAGGGAAAATGGCAGCATTGGGAATGGCCGGAATGGCCGGATGGTTCCAAGGCTTGGAGTTCCCCCTGTCCCTTCTGGCTTGACGTCGCCTCCATCGCTCACCACACCTTTGCCCAGCAAAAACAGCCAGGCCAAAGGTGCTGCAAGCCAGAAGACACCGGCCAACGGGAATAAGAGCCGCAGCCTTTCTGCCAGCGGGTCCAAGTCTTTGAGCTCCTCTGTGAAATCGTTGGCTCCGTCCGTTGGGAAGACCTCCAGCATCCCTTTGAGTGGGAAAGCCATGCCGCGGTCTCTGCAAGGCGTAAGCAGCAAGCCTGGTCGAGGAACCATCATGGGGACCAAGCAGGCCATCAGGGCAGCCAACAGCCGTGTGAACGAGCTGGCGTCGGGCAGTTCGGTCAAGATGAGCCACTTCCGGGTGTCGACGGACTCCGACAGCGGCAACGACAGCGGGATTAACCTGAGCGACGAGAAGTCGCAGGTCCCGGTGCTGCCGTCTCCGTACAGCAAGATAACTGCCCCAAGGCGGCCTCAGCGCTACAGCAGCGGGCACGGGAGCGACAACAGCAGCGTCCTGAGTGGGGAGCTGCCCCCAGCAATGGGCCGGACGGCTCTTTTCTACCACAGCGGCGGCAGCAGCGGCTACGAAAGCATGATCCGTGACAGCGAAGCCACCGGCAGTGCATCCTCGGCGCACGATTCCATGAGCGAAAGTGGCATGTCTTCGCCTGGTCGCATGAGAAGTTTGAAATCCCCAAAGAAAAGATCAACAGGTAAGGAAAGGAGCTGGGTGGGGGGACGGACACACAACTGTCCTAATATGAGCATTCCCATTTTCTTGGATTTAAATGGTTCCATTGTGCATTACTCCAGATGCGTTGCTTGAAGCAGGAAATTGGAACCAAGCACCGGGTGGGGGCGTTGGTCTGGATTGGGACCCCCACGTGTCAGGGGGAGAGGTTTAACATTTCTCTTTCTTGCAACTAGCCTGTAAAAAAAAAAGTTATATTGATGCCTGAGGCAGGTGGTCCCCCCATCACTGTTTATTTTGCAAGGAGCTCATTTTTCCATGATCGCAGCGGGGGAAGGGGTGGGGGTTTAACCTCCCCCTCATGCACTATGGTCCCAATCAGATCAGGGCCCTCATTGTTTTAATTAAGGGGGGCACAACCTCCCTGAGATTGCTTCAAATTTGCTTTGCAACCCGAATGGCCTGTTTTCTGCCCTTCATCCCCATCTAAGGCTGTGGTTTTTGAGGCGTGGTCGGGGAGGAATCCTTCAAATTCATCATACTTTAAAAAACTATTCCTTTTAAAAACTATTCCTTTAAGATGCCGTGCTTCGTTTCAGAATTTAATTCGTCTCTTTGCACAACTCTGATTGGCAGGTCCCCCAGTGAAAATAAATAAGATATAGAAGAATTTTTTTTCCAAGAAAAAAAGAATGCACTGAACTTTGTGATTAATGCTGCTAATTAGCTACAAACCTAAGGCTTTCATTAGTTTTACAACGCATTTAGACAATCAACTGAAATTAGAAATAGATTGGAGATTCACTTGTTTAATCAGTTGCAAGCGGCTTCGTCTCATATAAGTGTTTACTTAGACTAGCATCCCCTCCAATTTCTGGAAGAAATGAGTAAGAGATTATCTAGTTTGATAGTGGACAAGCCAAGTTAGAGAGCAATTCATTTGGGGCTTATTTTGCTAAAGTAGCTTTTTCCTCCCTGAAGCGTGCCTTTCTAAAGTAGCTTTTGATTTTTCAGGTGGTGGCAACAGACATTTTCACTATGAGTACTAACAAACAAACAAAAAACGAACGCTATGACAACAGTAATAACAATATCAACTTTCCTTCTCCACCCAACCCCTCAAATGGTTTACAAGTATAATATCATTTACAGTAGTCTATTATGCGTTGCCAAATTAAACACCTCCACTCTTCACACTGTATTGGTCTTGCCCAAAGGGGCCCTCCAACTACCTGGAGATGATTTTGGAGGGGCGCAGAATCCTTCAATGGAGTAAACAGGCTTTCTGTAAGCAGAGAGATACAATTGGGTACAGACTTAGATATTGAATTAATCACATATTTATTGTCATTGGAAACACCAGACGGTGAAAACGTTAGCATTTTCAGAAATTTCAAACTAAGAAAACTCAGAGATTGGGTTCCTGTTCATGTCAAGTCAGGCCCTTTGAATTAAATGGATTGCATTATCAAAATAACAAAGGCCACCCACCTTTGTGGTGCTCTCCATCTTCTACCTGCCCCTGGCAGGTTAGTAAACAATGGACCTTTTTGCTCCGCATGATGATGAATGGGAGTGGGCAGGAACTGATGCAATGGTACCCAATTTCACAACTCATGAAAAGTTGTGAATGGCACCATTTCATATCAGTGCCCTAAAATGTTTATACACACAAACACATATATTACACTGTGTGTGTGTGTGTGTGTGTGTGTGTGTATCTATCATGGTATGCTTCCTGGTCTCAGTGACCAATTTGCTTCATTGTAGAGCAATCAGTTTAAAGACCTGGCTGCAGCTGTTCTCTTTTCATAGCACATCAACCTCTTAAGTCTCTCCCACAAATCAATATTAACAGCTGTGTAAGGTTGCGCACATATTGAGAAGGTATTACTGGCTGATGGATTTGTATTTGCTTTTGCCCCAGGAAATGCTTTCTAAGGTCTTGCCTTTTTTTTTTTAAAAAAAAAAGACAAACAGTTCCTTTTCTCAATTGGAATTGTCGTCTTGTCAATAAATTACTGCTTAACTTTTGGAGTGCTTAGAGCTTTGGCACTCCTATACATTGTGATGTTGCTCTGCGTTTTAGGTTGTTTTTTTGGGGGGGGGGGCGGGCAAGGTGACTAATCCCAACAGCATAATGCTTTGTATGGTTGCTCAGAAGTAAACCCATTTTGTTCAAGTGGACTTAATTCTCTGGGATCGTGGCTATGTTCATCTAGATATCAATGCATGTATTATAGAGCGGGAGATGCTGAATCTCAGGGTCATGCGTTGGAGCCCCACGTTGGGCAAAAGATTCCTGCATTGCAGGGGGTTGAACTTGATGACCCTCACAGTCATCAACTGTCTGCAGGTGGATGTAAGCTGCCTGCTTGTCTGGCTTGGAATGCTTATGGATTTGCTAGGTGAAACATGCAAAAAAAAAAAAAAGCTCCATGTTTTGCTTTCCCCCCCTTTTTCTGAAATCATCTCAGGTTTCCAGCGCCGTCGACTGATTCCAGCTCCTCTTCCAGATTCTGCGTCCCTGGGGAGAAAGCAGAGTGTCACCGGCCAGTGGGTTGATCTACCACCCTTGCCGGGCACTTTGAAAGAGCCATTTGAAATTAAAGTTTATGAGATTGATGATGTGGAACGATTACAGCGGCACAGACAAGAGGAAACTGAGGTCAGCACATATTTTACGGTAACTCCGGACAATTTAAACGGCACAACATTCAAGGCAGGGTTGTTACTCTAAATCCCACGCATGGCATTAGGGGAGAATGGAATGCAATTAAAGCGCTTTCGTTATCCTTTTTTTAAAAAATTCATATGTTGGGGTACCATGCCCATAGAAAATAATTGCTGTCTGCCATTAATTGTGTTTAACGTAGCTGATGGAGTGAGTGGAGAATATCAATTAATATGTTACGAGAAGGCTTTATAATCATTGCCTGCTTGATGAAATTTTATGGGCTTTCTTCACCAAAGGGTCATTAACTCTTTATGTTAATGGCATAAAGCATCCCGGTTAGAATTCTGTTAAATTCAAGATGTTGTGAGTTTAATTTACTTGTAATTGGGAAAACAATTCAGTTAATTCTGAGTTGGTGACAGGGATTGCAGTCATTTGTCTGGTGCCATTTTCACCCCCTAATACTAAAAAAGGGTAACTTTTCTTCTCCTTTTTTCTTCTACCAACAGCCTTTCCAGGATGTTGAAAAGGTAAGTCATATCTTTGGATCTTCCCTATACCAACTAAAACAGAATTTCCAATTGCTGTGTTTGCTAAGGAATGCCAAGTGAAGAGGACGAGTTGTAGCCAACCCACTTCTATTCAGAGTCAGACCCATTGGGAATAAATGGACCTAAAGCAGGCACGTCCATAAATTTCAATGGGTCTACCTTGAGTATGGGTAGTATTGGATACAACCTGATGTAATTTAGCTTGTCCCCACAGTTATTGTTCTTACAGATCACTTAGAGAGGGGGTGGTGGTCTCTAATCTCAGGCTTGCAGACTGTTAAAACAACAGTAACAAGAGAGAACCCTTAGGGAGAGTAGAAAGTGGGGAGCATTTGCATCAAAGAAGAGGTAGGCAGGAAGAGTGTGTGCCCATAGCAACATGGAGCATTTCTCCTGGAGGAGCCAAATCACGGATGTGCTTATGTGAGTCTCAACCCTTCCCACCCGCTTTTCATCTGCAACACTTCCCTCCTCCCATTCCCATCCGCACATTCAGATATGAATCTGGGTTTCCCAATCAAATGGAAAAAAGCACCTGGGGTAAGATGCTGCGGAGGAAACAAGGAGTGTGTGGGAAGGGTTAAGCAAGCACATGCGTGTCTTCTCCCCCCCGCCCTTGCAGATATTCCAGTCTAGTCCTTCTTTGCATGTCAATATATTACTGGGGTGGGTTCAAGGCACTTGTGGTGAAATCAAAGCCCTGAACAACTTGAGTCCAGGGTGCCCGACTCTTCGTGACCCCATGGACCAGAGCACACCAGGCACTCCTGTCTTCCACTGCCTCCCACAGCTTGGTCAAACTCATGCTGTTAGCTTCGAGAACACTATCCAACCATCTCGTCCTCTGTCGTCCCGTTCTCCTTGTGCCCTCCATCTTTCACAGCATCAGGGTCTTTTCCAGGGAGTCTTCTCTTCTCATGAGGTGGCCAAAGTATTGGAGCCTCAGCTTCAGGATCTGTCCTTCCAGTGAGCACTCAGGGCTGATTTCCTTAAGAATGGATAGGTTTGATCTTCTTGCAGTCCATGGGACTCTCAAGTGTCTCCTCCAGCACCAAGGGGTGCTTAGCTGTCCCCAGTGTTACAAAGGCCCGACTGGCATCAAATAGAAGTTGAGCACTTGGCATCACCAATCTTGTGCTGTGGGATATCCTTCCAGCAGTGATTCTGTAGGCATCATGGCTTTTGTACTTGAAGGCATCTCTTGAAGACCTTCTTATGCCAATAGGCCTATGGAGCTGTTTAAACTTCATTGATTCTCCTTGATATTTTATATGACTAGGCACTATATATAGAGAGGGGGGGGGCAAGGATGGATTGGGACTCTTGCCCACTCAGATTTTGCAGCCTTCCTTTCCCTTACTAAAACATATTTACTCTTTTGCAGTGGTGAGGAAACCATTTCTGTTTGTAACAGCTGAAATTTAAGAGTTTCGTAGGGAAGTACATTAGCTGGGAGAGTGGCAGTAAATGCCTTAAGTGCTCATAGCATGTTGCTTTTATTAGATTAGCATCCATGGAAGTCCACTTCCAGCAAGGGTAGCAGGGAGGGAGAAAACCCTTCTGCTGTTTAATGTTTCGTGCCTGCGCTGCACAACAGTGGTTGAAGCGGAATGATAAGGGCAATAGGTTTTTGTGGGAGTTTTTTGGAGAGTAGCAGGCAGATGGCCAGTGAAATTAACAAATCGGTAATTTTCATCTCCCCCAAAGGGCCTGATATATTTTAATACCAAGCTGAAAATCCTGGAGAGGCGCCACCAGCGGATTAGAGAAGTGAAAGCAAAGCATGAGTTCTTGAAAGATGAGTTGGAGGAAACAAAGTGTAGGTTGATGTTGGATCCAAGCAAGTGGAAAGGAGAATGTAAGTATTTCCCAGCAAGTCGCAATAAAGATTCTGTGTGTAGATGGTGCAGAAATACAGACCAGGGGTGAGCAAATCTGCCAGTTTCTTCTGGTTCCTCATTTTCCCAGTCGTAAGTTCAGTTCACCCCATTTCTGCATCAGTTTGTGGCTTTGCGACATGATTTTCGCTTTGTAAACAATCAGTATCTATTGATGGTTTTAATGGTGCTTCCCCCCCAGTTATGAACACTATGACTGAATTGTATTATAACTTTGTATGTGTTGCATGCCACCTTGATATGATTTCATGAAAAGTGTGGATCATGGAACACTTCAGGAAATAAATAAAATAAACGACAATAGGCAGAGCTAAATAGACCAGTAGCCTGAGTGTGTCCCTAACATGCATCAGAGTCAGTGTGGACTTTAGGGTGGAACTGGGTTCTCACTGTGACAAATGGATGTTGCCCCCCACAAATGGCATGTTTTGCATAAGTTGATAGAAGCTCTTAAGAACATGAGAAGAGCCTGCCACATTGGGCCAGTGGCTGGACTCTGCATCCTGTTCTTGCAGTGGCAAACCCAAATGCCTGTGGGAATCCCGAAAGCAGGAACTGAGTGCGCCAGGTCACTCCCCTCTAGCGAGTCCCAGCAACTGGGATTTCTAAATTGGCTAGAAGTTGGATGCATTTCCTTAACCAGTTGCTTGCTAACAGAATAGCGGTTGTCAAACAAAACAACCATATCCCCTACGCAGACAATCATGTCTTACTGGAGTGGCTAGTCCTCTGAACAACAAGACCAGGACATAGTTGTTACTATGCCCTCCTTCCCCACCATAAAAATAGTGGAAGAGGTTGGCCAGCTCATCACAGGAGATGCAAGAGAGGCTATCGCCAGACTCTGCAAACTCCTGATGCAGTTGTGTGGTATGTCACAGTGAGGGGAGCATTGCTTGAGGCCAGCATCATGCAACTGCTGCTCACCTGTGACATTTGCCAGGCAAACAGCTTCAACAGTGTTGATTCTGAGAGAGACTGCTGTTTGGATAACAAAGCTGCTTTGTTTATGCTAACTCTCTTTATGCTAACAGTTGAGGTTGACCCTGATCTCGACAAGGAGTCGCAAGATTACCTGGAGGCATTGGAACAAGTGACTGAGGAACTGGAGCAGTGTGTGAATCTGTGCAAGTCGCACGTCATGATAGTCACCTGCTTTGACATTGGGGTGATCTGTGACACCCAGGATGGAGCGCGGGAAGTGGAAGTTTGAAGGCGGGTCTGCAAAGGGACGTGAGCAGGTGGAGCCAAACTTTCAAAAGATGGGCGGCGGTAGTGGTGGTTGAAGTATTGGAAAGCGGAGGTGGAAACATGAAGACTTAACGCGACAAAGAATGTTCTCGGAGCCTGGAGGAATTAGAATGTTCTAAACCTTTACGGTGCCTCAGCAACCTATGAAATGTACAAAGATCAACTTGATTTTCTAATAGAGGAAAGCAGAAAAAAAAAGTCTATTAGGAACCAACTCTATTTGCAAAGCGGAAGTGCCTTTACTGTTCATTGTTGACTTGTTTTTTCGATTTTGTATTTGTTGCTAGAATTGAAACCAGCAAACCTAAACAGACCATAAAATGTATTCCTATGAAATATTTTATACTGTATAGTGTAATTTATGACTATATGTAAAAAACAAAAATTGTAGCAAAAGCAATAAGTAAATTATGTTTTCATACCTGAATTTGCCTCCTTGTTTCATGGAAAAGCTGGTTTATGTAGCAGAACAACAACAAAAAATAATTGTATTATAATTGCTTTTTCATGGTTTAGGATTCAAGATATTTTTATGAACATTTATCTATTGGAAAGGTGTATTATGAAATTCCAAATAGCCTGGTTTGTATTCATTTTTTGTACTCTTCCTTTTGCAGATCACGAGGAACATGTTTTTAATTCCACGTTTTGTATACAAATAGTAGGGCTGAACTGTTTGGTTGCTTAGTCGGTTGGAACAATCGATTAAAAACCTTGCAATTGATTAAAAGGTGCCTCCTGATTCATCGAAGGGAAGATTTGTAAAATGCTGTTTAAACTTGTTTTGAATACAGATACTTGGCAAAAGATGAGGATGGCAGGCACCCTCACAGGGGAGAGAGTCCTCCCTATTCTCTCATTCAAAAAGGCAGGAATTCCTCTTCCAAGCTGCAACACACATGTGTGTAATTTTTCGAGGGACGTACACTTCCCCCTGCTTTGAAACCACTGTTTTTATTTGTTACTCAAGTGTACGTGGTTTTAGCCCGTTAATTAATTATCTGATCAGTGGGATGAAAACTCAGTTAATCAACTTAGCCTAAAGCCACTTACTCTAGAATGGCCCATTTGGGATGTACTTGGGAAGAGTTAAAGCAAGAGTAAGTCGGAAGAGCCTTGGTAAGCAAGGGCCAACCTATGCCTTATAACACGCATTAAACACCTGCATGAAAACTGCAACAGCTTTTTCCTAATCAAAGCCACTTTGGGACTGGGTAGTTTTCAGCAGAGAAGCAGCCGCAGGGGATGGTGCTTAACCCCTTCCCTACCTGCTGCTTTTTTAGGAAAGCAGCGGGTGGATGTGGGTTAAGCACTCTATCCAGCCATTTCTGTGCTGGGAATTGCCTAAGGTGGCTTTGAGTAGGGGGGAAAAGCAGCTACTATTAATGCAGACATTTTTTGGCGTAATGTGTAGTTTGGCCCTCACTTTGATAATGGACCTCATTAATCACAGATCCCCTTTTCTAGGATTTCTTGACCCAGGGGGCTGGCATCACAAGGCCCCACATGTTGTATCCATCACAGTAAGCCTTTTCATTGGAAAAGGTGCCTGTACCCCCCAAATGATGACCCTACCACATGACGTTGGGGTGCTGTTGGATTTGAAGTTGCCAGTGCCTGCCTTAATGTAATCTAACCTGAGAAAGTCTGTAAACAACACTGTGGCTTTTTTCCCTCTCTCTTACTCTTTCTGAGAGCAGGAATTAAGAATTACGTTTATTACCAAAATCACAAGGAAATGAGGTTTTAATAAAAAAGGTCTTCTTCTTTTTCTTTTTTAAAGTAAATATTAAGTTAGGTCCATATTTTTGTATAGTTTTGACAATAAATATAGCATTTGCATTTTATGAACTTTTAAAGGCAGATATATCTTTTTACAGTTTTTTCTAAGGAAGGCAAACTCTCAGGATTCTTTCTATACATGCTGCATGAATCTTGTGCTTTTTTTGTTTTTGGAAGGGAACCATTTTTAAGGTTGATAGAACTGTTGATAAAACTGTTGCCAAACAAAAAATAAAACTTTCAAAATGGTTTGATAGTGTATGTAATAATGGCATTTCATAAGGAACCATATTTTCTGATCATCTTGCTTTGTATGGGGTTGGTTTTTTTCCGCCCAAAATCCTTTGTATAAATGTATACTATAATGGCTTGCTTCAGCTTTTCCATGTGAATAAAAATATGCATCTATTGTTTACGTGTCTCCTGAGTTCAGTGACTGAGTACTATTCTGTCCAGGGCTGCCTCCATGATTGGGGAAACCTAGCCAGATGGGTGGGGTATAAATATTATTATTATTATTATTATTATTATTATTATTATTATTATTAATATTGAGTGGGCTCCTTCCTCTGTTAGTTGCTACTGACAGGCTTACCTTGAAAGGGAAGGTAGACGCCATTTTAAAAACCCCACAATGCCCCAGAGCACAGCTGTGTCAGAGGCACTGGGGGAAATTTAAATGACTACACCCGATACAGTTCAGAGCACGGGGTCAGAGCTTTATTTTGTTTTGGCTCCCAGTAAGTTTACAAACACAATTCAAAGTGTTGGTGCTGAGCTTTAAAGCCCTAAATTGTCTCTGCCCAGTATACCTGAAGGAGTGTCTCCACCCCCATCGTTCAGCCCGGACACTGAGGTCCAGCGCTGAGGGTCTTCTGCTGGTTCCCTCACTGCGAGAAGCCAAGTTGCAGGGAACCAGGCAGAGGGCCTGCTCAGTGGTGGCACCCGCCCTGTGGAACGCCCTCCCATCAGATGTCAAAGAAATAAACAACTCTCTGACTTTTAGAAGACATCTGAAGGCAGCCCTGTTTAGGGAAGTTTTTAATGTCTGATATTTTAACGTATTTTTAATTTTTTGTTGAAAACTGCCCAGAGTGGCTGGAGAAACCCAGCCAGATGGGTGGGGTATAAATAATTTATTATTATTATTATTATTATTATTATTATTATTATTATTATATTTTGTTTAAAGAGGACCAGGGAAAGTGTCAGCGATTGTCCCTGCTGCAACACCAGGAGTTGCCCAACAATGTCAAGCATTGTAGTTAAGATGCTTCTGCGCCACCTAGAAGCCTTGATTTTGTACATGGACCCATGTATCAACAGAGCCTAAATTCCGGGATCAGCAAACACCCATCTCACTTCACCTCAAACAATCCTCTTGGGGGTTAGTGAGGATTTTTTGAAACAAGTTTTATAACAAGATTTATAACACAATTACAATATTTTACTTGCAGTTTAAAGAACAGACTACAGCATCCTCGTAACTGCAATGGAAGGACGTACATGGTGGGGGGTTGATCTCTTAGGACATGGACAGGAAACAGTCCCAAGGGCTGAACGCATCTTGCTAAGCTGCTCTGTTTGGCCCTCAGGATTCTTGCCCCACCATATTCCTTCCCCAGCAAAAACCGTAACAAGAAAAACCCTTCTCTCTTACCATCCCTGTTTCGTATCTTCCTTGAGGGTTTCGGCCTGGCTTGAATGTGTCCTTGAATTCTGATAATGCTGTGTGTGTGTGTGTGTGTGTGTGTGTGTGTGTGTAAAAACTAGCCTACTGTACTAAGGTACCCCCCCCCAACTTGCTCCCCCCCCCCTTGCCTCTTGTCCAACCCAGCACTGGCAGGTAGGCCACAAAAGGGAATGTATGATAATCTATTGAAGGTATGCGCTGGCAGCATTGATGCAAATAAATTTGGTGAGTTGGCCCACCTCCATCCATTGCTTCTACTGCATTTGGAACTTTTACTCCTGAACTGAAAGCCCAAAATGATGTCCATGGTTATTTCCCCCTGCTCTGTTAGGACTGCAGCTTTCATAGAACCGTGGATCTGAAAAGTTGGAAGGGACCCCAAAGGGCCATCTAGTGGAATGTAGGAATCGCAGCCAAAGGATCCCTGACAGATGGCCACCTGACCTCTGTTTAGAAACCTCCAAGGATGGAGAAGCCGCCACATTAAGAGAGAGTCCGCTTCTTTTGATCGATATGCTACCGGATTCTTCTTCAACTATTCAGGCCACTCCTGAATGTGCATACCGTGACGGCAGTACGATCTGCATCCGTCGCAGGTTCATTAGCAAATGTTTATTTGTACATGCACTAGCAATGATCCAAACAGCTAAACATTTCATCTCATATCTCAGGTGTAGAACTGTGTTTCTCACAGGTAAAACCAGGGGATCTTAGGCCACTTTCACGAGAAAATATCAGTAATTCCCAGCTGGTTATGCCAAGCGTGGCCTCCATCGGCCACCATTTTGTGACTAGCTCTGCCCTCACGCCGCCATTTTGTGACAGGTGGGCCTTAGGAATTTTCAGCCGTCTCAAGTGGGCCCTGGAGGTAGAAGTATGAGAGGCCCTGGGGTGGGTAGGAAATGTCATCGGTGTGTCCCGTCCCCCCCCCCAATTTAATGGCTAGTCAAACTCTGCAGAGGGCCTGGAGCAACATCAGGAGGAACCCCTTGTTCAGCGGAGCCTTGTTTCCTCATCGCTTTTCCTCCGATCCGGAGGCCTGCACCTCAGCCTGGGACGTGAGATTGCAATCGGCTTAGACAAGCTGTCAGAAGGAAAGTGGATGGAACAGCCTCAAGAGGACATTGGAAAATTAAAACTATGTAATTTTAACTTTTAATGGATTTAATCTTCTCCTCATTCTATATTTTATTTGAATTATTCACTACACGGGGTTTAATTATGCATGCCTACCCAGAGGCATTTTGTGCATTTAAAATAAAAAAATAAACAACCACAGGACAGTGGTAGACCGGAAGAAGAATTCCCGTTAGATATTGGAAATTGCTCTCATCCCCAGACATCTGCAAAAAGCTTAGCTGACTTGGGGTCCTCAGTACCACTCCCTTTTCTGTTTATAGCAGGGCCGCTTCACAAATTACATTTGTTTTATCTATACACGCATGGTGTTCAAGCTGCACACTTCAAAATGTAAAAATGTGCATGTATCAAATATATCCTATGCAAAAACAGAAGTGTGTCTGGCACCTTCAATGTATAGATTTCATTGTATGTTGAAGATGCATCTCTAAAACCTGAGATAATATATTGTCAAGACCCACCCTGTGATTGTTGTTTGTTTTAAACTATTTTTAATACTGAATTTCAAATTGTTCTGTGATGAAGGGGGGAATAAGAAATAGTAGTAGTAGTAGTAGTAATAATAATAATAATAATAATAATAATAATAATAATAATAGTTATCATTTGCCAAGATGGAAATTATGCAGGGAGATGGGATTGGCTGAAGATTCTTCTTGAGCATAGACCTTGTGACATACTAGAGCAGAAGGGCTGACCTTCCCTGACCACTCATATTCATGGCTCTGAAATGGGGAGCCCAATTTGTTTTCCTCCTAGGTTGAAGGGGAAGATGAAATGATTTGGGGTGATTTGGGGTGGAGATGGAGTGATTTACATATTACAGCAGCTGTGGCACTGCTGTGTTCTGAGCAATGGCCTCAGCAGTATGGGGTGTGTGAGATGAGACTTCATTGACATCCTGGATGGCTCTGTGCAGGGCTCAGGCCAGAGACTACATCAGAGCAGAGCTCAAATGTTGTTTCAGCAGCATGGCAGTGAGGTGGACACCTTGGACAGTTCCAAGCAGGGGTGAGGCTGGAGTATGTGCAGAGCTCAACCGTTGTTTCAGCGGCAGCCTTCTTCAGATGAACGATGCCTTTTGATATGTGCAACTTTAGTCTCCTTGAGAAATTAGGCTAGTTTTACTGATGAGTTGTTTTGGCATTCCAAATACAGTGGTACCTTGGGTTACAGACGCTTCAGGTTACAGACGCTTCAGGTTACAGACTCCACCAACGCAGAAATAGTAACTCGGGTTAAGAACTTTGCTTCAGGATGAGAACAGAAATAGCGTGGTGGCGCCGCAGTGGCAGTGGGAGGCCCCATTAGCTAAAGCGGTACCTCAGGTTCAGAACAGTTTCAGGTTAAGAATGGATCTTCAGAACAAAGTAAGTTCTTAACCCAAGGTACCACTGTACAGGACTATGGATGGTGCTTTGGAGTCAGGTAACGGAATCTTCTGTGGCCTACCTCCAAAGGAACAGCGTGTGAACTGGCAGAGCATGACAGAGTGTTTAGATTTATCTCTTGTTGATCAGGCATTAGGAAGCCAGCATGGCCAATGGTCAGAGGTACTGGGAACTGCAATCCAACAGCATTTAAATCGGTCATAGGCAAACTCAGCCCTCCAGCTGTTTTGGGACTACAATTACCATCATCTCTGACCACTGGTCCTGTTAGCTAGGGATGATGGGAGTTGTAGGCCCAAAACATCTGGAGGGCTGAGTTTGCCTGTGCCTGATTTAGACGGTCATGGTCTCAGATTTACTTCATACAGCAGAATGCGTCCATGTCCTTTGCTTCATAAAAGTTTATATTGCCAGTGATGAATGACTTGGCTAGAGCATGCTACAAGGAGAAGATAGACTAGAGTTTAGTTTTTTTAATGCTTTAGAGCAGTGGTGGCCAAACCTGGCCGTCCAGCTGTTTTGGGACTGCAACTCCCATCATCCCCAGCTAACAGGACCAGTGGTCAGGGATGATGGGAATTGTAGTTTGGCCACCACTGCTTTAGAGGAACAATCTGAACTTCCAGCTGTTTTCTGTGGAATTAGTACAGACTATAAACATAAATTCCAATTATTTGTCTTTTTGTAACCGTACCATTATTTGCAGAGATAGCAATTACTCAGAAGGTAAACAGCCCAAATTACAAAATCGTTATGCACAAGGCTCAGTTAAAAGAGATCAATCCAGGTTGTTGTTGTGTTTTAAGCTAACCAAACCCTACCATAGAGAAAGATGGATCAATTGGCAGATATCTGTGAATGAGGCAGTGCATCTTGGGAAATTCAAAAGGGTTGAAGCAGAGCTGGCTCTCCTGCTGGACAGCAGGAAGGGCAATATGTTCAGGGCCATGTTAGAAAATCAGGAGTTGTAAATGTAGACAAGATGTAGAGTCAAGCAGATAGATGGCCTCATGGGCAGATTTGCCTTGGCAGACGACCCCCAATTCATGTTTGACTCATTAACACAAGAGTTGGGTACCCCTTTAGCCATCCAGATGTCGCTGGACTACGACTCCCATCATTCCTGACCATTGACCGTTGATGGGAATTGGAGTACGACGACAGATGAAGGGGCACAGGCTCCCCACCCTGCCATAAGGCTTACAGAAGCACCCCTCCTACCTCTTTTTCATTTTAACAACTTGGGAGCTGTTGTTCCCCAAGTGGACATGGAGTTCTCTGACGGAGAATTTTCAGAACCCTCACCAAACCATAGTTCCTAGGAGTTTGGGGGTAGTTGTTAATGAAAATAAAATGATACCAAACGCCTTACGTTTGTAGCGTAGACACCACTGACCTGCAAAATGGTTTACTAATGGGAACTGCTGGGCACCATTGTGCCCTGTTGAGCAGGTGGAGGAGGTCTTTTAACAGACCATCCATCATTTTATTTATACCCCGCCCTCCCCAGCCAAGACAGAGCTCAGGGCGGTCAACACCAGGTATAAAAACAGTTGATTAAAATACAACTTAAAAACAAGATTAAAATACAACATTCAGATGCAGCCTCATTTCAGTAGAAACTCAAATCAAAAACTTTTTGGGGATGAAAACGTCAAATCTTTGCCAAGGCCAACTATCCAGACTGGTCCTACGTGGGCCAGAAAAAAACCAGGGAAGTCCCCACATAGAAGTTCCATCACAGAAGGAGAAAGGAAAAAGGAAAGAGGGGAAGGGGATCAAGTTGATTCCAAGCCAAAGGCCAGGCGGAACAACTCTGTCTTACAGGCCCTGTGGAAAGAAATCAGATCCTGCAGGGCCCTGGTCTCATGGGACAGTGTGTTCCACCAGGCCGGAGCTAGTGTTGAAAAGGCCCTGGCTCTGGTTGAGGCTAATCTGACCTCCTTAGGGCCCGGGACCTCTAGGGTGTTGCTATTTATGGACTTTAAGGTCCTCCGCGGGGCATACCAGGAGAGGGCAGACCGAGGTTGGCTGGGCAATGCCCCATTTGCCCTAATGGGCCAATCTCCACTGAGTCCATCCACAGAGCCATTCAGCTGCTGCTCTTGCAACACACAAATGCAACACTAACATGTCATGGGACGTGAAACACACAACTAATGGACGCAGCTCTCTTTCTGCAAAGCCACCCATTCATCATACTGGTCTTGCAGATGGGAAATTGTCACTTGGTTTTATTCTTCCAGTTCTCCTCTAATTTATAATAGTGCTTCCTTTCTTGTTACATTTGCGACTCTGCCCCACCATGAATTTGCACACATTTATTCTTCAGATATGAATCCAGCTTCTGTTGTGGAAGATGTAATTAGATGGGGTCATGAGCAGTAGCAGAGAAAACAGAGCTTGGTGTTTTGTTTTGTTTTGTTTTGTTTTGTTTTGTTTTGTTTTGTTTTGTTTTGTTTTGTTTTGTTTTGTTTTGTTTTGTTTTGTTTCGTTTCGTTTCGTTTCGTTTCGTTTCGTTTCGTTTCGTTAATTTCCTTACTGAGCTTTAATGACACAAAGGACCTTCAGTTACAAACTTCAGGAAATCTGTTGTGGATATAAATACATAGATCCTTCCATCCTAAAGGCATGGGGTAGATAGCAAGAGAAAGCAAAAACTAAAGCTAAAGAATAATGCTGCATTACATTCATTGAAGGGACGCGGGTGGCGCTGTGGGTTAAACCACAGAGCCTAGGACTTGCTGATCAGAAGGTTGGCGGTTCGAATCCCCGCGACAGGGTGAGCTCCCGTTGCTCTGTCCCTGCTCCTGCCAACCTAGTAGTTTGAATGCACGTCAAAGTGCAAGTAGATAAATAGGTACCGCTCCAGCGGGAAGGTAAACGGCGTTTCCATGCGTTGCTCTGGTTACCAGAAGCAGCTTAGTCATGCTGGCCACATGACCCGGAAGCTGTACGCCGGCTCCCTCAGCCAATAAAGTGAGATGAGCACCGCAACCCCAGAGTCGGCCACGACTGGACCTAATGGTCAGGGGTCCCTTTACCTTCATTGAAACATTCCTGCCCATTCCTCACTCAGCCATTAACTTCAACGAAACTTGTTTTAACGGTGGATCGATACTGCCAGGAACTGTTGGGATTTCCAAACAGCAGCCTCATATGGTGAACAACTGAGATGCAGGTGACTCAGGCTCCAAATTAGATATTCCCAGGCAGGAAAGAGTAAAAGACGACTTCCTGTTTCTATTTAAGCCTTGCTTGATCAGCAAGGTATTCCTGAGCTCCTGAGTGTTCCCATATGCTTGGTGATTCTTTGGCCCCAAATTCCAGCTTCCTTCTTGCCCCGCCTTCTTTGTTTTTCTTTGGTTCTGATTTACTACTCGGATTTGTCATATTGGGATGGACGAGAAATTCATTTTATCTACATTCAAAAATAATTTGCCAGTCCGTACAGGTTTGTTTCTTAAAAATGCACACAGCAGTGTGCATTTTATGGGGGAAAGGCCTGCAAAAATGTTTATTTTAGGGGGAAATGGGCATAGGGCGCTGATAGGAGTTGTGGGCACAAGGTTGGCAAAGACTGGACTACCCAGATCTCCTCTAGCTTCCTGACTGGTGTGTCCTCTAAGCCTCTCATGCCATGGTGTCAGCGTCGGGATTTGAACTCAGGCCTCCTGGGTGCCCAACTGTCTTCTGTAGTATCATTAGATATTTTTTTAAATGAAAACAAAAACCTGTGCTTTTGTTAGTTGATTGTCTCCCATTGGAGAGGGAAATGTGGGTTATAAATTTTATGAGGAAAAAGAACACCGAAAGTCCCAGGCTCTGTCTCTGCCATCTCCATGTTAACTTATAGGAATGTCAGAAGCTGCTGTACACTTGATGGGCAGCGACCCAGTGCTGTCTGTTCTGACTTGCAGCAGCAATCCAGGTTATTTTCTTTCTCTGGCTAGAGTTGCCAAGGACTGAGCCTGGGATTTGGGCTAGGGTAGAAACTCAATTTATGTAGGAATTATTATTATTATTATTATTATTATTATTATTATTATTATTATTTCCTCCTTGTTTAATCCTCACAACAAGGAAACCTGCAAGGAAAAAAGAGTCCATTACCTCCTATGGGAGCCTGTTCCACTGTTGAACAGCTCTTACAGACTAGAAGAGCTTGCCTAGTCCCCTTTTCAAGCCACCACATTGGGGCCATCACTGCCTCTTGTGAGAGCGAATCCCACAGTTTGATTAGAAAAACACTGTTAGAAAAAAAGTACCGTATTTTTCGCTCTTTAAGACGCACCAGACCATAAGACACACCTAGTTTTTGGAGGAGGAAAACAAAAAAAAATATATTCTGAATCTCAGAAGCCAGAACAACAAGAGGGATCGCTGCACAGCGAAAGCAGCGATGTCTCTTGCTGTTCTGGCTTCTGGGATAGCTGCGTAGCCTGCATTCGCTCCATAAGACGCACACACATTTCCCCTTACTTTTTAGGAGGGAAAAAGTGAGTCTTACAGAGCAAAAAATATGGTACTTCCTTCTTTCTACCCTGAATCTTCCAACCTTCAGCTTCATGCTCCCGGGTTCTAGTGTCACGAGAGAGGGAGAAAAAGCTATTCTCCATTCACTTCCTCCACGCTGTGAATAAATTTATATACTTCTATCTTGTCACATCTTAAAGGTAAAGGGACTCCTGACTGTTAGGTCCAGTTGCAGATGACTCTGGGTTTTTTTTATTTTTTAAATGATATTTATTAAAAATTTTTAGAATTACAAAAGAGAACAAAGCAGAAAAAGAGAAAGAAAAAACAAAGAAAAAACAAACCACATCAAACAATACAAATTCAAAAAACAAAAATACACCACAAACACTCAAAAACAAATCCATCATTCTCAAATCCTCAACTGTCATTACCTTCTTTCTTTGACCTCCTCCTCCTCCCTTTTTTTGTATCCTAGTTGTTAATTGTCGCAGCAAATCCTTTCCACATTTCATAATATTCTGTCATTACATTACCTTAATCTATTTTAATCTTATCTTACTATAAAAAACCTTAAAGCTTAAAACTTAAATCTTATTTTTACCAACTTCTCATAACCATAATATTCTTACATAATTCTTTAAACATTTTTGCTAAAGCCAAGTAATTTCATTCCAACATTTTTCTAACATTCATCAATTTTATAAAACAATCCTAGTAGTAAAAAAAAGAAATAAAAACAATCCAATCTTCATCCAGCGTCCCTTCCTCCTGGTCCCGGGTTTTGTCAGTCCTTATTATCTCATCGATCTAGCGCATTAACCTGGTAACCTTGTATCCGAGGCCCTTAAGTCTCTTCCATGTCCCTTCCGCAGCTCTTCCTCAAATTTATAACTGTATTTTCCTTTGTCTCCTGCTCCTTTCACTCGTGGGAACTCCAGCTTAACAATGTTTTTGACCCTTCTCGACAAATCAGCCCCTTTTCCATAGTCCACACTAAACTCCATGTGGTATTTAAGAACATGTTTCAAAATCCCTCCAAAATTAAGAGCCCCCATAACCCCAAACATCTCACGGCCCATTGCCAGACTTGAAAGGTCCAAACATCCCTGCATAGGGGGGTCTATCCAACCCCCCATTTCCAAACCAAACCAAACTTTATCTTTCCAAATCTGGCTTTTTCCAAGTTCATTTGTCAAGTCCAAAAGCTCATGTTCCTGCTGGGCCACAGCTCCCTTCATCTCTGGCGCCCAAGATTCAGTAACATCCTCTTCCCTCATCTGTTCTGTCAGGGCACACTCCTGATTTAATTCCTGGGTGGGCTCCATATAATTTCCCACTGCCTGTTCAAAATTTTTGGTCGCATCAGTCATCAAATCCGTCTTCTCATGTAGCTGTTCCAGTAGGGCATTTGTTTTACAGAAAGCATGCAACAGAGCTTCTGAATACATAGTCCTGCAAGGTCAGAAGTCTATTCCCACGATTGTAATCTGTAACAGCTGCAAGCTCCCCGGAGTTAGTTACAGTTTCACAGTCTCCCTCTAGAGGGAAAACTTCTATTTGTTCTTTCTTTTAAAGACAAGTCTAACAACAAAGTTTACTTTTTCAGATATTTTGTCAATATTTGTTCCTTTAAAATGCGAAGGGGAACAATGGAGTCAACGTTTCTCTTCTTATAGCTATCTGTCAAAAACGTTTGTCTCTGGTCAATGAGCTTCAAAAAAACGTCAGTCCTGACACCCCGCTCCAGGATCAGGACGGTGGAAAGTTACTTTACTTTACACTCACTTCTGCAGGTTTAAACAGTCCGAAAAAATCCCCCCTCTTCTCCTGCTTTCGAAGGGGGGTTCAATAATTTTAAATGATGAAAGTTAATCTTTTACAAGCGATTTTCTGAGCTCTAGTTTACCAAGTCTTTGCTTTAATCTATCTACAAAGAAATGGAAGGCTGACTTCCTGTTTAGACCTTCCCGTTTCAGTGCCAAATTGAGGTAAACTTTTAAGTCCAATTTTCCTTTCTGCTCGCAAGTCTTTATTTAAAGTCCAATTGTCCGAAATTTAAGTACTCACGGGTGATTATTTTAGAAGCCAAATTGTCCCAGGAAAAAGGCAGCGCTCTCCGGCAACGTCTGTGCGGCTTCGCTCCACGGAAGAAGCAGTTGACTCTCAGCACCGCGCCACTTCCCCCTCTTCGCTCCGGAGCCCGTTAGTGGGTTCTTTTGCGGGTTGGGGGGGCGCTAAAGGTGCCCGCTGAGTCCCATGGTCACAGGCTTCATCCGCCTGTGATTTTTAAAAGGGTCCCCGCTTCGCCGTAGCGGAAAAGACCCGTTTCGCGTGGAGCTAGTCACTCCAGATCAGAGGGAGTCCGCCATTGCTGATGGCGCCACCCCGGAAGTCCTCGCATATGACTCTGGGGTTGCAGCGCTCATCTCACTTTATTGGCCAAGGGAGCTGGTGTACAGCTTCCGGGTCATGTGGCCAGCATGACTAAGCTGCTTCTGGCGAACCAGAGCAGCGCACGGAAACGTTGTTTACCTTACCGCTGGAAGGTATTTATCTACTTGCACTTTGACGTGCTTTCGAACTGCTAGGTTGGCAGGAGCAGGGACTGAGCAACAGGAGCTCACCCCGTCACGGGGATTTGAACCGCTGACCTTCGGATCGGCAAGCCCTAGTCTCTGTGGTTTAGACCACACTGCCACCCGTGTCCCTTGCGCCAACCGCGTCCCTTACTTTTCTCTAAACCAAACAGTCCCAGATGCTGCACCCTTTCCTCATGGGGCATTGTTCCATCCCCTTGATCAGATCGGATCTGGGCGACGGGCTGAACTCCTGTTGCTCTGTCCCAGCTTCTGCCAACCTAGCAGTTCAAAAGCACACCAGTGCAAGTAGATAAATAGGTATGGCTGCGGCGGGAAGGTAAATGGTGTTTCCATGCACTCTGGCTTCCGTCACTGTATTCCACTGCACCAGAAGCGGTTTAGTCATGCTGACCACATGACCCGGAAAGCTGACCGTGAACAAACACCGGCTCCCTTGGCCTGAAAGCGAAATGAGTGCCTGAAATATACTCGGAGTCGAGAGTGGATTTCATGCTCTTTATTCAGCTCATAGTGGTGAGGAGGAATGGAAGTTCCCCCACAATATCTGCTTTATATACATTATTTACACAATGGGCTGCACATGATTGGCTAATTCCAGGATTCTCCCGTGGGCCAATCAGGTTGTGGATTCACTTCCACCTGGAGCTGTATTGGGTGGCTCCTGTGGACCAATCATACTGCTGCATTGTTCTAGGACCAATCAGACTGCTGCATTCTGAATCCTATCGTTCTAGGACCAATCAGACTGCTGCATTTTGGATTCTATTCAACTCAGTACATAACAGTGTCGCACCCCATAGTCGCCTTTGACCGGACTTAACCGTCCAGGGGTCCTTTACCCTTTTAACTTTTATTGTTTGCCCTTTTCGAAATATTTTGCAACCCTTCTGGAGAACCTCCAGCAGAAACAGGGCTGGGAGAGGCTAGGCTGTGCCAGTGCACAAGGGATATTAAAGACGCATTGGACTTGCCCTGGGGCTTGGGAGAGGTGCTGCCAGTCAGAGAAGCAAGCGTTGAGCTAGATGGAGCCTGCTCAGCATAAGGCAGGTTTGTCCTCATATATTCTGTGTGGGAATAACTTGCCTCTTGCAAAGTGCGACCTGCAGGAATCTGTTTGTAAAATATGTAGAGTGAGACATAACCCTGACAGCGTGTGTGTTCCACAAGATTTATGCCTACACCTTAGGGGAAACTGACTCCGAGAGGTGTGCGCTTGTACTGTAGATCTTTACCACGACAACTCTCTTTAGAGTGCATGCTCTCCTTCATTCTTTCTGTGGATCCCTGTGTCTGGGGTGGGGGTGGGGAGGTGGACGGGGTCTCTGGAACATATGGATCTACGGCTGCCGACTGGATACGCCAATGAGTTGAATGGAACAGAGGGCCAGAGAGAGGCCAAGGGGGTAGGAAAATCTTTCTCCACCCACCATTCCCTGACTCAAAAGGAAACAGCACCATTCTCAGCACCTGCCCTCAATGAAAGAGCGTGTATCAGGGAAGAGATGGAGAACTTATAGGGCTCTTAGCTCCCATCAGTTCCTGAGAGCAAGTGTGGTGTAGTGGTTAAGAGCGGTAGTCTTGTAATCTGGGGAACCGGGTTCGCGTCTCCGCTCCTCCACATGCAGTTGCTGGGTGACCTTGGGCCAGTCACACTTCTCTGAAGTCTCTCAGCCCCACTCACCTCACAGAGTGTTTGTTGTGGGGGAGGAAGGGAAAGGAGAATGTTAGCAGCTTTGAGACTCCTGAAGGGGAGTGAAAGGCAGGATATCAAATCCAAACTCTTCTTCTTCTTCTTCTTCTTCCTGCCAACATGTTCAGTCGTTAGAGGTGATGGGAGCTGTAGTCCAACAAAATCTGGAGGGCTTCAGAACATCTGTTGCTCCAGAAGGTAGCACCAGAAAAGGTTTTTCAACTAAACAAAGGAAGACATGCACAGAAGAGGGCAACCAAGATGATCAAGGGCCTGGAAACCAAGCCACAGTCGAGGGAGCTGTGTATGTTTATCCTGAATAAGAGGAGACTGAAAGGAGCTATGATAGCCATCTTCCAATATCTCAAGGGCTGTCACCTGGAAGAGGGAGAAAGCTCATTTTCTCCTGCTCTGGAGAACAGGACTCGAACCAATGGCTTCAAGTTACAAGAATGGAGATTCCAACTAAACATCAGGAAAAAACTTTCTGGTGGTAAGAGCTGTTCTACCATGGGAGGGACTCCCTTGGGAGCTGTGGACTCTCCTTGCTTGAAGGTTTTTAGTAGAGATTGGATGGCCAGCTGTCACGGATGCTGTAATTGAGATTTCTGCCTTGCCGGGGTTTGGACTAGATGACCCTCCAGGACCCTTCCAACTCTACAATTCCATGATTCTAAGAACTTCCTGGAAGTACAAACCTCCATCCCTCTCTCTACCTCAGTAGGCTGCAGTGATGTGCTGCCACTCCACCCATCCACTACTGCAGTTGAACAGGTGACGGTTGCAGACTCCCTTTTGAGGCTGGATGACCTACCAGGGATGCTTCATCTATCAGGGGTGCTGCAGTGGGTTTCCTGCATAGGTCAGGGGCTTGAAGTCTTTTCCAGCTTTCGATTCTTTGGCTGCAATCTTCTGCCTTCTTACTAGAGGGTAAGTCCATGCACAGTTTGGGCTGTTGTTGTTGTTTAGTCGTTTAGTCGTGTCCGACTCTTCGTGACCCCATGGACCAGAGCACGCCAGGCACTCCTGTCTTCCACTGCCTCCCACAGTTTGGTCAAACTCATGCTGGTAGCTTCGAGAACACTGTCCAACCATCTCGTCCTCTGTCGTCCCCTTCTCCTTGTGCCCTCCATCTTTCCCAACATCAGGGTCTTTTCCAGGGAGTCTTCTCTTCTCATGAGGTGGCCAAAGTATTGGAGCCTCAGCTTCAGGATCTGTCCTTCCAGTGAGCACTCAGGGCTGATTTCCTTCAGAATGGATGTGTTTGATCTTCTTGCAGTCCATGGGGCTCTCAGGAGTCTCCTCCAGCACCATAACTTTCTTTTAAATAGGCAAGTCAAGGTATTAGACATGCAGGGAGATGCTTTATACCAAACCAGAGCATCAGTGCATCCGGCTCAGTATTTTTCACACTGACTACCAGCTGCCGCTTCTCCAGGATTTCAGACAGGTGTGTTTGGTCCTACCTGGAGATGGAACCTGGGACCTTCTGCATGAAATTCAGATGCTCTAGAGTGAGCTATGGCCCTTTCCGTTATTATCAAATAAGCAGAATTTCTCTTTGGCAGCCAAAACTGTTGTGGAACAAGTGACTGCGGTCCTGACTTACTGACGTCTGAAAAATATTCCACCCATCTTATGAAGTCTGCTCCAGAGGCACCGTGTTGTGGGTTGTGCCCCCTTAAATGCCTTCCCAATGAGTCTCACTAACAACAGTGCAAAATATCTCAGCAGGAAAGAGCAAACCGGGGAGGAGGGAGGCAGAACCCCAAGCACAGCTTTGACTGACATACTTCTGTTTTAGAAAGCTGATACAACTGTGGAAGACAAGCAGAAGGAAAGGAGGTAGAGGTTCCCCTCCTTAAAACCTAGGGGGTGGGTGGGGGAGAGAGAGGCAAAAACAGAAAATAAAAATTGAAATAAGCTATAAAAACAAATCTGTAAAGAGGCAATGCCAACAGCTGATGTGTGCATGTATTTATCCAAGCGCATGTGGTTTTTGAGTCATTGGGGCTTATTTTACTCCCTGCTGCATAGGCAGAATCTTTGGCCTGTCCCATGTTACCAGGGCGATTTTGTGTTTGTTCCTAATATTTTAAAGCTGCTTTGCTTTCTTGCGCTGACATTCCCAGCTCCCACGTCTCAACCCCATGGGATAGTCAGCACTTAGAATCATAGAATTGTAGAGTTGTAAGGGGCACTAAGGGCCATCCAGTCTGACCCCCTGCAATGCAGGAATCTCAGCTAAAGCATCCATGACAGATGGCTGCTTAAAAAATGCTAGAGAAAGGGCAAAGGAGAGCAGTTCCTGCCTGTTTTAGAGACATGGAACCGAAAAAGAAAAGCAACAAGAGGGTGCATGTGTCTTTATACAGACACACATATAGCTAACATTTCACACCCCAAGGGATACTATTCCATAAAGCCTCTGGGAATTCAAGTTTATTTTCATTATAAAGCTGCACCATTCCCCCCACGCCCCCCGGTTAGATCACACAGCAGCAGCAGCAGCAACAACAACAGGGCTTGGGTGGAGGAGGCGGAGGCGAAATGAAATTAAATAAGTGCTACGATCTTTCCAGGACTGTTGGCAATTAGCGCCTAGAGTGTTCCAAGAACATAAAACGAGAGCTTGCTGATTTGCAATGTTTCTCTTTGTGGTTTCCTTGCAAAGGGAACGTTAGACAAGGAGCCAAGCCCATCCTTGAATGACGAAGCCAAGAAAAGCAGTTTGCTTTTCAGAATCCAAACCTTGAGCATAATAGCTCTTAAAAATGGTTTTCCCAGAACAGACACATGCGGGTGAGGAGGTGCAGCCTGATACAACTTTCAGTGTTCAATTTATCTATGCATCAGCTTGCTTGCTTGCTTGCTTGCATGCATGCAATGCAGGACATGGAGCTCACTCCAAAGCTCACAGTCTTGCATTTGACAGTTGGAAGGGTGCTTTGTTTCCCCCCAGAAACACACTCTCTACTGCTAATTCGGGTCCAGGCTAGTGGGTTTAAGTAAGTGCTATTTTTCTAGAAAAACAGGTGTTGGAGCTCACCATGAACTTTTCCCTTGTTCTCTTAGAATGGCAATTGTGCCTACCTGAGAGGTGCCGGAGCTGAGCTCCTGTGAGCTTTGGCTGAAAAAAGCACTGGTTTTGGCCCTGGCTACCTGGATTGGAAGGTCGACGGTTCGAATCCCCGCATCAGAGTGAGCTCCCATTGTTCTGTTCCAGCTCCTCCCAACCTAGCAGTTCGAAAGCACACCAGTGCAAGTAGATAAATAGGTACCCCTGCAGCTGGAAGGTAAACGGCGTTTCCGTGCGCTCTGGCTTCCATCATGGTGTCCCATTGCACCAGAAGCAATTTAGTCATGCTGGCCACATGACGTGGAAAGCTGTCTGTGGACAAACGCTGGCTCCCTTGGCCTAAAAAGCGAGATGATTGCCGCAACCCCATAGTCGCCTTTGACTGGACTTAACCATCCATGGGTTCCTTTACCTATTACCTGGAAGATTGTATCTGCCATTACCAGGATTTCAAAGGTGGAATTGACGTGCAGGGGGAATTTCCAAAATGTGGCATGTCCTGGTTTTTACTTTTTGAAATATGGCAACCCTACTATATGAACCTGCCCAGGTGCTAAGAAGAGCACCTTCTCCTGATCCCATCAACATCAGAAGCATAAGTGAGAGCCTTCTCTGGGGTTTCTCCCATTTCCTTATTTCGACAAGCCTTCAAAACTGAGGTGCCGATGATACTGACCACTGGGCTGCCTTCAGGGTAAATGGTATTTTAATTACAAAAATGCGCTACAATGGAGGTTATGGACATGTGGTAACTTTAATACATATAGGTCCTGCTATCCGCGTGTGCACTGTGTGAAAATTCTCTTATCCAAATGTAAATAATTATGGCCAAAGCTCACTATACACGCAATGGATTCAGATATCCAAACAGATAGAATTTGCCCACTTCCTTGCTAATTTGTGCTTTGCTGGTTGGCTGCAGCCATTTCAGGAAGAAACCATGAAGGGGGTGGGCCCAGAGAAATCCCAGATTAGAAATGTTCCCATAGGAATCAGTTGAAACCATGGATTCGTTATACAAATGTTCGCCTAACAAATGTTTTCCAGGGAACGCATTGCACCGGTCCCTTTGTTGTATTTCCTCCCCCCCCTTTATCTTTTTTTAATAGTGGTTTTTAAAAATAATAAATAAATAAATAAATAAAAACATTAAGGAAAATTGCTCTGCCAAAATGTGTATGTTAGGAAAAAAATCACATTAAAATGGTGATGAATTTGCATGAGAGCTTCAGATTGGACAAACTGAGAGGTCTAGTACTCTCTGTATGCCATGCTTGTTGCTAGAGGTATGTAGGTGCTATATCAACCTGGGGCCCCATTGCTAATCTGGCCAAGAAGATATTCTTAGCAGCTTCAGATGAATTTCAGTAGCAATTAAAGAAGAGGAGGGGGAAAAAAACCCTCTCTCACTAATGGTGGAAGCCCATCTGCTGGGATAAAAATGCTAGGTATTGTCTTAAGTGCATAATCCAATTTTTGTGTGTGAACGCTGCCTTTAATCTCTGCAAGGCTCACAAAACAAGGCATCTGTTTCTGAATTTAAGTAGCTGAGACTAATCAGACTAATTTGCCTTTTTTCTGCAGTAGGCTTAATTGATCAACCTAATTTTGCTGCAGAAAAAGGCATAAATTGTTTATTTACGTATTTCGGATTTTTTGTTTGTTTGTTTCGCCTGCGGAAAAGCACAGAGGCAAATCTTTTAATCGCTTTACATGGGGATGCCCATTGAAAATCTGGCACTCATGTGTCTTTCCTAAGTCCATGGAAGGAACCCCGGTTTAGATTTAGCACCCCAAATTCTAACAGGAGCGGTCCCTAACTTGATAAGAGTGCCATTATTAAAGACTGTATGCTCATCTTAATGTGCATCTGCACACAAGTTGGGGGACGACCGCAGCTCATGGCATCTGTTTTGTGTGGGGAAGGCATCCTGGCATCTCTAGGTAGGCTTGGGAGAGAACCCAGGAGAGCCACTGTAACACTGGACTAGATGAAATAAAAAAATTCCTTCCTGTAGCACCTTAAAGACCAACTAAGTTAGTTCTTGGTATAAGCTTTCGTGTGCATGCACACTTCTTCAGATACACTGAAACAGAAGCCACCAGACCTTTATATATAGTGGGAGGGTGGGGACGGGTATTACTTAGAAGGGTGGTGGGAATGGTGATTGGCTGATAGGTGTGGTAAACCTGTTGACGACTGTTGACTGTTAACGACTGCTTGGCCATCTCCTCCCTTGCTTTTTCCTGTAAGACCAATTGCAGTCTCAAATGCGGCAATGCAGTTCTTCAGTAACAACAAGGTTATAAAAATGCAAATGTTGGGGGGGGGTGCATAAAAATGAAAATAAATGAAATTAGCGTAAGAAATGCATTATAATAGAGGAGATGGCTTGCAGGAACGTGTGTCAGGCACAATTTCACGCACAAAATTGTGCACACAGTCAAACCTCACTTGTTGAACGTAATCCGTTCTGGAAGACCATTTGACTTCCGAAATGTTCAACAACCGAGCATCAAAGGGTGGTCGGCAAAGTCAATGGAGAAGAAAGAAAGAAAACACCCCAGAAGCTGTTCGGCTTCCGAAAAACGTTCAAAAACCAGAGCATTTACTGGTACCTACGGGTTTTTGGCGTTCGGGAGCCGAAACATTCCAAAATGGAGCCGTTTGGAAACCCAGGTTTGACTGTATTAGGAAAAGCACACACAAATTCTGATGGATTTGTGTGAATACTATTTTTAATTTTTTTAAAGCACACTGAATTTAAGATTGGAAAACTGAAACACGGCGAGAAATTTGACCTGGACAGTTTTGTCCACTTCCACTCTTTCTGTTAGGAATGAGGACCACGGATCCTCCTTATATTTGTTAATATGATTTCACCTGAAGATATTTCTTGAGATTACTGAGAATTCAGTCCTGCCAAGTCTGGCTGTGCGCATGCAGGCCTCTGCCTCTCACAGCCCAAAGACAGGACTGCCTGCAAACCCTTTTGCATTGGCTGCTTTGCAGAGGCTGCTTGCCTCTCCTTCTTCCTCCCTGACACCTGACCACCCCTGTTGCCTCCACCCAACTCAGCCGAAGCCCAGTTCTGTCCAAATCTGCCCGATTCGATCCAGGCTTTGGGCTCTGGCCGAATCTGATGCACAACTCTACTCCTCAGCTTTCTGTGCCAAATTGGAGAGAGAAGCAAGCCTTGCACCTGGGCTCTCCTGCATGCCAGCGCAAAGCTCTAGCAGTGGAGCTATGGCCCCTTGCCGGTCAGGGCCACGGAGGGGCGCGGGGAAAGTGCCAGGGGAAGGCTATGTCAGCCAGCCTCCATGTGGCTGATGCAATGTGGGAGAGCGTCCCTCAACAACTCCAGGCACTCTGCAGCTGCTGCTCAGCTCTTTCATGGCTGTCAGTGACTGGCAGCAACAGCGAGACCAAAGCACTCAGAAGAGCGACATGCCCTCGGGCAAGCTTGGCACAGCGCGAAGACGCTCCTGACAGTGTTTGCCGAAGGGGAGGATCACGCCATGGGCTTGGCAGAGGCACCAAAGCTGACGTTTGCCAGGCTCACCTGATGCAGATTCCATTCTCTGTCGTCGCCAGGGCAGATTCCAATCTCTTTCAAGGCCCAGCTTTGGAAAATCAACAAGCAAGCTGTAAACTGGGGAAGAGGCCTGTGGGCTTTATTTTTTAAAAAACCCGACCCTCCAAGTGTCCCTGTTTTCCAGGTACAGTCCCGGATTTACAGTAGCCACCCGGGTTCCTGAGTTGATCCGCTTTTCCTTAGGACGTCCTTATTTTCATCGAAAAAATGTTGGAGGGTACGAAAAATACAGTGTAGGGATGGAGAACCTGTACCACCCCAATACAGCTAAATTTGAACTCCCATCAGCACCAGGCAACACTTGGAGAGCCACAGGTCCCCCCATCCTGAGGTAGAAGTCTTTTTAAATGCCCCTGGCCATTTAATGCCCCCACTAACGCGGGTGGCACTGTGGGTTAAACCACAGAGCCTAGGACTTGTCGATCAGAAGGTCGGCGGTTCGAATCCCCGCAACGGGGTGAGCTCCTGTTGCTCGGTCCCTGCTCCTTCCAACCTAGCAGTTCAAAAGCACACCAGCACAAGTAGATAAATAGGTACTGCTTTGGCGGGAAGGTAAACGGCGTTTCCGTGCGCTTCTCTGGTTTGCCAGAAGTAGCTTAGTCATGCTGGCCACATGACCCGGAAGCTGTATGCCGGCTCCCTCGGCAAATAAAGCGAGATGAGTGCTGCAACCCCAGAGTCGGCAACGTCTGGACCTAATGGTCAGGGGTCCCTTTACCTTACCTTTAAGCTAACTCCATTGGAACTTATAGCTTCCTGTCATGTGAGGGACAGAAAGGCCTGCTCTAGGCATGCAGACCATGCAATCATTCACATACTACTTTTCTACCCTGCCTTAAGGACATAAGGACCTAAGGAGAGCCCTGCCAAAGGACAATCTAGTTCAGCATCCTGTTTTTGAAGTGGCCAATCAGAAGCCTGTGGGAAGCCTGCAAACTGGGCATGAGCACGACAGCACTCAGCCCACCTGTGATTTCCAGCAACTGGTGTTCAGGGGTATAATGTCTTGGTGAGTTAGGAACCTCCCCTGCATGCGAAGACAGGCTATGGTGGATTGAGTGGAAGAGACCAATAGTGGGTCCAATGGTCAAGAAGGCGGTTTCAGCACATGCTTTAGAGCATTGGTTTCCAACCTATTTATGGCCATGCCCCACCTAAGCATCTCTAAAATCCCAGTGCCCCACCCCCGTGACATATACTGTATTTTCCTGTGTATAAGACGCAGGGTTGGTTTTTTTTGAAAAAAAAAAAGTAAAATTTTTGGAGTTGTCTTATACACGGAGAGTGCAGAGGGTGGACTGACAATTGGTTGCTGCCGCAAGCAGGACATTGTCAGTGGCTATAGGGTGATTGGTGGCTGCGGCAAGGGCTGCTGTCGATAGGCTGGTGCTGTGGCAATTGTCGGGCGATTGGTGGCTTGGGTGGCACACGCTATTGTCAGTGTTGGTCAGGCAAGTGAGTGATTTTAGGCAACCCCTAAAAAAACGGCGGGCAAACCATTCCAAAAAAAGCTCAAGAACTCTGGGCAATCTCCCCCCATTTGCTTAATTTGGAGTCCCCAAAAATAGGGGGCATCTTATACACGGGGGCATGTTATACACGAGAAAAATATGGTAATTCTTCTTCAAAAAGTGAACTCCTATTCACGTGGAGGAAGCCTAAAAGGCCATTAACTGTTAACTCATTCTCAAATTGCCCCACTTAAAAATCAAATTGCCCCCTGTGGGGTATGTGCCCTATGTTGGGAACCATGGCTGTAGAGAGAAGTGAGGGGCATGTGGGGCTCATCAACCTGGGAAGGGAGCCTGTCTAGCAGAAGGCAAACGCCACTGCCTCAAGGGATATCTTCAGGAGGAGAAAAGGCTAGGGAGTAAACCTACACAAATGTGGAGTGGAGTGCCAAAAATGGTTGGCTGAGTGATGATTACCAGGGATTATGTACAGGGGAGAGGTTCAATTCCATTCACATTTAAAGACGAACTCCCCTCATTAGCACTTTCTGAACTGCAATCAGCATTCCCCCCCCCTTTCCAAATGTTGCAGTGCAGTTCTCCAGCCAAGCGATGTGAACCCAATTCATCTACCAGGGTAAAGCATGTATAAAGATGCATATATTTTTGTGTGAAAATAAGATGCAAAAGAAGGGATGCGGGTGGCGCTGTAGGTTAAACCACAGAGCCTAGGACTTGCCGATCAGAAGGTCGGCGGTTCGAATCCCCGCGACGGGGTGAGCTCCCGTCGCTTGGTCACTGCTCCTGCCCACCTAGAAGTTCGAAAGCACGTCAAAGTGCAAGTAGATAGATAGGTACCGCTCCGGCGGGAAGGTAAACGGCGTTTCCGTGCACTGCTCTGGTTCGCCAGAAGCGGCTTAGTCATGCTGGCCACATGACGCGGAAGCTGTACGTCAGCTCCCTCGGCCAATAAAGTGAGCTGAGCGCCGCAACCCCAGAGTCGGGCACGGAGTCAGGGGTCCCTTTACCTTTACCTTTAAGATGCAAAAGTGCATTATATCACGGGGAATTATTTGCAAAATAACATTTATATTCAGCAAAATTTCATGCAAAGGTGTTCATTAGGAGAAATTCCTGCTACTATGCTGCTAAACTGCAAACTGATACAGAAACGTGGAGCAACTGAACATAAGATAAGGGGGGAAAGAGAAGTGGAAATTGACAGATTTGCTCATCTCTACCAGGGAGCGATGTCAACAAAAAAAGGTCCGTCCCTTGTAAACAGGGAGAGCTGGAATGTATGCAGTGCAGACATAATAGATTATGAGGAGCAAAGTGAGAACATTTCCCCATTTCTCTCTTGCTCTCTCTCTCAGTGAGATCTCCTTAGTGGAATCCAGGCATGACTTCTCATTCCCTTCCTCCTATCCTCCCCTGGCTCTGGAGACTGTGCCACTACTAACACATTCATCTTAAATCTGCCACCCCAGCAGACAGATCCTTTTAATGTCCCCACTATTCCTGAGCCTCCTGGGAATGCAGGTGAACTTGGTTTTGCTCAACTCAGCAGCCTGCAAAGCGTGCGCCTGTGAGGCAAGGAGCATTTCCCCTCGCTCTGAATAAATTACGACATGTGCTTGGAAATCAGGGTCCTAATTAAAATTGGCATTTTGGTGCTGCCTGCCGGTTAGCAGCCCCTTTCTGGGGGGGGGGGGGGAAGTAACATAATTTGTGACATGGGAAGTCTGTGGCAGGCAGACTGCTGAGCCCACAGCCTGGAAAAGAGGCATGCTCTGTCCTCCTTTCATGCTGGGCTTGACCATCTCCCAGGCCTGGGTTCAAGACTTTTGACCCTTGGCAGTGTTGCATCTGAGAGATGAACTTTGGCACCTAACATTGTGGCTCAAAATCAGCCTCCTTGCCTCCTTTGCGGAAAACCCAGGCATTTTTTTTTTAAAAAAGTTCAACAACTTTTTCTTTTTCTTTTCAGCATAGCATAATCCCCACCCCCCAATACAGAAATCCACCCTCATTAAACATGAGCATAACATACAGTGAGCATAACATACAACAATACAAACAACCAAATAAAAGACTTCCTTTATCCTGTATCTGGGCTCCTTATTTACTTCTTATAAACTGTTTCCTTTATGAATAATTATTAAGATTTTTCTAATTATAACTTAGATATCCACAAAGTCTCCTGCAGACATTAATCGAAACAAGTCCAGGTATGTATTTTAGGGCACTGTTTTGTGAAGTATTCTCTGCATTTCCCCCCATGCCTTTTGAAACTCTTGTCTAGTGTGATCTCTGATTACCTCTGCCAGTTCAATATACTTTAACAGTTCGTCTTTTTTGTTGGCACAGTTTCTTTTTCCCAGTTTTTAGCAATTAGGATCCTTGCCGCTCCTGTGGCTCAACAACTTTTGTGCCTGGATTTTCACTTTTTGAAATATGGCAACCCTATTTGAAGGCAACATCTCTTGCGCTGGGCTCCCTTGCATTGGATTGTAGAAGCACCATCCTGTTGCCTCTCCATGACCTCTCCATGGTTGCAACTGCTGGCCTCCTCTCTTGGGAACCTCGTGGCTGGTGCTTGAGAGCAGGCAAGGAGGAAGAGAGGTGGCCGTCACTGAGGCCCAGCCTCACATGAAGGACCCGCTCAGAGGTGCAGGCAGAGGGCAGGAAGAAAGGGGGAGAGGAGAGGAGCGCAAGGGGTTCTTAAAAGAAATGCTTCGTGCATCTGGGTCTAATCTCACCCCCTTCTAAAATTTATTTATTGGTATATCTTTTTATTTTTGTATATCTACCGAATAATAAAATAAAACAGGGATTAAGGGGTTTTCTTTTTTTCTTTTTATACATTTTTATTGGTTTTTTTAACATATCATTTCCAACAATCATTTAACATAACTTCTCATCTTACACAATATTTTAGACATCCGTCAACAACCTTTGAAGATTTTCTGTTCTTTATCACTTGTTCTGCATTTCTTAATTTCTCTATTACTTTTAATTATCGTTAACTAATAATTCTCTTCATAGTCTTTCTTGCAAAATTTCAAGTAGTCCTCCTTACAGAACTTCTTGCAGTCCTACTAGCATAATCTGTTCATTATAATTGCTTTTCAAATAGTTCAAATATTTACTCCAGTCTTCTAAGAATCTCTGGTCCTGCAGGTTTCGAATCCTTCCTGTTAATTTATCTAATTCTGCATAGTCCATTAATTTCATCTGCCATTCTTCTTTCATTGGCAATTCTTTTTGCTTCCATTTTTGTGCCAATAATATTCTTGGGATTAAGGGGTTTTCTTAGGATGGTGGAGGCCCAGTGGTGGAAATGCTGGGAGGGTGGACAAAATTGGAGGGACGAGGAGGGTCAGTTGGGACACAGTGAGAAATGTCCCTATTTTCAACTGAGGAATGCTGGAGGGCATGGGCTTATCATCCATGTAGGTTAAAGGTAAAGGACCCCTGGACGGTTAAGTCCAGTCAAAGGTGACAATGGGGTTGCGGCACTCATCTCGCTTTCAGACCAACAGAGCCGGCGTTTGTCCACAGACAGCTTTCTGGGCCATGTGGCCAGCATGACTAAGCCACTTCTGGCACAACAGGACACCGTGATGGAAACCAGAGTGCATGGAAACACCGTTTACCTTCCTGCCGCAGTGGTACCTATTTATCTACTCGCATTGGTGTGCTTTCGAACTGTTAGGTTGGCAGGAGCTGGGACAGAGCAACGGGAGCTCACCCCGTCGCCGGGTTTCGAAGTACTGGCCATCTGATCGGCAAGCCCAAAAGGCTCAGTCCCTTGTAATTATGCATGTATTTGTCCATTCACTGCCCCAGTCTGTGGGACTTAATAATGTAAGAAAGAAGAGTTTGCTGGATCAGGCCAGTGGCCAATCTAGCCCAGCATCCTGTGGCCAACCAGACAGACGTGAGTGCCACAGCATGTGCAAAACACACCAAGATAGAAAATTGTCTTGAAAGTTGCCCTTCAAGAATGAAAGTTGCTGTTGCTGTTGTTCCATACAAAAACTTACGGAATATACAGAAGTGGTGAAACTTACCGGAAAAATAAAGAATCAAGATCACAAATTGTTCATAAAAGAATGGAAATGGTTTATTGAATATTTACAAGTAAACTGTAAACAGATGAGAACATTGGCAGGATTATTGTAACAACCTGCAGTTTTATAAGAGTAGATATCTAAAATAGATGAATAAATGAGCAAATTAAGTTAATTTGGAATATGCAGGAAATATAAAAAAATAAATTTAAGGAACCGCAGAAAGAGGGGGAAGGAAGTCGAGTTTTGCAATGTTAAAACGATTGTAAAATTATTGAAATGTATAAAACTGAAAATCATAAAAAAAGAAAGTTGTTGTTGTTACACTTATTTGTCACTTTTTAAAAACTAATGTAAGCTACAATAGAACAGAAAGATGAAGCTCAATATGAAACAAACAAAAGAAAAGCTAAATAAAAACAAAAACACATTCATATACATATACATATCCCATCTACTAAAGGAGGCTGCAATATCTAAAACTCTCCAAGCTGAAGGCCAAAGTCTGGCTGAAAAGGAACCTTTCCTCCTTGCCCCTAAAAGCAGCTGGTGTTGGAGCCAGGTGTGCCTCCCTGGAGGGAGCATTCCATAAGCAGGGAGCCACCACCGAAAAGGCCTGTTCTTGTGTTGCCAGCCTCCTGGGAGGACATGTGGTAAAGAACCTGACTAGATAGCTGGTCCAACTTTTCTTCAATGCTGGTGAACTGACCGTGTCCTTCACCCTTCCTGAGGACAGCAAACTAACTTGAGGAGTGTGGGCCAGGCTGTGCGGGACATACCTCCATGCTTGTTCTCTGCCCTTCAGCCTTTGCTGTCTGAGGTGACTTCCTCCCTCTGCCTAAAGATAGGGCCGGCCCCAATGTGAGTATCAGCCTGGTGTGTATTATGGAGATCTGGACGGAGAAGAGCAGGAGCCAACCTTCCTCAGCTGTCTCCACCAGAGTTTTTGCTGCACTCGTTCTGCATATTTTGCTTTAAATGTGACGGTAAGCCACAGTCAGAGGTTGCCTCTTTATAGAAAGCGTCATGTCAAGGTTGGAAAGAAAGGAAGTGGCTTCTCTGCTCTGATGGGTGATCAGTGGCAGTAAAAGCATCCCAGGGAGCTGTGCATCATGTGCTTCTCTGCCATCTGCACATATGGCTGTCCAGGAGAGCGGCCAAGCTAACTAAAGAAAATTATTACACATCTGGCTGATCCGTGTGATGCAACTGAATGACTTTCGCTCTGACCAAGGAACACTGCTCTGCGCTGTTTTAACAGGGCATTAATTGTCTTCTAGCGCCACGTGGCATTCAATATTGGCATCTCCTTGCCCGGCACATGTGGCCTTCTATGACAGCAGTGCATGCGATCTCTCAAAACCTAGGTAGGATTGTACAGGGAAAATGCATTTGTGCTTTAAATTGTGTTTTAAAAACAAGTTCCTTCTGCTTCCTGGAGATGTAAAGATAGGTAAATGGCTCTGCGTTAAATCTAAATTCCATTTGGCCGTTTTTGCATTCAGTGTAAATTATGTGCGATGGTTGGGAGATGAAGAATTCACTTGGCTTAAAGGCTTCTTTTGATGTTAGAGGATCTAAAGGAGACTCTAATGCGATGGGTGTGATGGCACCATGTTTGCTAAAGTCTGAGATGCAGCCAGGTGTTTCATTAGAAGCTACTGCTTTGAAAGTTGGGCCAGATTCTATGCAGGAGTGATTTTACTCTGCCGTAAGTGAAGACCGAACCCAGGAGTTAAACATGCGACTCTCATTTCAGTAGGTGAGAAATTGAGAATACATACTCTCCAACATTTCTCTGATGAAAATAGGGGCGTCCTATTCATCACCATCTGCAGTGATCATGGAGCCCAAAAAAGTAAAATCTCTCACTGCCTCCATTTCTTCCCCTTCTATTTGCCAGGAGGTGATGGGCCCAGTGGCCATGATCTTCGTTTTTTTGATGTTGAGCTTCAGACCATATTTTGCGCTCTCCTCTTTCACCCTCATTAAAAGGTTCTTTAATTCCTCTTCACTTTCTGCCATCAAGGTTGTGTCATCTGCATATCTGAGGTTGTTGATATTTCTTCCGGCGATCTTAATTCCGGCTTGGGATTCATCCAGTCCAGCCTTTCGCATGATGAATTCTGCATATAAGTTAAATAACCAGGGAGACAATATACAGCCTTGCCGTACTCCTTTCCCAATTTTGAACCAATCAGTTGTTACATATCCAGTTCTAGTCCCACATAGAGATTTCTCAGAAGACAGATGAGGTGTTCAGGCACTTCCATTTCTTTAAGAACTTGCCATAGTTTGCTGTGTTCGACACAGTCAAAGGCTTTTGCATAGTCAATGAATAATAGGTCCAACTAAAAGCCTAAGGAGTCTTGGGCTGATAAGATGCTAGATCAAGGTTCTACCACATAGCCCTGAAAGAGAACTTCGGGCAGGGCTGTGACTATTTCTGTCACATTTACACCCATGCATCTGCGTAGGTAGTTTAGTGCAGGCAGGTCCTGTGGGCAGATTTAGCCCTTAAGTGACTGATCTCTGCTGTAAATGAAGTACAGGTGCAAGCAATCACTACCAGCTCCAGGATCTTCAAATGGTTCCTTCCTTGCCATAGGGAGGTCCACTGTGATAAGAATTGAGAAGACTTTGGGGAGAGGCCAAACTTTAGTGTTAGCAAAATCAACTTCTGGTCTTTATAATAAGAAGGTTTTCAACTAGGAGCACCCTCTGCCCCCAACCCCCACTGCCTGAGGACTTATTCATTATTACTATTACATTTATATTCCATTTTTTCTCCAAGGAGATCGAGTTTGGGTACATGGTTCACCGCTTCCTGTTACCTCCTCAGAACAACTCTGTAAGTTAGGTTGAGACACAGCCCAAGATCACCCAGTGGGTATTTAAATCCTGGTCTCCCTAGTCCAAATTCTACCCACAAATGTGAGAGCCAGTGTGGTGTAGTGGTTAAGAGCGGTAGACTCCTAATCTGGTGAACCGGGTTCGCTTCCCCGCTCCTCCACATGCAGCTGCTGGGTGACCTTGGGCTAGTCACACTTCTCTGAAGTCTCAGCCTCACTCACCTCACAGAGTGTTTGTTGTGGGGGAGGAAGGGAAAGGAGAATGTTAGCCGCTTTGAGCTCCTTCAGGTAGTGATAAAGCGGGATATCAAATCCAAACTACTACAAATTCCAGCCAACAGGAACTTGGAGTAAACCATCAGCTGAGCAAAGCATTGCTCTGTCTTGAACTTGTTCTCTTAGACTTCGAAATTCTACAGACCTGACTGAGATGAGGTAATCAGAGATACCTTTAAATACCAGCGATTAACAAGATTCTCTGTGCCACGAGGTCATCCTGGTGATTGATTGATTTCTTTGATTGCTGTTCAAAGTGCAGTCATTATCTACATTTAGAATCATCAGCAATGAGCCCTGGGCGTGTGTCCTCCTTCTATATTTAGATCCAGAATAGCATGAGATGGGGAGAGAATGTTGACTTAAACCACAAGAGAGAAGGCTGAGGTGATCTAAGGAAGACACACATTTCTGCACGAAATTAAGGTCCTTTGGGCTTATGGGAGTTAGGTCATTAGGAAGCAGGCAAAGCAACACATGACTCTTTTTGTAGTAGGTCCTAGAGGTGGAAAAAGGCCACAGATCTTCCCCCAAGCACCAATAGTAGAGTGTAAATAGCAGTGATTTGTTTATTTATTACATTTTAAACTTCTCCTTTCTTCTGTAGAACTCAGGACAGCATGCATGGAGTCCTTGCAAGGCCACCCATAGGGAGAGGCGTGTTTTCACAGACCGTCCAAGTGTCCCTATTTTCCAGGGACAGTCCTGGATTTACAGTAGCCGTCTCAGTTTCTGATTTGATCCCAGAATGTCCCGCTTCTCCTTAGGATGTCCATATTTCCATCGGACAAATGTTGGATGGTATGGAGTTATGTGACCCCTGAGCCAAGGAGATAAGTACTGGTAACTCTACAAACTTTAGAAGACATCTGCAGGAAGCCCTGCATAGGGATGTGTTTTCAATATTTTAATGGGTGGTGTATAAATAATAAAATTATTATTGTAATTATTATGGAATTGGACACCCCTATTTTCATTGGAGGGCATGCTGTCAATTTCAATTTCTCTGGGTTTTCTCATTTTTCCAGCCTTAAGTTCAGTTCCCACATTCGTTTGTGATTTTTCTTTCTAAAGTCTCCATGAAAATTCACCAGGGTTTAGGTGCAAATTTTCCTAATGCACACATTTTTGCAAAGCTATTTCCCCTAACGTCATCCTTGACAAAATTCACATTGTTCATCCCAGCTGATTGGATTACAGAGCAGTGATTGTATAGGGGAAATATACAATGAAGCCAAGGACAGTGAAGGCAAAGGAGAAGCGACAGTATATACAATGAGCAAACACTATCAATGCAACCTTAATGCTTTTGCTGAGAATGTTGAAAATTGGAGCTGCTTTTCAACTAGCACAAAAATGAACATGAAACCAGGCTAAGCTCTAGTTTATACTTCACCCGTGGAAGCTCAGCACTCAGCTGTAGCGAGAAAAATCCAGAAGTCGTTTGCTACCTTTTATAAGTCTTTAAAAAATGGGATTGTGTATATAAGCCTTTGGTTTCAGCTTGCAATTCCAGCTTGCGGCTCTTTGGGCTGCATTGTCTGTGATAAATGCCGTCCCTTCTGCACAAAAATTTGCGCTGGGGATGACAAAAGTGTTAGACTCTCAGAAGAGCTTTTTAAGAGACATTAGAAGAAGAGGATCAGTGTATTTTTACAGATGAGCTGTCAATGGAGAGGTTATTGTAGCTCTGCAGAGTGCATTATTTATAGTGCTTGGGCCTTGTGAATAAAGGAGAGTATAAATCTCTAAGCATTGCTCCTAACCCTGTTCCATTTATACAGTTCTTTTTCATTGGAATAATTCTTCATCGCCCTCACATATTGCAGTCTTAAAAGCTCAGATCCAGAGAGGGCAGCCGTCCCCCTCCACATACCGCCACATGGTCTCCCTTCCACAGGGATCACAAACACAATAGCTTAAGCCTTTTGCAATACCAGGGTCTCTCTTTTGCAGGCCTGCACAACTTGCGATTCACCCAACCAAATGCCGTCCAAGAGCCACAGATAGTGCCTTGCCAGGTGCTTAGAAACCCATCTGGGTTTAGCCTCCCCGCCAAACCCACCAGGCTGCTGAGCTTCATTCAGATTGACAACTCACACAAGTTGCATAGCCCTCTCGGTCTTCTGCTGTGTCTCTAAGTAGGGGTTGGGGAACTCTCATTGGGCTGGCCACCTGTCCATCACCTAACATTGCCATGGTGTCAGTTGACTGATTTTTGCACAGAAGCCCCAATCATCAGTAGGCAGTGCCTGAAAAATTGTTGTCTGTACAGCCACATCTTTACTTACCACACAATTGGTGCTGCATATGACAACAGGTGTTGGGCTGGTTGGCGTGGCTTGACCAAAGCAGCCAAATGAGAAGGTCTTGTGGGCCTCAGGTGGTAAAACTGTTTTGAGCCACCCACTCCTTCCCATATAGATGGGATGCAACTGTCTCCAATTGTAAGCTGTTATTGGATGGGATCTTAGACTCGTGAAGAAATAAGCAAATGCATTCTCTGCATACACACAAACTCACCATAATCTTTCAGTGACATTGAGCATAGGAACACATGCCAGGCTAAGTTCAAGTTGCTGGTACAAAGGTGTACAAAGTCCTATACAGCATTGGAGGATAGTCACATTCCTCATATACCAAACAATCACTGGCTCTGCAGGAGAGGACCTCCTGTAGATCCCTTCTCATCAGGAAGTCCGTTCCATATGATATAGGAATCATTAGGCCTTTAGTAAAAAGGTAAAGGGACCCCTGACTGTTAGGTCCAGTCACAGATGACTCTGGGATTGCAGTGCTCATCTCGCTTTACTGGCCGAGGGAGCTGGCGAACAGCTTCCAAGTCATGTGGCCAGCATGACTAAGCCGCTTCTGGTGAAACCAGAGCAGCGCACGGAAATGCTGTTTGCCTTCCCACCAGAGCAGTACCTATTTATCTACTTGCACTCTGTGCTTTCGAACTGTTAGGTTGGCAGGAACAGGGACCAAGCAACAGGAGCTCACCCTGTTGTGGGGATTCGAACCGCTGACCTTCTGATTGGCAAGCCCTGGGCTCTGTGGTTTATCCCACAGCGCCACATAAACCCCTTCCCCTCCTGTTGCATTTCAATGGTGTATTTTCGGTGCTTACTAAACCCCCTTTAAGTGGAGATCTTCATCCCAGCCTGCCTTTGTATTGAATTTATTTATAACTGTCTTTATTCTGAACCACAAATGCCTCACCAGCCCTGCTTTTCACAATTCTCGAGTGTTCCTTTGAAGATGATTTTTTAATAAAAAATTTCCAGTTTGTATCTGCACTTGAAACATTGCATGTCTTTTATTGGTGTTTTTTCTTCTTCTAAAGATTATTGCTTGATGATGAATTGCTTCTTCATAGTATATTGGGCAGGCATTTTCCTTCGTGAGCATTTTCATCAGTATTAAATGTGCACAGTCTTGACCAGTTCTGTTGCAATGGCTGACTCACATGTCTGACATTTTAAAACAAAACTCACATCTTACAGCCCTCATTAATCTTATCAACCACAAGCTAGGACACTGAGGAGAATCTCCTGAGTGAATGCTTGTCTATGTAATGTAACCTCCAACGTTGATAAAATGGTCAGCATGGGTGGAAAATTCCTTTAAGCCTTCCAGCTACCAAGATCCACAAACATCTGGTTCAGGAGAGTCAGATTGTGGGGGCCCATGAACCTAATCCAAATATCCAGAAACCACCTATAATCCAGGTCCGTATCCTGTTTTGATGTCTCTCTCCAGAAGCTGGACCACTTCATATATGATCATAGAATCATGGAATTGAAATCATGCCCCACAAAAGAGGCTCCTCATGAGGCTGGAGGAACATCGCCTGGCTGTGAGGCATGAAGGCCACTCCCTGCAAGGCCCTTTCCACCTGGCCAAGGGGGCAGGGCCCAGACTCACCAGCCCTACTGAAGAGGCTCCTCATGAGGCCGGAGGAACATTGCTGGTGAAATATACTCAGAGTGTGAATTTCATGCTCTTTATTCAGCTCATAGTAGCAATGAATGAATCTTTCCCCAAAACGTCTAGCTATATGTACATTATTTACACAATGGGCACCGTGTGATTGGCTAATTCCGGGCTGCTCCTGTAGGCTAATCAGGTTGCGGATTCACCTCCTCCAGAAGCCTGATTGGCTGCTCCTGCAGGCCAATCGGGTCACTGATTCACTTCCACCTGGAGCTGGATTGGGTGGCTCATGTTAACCAATCAGACTGCTGCATTCTAGATCCTATTGTTCTAGGATTCAGCTCAGTACATAACAGCCGGGCTATTGTTTTACTGATTTAATATGCTGTAAACCTATTTAAGATTTTTATTAAAAATATAAAGCGATAAATAAATAAAGTGATAAATAGATAGATAGATAGATAGATAGATAGATAGATAGATAGATAGTGGAGTTGGAGGGGACATTGAAAGTCATCTAGTCCAGTCATTCAAGTCATTCCTGCAGTGCAGGAATGATGTCACGTATCACCAGTGCTTTTTTTCCTGGGGGGGGGGGTACACAGGGGGTACGCATACCCCTAAACATTTTGTGAATCTAAGTTTGCCCTCATTGAGGCCAACTCAATATGAGTAAAATATTCCTACTTAATATGAGTAGGAAAATGACAGTACCCCTAGACATTTATTTAGGAAAAAAACCACTGGGTGAAGGAAAGGTGGGCGTGGCTCACCCAAAACGTCATGGCAGGCCAACTTCTGAGGCCTTGTGGATGTAATAGGTTTCATGGACCGAGGATTCCCTTCCACTTCCCAGGAGCAACAACCCGGTGATGTCATTGTGATAAATCGAATAGGGTGATTTGCTGACCTTGCGGCTGGTTTGTCCTGCCAGGTGCTGAGACAAGGCCCAGGGCAGCGCCAAGTATGAAAAGCAGGCCTGCCCCTGCCTTCCTTGAGGCGATGGAGTCAACAACTGCTGGGAAGGTAAGGAATGAGAAACGGGAAGCCGAGTTGGAGAGAAGACCAGGTTTCTCCACTCCTTCCTACATTCTCTTCCTTGCAAACTCAAGGACCTTTAGCTAGTTTATTAAGAAATAACGGCCGCGCGGGATAGAACTAGGTTGTAGAACCAGTTGCGCAATGAATCAGATCCAAATCAGCAACTCTTCCCATGGAACAGGAGAACATCTGCTGCAGGCCTGTGTTTTGGAGACAGGCCAGGAAGCCATATATAGTCCTCTTTAATAAGCTCATTACATTACCAGTAACTGTGTAGAGTCTGAATCCCGCAGCCAGGATTCAAGAGGCTTCATAACCTTTCCAGCGGTAACATCCAAGGCTTTGGAATGTTATGTCTGGGAAGATTAGGAGATGCCCGTCTTTATCTGATTTTCTGTAAGGCCTTTCATGTTGGCTGGGGGATCTAATGAGCTAATGGCTGGAGTTATTTAATTGCTCTGTTGTTCCCTACCCCTCCTTTTCTTGTTTTTTTCATTTGGCCTCCACCATTTTTCTAAACTCCTTTGAGCATTTTGGAATGGTGCAATAGGAAGATTTCCCACCAATTCATCTGTGTTGCCGGTGTGAGCATCTGTAGGAACGTTTCTTGGGGCACGGGGCAACGAAAATATGACAAACAAACAAACAAACAAAAACATGTAACTGCAAGGTTACACGTTTCTAACGAGAGCAATGGGGAGGATAGTGGCTGCCGAGTTTGCCTCGAATCACGGGTTCTACGAATGCTAGAAACTTAGATAACATTCACACCACACACTGAAAGCACATTTAAGCATACATCTTCCCCTAAAGAATCCTGGGAACTGTAGTTTGTGAAGAATCCTGGGAATTGTAGTGCTGTGAGGGGCAAATAACAGACCTTGGGATTCTTCGGGGAAAGAATTATATATATATATATATTCCATATAAAGAGATTGCACTGAATCTTAAGACTTTTCCCCATCCCCTCCATTCCCCTCAACATTTACAACTGCATATCAATCCGTTATCCACCTTTTCTTAAATCCATCTGAATTATCCGTAATTTGTGTTACCTTACAAGTGAGACTAAGTTACAGGTAGATAGCTGTGTTGGTTTGCCATAGTTGAAACGAAATAAAAAATTCCTTCCAGTAGCACCTTAGAAACCAACTAAGTTTGTTATTACCAATAACAAACTTAGTTGGTCTCTCAGGTGCTACTGGAAGGAATTTTTTTGTTTTGTTTCAAGTGAGATTAAAATCCTGCTAATGTTTTCATCTGCTTACAATGGTCTCCTAACTAAATTAAAATTTCCCCCATTCTTTTTTAAAGTTCTTGTCTTCTTGGTTCCAGAGCTTTCCAGTCAATTTTGCCATTTTGGCATAGTCCATCAACTTGGTTTGCCATTCTTCCCTGGGAAGTTGCATGCTTTAAATCTATAGCATGAGTCTGCCCTTATCATTTTCTTTTTCTTTTTAAAGCGAAAGCTAGGAATATGGGGGTGGAGCGGGGAGGAGCGAGGGCTGCCTCTGTGTTTCAGGGGAGGCTCTCACCCAAAGAGGACAGGGGTTTTCTGCCTCAGTGCCCTTGGCAGGCTAAAATCCAGGGCTCCTATGCCCCTCCAGCAAGTGGCGGGTGTTATATCAACATAAGCCATTGGTATACAGCAACTGTCATGATCCTGCTGGATGTAGTTGAGTGGTAGGAGGAAAGAAGGCATTGAGTCAAGGGATTGGTGGTGGGATGACAGTGAGTGGTCAGAGGGAGAAGGAGCAGACTGGGAGGAGGAGGTATCAGAAGCTGAAGAGTTAACAGGGTTTAGTGAGCAGGAAGAGTCTGTGGCAGACAGCAGTTCAGGCTCTGAGGCTGAAGCGGACGCTGGAGGTGGGGAGGGCCAAGAGGTAGAGTGCAGACAGGCTGCTGAAGAAGCCAGGGAATCTCCCCCTCCTGCTGCGACCAGCTCCCCTCTTCCCTGGTCTCCTAGAACTCACAGAGAAATGAAACGGGCAGAGCACAGACACATCTTGAGGCTGTGTGGGAAAGACCCTGGGAAGGAGGAGTCCAAGTGGGCACTGGGAAGGTGGGGATCTTCAGCCCTCGCAACTGCTCCAGCAGGGCAAGACCTCCTGGAAAGAGTTGCTGAGACAGCTAGGCTTGAGCTATGGTTGTTTCCTTGAATAAAGAGTTAACTTGACTGGCCTGGGGTGATTTACTGCTTTGTTGATGACCTACGCTTGACTCGAGCCCTGACAGCAACAGGCATGAAGGAGGTAACTCCACAAGTGATTTTATATATAGTTGCTTCTGATGCAACACAAGCACCCGCAGCTACAAAATCTCACAGTGGCTGCCGTTTACGGGAGCCAAACATGATGGGGAGCGGCTTGGGTCACTTCTCTCTCCCTTTCCCTTCCCTCCTTTTGTAGCTCCAGGGTTGTAGACAGAAGCAAGGTAACAAGGAACACACCCTGGGAGTGGGCATAAGAGCCTTGCGGGCAGAGGCAGCTGCAGCAGGGCCATCCAGAGACAGACAATGGTTGAATGGGATTAGTTGTCCCTCCTTGCCGCGACTGTGAGCTGAAACTAAGCCGAGGGGCAGGGAAAAGGGGGTTGGATGCTAATTTGCTAAGAGTTCCCCCTCTCCCAAATCTGCAGCGCATTTTTTCTTTGCTCCACCCCAAATTCTCTGGCTGCCGATGGTCGGGGAAGCCTTCCAACGTTCTGAACACCAGCTCTTCTTGGGCTCAGCAAGAGGCCTCGCTTAATTCCTCCTCCAGCCACATCAGAAGAGAGAGCAAATCTCTGCAAAACTCCCCTTTCAAACGCTCAGCTCTCAGATCAGAGGCTGCAATAAAAGAGGTTAGCAGGCCGCTTCTGAGAGCCGATGAGAGGGGAGGGTTTTTAAAATAATATATATATATATATATATTAAACGAGCATACTTTCGTTAACTAACTGCTATGATCTTGCCTACTGAGTCCTGAAATTAAAGTGTAAGGGGGGGGGGGGATGTCCATTAGCAACCAGCAACTGAATTGACGGTGATAAGTTGGATTACTACAGAAGCCCAACAAGTTGCTATCTGTTTGGTGCACCTTAGCACATTTTGTGAGTGCGCACAACAAAAACGGCATGCAGGAGGAACAAAGCAGAGGGAAGAACAAAAACCACTTGAAATGCTACTTGAAGAATGTAAGCCGGGTGGAATTTGCAGGCGAGCCCAATTGCACACTCACGTTATGGCTGGCCAATGGTGTAGTCATGCTCGCTGCTGGGGTGAGAGCAAGGCAGTGACTCTAGAGTGCCTGGGCAGGAAACCAAATCCCCAGGAGCTCTCTGCGTGGCTTGGATGACCCAGCGCGTGAGAATGAGTTGCTGCCACATTCTACTTTGAAATGCATTTTATTTATTGAATTTATATCCCACCCTTCCTCTCCAGGGAGCCCCGGGTGGGAAAGAGTTACGTAATTTAAAAGCAAAAACATTCTAAAATGGTCAAAACGTTCTAAAAACATTGGATTAAAAACATCTTAAAGCAGTTAGACTTTAAAAAAAAAAAAAATTCTGAAAGCAACTACAGTTAAAAATGTTCTCTCAACCAGTGATTTCAAGTTTAGCAGGAGCAGTATTCTCCAGCCACCAAATGCTTGGGTAAACAGGAATTTTTCCAAGTTCTTTCTGAAAGTTAATAATGATGGTGATAGGAGGGTGCGCTCCTTCCTTCCCTGACAAAAGGGTTGTTTGCAAGCTATACTGGGCTCCAGGGAATTCGAATCCCAGTTCAGGGAGGAGCAGAATAGTATAATTGTCAAGTTGGAAGGACCACAAGGGTCATCTAGTCCAACCCCCGGCAATGCAGGGATGTTTTGCCCAACATGGGGCTTGAACCTGCAAATCTAAGTTTAAGAGTGTCATGCTCTCCCAACTGAGCTATCTGTTGTAGGGGAGACACCATTGCTTCTCTCTTGTGCATGTTTTTTTATTGGGTGGATTCTGTGACATCATCATGGTTCGCCAGACACCGCTGCATGTTGATTGGTGCCTTCACTGGAATTTCACTGGCGAATTTCACTGGCTCATTGTAACAGATAGAATTGCTAGGGTCTTTGCGTGACTGGTGATCAACACCACTGAGCTGACTCTTGTTTATGCTGCCTTTGCTGTGCTTTCAGCTTTCAGCCGTGCTAACCAAGTCTGGGCTTTAAACTATTGCCTCCAACTTCAGACTATGGAAGATGACAGATTTTCCAAATTAGGCTTGCTCGAACAGTCAGCTAGAAGGGGGAGAGGAAAAAAGGCTTCATTTAAAGACTCCTGGCTTGCATCAGTGATTAAGTGCATTCATCACCATTGCGTGTCAGAGATATATCTGCTGCAGACATTCACAAAGGGACAGATAAGGAATGGGCTGCAGAACACAGACATTAAGCTGGAGATGGGCCTAATTCATAGTTCCATTTGCTCTCCCTCGGTTCAGAATGCTGAAACATTCTCACTGACGGCTGCTTAATAGAATTGTCTTGGCAAATCAAGCAGAGACGCCCACCGACCTTTCCAGACGAAGTTACGCTTTCGAAAGCAGTGCATCTTTGTATGGCTACTAACCCTGACGGCTGTGTTCTACCTCCACTGTCAGAAGCAGTGAATTCCAGATGCTAGGAACCACAGGAGGGGAGAGCGCTGCTGCATTCAGGTCCTGCTTGTTGGCTTCCCATGGGCATCTGTTTGGCCATTGTGAGAGCAAGATGCTGGGCTTTGTTGTTTAGTCATTTAGTCGTGTCCGACTCTTCGTGACCCCATGGACCAGAGCACGCCAGGCACTCCTGTCTTCCACTGCCTCCCGCAGTTTGGTCAAACTCATGCTGGTAGCTTCGAGAACACTGCCCAACCATCTCGTCCTCTCTCATCCCCTTCTCCTTGTGCCCTCCATCTTTCCCAACATCACGGTCTTTTCCAGGGAGTCTTCTCTTCTCATGAGGTGGCCAAAGTATTGGAGCCTCAGCTTCAGGATCTGTCCTTCCAGTGAGCACTCAGGGCTGATTTCCTTAAGAACGGATAGGTTTGATCTTCTTGCAGTCCATGGGACTCTCAAGAGTCTCCTCCAACACCATAATTCAAAAGCATCAATTCTTCAGCGATCAGCCTTCTTTATGGTATGCTGGGCTAGGTAAAGGTAAAAAGGTATGGTAAAGGACCCCTGGATGGTTAAGTCCAGTCAAAGGCGACTATGGGGTTGTGGTGCACCAATGGGCAGGAGTTCTCCAGGGTTTTGGATAGGAGTCTTTTCTGGCTCTACCTGGAGATGCTGGACCATGCATCTGGAACCTTTTTCATGCAGGGCAAGGAAAGGCCACCTGAAGGATAAATTCCTGCATCTTCGCATCCCTCCAGATGAAGTGTGCAGGGCTAACATCTGAGTTAATTCTCAATCCTATTTGGTTTGAACTCGTGGGTCAATATATTTTAACGATGCTGTATGCCACCAAATGTTCAAAACATAAAAGATAAACAGCTCCCTGTTATAGGACCAATTTGCTTTGTTTGCAGAAATAAATGGTGGGGTGGGATGGGGGGAAACTAGGCACTTAGTGTCCAGGAGGTTTGCTCTCCCAGGAGCTTCGGGACTATCCATTTAAATAAGATTTCCATTTGTGCTGCATTAAAGTCGACAGAGGAGAAACAAATGAACAGCCATCTGCTAATCAGTTTATTTGTTCGTAATACAAACAAAACAGCCGTTTCAAAGGACACAGAAAGTTGACCTGAAGAAAGGGAGACTGAGAAAGAGGGCAAGGTTTCGTAAGCCAAAAGGTGTAGACTAACAACACTGTTAGGGTTGTGCATGGTGGGACAGGGTTTCGATTGCCATTCCCAAAGTTGGGTGAGCAAGTGATGGTCACAACAGTCTGTCTGGGGCTCTCTCGGATCCTCATTTTCCAGCCTTAAGTTCAGCTGCATCATTAAGAAGGTTCTCGTGAAAGTTGATCAACATTTTTCTGCACAGTTCTCCTTGCACACGTTTTTAGATGCAGTTTTGTCTAATGTCTGCAAGCACTTTGCAATGTACTTAGCTTTGCTATTCTCGCTCATATGTCCATTTTAATCCACACCTCCACAAGCAGAAGAAAGCACTTCTTTTGACAGTGCATAGTTAAACAGTGGATGTAAAGGCAAAGGACCCCTGGATGGTTAAGTCCAGTCGAAGGCGACTAGAGGTTGCGGTGCTCATCTTGCTTTTCAGGCTGAGGGAGCCGTTGCTTGTCCACAGACAGTTTTCCGGGTCATGTGGCCAGCATGACTAAACCACTTCTGGTGCAATGGAACGCCGTGATGGAAACCAGAGCACATGGAAACGTTTACCTTCCCGCCGCAGCAATACCTATTTATCTACTTGCACTGGCGTGCTTTCGAACTGCTAGGTTGGCAGGAGCAGGGACAGAGCAACGGGAGCTCACCCCATTGCTCAGATTCAAACCGCTGACTTCTGATCGGCAAGCCCAAGAAGCTCAGGGGTTTAGACCACAGCGCCACCCACGTCCTGATGGTCTCCAACTTAGATGGCTTTAAAGGGGATTAGATAAATTCATAAGGTTACTCTTGGCTGCTAGCTGTAATGGCTATATTCTGCCTCTGAATGCCAGTTGCTGGGAGAGAGCACTGCTGCACTCAGGTGCTGTATGAGGGCTTCCTACAGGCAGTGGCATAGCGTGGGGGCTCCTAGGGGCAGTTGCCCTGGGTGCAAAATAGTTAGGGGTGCAAAATTTGAACACCCAGTGCTGCCTCAATACAGCTGTGCGTCTACATTGTTGGGCTCCATCGAAAATAGCTTCCCCATGTGAACCAGGAAGTGACCTCTCCAGACAATGAAATGACTCTTCTTTTCTTAGCTCTGCATCTGCCATCTCCTGGGGATGCAGATGCTGTTAGGCAGTTGAATGTACATGTCCTGCATTGCCTCCTGCATTGCCCTGGGTGCTGGCAACCCATGCTATGCCATTGCCAACAGATAGCTGACTGGCCACTGTGCGAAGAGGGTGTTGGACTAGATGGGTCCAATAATTGGAGAACAGCATCACAAAATCCAGACAAGTGTGAATTTTAAAGGGTAGCTGAAGGTTCACATCTTGTCCCACACTGGAGACGAGAAAGACTGTGTTGCTCAGTGGGGGAATCACCTGGAAGAAGGAAGTCCTTTATACCCTCCCTACCCAGAAGGATCCAATGGTAGCTGGGGTGCGTGTGTACAAATTTCACTACCAAATATTTCCCTCCTCTATTTGCAAGACAGCAGAGTGGGCTGCAATTCAGGCTGTAGCTACACGGCAGACTGCCTCCTAAAACGGCTAATGATTTCAGAGTGTGTGAGCTCACAGAAATGGAAAGCTCTGAGATCTGTGAGCTGATGCCTCGTACATCACACGACGCACATGAAGGGATGACTCTGAGATGTGGGGGAAGAACCTGCCTCCAGTAAAAGGTGCAGGTTGATTCAGTTCTGGAGCGAAAAGTGTCAAATATCATTACTCCACCACCAAATCTTCAAAGCTTGGGAACACAGTTCTTGTTTTATCAACATGCTGGTTCCTGGGCAGCATTTGATTGGAATAATCCAGGGTGTGGAGCATTCCTTGCCAACAGACTGGGAATACACCCCCCTCCAGACCACTGGTGCAAAGAGACACCTTCTGTTTTGACTTATCTCTTGCAAGCTATGCTGGGCAACATATCTCAGCCACATCCCAAATGTTTCCAGACAAGACCCAGGTTTTCGTTTCTATAAGGGGCATTTGTCTGGGCAAATGCTGTTGTGTATGATGAACACACAGAAGCTTCACTGAAGCAACACAAGGCTCTGGGTCAGAGTCCATTACTGGTTCGTGGCTGGTTTCCAAACACCTTGAGATCTGGAGCAGATGGTAGGGAGGGTGGACTATGGACCCCACACCTCCTTTGGACCAGGGAGGCCAATGGCAGCTGGAGAGGGAGGCAACACCACTCAGCTCAGGGTGCAAAGCGCATTCAACATGTGCGGAAAATGTGCCATTTCATAAAGTTCCAAATACAGCAGGGGAATGGGTTGGCGATAGGAATAAATCAGAACATGCAGATTTTTATGTTTTCATGTGGCAGTTTGGATGATGGATGTGCACTATACCCAAGCACATAAACATTTTATTTTGGGAGGGCGGTGTGAAGTTTTTCATGACTGGAATATCATCTAGTACGTTATCATTCTGTCACACCATGATTAACACCACCCCTGTCCTCCTCTTCCTCTACCCCTGAAAACAAGGCCATATATATGTGTTGCCTACTGAACCTTGACTATTGAATTCAGGCTCTATGCAGGTGTTAGAAGCTAGACTGATACATTTACAAAGTTATATAGGCAGTTCCCTGGCAGGGCTCTTAACACATGCTTGCAGCAGAATGCAGCAGGTGCTTCCAATGGCATCCTGATTTGTTTGCAGGCAGATTAGACAAACCTGGCTATTTAATGAGCATTCATTCTGACCTATTTGCAGGGAGGTTAGGTGATGTTGTGTCAAAGCAAGTGTTACCTGACACTCTCTGGGACATTTTCTCATCACTTTCCTTAACGCAAGCGGGCTTATATTTTGGGGAAGCAGGGTTTTTGTGTGTGCCAGAGCTCCCAAACAGCTGTAATCCCACAACCTGGATTTGGGAGTCCCACCTGAAAGCAGCAACAGCATGGAAGTGCCCTACAACCGAAGGAAGAGAGGGAGGGGGTTAAATCTGGAGGATGGGGAAGTCCTCAAAGGAACCATGCACAATTAATTCACTGCCTTTCCCTGGATACAAGACAACACTTCTGCTGCATTTTTCAAACGTAAATGGCAGAGGTAAAACGAAACTATTTCAGATACCTCAAATGAACTTCCATAGGGGTGGTGGTGGTGGTGATTATAGACAAGAACAACTTGCCACATATGGGTGGACATTGCCCCCTTTCATCAAACACACCAACATAATGCATTTCAGGCTATTGCTCTCTAACTACTGGCTTTCCACCCTTCAGGCTTAAAAGAGAAAACAATCAAATGTCTCTGCGTTCCATAATCTCAGTTCTGCAAGAAGAAAAAGCAGAATTCTGCAAGCTGCATACATTAGACTTTAGCAGATTTGCATGGCTCTTCTTATATTGCAAAATGTATCCCGCAAAATTTACTATTCTGCATATCCCCCGTCCAATTCTCATAGTCATGGAGAAAGGCAGAGTTCTGGAATGTACCAGCTCCACCAATGAGAGAGATGGATGAATCTGTGTTTCTCTCTGTTTGCCATTCTTTTCAGCTTTAAGTTCAGTTCTTCCTATTTCCACATCAGCTTCCTTTAATTTCTTTCTGCATGAAAGTGAACGGTAACACAGGACAGATCTGAGTTAATTTAAGCTACACATACTTAGGCATTAGTTCAGCTGAGGGTGAGGACTGAGCTTATGTGGACTAGGACCATGCGCTCACAGAGTATCCCCACCGAAGGTGGCTGTTAGTTAGACCCTAGAGACGATGACCCGTGTTTGTCAATCAATCCCCGTCCACATCAGCTTCTGCAGAAGAACTGGAGTATGCATCTTGAGGCTGGGAAAAAAACACCAATCAATAGCATTTTTTTCTTGGGCTGTTGTGCCATTTGCCACTTAAGGCCACAGGGAGTTTTCAAAAAGTGAAATGCAGTCACTGCACAAATTGTCAAGCCTGGAGTACCCCTGCAGTTCTTTTACACACAGAGAAAAAAATATCTCTGCAATGAAGAGATACTTAAGAAGGGAAGTTTCTCGCTGAAACTGAGGAAGCTCAGAGATGCACTTGTTAAAAGGAATTATTATTTTTTGTAGCTAAGCAGAAAAATGAAGGCTTTGGATAATGATTTTTACAAGTGGCAAGCTTTGGGTACTGAGCACCAAGGAAATTGCAGGCTTCATGGCAGAGCCAGGTGGGATTTATTAGAAGTTTTGCAAGAGGTTCCCTGTACTGTTTCCCCATTTTTGATTCAGAAACTCCCTGATGGTTCAAGTGTTAAGTTACATGTCTTGACATGTAAAGATGTGCTCTTAAAATCGCTGACCCCTCCAGTGATCTCTTCAAAGGTTCTTTCTTAATTTATGATCCAAGCACCCAATTCTGTGCAGGATTACTCAGAAGAAAGTCATGCAATGTTCAGTGGTGCCCACTCTTCAGTTACTGTGCCCAGAATTTGCAGGGATTGTGGGGAATTCAAACTCAGGCCAAACGACCCACAAATCCAAAATGAAGTCGTGCAAAATATGGTGCTTCAGATCCTGTGATGCTCACTCCAAAAATGCAATGCTGGTTCCATCTCATATGCACCTCCTCACAAGGAACATGTGTGTGAGTTTGTGCAGGCCTTTATAACCATCTGCACAAACTCTCTGCAGTTCCAAAGAGAAATAGAGAGCGCTAGGGTGGTAGCCACATGTAGCAAAGTAGTTCTGGAATTACTTCTACCCCTTGGGAAGTTTCCTAAAAGCACATTACCCTGTTTTTTTGACACTGGTGCACTTAACCCACAGCAGCACCCCAAGTTAGGAGAAGGGTTGCAGTTGAGTGTTGGAATATTATTATTATTTGTCAGGGAACTGTCATTGGCTCAGAGGCGAGAAACAGAAGGGCAGTTGTGTTACAGGGAGCCTCCGAAAATCTTGCGAAGCAGTTCCTCTTCTGGGGAGGAGGAAAGCCCCACCTCTAGTGGGGAAGAGGTGCAAGGACCAGAGGATGCTGGTGGGAGCCTTAACACCACTCCTGGGCAAGCCGGACAGGAGGGAAACACACCCTTGCCATCGCCCATCCTGCGCAGTAGCCTAAGGCGCAAAGAGGGAAGGAGAAGGTTGGGGGTAATGAAACTCTTATGTTGGGGGAGGTCCAAAGGAAGACCACTCCTGGATTCTGCTAGCGATTGAGCCAGACATGAGCTTTGGGGCTCTTCACTGTAAATAGTTTGCACCAATATAAAGCCTGTAAGACACAGGTTGGAGTCCTGCCTGGTTACTCTCGAGCAACCGCAACAGCCATCTGACATTATTAGTATTATTGTTATTTATTAAATCTGTATACCTGGAGGTCTCATGGTGGTTCGCAGGATAAAGTCACAATACAAAATACATAATCAAAATCTGCTTTGCATGCAGACGGTTCCAGTTTCAATCTCTGGCATCTCCAGGTGAAGGTTGGGAGAGGCAGCCTGCCTGGCACCCTGGAGAGCTGCTGCCAATCAGTGTAGACAATGCTGAGCTGGATGGATCAATGGACTGACTCAGTATAAGGCAGCTTCCTATATGCTACTCTTAATACTCCATTTCTTGCTTTTATTCAGGCTTCCTCAACCTCGGCCCTCCAGATGTTTTGAGACGACAATTCCCATCATCCCTGACCACTGGTCCTGCTAGCTAGGGAACATGGGAGTTGTAGGCGAAAAACAGCTGGAGGGCTGAGTTTGAGGAAGCCTGATTTTATTTCTCCTTTGGCAATCACACCTTTGTTATTTGGGCTACTTCAGAGGCGTAGGCCGGGTATAACGTACGTGAAATCTTTAAACACTCCAAAACTCTCTGTTAAAAAAGCAATGATTTGCTATTATTATTGCTTGGTAAGAATAAAGGAAGGGGGAGCATGAAAACAAAAGCTGCATTGATGGTAAGTTTAGGATCTTCCGTCGGGATGCGGGTGGTGCTGTGGGTAAAACATCAGCGCCTAGGACTTGCCGATCGCATGGTCGGCGGTTCGAATCCCCGTGGCGGGGTGAGCTCCCGTCTTTCGGTCCCAGCTCCTGCCCACCTAGCAGTTCGAAAGCACCCCTAAGTGCAAGTAGATAAATAGGTACCGCTTTCTAGCGGGAAGGTAAACGGCGTTTCCGTGTGCTGTGCTGGTTCTGGCTCGCCAGAGCAGCTTCGTCACGCTGGCCACGTGACCCCGAAGTGTCTGCGGACAGCGCTGGCCCCCGGCCTCTTAAGTGAGATGGGCGCACAACCCTAGAGTTGTACACGACTGGCCCGTACGGGCAGGGGTACCTTTACCTTTAGGATCTTCCAGAACATCAAGAATCAGTCAAAGCAAGGAGGCAACAATCCCAAATACGCTACAAATCCCTGGTATGAAACACACCTTATTTTTCACCTTGGCAGAGCAGACAAGATCAAAAGGGTATAGCCAAGAGGTATAATTTTCTCCTCTTCTGTCAGATCCCCAAATGTTAAGTGCGCGTCCTTTCCCAGCAACTCCCTTACAAAAGGATGAAACGATCAGCAATGAACTTCAGTCTATTAAATGTCACCCCCCCAAAATAGGTAATTACTATATGCATATTAAACTGAAGCAGTCCTTTCCTGATGAGGTCCCATTTTTACTAGCAAAAGTATTACTGAATCTTAATTGGCAAGGCAGCGAAACCTCCTGGAGCTATAAATCAAAGAAGGACACCCAAATTTTTACCAAGTGCATGCTGAATCTAAACACAACTGCGTTGGTTTTAATCAAACGAAATCAGACAAAAACAAAAGAAACGTTCTTTCCCGAAGAATTTGCCAAAGGGCGTCAAATCGGTTCTCAGAGAGGTGCGAAAATATTCAGAGACATTAATCGGTGCTTGCAATGCAAAGAATGTTTGGAAAGACTGTCTGGGGCAGCCTTCCAATAATCAGGACCAATGAAAGGAGGAGGGAATGTCTTCCAGTAGAACAGTCCAGGTTGCTAATGGACAGCATCTTCCAACTGTGGAGGGCTGAAAGAGAAAGAAGTACTGAGCTCTTACACATTGCTTGGAATAATGGACATTTCATAGCCCAAAGTCAGTGTCTGAGTGGGGCTTGTAAAGGTAAAGGGACCCCTGATGATTAGGTCCAGTCATGACTGACTCTGGAGTTGCAGTGCTCATCTTGCTTCATTGGACGAGGGAGCCGGCATACAGTTTCCGGGTCATGTGGCCAGCATGACTAAGCCGCTTCTGGTGACCCAGAGCAGCACATGGAAATGCCGTTTACCTTCCGGCCAGAGCGGTACCTATTTATCTACTTGCACTTTGACGTGCTTTCGAACTGCTAGGTGGGCAGGAGCTGGGACTGAGCAACAGGAGCTCACCCCGTCGTGGGGATTCGAACCGCCAACCTTCTGATCGGCAAGTCCTAGGCTCTGTGGTTTAACCCACAGCGCCATCCGTGTCCCTGAGTGGGGCTTGTAGACCTTAGTAATATATTCTCAGTTGATGATCTGTTATGGTAGATGTTTGACCAGGTGGCTATTGGAAGTGAGCACCTAGCGAGCTAAGCCCCAGTATGGTGTAGTGCAGGGATGAGGAACCTGTGGCCTTCAGATACTGGGACGTTAGTTCTCACTGTCCCTGACCATCAACCTTGGCTGCTGGGACTGACCGGAATTGGAATCCAACAACATATGGAGGTCCATACATTTGCCATCCCTGGTGTAGCAGAGAGCATGCTGGAACTGGGACTTGGAAAGGCCAGTGTTGAATTGACTGTGTAAATTTGAAACTCTCAGGGTATCTTTGGATGAGTCACTATTTCAGGAAATGCCTTCCATATCACGTTGGATAATGTTGAGTACCAGTCTCTGGAAATTGCGGAAGGGGAGAGTGCTGTATGGTTCAGGTCTTCCTTGAGGGTTTCCCATGGGCTTCTGGCTGGCCACAGTGGATTGGCGGACGCTACTGTGATACCTCAGGTTACAGACGGTTCAGGTTACAGACTCTGCTAACCCAGAAATAGTACCTCGGGTTAAGAACTTTGCTTCAGGATGAGAACAGAAATTGCACAGTGGCAGCGGGAGGCCCCATTAGCTAAAGTGTTGCTTCAGGTTAAGAACAGTTTCAGGTTAAGAACGGACCTAAATTTCTTAACCCGAGGTACCACTGTATTTGGTTTGATCCAGCAGGGCTGTTCTTGTGTTATGATTAAGTCAAAACCTTCATGGAAGGGGTGGGTTTTGAAGGGAGAAGGAAGGGTGGCACCACATAGGTGCCCTGTGAGGACCTCGGGAGCTGGAAGGGAGAAAGGGAAAACAAGTTTATGAGAGAAGAAGATTTTAGAGCAGCTGGGAGCAGCTGAGTTGCAGAAGCAAAGGTCACAGGCAAGGTTTCTTCTCTGCTTTCCATTTGTTGTCCCTCCGGGTCTGCTTTTCTTTTGGATTGCTGAGAGTGAAGAGGCCAGTCTCTTCCATAAAACACTGTGCTTGTTGAAGCGCAGCAGTTACATAACAATGGCCTGTGCTCATTAAAGGACCCCAGTTCTCCCCAAGTGCTTTCCCACTAAGGGGATCATCGACAGAAAGAAATGTCCTTCCCCAATACCACAGGATTTTTATTTTCTTCTGTTGCTTTTAGGTGAATCATTTTGCGATGTCAGCAACACCTGGCCTGAAACTACCCTCCTGTAGAGGAAAGATCAAACACTTTCCCCCTCTACCGGCAAGGAACGTGGTTATTAAAAGGTTTCTTGAGTATAGCTTGTCCCTGTCAGAAATCGAAGGTCATAAAAGAGAGAAGCCAGGGTTTATTTACTTCCACCCTGCTGCTCTAATTAAAGGGTCAGTAGCAACCCAAGCGCTGCGGCCCCATTTGCTTCTCTCTATAAACCTTCACAATTTATTCTGAAAAGTGAGCGGAATGGACACAACATCCTTTAGCTGGTGATCAAAGACTTTGAAAAATCAGCAAATTTGCCCACTGTTATTTGCCCTCCTTCTCTTTGCTTCTCTTGGGAAAGAATATTTTACAATTAGATTAAGTAGCTGCATTTAAATAATAACCAAACACCTGACCTGAACAGAGGGGAAGGGCAGGAAGTGACCCCCCCCCGCAGCAATGTGCACTACAGCGAGAGTTCATTAATCATCTTTCTTTTTAAAAGCTTGATGTAGTTTTTAGTGTAAGTCTTTTTGAAAAGCAGCAGCAGTAGCAGCAACAACAACAAGACTGTAGTTGTTCAAAACAGGAAGACTTGATTACCAACAGACCTGAAGGAAAGCTATGTACCATTTCATCACAAATGTTTTTGGAACTCCTTGCAAAGACACCATTCATTTAAAATGCCTTTATTTGTCCTCACTGTCACTTGCCTTCAATGACATCATAACATAACCAAATCTGATTGGTTGTATCAATCCACAAGGTATTTTTTATATTTGATTGATATTTAATGACATCATCACATTGTGACATCCTACTCACTCTGGGTAGCTGATTGTGATGAGAAACACCTGACATTAAACCAGTTTTCTGTAGCAAACACAGAACAGGTAGGTATGATAAGGTTTATGAACACCTGATTAGGAACCCTGGCATAATCAGGTTACCAGATCTTTAATAAATAATAATAATTTATTATTTATACCCCGCCCATCTGGCTGGGTTTCCCCAGCCACTCTCGGTGGCTCCCAACAGAATATTAAAAACAGGATAAAACATTAGACATTAAAAACTTCCCCAAACAGGGCTGTCTTCAGATGTCTTCTAAAAGTCAGATAGTTGTTTATTTCCTTGACATCTGATGGGAGGGTGTTCCACAGGGCAGGCGCCACCACCGAGAAGGCCCTATGAATAAAATGTGTATACCTATTCATGTGACATACATTATGTATTTGTTAGGGAAAACACCAGTGTTCTATGCAGCAAGCATAAAGCCTGGAGCTGTTCATAATGCTTCTTGATTGGCAAGATTTCCTAAAAATGAACGAAAAAAGCAGCTGGTAGGAAAAGCAAATGGTGCCAAATAGCATTGCAAACAGTCAAACAATGTATCCCCCAACCCAACGAAACATTTATAAACCCCAACCCTGCAAACCACTGGTTAACATCTGATGTGGCCGTAGTTATCAAGCAAAAGCATATTATATGTTATTTGGACTGGAGTATTCATAGGTACCCAAATCACCTTTATATCAACAAAAGAGTTCAACTGTTGACACTCTTACGTTTAACAATATGTGTTGCAGTGGCCAGCCAGGGGGTGAACTCCAAAACTTTTTGGACTATCATGCAAAAAAAGTGCAACACCTTTTTTGGGGTCTGGATTTTTACCTCTGGAAATATCGCAACCCTAGCATAAATGATATTTACTAGTGTTCAGTTTACCAATAAAATATTCCCTCTTTAATTTTTCTGGGCACACATCTCTTAAGGCCTCTTGCTCAGGCACTGCTAAAACCGACAATCGCCTTTCAGTTCACAGCCAGGTGACTTTCCCTCAAAGAATCCTGTCAACAATTCCCAGAGTCCCCTGGGAAAAGCTACTCTGAGAACTATCGGTCTGTGCTGCGAATTGAGGTTGCCTAACAACGATCAGCACCCTTAAACTACAGTGCTCGGAAAAGCCATGACTGTTTAAAGTGGTATTAAAGGTAAAGGGTAAAGGGACCCCTGACCATTAGGTCCAGTTGTGGCCGACTCTGGGCTGCGGCGCTCATCTCGCTTTACTGGCCGAGGGAGCCGGCATACAGCTTCCGGGTCATGTGGCCAGCAGGACTAAGCCGCTTCTGGCGAACCAGAGCAGAGCCGTTTACCTTCCCGCTGGAGTGGTACCTATTTATCTACTTGCACTTTGACGTGCTTTCAAACTGCTAGGTTGGCAGGAGCAGGGACCGAGCAACGGGAGCTCACCCCGTCGCAGGGATTCGAACCACCAACCTTCTGATCGGCAAGTCCTAGGCTCTGTGGTTTAACCCACAGCGCCACCCGCGTCCCAACACTCTGTGAGGTGAGTGGGGCTGAGAGACTTCAGAGACGTGTGACTAGCCCAAGGTCACGCAGCAGCTGCATGTGGAGAAGCGGGGAAGCGAACCCAGTTCACCAGATTACAAGTCCACTGCTCTTAACCACTACACCACGCTGGCTCTCAAAGTGGTATTATACTAGTTTAAATGCACAGTCCGGATGGGACTCAGAACTTTAGAATAAAGCCCATTTCATACACAGCATGTGCTCAGATGCACGTCTGATGATCAAACGCTCTGTGGAGTCAACCTCGCCGGAGCAACCCTTCCAGCAAAACGAAAAACCTGTGCCTTGTTAAACTGCTGGCGCTCTGTCCTTTTAATTAAAAACAAGTTGGCATTTACAACCACACACAATCAAGAAATGGAAGATTTTACAACCTCTTTTTTTTTTTTAATCTCCCAACAAGTGGAGGAGGAAAAGATTGCCTGTTCACCCAGGAAGATCACCCGAAGAGAGGGCAAACACAGCCCTGTGTGGGTTTTTATAGGCAGCTGAGCTTTCCCTTGTGTCCCTGGTTTCCTGTGAATTGCTGGACCTCCTGACCATAGGCATGTCTGAAGTATGGCTAATCACCGATTTGCCAGCCGACGAGCACCAAGCTTATGCAGGCTTCTGTATAATAAACCGGCACTCTAATAGCATGTTCCAGATCATTTTCTTCCATTTCAGCTCATTTTTGAGCTCCCCTCCCCTCCACCTCTATCTAACATGCATCAGCTTGTACAGGAATCACGCTTTGCCCCCATGATACCACTTGAATGGCAGATGGTAGGACTGAGCAGAAGTGAAAGGCCTGCATTCATTGGTTTTCTTTAGATGTGCTCTGGCTCTTCACGTTCCTGCTCAGAGGGTTGTGGATTCCAGTTTCCACACAGTGCCAAAGTCTATCATGTTTTAGAACCAGTTCAGTCTTGAGAGCCCAAGTCAGGTAGTTCTTACTATTCAGACGTTCCATCTGGGCAGTCTTGCCAAGATTAATAAACTGCGCAGGTTGCTGAGCTGACATGGCTTCTGCTCCTTGCTGCACCGGGTCTGCTTCTTCGGTACACGGCCTCACCACTGGACCTTCAGTCACTTCGAGGTCCTCACCAACAGCACCCTAATTCTCCAGCTTTAGCAATTCGACATCCATAAAACACTGGGCCCATAACCTGACGTGAAGCGTAAATTAATAATGCAGAGTTTTAAAGAATAGAAGCTTTACTGAGTTAAAATAAGCTTCTTCATAAACAACATGGTTCCAAACAGTTTGACTGAGATTACATACTGACTCTGTTCATAGCTGAAACAGACAGACTCTGCTGAATTCTTACAGAGAGCACAAAGTGAAACTGGCTACTACGTCACATGTCAGAGTGACTCAACAGTTAGCAGTTAGGCCTGAATAACTTTAGTAGGCCCAAATGATTGTGAAGTCCCAGCACTTCCCAGCCTGCTTCCGCTCTCATGTGTCTTTGTCACATGACATCTTTTGCCTTATAGGTTATTTACTGGCAATAGCATAGGAACCAACTCCTAGGGGCCAAGGTCCCTTCACCCCCACAGTAAAACATTTGAGGGGCCCCACTGGCCAGACACCCCCCCAAAGTCAATGGGCATTGTCATTCACCACATCTTGTGTTTGATTATGTGGGGCGGGGCTTACCTGGGCCCCCACAATATTTTGTTCAAGTTGGCACCCCTGTTCCAAGGTAAGTTTTTTGTTTTTGTTTTTTTTAAAAGTTTTCTTTCTCCATTTCTGCAACTGTAATCTGGTCAGATTTATTAACACCTGAGTTGCATCTTCTAAAAAGGGTTTTCTCTGTGAACCGCCCTGAGATCTTGTGATGAAGGGGCGGTATATTAACCAAACCAAACCAAACCAAACCAAGCCAAGAGCCTGGCTGGATCAGGGCAGTCGCCCATCAGCTCCAACATCCTGTTCTCACAAGTAGTCAACCATAATACTGTGGAAAGCCTGTAAGCAAGACATGAGTGCAACAGGACTCATTCATTCATTCCCTAAACAGAGCTTCCTTCAGATGTCCTCTAGTTGCTTATTTCCTTGACATCTGATGGGAGGGTGTTCCACAGAGTGGGTGCCACTACCAAGAAGGCCCTCTGCCTGGTTCCCTGTAACCTCACTTCTCACAGTGAGGGAACCATCAGAAGGCCCTCGGAGCTGGACTTCAGTGTCTGGGCTCCTTGGTATAGTCAGGTATAGCTCCTTCAGGTAAGCAAGGCATGAATGCAACAGGACTCTCCCCACCACCTGCGATTTCCAGAAACTGGTGTTCAGAGGCCTGCTGACACCAGTAGTGGTGTTATGGGTAGGACTAATCAGAGAAAGGCTGTGGTGTCATCGTACGGCACCTGCTTATCAGGCAGAAGGTATCAAGTTCAATCCCCAACATCTCCAGGTAGGACTTGAAGTGAATGCTGCCTGAAATCCTGTCAGTATAGAGCCTAGGGCTTTTCTTCAGCTAGAGCTCAGTTCTGGTGCCTCTTAAGTGGGCGCAATTGCCATTCTGAGAGAACAAGTTCATGCTGAGATCTGGCACCTCTTTTTCTAGAAAAATAGCATGGGTAGCGCCTAACAAGCTAGATACATCAATGTTCTGACTCAGTGTAGGACAGACTTCCTATGTTCCTATCTTGTTCCTAACCTGGGTAATGTTAGCTGGGAGGTGGCAACTGGCAAGCATATATTTTCTTTGGCTGGGCTCTAAATCTTCCCCTCTTTAACCCCTGGCACACAAATGGAGATGATCTTGTTAATGGGAAATTTGAGCCAGCTCCTCAGCTGCTAGCGATCGCTGCTTCATTGACAAGAGCAGCCTGGCCTCCCTTCTTCCAAGGCAATGAATGAAAGCCAGCAGCAAGAATCCTCTTGCACCCCAACCTAATTTTCCAAGAGACGGGTGTCAGCTGCTGCTCTGCCATGCATTCACAGCTGAAGGTTGGCTCTTCATGCCTCAGTAAGTGATATTGGCTGAGAAGGCGGCTATTTGGCGGCTATCCTGGTTCGCAGGCATAATGTTAGCAATCACATGGCTGGTAGGAGTGGAGCTATAAAATGAGCAAAGAATTTTTTTTAAAGGTAACCGTCTAAGGGTTGCAAAATAGTGCAAATAATGGCATATTGTCTTAGTGTCGCCCAAGTTCACTCTTCGGGTTATTGGCTCATGGGGCCACCGTTGTGATTGTGTCGAATAGGGTTGTCAAGGGAAACTGAACGAGGAAAAGTGTATTGGACCAAATTGTTGTAGGACTCCAATTTTTGCTCATCTACATTGGCTTCTGGGCTCAATTCAAGTTGCTAAACAGCTTGGGCTGTCTTGCACCAGGGAGAGTCATTTCCCTGAACTATATCATATCATTGGGAAAAAGTAATCCAAGTTCTCCAGATTGTTTTTTCTCCCCCCCCCCCGGAAGAACTGGGAACTTTCCCAAATTTTGTAGAAAAGTAATATATATGATGCAGAGACCATAGTGAAGCTAAGCAGGCCTTCTCCTGGCCAATGACTAGATGAGAGGTCTCATTGGGAACCTCTAGCACTTTGCTCCATGGAAAAGACTTGGTGCTTTCAAATTCCAACAATGACCTGTGTGACGTCAAAATTTGGTGCCTTCCATTCTACATCACTGAATGCAGCACCTCCCATGGCATCCTCTTGGCTCGGCACACAGTGTGAGGAAAGAGGCTACGATTCCCTAAATCCACCCAGTGGCGGAGCTTCATGCTCCGGCACCAGGTGGCGGAGAGCAGGCGGGGGCGGGGCTGGCACGCATCCCAGGGCCATGGTGTGCCGCCTGTAGGGGTGTGGTGCATGTCCTGGGTGCGTGGTGTGCCGCCTGTAGGGGCGTGGCACCCAGCACGAGCGGGGGGCAGCCGCGATGGCACCCCACCAGGATTATGCTGCCGGGGGTGGTGCACTCTCCCTGCATGCCTCTTCCTCTGCCAGTGAATCCATCTCTGTTGGAATCCACCCCTTAACTCCAATATTGTCTGAAGAGAGTACAGTGGTACCTTGGGTTACAGACGCTTCAGGTTACAAACTCTGCTAACCGAGAAATAGTACCTCGGGTTAAGAACTTTGCTTCAGGATGAGAACAGAAATTGCTCGGTGGCAGTGCAGCAGCAGCAGCGGGAGGCCCCATTAGCTAAAGTGGTACCTCAAGTAAAGAACAGTTTCAGGTTAAGAACGGACCTCCAGAACGAATTAAGTTCTTAACCCGAGGCACCACTGTACAGAGAAGTGTGCATGTGGACAGTAACTTACTGTACAAAGGTAAATGTTATGCATGGTTCACTTTGCCTCTATCCCCCACCTCACAGAAGCTCACCTAGAGGGGAATGTTTTCCTCAAACTGAAAATGGTAGTCACCCCTGACCTAGCTCCTAGGCCTCACTCGCTGGATCATCACCTTGTCATGGTGAGTGTGCTTGCACATTCCTATGACCCTTGTGAGCGAAGCCGTCGGGAATCTCATAGTCCCAGCAGGGTCACTCAAGGTGGTAAGGTCAAAGGGAAGGAGCTGGACAAAGAATCATCCAAGAAGTCCTCAATGGCAGAACAGGCGGATGATAACAAGCGATGTGTTACAACGGCTGTGAAGGCGGATGAAGGCTGCAGCAGATAAGAATGTACCGGTCGTCGTGACTACTCATGCCATTGGAACAGAGCCATACTGTGAAGACGTGCACTGTCAGCGTGCACTGATCCACACATATAAAACAAATCCACACACAGGTGTCTTCCAAAACCCATCCCAAACCCAAACCCCAAAGTCCCATGGCGATCGGCAAATGGTAACGGGGGAAGGAGTGTGAAATCTGGAAGGCCCTAGTAATGAACCGGCACTTGGATGATGGATAACTGTGTTTATGGAAAATAATCTTACTCGGCTATGAGTGATCGCCAAAGAAGAAGAAGAGCTCCTAGGCACCTGAGGGGCTGCTGTGAAAGCGTTTCAGGTATCAGAGAGAGGCGTGGTGTTGGGCACCCAATAGCATAGACAGGAGAACTTTTGAGAAGTTTTGCACTGGTTTTGTTATACAGTCAAGCATTCCTAGCGCAACCTATTTATATTCCAATGCAGGTAAGGATGAATTTTGATGACATCACTAGTGTGAGCCAGCCCCAGCTCAGAAAGCGTTAGGAGACCCCGTTGGCAAAACAAACCAACCTTCGGAAGGTCTTCCCGCCTAGCTAATAATTAATGTCTCGTTTGAGAGGGAGGCAGGAATGACTTCTTTTCTTATGCACAGACTTCCGATCTGAGGCTTGCCGAAAAACCTCATTAGCTTGTCATTGCCATTGCTTTTAGAGGCCTCGCGCTATGTGTCCCCACCTCCAGCCACCTCCACCGGGCTTGCAATTCCACCAGGTCTGTGGCCTAACAGATGGTCCCAACTAATGAAAAGAGCCCTTTTAATTAGCTTGTTTGAAGATGCTCGCTCACATTGGTGGGAGATTCCAATAAAGTTTCGGTGGCCGGGCTCTCTGTCGCTGGCATCCAGCAGTTGCCATCTGCTTAGTGGCCGAAAGTGGCGAAGGGGAAACCAGCCGCATTTCCCCCTTCACTGAGCTGGAAATAGGTTTTAAAGGGTGTTGCTGCAGAACCTGGGGGGGGGGGGGGAGCTGGGTGGGCTGGGTGAGAGGAGGCCTCCAAGGGGCTGCTGGCAGCAATCTGAAAGCTGTTAAAACCCCTCCTTCCGGAACCAGGATTACAACAGTCTATCCTGCCATCTCAAACAATAGCTTCTCAAAGCTGATTTATTTATGGTGTTTTTAATAATAATAATAAAGTACATCTTTTGACATATTTGCTATTGCTCTTACTGTTGCCTCTGCTACTGGCTTCTTAACCTGAACATTTTTTTCTTTTAAAGCGAAGGATTCCAGCTTTACTTAGTCTAAAGCAGAGACAGGGAACCTGTAGAACTTCCATCTTTGCTGATCACTTCTCATTCTATCTGGGCTGATTCAATTAGCATAAGAAGCTTGTTGGATTTCACTGTTTCTCAAACTTGGGTCTCCAGTTGTTGTTGGACTATACAACTCCCACCATCCCTAACCACTGGTCCTGCTAGCTATGGGATTATGGGCGTTGTAGTCCAACAACCGGCACTCAGAAGTACTCAGAAGTATAGCCATCATGGCAAATAGCCATTGATAGTCTTCTCCCACATGAATTTGTCTAATTTGGGGAAATGAGGGGCACAACCAGCCCCCACTGAACTGCCTTCTTACTTGTATATTCATTTCAGTTCCTGTCCCCAGTCTCAACACTGCCTTTGCAGGGAGGAGGGTGGGTCCAAAACTAGAATTCTGCCATCTCTACCTCTCATTGGCTGTGGTCTCACCTGTCATTGCTTCTGGCTCCTCCTACCATTGGCCTACTGCTTTAAGCCCCACCAGCTCCAATGGGCACCAGCCACCATAGAAGCCAGTCATAGGAGCCAACTTCTAGGGGCTTAGGTCTTTCAGTCCCTCCCCCCATAAAATATTTGAAGGGGCTGTGGCATAGCTGTCAACTTACAGATTTGAAAATAAGGGACCAGCAGCCTTGAAAATTAGGGACCAGCAGCCAAAATAAGGGACCTGCAGCCTCACCTGTTCCAGGCACTCCAGTCTTCCTGTCCTCCTGCAGTCTGGTCAAACTCATGCTGGTAGCTTCGAGAACACTGTCCAACCAACTTTGTAACCAGAGGTTCAACTGAATAGAATCTGAATCACATGCACCACAAGGCCTATGCAGCCTCAACTTAAGATGGCTCCCTGGCCTGGCTTTGCACTGCAAAGTTTGCAGCAGCACGTGCAACAAAATGGCGTCCAGCATTCAAAACCCCCCTCAGCTTGCATTAACTAGCCACACACAAGGCATGCAAGCTCCACCCCCCAGTCGTTCTTAGACTTCTTATTGGGTGAGCAAGACAGCCAAGCAACACAGTTGGAGCCTCCCTCCTCTGGCAGGGAGGGAGGGAGAGGAGCTGCTTCCTTTGAAATTTAAGGGACATCATTTAAGGGACATTTAAGGGACATCCATCAATAAGGGACAGCAGCGGGACATGGCGCTGGAATAAGGGACTGTCCCTTCAAATAAGGGACACTTAACAGCTATGGGCTGTGGGCCCTCGAAGTTGAAGGACATTGTCATTCAAATGGTGTGTTTGTGTGCCACATCTTGTGATCGATTATGCAGGGCGGAGCTTACTGTCCCCCCATATTTTATTCAAGTTGGCACCCCTGAAACCAGTCCTGCGCTGGCACAGCTTGTGCTGCCTGAAAATTCCATGAGCCAGTAATGTACGAATTAGGACTTTAAATTTGAAAGGGCTGTTGGAGGAAATGTAATTTATAGTAGAATGGCATGACAAATCAGGTCTCTGGGACCTAGTGTGTTTATCAATATGCTTGCAACCACCTTCCTTGTCTGTGATCGGTGTGCTCCTGCTTTCCTTTGCAATGTTTTTTTTTTTAATAATACCCATGTCCCTTCCCTATGATTAAGGTTTAGTATCTTTAAATGGGAATTCCTAGGCTCTGGACTCTGCTGGGTTTTATGTGCTCATAAACTGAGCACGCGCAGCTTTGAAGGCAGAGTGAATTAAGGAAAAAACAGCAACAGCCGATGATCTGTATAGTTCACCTTTGTCTGGTGCTGTTGACTCTATCTCTGTACCTCAGACCACAAACATGGTAATAAAAACAGACGCCCCCTTTGCTTATAATGGCGGCCATGTCAAAATAAGTGGTTTGCAACCCTTTGTCATGGCAGCCTTGACTTCTGGGAAGCAGGCCGGTATAAAACTCCTTGGCCGGCTGCCCAGAGCCTTGGTGGAGCCTCTCCAACCAGGGCTGTTCTGAACAGATCATTCTTAATATAGTGAAGTGCCGTTGTCTCAGGGTAGAAATATAAGGTGTGATTTATGCACCTACTTAGCTTGGCTTAGGCCCAAAGTTGATGCGACACTTTTCATGTAGTTCAGAATTGTGTCACTGGGTTTCGTTCTAGCAAGGAGCAAGTGTGAGGTGAGGCAAGGGCAAGATCATGGCCATGGGGAGAGGTGGCGTTAAGCCTTTGCCTGCCCCCATCAAGTTTCTGATCAGAATTGGTGCAGGGGGAGGCGGGCATTTATACTATTCACATGGGAAGGAAAACTCGTGTTAACGCCGATGGGAACTTTCATCCAATCACCAACAGCAGGTGTGTGGCTCCCCACCCACCCCACTGTTCTGATCAGTAGTATGTTGGGGGCAGAGGGTTAAAGCCAGTGTTCAAAACTGAAATATGAAATCTAGGAGCTAAATGGCACCTTCAACCTAGGTTATGGGAGCAACAACGGAATGTCTAGGTCAGGGGTAGGCAACCTAAGGCCCAGGGGCTGGATCTGGCCCAATCACCTTCTTAATCTGGCCCGCGGACAGTCCAGGAATCAGTGTGTTTTTACATGAGTAGAATGTGTCCTTTTATTTAAAATGCATCTCTAGGTTATTTGTGTGGCCTGCCTGGTGTTTTTACATGAGTAGAATGTGTGCTTTTATTTAAAATGCATCTCTGGGTTATTTGTGGGGTATAGGAATTCGTTCATCCCCCCCCCCCCAAAAAAAATATAGTCCGGCCCACCACATGGTCTGAGGGACGGTGGACCGGCCCACGGCTGAAAAAGATTTCTGACCCCTGATTTAGGTACACGTTTTAATAACAAGAATACAAAGCTGAAAATGAATGAACTGCAGCTAAAATAAGTTCATTTTTCACATGGTGTAGTCCATGCACCCCCCCAAACTCGGCCCTCCAGATGTTTTGGGACTACAATTCCCATCATCCCTGACCACTGATCCTGTTAGCTAGGGATGATGAGAATTGTAGTCCCAAAACATCTGGAGGGCCGAATTTGGGGATGCCTGGTCTAGTCCTTCTTCTGCCCACCCCCCTAATATTCCTAAAAGGGTCTCTTTTCAGAGAGTAGCTGGAAGTAGGGAGGCAGGAAAAGGTCCTCCTTTCCTTCCACTCTGCAGTTTGAATTTGAAATCTTAGGTGCAGTACTGCGCCCAGAGCTCAGAAAGTGCTCGTGCTGATGAAATTCCCCATCGCAAATTGCATCTAGAGCAATGGGAGTTTCGAACACTGGTTAAAGCCCCCGCTCTCACAAGTCTTGTTCTTGATCCATCTCTGGCTCTTTGTTAAACAGAAACTTAGCTGGGCAACCCAAACTACAATGTTAAAAGTCATAGGATGGAAGAACGAGGAAATCCCAACGAAAGAACAGTGGCAAGAAAAACGGATGACTTACGTATGTAGAATTGGATAAATTGACATACAAACTGAGGGACAAGGACAACTGTGACTTTAACGAAGAATGGGAGCTTTTCACAAATTATTTAAAAAGACGAAAAAATGAACTGGACTCCTTGGCAGGGTTGGAATAAACATACACAAATTTATTGGTTGATAACATGATAGATAGATAATGGAAGTATATGTACAAGTTTATAACAATATGTGCTGAGAAATCAGAGAGAGGAGCTGAGGGAAGTCTCGGGGGGAGGGTTTGAGGGGGTGGGGAAAAAAGGGGAAAATAATGAATATGATATGTTTTGAAATTTTGTTATGCTGAAATTGTGTGTGTGTGTGTGTGTGTGTGTGTGTGTGTATATATATATATATATATATATATATATATATGTCATACCTAGTACTTTCTGCTTAGATGGCATGTGGGCTGAAGAGGGCAACCAAGATGATAAAGGTTCTGGAAACCAAGCCTTACGAGGAACAATTGAAGGAGCTGGGTATGTTTAGTCTGGAAAAGAGGAGACTGAGTGGAGATATGATAGCCATCTTCAAATATCTCAAGGGCTGTTTTCTCCTTCTCTGGAGGGGCTAGGACCCAAACCAATGGATTCACGTTACAAGAAAGGAGATTCCAACTAAACGCCAGGAAGAACTTCCCAGTGATAAGAGCTGTTTGACACTGGAACAGACTCCCTCAGGAAGTTGTAGACTCTCCTTTCTTGGAGGTTTTTAGCAGAGGTTGGGTCATCATCTGTCCTGGATGCTGTAGTTGAGATTTCCGCATTGCAGGGTGGTAGATAACCCTCAGGGTCCCTTCTATACAGTTCTATGATTCTTTGCTCTCTAAGCAACCCAGAAATACCCAACTTGCTGCTGCTTTCACCGTTGAAGATCCAGCCTCATTTGTTCACTCTTCTGCAAACAGAGCCCAACAAGGGCTTTTAGGAAATGTGGCCACCTTAGTCATTCATCTGATCCCATGTTGTTTTCCCATTTCAGCTCTGCAACTTGGGGAATAGCTCACAACTCCAGTGAGCCTCATTTAAACCAAATGAGGATTGATTCCTTGAGGTAAAAACACAAAAACAAGAAAATGAAAAGATACACACAGAGAGAGGTTAAGTCCAAAGTCCACATTTATTTACTTCTTTTGTGTGCTTATTAACATGCAACATTTCTCTCCTTGTCTATGAAATCGCCTTGAGGCAGCTTGCAGTAATAAAACACATTAAGTACAATTCTAAGTAATGAGATAAAACAGCAGATAACATATAAAATCAGGAGATAAAACCGGTAGATAAAAAGCCATTAAAATTGCTCATATTAAAAGACTAGGATGGGCTTTGTCTAGTGCCTAGACTTCTACAACGCTCTGGAGGTTGTCCCGTCCAGCCTAACCAGCATAGTCCATGGTCTTGGGAGTTCTAGTCCAAAATGCCTGGAGGTCACCAAGTTGTTGGGGACTGGCCTGTAGGATGACAAAGGGGGTTCCTGGTCAGGGGTGAGAAGCCTTTTTTAACCAGAGGGCCACACCATCTTCTGGGCAACCTTCCATGCAGACATGGGTGGGGCCAGAGGCAAATGTGGGAGGAGCGACACATGCAAATTTTGTACGGTAGGCTAGTTTTCATACACACTAATGTGCTTCTCTTTCTTCTCTACCCAGGCAAAGAAGAGGCGTTCTCAGAGTACAATGAAATATTGCTAGCATGCAACAATACATGCGGAGGGTACATTTCTAACGGCTGTCATATTCGTATTGCTTATTGTTATATTCAATTGTTAATTCAAACTTAATTCTGTTGTGTTTTATGTTAGCTTAGTATGGTATGTGAAGCTGGTCTGGGACTATAATAAATTTCATTTCATTTCATGTGGAGGGTGCAAAGCAGGGCTAGTGAGAGGTGCTGCTTGGGTGAGATAGGTATGGTCTGAGGAGAGTCTCAAGGGCCAGGTAGAGAGGTTTTGAGGTCCACATTTGGCCCCTGAGCCAGAGGTTCCCTTGCCCAGGACTGGGTGAACATGTCTGCAGGAAGGAGGGGGGAGTGATTCATAACTTGGCACCATCACAGAGAAGGCCCCGTCTCTGGTAGTCACTTGCCTTCCAATTCCTCTGCTGTGCACAGATCGAAATAGTCCAGCCTATGACTGTGATGGATTTTTCTGAATCGTCTCAGAATCTCATATTCTCCATAGACCCATGTTAAAATCCAAATGCAAATCTGCTTCAGCCAGCCTTGCTGTCCTTTTTGTAAATGTTGGAAGGATTAAATCCTGCTTGACCCTTGGAAGTCTGAAAACAGTTTTACATGCTTTGGTAACATCCCAATTGGATTAGTCTAATTCCTCGTTTGTAGCTCTGCCAGGCTTCATTATTACACAGAACCTCCGGCTTCAGAATGCAGCGCTAAGAAGCATCTCTGGCTCCACCAAAAATGAGCAAATTTAACAATCCAGATGTCTCTACAGTGGCTCCCTGTTTTAACCAAATTGACTGCAACATCTGTTTTTTGTCTGATGGAAGTCTGCAAGGATTTGGTCTTTTAAGCATCCGATTGAACGCTTCAGTGTCTGCTTGAAACATCAATGGTACAATGGAGATTGGAACTTGCTCCTTAGGGAGGTTTGTCGGTCCCCGCCCCTTGCTAAAGTTTTTTGTTTATGTTTCTGGGTACTGATAAAAACATATTTCTCTCATATGGCGCTTTTGCTTCTAGGATTTCTCCTTGTCCTATTAGTAATCTTTTACGACTGATAATGGATTGAATTATATTTTTATTGACTGTTTTTAATGATGCTGCCATTATGTTTTAATTCCTTGTGCTAAGCTGCTTTGCAGGTCTTGAGGGGGGAACATACATGTAAATGTAAATAATGAAGAAATAACTTAACGTGGGAGCCTAGGAAGAACTGTGTTGTCCGGGCTCCTGCCCTAAAACACACAAGCAAAGGCTCTTGTAAGTAAGCAAGTAAGTAAGTAATCTTTATTCAGGCAAATAACAGTACAGCTCAGCAGCAGCAGATGCCAGGCTCAAGAGTCATCGTTCAGGAGGTCAAGAGCAGGCAAGAAGTTAAGACCTGGACAGAAGCTGCAAAGATGCCCCAACAAGTTTCTGTATCCAGCATGCCAAGCTTTGAAAGACGAGGCATGGCATGTTCACTTGCGAGATTCACTTGTCTTATGGGAAGGTGAAACATGCAAACATGTAGGTGGATCCGTTCCCATCTGTTAAGGTGCCACCTGCTTCTAGGCAGCAGGATCACACCCTTTGTTCAGGCTCCTGCTCAGTCCTTGCCACTGTAGGAGAATCCCCCCAGTTCTATTTCATTTCTGAATTCAGTTTGTGCAGTTAGAGCTTTGCACACCGCTTCTGTAACGGATGCTTTAGCTGAGATTCCTGCATTGCAGGGGGTTGGACTAGATTACCCTTGGGGTCCCTTCCAACTTTATGATTCTATGAGAGCCAGTGTGGTGTAGAGCGGTGGACTTGTAATCTGGTGAACCGGGTTTGCGTCTCCACTCCTCCACATGCAGCTGCTGGGTGGCCTTGGGCTAGTCACACTTCTCTGAAGTCTCTCAGCCTCACTCACCTCACAGAGTGTTTGTTGTGGGGGAGGAAGGGAAAAGGAGATTGGTAGCCGCTTGGAGACTCCTTAGGGTAGTGATAAAGCGGGATATCAAATCCAAACTTCTTCTTCTTCTTCTTCTTCTGATTTCCTAATATTTATTTTATTTATTAAATTTGTATACCGCCCTTCATCTGTAGATCTCAGGATGATTCACAACACAGAAATGCAAGATAAAAACAGAAAATACCTAATAAAAACGGGGGGGACACACACACATTCCAATAAAGCCTCTCCCACAAGCACATTTAAAAGGGTGTAGGATGTTAATCAGGCAACATCAGTAAAAGAGGGATGTTTTCTCCTGGCCCCTAATGCTGTATAATGAAGGCACCATGCAAACCTCCCGGGGAGAGCATTCCACAAATGGGGAGCCACCCCAGAGAAGGCCCATTCTCGTGTTGTCACCTTCTGGACCACTCATGGATGAGGCACACATGGTGATGATTATGCAGGGTCCTGAGTTTTTTATGGCTTCATAGGTCGAAACCAGCACTTTGAATTCAACAAACAGACTGTTTTTAAGCTTGTGTTCTCTTACAGTTCCGAGCACAACTGAAAGGAATGAAATGTAAACATACAAGATATGACCCGGAGAACGAAACACTGGGAGATCGGCCAAGCATCGTAATTACATCAGATCTTAGGTCAAGAAGAGAACAAAAATATCAACATAGATAACTGAAAGCACACATCGGCAGACCACTAATGTGCAGAACAATTTGTCAGAAGACAACAAAGACCCTGGAAGATGGTTATGTGTATGCACATGAGAAGGATGGGGTGGGCTAGTCAGAAGAGCCAAAATATCTGAGTTGTTTCAGAATGGTGACACTGTGTTGTAACTGTGATGGGAAGGTTGGCTATAATGGCTGCAATTGTCTGATTGGTTAAGTGGCAATCACCTATGTAGTTGGATGTGCATAAAATATGATTCCTGTGAGCATCAAAGTGCAGCCTCTCTCTGATTTTTTAGGAGATGGACCCTATGTACGTTTGTATTAATAAAGGACTGTGTCTATTGGTGTTTCCTTATGGAACCCTGAGTAGGATGAAGGCTTTACCACTCCAACACCACCCCCAGTTCTTCCTCCTCCTCCGGCTGCCCCAAGCCCTACAGAGCTTCTGCTAAGGCTCTCAGTTCTGGAGGAAAGTCAGGTCAGAGAGTCAGCATCCTGGCTCCCTCTCCCCAAGGGAGGTCAGGGTGGAAAGGGGAGAGCTCTTCCCTCCAACTCAGGTTGCCTCCATTCAGGTGCCCCTCCTTCTGCTGTGAGGCTCATGACACGTGTTCAGCAACAGAAAGTCCTGTTTATCAACAGGTGAGCTTGGAGGCCATCTAGGGAAATGGCAGTCAATGTGGTTGGGACTCCCATCAGCCCCTGCCAGGACACCCAATAGTAAGGGATGATGGGAGTTGTAGTCCAATAACATTTGGATAGCACCATGTTGGCTACCTTTGGCCTAGAATGCTGGGAATTGGGAGGGACATCTCATAGGTCATTTTAATGACCTGTATTTTAACAGCAGAAGCCAATGGTACAAATGGCAGGTCCATCTAGTTTAGCATCTTGTTCCCTACAGTGATGAACCAAGTGCCTGTGGGAAGCCCACAAGAGGGAGAGTTGGATAGATCAGTCTCTCCCCTCTCTGTGTCACTTTCTTGTGCACTCCCAAAATCCACCCCATTTCCTCATTAATCTGAACAAATATTCACATTTAAATATCGTTTCTTTCCCAAATTTATATCCCATGCTCCTCCCAAGGGAGCCCATTGTGGCAAATACATCTGTAATAAAAATAGAATCAATATGTAAATCATATTGGAAATCAGCCCTGAGTGCTCATTGGAAGGACAGATCCTGAAGCTGAGGCTCCAGTGCTTTGGCCCCCTCATGAGAAGAGAAGACTCCCTGGAAAAGACCCTGATGTTGGGAAAGATGGAGGGCACAAGGAGAAGGGGATGACAGAGGACGAGATGGTTGGATAGTGTTCGTGAAGCTACCAGCATGAGTTTGACCAAAATGTGGGAGGCAGTGGAAGACAGAAGTGTCTGGTGTGCTCTGGTCCATGTGGGTCACGAAGAGTCGGAAACGACTAAACAACAACAAAGGACCCCTGGAAGGTGAAGTCCAATCAAAGAAAGGCAACTATGGGGTTGCGGCGCTCATCTTGCTTTCAGGCCGAGGGAGCCAGCGTTTGTCCACAGACAGCTTTCCAGATCACGTGGCCAGCAGGACTAAGCTACTTCTGGTGCAAAGGAACACCGTGACAGAAACCGGAGCTCATGGAACATGTAACATCATCCTAACAATTATAGCCATCTTGTATGTATGCTGCCTTTCCACAGTTAGAACCATGCTCAAGGTTGCTTACAACAAGAAAAGAGTTACATGATTACAAAAGTAGCCAAATACAATAAATAATAAATAAAACACATCGAAAAGTACACAACAAAATTGAACAATTTCCACGTAAATCACAACAAGCTCTGAAAACAAAATTACAAAAAATAGAAATAATATAAATTAGTACCTCCCCAACAAAAACCCCTAACCAATACCGTAGCTCAAGAGTCTGTTCAGCAGCCTCTGCTTTGTAGGAGGGCCCTGTCTTGCCAGGCCAGGTGTCTGATCATATGTCTGAATAGGCCTCCTTTAGAATAATCTAAAAGAGCATAAAGATTTTTTTCTCTTGTGTGTGGAGGCTGTTGTTAGGGCTACACAAGGATCCATGGTTGGGAAAGGAGAACTCAATGTAGGCTGGCCGGCCCTACCATTAGGCAGGTGGCATATGCTGTGGTGTTGGCAGCAGTAGCTCCACAGTCATTTCTTCTGAGCCCCCTGGCCCCGGGTGGCATCTAGGCCAGCCTGATGCACTCCGATGAGGTGGAGGATGCTACTCTGTCATCAGTGTTGAAGCAAAATCCAACAGCTGGCCTAGTTGGCTAGTTGGAATGGGATATGTGTGAGTGATCTTGTCCCTTGCCTCAGGCAGCAGAATGCATTGAGCTGGCCCAGCACATACAGTCATCAAGATAACAATGGGGGGAAACAAAGTGCAATGCAGCAAAAAGGAACGTGTCACCACAACCTCTCTCTATTGTTCTCTGAAAAAGCTGAAATAACTCAGTGGGAAAATGTAGAATGGTGATGAGGGCTCCCTTTGGAGAAGCACAGAAAGGTCTCTATTGTTTCCAACTAGTTTCATCTGCTAGTTTCTCACCAGCTCAAACTGCTCCGTCTTCTTTCAAGAAATAAAATTGTTTCTGCTTTTTTTATGAAGGGAGGGTTGTTGTTTTTTTTTAAAAAAACCACCCAACACAATTTTAGGCATGATTTCCACCCCCAATAGGGACGACAATGCTAATGTAGACGTTAACAATGAAGCGATGCTCAGGATATGATGACTTTTGATCCAGTCGCTTTGGCATTCACAATTGTGGGGTGGCTCGACTGAAATTCGTCCTGCTTTCATGTGCCCCAGCTTCTCCTCTCAATTTGTCATGCTGTTGGGACTGTCGAAAAGAAATTTCATTGGGTTTTAACTGGCTTAACCCCTTTCACACTCTTTGAATGGTTCATTTGCAGAGACTGCCACGAACCCCAGTTTAGGAGGAAAGCAGGGAGGGGGAATAAAAACAAACAAACAAACCCTGTTCGAGCTCTAAATGGATGGCGAGGAAAATACTACAATTTGAAATGGACAGAGAATGGTGCATCTTTTGTGTCAAGCAACAAAGGAGCTTGTGATTCTAAAGCATTTCTGCTATGCTTTTCGATTGGAAGGTGGCCTGTATACTAATCTCATGTCTGGCCAAGAGGCAGTTGTGACAGAGGAGTGGCCTTTTTATCAGGGGTTTTTATTTTGATGTCAGAACTTCTGAAAGCCAGATGATTAAAAGGAAAAAAAATACTGATTGCCAGGAGGATTGAACTGCAGCAAGGGCTCCTATTCCCTTCCAGAGAAGTGTGATTTCTCACTGCTTTGTGGAACATAGGGAATGGGGGGGGGGATATGTTTAATTTGTATCTTAATGGGATCAGATTCTGCACTTCCCAAACCAGTACAAGAACCAGCACACAACTCTCATTTGAAATTTGCACTTCTTTGCATTTTGCAATGCAGTTCCCCCACAAAAGGGTGAAATAAAAAATGTGCCTATCAGTGAAAACAACATTAAAAAAACCCACCCTATTCATGGCGAAATAGCTTCAAATAGTGTATATACTAGGCAAAGTGCATACAAAAAAAATGGTATCTTAGGAGAAATGTGCGTGAAAATTGGCAAAAAAATTCATGCTTTTTAAAAACAACAACAGCCAATACCCTGTAAACATTTGAACTGAACTTAAGACTTGAAAAATGAGAAATGGAATGAACAGATTCCTAGTGGAGAACAAAACTTTTTTTAAAACTTGAAGCCTGCCACTGAAACAAATCACAGCTCTTCACTTGTATTGTGTATGTAAATATGGAACCTGCACATTCCTTTTTTCTGTTTCTTTGTTTGACAATGACTATGTGTTACTTAGGGTTGATTGTCACATTGTTCATTTCTTCTGAGGTTGAGAAAGATTCAGTCAGATCTGTGCATTCTGTACACAGGTTGACAGCAAGTATGATCTGTGCACACTTCCTTCCTTCCTTGGATAGGTGGAGATGTGATTGACTCCATCTGCATAACCCAGAAATAAGTAACATGACAAACAGCCCTCTGAGGCACAATTCTCATCCTCATCCATTTCTCACGGTGGAAGGCATCCAATTTTAGTTTCCATTTTAAAAATGGGTCCCAGGTCTAGACTTTCCATGAGGGATAGTGAGGAGACAGCCTCAGAAGGCAGATTTTAGGCTCCATTAAAAAGTGTGGAATTGTCAATGACTCCACTTTATTATTATGTTTTGCTGGCTGTCATTCCATTTCCCGAGCCTACAAAGGGTCTGTCTACCAGATGTATATCATCAGGCTTGGGTATAAGGTCAAGATTCAGGTCCCTTTGTTCAGAATCACAATGTTACAGAGCCCAGGTAGAGTTCGGTCAACTCTTTTAATACTGAGAATGCCAGAAAATAATTCTGAACCTTGCCAAGGGATCTGTCAATAGAAATACATCACACAGGCAAGTATTAACCATTGACTGAAGTCCCACGTTGCCTGGGCACAGTCAAGTAACATATTTTACAGGGGTTATACCTCAACAGTGCTACACATCAAGCAGTAACCCAGTGGTAAATGACAGAGTGTCTGTGCTGAAGCTAAGGAGGTCTGGATCTGGTAAGTGGCAGGAAGAGATTCTGCTTCAGAATCTGATGTGAGCTTCCCTAACCTAGTGGTCCATGATAGACCAGACCTGGACCTATCTGTGAGTAAATATGAAATACTGAAGAAACAGCCACATGCATTGCTAGCAGTCATGTTGCAAGTCTTCAGATGAAGACTCTTGTAAAGATTTCCCCAAGAGAGCATGAGCAGGATGAGGCCAAACACAATCCTTCTTCTTTGCCTGGCCTCCAATTATAATTCATTATCATTCATTCATTGACATTGATGGCTGCACGCTTGGCAAATCCACACCGTGATCAGCTCCCGCCTGGAAACCAATGTCCCCACTGTGGAAGGACGTGTGGATCCAGAACTGGCCTCCACAGTCACTTACGGACTCATTGTTAAAACTGTGTTTATGGAAGACAATCTTACATGGCTACGAGTGATTGCCAAAGAAGAAGAAGAAGACGACGACCATAAATATATGGACCTTCAATAGCATTGCTGCCACAGGTTCATAGGAGCCAACTTCTAGGGACCGACGTTCCTTTGTCCTCCTAACAGGGGCACCCCCTTCTCCAGAGAATTGAGGGGGTCTGACATGATGTCCTGATGTCACACATTCAACATTGCACACAGGGCCCTCTGAACTTTGAGGGGACCTAGCCCTCTCAAAAAAAGATGGCGGGGCTACAGTGCCTTGGCCCCCAGGAGCCTCCACACTTGCCTCTCAATAAATATTTGAGGGGCTGGACCCACTACGAAGTTGATGTGTGCGCACACCACATCATCTGATTGATTATGCAAGGCGGGGCTTACCTGCTCCCCCCCAATATTTTATTCAAGTTGGAACCCCTGCACTGATTGATGGTTTTCTTTTTTATCTCAACTATGATGTGCTGATTTACCCAGATTCCTCGTGATTTCTCCAAGTTGCACAATGAAACAAGACTGACACAAGCATGAGAATCCAACTGTACCACTGAGGGCTGGGGAGGTAGGAAGGCAAGGAATATGGGATGTTTCTAATTTGTTAACAACCCTTACTTATGGCTTTCATTTTTAGCTTCATGAACTTATAAAATCCAATGATTAAAATTGCTTAATGCCCCTCTCAAAGAATTGACTAACAGAGGGCTGCATCTTCTCAGCCAGAAGCTCCCTTAGTTCTTATGTTTTGCTTCAGGGCTGGAACCTATAAAGCCCCGTTCTGGTTTCAACATCTTGTTTAATCTGGTCTGCAAAGAGAATTTCACAAGAAATTGGTGAAAACAGACCCTTTCCCACCATGGAATACGACTGATTTGAGAATGTGTAAAAGGCTGCTAGGCAGCAGTGGAAGACTTTATGTAGCTAACCAACCAAGAAAATGACTATGCATTTGGCTGTGATGGCAGCAAGATAAGCCCTGAAAGATAAAAATAGCAGCTCTCTTGAGTTCTCCTGTGGCTTATATAGGAAGGATATTTTGTGTACAGGACAAGAAAAAGGGTGGAAGCCATTATTATACATCTCCAATGTTGTCAGAGAAAATACACTTTAGGGAAATATTAAACAGTCATTGATCACTGTGGGTTTAAATTATACCCTTATTGACTGGGAAAATAGCTGCATATGAAAGGCAAATGAGACACTGAGAGACTGGATTGAAGGTTTTCTTTTGGTTTTCTTTTACAAATGCAATTTGCAAAGTGGTCAGTGTCACCTGAGAGCCAGTGTGATGTAGTGGTTAAGAGCGGTAGTCTCGTAATCTGGGGAACCGGGTTCGCGTCTCCGCTCCTCCACATGCAGCTGCTGGATGACCTTGGGCTAGTCACATTTCTTTGAAGTCTCTCAGCCCCACTCACCTCACAGAGTGTTTGTTGTGGGGGAGGAAGGGAAAGGAGAATGTTAGCCGCTTTGAGACTCCTTAAAGGGAGTGAAAACCCCTACGTTGGCCCTCATCCTGAGAAGTGAATCAATGGCAAGCACAATGAAGAAGGTTGGGAATGGGACTCTCGAATAGCCTGGACTCATCCTCCTGGCGCTACTGTCCAATGAGAAAGTGAGAGGAAGAAGTACCAAAATTGCCAAGATAAGAACTGCGCAATTCCTCAGAAATTAAAATTTAGCATTCATTTTCATCAGAGATGGTGCATTAAAGCCTGCAGAGAAATTGGGTTTGTCAGTCTTGCTGCGAGACCTTCAAGAGCTGCTCTCTGCATTGGTCTGGTTCATTTTGACCTGGCTAGGAAGGATACAGAACTGCACTTGGAGGCTGGAAGAGAGATTGACCATCATTGCCATACACCAACATTTGCCCTTTGCTGCTGCCAGCCTCCTCTGAAGTAGATATATGGGAGCGAGCTAAATGTCTTCTAGCCTGGTGAGAGCACCTCTCCCATTTGAACTGTATGGTTCCTTGGAAGACTAGCATCAGATGCTTTATTGCCTGTAGGTAGTAGTAGTAGTAGTAGTAGTAGTAGTAGTAATAATAATAATAATAATAATAATAATAATAATAATTTATTTGACACCCATCTGAGTGGTAGCTGCCACTCTGGACAGCTTCCAACAAATTAAAAATGTTAAGCGCAGTAAAACATCAGACATTAAAAACTATCCTGAACAGAGCTGCCTTCAGATGTCTTCTAAAAATCATATAGTCGTTAGTTTCCTTGACAAGAATATGGCCAGTTGGGTCACAGCTAGGGGAGGGGGAGAAATTGTGATTGTGATTGTGTTTAAATGTAAACTTACCCATTTTGCCATTTCTGAAACAAGATGCGAACCAAAATATAGCCACCTTTCGAAATTTGTGCTTTTCCAAATTTTGGAATGCATTTCTCCAGCCAAGTAATGTCTTCAAAAATGCATGTGGTGGTGGGGGGGGGGTAAAATGTGCATATAAACATTATATATTATTAGTGAAAATAGCATACAAAGATGCCTTGTATTAGGCAAGACTGCTTTGCGAAAATGTGCATGCTAGGCAAAATTGCACACCAAACCAGGAGAGATTTCTGCTAAAATGCTGATGAATCTGCATGAGGACTTTTCTTTTCTTTTTTTAACCACAAACTGCTGATTTGGAGAAGTGGAGACCCGAAGACTGGAAAAATGAGAAACTGAAACTGAAATATTTGCCCACCTCTACGTCACAGCCAATGCATGACTTTGAAGCAGACGAACAGTTGCCCGTCTAAATATGCCAGAGTAGCAGAAGATAAAACACAGGACTGATAGGAATGGATGACACATTTCAATCTGGGGCCAAGAGGTTTCCTGAGCGATTGATAGCAGAAATGCGGGGAAATAATTTCAACAGAGAACTGTAAGCAGAGGAAAAGGAAGTAGCACATGTTTCTTTTGCGCTGTTGTTCTCTGAAGTGGGTGAGATTGAAGCTCACAGGGAAGAAAATGTGAATGTGAATCTGTGGTGTGAGGAGAGAGGCAAGTCTGGACAAGGGCAGAGAATAGATTCATGGAAGGAAATGGCCAAAGAATTACCTGTTACTTTTCAGGCTGTGGGAAATTGAAATGGAGATATTAAAGGAGATTTAATCACCACTGTTTTATTAGCATATATGCCACGGACTGCAAAGAGGACCATTCACAATAGTACTTTGTTCTAAATGTATAGTATGTATGCAGCCTATATAAACAGAATACTCTGATGCAAATCTAACTAGATTTCCAAAAAATAAAAACCACTCATCCATCATTCATTCTTATCCCCAAGAAGGTCCTTTACCTGATTTAAATATACCTTTCTAAAGAAACCAGAGGCCTTTCTCCTGGGCATGGTAGGCCAATTGGTGCCAAAGAAGGATAGAATTTTTTTCATGTATGCCACAACAGCAGCAAGAATACTTATCGCAAAGCACTGGAAGACACAAGATCTACCTACCAGGGAAGAATGGCAGATGAAGCTGATGGACTACATGGAACTGGCGGAAATGACTGGCAGAATCCGAGACCAGGGAGAAGAGTCGGTGGAAGAAGATTGGAAAAAATTTAAAGTATATTTACAGAAATATTGTAAAATTAATGAATGTTAGAAGGATGCTGGAAAGAAGTTAAATGACTTTAGCAGAAATGTTATAAAGAATTAAGTATGAATAGATTGACAATGGGTAAAGGTGCAAAACTTAAGGTTAAATTGCGTTAAGATAAATTATGGAACTAAATTTGAGAAAGAGGGAAAGGACTTGCTGGAACAATTAATTGAACTAGAATACAAAAAAGAAGGTGTGAGGAAGTCGAGGAAATAAGCAAATGAAAGATAAGGATATGAAAATACGGGGTCTTTTTTCTGTTTTTTTCTTTTTTCCCTTCTATTTTTTTAAAGGTTTGTGTTTTTTAAATGTTTCTGTTTTTTCTCTTTTAATGTTTTGATGTACTGTTGATGTTTTGTTTTATTGTATTTTCTTTGTGAGGTTTTGTAACTGTTCATTGCTTGTATTTCTTTCTTTTTTTTGTAATTCTTAAACTCTAATAAATATCTTTTTTTTTTAAAAAAGAAGGTCCTTTACCTGGTTCCCTGTAGCCTCACTTCTTGCAACAAGGGAACTACCAGAAGGCTCTCAGAGCTTGATCTCTGTGTCCAAGCTGAACGATGGGGCTGGAGGGCCAAAGCCATTCAGGGTTTTAAAGGTCACCACCAACACTTTGAATTGTGCCCGGAAACATACTTGGAGCCAATGTAGATCTTTTAACGCTGGTGTTATATAGTCCCAGAGGCCGCTGTCAATCACCAGTCCGGCAGCCACATTCTGGATTACTTGTAGTTTTCAAGTCACTTTCAAAGGTAGCCCCACGTAGACCACATTGCAGTAGTCCATGCGGGAGATAACAAATAAAGATTGGTTTTTGCTTTAAATGAGGTGAAACCGAAGACATTTCCTCGACGTAAGAACTCATGTATAAATAGTGAACTGTACTCTGTGCTCGGGTAACCTCCATGTTAGCTTATTGCAAAGACGACCCGGAAACTTCAACTGGTCCAGAATGCAGTGGTTTTCAGTATAAGTTCCCTTACCCCGGCCAGCTTGGCTAAACATGAGAGATGATTGGAATTGCTGTGCAAAACATCTTCAGGGTGGGAGAGAGGGATGGCACTAGGTTGTGAAAGGCTGCCCCAAGGCAATACATTTAGTTGAGGGGGGCGGGCGCTGAATGCCAGCTAGTGGGGTGGTTCCAGTCCTTGAAGCCACAGGAAGTGGTCCGTCAGTCCCTTCAGCTTTCTCTCCTGATTGGAAATAAAATAAATGAAACCCTTTGCCTCAGGGCTGTCTTTAGCATATGCTCTGCTGGGGTGCAAAGATCCACCCAGCGCCCCCAAATTTAGTTTAGCCGCCCCCAATTTAACTTTTATTGAGCTTTTTTGGGGAGGAGGGAAGCCAAAGTTGTTGTTGACCTTTTTTTAGGGGTGGGGGCGAACTCAAAGTTGTTCAGCTTTTTTGGGGTGGAATCTCTCACCTGTAACAACAATGCAGCAGAAAAACCTACTTTTGTTTCCTGACTCGTTGGGAATATTTGACGCTACGGAGTAACAGAGAGACAAAAGAGGGGGGGTGGGGACTTTTGCTCCATTGCTTTTCACTGCTTCCGATCGAGAGGTATACATTTGGTGCCCCCCAGAATTCAGCGCCCAGGTGCCCCATACCCCTTGCACCCCCATGTAAAGATGGTCCTGCTTTGCCTGTTCTTTAGAGAGTGATCTCTAAGGAAGAAGAAGAAGAAGAAGAAGAAGAAGAAGAAGAAGAAGAAGAAGAAGAAGAAGAGTTTGGATTTGATATCCCGCCTTTCACTCCCTTTAAGGAGTCTCAAAGCGGCTAACATTCTCCTTTCCCTTCCTCCCCCACAACAAACACTCTGTGAGGTGAGTGGGGCTGAGAGACTTCAAAGAAGTGTGACTAGCCCAAGGTCACCCAGCAGCTGCATGTGGAGGAGCAGAGACGCGAACCCGGTTCCCCAGATTACGAGACTACCGCTCTTAACCACTACACCACACTGGCTCTTAAGGAGTTACAAGGGCTGCTGCTTCAACTCCTGATCAGGAGATAAAAGATCCCTCTGGCTACCCTTTAGAGATGATCTCTGCTCCCAGCCACTGCACTGTTTTATATATATAATTATTAACCATCCACCCGGTTCACTGGGAAGTTTTTAATTCTTGCCTACCCCAAGCCCTTTAAATTTAATGTATATATTAGGTAGTTGCTATATCTTTTATTTGTGGAACATAAAAGTCTGGTTATGTCGAAGTATATTTTGCTAGTAATTTCATGCCTCCTGCCCAGTTTTTATTGTCTTTTTTTTTTTAAGGTCTAGAGGAAAGAATGTGGTTTATTGAAGTAATGGACCGAATTAGGGAGTGTGTATTCGAAGGATCTGTCATGCTAAGCCAGCTGGGGAAAATGTTGGCGGTCTGAGGGAGGAGGAAATGGAAGGATGTTGTAGAAAACTCCCTGAAACCATCAGCCTCATTTATGGTGGTAGTTAAATAAAGAAAAAGGTAACACATACCTATACCCACCTATATCTGTAATATGAAGCAGCAGAAAACCTGAAAGCGTGTGTGTGTGAGTGAGAGAGAGAGAGAGAGAGATGCTAAGGGCTGTCCAAAACATTTTGTTACCTGAGACCAGGGATGGAGGAGAAATTCAATCCAATTCTCGCTTAAAGGTGAGCCTACCAAATTCACAGAAGAGGTCCAGGATCACAGTTTTCCTTCTCTGAGATGGGTTGATGAACCCCACCTGCCTCTCATTTCTGGAAAAAACATGCTAGCTCTAGACACACTGTCTGTTGACTCCTTCACAGGGAAATTCATGTAATCCTTATGGGACTTACTTTGGGTTAGTAACTGGTAAGGAAGCAAGTTTAATCAACAAATCCATCATTTAAAGCTGTAGTTAATTAATCTGTGAGAGGATGTCATAATAGGTGAAAGGTTTGTTAGTTCTGGCAGGGTTGGACCAAAACATCTTGCTGCCCAAAGGAAATGACAAAATGGTGCCCCCTGTTCCATATATAGGTTAAAAAAAAAAGGTAAAGGTAAAGGACCCCTGGACTGTTAAGTCCTGTCAAAGGCGACTCTTGGGTTGCGGCGCTCATCTCGCTTTAGTGGCCAAGGGAGCCGGCGTACAGTTTCTGGGTCATGTGGCCAGCATGACTAAACCGCTTCTGGCACAACAAGACAACGTGATGAAAACCAGAGCGCACGGAAACACTGTTTACTTTCCTGCTGCAACAGTACCTATTTATCTACTTGCACTGGTGTGCTTTCGAACTGTTAGGTTGGCAGGAGCTGGGACAAACAATGGGAGCTCAGCCTGCTGTGGGGATTCAAACCACCGACCTTCTGATCGGCAAACCCAAGAGGCTCAGTGGTTTAGACCACAGTGCCACTAGCAGACATTTATTGCTTCAACTCTGATGATACGAGAGAGTCCTCTACCACCATGAGGGCAGCAGGCTAACTTGGGGGGCGGGCTGAAGTTGGACTCACCACCAACTCCCTTCCTCTAACTTCCTTCTCCCCAGTACTGTGGATGAGAATATGGCCATCTAGAACAGAGCTTTCCAAACCTTTCATGTTGGTGACACACCTTTTAGACATGCATCATTTTGTGATTCAGTTTTACTAGCAAACCGGAGGTTAAACTGACCCCTTTCCAGCCCCAGGAGGAGCATGGGGAGCATTCACATGGCACACCTACACAAAGCAGCGACAACATAGTTTGGAAAGCTGTGGTCCACAACAATGAATACTGCAAGGTCTATCTTCTCTACAGGCCCCACTTGTGAATTGGGACATAGCAAGGCATTGTTTCCCATTTCTTCCTGTGTTAGCCATAGAATCATTGAATTGTAGAGTTGGATAAGAACCCATGGGTCATCTAGTCCAAACCCCTGCAATGCGGAAATCTCAATGAATGGTCCCCCATCTAATTTGAAACAGTCAGGCTGCTGTCAGTGGCTCCCGGCTGGTTGCCCAGGAAAGTATAAAGACAATAAAATGTTTCTTACAGTCCTTTTTTATTTCAAACTTTACAGAGAGGCTATAGAACCCAGCCTCTTGGATAATGGTATTGTCCGGACTGAATCTCCACCCCCCGCCCATCTATCCCACTTCATCATTTGTCACTTCTATGGGTGCCACTAAGTGCCGCTAAGTCTTTGAGCTCTTTGCTCTCCTGCAGGGTGAATCTTTTAAAAGAGGCTCCGTGGAATATGTGTACTCTGTATCCATGGGGCCTCTTTTAAAGGGCTCACCCTGTACAGTGGTACCTCGGGTTAAGTACTTAATTTGTTCCGGAGGTCCGTTCTTAACCTGAAAGTGTTCTTAACCTGAAGACCACTTTAGCTAATGGGGCCTCCTGCTGCTGCCGTGCCACTGGAGCACGATTTCTGTTCTCATCCTGAAGCGAAGTTCTTAACTCGAGGTACTATTTCTGGGTTAGCGGAGTCTGTAACCTGAAACGTATGTAACCCGAGGTACCACTGTACTTTTAAGGCTCACTGGGTTCTGGGAGAGGGAGGGTCTGGAATGCCTTCTAATGACAACGTGTCAGTCAAGTGTTGCTCTGGCTCTCCCATGGTTTCCCAACTTTCCCCCTCATCTGCCTCTGAGATGTGACCTCCCTCAAACTCCTGTTGTAAATCTAGACTGTCTTCCTCTTCCTCCTCCCTGGAAGGGTCAGGATGGGGAGGCGGTCTCCACCATTCATCCTCCTCGGCCCAGACCCTGCTTAACTTTGCAAATGTGCTAGCATTTTTATTGCTGCACCACTAGGAGGACATGTCACATGCCAAACTGTTTCCATTTCACTGCAGTTCATCTGCTACCAAAAGCCTTGTGTTTTCTCTCACTTTCCACTGTGGCAAAAATTAGAGAATGTAAGCATTTAATTACATAAATTATGCTGCCTGTAATTTCCCCCCACTCTACTGGTTTCAGTGCACAGGAAACACAATGCAAATAGGAGGAAATGTAATCAATTACGTATTGTTTGCAGACTGAAAGCAACAACAATAGAGAATAATGATTGTTATTTGCCGGATTGATTTGCATCGTAGACACGAGATGAATAAGTGAACATTGGCAATTTCCACTCCTGTATCTATTTTCACCAGAATTCCCTGACAATCCCAACTTGTGAATACTATTCAGCAATGGATCTAAAATGTGTGAAAGAAAAGCACTGTAAGGAGTCAAGTTGCTGAGTGAAATGTTTAAGCTGTTTATGACAAATATATTGGGGCAACTGGTGTCTTAATTAGCTTCCCTCGTTATCATTAGCTTGTGGAAATGGGTGCTATCGATGGCAGGAAAAGTTTCCCTGACTTCATCACAAAATGGCTGTCTTTAATTAGGTGTCCCCGAGAGTTCTAAACAACTGTGTAAACATTGGGCCTCTGCGCATAAGAGATAGGTACCAACTTTCTGCAGGAAAACCATCGCAATTGTCTGCAGACAAGATGAACAGCAAATTAGTGGGGCAAAAAGTGAAATATATCAGGAAATGCTGTCTGTTTTGTAATTACTTGCTTTGCTGTGAAGGGGAGATACGCGGTACTGTGAACGGACGGCAAAGCAATACGGGCCATTCATCAGCCCTGCCTTTAGCCATATGTTGTTACATAATAAGTGTGAGTGAGATGTTTTAACATCCCTTCTGTTAGGAGAATGGGTGGTGCACAGCTCGACAGCATGGGAATAAAACCAGCTTTCCTATTTTTCACTGTGAGAACTGTACTGTTAACTAGGCTCTTTGTACACTCCCAGTTCCTTTCTTTCCTTTTTAAAAAAACACGTTAATGACTATCCTTCAACACAATCTAGGTAGCTTGAAGTATATATTTATTTTTAATCTGTTAGATAAAAGCGATGAGCAAAATGGTGCTGGAATGTGAAGATCATTGATGCTTCAAGCTCAGGATAAAACCAACCAATGGCACATGAAGACTCTGTTCCTGCTATTGTAATCTGCTTCAGCTGTTTTTATTTTAAATTGCTGTAACCTGCCCTGGTTTTTGTTGGGAAAGGGTAGGTGATAAAGTTATTACCACTACTGCTGCTGCTGCTGCTGCTACTACTATTTCTGGTACCAAAAAGCTGTTTTGCACTGATATACATGCTGACCTCCAGCCAAAGTGGGGCTTCCCATTCACTTCAATGGAAGCCAAATGAAATATGTACAGTCGTACCTTGGATCCTGAACGCCTTGCGAGTCGAACGTTTTGGCTCCTGAATGCCACATACCCGGAAGTGAGTGTTCCGGTTTGCGATCGTTCTTTGGAACCCGAATGTCTGACACAGGTTCCATGGCTTCCAATTGGGTGCAGGAGCTTCCTGCAGCCAACCAGAAGATGCTTTGGTTTCCGAACACTTTGGAAGTTCAATGGACTTCTGGAACGGATTCCATTCAACTTCTGCGATATGACTGTATATATAATTTTGAGTACCTAGAGGTGCCTCATCTGCTGAAGTGAAGGGAGGACTGTGGAGCCTCAGTTCTTGCAAGGAATCCCCAGATTGATGCACAGAAGGGATACATAAACTGGGATTTGCAGAGAGCTGCTTACGAATTATTTGCAAAAATACACCACAACTTGAATCCTCTTTCGACTTGCTTGGATACTTTGCAAAAAGAGCTGTGTGCCCAGAGGTTCCTCGGGAATGACATAGAATCATAGAATCATAGAGTTGGAAGAGACCACAAGGGCCATCGAGTCCAACCCCCTGCCAAGCAGGAAACACCATCAGAACACTCCTGACATATGGTTGTCAAGCCTCTGCTTAAAGACCTCCAAAGAAGGAGACTCCACCACACTCCTGGGCAGCAAATTCCACTGTCGAACAGCTCTTACTGTCAGGAAGTTCTTCTTGACATCTTGACGGCTATATTCCTGGCCCACAGTGCTGCAAAGTACCGTACGGTGCACTTGGTAGAAAGTGCTAAACATAATTTGCATTGATTTTCACTGGACTTGCGGGAGCATGGTGGGGCAAGAATGTCTTAAATGCTAATTTGTCAACTCTGGTAATTAGAATTATTCAATTTTTGCAAGTTTATTGCTTGCCTAACAATTGGTGAGAGAGTTCATTAAAAAAAATGCATGTAGCAAATTGTTCTGAGAGATTAACACAAACTACCTCTCATACCCCCCAAAACAAGCCAGGAATGTGAAATTCACACATAAAATAAATCATTAATCATCCCCAATGAAGGGATGATGAGCTGGTGCATGTGGCTGCCCTGATAATGGTGCCAAGATGTTCTTTTGTTTGTTGAACTCATGATCCCTTCACTAATCATCTAATTTGTCATCTAATTAGTTCACCTCATGTAGAATCGGAAGCTCTGCATGTAACGAGAAACCTTCTAAGGTTACAATCCTATGCGCAATTACTTGGGAAGAAGACCCACCAGGCACACCAGGATTTATTTCCGAGTAAAGCCTCCCTAGAATCTCTCTGTGAGATGTAACCTGAGCTTTGAGTGGCAAAGAGAATTGTGGGTTCTGCTTATGGCGTGAATCATGGCAGAACTAGACGTTACCAGAGATGTCACCAAAGGTTACAATTAATTAGTCAACGTAGAATGCAGATTTGTACAGCTTGCAGTGCTTGGCTATTGCTGTGAACAGAGCATTATTTTCAAATCTAGCTTGGAATGTAAAATGAGATGTTCCAATTGCAAAGTTAATGTTCAGGCTGATCAGGCTCCTTTGTAAGTGCGTGCACAAATGCTCTTTAATGTTAGGCCCTCACTCTTTAAGGAGGACATAAACTAATTGGAGTGGGTTTAGAGGAGGGCAATTCTTTTGCCAGAAGGCAATGGATGTGCTTTGAATATGTTTTAAAGGTATGGTGTATGCAGCCTTGTTTTCCAGGTGTTTGTTTTAGTGTTGGCAGGGTTGAATTTCCATGTGCCTCTCTGCCACAGCTAGTGATGGAGGGCAGCTGAAAGCAAACTGCAGTTCCCAAGGGACGCATTCACATGGCACAATCAGCATGCATGTACCAACTTTACAAGCTGAGAGAAAACTGTCATGACCCAGAGCTAGGGATAGATGGATTTGTCAAATTCGGTTCTCCCAGTTTCTCAGTTTAAATTCGGTTTCCCACATTTGCAATTTTAAAAATCCGCATGAAAATATATCCTAATAAACATATTTATGTATGCAGTTTCGGCTAATATACACATTTTGCAAGCAATTTCCCACAACACAGTGCATTTCTGTATGTTGTTTTCACAAATATACACACCCTTTAGTATATGCCTTTTTGTACACGTTCCTTGAATGGATCAATGCACTGTGAAATTCACAACAATGCAAATTTTGAAGCTGCGTTTTGGTTCATATATTGTTTTGAATTTGGCAGGTTCATCTTTATATGTGAACTGAATCAAATTTCTCCCCCATCCCAACCCAGAGCTCTGATTCCCCAACCTTGGGGGAAAAGATCATGGGTTCAGAGGCATTCTCAGATCAGGAGGAGAATGTGCCCTCTAAACCAGATTTGATGTCCCTGCCTCTTTAGAAATCGCAGCACCAGAAGTACCTGCAATGCCAGGACCTTTCTGACCTGAATATGTCACGAGTGTAATCTGCAGAGTAGAGTCAAAGGACCTCAGCTTGGAGGCCACAGTAGAACCACAGCCTGCTACAGCCCCTAAAACAGGCTAGATGTCTCTAAGGGTCAATATTCTATTCATCAGGGATGGAACTAGCTGCTCAAAATAAGCTGCATGTCTATTTAAGAGTCAGCCTGAGTTTGCTGATTGTTAGAGCAACGTTTAAGCCTGCCTACCAACCTAGGTGCTACTTGAAGCAATCCAGGATGGATTGTGGAAGCTGGTAGAGTTGGAGGAACAAAAACCGCAGACAACGGTTGGGAAACTATGGCTCTCCTGATGTTGTTGGACTCCAACTCCCATCAGCCAAGGTGGCCAGTGATCAAGAGTGATGGGAGCTGTAGTCCAACAACATTTGGAGAGCCACAGGTTCCTAATCCCTGCATAGAAGAGTTTTGGATTTGGATTTGATATCCCACTTTATCACTACCCTAAGGAGTCTCAAAGCGGCTAACAATCTCCTTTCCCTTCTTCCCCCACAACAAACTCTCTGTGAGGTGAGTGAGGCTGAGAGACTTCAGAGAAGTGTGACTAGCCCAAGGTCACCCAGCAGCTGCATGTGGAGGAGCGGGGAAGCAAACCCGGTTCACCAGATTACGAGTCCACCGCTCTTAACCACTACACCACACTGAGACAGCAGGCAAGATATATATCAAAAGAAGGTGAAAAGCTTCTCTTGCTGACTGATCTGCTGAATTGAGGAGCTGAGGAGTTTTGCACATCAAGCTGCAGCTAATGGCACAAGAGCAGGTTGCTTCTCCTTCGGTCACAAGAGTTCACGCCAATAAACACAGTGTGCTTCTAGAGTTATAAACCTCAGCACAGGTTGATGGAACCTTTCCGAAACTGATTGCAGCCAGCTTGTTGCCAAAAACACACACTGCAGGATGCAGGGTAGGTGGTGGGTTGTTGGGGGAAAAGGTCAAGAAGTTTATTTAAGAGTGCTGAAAAATGACGATCACATTAATTAATCTCATTATTCATTTGCCCTTTGCGTGGTCTCAGTGCTCTTAACATAAATCAGGATGTAAATGAATGTGTTACCAGAATAAGATGAGTGCAACAGCATTAACAGACACAGTTTAAACAGGCATCCACTACCTGGCTCAGGTCACCAGAACTGCATTTGCTATGTATAAATACTTCATTACAGTGGAAGGGAATATAAATCTGAATACGTGTGTGTGTGTGTGTGTGAGAGAGAGAGAGAGAGAGAGAGAGAGAGACTTTACAAGCTTAGGAAACCCAGCCAGATGGGCAGAGTATAAATAAATTATTGTTGTTGTTGTTGTTGTTGTTGTTGTTGTTTGTTGTTATGAGCAATATAACTTTAAAATCTACCTCTTTCCATCTGCTTTGTTCTGATTATTTCTAGGACTGATATCTACCTGTGTTAGTTTTATATTATATTGTTGTGAGAGAGTAATAATAATAATAATAATAATAATATATTTATATCCCGCCCATCTGGCTGGGTTTCCCCAGCCACTCTGGGTGGCTCCCAACAGAATATTAATATTATTATTATTACTAATAATAATAACAAAGTGATAAAACCTCAAACATTGAAAACTTCCCTAAACAGGGCTGCCTTCAGATGTGTTCTAAAAGTTAGATAGTTGTTTGTTTCCTTGACATCTGATGGGAGGGCATTCCACGGGTCAGGCGCCACCACCGAGAAGGCCCTCTGCCTGGTTCCCTGTAACCTCACTTCTCGCAGTGAAGGAACTGCCAGAAGTCCCTCGGAGCTGGACCTCAGTGTCCAGGCTGATCGATGGGGGTGGTGACACTCCTTCAGGTATACTGGGCCAGTTAGGCAGTATGCCTGAGTCCCTTCTAAGTCCTGAATCCAGCAAGGATCCAATCATTGAAATACCCAGGCCAGCTTCTTGGTAATGGCCTAAGTATGGGTCATTAAGGTAACAAAGGAAGTGGCCTGCGTGCCAGAGAAAAAATGGGTGGGACCCACTTCTTCAACTGGCTGGTAGTTAGAAGGACAAATGGCCAGAGTTCTGTATGTAAGCAGGCAGAGCAGAAACCTACGGGGAAGAGCCACGCTTGATTTCTGCTCACATCCAAGACTGTAGCTATGGGAGAAGCAAGACCCTCTTGGGGTGTGAATGCTGTGTGCCCCTCCATTATAGACTCGAGTTGTAAAGGTAAAGGGACCCCTGATCATTAGGTCCAGTCATGACTGACTCTGGGGTTGCGGCGCTCATCTCGCTTTATTGGCCGAGGGAGCCGACGTTTGTCTGCAGACAGTTTTTCCGGGTCATGTGGCCAGCATGACTAAGCCGCTTCTGGCGAACCAGAGCAGCGCACGGAAACACCGTTTACCTTCCCGCCGGAGCGGTACCTATTTATCTACTTGCACTTTGACGTGCTTTTGAACTGCTAGGTTGGCAGAAGCAGGGACAGAGCAACGGGAGCTCAGCCCGTCCCGGGGATTCGAACCGCGATCTTCTGATCGGCAAATCAGATCGGTTTAACCCACAGCGCCACCTGCGTCCCTGCTTGGGTTGTATAGACGTGTAAATTAACCATATGTCATAAAGACACCATTGTCTCTGTTGTCCCTTGTTTGAGGAAAATGAACCCTGGAATCACTGCTTGGAGATTGGGGTGGCATGCAAGAATATATGCGCCTTTTAGGCCCTGCAAGTGGTGAACAGAAACGTGCAATAAAATAATCAAGCAATTAGAACAATAAAGAATAGCAAACATCACTGGTTTTCAATTAGCAGCAATGCTAGGGTAACATTATGTACTGTATATTGCTCTGTGAATTGCCATGTTAGGATTAATAATATTCCTTATTAGCACTAGTAAGTTTCAATCAAAAGTGAATTATCTGTATTATTTTATTAATACAGTTGTTGTAAGTTTGCCATGGCCTGTGGCTAGAACAATAAACTTACGAACTGAATTGACCAGAAGGATATTTGAAAATATCCTGTTATTTTATTTTGAAGACACAAATGCATACAACACACTTAAATTATTATATTCACTTATGAGGGAGTAAGTTCTGTTGAAATCAATGAGGCTTACTTCTGAGTAGACAGGTATAGGATTTCATGGTAAGAGGATGGGTTTTTACTAATAAAGCTTTTAGCAAGAATATGTTCTTTGGTCTTTTTTTTAAAAAAAAACTGCTGTGCATAAATTGAAAAGTGAGAAAAATAATAAGAATACAAAGATTCATAATCCACAGCATGAGCTGATTAAACAATCAAATGCACAGTTCATAAAATTGTCCTTCAGTTATTTAAAACTGGCCATTCTCATTGATCATCAAACACCCCTGCTACTTTTGGATTTTGTTCTTGGATGAAGCTGGTGAATTATTCATGAATTTCAATTTAATAGAGTAATTGTTCTTGCCGGCGATCAGTATCTGATGTGAAATTATCTAAACATGAGTTGCTTTTATCTTTCCGTGATTGCACATCAACTCTGTCTTGCAAATTCTGCTTTTGGCTTGAAAAGGATCACATCGTCTGATTCCTGTGCAAGCAGGAATTACAAACAGTGCCTGAGAGGCAACCAGGAAGTCGCAATATGACATAACCTATGAAGTCCACAGCATATGTGATGGCGTCAGGATGGGGGTTCTGCTCACGATAAGCTAGAGGGCACTTGACCACTCATTACTGATTCTTTTGGAGCTTTTTTCTTACCTAGATAATAAAAGGGGAAATTAATTCTACACATTCACAAGTAGGCATGGGTGAGATTGTTTTTATTTTGATCAGCGTTTTGTCGGATGCAGAAATGCTGATCTCATGGCACCTTTTGTTCTAACAAATTAATCGTTTGATTGTAAGTTGCTTTGGATGGCCCTGGGCAAGAAAAAGCAACCAACACATTTAATAAAGAAATAAACAACATATGACATAAGCTTCCATGCGCTAAAGTCCATCTCATTGGGTGCATCCATGCAGCACACACACACACACACACACACACACACAACTTCTCCATATTTTCTGCCCTGATTCACCATTAAGTCTTAAGATCAGGGCGAGTCAGTATGATGACCTGCAGATGTTGCTGGACTACAAGTCCCATCAATCCCAGCTGGCATGACCAATGGTCAGGGAAGATGGGAGCCGTAGGATCCAACTCCTATGGGCCAAGGTCCCTTTGGCCCCCATTAAAATAATTGAGAGGGCCGCCCTCTGCCAAAGTTGATAGGCATTGCCATTCAGATGGTGCGTCTTGTGATTGATTGTGTGGGGTGGGGCTTACCTGTCTACCCCATATTTTATTCAAGATGGCACCCATAATGGGATCTGTAGTCCAGCAACTTCTGGAGAGTATCACATTGCATATCCCTGGCTTAAGATAAATTCTCATGCCTTTCCCCCCACTATGTGTACTGTCAGAGACAGGATGCCCCTGAAAGAGGTAGCTGGAAATAGCAGGAGATCAGAGTGCTCTTTTGCTCGGGTCCTGATTGCAGGTTTCCAAGAGAGATCTGGTTGGGACTAGATGGGCCATTACCCAGATTCATCAAGCTCTTCTCAAGCAACATTCACAGGTGCAAAGGGAACCACTTTAAACTGAGTGCCTCCAACTCATAACTCATATATTGCTTTGTGTTATACATAGGGCTGCCTCTGAAGATGGTTCGGAAGTTCCCGCTGGTGCAGAATCCAGTGGCCAGGTTGCTAACTAGAACAAGACAATCAGAGCCTATTACACCAATCCGGGCCTGACTGCACTAGCTGCCAATTAGTTTCCAGGTGTCAGGAGCTCGGCCTGCACTTGAGTAGGACCCTGGCAGAGACACATGCCCGACTGGCATGTTCTCTCCCTCCTGGTCGTTCGTTCGGGAGCTTCAAATGCTTTCTTCAGCCCAAACATCACAGCGACCGATGCCAACCGACACCGGCATGCTTAGGGATCCGCAGAGTTTGCACATCATGCGTAACAGACCTCAGCAACTCAGCATTTTGGCTAATCTACTTTATTTACATATAAACACACACGGAGCACTGCAACATGGCTCCCTCTCTCTCTAGCATCAGACAGCAAAGAGAAAAAGCAAAGGACAATAGTCTCACTTCACGGAACACAGTAACACAAACATCCTGTCTCCGTCACTTCCCACTTTGTGGAGTCAAAACATATACCGTCATGTGATAGACAAAAATCCCATGACTGCAATCATGGAGCAGGAATTCTAACACTGACCTATAAAGTACGTATTAAACAGCTCAGGATCACAATACCTGAAGGACCCTCTCTCCCCATATGAATGACCCCAGACTCTGCATTCATGATCTGAGGCTCTCCTCCGTGTGGCTCTTTCACGAGAGGACCAGAGGGTGGCAACACGAGAACGGGCCTTCTTGGCAGTAGCTCCCCATTCGTGGGATGCTCTCCCCAGGGAGGTTCACCTGGCACCTTCACATATATTTTTAGGCACCAGGCGAACATGTTCCTCTTCAACTAGGCCTTTGGTTGATTAATATCATACAGCCTTTTAAATGTGTTTGTAGGAAGGTGGGTTATTGTTCTGCTGCTTCCGTTTTAACCATTTATTTGTGCTTCTGTCTCGTGAACCACCCTGAGATCTTTCGGTGAAGGGTGGTAAATAAATGTAATAAATAATAAAATAATAATTGCTCAGCATTGTCAACAGAAAGTGGCAGCGACTCCTCAGTGCTTTAGACAGGTGTCTCTTCCTTGTTCTTTCCATTGCTTATTTTTTTCTAAAAAAATTGAAATATATTTGGAGTCAAGAATGGATTTCATGCTCTTTATTCAGCTCATAGCGGTGAGGAGGAATGGAAGTTCCCCCAAAACGTCTGCTTTATATACCTTATTTACACAATGGGCCCCACGTGATTTGCGAATTCTGGGATTCTCCTGTAGGCCAATCAGGTTGTGGATTCATTTCCACCTGGAGCTGGGTTGGGTGGCTCCTGTGGACCAATCAGATTGCTGCATTCTGAATCCTTTTGTTCTAGGACCAATCAGACTGCTGCATTCTGAATCCTATTGTTCTAGGACCAATCAGACTGCTGCATTTTGGATGCTATTCAACTCAGTACATAACAAAAATGTTTAGGGACGCGGGTGGCGCTGTGGGTAAAACCTCAGCGCCTAGGACTTGCCGATCGTATGGTCGGCGGTTCGAATCCCCGCGGCGGGGTGAGCTCCCATCTTTCGGTCCCAGCTCCTGCCCACCTAGCAGTTCGAAAGCACTCTTAAGTGCAAGTAGATAAATAGGTACCACTTTATAGCGGGAAGGTAAACGGCATTTCCGTGTGCTGCGCTGGTGCTGGCTCGCCAGAGCAGCTTCGTCACACTGGCCACGTGACCCGGAAGTGTCTCCAGACAGCGCTGGCCCCGGCCTCTTAAGCGAGACGGGCGCACAACCCTAGAGTCGGACACGACTGGCCCGTATGGGTACCTTTACCTTTACCTTTACATTTTCCTACTCATAATTAAACACTGCCCCTCAATGAGGCCAAACTTAGATTCACAAAATGTTTAGGGGTATGTGTACCCCGCGTACCCCCAGAAAAAAGCATGATTCTATCGAGAGATGCTGAAGGTTGAAACTGGGCACCTCTGCATGCAAAGAAGCTCTGCTACTGCCCTTCCCCACATTTCATTGTCAGAGCAACTGCTTCCCTTCCTCACCAGCACAGAGGAAGAGGCATCTCCTACTGATGCGAAGATCTGCGTTTGCACTGGAGTCCCTGCAAGCACAGCAGGGCTGATGGAACGAAGAGAAGATAGATTGATTAATAGGTTTCTAAATGTCAAGATGCTCATGCCTCCCTAGGAAAAGTTACTTTGCATCACCTTTCAACTCATGCCAGCTGCAAAGGAGAAACACACCACCTTTAGCTCTAAATCAAGATCGGTATCCTGCATTGCTGTGACTGACCTATTCATTTTAATTGCCAGAAGCCTTTTTGCAGGAGGGAAGAGCCACGCCTTTCTCTCTCCACTGTTTCCTCCCTCCGTTCCTTGGAAAAAACAGGCCGTAAATGAGACAGAACCTTGCGGATGAAAGGAGTCCTCATTAGAATACGTTCCTTAACATTCCTATATAGGGAAGGGCAAAGAGTACAAAGCCTGAATACGACACACTGACAGGCTTTGTGGAGGAACGATGTACTCTCGCTCTCATCATGGCATTGCTGAGTGGGATATGAATATTTTATTGCTGTCACATCACAAGTCGAGCTGTTTGCGGCGTGGAGGTGTGCAACACAGCACAGCTATTCATGTTTACATCCATCCTGCAAACGCCAGCAAAACACTGTCTTTGATAAGCAGGCTCCCCACCCCAGACACAAGCGTGGCTCCAAGATGGCAGCATGGCAGCTGGTAGAATGCAATATCAGAAGAGCAGGTTACAGGTGGAGGTGAATATTCAAGGGCTTAATCTACCGAGACTCTTTGACACTGACGTGAGCTGGCAGTACAGGCAGCCATGTCTGACGGTAATGAGCCCTGGATCATTGTAAAAGGAGGGGCTCTGTGAATAACCCCCAGTTTCCCACTCCCTATGAAAATCTCACTTGTTCACATAGGTGAGGTGAACAGGCACCAGGGACGCTTAGAAATTAAGTTGCACAAGCTATTGCGCTGTTGAGTCAATGATCTGCATTGTGTTATGTCTGCAGAATGGGGAAGGATGCACAGTTAACTATTTTCTTTTCTTTCTTTTTTTGAAGTTAGGGCAACTGTGATGGCTTGCAATGACTTGCACCTGCATTATATTGCTCAAGTCTGCAGTTTTGAAAGGTGGCATGAACAAGTGAGCCTGGAGTTTAGTTTTTGCATTTGCATGGAACCAATGCACAGTTAAATCATTGGATGTGGCATTTAAGAGAATAATAATAATAATAATAATAATAATAATAATAATAATAATTGTTATTAAAAAACCTATCCATTCTTCAGGAAATCAGCCCTGAGTGCTCACTGGAAGGACAGATCCTGAAGCTGAGACTCCAGGCTGTCACCAATGGAAGCGAAAGCCTTGAAAAAGCTCAATATGGAGGTCAAATGGCCAAAATATTGGGAAATTTTGGAACAAGATGGAGACAGATTGAAATTGCAGAGTTTTGAAAAACTAAAAAACAAAGTGCGAGACTGGCTTCATTATTATCAGATAATGGAGGCTTACAATTTGGATAAGAAAATTGGCTTTCAGGTGGAAAAATCAAAATTAGAAACAGAACTGTTAGAACCCAAAACTAAGAATTTGTCAAGAATGTATAACTTGCTGCTGAAATGGAACACTCAGGATGAAACGGTGAAATCTGCTATGATTAAATGGGCACAAGATGTTGGACATAATATCATGTTCGCTGACTGGGAACAGTTATGGACCACAGGTATGAAGTTTACGGCATGTAATGCCCTAAGAGAGAATATTATGAAAATGATATACAGGTGGTACATAACCCCAGTTAAGCTTGCAAAAATCTACCATTTGCCTGATAATAAATGTTGGAAATGTAAAGAAACTGAAGGTACATTTTTTCACCTTTGGTGGACGTGCCCAAAGATTAAGGCTTTCTGGGAGATGATATATAATGAATTAAAAAAGGTATTTAAATATACCTTCTTGAAGAAACCAGAGGCCTTTCTCTTGGGCATAGTCGGCCAACTGGTGTTAAAAAAGGATAGAACTTTCTTCATGTATGCTTCAACAGCAGCAAGAATACTCATTGCAAAGTATTGGAAGACACAAGAGCTACCCACACTGGAGGAATGGCAGATGAAAATGATGGACTACATGGAATTGGCGGAAATGATTGGCAGAATCCGTGACCAGGGAGAAGAGTCGGTGGAAGAAGATTGGAAGAAATTCAAAGATTACTTACAGAAATATTGCAAAATTAATGAATGTTAGAGTGATGTTGGATTGAAATTAAGTGGCTTCTAGCTGTACAGGCTTTAAAGTTATAAATATATCAAGATTAAGGATTAGGATTAAAAAGGTTAAAAGAATGGAAAAATTGGTTTTTAATAGGTAAAAATTTAATGTTATACTATATTAAGATTAAGGATTGGCATTAAAAAGGAGGGAAAGGAATTGCTGGACTAACAAACTGAATTGGAATACAAAAGAGGGAGGTATGAGGAGGTCCGGGAAACAAGTAAATGTAAAAGTAGTGATGAAAAGAGGGAATTGTTTTTAATTGTTTTTTTCTTTTTTCTTCTTTTTGTATTTTGCATTCTGTATTTTTCTTTTTATTCTTGAATTTTTCTTTTTATGTTGATGTGATTCTTTCTTTGTGAAACTTTAATAAATATCATTTAAAAAAAAAAATGAAGCTGAGACTCCAGTACTTTGGCCACCTTATGAGAAGAGAAGACTCCCTGGAAAAGACCCTGATGTTGAGAAAGATGGAGGGCACAAGGAGAAGGGGACGACAGAGGATGAGATGGTTGGACGGTGTTTTCAAAGCTACAAACATGAGTCTGACCAAACTGCGGGAGGCAGTGGAAGACAGGAGTGCCTGGCGTGCTCTGGTCCATGGGGTCACGAAGTGTCGGACCCAACTAAACGACTAAAATACAACAACAACAACAACAACAATAATAATTTCAAGGTGTCCAATGACAGCTGGAGCTGTCCCGCCTCCTCTAATTCCTCCTGCTAAAAGGCCACTTTGCAGAAAACTTTATTGGGTGTGGTTGCTTCTATTCCCTGTCCCAGTGCCTCAGACCAACACTTTGAGACATTGCAGATGATGCAAAAGCAGAGTGCTATTGTGCTCAGCTCCTGCTTGTTGGTTTCCCACAGGTATCTGGGTGACCCTTATGAGAAAAGGATGCTGAACTAGACGAGCCATGAGCCTCATCTAGAAGGCTCTTCTTAAGATCTTGTGATTGATCCAAGACCCTCCAGTGAGCTCCATTGTGTCAGAGGATTTGAACATGGATTTTCTTTGCCAAAATCCAACACTTTATTCCTGTGCACCGTAGATATTGCTGCACACCATCCCAATCTCTGAGCGGTTCAAGATTCCAGGGGTTCCAGATGCTCACGCAGGGTTCTTGCTTCCTTTTGGAAAAGAGGCGCAGCAGAGATTGTGGTGTGTTCATAATATATGGTTTATTTAGACACATATACAGCTTGCACCTACAATGGAGGAGTTCACAGCATCAACACTCAAAAACGGTCTTGTTTTTCCCCCATAGCCACAGTCTTGGATTCAGTCATGGTTTTTTCTCTGCCTTTCTAGCTTGCAGCTTCTTCCTATAGGTTGCATCACAACAAACTCTGCCCTAAAACTCCTGCTTTGTCCTACTAACTATCTAAGACTAGGAGGAGGAGTGCCACCTATTTGTCATCTGAGAGCCAGTGTGGTGTAGTGGTTAAGAGCGGTAGTCTCGTAATCTGGGGAACTGGGTTCGCATCTCCACTCCTCCACATGCAGCTGCTGGGTGACCTTGGGCTAGTCACACTTCTCTGAAGTCTCAGCCCCACTCACCTCACAGAGTGTTTGTTGTGGGGGAGGAAGGGAAAGGAGAATGTTAGCCGCTTTGAGACTCCCTAGGGTAGTGATAAAGCGGGATATCAAATCCAAACTCTTCTTCATCTGGCACAGAGCCTCGCCTTGCCTTGCCTCGCCTCGCCTTGCCCCACCTCTTCTCTTCTCTTCTCTTCTCTTCTCTTCTCTTCTCTTCTCTTCTCTTCTCTTCTCTTAATGGCCCATCACATTTCCTTTATTTTCTTAATGGCCCTTCACCGAGGTGATCATCTCATGAGGCAGCTAGCCTGATTTATATTTTAACACTTGCTAGGTTTAAAGGAATTAGAAGTCTAGCACTCACAAACCCAGAACAGCATTATTGTAATAATTAAGCTATGCGGGTGGCGCTGTGGTCTAAACCACAGAGCCTAGGGCTTGCCGATCAGGAGGTCGGTGGTTTGAAACCCCTTGATGGGGTGAACTCTCGTTTCCTGGTCCCTGCTCCTGCCAACCTAGCAGTCCGAAAGCACATCCAAGTGCAAGTAGATAAATAGGTACTGCTCCGGTGGGAAGGTACAGTGGTACCTCGGGTTACATACGCTTCAGGTTATATACACTTCAGGTTACAGACACCACTAACCCAGAAATAGTGCTTCAGGTTAAGAACTTTGCTTCAGGGTGAGAACAGAAATCGTGCTCTGGCGGTGCAGCAGCAGCGCGAGGCCCCATTAGCTAAAGTGGTGCTTCAGGTTAAAAACAGTTTCAGGTTAAGTACAGACCTCTGGAACGAATTAAGTACTTAACCCGAGGTACCACTGTAAACGGTGTTTCCTTGTGCTGCTCTGGTTCGCCAGAAGTGGCTTAGTCATGCTGGCCACATGACCCGGAAGCTGTACGCCGGCTCCCTCGGCCAGTAAAGTGAGATGAGCGCCGCAACCCCAGAGTCATCCGCGACTGGACCTAATGGTCAGGGCTCCCTTTACCTTAAGCTACGGCAACCTGGTTTTAAATGCCACCCATATCTGGGATAGCTTCTCGCAGTGCATTATGCTTCCCCACCCTCTTCCTGCTCAAGCCATCAATCCACTCATGTGAGCATCTCTGCAGAAAATCAGTGCTGATTCAAAATGTATGAACGGGCCCCTTAAATCCTGCAAGGTAAGGCCAGAACACAAATTACCGAGTAAATAAATGAAAGTGAGGATTTGACAGTGTGCTGTGTTTCCCACTAATTTGTACATGCCGTACATTTCCCCCAAAGGGCACGGCAGTCTTTAAGTGGAATCAATTAGAAGTTTAATACTTGCAGTGCTTTCTTTTGTGGCACTAGATCACGGGGAAATCCGAAACTTCTCATTAAAACAGCCAGCCAGACATGCAGACATGCTGAACTGCACAGAGGTATATGCTCCTTCAGACCCAGAGAAAAGAAAATGGCCTCATTAAGTGAAAAAAGGGGGATGAGCCTTCCATGCTCCAACAGTCCAGGGCATAAGGTGTCAGAGAATGACTGGTCCCAGGACAAAGGGGGGTCTTGTATTTCTAAATATCCAGCCATTGTAAAAGGGGCCACTGTGGCCGAACTGCAGCGCTGGGGTTAAGATTGCATCTCGTGTAACACAGCCCATGTTATCGCAGCATTCCCTTGCATTTTCAGCTTCGACTGACTCGGTGTTTAACAACATGTGAGCCTTCCAAGCTGGATAAAAGTCTTTTATGAAGCACAAGTTACAGAGACTACCTGGGCCTCCCCAGGTGAGGAGCACAGGTGAGGAACCTCAGGACTGGAGGCTGAATTTGTCCCCTAGAGACTCTCCCCAGGTCACAGCTCCTCCACCTAGGCCACGCCTCTCAGCAGCTTTGCTCCAGGCCCCTGAGTGCTTTTGCTTGGTTGTAATGTGCCCTCGAACTGTGACAATGATGGAGAGGGGTGTGCATGTGTGTAGAAGTGCCTGGCTTGTGTGGCTGGGATGTAGCCTACAAAGGTTTGGGTCGCATCCATTGCCTCTCTCACTTTTGCTTGTTGTCCCTGTTGGTGTAATGTGGACAGGGGGTTTAAATTACACAGCGCTTGGGACTCAGCTATACAGCTGCAAATAAAACGCTTTAAGTGTGTTGTAAAGTGCATTATACAAATACGACAGCAGGTGGCGATGGTGAGCTATGGCAAATTCTATATATTTTTCAAAACTTTCCCCCCCAAGTTTTTTCACAACGGTTTTTTATATGTGTCTAGGTTCCACCACAGTCTCATGTCTTGAGGACCACCCCCTCCCACACACCTGGATGTTCTGAGATAAGCATGCCAGGTGCGCTGGCTTACCGTAACAACACCAGCGAGTTCGAGTGTATAACTTGCTGAGCTATTCACCCTCCCATTGGTTCAGGAATGTAGAGACTGGTGTAATAGTCTCTTGGGCATTGCTTTCATTATGTTCTGTTGCATATACTGATGCTGTCCTGTCTACATTTGTAAATCAATAAATATAGAGAGTGCCCACCAAGGGCTTGATAAATGTCCTTTCCCCTTTGTCCACCTGAGACTTTCTGGTAGGGGTGCCAGTTTGCTGGACATAGCCGGAATACGGCAGTCGGAAGCAGTGTCTGGGCAGAAATTGCTTGAATGGGAAAATCCGGGTGTATGGCAACTGACATCAGTAGTCAAAATAGCTCAAAAACCTCATTTATTGTGATTTTACATGGAAAATAAAGCTCAACCACTTTGTGCCCAGATTTATGGCAACCCTAAGGGATGTGGGTGGCGCTATGGGTTAAACCACAGAGCCTAGGACTTGCCGATCAGAAGGTCGGCGGTTCGAATCCCCACAACGGGGTGAGCTCCCGTTGCTCGGTCCCTGTTCCTGCCAACCTAGCAGTTTGAAAGCATGTCAAAGTGCAAGTAGATAAATGGGTACCATTCCAGCGGGAAGGTAAACGGTGTTTCCGTGTCCTGCTCTGGTTTGCCAGAAGCAGCTTAGCCATGCTGGCCACATGACCCGGAAGTTGTACGCCGGCTCCCTCGGTCAATAAAGCGAGATGAACGCCGCAACCCCAGAGTTGGTCACAACTGGACCTAATGGCCAGGAGTCCCTTTACCTTTACCCTTTACTGTGTGGTAAAAATAGTGCCCCCCCCTCACATAGTTACAACTCCCAGCACCCTTAGCAAGCTATTATCCCCATGATTTTTTGGGGGAAGCTATGTTATTTCCTGTTGTGATGACTCCATATTCCTTCATAGGAAATCAGGAAGTGTGAAAGTCTTCATGGTCCGCACTGGGCCTGCAGTGTGAGCTGGAAAAGATGCTCTCCTTTTAAACACAAAACTTCAAGCTGTGGTACATGTGACAAAGAAGAGGCTTGGTTCGTCTCTCTTGTAACAGAGGTTCCACAGAACGCTGGTGACGTAGTTTGTAAGTCTTACCTTGATTTACAGGAAAGCTTGTTCAGGGTCTCGGCTCTTTCCAAATGATTAACTAGGAGAGAAAGGCAAGCTGCTAGATATATGGGGGGGTTGCCGTGCAATTTGAGCACCGGAGAAGTTTATTGATTTTCTCTCTCTCTTTCTCTACAGGCTCCCATTTTCTTCCTCTCCATCTTAATAGATTAACAGTGTTAATAACGTGCATTTATTTCGTATATAGCCTCAAAGTGCAGCATTTTTATTGTGTGATTTACAGTGCACTCCTGGTATGCCTTCTTGGAAGTACTTACTCCCAGGTAAGTGTGGATAGGATTGTAGCCTTATAGACCAGCTGCCAAAATTTGGGCAGGGGGATGACAACCACAGAGTTCTGTCATCTCCCCCTTCAAGTATGATGTTCAGGATACCTTTCAACTCCACAATTCTATTATTCTATGAAATGGCATTTATACTACCCTTTCTGGTGGTCTTTGATGCTAATTGACATCACCACCATTCATTACATTCAGAATTTAATTTTTACTCTGATGTAAAAGGGTACTCGTCCTCTCCATTATTTACTAAAATAAAAGCTCTTAAAATATTTGAAGATGGTTATCATATCTCCTTTCAGTCTCTTCAACGGGATAAACCTACCCAACTCCCTCAACTGTTCTTCATAAGGCTTGGTTTCCAGACCCTTGACTGTCTTGGTTGCCCCTCTTCTGTCTTCTGTCTTCCTGTTGTTTAGTTGCAAAACCTTTTCTGGAGCAACAGATGTTCTGGAGTCTTCCAGACATTGTTGGGATTACAGCCTCTAACGACTGAACATCCTGATGGGAGTTAAGAGCCCTCCTCTGCACACGTTCCAGCTTCTCAATATCCTTCTTAAAATGGGGCCCCCACAGAACTGGACACAGTACTATTACTTCCCTTGACCTAGACACTATACTGCTGTTGATGCAATTTAGAATAGCATTAGTGTTTTTTTCTTTTTCTTTGCTGCTGCATCATACTGTTGACTCATGTTAAGCTCGTGGTCTATTAAGACCCCTAGACCCTTTCAGATTCAGCAAGCCAGGTGTCCCCCATGATGTTGTATTTCTGCAGCTAGTTATTGCTGCCTAACTGTGATGGCCTGAGACTCGGACTCGGAACCAGAGGAGTCTCAGTCTGCACCGGATCCTTTGCCTCAGGCATCATCTGAACCAAGTCTGGGGCCTGATCCTGAAGAGTCCCAGTCTGCACAGGTTCCCCTGCAACAAACACCAGCTGGGCCGAGTCAGGGGCCTGAGCCTGCCCTGGCTCCAGATGTGCGATTACCTTGTTGCCTCCAGCTGGGCCATCACTTACAGCTGCCCCACTACCGGTTGAGTCAGGGGAGGCGGCCCCTGGGTCTAGTCACCCACTGACGCCTCCTGAGCTGCAGAGACTAAGGTCTGAGAGAAGGAGAGACCTGAGTACTCGCAGGAGGAGTGCTTGCCTTCTGGCAAAACACAGAGGTGAGTTGCTGGGGGACCAGGACCGGCTGTTACCCTGACAAAGATAAAAGGCTCTTGGACCCCGCCCCAGGTTGCGGGAGCAACATTGCTGTATCCTGTCTGAGATCCTGTACCTGTCCTTGTCTGGTTTCCTGCCTCGTGTCCTGCCTTGGCCCTGTCGGACTGACTCCTAGTGGAACCTTCGGATTCTGGTCTGGTCCTGGACCACATTCCACGGGTTACCCCTGGGCCCAGCACATTATCAATGGTTATTAGCAACAATGGAGGCTATGAAACAGCAGGAGGGGAGGGTTCTGTCGTGCTCAGATCTCGCTTGCTGGTTTCCTTTGGCATCAGGTTGGCCACTGTGAGAACAGGATCCTGGACTAGATGGCTCATCCAGAAGGCTCTCCTTATGTTCTTATGTTCACCTCCCCATGTTCCTCACGGGAGGCATGGGCTGCAGTCTCTCAGTGGCCCATAGGACCCTGGCAAGAGAATATCTCCTATTGATTCTGCAGTACATTGTCTAGGCATTATACATAAAGCAAAACGAAATCCATCAGCCCTACCCTAAGGCTCACAAATCTGAGGCAAGGCACACAAGGGAAGGGAAGTGGCAGGGAATTTGCAAGGTAATTAGTGATATTAATCAGCGTTGATATTCATGAGTATTGAATTGGGCTGCTTCTTTGAATGGGCAAGGATCCATTCCTCTCCTCTCCTCGGATCATCTGAAGTCTGCAATTACCAATGAGTATCTATGCTTCTGTTGCCTACAGAGGACGTGCTGTCTAAAAACACAGCCACCCATTCATCACGAGTCACCAATCTATAGGGCCTTTTTATCAAAGCCTCTCCCAAATGCAATTGCTGTTGACTAGAAGGCACTGGCAGCAACAGAGGCTTTGCTTGGGTTCCATTATTTCCATGTCCTGTGGATGGATGAATATTCAATACATGAGCTATAGCGGGGCTACATGCAACCCCTTTGGACTGTCAATGTAACAAATACCCTGCACTCTTAGGAGAGGGAGAGAACTTGCCTTGCATGCAGAAGGTCCCCAGCTGAATCGGCAGCCTGTGCAGTTCAAAGGAACTCAAGTAGCAAGGCCAGGCTGCTCCACCTCTGACCACACCTCTGCTGCCATACAGATCAGGCAATATTGAGTGAGTGTGGCTGCCTTGCTCTTCTCTAGGTTACGTAGCTGCAGTGGAACTAGAAACTTTTCTATCCAAGTTATGCATTTCCTGCATTAAACGACTCTTACCTGCAAGCATCTCTCTACGTGTGATTGCAACAAGTCTTTAACCAAGATTCATGAGCTGAAACACTGCTAAACACTCCTGTAAACCAAAAGTGTGTCGATAGGTAAATGATCCTGTTTTCAGACTCATTCTTTTGATAAGTGTTCCCAGGGGAAATGCCTAAAAATATCTGCTTATTTATTACTTGGTTTGGTTGCATTTTACTTCCACTTGCATTTGTCTCCATAATAATAATTTAAAATGCCAGCAGTGGTGGTGCGGCAGGCAGTGGCGTAGCGTGGGGGGTGCAGGGGGGGCCGGCCGCACCGGGCGCAACATCTGGGGGGGCGCGCTCGCACTTGCAGCTCTCTGCCCCTACCTGGCTCACTCACTCTCTCTCACTGCAGTGCTGGCTGTGCGAATCCGATCCGAGCCGCTGGGTCGCCGCCCACTGTGGAGGGGGTGGGTGCCAGGTGTGCGGTGCGGAGAGAGAGCGAGGGACTATCTGGGGGAGGGACGGTGCAGCGGCCGCCCAGCGCAGCGCTGAGCGCGGGAGAGAACCACACCAGACCAGCCCAGGCAGCAGCAAGAAGAAGCTGGCAGCGGCGGCAGGTTAGGGGTTGGGGGCGCAAATTACTTGCCTTGCCCCGGGTTAGGGGGCGCAAATTACTTGCCTTGCCCCGGGTGCTGACAACCCACGCTACGCCGCTGGTGGCAGGGGAGGAGTAACCCTATGAGTCAGCAGCTGCTGCAATCCAGGAAAGTTAAGAGTCTGCAAAGTGCTTCAAACCCAGTTTCATTTCAATGAAGGCACGGCTTTTTATTGAATTGTGCCCATTCTCTCACTCTCTTTCTGGCTGAAATGAATCACTAGCAACTTTGCCTTTCCGCATTCTTCCTTGGGGATACCAGCAAATCCCCCCCACCCCAGCGCTTTGTAGGCAGACCACATCTACGGATGCCCCTCTGAGAATCTAGGTCAAGACCCCACATCCTCTCTGGTGATGCTGCAAATGGGCATTTTTTTTAAACACTCACTGCATTGCAACAGGTTTCCTTGGAGGGAGAGACGGAAAGAAAAGCAATAGGCACAGGGGAGACTCGATAGCTCAGCATTGTCTAAATTACATATGTTGGAAGGTATTCCAGGCACTCCTGTAATTAGCCAGCGAGGAAAAGCATTTCTGATTCATTAGGTCAACTTTAATGGTTTCCTCATTAAAAGTTTTTGCTGTTAAGCTGACAGAAGCTAGAATTTAATAGTGGCTCTCGGCACTTTCTTTATGAGCAGATCTCTATTGAATCCGTCTTTATCACCTGAAGAGAGATTTTTAAATAGAAATTCCTTTGCCCTGAGCAACGCAGATTGACCAGAGGCCTGGAGATGGGTTCTGCCCCTGCCTTAATAAACCCAAGGCCTGTATCACTGCAAAGGTCAGCCCTCATTAGGGATGGCCAGGCAGCTTTTAAATGGATTTCGACTCCCTAGTCCACTCTTGTCTTCTTCAGCGTTTAAGCAGACATTAAGAAGCAGGGGCTGTAAATGTGAATCTCAGCATTAAGGAGAAGCTTAGCAAAGGTGTAGCAACTCAGATTGCGCCGCTACGGGGACTTTCGAACCATCCCACTCGCAGTGTTGTTTTTTGAAAGCAGGAGATGACTTGTCTCTCACACTAAAGAAATAAAAGACTGACCTCTCGCCCATTTGTGAGGTCATATCATCCTCATGACTCAGTCTGGATCTGTATGGGCCCTTTTGTTCTGTTCCAGTAATGTGGAGAGGAATGCCTATAATGGTGGTTTTTTAAAAATGAAGATAAGACCATTTGAACGGTCTTGCAGGGATCAGATCCAAGGTCCCTGTCTCCCAGCATTCTGCTTCTTAGAGCGGTCAGATACTTTGGGGGAAATTCACAAGTAGCCGCCTCCTTCTGTTTGTCCCCAGTATCTGGGAATCAAAAGGATCCTTCCACAAGTTTGCATGGATTTATTTTGAGTAATGCCACTGAATCATAGACTCATAGAATTGGAAGGGACTGTGGAGGTCATTCAGTCCAATCCCTTGATCAATGTAGGCTCTGCAGTGCAGGATACAACGTCTCTGAGAGATGGTTGTCCATCCTCTTCTGGGATGAATGGCAACCACTGCCAAAATAAAAAAATAAAAAATGACAGCCACGAGTGAGGAGCAAAAACCAAAACCAGACAATGGAAAAATGAAGAATGAATGCATGAATCAGTAAAGGAATGTGAGCAATGAAATGAATGTAATTTTTATGAATGAATAACAGAATGAATGTGATTTTTCACGGAATAATGAAGGGGGGGGGGGCTTTCTGATGAGCTGCTTACTGGGCATTTATCCGGATATGTTTGCACAAAGTGTTTGTGGAAGTTAGACTGTGGAGAGTTCATTCAGTATTAATGGAGCATTCATTCTGATTCATGGGCAAACTAAGGCCCGGGGGCCGGATCTGGCCCAATCACCTTCTAAATCCGGCCTGCGGACGGTCTGGGAATCAGCGTGTTTTTACATGAGTAGAATGTGTCCTTTTATTTAAAATGCATCTCTGGGTTATTTGTGGGGCATAGGAATTCATTCATATTTTTTTTTTTCAAAATATAGTCCAGCCCCCCACATGGTCTGAAGGACGGTGGACCAGCCCCCTGCTGAAAAAGGTTGCTGACCCCTGGTGTACAGGGAAGTTATATGACAATGAGCATTCATTCTGCTCTGAATAATTTGCTCATTCCATACTTTTCGGTATATTTCCCTGTCACTTTCCTAATTGCAACAAGTCAAAAAACGGATTTGTTTCGCTTGCGTGACAGAGAGCTTTAATCCACTTTAATTGCACAAACCTGAATTTCCAGTATGTGCTCAGTTCCTTCCTGCAAAATAGTGGCAGTCTGGAAGCACCCATGGAAACATGTGGGAAGCAAGAAAACCACAATCTAACCACAGATAGGAAGGCCTCAGACATTCTCCCACACTATGGCAGTAAAGCACTGTGATTCCACTGCCTCTCAAGTTACGTTGGCTGAAATTGACCATGACAACTTGGCAAGGAAGGACAAGAAAAAGTCACCTTTAAAAGCCACCTTTTTAATTATGGAACAGCAGAGTAATACGTTATGCTTTAGCAATCTCAGAAGAGAGCCCCGGATGGGATAAAAGCCCTTTTCTGTTTGAAAGTTTGTCAAGGAACAAATCTCTCTCATGCTGCCCATTTAACATGCCTCGATTGCATTGTCCAGTGCATTCAGAGCTTTGAAGCTCCTTGTACAGTCATTAGGACACTACAGTGGTACCTTGGTTTTAGAACAGTTTGGTTTGGTTGACTTGGAAACAGAACGCTGCAAACCCGGAAGTAGGTGTTCCGGTTTGTGAACTTTGCTTTGGAAGCAGAACATGTAAATTGAGTCCCCCACTGCTAATCAGAGGCTTCCTGTTGAGTCTGTCGACTGTTGAGTCCTGAGCACCATCACACAGAGGTGATATTTGGAGCTTTTGTTTTTGCTATTTTTTTGCATTTTTGTTTGTGTGGCTTTTTCATTTTTTTGACTGTGACTTGTTCTTCATGTTATGGGACTGACTTGTGACTGTGGCTTGTGACTTCGTTTTTGTGACTGTGGCTTGTGACTTCGTTTTTGTGACTGTGGCTTGTGACTTCGTTTTTGTGACTGTGTGGAACCCAGTTCAGCTTACTGGTTGATTGTGTGACTGCAGAAATAGATAAAAGCCCCCCATCTAAACAATGACTATCATCAGCGCACATAAGAATTTTTTTTAATTTTTTTTTATCATCTACAATCCTGTCTTATTTATTTTATAGTACAGTACACTGATTATTGCCTTCATTTTATGCCATCAATGGTCTCATTAGATAGTGAAATTCATGTTAAATTGCTGTTTTAGGGGTTGTTTTTCACCGTCTGGAACGGATTAATCCACTTTCCATTACTTTCTATGGGAAAGCATGCCTTGGTTTCGGAACGCTTTGGTTTTGGAACAGACTTCCAGGATGGATTAAGTTTGGGAACCAAGGTACCACTGTATATCAGTGAGCTGTAGGCAACCACTAGACGTTTTAGATAAAAACCTGCATGCACCCAACACTTTTGTTCAGTGCCCCACAACACTTTACATGCAAAGGTAGAACTTAGGGGCAACAGTTGCTTTTCATGAAAGGAAAAGGATCTGGTTCTGGTGGATTGTTGATGAAGGAGTGAAGCAGTCCCAGAGTCAGCCCACAGGTGAGGCGGGGGAAGCAGCTGCCTTAGGCGGCAGAAGCCCAATAGGCAGTGCCTTGCCTACCCACCGCTTCTGACACTGCCGGAACGTCTCCCCTCTTAACTGAGTTTCGGCAAGTGGGAGGCGTTCTGGAATGTACTGTTTCTCCTTGTCTTCCTTGCCCCTGGGCGGGGGAAATGTGTTCATAACCCTTTCCTCCTCAATATGCTTTGCCATTGGTACAAAAAGCTGACGTCTTTGCTCCGCAATTGGCATTTGCACAAACACACACAGAGTGAGATATTTCCATTCAGCCATCCTAGATTGCACCTGCCCTCAGTTTGATTGCAGTTCCTTTGTGGATTAAAAAATAAATAAAAATAAAACGAAATCCAGCCATTCATTAACATTAGAAATGCAAAACAAATTCCACTAAGCCGATTACTGTTAACCGAGTAGCCAAGAGCTCTGTTCAAATTGACATTGGGAGAAGAAAATGCCTTTGATGCCCTCAGTAACAAGTAGCTGTCATGTTTCCTTATTACAGGTAGACCTCAAAGATATTGCAGGTTCGGTTCCAGACTACTGGAGTAAGGCGAATATCAGAATAAAGCAAGTCAGGCCAATTCTGGGGTTTCGCAGTGGCCAGAAGAGGGGGGGTGGCGGGAGGGGGGTGTTCTTCCTCCTGGAAGCTGCTGGGCTGCTTTATCTGCATCTTTGTAATGAACAATGTTGGCAAAGCACAATAAGGCTTAGTCAGTTAAATTCCAGTTTCCTGTGACATCCAAACTGGGAAGATGTGGTTTCAGTGGACCCTACAAACCAAGCTTACAAATAAAGCAGGATGCAACCGTGGTTTGGAAGAAGCGTTCAAGCCACAGATTCCCCTAATTCCAAGAAACCATGGTTTATTGCACTGGGAATGTGACATCAGAGGGATGCAAGTGAAGACCGCCTCAGAGATTGCTCCAGCTGGACCTTCACCTGCCCTCTCCCCACCCAATAGGGCCATCTAAAGCCAGGTGCCTTGTTGGAAGAATTCTGGGAGAAAATCTGGGCTCTAAAATGTGCAAGGAGGCTCCCTGTTTCAGACCTTTACCTATCATGAGTTGGAAGGTGATTGAGCAGAGCACTCCTCCTCGCTGTCTCATCATATACTTTATCCTGATTGTAATGGCTGAAAATTATTACTCCAGAACTGCACACAAAAACTGTATAGACAATAAGTTCTAGCATCTTGGAACATGTAGAAATCAGACTAACTGATCTACGGTATCTAGGTCTTTAATCTCTTCCTCTTTTGAAAGACTGGTGCTATAAAAACTTTTATTCAACCTTTTTCGCCATGCCATTATCTTGCTGACATGAGTCCAACTACATCCCACCCCCCCACGCCCACATGTATTCGCACAGACAGAAATGCCCACGGGTCAAAATTTTTTGCAGCTTAAAATCACCCAAGCACTCCAAAATGACGAAGTAGGATTTAACACGTTTTGCAATCTTACAGTGCTGAAAAACATACAGATCAAATTAAAGCAGATTAGCCAAATCCTAGCTGCCAGGCCCAACACAGCCTAATCACAATGGGAATCTTTAAGAAGCTATGTTTTTATTAATTTTTTGAAAATCCAACAAATACAGTAGCAATTATCATATTGCAAGCGTTACAGGCAGTATATTGTCTAGTTACGTAATATAGAACGAGCATGCAACATCAAAGCAGATTTTCAGAAAACCCAAGATGGATTCCCCACACCGCCCCCCAAATTGGCTAGCTAAGTAGCTATTCTGTGGGGCAGGGGTATTGCTTTTGTTTGTTACTCTGTTATGTATCCTTGTGCTTTTATATTGTAAACCACACTGTGTCCTCAGATGAAAGGTGGTATAGAAATTTAATAAATAAAAATAGGCAATAAAATAAATATTTACTTCCCCAGAGATGTAAAATAAAGCAAGTGCTCAAATCGGCACCCATCTTATAGAAATCATCACATCCTCCGAATCATCATGAAAATATTCCCCAATGCAAGAATGTCTCTCCTCCCACCCCCCCACCCCCATATTTGGGGAGATAGTCGCTCATGTGCCGTCACAAGGAGTCAGTGACCACAGACTGTGACCACAGACTATTTACTTCCTGCCTGCTTATGTCACAAGGAGTCTGGGCATAGCTGTCAACGCTTCCCTTTTTAAAAGGGAAATTCCCTTATTCCGAATAGGATTCCTCGCAAGAAAAGGGAAAAGTTGACAGCTATGAGTCTGGGACCATGGTTTCTTGGGTCATCTCAGTGCCCAGGTGTCAGTGACTATGTCGGGGTTTAAAGCTAGCATACATAACTTGAAATGCAGTTGTGTGAAATAGCTGCACCATCTTGGAGACAGCTCAGTTCGTAGAGCAGGAGTCTTTTAACCTCACGGTTGTGAGTTGAAGCCCCACGTTAGGCAAAAGATTTCTGCATTGCAGGGGGTTCAGCAAAATGACCCTTGTGGTCCTTTCCAACTCTACAATCCTATATTCTGTGATCCTTAAGGTTTGCATACTTGGGTATTTGAGCCCGCAACCTTGATCATACTTAAGTGTGGCTTTCAAGTATGGCCTTGTGGTTAGAGTGTTGGGCTAGTAGCTAGTCAGAGGAGACGATACTGGACCAAGGACCACATTGTAGAAGGCAGCTGCTTTTGCCCCCTGCTCTAAGGACTCAGCCACACTTACCTTTTGCCCTACGCTTCCCAGGTACATCCCCATGCTTTAAAGCGCTGCGTCCTAGCGTCCCTCTCCTCCCAGTACTTTCACCGCAGAAACTTGCTTTTTCACTCTGAATCGGAACCAACGGGGGAAGCGCTTGGACACAGAGCTTCAAAGCACGGATCTGCACCTAGAAATGTGGCACCAAAGGAAGTCTGGATGAGCCCTAAGGTCTTCTGCTTGCAAATTCCATCATCCTACATCCACCAACATTTCATGGGTGAAAACAGGGGCTATACTTGCACCAGACATCACCACCTGAATTGCCTTCCTCACATTATTACATGAGCTCACTTCTCAGCCCATCGTTCCTTTACAGTGCAAAAAAATCCCTGTCCTCTGAAGGTGGCCCCGGAAATAAACAAAGCCTGCAGAATAATCTTCCGCAGTGGCTCATCTCGCCCAGCATTGTGTTCTCACAGTGGACAACCAGAGGCTTAGGGAGAGCCCATAAACAGGACCCAAGTGCAACAGCAGTCTCCCTGCTTGCAGTTCCCTGGTATTCAGAAGCATGCTGCCTGTGACAGTGGAGGTGAAGCACAGCTACCGTGGCTAGTAAATATGACCCTCCACAAATTTGTCTAATCCTCTCTTACAGCCATCCAAGCAACGAGGGCATTCCGGCCTAGGCCAAAAGGCTTGCCATTCAGCTGTCGAGAAGAGGTGTCAATTGTTTTGCAGCTTTATGGCGTCCTGTAATATACTTGTCGGTTTACGACACGTCTCTGCTGGATACCACGCATTTGCCAGACTTGCCATATGTCGATGGGCCCAAATGCTCAGTGCAATCTGTGGGCCATAGAGCTTCATTGTTTTGGGGCGGGAAAGGAGGCAAGCAGCAGCAGCAGCAGACGCCTGAGCTGCTTTCTTCGGGAAACATAAAGCCCCAATTTCCTGTGTAAACCTTGAAAGAGTTATCTATTAACTGTTGCACAGAATACATAGGGCAAAAGTTGCAGGAGGCCTATGGGTGCTGCCCCAGTGTTTTCCTCAGGAACTGAAATCAAGAGGAGTTGCGTGCCAAGACCCTGTGACACCCCCTCCCCTTAATTAGGAGTGAAATAACCAGACAAGACAACAACACATAGTTTATGGGTTCAAACAGACCACAACTTTATTGGCACAGGCAACTGGTGAAGCCACAGTATTCCACTGCAGCCCGTCTGCTCGGAGTAGGTAAAGGTAAAGGACCCCTGGATGGTTAAGTCCAGTCAAAGGCGACTATGGGGTTGTGGTGCTCATCCCACTTTCAGGCTGAGGGAGCCGGTGTTTGTCCACAGACAGCTTTCTGGGTCTTGTGGCCAGCAGGACTAAACCACTTCTGGCACAACAGGACACCGTGACAGAAACGCACAGAAATGCCGTCTACCTTCCTGCCACAGTGATATCTATTTATCTACTTGCACTGGCATGCTTTCGAACTGCTAGGTTGGGAGGAGCTGGGACAGAGCAACGGGAGCTCATTCCGTCGTGGGGATTCGAACCGCCGACCATCCAATCGGCAAGCCCAAGAGGCTCAGTGGTTTAACCACAGCACCACTCATGTCCATCTAAGGATAAACCACACCCATGACTTATATAAAATGTGGTGACCCCCAGGGGGATCCCCATTGAAGGAGTGCTATGGCCCTCGGGCCCACGTGGGTGCCGGACAGAAGCCACTCCTCACAGATCTCTTTAACAGGATACCCTTAACCAAGGAGGGGCGCTTCCTCCGTGGAAAGAGCCTCTGTGAAACAACTTTATGTTGTCCTGTGTAATTTTTGAGAGCCGTTGTGCTGTTTTGTGCATTCACCAAAGGGCTCGTTACACTTCTGTGCCCACATCACTTCACATATGCCAGACCAAACGGAAAAGCAGCTGCCAGAGGAAGCAAAACAATGGCAATGAGGTGTAAGGGAAGGAGAGAGCAAAAGAGACCCGTAAATTCAAGGCTCTTTGAAATGGCCATATGCAGGATTTGTTACCGGATAGTCCAAGAGACCATATTGCTTCTGAAAGTACTGCATGACTGAAGCAGAGGTGATAAATTAGATGTACCCTCTGAGGGAAGGCAAATATTAAAACCATTACTAAAGGGGAAAAAATACTTCATCTGCGTGTCATTTCATAATATCATGCATCCATATACAAAAAGGCAATTATGGTTTAAGGAGTGCTATAAAACTTATTAGGTGTCCTCAGTTACTATTATCGTTCTAAGCAGAATGTCAAATTGTAGGAGTGAACGTAATATAAAAAGGTGAACAAAGACTTCTCTGCTGGTCTTGGGAGCTCTGGCAAATGTACCACCTTCCACCCTCTGGAGCCAGCCCTGGTGGTCAAGATGACTTAGCTGATCAGGTTTTGTGACGTTTAATAGGTTCAATACATATGACAAAGGGGATATATCACTATTATTATTATTATTATTATTGTTTAGATTTCTTACCTGTTAGGTCCCAGCTAAGGATGGAAGTCCTTTCAGTTTCTCATTCTTCCAGTCTTAAATTCCATTCTCCATATTTTCCAGCAATCTGTCAATATAATTTTTTTAACCCTCAGGAAAATCCACCAGCAATTGGTGTGAATTTCTCCCAATCAACACATTTGTATATGCAGTTTTGACTAATGTGCACATTTTTGTGGGCAATTTCCCCTAATACTGGGGCCAGCCCACATATGCAGCAAGGTGAAGTGTCCACCTCAGGTGGCAGAATCTACTTGGGGCAGTAGATCTTTCTTACCTCTCGATTCTGAAGTAGATCTTCTCTCACTCCTTCTTCCCTAGTGGGGAGGGGGTGCCATTTTGGGATCTGCCTCAGGTACCAGAATGTCTTGGGCCAGGCCTGACTAATACAATGATAGCCATCTTCAAATATCTCAAGGGTTGTCATATTGAAGATGGAGCAAGCTTCTTTTTTCCTGCTCTGGAGGGTAAGACTCGAACCAATGGCTTTAAGTTACAAGAAAGGAGATTCCTACTAAACATCAGGAAGAACTTTCTGACAGCAAGAGCTGTTCAACGGTGGAAAAGACTCCCTCAGGAAGCTCCTTGGAGGTTTTCAAGCAGAGGTTGGACGGCCATCTGTAATAGATGATCTAGCTGAGATCCCTTCTAACTCTAGGATTCTATTGTTCTTGTATATTATTTTCATGAATATCTTCATTTTTACACACACTCTTTGTTAATGTATGCATTTTTGTAAACACTGGAGAACCTCTTAGCAAAATTTGGATAGGGGTGGCTGTGTTTCAGTCTGCGTGAAAATTTGACAGCTTCAGCGTTAAATGCATTCTCAAATTTCTCTTCCATCCTTAGTCCCAGGGCAGCTTACAGCAACATAAAAAGACAGTACTGAAATCAGTTAAAACAATTTACAATCAGAAGAACAGGGAAGGTTCTAAAAACATATATCTCAGGTGTCAAAGGCCAGAGTGAAATGCTGTGCCTTCAGTGTTGGAAGGTGCCAGGTACACATCTGTTCAGAAGGAATTTCACAGCTTAGGGGTTGTCACAGAGAATGCCCTCTCCTGGGCCACCGCTCCATAAGGAGAGTCTGCAGGATCAGGCCAATGGCCTATCTAGTCCAGCATCCTGTTCTCACAGTGGCCAACCAGATGACTGTGGGAAACGCCCAAGCAGGACCTGAGCAGAAGACCGCTCTCCCATCCTGTGGTTTCCAGCAACTGGTATTCATAAGTATTACTGCCTCCAGAAATGGAGACAGTGTGAAGCTATGATGGCTAGTAGTCATCAATAATAATAATAATAATAATAATAATAATAACAACAACAACAACAATAATAATAATAATAATAATAATAATATTTTTTTATTTATACCCCACCCTTCCCGGTTTAAAAAAACGGGCTCAGGGCAGCTAACAGCAAATATAAAACATTGCTTAAAATGTGACTTAAAAACAGCATAAAACAGCATAAAACACAACATAAAATGTAGCATCAATAGCAATAAAATTCAAAAATTTAGGAATCATTTCCAGGGGGGCGGGAATGGGATCCCAGTCAGTAGACATCAAAATGGTCAAAGGCCTGGAAACGATGCCTTATGAGGAACGGCTAAGAGAGCTGGGCATGTTTAGCCTGGAGAAGAGGAGGTTAAGGGGTGATATGATAGCCATGTTCAAATATATAAAAGGATGTCACATAGAGGAGGGAGAAAGGTTGTTTTCTGCTGCTCCAGAGAAGCGGACACGGAGCAACGGATCCAAACTACAAGAAAGAAGATTCCACCTAAACATTAGGAAGAACTTCCTGACAGTAAGAGCTGTTCGACAGTGGAATTTGCTGCCAAGGAGTGTGGTGGAGTCTCCTTCTTTGGAGGTCTTTAAGCAGAGGCTTGACAACCATATGTCAGGAGTGCTCTGATGGTGTTTCCTGCTTGGCAGGGGGTTGGACTCGATGGCCCTTGTGGTCTCTTCCAACTCTATGATTCTATGATTCTATGATTCTATGATTCTATGGAATGATCACCAGGGCTAACTGGCCAAGTTGGTCCTACTAGGGCCAGCAAGGAGACCAGGGAAGAATTTAAATGTGGGGTCCCAGAAAGGGTTTCTTCATAGAAATGGTAAGGGAAAAGGGAATAGAGGATCAGGCTAATTCAAACTGAAGGCCAGGCAGAATAGCTCTGTCTTACAGGCCCTGCGGAAGGAGATCAAGTCCTGCAGGGCCCTAGTCTCGTGGGACAGAGCATTCCACCAGGTTGGAGCTGTCACTGAAAAAGCCCTGGTCCTGGTGGAGGATAGTTTGGCTTCCTTAGGGCCCGGGATCTATAAGCTATTATTATTCATGGACCTTAGGGTCCTCTGTGGGACATACCAGGAGAGGCAGTCCCGTAAGTACGAGAAGCTTCTCCTCCCTCTGAACCTCTGAGGGTGGTGAAGCCACCAAGAGATACCACTTCTTATGACAGCATCTACTGCAGCATGTGCGTGAATAATCTTTTTCACACACGAACAATTGATGAAGATTTCTTTAACCAGGTGACAGGCCTAGTAGTAGGCAACATGCTTTTCATTTTGTTTGTTTGGAACATCAAAGTTTAAGGGAAACATCAAGCAAAAGCGAGCTGGTGCCAAAGCAACCATCTGCCCTAAAAAACGAGGACTAATACATCAACCCCGACTCTCAGAGAGCAAAAATCCACGAGTGACTTTTACAACTTTACGCTTGGATTCCTTATCATTAGAGAAGCACAAGGCCTTGCTCTCCCAGGCATTGGGGTCGTAAAAATGGAAGCTGTTCTGCTCGTATTGAAATTCATAATTTGATGGGCTCGCAAGGAGAAACTGAATTCAGGCTTCACATGTACTTTGAAAGCTAAGTTGAGTTGATCCTGGTGTGAAATGGGCACAAGATCCATCTGTAAGGGAAGGAGGAGGAGGAGTATAGTTGCAACACATGTGTGGATGGAAGCCTATCCCAAATTTTTAAAATGGGTAGGGTTTATGATTAACAGAGGAACACAAGAAGAGCCCTGCTGGATCGGGCCCCAAATAGCTTTGGGCAGGGGAATTGGGCCAAACGACACTTTAGTTATTTGTTTGTTGTTATTATTATTTTTAAAATCCTACTTTTCATCTCACGATCTCAGTGCAAGTTACAGTTAAATCAATCCAAAAAACTACCAGAACAGATAAAATGTTCTTAAAATTAAATGAAAGACCAGCCAAAACAAAAAGCAAAAACTACTCCCTAATTCACCCCATATCTTCATAACAGCACGAACTAGTACAGTCGTACCTTGGAAGTCGAATGGAATCCGTTCTGGAAGTCCGTTCAACTTCCAAAATGTTCAGAAACCAAATCATGGCTTCTGATTGGCTGCAGGAATCTTCTGCAGCCAATCAGAAGCCGCAGAAGCCCGGTCGGACATTCAGCTTCCAAAAGAACATTTGCAAACTGGGACACTCACTTCCAAGTTTGTGGCGTTTAGGAGCCAAAACGTCTGAGTTCCAGGGCGTTTGGGATCCAAGGTACAACTGTACTAGCATCCTGAAAAAGTTTGGGCAAATAGGTGACTTTGGAGTGCCAAAATATCAACGGAATCACAGCAAGTTACACGAAACAATAGTTTACTACTAGACCATCTGCTCTACCAGGTTGAAAGTTCTGCATTCAATCCCTGGCACCTGCCACTGAGCTATGATGCTCCCCTTGGTGCTTGGCTGATGCTTTCTGTGGCCTCCACTGATTCATTTCCAGTTGCATGAAGTTAGTTTCACAGGATTATGCCCTGGATAGGTATGCACCTGCCCTTGTTCATTCAAAGACACACCCCACCTGCTCCATAGGTCTTTATGAGTACCAGTCGTAGATTCATAGAATTGTAAAGTTGGAAGGGACCCTGAGGGTCATCAAGTCCAAACTCCTTGCAATGCAGGAGTCCCCACTAAAGCATCCATGACAGATGGCCATCTAACCTCTGCTTAAAAACCTCCAAGCAGTTGTGCATCATTTCTTCTAAATTCCACATGCCAGTTTTTGAAATATTTGAGCATCAACACCCCCAAAATAGTGATTCAGTTTCCCACTGGTTTCATAAAAGACTGATTGAACACAATGGGTGGTAGCTATCCAAGTAGTCCCACTGAAACTAGACTAAGTTAGGCTCATTCTTCTTAGTGGGTCTACTCTGAGTAAAACTTAGTTGACAAACAATGAATGGCAATTACTTCTGGGTAAGTATATAAAAGGCTGCACTATTGTAAGAAGGGGTGGACAAATTAGCCTATTTCTATGCTGTTTCAGTTCTGGATGCATTCAGTCGTAAGTCCATTCCATCCTGTTTCCCCCTATTGAGTCCATTAAAAACCCCCTGTGAAAATTGCCTTCAAATTGAATACATTCTTGCATGTGTTCAAAAGTGCACACTTTGTATGTATTTTGCATACATTTCCCTCTGACATATGCATTGTCCTATGCATTCCCCTTTAATTTACTCATTTCTTTTACACGTTTCCCCCATAAAGTATACATTGCTGTATGAATTTTTGAAGTGAAACTGCCTTGTAAAATTGAAAGAAGTGCCCAGTCTGATTGTTGGCTGTGTTGTGAGCTGCATATTTGTTCAGGAGCTGCAGATTAGATTGGTTTGCTTTAAAATGAGATGCGGACAAAATTCTCCTCCAGCCCAAAGATCATAATATCTCATAATGATGGCATGCCCTGTGCAATAGTCCTCTACCTTTTATAAGGTCCATGCCATGGAAGGGCTCTCACGATTCATTAGAAATGAAATGCCCTGTTCTTTCTTGATGAGATGAACGACACATGTGTGAAATCAGACAATGGAAGGGGGAAGATAAGAGTCGCCCATCCAGCGTTTGGGAGCAAAATTATTCTGTTCATTCTCTTTTTCCGCACAGTGACCTTTCTGTCTTTCCGTGCTTTCCATGTCCTTGCAGAGAGAGGCAGTGCAATGACATTGGAGTCCCCATAGTACAACCCTTCTATTGCTTCTTATTGCTCCTGTGTTGCATTGCTTCATTCCTTGAGCAAGGTCATTCTTCTTCCCAGCCCCACAGTGCTCGACAGAGGACAGGGAGGAGAGCCTTTAACATTTGCAGCCTGCTCTGAGGTTGCATTATCAAGACTCTCTGAGCTGGAAAAAATCACCAGCCAGGGCTTCTGCTGCAGCAGACCTTTTTTTATTGAAGTTGGTTGTCGTTCAGTCTCGGGACACTACGACCGCCTGAAGTCTTTGACATAGATGGATGCTTCTTCTGCTGCTGCTGGGTGTACAATGTGTGCTTTTGTAGAGACACTGGACGGGTGATGGTGATGAATATGGCTCAGGGAAGCTGGGTGCATGAGAGTGCATCAAATGTGACAATGCTGAGGTTGACGGCTTTGGAACCAGCCCTTGCTCCTATGTCTGGCCTGTGGGCAGAACCTACCATAGAAAGCATCTGCTGATTTATGTGGCTCAAGCTGAGAACATAAAGAAGAGCCTGCTGAATCAGGCCATTGACCGGCATCCTGTTCTCATAGGGGCCACCCAGAGGCCTGTGGGAAACCTGCAAACAGGACCCAAGCAGGGGAACACTGTCTTCTCCTGTGGTTTCCAGCAACTGGTATTCAGAAGCATTACTGCCTCTGACCATGAAAATAGAAAATAACCATCATGGTTAGTAGCATCTGGGGCAGATGAAGGCATCTGGTTGTGCTGCTACAGATGCACCATTGAGGTTCTTCTCCCTGTGCTCCCCCCAGCAGTTATTCCTCCACTGGTCACTTCTATGGATGCACAACTTGACTGTCTGTCTACAGGCACTATGGTCGTCTGCAAGGGATTCCCACATGACAGGGCTGATGTTGCCAGCCTTCATGCCACATTTGTAGACATCTTTGTAATGCAGAGGTTTTTTAAAAAAATAATTTTATTTTATTTTTATTTTTTAAAATAAACATTTCTATAACTTCCCCTCCACGCACCCATTGTTTCCACAAAACTCCAATTCTTGCTGCATATTCTAATTAAGCTATACCTTAACTTCTTCACAGAAGGAACAATTCCACTATACCTCATTGCTGTTCTCTCTCAAATACTACCTGTGTTTTAACATATTTATATTGAGTTTTTAAATAGTCTACAAACATTTTCCAATCCTCCTTAAAATCTGTCTCTTTTTTATCTCTGTCAATAGATATTCTGTTCATTTCAGCTGTCAATCTTCTTAAGTTGGTTACCATCACATCACACAATTTTTGCACATATAATATTTGCGGGGCCATTGTTGCATAAATAAATAAATTTATCTGTTTTTTGGGGGGTGGGTGGGCATCTGTTCCAGTTAACCCTAATAAAAAAGGCTTCTGGTCTTTTGGGGAGAGTTACCTGAATTTTTTTTTTATCTCATTATAAATCATCTCCCAAAAATCCCAGGCCACTTTACACATCCCTTTGTAATGCAGAGTTGGTCTGCCAACAGACTCTGTGCCTAAAACCAGCTTTCCAAAGAGCACATTCTGGGGGATCCTGCCATCTTCCATTCTGTGGACATGACCAAGCCAGCGTAGACATAGCTGAGAGAGGAGTGTGAACATGTTGGGAATGCAGGTTTGGGAGAGTTTTCATCCTGGCCAACCAGATGCCAATGGGAAGCAGAGACGCAGGACATGAACACAAGGGCACTCTCTGCCCTTGCATTCCCCAGAAGCTGATATTTAGAGGCATACCTCCTATGATACTGGAGGCAGCAAACAGCCATCATGACGAGGAGCCACTGACAGCCATTTCCTCCATGCATTTGTCTAATCCCTTTTTAAAGTCATCTAAGTTGATGGCCATCACTTGTCCTTGTGGGAGCAAATTAACCATGCACTGTGTTCAGAAGTATTTTCTTTTGTCTGTTCTGAATCCTCCAACCTTCAGTTGCAGGGCCCTGAGTTCTAATACCATGAGAATACTATGGCAGTTGAATTTTACTTCAATACTGGCAAAGGAAAATGAATTTTCCACCATGTCTGAGGGCAAAAGGATAGCTTAGAGGGCAGAGGGAGGGCACATACCACACACAAAGATTTGTCTTCTAACACCTTTGTTCTTCTGGAGAGCCAGTGTGGTGTAGTGGTTAAGAGCGGTAGATTTGTAATCTGGGGAACCGGGTTCGCGTCTCTGCTCCTCCACATGCAGTTGCTGGGTGACCTTGGGCCAGTCACACTTCTCTGAAGTCTCTCAGCCCCACTCACCCCACAGAGTGTTTGTTGTGGGGGAGGAAGGGATAGGAGAATGTTAGCCGCTTTGAGACTCCTTCGGGTAGTGATAAAGCAGGATATCAAATCCAGACTCCTCCTCCTCCTCTTCTTCTTCTCCCATCCAGCACTTGCCACCTGAAGCAGTTGCCTCGCTTTGCCTAATGATAGGGCTGGCCCTGGTTTTTCTTGGTTTTCTTCCTTCTGTGAGAAAACATTCCATTATCCAATCCCCGCACCTGTAATCTGAAGGGGCACAGTTCAGAAATGATGAGCTGATTGTCTAGACTGGAGTTCATTCTCAGGCACCATAACTAAATCTGGGTGATTCCGTTAAGATGGAGTTGGGAGAAATTTACTGTAGAAAAACATTTTAAGTGGTTCAAAAAGTGACCTAATTGTGTTATCCCTCAATCCTCTTCTTTCTCGTATTGATTTCACTTTGTTTCCCACTAGAGCTTCACAATGGCAACTGAATTAGGCCAGTGTAGTTAATTCTGATGTCTTATTGCCTAGGAAAAGAAAGAAAGAAAAATAATGTGTGTCTATGGAAGCCGTTAGAGCAGGACAATACCTTTGCCCCCTTCTATTGCAGCTCAGAATTACTAGGCGGTTATATCTGTCTTCAGTGTAATTTAGGAAAAAGACAAATCCAAGATGATCCATAATAAAAATATCAAAGCAACATACTGAAGAGGTCATTAGTTTTGCAGCAACATCCATATATTGATTTCACACTCTGTAGGTAGAGTTTGGATAGAGACGACATTTGGAAATTGGAGAGGAAATTATTCTGCTGTGTGTATGTTTTCTGGAGAAAAAACCTCTTTCCATGTGAACATAATCCATAAGACTTTCTAACGTGGCCTGTTTATCAAGTATGCAGAAATACTGAAGGGCATTTGCATCCAGATAGCCTAGCCATTGTCATATTGTGTAACTGGGTGCTCTGAGTGTGACGAGAGACTAGAGAGTGTTGCATAAGAAATTACAAGCGCCTCTGATGCTCTGGGTGTGAATTTTGACCAGCTCCCTATTAGGGCAGATTATACAGCGAGGATGGGAAACCTGTGGTCACTTGAATGTTGTTGGACTCCAACTTCCATCAGCCCCAGCCAGCATGACCAGTAGGCAGGGGTGATGGGATCTGGAGTCAACAGCGTTTGGAGAGCCACAGGTTCCCCCATTCCCCTTTTCCAGAGATTCCATATGGATGGTGATTGGATGATCTAACTTACATCCGGTACAGATAAATCTCAGCATTCCCCTGCCTTCCATCTCTGGGTGGATCACTGCAACCTCCTGTTCCTGCAATTAGAAGATGTGTTTTGCAGAGAGTGACCAGAGAGAAGGTAGTTCAGAATGGGTCTGTTCCCAGAGTTCTCACAGCTCAGCAACTCTGAGACCTGTAGGTCTACAAGGAGAATAGGAGGTCTCCTAACAACTCTCAGGGTCCTGAACTACAGCTCCCAGAATTCTCCTGGGAAAGCCATGACGGTTTAAAATAGAACGATACTACATGAAATGTACTTTATAGTGTGGATGGGGCCTCCCTAACATCAGCAAAAATTAGTGGTGAGGAAGACGCCAATCTACATCATACCCTCCAACATTTCTCCGATGAAAATAGGAACAACAACACCACCCCCCCCCCATCTGACTGGGTTGCCCCAGCCACTCTGGGCAGCTTCCAACATATATAAAAACATAACAAAACATTAAACATTTTTTTAAAACTTCCCTATACACGGCTGCCTTCAGATGTCTTCTAAAGGACGTATAGTTATCTCCTTGGCTTGGCGGGGTCACATAACACTATACCCTCCAATATTTCTCTGATGGAAATTAGGGACATTCTGGGATCAAATCAGAAACTGGGATGGCTTCTATAAATCCAGGACTGTCTCTGGAAAATAGGGACACTTGGAGGGTTTGGAGAGTGGTTTAGGAAGTTTTCTGTAGACTGCAGTGACATCAGGAAGAGCTCTGCTGGATCTGTACGAAGGCTCAACTAGTCCAGCATCCTATTTTCACAGTGTCCAACCAGATGCCCCCATGGGAAGCCTGCAATCAGGACCTAAGGGCAACAGCTCTCTCCCTACTTGTTGCAGTTAGAGGCATCCTGCCTCTGACAGTGCAGGGAGAATATAGTCACCATGGCTAGTAGCCACTGATAGCTTTGTCTTCCATAAATCTGTCAAACGTTGATATTGTTGATTTAAAGCAGAGTCTCGTGCCCAGCGGAAGGATGAGGAGTACGTGCTGCATACTCTATATTGCTTTAATTACAGTTCAAAGCTGGTATATTACAGAAAGACATCTTGCCTCTGCCGGAGCAGAAAATGCATCCTCTCTCCTCGACAGCTCGGAGAGAATCACACAGTGAAAAACAGGAAACCAGTGTACGTCACATCCAGTCTCCCTTTCCCGTGAGAAACTCCAACAGTACAGACGTGTGGAATGTAAACACCTGTCTCGTGACAAGCCCTTTCGCTGCACAGTGAAGGAAAGCAGAAACCAACATCCTCCCCCTTTCTGTGAACATCACTGGGCAGCGTGTTCGTACAATATCAGTACAAACCCAACTTCTGCACATAGGTACAGTGTTGATCCCTTGATACAATCTTGGACAATACATCAGCAGGAATTTCATTACCTGGCATATAGGACACCGTTACGAGTCTCTTCTGAATACATTCCCTAGCATGCTGCAACTTTAATTGCAAGTGCTTTGTGCTTTGCTTACAACCTTCAGACTTCAGCAAAGCCAAACATGCTTTGTTGTCCTGGTAAACCTGGATTGGACATTTGACAGGAATTTTCATATCTTTGCACAATTGTACTAACCATTCACAATCCTTAAGTGAATACGATAGTGCATTCAGTTCGGCTTCACAAGTACTTAAACTAACTGTTGTTTGCTTCTTGCATGACCAATCAAACAAACCCTGATTGTACATGTAGCAAACTCCAGACGTACTTTTCCTGTCTGTAGTGTCACTTCCAAAACTTGCATCTGCAAATATCTCAAGACCACCAGACTTCTGATTGTTAAATCTCAGTCTGTAATGCATAGTGCCTTTCAAATACCGCGCTATGCGTTTCAGAGCTTTCCAATCCTTGACACTAGGATTGTTGACTTGTCTGCTTAGCAAATTACAGCTAACAGCAATGTCTGGTCTTGAACATCTGGCAATGAAGTTTAGCTTGCCTAGCACACTTCTGTACAGTGTAGTGTCAGAAAATGCTTCTTCAGTGTCATCTACCTGATAACCTGTTGTCATCGGTGTGTCTACAGGGTTAGCATCCATCAGATTTAGTTTGCTTAACACATCAGCAATTTTCCGTGACTGGTGTACTAGAATGTTACCATCTTGATCTCTCTCTATTTCCAGAGATAGGTAGTTGTTTACCTCACCAAGATCTTTCATGTCAAAGTGCTCTTTCAGTTGAGCTAGGGCGTTATTGTACATTGCGACATCTTTCCAAAAGAATAATAAATCATCAACATAAAACAAACAGTACAGTTTCTTTTGCCCCTCCTCTTTGACAAATACACATGGATCAGCTTTCCCTTGCTGAAAACCTAGAGAAAACAATACTTCAGTGAGTTTTGTGTGCCAACACCGTGCACTTTGTTTGAGACCATAAAGGGATTTCTTCAGAGCACAAACAAATCCCTGTTTTACCTGTACGCCATCAGGTGGAAGCATATAAAGTGATTCATCTAGAGATCCGTACAGAAAAGCTGTATTAATATCATGGTGACTAATGTGTAGATTTTCCTCTGCAGCTAGCTTGAGCATAAGCCTAATGCTTTCATATCTCACTGTGGGTGAATAGGTCTCGTGATAGTCTTCACCTGGTACCTGTGCAAAACCTCTGGCTACCAATCTGGCTTTGTGTCTGACTATCTTGCCATTTTGATCTGTCTTCGCTTTGAAGACCCATTTGCTTCCAAGCAGTTTCATTCCTGGAACTACTGGAACTAGCTCCCATGTTTTGTTCCTTTCTAAGGAATCAAGCTCAGCCTTCATGGCATTTAACCATGGCTCAGCTTCCTTTGAATCCAAACCCTGGATTTCTTGGAAACTTGAAGGTTCAAATACCTTCTTGGAGCTTTTAACAGCTGTTACTGCTATCGTAGCAAACTCATCAGCAAATCTCTTTGGAGGTCTGCCTTTTGTGGCTCTTTGTGACCTGCGAATTAGCCTTAAGTCTTCAACACTCTCCTCTTCCTTCTTAGGAGAAAAACGACCTACTGTGAACAATGGTTCCTCCAATTCTTGATCAGAGCTTTCAGAGGGTCGCATAGAGGCTTTCGCACTCTTGAAATCCTCTGAATCACCCGATTCAGTTTCAGATTCAGACTCAGAACCTTCATCAGTGGGTGTGGGTTGTTGTGGTTGCTTTTGACTATCCTCAGTCTCATCACCGTCATCAGGATAACATTGGAAAATTCCCACATTCTCCCCCCACTTTGCATTGTACTCAACACTTCTCGTGAGCTTAATTGTCTTAGAGTCAGTCATCATTATTCTGTAAGACCCTTTCTGATAACCTAGAAAGATACCATGCAATCCACGCTTGTCTAACTTGGAGTTTTGTGGTGAGCGAACCCACATGTCAGAACCAAAAATCTTCATGTGTTTGATGTATGGCTTCTTGCCAAACATCTTCTCATAGGGGGTACAACCAATCGCTGAAGATAACCTGCGATTGTAACTGTAAACAAAACACGAGAGAGATTCGGCCCAATAACTCTCTGGAAGATTGGCATCATGCAGCAAGGTTTTTAACCCTTGAAGCAATGTCTGATTTGCCCGTTCCGCAAGTCCATTCTGCCATGGCGAGCGAGGACTAGACAAATCGTGTTGAATTCCGTTCTCAGTCAGAAAAGCTTCAAACTGCTGAGAAGTGAATTCCCCCCCGCGATCAGTGAAAAGAGTCTTTATCTTCTTACCATGCACATTTTCCAACCAAGCACAGAATTCCTTGAACCTAGGAAAAGCCTCTGATTTCTGCTTGAGATTATACACATAAATATACCTGGAAAATGCATCAATGAGAACCATGAAGTACCTATTGCCACCCAAAGAGGGCGCTAGTGGTCCAACCAAATCAGCATGAACAACCTGGTATGGTTCTGTAGCTTGCCTACTAGACACCTTACCTTTCGCAGCCATTTTCACCTTGTTTGCTGCGCATGCTTTGCACTTCATGTGGTACCTGCAGGGTTTAATAGTCATACCTTCAACCAAGGCAGGCATTTTAGATACTGCCTCAAAATGCAAATGACCAAATTTTCTATGAAAATCGTGAATACATTCTGCATGCAAACTTTTGTTAGAACCTGCAATGCAACAAGTGTCATCCTGCACAACATCATCATAATACAAAACAAACAAACGATCAACATATTCTGCATGCAATACATAATCATTTTTCTTTGTGATGATGCACTTCTTGTTCTTGAAGGAAACGTCAATGTTCCGCTCATTCAGCTGTCCAACGCTGAGCAGATTATGTTTGGCGTCTGGCACGTAAAGCACATTCTGTATCGATAAGTCCAAACTGTGAAGAACAACAGTTCCGTAGCCTTTACTGGGAATAGTGTGGTCATCCGCCTGGTGAATCGCACCTTCCTGCGGTGTAAAAGACACAAACAGTCTCTTATCATTGCACATGTGGTGGGTTGCCGCTGAATCAACAACGAAGAAAGATCTAGACGTCTTCTGGACCTCTGCAACCTTTGGAGTGAAGCGTGAAACCATAGCCTTGTGCTGCGTTGTCCTAGACACCGGACCTTTGCCTTTGCCTCGGCCTTTTCCGCGCGATGAGCTATCGCTGCGCTGTTCTGTCTTGGCCCTGGGATATCTGCATTCCCTCTTCATATGGCCTAGACGTCCACACGAGTAGCATTTCACTGCCTTCAAAGCTTTGGCGCCATCTGGTGGTTCCACTGCACTATGGGACGACGTCTGTGAAGACTCCCCCTTGCCCATGCAGCTAGCACCCCGGCGATCTGCTTCATTTAAAATCACGGCAGTTACATAGTCCACTGTTAGCTGAGCGGTTGGCTGCACAGCAATCTGGGTTGCAACAGACTCCCAACCTGAACCCAAAGATTGTAGTATCATGAAAGAATACACAGCCTCTGGAAAGTTGAGTCCTCTCTGTTGCAGCTCATGTCTCAGATTTTGCATCTCCATCAGATGTAAACGCACATCTCCACCTTCAGCAAGAGCCATATTATGCAGCTTGTTAAAGTAAAACATAGTGGATCCAGCTTCTGTCCTTAAGTGAGCTTCTCTCAAAGCGTCCCAAATTTCTCTGGCTGAGGTCTTATCACGCAATAGACAGAGCTCTTCTGGGGATACTATCAATGTAAGAGTTCCCCTTGCTTTGGAATCCTTAGCTTCCCATGCATCTGTAACTGGAGCTGGGGGGGTTTCTGTAATCACCTCAAACAAACCCTCTTTCCGCAGAATTGCCTCTGCATACAGAACCCAGTCCACGTAATTTTTCTTGTTGAGCTTAGGAATCCCACAAGCATCCTGAAGGGCCATCATGACTCTGGCATTAGCCTTCAGCGTCATATATGCTGCTTTAAATCTTGCTGCGTCACTGCTGCAGCTGCCTTATTCCAAAAGCGCACTTAAAAGTTACTTTCGATTTCCCCAGCATAGTAACTTGTGCCTGGGAGCCTTTTGCCTATTCCCGGCAAAACGGCTTTAAAGGTTCAAAGTCCAGCCATAAAGCCATTAACTAGAAGCTGGCAGGCTGCCCGGAGCAGTAGCACATACCTCATCAATCACTTTTACGCGCAGAGCAGATTCCGTTCCGATCTGTCCCTCTGCATTCCGATCCTTTGCCGGCACTCCGATTCGACTTCTGGAGCCCATAACCACGTGTTGATTTAAAGCAGAGTCTCGTGCCCAGCGGAAGGATGAGGAGTACGTGCTGCATACTCTATATTGCTTTAATTACAGTTCAAAGCTGGTATATTACAGAAAGACATCTTGCCTCTGCCGGAGCAGAAAATGCATCCTCTCTCCTCGACAGCTCGGAGAGAATCACACAGTGAAAAACAGGAAACCAGTGTACGTCACATCCAGTCTCCCTTTCCCGTGAGAAACTCCAACAGTACAGACTGTGGAATGTAAACACCTGTCTCGTGACAAGCCCTTTCGCTGCACAGTGAAGGAAAGCAGAAACCAACAGATATTATGTTAGAAGTGCATTGGCATTGCTATTGAAATACATATTGATTATTTGTTGGTGTTGCCCTTTAGCTTGAAGACCGTGGGCTCCCTTGAACGCAATTCCCTTTGTGGACAGGTGGCATAGAAATGAAAATCTAATCTAATCTAAAACGCCGACTCAGGAAACAAGCCACTGACAAGCATGAAATTGTCCTCTCTTGTATCCAACCTGGTGCCATGTGGTACTTAATCATCCTCATTAAAAAGCTGTGCTGATCTTGAGCTGCTCGCCTGTTAATAAATAGGGTCTGTTAGCACATTGCTGAGCTGAAAGGAAAGTCGAGACAAAGGCGCTATTGTACTCTCCAGAAGACTTTCTCAAAGTTCTGCTATTTTTTCAGTAGTTTTTCTTTCTCAGCTGAAGTTGGAGGCAGATTTCACTCATAGCTGCAATTGAAATACATTTTCAATTGCACACCTATTGGATTTTCAGGGCACACCTATTCAGTTCTACTCATAGAATCAAAGAACTGTAGAGTTGGAAGGGATCCTGAGGGTCATATAGTCCAAACCACTGCAATGCTGGAATGTGAACTAGATCGTACATAAAGGTAAGGTAAAGGTAAAGGATCCCTGGACGGTTAAGTCCAGTTGAATGTGACTATGGGGTGAATCTCCACTTTCTGGCCGAGGGAGCCGGCGCTTTCTGGGTCATGTGGCCAGTAGGACTAAACCACTTCTGGCACAATGGGACACTGTGATGAATGCCAGAAGCCACAGAAACACTGTTTACCTTCCTGCCACAGTGGTACCTATTTATCTACTCGCACTGGTATCCTTTTGAACTGCTAGGTTGGCAGGAGTTGGGACAAAGCAATGGGAGCTCATCTCATTGCGCAAATTCGAACTGCCGACCTTACGAACAGCAAGCCCAAGAGGTTGGGTGGTTTAGACCACAGCACCACCCGTGTCATATACATGACAGAGGGCCATCCAACCTCTGCTTAAAAACCTCCCAACGAAAGAGAGTCCACCACCTTCCAGGGGAGTCCATTCCACTGTTGAACAGCTCTCTGAAGGAGCTAGTGCTTAATGTCATATTGTGCATTATTTTCAGAATAATGGTTCTTCCACCTTCAGAGGCTTAGAGGGTGGCAGCCTAAGGAGAGGGAATTCTTTGTGACGGCCCCTAAGTTGTGGAACTCCCTCCCTGCAAAGGGACATCTGGAACCTCCATTGTATGGCTTTTGGAGAATGCTGAAGAAAAACCTCTTTACCCTGGTTTCTGACACTTTAGGTGTTTATTTTAAGGACGTACCTTGTCTTTATGGCTGTAAGTTATTTTGTTTTGTGTTTTAATGCTGGAACCTGCGCTGGGACCTATGGGTGAAAGGTAAAAACTAAATATGTAACTACTGCTCTCTCAGGTTCAGTGAATCCCAGTATGTTAGCTTATGGAAGTTCATGGAAGGTAAGTTTTCCATTCTAAAATTCTTCAAGTGACCAGTGCTTTCTCCCCACCCACTTAAAAAAATTAGATGTCAGTACTCACCATGAATGGGACACGGGTGGCGCTGTGGGTTAAACCACAGAGCCTAGGGTTTGCCAGTCAGAAGGTTGGTGGTTCAAATCCCCGTGTCAGGGTGAGCTACCGTTGCTGGGTCCCTGCTCCTGCCAACCTAGCAGTTCGAAAGCACGTCAAAGTGCAAGTAGTACCGCTCTGGTGGGAAGGTAAACGGTGTTTCCGTGCACTGCTCTGGTTCGCCAGAAGCGGCTTAGTCATGCTGGCCACATGACCGGGAAGCTATACGCCGGCTCCCTCGGCCAATAAAGAGAGATGAGCGCCGCAACCCCAGAGTCGGCCACAACTGGCCTAATGGTCAGGGGTCCCTTTACCTTACTCACCATGAAGTTGTTGCTGCAAGTGCCATACCTTTGACATTTTTTTGGGAGGGGTGTGTGTGCTGGTACTGCGTACCCTTGAGTCCCCCCAGGAAAAAAAAGCTCTGTGCCGTGACTCTCCAAAAATCCTATCTGGAGGATTAAGGCCCCTTCTGAAGGAAATGCAATGGGGGTGGAGGAGGTGGTAGCGGAAGGAAGAGAAATATCTAAATTTATCTTACCTTATGACTGAAATCCAATTTGGGCTGATTCTATCCTCCCCCGGGAGCTGTTGCTTTAAAGACTACTTGACTTGTTTTAGGGGAGCGGTTGCAAAAGTAGCACCCTGGCTTGACTACTGCATTGCAGGGCTGCCCTTGAAGACCTCTTGGAAATGCCAGCTGATTCAAAACACAGTAGCTAAGACAGTTCTTTTGGCAGGTGCTGTGTGAGCCACATCTCACCAGTGCTTCTAAGGCTTGCCTGCAAACCTGCAGGGTCCATCTATCATCGAGCCTGACCTTCCTGAACTCTTCCTGTGAGCCATCTTGGCTACCTGAATGCAGTGACCAGGTTGCCATTAGTATAGATACTCCTCCCATCTTGCTCCCTCCAGCATATACTTTTTCCAGATTCAAATGTACTTAGGTTCAAATGTACAAACTGGGAGGGGTGGCTAACACCCCTGAGGACAGGATCACACTTCAAAACAACCTTGACAGATTAGAGAACTGGGCCAAAACAAACAAGATGAATTTTAACAGGGAGAAATGTAAAGTATTGCACTTGGGCAAAAAAAAATGAGAGGCACAAATACAAGATGGGTGACACCTGGCTTGAGAGCAGTACATGTGAAAAGGATCTAGGAGTCTTGGTTGACCACAAACTTGACATGAGCCAACAGTGTGACGCGGCAGCTAAAAAAGCCAATGCAATTCTGGGCTGCATCAATAGGAGTATAGCATCTAGATCAAGGGAAGTAATAGTGCCACTGTATTCTGCTCTGGTCAGACCTCACCTGGAGTACTGTGTCCAGTTCTGGGCACCACAGTTCAAGAAGGACACTGACAAACTGGAACGTGTCCAGAGGAGGGCAACCAAAATGGTCAAACGCCTGGAAACGATGCCTTATGAGGAACGGCTAAGGGAGCTGGGCATGTTTAGCCTGGAGAAGAGGAGGTTAAGGGGTGATATGATAGCCATGTTCAACTATATAAAAGGATGTCACATAGAGGAGGGAGAAAGGTTGTTTTCTGCTGCTCCAGAGAAGCGGACACGGAGCAATGGATCCAAACTACAAGAAAGAAGATTCCACCTAAACATTAGGAAGAACTTCCTGACAGTAAGAGCTGTTCGACAGTGGAATTTGCTGTCAAGGAGTGTGGTGGAGTCTCCTTCTTTGGAGGTCTTTAAGCAGAGGCTTGACAACCATATGTCAGGAGTGCTCTGATGGTGTTTCCTGCATGGCAGGGGGTTGGACTCGATGGCCCTTGTGGTCTCTTCCAACTCTATGATTCTATGATTCTATAGGATAAATTTTCTCCATTATTAATTGATCCCCACACCCCCAGTTAAAACTCTCTCTTTCTCGCTAGATTATCTGCTACGTTTCATATTTCCAAGGCTCTAATAATACACGTAGCTTTTTTTAAAAAACTGTTTGTGGTGTTGTCAAAGGAATTTTGGTTTAGCCTCTGAAATGATCCCACCTCAAAGATTCTCTCCCCCCACCCGCTTGCATGCTACCAATTAAAATATAGCCTGAAATGAGCTATTTATTTCAGCCGCTACTGTTGCTACACTGAAAGAGCCTGTCACTCAATGCAAATTTACAAGACCTGGGGGGAAAAAAGAGAGGAGAGAATAAAATAAATTGCACATGGATTCCAAGCAATTAATTTTAATTTCAATTTTATTTTTTTAAAAGAAAAAAGAAAACATTACAAAAATCAAAACATCCTCATCTATTTTCCAGGAGGGACACCGTAAGCCTCTTTCCCTCATTAATCTACAGTTTTCCTAGCCTAGGAAAATAAAGAGTTGTGCAAATTAGAAAAAATAAAAAAGGTAGTCACCAGGATTTCTTGGAAAGTCTCCAGATTAAAGTGTTCTTTCTTTGCTGGCTGGCTCTCTTAATTTCCTAATTTCACACTGTTTCTACTTCATCACCGTCTCCCCATTTTGCCTTCTCAGCTTATTCAACAATTGCCTGAGGTTCTTTGCCACTTTGTAGTTTTATCAAGAGGCAAAAGGAAGGAGGGAGACCTGAAGAGATGTGAGCTCGTTTTGTTTTCTCTTGTTGTGCTGAGGTATTATTCCGCCACAGAAGTTGAATATGTAAATATGATGGAACACCACTGTCAGCTCTTTAGCTGGAACATTTTTCTTTTCCTTTTCCTGGTGACGACTCAAGTTGAGAGATTACGGCTTCTGTGTTCAGGAGCAAGACACTCAAAAGACACCATATTAATAATGGTTGTTACAAGTAGGAACTGCAACAGAAAATGGCATCATGGAGTGGCCCTGTTCAGGACTCTCCAGTCCAACCTCCCTCCCTCCCTCCCTCCCTCCCTCCCAGTTTTCCATTGGATTTTTCGGGGGGTGGCGTTTAAGTTCTTATGTGGCTTCTCCTCTATGTTAGGTCTCACCCCCACAAACATTTCCTGTACTTTTGCGAACTGTGGGGTGAGCTCCCGTTGCTCTGTCCCAGCTCCTGCCAACCTAACAGTTTGAAAGCACACCAGTGCAAGTAGATAAATAGGTACCGCTGTGGCAGGAAGGTAAACGACGTTTCTGTGTGCTCTGGTTTCTGCCGCGGTGTTCTGTTGTGCCAGAAGCGGTTTAGTCATGTTGGCCACATGACCTGGAAAGCCGTCTGTGGACAAATGCCAGCTCCCTCGGCCTGAAAGCGAGATGAGCCTCACAACTCCACAGTCGCCTTTGACTGGACATAACCCTCCAGGGCTCCTTGACCATTTGTTTTTTACCTAAGCTTTCAACTTTGTAAACAGAAGAATTTATTTAGGAATTTCTGAGCATGCAAATTATATTCTTAGAGTGAGGTGGGGTGGTGGAAGAGGTCTGAATCTGAGACAATCCAGATTAACATCCTTTATTTATTCATAAGATTTATTTCCCATCCTTCACCATAAGGTCCCAGGGTGGGTTACAACAATACAGTGTACAATTCTAAGATGGAGCCTCTTGCGGTGGGTGGTCCTCACACCCCAGAGATAGGCAAATTAACCATTCTGGATGGGAGTCACCCTGTCTCTGAAGGAGCTAGTGCTTCATGTCGTTTTGTGCACTGTTTTCAGAAACGTGCATTTTTGCGTGCACTTTTGGGATAGAGAACTGCGACACAGAATTTGGAGAAGCAAGGATTCTGAAGGCTAGGTGTGAATTGGTTGAATTTGTGGTTCCGTTACAGTGAACTGGGTAAGTTTGCATGTAAATGGATTCAAGTTACAAGAAACGAGATTCCGACTAAACAATCAGGAAGAACTTTCTGACAGTAAGAGCTGTTTAGCTGGAACAGACTTCCTCAGGTGGTTGTGAACTCTCATTCCTTGGAGGTTTTTAAGCAGAGCTTGGATGACCACCTGTCATGGATGCTTTGGTTGAGATTCCTGCATTGCAGGGGGTTGGACTAGATGACTCTCGGGGTCCCTTCCCACTCTACAATTCCATGATTCTATGAACAAATTTCTCCCCCATCCCTTCATTCAGCTGAAAATGCAGTAATTCTATTGACCATTCCGAGGTCTGAAACTGCAGGGATGTTGGAGCAGAGCTGGTGCACAAGACCATGCCTCGCCTCCAGTCCCTCTGAGAATCCATGGAAGGAATGGCTGGAAAGGGCTAATCACCTCCAAAATAATTCATAATCCTAGCTAAAGCAAACAAACAAAAGAGGGGGGGGGCAAGATGCCTTTGCACTCCTTGTCTTCCTTATCATCACTGTGTGGCAGAGAGATGCGCAATATGTTGTCCTAGGATTCCTGCTGTTCTGATAACTCCCTTGTCATTTACTTTGCAACCCAACACTTTTATTCAAATGGCATCTGGTGTATAATAAGACTTGGTTTTTTTTAAAGCATCAAAAAGGTGATGGCATGTTCATCACAATAATTATGGGCTGATTCATGCAATGGCCAGTTTCGTGGCTTTTGTTTGCTTTAGCAGCGGCTTTTATTTGGTCACACACCCAGGAGGAAGACTTGGGAGGCCAGCTTTGGCTGAAGGTTATATTTATATTCCTCTTTTTCCTCTTGCACACCCCCCCTGTGCCTCTCACAATGCATTCTGGAGGGTCTCCAAGTCTCTGGAACAGATTTTGAGGACCCACAGGAGGGCTTGGAAGAGATGAGAGGGCCTGAAAGAGAGAAGTCCTAACATGTGAGCAGAAGCTCATAACAACAACAACAACTACAACAATTTTATATTATTTATACCCCGCCCATCTGGCTGGGTTTCCCCAGCCACTCTGGGCGGCTTCCAACATAATATTAAAATACAACAATCTTTAGATATTAAAAGCTTCTCTGCACTAGCAGTGTTGGATATGTCCCTTTGTTAATATATTCACACGCCACACTTCTTCCAAGGAGCTCAGGGGTATACAATTCATAGAGTGGCCACTCTCTCTTCACATGTAAATCTGAGAATTGTAGCTCCGTGAAGGGAATAGGAGTCTCCTTAATGACTCTGAGTTCCTTTAACAAACCATAGATCCCAGAATTCTTTATGGGAAGCCAGGACTGTTTAAAGTGGTACCAGAGCATATTAAATGTATGGTGTGAATGTGGCCTAAGTAAATTTCCAGTTTAAACCTTTATAGTCTTCTCTGTTTTCCTTGCAGTGAGACAAATAAACCTACTCTGCAACATGGCTACCCAGCAAACTTCATAACCAAGTGGGGATCTGAACCTGATATGCACCTGAAACTCCCTAAACCTAACCTGACCCTCTAACTATGCTGGCTGCTGTTCAAGGACCACCATTTAGTTCTATGGGACAAAGTAAATGAGTTGCAGTCTGGAAGCAGCTGACAGCAGGATAAAATCTTTCCCAGGGTAATCTGAGTGGGATCCCTGAAACATTAATGTATCTGTGCTCTTTATTTTTTACTCAGGAACCATCAGGACAAGCGTATGGACTCTAAGAACAAACTTGTGTATTGTTATTATTATTGACATGTTTTCAATGGACAAAAGAATCTGTAGCGTCCTAATGAACTGTTCACAAACCACGGTGTCCTACCAAGTGACATTAGAATAGCATCTTCTTGTACGCTCAGGTATCGCCCCATGCGAGGAACTAGGAATTGAAAGTGTAAGCAGGTTGAGCTCTTAAATCTTGAGATGTGTCACACACGGTAAAAGCAATCTGTGTTTGACGAGTGTATCTAATGAGCTGAGTCTTGGTAAATCTTCAGCCTTTCATGTCTAAGGACTCACTCCAACGAATGAATGTAGAAAATGTATCTGTTCTCATTTGCATACGTTGCTGGAGAAAGTACTGGAGAGAAAGGAAGGGGGTGGAATCTGACATAGGATAGCTTCTTCTGTGTTACTTTTTAATTAAGAAGCAGCAGCTCCGATCTTATGCAATTAGTAGGATGGCAGAATCTCTCCCCTACACATTGTTCCAACATGTAAGTCCTTGATAGCGCTGCATTTACGAAGTCTTGCGTCTGAACTATCTTCTAATGATAACGTTTCAGGAGGGGGGGGGGACCCCTCAAACCCACCAGCCCATAATATCTGCATGGTAATCGCTGCGGGCGGTATATGAAGTGCTAGACAGGATGTGAAAGCTGGACCAGAGTGTATGATTAACTAATAATATAGTCAAGGGATTGTATAAAATGGTGGCGTGTATGTCTGGGACCCCTTTACTGTATTGCAGGATTTGTAATGCATATTTAAACTCTGCTTTTCTTTTGACTCCTTTCAAGACGTCAAATCAGACTCCTGGCACACAGAATCTGCTACAGGTAACATATCTGCCCCCTGTTCCTCACCCCTTGCTATAAAACTCTCCCCTCTGCCCACCTTAGAAAATCATGAGAGCTCTTTTTTTTTTTAACCATATCCATAAAAGATGAATGGAATCAGTCTTGTTAAATGCAAATGAAGAAGGTAAATGCACATAGCATTCAGCTAATGGCTTGCTAAGGAATGCCATCAGTGTTCCAAGATCTTCTGCAATGATTGAGAGAAATGAGTGCTGCCTTGGCGGCCAGATGCTAAATATATCAAGCTAGTTAAGGAGCTAGACAGATAATATGCATGGTGATGGATCAATATTCTCCAAGGGAGGATGAAAATTCTCACAACACTTCAGGGGGAGCTTGAAAAAAATACACATTTTATTTTTTTAAAAAAAGAAGAAGCTCAGAAAAAATGTCTTTTGAGACATTTCAACAAAAATGTATTTTATTAATTTTATATCCCGCCTTTCTTGTGTCAGGCAACATGTGGTTCTGAGGCAGTCACCCCTTTTGACATCTTTAGCAAAGTGATGGCTTCATGTAGCTTCAGACCATCCCTGTTTCCCAAACTTGGGTCTCCCATTGGTTTTGGACTACAACTCCCAGCATCCCTAGCTAGCAAGACCAGTGATCAGGGATGATGGGAATTGTAGTCCCCAAAGAGCTGGAGACCTAAGTTTGGGAAATTCTGGCCTAGATAATACCTCTCCCTCTTTCTTTTAACTTAGGGGTGGAGGACCATTAACACTTCAGAAGGTATTAGAGTACAACTCCCACCATATGTGATGGTCACAGAAGCTAATAGGAGTTGGAGTCCACCAAAATCTGGAGGCCCACAGGTTCCCCACCCCAAGAACACTGCAAAAGCAGCATCCCCAGACCATGGCTTAGTGGCAGCGCATCTGCTTTGTATGTGGAAAGGTCCAAGTTCAATCCCCAGCATCTCCAGGTAGGACTTGAAGGGACCCCATCTGAAATCCTGGAGCCACTGCCTGTCAGTGTAGACCAGATTGGGCAACTTCAGGTCCAGGTGATGGTGCAGCGGTCTTCTAGGTCTAGACCAGGGGTTCTCAAATTTTTTCTCTGGGCCACACTTTCAGAAAAAAACAACAACTGGTCACGCTACACCAATTTTTTAATCGATAAGAAATAGATTGGAAAACAAAATGATTCCCAGCAGCGCTTGATTTATAGCATAGAACACAACTATTTTATAATATGATGCCGGGACATCCACAAGGTCTAAAACAATGCAGCTACATAAGGACATGAATCACTTCCAAAATATAATATGAACAAGCCTCTTACATATAGAACCACAGAGTTGGAAGGGACCCTGAGGGTCCTCTAGACCAGGGACCCTGGTCCTCTAGTCCAGCCCCCTGCAATGCAGGAATATGCAGCTGTCCCATAGGGGGATCGAACTCTACTTGATTGAGCTCCTACTTGCGAGCAGAAATATTGGCTTGGTTCGGAACGTTGCCCCTTTTGCTTGCGAAGCAACCAAAGCATGTCAAGGAGCTGAAGCAGAAGACATAATTGACTGCTGTTGTGATATACGATGCTACAATTTACTACAAATCACCGAATTGTAAATTTTATTTTGTTTTTATGGTTTTCTACAGATGTTATGACTTACGGCCTTGACAAATAAGGTGATTCACTGACGCTCTGTGCAGATACTCTTCTTCTCTCATGCTTAGAACCACAGGAGGGGAGAGTGCGAAGGATCACCTGTATTCCAATAATAATAATAATAATAATAATAATAATAATAATTTATTATTTATACCCCAGCCACTCTGGGTGGCTTCCAAAAAATATTAAAATACTGTAATACATCAAACATTAGAAGCTTCCCTAAACAGGGCTGCCTTCAGATGTCTTCTAAAAGTCTGGTAGTTGTTGTTCTCTTTGACATCTGGTGGGAGGGTGTTCCACAGGGTGGGTGCCACTACTGAGAAGGCCCTCTGCCTGGGTTCCCTGTAACTTGGCTTCTCGCAGTGAGGGAACCGCCAGAAGGCCCTCGGTGCTGGACCTCAGTGTCTGGGTAGAAAGATGGGGGTGGAGACGCTCCTTCAGATATACTAGACCGAGGCCGTTTAGGGCTTTAGAGGTCAGCACCAACACTTTGAATTGTGCTCGGAAACGTACTGGGAGCCAATGTAGGTCTTTCAAGACCAGTGTTATATCACCTGGCCCCACCACCCCTTGTGCCATAACACACACTAACTAACTAACTAACTAACTAACTAACTAACTAAAATAACTAAGCATATCTAGAGCTGGTTTGGGATGAAAGTCTTGTCGTTTTGCTCTTAGGAATTGAAATTGCCAGCTAGGGATTGGCGAATTTGTCAGTTTGGGTTTCTCTCCATTTTTCATTTTCTAACCTTAAATTCCATTCTCCGCATTTCCACATCAGTTTGCAATTTCTTTTTTTCTAAAAAAACCCAGTCCTCATGAAAATTCATCAGTATTTTCTCTTAACACAGACATTTTATGCAAGTTTCCCTAACACCCACATTAGTGCTTTTGGGGGCCGGTGTGTGATCTCACGAGGGTCACATGACTCACGTGGGAGTGTGGCTCCTGAAGATGCCCATCAGCTGATCGGTGGCTAGAGTGATTCCCTTTCATAGAATCATAGAGCTGGAAGAGACCCTGAGGATCATTTAGTCCAACCCCTTGCAATACAGGAATATGCAGCTGTCCCTTGCGGGGATCGAACCTGCAGCCTTGGTTTTATCAGCACCATGCTCTGACCAACTGAGCTATCCAGGCTCAGTTGCCAACAAAATCCAAATGGGTCAGGACCACCAAATTCCAGGTATAAATCTATTTAAAATGGATTGATCCTCCATGGGGATAAAACCATGCAACTTTCACTTGTCCTCCCCCCACCGCCTTCCCCCTTTTCTCCTCAAGCTTGTATTATCCTTATAAAAGTTGCACCATCTCTGTTCTCTCATTTCCTTCTACCTGCGGCAAAGGGCGATCGTGTTATTTTAAATATTTACATCAAGTTACTTTATACGTTCCTGTGGTCTTGAGGCACGGAGGCTCCCTGGGGTTGGTCACTGGGCACTTAGATCCAATTAGCACTCAAGGTCAAGAGCGCATTATGCTGACAAAAAGCGGGGAGGGAACCATCCTGGTTGGTTAAAAAACTTGCCTTGCTGATTAAGGGCGGCCTTTGGAGCAAATGAAATTACAGCCCAAGAAATCTGATTGCGTCCGTGCTCGAGTGAGGTAGCGTCTCAGCGCTCAATTTCCCCAGCCATATGCTCCAAGAATTAAAAAAAAAAAACCCTTCACATCAGAAGAAGGCAAAGGAAGAGCCTAAGGCAGTGAATGTAACACTGCATGGAGAATGAGGAGAAGGGTTAGCAGAGGAATTTCTCAGCTCGACAAAGAGCTTTCATTTCACTTATTTATTTTGAAGATGAACTGAGTGTTAAGAACATAGGAATGCAGGAAGTTTCCTTATCCGGAGTCAGACCAACCTAGTTCAGTTATGCCTAAACTGACTGGCAGTGTCTCTCTAGGACAGCCTTTCTCAACCTGTGGGTCCCCAGATGTTGTTGAACTACAACTCCCATCACCCCTAGCTAGCAAAGCCAGAGCTCAGGGATGATGGGAGTTGTAGTGCAGCAACATCTGGGGACCCACAGGTTGAGAACCGCTGCTCTAGGATTTCAGGGAGGGGGGGTCTCATCCAGTCCTACTCAGAGATGCTGCTGATTGAACCTGAGACTTCTACGTGAAGAGCAGATGCTCCACCACTGAGCTGTGGTGCTTCCTCTAAATCAGTATATCCCAAACTTGAGTGGCCGGCTGTTTTTGGACTACAACTCCCATCACCCCTAGCTAGCAGAACCAGTGGTCAGGGATGATGGGAATCGTAGTCCGAACACAGCGGGAGACCTGAGTTTGGGAAACGCTGCTCTCATTGTTGGGTGGGGCTTCTGCTGTCCATCAAGCTGGTGCAAGCCACAGTTTGTACAATAACAATTTGGACAGTCATAAGAACATAAGAAGAGCCAATGGCCAATTAAGTCCAGCATCCTCTTCTCACTGTGGCCACCCAGATGACTGTGGCAAACTAACAAGCAGGACCTGAGCACAAGAGCACTCCCTCTTCCCATGGTTTCCAGTAACTGGTATTCAGAAGCATTATTACCTCTGACTGTGGAGGCAGAGTACAGCCTTTGTGGCTAGTTGCTATTGATAGGCTTATCCTCTACGAAACTGTTAAAGCCATCCATGTTGGTGGCCATTGCTCCCTCCTGTAGGAGCAAATTCAGCCCAATACATCTTATTGACCTGAGTTGGAACAGCAAATGGCACCCCACTGCTCCAGTAAAGGTAAAGGGACCCCTGACCGTTAAGTCCAGTCACGAATGACTCTGAGGTTGCGGCGCTCATCTTGCTTTACAGGCCGAGGGAGCTGGCATTTGTCTTCTTCCACAGACAGTTTTTCCGGGTCATGTGGCCAGCATGACTAAGCCACTTCTGGCAAAGCCAGAGTAGCGCATGAAAACGGCGTTTACCTTCCCGTTGGAGTGGTACCTATTTATCTACTTGCACTGCGTGCTTTCGAACTGTTAGGTAGGCAGGAGCTGGGACCAATTAACGGGAGCTCACCCAGTTGTGGGGATTCGAACCACCGACCTTCCAAACGGCAAGTCCAAGTGGCGCAGTGGTTTAAACCACAGCGCCACCCACTGAGTACTGAGGACCAACTCCAGATTTGAGGGGGCCCTGGGTGAAATGTCCTCTGGTGAGGTCCCTCCTTCATTAGCAGAACTTGGTAGGGTTACACTGCTGCAGTGGCAGTGATTGAAGCAGCATTGCCTGGCTAAATAAATGTATTCTGTCCCCCCCATGCCCACACCAATGCTCCAGAGCAAGGCTAGGTTATGGGTAGAGATGGGTGAATCAGCCTAAGTCCGTTCTGTGCCACCCTTGCTAATACTCAGCTCCATCCTATTTTTCACAGAGTTTCCAAAAGAATGCATGAAAAATCTTCATGTACATTGTATGCATTTTGTACATGTTCGTCCATTAAACTACACATTTCCCCAATGCAGTTTCCTCCTAAAGTTGCCTTTTGTACACGTTTTCAGCAAAATCCATGTGTGCACGCTTTGGGGGACTGAAGGTACATTGCTTAAAATGTAGAAGAGCATAATTTGACCGATAGCTGCATTCTGATCTGCAAGCAAGTTTGGGAATGTTGATTTGGGTTGGTCCGCTGTGAAATTCAAACTGAATGAATTTGGCCCTCATCCTTAGCAGTGGAGGAAATGTACATCATCTATCCACCTGTTGCTGCTCAGGGTGATGGGCCAGGAAAACAAAATTAAAGGAACCCCAGGGAATGCATTGGCAGAGGACCCTGAGTACTTTATGCCTGGGCAGCTGATCAAGGATTCCAGGCATTGAGGCTGGCCCTGAGGGCACCTACCACATCTATCCTACTGTGGTGTTAAGATTGGCACAGGGGCCTCTCTTGGTAGTTCCACCAACCTTGAAAATGTAGTGAATGGAGACCTGGGAGCAGGCTTTCTCTGTGACAGCTCCTAAGCTGTGGAACTCCCTCACGCAGGGACACACCTAGCATTTTCCTTGTACAGCTTCCACTGTATGCTAAAGATGCAGCTCTTTATCCTACTCTTTGACAGTCAAGGTACATTATTATGTACATTATGGTGCATCTCCACCTCCATCATCCAGCACAGACACAGGTCCAGCTCTGAGGGCGAGAAGCGAAGTTATGGACCACAGGTATGAAGTTTACGGCATGTAATGCCTTAAGAGAGAATATTTTGAAAATGGTATACAGGTGGTACATGACCCCAGTCAAGCTTGCAAAAATCTATCATTTGCCCGATAATAAATGTTGGAAATGTAAAGAAACTGAAGGTACATTCTTTCACCTTTGGTGGACGTGCCCAAGGATTAAGGCTTTCTGGGAGATGATCTATAATGAATTGAAAAAAGTATTTAAATATACTTTCTTGAAGAAACCAGAGGCCTTTCTCCTGGGCATAGTCGGCCAATCGGTGCCAAAGAAGGAGAGAACTTTTTTCATGTATGCCACAACAGCAGCAAGAATACTCATCGCAAAGTATTGGAAGACACAAGATCTACCCACTCTGGAAGAATGGCAGATGAAGGTGATTGACTATATGGAATTGGCGGAAATGACTGGCAGAATCCGAGACCAGGGAGAAGAGTCGGTGGAAGAGGATTGGAAGAAATTTAAAGACTACTTACAGAAATATTGCAAAATTAATGAATGTTAGAATGATGTTGGATAGAAATTAAGTGGTTTTTAGCTGAAATACCATAAGGGAATATGAAAAATGGATTATTAACAGGTAAAAATCTAATGTTACAATATTTTAAGATTAAAGACTAGGATAAACAAAGAGGGGAAGGATTTGCTGAACCAACAAACTGAACTGGAATACAAAAAAGGGAGGCGTGAGGAGGTCCGGGAAACAAGCTAATGAAAAATAAGTAATGGAAAGATTGTGTTGTTTTTAATCATTTTTATTTTGTATTTTTCTTTTTTTAATCTTTATTTTTTATAATATCTTGAAAACCTTAATAAATATCTTAAAAAAACAAAAAATAAAAAAACAGCCACTACACAAACCACTAGGGGAAAGAGGCACACAACTACATGTCACGTGCAGTTTGGCCCTGCGATTCTAACATCTCATGGGGATATTTCTAATTAAACCTTTCCCCTTCTGGAAAGTGTGTCTTATCAAATATGTGCACTTATAAATAAATATATGATGCAGCTCAAAAAAAAAAAAAAAAAAAAGGAAAAGAAAAGAAGAAGAAGAAGAAGAGAGAAGCGAAGTTACAGGGAAGCAGGCCCAGGGCCTTCTCAGCAGTGGTGCCCTCCCTGTGGAACGCCCTCCCATCAGATGTCAAACAGATAGACAACTATCTGACTTTTAGAAGACATCTGAAGGGAAGTTTTTAAGGAATGATGTCATATTGTGTTTGAATTTGTTGGAAGCTGCCCAGAGTGGCTAGAGTAACCAGTTTTACTTTGTTTTATCTGTTTTTATAACTGTGTCCTGTGCTGAAGTAACCTACCCCTGAGACCTTACGGTGAAAGGTGGGTAAGACATCTTATAAAATAAATAGATGAGATAACACTGTGTGCCAAATAGAGCTGCTTGGTGGGCCTAAATGAGCCATTAGGCCATGGGTTCCCCACCACTGTGGTATATGAACCATTGGCTGAGGAGGAAAGCAGAAGGCCTCTTGTTTGTATAAAATGAAATCAAGCGGATTAACTTAAATTGATATCCTTACTTACATTGTTTCCTAAGCAAGCAATTTTGAGGGGGAGTGGATGATATTTCTCTCAGCCGTGCTGTAATGTCTTCAGGATTTGAAGGTTGCTCTTTACTGCACTGTCAGGAAAAGACAAAGGATGAGAAGCATTGTTTAGAAGCATCGAAGAAGAAATCAAAGTGATGATGTAATGGCTCAACCCAGGAAACAATTAGAAGATCATTTTTACTAAACATTTTACGACTCCACATTTGCATCTGGGGAATATTAGAGTAAATATAGCATGAGGAAATTAGTCTTAATTTCATGTTAATGGAAAAATCAATTCAGTTCTAATTATGTTATGATTTATAATATACAATCCGGCAGTTCTTTAAATGCTTTGATTAGGTTGTTCAATTGTTGATTTTTTCCCCCTCAACCTAAATAAGATTAATTCTGTTTCTAATCACACATTGAAATGCATAAATCTATTGGCAGTAGAGTCTACTTAACCTCAGGGAAGCTGGAATAAAAAGAGAGGGAAGTATATTAATTACAGTATTTTCTATACATGAATGTTCAAGAAGGCCTGTGAGCCCACAAGTCTAGAGAACTTGGCAACTGAGGGGAAATGAGTCACATCGCAGAAGAGATTGGGCCACCTGCTGATGGTGCTGACAAGAGCCATGAGACGAGACAAGTGCAGAATAAAAGGCCTCATGAAGTCCTGTTTGTGGAAGAGAGAAATTGCGGGGAACATTTCACCAAACTTCTCTGCCAGAGAGGAGACATTCTCAAAGAGTTTCTCAAAGGCGAGGCTCACCATTAGCACAGCTTCTTCCTTTGTTTAAACCTAATTTTTAATTTTGCTATCTCTGCAAGTGTTAGCGGCAACTGTGGTGGTGAAGGGGCCGCCATTTTGTATCCACCATGATGCCCTGAAGTTAGAGTCATTCTGGGATGCTGATAGAGGGTGTGTGAAAGAGAGAGGTGTGTGGAATGGCAGCTGCCACGGAAAATGGCAGGCAATATGCTGAGAGAATTCTGCAGAGTGGCCTTGTTATTCTAGGGGCATGTGAAAAAAGACACCTCAGAAATGTTCTCAGAAAAATGTCTTCAGAGAAATTTTGCCTTGGTTCTGATTGAGCCTGCGGCTGGAGGGGATTCAGTTAATTCATCCCACAGCATCTTGTATTCCATTTGTTGAACTTGTCACATATTAGAGAACTCGGTCATGTGATTCTTCTCCTGCATCAGGGTAGTCAACACGGTACCATAATCCCTTACCCGTGCCCAAACTGGCTGAGGAGGTTGTGTCCACAATATCCCGACATTATCATGTTGTTAAGACCACAAGCTTCTCCGGACAACATTTTTTGGGTGAATATGCTTATCATTCTAGTTTCTGTTTTGTTTTAAATGTATCTGTTGTTTTTTGTGTTTTTAATTATTTTATATGCAATTCATTTTATGTGTAAATCACTGTGAGACAGCGGTTTAGAAGGTGTAATAATAATAATAATAATAATAATAATAATAATAATAATAGTTTTCAAGTAATGTATGATTAAAGACCCAGCATAAATTATGCTGATCCATAAAGCATGTCAGAAAGGAAGTCATATAGAAGATACCCTCTGGCTGAATCAAAACAATGCAGTACTCTGAGTTTTGGTGGGCAAACATAAAAGGGATGAGAAAATAAATAAAAAGAGGTTCAGAGATTCACCACTGCTGAGAGAATGATGTTTCAGGAAGCTGTGTGAGGTACATCCTGAGACATTCTGACAGCTTGTGGAGCGGAGAATCTCAGGAGTATTTACATCTCACTTTCTAATTTAAAACAAAGAAAACAGGGGTGAGGAGGTCTTTTCTAAGCTTGAAATGGGACTTTCGTAAGCCTAGAAGGGTTGATCTTCCTTGTAGCATTGTAGATTGTTTAGACCAGATTTGGACAGATTTTCGACTTGTGGTATTTATTTTTTCTTTCCAGTTAGAACCCGCAAAGGGATCAAGTGGACCCAGGTGCCAAATAGTGGTTCACATTGGTGAGCACAGAACACATACCCTCCAACATGTCTCCCATGAAAATAGAGATTTTTAATTACTATTACTATTACTATTACTATTACTATTATTATTATTATTATTATTATTACCCTGCCCATCTGACTGGGTTGACCCAGCCACTCTGGGCATATTCCAAAATATATAAAAACATGATAACACATCAAACATTAGCAAACTTTCCTATACAGGACTGCCTTCTAAAAGTTGTTTTCCTTGGCTCAGGGATCCCATAACTCCATACACTCCAACATTTCTCCAATGAAACTAGGGATGTCCCAGGATCAGATCAGAAACTGGGACAGCTTCTGTAAATCCGGGACTGTCCCTGGAAAATAGAGGCATTTGGAGGGTCTGAGAACAACAGGTGCTTCTGAGCTAGAGATGTGGAAGAGACAGGATCCAGTTCTCATTTAAATGCTGGATCTGAAAACAAGAACTGCTGAAAAGCTTTTTAAAAGATAAGTCATTAAAATACAATTAAACATTTGATAGAATTAAAACGATGTACGCCTATAAATTCCGTTTGAAAAATACCCATAGTTTCAATGAAAACAGCATTGCTTTATTGTTGTTGTTTAGTCGTTTAGTCATGTCCTACTCTCCGTGACCCCATGGACCAGAGCACCCCAGGCACTCCTGTCTTCCACTGCCTCCTGCAGTTTGGTCAAACTCATGTTAGTAGCTTTGAGAACACTGTCCAACCATCTCGTCCTCTGTCGTCCCCTTCTCCTTGTGCCCTCCATCAGGGTCTTTTCCAGGGAGTCTTCTCTTCTCATGAGGTGGCCAAAGTATTGGAGCCTCAGCTTCAGGATCTGTCCTTCCAGTGAGCACTCAGGGCTGATTTCCTTAAGAATGGATATGTTTGATCTTCTTGCAGTCCATGGGACTCTCAAGAGTCTCCTGCAGCACCATAATTCAAAAGCATCAATTCTTCGGTGATCAGCCTGCTTTATGGTCCAGCTCTCACTTCCATACATCACTACTGGGAAAACCATAGCTTTAATTAAAAGCAGTCTGTTCCCAAAAGCCTTTTGGAACAAGAAAGTCTTCACGTGTCGGTGGAAAGCAAGCAAGGAGGGTTCCAGTCCAGCTTCTCTAGGGAGGGAGTACTAGATCGGAAGTCCTTCAACACTGGAAGTTCAGTTTCTTACAAGAGTGGAATGAATATGATGTTGCCTCTGTAACTGCGCTAGTTCTGGAGACTGAAATGGTTGCATGCGCAATGCAAATCACCTCAGCCTTTTGAGTGTCTAGTTACCCCACACAGCATGATCTCCTTCCTGCAGGATTTTCAAAAAACCTTTACCAACGTGGTCACAAATATCCCAGTTCTAAAGCACTTGGAGGGGCTGTAGCTCAAGCCGAGAGGCAGATGAAAACACGGCTTGCTTCTACCAACATCCTTCTTCTCTTTATTATCATCATCTGGCTTTCCTTTATGGCCCCGATACACTGCGCAAACTGCTGCTGTTAATATAAGACGCGCCGAAAAGCTCCAGTCAGTGCTTGCCCTCCACCTCCAACCGAAGATGTAATGGAAAAAATCAGTGACCTGCTGAATTCTTAGGTTAAGTAAATTGTTACTTTCCTTGAAGTCTGTAGAAGGATGTCTGTTTCCTTTGTGACATGTTCTTACCAGGATCCATACAATGGGGTGTAATGAATGTTGCTAGTGCCTGACCCCAGAAATCACATATTTATGTATTTGGAAACACTGCAAGGCATGTTATTTGTTCCGGTCAGTAGAAATCTCAACCTCTCCTTTCTAAGCTTCTCAAAGTACATCCATCCGCTTAGGTGATTATTTTAGAATGTATGGGCAAGCACTGAAGTTTCCAAGCTGCCAAACGGCAGGCAAAATGAAAAATGAGAATTTTCTGTCGTGCATCAAGCAGTATGACCCAGGATTCTCCCTGTGTGCTATTACCCCAATGCTCAGATGGCAATTGTGATCAATTAAAAACAGACAAACCTTTTGGGCTGGGTCACATCTCTGCAGTACATTGAAAGCACATGACATGTGCTAAAGAATACAGTGGTACCTTGGTTCTCGAACTTAATCCATTCCAGTCCGTTCGACTTCCAAAACGGTTCGAAAACCAAGGTGCGGCTTCCAATTGGCTGCAGGAGCTTCCTGTACTCAAGCAGAAGCCGTTTTGGACATCCGGCTTCTGAAAAACGTTCACAAACCGGAACACTTACTTCTGGGTTTGCGGCATTTGGGAGCCGATTTGTTCGGCAAGTAAGCCGTTCGGGAACCAAGGTTTGACTGTACTGGGAAATACATTTTGTTAAGGGTGCTTGGAATTATAGTGCTGTGAGGGGAAAACTATAGTTCCCATGATTCTTTGGGTGAAGCTTTAAATGGACTTTAAGTGTACGGTGCAGATATCTCACTGCCCTCTGTTTCCTCTTTTTCTTCTTTCACACAGTGCTGTGCTGGAAATTCCTTCCGTGTGTTAGGTGTGGACACTGGGTTAAATGACACAGTGCATATACTCTAAAGACACCATAGTCTCTGCTGACCTTCATTCAAAGGGAACCAAACCCTGAATAATTGCTTGGAACCCCTAGAATCTCTCACCACTCAGAGATTGGGGTGACATGCAACGTGATAAACCTCTCTGCATCTAATTATTATTATTATCAATAATAATAATAATAATGAATTTTTATTTGTACCCCACCCTCCCCGGCCGGAGCCAGGCTCAGGGCAACTAACATTATAAAACTAACATAGTATACAAAGAACATAAAAACAGGCAATCAATTAATTAAAATACATCTTAAAATTAGTTCAGAGCAAATTAAAATCTGGACAGATGGCAGTCTACGGGTAAAATTGAGAGTGGTTAATATTCTCCAGGGCCAACTGTTACCACTGGTCTTATAAAGGACTTGTGAGCGGGTTAGGAGGCCTCTTTAATGCTTGTTCTTATAAAGAAAGAGAAGAATCAGACTGAACCCCGACCAAAGGCCTGGCGGAACAGCTCCATCTTGCAGGTCCTGTGGAAAGATGTCAAATCCCGCAGGGCCCTGGTCTCTTGTGAGAGAGTGTTCCACCAGGCTGGGGCCACAGCCGAAAAGACCCTGACTCTGGTCGAGGCCAGTCTAATCTCCCTGGGGCCTGGGATCTTCAGGGTGTTATTATTTGCAGACCTTAAGGTCCTCCGTGGGACATACCAGGAGAGGCGGTCCCATAGGTATGAAGCCGTATAGGGCTTTAAAGGTTAATACCAGCACCTTAAACCTGATCCTGTACTCCACCAGGAGCCAGTGCAGCTGGTATAGCACCGGATGAATGTGCTCCCGCGGCGAGGACCCCGTGAGGAGTCTCACCGCGGCATTCTGCACCCGCTGGAGTTTCTGGGTCAGTTTCAAGGGCAGCCCCACGTAGAGCGAGTTACAATGCAGAATTGTCTACAGAAATAAAATAGCATACAGGTAACAACCCAACAGCATCAAAACATTTAAAAAAACAAACCAAAATTTAAAACTGCAGAAATAAAATAGGCTCATTTGGAAAGAAAGAGTTTTTTTTTAACAAAAGCTGAAAGCAGCAATGTTGGGACTGGCTTCACTCCAGGAAGAGTTTTTCAGGGATCTGGTGCCACAGTCCTTGAGCCACAGTGGCACCATCAACAAATCTTCATCAGCAGATCTAAGTGACTGGGGTGGGATGTCAGGGAGGAGGCAGCTATTCACACACCCTGTTCCACACCAGCTGAGAGCATGACAAGGTGCATTAAGCAATCTTGTGCATGTGTGTTATCTCGTGCACTTATTTATCATGCAACAAATCTGCTCCCTTTGATAGCATTTTACTACAGTTAATTCATCTTACGTTTCTGCCAAATAACCGAGATGGCTGGTAGAAGTCCATAGGCAGATTTATCTTTCAATTTTCTTCCTCTTAAATTAATAATATTCTAATTCTGATCTCCCTCCCTCCCCCCCCCCTTCCCCAAGCTTTCAACTCCTTTTCTCCTGGCAGGGCTCCATCTTGTGTGCAAATCAGAAAACCTTTCTCTCATTCCACAAGGCAGGCTTGCAACAATGACAGGCTACAAAATTTCACTACAAAATTAAGGGCGCGTTTTATTAATGGTTGTTTTCAGTTTCCTAGGGACAATATGAAGAAGCTGACTTGTGGATGTTTTCCATGGATCAAGTGGCACTAATTTCTGAATGGGTCTAACCCCCCCCCCCCCAGCAATTGCCCTTAAATCACCTTTCCCTCCGACATGGTTTAAATAAATCTGGATAATAGAAGCTCTTTCCCCCGCCCTCCAAAAACAAAACAACAAAACACTTATTTGTTCAGGCTAGGGCATCCATTAATTATTTACACCAATTTCTACCTCATTCCTAAACCTCTAGTTAAAATTCATGGCCCAGGCGCACATCAAATATTGATTTTTTAATTTTTTCCCCCCAAACCCAAAGTTGATGCTTCTCCTTTAACATTATTATAATGAGGGATAAAAAAATCAAATTGCCTGCACTGAAACTCAATCATTTTCACATGCCATCTGCATCGATCTCTTTTCAAGGTTTTACCATAAATTATTCTATTCAATTAAGTAAACCCCACACATAATGACATTTTGCAAACTAAATAATTTATTGACTAGTTTGAGCGAGGAATGATTGGGCTCTAATGCGCCATCATTTTCATAAGCATTAATAGCGATGAGAAGCATTTCTGCAATGAAAACATTTGTCAGATTATTTGTTTGGAAAAGGGGAAATCACCTGGGAAGGAGAAATCCTCTGGAACAGAAGAGAAGCAAAATTCTAGTAAAGCAGGCATGAGATACTTTTGGGTGACAAAATAATTCTGAAAACGTTTGAGCAGTGTGAGCAGACATGCGTTTGTGTGAGGAGTAGGGTTAAGGATCAACACACTGAAAAACCACGTCCACCAATGTATGCAGGCTTCTGTTTGCCCATGATCAATGTTTTCTCATGCAGCCTTATTGATGCAACATCCTCGGCGAAGCAATATCATCCTGCGATTTAATGCATTAGCAGGCCTGTGCCATATGGGCATACGTACATTGCCTCTTCCCTTTCGTCCGTTGCTGAAATGATGGGAAAGGAAAGTAGCTCTCCTTAAGCATTGGTGGGTGTGACCCTTCCTCACTGCAGATCTGTGGGCACTCAAGTACCCAGATATGGTTTGAACCTGCCTAAGACTCCATATAGGGCTTCAACCAGGGGAACCTCAAGAGCTGAATCTGAGACATGCAGGTTACAGTGGTTTCTCCATCTTTGGGCTCCAGAGATCTCTTTGGGAAACAGTAAAGAATCAAAATTGTAGAGTTGAAAGGGACCATCTTTTGCCCCTCAAGCCCATGATCCTGAGATTAAGAGTCTCATTCTCTACTGACTGAGCTACATGGTGGGTTTTTGTAGGAAAGTGAAACAATAGTCCCTGTAATTGGCTGGAAGTAGGGAGCCCCTGGGTTGGCCAAGCCTGGTATAAATGCTAGAGACGCGGGTGGCGCTGTGGTCAAACCACTGAGCCTCTTGGGCTTGCTGATCAGAAGGTTGGTGGTTCAAATCCCCACAATGGGGTGAGCTCCTGTTGCTCTGTCCTAGCTCCTGCCAACCTAGCAGTTTGAAAGAACGCCAGTGCAAGTAGATAAATAGGTACCACTGCAGTGGGAAGGTAAATGGCATTTCCATGTGCTCTGATTTCCGTCACGGTGTTCCATTACACCAGAAGCAGTTTAGTCCTGCTGGCCACATGACCTGGAAAGCTGTGTATGGACAAATGCCGGCTCCCTCAGCCTGAAAGTGAGATGAGTGCCACAACCCCATAGTCGCCTTTGACTGGACTATTTTTAATGTTAGAGAGCCTTCTGCTTTACCTGGGCAACATAGTGACCTGCAGACATTGTTGGAAACTCTCCTTGTCCCTTGATTCTGGCTGGTACCTATGGGTGTTGGAGTCCAACAACATCTGCTTTATACACAGTCCTAGGTTCAGTCCCCGGGACATCTCCAGGTAGGGTGGTGGTAGAGCCTCCCTGTCTGCACAGAAAATACTGAGATAGATGGACAATTAATTCTGACTTTTATGTGGTATTCACCAGGGCAGGGCGGTCCAAACACGCAGCCTGAGAGACCTTTCTGGGCAGCCCTCAGCAACATTTGACGCCCCCCCACCCACAGCCCTTGTGCCGTGTTCTAAAAGCTAGGTAAGCAAGATGCTGGTCTTTGGGAAGTAGGCATAAGGGCTCTGAAAAGGTCCTGGAGTCCTCCCACCTCATTCCCAAAGCCTAGTTAGTGTAGGGTTGCCATATGTCTGACTTTGAGGTCTATTTCCCTCATAAAAGCTCAACAGCTTTTATGTCCGGATCTTTACTTCTTGAAATATGGCAGGAGTCCCCAAACGGGATAAGGCCCGATGAACTCATTTATCTGGCCCATGGTGACACCTGCTGCCTGCTCTTACCGGCACTGTGCTGCATGGCTGCCCACTTCCAGGTCAGAGGAGCACTGGAAATAGCTTGTGCACATGCACAAACGTTATTTGCGCATGCAGAAGCGTTATTTCCGGTGCACATCCGGGTTGGAAGACACTACCTTTAGGAACCCAGCACTGGAATATTTCCTTTCTGGTCTAGGTTTGGGTGTGCATTGTTTTGACCCATCCCCAACAGTATCCTAAATGAACCCAGCTTGTTCTAGTTGTATATGTGGTTTACTGGATTAGGATTATAAACTGGTGTGTGTGGCCTGGGCTGGCCTGTTTTTGTGGCTTTTAACAGCCTCTTAAGGTGAAGACCCATAGCATGGAGAAGGTCCCATGTCCAGTCCTCAGCATCTCCTTGTAGGACTTGGACTGTCCCTTTTCTGAAATCCTGGAGAGCTTCTGCCAGTCAGTGTAGACAATACTGACCTAGGGGAACTAATGGTCTGATGAGGCACCTCCCTACGTTTCTTTGTCTCTTTCATTTGCAAGAACGAGCACTTGCTGATTGCTGCAGATCCAGCCCAGCTATAAGGGTATATTCAAGAAATGAAAGTGGTTTGCAACAGAATCAGCACAAGGGAGAGCACCTTTTCCAGGTAAGGTATCATTAACATGTAGAATTCACTCCCACAAGTTCTGGTAATAGCTACTGGCTTGGAAGGCTTCCAAAAGAGATTAGACAAATGCATGACTGATAAGTCTGCCAATGAGTATTAGCTGTGATGGCTAAACTGGGACCACCACATTGTTAACTGAATACCAGTTGTTGGGGAGCAACAGTGAGGCACTGCTATTGCCTTCACACCCAGAAGTATCTTGGTGGTCATTGTGGGAAACAGGATATTGGTCAAGTTGGAATTTTTGTCTAATTCAGCAGGGCCTGTCCCAATTTGGGGACCTTGTACATGTGGGGTCTCCTCCCTTTTATTATCTGGGAAAGTCACAGTTTTTCCAGGTTTTGTGATTGATACTTTCTCTTCCTGAGCCTCCTTCCCAGCCTTCACCTAGTTCTCTCCAGATGTTTTGGAACACATCTCCCAATATCTCTGACCCTTGGCCATGTTGGCTGGTAGTTGTAGTCTCTAATATTTTTCGAATAAGAAATATCTTAAACTGAGAATTACACACACACACACACACACACACACACACACACACTTCTACCCCACTGTGCACTGAAATTCTGAAACTTCACAGGAAATGCACATTGCTCTCAATAGCTAACATATACAGGAGGTCTTATTTGAAGAAGTTGCTGTCCCAATTTTTCTCCTGTCTGCCCTGTTTGCCTGACATCACACTAGTGCGGTATCTTGCCATGCCCTCACACAGGAGTGCACTAACACCACTTGACAGCTCCCCAAGCAGTGATCTTCCTTCGATTATTACCATATGTATGTATCAGTCAGCAGGTCTGTTGCCCTAATTAATGTTAATGGGGAATTTTAAAGAGCGCAATAAATAATACCGCCCAAAAGTTATCAATCAAAAATATTGTCCCAATGAGAATCACTTATGCTAAGCCTCCCCAGTCCCTTTTCCTTCCACTCCAGCTCAGCAATAATTTCTGTGGCACTTCCTACTCAGAAGCCCCAACATGTTCTTTCCCTTTTGAATTTGATGTAAGTGAAGAAGTACAAGGACATGTCAGTTCCTAATCAGCTAATGCAGGGGTGAGGCAGCTGTGGTCCTCCAGATGTTGCTGGACTCCAAATCCCATCAGCCTCAGCTGGCATGGCCAATGGTGAGAGATGAGGGTTGCAATCAAGCGAAATTAGGGATGAGGAACCGGTGGCACTCCAGTTTTTTTTGTTGGACTCCAAGTCCCATCAGCCCCAGCCAGCATAGCAAATGGTATAGGATCATGGGATTTGGAGTCCAACAACATCTGGAAGGTCATAGGCTCCCTATTTCTGAATTAAAGGGATTTCTTCATACACTTCATACATTTGTGCTGAGTGACACAACAGTTAAGATTCATAGAAACATAGATTTGTAGAGTTGGAAGAGATAATGAGTACCAACGAATCCAATGTGAGGATACCCAGAGCTTACAGGGTTAACAGCTCAAGGGAAATGACCGTCCTATCACTGGGGTTGTGTTCCCATCATTGTTATGTGAACCTTTTTACTTTCTGTTTTGGCTGTGACAGGAGAAGCATCATGTCTTTGCTCTCTCCTGGCTGAAATGTTTGTTTTGTTGCTGTACAATAAAGCTTCATAGAATAGAGAAGCTGTTGTACAAGAGTTTTTAATAATAATAATAATAATAATAATTTATTATTTATACCCTGCCCATCTGGCTGGGCTTCCCCAGCCACTCTGGGCGGCTTCAAAAAAATATTAAAATACTGTAATACATCAAACATTAAAAGCTTCCCTAAACAGGGCTGCCTTCAGATGTCTTCTAAAAGTCTGGTAGTTGTTGTTCTTTTTGACATCTGGTGGGAGGGCGTTCCACAGGGAGGGCGCCACTACCAAGAAGGCCCTCTGCCTGTAACTTGGCTTCTCGCAATGAGGGAACCGCCAGAAGGCCCTTAGTGCTGGACCTCAGTGTCTGGATAGAACGATGGGGTGGAGACGCTCCTTCAGATATACTGGACCAAGGCTGTTTAGGGCTTTAAAGGTCAGCACCAACACTTTGAATTGTGCTCGGAAACGTACTGGGAGACAATATAGGTCTTTCAAGACCGGTGTTATATGGTCTCGGTGGCCGTTCCCAGTCACTAGTCTAGCTGCTGCGTTCTGGATTAGTTGTAGTTTCCGGGTCAGCTTCAAAGGTAGCCCCACGTAGAGTGCATTGCAGTAGTCCAAGCAGGAAATAACCAGAGCATCCACCACTCTGGCAAGACAGTCCGCAGGAAGGGAGGGTCTCAGCCTGCATACCAGATGGAGCTGGTAAACAGCTGCCCTGGACACGGATTTGACCTGTGCCTCCATGGACAGCTGTGAGTCCAAAATGACTCCCAGGCTGCACACCTGGTCCTTCAGGGACACAGTTACCCTATTCAGGACCAGGGAATCATCCACACCTGCCCGCCTCCTGTCTCCCAAAAACAGTACTTCTGTCTTGTCAGGATTCAACCTCAATCTGTTACATGGCTGAGATTCCTTCCACACAGGCACACCGCTGCTCAAGATACTCTGCTGTAGCTGGGAGAAGCAGGTTGGCACAGTGGAAGTGTACTGGAAGCAGCAACAGCCCCGCTGTTCGCAGCCTTGACGGACTCTCAACAGAACATCCAACCCCCTGCAATACAGGAATCTTTTGCCCAATGTAGGGCTCAAACCCACAGCCCTGAGATTAAGAGTTTCATGTTCCATCAACTGAGGTATCCCATGACCTAAAGTCCCAATCAAAACTACAAAAAGTTAAATAAAACAATAAAACTACAAAAACGAATCTTTTCTAATAGTCAGTGTGCCTGATAGTTGCCTAAAACATTTTCAGCAAATGGACATACAGTGGTGCCTCGCAAGACGAAATTAATCCGTTCTGCGAGTCTCTTCGTCTTGCGGTTTTTTCCGTCTTGCGAAGCACGGCTATTAGCGGCTTAGTGGCTTAGCGGCTATTAACGGCTTAGCGGCTTAGTGGCTATTAACGGCTTAGTGGCTTTAAGAAAAAGGAAACAAACTCGCAAGAACTCGCAAGACATTTCGTCTTGCGAAGCAAGCCCATAGGGAAATTCGTCTTGCGGAACGACTCAAAAAACGCAAAACCCTTTCGTCTAGCGAGTTTTTCGTCTTGCGAGGCATTCGTCTTGCGGGGCACCACTGTAGACTGATACCTTTCCAGGTTTTTTTTTGTTTTATTGCTTTCTTACTTACAGTGTAGTTGTGTGATGTTTATTCAGACGTGAATCCTACTGCATTCAGCAGGCAAGTTTGCATTGAGTTGTAGTCTTGGCTTTGAAGGTTTTGAGTGACTGTCTATGCAAGAAATAAGTGGAAGAAGCAAAACTAAGAAACCCATCAGATGTTCCTTGACCCTTAACAATTTCTCCTGACCTTCCTGTAACCAGACTCCTTCAGAATCCTGCAAAAATTTAGGTATCAATTCTTCCAGAGCTGATTGCTTCTGACTGCCATAAGCTGGCAATAATGCATTTGACAGCCAATAGCAGGAAATTCAAGAGTATTTGACAGGGTCAAAGCACCTCATATTCCCACCAGGCACATAACAAGAGCCAGGAACTTCTTGATCTCTACTTTTTTATATTGGGAACTGAACATCCTTAAGGCAAGGATGGGGAAACCCCCCGCAATGCAGAAATCTCAACTAAAGCATCCATGACAGATGGCCTTCCAACCTCTGCTTAAAAACCTCCAAGGAAGGCGAGTCCACCACCTCCCAAGGGAGACCATTCCATGGCTGAACAGCTCTTACCGTCAGAAAGTTATTCCTGAAGTTTAGACGGAATCTCCTTTCTTGTAACTTGAAGCCACTGACTCATGTTCTAACCTCCAGAGCAGGAGAAAACAAGCTTGTTCCATCTTCCATATGACAGCCCTTAAGATATTTGAAGATGGCTAACATATCTCCTCCCAGTCTCTTTTTTCCCAGGCTAAACATACCCAGCTCCTTCATCTGTTCCTCATAAGGCTTGGTTTCCAGACCCTTGATCATCTTGGTTGCCCTCCTCTGCACATCTTCCAGCTCGTCAATATCCTTCTTAAATTGTGGTACCCAGAACTAGACACAGTATTCCATGAGTGGTATGACCAAGGCAGAATAGAGAGGAACTATTACTTCCCTTGACCTGGACACTATACCTAGTCGATTACATTATATTAAAGATACACTATGTGATTATATGTCTTATATGAATACATGGCTCAGGACCTCAATACCTCAAGGACCTCCTCTCCCCCCACAAACTTTCTGCATGCAAGGTCTGCTCTTCCACTGTCCTTTCCCAAGGTTTGACCTTTTATGCTTGGGCCATTTTTTAATATAATTTTTCATATAATTAGTTGGACTTTTTTTAAAGGACAATGTAGAAGCAGCTTGGACATCTAATGTGAGCAAAGCTCAAACAGGTCAGAACCACAAAACCTGATTTCTAAATCCATTTAAAATGAATTCCTCTTCCATCCATAGTACCAGTTTAAGAGCCCGAAATTTTCTACTTGAAAAAATTATGTACAACGTGGCAAGATGAAATGATGCAATCAGAGCAGGTCTCCTTGGCTTAGGAGACTGATGAGATCCTCTCTTATTGTCTCCCCTTCATATAACAGATCAGTATGTGACCTGATTCATGCTTTTGTTTGCCTGCTCACTCTACGGTGAGCAATGGCAATACCTGATTGCTCCATCCCTACCCTGCTGTCAAACATTCAGAAGGATGAAACCTCCATGTCCCCATCCTGATCCCATCGTCCTGGTTGGCAATGAAAATATGTTGTCTCTTCCGTATGCTGGTGCCTCAGGATGCTCACTGGAGCCACTGGCGGAGGAAGGGATGTGTGATGGGTGCAGTCTGCCCCAAGTATTATCTCTGGGGGGGGGGTGTCATCGCCGCCCCACCTCACTGAGACACCCGCCCAGCCCCTGGGTGCACAGCATGTGCGCCACTCCGCCTCTGACTGAAGCAACCTGCTCTCTTTCTCTCCCAACCTGCACCACTAGTTGGTTGTGTTCAGATGAGCCAACCAGCCAAATAGAATCACCATATACATCCAGGATCATCAGAAGCATGGAGTAGGCAGAAGTCCTTTAGCTTGCTCAAGTGGATGGCTGCCAAACTGGATGCTTTGGAAGACAAGTGCATGAAAGATACTATGAGTGGCTACTAATTCTGGTGGCTATGTCTTCTGCCTCTATTCAGAGGCAGGCATGCCTCTGAGTACCAGTAACTGGGAATCACGGGTGGGGAGAGTGCTCTTGCACTCAGGTTATGCTTATGGGCATCTGCTTGGCCACTGTGAGAACAGGAAGCTGGAGTAGAAGGACTTTCAGTCTGATCCAGCAGACCTCTTATTATGTTCTTAAGATAGGATGCTTAATAGTCACTGTTCCCACCTACTCACAGCAGCTCCCCACTCCTATAATACTGCTCCTCTGCATATGGGAAGCATTAGGTACTTAATAGGATAGGGCACAGAGGGCTGCAGTGGGTCAGAAGGATCAGTGGAAATGGGGTGAGACAAAGCCACCATTGGCTACAATTCACCCAGTGGGTCAGGGGGCGGCAAGGCTAACAAGGGATAAAAGTAAGCAGATACACTCATACCCATGCAGACTTTCTTTTAAATGGGGATGAACGACTACAATAAAGTCTGAATGGGAATTTGTTTTCTTCCTTGGCTTACCTTGATCACCATGTTGAGACTTTGGAGCATATCCTTTTCCTTGCAGCTCTTGGGATTTTTACTACTGAATTTATGCTTGAATAAATTACTGGGAGGCGTGCCAGAATTTGCAATAAGGATAAAGCGAGCCATTATGCCAACCTCTCTGAATCACAAGTGTGTGTGTGTGTGTGTGTGTGTGTGTATCACTTCCATACTTTGCACAGCCAACTCAAATGAAGAATCCTTTTTCAACAACAATACAAAATTGCTGTGCCAAGAGAAAATGGAGAGCATTCATTTTCTCTCTCACTGTCATCTCCCAAATGCATGATTATTACAAGCCCATGCACAATTTTCAAACTTTCTGCCTTCAGGGAACCCCAGGATGTTCCAGCAGATTCTGGGACATGTTCTACAGTGGTTAGTCTTTGACCTTTTCAAACTCAAGGAGCCCACCTACAACCTGCAACTTCGGACCCACTCTTAAATATTTCTTTGACCATACATATCCATCTTCCTGCTTTTGAATCTAGTGTGATTAGATGGAAAGGTTGCAATCTACTGCAAACCATCCAGATACTGATGAGTCGATTTGTCATTTTCCCAACACTGAGGAGCAACCAGGCCTGGGACACAGAGAAGGAATATTGGAGCTAGATCAGGAGGCCCAGCAGTGCAAGGTATGGAGGCAGTGGAACTAGATTTGGGCAGTGAAACTGAGCCTGAGCCAAAGACTCTCCTGACTTAGAACCGCTGGAGATAGCTCCAGTGGAATCAAGCTCCTTACACCAGAAATATCAAACTCCACGTTGCATGCAACATGGAAGATAAGAGCTTTGAGGCTCTTCAGAATGTGATTGTTTGGAACAAGCAATCTTTCAGAGAATCTTGCCCAGCGCTGCAGATATTCTTGGAGCCAAACTAGACATGATGAGACAGTCACATTTATTCTTCTATATTCCTGCCTCATTCATGTATAGTCTGACAACCTAAAAGCAACACGACAGGCTAATAATTTGATTGCAACACTTTATATAGCTACTAAATTGTATCTTCATTCAGAGCCAAGTCACATACAATATATACAAGCTAACACCAACTATTGACTTAAAAGAATTTCCCAAAGTAGGGGAGTTTTTTAGATGGTGTATCAAATGGAGAATGATTCAAGCTTGAGGCAACATGCCTTCCAAAATAAGTATAAAGTCCTAACCACGGCATGGATGCGCCCGGTTATATTCATGACTTATTCATATATTTAGCAGTGAATATGCTGCAAGAAGTTGGTGCTTCAGAGGCAATAGCAGGACAGTCCATTTGTAACCATTTGTAACCTGTGTACTCCTTATTGGCTGAGGAAGAAAGTTTGAAACAGTCGGTTATCCAGGAAGGACTGTCCTTAGTAGCTATATAAAGTGTTGTAATCAAATTATTAGCCTGTCGTGTTGCTTTTAGGTTGTCATATTTTTCTGTTTGCAACGCAGGGTGATCTTTGTTGCCATTTTTGTACCATGGCTAAACGGGCACAAACTTTAGCATTTTCTCATTCATGTATAGGGCTGGTGGGGTGTGTGTGTGCCCTACATTCTGTTTCTTCAGTTGTCTTCCAGACCCCCTCATTTATAGGGGAGGGCTCAAGTAAAACCTCTGTCCCAGGTAGAATCTTCCAAGCCCATGATTCACTGAAATGCCTTTTGCTGACAAATATCCAGAGGGCTTTGATGCTTTTCTGTCTGGGGGAAAAAAAATCATCAGGAAAGAAAATTGATTCTGGGATTTATTGTGTTCTTGTTAACTGGGAGTGTACTGCAATCTAAAGGAAGCCAGATATGATGATGCTGAGCAATATTTTTTTTTTTTAAATGTTAATTACAAACAGAAAGGAAGATAGGACTGGAAATGAAGTTTATTATTTTCAGAAGTCCCCGGAAGAAAATGAATACACTGAAATGCTGTTCAGGTGATTGAATCAGTGTACATCCACTCATGGACTTTCCGCAACAAAACATTGCATTAGACAGCATAACACGGCTTAGGACCCTCGTACCTACAGGACCGCCTCTCCCGGTATGCCCCATGGAGGACCTTAAGGTCCATAAATAGCAACACCCTAGAGGTCCCGGGCCCTAAGGAAGTTAGATTGGCTTCAACCAGAGCCAGGGCCTTTTCAACACTGGCTCCGGCCTGGTGGAACGCTCTGTCTCATGAGACCAGGGCCCTGCAGGATCTGATTTCTTTCCGCAGGGCCTGTAAGACAGAGTTGTTCTGCCTGACCTTTGGCTTGGAGCCAATTTGATTCCCTCCCCCTCTTTCTTTTTCCTTTCTCCTCCTGTGATGAGGCTGCATTTTAATGTTTCAATGTTTTAATGTTGTATTTTAATCTTGTTTTTAAGTTGTATTCACTCAACTTGTTTTTATTATTGCTTGTTAGCCGCCCTGAGCCTGGCCTTGGCTGGGGAGGGCAGGGTATAAATAAATAAATAAATAAATATTATTATTATTATTATAATAAAGCTGAGGGCTACTAGGAGCACCCAGGAAACACACGTGGGTGCCTGGAATCTAGCGTTGTGAATTATTTCATTCTGTTGCTTGGGTGGTGAAGAAAGCCATGGAGAAGTGCCATTAGTTGTACTGAGGTTCTTTCGATTCTCTCCCTTGTGTTTCCCCAGTGGCAATCTCCAAATTTTACTTTAAGCAAACTTTGAAGAAAACCCTAGTTCTACATCTTATTATAAGAACCTGCCTCACATTAAGTCAGGCCATCTTATTTATTTTTTATATAATTTTTTTATTTGATTTAAAAATATATAAAAACATACAACAAAAAACAGTTCCGAATCCAGATATCGAGATTACTTTGAATCTTCTGACTTCCACCCATCCCTTCCATGGGTCCTAATAATATTATTTACAACTGTATATCAATACTTATCGAGATGCTTGGACAGTGTTCTCGAAGCTACCAACATGAGTTTGACCAAACTGCGGGAGGCAGTGGAAGACAGGAGTGCCTGGCGTGCTCTGGTCCATGGGGTCACGAAGAGCTGGACAGGACTAAACAACTAAACAACAACAAAAATCAATACTTATCCCATTTTTTAAAAAAAAAATCTTCTGAATTATCCATACTTTCCATTACTTTACAAGTGTGGTTTAAGATCCTGCTAATGTTTTCACCTGCTTACAGTGGTCTCATAAATAAATAATAAACTTTCTCCATTCCTTATTAGAGTTCTGGTCTTCTTGATTTCTGAGCTTCCCAGTTAGTTTTGCTATTTCAGCATAGTCCATCAGCTTGGTTTGCCGTTCTTCTCTGGTTGGGGTAGTTTCTTCCTTCCATCTCTGTCAAGTCAGGCCATCTTGCTCTGCATAGACTACACTGACTGCAGGTGGTTCTCCAGGTTTTGAAACAGGTCTTTCTCAGCCCTACCTGGCAATGCTGGGGATGGACCTAGGAACCTCCTGCCTGCAAAGCCATTGAGGGAGTCCGTTCCACTGTCAAACAGCTCTTACTGTCAGAAAGTGTTTCCTTTTTTTAAAAAAAAAATCATCTTTATTGATTTAAAATATAATCTTACATATATATTACTACAGTTACATCAAAATTAAACACAAAAATATAATAGAAAAAAGATAAATAAAATAAAAATAAAAAGCAAAAAAGAGTTAACAATAAGAAATGAATATTGGTTATAACATCCTGTCTTTTCTAATAAAGTCTTCTGAAAGAGACTTCCAGTCGTTCTTGTTGTACGTCCTCTATTGTTTGTTTGTTTGTTTTATAATAATAATAATAATAATAATAATAATAATAATAATAATAATAATAATAATTTATTATTTGTACCCCGCCCATCTGGCTGGGTTTCCCCAGCCACTCTGGGCGGCTTCCATAGAAACCAAAAAACACTAAAATATCATACATTAAAAATTTCCCTGTATAACTTTTCCTGTATATTCATCTAGTATATTTATTCCATTTGTTTATTATATACAAGTATCATTCAGTTCTGCTAGGATAACATCATTATTACAATATAATCTTATATATTCTTTGAAAAGTCTCCATTCTCTGAATATTTTTTTATTTGGGGCTCCTCTGACTTTTCCGGTCAGCTTTGCTAATTGAAAGTACTCTAGCATGAGTGAAAGTGCTTCCTCATGTTTAGTCGGAATCTCCTTTCTTGTAACTTGAAGCCATAGGTTTCCAGTCCTACCCTCCAGAGCAGGAGAAAACAAGCTTGCAGCATCCTCCATGTAACAGCCCTTGAGATATTTGAAGATGGCTATCCTATCTCCTCTCAGTCTCTTCCTTTCTAGGCTAAACATACCCAGCTCCTGCAACCATTCCTCATATGGCTTGGTTTCATGTGACTGTGTGTTTGGAGAATTCTTTTTTAATTCATGGTGCCAGTGTCCTCAAGCCTGTTCATAAGCTGTCATCCTCATCACCACCCTCCTCCTTTGGGTGTGCTCTGGTTTGTCAATGTCCTTCTTAAGATGGGGCACCCAGAACTGCATGTCCTTTAGATCAGGGTGCATGAAATCATGGTGTAAAATATGCACTATGTTCCTATAGATGTGGTGGTGAACATGTCACAAGATGGGGCCAATGCTTTCCACCCTCCCTCCATCCATCAAAAGATTGGCCAGCATGTATAATTGGAGATGTAAAAATGAAGGCATTTTGCTAGCAACTGTTGAAATGCTTTCCTGGTACAAACATAAGCTGCCTGGCTCTGAGTTTATCTGATGGCAGAGATAATGCTTCGGCAGTAAGATGTGGATGTACGATTTGCTAGGATTTGCTAGACAGCGACCCCATGAGAGAGTTCATGATTTTGATGAGTTTGGAAGGCAGCTCTGCTCAGGAAACAAGCACCTCTCCTCCGCTTCTCAGAACTGCAAGAAACAATCACTGGCTTAATGGGTTTATATTTTCTGTGCTTTTGTTCAGGGCTCAAGGCATTCTTTTACAGACTGAGGTGCATTAAATTTTACAGTTCCTTTTGCAGAGATCTTTTCTGATGAAGCAGGCCTATAGCCAGTGTCTATGTCAGGGTGGGCTCTAAGCGTAGCCCCAGAATGGACAGGGGAAGGTTTCTCAAGTTCATGCTACACAGCCAGATCCAAAAGAGATGTTGCATAAGGGCCAAACTAACTGTGACTGTGAAAGATTGATTTCAAAAATCAAATTGAATCAATAAATAGCTGGTGTGTATGGCCACGTACACGGGTGTACATGGGACGTGGGTGGCTCTGTGGTTTAACTAGGACTTGCCAATCAGAAGTTCAGTGGTTCGAATCCCCGTGACGGGGTAAGCTCCTGTTGCTCGGTCCCTGCTCCTGCCAACCTAGCAGTTTGAAAGCATGAAGTGCAAGTAGATAAATAGGTACCGCTCTGGCTGGAAGGTAAACAGCATTTCCGTGCTCTGCTCTGGTTTGCCAGAAGCAGCTTAGTCATGCTGGCCACATGACCCGGAAGCTGTACACCGGCTCCCTCGGCCAATAAAGCAAAGATGAGCGCCGCAACTCCAGAGTCGGTCATGACTGGACTTGATTGTCAGGGGTCCCCTTTACCTTTACCTTTATGGCCACGTATGCAGCATTTGACACTTCTTAGTTTGGAGAAAAAGTGACTAAGAGGGGACATGATAGAATAAAATTTCATGTGGCATTGAGTGCATAAAGTTATGTCTGGCATGGGGAAAGTAAACTAAGAAAAGTTTGCAAACATTAATGCTAGATTACTTGCAGCTAGCAAAGGTGTCAGGAAGAGTTAGAGGACAAACAAAACAAAAAGTCCACAAGGAATGGAGAATATTTAAAGAATATTTGAAGAACCATGGCATAAAGGGTAATCTCCTGGCAGACCTAGACTGAGTCTTGTAGTATATAAAGGTATTTGACAATTTACATAGAAATATGATAAAAAATAGAAGAAATAAGTAACTGTGCGGTAAAAGTGTACAGTGGTACCTCGGGTTAAGTACTTAATTCGTTCTGGAGATCCGTTCTTAACCTGAAACTGTTCTTAACCTGAAGCACCACTTTAGCTAATGGGGCCTCCTGCTGATGCCGCGCTGCCGGAGCACGATTTCTGTTCTTATCCTGAAGCAAAGTTCTTAACCTGAAGCACTATTTCTGGGTTAGCGGAGTCTAACCTGAAGCGTATGTAACCTGAGGCGTATGTAACCTGAAGCGTATGTAACCCGAGGTACCACTGTATTTAACAGATAATGTACAATGAGAATGTTTGGAAGTCTTTTTAAAGCCACAATTACTTTTTCTTCTTCTTTATTCTTTTATATATATTTTTAAATTTTCTCTCTTTCTCCTTTTCTTTTCTTTTTTCTCTTTTTTCTTTTCATAAATTGTATTGCTATGTGTATTGTGAGGTATGCAAGGTATTTTTGCTTCAGTTGCCATCATTTTCTTTTTTGTTACAAACAAAAACAGAGAGTGTAGTATAAATGTTGTATAAATGTATATATTTTAAAATAATAAAGATCAACATGGGGGGAAAACCAAAAAGAAAAGAAAAGTTTTTTCCGTCTCTCATAACACCAAAACTCGGGGACGTACAAGGAAGCTGAACACTGGAAGATTTAGGAAAGACAAGAGAAAATTCTTCTTCTTCTTCACACAGCACCAGTGGCATAGTGTGGAGAGGGGCACAGGGGCAGTTGCCCTGGGGGCAAAATTGTTAGGGGCACGGAATTTCAACACCCGATGCTGCCTCAATACAGCTGGCTGTTACCATTGCTGGTCTTCATTGAAAATAGCTTCTCCATGTGAACCAGGAAGTGACCTCTCCAGACTATGGAACAACGCTTTTCTTATCTCTGCAGTTGCAATTTCTTGGGTGACACGGACTCTGTTAGGCAGCTGAATGCACATACATACTCTGTCTGTTTCCTTCCATCCCACCCCAGGCACTGGCAACCCTAGCTATGCCACTGCACAGTACTAAGTTAAACGGTGGAATTTATGCCCGCAACAGGTGGTGACAGCCATGAACTTTGGGTTTTTAAAGAAGAGGATCAGTCAAATTTATGGAGGATAAGACTATCAATGGCTACTAGCCATGATGGCTGTGTTCTACATCTTGCTGAGAATCGCAGGCGGAGAGCGTGTTGTTGTGCTCAAGTTCTGCTTATGGGATTCCGATAGGTATCTGGTTGGCCAACATGAGAAACAGGATCCTAGAATAGATGGGCCATGGGCAAGGCTCAGCTGGAACAGGAAGTTTCACTGGGTATTCCTGAGTTCCAGTATTATTAGAGAAAGGGGGAAAAAACTTCCCTCTATCCACTTTCCCAACTCCATGCATAATTCCTGAGCTCTGGTACATTCTTGGTTATTCTGATTCCTGGTTTGCTCCTCTGCCTATCCTTAAGGTCTGAGTGCTCAGGTCAAAACTACAGGTTCTGATTCGTTGGCCTGACTACTGATCCTACTGATCCTAGTTAACCTGAGATCTTGTCCGTGGCCCAGCAATGACACACCATCAGTGTGTTCCAGAGGCCCTTACGGATGCCGGGAGGTACATACAGAATCTATTCTAGATGCTTCCCAGGTTTTTCTAGAGCAGAATGACTCCATTGCACTCACTGCTGAAGCTTTCCATAGTGGAAACTAGTGCTTATTAAAATAGTCCTTAAGAACAACTGATGGCTACATCTCTTTCTGCAATTTCCTCCTCCAATGAAATATTATGTTGGGGGAAGGAAAACCCACTTCATAAATAATGTGTACCACTTGCTTTCCAAGAAGAGAAAGGAGTATTTGGGGAGAAGCCCTCTAAAATTTAATTGCAAGGTTCTGCCCGTTCATGTCCAAGAAAATTAAAAATAAATGCTTAGTCTTAAAAATTAATGAAACAAGGGCTTCTGCAACTAGTATGCAGACAATGCTTAACAGGTTAAAGCATTTGACTTAGAGCAGTTGCCTTAATTGTTAGTGGAGTGGGGGGGATATATTGTCTCTGCAACAGGGAGACCATTGCTCTTTCTCTCCTTGGTGAGAGGTTAAAACAAATGTTCTTGGAAGGCATATCGATTCCCATGGAGGTAGCTGAGGATACCCCACTGTCAGAACTAAATAGATTTGCAAAAGTGAATCTCAGGGAGAAGGGAAGGAACGGCTGTTGAATTCTGATATTTGTCATATTTTTTAAACCTTTCAGCTGAGAACAAAGGGGGATTTAAAGACTGAGGAAACAGGTGTTGCTTTTGAAATTACACATAAACCCAACACCCTTTGAGCATTTCAGAAAGTAATTATTGGAGCAGGGGTGGTCAGTTCCATTTATTTCTGTTCTGTGTCAAATTTCTGTGTGTTCATTAACAAACCCATCCTGTCTCATTTTAGCATCTATCCATTATTTTAATTTTCCCCCAATCCATATGAAAATCTGTATCACAGAATACATGTTTAAATATGCATTTTGTCTCCAGAAATGCATTTCAACATGGATTTTGTCCTAAAAGATGCATTCCTAATGCATTTTGGTCTGTATTTTTTTTTTTTTTTTGAGCTGAGAATAAAATTCAGAAAAACTCCAGATCCGAAGGATCATTACAATGTGGACAGTGTATTAGTCTGAGAGGTATGGATTAGATCAGTCTGCTTGAAAATGCAGACCAAACAGAATTGCCTTCCATCCTGATCCTGAAGGGAGACTACTAGATGGATGCTGTGATGTTGTTTCGATGGAATGTAGAATCCACAAGTGGTTAGATATCAGGCTGGGTTCTGATGCTGACTCCTGACATAGGAAGATGTCTTACAGTAAAACAGACCATGTAGTCCATCTACCAGGGGCGTAGGAAGGGTGTGTGTGGTGTGCCCCAGGTGTCATCCTTGGGGAGGGGGTGACAAAATGGCACACCGTGGGGTGGTGGCACTTACTTCGGGGACTGGTGTGCAGCGTGCTCGAGCCATGCGTCTCTCCTGTGAGTGACAACAGTGGCTCGGGGTCCCAAGCTGCCCGAAAGAGCAGCGTGGGGCTTGCGTCTGCCACGTGGACTCTGTGGGAAGCTCGTCGCTGCGCCCCCATGCAGCACCCCCGTGGGTAGCTCACCCTGCCCCTGCTGCTCCAGGTACCAGAGCAGCTAGCTACGCCCCTGCCATCTACCTCAAGTCACTACACTGGATGGCAGCTGGTCACCAGGGTATCAAACAGAAGTCTTTCCTAGTCCTACCTGGAAAATGCCTGTGCTTGAACCAGGGACTTTTTGCATGAAAAACAGATGATCTCCCTCTGATCTCCCTCTGGCCCTTTCCCCTGTTCACCCCACCTCACATGTGTGCAGAAGAACTACCATGTTTCCAGCACTGCATCCTTTCCTTCATGCAGTGCAGCCACATCATCATCATCATCAACACCATCATAATTTATTATTAATACCCCACCCATCTGGCTGGGTTTCCCCAGCTACTCTGTGCAGCTCCCAACAGATTATTAAAAACATGATCAAACATTAAAAACTTCCCTAAACAGGGCTGCCTTCAGAATACTTCTAAAAGTCAGATAGTTGTTTATTTCTTTGACATCTGATGGGAGAGTGTTCCACAGGGCTGGTGCCACTACCGAGAAAGCCCTCTGCCTGGTTCCCTGTAACCTCACTTCCCGCTGTTAGGGAACCGCCAGAAGGCCCTCGGAGCTGGACCTCAGTGTCCAGGCAGAACGATGGAGGTAGAGACACTCCTTCAGGTATACTGGACTGAGGCCGTTTAGGGCTTTAAAGGTCAGCACCAACACTTTGAATTGTGCTCGGAAACGTACTGGGAGCCAATGTAGGTCTTTCAGGACCAGCGTTATATGGTCTCGGCGGCCACTCCCTGTCACTAGTCTATGGGAAATGCTTTTTGGAGGACAGGAGCAGAGCTAGGGGTGAGTCCCCTTGTGCCACCATAAAGGCAGTAACACCAGTTGAATGATGCCACCCAGTCATTCCAATCCCTCTCCAGCCATGAAGTTCACTAGCTGCTGAGTGTAGCCATCTCTCTCCCCTGCTCACCTCAACCCTCCCTTGGATAATGACATAGCATCATTCCCACCAGCCCAGTCTAGAGGAGACATGTCAATGCTGCCCAGCTTGGTGGGGGTTTAGGAAAAACATTGCCCCCACCATTAATCCTGCTGGTGTAAGTGAAAGAGGCAAACCATCCGTCTTTGGTTCTTCCTCCCTCCCCTTTTCTTTTGCTCTGCCCACGGTGCAAATTTGCAGAGGGCTAGGAACGCAGCAGGGGATCTAGACTCTGCCTTTTAGTTATGAAGAAAGAGTCCTCCTCCTGTGCTATAAAGGAAACAAGACTTCAGCACATAAGGAGGCTGCATTTCCTCCCTCTCCCCACCCCCAGTGTCACCATCCATTACTTTTTTGCAAGGCAGAAGTGCTGACGCACCAGAGTGCCTTATTATGAGAACAGAGGGATATTTCTCATCACCAAGTGAATTCAGCAGAGCGACGGGAAGGGGGGAGGGGAGAGAGGTGGAGACTCCTGGGGGCAAAGCAAATTGAGTGTATGGAAATAAACATTTGGAAGCATATGAATGTAGTCTGAGGAAGCCAAGGGAATCCTGCAAGTGTGTTTCTCCAGGAAAGTAGAGTATTATTATTTCCATCTAATCAATGTGGAGAGGGTGGGTTTTGCAATCCAGACCCCCCAAGTGTCCCTGTTTTCCAGGGACAGTCCCATATTTAGAGAAGCTGTCCCGGTTTTTGATTTGATCCTGAAATGTCCTACTTTTCCTTACGATGTACCTATTTTCATTGGAGAAATGCTGGAGGGTGTGGAATAGGATGTCCCTATTTTCATTCAAGAAATGTTGGATGGTATGCAATGGATCTCTTGTGTTGTGTTTGCCTGCGTTGTGTGAGGGGCCTTTTTTTGCTGGAGCTTTTTGAGGTTAAATAAAGTGTTTACTTTGAAGTAGCACCCAATGAAACTGAATGTTGGAAGACTCCAGACAGATGGGCCTAGGACCCACGTACCTATGGGACTGCCTCTCCTGGTATGCCTCGCGGAGGACCTTAAGGTCCACAAATGACAACATTTTGGAGGTCACAGGTCGCAAAGTGGTTACATTGGTCTCAAATAGGGCCAAGGCCATTTCAGTACTCGCCCCGACTTGGTGGAATGCTCTGTCACAAGAGACTAGGGCCCTGCGGGACTTGACATCTTTCTGCAGGGCCTGCAAGACAGAGCTGTTCTGCCTGGCCTTTGGTTTGGACTCAGTCTGCCCTTATGTTTTCCTCCCCTTATGGTCTTGATTTATTGGCTACTTTTAAAATGAGGCTGCATTTTAAATTGCATTTTAACTTGCATTTTTTTTCTTCTTATTCTTTTCCCCTGTTATGTTTTTTACTGTGATTTTATTGGTGTTAGCCGCCCTGAGCCCGGCGCTGGCCAGGGAGGGCAGGGTATAAATAAAAATTATTATTATTGTTATTGTTATTATTATTATTAAACTATGGAACTCACTCACACAGGGGGTAGTGATGGCCACCAACTTGGATGGCTTTAAAAGAGTACTGAGTAAATTTATGGAGGATAAGTCTATCAGTGGCTACCAACCCAGTTGGCTATGTTCTGCCTCCATGGTCAGAGACAGTAATGGTTCTGAATACCAGTTGCTGGAAACCACAAGAAGGGAGCGTGTTCCTATGCTCAGGTCTTACAGACTGATTTTTCCTCCCTCCCTTTCTTCCTACTAGGCCCCTCTCTCCATCAGCCCAATGTTATTGTGTCTGGATCTACACATGGAGCAAAACTGAAGTGGTAGAAAGGACTATACCACATCAGGTTGAAGGTGAAGGAATATCATTTTTGACAGCTCCATCACAAAACCCTTCCAGGAAGTAGAAACAAAACAAAAACAATGTATTGAACTCGCATGAATTGAAGTGTGATGGAAACAATTAAAAGAGGGCAGATCCTTGCCTGGTGTGTGCTTGCTGAACGCTGAAATGTAATGCCTCATGGGGTCTTTGTGTGCCATATGTCAGCCCCAAATATGATGCATCACAAAACAAATGTTAAATCTGGAATTTATTATTTAGCAAAGATAGATCTCCTCTTCTTCCTTCTCAAATCAGATAGACCCATCACATTAATTCTAGTGGATATTTATTTCTTCCCAGTGCAAATCTGACGAGACTGGCCCTTCCACCCAGGGCCGGATTTAGGTTCGATGAAGCCCTAAGCTACTGAAGGTAATGGGGCCCTTTATATGTCCAGCTGTCCTTTGTCAACAACAAATTGTTGCTGTTTTTTGTGTTGAATATATGATATATAGTAATTTATGGACCTAATAGGTATCTAAAGCCATTTGCACATGCAGAATGTAGGCACCCTATATATAGAAATGAGCAAACCAGTGATATTTTAGGGAGCAGGCTAGCAGGCGGGGCCCATTACTTACATCATAGGAGCCTACACAACACAAAACACTGTTGCTGTATGTTGGTTTTATTTTATTTGTTTTTTTATCTTATATTTTGGAAATGTACATCCAGTTTTTTCCCCTTTAATTTTTTTGGGGCCCCCAAGAGAGTGGGGCCCTAAGCTATACAGTGGTACCTCGGGTTAAGTACTTAATTCGTTCCGGAGGTTCATACTTAACCTGAAACTGTTCTTAACCTGAAGCACCACTTTAGCTAATGGTGCCTCCTGCTGCCACCGCGCCGCCGGAGCACGATTTCTGTTCTCATCCTGAAGCAAAGTTCTTAACCTGAGGTAATATTTCTGGGTTAGTGGAGTCTGTAACCTGAAGCGTATGTAACCTGAGGCGTATGTAACCCGAGGTACCATTGTAGCTTGTTTAGCTTATACGTAAATCCGACACTGCTTCCACCTTATAAGGGGACAGTAAGTAGATTTCCCAGAAAGAACAAAATGAATTGGAGTACACCATAGCTGGAAATGCAACAAGATACCATGTGTTGTCCATAAGTGGAATCATCCACAGACTTAGCCACAAGGATGTGGTTTGGAAATTGGGCAACCATTAGAGGCAAAAAAACAAAACACCAGCCCAACACCAGGCTGCTTAGACTGTGTTTCCACTGCTTCTTTTGGGTATTGTCTAGCCAAAGCAAAGCATTTTAAAATCCCATCCATTTCAACAAGACTATGCACACTTAGACCCATTCAACAGTGTAGAATTTAATTTTAAGAATACATATAGGATCGGGCTGTTGAGCACATGGAACACTCAGCTCTTGAAATCAATGGGTGACCAATCAATTGACTTCAGGGATTTTCCCTGCTATGAGTGACTACACAACAAAGCTGTGGGAATTAAGAGACTCAGCTGACTTCTCCACTTCAAATGCAAAATGCTTTCTAAACACAAATCCCACCCCACACTGCCAGCCTTCTGGCCCCAGCATTTCTTGGATGAAGCGGCAATTGCTGGAGGGAAGTAAGGGGGAGAGTCATACATAATGAATTCCTATAATCCTATAGAGACTTCATAAAAATATGCATAACAGTCTTGGTATCTTGGAAGGATATAATGGGTCACAACCTTCATGGATTCTTGAGACGGTTGCAAAATAGTCAATCTGATTAACATGGGCCCCGCAGGAGAAGCCGTAGTTAAAGGTGTCTTTGGAGTTGCAGGCTGTGGGCAAGACAAAGGAGGTGAGGAATTGGCTAGGGGTAAGGTGGAATGAAGGAGAGGATTTCTTGTGGGAAAAGCCAGACCTATTTCTGAGCCATCTGTAGAAAAAGAAACAGTGGGTTTTACAACTTTATTATAACACACAAAGACAGGAGTAGGGAATCCGTGGTCCTCCAGGTGTTGTTGAACCCCAACTCCCATCAGCCCCAAAGAGCATGGCCAATGGACAGGGATGATGGGTGAGCCAACACCCTTGAACCAAGGGAATGTGTAATGGTGGTGAAACCTCTGGCAGTGGTTGGCTAAGTTGCCTGCAGGCCACAGAGTGGGGAAAGCAAGTGGAATGGTATTTGGTTACCATTACTTAAGCTGCTATCACCCTCAGCCAACCTGATGTTGGCTTAGTTATTTGGAGCCTTGATGGAGGCAATGAGAAGGACCTAGGAAATGAGATGTTAGGAGTAACAGGGGTCTGGAAAAGGAGAAGCCAGGGGTTCAAGGAGCTGAGAAATGTGAGAAAGGAGAATTCAAACAGTGAAGTACCCCAGAACAGTCAGGAGACAAGGCCACAGGGAGGAATCTGCAAGGGAAAGAGAGGTGAAGAGAAGTAATGACTGCCCATTTCTGTGGGCACCTGTGGCTTACAGGGGAAGCGGGCAGCATCCAGTCACAAGTCCAATAAGGGAGCATACAGAACCTTGGACAGCTCCCCAGGAACCACTAAAGCAGGCATCCCCAAACTCAGCCCTCCAGCTGTTTTGGGACTACAATTCCCATCATCCCTGACCACTGGTCCTGTTAGCTAGGGATGATGGGAGTTGTAGTCCCAAAACAGCTGGAGGGCCGAGTTTGGGGCTGCCTGCACTAATGCATCCACAGGAGCTGTTGTTTCTGCAAGGAGCTGGACCTAGCCACAAAACCTCATGTGGGTGATTACAACGTAGTAGGCTCTGCCTTCTTGGAGAAGTTGGCTGACTGGTTAAAGGATTGTTGAATTATTGTGAATTTTTGGCTTCTGTGAGGCAGGGTAGATAGACGTGCTGTGGAGAACTCCACGTTAGAGCGGGGCCATGTCTTTGAGACAGGAGGGCCCTGAATATTGATGTTCTCCCCCCAAGGAACAGAATGGACTCATAGAGAACTGAAAGTGACCAGAAGCAGACCGATTCATCCATTCCTTTTAGCCTCAGCTGTTTATGAGAAATACTAAGGAGTGGGGGCTGATAGCTGAGGATGAAAAGGATGACAATGTAGCTCTATGACATGACTTTATTTGGAATATCTGCCTATAGTAACTTCCAGGAGTGGGAACAAAGAGCCTCTAATTTCTCACTGAATTAGGAACACAGGAAGCTGCCATATAGCAGTGTGTGACTGCTTGTTCATCTGCCCTGGTGGCAGCGGCTCCCCAGGGTCTTTAGCAGAGAAAGATCTTCCCTGTCACTGAATACTTGTACCTTTTAGGTGGAGATGCCAGGAACTGAGGTTGAGATTTTCTGCATGCAATAGATGTGCTCTACCACTGAGGTATGGTTCCTACCTTACTTTTTGCCAAATTTAAGTAGCAGGTTGAGCAACAACAACAAGGAAATTCTACTGTGACTGAGGCAAGGGAAGTCAATGCTCAAGGTGGCAGAAAACTATTGGAATAATAATAATAATAATAATAATAATAATAATAATAATAATAATTTATATGCCACCCATCTGACTGGGTTACCCAACAAATTAAAACCCAGTAAGACATCAAAACATTAAAAGCTTCACTATACAGTGGTACCTCGGGTTAAGAACTTAATTCGTTTTGGAGGTTCTTAACCTGAAACTGTTCTTAACTTGAGGTACCACTTTAGCTAATGGGGCTTCCCGCTGCCACCACGCTGCTGCCACAAGATTTCTGTTCTCATCCTGAAGCAAAGTTCTTAACCCAAGGTACTATTTCTGGGTTAGTGGAGTCTGTAACCTGAAGCGTCTGTAACCCGAGGTACCACTGTAAATGGCTGCCTTCAAATGTCTTCTAAAAGTCAGATAGTTGCTTATTTCCTTGACATCTTAAGGGAGTCATGGCAGTATTTTTTCATAAGTACATAAGAAAAGCCTGCTGGATCAGGTCAGCAACTTCTTCTCATAATTGCCATCTTCATTTTGAGCCATCTAAGTCGGTGGCCACCACTGCCTTTGGTGGGAACGAGTTCCATAGTATAACTTACTCCATGTCATGCTTAACCTTACAAACGTCTATCGTGTTGCCTCTTACTTGCCTTTTCTATAAACTAGGTAAAGGTAAAGGGACCCCTGACCATTAGGTCCAATTGTGGCCGACTCTGGGGTTGCGGCTCTCATCTCGCTTTATTGGCCAAGGGAGCTGGCGTACAGCTTCCGGGTCATGTGGCCAGCAGGACTAAGCCGCTTCTGGTGAACCAGAGCAGCACATGGAAACGCCGTTTACCTTCCCGCCGGAGTGGTACCTATTTATCTACTTGCACTTTGAGGTGCTTTCGAACTGCTAGATTGGCAGGAGCAGGTACCAAGCAACGGGAGCTCACCCCGTTGCGGGGATTCAAACCGCTGACCTTCTGATTGGCAAGTGCTAGGCTCTGTGGTTTAACCCACAGTGCCACACATGTCCCTTTCTCTAAACTGGAAAGTCTCAAATGCCTTCCTTATTAATGGTTGAGCATGCATCTGCTTTGCATGCGGAAGGTCCCAGGTTCAGTCCCTGGCATCACCATGTAGGGCTGAAAGTGACTCCTGCTAGAAACCCCGAGTAGCCATTGGCGCTCAGGGTAGATAACACTGAGAAAGACTGGCCAAAATGATTTGACTTGATATGCAACTGCTTCCCATGTTAACTGTTGATATTTTCACCCCTCCCATTGCAAGAATCTCCTGATCTGATGTTTTGAGAAAGGAGGTGGTGGAAACTGCTCTTCTACTCTTCCTCTCCTGCCTGACTCTGTGTGTGGAGAGTCTTATGTATGTAGTGACTAGATGGTTGAGTGGGAGATGTAACGCTCATGCAAGCCAGTAGTTCTTTAGTTTGTAGTAGCTATTAGAAATAAAAGGAGTTATGCTTCACAGCTAGCTTCCGCTTTATTTATACTCTTCATGAGTCTGGTGCTCACAGTGCACAGTTGTGAGTCCAGTGCATTGGGACCTGCTTTCCAGGATTGGAAGGTTTCTGAAAGTGCTCCAGTCGCCTAGCCCAGTCGGGCTAGAACCAGTTATTGAGCCCAGTCGCTGGGTGGTACAAAGCCTGCTGAAAGTCAGTAGGAACGAGAGTAAACAATTGACTTCATGGTAACATTTCAATCTGAAGAAAATGAGCAAACGCAACAGACAGTATCGGTATCCCCCCCCTCCCCCAAAAAATCTCCTGGTAAGTCGTCTTAGCCTTGCAAATTCCCACCGGCTTTGCAGCAGGGATGGGTCAATGGAACTGCATGATTGCAAATTTGCAGCGTCTCACCTGCCCATCCCAGTCCTTTCCCTTTCCTCCCTCCCTCCCCAGGAGGTCAGGATCAATCATCTAGCAGAAGCCTGGAGATGAATAGCCCCTATTGCTGTGGAAAACAAACCCGGCTCTGCCTATGGCTATGAGCTGCAGAGAAGAGAATGTCAGCTGTGGGACTGGTCCTAGCATAAAAAAAGGAGCTTGTTTGTATTGGCACGTGGAGGGCGGCTTGCATGCTAGCGTGATGTTAACTTCCTTTGCAACATCAGTGCCTCTGGCGTTGTGACCCTGGCAGACACAAAGAGAAATCCCTCAGGCAGTCCAGCCCTCTCCAGTTCATTGCAGCAGCAGCAGTTCTGGCACACAGGAGTCCTTCTTATTTTGACAGGCAAGGGCTTATCCAGACTTCCTCTTCTCCCACTGCTCCCCCCGAAGGAGTCCTTTTTTGGGGGGGGGGCACAAGCAAGGGCTTATCCAGACTTCCTATTGTCCCACTGCTCCCCATCCCCATCCCTCCTGCTCTATTGGAGCAAATGGAAATTTGGGTTTTCTCCTGACGGAAGTGTAGAGAGGCCTGAAATGGAGTGTCTGATCTCTGCTCTCTTCACAACAGTCTCCAACTGTTTCTTCTTTGCACCACTGAAAGTGAATTTGGGGCCAGCTGATATGGCCAGCAAAGTCATTGGCACTCGCCTGCCCATTAGAGTGGTGCCCAGTCAGTTTAATTTTCATCCGTTGCAGAACAAATTTCACGAGTAACAAATGGGAATGAACGGTCTAGGGTTTGTTTGCATCCGTACCCGTTCACCACTTATTCAGAACTGTGTGTGCATATGTATGGATTACAGTTAGCTTCTGCTCCCGGTGGCTGCTATTTTTATTTCTCAGAATGCCCCAGAAATTGTACTGTGAATCAGCTATTTCCCACCCAACCTACAAAAGTATATTGGTTGTCATACGTCTGGGAATTCCTGGACATGTTCTCTTTTGGGGGGTCCTACATGCTCATCCATGGCAAATTTTACATTTTAAAGCAAATGTCCTGGATTTGGGTTTTTTTTTTTTAAAAAAAAAGTGTGCAAGTGGTTCTGGTGACAGAGGGGCTATTGGGAGATTGCCCTAAAAAAACTCAATGACTTTTTGTGTCTGGATTTTTACCTTTTGAAATATGGCAACCCTAAGAAAGCCCAAGTTAGACCTTTGGTTCAGCAAGCTCAGTGCTTTGTGTTTGATGGAAGGGTTTCAGTCAATAATGCAGTTTACCTGTACAGTCATACCTCGGGTTACAGACGCTTCAGGTTGCGTTTTTTTGGGTTACAGACACGCCGAAACCTGGAAGTACTGGAACGGGTTACTTCTGGGTTTCAGTGGTTGTACATGCGCAAAAGTGCTAAATTGTGCTTTGCGCATGCACAGAAGCGGTAAATCGCAACCCGCGCGTGCGCAGACGCGGCGCTGCGTGTTGCGAACGCTGCAGGTTGCGAACGTGCCTCCCGCGTGGATCACGTTCGCAACCTGAGCGTCCACTGTATAGGGAAGCTTTTTAATGTGTAATGCTTTATCATGTTTTAATATATGTTGGAAGCTGCCCAGAGTGGCTGGGGCAACTCAGTCAGATGGCTGGGGTACAAATAAAGCAGCAGCAGCAACAACAACAATTATTACTAATGCATAGGGTTCCCAAGCACCCAGCAGCCAGCTGGTCCTTGCAAACTGCAGAGCAAGGGACACTGTTAGCCTCATACTTGGTGCTTTTGGAAATGCCAAGCATTGGGGCTGCCAAAGCACTTCTTCGTGGGGCAGGGGAGAAAGAACCCTGCATGCTAGAGGCATTTCTGCACATGCAAGAAGTCCCTCTTGAAGCCAGTGCCTGCAGAAAGCAAGTTTCTTTCTCTTGGAGTGGGGAGAAACCTGCTTTTTGGAGACAGTCAGCAAGAGAGACGTCTCCATTGCCCATCCGATGCTTGGGGGGAAAGGGTCTGCCTTCTTTGGCTGTGCAGGACTGTTCCCAGGAGGGAAAAGGGGACACACAGCCAAACTTAGCAGGATTTAACCCCTATTTATTTGCTGTCAAGGTGTGTGTGGAGTGTGAAATCTTGCTTGCTTTGGCTCAGAGTGGCTGCTCCAAATGCGCGTTAAATGCTGCTCAGTTTAGCTGCAAGTGCCTATTCCATAGCAGGCACCGACCTCCAACACAGAATCGAACCCTGCTCTCTTGTTCCCATCAGCTGATGTTAGAAGTGATGTCAGCTTCAATCCCTGGTGTCTTCAGGTTGGACTCGGGAAGATCCCAGCAGTCTGAAACCCCAGAGAGCCTCTGCCAGTCAGTGTAGGTGATACTGAGCTGGACAGACCCATGATCTGCCTCCATATAAAGCACCTTCCTGTGTTCTTAACCTTTTCTGACTCCTGTGCAAAAAGCAGACCTCAGGCCCCTCCCATCAGGAAAGGGAGAGGTGACAGTTCTGTTCCACCAGTCAGTGACACCTACACCCTTCCCTCACAGCTCCTTCCCCTTCACTAGAGCTAAGACATATTTAGTCTTTGGCAACTTTGCATCCCATTCAGAGCTGAGAAGGGAACATGGCAGCCTGCCGTGGAAATGTGGACATTTCTAAGTTATCTTTAATGCTTTTGCCATCCTTGTGCAGCACCAAGAAGGGCTGGCCCTACCATTAGGCAGAATGAGGCAACTGCATCAGGTGGCAGATGCAGTGAGATGCTGGGGAACAAAGCTGTGTGTTATGTAGCATGCTCCGTATCCTTTAAGCTAGCCTGCTACTCTCTTGTGTAGTCAGGGATGCATTGCGTTCAATTACCAGTCCGGCTGGCTTCTGTACCTATAACGGGAGAGTCACCATTTTGTCCTTTGCCTCGGGCAGCAAAATGTCTCGAGCTGGCTCTGTGAACAGTCAAGTGGCAGCAAGACATTCTGCATGGTTACTCAGAAACAAGCCTTAGTATGCTCAGTATTGCTCACTCCCTGATTGTAGCCTAAGCGTCAGACTACAGACTGGGAGATTTTGGTTCAAATCCCCATTTAGCCACAAAGTTCATTAGGAGACCCAGGACTGTTGGGAATCTGAGGTGAGCTATGCACATATTGGTAGTTTTCCCCAGTTCTAGTCACCGCACAGAGGCAGCTTAAAGTCCAAATAGTTTAGAAGTTGCAGAAGATAAGGCTTCAGTAATACAGTTCTGGACACTGATATATACATTCAGTTTGTAGTCTTTGCAGATTCATACACACAAGTATAAAGTATTTTTGTTGCTCCAGCAATTCAAGATGCAACACAGACAGACTCATTCACTTCACAAGACTGACCCTGACACATGGACAAACTTACTGATAGACTAATGAGCTGACATGTCTTGAACAGTTATATACCGTATTTTTTGCACCATAACACTCACTTTTTTCCTCCTAGAAAGTAAGGGGAAATGTCTGTGCGTGTTATGGAGCGAATGCCTACGGATGGCGGGGGGATCTGCTGCAGTCGTGAGCAGAGGATCCATGGTTCCCCTTCCTTCCCTCCTCCGTGGCTTGCTTTGAAACAGCAAAGCGGGAGAAGAGCCGCTGAGTGGGGAGGAGAGAGGGACAGAGAGCCTGCTTGCTTTAAAGGAGCAAAGCGGGAGAGGAGAGGAGCCTTCTCCTCTTATACCCCTCTTCTGCATTATTAACAGCATCCTTCTCCACCCACCCCACGCGTGTTCCTTGTCCCTTGAGTGCTTTTCCTTCCCTCCCCACTTAAAACGTGGTTAGAAAGCACGGATCCACATGGATCCTCAGGATTTTTGCACTGGGTCACCCCAAATTCACCATCAGATCACATAGCATGTCCATGGCTACAGCTTGCACTAAAAAAATCACGCACCCACTGTTGCCTGGGGCCGCAGTGGTGCAAAAACGTGGTTACAAAGCATGGATCCACATGGATCCTCAAGATTTTTGCATTGGGCTACCCCAAACTCACCGTCAGGTCACATGTCTGTGGCCACAGCATGAACCACAAAAATCATACATCCGCTGTTTCGTTTAGAATATTTTTTTTCTTGTTTTCCTCCTCTAAAAACTATGTGCGTGTTATGGTCGGGTGCGTGTTATAGAGCGAAAAATACGGTAGATGGCAATGGACCATTGCCATAGCAACTGGCTTGGTTGACCCAGCACCTGATGACTCATCTCATTAATGTGGTGATTTGGGCCCATGAAAGAAATTAACCTCATCCTCCATGTCCACGGGAGGCTCTACTTTCAACACCCCACCATTGAGAGAGCTGTCCATTTATTCCCACTCTCTGCTTCCTGATCTTTAACCACTTCCTAATTTATAAGAGGACCTCTTTTGTTATTCCATGACTCCTATGCTTAGGTGAGGCTTTGGTGAGGCTGTGTGTGTGTGTGTGTGTGTGTGTGCAAAGAGTTTACTTAAAAGTCTAAGGGCATGGCTTCTGTGACAAAATCTGGACAATGTGTGGGCAGTTTCACAATACATCTTGCAAAACAGAGAGGAAGGGTGTTCCAAACGTCTATGAAAGCTACTTCACATCCATCAGCACAGATGTATGCTGTGCGCAGTAAAGATTGCAGTCTAATCTGTCCAATTACCTGGGAGTAAATCTCACTGTGTTCAAAGGGATTTACTTCCAAGGAGACATAGCTGGGCAGTGGTATTTCCCCTTGGTTTGTAGTTTTGCCCTTTGAAACAGGGTGTGTGTGTCATTTTTGTGGCAGTGGCGGTGCAGCTCAAAATGTCCATCAGGTGGGGGCCATTTTCCGTAGCAGGGTATCTTTCATTCTTAGAACCGTTGAGAAGTTGCCACCCATGGACATGGCAAATTTGTTTTACTCTCACCTCCTCATCCCCTCCTGTGTTTAAAATTAAAGCTGCAGCAACCGAAGCAAAAAATAAAATAAAAAAATGTCCCCACTTCCTGGAGAAGAAATCCTGTCTAAGAAAAAAATAAAGGAGCTGATCCACCACTATGTTAAGTGTTCCTCCCTCCCCTGAAATTGATGGACTCACTGGCAGCAGCTCTTAGTGGTTTCAGACGAGGGTCTCTCCCAACCCTACCTGATGATGCCCAGAGATTGAACCTGAGACGTTCCCCATGCAAAGGAGATACTCTACCAATGAGCTGTGGCCCTTCTGCAGAAGAGGCACTGCTTTGGAAGGGAACATGGGCAGCTTAGACTGAATGAAACTACTGGTCCATCTAGCTCAGCAATGTCTACATATTTGGGCAGTGGTTCTCCAGGTTTCCAGGCATGGGTCTCTTCTGGCCCTATCCAGACATGGCGGGGATTGAACCCGCGATCTTGGGGGATGCAGCGGTCTGGCTGCACACTGGCTGCCCAATCAATTCCCCTTTGTAATACACTGAGAGCTGCAAAGGTTTATTCGTTGCCGTTGCTCCTTGTGATCTTGCTATCAAAGGTTCATTGTGTCACTGTCACTGCTAGGTTGTTCCTTTCCATGTTATTCTGTGTTGCTTTTGTTTAGCTGTCAGGAGATGGTTTATCACATGACAAGCAAGGATATATAACTGAAGTCCCAGGAATATCCACACAATAAGAACTCCATAGGAAGGTGTGTGTGCATTCTTGCGGCTTCTCTCTCCCCCACCTCCTCCCATATAGCAAAACTTGAAGAAATCTAAATGTAAGATTGCTGCGGTTCACACAGGAATATCGCATAGATTTGCACTGCTCCCAGGAGGACTCTGGATTATACAATACCCATCCAAATGAATATGTAGTTTTTCATCTGAGACAGCTGTGATATTGACAATCTTCTGCATTCAATAAATCATCCAAGTATAACTCAATGGGCCCTACTAATCTTCACTGAATTTAACTGTTTTGTGAACGTCGGTTTGAAAAGAATACAAAAGGAGAGAAGGGGAATATTGCAAGGGGAATTTGGACTATTGTGTCTGAAGCTCGGAGCTCGGAGTCTGGCGCTCAACTGCCATCCCAGAATCATCATCATCATTATTTCTTTTGCTTCATTGTCATTGTGTACGTGGTGCTTCCAATTTACTTGGGTGCAAATTCAAAAGCCTCTGTATGGTTTGCATCCAGCTGTGTGAAATATTTTGCCAAATGAACACCCTGGTGTTCCCCCTCCTCCTGTGCTATGTGGCTGTCTTTGCTCAGGAAGGGAGGGCATTAATTGTATTCTGCCACCCTTGCTGGGTCCATCTCACAGGTTACTTAATTAAGTGCTCATCTCTGGTGATCAAACTGGGAGGAAAGAGCCAAGAGTGGGGAAATGGAATAAATGGAGATGGGATAAAAGATAATTAAGGAACCAGCACAAGACAGTCCTTCTCTCATGTGAACTCCCCCTCTCCAACCGCCCTGGCATAAGCCCATATGGCCACAGGGAGCCAAGTGAAGCCAGTGCACAATTTGACAAGATAGCAGAGAGTGGTGAATGGATTGATATGTTGCCTGATATGTTGTCTGGAACTATGTCATTGAGAGACGGAATGTTTGACACTTTCTTCCTGTGCCTGCCAGGGCTGTCTCTACCACCAGAGAGAGACAACTAGGGATGGTGCAGAAATCCGGTTCAGTTTCCCATAACTATCTATCTATCTATCTATCTATCTATCTATCTATCTATCTATCTATCATCATCTATCTATCTCTATCTATCTATCTATCTCTATCTATCTCTATCTATCTATCTATCTATCTATCTATCTATCTATCATCATCTACAGTGGTACCTCGGGTTAAGAACTTAACTCGTTCTGGTGGTCTGTTCTTAACCTGAAACTGTTCTTAACCTGAAGCACCACTTTAGCTAATGGGGCCTCCTGCTGCCACCACACTGCTGCCGCACGATTTCTGTTCTCACCCTGAAGCAAAGTTCTTAACCTGAAGTACAATTTCTGGGTTAGCGGAGTCTGTAACCTGAAGCGTAAGTAACCTGAAGCATATGTAGCTTGAGGTACCACTCTCTCTCTCTCTCTCTCTCTCTCTCTCTCTCTCTCTCTCTCTCATCTCTGTCTCTGTCTCTGTCTCTGTCTCTGTCTCTGTCTCTGTGTCTATCTCTATCTCTATCTCTGTCTCTCTATATATACCCCACGCATCTGGCTGCATCAAATTTCTCCCATCATTCAGTGAAACTGAATCTTGGAAGATTCAAGGTGGACAAAAGGAAGTGATTCTTCACACAGTGCATAGTTAAATTACGGAATCTGCTATCACAATGTGTAGTAGGTGTAGGACACCAACTTGGATGGATTTAAAAGAGGTTTAGACCAATTCATGGAGGAGAAGGATATCAAGGGCCCCAAGCCATGGTGTCTATGTTCTACCTCCACTGTCAGAGGCAGTAATGCCTCTGAGGACCTGCTGATAGGAATCACAAGGGATTCCCATGGCCATCTGGTTCGCTCCTGTGAGAAGAGGATGCTAGACTAGATTGGCCATTGGTCTAGCACAGGGGTCTGCAACCTTTAAGACAAAAAGAGCCACTTGGACCCATTTCCGAAGAAAGAAAAACTGGGAGCCGCAAAACTCGTCATTATAAAAATAACTTTTTGGTCACTTTTTTATTATTTCTTTGTTTGACCCCTCAGAATTACTCCTCCTCATAGAAATAAACGTTAAATTAACAAGTTACCTTTGTGTGTGTGTGTGTTCTTCACTCCCCTTCAAAACAGTGACCAGCGTACATGCCCCCTTTCAATGCAGTGACCAGCGTACATGCCCCTTACAATGTAGCAGGCGGGCGGGCGGGAAGGTGACGTCGGGACGGTGCGTGACTAACGCACGCACCGCCCCCATGTGACGTCGCAGCCAGTACAGCGCCCGCCACAGTGGGGAGTGTCGGGGCGCACAATGCGCCTCCTCCCCTCGCTAGTATCCACGGCAAAGGTGTAAAAGAGCCACATGCGGCTCTGGAGCCGCGGGTTGCCGACCCCTGGTCTAGCAGGTCTGATGTTAGATGTGGTGGAGAATGGCATCTGGTGGTGGGTGGTGCCCATCTGGACTCGTTGGGTTGAAGGCGGGGAGTGTCATGGCCCAGGACTCAGCTTCACCTCCTGAGCAAAAGCCTGAAGGAGCAGAATTAAACCAGGGATTTTCTGCTCCCAAGGCAGAGGCTCTACCACTGAACTCAGTTTGGTGGGGGTAGAGAATACAGCCTTCTTAGTAACAGCAACCCAATGTCCCACGGCTGCCACAAGTTTGGGAAAGCTTTGAGAGCAGGCTGACAGCAATATATAAACCGAGAGCAAGAAGATTCACAGAAGGGTTAATTAAGAAAAGTGTCAAGTTGCTTTGAGCGCGAAAGGAAAAGTAAGATATACACTTTATGGAACGAATGAACGAGGAGACATCATTTCTTTATACTGCCTGGAGGAAGCACAAATTAGATGTTAGAGAAATCTAGATTGTCACAACAATAAAGGGAAAGTGTTAACGGAGAGTTAATTATATTATTAAGGCTGTGATCCTAAGGATACATTCTTTGGGGGAAGTAAGTTCCACAGAAATCAATGAGACTTACTTCCAATTAAAGGTGTTGGGGCTATAAAACTAGTCAAAATCCTTAGAGGGCTTTAGAGAAAAACAACACACAGTAACCCTGATTGGATTTCAGCATCACCAGAGAGTCATAAAACAGCACATTAGTTCAGACACCTTATGCTTGCCCTCGTCCCTCTTCTCCTTGGCTCTGTCTTTCTGAGTATCTTTATCAGCAGCTCTCTTGATTACCCAACAAGCAGCTCTTCTAATTGGATCATGCTGCAAATTCACTCTCTTCAATGGGAAACGTGTTTCTTCCGCCTTTTTTTAACAATCTAACAAGTGGGACCTGTAACAGAATGTTGCAGTGAGAAGAATTCCTGTTTAGGATTCCAGCCAGCCAGAACACACCCTTTTCCAGGATCACTGAGTCATAGAACTGTAGAGTTGGAAGGGACCACGAGGGTCATCTAGTCCAACCCCCTGCAATGCAGGATCCTTTTTCCCAATGTTGGGCTCAAACTCATGAAGCTCATGCTCTAATACCTTAGCGATCCCAACTATTTAAAGCAATCCATCCTGACCTGAACATAGACAACACACACACACACACACACACACACACCCCAATAAAAAGAGAAAATCAACTTCTATTCAAAAACTGCATTATGTAAACTTCCTTATGCTGGGATTGAGCCATTAGAAACAGACAATCAAGAACTGTTGATGCCAACTTTTCAATGGGGATACTCCATCTCATTGCCCTAAAGGTAAAGGTAAAGGGACCCCTGACCATTAGGTCCAGTCGTCACCGACTCTGGGATTGCGGCGCTCATCTCGCTTTATGTGGCCAGCATGACTAAGCTGCTTCTGGTGAACCAGAGCAGCGCACAGAAATGCCGTTTACCTTCCTGCCGGAGTGGTACCTATTTATCTACTTGCACTTTGATGTGCTTTCGAACTGCTAGGTTGGCAGGAGCAGGGACTGAGCAACGGGAGCTCATCCCGTCGCGGGGATTTGAACCGCCAACCTTCTGATCAGCAAGTCCTAGGCTCTGTGGTTTAACCCACAGCGCCGCCCACATCTCATTGCCCTACTCTGCCATTATTCAGCCCCCCAGCCCCCTGACATAAGAGCCCTGCTAGAACAGGCCAAAGGCCCATCTAGTCTAGCACTCTGTCCTCATAGCAGTCAGCTAGATGCCTGCGGGAAGCCTACACAAAGAAAGCTAGCACACCAGGGAAAGTAGGATTCCAGACTAGAGGTCTCCCTGACAACCTGTATTCTGTGGTGCACGTGAGTTGAATGCGAATGCATGGCAAGCAATGCAGCAGGCATTTCCTGGGAAAGGCCAGAGATCGGTGGTAGAACATCTGCCTTGCATTCAGAAAGTCCCAGGTTTGATCCCCAGCATCTCCATGTAGGGCTGGGGGAAAATGCCTGAAATCCTGGATAAACATGGTTGGACTGTGTCAATAATACAGTGGTACCTCTGGTTACATACTTAATTTGTTCTGGAGGTCCGTTCTTAACCTGAAACTGTTCTTAACCTGAAGCACCACTTTTCTGAGCATGCAAATTATATTCTTAGAGAGAGGTGGGTTTGTGGAAGAGGTCTGAATCTGAGACAATCCAGATTAATATCCTTTATTTATTTGTAAGATTTATTTCCCATCCTTCACCATAAGGTCCCAGGGTGGGTTACAACAACACAGTGTACAGTGGTACCTCGGGTTAAGTACTTTATTTGTTTCGGAGGTCCGCTCTTAACCTGAAACTGTTCTTAACCTGAAGCACCACTTTAGCTAATGGGGCCTCCTGCTGCCGGAGCACGGTTTCTGTTCTCATCCTGAAGCAAAGTTCTTAACCCAAGGTACTATTTCTGGGTTAGCGGAGTCTGTAACCTGAAGCGTATGTAACCCAAGGTACCACTGTAGTACAAGGGAGCTCCCTGAGTTCCTATGCCTAGGCTTTCTGAGCCTTATGACTTGCTATGCATGGTGGCAGAAAGCACACTTACTACCCCATTTTAAAACAACAATAGTGGCGGCTTTTAAAAACAAAAACACCCTGACAAAATTCTATTTTACACAAAGCTTTCTTTCTCTCCACCCGCCCCCAGCGTTTCTCTTCATTTGGATCATATATCTTTTGCTCCCTACAGAAAAGGATCATTTCCCTGCCTTGTGGACCAATTTCCATCTCTACAGCATGCCTGGGTCTTATCCGTTACAGGCTCCTTACAAAAGAAAGAGGTTCTTAACGTGTCTGAGCACCTGTGTTCCCACCAGGGAGAGAGCTGGATGGATTAGGGGTAAGGGATCACTAGAAATGTATCTTTGTTCTGGGATCAGCCATTAATAGGGTTTTATGTAGAAGGAGCAAGCAAAATCCCTTGGAGATTCTTTCCAATTATATCCCCTATTAGGAGAGAAAGAGTTTTATTGCATTTTTATTTGGCCTGTGCTTCCTTAAGGAGAGTCATAAACACGAGGCTTCTTGATGCCGCCGATGTTCGTTATTTAAAAAAATTAACTGACCCCCCCCCCTTATAAACTAGTTAAAGACTTGATATATATTATAAAGCTCACACATTACGCTAGCATTTCCTCAATGTAACACTTTTTATCTTTTTCCAAGAGACAAGAGACGTAGACAGTTGTTACCATAATAATCACAGAGCAGAGACAGATTCAGCTGCACATATGAACTTCATAAGGGATGCAGGTGGCGCTGTGGTCTAAACCACTGAGCCTCTTGGGCTTGCTAATCAGAAGGCCAGCAGTTTGAATCCCTGCGACGGGGTGAGCTCCCGTTGCTCGGTCCCTGCACCTGCCAACCTAGCAGTTCAAAAGCACGCCAGTGCAAGTAGATAAATAGGTACAGCTGCAGCGGAAAAGTAAGCAGCATTTCTGTGCGCTCTGGCTTCCATCACGGTGTCCTGTTGTGACAGAAGCGGTTTATTCCTGCTGGCCACATGACCCAGAAAGCTGTCTGTGGACAAATGCCGGCTCCCGTGGCCTGAAAGCGAGCTGAGCGCCACACTCCATAGTCACCTTTGACTGGACTTAACCCTCAAGGGGTTCTTTACCTTACTTCATGGTTTTCATGAGCATTTTCAGAAGTCCTGAAATCATCTCCCATTTCTCCCCCTCCTTTAAGCTCATTGAAAAAACATTTACTTGTTCCTTCCTTTGCTTTTACTTTTATTTCCTTTGACATCTCCTGAATGACATCAACACATAGTCAAATCCGATTGCAACAGCATTTTGTATATTGCATGGTTCATGATTGGTTGAGACTATGGTTGAGACCAATTGAGTTGACACTTTTGAAACTATGTTGTAATTCTCATAGAAGAAATAACCCACATTTGTGCTGTGGAGGTTAGGAACATAGGAATCTACCTTATACCAACACAAGCTATTAGCCTGTTTAGCTCTGTATAGTCTACATTGACACTGAGTAGTACTCTGGGGTTTCAGACAGAGCCTTTCCTAGCTCTGGTTGGATTGCTAGGGATTGAACCCAAGATCTTCCAAAGTTAAATCATCTGCACTATCATTGACCTGCAGCCTATCTGAACAGTGAAGGTGTGATTTCTGTTTTTGTGGCTGCATGAGAATTGTCTGGGAATCGAACTCAGGAATAATTGCATTTGTAATAAGACTCTTGCCCTTTGACTATGGGTGGGGCATCTGTGGCTACCCACACATTGTTGCACTACAACATATCATCCCTCACCATTCACCATGCAGGCCAGGGCTGACGGGAGTTGGAGTCCATCTGGAGGGCCACAGATACATTGGGGAAGGAGAAGGGCAAGAGTTCTGTTGTGTGAGCAGACCTCTTGCCATGCATGCAACAGCTTAGCTGGGTTGCTACTTGCTAGGGTAGCCTTTGGTCCAGCTTTGTAGAGGAAGGTCTGTAATCTAAATAGCTTTCAGAAGAAAATCCTGCGTTTGAAAGACTGCCTGGTCCAACACCAGATTAAAGATAAAGAACCAGAAAGATAAAGATAAAGAAGTTGTCAATCAGCAATGAGCAACTGGACTGTAGAATAAGCTGTGATACCATCCACCTGGTCACTCTCTTCTCTGCTTTGATACATTTCTTGTTTCCTTCATTAAAAGATTTTTATTCATTGCTCAGTGGAATCTTCCTTCTCCTTCTCCTTCTCCTTCTCCTTCTCCTTCTCCTTCTCCTTCTCCTTCTCCTTCTCCTTCTCCTTCTCCTTCTCCTTCTCCTTCTCCTTCTCCCCTTGTGCCACTTTAGTAACTCTTCTTGCAAAACCTGGTGCGTTTTTCACCCTTTCCTCCAGCTTTCTAAACAAAACAGTACTCCGTCAGCCTCCTCACTGCCTTCGGTTTAGACGGGTCATTAATTAGAAATTTGAGAAGCTGTGCGTTTAGATTTAAACCTAATTGGATATTTGTGAACCAAATGTCAAAGCCTCGGATTCAGGTCAGTGACTCCATGGCACCTTGATATCTCTTTTACGCCTCATATACATGGCCAACATTTTGCTTCCTCAGGGGTGGGTTGCCCTTGAAGAGTACCCACAGAAAAATATTGTCTTAGTCTCAAAGCTGCTACATCCTACACCCTATTCCAGCCCATCCTTATGGGTCATGCAAGGGCCAGAAGATAGTGGTAATAACTAAATCCCTGACAGCGGGTTTCATTCAGCTAAGTTCTACCCATGAAATTAATGATCCTAAGTTAGGCCCTATCTGAACGATAAATTTAAAAGCAGTATCATATCACTTTCAACAGTCATGGCTCCCCCCAAAGAATCTTGGGAGCTGTACTTTGTGAAGGGTGCTGAGACCTGTTAGGAGACTACTATTGCCTTCTCAGAGCTACAGCTCCTAGAATTCTCTGGGAAGAGGGATGGACTGTTAAACCTTCTTGGAACTATAGCTCTATGAGGGGGATAAAAGTCTCCTAACAGCTCTCAACCTCCATAACGATCTACAGCTCCCAGCATTCTTTAGGGGAAGCCATGACTGTTTAAAGTGGTGATACCGTTTTAAAGATGTTGTGCAGACGGGGCCTTATTAATGCCCATTAACTTAAATGAGTTGACTCTTGAGTATGACTAGCAATGAATACCACCCAACCTGTTTGTGTTCTGACATGCTACATAGTTCCCACCCATCCTTATTTGATGTCAAGGTTTGGGGTGATTTATTGAAATTTTACTTTGCCTTAGCAGTAGGGAAGTTCATGTCACTTTTTAAATGGAATAGAACATGAAAGAAGATCTATAGCATCGGTCCTGTGTGGATAGTGCCATTACAACATTTAGCCACTAGGTAGCACTGGACTTAGCTGCACCTGAGTAGAGTCAGGAGTTACCTGTTGCTGTCCTTGTTCAAGAGAGACAATAAAGTTCTTGTCTAGCTTCCTGGCCGACTACTACGTCCTCTATTCCTTCCACGGCTGAAACCAAACACTGGCAATTTGCAACAATCTGCACTTAGATTTCGTTGTGATGGGGAGGAGGCACACGAAGGAGGTGGCAGGGGAGCGGGGAGAAGAAGCCTAGATCAATTCACAGCAGCTTGTATAGCTAGAAACCATTCATTCTTTTTTTACGAGGCTCATTTGCATTTATACCCTTTCCTGCTGTTGCTGAGTAGGCCCCTTTCACTTGCCCTGAATCTATGACTGCTCAGGGGGTGCTTAAGTAGCTGCTTCCCACTGATATATTGATTATCCCTCTAATTAGATCCCAGATCTGTACGTGGGCTAACAGAACCGATTTATCTGAATGGCATTTATTTATTTATCTATCTTTCTATCTAGCAGGGAGGAGGAGGAGGAGGGGGTCTGTTGGGAAAGGGGTTCGACTAATTAATTCTACAGGGATGCCTTTTCTTTCTTGCGTTGTGGGAGAAAGTACATCTCCTAGGGCTTCCATTAGGTTAAGATGACTTTTATTTTTTAGCATCGGAAATGGCTCTGGATGCCTTTGGATGTGCATACGTGAGGAGCACCTAAGTGCGCCATCTTCCTCATTCACCCCAATGGAGAACAGAGTTCCTTGCGCATGTGAGGATGGGACACATTCATGGAGCAAAAGCCTATCAATGACCACTAGTCGTGATGGCTGTGCTCTTCCTGCACTCTGAGAGGCTGCTAGCTAGACTCTTGGGCTGGGTTATTGTTCATGGGGGCAAGAGTCAGGAGCAGGTCAGGAATAACTCACAAAATGTCACTGAAGTTAACTCCTTATTCAAAGAAACAAAAGAGCTCAGGCTTAGTGATCACAATAACTCTTCCCAGCAGGCCTTGCCCCAATGAGGCAGTTGTGAGGACTAAATTTCCTTCACTCCTGGGTCCTTCCCAAGCAACGTGGTACATCTTTGCCTGGTCTGCCTTTGCTCCACCCTCTTCATACTTCTGCGGATTCTGGGAGATGGGTGGGGGGGAGAGAGAGTGCTGGTCACAGAAGGAGGGGGAGACTCCCTGGCTTCTTCAGCAGCCTCTTGGCCTTCCTTCTCTCCAGCCTCCGCTTCTGCCTCTGACTCTGGACTGCTGTCAGCCACAGCTTCTTCCTGCTCACTAAAGCCTGTTAACTCTTCAGCTTCTGACACAATCTCCACCCAGTTTGATCCCTCTTCTCCCTCCCACCCTTAAACCCTGGGTTCTGAGCCTGCTTCCTTTGGGGGTACAACAGCTGGTGCCTCCCATCTCTCCTCTGCAACCAGCCATTCCAAGACATGGGGGGGGGGCTATTTGTTGCTGCTATTGATACAGTGGTACCTTAGTTTTTGAGCATCTCGGAAGCCGAACGTTTCAGTTTTTGAATGCCAAAAACCTGAAACTAATTGCTTCCATTTTCGAACACGCCTTGGAAGTCGAACGGCTTCCGCTGCGTGTTTTTCAATTTTTCCAATGCAGCCAGCACTTTGTGCCTCGGTTTTTGAACATTTCAGAAGTCGAATGGTCTTCTAGAATGGATTGCATTTGAGAACCAAGGTACCACTGTACTATTTATTTCTACAGTGGTACTTCGGGTTAACAACTTAATTTGTTTTGGAGGTCTGTTCTTAACCTGAAACTGTTCTAAACCTGAGGTATTACTTTAGCTAATGGGGCCTCCTGCTGCCACTGTGCCGCCATCATGCAATTTCTGTTCTCATCCTGAAGCAAAGTTCTTAACCGGAGGTGGTACTATTTCTGGGTTAGCAGAGTCTGCAACCTGAAGCATCTGTAACCTGAGGTACCACTGAACTTTTATTTTAGATCTTCTTGTGATTTATGTGGAAGTTGTCCAATTTGGTTGTGTATTTTTTAATGTATTGTTTATAACTACTTTTGTTATGTTGCAATTATGTATTTATGTTGTAAGCCCCCGTGTGCATGGTTTGAATGATAGAAAGGCGGTATACAAATAAAATCAGAAGCGGTTTAGGTCATGCTGGCCACATGATCCGGAAAGCTTTCTGTGGACAAATGCCGGCTCCCTTGGCCTGAAAGCGAGATGAGCGCCGCATCTACATAGTCGCCTTTGAGTGGATTTAACTGTCCAGGGGTCCTATACCTTTATCTATGGCTGGATGGGTGGATGGATGCATTTATGATGGTTGTGCTCTACTTCCACTGTCAGAAGCTACTAGCTATGATGGCTATGCTCTGCCTGCATGGTTGGAATGCTCCTGAATATCAGTTGCTGGAAGCCACAGAAGGAGAGAGTGCTCTTGTTCTTAGATCTTGTTGGCATCTGGCTGGCCACTGTAATAACAGGACGCTGGATTTAATGGACTATTGGTCTGACCCAGCAGGCTCATCCTGTGTTCCTGTGTCTTTGAATACCAGTTGCTAGGAATCACAGTGTTGCACTTAGGTTCTGCTTGCGGTTATCCATGGTGAAAACAGATAGCTGGACTAGAGTGGCATCTGGTTTGCTCCAGCAAGGCTCTTCTTGTTTTCATATGAAGCAGCAGCTGCCTCCTTTGATGTAAATGGGGAAGCTTCTACAGGAAGAGCTCCATGCACACATCAGAACTCCTTTGCTCATCAGACCTCAGCCATGGCAAATCAGGGGGTGAGGGAAGGGGCAGGTCTGCTTCCAGGTTCAAAGTTGTCCTGGACAAAGTATCTTCCAGTAGGTAGGCCCTGTCTTATTTAGTGCCCGTGCCTCGGGTTTAGCTGGCACCCAGGGCTGGCCAAATAGATTTTGCTATCAAAGGGGAAGGACCAATATGATGCCCATGACCTCCCAGATTGGCACTAGCACTTTCCATTTCAGCAGGTCTGTTCAGATTCACAGTTTGGTTACATCTATTCTTAAATTTGTTTTAGACGTTTTACCATTTTTTATTGTTTTGAACAGATTTCAAATGTTTCAAATGTGCTTTTATTTATTTTTTCATTTCTCTGCCCCCCCCCCCTTTTTTGACAGACATGTTTGCCATCCTGGGCTCCTTTGGGAGAAATGGTGGAATATACATTTAATAAGTAAATAAGGCCTAAGGTTCCGATTTGCTTGGGAGTACCGTATTTTTCGCTCCATAAGACACACTTTTTTCCTCCTAAAAAGTAAGGGGAAATGTCTGTGCATCTTATGGAGTGAATGTGTGGTCCCTGGAGCCAAAATGCCCAGGGGCAAAAAGCAGATCGTGCTTTTTTTTAAAAAAAGAAAGAGGGAAGGGGGTGTTGAAAAAAAGCCGCTGATCAGCTGATCAGCAAGCGATCGGGAGGGGAGACAAGGGACTCTAACGATAAAGGAGGGGGAGGTAAAAGCACCTGGATCCTCAGGATTTTTGCATTGGATCACCCCAAATTCTCCATCAGATCACATAGCATATCCATGGCTACACCCTGCACCAAAAAACCCACGCATCCACTGTTTCGTGGGGCTGCAATGGCGCAAAAACGTGGTTACAAGGCACGGGTCCACATGGATCCTCAGGATTTTTTCATTGTGCTACCACAAACTCATCGTCAAATTACCTATCATGTCTGTGGCCACAGCACGAACCATAAAAATCATACATCCAACTGTTTTGTTCAGAATATTTTTTTTCTTGTTTTCCTCCTCTAAAAACTAAATGCGTCTTATGGTCAGGTGTGTCTTATGGAGCGAAAAATATGGTAAGCTCCATTGGACTCCGTGGGACTTCTGAGTGCAGACACTCAGGACTGCACTGAAAGTATCTTTCAGCAGGGTCAAAATGGGCTTTCACCCTACGATGGAACTGCAAACCCCGGAACAGCTTATCAGAGGAATGTGGATGCATGAACATGTTAAAATGCTGTCAGATGTCCATGTGGAGATGGCAGTATCGAGTCAGTGCTTCTGGCTTGCACTCCTTATAAAGATTTGAGGAATGAGGTTATAACCCTTCTACTACTGTCCATGCTGGGTCGCTCAACCATTGCTACAGTGTCCTTTCTTCTAGCAGATCAAGATAATCAGGTGACAGCAAAAACTGCAAATTTTTTAACAGGGGCAATTAAAATAAGATCTATTATTTGATTATTGATGTTAACCTCCAAAATGCATTTTGTATAGTTAAGTTTTTACCTCCATCTTCAGTACTGTGGTACCTCGGGTTACATACGCTTCAGGTTACAGACTCCGCTAACCCAGAAATAGTACCTCGGGTTAAGAACTTTGCTTCAGAATGAGAACAGAAATTGTGTGGCGGTGGTGGCGCAGTGGCAGCAGGAGGCCCCATTAGCTAAAGTGGTACTTCAGGTTAAGAACAGTTTCAGGTTAAGAATGGACCTCCGGAACGAATTAAGTACGTAACCCGAGGTACCACTGTACAGTACATTGTATTTTATTTTATTGCTATGGCTAGTGGCTGGTGCGAAAAAAGATTCTTCTGACCTGACCTGTCAGATGCAGTCTGTCTCTTGACTGTGCAAAAGCACAAGGCCGGGTTCTGCAAGTGTGGCTGGTAATCAGAGCTGGCATAACCTTGACTGCCTTTAAAGGCACTTCTAGGTGGAGTTTAGCAAGCCAAGCCAAAAAGAAAAAGTCTAAATTGCAACTGAAATCATCTGCTCAAGCAAGTTCAAAGCACAAGTTCAAAGCACAAAAGTTGCAAAAAAATTAACAGACACTTGGAGTGGCACATACCCTGACCACATCCATGTTTACTCCACAGTAAGTCCTGCTGTGTCCAGTCTTGGGGCATCCAAAATCTGATATGTTGTGTGACATCTGGCAGTGGTAAGGATAGCCTTTGATTAAGGCGTTACATGTACAAGGCACATAATTGATGGAATCCAGTTTTGGGGGTTATCAAAATGAGTGTTTAAAAGTGCATGATAAGCTGATAGGAAATTTGCTTATTTGAGCAAATCAAAGAATCATAGAATTGTAGAGCTCAAAGGGACCCCAAGAGCTGCTAAGAAATGGAGCGACCTAGAAGTATCTTTGTTAAATAAATGGTTGTATAGGGTATGTTGCAGCTGTTTCCCATCTGGGAAGCACATCTGGTCCAAGTGAGTAACAGATGATGGTGGCAGCCCAAAGCAGGATAGGGCAAGGCTTCAGGTTGGTGCCAGGGGTGGGTCTATGCCAAGGACTAGGGATCGGGTAGGGGAATTGGTATGAATTTTAATTAGAAGCTACCTAATTTACCTAATTTAGACATCACCTTGCCAACAAAGGTCCGTATAGTTAAAGCTATGGTTTTCCCAGTAGTGATGTATGGAAGTGAGAGCTGGACCATAAAGAAGGCTGATCGCCAAAGAATTGATGCTTTTCAATTATGGTGCTGGAGGAGACTCTTGAGAGTCCCATGGACTGCAAGAAGATCAAACCTATCCATTCTTAAGGAAATCAGCCCTGAGTGCTCACTGGAAGGACAGATCCTGAAGCTGAGACTCCAATACTTTGGCCACCTCATGAGAAGAGAAGACTCCCTGGAAAAGACCCTGATGTTGGGAAAGATTGAGGGCACAAGGAGAAGGGGACGACAGAGGATGAGATGGTTGGATAGTGTTCTCGAAGCTATAAACAACAACAAATTTACACTTAGGAGTGCCTGGCGTGCTCTGGTCCATGGGGTCACAAAGAGTCGGACACGACTAAACGACTAAACAACAACAACAATTTACACTTCTCAAATCAAAATATGAACTGAAACACAGCTATTCTTCCCAATTTGCACTTCTCCGAATTTTGAGATGCCGTTCTGCAACTGAACAACAATGTACACAAATGTACATATTATCGGGGAGGAAGTGTTCATGAAAATGCATATATTTTAAATGGCATGCAAAAGCACAACATAAATCTCAAGGGGTTATTTTCAACTTCCCGGGACAAGTTCTTGTGTCCCGTCTCCTCGTCTTGTCGAAATATGTGAGGAAGAAACAAATATTCAACAGTATACTAAGAATGCTCTATAGTAACAATTTATAGCAGAGTTAAGGATTTAAAAGCTCGTACATCAATAGCAGCATTGCAGGACAATTTAATAACGGCAAATGGAAGAAAATGGGATTGCTGAGTTTGAAACTGGTTTGGGAAGATGCTCTGAAACAGCTATTCTGGATGCACCTTGATCTCATCATTTGAATTTCAGGGAAAGGCACCTTTGGAAAGATTTACATTCACTTACATTTAGTGAGAGGTGCTGGGGTTATAAATCAGAGAGCCACCATCTCCAGAAGCTTAAACAGCTCCAAAAGGTTAAGTAGAAGATATAAAAATGTTATGATGTGTTTGTTACGGCCCTTCGAAAAGGAAAGTAACGAAGCAGGTAGGACAGCAAGGTTACTCGAATATCAGGCAGACAATACCAGGGATATCAGGAACACAAACCCCAGGGAAACTTGGAGCAATGGGGCATGGACTCCAAAAGTCTAGTAGCCAAAGCTCCACTGAACAGGAAATTCCACCTGGCAATAAAGGAAGGCAATACTTGTAACCAGTTAGATGGGTTAAGTAGGGTTTTGCACCATGTTTGGTCAAAGGCCAAGTCCTGAACTGAGTCATGCCGATTCAGGGGATGTGGGTTTCGGCTGACTTGGGGGAGACAGCTCCAGATCACCTTGGATCAATCTCCCGGAGTAATACAGAACTGCCAAGGGATGGGGTGTTGGGCAGGAAGAAAGATGAGGGAGGAATTAGTTTGGTCTGCATTTTGCAGTGGAACAAACCAATCCAATGTCCTGCACTTTATCAGATTTTGCATAGCCACTTCTGCCTTAGGAGGAGGTGGAGTTGTGGGCAGTCACGACCCCTCCACATATGCAGGGGTGTGGTCAGCCCTGTGCGATTGGGGGGATTCCCGGCTGCGTCACTGCCCAGGCAACCAAGCCGATTGCTCTGGGGGTGTGGCATGCTTGATTTAAGCAGGACACAGTGGGAATCTCACCCCTTTTTGCACTTCCAGCAGTTCTGGTTTTCCCACCCACCCAGGTCTTTTCATCTCTTGACCTTGCTATGGACTTTGGTTGGTCGCCATTGAGGGCCTGGTAGGACTTTTTCCACTTGGCAAATTGGCACCGGCCACTTGGTTTTCGCCTACCTCGTAGCAAATCGTCACAACTTTGTAAGGTTTGGCAGTTAGGCACTGGAATATTGCTGAAGAAGAGAAAAGGGGAGGTAACACCATCACCTCCCCTGCACATTGAAAGGTATTCTGTTAAAGGATTCCGGGGGTGTTGCCCTGTCCGAAGCCTGGGGAGGCTAGGGCCTAAGGCACGACCCCTATCAGTGGCCCCGGGGGGGGGGGGGGCTCCTAGTTGATGTACATCAGCAGAACTCCCCCTACTGGTGGTTAACCCTTCCCAGACACACACACACACACACACACACACACACACACACACACACATTCTACAAGGTTTAGAAGTGCTTTTAAACAAACTAAGCGTGGGAAAGCATGCATTTTACAATTTAAAAGTGTGCATTTTGTATACCAAGGGAATACAGAATGCATGCAATTTAAATGTGGGCATTCTTTGCATTGTTTAAAAGTATCCACACAACATAAAATGGAATGGGCGTATGACTGTGTTCCAGTGAGACTGAAATGTCATGGAATTGGCTGTTCATTCTATCCCTATCGAAAAGGCACCAGCCACTCACAGGAGGTGGGTTTCCAGCAGACTTGGGGTAAATCTGAGGTTTGCAGATGCTCAAAATATATTAAGACACAAAACCAGCCCAATAAAGTGTTAATTCAGGATTTTCTTTGGTCTCATCCACTCACCTGGGCACTGATTCATTTCCCTGCCTTTCTAAACTACCCATCTTCTCAATTTCCTTTCGCTACAAGTTGCATCCCAGGATAAAACCTGTAAGTTCCACCTAGGAGTGGGGTGGGGGAATTCGATTCCATTCACATTTCAGTGTAAACTTCCTAGATTTTCACTTTCCAAAACATTATGTGATCTGAAACAGTCACCTTTTGAAATCTGCAGTTCTGTGGATTTTGCAACACAGTTCTCCAGCCAAGTAATGTTTTAAAAATGCATGTGCTACCACAAAATGTGCACATCGATGCATGTATTATTGAAAGCAACATACCAAAACACAATATTGTAGGGGGAAACACTTTGCAAAAATGTGTACATTAAGCAGAACTGCATACAAAATTGAGTATGTAATGTGAAATTTGCACTAAAATATGGTGGGTTTTCCTGGGCCCTTAAAAATAATAATGATCACAAACTGATATGTAAATCTGGAGAACTAAATTTAAGACTGGAAATTTGAGAAACTGAAACTGACCCATTCGACTATTCCTAGTTACGCCTGCTTAGCCATAGTAATCTCCTTTTAGAACCATTTGCCACCTTTTAACCCGGCAAATTATGGACAGTCTAGTCATTCACTCTATTGGTTGGGCAAAATAAGTAGGTCATGCTACAGCCACATTCTACGGGTGTTACACATCATTTCAGCTACAATGCACGGACTTGGAAAATAGGTCACTAATGCTTAATGGTTATTATAGCCCATTATACAGCAATTTCAGTTTTCAGAGTGGGGCTGACAGGCAAAATTACAATGCTATGCATTTATTACTTTCAAAAACAACAACATCACTTCTTCTTTTTACTGAAAACACACATGCTGCTGTATTTCACTGTGTCACTTGGTTCTTGTTTTTCTCCCTCTGCAAACACTTATTTTTGAAATGGGAGGAAAGGCTGGTTTGAACTACGCTCATGCGCATAGTTCTGTCACCGGTATAATAATAATAATATAATAATAATTTATTATTTATACCCCGCCCATCTGGCTGGGTTTCCCCAGCCACTCTGGGCAGCTTCCAACAAAATATTAAAATACAAAATATTAAAATGGTCTGTTACACATTAAAAGCTTCCCTAAACAGGGCTACCTTCAGATGTCTTCTAAAAGTCTGGTAGTTGTTGCTCTCTTTGACATCTGATGGGAGGGCGTTCCACAGGGCAGGTGCCACTACCAAGAAGACCCTCTGCCTGGTTCCCTGTAACTTGACTTCACGCAGTGAGGCAACCACCAGAAGGCCCTCAGTGCTGGACCTCAGTGTCCGATGGGGGTGAAGACGCTCCTTCAGGTATACTGGACCTGCTGGTGATGTTTTCCTCTTTCCCGGTCCCCCCCCCCACGAGAAACAAATCAGGAGAGAACGAAAACACATAATTTTTGTGTTTGTGCCCCAAATACATTTCCCTAATGATTATGAACACCCTGTTCAAACTATGAGCAGCTGACAACCTTGTCCTTGAAACTACTACCACTAGATTAATTTGACATGTGCTACGTGGGGCTGCCCCAGAGGTTGGCCCTGAAGCTGCAACTGGGCTAAGCTTGAAGGGCTGGTACTTGTATTCAAAGTCCTATACAGCTTGGGACAGGGATACCAAAAAGATCACCGCACCCCTTGTATACCCAACTGATCGCTCCATCACATCAGGAGGCCTTTTCCATTCGATGTAGGAATCAGGTCTTTGGTATGGCAGCTAAAGAACTCCTTCCCATTGTATATTAGCAAGGACATGTGTGACACGATGCAGTGCTCCCCTACAATTAAATATAATACTGGAAAGGACCCCTATAATCCCCACTGCACCCTAGGGATATAGGTAAAGGTAAAGGGACCCCTGACCATGGTGACAGCAGCCACGAAATTAAAAGACGCCTGCTCCTTGGGAGAAAGGTGATGGCAAACCTAGACAGCATCTTAAAAAGCAGAGACATCACCTTACCAACAAAGGTCCGTATAGTTAAAGCTATGGTTTTCCCAGGAGTGATGTATGGAAGTGAGAGCTGGACCATCAAGAAGGCTGATCACCGAAGAATTGATGCTTTTGAATTATGGTGCGGGAGGAGACTCTTGAGAGTCCCATCGGCTGCAAGAAGATCAAACGTATCCATTCTTAAGGAAATCAGCCCTGAGTGCTCACTGGAAGGACAGATCCTGAAGCTGAGGCTCCAATACTTTGGCCACCTCATGAGAAGAGAAGACTCCCTGGAAAAGACCCTGATGTTGGGAAAGATGGAGGGCACAAGGAGAAGGGGACAACAGAGGACGAGATGGTTGGACGGTGTTCTCGAAGCTACAAACATGAGTCTGACCAAACTGCGGGAGGCAGTGGAAGACAGGAGGGCCTGGCGTGCTCTGGTCCATGGGGTCACGAAGAGTCGGACACGACTAAACGACTAAACAACAACAAAGGGACCCCTGACCATTAGGTCCAGTCGTGGCCGACTCTGGGGTTGCGGCGCTCATCTCGCTTTATTGGCCGAGGGAGCCGACGTACAGCTTCCGGGTCATGTGGCCAGCATGACTAAGCCACTTCTGGCGAACCAGAGCAGCGCATGGAAACACCGTTTACCTTCCTGCCAGAGCGGTACCTATTTATCTACTTGCACTTTGAGGTGCTTTCGAACTGCTTTCGAACTGCTAGGGTGGCAGGATATAGGAGAGCATTATTTTCAGTTCTGCCCTATATTAGTCCATGCATCATTGTTTTCATTCCGCTGCAGTTCATTTTATGCAAAATAATAATAATAATAATACATTATTTGCCCTGCTTTGGTTTTGGCACAATTGTGCAAATCACATGATCATTGCACAATTACAATGCAAAAGAAATGCATTGCAAAGGGGGAGAAAACTTGTAATCAATTACATATTGTTTTCAGACTGAAAGCTACAGCAACGAATCCAGACTGCATTTACTGGATTGATTTCATTTCTGGACATGGGACAAATAAGCAAAGATTGGCAATTTCCTTTCCTGTTTCTGTTTTCATTGGAATTCTCTGACACCTTTACTTCTCCCACAATGCTTTGACCACCCTGACAATCTGCGTCAAAAGGCAGTTGTATTAATTCATTAAAAAAGCACACCTTGTAAGCACACCCTTAAATGTGATGGAGGAATACATGTGCAAATAGTTAATGAAGAAGTGAGCCCAGGTCAAGTCAGGCACTTGCTAAGCCTCAATGGGAAAATCTTGGTTTACGAACATCTTGCATTTTGAATGTTGATGTTGGCTGAAAATTTAGTGGCTTGGAGGCCCACTCCTAAACTGAATCAAAAAGTGTGTTTTTATGCTTTAATCAAATGCCCACATAAAATTTCACTCCCCTGGCAGGTTAAAGAAATATACGTTTTGCATTTTAGGGAAATACTGTTCACATTTATTTTTATGGTGATTGAGAGTCCCTCCTGGAGAACAAATTGATTTCTGAAGCATTTGCTACAATAAAAAATGAATAATGCTTCGACTAACACAAACAGAGGGCTTGGAGAGGGGGGAAAAACCCATGCTCCTATGCCATGGGCAACAGAAGGGAAATCAGCCCTGAGGTTTGCGCCTTTTCCCTTTATCACCACACATTAGTCATTCTACGTTTTCCCCCTGTCACGACTGCTAATCCTGGGATGTGCTTTATGTTTAAAATGGGACTTTCCCCATCACAGCACCATTCATGTTATCACAGAGGACTAACATATATTTCAAAAGCCTATTGTACAGTTAAAAGAACGGAATCGAAGCCATTGGGTGGACGAATCTATCCTTGTTGGTTACTCTCCTTTTCTCCTTTTCCCCAAGTTTGGTTTGCCACGTTTCTGCATATACTTGCGATTATTAACAGCTGTCAGACACACACAAGGCAGCCTTCCCACCTGCCCACGTTTACAGGAAAGCCCAGCTGAGGACATCATGGGACTTTCAGAAAATGTGGACACACAACGAAGGCTGCAAAGAGAAGATCAAATGTTTTGCAGAATGAACGGATGGACCTTCGCCAACATCTGCCGGCCACCTCAGAAGAAAGGGAAGCGCAGCAAAAAACACAACAACCCATGATCTTTTCAGCTGCATTTTCCTTCCCCGTTTGATCATTTCCAAACAACACAATTTATTTCCCTATCCATTGATGGTTGGGGGAAGAAGAAAGAAACAAGGTGAATTTTTGGCACGGCCCTTGGTCTTATGTTTTGAAAGCTTAATCCATAGATCTTTCTGCAGATCAAGCTACTGTCAAAGGGATGTGAGTAAGCTGGCTAGATTCTTCCCAATCAGTTGTCGGTCTGCAGGAATGCTGTTCCTCTTTTGGGTGGGGCAGAGTTGCTCCAATCAGCCTTCCTCCGGAAGGGAGGGAGGGGGTAATCAGCTTGGGACGAGTGTTCCCTTCTTAAACGGAGTGCTGCCTTGAGCTCATCTTATTGTTCTTCAATATCCTACACTTCCAGCCTTTGAGACAATGTTAGAAATTTCAGGGTGTTCGGATGTACCCACCCACTCCACACTGCCCTCTCCTCTCGAGTTGACTGTTTTGATGCTCATTTCAATTGGCAGTTAGTTCCAGCAGGAAAGCACGCAAGACACAGGAAAATTGGCTTCCAGGTGGAGAAATCAAAATTAGAAACTGAATTGTTAGAACCCAATACCAAGAATTTGTCAAGAATGTATAACTTGCTGCTGAAATGGAATACACAAGATGAAACAGTTAAATCGGCTATGATTAAGTGGGCACAGGACATTGTTTGCTGACTGGGAATGGTTGTGGAACACCGGTATAAAATTTACGGCATGTAATGCCTTAAAGGAAAATGTTATGAAAATGATCTACAGGTGGTACATGACCCCAGTCAAGCTAGCAAAAATTTATCATTTGCCTGATAATAAGTGTTGGAAGTGTAAAGAAACTGAAGGTACTTTCTATCACCTTTGGTGGACGTGCCCAAAGATTAAGGCTTTCTGGGAAATGATATATAATGAAATGAAAAAGGTACTTAAATGTACTTTCCCTAAGAAACCAGAGGCCTTTCTCTTGGGCATTGTCGGCCAATTGGTGTCAAAGAAAGATAGAATTTTCTTTATGTATGCGACGACAGCAGCAAGAATACTCATCGCAAAGTATTGGAAGACACAAGACCTACCCACCGTGGAAGAATGGCAGATGAAAGTGATGGATTATATGACATTGGCTGAGATGACTGGCAGAATCCGTGATCAGAGGAAAGAGACGGCGGAAGAGGACTGGAAGAAATTTAAAATTTATCTTAAGAGCTATTATAAAATTGATGAATGCTAAAATGCCGAGGTGCTGAGAGAAAAGGGGAAACAGTGACATAAGATTAAGTTAGAGAAAGGACTAAGAGGACATATATTTGATAAAATTGCTTAAAAGCTGCTGAAATAATTTTGCAAATAGGGATGCAGAAAGGGGAGGTATGGGGGAGTCTGAGAAACGAAGATTATGGAAAAAAGGTTGTGAAATTATACATGTTTGTTTGTCTTTCTATTTGTTTGTATTGTTTAAAAAATGCTGTAAAACCAATAAAAATCTATATTAAAAAAAAAAAAAAGAAAGCACGCAAGACACACTTGGGTCACAGAATTGTAAAGTTGGAAGGGGCCAGGAGTGCCATTAGTCCAACTCTGCTTAATGCAGGAATCTTTTTGCCCAAAGTGGGGCTCAAACCCACATCTCTGATATTAAGAGTCTCATGCTCTACCAACTGAGCTATGTGAAGGGCACATCTTCCTGCCATTGCCAGCTGGCTTTGGAGGATATTTAGTCTGGTGCTCCTGGGGGGCCTGGCAGATACCCCCTGCTGAATGCTGAGCAGTGGGGGTTGGGTGCATGAATCAGGTCACAAACACCTTTATAGGAAGGCAGAAATCTTTGCTCCTCATCATGTCATCTAGGCTGTTAAAGCACAGCTGGGGTGGTTTTGCCCAGGGTGGTAGATGGTCACAGTTAGTTTCATCATTTTTAATTTGTATACCGTCTTTCTATCTTACAATACTCAAGGCGGTTTACAAGCTGAAGACACAAAAAATGTACATCTTATAACAATCTAATGCAATACAAAAATGTGATAATAAAACATAACTTTAAAATAGGCAACCTACATCAAAAGTAGCATTCAACACTCATTAGAATACCGTAGTATTAAATAACAATAACATATAAAAGTTAAACAGAAATCCACTCAGAAGTTACAATAAATAATTTCTAAACTATTATCAATAAAACAACGGCAAGCCACAGTACATAAAATAATACAATACAAATTGAGAAGCTTGGTTTTGCAGGTGGTTATCTTTTAATAAATATAGTCTTATGCCAGGTTTGGAGAACCTTTGGCCCTCCATATGTTGCTGAACCATATGTTGCTGAGAGCCAGCATGGTATAGTGGTTAAGAGTGGTAGTCTCGTAGTCTGGTGAACCGGGTTTGCTTCCCCGCTCCTCCACATGCAGCTGCTGGGTGGCCTTGGGCTAGTCACACTTCTCTGAAGTCTCTTAGCCTCACTCACCTCACAGAGTGTTTGTTGTGGGGGAGGAAGGGAAAGGAGATTGTTAGCCGCTTGGAGACCCCTTAAGGGGAGTGAAAGGCGGGATATCAAGTCCAAACTCCAAACTCCAAACTCTGAACTGTAACTCCCATCATCTCTGGCCCCTGGCCATGCTTGCTGGGGCTAGTGGGAATTGTAGTTGAGCAACATCTGGAAGGCCAAAGGTAGTCCACACCTGCCTTATGCCACCATCCTGTCTCTTGCATTCCTTCTGAGTGTGAGGGCAAGAAGAGACCCTGTAGCAGGAGGACGGTCATCTCTAGTCCCCCCCCCCTCCGAATGGATTTAGTTTTTCCCTGGCTATGATGACTTATAGACCCAGTGCTTTTAATTGCTTGGAATTACAGGTTCCTACTTCTCAATTAGCCCCGTGGATATTTATGATGGGCAATATTGTGGATTCAGCAATTACTTATCAAGACGCAGAACGAGGGAAGTGTAAATAGGAAAAGCATTTGCATAAATACCTCAAATGCCTCAAATTGCTATCCTAATGAATACGGCCACATGTCAGGTCTTTTGTATATGAAATGACCGGGTCCTGCATTTAAATCAAAGTCACACACGGCTCAGTCTTCACTCTTCTCCACGTTGTTAGGCAGGCTGTGGTGAAGGAAGGGAATTTGTGCCCATTCAGCTTTTTCAGAAAAATGTCTGTGATTTACTGACCAAATCCAGCCAGTTGCAAGCGGTGGAGGAATTCAGGCTTGGAGAACCGAGCAATCTGGCTATCAGCGATGCAGGAAAGTGTTCTGTTCAGAGAGTCTATAAAATGGCAGTGCAGCCAGTCACCAGAGCCCTGAAGCAGAACAGGGCAAAAATATATATAAAGTACTAAAGCTTGTTGAAGAGAGCATTTTGGGAAACTTTAATGCAATTCATAATGCAAGTCCCTTGAAAGGACACGTTTGAAAAGGAGCTCTTTTTTCTCTGTCTCTGTCTCATTACAGGGCTGCACATCTAGTAATTTGGCAGAGCGGTAGGAACAGCATGATAGGCAGAAATCTAACGGGTGCAGCTTTCCTCATAGCTGCATTTCTATGGCAGGAAAAGTTGCTTTCTGTTGATCACACAGTTTTCAAACTCACAGGAGTCTCTCAGGAGGAAAACGTTGGCAGCCTGCATTCACCCTAACACTGTATCATTTATGAACAAGTTTAAAAGCACAGGTACTGGCGGCTAATAGATTGAGGTTGAATCCTGACAAGACAGAAGTACTGTTTTGGGGGGACAGGAGGCAGGCAGGTGTGGAGGACTCCCTGGTCCTGAATGGGGTAACTCTGCCCCTGAAGGACCAGGTGCGCAACCTGGGAGTCATTTTGGACTCACAGCTGTCCATGGAGGCCCAGGTCAATTCTGTATCAAGGGCAGCTGTTTACCAGCTCCATCTGGTACGTGGGCTAAGACCCTACGTGCCCACGGACTGTCTTGCCAGAGTGGTGCATGCTCTGATTATCTCTCACTTGGACTACTGCAATGCATTCTATGTGGGGCTACCTTTGAAGGTGACCAGGAAACTACAACTAATCCAGAATGCGGCAGCTAGACGGGTGACTGGGAGCGGCCACTGAGACCACATAACACCAGTCTTGAAAGACCTACATTGTCTCCCAGTACATTTCCGAGCACAATTCAAAGTGTTGGTGCTGACCTTTAAAGCTCTAAATGGCCTTGGTCCAGTATATCTGAAGGAGCGTCTCCACCCCCATTGTTCTGCCCGGACACTGAGGTCCAGCCCCGAGGGCCTTTTGGCAGTTCCCTCATTGTGAGAAGCCAAGTTACAGGGAACCAGGCAGAGGGCCTTCTTGGTAGTGGCACCCACCCTGTGGAATGCCCTCCCACCAGATGTCAAAGAGAACAACAACTACCAGACTTTTAGAAGACATCTGAAGGCAGCCCTGTTTAGGGAAGCTTTTAATGTTTGATGGACTTCTGTATTTTAATATTTTGTTGGAAGCCGCCCAGAGTGGCTGGGGAAACCCAGCCAGATGGGCAGGGTATAAATAATAAATTATTATTATTATTATTATTATTATTATTATTATTATTATCCTTGAGGGATTGCATTTTCTACTTCTCTCCATTCAGAGAACTGTGCTTTTACTCCACCTCTCTCTGTTGTTGTTGTTGTTGTTGCTTAGTTGTTTAGTCATGTCCAACTCTTTGTGACCCCATGGACCAGAGCATGCCAGGCACTCCTGTCTTCCATCTCTCTGCTCCCTGCTAATTCACCAATTCGTGATCTGCAAGATGTCCTCTCGTCTTATTCCTTGACTGCTAAGCTTACTCAGGAGTCTTTGGTGAGGCACCTTCTCAAAAGCTTTTTGAAAGTCCTAGTACGGTGCCAACCACATTCCCTCTATCAACATTCTTGTTGACACTCTCAGAGAACTTTAATAGGTTTGTGAGACACGGCTTGCCTTTGCAGAAGCCACCCTGGCTCAGCTTCATGATCTACAATGGTATTCTTTGATTTTGTCATCAGTCAGACATTTGGGGCAGGCATTCTGAGGTGGTCAGAGAGAAGTGTAATGGTGTATTCACATGAATTTTAACACAAAAGCGATTTCCGTTGTGCTCAATGGTGCTTACAGCTAGGAGAATTTTAACTCAAAAGCAATTCCCATTGTGTTCAATAGGGCTTATATCTAGAGTTGGAAACTATTTCCAGTCCATGCCCATTTTATGTGCATTCACTCATAAGACCATTCCGGCCTGTTGCTGCATGAATCTGCATTTTTTAAATCTGCACAAAAACCTGCATTTAATATTTACTTTCTCTCAGGATATGCATGCTTATATTTGTACAAAAGCACGTGGAGGGTGAAGTTCCAATCAATGGGTCGGTCCCAGAGTCGCAGATCAGTTCCAGCATTCGGAAATATCTAATTGCTCAAGCATCTCTGCTGGTGCCGATCTTGCTCCCATGACAAGCTAGAATGCAGTGCAAGGGAGAAGCACCGAGAAAGCGGAAGAGGTTGCAAAAGCAGTTGTGGGGAGTTGAAGGGGAGGAGACAGCTGAGGGGAGGCAAGAGAAAGGAGGAAGGGAAAGAGATGCAAGCAAGTAAACATCACACAAAAAGTAAGACGTGGCAAGACGTGGCAATTCCCAAGTATGGGAATGTTCAGGAATGCAGGAGAGGATACATTGTTTGATTATAACTTGTGTATACAAGTTCACAATTTAGCAGAGTATCACTCCACCTTTTAAACTCACAGCGGATGCATTTGCTCAGGCTCGCTAAAGCCTCTATAATAACTGTTCTGGTATTTCCCCCTTATTCCCTCAGAAAAGATAAGACACGACACAGTCTTCTATAAAAGTATAAAAGGAGTTTACTCACTCACATTCTGTTCACAATCGGATCCCAGAAGGCAGACTTATCTTAGAAAAGTAACATAAACCTGGAAACTATCTCATAAAGAGACAGTTCCTTTGTCCTCTCTTGGCTGGAAGTCTATCCCAGCCTAGGAGAAACAGGAAGTTCCGACTGGCTGGTCCAGACATCCCCTTCTATGTCCACTCTAGGGATGTTGTACTTGACTGCTCTTGTGTTTCACATCTCACAAGAAGTTTGTGAAATTATGCATGGCATGGATAAAGTTCCCAGAGAAGGGGGATTCACTGCTAAACCACTCTGGGAAATGTAGCTCTGTGGGGGAAATAGAAGTCTCCTAACAACTCTCAGCACTTTCAGCACTTTCTAGACTTGTCTGGGGAAGCCGCAGTTGTTTAAAATGGTATGTTGCTGCTTTGAACATATTGTGCAGATGGGGCCTGTATCTCACAGGAATGCAGGAAGCTGTCTTAATACTTGGTCAGATGTCTTTATGATCTTAGCCATTATATTCTGATTGGCGTGCAGCTCTCTGGGCTCTTGGGCAAAGGCCTTTTCATTCACCAACTGCTTGATCCTTGTAGTTGTGAGACTCTAGCTCCCATCATCCCTTGCCAGCATGGCCAATGTGAAGGGGTGAGGTGAGGTGTAGTTCAGCATCACTTCCTGCACACAGGTCCCCCAGCCCACCTGCTTGACAAATGATAACAACAACAACAACAACAACAACAACAACAATTTGATATTTATACCCCACCCATCTGGCTGGGCTTCGCCAGCCACTCTGGGCGGCTTCCAAAAAAATATTAAAATACTGTAATACATCAAACACTAAAAGCTTCCCTAAACAGGGCTGCCTTCAGGTGTATTCTAAAAGTCTGGTAGTTGTTCTCTTTGACATCTGGGAGGGCATTCCACAGGGAGGGCGCAACTACCGAGAAAGCCCTCTGTCTGGTTCCCTGTAATTTGCTTCTCGCAGTGAGGGAAACGCCAGAAGGCCCTCAGTGCTGGACTTCAGTGTCCAGGCAGAACGATGGGGGTGGAGACGGTCCTTCAAGTATACTGGACAAGACGTGGAGACCCAAGGAATTGAACCTGGATGTTCTTCAGGCAAAGTTTGAGTTCTGCCACCAAGCTCTGCTCCATCCTTCTTTAGGATTTTAAAAACTTTGATGGGTGCACAGCTTTTCAGTCGATCTCTTCCGGAAAGATGGCAGTCTTAACTTTAGAATGGGTGTTGCAAGCCACACTCCTCCGGAAAAGTTATTATTCTGGTAGGTTTTGCAAGGTCGGTTAATTAACACTGGGAGGCAATCTCCAAATGTAAGTTGTTTTGCAGTCAAGGGACTCGTTCCGCCTACACAGAAGCGCCATTGCTAATTGAAAGTGTGTAATTTCATTGACCAAGTCGCAGAAGACACCGAGGCAAAATACATCCTTGCTTTTTTTGCAGGGCTTGTTTTATGGAATGCTATTACGCCTGACAGGTGGCGCGTGTGCATGGCAGATTGCATGAAGAACGCATCACTAGGTAAGACGCTGCTATCTCACATCCATCCAGCAGAAACAAGGGAGAAACGATTGATCTTTCCTGCTCTCTGTCTTCCATAGACCAGTTCAATTGCTTTAAAACGATTTAAAAGGGGTGTGGGGGGGGGGAGCACCAGATAGATAACTCAGGAGAAAAATTCTGAGTGATTCTCAGCTTCTTATCCTTTTTGGATCACAGCATATTTCCCATTCTCTTGTATTGAAATATTTTTGTTTCTTCCTCTGAAAACTTATTTTTGAAGCCACACATCTGAACGTTATTTCTTATCCAACCTTCCCTATTTCATAACAGATGGGGGGGGGGGGGAAAGCCAGAGTTTCGCTCAGTTAGGGGTTGCCATATTTCAAATAGTGAAAACCAACCCCCCCCCTTTTTTAGGAAACCACCAAATTTGAAATTTGAAACCACAAGATTTTTCTATTGACTTGCCTAATATCCAGGAACCCCCCCCCCCAAGACATCAGTTCCGCCTCTGAAATTCTGGTAATGCCCGGGAAAATCTGGACGTATGGCAGCCCTAGGCTCAGTCAAACTCTGTGGACCACGATCATACAGATGATTTCATGTTGGCCCCCTTTTCATATTTAGAAGGAAAGGCCACGGCTCAGTGGTAGAGCACCTGCTTTGCTTGCAAAAAAAAAGGTGCCCGGTTCAATCCACAGCATCTCCAGGTGACCACAGAGGGAGCCAGTGTAGTGTAGTGGTTAGAGCCTCAGGCTAGGACCTGGGAGACCAGAGTTCAAATCCCCACTGGGTGACCTTGGGTCAGTCCCTGCCTCTTAGCCTAACCTATTTCACAGGGTTATTGTTGGGGTTAAATGAGGAGAGGGAGAACCATGTATAACTCCTTGGAGGAAAATATGGGATATGAATGTGGTTGGTAAATAAGAAAGAAAGAAAGAAATTGGAGTGGAGGTTTCAGCACAACTCCAGCACAAATTACCTCTCCGGAGTCCTGACACGTGGTGTGAATAGCCACTTGAGTGGATCTTTACTGGCCCTTTGACCCAACGGAGATTGGTATGGCATGAAAGAGAAATCCCTAGAAATTCATTAAAACCTGGAATCAGTCAGAAGCTGATGATTATTCAGTTGTCGGTATTGTGACTCTTTCTTTTAGCATGCAGCAGATGAAAGACCCTGGTAATATTATGGTCAGGATTTATTTATTTTTTTAAAAAGTATATAAAACTTCAATAAAAGGATATGGTCCAACCATCACTGGAAAAGAAAGAGGATTTTCCACTCAGGTAGGGGTGGATTTTGGGGGGTGGGAGGCTGGTGTGTGTAATAAGGCTTGTAGAAGCCAAAAGGGAAGTCTAGAGTGCCCATTTCCGCAAAGGGACAGTATTTGTTGTAATGACGAGATGAGTAGATGGCCGCTAAGACAGAGGGAAGATAAAAGGCCCAAGGATCCTTGGGGAATCCCATCGCCTCCTTGTGAACTGCTGGAAACGCAGTCAAACATCAAGTGTATTGTGTGGGGCGGGTGCCAATTATCTGAAAGCCTGTCTCTCCCCAAGATCTCTTGCAGGCTTGCTTGAGACGTCTCTTGCAGCCCCGAGGATAATAGAATATGCTCTTTTCTTCTCTGACTAGTAAAGCATTGCAAAATAGAATTATTAGTCTAAATACGCATTGCCTACAAAATGTAAATCCAGCAATTAGGACCGTCCCTGGTGGTGCCCCTCTAATGAGTTTCACCATATTCCTTGTGTGGCTGTAGGGAACTGGCTTGTTGGAACAGTGGGGCCTGGCTCATTTGCAGAAGGGATTCTCGGGATATAAGCATTTTATTATTATTATTATTGTTATTATTATTCTTTCCTCGACACACACAAAAATACATAAAAGAGAAATGAAAGCGCTCGCTTCCTAAGCAACATTTATCTCAATCAGTTTTGACTTTCTGAAGTTCACAAGAGGGAGAGGATGAGAATGAAGCAGTGCAGATGATTAGATAAGATGCCAGTCCTCCCGTCACACACAAAAGACGACACAAAAGAGAGCTGTGGGTTACATCTCAAGGCAAGCCCACAAAAACCTGCGTTATTCCCACAACGGGCCCCATAGGTGCCTGTTAAAAACGTCTTCTTCTGTTGCATTGAATCACATGGGGAAAACTGGAATATTAGCTACGAGCTAAAAAGCATGCTTCCATAGATTGCCGCCTTTGCAGCTGCAGAGCCAGGAACCGCACCTAATGACCAGCTCGTAATGATATGTGTCAAACCCCCTTCTATAAAGTCGCAACAGAAGACCTTTCTAATCTAAATGGTACCTGCTGGGCTTGCCTTGTCTTCTCTGGCTCCAGGGGTGTCAGGCACCCCGGTGAGAGACACCCCGGAGACAACACACCCCGTGATAATCTGATTATCATTTGTCATGATGGGCAGATAACAACATAAGTATTGAACCAGCCTGATTGCCATCTCCACTTCAAGGGACGTATCTTGACAGTGTTATTTCACTGCATTATGTGCATGGGCTCCCTCTCCCTCTCCCTCTCCCTCTTTCTCTCTGCTGTTCTTTACAGTGGCTGCCTGTGGAGCAGCGGAATGAATATAAAACAGCAGCATCCCTGGATCGTAAGGCCTTGAATAGTGCATATACCTTACATACATTCTGGGAGCCCCCAAGGTGACTGTGTACTGTGGAGTACTGTGTCCAGTTCTGGGCACCACAGTTCAAGAAGGACACTGACAAACTGGAACGTGTCCAGAAACCAAAATGGTCAAAGGCCTGGAAACGATGCCTTATGAGGAACGGCTAAGGGAGCTGGGCATGTTTAGCCTGGAGAAGAGGAGGTTAAGGGGTGATATGATAGCCATGTTCAAATATATAAAAGGATGTCACATAGAGGAGGGAGAAAGGTTGTTTTCTGCTGCTCCAGAGAAGCGGACACGGAGCAATGGATCCAAACTACAAGAAAGAAGATTCCACCTAAACATTAGGAAGAACTTCCTGACAGTAAGAGCTGTTTGACATTGGAATTTGCTGCCAAGGAGTGTGGTGGAGTCTCCTTCTTTGGAGGTCTTTAAGCAGAGGCTTGACAACCATATGTCAGGAGTGCTCTGATGGTGTTTCCTGCTTGGCAGGGGGTTGGACTCGATGGCCCTTGTGGTCTCTTCCAACTCTATGATTCTATGGTTCTATGATTCTATGATTCTTGGTGTGCAGGATCTGTCCACTGGTAGAGGGATCCTTGCCCACCATCAGCGCTTCATCTTAAGGGTGACATATTTCAAAAAAGTGAAAATGCAGACACAAAAGTTATTGAACAAGATCTCAAAAATTAATTGAAAATTAAACTGAAACTGACACGGGGGCAAATAGAAGAAGACACCTTCACCCCGGTATGGCTGCCCTTTATCACATACACAGCCCAACAAGACAACGACAAAAATCCATGAAGAACAGAGGATCTGATGAACGGATTATTAAAAATGCGTGAGGCAAACGGTGGAAGTCTTTAAAAAACAAACAAACACTTTTTAAGGTAGATAAGGACAAGATGGAATTATACAATTGAATATAAATATAGATGGGAAACGGCTATGTATAGTGAATACTTATCTACTTTTAAAAATTTTCACCTATGATCCTTTTCTTTTACTTCTTTATTTTTTCTTTGTTCTTTTTTTCTTTTTTCTGATATCTTTCATTTCACTCCTTTATTGTGAATAGCATTTTATAGAAGTATAAATAATTGTAAATATGAAAAGAGACAAAGTATTCTCTAATTTTTTTTCTTGGTTATATGTATTTTCTTTTTCTTTTGTATTTTCTTTTGTTGTAAATATGTATGTTTTCTAATTTGTACTTAATATTTTTTTTTTTTTTAAAAAGACAATGACAAAAATCCACCAACATCATACAAATCAATATAGTGGTACTTCGGGTTACATACGCTTCAGGTTACAGACTCCGCTAACCCAGAAATAGTACCTTGGGTTAAGAACTTTGCTTCAGGATGAGAACAGAAATTGTGTTCCGGCGGCGCGGCAGCAGCATAAGCTAAAGTGGTGCTTCAGGTTAAGAACAGTTTCAAGTTAAGAATGGACCTCCGGAACAAATTAATTATTTAACCCGAGATACCAGTGTATGGCTAACCTGATGCAAAACACCCACCCACCCCACTCACACATGAAAACAAAGGCCACCACAGCCAACCACAAATGAATAACCACACCCTAGGCCAATCCCAACCTCTCTCACCACCAAAGGAACACAAGTGAACAGCAAGGAACCTGCACAAGCAACGCTGACACCAAACCATACGTATAGTAAGTAAAATAGAAACATCACCACCCAACCCCACCTCCACCCATCTTCCCTCCTTCCATCTCTTTCCCTCTTTTCTTCCTAATGTCTCAACAAATGAAACTGATTTGTTAAAATGTTACATGGGGGGGGGGAATACGAGAGAGAGACATTGCACAAACTTTTGTAAATCAATAAAATATATAATTAAAAAAAGATTTAAAAAAAGGAGAGAGAAGTATTTGAGCATTTTTTAATGGAAATTTGCCAAAAACTACACTTCCAACTTTCTGCCCAGACACTGTTTTCGAAGACCAAATCCCAGCAATGTCCAAGAAATTCCGAACGTATGGCAACCCTGCTTCTGGACATATGTGACATTTAGATATTTGCTGGGTTGGGTCCCTAACTGCAGGGTACATGCTAAAGCCAGACTGAAATCCCCCTCTCTGTTGACTGCAAATGTTCTCCCCCCGCCCTTGAAAATGGGATGGTTTGCTCTGTGCTTTCTTGTACACATAGGAAGCTCTCCTATCTTTTCCAGAGCTGGTTGCCACTTGCTGGGTCACACCAGGAAGTGAAGTCAGCAGGCAGTCATGGAGAGAGGCTTGTGCTACTTCCTGCTGAATGCCTCGGGGCTGATGCAATGTGGCATGATGTCATGGCACTCACAAGGCAGTGTAGCCATTCCATCCAGTGCCAAGCAGTGGAGAGCACATTGTACCACTGTGAGCAGTGCTGAGTTTTAGAAGCATGGGGAAAATGGAAAATCCTTGGCCACCTTGTATGGTTAAATAAGGCAAGTAGCAACCGCCTTCTGAGCATTTTGGAGAGATTTCTTTCCTCCTCCTCAACTTTTCATTTCACACCCATTGATTCTCCTAATGAGATGCTCAGTTCCCCGGTTCAAATGCTCCCTCGCCTTTTTTCCATCTACCTGGTAGAGGTGAAAGGTAAAGGTAAAGGACCCCTGGATGATTACGTCCAATCAAAGGCGACTATGGGGTTGCAGCGCTCATCTCGCTTCAGGCTGAGAGAGCCAACGTTTGTCCACAGACAGCTTTCTGGTATAGAAGATGTTAAGTAGATTTATTGCTTTATTCTTGGCGTCCGGCACGCTCCCCTGCACTCCTCTGCAGGTCGTAAAGCAATTAGCAGAATTGCACAGCGTCCGTGTAGAAAGGGCAGTAAAGAAGTCCCACACGTTTCTTCTTTCCTAGTAGCACTTTATTTGCTCAAAAGTAGCATATTTACAATTCATATACACCATCTGAATCAAGCTGCATTTTGCGTCCTTCTCTCTCAGCTTGCAGCTGCGGAACAAAGCTGCTTTCACTTTTCACTCAGCTCACAGCATTCCAAGCTGCTTTCGTCACGTCCTGGCTTACTTCCCTTGTAAGCGCCTCCTCTCAGCCTCGAGACACAGAAGGTTAACCCTTCACTACACCCAACACCCCCTCTTGTCTCGCGCCTGAGGGGAGAATCGACCCTTGGTTGTCCCAAACCCAGACCTTCACAAAACTCCCCATGTCTTTGGAAGGTGAGTGGCTTCGTGAACCCATCAGCTAGGTTCTTGGCAGAGGGACAATACTTCAGCGCAACTAATCCCTCCTGAACACTCTGGCACACATTCCGAAAGCGAATGTCTAGGTGTTTAGTTCTGGCCTTGAACTGACCTGACTCTGCCAAACGCAGGCATGGTTGATTGTCCTCGAAAACACGTATCGGCAGACAATCCACTTCGCAGAGTTCCTGCACCAAACAAGCATAGAACTCTACTTCTCTGCACACCTCTGAAAGAGCACTAAACTCAGCCTCAGTGGATGAGAGCGCTATAAGACTTTGCTTCTTGGATCTCCATCCAACTACTGAGTTCCCAAACTTCACCACTAGGCCAGACACAGACTTGCGATCCTCAAGATTAGCCCAATCCGAGTCCACAAAGCAAGTCAGTTTCACTTCTCCTTGTGCTGGCAACCTAAGACAAAAGTCTTTGGTCTCCTGCAAATACCTCAGAACTCTCTTGATGCCATTCCAGGCTTGCACACTAGGGTTTGATGCCTCCCTGCTGAGCAGATTGACAGTGAACGCTATATCAGGTCTGCTCCACTGGGAGAAGTACAACAAACTCCCTAGAGCTGACTGAAACACTTCAGTATTTTCGAACGCAGCGCGTTCTGCTTGCTGGCTGTCCTTCACAAAACTAGTCTCCATAGGACTTCTCACTCCTGCACAATCACTCATCCTGAACTTCTGAAGCAATTGCTCAATTTTACCTCTCTGGCTGAGCAAAAAACTTCCATCCTGTGCACGCTCAACATTGACACCTAGATAGGTTTTGACAGCACCAAGCTGTTTAAGCTTGAATCGTTTACCTAGCTCTTTGGCAAACTTTTCCGCCTGTTCATCTGTTTCTGAGAAGAAAAGCACGTCATCAACAAAAAACAGCAAACACTCTTGTGTTGCTCCTGAACCTCTCAAATAAAAGCAACTATCAGCAACACTTCTCCTGAAACCTAGCTTCTCCAAAGCTTCATTCAGGCACATGTTCCAGTTTCTAGCAGATTGACGTAATCCATAGATGGATTTGTGCAATCTCCACACAACATCCTGCCTTGAGTTCTCAAACCCCGGAGGAGGAATCATGTACAGCTCCTCCTGGAGATCTGAGTTAAGGTAGGCAACATCCACATCAAAGTGGTTTACCTTCCAGCCTCTCTGTGCTGCACAAGCTAAAAGCGTTCTCAGAGTCTCCGCTCGTGACGTTGGCGAATACACCTCCGTGAAGTGTATTCCCTTCCTCTGAGTAAATCCTCGAGCAACTAACCTGGCTTTATACTGCGGCTCTCCAGCGTCAGTGGGTTTCAAACGGTAAACCCATCTGGAACTCACAGCCTGCTTTCCTGGTGGCAACTCTGTGAGTGAGAACACACCTAGATCTTTCATGGACTTCATCTCTTTGTCCATTGCCCTGTGCCACTTGCCTGCTTCTTCCTCAGGTAAACTCTGAATATCCTCGAAGGATTCAGGTTCACATCTTGCAGAACCTACCCAGACGCCTGAAGCGCCGTACTGATCAGGAGGCCTCCTTGTCCTCGCTGATCTCCTCAGTGTGACTCCTGGTGACCCTGCTGCTTCACTGGGTCCAGCTAAATCATCCTCAACTTTAGTGTCTTCCCCCTCTGACCTGCTGCGCCTCTTGGGCCTTACAGCTGGTCCAGCAGGTGAGGAAGGCTCACTCTTTGGCTCAAACTTGACACTTGCCTGAGGAGGTGTTCTAGGTTCCCCCCTCTGAGGGATCCTGAGCTGTCCCTGCCTTGGACTCTGTCCCTCTGGACCGTGGTCCCCAGCTCCAAGTTCCTCTTCCTCCTCAACATCTGAGTCATAGAACTGCTGTGGAAGCACGTCTGGATTAGCGTGCAGACGCTTCCAACCAGCTTGCTCACAGAACTCAGCGCTATTTCTGATAACCAACCTAGACTGGTCTCCACTTGGGTACGCAAACCGCCAGGCCTTTGAGCCAGGCTCATACCCTACAAAGATCATTCTTTTAGATCTTGGCTCACCTTTCTTGCGTAGAGCCTTTGGAATAAGCACCCAAGCCTCACAACCAAACACACGAAGGTAGTGCACCTTGGGCTTCTCTCCATGAAGTAAGAAATACGGTGTATTTCCTACACTAGAGTTGTACACTCTGTTCTCGGTATAGACCACATATCGCCAAGCCTCCGACCAATATTTCTGGGGTAGCCCTGCGTCCCACAGGATCGCAGACACAGCTTCCTGCACCGTCCTGTTCTTTCTCTCTGCGACCCCATTCTGTTGCGGAGAGTAAGGAGCGGCCAGTCTGTGGCTAATCCCCTTCTCCCTAAATAAATCCTGTAAAGCAGAACCAGTGAATTCAGCACCTCTGTCACTTTGAAAACCACGAACTTTGGTGGAAAAGGTTACCTCAACTGCGGTGATCCAATCCCTGATCATTTTAGCCGCCTCCCCTTTCGTTTTCAGAGAGAAGGTCCAAGCAGACCTTGAAAAATCATCAATCAAAAGCAAAGAATACTTCGAACCTCCCAGTGACTCAACAGACATGGGTCCACACAAATCTGCATGAATTAATTCAAAGGGTTGCGTGGTCTGCCTCTCTGACTTTGGATATGAGCATGTCACAACTTTCGCCTGTTTACATGCATTGCAATCTAGAAATTTGTCACAAACATTAAATTTGCACCCTTGTGTCAGCTCTGGTGCTTTCTGGAGAAATCTCCAATTCAAATGGGCGAAGCGTCTGTGCCAAATATGTGAACAACCATTGTGGGGTGCTACATTCACACATTGGCCCTTCGCATCTTCGGTGTCATCCTCTCCTGTGGAAAAAGGCACATTTACAGCAAACAAATTATCTTTAGACTGCACTGTGTACACGTGTTTCCCATCCTTGGAGAATTCACATTTGTCACCTGCAAAAGAAATTTGAAAATCATCGATCAATAGATCATGCACACTTAACAAACAGTTAGTTAAACCGGGCACTGCATAAGCTTTGACTTCATGCTTAAGGAAAGGACAGAAGAACAGTCCTGTCTCTGTCAGCCTTTTTCTGCTTCCACCTGCAAACGTAACATACTTCTCAGTTTTTACTGTCCTGCAATTCCTCAAAAGATCAGGAGATGGCACCAACGAATTTGAGGCACCAGAGTCTATTATTACAGTGAGAAAGTCTTGTTGTTTACATTCCTGGGTCGCCAGGGCAACAATCTCCTCACTACCCCCCTCCTTGGGGCTTCTGCAGATGTCCTTTCTGGTTGTCACGGCAACAGACTCCCCCCGGCAGGAAGACTTGCCCACGACCTTGACAGCTTCCGTAGATGCAACTCTCTCAGTTGCCATGGAGACTGGACTTGTCTCGGCGTTCCCACACAACTCTGAAGCTCTTATCTCTACTTGCTGCAGGTGGCTGACCTTGAAGCCTTTAGCTCTTTTCAGCTTCCCAGGCTCCGACTCACGACGTAAACAACTCTTGGCAGCTTTTGGAGAAAGAGGCGTCTCTGAGCTTTCACTGCTCACTGCCCCCCCACTGCTCACGGGGTCTTGAGGACGTTTTTCTGCACCCCCTCTGATGGATGAAGGACTTGGCCTCTCTCCAGGTTCCTCACACAGACACGTTGCAGCATCCACACAGCTCCCAGGCTCAGCAAAAGCACAAGCAGCATTGCTAGCAACAACAACAGCAACAGTCCCTTCGCCCCCCTGTGGGGGCTCCCAGCTCCTCCCAGCTGTGCATCGGCACTCAAGGATGTGGCCGGCGCCATCTTGCCTCTCCCTTTCGGATGCAGCCACTTCTCGGCCCTTGCTTCCCACTCCAGCTCCACAAGCTTCTTGGAGTGCTAGCCAAGCGGCCTCTGGCCTTCTTGCACCCAGGACAACAAGCACCAGATGAGCATCCACACTTTCTGCCAAAAAAGCAAGCACACGCTTCTCAACTCCACGTTGCTCTGCAGCCCTATTAGCCTCTGCTTTCCCAGCTGCATTCTGTGTGGGGTGAATTACATTCCACAGCTGCTCCCCAACTAGCAAAAACTCCACTTGAAAGCTCCACTGCAGCCAATTTTGGCTAGTCAGTTTCTGACATGGCAGTTTAAACTCAAAGCCATGTTCACAGGGCTGAGCCATTGCCTCCCTTCTGTTGACTTTTCCAAAGGTACTCACTCAGCCAAACTGGGAACTCCGGACGTCATGGCTCTCAGCTCCCAGCCTCCTCCGATCTGCCCCTTTGAAGTCTCCGGCAGTCGATCAAGCTGACGATCAGCAGATAAAGCTTCAAAGCCCTTTCTTACAGGCTTCACGTTGACCCATAACCATGTTAAGTAGATTTATTGCTCTATTCTTGGCGTCCGGCACGCTCCCCTGCACTCCTCTGCAGGTCGTAAAGCAATTAGCAGAATTGCACAGCGTCCGTGTAGAAAGGGCAGTAAAGAAGTCCCACACGTTTCTTCTTTCCTAGTAGCACTTTATTTGCTCAAAAGTAGCATATTTACAATTCATATACACCATCTGAATCAAGCTGCATTTTGCGTCCTTCTCTCTCAGCTTGCAGCTGCGGAACAAAGCTGCTTTCACTTTTCACTCAGCTCACAGCATTCCAAGCTGCTTTCGTCACGTCCTGGCTTACTTCCCTTGTAAGCGCCTCCTCTCAGCCTCGAGACACAGAAGGTTAACCCTTCACTACACCCAACAGAAGACATCTGAAGGCAGCCCTGTTTTGGGAAGTTTTTAATGTTTGATGTTCTATTGTGCTTTTAATTCTGTTGGGGACTGCCCAGAGTGGCTGGGAAACTCAGCCAGATGGGTGGGGTATAAATAATAAAATGATGATGATGTGGCCAGCATGACTAAACCGCTTCTGGCGCAATGGAACACCGTGATGAGTGCCAGAGCTCACAGAAACACTGTTTACCTTCCCACCACAGCGGTACCTATTTATCTACTTGCACTGGTGTGCTTTCGAACTCCTAGGTTGGCAGGAGTTGGGACAGAGCAATGGGCGCTCACCCTGTCACGGGGATTCGAACCACTGAACTTCCGATTAGCAATTCCCAAGGGCTCAGTGGTTTAGACCACAGCGCCACCTAGTAGAAGTAGCACACTGGGCCTAGAAGACCAGGGGAGAGTGGAGTCTTGCAGTCAAGGAGGATAGAACTATCATTGCCTATTAATGGCTATTTTCTCCTTCCACCATAGGTGCCAACTTGAACAAAATATTCTGATAAGGTCTCTTGCTTGCCTGGATGTAGGAAAGGAAAGGGTCTGGGAGCGCTTGGGGAAAAACTAGCATATTATACAAAGGTAAGATTTACATTCGTTGCTTCACTCTCTTTTGCCTCTGACCAGTGGTGGCTGGTCCACCAACCCCAGTCTGCCCCCACCTGCCCCACCTGCAGATTTTCTCACTTGCAACTGGTCGAGGGGTGAATGCTTCTGGTCACCTTCCTCCTTAGTCTCCTTGTAGAATTCAGCGAGAGAGAAGGGTGGGGGGAAGCTAAAATCTCATTGGCTCTGGCGCCTGCTACTTTGGGCTCCTTGCCTTCTGCCCCACCAGCCAGCACTGCAGTCACATGACTGCATTCACATGGCCTCTGGAATGTTGCCCAGGTGTGAATGTGGACCCTGGTCTGAAAAACCTTTCCCTTCCCTGATGCATTGCAATCAATTGTCTGCTTCCTTCGTAGGAGTTGAAGTAAATTGTGGGTCTGAAACTCTTCCCTGGCACTAAATTTCCCACACGTGACTGACCTGTGCCAGCTTGATATGTGCCCCAATTTATGCCATGTTAAGGTACCCCAACTCCTGCCAACCTAACAGTTTGAAAACACACCAACAAGTGCAAGTAGATCAATAGGTACCGCTCCGGCGGGAAGGTAAACGGCTGCTCTGGTTTTGGTGTTCCATTGAGCCAGAAGCGGCTTAGTCATGCTGGCCACAAAACTGTCTGCAGGCAAACGCTGGTTCTCTCGGCCTGTAAAGCTAGATGAGCGGCGCAACCCTAGAGTCGTCTGCGACTGGACTTAACTGTCAGGGGTCCTTTACCTTTTTTTAAAGGTAGCCCAAACACTGTGCATCCCCTTTGCGTAGAAAATGCTTACTTTATCTTTTCCAAGCTGACTAAGGTATCTCAACAGCAAGCAGCATGAGCCCGCCAGTTTTCACATACTGAAGAAATCCACAGATTCGGATCAAAAAGGACCTTCTGTGGCGATAAAAAGCCGCAAGCCTTTTTCTAGTCTGTCAGCGAGGAAGGAGAACCATAAAGCAGGAATGGCAAATATTACCCATTCAGGAGGGGCTGGAAATCAAAAGAGGCCTGTTCTTCCTTCTCACTCCCCTCAGTTCCACATCACCTGAAGTATTTGAACTTGGCCAGGCAGTGAGAAGATGGCAGCTCTGAGGGCGTTTCCTCACCCCCACCCCAATTAAAGAAGCACACAGCAAGTTTGGTTTTGAGAAGCAAGTCAACGCACGACTCTCCAAATGCTCTCTCGACTTTCTGGAGCCCCGAGCTGTGGAGAAAGGGACAGAACAAGCCACAGCGAGGGCTCTTTATTAGCTCTGAGGAGAACAGAATTGTGAAATGATCAAACATCTTTGTCAGATGCTGTGGCTGCCCATGCTAGGCCCCTTTCATGCCGGGCAGTTTGAAGGCTGTCCATGTTTGCCGTTGGCCTCACAGTCGTCTCATCAACTTGGCGGGCAAGGCTGGCATCACCCTTTATTATTTATGGTCGCCTTTCTGGCCCTCCACCTTCTTAGCGGCCTCGCCAAGACAAGGAAACAAAGTTTAATAATGAAATAATCGTGTGCTCTTGGGCTGAGGTGGCCATGGCAGCAGCGGGGTGGAAAAACCGCTTGAAAGGAGAAGGACATAAAAGGGAGCGGCTGGAGCTCTGTGAGCCTTGGTGGGCTGGAGAAAAAGCCCTGCTGCCTCTTGTCTGAAGACCAAAGAAGCAGGGGAGCTGGGGCGAGCGAAAGATGGCAATTTGAAAAGGCCAAACCGAGGAGCAGAGCGGCGAAACCCTGCAGCTGTTGAGGAGAGGCGCCAATGCCAGGGCGAGAGGCCCAGCAACAAAAGGCACTGATTTGTGTTTTTGTAGGTTAAGAAAATAGTTTGCTTTTCAGGAGCGCATTAAAAATAAAATAAAGCCAAAATGAATTATTAAAGGATTTCTTCTTCTGCAGTAGAAAGCGAGATGGGAAAGAAAAGAAGGAACCATCGTGGCTTCTGCTCTGAGTTACGCAATCTTATGGGAGGGGGAAATGTTGCCTTTCTGAATTCAGAATTTGGAGTGCTGATCATTTGCAACACACACCTTAAACAAGTGCGCCCAGGAAGAGGCCAGGAGGTGACTGCAGTGGATGGAATAGACTTATTTCTTAAACCGTTAGTTTTCAGAGGCAACTTTCTGCTTGGCAGAAAGAGAGAGACAGAGATGAAAATGTGCAGCTGCTCTGTACAGAAAGACACGACACTGACTTTATAGGACATTGATCTGATTTGGGGTGTTTATTGGCATCCTTCTTTGACTCAGGTGGGCACACACACAGAGTCTATGAACACTCTTGCATTTTGCATCGTACCTCCTATGGGGTGATACTTCTGCTTCTGGTATAATGCAGAGACAAATAGCACCTCTAATCTCAATTTGTCAAAAGCTTCATCATGACCAACAATGGAAGAATCATTGTTAAAATTATTGGACTTAGTTGAGATGGCGAGGTTGACGTGTTTCATCATAGGCAAATCATTGCCAGCATTTGCTAAAGGTTGGAAAATTCTTATAGACTTTTTGCATGAAAAAGAAAATGAAATTACAATATCTGGGTTTAGGGATCAAAGATACTGTTGTTTTATAGAAAGCAGAGTTGCTGGCTGTTATCTTGGAGTGGATGTATTGAATAATTTTCTAGATATAGCTGATGAAGAATCAGAATTTCTCTTTCTCCCCCTTTTCTCCTCCCCTTTCTATCCTTTTTTCTTTTTTCCCTTCATTTTTTCTTTCTTTCTTTTTCTGGTCTGTGTTTTTATTTAGATTAATTTTTAGTTTTGATAAAAGGATATCTGACATTCATCTTTTTATTCTCCTGAACTTTTAATATAATCTATTATATTAAAATAATATAAGGACGCGGGTGGCGCTGTGGGTTAAACCACAGAGCCTAGGACTTGTCGATCAGAAGGTCGGTGGTTCGAATCCCTGCGACGGGGTGAGCTCCTGTTGCTCGGTCCCTGCTCCTGCCAACCTAGCAGTTCGAAAGCACGTCAAAGTGCAAGTAGATAAATAGGTACCGCTCCGGTGGGAAGGTAAAGGGGTGTTTCCGTGCGCTGCTCTGGTTCGCCAGAAGAGGCTTAGTCATGCTGGCCACATGACCTGGAAGCTGTATGCTGGCTCCCTCGGCCAATAAAGCGAGATGAGCGCCGCAACCCCAGAGTCGGCCACGACTGGACCTAATGGTCAGGGGTCCCTTTACCTTTACATATTTTTTTTAAAGAAGCCATCAGTTAGCATCCTACGGTACTGAGTTCCAAAGAACACAGTGCCACGGATTGAGACAACAATGCTTCTGAGTGCAAGTTGCTGGAAACCACAGGAGAGGGGAGTGCTGTTGTGCCCAGGTTCATCATATGGGTTCTGCAGAGGCACCTGGTGAGGCACCTGTGAGAACAGGATGCTGGACTAGATGGGCATTGGCCTGATCCAACAGGGCTCTTCATATGTTCTTAAAAAGAGATCTCCTTCCCGCACTTTAAACCTCTCTGCGCTAGTTAGCAGCCAGATTGCCCCCATAAGGGGAGTTGCTAGAGACAACAAGTTTGATGCACAAAGTAGATCTGAAGAGAAAAGGAGACGAAGAAGGGTAACAAATGTTCGGTGTCTGAAGCAATCCTGTTTTCTGTCAAGCCCAGATCCCAGATGACTCCTTTCTTCATTTGTGCTTTGGGGAAATGGGGAGACTTGGAAACACACAACAGCTTAGACTCAGATGTGGGAAGCTTGTACTTTTCAATCTCAGTCCCTTTTGGAACCTTTACCATTATACTGATCACTTGCAATCAAAGAATGATAGTAACAGTACAGATGTCTTTTTCTTTTTTCTTTCCAGCAGATCAGAAGCTAATAGTTTTAGGGGGTGGGGTGGGGGGGAAATAGATCCTCCTTGTGTGTTCTGTCATGGACAGTTCCCTCATCCAGTTTCCTCATCTGCGTTGTCTGTTCCGCCGCAGACATTTCCTTGTAGTTCTTGATGAAATAGTCTTGGAGCCTTTTCTTTTCACACAAGAAAAGAACGAGACTCCCACCTGCTTTGCATAAGGGCTTCTTTTCTCTCCTCCATTTAAAAAAAAATTATTTTCAGATTTTTATATTAGCATTATTTCCATACCCTACAAACACTTTTCATATATACAGTACGGGGATTATACAAACCCCTCAGACTTCCCCCAATAAATGACAACAACAACAACAACTTATTTATACCCCGCCCATCTGGCTGGGTTTCCCCAGCCACTCTGGGCAGTTCCAAGCAGAATATTAAAAACACGTTAAAACTTCAATCATTAATAACTTCCTTAAACAGGGCTGCCTTCAGATGTCTTCGAAAAGTCAAATAGTTATTTATTTCCTTGACATCTGGAGGGAGGGTGTTCCAAAGGGCAGGCACCACTACCAAGAAGGCCCTCTGTCTGGTTCCCTGTAACTTCACTTCTCGCAGTGAGGGAACCACCAGAAGGCTCTCGGCACTGGACCTCAGTGTCTGGGCTGAACAATGGGGGTGGAGACGCTCCTTCAGATATACTGGACCGAGGCCATTTAGGGCTTTAAAGGTCAGCACCAACACTTTGAATTGTGCTCAGAAATGTCCTGGGAGCCATTGTAGCTCTTTCAGGACTGGTATTATGTTGTCCCAGTGGCCACTCCCAGTCACCAGTATAGCTGTCACATTCTGGATTAGTTGTAGTTTCCAGGTCACCTTCAAAGGTAGCCCCACATAGAGCGCATTTATGGGAAATTGCATCCAATTACCAGTATGCACATTTTATGTGAAAATTGTGTAAGAACATAAGAAGATCCCATCTAGATCTGGCCTAAGAAGAGCCCATCTAGATCTGGCCTATTTCCCTACTTTCTGTTTTCCACAGTGGCCAACCAGTTGCCTTGATGGGAAACCCACCAGCACAACATGATCCTGTTGGATTTCTATTCCTCTCACTGTGCAGATATGTAGGATTGGTTCATCACATGTCTGTGTTATGCATTCCAGTACTGACTGTTGGAATCATGGGAGCGGATGTTTACTGTACTCTGTTTCCGTTTGTTTTTGCTTTCACTTCTGACTTCTCTCTGAGGAAGACCAGAGAGAGGAGACATGTTTTCTTTTGTTCTGCCTTATGCTTAATAAAGGGATGGGGGTGGCGCTGTGGGTTAAACCACAGAGCCTAGGACTTGCCGATCAGAAGGTCGGCGGTTCAAATCCCCTCAACAGCTCCCGTTGTTCAGTCCCTGCTCCTGCCCACCTAGCAGTTCGAAAGCATGTCAAAGTGCAAGTAGATAAATACGTACCACTCCGGCAGGAAGGTAAACAGCCTTTCCAGGCGCTGCTCTGGTTTGCCAGAAGTGGCTGTCATACAAACCACATGACCCGGAAGCTGTACGCTGGCTCCCTCGGCCAATAAAGCGAGATGAGCACCACAACCACAGAGTCGATCACGACGGGACCTAATGGTCAGGAGTCCCTTTACCTTTATGCTTAATAAAGTAGCTTTAGTGCTCACAACCTCAGTCTAGCTCTGACTGCGTTTATCTCTGCTGGTCTCTGAATATGTGCTAAGTGTCTCCAAGACATGAGTCACTATAAATAGTCGGGGAAGGTGATTCAGAACTCCGTAGAGCTGCACGCTGCACGCTGATGGGAGAGACAGGCTGGAATCGTTCCTGTTGTATGTTTTGGGGTCGTCCTAGCCCCCGGCTGACCCGACAGATCCCATTTGCCTTCCCCTGTTGTTATTTGCCAGCCATTAAGAACAAAAGAAGAGTCCTGTTGGATGAGGCCAAAGGCCCACCTAGTCCAACTATCTGTTCTTGCTGTGGCCAACCAGACGCTCATGGGAAACCACAAACAAGACTTGAGCACAGCAGCCTTCTCCCTACCTGTGATTCCCAGCAACTGGGACACAGACAGCTAAGCTGCCTTATATACCAGATTGGACCACTGGCCCATCTAGTTCAGTACTGTCTACACTGGTTGGCAGCATCTCTCTAGTGTCCAGATGGGAGGCTCTCTCAGCTCTGCCTGAAGATATTGCTGATTGATTCTAGGAACCTTCTGCATATAAAGAAGGTGTTCTACCACTGAGCTGCAGTGGTATTCAGAGGCAACCTTCCTCCGACCACGGAGACAAAGCATGCAAAATGCATATTATTTAAATGTGGATTTTGCACATTTGAAAACCCAGCACAAAACAGGGTGGAGCAGACCTATGATTGTGCTTCTGTGATTCTGCAAGGGGACAGCATCAGTCTGCTCAGTCCATCCTGACTAGAATCACATCCCTACAGTCTCTTCTTGGGATGTGACATATCAGCGAAAGGAAAGGCAGGGCTTGGTGGAGGAGGAAGGGGGAAAGCTAAATTTATTGGAAAGCATCGGGCACTCATACGAGGAACTTTATAAATAGACTTCACTGTACATAAATCCCCGGACTGTAATGGCAACAGATAAGCTGGCGCCATAATATCTATGGTGACGTTACAGTGACAGATAGTAGGGAGGTTGAAACCGACAAGGGCTTCAGTCACCATGGTGGCGAAGGTACCGAGAGAAACTTGGTGTGTGTGTGCTTAGTGTATCCTGCTATGTTGATGGAAAAAGTACATAATTGTTTGAATCTCCCAGAGCTCATCCACAGGCGAAATGGAAACCAGGCGCAATGATCAGAGCCTGCTTGTTTGCAGTTACTTCAAGGCAAACCAGGGGCATGAGAGCCAAATTATAACCCTCTTTAGGGGGCACAAGCTTCCCTGGGTTTTTATTTGCTCTCAAATTGCATCAGTCAGCAGCTACAGGTTGCTTTAGCTCGAGGGTGAGGGACCTTTATTACCCAAGGGCCACATGCTCTAAGGAGTAGGCTTCTGAGGGTAACATGCCAGTGTGAGGTGGGGAAAGAGGCAAAGGTGGGCTGGACATTGAAGGTAATGATCTAGTTTATACAAACCCCTTCTATCCTCCATCCACCAAGCAAGAGGCATGGTCATAGTTTAAGGACACATTTCAGTCAAGCAAAAACACTTGGTTTTGGGGCATGATGAGGGGTGTGGCCACATAGAAAGTCTTGGAGGGCCACATTCAGTTTCCCCCTGGCTTGAGGTTTCTCACCCTGTTTTTCACAGAAGTGGATGAAATTTGCAGGCAACATTGTCCCTCCAAAGTTCAGGCAGATCAACCTTTACAGTTTTTTCCTCCTATGAGAATCGAATGCATGTTGCAGGCCTAGTCACTCTAGCTGAGAGGATAAATCCTGTCAGAGTTCAAGAAACTAGGTGCCGTCGTTCTTCCACAAGGATGGACTTTACTGTTTGGGGATGGGAAAACAGAAATTGTGTTACCTCACCCCTAGGTGAGGGGGTGGGGAAGAGATCAATTATAAATCATGAGTAGTTGAGAGACACGAGGTAGGTACCCCTGGATGAGAAGCCTGCCAAAACCCAGACAAATAGATCCAGGCGATCTCATACTAGGTGATTTCATCTTTGTCAGTCCTTTCCCCAACTTTTTCTAAAAAAGTGTTTTGAGGTACTCTCATTTTCCTCATCATATTGAACTACTGCCCCTCAATGAGGCCAAACTTAGATTCAGAAAATGTTTAGGGATATGCGCCCCCCCCCCCCAAAAAAAGCACTGATCTTTGTTACAAGAAACTGGAAAAGTTACCGTTCAATTTTGCTGTCCACCTCTTCCTGGAAGTAGTCTCTGTGGAGAAGAAAAAGGAGTGCACTGTGATTTTTTAAAAAAATTCGGTAAGGGGGAAAGAAATGACTGGGAAAGAAGCATATCAGCCCAATAGTCTTAACTCTGCAGCTTATGTCCTGTTCTCACAAGCAAAAATTGGAGAGTGTGACCCATGCAAAGAACAACTGTTTACTTCAACATCCATCCCACAAATCACTGTGATTGGAGTACACTAGGAAAATAGTTCACTAGACCTGTCCGACAACATGAAAGTTCCCTCTTCACACCCTGCTCTGTCCTCTCCCTCTCCTTCTCTCTTGAGTTCTGGCCATTTCCTAAGTCTGTCAGTTTGGCTTTGGACTCCCCAATCCACCTGAAAACACCTTGTTAAGAGCAAAATCCAGACCCAGGTCATCCTATTCTGCCTTGCTTATTTAGGACGATGGCCACCCCTATTATTTATATTCTTTCCTCCCCACTTTTAAGTCTGTTTTGAAGTAAGAAATGATTTGATCCCTGACAATGAAAAATGCAGGAAGCTTCCAGGCCGTGCTAATGTTATCTCTTTGTAATTCTGTGGAAATCAAGCTGTGAATTCAATCTTTTATGGGGGGGGGGCAAGGGGAGACACAGGGACACTGTGAGACATTTAGAGGCCTTTGGGGGGGGGAATGCAAAATTTATGCCATCCAGGTGACCATCTTGCCCGTATTTGAAACATGCACTCAGCAGGGTGATGCAAATGTTCTCTGCCAAAGGCCATCCTTCATTTCTCTTGGCTCCGTTCTATTGCCCAACAATTAATTGCTAGAGGTCCCAACCATTATAAGCAAATCACATTTTTCGTTGTCTATATGCTATAAACCAGAGAAGGACTCGGAGCTGAGATCATGCTCTTACATCTATCTGCCCACCTCCCGCTTTAATCCAAACATTACTGACTGCCCTGTCCCCAGCTTTTCCATATCCTTTGTCTCTTTCCTGTGTTCTGTACGTGTCTTCGTGTACATGGCCCCTTGAGCCCAGTGTGGTGTGGGAGAGCCAGTGTGGTGTAGTGGTTAAGAGCGGTAGACTCGTAATCTGATGAACTGGATTCATGTCTCCGCTCCTCCACATGCAGCCGCTGGGTGACCTTGGGCCAGTCACACTTCTCTGAAGTCTCTCAGCTCCACTCACCTCACAGAGTGTTTGTTGTGGGGGAGGAAGGGAAAAGGAGATTGTTAGCCGCTTTGAGACTCCTTAAAGGGAGTGATAAAGTGGGATATCAAATCCAAACTCTCCTTCTTCTTCTTGTGAGTCATGTTACCTGTGTGACACTGCAGAGCCCAAAAGTCTTGCTTTTTTCAGGGCCGTGCTCACATGGTGCCCAAAAATGAACATTTGGGGGTGCCATGCAAGATATTGCCCCCCCCCCAGACCCACTTTCTTCAGGGCACAGAATCACATGAGATCACATGCCCAAAATGGCCGCTGTGCTCTCTGGTGGAAAAACGGGATGTCCCAGTTTTTCCAGGACACTTGCAGGATATGTTGATGGTTATTCCACTCTGCAAAACATTGCTCTGCAAGGGGAACACAGCTCTTCTAACAACTCCTGGCACCTTTAACAAACTACAACTCCCGGGATTCTCAGGAGAGCCATGACTGCTTAAATTGGTATTGCAGCATTTTGAAGGTACGCCGGGAATGCGGCCTTGCAGGAGGGGCACGAGAAATAGACTGTCCTGAGCAACCCTCATATGCATTCCAGGTTGATGCCACAGCGTATTGTGTGTGAGAGGCTACAAAGGGCCTGAATTATTCATCCCACCCCATCTCCCCCTCCTCAGCATTGTACATTCCCTCAGCTCTCCTCAGAAAAACCACCCTGTACTTGTCAAACAAGAGCGCGGTTATCATTATGTTCCCCCCACAAAGCAAAGCCTCCCGTCTCTTCTCCCCTCCCCACCCCGACAATAGTTGCCTGGAAAGAGAGAAGAAACCAGCAGGGAAAACCTCCCCTTCCTCTTCTCTTTCGCACAGAAGCCTTTAATCATGAATTTATGCAGGCACAAATTTCAGAGCTCTCTGTTTTCTCCACCAGATCCCGCCGCCATCCCAGTCTCAACCCCCACCCCACTCCCTTGCCCAAGGTACTTTCAGGCTTGCGACTGCAAAAGTAGAAGGGGCAAGGCTGCAATCCCAAGGCACTGGAAGGATGTTGCCACTGGCGTAGCAGAGAGCTAGCTTCCTTGTGGGTTTTTGTAGGCGAAGATGCAACTGCTTAAATAGAAGCCTGTGTGTGTGTGTGTGTGTGTGGTCTTTGTGATAGCCGACTCATTAAAAAGCAAAGGCAAAACGAGAATATGAGCATACAACAATGAGACAGCTGTTAATATTGTATTAGTAAGCAAAGCATGCCAGTGTAAACAAAGGATTCAACAAAAATATAAATCAGGCATATATCTAGTGGATTCAATGGACGTTTGCCAATTTAACGCCATTGTTAGTGATAAGTTGAATGCGCTGTATTGCATCAAGCGCTGCTCTCCGACTTGAGTTCAAATGCCCTTTCAGCCTCAAAGCTTCCCTGGGTGAGCTTGAGCCAGTTGCTCTCAAATTCTAAGCTACGTTGTAAGAACCTGAGAAGAAGCTGCAGGATTAGGTCTATGGCCTAGCTGGTCCAGCATCCTGTTCTCACAGTAGCCAGCCAGAAGCCTGTGGGAAGCCCGAGAGGAGGACCTGAGGGCGACAGCAAGCTACCCACTCATTCTCCTCAGCAACTGGTGAGACAGTGGAGGCAGAACATCATCATCAAGCTAAGTAGCCACTGACATCAGGGAACCAGGATTGGCCGTGGCTCCCTGTCAAGTAAACAACTGGTGGAAAAGAAGAAGAGTTTGGATTTGATATCCCGCTTTATCACTACCTGAAGGAGTCTTAAAGCGGCTAACAATCTCCTTTCCCTTCCTCCCCCACAACAAACACTCTGTGAGGTGAGTGGGGCTGAGAGACTTCAAAGAAGTGTGACTAGCCCAAGGTCACCCAGCAGCTGCATGTGGAGGAGCGGAGACGTGAACCCAGTTCACCAGATTATGAGTCTACCGCTCTTAACCACCACACCACACTGGCTCCAGTTTGCTCGCCATATAAAGGAAGAATTGGTTCCCAATGACTACACTACACTCAATTGATGCTAGGGCAGGAAATCTCCTGCTTGGACATTGAGCATCGATGGCTTCTCGAAATTTTCTACCTTAATCGTTGGCATATATGTGATGGTGGGAAGCCATTTCCCTCAATTTCTCTGTGGGGAAGAGGAATTCTCAACAGTTCCTTGCAATTCACCACTAGCACTAGCCAGAGCACCACTTCTTCCTTTTCATACTTATCCACCCTCAGAAGAAACTTGCCAGATTCGGTAGAGGGACTATTCTAGCTTCCTGGCAAGTGGGACACTGTTGCTTGCTAGAAGGGCATATCCACACTTACATTGCCTCCACTCTTTCCTGGCATGGTCCGCACTTTAAAGCTCTGTGTCTGAGCACCATTCTCTCTCTCTCCTATTGAATGCAATGGTTTTTCATCATCATCATCATCATCATCATCATTACCACCACCACAATAATTTATTTATACCCCGCCCATCTGGCTGGGTTTCCCCAGCCACTCTGGGTGGCTCCAGACAGAATATAAAAAACACGATAAAGCATCAAACATTAAAAACTTCCCTAAACAGGCTTGCCTTCAGATGTCTTCTAAAAGTCAGATGATTATTTCTTTGACATCTGATGGGAGGGCGTTCCACAGGGCGGGCGCCACTACCAAGGAGGCCCTCCTCCTGGTTCCCTGTAGCTTCACTTCTCACAGTGAAGGAACCAGCAGAAGATCCTCGGAGCTGGACCTCAGTGTCCACTGAATGATAGGGGTGGAGACTCTCCTTCAGGGGAAAGCTCCAATGGGGGGGGGGAGCCCTCGGACCTGGTACTTTATAGCATGGACCTGTACCTGAAAAGAGCAGGGCAAAAGTTAAGTGTGGATAAGCCTGGAGACAGAGATTCTTGCAGCAGGAACATGATTTCACATCTTCCAGGATGTGCTGGACCTGGGGCATTATGTAAGGGGTAGCTACTACAAAAATAATAAAAATGTTTGTGAATATTCAGAGGAAGGGGGAGGAATGTCCACAGTGACCATTTTCTAGTCAGGATAGGGTGGAGTGGATGGGAAAGGAAACTGCCGGAAATTTCCTCAGAAAACCGTATTCTGATGGATTTTGGCTCAGCTCAAAATGCTACACACAGCCGACCCCTTGGATCGTGGCCAGTGTTCTGTTTTGGCTGAGCTTGGCTGGTGGTATTGAAAGACAAGCAGTTTCTTTCTGTCAGCTTGTTTTCACATCACACATAAAACTCATTCAAGGTAGTTTCCCCCCCCCCTCCCAAATTGGTGCGTCAACCTTTATACATACAGACCCTTTTACTGCCGTTGCATAAACATGTGGAGAATTCACATGGGATCAATTCCATGTGTCAGGGAAAGGTGCAATCAAAATCATGTCTCTTCGGAGGGGGTATGTTTTCAATTATCCAACTCAAGGCAATCGCCAGTCAACCACATCAATGCTCTCCACAGTGGGCTGATGTTTACTGCGCCCTTTTACGACACATAGACATGCTGGCTTTTTCTATCTTAACCTAGAGAGTCACTTTCTTTGTGTTAACCAAGGACCCTTCTGCAAAACTATACACTTAAAGCAACATCATACCACTTTAAACAGTCATGGCTCCCCCCCCCCCAGAAGCTTGGGAACTGTAGTTTCTTAGGACTGCTAAGAGTTGTTAGGAGACCCCTAGTCTCCTCACAGAGCTATAGTTCCCAGTTTCCTGGGGAAGATGATTGATTGTTAACCCCCTTGGAAATGGTAGCTCTGTGAGGGGAATAGGGGTCTCCTAACAACTCTTAGCAGTCCTAACAAACTACAGTTCCCAGGCTTCTTTGGAGGAAGCCATGGCATCGTAGTGCAGTTGAGGCCTGGATGAATTTATGCATCTTCAGTTATTGCAATTAAAGCTTTCTGTGGCCTGGACCCTGGATATCCAAAGGAGGAGTTTATTCCAAATTTACCACCTTTTGCATTATTCTGAATTCTTCAGGTGCCTCCACCATGTGTCTAATGTTGATCAGCGCCAGGATTAGAGCTGAGTTAAATGCTTGCAGGTGGCAGCCTCATATAGCTTTAGCTACAAGGTGACATCTCAAAGCCAAATCTATGTGAGGGCAATGCTTTCTACTTTGACTCTGAATGGAGGAACATTTCCATCCCAGATCACAGTCCCACCATAAAGTGTATCACCAGAACATAAGGATATGTTTAAATCTTGGCCCGACTCCCATGAAATGCACCTCCATGTTTCAGCTCAGCCATAAGTATGATAGGGATTTTTTTAGCGGTAAGTTCCTTTCCTCCCAAAGGAGGATACATCAGATCTACAATGGAATAATTTTACTGCATTTAAAATACTGTGTAAAGTTCTGATTGCCTCATCTCATAAAGGACATTATGGAGCAGGAAAAGATTCAGAGAAGGAGCAACCAGAATGATCAAGGGGATGGAGCAATTTCCCCATGAGGAAAGGTCGCAGCATTTGAGACTTTAGAGCAGCCTTTCTCAACCTGTGGGTCCCCAGATGTTGTTGGACTACAACTCCCATCATCCTTGAGCTCTGGCCTTGCTAGCTAGGGGTGATGGGAGTTGTAGTTCAACAACATCTGGGGACCCACAGGTTGAGAAAGGCTGCTTTAGAGAAAATGGTGAGTAAAGTGACGTAGAATAATAGAGTTGTAGAGTTGGAAGTGACCCTGAGGGTCCTTTAGTCCAACCCCCTGCAATGCAGGAATCTCAACACATGGTCCCCCATCCAGTTTGGAACCATAGCGGATCCTCCTTAGCTTTGCAAAGATGCTCACAGTTTTATTGCTGTACCACTAGGAGTTATAGTTCAGCTTCTTTATCTCATAGTGGCCCACCAGATTGCCTATGGGAATCCCAAAGTGCAAGAGCACATTCCCACTTGGGAATCCCAGCACCTGGCATTCAGAGTCATCCTGCTTCCATCTGGGGAGTTAGAACATGGCCACTGCGTCTAGCAGTCACTGACAGCCTCGCCCTCCATGAATTTGTCTGGCCCCACTTTAAAGCTATCCAGGCTGATGATCACCACAACATCTGGAGATAGGAAATTCCATAGAGTATGTGATGGAAGTTTATGAAATTATGCATGGCATGGGGAAGGCAGATAGGGGGAAGTTCTTCTCCCTAACATCCAACGATGCTGAATGTAGGAGGTTTCAGGATAACAGAAAATGCTTCTTCACGCAGGGCATAGTGGAACTATGGAACTTGCGTCTAGTGATGGCTGCCAACTTATATAAGATTTACAGGCTGCCCTATCACAAAAAAGTTCTCAAGGTGGCTTGCAGGCTTAAAAACAAAGAAGTCCAACGAACAAAATTTGGTGTGCATGTGTTGCAATAAAACAGGCTGCAGCCTGTTGTTGTGGTCCACCAGTAGGGCTGTTTGACTTGCGAGGTGGGGGTGCACATTTGGAAATCAATTCAAATAAAAAAATAATAAAACGCATGCGATGCGCTTGGAAGCCAGCGAGCGCCTCCGACCCCACTGCTGCCCCACCCTCCATATAGCAGCAAAACCCTTATGAGATTGTTTGTCTGATTCTAATGCAGGTAATGTAACTCCGAGCTCAGTGATCCAAGAACAAATTTCCCAGCAGGCCGCACTTGACAAGCAGGTGTCACTCAATCATGCACATTTTCGCCTCCCCGAGAGGACAGATGGTCCCAGCCTACTTAGCAATTCCATCCTCTCTTGGCAGCCCCCACCTCAACTCTCCTGTGCAGTGCCGTAATAAAGATGCTTCGAGATTCGTGTTAATCTGCAGTCTATGGGGTAAACTGTAAACAAAGTGTGCAGAGTTATTGTTTCTCGTTATGCGACGGCCTTCTTATCTTCCCCTTCGCCTATGGCATATAGATATCTTTAATAGCCTATGCAGCCGGACTCGGCTTCGGCGGAGATTACTTGCCATAATTTTAAAGCACCGACAAAATTACTTTGTCTGAAGAGGCTTGACCTAATCTGAACAGGGCTCTGTGAAGGCAGCGAGCCTTCCTTGTTTCTCCAGACTAGACAAGCAACGTCTTAAAGGGAATCATGTTGCTAGATTTTTAAGCAAAGGCATGCGTCGTGCTTGCTGATCCTCCCTTCGGAGATAGTATGGCAGTCACCCGTCTCACCTGCGTTCAAAAAAACGGGGCAGCAAGCATGGGCATCAGGGTCATTAGAAATGTGGAACGCCCTCCCACCAGATGTCAAAGTGAACAACAACTACCAGACTTTTAGAAGACATCTGAAGGCAGCCCTGTTTAGGGAAGCTTTTAATGTTTGATGTATTACAGTATTTTAATATTTTTTTGGAAGCCGCCCAGAGTGTGGCTGGGGAAGCCCAGCCAGATGGGCGGTGTATAAATAATAAATTATTATTATTATTATTATTATTATTATTATTATTATTATTATATATGTGTGAATCTGTAGAAGCGAGGGAGGCAAAATGGGAGCAACTGGTCACTATTCTATCTTATACCACTGTGATGGATTTTATGCTGCCTTCAGTTCTCTGCGAGTGAAGAGCAGGAAACAGGCAGAAATTTGATGTCGTTTGGCTGTAAAAGTCAATCTCTACCTAATCCACACGTTCTGAAACAAGATGCAAGCTGAAACGAAATCAAAGCAGTGGCCAGCTAGATGTCTATGGGAAGCCCCACAAACAGGACCCAAGTGCAACAGCTCTTCTTCCACTGGTGATAAATGCAAGGGGGTGATAGGGAGTGTTCCCATAAGAAGGGAACAATGGCAAATTGTGTCCTCCCTAAAAGAGGGCACGTTTTGCAGTGAGACCTGGAGACTGACCTCCTGGTTGTGGGTGGGTCTGTTGGATAGCCACAACACCCGATTGGTAGGTCCCTCGTTGCTTGGTGTAATCTGGCCAATGGGGCGCAGTCTAAGCGGATTGAGGGACCTATATAAATCCATGCACTTGTCCCAGAGCTTCCTCTTTCGGCTCATGCATCGGAACACCCGCCCACCTCTCCCTAATTTTAGGGCATTTTGTGATTGACCTTGTTATGCCACTGTGTGTTGTCTGTTGTTGGGACAGGGGCATGGCAAGAATTTTCCCCACTTGGCTGATTAGCTGTGGCCATTTGGGTTTCGCCTGCCGCGTAGCAATTCGTCACAGCTTGTAAGGTTGCGGATAGGCACTGGTTCATGTGATAGGGATGGGAGAATCATTTGCTGGAAGCCGCCCAGAGTGGCTGGGGAAACCCAACCAGATGGGTGGGGTACACATAATAAATTATTATTATTATTATTATTATTATTATTATTATTATTATTATTTCATAGAATCATGGAATTGTAGAGTCATAGATGAGCATTGCAGTGAGCAGGGAATTCCTTGCCATGTTCACTTTACTGGAGGAAAGGATTTTAACAAATACCTCCTCCGTTGCAGACAATAGAAACTATCTTCATGGTGGCTAGTTTACACATTGTTGCAGGCCACCCCAATCTCCGAGTGGAAGGGAGGAGTAGCAGCATTATATATAAAGAATGTGTACATTTGTGAAGAAATCCACGTCCTGGAGCAGATTGAGAGTATATGGGTAAGAATTGTAGGAGAGAGAAACAACAGGGACAAATGTAACAGTAGGGACAATGGTAAGGTTCTGCATTTAGGCAGGAAGAACGAGATGCACAAATATAGGATGGGGGACACCTGACTTACTTCCAGTACATGTGAAAAGGATCTAGGGGTCTTGGTGGCCACATGCTTAACATGAGTCAACAGTGTGATGCGGCAGCAAAAAAGAAAGAAAGAAAAAGAAAGCTAATGCCATTCTAGGCTGTGTCAACAGAAGTATAGTGTCCAGGTCAAGGGAAGTGATAGTACCACTCTATTCTGCCTTAGTCAGACCACACCTGGAATACAAGAGGATGAAGGGTCTGGAAATCAAGCCTTATGAGGAGTGCTTGAAGGAGCTGGGTATGTTTAATAATAATAATAATAATAATAATAATAATAATAATAATAATAATTTATTTGTACCCTGCCCATCTGGCTGGGTTTCCCCAGCCACTCTGGGCGGCTTCCAACAAAGATTAAAAATACATCCAAATGTCACACATTAAAAACTTCCCTGAACAGGGCTCCCTTCAGGTGTCTTCTAAATGTCAGGTAGTTGTTTATCTCTTTGACATCTGATGGGAGGGTGTTCTACAGGGTAGCGGGTGCCACTACTGAGAAGGCCCTCTGCCTGGTTCCCTGTAGCTTTGCTTCCTGCAGTGAGGGAACCGCCAGAAGGCCCTCAGCAATGGACATCAGCGTCCGGGCAGAACGATGGAGGTGGAGATGCTCCTTCAGGTATACTGGGCCGAAGCCATTTAGCCTGGAAAAGAGGAGACTGAGAGGAGATGTGATAGCCATCTTCAAATATCTCAAGGGCTGTCACACGGAGGAGGGAGCATGCTTGTTTTCTCCTGCTCTGGAGGGTAGGACTCGAACCAATGGCTTCAAGTTGCAAGAAAGGAGATTCTGACTAAACATTTCTGACAGTAAGAGCTGTTCAGGAGTGGAACAGACTCCCATGAGAGGTGGTGGACTCTCCTTCCTTGGAGGTTTTTAAACAGAGGTTGGGGGGCCATCTGTCATGGATGCTTTAGCTGAGATTCCTGCATTGCAGGGGGTTGGTCTAGATTCCAGGGATTTCATGTGCTTATATCCGGGGTTTGGTTTCCTCTGAATGAGGGACAGCAGAGACTGTGGTGTCTATGTTGGCATGGAACCAAGGAAACGGGGGCAATTGGCAGGCCCCCAGCTGGCTCCAGTCCACCAGCCGGTGTGCGGGGCGATCTCCAGTCCTTGGTGTAGCATCTGCAACTCATGCTTCAGAAGCTAGAGCACGCTACTCAGCAGAGTAAACATTACGCAACAGAAGTGGCAGGAGAAGTTGTGTGAGCATATTCACAAGCAGCTTATTCAGCATACAGCAGGACAAAAGGAAACATATCTGATCCCTTTCATGTCCAAAGCAAGAAGCGGCAAAAGCAAAAGCTATACACAAACGGAAGTTCCCAGCAAGCTGTGTTGGAGTGTAAACAGACATGTGACATACGACAATTCCACACGTCTGTTCTTAAGGTGGAATGGAATAGCCCAACAGTCTACCCCTCCCACCCCGAGCCAACGATGGAGGGGGTCACAGAGTCAACACCCTAAGTGGATCTAGCTTCTCCCATAGCCACAGCCTTGGATTCCAGCAGAAATCAGGCATGGATCTGTCTCTCAGCTGCCCAGCCTGCTGGTTGCTTCTAGCTTCTAGCTCACACAGAGAGCTCTGACTTTTGTCTTTCTACTTGGGCACCACCCATTTTTTTTCTGGCATGGAGCCACTTTCTTTGTGACTTTAATGACCCACACTTAGTCCATTACCCATACTTAGGCCTGGCTATTCCAGCAATGGAATCCTTATTGCTTCCAGGAATTAGAAGGAACTCAGGCATACAGCCTCCCCTCCACCTAACACATAACAATATTTTATTTATTTTGGTTGCATGGGTTTTGGCATTCAAACCTCTTTTTTGTTGCGACCTCTTTTTTCTGTTACTTGGAAAAGCACCCCTGGCTTCACTGTAATCTTGCTTTGCAAGTTGATGATGGGGGGGGGGAGGCAGGGGATGGGATCCCAGGGGTTTTGAGAGGATGGTTTAAATGCAAGGGACCATCTTGCTAAGCTGTTAGCGGGTCATAGCCAGTGGGAGGTCATAGCCCATAATGGTAGGGAATTGTGCAAATATCGAGTGCATGGTAGCTGGATAAGTAACCAGATAAATAGACATTCAGGCGACATCCACTTCACATTCATGTTATGTATTTTGTTTCAGGGCATCCGGCAAGAACCACTCCTGGAGTGTATACTATGGGGAAAATACCCTACATCTAAGGCATCAGGTCTTCATTAGCAAAGAAGAGAGAAGCAGACTGACAAGTTGCCCTTGTTATACCGAGCAGCCTGTAATCCTTTCTTCAGCTCTGCACCTTTCTCAGGAGTGCAGAGAAGAATGGTTTTCAGGCTGCCCATATACCAATATTTGTGGGTTTGTTTTTTTGTGTAAAGAAAGGACCAATGCCAACCACTGTTTCCATTTTGACCAGGAGTGCATATAAAGGGACTCCTGTAAAAATTGAAGGATTTCGATTTGCAATGAAATGAAGCCTTTGCATATTGTGTTATCGAGAACCTTTGAGCAGAACCTTTTGCACTGCACAACTGCCAGCATCCATGATGGCAAAAGAAATTAGGGGTGGGCGAAGCAGCCCATTTCTGCTCTGTGTCACTTTCCACATGTGTTCATGTCCTTTCTGCACCGATCTGCAGATAAGATCTGTGTTGATAATCTGTATTTAAGTACAGGGGACAGCCATTGTGTGTGTCCTCCTTCCCAGGGGATCTGGGTGCAGTCTTGATACATGCAAAACACCTGAAAGGGCCTCATTTGAAAGTCTGATATATCCTTCTAGGAGGCGACAACAAGGAATAGGAGAAGCAGGACCAGTCCTACTGTTAGACAGGGGGAGGCAGCTGATGTTAGATATTGTGAAAGGGCAGTCAATTGTTAGTTTAACATACACAATTGTTGTATTAGTATCACCAGGGAGGGGGCAGCTGCTTGTGAGATATTTTGCCTGGCTGGGAGACTTTCTGGAAACCTCAGGTAATCCTGCCTTGAGTTCCATGATGGGAGAAGCTCTTCTTATGTTGCAACTGGAAAGCGCTGCATGCTTTGTTGCACTCCAAAGGAGTGGATCAGGCCCCAGATCAGATTGTAAGGGGGAGCTGTGCACAGCCCTGTTCTTAATACACCATCTTCAGTTCAAAAACAAGATGGGTTAATTTGGAACATGGGATCTAGGGTGAAATTCAGGTGAGAATTGGAGAGATATTCATTTGAAATATTTCTTATTTCAATGTTCTGTGATGCAAACAGGAAAACAAGAGGAAACAGAACAGAACAGATCGTTGAGAGCCAGTGTGGTGTAGTGGTTAAGACCGGTAGTCTCGTATTCTGGGGAACCGGGTTTGCGTCTCCGCTCCTCCACATGCAGCTGCTGGGTGACCTTGGGCCAGTCACACTTCTTTGAAGTCTCTCAGCCCCACTCACCTCACAGAGTGTTTGTTGTGGGGGAGGAAGGGAAAGGAGAATGTTAGCCACTTTGAGACTCCTCAAAGGGAGTGAAAGGCGGGATATCAAATCCAAACTCTTCTTCTTCTTCTTCTTCTTATAAGAAGCTACAGCAGAACAGTGAAGAAAGTCTAGGATGAGGATGTAGCTGGAGCGAGTCTCCCTGTAGTCTCATGTCTCATGCACAGAAGGAGTCTTGCCTCTCAGTAGTACAGCCTGAAATAACACAGCTTGGAATGATTGTTACAGTTTGAAGCACTGGATTTTCCATCTCTCTGCGATCCTCCTGGGCTAGGCAAAGCTACAGCCACTCAGAGGATTTGCTTAATCCACAGCACGTTGCACTGGCTGTGTTCAGTCACATCATCAACATTTCGATTTTGAATTAAAAACCTGGTTTCAGCTGAGGCTCAGCGAGAGGTGACACAGTGCTAGGAAAAAGAGGGTGAGAGACTGAATTACAATTTCAAATCACCGGCCACCCAGGGCAGGAGCAAAGGCAGGACACAATATCCTGAGAGATCCCACCCATCCTGCTCACAACTTCTTTGAACTGTTGCCTTCGGGCAGAAGATATAGGACAATGAAAACACGAACCACACGCCTTCTGAATAGTTTCTATCCAAGAGCTCTGATTGCACTAAATAATGATCTCAGGGCCAGTTGCAAGAAATAGCAAGCAGGGAGTAGGAAGGAATGAGACAGGTTTTTAGGTTATGTTATGCCTTTAATAGGTTATGTTACATTCTGGAGTATGATATGTTTTTATAGATTATGTCTGAATAGGATGAGAGTGTTGGAGATACGTGCAAATGTGTATGTGAACCCGGTCTTTGGGTGGGTGTTTGATTTTCGTTGTTGTGTATACTGTGTATATACGGACAATGACAATAAATTTATCTTATCTTATCTTATCTTATCTTATCTTGCTGAGCTCCCTTGGAGCTTCGTCCTTTGCTTCCAGGCAGCAGCACCAGAGAGTGCAAGTAGTCGGGGGGGGGGATACCACGTGAAAACGCCATTATAATGATGTCAGATTCCACTCTGAAGGGGGAAAGAGTGAGACAGGCAGCAAAAGGCTGTCATGCGTCAATCACATTAACAGAAGGAAGCATACGCGTTTCCGCTAATATAACATGAAGATCCGATCTTAGAGCGCTAATGATGGACCCAGGCAAGCTAGGAAACCTCCGAAACTCTCCCCTATTTCTGTTAAAGATGCCGAATTGAAACTGGCTTGCAAGGGGCAGTTTAAAATAACAATGCAATTAAAAGAAAGTGGTATTTGGACATCTTTCTTGGGACAATGATCTGGGGAATGGTGACTAGCAAGATGTCTAGTCTTTTTCCTTTGGTCCCAGAATGATGGTGGACTATGGTTATGTCCACAAGGTTTGCACATCCTTTTTCTGGAGAACTACATTTTAAAATTCAGAGAAGCGAAAATTTCAAAGGATATGGCTGTGTTCGGTGCTCGTATTGTTTCAGAAAGCGAAAATTCGGCATGTTCTCCTTTAAATGCGAAGTGGATCAAATTTCTCTTCCCATCCGTACCGTACCATAACAAATACTTCTCGCCCCTCGTAAGTGGAATACTTGTTGGCAGCCATGTACAATAATGGTGCATTGATCTCTTTTTCTCTTCCAGCCGGCGCTAAAGTCTGAAACACCAAGCAAACTAAAAAGACCTCATTAACTCCACCTATCAACAACGCTATTATAATGAATAAGAAAGTGGGAGGCATGGGGGGGGTCAACCTTTCTTTTTCTCCTTTTTAAAGCTCCAGCATCATCTCTCAAAACAGGTCCCCTCTCTCATTATCTCAACCCTGCCTAGGAGAAAATCAATAAACAATTTGCATTTTTTATCAATATTTAATGTCAGGCTGTAGGATCCCTTTGAAAAGCTCAGGTCCTCGTGAGCCTCTCAACTCCCCATACATATACATTTCTATATAAATATATATATTTTAAACATGACAGAGACTAAACGCCCAGCATGTGCTCAGGTGCTGGGGTCAGTTCTAGTTAAAAAAAACACAACCCAAAATGTTAGGGATTGCTCCATCCCATCCCCATGTCCCCAAATAAACTGCAGCTGCCCGTCCGAGGGCAGGAGCAGTAGCAATCGGGGGGAGCGTGGTGTTGAATTTTAATGATTTGTAGAAGACAAATGAGGTTGCACTGCCACGCAATTAGCGGGCAGTCGAAAGATGTGTTGGGTCTTAAATGAGGGACATGATCTCCTCTTGACTCGCAGTGTGCAGAGAGCCCTCCCTGTGAAGACCATAATGAGGAAGGTAGATGAGATCCCTGGAAGGCTGACAGAACAATTACACAGTGGGGAAATGGCTGTTGATGCCAAACACAACTCTCTCCCCTCCCCCCCACCAGCCGCATATTAATGCCAACCTGAATTCCGCTTCGTCGTTTGTAGAAACATGAAAACAGACTCCTCCATTGGCTAGGCGGGCTTCTGAGAGTGAACACGCCGAGAACTCGGTGTTTGATTTCCTGCGACTTGTGAATCGGGACAATAATGTCTGCACAGTTGCAATTTCACAATGAGTGTCTCAGGCAGCGTGTTCACAGGACTTCATTCATGCCCATGCTTGGTTGCCCAGGCTAAGCCCTGCTGCCTCCTTCAAACCTGGAGCTCATATCATAACATTCTCAATGTCGAATCTCTTTTTAAAGCCGTCTAAGCTTAGGGTCAGGGACGTGGGTGGCACTGTGGGTTAAACCACAGAGCCTAGGACCTGCCGATCATAAGGTCGGCGGTTCAAATCCCCGCAATGGGGTGAGCTCCCGTTGCTCGGTCCCTGCTCCTGCCAACCTAGCAGTTCGAAAGCACGTCAAAGTGCAAGTAGATAAATAGGTCCCACTCCGGCGGGAAGGTAAACGGCGTTTCCGTGTGCTGCACTGGTTCACCAGAAGCGGCTTAGTCATGTTAGCCACATGACCCGGAAGCTGTACGCCGGCTCCCTCGGCCAGTAAAGCGAGATGAGCGCCGCAACCCCAGAGTCGGCCACGACTGGACCTAATGGTCAGGGGTCCCTTTACCTTTTAAGCTTAGGGTCATAGGTAGATCAATCATTCAATCATTGCCACATTCAGGTAGGGCTGGCAAACCCTGCAAAGCTGCTGCCAGCCAGTGTTGACAACACTGAGCTAGATGAACTAACGGCTTAGCTCCATGCAAGGCACCTTCCTCTGTTCCTAAGCTGGTGGTTATACATATTGCAGCAGTAAATTCCTTAAGTTAGTCACATGTAGTGTGAAGTTAACTCGTACTGCACGCTGTGTGAATTCCAGAAGTTGGCAATGTATCACACCTCTTGGTTTAGGGGGAAAGTCTTGGCACAGCGGCCCATTTACTCTTATTTAGAGTGACAAATAGGTGCTGCAAAATGTAAAATTAATGCGTCAGGTTAATTTCATGCACCCCTTGCCTCAGACCGATTAGTGCAAATTAAATTTCATGCTTATCAGCCGGAGTCATCACAAATGTTCTGCAGTAACCTACGGATTTGTGATGATCACAGTAGCAAAGCGTCGGGGGCTGTTTGCCCAAACGGTGAATGGCAAGGAAAGATTTTGACCACCGTAATGAGAGAGCTGAGCAGTTGTTCAATAAATAATGAGTGTTTTCTGCAAATGGAGAACATTAAACTGCTCCACTCACCACAGTAACGGGATGATGGTCATTACATGGACGAATGGTCTGATCTTGTTATAACAACAGCCCTAGAATATTTTTTAATTTTTTTTTTGCCTTCCCTTGGTAAAATGTTGTATACATTGGCATCAGATTCTCAGGTGGTTTAAATCAGAACCAGGGCATGAAAGTGGGTTTTGCTCATTCTTTTGTGCATGGTGGGTGGGAGAAAACAACTTTATTCCTTTTGAGACAGCTCGGGGGTGGAGAACTGGATTCTTCTGTCTCCCACCTAGCACAGGCCAGCCTTGACAGGAATAATAGAATTGTGGAGTTGGAAGGGACGCTAAGGACAATCTAGTCCAATCCCCTGCCATGCAGGCATCTCAGCTAAAACATCCATGACAGATGGCCATCCAACTTCTGCTTAAGAACCTCTAAGGAAGGAGAGTCCACCACCTCCTGAGGGAGACTGTTCCACTATCAAACAGCTCTTACTGTCAGAAATGTTTAGTCAGAATCTCCTTCCTTGTAACTTGAAGCCATTGGTTTGAGTCCGACCCTCCAGAGCAGAAGAAAGCAAGCTTGTTTGCTCTTCCACATGACAGCCCTTGAGATATTTGAAGATGGCTACCTTATCTCCTCTCAGTCTCCTCTTTTGCAGGCTAAACATACCCAGCTTCCTCATCCATTCCTCATAATGCTTTGGAGGACAGGACCATCAACCTATGACTCACCTGATGGGTTCCATTAGTTAGAGTATGATGCTGAAAATGCCAAGGTTGCAGGTTTCATCCCCGTATGGAACAGCTGTGTATTCCTGCATCACAGTGGGTTGGACCAGATGATCCTCAGTGTCCCTTCCAGCTCTATAATTCTATGAAATGGAATCGCTGTAGCCACCCGTCAATGAATGGGCAGTTTCAGTGACCTCCTTTGAAGGCATACCCCCAGTGCCAGTTCAGACCAGCCAGCATGGCTCTACTTCCACATAGCATCTACAGGTTGTCAGTGTTTGAAAAAGAAAAGGTTCTGACCTCCTTTTACTTACTTACGCCTAGTCCTCAGACCTTAGTTGGCACAAAAGAGTCTTTGAGAAAGAGTATTCTTGCAGAGTATTGCTGCTTTTATTCTTAAAAAGTCTTCTTCTCCAACCAGCTTTTACACATACCAAACGTAACCAGCTTTCAACCATCCAACCAACCCACACCCAACACTAACATTAACCACTCTATATATACAGGTACAATTTGGTGAAAGGTTGCATGAGTCATTGTAGGCCACTGACTCATGCTGTCTTAGTTCTTTTAGCATTAAAGAAACAGCAGCCAATTTTTAGCCGTGACACAGGTTTCAGTTTTAGCAACTAGCAGGATGCCCAGCTAGGATGTGCATGAAAGAAGGACCAGCGTATTGTTAGGATGTCAGGGAGTGCAAAGCAGCCCTGTCCGTCAAGGCTAGGCTTGCTAGTCTCAGACGTTATCAATGGGTTTTGCACTTAATGGAGCATTGTCTTCCAGGGAGGCCTAGCCCAAGACCCTTTGACACCAAAGGGTCAACAAACAAACAAACAAACAAGGCAAACAAAAAAAATGGTGCCCCCCCCCCAGGGAAGAATGGGTGAGCAAAGTTCTACATCAGGAGCAAGGGGGGGGGAATAAAGATCTACTCCAGGAAGGAGGGTGGGAGAAGACCACTAGCATCTCCTATTCACCAAGAGGCTGTTGTAGAGGTGACATTAGAGGCGGGGATGGCAGATCTGGCCTCCAAGGAGCATGCCACAGCTGTTGCTGCCACCATGGCTGTGGCAGCAGGTGGTGCATTCCTTGGAGGCTGAATTGCTGCCCTTGTGGGTCTTGCTTCCTGAGGCACGCACCTCACCATGCCTCATGAGCGGGCTGGCCCTTCTTCTAGGTCCTGATATGAGTGAATGGGATCTATTCACCTAGATGGGAAAAAGTAAAGGACTGCAGTGACTTCATTAGGATAGTTGGCTAAGTTTGCCCACTACCCTTTAATAACAAAAACAATTTTAATATTTATACGCCACCCATCTGACTGGGTTGCCCCAGCCACTCTGGGTGGCTTCCAGCAAAATATAAAAAAATGCAATAAAACAACAAGCATTAAAAGCTTCCCTATACAGGGCTGCCTTCAGATTTCTTCAGAAAGTCATAGAGTTGTTTATCTGTTTGAAATCTGATGGTAAGCCGCTGCCAGTCATTCTAAGCAACGCTGAGATGGATGGACCAAAGGTCCAACTATGTTTAAGGCAGTTTCCTAAATCAGAGATGACTAACCTGTTTTTTTGGTCTGGAAGATACATCAACCCATTGCAAAAAACCTTCCACAGGCTGCATGTCACTCCACATCCTTGCACACCCAATCGTATACTCTTGCACATGCCTGCATGCAAACATACACACACGTGTCACACATAGATGAGCACATAGCCTCCCACACCTCCCTAGATGGTTTGTGCAGATCAGCTGATAAAGGGGGCATTTTCCTACCCAATACAGCACTGGGCATGAAAATCACACCCTCTGTGCTCTCTGATGCATTTTTGCATATGTCCCCCAGACTTGGGGGGCATGGCTATAATCTTCTTCACCAAATGAAGTCTGCAGTGAGGCGCATTCTTCATCCATTTCATATAAACTGTGCGTGACATTAGTGCTTTTGGGCTTGCGATCTAACATTCACGTGCATCATAATAATAATGATAATTTATTACTTATACCCCATCTGGCCGGGCCACTCCAGCCACTCTGGGCAGCTCCCAACAGAATACTAAAAACACGATAAAACATCAAGCATTAATAATAATAATAATAATAATAATAATAATAATAATAATTTATTATTATTATTTATACCCCGCCCATCTGGCTGAGTTTCCCCAGCCACCCTGGGCAGCTTCCAATCGAGTGTTAAAAACAATACAGCATTAAATATTAAAAACTTCCCTAAATAGGGCTGCCTTCAGATGTCTTCTAAAAGTCAGATAGTTGTTTATTTCCTTGACATCTGACGAGAGGGTGTTCCACAGGGCGGGCGCCACCACCGAGAAGGCCCTCTGCCTGGTTCCCTGTAGCCTCACTTCTTCCAGTGAGGAAACCGCCAGGAGGCCCTCGGAGCTGGACCTCAGTGTCCTGGCAGAATGATGGGGGTGGAGACGCTCCTTCAGGTATACTGGGCCGAGGCCGTTTAGGGCTTTAAAGGTCAGCACCAACACTTTGAATTGTGCTCAGAAACATACTGGGAGCCAATGTAGGTCTTTCAGGACTGGTGTTATATAGTCTCAGTGGCATCCATTCCTGAATACCTCATTCCTAAATGTGCCCTCGTAGCTGAAAAGCATGTGCTTGAAGTGATTATAACTCTTCTGCTTTGCTAGTAGGGAATCACAGTGGGATGACTCTAACTGAATCGCTGCGTGTATGAAACGACTCCCATGAGCACAACAGGATTTCCTCTCCTCACCCCTTGCACCCTCCAAATCGGCTCTAGGGATTCATCCAACCCTGTGGATTAGATGGGGAGTGAGGGGGCTGGGAAAGTCCCATTGCCTTTGTGGCAGTTGCTCCATGCAAGTAGTGTTATAAAGTGGAATATGTGAATGGGTTGACCTGGGACTTCCAGAAGAGGAACAAGTTGTTTAGAGGGAGCACACACAAGACCTCAAATGGGATCTCCTTCTGGGTTCCGTTCGGACATGGACTGCTAAAGAAACATCTACTTCATTGCGTTTGTATTTTATAATAAATTCTATCCTTTCTTTCAGGAAGCAAGCAGGCTTTAACAGTAATGGCATGCAGTTAGCAGATTAAAGACTCCTGTTTTCCCCAGCGTACTCGTGTGACCAGATTCATCCAATCTCTAATGAAAATTATAATTTCACAGCTATTGTGTTTAACAAAGCTTAGGAGACATCAGTTGTCTTATTAACATTTACATTTCATTTTTCTAATGGCTAATATTATCTCTGAGAAATTAAGTAAAGATTATTAGTATTTGAAATGAGAAAAAGAACTTTTTTTTGTCTTGTTCAACTTTAATGAATTCTGGTAGCGGTAGAAAGAGATTCATATTCTTAATGCAGCAACATGCCTCATCTTTCATGTTTGCAACATGAAGAAAGCTTTGCTTAATGTGCTATTATAATTATGTTTATTGTGGGAAATTGGGCGGTGGTGGAAGACAGAGCCTCAAATGATATTTTTATGATATGAACTAAAGAAACAATATCAAATGGTGAAGAACAACTGGGTTAGTTTTATACTTCTTCTAGGAAGGTTGGAACTAGATATTCCAATCCAAGCGATCAAGGTGGCTGCCAACCAGCCAGTCAATTATGCCATTTTCAAGGATACACCATTGCCCCTCTGGTTTTCTCTTTCCCTTTTCTAAAAGACACTCAGTTTTCTGTGACCCCTGAGTACACTTGGTCTTCATTGGACTCTTTTTTGGAGTTTGTGGGTTGCATCAGAGATTATTGGTTCTCGTTTGCAAAGCTTTATACAGCTTGGAACCAGGACACCTAAAATATGGTATTACTTCTTATATACACAATCAATCACTTCAGTCTGCAAATGCTATGAAAATGTCTTAACTGTTTTAGTTTTTTTGCTTTGTTTTTCTTTTTAAATTGTACATCTGTTTGCCACCCTGGGCTTCTTTGGGTGGGATCTAAACACAATAAGTAAATAAAATAAAATAAGGCTCGCCATATTCAGAACCCTTGTATATATACTTTTCCGTCGCCGAACAAAAGAACTTTTCTTTTGTTGACATTGAAGTTAATCCTAGAGCTTTCAGAGATCTGTGCTCACTTGACAGAAGATGGATGGGCTCAGATTTAAGGACCCCCCCCCCCATTTCTCTGAGAGTCGTTTCTTTATCTGATCCAGTTGAGAAAATCCTTTAAAAGATACATGAACACCCTCTCATCTGTAAGAAATAAATATGAAGGAAGGGGAGAAAAACTTCATAATCCTCGATTAGTATTTCTTAGTAAAGACCTTTAGGCAAATCTACATATAAATGGAACCATTCTCTGCATATGTTCTGCTTGGGCAGAACAAGTGAGCTTCCTCTGTAAAAATAATGGGGGCAGGTAGAGGTGTATCATGAAGAATGATGGACGGCGAGTAAATTAAACATCAGAAAAGAGATGGGGCATTGAGAGAGCTTAGGATGTTTGTTTTCCTGATGATTTGTCATTTTGTGTCATACAGGCAAGGGACATATGACCTCACAGCCTGCTTTTGCAATGTGTGGCTTCATCTTGAGAGGTGACACGGTGACTCCAATGAACAGTTTGTACCTGGGGCAGGATGTGAGCATTTGCCTGGTTCACCCTCATATGGAATTAGAGAACTAATATGAACATGACTTGCGTCACCTGATGAAATGGGTGGAACTTTGTGATAAACCTGACCCTCTGCGATGTGCAGAACCTGTTTTGTCAATGGTTGTGTGTCAAATGGACTGGTCATGTTGTGCAAATGCCTGACGATCATCTTCCGAAGCAACTACTCTATTCCAAACTTAAAAATGGAAAGTGTAACGCTGATGGTCAACAAAAGAGGTTTAAAGACTGTCTCAAGGCAAATCTTTAAAAATGTAGTATAAACACCGACAACTGGGAAACACTGGCTTGCCAGCGTGCCAGTTGGAGAACAGCTTTTACTAAAGGTGTCGTGGACTTTGAAGACACTCAAAATCAGAATGCAAGAGAGAAATGTGCTAAGAGGACGGCATGCTTGGCAAATCCACACTGTGATCAACTCCCACCCGGAAACCAATGCCCCCAATGTGGAAGGACATGTGGTTCCAGAATTGGCTTCCACAGTCACTTATGGACTCATTGTTAAAACCATGTTTATGGAAGACGGTTCTTACTTACTCAGCTGCGAGGGATCGCCAAAGAAGAAGAAGAAGACGGTACCTGCTCTGACTCCATCATTATGAATAAGGACTGTGAGAAAATAACCATGGAAATTTACCTGTGATGAGAGAGCTGGTCTACTGTAGTGGCTAAGAAACTGAGCTATGTACCAGCAGTTTCCCCGGTTCAATTTTGTTTCTGCCACAGCCTTGCATGCAGAAGGCCCAATCCCTGGAATGGGAGTACAGAGAAATACAGACTCAATGCTGGATCAACACCCACAAGGGGGAAAATAGATAATATAATCTCAAAATTAAATGTGGCTCATTTCCTTCCTTCTATATGTAAAAACCTGCAGGCTGCAGTGCCTAATAATAATAATAATAATTTATTATTTATACCCCACCCATCTGGCTGAGTTTCCCCAGCCACTTTGGGGAAAAACACTCCTAGTTTTGTGCAGGTTCTAAGGAAAACAGAATGAAATTGTAGACCTAAATCGTCTAGGGCCTTCTGGCAGTTCCCTCACTGCGAGAAGTGACACTACAGGGAACCAGGCAGAGGGCCTTCTCAGTAGTAGCGCCCGCCCTGTGGAACCCCCTCCCATCAGATGTCAAGGAAATAAACAGCTATCTGACTTTTAGAAGACACCTGAAGGCAGCCCTGTTTAGGGAAGTTTTTAATGTTTGATGTCTTATCACTTTATTTGTTGTTGTTGTTCTGTTGGGAGCCACCCAGAGTGGTTCGGGAAACCCAGCCAGATGGGTGGGGTATAAATAATATATTATTGTTGTTGTTGTTGTTGTTGTTGTTGTTGTTGTTATTATTAACCCCCCCCCGAGGAGTATAGGGAAGAAGGGACAAGATCATCTTGGTAATGCCCCATTCTTCTAATTCTCCATTCACTTTTGTCCTAGTCCTGGAAGAGAGGCAACAGATTGCCAGGCCTGGCTTTTTCGCCTTTTCTCTTGATAAATTTGGCCTGAGCCTAAAATTGAAAAGAAACCCTGTTTTTTATTATTGGAGACAAATCTAGCAAGCAGGAAGCATATGTTGGGCTTTGGACCCCATGCTGAGGAGTGGGAGCTGGAGGCTCTCTCACACCAATCAGTTAACTTCAAACAATAGCCTCCCACCCCCATTCACATGGGACAGGGAGGCTGTGCCATTAAAGTTCAGCCAGGGGAGGTCTCTAATGCCACGAGCAGCAGATTGTGACAAAATGTCACCGGGAACCAACAAATCATCATCATCATCCAAATGGGGGGGGGGGGTGGATAGGTGGAGGAGCCTGGAGGGAAGGAGAAATAATCAATAGGCAAGATATCAATTTGCATTTCGCTCAATGCGAAAAGAAAGAACGAAAATATATCGACAAGGCAGGGGGAAAAGGGGGAGCCAGCCACGGGGCTGTCTTATAAAGGTTTACTGTGAAATCTTTAATGCTACTTTGCAAATGTGATCTCGGCGATAATTGCACAGCTTGGGAAACTTGGTGTTTATTTATTTTGCTCTCTCCAAAGGGCAGCATGTGGAGCATTGATCGGCATTAGAAATGATAATGAGGTTATTTTGTGCCTCGGTGGAATGCCTTAACTGTTTGTGTGCTCCTCATAAATCAGAACTAAAGCACCAGAAAGGCAAGGTGCACTGATTTCTTTCTCTCTTTTTTTGAAAGGCCTATTCTTTTGTGATTAGAAATTAGGACCCATTCGGTGCAGCCATGGAGTTTCATGTTGGTTAGGCAACAATGCAATCCCAGAATCTCAACAGTGGAGTTCCAGCTGGGGCATTGCTAGCCCTGGACCTTTTGAGCCAACCCAATAGCAGTTCCCCTGGATCTTCTTCTTGGAGGGGACATAACAGTATGTAAGGAGCATAGTGGTTAGCTAAACTTTACAGGTAAATTGGCAAAGTAATACAGGTGCAAACCATCTTGTGGTTTGTCTGCACAGGGAACTTGTGATATAAAAAGAGTAATTTTGTTTTTTTCAGTTTCTACTGAAGCTTTCTACTCTACCATTTTTAAAAATATTATAATAGACTGAGATAATCAGAAATTATTAATTTTTCCTTGTGTCCCTTAAGGGCACCCACCTCCACACATTTGCAAAAGCTAAAAATGCTAAATATTAGATACCTTCTTAAAACAACATGGCAGTGAAAAATGAAATGGTTGTTTTATCAATACCTGTTAAGCACGGCAGGTACTTTTTGATACCTAAAAGATACTACCCTCTCCGAATGCATGCAACTAATAATATCATTATTCCATTTCTCTTTTTAAATTAAGGGAAATGAAAACCAAGCAAGCATTTGTGCCAATTTAATGTAATTTCAAGTTGCAACAATTTCTCCTTTCATCCCAGCACATATTTATCAAAAAGCTAGCACTGTAAGCAGGCAGAATAATTGCTGTAAAGCTAGGAAATGCACAGACTGCAATATATTCTGGATATAATATTTTTTCTCCTCCAGAGAACTCTGGGTGGCATTCAGAAGGTTATTCCTATGCTTTCCTTCCCCCAAAAAATCAATTAATTGAATAGGAGTGAGGCAGAAGCCATGTTCAGTGGTTATATGTATAAGTAAATACAACACATGAGAGAGGAGAGTGCTTAACAGTGTGTCAGATTTGTGTCCTTCTACGACCATCCCCATTGCCCTTCATGAGTTGGAGTAGGGGTCACCAACCTTTGGGGGCCAGTGGACACATTTGGAATTTTGAGAAAGTGCCGTTGGTGCCAATCATAAAATGGCTGCCCTGCAGTGCATGGCACAACACAAAATGGCTGCTGGAATTAAGATTGCCGGAGGAAATATCAACAACCTCAGATATGCAGATGACACAACCTTGATGGCAGAAAGTGAGGAGGAATTAAAGAACCTTATAATGAGGGTGAAAGAGGAGAGCGCAAAATATGGTCTGAAGCTCGACATAAAAAAACCGAAGATCATGGCCACTGGGCCCATCACCTCCTGGCAAATAGAAGGGGAAGAAATGGGGGCAGTGAGAATTTTTACTTTCTTGGGCTCCATGATCACTGCAGATGGTGACAGCAGTCATGAAATTAAAAGACGCCCGCTTCTTGGTAGAAAAGCAATGCAAACCTAGACAGCATCTTAAAAAGCAGAGACATCACCTTGCCGACAAAGGTCTGTATAGTTCAAGCTATGGTTTTCCCAGTAGTGATGTATGGAAATGAGAGCTGGACCATAAAGAAGGCTGATTGCCGAAGAATTGATGCTTTTGAATTATGGTGCTGGAGGAGACTCTTGAGAGTCCCATGGACTGCAAGAAGATCAAACCGATCCATTCTGAAGGAAATCAGCCCTGAGTGCTCACTGGAAGGACAGATCCTGAAGCTGAGGCTCCAATACTTTGGCCACCTCATGAGAAGAGAAGACTCCCTGGAAAAGACCCTGATGTTGGGAAAGATAGAGGGCACAAGGAGAAGGGGACGACAGAGAACGAGATGGTTGGGTAGTGTTCTCAAAGCTACGAACATGAGTTTGACCAAACTGTGGGTTTGTCTGGGTGGCTTCCAACATATATAAAAACATAACGAAACATTAAACATTTTTAAAAAACACTTCCCTATGCAGGGCTGCCTTCAGATGGCTTGAGGGTCAGATAACTCCGTACCCTCCAATATTTCTCCAATGAAAATGGGGGGGGGGTGTCCCAAGGAAAAGTTGGACATTCCAGGATAGATTCTGAAACTGGGATGGCGTCTGTAAATCTGGGACTATCCCTGGAAAAAAGAGACACTTGGAAGATCTGACTGGTTTCCACTGCCTCTGAACATGAAGGTTCTGTTTAGCTCTTTTAGAAAGCTATCTAGCCTGACTGTCTGCTCAATGCTGGATCTGCAATGCAAGGTGCAGCAACACCATCCCTGGTAGGTGGCTGCTAGCATCTGCCTAAATAGCTCCAGTGAAGGAGAACCAACAGCTATTGGCAAGTCCTTTTCAGAATGAATAGGGGCATCACAGCAGTACCCAGTCTCTGCCTTCAGTTTGAGAAGTCCAGCAGCCTTGGCCCTGTATACCTGAAGGAGCGTCTCCACCTCCATCGTTCTACCCGGACACTGAGATCCAGTGCCGAGGGCCTTCTGGCAGTTCCTTGACTGCAAGACGTGAGGTTACAGGAAACCAGGCAGAAGGGCTTCTCAGAAGTGGCGCCCGCCCTGTGGAACGTCCTCCTATCAGATGTCAAGGAAATAGACAACTACAGTGGTCCCTCAGTTTAAGAACAGTCCTGTTTAAGAACGATTCAGTTTATGAACTCTGCAAAACCTGAAATAGTGTCCCAGTTTGTGAACTTTACCTCGGTCTAAGAACGGAATCCAAACGGTGGAAGGGCACCGGCAGCAGGAGGCCTCATTAGGGAAAGCGCACCTCGGTTTAAGAATGGTTTCGGTTTAAGAACGGACTTCCGGAACAGATTAAGTTCGTAAACCAAGGTACCACTGTATCTGATTTTTAGAAGACATCTGAAGTACAGGGAGGTTTTTAATGTTTGAGGTTTTTTGTGTTTTAATATTTTGTTGGAAGATTTATTAATAGTAGTAGTAGTAGTAGTAGTAGTAGTAGTAGTAGTAGTGATAATTGTTATTATTATTATTATTATTATTATTGCTCCTGCACCTTTAGTAGTGATATGGGACAGGGAATTTCAGTAGGTGTAACTTGTATAATAGAAATATAGAAATAGAAATATAGAAATATATTATTTATACCTCACCCATCTGGCTGGGCTTCCCCAGCCACTCTGCCTACCGTATTGCAGCTGCAAGACTTTGGCAATCCCAATAACATTCTGCAGCAAAGTAGACATTCCCACCTTTTCACCAGCCCCTAATGTTATGGCGAGTGGTGTTTTCCATTCAGATGATGGTGTGGGAGAAATAGACAAATACCCCCTCTGCTCTTGCCACTCCCATTCCTAATTGTCGCCTACTGCAATGGTGTCTCTGTGTGGATATAAAGACACTGCTGTTTCTTTTGCTTTCCTGAAAGCCTTGGGAAGATATGAAGCTCACCTGGGCAATGAGTTTTGAAATAAGGTATTATCAGCATCCAAATTACTACACCCCCAGGAAACTATCTTAGTGCCAGGAGCTTAAGCATATTTACTCAGAAGTCAGTTCCACTAGTTTTGGCAAGATTTACTCGTAGGAAAGTGTGTGTAGGTTTGCAGCCTGAGGTATGTAAAATGAGCCTTTATTCAGTGAATGAACTGCAACCATAATCACTTCTTTTGAATATCATTTGTATTTATGCACTATTCCCCCGCCTCTTCCAGTGAGCCCTCAGAGTGCTTTGCAGAAATAGCAAATAACAAAGTCGCATTAAAATCCATTTCAAAACAAGGGAAATTGTCGGGGAAGGTATATTAAAGGAAATCAACAGTGAAATTCTCTGAAAAACGCATGTGACGAATAGACGAAACTATTCAAGCACTATTCAGAGTTGTGCACATTTATTTATATATTCCATTAACGTACCATTCTTTCCTCCCCTTTCTTTTTCCATTTTCCCTCTCTATGCACTTGGGAGCGTGGGGATCCGATCATAATTAGGTAAAGAAAGTAAAGAGCCCGCCCACCCCCAACCCCTGCGTCCAGGTTCCCACCTTGCAATATTGCAATATTCTCTTACACACCCAAACACACTCTCTGTGCATTAAAGGGGGGCTTGGAAGGGGCAAGTGGGCAAGGCTCCCCCACTCTCATGCACCACCCCTCAGTCTGCATGTTCAACTATGTCAGAAGCAGTTCTACATGCATGCCCAAATAGACTGAGCCAGGTTCCCTCCTTCCATGGTGGATTCCTGTACATTGTTATGCACAAAGAACGTATTTTGATATGCTTTCATCATGAGGACATCACAAAGTACAGTGATATACGATGTCAGAGGAAGGAAGGGCTTGCCTGCATGGCATCATGGCACCCTGGACATTTTATATCAATGCATGGATGGAGATTTTACATTTATATTTATATTTATATTTATATGCATATACCACCCTATACCTTGCAGGTCTCAGGGTGGTTCACAAAAAAGATCACAATATATAAAATAAAAATAAAAACAATAACCCAATAATACCCCACCCCCCAAAAGAGCCACATTTTAAAAGGGTATAGGATGTAGACCAGGTCAATCAAAGGCCTGGCTAAAAAGGAACGTTTTTGGTGGATGCCTAATGCTGCATAATGAAGGCGCCAGGCGAACTTCCCGGGGGAGAGTATTCCACAGACAAGGAGCCACTGCAGAGAAGGCCCTGTTCTCACACTGCCACCCTCTGGTCCTCTTTTGGAAGAGGCACACAAAGAAAGGCCTCAGAGGATGATCTCAGGGTCCGGGTAGGTTTAAATGGAAAGAGGCAGTCCTTTAGAGGACACTCCCTCTCACAGATATCATGCTTACCATGGTAGTGCAGCACTGTTTCAGCAAAGGAGAAATATAGTTTTCGTTGCTCTAAAGATTGAACGTCTGCACACAGCATTTACCTGGCTTCATTTCATTGTGATGCCACATCACATGACCTGGCCATGTGCTTCTATCAGCCAATCTATGTCTATTTATTTTTTTAATGGCAGTGCCATTATTTTGGATTAAAAGTTCAGTGGTTGGGGAAAACCCAGCCAGATCGGCAGGGTATAAACAATATATTATTTTTATTATTATTATTATTGTTGTTGTTGTTGTTGTTGTTGTTGTTGTTGTTATTATTATTATTTATTAATTTCAGCTATTCCCCTCTCCTTCTCATTTTCGGGGTGGCTGCTTAATCATTCTTCACTTTCATCCAGTTAGTTGATCTATCTGATTTGGATAAATGCTTATGAGGACTTCAATCTCATTGTTTACAGAACATCTAAACCAAAAGAAGCCAAGAAGCCCTGGATGTGAACAGTTCCGAACTTTTGCCTTGAAAATTCAGCTCAAATATAATTAGCGCTAGACGCATTAAACACATCAAAGAATGAGTGGTGTTTGTCATACATGGTTAAACTGATCAGTCGTAGATGCTATAACTAATTTTAAACCATGGAAACAGGCAGGCTGTTGACAATCTATAGTAATTGATTCATCATTTATTAAAATGTCCATTAATCACAGAGAAGCTTCGTGCACAGTGAGGCTGGCTGGAGCTATTACAACGTCTCCTTTCAAGCACTCTGAATAAACACGAGCAAGGGCAAAGTAATCATCTCAGTAAAAAAAGAACGAAAGAATTGCCACTTTGTACAAGATATGGATCTAGATCTCTAAAACAAACAGAGAAGGTAAGTAGCCCAGGCCTCTGGACGTTTCCTCTGTGAGCTGCTGTCTCATGGCATGGGTTCATTGTTATTCATAAGAGTCACAGCATTGTCAATTTGAATGGTTGCCCAGTTGAACCCTTTACAATAAACGGTCCCACAGTCCTCAATAGATTAACACGCACGATACAAACACATAATGGAGAGAGTCACCAAGCCTATGAAAGAATGTCACAAACAAGATGAGATCCATGAAATTTCACTGAAAGGATTATTTTTACTTGAGCTTAAGCTCTTAAGTGTGTTGTAAGTCAATTGGAGACCTTCTGGAACAAGTGTCTAATAAGTTCAAATTATTATTATTATTATTATTATTATTATTATTATTCCCAAAAAAAATCAATGTTAGCCTCAGACTTTGTATGATGACTGTGTGTCATTCCAAGCTACCTCTCAAGCCCCTGCCTTCTTTGTGATGCACCTGTCTAGCTGCATATTTTGCCATTTCCTTACCCCACGGCTATTATTCCCCCCTCCCCCCACAACTGCTTCAATGCTACTGGAAGCCTTTTCCACCTCTTTTAGGAATTTGCAAGCTGATCATGTACAATATGCCTTTGAAAGGGGAAGAGAGAGGGTGTGTGTGTGGGGGAGACAAAGACAAAGACAGAATGTGATAGAATTTTATTTAATGCATTGGCATGAAGTGTAAATACATATTGCATACAGATATTAAACTTCCCTGGCTCTGATAGGAAATAATTACCCTGGGGAAACTCAGTGTAAAGTAAGTCCTGTATAACCATTCAAATATGCATGATGCCATTCGTCTGACCTCTACTTAATACTAAAGGTCAGCTCCCAAAGAGAAAAGTGAATGTTTACTTAGTTCCTGTGTTTTTGAGCTGGAAACAGAAGGATCTCGTGTTTAAAAAGGAGCAATCCAGCCAGCACTTGGGGTCTGCTGCCTCCTCTCATTTCACCGGACTGAGCACAAGCATCGGGTGATGTAATCACACCTACACTTGTTTGCACGAAGTAGAGAAAGTCAGCAACACCTGCCCACAAGAGGGAGGAACCAGCAGGCTTTGGGAATCCTCAAAGTTTGCAGAAGTTAAAAACAACAACAATTATACATTTAAAGCAACAGCATGCCATTTTAAATAGTCATGGCTTTCCCGAAAGTATCACTGGGGGCTGTAGCTTGTTCTTTGTGCTAAGAATAGATAGAATGAGTCCATAAGTGACTGTGGAGGCCAATTCTGGATCCACATGTCCTTCCACAGTGGGGACATTGGTTTCCAGGTGGGAATTGATCACGGTGTGGATTTGCCAAATGTGCCTTCCTCTTAGCACGTTTCTCCCTTTTGTCCTGAGTTTGTGCTTCTTCAAAGCCCATGACACCTTTGGTAAAAGCTGTTCTCCAATTGGAGCGCTCACAGGCAAGTGTTTTCCAATTGGTGTTTATACTACATTTTTAAAGATTTGCCTTGAGACAGTCTTTAAACCTCTTTTGTTGACCACCAGCATTACGCTTTCCATATTTAAGTTTGGAATAGAGTAGTTGTTTGGAAGACGATAATCAGGCATCCGCACAACATGATCAGTCCAACAAAGTTGAGGTTGAAGAATCATTGCTTCGACACTGGTGATCTTTGCTTCTTCCAGTACATTGGCATTAGTTTGCCTGTCTTCCCAAGTGATGTGCAAATTTTTTTGGAGACACTGTTGATGGAATCTTTCGAGGAGTTGGAGATGGCATTTATAAGTGGTCCACGTTTCACAAGCATACTGTAAGGTTGGTAGTTGTCTCTTATGCACCCACTCGATTGCTTCAACCTGTGGGACTCATACTTGTGTCCCTTAACAACTGTTCCACACTTCCTAGGAAACAATGCTTCACCTTGACTCATATGCCCTGCCTATGAATATTAGGCAGGTATCTTCACTGCCTTGTATTTGGACTGCTGCAAAAAACATCTACTTGGATATGAAGTTTTATTGCACCCATCCATTCTGAAAACGGCTGGATTTATTTTTATCTTAACAAATTATACGGCACTTTTCCAAGTGCAGTTTTATTGGTATTTGCTTATTGGTGTTTTCTACTGTTTTATATAAACTGCTTAAGGTGGTGGTGGTTTGGTTCATTGTTAGATTAAAAAAATAGAAATCTGTTTTCAAAGTCAATGCCAGCTTTGGACAGTCACACTGGGTTACAACTTATTTTAGGTAAAGGCATAGCTCAGTCAGTACAGCATGAGAGCCAGGCTGGGCAAAAGTTTTTGCTGGGCAAAAGTTTGAGCCCCAGGTTGTGCAAAAGATTTCTGCATCAGAGGGGGTTGACCCTCGTGGTCCCTTCCAATGCTACAATTCTATGAATCTATTCAGGGCTTGATACCAACCTCTATGCTGGAATGGAGGAAAACACACTGAAATACATGCAGAACAGAAAATGCCCTACTCAGACTTGATACCAATATGGCGTCAGCACATGGTTACCATTATTATTACTTTGAATTGGGCCCAGAAACTAACTGGTAGTCAGTGCAGTCGGACCAGGATCGGTGTGATATGCTCAGACCGTCTTGCTCCAGTGAGCAACCTGGCCGCTGAATTCTGGTTTCAGATAACATATGAATATGTTTCCATACTATGCACTCTGGGAATGGCTGCATAGGTATAAAGACCTTAAAGGAAAACATCAGGGACTCTAGCAACATAAAAAAAACCAACCCATAATAATATTAGATGTGCCTGTTGAATCAGGCCAATGACCCATCTAGTCCAGCATCCTAGTCTCACAGTGTCTAACCTCTGAGAAACCCTCAAGGAGAACATGAGCGCAAGACCACGCTTCCATGAATTTATCCAGCCCTCTTTTGAAGCCATCCAAGTTGCTAGCCATTATTGCTTTCTGGTGGAACAAGTTCCAGAGCTTAACCAGAGACCACTTCTGCTTCCATCAAGGAGGTGGCTCAGATGTGGTGGCCACTTTTGTAAAATGAGAGGAAATACCTCAACCAATTTTTTTTGTACATAAAAATTGGCCAGGCTCATCAGTGCCAATAGGGGCACATTTTACGAATCGATATGGCTAATCTGGCCCAACAACACCCCCCCCCTCACAGAAACAAATCTCACTGCAGTCAACCGAAGGCAACCAACCATGCCCTGGGCTCCCCGCAATCTCTCTCACTGCCAATGGAAACTAATAAATAAATAGAAAGAGAACCTATCCAAGGGACAATGACACAAAACCCTCACAAATACACGAAGTAAAAGAATGAAAGTTTACCACCTCCTTCCCTTCCCACTATCTCCCCAGTCTTATGCAATGTCTCACACTGAATGTAACTGAAAAGGCTCTAAGACCTGAAAACTGAGACAACGCACATACTTTTGTAACCCAAGAAAATCTTTAATGAAAATTATTTTTTTTAAAAAATGATGTCTACAATTGAATTGAGGTGTCTCAAAATACTGAGGGAAACTGCAGCAGGTGAGCTGTGTGCCTGTAATCTGCTGTCCAAACTACTGAGGCCCCACCAGCTCACCTGACTTATGGTTCTTTACCTTTTGACTAGACTTGGGTCAAACATACCCTTCAAATTGAGGACTCCTCCAAGTAGAGGGTGTCTTCTGAGACCTCTTCAAAAAGAGGGCTGTCCTCTGCCAAGAAGGATGCTTGGCCACCCTGGGGGAGGGGAGCCAATCTGGAGAGGAGGAAACTTGCTTGGGCAGCTGTGGGAAGGCCAGGACCTTCAATCTCCACAACTGCCTCAGAGGGGCAAGACCTACTGAGAAGAGTTGCTGTGCCCATTAGGCTTGGCTCCCCTGAGTCTTATTCTTTGAGCTAATGTCACTTACTCGGTGTGCTTTATTGCTGGCTGGCTCCTGACACCAACCAAAACAAACCTCTCATGCACTTACCCCCACCCCCTCACAACCCCTTCAACCCTCACATCCCCATAAAGCTCATTTAACCCCCAACTCTTGCCTACTTTCCCACAGTTCACCCAAAACTCTTTCCTCCCTTAACAATTTGCCCCAGTCCCAAGATCCTCCCCATCACTGTCTCTGTCACTCACAGAGATGAGGAGTATGAAGAAGAGAGAACCTTTCTCCCCTTGGTCCCACAACAGCTGATAGAAGTGGGCATTTGGAAGTGCATGCGTCCTCCTGGTTGGAGCAAATTAAGTGTGGAAAGAGTTCAGCTCATGGTGGTGCACGAAGACTTGCCCAGGTTGCCTGCTTGCTGAGATCCCACGCTTGCCCCCGGTAGTGTGTGCCTGCAAGCGAGCAAGCAGGCAGGCAGGAAGTGGCAGCAGTGGTGACAGTGGGAACATGTGAAGGCCACCCGCCTGCCCATTCATTTGCTCGTTCTGCTGGCCTGCTCAGCTATGCTACAGGCCTGCCTGCTGCTGTCACACTGCAGCACGACAACTTTTTTCCTTGCAAAAATATTATATAGCAAGAAATGTGTCATTTTCTGCTATGGAAGGAGAATGCGTAGCCTTTCAGAGCGAGGGAAAGGGGAGCTGAAATGTCGAAACGCAAATGTACTTGTAAATGTGTTTGTCAATCATCCCCTTTTGGGCACAATTCCACACTTTTGGCAGATCCGGCACCAAGGAGACAGTGTGTAGTAATTGCACAGGTGCCGGAGGTCAGGATTAAGGTGCGTTTGTGGCAGGCAAGTTTGCTTTGTTCCAATCGATGTCGTTCGCGACTGAAGCCAGCACCATTAATCACCCCTTTTCACAGAAATAAAATTCATGCACCAATTTACAATGGCTAACAGTAAGAAAGGCTGCAATCATTCCCGAAGGGTGGCTATTTTGTAGTAACAGTGATACCCAAAGCTCGGCTTTTTCGTAAGTATGTTTTTAAACCGCGATGTTTTGCTAACCAAATGCTTTACACCAGACATAACATCTGCTAGGTCCATTATATATTCATGTTTAAAATGGGATTAGTCACAAGGCCTGTACAAATGAGAGGGGGGAAAGAAAACAAAAGGAAAGAGGAACATTAAAATATTCATTCCCCTTTTATTTTTCAATAGCAATAACAATACCCATAATTTGTTAAAGTGCTGAAAGATGAGTTTGTAAGAATTAAGGCAAGGACAAACATTTCAAAGAGCAGGGCATAGGGGATACTGGGGTGGGAGCAAAACCCTAACCAATCCAGGTTTATATTCCCAAGTGGAGGGGTGCTCCCCACAATTTGCACAGTTATCTTTTACCTTGCAACTTCTACATTTGGCAAAGTATCAGTTTGCTTTATCTTTTGTGCCAAGTTGGCAGTGGTGAAAAGGACTGAGGCTTGTGTTATTAGCAGAGAAAACTGCTACTCTGCATGTGCACTCATTTTGGAATGAATGAAAACTGGGACTGAATGGGGCCTACTTGGTTCGATTTTCATTTGTTCCAAAAGGGATGCAGCAGAGAACATTAGTACCCCATTGTCAATCAGTCATGCCTTTTGAAGGTGAGCAGGTTGTGAGAGCGGAGCTGTCCTTACAGCAGAGCTTTCCAAACTTGTCATGTTGGTGACACACCTTTTAGACATGCATCATTTCACGACACAGTAATTCCATTTTATTAGCAAACTGGGGGTTAAACTAACCCCTTTCCAGCCCTGGGAGGAATACGAGGAGTGTTAGCGTGACACACCCACACACTGCAGCCGACACACTAATGTGTCAGGACACACAGTTTGGAAAGCTCTGGCTTAGAGGCTGCTTCCTGGCCATTTTGCTCCCCACCACCAACCATATGTTGCATCATTCAAGAGCACTGTGGGAGAAATCACCAGGGGGTTTGGGCTGGATGTTCATCAGTATACAGATGACCTAATCCAGAATGCAGCAGCTAGACTGGTGACTGGGAGTGGCCATCGAGACCATATAACATTGGTCCTGAAAGACCTACATTGACTCCTAGTACGTTTCCAAGCACAATTCAAAGTGTTGGTGCTGACCTTTAAAGCCCTAGACGGCCTCAGTCCAGTATACCTGAAGGAGCATCTCCACCCCCATCATTCAGCCTGGACACTGAGATCCAGCGTTGAGGGCCTTCTGGCAGTTCCCTCACTGTGAGAAGTGAGGTTACAGGGAACCAGACAGAGGGCCTTCTCGGTAGTGGTGCCGGCCCTGTGGAACGCCCTCCCATCAGATGTCAAAGAAATAAACAACTATCTGACTTTTAGAAGACATCTGAAGTGAGAGCCCAGGGGTCTGAACACTCATCCCCCAACACCACTTTCTGGACACGGCCCAAGAGGAAGGAGCGGAACCACTGCATAGCAGTGCCCCCAGCTCCCAGCTCCTCTAGACAGTCTAGAAGGATGTCATGGTTGATGGTATCAAAGGCGGCTGAGAGATCCAGCAGAACTAGGAAACAGCTTTCACCTTTGTCCCTAGTCCGCCGGAGATCATCGACCAGTGCAACCAAGGCAGTTTCAGTGCCATGATGAGGCCTGAATTCCAATTGGAAGGGATCCAAATGGTCCACATCCCCCATGCATGCCTGGAGTTGTTCAGCAACCACACGCTCAATCACCTTGCCCAAGAATGGAAGATTTGAGACTGGGCAATAGTTGGCCATATTGGCCGGGTCTAAATATGTTTTTTTTTAAGAAGCAGTTTAATACCCGCCTCTTTCAGCGGGTCTGGGAAGACTCCATCACAGAGGGAAGCATTCACCACTGGTCAGACATCTGATCTCTTTGGAAACCTTAGAAGAACTCTATTACAGACTGCAGTGACCTGCTCGCTATATAAGGGATTAAGGTGTTGTTTCTAGTATCTTGGACCTGAGCTGGACCTGAACATTGTTAGTACCACCCCCTTGAACTTAGCCTCTTAGCAGAACGGCTGCCCCCGTGCAAATCCCACAAGGAAAGTGTTATATGCTGGTAGTCGTTCTTGTCATCTGGAGAAGTCAGGAGTCAGCAAAGCTTAAAAGGCAAGAGGAGATGGGATCAGTGTTTTGTAAATTTTGCACACAGCAGTGTGTGTTTTTGCCTTGGATCTGCCAGAGCTTTGTAACTGGAGGGCCACAGCTCAGTAGGAGAGCATCTGTTTTGTTCCAGTTTCCATTCCTGGCATTTCCAGGTAAGACTGGAAGGGAACCCTGCCTGAATTCCTGGAGAGCAGCTTCCAGTCCTTAACAACACAACGTTCAATATACTCTTCAGTGTTTGTAAGGTATAATTGCACCTTCTCTACAGTAGCTTCCCAGGCTAGTTTCTAGATGTGGTTCCCAGTTGAAATCCCAGATCACTTGGCAACTAGAAAAGGGTATGTGCTTTTAAGATGTGGATTAAGGCCAAACTTAAATATTGACAATGGGAGAATTCCTTATTCATCCAAATTAATTTTAGGTCACATTCAAATGCAGGATAAACCAAATTCTCCTTTGTGACTCTGATGATACTAGTTTGCAGAAATGGCACACCCTTAATTTACACACACACACACACACACATTTAAGAAGACTCTTGAAAACACCTAGTCCTGATGAACACCTTAAACTTTCAGACTTCAACCACGGGGTCTGCAACTTCCACAAGTGACTACGATGACGACGACAACAAAATCAATGCAAGTGTAAAATTATTATCAGATTTACTGCTCCACAGAAGGTTGGGGGAGAGGAAAGGCAAGAAGGGAACATCAGAAAGCTGTTGTGGTTGAACTTCGATGCTGTTCCAGCAGGGTCAGCAAAGTGACATGCCTGAAGTAAAAGAGCAGAGCAGTGATGTAAGAGAAAAAGGATGATGATCAATGGTTGAAAAAAAGCCTCTGTCAGGAAGTAGTAAGTCCCATGTCAAATACAGAACAAAATTCAAGCGACTGAGGGTTGTAACAGACATTGTCAAAATGTCATTTTTATGTTGATTCATTGTTTTAGCTTTTAGGAGACCATGGCTGAGGGGTGGATAAATTTATTTCCAGCTTTGGATAATTTGAGCACAAATAGGAAACCACAGAAGTGTCGAGATGTCGGATGGGGAGTGACTTTTGGGGTGAATTAAATGTGCTGGACTGGATGCTCTCGTTCCAGGAAAATTTGGGGGCCTAGCATAATTAGTTGAGGATTGTTGTGGTTGTTTATTTTTATAATAATAATAATAATAATAATAATAATAATAATAATAATAAATTATTTATACCCTGCCCATCTGGCTGGGTTTCCCCAGCCACTCTGGGCAGCTTCCAACAAAATATTAAAATACAATAGGCTGAGTTGCGGTTCCAAGCTGTGGCTTGCTGTCGCCAGGTGATGTTCTGTGGTTGTCAAGGAAGCGCAAATGATAGATAGATAGATGATAGATAGATAGATAGATAGATGATAGATATAGACAGATATGGACGTGAAAGCTGGACCATAAAGAAGGCTGATTGCCGAAGAATTGATGCTTTTGAATTATGGTGCTGGAGGAGACTCTGGAGAGTCCCATGGACTGCAAGAAGATCAAACCTATCCATTCTGAAGGAAATCAGCCCTGAGTGCTCACTGGAAGGACAGATCGTGAAGCTGAGGCTCCAATACTTTGGCCACCTCATGAGAAGAGAAGACTCCCTGGAAAAGACCCTGATGTTGGGAAAGATGGAGGGCACAAGGAGAAGGGGATGACAGAGGACAAGATGGTTGGACAGTGTTCTCGAAGCTACCAGCATGAGTTTGACCAAACTGTGGGAAGCAGTGAAAGACAGGAGTGTCTGGCGTGCTCTGGTCCACGGGGTCACGAAGAGTCGGACATGACTAAACGACTAAACAACAACAACAATAGACAGATAGACTAGGCAGTGGCGGAGCTTCATGCTCTGGCACTGGGAGGTGGAGAGCAGGCGGAGCGGGGCTGGCACGCATCCCGGGGACATGGCGTGGTGCCTGCGGGTGCGTGGCGCCCAGCGTGGGCAGGGGGGCAGCCGTGATGGCACCCCACCAGGATCGCGCTGCTGGGGGCAGTGCAGTCCCCCTGCACTCCTCTTCCTCTGCCAATGAGACTAGGAGCCCCAACACCCGAAATTTCCTGAACATCGCTGGAAACCCACAAGCAGGACCTCAGCACAGTAGCACTCTCCCTTCCTGTGGTTTCCAGCAACTGTTTTTATAATATCTGTGAAGGATGTTGCTGAAAGGAACTAGATTCCATTCACGGCTTTTTTCCAGCCGGAACTCAGTTCCGGCACCTCTCGGGTGGACGCCATTGGGAGACATTCATGGCGAGTTCCGGCACCTCTTTTTTCTAGAAAAATGGCACTGATTCCATCACTGTACAAACTGATTTTACATGATTACGAGAGCTGGTTTGTACTCCCCTCTACTGGCTGGGCCTGTGCTAGAGTAACTCCTTTGCTAGACTTCTTTTAGGTAACAAAGCCTCTTTGAAAATGGGAATGTAGGCAGAGAGTAGTAGGGTTTCCACAACAAGACCGAACTGATTCTCCGAAGCAGCTGTGCAGAGAAGGAGTGCAGAGATGTGATGTGCTTAGATTGTGGAGAATTAACAGGCAGGGCTTTTGATTGTCGTGGGCAGGTGCAAAAGACGTACTTTTGCGCAGTTGCTCTTGAGCATGTCGATTGACCACATGGTGCATCGAAATGGATCAAGTAAAAATCGTGACTTTGAAAAAACAACCCGTAACCCATAAATAATGGTGATACAAGAAGAGGAAGATATCCTGAACAGGAGTGTTTTCATTGGAGCAGATTTATTTGCAGCGTGTTAAATTCTAACATAAAAAAGTGTATTTTGCTCCTTGTTTGCAATGATGTAGTCCTGGCAACTGAATTTCAGGTGGTCTTGGGATTCTTCAGACATTAATAGAGGATTAATAATGGTAATTGATGCTTTTGAATTCTGGTGCTGGAGGAGACCCTTGAGAGTCCCATGGACTGCAAGAAGATCAAACCTATCCATTCTGAAGGAAATCAGTCCTGAGAACAGATCCTGAAGCTGAGGCTTCAATACTTTGGGCACAAGGAGAAGGGGACCACAGAGGACAAGATGGTTGGACAGTGTTCTCGAAGCTACCAACATGAGTCTGACCAAACTGCGGGAGGCAGTGGAAGACAGGAGTGCCTGGCGTGCTCTGGTCCGTGGGGTCAAGAAGAGTCGGACATGACTAAACGACTAACCAACAACAACAATAATGGTAAGGAAGCTTTCCTGAAAATCACTGATTTTACCATAAAATCTGCAGCCAGGGAACTCCTCCTCCTTCATTTCTTCCCCTTGAATAGTTCATTGACAGAGCAACTGCTTTGCACACAGAAAGTCCCAGCTTCAAAAAGTCCCAGCTTCAATCCCTACTTGGAAATATCAAAGTAGGGCTTAGAAAGCCCCTGGTTAGTAGTGAAGTGACAAATTCTGAATCCCAAGGTCTCTTCAGCCATGCCCACAATAGCATTTAGAGATGCATTGCATTGATCACCTCAACATGCATGTTTGCACTGCAGATATTCAGGAGAACATTGGCTCAATATCAGAAAACTTTTCTAAAGTTCAAATTTTTAAAATAAAAAAAATGGTGTAATCCATAACCTCAACCCACTTAACATACTTTGGATTTATTTTTTTCTTTGGTGGGGTAGGGGACTTGGGCAAGGGGACTTGGACAAAACCTAGACAGCATCTTAAAAAGTAGAGACATCACCTTGCCAACAAAGGTCTGTATAGTTAAAGCTATGGTTTTCCCAGTAGTGATGTATGGAAGTGAGAGCTGGACCATAAAGAAGGCTGATCACCGAAGAATTGATGCTTTTGAATTATGGTGCTGGAGGAGACTCTGGAGAGTCCCATGGACTGCAAGAAGATCAAACCTATCTATTCTGAAGGAAATCAGCCCTGAGTGCTCACTGGAAGGACAGATCCTGAAGCTGAGGCTCCAATACTTTGGCCACCTCATGAGAAGAGATGACTCCCTGGAAAAGACCCTGATGTTGGGAAAGATGGAGGGCACAAGGAGAAGGGGACGACAGAGGACGAGATGGTTGGACAGTGTTCTCGAAGCTACCAGCATGAGTTTGACCAAACTGCGGGAGGCAGTGGAAGACAGGAGTGCCTGGCGTGCTCTGGTCCGTGGGGTCACGAAGAGTCAGACACGACTAAACGACTAAACAACAACAAAAGAAGGAGCTTAGTAGATCAGACCAAAGGCCTATCTAGTCCAGCTTTAGCAACATGCCAGCAACCTCTCCACTGACTGGAGTTACAAGGAGCTGGACCAGGTGAGTTTTGCATGCAAAGTGACTGAGCTATGTGACTGAGCTAAGGCCCTCCCCAATTCTGTTTTTGCAGCAGCTAGCCAGAAGCTATGGGAAGTCAACCACCATGAGTGCATGTCCTCTCCTGTTGCCTCTGCCTTCCTTGAGCTCTGTGTGCAAAGCAGGAATTCTACTCTTTGGAGCTGTCCCTGCCATGCAATTCAGATATTGTCTAAAGGAGCAGCTCAGGCAGGCTGATCAGTGTTGCTAAACAAGACAGAGCCTTGTCTGATTCTGACTAATGTTGAGAAAATGAGGTGTCGCCTGATAGCATGCTCAGAAAATGTCATTCCTCAAGCAAAGGGAAAGATTTCAATTCCTCATTCCCTTTTAAAACTGGAAATTGCAGGCAGAAACCAAGCATCCATGGACAATCCAAGCACACAGAGAAGATTGGCAGGTTTGATTTGAGAATGTGGGTAGACTTGCACATTTTTTCTTTACTTTCTTTGATGTTGCAAGCTATTGACAAATTAGTATATTCAAGAGTAGAGGAGGAGTGTGTGTGTGTGTGTGAGAGAGAGAGAGAGAGAGAGAGAGAGAGAGAGAGAGAAAGAGGGAGACATTAATCAAAATAATTTCCTTTTTCCCCTCAAGGGAAGTCCTGTAGGCAAAAAGCTGAAAAAAAATTATCCATGCACAGGGCTGAATAATTTTGTTCAGTCCGTGTTTTAAAGCAAACACACTTCGTTTGCAGAACTCGGGTTTACAAGAAGATCAGAACACAGGTTGCGGATTGCCCACTGAATCTTGTGGCAAAGCTGCATATTTTATGGAAGGGGTATCATAAAAAAGCAAAGTGAATACCAGGTGCATATTTTTAGAGGAAGGTACATAGCAAAATAAGTGTACCTATTTAATGTTTTTTTAATAATAATAATAATAAAACCACAGTTTAATGTGTGACGTGTGAAACTTCTTGCGGAATTGAAATGAGCCGGTCTGGCTATCAGATGAGGCTTAATTTATGCTAACTTCTCGTTGTTAAAGGAACTTCTTGACTCGAAAGAAGACTCATTCGTGCCTGCTGTCTAAATATCTCCAGCCCATCTAACCAAAATGGAAATTATTTTCTCTCCCTTAAATGGGGGGGATGGCAAAGTGTTGGGGCGGGATGGGGAGGGTTCGCCTTTAAAGGAGCGAGGAAGAAAGGGTTTGACACGATGACAGCGAGACATAAGATCCTTTTAATTGCTCATTTTCTACCTGCCATTGAGAACAACAGCAGGAACAAAAGGAGAGCGACAGAACCGTTGTCAGGATGATCAGAAGGTTCTAATTCTCGCCGCAGCTCATCTGGCAGGACTCTGAGCTGCGATGACATGTTACACCACAGCTCCATCTTGCCTGGTGATCTGTCAGAAAGAGGATGAAGGGGGTGTCCGAGCTGCAAAGCTACTGTCCCAGTGCAAACAAAGATGTTTGAGGCTACAAACGTTTATGCACAAACTTGCCCACCATCAGAGATCCATTCAAGTCAATGAGGCTCGTCAAGCAGAAACTTGTTAAGGACCTGTCTAACTGGGCATTTGCCCAGCTGGGAGACTATTCAGTGGGTCAAAATTATGGCACCAACACAGGAAAATATAATTTGTTCTCATCTATAGAACGAGCTGGGAGCTGGGAAGCCCCTGGCGCAAATCTCTCCACAGCTATGGAGAGCTTTATGTATTTATTTACATTCATTATTTCTTAAACTTGTTAGTTGCTTGTCACCCAAAGGCCACCAAGTGACTTACATTAAAGAAAAGTATACGTGTATATATATCATAGGAACAATCTTACTCGGCTACGAGTGATCGCAGAAGAAGAAGAAAAAGAAGAAGAAGAAGAAGAAGAAGAAGAAGAAGAAGAAGAAGAAGAAGAAGAAGAAAGAGAAGGAGAAGGAGAAGAAGAAGAAGAAGAAGAAGAAGGAACAAAAAGGCAGGGCAGAGCTGTTACCATAGATTCCTGGCAGCTGATGCTTCCTAGTGTGGAGAGAGGGAGGGGAGATGTGACAGGAAGGCTGGTAAATGAACAGGAGATGAGGGACCTTGAACTTGGTTTTCCCCTGCTCTGGAATGTAGGACTTGAACCAACTGATTCAAGTTACAAGAAAGGAGATTCCGACTAAGCATCAGGAAGAACTTTCTGACAGTGTGAGCTGTTCAGTCAGTGGAATGGACTCCCTTGGAAGGTGGTTGACTTGCCTTCTTTGGAGGCTATTAAGCAGAGGTTGGATGGCCATCTGTCATGGATGCTTTAGTTGAGATTCCTGCTTCTCAAGGGGTTGGACTAGAAGACCCTTGGTGTATCTTCCAGCTCTACAATTCTATGACAGGCATAGGCAAACTCCAGGCCTCCAGATGTTTGGGACTACAATTCCCATTGTCCTTGACCACTGGTCCTGTTAGCTAGGGATGATGGGAATCGTAGTCCCAAACATCTGAAGGGCCAGAGTTTGCCTATGCCTGTTCTATGATCACCACATAGCAGGTAGAGCAGGCCCACAGGTCCATAGGTTGCAATCTCTCACACCATGGTGGAATGGGTTACTATTTATTGTTTCAAAATGTATATGTGCAGTATAATATAAGTCAGCACAGACAAATGTCATTGAAAACTGCATCCTCTTTCATGGTGGGTGCATTTCCTCCTTCCTGGTGATGCATCAGTGGGTGCTGTACTTGAAATTCATTGGGTTGTATTCAAAGTAGCACTATAGAGATCATTCTGCCAGCGCAACTTGTTATGTACTGAAATTCTCACCCTGGGCCAGCAGGGGGATACTGTAGCTAGTTATGCAAATAAGGGATCGAAAGTGATGTTCAGTGATTGGATAGTTTTAGAAAATTGTTACAGTTATGTTGTACTGGAGCTCTATGTAAGCAGGCTGACTGAACCCTTCAGTTCAGTTCTGTTCTGGCCTCTGAATAAACAAGAGCTGTTTGAAGAATCGCTGTGTCGTCTGATATGTTCACCCACAACTTAATACAACTATTTCTGCTTTTCTGACAGAATCTCCTCTCTCTCTCTCTCTCTCCTCTCTCTCTCTCTCTCTCTCTCTCTCTCTCCCTCCCTCTCTCTCTCTCCTCTCTCTCTCTCTCTCTCTCTCTCTCTCTCTCTCAGAGACAAGGACAATAAAGACTGTAAAAAAGAATGGGAACAGTTCATGAAGTATTTACAGAAATACTGTAAAGAAGTGGACTCACTAGCAGGGTTTGAGTAAACACTTACAATTATGGGGAAAAGTCAAAGAGCAATAATTGGGGGGGAACAAAATTTAAGATGCAATTGGGAAAGATACAGTATAAAAATGAAAAACATATAAGAATATTTAGTTGAAGGATTTGAAAATTAAGGCAAATAGAGCAAGCAGAAGTAGCAAATATTTGAAGAACCAGAAGAGAAGGAGAGTTTGGATTTGATATCCCGCTTTATCACTACCCTAAGGAGTCTCAAAGCAGCTCACATTCTCCTTTCCCTTCCTCCCCCACAACAAACACTCTGTGAGGTGAGTGAGGCTGAGAGACTTCAGAGAAGTGTGACTAGCCCAAGGTCACCCAGCAGCTGCATGTGGAGAAGCAGGGAAGCAAACCCAGTTCACCAGATTACGAGTCCACCGCTCTTAACCACTACACTGGCTCTCACAGAGGAGGTTGGGGGAAGTCAAGGGAGGGGGTGGGTGGGGAAAGATTTGGATTTATGATTTTTTTTTTTATTGTGTTCATGATGATTGTGTTGAATATAAAATTGTAAAATACAATAGAACTTATTTTAAAAAATAAAAATAAAAGAATCTCCCCTCTCTCTCCCCAACCCATGTTGTTCTGCAGTTCTCCCAACCCTTCAGATCTGATTTCGGGACGGCACAGGAAATATGCAAGGGGCAAAATGGGGGGAAGCCTCATTAGGCTAGCAGGAATCATTGTGCTTGCATCTGCTAGTGCAAACAATTAGTGGAATGTGGCCCATTATTATCATTTATTGGTATTATTTTTCATCATCATCATCATCATCACGGTTGGGTTGCTGGGTTGTAAGTAACTCACTTTGGGATGCCTTGGGAAAGATAGAATGACCCGGTTTCTGATTTTCACAGTCATTCTTGCCATCTCTGCATAGTCCAATAGTTTAGCTGGCCAGTCCGCTCTGATAGGGACCTTGTTGTCTTTCCAACTCTGGGCAAACAGCATCCTTGCAGCTGTTGTAGCATACGTAAACAGTCTTTCCTGTTCCTTCGGTATCTCTGCACCTAGAATTCCTAACAAAAAGGCTTCGGATTTCCTCCCCCCCTTCAAAACACCATAACCAGACACTGGAGAGACCTGTCAGGAGTAAGCATGGACCAATGGTACCAAATAGCATGGGAAACAGCCCTACTAGAAAAATTAACCAATAAACTGAAACTGACACGGGGACAAACAGAAGAAGACACCTTTACCCCGGTATGGCTCCCATTTATCACCTACACAGCCCAACAAGACAATGACAATAATCCACCAACAGCATACAAATCACTATGGCTAACCTGATCCAAAACACCCACCCACCCCACTCACACACGGAAACAAAGATCACCACAGCCAATCACAAACAAACAACCACACCCTAGGCCAACCCCAACCTCTGTCACCACCAAAGGAACACAAGTGAACAGCACAAGCAATGCTGACACCAAACCCTATATACATTAAGCATAATAGAAACATTGCCACTCGACCCCACCCCCAGCCATCTTCCCTCCCTCCACCCCTATTTTCCCCCTCTCACCCTAATGTCTCGACAAATGAAACGGATTTGTAAAAATGTTACATGGAAAAAATACGAGAGACATTACACTTACTTCTGTGAAACAAGAAAATCTTTAATAAAAATAAATAAATAAACAAAGAATGGGAGAAATTCATATTATATCTGACAGACCACTGTAAACTTTTGAACTCTTTGGCAGGTTTTAAATAACGCTTGTAACGTTACATAGATTTTGGGTATAATGGAGGACTGAAAAATTAGGAGGACTTATAATATGCAGTTGAAAAGATTAACCGAATAACCCACGGGGGGTGGAGGGAAGTCTAGAGATTCAGAAAAATCTTGCGTAATTTTTATTATTATTGGTGATTTTGAATGTGAATTGTCAGGGAACTGACATCGGAGCTAGAGGTGGAGGGAAGGCTCTCCAATGATGCTGGAGAAGGGCCCAGCAGGGAGAGAGGCAGCTCAGCAGATGAGGAAGCAATTCAGTGCAACACCAGGAATAAGGAGGGGCAGATGGGGGAATCGGCGAGAGGGCTCCCAGACTCTTCACCGGACACCAGCGGGGAGAGCACTGGTCCTCCGCTACCCACGCCCTCCCTGCGCAGAAGACTTGCGCGCAGAGAAAGTAGGAGGAGACTGGGTGTCAAACAACTTTTATGTTGGAAAAGGTTTAAGAAACGCCCACTGACGGATTCTGCTAGCGACTGAGGCAGCCACGAATTGAAGGGCTGTCCAGACAGAAAGGTTTAACAAGGCAACATAGCCAGGAGAGGCGGCAACTTACGCACGAGCAACCCCATACCATTATAGCAATCCGTCAGTCCCTGACGTTGCTTGTGCACAGCGGCAGGCAGCATCATGAGCAAAGCCGGGGAAGCTGGCGCCACGGAGGGAGCAGCAGGAGTGCAAAATCTGGTGGAGAGGAACCGAGATTTGGAGCAGCATGTGGCTCTTCTAACGGCACGGCTGGACGAAAGGCGGACTCAAGATGCACAGGTCAGACCCACCCCCATAGCAAGGAAGGTACCGGGACTGGTACACAACTTTGGAGGGAAGCCTCAGGACTATAGTGCGTTCCGGACGGAAATAGAGTACGCTTTGGAACTGCAGCAGAATGATTTTGCAAACGACGGGGAACGGGTGGCTTATATTGCTGGGCATCTGCAGGATGGGGCCAGGAAATGGATCAGGCCCCTAATGGCAACGCAGAATGCCGCCTTGAAGGACCTGAGGAAATATTTTCAGGCGATGGAAGCAATGTACTCCAGTGATGTGCAGCAAAGTGTGACTCGGCGGGAACTGATGAACTGTAAACAGGGGCACCAGTCAGTTAGAGACTACTGGTCACGCTTTGCCATGTTAGTTCACCGGCTCGGGTGGGAACTGGACTCTGAACCCATTCAAATGTTGTTCGAGGAGGGGTTGTCCCCAACGGCGAAGGACGAGCTTTCCCGCGCACCCCGCCCGCAGTCGATGGATCAGCTGACCAAGGCTGTGCTTGCGATTGGTGTAAGGCAGGAAGCACGGGCTCAGGAGAAGCGGGAAGGGAGAGAGCAACGTTACCATGACTACCGCATTCCTGAAATACCAAGGCAGCCTTCCCCGCCGGCGGAGCCAATGGAAATAGATGGGGCGCGTGCGCGGGAGGTTTCAAATTCCAGCGACGGTCGCAAGAAGGAGGGAAAGGATTGGAAAACTAATAAGAAGTGTTTCCTCTGCCAGCGGCCAGGACATTTTGCCAGGACCTGCCCTCAAAGAAAGGCCTGGCAAGGAATGGTGGGAGCTGCAGGGGGTGAGAAGGAGGTGCAAAAGGGAAAAAGCAAAGGAGCCGGGAAACGACAACGCTTGGCTGCCACTCAGAGGGCACAGCAGCCAGGCCAGCAACCAATAGGAGTGCCCCAACCAGACCCCCCCCCCCAGGGTGGCTATAGCCATAGAAGTGGTGCTAGAACTCCCGAATGGGCACCCAGTCAAGGTGAAAGGGCTGTTGGATTCAGGCAGTTCCTGCAATTTCTTCAGCAAGGACTTTGCACTAGAGCACCAGCTCCACCTGCTGCCCTTAGATTTCCCCTTGCAAGTAACCACCATTGATGGCAGAGAGCTACTGGGAGGGGAAGTGACACACCAGACACCACCAATGAGAATGAGGGTTTCCAAGCACTCGGAGACCATCGACTTTCACGTAGCCTCACTGGCAGGGCCCCCAATAATATTAGGGATGAGCTGGCTAGCACAACATGATCCAGTGGTGGCGTGGCATCAGAGGACGGTCACCTTTGGGTCCGCTTACTGTTTGGAACACTGTCTAGGGGGGGAAACCCCAAGAATGACCGTGGCCAGGGTGGCTGGGATAGCTGTGGAGCTGAAAGGGGAAGTGCCACCACAATATGCTGACCTGCAGGAGGTCTTCAGCGAGAAGGAGGTGGATAGACTACCCCCCCATAGGCCCTTTGACTGCCAAATCAACTTGCTCCCGGGGGTGCAGCTGCCGGTGGGTAAACTGTATGCCATGTCGGACAGGGAGATGAAGGAGTTGTGGGAATTTATTGACAAGAACCTGAAAAGAGGCTTCATAAGAGAATCGAAAGCTTTTTGTTATACTTTATTGTAATGTATTCTTATTTTTTGTTGAATTTTTCTTACTGTCTGTTTTTTGTAACATGTTTCACTCTTTTTTGTATGTTTTTTTCTGTTTTCTCTTTCTTTTTGTAATTTTAAAAATTGGAATAAATATTCTATTAAAAAAAAGATATGGTATAATGGATTAAGTAAAAACGAAGTGTAGAAACTGAGGATAGAGGAGGATTAAATACATTACTGAATGTTAAAATAAGTAAATGAAAAGAAGGTTAGAAGGATTTGCTGGAAATACGATCTAAACTAGAATACAAAGCGGGGAGGTGAGAGGAAGTCATGGAAACAAGTAAAAGGGAAAAAGGTTGTAAAGGTTTAATTTGATTTTTGTTATACTTTATTGTAATGTATTCTTATTTTTTGTTGAATTTTTCTTACTGTCTGTTTTTTGTAACATGTTTCACTCTTTTTTGTATGTTTTTTTCTGTTTTTTCTTTCTTTTTGTAATTTTAAAAATTGGAATAAATATTCTATTAAAAAAAAAAAAAGAGAATCGAAAGCGGTGGGGGCAGTCCGGTGTTCTTTGTGGACAAAAAGGACACAAATAAACCCAGGCTCGTTGTGGACTATAGGGCCGTCAATTTGGTGTCGGAACCCGTGACCTTCCCGATGCCCAGGATTGACGACATTTTAACACGGGTGAGGCAAGGGAAATTTTTTACCAAGCTGGACCTCAGGGGAGCATACAATTTGATTAGGATGAGGGAAGGGGACGAATGGAAGACCACAATGTTCACACCCCTAGGGGCCTTTGAGTACCTAGTTATGCCTTTTGGATTACAGTCGGGCTCCGCCTGTTTTCAAGCATTCATGCACCACGTGCTGGGGTCCCTGCTGTACAAGAACTGCGTAGCCTTCTTGGACGACGTCTTAATCTATTTGGACAATGAGGAGCAACATGTCAGGGACGTCAGGGAAGTGCTAAAATGACTGCAGAAGCACCAGTTGTGGGTCAAACTGGAAAAATGTCAGTTTCACGCCAGAGAAGTCGAGTTTCTGGGGTACAGGTTGTCAGACAAGGGCCTAGCGATGGACCCAAGCAAGGTGCAGGCAGTGCTGGAGTGGAAGGCTCCCAAAACCCGGAAGGACGTGCAGAGGTTCCTAGGGTTCAGCAACTTCTACAGGAAGTTCATCAAGAACTTCGCCCACTTGACAGCGCCCATCACAGATTGTCTCAGTAGCAAAAGGAAGTTCGTCTGGACAGAGGGAGCCCAGCAGTCCTTTGAAAGACTGAAGAAGGCGTTCGCATCGGAAGAGCAGCTCCTGCACGTGGATCTGGAGAAACCCATGAGGCTAGAGACCGACGTGTCTGACAGAGCCATTGGGGCGGTTCTTTTGCAGCCAGGGAGGAGCAAGCAGGAAAGGAAGCCGTGTGCCTTTTTCTCTCGAAAGCTGAGCAAATCGGAGCAAAACTATACTGTGTATGACCGTGAACTGCTTGCGATCTATGCGGCGTTTCGTCGATGGCGCCATCTACTAATAGGGGCACAGCACAAGATCCAGGTTTGTACAGATCACAAGAACTTGGAATACTGGAGGACCGCACGAGTACTCAACCAGAGACAGATTCGATGGGCACAGGAGTTCTCCAAGTTTTCCTTCGAAATCCGATATGTACCTGGGGAGGAAAACGTGAGAGCAGATGCGCTCTCCAGGAAGCCAGAGTACTGGGAAGGAGAGGGGCCGCCGGAGATACGACACGTGATCCCCGAGGACCGGTGGGTGTGTGGGGGAATCTTGGTGGGGAAACGAGAACTGGCCGGACTCACTAGAAATGACGTGTTCGCGCAAACTAAAATCCGGGAAATCCGAGATGGAAGAGAAACCCAGGGAGGGTTTGAGGAGAAGGAAGGGCTGCTGTACTATAAGGGGGCACTGTATGTACCGGGGGAGACCCTACGGGGGAAGGTACTCAAACAACTCCACGACAATCCCACAGCTGGACACTTTGGACAGCACAAAACCATGATGCTTGTCACCAGGCAGTTCTGGTGGCCCAGGGTGAGGGAGGATGTACGGGAATATGTACGGGGTTGCGACCGCTGCCAAAGGGCAAAGGGGGAGCGGGCTGCCCCCGCAGGATTACTGGAACCCTTACCCATGCCGGGAAAACCCTGGGAGGTGGTGTCCATTGATTTTATGACCGATCTGCCCAAGTCCCGGGGAAAGACAGCAGTCATGGTAGTGGTCAATTTACTGACAAAAATGTGCCATTTTATAGCTTGCTCACATGTGGTTACGGCAGAGGAAACAGCCAGGTTGTTTGTAGATCACATCTTCAGGTTGCATGGGGCTCCCTCGAGGGTTATCTCCGACTGCGGGAAACAATTTACTTCCTGGTTCTGGAGGAAGCTCATGAGCTTGCTACAGGTCGAAGTGGGCTTCTCGACGGCGAGACACCCGGAAACCAACGGGCAAGCAGAAAGAGCGAACAGTATACTCCAGCAATACCTACGCTGTTACGTCAGCGAGAGGCAGAACGATTGGGTGGAGAAACTAGCGCTGGCTGAATTTGCGTACAATAACGCTGAACATGTGTCCACGGGAATGAGCCCGTTCATGGCCAATTATGGGTGTCACCCCAGGGCCTTCCCGGGGAGTGGGGAGGAAAGTTGGCGCGTGCCTGCGGCAGAGCAGTTTGTGGAAGAAATGGAGGCCCTGCACCAGCAACTTAAGATGAACTTGGAGCGGGCCAAGGAAATTTACAAGAGGCAGGCAGACAAGCACCGTAGGGAAGGGGAAACCATACGGGTGGGGGACAGAGTATGGTTGTCAACCCAAGGGTTACCCTTTAAGGGGGGGTGAAAGAAGTTGCAGCACAGGCGGCTGGGACCGTTTGAAGTAACACAGCAGGTGAACCCCGTAGCATTCAAGCTCAAGTTGCCTGACAGCATGAAAATACACCCGGTGTTCCATAGGTCCCTACTCTCACCGTACAGGGAGGGGCGGGAGTTCCCGGGGTGAGAGGGAGAAGTCACCACACACCCGCAGGTAGAAGAGAGGGAGCACCACCACTTGGCCACGGAAATACTTGATTCAAGGTGGCGAGGACGCCAGGTGGAGTACTTGGTAGCTTGGGAGGGAGAACCTGGGTCGGAAAACACGTGGGTTCCCGCGGAGGCAATTGATGACGGGTATCTGGTGGAGGAATTCCACCGCCTGTTCCCGGGCAAACCCAAAACACTGGCGAGATTCTGGGAGGAGCAATTTGGAACCACAGACGATGAAGAGGATTTTGTGGGTTTTCCTGCCTCCGAGGAGGAGGGAGGAGAGGTTTTGGAGGAAGAAGAATCAGACTGGGAGGCCCACCCTGCGGGAAGGGATCAGAACGGGTGGGAAGCGGGCTTCGAATCCTCTGAGGATGACGACAGCTCCTTCCGGGGGTTCCCCGCATCGTCGGCCGAAGAAAGGGACGAAGTTGGATCAACAGGTTGGACCGGGGGTGGAGGGGGTCCTGGGGGGGGGGAGGTGGATGTCAGGGAACTGACATCGGAGCTAGAGGTGGAGGGAAGGCTCTCCAATGATGCTGGAGAAGGGCCCAGCAGGGAGAGAGGCAGCTCAGCAGATGGGGAAGCAATTCAGTGCAACACCAGGAATAAGGAGGGGCAGATGGGGGAATCGGCGAGAGGGCTCCCAGACTCTTCACCGGACACCAGCGGGGAGAGCACTGGTCCTCCGCTACCCATGCCCTCCCTGCGCAGAAGACTTCCGCGCAGAGAAAGTAGGAGGAGACTGGGTGTCAAACAACTTTTATGTTGGAAAAGGTTTAAGAAACGCCCACTGACGGATTCTGCTAGCGACTGAGGCAGCCACGAATTGAAGGGCTGTCCAGACAGAAAGGTTTAACAAGGCAACATAGCCAGGAGAGGCGGCAACTTACGCATGAGCAACCCCATACTATTATATGAATGAATTTGTAAAATCAAATAAAAATCATTTTCAGAAAAAAGGGGGGCATAAGGGACAGATAGAACAACCAACAAATTTAATAAATAATAAAACAATAAATAATCATGGATTGTGAACCCATTTGGGAGGGTTGCAGGCAACCAATCAGTTCATATCCCTATTCAGTCTCAGTTGGATAAACTACACATTTTATCAATGGGCCTTCCAGACTTTGCCATCAGATCCACCCAAATCCATGAAGACTGAACAACTCAGTGGATTCCACATCCTGACCAGCAAAACTTGCATTAGCTCCATTAACTGTCCCACCACAGACTCCACCCACTGCCATTAATTTGTAAAAATCTCAAGTTGACCACCCAACTGGCACCTGATTTCCTTTTCCTTTTCCTAACATAGTGCTGAACTCGCAGCTGGCATTTTATAAATAATGTCTGTATCATGATGAATAATAAGTCCCCTTCAGTTTCTAGGCTTAGAATACTTGAAGGCCTATGATTCATAATTCCTGAACTCATTTATTTCCCTATAAGGAAATCATCTGAGGAAAAATATGACATTTCTGCACATTCCTACCTATACATGAGCTTCCCTTCTTCTCTATTATATTCTCATTTCAGACACCTTATCTATCATTCTGCATTTTCATCCCTTTCATAGCTCTAATGACTGATGGGGGGGGGCATTTCCTTCTTACACTCGTGCTTTGAAGGCTGTGTCTTTGTCTATCTCATTCAAAGCACACACTCTTCTTTTCCTTCCCTGATCACTTTTTATCCCTGAATTGGCGGAGTCTTCCTTGCATTTCAGCTCAAGAGATTTGTCCCTCTTTTACTGCTGTTCAAATTTTCAGCTGGTCCTGATTTTGGGAGGGAGGCAGGTATGTGTTCCTCATTTGTTCCAATTTCTTGTGTGTTACTTTAGTTTCTAGATTCAACTTTTCCATTTTCGTACATTTCTCTCTTTCTGTTCCCATCTGGGTCTCTGTTTCATCCAAAACTGTAATGAGAAAAGAGGGTGGGGGGAGGAAGGGAGGGGGTGGTGGAAAGAGAAAAGGAATTTCGGCTCAACTTGAAAATGAGTCAGCGAACTCAATTTCTGCAAGGCTTCCATTCCTCACTAGCCCTCCCGCTCTTTGTGCATCTGCAAAACCATTGGCATCAAGAACTGGAAAAATCCTTTAACTCCTTTTATGCATCTCCATTGAGTATGAAAGGTCTTTAATCATTGCTCTATGCGCAGATTAGCCTGTGTTGTTACTCCTTTATGTCGTGCAGATTCTTTAATCCCTTGGCAAAACCTCCGAGTTACATTTCTGTGACAACGCAAAGCGAAAACAAGGACGGTTTTAATTTACTTTTAGGAAAGCTGATTTGGAAATGGCCTTTTCCTTTCTGACTGCTGCATTTCTGCCCCAAGTTCTCTTCCACAGCACCGGAAGAACGCAAGTGGAGCCCTGATGGCTCTAGTGAGTCTGTACCACTCACCTGACCTCCTTCCCTCCCTTCTGCATACTGAGAGAGGGAGGGGACAGGCAGAGGGGAATTCAGTGCTGTGCAAATGCACTGGCAGAACCAATTTGGTGATCCCGCCGGTGTGTTTGCACCATGACAGCCTCACCACTGATTTGCCCCTCCATCGTGGTATGCAGCAGCAATGCAGCCAAATCTCTTTTTTTCTCAGTTTGGCGATCACTCATAGCCAAGTAGGATTGTCTTCTATGAATACGGTCTTAATGGTGTGTTCGTAAGAGACTGTAGAGGCAAATTCTGGATCCGCACGCCCTTCCACAGTGGGGACATAGTTTTGGGAGTTGGTCACAGAGAGGGTTTGCCAAACGTGCCTTCCTCTTCATTCGTTTCTCCTTTCACCCTGAGTTCATGTTTCTTCAAAGTCCACAACACCTTTGGTAAAGGCTGTTCTCAAATTGGAGCACTCGCAGGCCAGTGTTCCCCAATTTTTTGTGCTTATTCTGCATTTTTAAAGATTTGCCTTGAGAGCGTCTTTATACCTCTTTTGCTGTCCCCTGGTATTTCACTTTCAAATGGAAGTCAGCTAAGCAGTGCAGCCCCACTATTCCATATGCTACTGACTGCTGGGTCCGCAAGCACAGGGATCACCAACTTTTTTGGATCTGTGGGTCCACTTGCAAACTGGAGAAACTGTTGCAGGAGCCGCACACACATACACTCACCACAACCTATTGCATCCATATTCATCCCTTCACAATATCCCCTGCCCCTATGATTCCTGTTGTACCCACCCCAAAACTGCAAAGTCTGCCCTTGCAAGCGAACCACTGCAGCGATTGACCTGAAATTTGACAGGCTTCATCCCCTCAGAAGGGGGAAGCAACTGTGCCTGTGAATTGCAAATATTTTTTGCAGAAAGTAAACAAAGTTGCAGACTTTGGTTGTTGTTTTTTAATATCAGACTTCAAAGGTGCCCTACAGGAACTCCGGAATGAATGTTTGATTAGAGTTATTAAACACTAGCTCCAGCCCAAGTAGATTTGGGGCCAGATGTGGAGCAGGCGGGCCTTGGGTTGGCCTGGGCCAGGTTCACCTGGGGCCAGGTGGGGCCCTGGGGTCTGTGCACAGCCAGGTAGAGATAATTTGATCCCATCTTCCTTTCTAATTCATTGATCACCTGGGAGTTTGGGCTGTATGAGGAATGGAGGACAAAGTCTTTGCTAGCTGCTTAACTCTCCCCCCCCCCCCATTTGTGCTCATTTAGTTTTTAGACTTAACGGGGGCCATAGAATATTCAGAGCACTAGAGATATCCCAAGGCCAGCTAAAAGTAACTCATGAGGGCGGAGGAGCAGGGACTCTGAATCAAAGGCCTGTTTCCCCTATTCCCTCCCTTCTACTTGTTTCCATAAGCTTCCCCTGTCTGAAATGGCTGGCCTCTTGGGAAATTGCCTGGCTGCATATGGAGATGTGCTTAAAGCCAATTACGCACGCAGTTTTGGATTTTGCCGGAGAAACTCGCTGGGATCATTTGGGGGCATCTTCACCACATCCTACATGCTATTAAGAAGGGCTCATCTCCCAAACTAATAACACACAAGCAGCATTTACCCTGGAAGTCAAAGCGGGGAGAAATGGTTTCCAGTTATTTATGCCTTGGCAGTCTCACCTTTTGGAAGCTCCGCTTGCGCTGATAAAGCCAAATGCTACACCGGAGACCTCTTAAGCATGTAGCTGTATATTTATCCCACTGATAAAAGAAGTTATCCATCTTTAACATGCGCTGCTTTGGGGTGTACTTGATAAGGGCATAAACAGGGTGCACAGATGCGCCAGCCGCCTTGGTAATCATTGTATTGTGCCATTAAGTACACAAGGGTTTCATTCTTTCAAGATATATATTTTTCCTTGTAATTGGAAACCTGTCATGGTGCATTTGCCAGTGGACAGAATATTTATGTACCAGATTCATTAACACGGGGATGATGTGTAAGAAGGAAGCCTCCCCACCCCGTCAAAGTAATGAAACAAGGTGCAATACAAAGTCCCACGGAGCCATTCTGCAGATGACACATGTTTGCAACTGGGAGCCTCCCGCTGCATCTAGTGTTTTGCTTTTGTAACAAATTCCCAGGAATAATAAGTCGTAAGGATGATCTGCACTTGAAAACTGCTCCTTTTGGACCGCGGAGTCACAATCCTTCCTGCCACAAGCAATAAACAGCAAGCGTTAAGTCCCACAAAAGAGAGATAAAGCCAAGGCTTCTCTCCCGTTTGGCTCGGCAGAACATATCAATTTTTGTCAATTTCTGGGATTTTAATTAAAAGACAGAGGTTGGTTCCAAACCAAACCAAACCAAAGCCTAATTACCACAAGTGTTAATTGCAAATCTTGCTGTTTAACCGAATGACTAATGGAACAGGATGGCAAAACGCCTTTCCGACAGCAAACAGATTTCATGACAAATGAAGCAAGATGCAAATTGAGGGCATCTCCCAGCCTTTGAAATCTGGGCGGCATGACTGCTGTGAATAATAATTGTGGCTGGTGGGTACTGGTTTGGGGGTAATGTTGATTGTGAAATTTGGCCGGCAATTAGAAGGGTGAGAATGAGAGAAGGTGAGAAAGCCAAACAGGCATTAAAATGCTCTAATGTTTCCAGCGGTCCATTGCTTTCTCTGAGACAAGAAAGCTTCTAGTCATAGTTAGTTACCAAAGCTGTCATTGGGGATAGATAAGAAATCCAATTTTGTTTGCACTTAAAGGCCAGCCTACCTAATTTAAACTTTCAAAAGCAATATACAAACTGAAACACAACCAACCTTCAAAATTTGCACTTTTTTGAATTTTTGTAACGCTTTAGCTTTCAGATCAATTGAAAACCAGAAAAAACTAGTCTAGTTTATCAAAGCTAGAGTGCAAGGCACAGCTGAAAGCAACAAGCTGACTTGCACTTTTAAAAGTGTGTTGTGTAAAGTAAAAAAATTAAAATTAAAATTAAAAGCTGAGGAAGGAAGACAACTTTCTGAAGGAGCTGATCTACAGTGTACTCACCAGCCACTTAATCAACACCTGTTCTTCACTCCCCATTCCCAGGGGGCTAAACCAGTGCAGAATTCAATGGCCAGATTGCTCACCAGGGCAAGATGGCTGGAGCTTATACTGACAATCCTGCCCAACTGCACTGGCAAATTTAAACAAACAAACAGGTTGAATTGCCTGCCTGGCATGAAGGTTGCCCATTGCCTAGATAGCCTGGCAGAGTCAGTGGCCATGGTGAATGTTGGCACCAAATGGAGTTATGAGGTCCTGGAAGCAAAATTCAGGTTGCTAGACAGGATGCTGAAAGCCAGGACTTCCAAGGGAGGAGATATGGTAGCCTTGTTCATATATATTGAAGGCTGTCATGTGGAAGAGGGAACAAGCCTGTTTTCTCCTGCCCTGGAGGGCAGGACTCGAACCAATGGCTTCGAGTTAAAAGAAAGCAGATTCCAACTAAATATCAGGAAAAACTTTCTGACACCAAGAGCTGTTCAACAGTGGAATGGTCTCCCTCGGGAAGTTGTGAACTATCCTTTCTTGGAGGTTTTTAAGCAGAGGTTGGATGGCCATCTGTTGTGGATGCTTTAGCTGAGATTCCTGCATTGCAAGGGATGGACTAGATGAGCCTTGAGGTCCCTTCCAACTATACTGTGATGGCCTGGGACTCGGGCTCGGACTTGGAGCCAGAGGAGTCTCAGTCCGCACCGGATCCTTTGCCTCAGGCGGCATCTGAACCTAGTCTGGGGCCTGATTCTGAAGAGCCCCAGTCTGCACAGGTTCCCCTGCATCAAGCACCAGCAGGGCCAAGTGAGGGGCCTGAGCCTGCCCTGGCTCCAGATGCGGGGATTACCGCGTTGCCTTCAGCTGGGCCATCACTTACAGCTGCTCCACTACCAGTTGGGTCAGGAGAGGCTGAGGCGGCCTCTGGGTCTGGTAACCAACCAACATCTCCCGAGCTGCAGAGACTGATGTCTGAGAGAAGGAGAGACCTGAGTACTCACAGGAGGAGCGAGACAGGGAGGTGAGTCACCGGGGGATCAGGACCGGCCATTACCCCCACAGAGATAAAAGGCTGCTGGACCCCACCCCAGGTTGCAGGAGCAACATTGCTGTTTGCCAGAACCTGCCTGAGACCCTGTGCCTGACCTTGCCTGGTTTCCTGCCTTGGCCCTGTCAGACTGACTCCTTGTGGAATCCTTGGATTCAGGACTGGACCTGGACTGCGTTACTCGGGTTATCCCTGGGCCCAGCACATATACAATTGTACGAGTCTATGATTCTAAGTCTGGATAAACATGCACTCATCTGTAAAATGGGAACAACTGAGACCATTGCTCACAATGTGTTGGCTGTGAATCTGTAGAGGAGGAATGGACTGCCTCCTTAAAGGCTGGCTGGCTGGCTGGAACCACGGACAGGAGCACACCGGTCAGTACGTAGGAATACAATGAAACATTTTGTTGCAGATCCCATATCACTCCAACATATCTCCATGGCCCTGAGACTGAGACTGTTGGGTTTGGAACTTAACAGGTTAAGAAGTTCCCATGATGCCTCAGCATTCTGACGTCAGCTTTAGAAGCTGGGAGGAGTTTCGTTTTCTCTGTTCCTCTCTGGTTCTCTGAGAGAGAAAGTCGCAGTTTTAGTCATGGCTGCTGTGAGCCCAGGAGATTCCTGGGGAATGTCGGAATAAAGATACTGAAATGGACAAACCTGGTCTCTGTGTGTTTGTCTGAAGCTAAGTGAAGCTATGTGACAGTTTTCACCGCTGTGTTCAACTCTGCTGAGGCGTGACTGGAGAGCTACTGGAGACGGAGCTGAGTGGCGCAGCTCGGAGGAAGCGCGCCGGGCATAAAGAGCTAATTGTGGATCGTAAATCAATTAGCGGGGGTCACGCCAAACCAATAAATTAATTCCAACAGGTTATGGACCCTTAATCACCGATCGTAAAAACTGTCACAGGAACGCTTTGAAGTGCCGGAATGCGTTTGAAGTCGCTGGCAGGAGTTTTTGCCTGGTGTTAAGAGGCAAAAGGATAGCTGCGGAGCTCAGAGCAGCTGAAAGACACAAAGTGGGTTGCCTGTGCTGAGAGCTGAGTGCTGGGAGCTGAAGAGCAGCTGGAAAATCGTTTCTCCAAGGATGGGTGCCGGAGGAGCTTGTGATCTGTGAGTACAGCTTGGGGCCCCTTGGGAGAACGGAGGACGATGGCAGGCAGCCAGGTCTTGGAGGACATTGCGTTTGAACAGCTCACTCTAAGAAGTTGGGCAAGGGCGTAAAGTCAGCAAGGGCTGCCTGGGATGTGCTGTGAAGCTTCAGCAGGAGGCCAGAGCCCTGGAGAAGTATTGAGAAAAGCCTAGAGATGGCTGCAGCCCCTGTTCCTGATGCTTTAGCCTCAAGGAGTGCTAGTGAGCAGATCGGGGGGGCGAAGGATTCCAAAGGCAAGTGTAAAAGTTTTCCACTGTGCGTGCTGGAGTGGAATGTCAACAAAGCAGGTTCCCAGAAAGCCGCAGTGGGAGCCAGGCCAGAGGGGGCGGAGCTGGCAAGGAGTGTTTTTCCGGAAGAAGGAGAAGGAGGCCGGCTGGGAGGAGCCCCGGGCAGTGTTTTTCCACTGGAGTTCGTCGTTGCTGCCCATGGAGAGTGGAGACAGCTGGGCAGGAAGGTCCCAAGGTCAACCAGCTGAGTTCTCATGGGAATCAGTCTCGGAGAGGAGGCCAGCGTGGGAACGCAAGGGAAAGACGTGGTTCAGACGCTGGGGAGGGTTGTTTTCTTATCACTGCTTCTATGGCAACTGTGAAGAGCAACTCCAGCCAGGACACGGTGACACGCTGGGTGTTGAATACTGCTGTTGGTCAGCACCTGCTAAGCGAGCCTGCTGGCAAAATGCGGAACTGCAGGGCTGTTTTCAACAGGACACAACTGTGATGTTAGCAGACGGAATGAGAAAGTCGGTTTCTGCTGTGGCTAACATGTTTTTTTCTCCTTTACAGGAGGAGCTAGAGGTCTACGTTGTGCCGGGACTGAATTGTTGTTTGTTATCCATTTTCAGAGGGGGGAAACAAGTGGCCAACGTGAAAAGGGGGCAGAACAATCTCTTTGTTCTGGAGTCACCTTTGGAGGGTGGTGGGAATGCTGGAAAAGCACAGGCGCAGTGTGCTAAGGTTCCCAGTCATGTGCAAAAGCTGCACAGGTGCACAAAAGGGTACAAACTCCGGAAATGTGGGAGGTCCCTAGGGTGCAGGGCATGCAAGGGTGCACAGGTACATGGTTTTCCCGGGTTTGGGAGGGTAGCCAAAGAGCCCTTTGAGCTCTTTGGGGCAGGTGGTCCAAAGGTTCAGGAAATGATCTTCTGTGGGTGGAAGTTTGCATACCCAGAGGGTGATCAAACCAAGCTGCTGGTCAGTAAGCAGGCTGAGTTCTGTGAACAGAATGGGTGTTCAAGACTCAGGGATGGTTCTGATTTTCTCTCAGAATGTCTGTCTGATTCTGAGGAGGAAAGGGAGCCAGAGGCTGATCCCGGTGATAGGGACCAGGTCCAGGATCAGGGTTCAGGGCAGGTCTGGGCATCTCCAAAGGTTGTGAAAGGAGTGTCCAGGTGTGAGGCTTCATCTCCGGTTAGCGCAATGGAGAAAGCTCACAAACAGGGTGTCAAGTCAGAGGGGGAAGGATCTGACGGAGAAGACACAACTGCTGGCCCAAATGGGTCAGTAGGGTATCAGGTCACGAGTGCGTGGAAAAGTGTCGCACAGTGTGATTCTGGGAGTGTTGAAGGGGTTCAACAGGTGCCTGGGAAAGATGCCGGGAAGTGGCATAAGGCAAAGGGGAAGGTGTTGAACTCAAAAAGGTCTTGTCAGAATGGTTCGGCAAGAGGGGGTGTTGGGTTTGGAACTTAACAGGTTAAGAAGTTCCCATGATGCCTCAGCATTCTGACGTCAGCTTTAGAAGCTGGGAGGAGTTTCGTTTTCTCTGTTCCTCTCTGGTTCTCTGAGAGAGAAAGTCGCAGTTTTAGTCATGGCTGCTGTGAGCCCAGGAGATTCCTGGGGAATGTCGGAATAAAGATACTGAAATGGACAAACCTGGTCTCTGTGTGTTTGTCTGAAGCTAAGTGAAGCTATGTGACAGTTTTCACCGCTGTGTTCAACTCTGCTGAGGCGTGACTGGAGAGCTACTGGAGACGGAGCTGAGTGGCGCAGCTCGGAGGAAGCGCGCCGGGCATAAAGAGCTAATTGTGGATCGTAAATCAATTAGCGGGGGTCACGCCAAACCAATAAATTAATTCCAACAGAGACCATATAACTTGCTTCAAGCAAGGCCATCCATTGGTCTCCTTGGTTGAATGATACAGGTCAACTTTCAGCATGCAAACCATTAAGCCATCACTGGGTTTCTATAACTGTTCGTTGATGGGCATCAGATCCAGGATGGTGTATGCCAACTGAGCAAGAAATTGGCCATTTCCCCTTTAAGCGGCCACGGTTGCAAAGAATGAAGCCTCTTGCTAGGCTACTAACCAGGATCCAGCTGTTCATGCCTAAACAGGCAATTTCAAGTCTTAATCCAGCAAACGCTGTTGGGAATTGAACTGCCTTCTCTTTGGTGGCAAGAACACCGACGCACCAGCCCCCCTCATGTGCCTGGACATTGCCTCAGCTACTTAGCAGCCGTCGTTTTGTGCCGTTTGTATTCAGATGTGATTAAGCCCCCACTACGATTTTATACTGGCCTCCTCTAAATTAGATTAGTGCAAATCAATTCCATTTTTTTCTTCTCTGTCTCTTTTTGACAGAGGCAATTTGTTGCAGATATCTTGCCGGATTCCCGGTCACAACAAGAATTGGTTCATAAAGCATATGCAACAAGGTTTATCAGCATTGGTCCAGCTTTTGATACTTTGCAGAGTCTGCCATTCTATGGTTTTGCTGCTGTTGCTGCATTATTTTAATCTGAGATGTTTTTCCTTCTCTCCCCCTTTGCCCCGAATTATAATTATTATTATTTACTCGTGGCGGATACTAATTTTGCAAAACACTGTGTTGGAACTCTCCCTAGCATCTGCTCCGCAGTATGATTAAAATAATGTAAATGTTTAGAAAATGCAAATGATGCCTGCGATAATTAGCGATGATGCTTTTCTGCTTTTATTAATAAGGCTGTGCTGCTGGCAATTGCATTTCCATTTCAGATGAAGGTTCAAAGCCCTCAACCAATTTCCTGTTATCTAGAAGAATGGCATTCAAAAGCCAACCTGCTCATAGATATCTCTGACATGGGTAGTTTGGATAGATGGGCGTAACCCGTCTTTCTTTCTCGCCCAATGCATGATTTCCTTTCTCGTTGTGGCTGATTTTCAAAAGAATGAGGACTTTCAACAGTTGTGTCTGGAGCTGCCTGTCTGCATCTTTCTTTCCTTTTTCTTTTCGGTAATAGGTTTGAAATAAATTGCCAGACCTCTGGTATATTACAATTTAGGAGGCGTGTTAGCAGATTAAAGCAACATCTGGTCAGAGAAGGGAAAGGGGAAAAATAGGGAGATGATCAACACAAAGGGCAATGTTTTAATTGAAATAGGCATTTCTCCAAAAAGAGATTACCTGGTCTGGCTTGACGTCTCTAAATGTGGACCGCTGGCACGGGCAGATCCCCCAAATCTTGGCGGAGAGACAGAGTGGAGGGACGGCTGAATGTTAACAAAGGCATCATTAATATTGATGGGTAATTCACATGGCAGCGAAAAACTGCATTATTAGCCGCCATTGTTATGGTGCTGGCATTAATATTCAATGAGGCTGTGTAGGTACAGAAATTCCCCGACTTCTAGGGTAACCCAATGGTACAATAAAAGGAAAAAATGCAGTGGGAGCTTGGGGGAAGGGAGAGTTTCCTGCCTGTTACACAAATCCACTAATCCAAATCTACCATTAAGTAGAAAACGTTACATAAATGCTATCTTCCTGACAATGCTCAATATACCTCCCCTCACTCCCAGTGTGGTTGCGCCTTCTTTATAGAAGGTCTTGTCCCCACAGATGAAAGCTGGCATGAGTGGAAGAGATGGCTGCTGGGAAAGGCAGCCCTTGTCTTCTTTCTCTCCTATCCCCGGATGCTTGTAGCACAGGCAAGGGGCACCTTTGGCCCGTGGGCCTAATAGAGCCTGGCAGCAGCGGTGTAGAGGCAAATTCATGACAGCCACACCCCTCACAACTAGTCCCCTTCTAAGCTTATACAATAATTATAATTGGGGGTGGGGCATTGCGAGGATCTTGCAATTGTCTTTCAGCAGTGCTATTTTTCCAGAAAAAGAGGTGCCAGAAATCACCATGAACAACTCCCTCGTTCTCTTAGAATGTCAATGGCAGCCACCTGAGAGGTGCCGGAACCAGGGTTTTGTTTTGTTTGTTTGCTTTTTCAGCAGGAACTGAGTTCCCTTACCTTTTAAAAATTAAATAATAATATTTTTTTTGTCTGGGAGGATCTGGAACCAATGCCAGAGCCAAAAATTTACCTATATCGCTAGTCAATAAAGTTGTGGCCATTTCTAACCCAAATCATCATCTGCTTGAGTTTATTAATCACGTCTTACATTTAGCCTCTGCGCTCTCGCTCTCTCTCCCTCTCTCTCTCTGTGTCCCTGCAACTGGGCCCACAATAAATAAATAAATAAATAAATAAATAAATAAATAAATAAATTGCATGACGAGTCCCCCCCACTCCCCCCCCAAAAAAAAACCACTGGCCAGATAACCACCTGAGAAATGCCAGAACTGAGTTCTGGTGAGTTCCAGCTGGAAGGAAAAGAAAAGAAAAAGCTCTGTCTTTCAGCTAGATCAGGCTTCCTCAAACTCGGGCCTCCAGATGTTTTGAGACTACAATTCCCATCATCCCTGACCACTGGTCCTGCTAGCTAGGGATCATGGGAGTTGTAGGCCAAAAACATCCATCTGGAGGGCTGAGTTTGAGGAAGCCTGAGCTAGATCTACCATTTTCTGTCCAAATGATTTGGAGTTCTCTGGTATCTCCTTTCAGAGTGACTTAAGCTGTGATTTCCCTGACGTTCTATTGCATGTAATCGAATGTGCACAACGTTCTCCTGAAATGGAAGCACCTTGTCTTCTCACTATTCCTAAACTGTTCCTTAGCTTTGTAGCCTACAGAAAATAATAATAATAATAATAATAATAATAATAATAATAATGATTTATTTATACCCCACCCATCTGGCTGAGTTTCCCCAGCCACTCTGGGCAGCTCCCAATCGAATGTTAAAAACAATACAGCATTAAATATTAAAAACTTCCCTAAACAGGGCTGCCTTCAGATGTCTTTTAAAAAGAAGATAGCTGCTTATTTCCTTGACATCTGATGGGAGGGCGTTCCACAGGCTGGCGCCACTACCAAGAAGGCCCTCTGTCTGGTTCCCTGTAACCTCACTTCTCGCCATGAGGGAACCGCCAGAAGGCCCTCGGCGCTGGATCTCAGAACAACTCCTCTTCAACGTTCTTCCCGCACCCCTTTTCCAGAGGGACCCCAGGAGCCAATCCGCAGTGGGCGACTTGCTTCCTTTCACTCTGAGGGGCTCCAGTTGGTGCAAAGGGTGAAAAGGCACATTCGCCCTGCAGGACACGTATTCCCAGGGTCCTCTCAGACCTGACACTGTCCCTGAGCAGCAGTGGCTGGCTTCCTATTGGATTGGTAGTATGGGAAGTATAAAAGTATAACGCTTCTGCTTTCAAAGTTGCTGCTGCAGCTGCTCTTGCTAAATGAGGGAGGAAGCAGTCCGAATTAAAAAGCCGTTTGTAGAACACCGGAAGAAGGTTGTAATAATTGTTATTTATACTCAGGCATACCTTTTAATTTCAGTGGGTCAGCTCTCAGTATGACTAACATTGGATGCAACCCAAAGTATCACACAGTGGCAGATTCTAACATTTCTTTGTTGCATTAAAAAAAAAAAAGGGTATTTTGTGGCCAGGTTACAGCACTTGCTATGTGGAACATTGTTCCTCCAGAAATAAGACCTGCACCAACTGGTTTACATTTTCTGCACATGCTTGAATCGGAGTTGCAGCGGGTTGGACTGGATGACCCTTGGGTCCCTTCCAACTCTACCATTCTACCATTCTCTGATTCTTATTTACCCGAGTGTATCTCCAGAGTGTTGATATACTGGCTGTGCATTCTTATCACTGTGTAATTCTTAGAATCATCTTTTATGATACATGTGTGCGATCTTATTATCTTTGCATGGTTTTGATTACTTTCTACCCCACACTTTGAGATTTTTAAAATATAAAGTGGCTGATAAGCATCTTAAATCAATAAATGTAACAGGATATTTTCGTTCATTGAGAAGCCCTCAGCAAAGGAATTCAATGCCGAGCTGTTCTGGTTATAACTTCAGTGCAAGCATTTTGGCTAGCACGATGTACTGATAATTCCCCTGTACTGTTCCAGGGGTTCTCCTGATTTCCCTCAAGCTAATTTTTGGGGGTGCTCAGGAGGATAAGAAGGGGGTGGGGACTCCACTGCAGAAGCAAAAATTCTGGCACAGGGCTTTCATTGACGAGACTCATTCCTTGAATCCCACCCCATACTTCCTTCTGCCATTCCAACCTACAAAATGTATCCCCCCTCACTCTCCAGTAATATGCTGTGAAAAGAGGGCACATCCTTCCAAAGTAGACTGAAACCAGAGCCATTGGTCATTTAGACATTAAACAGATCCTTCCGAGGTCTTTTGTGGGGTGAAGTTTATCTTCTCTGATTAGCCACTTTCAATTATCAGATTTTGGCTCATTGCCTAATGAAATTAAATGTGAATTTATGTATTCCATCAATCCTGAGATGACTTTCTGGAGTGTTGCCAACATGAAAGGGAAACAAAACAAGCACCACTTTGCATTAGCACATTGAAAAGAAGAAGGCTTGTTGCTTTCTGCAGAATGACAACAGCAACGGGGAAATCGTCGGATCGCAGTACACTTGCATGTTGTTCGGAAACGGGGGATTCCTGCCTCTTGGTGATCTGCAAGAACATGGAGAAATAATTTTAAAAAAACATATTGCAAGCATAAAGTACTTCCACTAAAAAAAATATTTTGTGGGTACAGCAACCCAGTTTATTGTCAAAGAGCAGACACAGACTCATCTCCTATCTTAGCAAAAAGCACCAGAGCACTAAGTTCAGATATCATTTAATTCCCAGTCTTTGTGCTGTACTGCTTATTAGATGTTATTGTTGTTGTTGTTATTATTATTATGCTTATTAGATATTATGAGATTCCTTATCTTGGAATTTAGTGCTTAGATTAGAATAGATCTCCATGTCTGATGTCATATGATTCGGTCCTAGCCTCCAGAGCAGGAGAAAACAAGTTTGCTTCATCCTCCATGTGGCAGCCCTTCATATATTTGTAGATAGTAATCATATCTCCTCTCAGTCTCCTCTTTTCCAGGCTAAACATACCCAGCTCCTTCAACCATTCCTCATAAGGCTAGGTTTCCTGACCCTTGATCATGTTGGCCGCCCTCCTCTGCGCACCTTCCAGCTTGTCAATATCCTCCTTAAAATGTGTTGCCCAGAACTGGACACAGTATTCCAGGTGTGGTCTGACCAAGGCAAAATAGAGTGGTACTATTACTTCCCTTGATCTGGACACTATACAGTGGTACCTCGGGTTACATACTCTTCAGGTTACAGACGCTTCAGGTTACACACTCCGCTAACCCAGAAATAGTACCTCGGGTTAAGAACTTTGCTTCAGGATGAGAACAGAAATCGTGCTCTGACGGCGCGGCGGCAGCAGGAGGCCCCATTAGCTAAAGTGGTGCTTCAGGTTAAGAACAGTTTCAGGTTAAGAACAGACCTCCGGAACGAATTAAGTACTTAACCCGAGGTACCACTGTACTGTTGTTGATGCAGCCTAGAATAGCATTAGCTTTTGGGGCTGCTGCATCACACTGTTGACTCATGTTAAATTTGTGGTCTACCAAGACCCCTAGATCCTTTTCACATGAACTACAGTAAGCCAGGTATCCCCCATCTTATATTTGTGCATCTGATTCTTCCTGCCTAAGTGCAGAACCGTACATTTGTCCCTATTGAAATTCATTTTGTTAGCTTGGGCCCGGTTCTCCAATCTGTTAAGATCATGTTGAATTCGGATCCTGTCCTCTGCCGCATTAGCTACACCTCCCATAGATATGCAATGTGACATCATGCAGAGGTGAACGATCCAAAAGCAATTTTTGAGCCACCCGCAAACCTGTCCCCTGACTCACTTCTGAGCACTGGCACATTAAAAAGGTTTGTGTCTACAGTCATTTCCTGTCCAGAGCCACACTTGCGACAAAAACAGAGGAAAAGAATGTCTGAATTTGGAAGCAGTTCTCTTAGCAGTACGTGATCGCAAACCGTTATGCCTTGTGTATCACAGGCTCTTATGCTGGATCCTGAACAGCTCTGTACGAGAGCTGAGTGCTGACCAAGTGCGGCTGTCGGCAAACATTTTTTGCATTGATGACCTACTTCTGGAACTTGGGATTTCCTGTAAACAAGCCTAGCAGAGCCTCTGTGTTTCATGCTCCTTTGGGGACACTTTAGAGTTGAAACAAACCAGGAGGAGTCTTTGGCTGGTCTGTTGCAGATCCCGCCCACTGCTTTCAAGATGAGCCAACATCAGAAAATGAGAGAGGATGCTACATGCTAGCTTTGAAAGTCCCCACTTTGAATGGTTGGATATAAATGGCTGCTCTGGGAGTGCAGGTGGGAACTATGCTTGGGCCTCCTCCATCAACCAGATTGCTGGATTATTATTTATTATTATTATAATTTATTGAATCTATGTCCCACCCTTCTTCCTCAAGGTGCCCCAAGGATTGTACAAAACGAAGCAAAAACCTTCAAAAGTTTAAACATCCCAAAAGCAATTGCAATTGAAAACATAAAACCAGTTACAGTTAAAAACGTTCTTCCATCCGATGATCTCGAGGTTTCCAGTAACACCAGTAACTTCCAGTAACTTCAGCCTCCAAATGCCCGGGGAAACAGGAATGGTACCAATAAAGCAGATGAATTTATTTTTTACATGCAACAGCCACAGCAAGAATAATATATGCACAAAAATGGTGAGATGCGGAGGTACCTACGGTACTAAAGAGGATTGGCAGTGGAAATTGATGGAATATGCCAAACAGGCAAGTTTAACAAGTATAATTAAGGTAAAGGTAAAGGTACCCCTGCCCGTACGGGCCAGTCTTGACAGACTCTAGGGCTGTGCGCTCATCTCACTCTAGAGGCCGGGAGCCAGCGCTGTCCGCAGACACTTCCGGGTCACGTGGCCAGCGTGATGAAGCTGCTCTGGCGAGCCAGAGCCGCACATGGAAACGCCGTTTACCTTCCCGCTAGTAAGCGGTCCCTATTTATCTACTTGCACCCGGGGGTGCTTTCGAACTGCTAGGTTGGCAGGCGCTGGGACCGAGCAACGGGAGCGCACCCCGCCGCAAGGATTCGAACCACCGACCATGTGATCGGCAAGTCCTAGGCGCTGAGGTTTTACCCACAGCGCCACCCGCATCCCAACAAGTATAATTAGAGATTGGGATATCAGGATGAGGCAGCCTTTAAGGAGGAGGGGGAAATGTTCATCGATTATTATTATTTTTTTAAAAACTATTGTGAATCTGTTAGAATGCAAGTAGGCTTTGAATAAGAACAGTAAAATTGTATCTGAGAAAATTGTGGTGGAGATAAGTTACAGAATGACTATAATATGCAGCAATATTTGAAAGATTGGGGAAATCATGGGGCAGGGGGAGAGGTCCAGTGTTAATGGACTGTTAATTGGAAAATGTTGTATTAACTTGTTTTTCTTCTATATATATATATATATATATATATATATATATGTATATATATAAAGGTATGTTATCAAATTTCTCCTGAAAGCTAATAATGATGGAGACAGGTGCACATCACATATTCTATTCTACAACTGGGGAGCCCCCACTAAAGAGGCCCTGTTTTGGATTTGTTGGGAAATGTCCTGGGAGTGCCCCTTCAGTCCTGAACTCCAAGCGTCCTCCGGTATGCGCAGCTCTGGAAAAGGCATTTCCCTTCTTCTCCAGTGCGCTTCAGCGACATATATCAAATGATATATGCACACTAATCTTCTAGCAAAACACAGCAAGAAGTGTGAAAAATCGTAGAACTAATCTACGTATTTATTTACACGCTATGTACACACAAAGGAAGCATAGCGTTTTCTCTCTCCAGCTCCGAGAGGGAAACGGAAACAAGTAAAAGCAAAAGTACAGTACAACAGTACATACAGCGGAAGAGAAAAGACTTCTGTTCCCTGGATGTGAGGGCGATCTGGCTGCGACATCTGTCACCCCATTGATCGCCAGGGTTGATTCGGCTGATCTGGCTGGCTAGGCGGGTGTCCCCTTTCTCCCTCACCGCTCCATGTGCGTCCCTCCCAAAGCTGCACGCTCTGTGGAAGAGGACGACCATCCCAGATAGAAGGAATGTACTGTTCTTCAGTCAAGGGTATACGATAGCTGCACTCCCCTGCTAGAACCTTCAAACAAGCTCAAGGTCCATTTGTAGGAGAATGTAGGGTAGTCAAGCTTCCAAGACTCCAGACACATCCAGGTAAGGCGCTTCATGTGGCAGTTTGCCATTAAAAAAAAAGACAACTGTCTTCCATTCCCACACTCTTCCCAGTCAGGCATGTGATGTACACCAATCTCATCTGCAGCATCAGAGGCATGAAATACTAACAGAGCCAGTGTGGTGTAGTGGTTAAGAGCGATAGTCTCGTAATCTGGGGAACTGGGTTCGCTTCCCTGCTCCTCCACCTGCAGCTGCTGGGTGACCTTGGGCCAGTCACACTTCTTTGAAGTCTCTCAGCCCCACTCACCTCACAGAGTGTTTGTTGTGGGGGAGGAAGGGAAAGGAGAATGTTAGCCGCTTTGAGACTCCTGAAGGGGAGTGAAAGGCGGGATATCAAATCCAAACTCTTCTTCTTCTTCTTCATCATCACCACCAGCCAATCAGTCCTGGGTGGTGGCACCACCAACAAACCCTCACCTGACCATTGTAGGGTCCAAAATGGTTGGTAGTGGGGAAGGCACAGAGTATAAATAAAAATAAAATAAAAATAAAATACTGTATCATGGAATCATAGAACTGCAGAGTTGGAAGGGACCCTGAGGGTCGACTAGTCCATCTCCCTGCAATGCCTGAATCTCGACTAAAGCATCTCTGAGAGACAGCATTCAACCTCTCCTTAAAACCCTCTGATGAAGGAGAGCCCACCATCTTCCGAGGAAGTCTGGTCCCCTGTCGACTAGCTGTTACCGCAATCATAAAAAAGAAAGATGGTGTTCTCCAGATAATTTCTCCAGGATGCTGAAAGCCACTTTGTCCTTCAAGCTGCCATCTCTAACAACACAGTCTGATTGTCTGAGTTTCAATTTCCTCTGCGTTTAGGCTTCCTTCACCCTGACATCCTTGAGGATTCTTGCCTCACACCTTACCTATCTATAGAGATGCTGCCTGCTGTTTATCAGAGCACACATGCATTTTTTAAAAAAATTCAGGTGCAAGAAGCCTTTTGGAATTCTTTGCAGAAAAGACACCGCACAATGGAAGATGCCTTAGAATTCTACAGATTCCCCTCTCAAATACTTCAGAAAAATAGTGCCTTTTTTTTTTTTAAGGCAGCCTCTCATGCAATCTGTTTATCCTGCACTCAGTACCATTCTGAGTCTCACGTTCAATAAGAATTTTAAGCGTATCTTGTCTTTGCAATCAGAGGGGGATTAAGAGAAATGTACACTGCTCCTTGTTTTATGCTTTCCCTGAGCAGGGGTGTTCAGTCAGTAACAATGGCACTCAATCTCATGAGACACACATCTAATGGCAAACTCTTAGCCTGAGATCATAACGTGGAACTGGGTTTCTCGCGCAAGCAAATTTGTAATCATGTAAGCATTCTTCTCTGACTATAGGCAAAGATTGACTCCAGCTTATTAGAGTTGCCCAGCTCTCTAAATATGGCAAAAGCCCAAATTTGGCCATATGCTCCATTCTTATCAACAATTATGTGATTCAAAGTATTTCACGTGGCAGTGCTTTAGAGCAGGGTAGAGTCAAAGCGAAACTGTTTTTTGCTAACATTTTGGACGGTATAGAAAAACATTCGCCTTTGGGGTCGCCTAAAAATGTTGTCCTATTCATTTACAATGCCCTGACTTGCCAATGGACTTCCCTGGTCCTCCTGGACATCATCAGGCAGCAATATCTAATTGGCTATGCAACGTCGTATCATTCAGTTCCTTGTGGAATCTCTGATTGGGTGGGCTTAGCTGTATCTCCAGGAATGAGAAAGAATGAGAAATGAGAAGATGCCCCAGGATGGAAGACAAGGTTGCCAAACCATCATGATCAGGGGGTAACAAGGGCACCAATCAGATGGGGCAATTTTATTCTCTCTTGTTCCAGAGTGTAAAATGCATTCCAAGAGGTTCAAATGACAATAAAAGGAACTTCAGCTAAGCATTAGGAAGAATGGCCTGAGCTGTGTGGCACTAGGACAGCTCAGAAGACAGATGCTAGATGGGAACTTATCAGAGAGGCTGTCCTACCTTGGCAGGGGATTGTGCTGCATGACCTTTGAGGTCGCTTTCTTTTTTTAATATAATTTTTATTAAGTTCTCCATATTTTATGACATTTCAGTATCAAAAAATGCATACCCCAATCTCCATGAGGGGGGTCCCAGCACATACCCCAGCCGCAGGAGCAGATTAAGAAGGAAAGTGGTGAGAAGGTGCCCCCTTCAGCTGACCTTCCAGAAGGTTCCAGAAGTGTAAGCAGATACTTAACATATTGACTAGAGCTGTTAACTCAACAAAGAATTTAGAGGGGCAAAACCCCTCATTTTATAGCTATAAAATAATAGGTTTGGAGGAAAATTAGAAACCCAATTTAGTCCAACCCCAATCTTATTACAGCAAGCTGCTTGAGCCTTGAGCAGATTTGAGCCCCTCCTTTTCAGAGAGGGAAAGTCAGATATACATTTGTGAATCAATAAATGCTTTCATAGTGCTCTTTCTTATAATTCTCTCTTGCAGATGAAACATAATTCCTAGAAATTGCACATTTTGTACAAAAATGGGAGGGGGAATGACTCTCACAGAAGTTACACGGCACTTATCTGGATGTTTAAAAGCTATCAAACTGTTGTCCCTCTTCTTTTAAACACAGCTCAAAAGCAAAGTGTAATTTAATCTTTGGCTCGCTATTTTTTCGTCTATTGACCAAATTCCAAATGCAGATGATTACATATTAGCAAACTGGCACGTATCAAAACCTTTTACTATTTGTCAACCAACCTACATATTAATTCAGGTTACGCTTCCTACTGCTTTAATTCCCTGACAACAGTAGAATGTTATACACACAAAATGTTGGACTGTTAAAAAAAAAAAAAAAAGCGGGAGGAGTGCCCACCTAAGTTATAATTAAGGAAATAGCTGTTATTTCTACTTGATGATTCCTGCTTCCATGTACAGCACGATGGCAAGAGTCAACCAATGTATCAGAGCTGGGCAAAGCATTCTGGGAGATCCAAAGCAATGTGGAACTCCAGGGTTTCTTAACAGACTGACCAGGTTCCATTTTCTCTCTCTCTCTGACAAAATCATTGCCCGATTTTCCCTCCCCACTGTACCCAAAGAAGAAAGCAATGTAGGATTTCATATCTATCTATCCATGAAATACTATCAATGAACATCAAAGTAACTCATGTACATAGTACTTTTTCCTTTTCTGTTTTTGGTGTTGGCTTAATTATGTGCTCCTTTCACACAGAGCAGGCAAATATTATATTTATTTATAGTAAATCATAGCAGTTACTGCATGCCCAATAAACCTGGATGAAGAAACACAGCTCACCTTTGTTACATATCTTCAGGAGCCAGGCAAAAATATTCCTCTTCAACCAGGCCTTGGGCTGATTAACATTCTACAGCATATCCTTTTAAATGTGTTTGTGGGAGGTACGGCTATTTGTTTGTCTTGGTTTTTCTTATATATATAGTGGTACCTCTGGTTGCGAATGGGATCCGTTCCGGAAGCCCGTTCGCAATATGGGCAGAGCGCAACCTGAAGTGTCGCGTCTGCGCACGCGCGGGTTGCGATTTGCCGCTTCTGCGCATGCGCATGACGTCATTTTGAGCGTCTGCACATGCGCGAGCGGTGAAGAGTGGTGAAACCCGGAAGTAACCCTTTCTGGTACTTCCGGGTTGCTGTGGGATGCAACCTGAAAAAACGTATCATGAAGCAAACGTAACATGAGGTATGACTGGATTTGTAACTGGCTGACTGACCGAATCCAAAGGGTGCTCATCAATGGTTCCTCTTCATCCTGGAGAAGAGTGACTAGTGGGGTGCCACAGGGTTCTGTCTTGGGCCCGGTCTTATTCAAAATCTTTATCAACGACTTGGATGACGGACTCAAGGGCATCCTGATCAAATTTGCAGATGACACCAAACTGGGAGGGGTGGCTAACACCCCTGAGGACAGGATCACACTTCAAAACGACCTTGACAGATTAGAGAACTGGGCCAAAACAAACAAGATGAACTTTAACAGGGAGAAATGTAAAGTATTGCACTTGGGCAAAAAAAATGAGAGGCACAAATACAAAATGGGTGACACCTGGCTTGAGAGCAGTACATGTGAAAAGGATCTAGGAGTCTTGGTTGACCACAAACTTGACATGAGCCAGCAGTGTGACACGGCAGCTAAAAAAGCCAATGCAATTCTGGGCTGCATCAATAGGAGTATAGCATCTAGATCAAGGGAAGTAATAGTGCCACTGTATTCTGCTCTGGTCAGACCTCAGCTGGAGTACTGTGTCCAGTTCTGGGCACCACAGTTCAAGAAGGACACTGACAAACTGGAACGTGTCCAGAGGAGGGCAACCAAAATGGTCAAAGGCCTGGAAACGATGCCTTATGAGGAATGGCTAAGGGAGCTGGGCATGTTTAGCCTGGAGAAGAGGAGGTTAAGGGGTGATATGATAGCCATGTTCAAATATATAAAAGGATGTCATATAGAGGAGGGAGAAAGGTTGTTTTCTGCTGCTCCAGAGAAGCGGACACGGAGCAATGGATCCAAACTACAAGAAAGAAGATTCCACCTAAACATTAGGAAGAACTTCCTGACAGTAAGAGCTGTTCGACAGTGGAATTTGCCGCCAAGGAGTGTGGTGGAGTCTCCTTCTTTGGAGGTCTTCAAGCGGAGGCTTGACAACCATATGTCAGGAGTGCTCTGGTGGTGTTTCCTGCTTGGCAGGGGGTTGGACTCGATCAGTGGCGTAGTGTGGGGGGTGCAGGGGGGGCCAGCCGCACCGGGCGCAACATCTGGGGGGGGCGCTCGCACTCTCAGCTCTCTGCCCCTACCTGGCTCACTCTCTCTCACTGCAGTGCTGGCTGTGCGAATCCGATCCGAGCCACTGGGTCGCCACCCACTGTGGAGGGGGGGAGGGTGCCAGGCGTGCGGTGCGGAGAGAGAGCGAGGGACTATCTGGGGGAGGGACAGTGCAGTGGCCACCCAGCGCAGCGCTGAGCGCGGGAGAGAACCACACCAGACCAGACCAGGCAGCAGCAAGAAGAAGCTGGCAGCGGCGGCAGGTTAGGGGTTAGGGGGCGCAAATTACTTGCCTTGCCCCGGGTGCTGACAACCCACGCTACGCCACGGGACTCGATGGCCCTTGTGGTCTATTCCAACTCTATGATTCTATGATTCTATGACTGTACCGTCTTCTCATTTTGTATTTTTATGATGTAAACTGCCCTGTGGTTTTCAGGTTTTCACATGAAGGATGGTATACAAATATTATAATAATAATAATAATAATAATAATAATAATAATAATAATAATAATAGCACCAACAATAATAAGTAGTAGACCCAAGCTTATCATGTCAGTATTGTGATGCAGCAGCAAAAAAGAGAGCCAATGCTCTTCTAGGCTGCATCAACAGAAGTATAATGTCATAATAAAGGGACGTAATAGTTCTGCTCTATTTTGCCTTGGTCAGACCATACTTGGAATACTGTGTCTGGTTCTGGGAATCACAATTTAAGAAGGACATTGACAAGCTGGAACATGTCCAGAGGAGGGTGACCAAGATGATCAAGGGTCTGGAAACTAAGCTTTAGGAGGAACGGTTGAAGGAGTTGGAGGTGTTTAGCCTGGGAATGGGGAGACTGAGAGGAGATATGGTAGCCATCTTCAAATATCTCAAGGGCTGTCACATGGAAGAGGGAACAAGCTTGTTTTCCTCTGCTCTGGAGGGTGGGACTCGAACCCATGGCTTCAAGTTACAAGAAAGGAGATTCCAACTAAACATCAGGAAGATCTTTCTGACAGTAAGAGCTGTTTGGCAGCGGAACAGTCTCCCTTGAGAGGTTGTGGACTCTCCTTTCTTGGAGATTTTTAAGCAGAGGTTCGATAACCATTTGTCATGGATATTCTAAAATACTATTATTCTAAGATTCCTGAAAAGAGGGTTTTAAAAAATATATGGAAGGATTCCTTTGTTCTCAGCACACATAATTGTACCATTCTGCCTCCCAAAAAGTCTGGTTTTCTGCTTTTCGTAAAAAGAAAAATGAGCATTGAACTGAAGAAGAAAAGAAGGGGTTAGAAAGTCATCTTTTTGTTTTACAGTAGATAGATTTTATGACAAAGAAGTAAAGAACTGGCTGTGTTTAAGTATGCCTGCAATTAATTAACTTTTTTACTCCTGTTCATTAAATTTATTTGTTGATTAAGCATGGACTTATATAAATTGTCTCAGTATAAGGTTAGAAATCAGGGCATACAGTGTGAGTTGATTTCAGACCTGGACTTCTTGAACTATAAGTAAAACAAATCATTATTATTGTTTCATTGTAAGATGTTGGTATGTAAAATGGGAGTTAGCCCATTTTAACCTCACCACCCAGTCAGCTTCATGGCAGAGTGGGGATTTCAGGATGGATTTATGTAATCCCAAATTCTGTGTTAGGGGAGGGGTAGTATTTCTGTTGGGGGGGGGCATGTCGTGCTCCTTCTGGGGAGGTTTGTCCATCTTCAGTCCCCTCCCTGCACTCAGCACCTACAAGCTCTCAGCATGTGACAATGGCCACACCCTGGAAATGGCTTCAAAATGGCTGGCTAAACTAGGTGAAGGTAGTCAATGGGTCTCTAATCTTTGGTGAGTTAGGGAATTCGCCTGCATGTGAAGACGGGCTCCAGGGGATTGAGCGGACAAACCAAAACAAGTTGTAACCCAAGGTGCGCTTTCGCCAATGGGGCCTCCCCCCCAAAAATTGTTCGTAATCCAAAAAAAGGTTGCAAACCAGGACACGCACTTCCAGGTTTGACGTGTTTGTAATCCAAAACATATGCAAACCAAGACGTACGCAAACCAAGGTACCATTATCATCATCATCATCATCATTATTATTCATGATCACAGATCAAACTTGTCACCAGAATTAAGGGGTTCATGGAGGGAGGAGAAGGGAGAAGTCCCATTGCACAAAAGGAAGTCCTTGCTCTGATGGGACAGGGGAGCTGAATCCTGCCTCACATCACTTTGTGCTGCTTGACCTGGCCTTCTGACCAGGCTGGGTCTGAAGAACAAAAAAAAGAGCCTGACTGCTGGAAAACACATTAAAAAAAACCTTCCCTATACAGGATTGCCTTCAGATGGCTCAGGGGTTCGATAACTCCATACCCTCCAACATTTCTCCAATGAAAGAAAAGTGGGACATTCTGGGGTCAAATTAGAAACCAGGATGGTTTCTCTAAATCAGGGATGTCCCTGGAAAATAGGGACACTTGGAGGGTCTGATAACACCAAAGGCCTATCTAATCCAACTGGGAATCACAGGTGTGACAGAGCGCTGCTGCATGTTCAGCTTGCAGGCTTCTAAGAAGCAAAGATCAACAGAGCCTGAGATCCACCAACCCCAGGCATAGGCAAACTTGGCCCTCCAGATGTTTTGGGACTACAACTCCCACCATCCCAGACCATTGGTCCTGTTAGCTAGGGATGATGGGAGTTGTAGTCCCAAAACATCTGGAGGGCCAAGTTTGCCTGTGCCAGACCCACCCCAATATAGATAACAAACGGTGACCAACTCTTAACAATAATGATGTTTTAGTCATAATAATAGCAAATGGCAACTGGTTGTTGCTTCCAGACACTTTGGTCTCCATTCCTCCTTCTCCCATCCACTCAACTCAGGAATCCTGAACAGGCCGCAAAAATTCCAGCACTTTATGATACAGGCAGTGGAAAGCAATCAGCCCACACTCTGGAAGAGAGGCACAATTGAGAAAATATGAGCAGTACTTGGAGAAGGAGCTCATTAAAGTCTGTATCATTTCTATGTGTTTCTCCATTCCCCCCCCCCCCCATAAAATTATTCTTACAGAAAAGCAATTAGGTTTGGGAGCTTCTCTGTTGTGCTCCACCTGCATTAAGTCTTTCATTTCCTTCTCCGGGTTAAAGGAGCGTTCTTCTATTCTTCCTACTTCAAATGGAAATGCCCGCATAACGTGTTAATGGAGGTGGCTCCTTGCGAAGTCTTTTCAAGTGCCCTTTGGGTCAGAGTAAGCACTTACTGTGCCAAAGAAAACATAGGGAAGCTTTGGGGCCACATTCCCTTCTGGGAAACATTTCAGGGGCCACATGCTGGGAGCGAGGCAGAGGCAAAAGTGAGCAGAACAAGGCATGCGAATTTAACCTTTGCATAGGATAGTTTTCTCACAGTCACAGAAGAAGTTCCTTCAGGTATACTGGGCCGAGGCCGTTTAGGGCTTTAAAGGTCAGCACCAACGCTTTGAATTGTGCTCAGAAATGTACTGGGAGCCAATGTAGGTTGTTCAGGACTGGTGTTATATGGTCTCGGCAGCCACTCCCAGTCACCAGTCTAGCTGCCGCATTCTGGATTAGTTGTAGTTTCCTGGTCACCTTCAAAGGTAGCCCACGTAGAGCGCATTGCAGTAGTCCAAGCGGCAGATAACTAGAGCATGCACCACTCTGGCGCGACAGTCGGCGGGCAGGTAGGGCCTCAGCCTGCGTACCAGATGGAGCTGGTAGACAGCTGCCCTGGACACAGAAATGACCAGTGCCTCAGCAGTCTGTCCTGCTGTTTCTCAAGGCTGCAGGCAATGAGTGACAGTCATGATTTAACTGTGCAGCAAAAGCTGCCCACAGCACTGGCCAGCAACTAAATTCCCCCTTGCTCTGATGCGCCAGATGTGTTCTACATTCCACAGTGGAAGCTTCATATTCAGATTATCATTCAGGTTGGAGTAATTCATAAAGAACTTTGCATGGAAATGTTAATAGGTGGTTGGGGATGTGCCTTGTGCCTCCAGTTCCCAGCACCCCATTCTAAGCTGACACTTGCACACCCAGTTGTTAAGGGTTTTTTTTGAATGGAGTCTCATTAACTCACAAAGGAATTCGCCCGGGGCATAGGAGATCAGCAAGGAACCTTCGCTTCAAATGTCACCTAACCGTTACTGTCAGGCAGGAGACGCCAAAACACAACAACCAGCTCAAGCATTAATAAGTATTAAGTACCATCTAATTATATACATAGTTGACCTTTTGCTCTGTTTACCTCCAACCTTCCTGGAAGTTTGAGCCATCCACCTGCCTGTTCCGCAAACTACCCAGATTATAACAAATGTGATTATTATTTTTTCTTTCACGCTGAGGTTACGAGTCTATTTTTACCCCGGCATAATCACAGTCCTGGGCTTCTTCTGAAAGGCTTACAGAAATGTAAAGGCTTCATTTGGGGGGAGGCGGGAAGCAGGTCACAATGTTAAACTGCTACCCTCAGGGTGAAGAAAATTACTAAGAATGAGAGGTAGTGACTCAAGTGAACACCCTGCAGGCAGCATTCAATATTCCAGGTAACTTTATTAACTCTGAATATCCGGAATGTGGGAAGAGGAGACGGGAGGGGGAGTCAGAAAAGATTTTTAAAACATGTTTTTACAACGGCTCTCCTAATTTTTAAAAAGAGCGTCCCTTATTCATTACTATTTCTGGTAGAGCAGGGATGGTGAACCATGGGCCTCTCTGATTGGGTCTCAGGACTCTCTGTAGGTCACATGCCCTCCTGAACCACATCCCTCACCAGCCCTGATTTGCATCCTCCTTGAGCATTTTTTGTTTGTTTGTTTGTTTGCTTGCTTGGTCTTCAACTCTGACAAGACTCCTTGTTTGTCTTGATGGAAACGAGGGGGGGATGTGTGAAGAACCTTCCCATGGTACATAAAGTAAAACTCACAGAAGGTTATGCAGCCCATAGGTTGGAAGAAGTAATAACTCACATCTGTGTATTAGAGTTAGGTCCCACTTTTTCTTTCTTTCTTTCTTTCTTTCTTTCTTTCTTTCTTTCTTTCTTTCTTTCTTTCTTGGTCTACTGTCTCAGTTGTAGTATTTGTAGTATTTATTAAAGGTACATACTGCCCTTCATCCAAGATCACAGTGCTCTTTACCACATAAAAACACAAAATAAAAATCACAAAATACCACGACAACAACAAGCAATACTCCATAGTTTTAAAGGGACTGAGAGAAGAGGAATGTTTTCACCTGGCACCTAAAGATATGTTGTGAAGGTGCCAGGCAAGCCTCCCTGGGGAGAGCATTCCACAAGCAGGGAGCCACCACGGAAAAGGCCCCTTTCTCATGTTGCCACTCTCCAAACCTCTCGTGGAGGAGGAACATGAAGAAGGGCCTCAGATGATGATGATGGCAGAGGCTGCGTCAGTTCATATTGAGAGAGGCAATCCTTGAGCTGTTGCGGCCCTGAGCTGTTTAACAGACCCTCCAAGTTTCCCTATTTTCCAGGGACGTCCCTGTTTTAGAGAAGCCATCCCAGTTTCTGATTTGATCCTGGAAAGTCCCGCTTTTCCTTAGGATGTTCCTTGGAGAAATGTTGGAGGGTATGGAGTTATCCGACCCCTGAGCCGTCTGAAGGCAATCCTGTATAGGGAAGTTTTTAAAATGTTTAATGTTTTATTATTTTTTATATATATATTTGAACCTTCCCAGAGTGGCTGGGCCAACCCAGTCACTATGTGTGGGGTATAAATTGTAAAATTATCCTTATGGAATGGGACATCCCATTTTTTTTTGTCGGAAGAATGTTGGTTTAAGGCTTTATAGACCAAAATTAGCAGTTTGAATTGGGCCCAGGAACTATTCAACAGCCAATGCAGTTGGGCCAGGATTGGTATTTTACCATCTTGTCCCTGTGAGCAACCTGGCCGATGAATTTTGCACCACCAGAAGCTTCCAAACTGTCTTTATAGGTAGCCCCATGTATAAAGCACCTCAGTAATCTAACCTAGAGGTTACCAGAGCATATACAACAGAAGTTAGGCTATCCCTGTCCAGATAGGAGCAAAGCTGAGACACCATCTGAAGATGATGGACAATACTCAGTGCCACAGAGGCCACCTGAGCCTCAAGCAGCAGCAGTGGATCCAAAAGGACCCTCAAGCTGTATACCTGCTCCTTCAGAGGGTGTATAACTGCATCAAGAGCAGGCAACCTCCCACACAACTGGGCTTCATATTTAAACAGTGATTCAAGAACATAGGCCCCATCTACACAATGCATTTAAAGCAGCATCATATAAGCAGTCATGCCTTCCTCCCCAAAAACCTGGGAATTGTAGCTGAGAGTTGTTAGGGGACTCCTTGGGTTGGACTGGATGAATCCCAAGCAATTAAGATTGCCGGAAGAAATATCAACAACCTCAGATATGCAGATGACACAATCTTGATGACAGAAAGTGAGGAGGAATTAAAGAACCTTTGAATGAGGGTGAAAGAGGAGAGTGCAAAATATGGTCTGAAGCTCAACTTCAAAAAAACGAAGATCATGGCCACTGGTCCCATCACCTCCTGGCAAATAGAAGGGGAAGAAATGGAGGTGGTGAGAGATTTTACTTTCTTGGGTTCTGTGATCACTGCAGATGGTGACAGCAGCTACAAAATTAAAAGATGCCTGCTTCTTGGGAGAAAAGCAATGACGAGCCTAGACAGCATCTTAAAAGGCTGAGACATCACCTTGCCGACAAAGGTCTGTATAGTTCAAGCTATGGTTTTCCCAGTAGCGATGTATGGAAGCTGGACCATAAAGAAGGCTGATCGCCGAAGAATTGATGCTTTTGAATCATGGTGCTGGAGGAGACTCTTGAGAGTCCCATGGGACTCTCAAGAAGATCAAACGTATCCATTCTTAAGGAAATCAGCCCTGAGTGCTCACTGGAAGGACAGATCGTGAAGCTGAGACTCCATTACTTTGGCCACCTCATGAGAAGAGAAGACTCCCTGGAAAAGACCCTGGTGCTGGGAAAGATGGAGGGCACAAGGAGAAGGGGACAACAGAGGACGTGATGGTTGGACAGTGTTCTCCAAGCTACAAACATGAGTCTGACCAAACTGCGGGAAGCAGTGGAAGACAGGAGTGCCTGGCGTGCTCTGGTCCATGGGGTCATGAAGAGTCGGACACGACTAAACGACTAATCAAGAACAACAGTCCCTACACGGAGCTACAGTTCTCAGAGTGTTTAACAGGAAATCCTGCTTCCCAGTGAGCTCCAGGAACCTTATCTTCCCTGAATTACTGTATCCCCCTTTCAAAGGAATCCAGGTTGGTGACCATCACTCCACCTTGTGGCAGCCAGTTCCATAGTTTAACGATGTGGGCAAAGAGCTTGCCCATGTCTTTTCCTGAATCTCCCAGCATTCAGCTTCATTGCCCACCAAGCTCTAGTATTATGGGCACACTGGATAAGAGCAGAGGAGGAAGGGGGTGCGTGCAGGAAGGAGGAAACTGGACAAATGTTAAAAGGCTCTCTGGTGATCGCTATAATCATTGCGAAAGTTCTCGGCTCAGATATGGAATCTGCACTCCAAATGTGCTGTGTTTTGGGAGAGGCAGATGTTTCCCAGGCGCCGTCCCATTACTCAACTTCCTGCCCTGAGCTTCAGAATTCCCGCCGGGGCATCTTATTTTGCACAGTGATAATGAGACGTGTTCAAAGCCTCACGCCAAGACTTCCTGATCAATGGATTGCCTTCGATGCTGTCAATCACGGCGTTCTGCTGGACGCTCCGCATGTCGCTGAAGACTAATGCGCAGCTGCTGCTGCTGCCGCCGCCGCCACTCCTCCCTTCGGCCTCCTGCCACGCGGTTCCCCAAGGGGCTCCTCAGTGCTCTGATCTGGCATCTCTATTCATCAGCAAAGACACAGGCCTGATTGAAAAAGCAATAGCCATATCTATTAATTTGCATCCTTTCCCTGAATATTCATCTCTTATATTCTCCCTTAAAAAAATAAAATAAACCCAAAGCCTTTGTTTCATTTTTAATTTACTCAATGAAGGTCAGCCAGGTGATAGATGCAGGGGGGAGCCAGGACTTCTATGATGCTTTTCAATGTTCACAACAACTAGGAAACTTTGAGTCTGTCCATTTCAGTTTCCAGTTGTCTGGAGTTCATTTCTCTGTATAGTTATACCTCGGGTTACAGACGCTTCAGGTTGTGTTTTTTCAGGTTACGGATGCGCTGAAACCTGGAAGTACCGGAACAGGTTACTTCTGGGCTTTGGCGGTCGTGCATGCGCAGAAGTGCTAAATCACACTTTGCACATGCACAGGAGTGCCGAATCGCAACCCGCGTGTGCGCAGACACGCCGCTGAGGGTTGAGAACGGTGCGGGTTGCGAATGTGCCTCCTGCACGGATCACATTCGAAACCCGAGCATCCACTGTATTAGCTGTATTAACTTGGGAGCAGGGTTTTTGTTTTTTGTTTTTACAATCTAACGATGAATAATTTTACGAAGCAAGTAAAGAAAACGAATTAACTCCAGGGCCCCCCCCCATCTGGAACTTGCCAGAACTCAGTTCCGGCACCTCTTAGGTGGGTGCCATTCACATTATAAGAGAGCAAGGGAGGCATCTGTGGTGAATTCTGGCACCTCTTTTTCTAGAAAAATAGCACTGTTTAACCTTATATGCTTCCTTTCCTCTAATAGCCACAGGTTGCCTGAGGTTGTCCACAAAGCAGCTCTGATGTGTAAGGTTGTGTTGTGTGCATCATAGCCTTTGTGGCCTCTAAAAAGCTAATGGGACCCCCGACCATGAGGTCTAGTCATGACCGACTCTGCGGTTGCGGAGCTCATCTCGCTTTACTGGCCGAGGGAGCCGGCGTACAGCTTCCGGGTCATGTGGCCAGCATGACTAAGCCGCTTCTGGCGAACCAGAGCAGTGCACGGAAACACCGTTTACCTTCCCTCTGGAGTGGTACCTATTTATCTACTATTTATTATCTATTTTGACTGGCTTTCGAACTGCTAGGTTGGCAGGAGCAGGGACCAAACAACGGGAGCTCACCCTGTTGCGGGGATTCGAACCGCCGACCTTCTGATCAGCAAGTCCTAGGCTCTGTGGTTTAACCCACAGTGCCACCTGCATCCCTTTTGCAGCCTGTAGGTCAGAGCATAAGCATGAAGTTTCTCTATCCTTTGATATTTTTTTCAACACACACACATACACACCACAGACCTTTAGGTTGATAGGCACTTACAGCAAGTGTGAATTAAAAAGTCTGCCTAGAATGTGCCCTGCAGGGCAAAAATGCATTTGCCCCATCATTCCAGCATTGCAACAACCCCCTTTGTGATTTAAAAGCCTTGTAAACATGTCAAAATGGTTGGTTTGTTCTACCATCTTTGTACCATCCATTGCCCTGGATATGTAAAGGGAAATGCAATTTATTTTGTGCTTTGGGAGCTCAACATTTCTCTCACTGATGTGTGACAAGTATTATCATATTTATTGTCAGTATTACACTCCAAGCATGTAGGTGATGCATTGTGAGTATTTCATACTGATAAAGCCATCAATAACTTCCTACCGGACTCCTTCCCGCCTGCCCCCGCCCTCCCTCATCCCATCACTCCATCTCAGTTGAATCAGCAAAGCTGGCTGAGAAGATATTGGGAATAAACAGATGACAGGCTGGAACAAAAGAATTGCCAAAAAAGGGAAGAAGTCTGCGATGTATTCTGAATAGAACTGCCACTAAAACGTCATTCAGAAAAAGGTGGCCACTTATTTGTTGCCAAAAAAGGGGGGACAAAAGAAATTTGCATTAAAAAATACATGTGTTGATGAGCAGATGCACATTTAGAAAGCGTGGCTGTAACTTAAATCAAAATACATTTCATCATAATGAGGAAGACTCACCAGGTGACCTCAGTACAATTGATGAGTTTTGATGGGCAACGTCAAGGCTCCTCTCACTCTCCTTTCTTATGTTTCTATATGTTTAAACTCAACTTGGGCCTGACAACCCTTCAAATAGAAAATGCTTTCGAACAGAGGACTGGCTTCTGTAAGGTCTTAAAGATGGCCATCCTCTCTGCAGATCATTTCCAGCTCTTCTCTTGCAGGGTGTACACATGAAATACGTTTTAGCATAGACTGAGATCCAATGTGGTACAGTGGTTAAAGTGTTGGGCTACGACCTGAGAGACCAGGGTTCAAATCCCCACTCAGCCATGAAACTCACTGGGTGACCTTGGGCCAGTCACTGCCTTTTACCTTGACCTAAAGGTAAAGGTAAAGGGACCTCTGACCATTAGGTCCAGTATAGCGGACTCTGGGGTTGCGGCGCTCATCTCGCTTTATTGGCCAAGGGAGCCGGCGTACAGCTTTTGGGTCATGTGGCCAGCATGACTAAGTCGCTTCTGGCGAACCAGAGCAGCGCATGGAAACGCCGTTTACCTTCCCGCCAGAGCGGTATCTATTTATCTACTTGCACTTTGCCTATTTATCTACTTGCACTTTGACGTGCATTTGAACTGCTAGGTTGGCAGGAGCAGGGACCGAGCAATGGGAGCTCACCCCATCACGGGGATTCGAACCGCCAACCTTCTGATCGGCAAGTCCTAGGCTCTGTGGTTTAACCCACAGCGCCACCTGTGTCCTACAGGGCATTAAATGAGGAGGAGGAGAAGAACCATGTGTGCCACATTTAATTCCTTAGAGAAAGAGTTGGGATATCAATGCAACAAATAAATAAATACCAGGTGATTGGCAGGCGGGCCATCCCACCTCTCATATTTGGCCTGCAAGGCTAGGATCTGATAATGATCTGGCCTGTAGCACTTAAGAGGTTCCCCACCCTGGTATAGCTCAACTATTGTGCCCCAGGGTACACAGACGATATGCTGTCGTTTCGACATTACATGTGAATAGCTGCATGAATAGTTTGTGTGCTATTTGTGAGCATAGACTGTATCCTCATGGAATGTTGGGTGCGAACATCCTTCTAGTTGTTTTTTAGCAAGCCACTGCCACATACAGTCCAACGTTTTCAGATAAAAAACTGGGACATGCTCCCGGGCAAGTCATATGAAATGCACTGTGCTCTCACCCAGGGGGAAAAAACTCATTTTTTGGTGCAAGACCGCGACATCCACGATGGCCACCGCAATCACATGTGGGGAAATGGGATGTCCCTTTTTATCTGGGGCATTTGTTAAGTATGCTGCCGCTGGCTCCACATTTCCTATCATGATGATGGGGCATCATCCGCTACTGCGCAAGCAGTTTGCAAGCTTCCACAACTTCCGACCCTCCCAAATTTAGCTCCTGAGCTGTGGAAAGCACAGCTCAAAGGCCACACATACTGTGGCCTCCAAAATGTTTGACTTCCGTCGCCAGAGGCAGGCAGCACAAACATGAGACTCTTCAATTCACTGGAATCCACCATGCATAGCAGGAGGGAGCCCCCTGCATTTTGGCACACAAGGTTAGGCCTTTTGCATCGACCCAGGCTATTCTGAGGATGTGGCAACATATCAAGAACAGATATTGCCCACTACTGGTGGGGGGAGGTCCATTAGGGTGACATGGGTACTGCCCCACTCCCCTCAGAGTGCCTTCAGCTGGGGTTGCCACCCGTCCCTAGAAAACCATGACCACCCTTTTTTATAAAAAAAGAAAAAAGAATAGTGCCTCCTTCCCTGTTTGGACTTCAAATGGGATGCCTTTTTTCACCTATTCGAGCTCATTCTCCTCCTCCTCCTCAAAACTGTGCAGGCATCTCTTGGGTTTGGTGAGGGCAGGAGAGTGAGAATGGTGGGGATTTGGAAAGGGGGTGTTTTTGTGGGCAGAGGCAAGAGGGTCGGAAGGGGGGGGTTGCATGGGGGTGGAGTCTCAGGAGAGAGAGTTTGAAATCATTATTGCGTGGCGAGTTCCCGCCTCCCCCCTCCAGAATAAAGACACGAGACACAAGAATTCGAGTTAATGGGTCAAATTAGGCCACAACTTTATTGATTACAGGAATTGAGCGGTATTGGCTTAGGCATTGGTCCTAACAACTAACTGGCTTGAAGGCCGGTAAGGGTTAACCACCAGTGGGAGGAGTCCTGCTGAGGCCCGTCAACTAGGAGCTCCCCCTGGAGTTACTGCTTGGGGACGTGCCATGGACCCACACCTCCATAGGCTTAGGACAACGCCACGCCCCCCGGAATCCTTTATTGGACTACCCTTATTGTTGGGGGAAGGCGATGGCGCCTCCTTCTCCCCCTTCATCTGCATGACAATAGAACCCTACCCCTAGCAATGCCTAACCGCCAATACCGAGAAGTTGTGATGGATTGCTACGAGGTAGGCAAAAACCAAGTGGCTGGTGCCAATCTGCCAAATGGAAAAATTCCTACCAGGCCCCTTGATGGCGACCGACTGAAGTCCATAGCATCGTCATAGCTGGCCCGAGAATGACGCGTCCGAGGATTCCTTGAGTGTGGGGAGCGGCGTGAAGCCCGCAACCCCACCTCCTCCCTAGCTCGGAAGTGGCTTTGCCCCAGGTAATTTTTAGCCCCCAAATCCCTGTACCGTATTTTACCCGACCTGCCCTTTATTTTGCCTGACCAAAGGTGGAGACTCTATGTTCGCCAGCCCCTGCCTGCTTGCTTTCTTCTTTATACCTAATCCAGGGGGTGTTGCTGGCTGTCAGCTTCTTCCTCTCCAGCCTCTGAAGAGCCCTTCGAGGTCTCAGCAAGGAGGTGGATAGGAGCAACACCAGAAACAGTTGGTTGCAAATGTCATTAGCTCTGGCTCCCCCTACTGTTGGCCTCTCAATCTCCCACCCTATCGGTCCCGATGGGCCCCATCCACTCTGGGATCAGACCACAGCTGCGAGTTCAGATGTCAGCATCATTCAGCATCAAGTCCCAGCAGAACAGAAACTAGTATTAGGGCCATTTTGCGCAAGAGAATAGTGTGGCTATATAAAAGCATTTTCAAAGCCAGCACTGATATGTGGGGAAAAGAGAGAGAGAGACAGAATCTCTCCCAGGGCAAAGTTTTGTAAAGGGTAAAGAAAAAGAAAAAGTCTGCGTGAAGTCCCCTGGGTTTCGTAAGTCACTGCTACAAAACTCCCGCAGAAGCCGATGTGCCTTTGCAGGCTGTCAGTTTTATGTTGAATGTTTGTACAGATCTCTGATCTCTTATTTACACATATTTCTCCAGGATGAGGAAGCCGGCAGAAATTGAAATTCTATTTATATAAATCTTGTTGCAGCCCCAGAGGTCAAGAACCACAACATTTCAAACAAAGTGGAAGGAATTTATCTGCGCTTTCGAGTGGATAAGGAGCACGCATTTCAGATCGTCGTGATGGGCTCGGAATGGAGCCCAAATTAATGGCCAAATGCATTCCATGTTGTATTTTGATAGTACTGAACAACTGTTTAAATCCCGGGTGGATTTCGTCTGCTGTTTACTTGTATTTACAAACCACAAATGTGAGATACTTTTACACATTCCAATTACCCTTTGCCTAATTACCTAATTACCAATTGCCTGAGCAGTTGCCTTCCGGCTCAGACGCATCTCAGAAGTCGCGTACCAGAACTGATGCACCCTCTCTGCAAAGGCACCATTTTCAAGGTTCGGTGGGAAAGAGATTTGAGGAGGGCAGGAGCAAGATTCACACCATAGCTCAAAGATCTGAATTGATTTAAAACTGTTTTAAAAACAACAACAACGAAACAGTGCAACTTAGGAGCATTTATTATGGCCATATTTTATCATTCCTTCTAATAGTGAGCGCATGTGATGAGTGTCAACAGAAATGGTGGCTTCAAAGTTGGATTACAGTGGTACCTCGGGTTAAGTACTTAATTCATTCTGGAGGTCCGTTCTTAACTTGAAACTGTTCTTAACCTGAAGCACTACTTTAGCTAATGGGGCCTCCTGCTGCCGCCGCACCACTGGAGCACGATATCGGTTCTCATCCTGAAGCAAAGTTCTTAACCCGAGGTACTATTTCTGGGTTAGCGGAGTCTGTAACCTGAAGCGTATGTAACCCGAGGTACCACTGTACAGTCATACCTCTTGTTATGTTCGGTTCAGGTTATGTTCTTTCAGGATATGTCCTGCGGCGACCTGGAAGTAATGGAACGGGTTACTTCCTGGTTTTGCCGCTCATGCATGTGCAGATGCTCAAAATGATGCCATGTGCATGCACAGAAGTGGCGAGTTGCGACCTGCGCATGCGCAGATGCAGGTTGTGTTCTGCTCAGGTTGCAAACGGGGCTCCGGAACGGATTCCGTTCGCAACCAGAGGTACCACTGTATTGCAATGCACTGTATGTGGGGCTTCCTTTGAGCTTGATTCAGAAGCTGCAGCTAGCATACTACAACTCTGCTTGGAGATCTGCCCTGGTTGCTGATTTGCTACCAGGCCATACTCAAGGTGTTACTATTAGTGTATTAGTATATTGTGCCCCAAAAGGTTCCTCACCCCGATTTCCTGGAAGAGGCTATGACTTGATCATCACCATCATCCGGAACAGGGATACTCCTATTGGCAAGTGAGGCTACAAATATTGATGTTCCTGAGTGATATCCCCATTTGGCCTGAAATTTCAGGAGGAATGCCTTCCGCAATCCTCAAGTGGCATCCTTATGAACCAGTTATCTTTGCCTCATCCCCCTCCCCCTTTGAAGAAGTCTCTTGCGGGTCCCTTCCATAACTAAATTCACCTCTGCGCAATTCTGCTCCTAAGTGGTCTTCAGAAAGACCATAGTGGCGCTAACACACAAGTCTGCCTTGGACACATCCAATGACTTCTTCGTATCCTACCAGTTAGCGTATCTAATTCACACAACACAGTGTGAACTGGACCATATTTATAAGGTGAGGACAATGAGACTCTCCCCAGGTGTTGCAGTAAATCGGTGTTCTTCAACCTTGGGATGCCAGATCTTGTTGGACTCCAACTCCCATCACCACCCATGATGGCTGGGGCCAATAGGAGATGGAGTCCAATAACATCTGGAGGGCCATGGCTTCCCCATCTGTGCACTAAATGTGCACTCAGTCAGAAGAAAGTGAGAACTTGTCTGTTTATGCATTGGGTGAGTCTCTCTGACCACGGATGCAAACAAATTCTTGTATCCCGGCAGATGTTATAGGGGGATGAGGTAGGAGACAAGGATGGTAGAAGCTTCACAAAACACTAACAATCAACAACGTATGCTGGGTAGAGAAACCACACCATTTTTGCCTTTTTTGTCTCTCGGGGCTGGAAGACAACCATGTACACAAATATGCTGTTAACTACCAAGCAGTTGCCAATGACTTGGCTTTCTGTGTAAAACTAGAAAGTGGTTCCACTCTGGTGCAAGGCGGCAGAGTGGAGGGGAAGTGACTGCCCTTATCTTTTAGTCCTAGGAGACAGGGAGGAGAGGGGGTGCCACAGCAATGCACACCCTTCTGATGTCTGCAAGCATCATTCACTCAGTGCCACTGCCCCTTTTGGCTCCCAGTACGTTTCTGGGCACAATTCAAAGTGTTGGTGCTGACCTTTAAAGCCCATAATGGCCTCGGTCCAGTATACCTGAAGGAGTGTCTCCATTCCCACCGTTCTACCCCGGACACTGAGGTCCAGCGCCAAGGGCCTTCTGGCAGTTCCCTCACTGCGAGAAGCCAAGTTACAGGGAACCAGGCAGAGGGCCTTCTCAGTAGTGGCACCCACCCTGTGGAACGCCCTCCCACCAGATGTCAAAGAGAAAAACAACTACCAGACTTTTAGAAGACATCTGAAGGCAGCCCTGTTTAAGGAAGCTTTTGATGTTTGACAGACTATTGTATTTTAATATTTTGTTGGAAGCCACCCAGAGTGGCTGGGGAAACCCAGCCAAATGGGCAGGGTATAAATAATAAATTATTATTATTATTATTATTATTATTATTATTATTATTATTTCTTCTTCCTCCTGCCCAAGGGTCAGATCCTGTGGACCCAAGCCATATTCCATTAATGCTGCAGGACTCTCAAGACACCTACAGAGATTACGGAAAGATAAAGCATGGTATAAGCTTTCAGGTACAAATTCTTCTCGATGTTTCGGGGGCAGCTAGTGAATGGGAAATGACTGACAATCAATGCAGAGCAAACCCCTCTATCAATAACCAGGCTGAGCGATGGCTGCTGAGTCCTACCAATACCCTCTCTGGTTTTGAGTAAAATGGTGACCTCATGCCTTTTGTTATTCAATGAATACACCCGGAAGGGCATACTTCTGTCATTTGGAGGGGGGGGGGGAATCAAGTGGGTTAATCATTTATGATTTTTATGCTTCAAAGCGTATGTGCGTTACATGCTGGGGAGATAGATCTGAATCATTACTCCAATGCCCAATGTAGCATATATGTTCCCTGCTGCTCCAAAGCCCGTCTCATCAAGCTGAGCTTTGTCTAAGAGAGATTGTAAATATAGCATTTGGAAGAGGGAAAGTGCCGCCTGATTATGTAAAACTGGCACAAGAGCACGGCTTTGAAAAAAAGTACACAACCAGTCCTTGGAAATTTGTTTTCAGAAGGCTCAAGTCATCAGAGCTCTTTGTATTTATAGAGTTCCTGTGTTACTAACTACTGTCTGAAATATTAGAATGTGTGCAGAGGGGAGAGGCAGTGCCTAAAGGGTCAGGATATGGAAGGAAGTATCGTGACTATGAAATAATGACAGGAGGCCGTAACACACAAAGTGTTGCCTCAAGTTTATACAACTCAATATCCAGAGTGACTCCGCCCCCTGGATTAAAACTAGACTCACACTGCATGTTTATATTCAAAAGACATACACACTGGGACGCTCCTATTTAGAACAATGGTCCAGTACAGAATAGCTCAGTTAACATGGTCTTCTTCTGCTTTGTCTGTGTTTTCCAGGTCATACTCTCAGAACTATAGTTTCACTATACTTCTAAATACCAGTTTAGGAGAGTGTTGTTCTATGCAGATCCTGTTTCTGAACTTCCAATAGGCACCTATCCAGTAGGATGCTGGCTAGGGTTTCCCCAGACCATAGCTGTTAACTTTTCCCTTTCCTTGTGAAGAATCCTATTCGGAATGAGGGAATTTCGCTTAAAAAAGAGGAAAACGTTGACAGCTATGCCCCAGACATGTCCAGGATTCCAATGACGGAATTCTATCTGGTGTTTGACCACACAAAATATTGATTGGTGACGGAATTAGCGTCTGGGGATTTGCATCTCAACGACTTTGTGTCCGGTTTTTTAGTTCTTGAAATATGACAACCCTATCTAGATGGGCCAAATCCATCAGGTTTTTCTTATGTTCTTAAAAGCAATAGTTTTGGGATTACCTCCATGGATGGCCCAAGCATGGGGAGGTTCTTCCTTCACCCAGAAATCTGAGTCCTTCCAAATGAACCCCCCCCCCAAAAAAAAATTAGATCAAAGTAGTAAAATTGCTCCAGTGGCAGGAACCAGTGTTCTTAGATACAGGCTGCATTCACACAGCAGTTTATTCCATTTCCCTGATGTTTCCCTAACTGTTAACTTCCAAATTTGAGCTTTCACATTCTATAAAAGCCACTTCTGAAAATCTAGTGGAATTTAGTGCTCATTTCCATGTTAATGGCTCCCAGAAAGAAAATCTGCTTGCAAGCCCATTAACTCAGAAAATTGCAGAAGTGTAGTGACAAAGTTTGGCATAGCATACCAGCATGCAGTTGTTTCCTGCCATTTGCATGGCGAATCACATGCAGAAAAGGTAGGGAGAAGCAACATTGTCCAGTGATGTCCATGGCTGGATCACACCATGCCCGCTAGAGAATGCAATTTAGCACTACATGGTGGTCTATAGGTCAAGCCATCGTTCCATAGCACAACAGGTACTGCGGTGTGAAAGGAGCATTGGAAAATGGAACAGACACACTAGCTGTATAATCAGGAAAACTAACACAATATTTCCCACCTGGGAATGCACCCACAGTCCCCTTACCTAGAGCTTATATATGCTTATTTGTAAATTACCACTTGGTAACTTGCCCATTGGGTTTGGTAACTTCAAATGAAGGCACTTCCAGGCAACTGTTTAATTGCATTGAGATCAAAATATCTTGGCTTATTTCATAAGCAATCATTCTGAATTGTTTGCAAGGAGGATAGATGAGGTTTCGTCAAAGCAAGTATTATCCCATAGCATTCCAGTGCATTTCCACATCACTTTTCATTTTGCAAAAAGTCTTAATTTGGAGGGGGGGGGGAGGACACATGGGTTAGTTGTGCAAGACTTCCAAATTAACTACAATTGCACAGCTTTGCTGGTGTGTGACTGAATCCCACCCAAAATCAGCAACAGTTTGAAAGTGCCCCAATGATCCACCCATCCTTTCTTCTTTCCCCTTATGGGGGGGGGCACCCAGGCTGCAAAACATGCACTTCTACTTTGTCTGTTCCATAAATAACAATGTACCTAAAGATTTTAATTTTCTCGCAGTCGTTTGCATGTTTATGAAGATCCATAAATTACCTGTGTTTATGCCCCTATGCTTGGCACTTTTTCAGTGGCTGATAATAGCTGAGTAAACCTGAGATGGGTTGCATTCCTCCACTGATTTCAAATAAACCTTATGAGCTGGAGCAATAAAGAATGTTAAATAGCGTGCACAAAATAACATGCTGTTAGGTAGCTTATACACTGCTTCAGTAAGCATTAAGGCATTTTTAATCTCAGTTCCTGCATAGTAAACGGCAAGTTAATAAGCTAAGGTACAATACTCTTTAATATTCTCTCCAGTCCCTGAGCAAAATGCTTCCCTCCCTCCTATGCCTGCTAAGAGGCTCCCTGTCTCTTCATCACTTAAGTGATTCAGGGCCAAAATAGGTATGATGGTCAATGAATACCTGTCATGGAAAATGGCAGCTCCCATGCCATAACCCCACTCCTTCTAATACCAAGGCCAGTGCCTCCATGCCAACAGGATGGGAGGCCAAATGGATTGCTGAGAAAGAAGTCGGGAGTACAGGCATGCTTAGGGGAAGCCCAAAGTTTGCAAAAGTCACTTTCGTCTATTCCTTTTCCAAGCCTTCCAAGTTGGTGACCAGCACCACATCTCATTGACGTAGTTTAACTATGCATTGTGTAAAGAAGTATTCTCTTTTGTCTGCCCCGAATCATCCAACATTCAGCTTCATTGACTGTTCTTGACTTCCAGGGTTATGAGAACGAGAGGAAGTCATATGCAACACAAATACCAACATATTATATAAATATTAGTGCTTGCCATTGAGCTCTTGGTATGCCGCATAACTTTAAAAAAAAAATCTAAAATGGGTGAATTACTGTTGATCCTAAATTCTTAAACATCAAAATTTATGATGCATGAATGGAAAAGACACAGATGAATAAAGGCAACTCTTGGAGGGTGTGCATGCGAATTTTTGTATTATTCAAAAGCCATGACTGCTCCAATTTGAAAAGCTCCATTTGTTCCTAATCTAGTTATGAAGCACATCTGTTGGGAAATGTTATTGGTGGTCATAAGCCATGTTACAAACAGCACATTGACCTATTGGACTTCATAACCATTGGTAACAATTGACTAAGCATTTATTAACACACCTATTAACTCTTGGTAAGCTAATGATGAGTGATGCCTTTACATGAAAGCTTATTTTCTATTTATTCCGGATTCAGGATTGGAATGGTCTTTAAGGCATTTAAGAAAAAATGAACTGGGGGTGGGAGATGCCTAAGAATTAGTGCCGTTCCAAAAGCCTTTTCTAGGTTTCTTCAACCATTCTCCAAGAATTAATGAGAAAATAAATAGGGTTTTTTAAATTATCAAGAGGGATTGAAAATTTGGATGAAATCCTTAGGAATCAGTTGCAGGGTTTGGGGCCACATTTCCGTTACATTCAAGGTTTCTGGGGAGTAGTTGGAGATGTCCTTTCTTTCATTCTGCAAGTCTGTTCACCTTTTATCTAGTGTACGGCATTGCAGCCAGTCAGCTGAGCCTCAACAGTTTCCCGGCATAGTGGGAGGTACGCCGCCTTGCCCCCTGCGTCACAGCCAGCCGCGTCATCTGTGCTGGGGACAGCCCCAGCCAATCTGCGACCAGGGTGGGTGTGGCCACGGACCATTTAATTTTGCTGCAGCTGGTCGGCTCACTCTTCCTTGCCTCTTTGTCAGATCACCCTATTCACCCACCCTCTTTTAATGCTTTGCTCCAATATGACCTTGCTATGGCAGTTGTCGGTCGCTATGTTGTTGGGGCCAGGTAGGATTTTTTTCCACTTGGCAAATTGGACACTGGCCATTTGGTTTTCACCTACCTTAAGGATACCAGATGTCCCCCATTTCTCCGGGGACAGTCCCCGGATTTACAGTTTTCTCAGCATTCACATGTACATAGCAAACAATAAGTGTCCCCAGATTCATTGAAAAAAATCTGGTAACCTTAACCTACCTAGTAGCAATCGTCACAACTTTTGTGAGGTTAGGCATTGGGTAAGCCTTTGGTTGGTTGGAAGGGAGGTTGTTGCTTCGCCTGCCCCTCCTCAGTAAGGGGATCCTGTTAAAAGGATCTGGGGTGTGTAATACTGTCTGAAGCCTGGGGATGGGCTAGGGCCATGTCATGGCCCCTACAGGGACCCCACGGGGTGGTGTCACTATCTGATGTAAGTTATAGGGCACCCCCTATCAGTGGTTTACCCTTCCGTGGACTCCCTGCAGACGGGCAGGAGTCAAGATATAGCCTGGCTTCACCCCAATGCCTAGACCCAACCGCTCACACCTGTAACTAATAAAGTTGTGGCCCATTTGAACCCATAAAACAAATATTCCATGTCAGTGTGATTTATTGTTCTCCTGGGAACTTTGGGGCTTGGGTGCCTTGGCATGCAAGTCCTCTATCCATAAGTCTGCACCCTGCAGTCTTCCTGGGTAGCAACACTTGAATTAAAGTTCAGGGGAAGTTGTCATGGAGCAGGCTTCCTCAACCTCGGCCCTCCAGATGTTTTGAGACTACAATTCCCAGCATCCCTGACCACTGGTCCTGCTAGCTAGGGATCATGGGAGTTGTAGGCCAGAAACATCTGGAGGGCCATAGGTTGAGGAAGCCTGTCATGCAGCAACTCCTCCCATGGTTTTTGTTTTTTCCAGATCAGGAAAATGCAGGCAGCCAAAGGGGCTGTAGAGAGCTGGAGGAACGTTTATTGGGAAGCAAAAGAACCACCCAACCTTACCAGCAACAAGGTAAGCCTCTCACACTCATGGAAACCTCTAAAGAAATTCTCAAATGCCCTGAGTATGAGGCCCAAAACATGGAAGCTTGGAGAACTTGGAGGACACTACTCAAACCTTCTTCCTGGGTGTGATGGCCTGGGATTCAGACTCGGATGCTGAACCTGAGGGATTCCAGCCTGCCCAGGATTCCCCGCCTCCAGAACCAGCTGAGCCGGGGCTGGGGCATGAGCCTGAAGGGTCCTCACCTGTGCTGGATCCTCAGGTGCAGGCACCAGCTACGTCTCCTCTGGCTCCTGAGGTGATGGAAGACCCATTGCCTGCAGGTGCTCCACTCTCAGCCCCGTCAGAGGAAGCTGAGGTTGCCTCTGGGTCCGGTAACCCTCCAGCCTCTCCTGAGCTGCAGAGGCTCAGGGCAGAGAGACAGAGGGAACTAAGTTCCCGCAGGAGGAGTGCTCGCCTCCAGGCCAGGAGAGGTGAGTCACCAGAGGATTGGGGCCGCCCTATGCCTTGGGGCAGATAAAAGCCGGCCAGCCCCAGTTCCAAGTTGCGGGAGCAACATTGTTGGTTGCCAGTTCCTGTCTGAACCCTGTCCTGCTTTCCTGCCTGAGCTCCTGACCCGCCCTGGCTCCCTGCTTGCAAGCCTGTTCCTGACTTCACCCGACTCCCTGCCCTGCACCCAGCTTCAGCTACTATGGACTGCCTCCACGTTGCACCTTTTGACCATGGACCAGACTTGGACCTCGCCTCTCGGGTAACCCATGGGACCAGCACACTGACCCTGGTGATTCAGATGTCTTGCCCTTTGCTGTCTCTGCACATCCCAGTTCAAAGCCCACTCACATTGTCTACTGAACATGGCCTCTTATTATGCACCACCAGTAGTATGATACTCCTATAAAGCTTCCCTACATCGCTTCCAGCTCTTTTCTCCTTTGTGTTGGAGGAGATGCGGGAATAAGGGTACCAATCTCCATATGTGGTGGGGTTGCTCACTGGTGCAGCAATTTTGGTTAAATATGTTTAGAGAAATAAAGGTTATCAGGGAGCAGATTCAGTTCTCACCCAATTGGTTTGACTTTCTTTGTTCGAGGGGGTAAACAAAGAAATGGAGGCAAAGGATTTGCTAATATTTTAAAATATTTTTAATTAATAGCTGCTCAATGCATAATAGGTCAGAAATGGAAAACTTAATCTGATAGCGAACTGGTGGAACAGTGTGTAGAAATTAGCCCTTTGAGAAAAACCTTCCCTGTACATCAGATTTTTGAATGATAAAGTGAAGCCAGACTAATTTACTGCGATCGAGTGGGACTTTATTGAATATATCAATGAGGAACAGTTACATTTTTCCCTCTCCCCAGTTTCACAAGACATTTGGGACAAATGAATCTGTGCATGAGTAATCCACCACTTTCTGTTTCTTACAAGTTACATTTTACATGTCTTACTGCTCATTGTATTGTAGGGTTGCCATATTTCAAAAAGTGAAAATCTGGACACGAAAGAAGTTGCTGAGCTTTTTTGGGGGGGGGGCCCCACAAAGTTATTGAGCCCTTTTTGCAAAATCTCCAAGTTCCCCCCCCCCTATTTTCTAGGAAAATTGGGCTGCCCAGGAAAACCTGGGTTTCCCCTAACATTTTAGCCACTTTTTGAAATTTTTGCCTGAACACCTTTTTAAATGGATGAATCCTGGCTAAGTCCAGAAAGTTCCAGACGTATGACAGTCCTATTTATTATACAGCTATGTGTAGTAATGCTCCTGCTCTCTCTTGCTTAATATTTTTGTTTTATTGTATTTACTTTTCTTTGTCTAAGTTTAGTTTGATTTTATGTTGCATTTGATGTAGCACTGAAAATCAATCAATATATATATGTGTGTGTGTTAAAAAACAAAAGACATGACCTTATTCATATAGCTACTTGCCTCTTCAGAGTCTCACACTGAACCTTAATATTCCTCCATCATCTCCCCTATGAAGAAAGGTTGCAACATTTGGGACTTTTTAGTTTATGGGAAAGTTGAAGTAAGAACTGACATGATAGAAGTTTATAAAGTTATGCTTCGCATGGAGAAAGTAGAAAGAGGAAAGTCACCCTATCATAACACTAGAATGTGTGGACAATCAATGAAGCTGAATTTTGAAAGATTTAGGACCAATAAAATAAACTCCTTCTTCATGCAGCTCAGAATTGATCTATGGAACTCTCTCCCTCAGGAAGGAGTGATACTCCCCAACCTAGATTACTATTATTATTATTCATTTCATTTCTATACTGCTTTATATTTTTAAGAGAGAAAAAACCTCAAAGCAGTTTACAACCTACATTAAAAGATCAAAATAAAGCATTACAGAAGAAAATCCCATGTAAAATATACATGCAAAGCAACATAATTAACAGGAAACTTAAAATATTACCTTAAACGTTTCAAAATAAGACATTGCCAAAGGAGGTCAAATATAAAATACACATTTAAAACAGCATCATTAGCAAGAGAACAAAACATTATATTAAACAAAGAGCATGCCAGTCAATGTGGCTGACAAGCCAATCAGGTTGAGAAGACCCCAGTGACGAAGATGATTGCACATCAATCAGATTTTGTAATCTCTATCAGCTAACTGGCACAATTACACTGTAGACCCAGAGGTAGTACTTGACCAGAATAGATGGCTTTTTAAAAGGATAAGACCAGTTCATGGAGGAGAGGGCTTCTGATGGCTAGGAACCACAATGGCTATACTGTGCCTCTTCAATGGGAGGCACCAATGCTTCTGAATAAGAGTTGCTGGAAACCACGGGATAGGGAGGGTGCTCTTGTGATCAAATCCTGCTTGTGGGTCTCCTGCAAGTTCTTGTGTGACCCAAATGGCTCTGTTCAGTTCCCACCTCTCAGCATCTGCCTCTTGAGATGGCTACATTACCCCACCTAATGGTAGGGCCGGCCCTGGTATGTACACCTTCAGTCATCCACTGTCTGTAGACCTATGGCATCTTCTGGGTTGGAAACAGTGAGAAAAGTATGCCAGACAGAAGGAGGAAGCATGAATGCTGTCACCACTGGGACCACCCAAACAGGTGGTGGCTTTAGGATAGAAAAAAGGGGTCTTTTTTGTTTCACCCTCTATCCAATACTCAGTTTCAAGCTGAAAAGTTGTCAAAAGAAGATTAGTCTCTGTCCTCCTATAAATCACCAAGCTACATTTACCTCCAAGGAGTAATGTAATATACCAGCTGTTATACTGACTGGCCCACATTGTCTCATTTGCTTGGGAAAGTATATAGAATTACTGGCAATTTTACTACCATTAGTATCAAATTTCCATTTATCACCAAATATTCCAGCTCACCCAGCTATAGGCTATAAAGAGCCATGAAACTGTCGGCATGCTGAGCTCAGATGAAGAGGAACGTATGGAATTTGTCTATGCGCAGAATGCTAAATATATATCAGTTTTAGGGTGTAAAGATGGGGAGGGTAGGGGGAAGTGATCCTGATTTGTAGCAGAGATGGAAAATATGTCTGAATACCAGTTGTTAAAGCCTGGTTGCCAGGGGAATGTGGAATAAGTTTTAAAGGTCTAAAACTACTTTAAAAGATGCTTTTTTGTTACGAATCCACTGAAAATGTTTATTAATGTGCATTATATCCTTCACCCAGAGAGAGAGAGAGAGAGTGAGTGCCAGGTGCGTAGCTATGGGTTGTTGTTGTTTTTAAAAATCAAAATATTACAACTACAACCGTACCTTGGTTCGCGAACACCCTGCGACTCAAATGTTTTGGTTGCGCTTCGAGGCCCTCAAGCCCTTCCCCTGTAAATAACTTCACACACTAATTTTAGTTTAAGTTATTGGGTAGAATTTAGGCCACAACTTTATTGATTACAGTGGGAACCTCGGGTTACATACGCTTCAGGTTACATACGCTTCTGCTAACCCAGAAATAGTACCTCAGGTTAAGAACTTTGCTTCAGGATGAGAACAAAAATCGTGCTCTGGCAGCGCGGCGGCAGCAAGAGGCCCCATTAGCTAAAGTGGTGCTTCAGGTTAAGAACAGTTTCAGGTTAAGAACGGACCTCTGGAAGGAGTTAAGTATTTAACCCGAGGTACCACTGTACAGCAAAGTGAGCGGTGTTGACTTAGGCATTGGCAACAGACAATAATAATAATAATAATAATAATAATAATAATAATAATAATAATTTATTTATACCTCGCCCATCTCGCTTGGTTTCCCCAGCCACTCTGGGCGGCTTCCAACAAAACACTAAAATACAATAACCTATTAAACATTAAAAGCTTCCCTAAACAGGGCTGCCTTCAGATGTCTTCTAAAAGTTTGGTAATTATTTCTCTCTTTGACATCTGGTGGGAGGGCGTTCCACAGGGCGGGTGCCACTACTGAGAAGGCCCTCTGCCTGATTCCCTGTAACTTGGCTTATCGCAGTTAGGGAACCGCCAGAAGGCCCTCGGCGCTGGACCTCAGTGTCCGGGCAGAACGATGGAGGTGGAGACGCTCCTTCAGGTATACTAGACCGACTATAACTGACTCCTGCTTCTCTGGCTGATTGCGTGGCAAGTCCCCCTCCCCCCTTGTGAAATAAAGACACAGGACACTTTATTTAAGGTTAATGGGCGTAAAAGGCCACAACTTTATTGATTACAGGAATTGAGAGGTATTGGCCTTAGGCATTGGTTCCTATCGACTACCTGGCATGGAGACCCGGCATGAAGGGTTAACCACCAGCCGGGGGAATCCTGCTGAAGTACGTCAACTAGGATCCCCCGGGTGTCACCACTTAGGGGCGTGCCTTAGGCCCACACCTCCATAGGCTTCGGACAGGGCAACGCCCCCCCGGAATCCTTTACCGGACTACCCTTTACTTGGGGAAGGTGATGGCGCTTCCTTCCTCCCACTTCATTTGCATAACAATACCCCTGCCAATGCCTAACCGCCAATACCGGGAAAGTTGTGACGTTTTGCTACGATGTAGGTGAAAAAAACAAATGGCCGGTGCCAATTCGCCAAGTGGAAAAATTCCTACCAGGCCCCTTGATGGCGACCAACCCTCTCCCACACTTCAATAAGTCAATGCCTAACTGCCAAACCTTACAAAGTGGTGACAATTCCTAAGGTGGTAGGCGAAAACCAAGTGGCCAAAGCCAATTTGCCAAATGGAAAAAATTCCTACCCTGTTCCAAACAGGCGACCCAATATCTGAAGCAAGGCCAAAGCAGCACCACCTACAAATACGGAGGGAGGGCGGGTGTTCAGCAGCCCGAAGCAAGTGCCCCCAGTCATGTCATGCCGCCGCTTTTATAGGCCCCAAGAGACACGCTGCCTGAGGATCCCATCTCCCCAACGCTGCAAACCCGGACGTGAGTGTTCCAGTTTGCAAACGTTCTTTGGAACCCGAATGTCTGACGTGGCTTTTGCGGCTTCCAGTTGAGTGCAGCAAGCTCCCGCAGGCAATCAGAAGGTGTGCCTTGGTTTTTGAACGTTTTGGGAAGTCAAACGGACTTCCAGAATGGATTCCGTTCAAGAACCAAGGTACTACTGCACTGTTATTATCATCACCCTCATTAATCTGACATTAGTTGCTCACTACAAGGAGTCTTTAACTGACTTAGCGACTCCTTGTAGAGTCTTCCAAACTGGAAGGAGTCTCTTAATAGAGAGCCGCTCCACTCTCAGCTTCTAATAGGAGTCCGGGGGTGGGGAGGCATGAGCAAGGTCCCCAGCATGCCTAGACAGGTTTGGGAATGACCCTGTCCGAGAACTCTAGAGAGCTGCTACCAGCCAGTGTTGGATACATACCCTCCAACATTCCTCGTTTGAAAATGGGAACATGTTCTCACTCACTTACCCTCCTCGATCACCCATTTTTGGCCCCCTGCAGAGCATTTCCTACCAGAAGGACATGGCACACACCCTCCACCATCCTAAGAAAAACCCCATAATCCCAATTTTATTTTATTCTTTGGTAGAGTTACAAAAAGACACACCGATAAATAAATGTTAGAAATGTTGGAGCTAGGGTTAGGGTTTAGGGTTAGGGTTAGGGTTGGAGCTAGGGTTAGGGTTAGGGTTGGGGCTGGGGTTAGGGTTAGGGTTAGGGTTAGGATTGGATTTAGGGTTAGGGTTTAGGCTTAGGGTTGGGGCTAAGGTAAGGGTTCTTGGTAGGGTTAGGTTTAGGGTTGGGTTTAGGGTTAGGATTGGGTTTAGGGTCAGGGTTAGAGTTAGTTGGAGCTAGGGTTAGGGTTAGGGTTGGAGCTAGGGTTAGGGTTTAGGGTTAGGGTTTAGGGTTAGGGTTAGGGTTAGGGCTTGGGCTAGGGCTAGGGCTAGGGCTTAGGGTTAGGGTTAGGGTTAGGGTTAGGCTTGGGGCTAGGGTTAAGGTTAGGGTTAGGGTTAGGGTTAGGATTGGATTTAGGGTTAGCGTTAGGGTTAGAGTTGGAGCTAGGGTTAGGTTTAGGGTTAGAGTTAGGGTTGGGGCTCGGGTTAGGGTTCTAGGTAGGGTTAGGTTTAGGCTTGGGTTTAGGGTTAGCATTGGGTTTAGGGTCAGGGTTAGAGTTAGAGTTAGAGTTGGAGCTAGGGTTAGGGTTAGGGCTGGAGCTAGGCTTAGGGTTTAGGCTTAGGGTTGAGTTTAGGGTTGGAGCTAGGGTTAGGGTTTAGGGTTAGGGTTGGAGCTAGGGTTAGGGTTTAGGTTGGAGCTAGAGTTAGGGTTTAGGGTTAGGGTTAGTGTCAGGGCTGCCTCAAGTCTCAGCTCACAAAAGACCAACGCCTTTCTTTTCTTATATACAAAAGTGTTTATTGCAGTTCATTGTTTGCTTCAGATCCGAGGCGCGCAGCCCTACGTCTGCTAGGCTTAGACCGCTGAAGTCCCTTCTGAATCTGTCCCTGCCCTGCACCAGTTTAAGAGGCTTGCGCTGCTCCACCTCTTTCTCTCTTTCATTTTCCGCAGGGTCTTTCTGCCCGCTGGGGTTTCGCCCCTCCTGGATTCCTCCGACGCGGAATCAGACTGCTCTTGCCCCCTCCTGCGGGCTTTGGGACCTGGCCCCTCCTCCGGGCTCCCTGTACTTCCGCGCGCCTCTACATTTGAACTTGGCGCGCGCCCCCAACCTCTAACTTTCCTTTTGACAGCTACGCTACTCCCTTCACTACTCCCCTCCCCTTCCGGGAGGGTGGCTTGCTCCGACCTCCCTCCTTTCTCTACTGCCGGAGCCGCCTCCCCTGATACACTGGAACCTCCACCCCCTTCGCTGCACTCTGGCGGGGAGGCTGGTCCTGACGCCCAGCTGCCACTTTGGGATCCCCCGCTGGCCCCCTGCTCCTGACAAGTCCCCCCTGGGGCTCCCCTGGCCTTGACCACCGGCGCCCCCTTCTGGGAATCCTCTGATTCGCTGGAAAGACTCATGGAATCTCTAGAGTCATTGTCATCCTCTTCCTCGCTGTCCTGGGATTCATCCCCATCGCTCTCCATCTCCTGCCTACCCTGTGCCTCTGTCCCTGAACCCCTGACATCCATCCCCCCCTCGAAGCCCCCCCTTCCCCCCTCCCGCTGCTCGGGCGCAGGTTCCGGGAGCTCCGTTGTAGCGGGGGTAGACGCTGGATACAGTTCATCGACGTCGATCTCCTCTGCTTCCAGTTCAGTGTATGCGTGCTCGATACCGGGGTCCTCCCCCAACACATCCAAACCCTTCCCTCCCCCTGTTACTTCAGGCGATGCTGCTTGCCAAGGCCCCCTTCGCCACCCCACTTCTGGTTGATCGTCCCACCAATAAGAGCGGTCCGTGTCCACCCCCGAGCACGATCCCCTTGGAGGGCTCGATTCCGGCGTGGTCCCCTCTGCGGAGGAGAACCCCCGGAAGGTGCTGCCTGAAAGTGTGGGCGTAAAAAGCCAGTCGTCAAAATACTCCTCTGGCATGGGCCTGTGTGGGAAGAGTGCATGGAACTCGTCTTTAAGAAGAGGTTCCTCCAGAGCATAATCTGGCACCCAACTGTTGGCGCTGGCCAGGGTACCTTCCCTGGCGAGGAGGTATTCCACTCCCTCCTCCCCCCATCTCGAGTCCAGAATTTCCGTGACCTCGTTGAGTGTCGGGGTCCTCGGTGACTCCCCCCCCCCCGGTGACTCTCTACGTGGGTCTGGTACCGTCCCTGGCTCATGAAATCTGTGTGGGGCCTTGTATGGTGTAAGCACCGACCTATGAAAGACCGGGTGCATTCGGGAACCTTCTGGGAGGGTCAACCGAAAAGCTACGGGATTGATCCTGCCCTCAACTTGGTATGGCCCTAACTGTTTGTGTCCTAGCTTCTTCTTAGCTAACGACTTGGCCGGTACCGCCTGGGCTGCTAACCATACCCAGTCCCCCACCTGGATGTCTTCTCCTGCCCTCCTGTGCCTGTCTGCCTGCACTTTGTAGGCGTGTTTAGCTAGTTCCAAGTGCCGTCGTAGCTCCTCGTGGACCTCCTGCAATTCTGCTGCTAAATGCTCAGCTCCCTGCGACTCCCCCTGCGTCGTTGTCTCCAACGCCGGGAAGGTTCTGGGATGTCGCCCATTGTTGGCGAAGAACGGTGTCACCCCCGTTGATGCGTGCTTCGTGTTGTTGTAGGCAAACTCGGCCATCGGCAAGTAGTCCACCCAAGTTGCAGGCTTTTGATTGGCGTAACATCGCAGGTACTGCTGCATGATGGCGTTGACCCTCTCCGCTTGGCCGTTGGTTTGCGGGTGTCTCGCCGACGCTAAGTTGATCTTGACATTCAGGATGCCCAGGAGCTTCTGCCAGAAACTGGAAATGAATTGGCGACCCCGGTCGGACAGGATGGACCGCGGTAAGCCGTGCACCCGGAACACGTGGTCTATGAACAGCTTGGCGGTCTGTTCCGCTGTTGCCACCTTCGCGCAAGGAATGAAGTGCGCCATCTTGGTGAACAGGTCTACAACCACAAGCACCGCCGTCTTGCCCCGCGAACTGGGCAGATCAGTAACAAAGTCCAGCGCCACCCGTTCCCACGGCTGTAGTGGCGTCTCCAGTGGTTCCAGCAATCCCGCTGGCTTCTTGTGCACTGGCTTGGACCTCTGACAAATGTCACACCTGGTGACGTAATCCGCGACCTCTCCCCGCATCTGGGGCCACCAAAAGTCTCTGGCTACTAAGTCCGCCGTCTTTTCTTTGCCGAAGTGACCCGCGCTGGGTGCGTCGTGTAACTGCTGTAAAACCTTCGCGCGGAGATCGTCTCCGGGCACGTAGAGAGCACCTTTGCGGGTCAGCAGACCGTCGCGTATCTGGAATTCGCCGTCCTTTGCTGTCCCTCTTCGCACCTCCTCCATCTTGGATTGTGCGAACGGATCCGTCTGTAGCGCGCGTCGTACCGCGTCCAGGTCCACGGCGGCGGAAGCGCACGCCCACGCTTGCGGTGCGAAAATGTGCCTGGCTGCCACTGGTGCCGCTTCCTCGAGATACTGCGGTTTCCTGGAGAGCGCATCCGCTATGACGTTGTTGTCTCCCGGGATATACTCTATCCGGAAATCGAAATCCGCAAAGAACTCCGCCCATCTCATGTGCCTCTGGCTCTGGAGCTTCGCCGTGCGCCAATACTCTAGGTTCTTGTGGTCCGTGCGGACCTGCACGGTGTGCTTGGCTCCGATAAGGAAGTGCCGCCACGCCTTGAAAGCCGCGTGGATGGCCAACAACTCCCTGTCCCAGATGGTGTAGTTCTGTTCCGACTTGCTGAGCTTCCGGGAATAGAAAGCGCAGGGCCTCCAGTTCCCTTGCGGATCTTCCTGCAAGAGGACGGCCCCCACTGCTCTGTCAGATGCGTCAGTCTCAACCTGCATGGGCCTGCCGGGATTCACGTGTAGCAGCTGGTCTTCGGACGCGAAGAGACTCTTAAGTCTCCTGAAGGACTGCTCCGTCTGGTCCGTCCAGGTGAACTTTTTCTTCTTGGAACTGAGGGTGTCCGTGATAGCTGCCATCTCTTTCGCGAAACCCCTGATGAACTTGCGGTAAAAGTTGGCGAAACCGACGAACCTCTGGACCTCCTTCCGATTGCGCGGACTATTCCAGTCCAACACCGCGCGGACTTTGGCGCTGTCCATGGCTAGTCCCTTGTCGGACAGCCGGTAGCCCAGGAAATCCACCTCCGTCACGTCGAACTGGCACTTCTCCAGTTTGGCGTAGAGCCTGTGCTCCCGTAGCCTCTGCAGGACCTCCTTTACGTCTCTCTCGTGAGTCTCCTGCGATTCTGAGAAGATCAGAATGTCGTCGAGGAAGCATACGCACTTCTTGTAGAGGAGTCCTGCTAGCACGTGGTGCATGAATGCTTGGAAACAGTGGGAGCCATCTTGGAGACCAAACGGCATAACTCTGTATTCATAGGTGCCCAGCGGCGTGAACATGGCCGTCTTCCACTCGTCACCTTCCCTCATGCGTATTAGATTGTATGCTCCGCGTAGATCCAACTTGGTGAAGATCCTCCCCTTCCTCACCGTCGCGAGCAGGTCGTCAATCTTGGGCATGGGGAAGGCCTTGGGCTTTGTCATCGACTTGATGGCCCTATAGTCCACAATGAGCCTTTTCTGGGGCGTGTCCTTCTTCTTCACGAAAAACACAGGACTGCCCCCCACGGCCTTGGATTCTCGGATGAATCCCCGCTTCAAATTGTGATCTATGAACTCCCGGAGTTCCTGCATTTCATCTTCAGACATGGAATACAGCTTCGCAGTCGGCAGCGTCGCCCCTGGTAAGAGGTCAATTGCACAGTCGTAGGGCCGGTGGGGTGGTAATTGGTCAGCTTCCTTTTCACAGAAGACCTCCAAAAACCCCTTGTACTTGTGGGGCACTGCCTGCACCATGCCTAGATGCAACTGCTGCCCTTCCTCCTGGCCCTCCTCCTCCTGGCCTGTCTGGATGCAATGTTGTGCGCAGTAGGACGAGCCAAAGGTGAGCTGCCGCTGGTACCACGCTAATGATGGGCTGTGTCTATCCAGCCAACTCATGCCTAACACTATAGGCGTGTCTGACAGTTGGGTGACATTGAAACTGATGACCTCGCGATGATTCCCAATTTTCAGCAGCATGGGTGGCGTCTGTTGTACCACTTGCCCACCCAGCAACTTTCTGCCATCTACCGTGACGACGTTCAGAGGCAGCGTGGCTGGTAGTAGCGCTATGCGATGCTGCTTGATGAACTGCATCCCCACGAAGTCTGCGTTGCTCCCTGAGTCAATCGTAATGGGGACTTCCGGGGTGAGTCCATTAGGTAGCTGGAGAGTAGCAGTGAGCTGCACCACTGGCTTGGGTGGTAAGGGGTCTGTAGGCTGCAAAAGCGCTGGGGACTGCTTCACTGACTTGCCTGGTGGAGCCCCAGCATCTCTGCTTCCATCCAGGCATTCTCGTTTCCCTGAAACTGTTCTCCTTGGAACTCTTTCCCTGTTACTGTTGCTAAGGCTGCAGTGTGCTTCTGGAGCCTCTGGGGACACTCTTTAGCCATGTGCTGTGGACTGTCACAGATGTAACACTTCCTGGTCCCTCTAGGAGGCTTCGCCTTGACTGCTCCGGACGCTGAGGCTCCGGCAGCTGACTGAGCCTTTGCACGACCCAGCTCCATTGGCTCCTCCCCTCCCTTCAGCATAGGCGAGGGATTTGTACGTCCCAGGTCCCTGGGAAGAAGAAAAGGAGGCGCTCTAGCTGGTGGGCGGACGTGACGCCCCTCCTCACTGTGCCAAGGGCGTTCTTCGTGGCGCACCCCTATCGTGAGTGCCCTCTGGACGACGTCTGCTAGGGTTTGAGGTCTGTCTCCCCTAGCCAGCTCATCTTTTACTGAGCCATGAAGCCCCTCCCAAAACAAGTCTCTCACTGCCAGGGAGTCCTTTTCCCAGCCCAGCACATTCAGCAATGCAAAAAAGCGAGAATGGTACTGACGCACTGTAGCCTTGCCCTGCCGCAATCCATGCATCTCCTGGCGCGCCACATCAACGTCAACGGTAGATTGGAAGCAAGCGTCCATGGCTTTGATAAATTCGTCAGAGTCCCTGCGGGCAAGACCATCTTCGCGCCACAAATTGCATAACCATGTTCTAGCTTCCCCATGCAAATGGGACACAATAAAGCCTACTTTCTCCTCCTCATCTTTGAAGTCTTTTCGAAGCAAATGCAGCGCGTATAGGACGTCTGCTCTGAAATTGGGATAATGCTTCAGGTTCCCATCGAAGTGGGCTACTAAATTGCCCCCCCTCCGTCCGAGAGCGATTCCCTCTGATCTGGACCCCGGGAACCCCTGTTTGCACGCCTGATCCCACCTGGCTTGCAGATCCTGGCATCGCGCTTCTGCTTCGGCAACTGTCTTCTGAGAGACCCGTACTGCAACGGAGAGTTCAGCGACTGCGTTTTGCAGGGTCGTTATCTGCTCCTCAGTAGTCATGTCTGCCAAACTTCGTGAGCTTTGCAAAAAAAATTTTTTTGCAGTTTCTTGGAGAAGGGACTTACTGTCAGGGCTGCCTCAAGTCTCAGCTCACAAAAGACCAACGCCTTTCTTTTCTTATATACAAAAGTGTTTATTGCAGTTCATTGTTTGCTTCAGATCCGAGGCGCGCAGCCCTACGTCTGCTAGGCTTAGACCGCTGAAGTCCCTTCTGAATCTGTCCCTGCCCTGCACCAGTTTAAGAGGCTTGCGCTGCTCCACCTCTTTCTCTCTTTCCTTTTCTGCAGGGTCTTTCTGCCCGCTGGGGTTTCGCCCCTCCTGGATTCCTCCGACGCGGAATCAGACTGCTCTTGCCCCCTCCTGCGGGCTTTGGGACCTGGCCCCTCCTCCGGGCTCCCTGTACTTCCGCGCGCCTCTACATTTGAACTTGGCGCGCGCCCCCAACCTCTAACTTTCCTTTTGACAGCTACGCTACTCCCTTCACTACTCCCCTCCCCTTCCGGGAGGGTGGCTTGCTCCGACCTCCCTCCTTTCTCTACTGCCGGAGCCGCCTCCCCTGATACACTGGAACCTCCACCCCCTTCGCTGCACTCTGGCGGGGAGGCTGGTCCTGACGCCCAGCTGCCACTTTGGGATCCCCCGCTGGCCCCCTGCTCCTGACAAGTCCCCCCTGGGGCTCCCCTGGCCTTGACCACCGGCGCCCCCTTCTGGGAATCCTCTGATTCGCTGGAAAGACCCATGGAATCTCTAGAGTCATTGTCATCCTCTTCCTCGCTGGGATTCATCCCCATCGCTCTCCATCTCCTGCCTACCCTGTGCCTCTGTCCCTGAACCCCTGACAGTTAGGATTGGGGTTACTGTTAGGGTTAGGGCTGGAGCTAGGGTTCAGGGTCAGGGTTAGGGTTTAGGGTTAGGGTTAGGGTTAGGGCTTGGGCTTGGGCTAGGGCTAGGGCTAGGGCTAGGGCTAGGGCTAGGGCTAGGGGTTAGGGTTAGGGTTAGGGTTAGGGTTAGGGTTAGGGTTAGGGTTAGGGTTAGGCTTGGGGCTAGGGTTAGGGTTAGGGTTAGGATTGGATTTAGGGTTAGGGTTGGGGTTAGAGTTGGAGCTAGGGTTAGGTTTAGGGTTAGAGTTAGGGTTGGGGCTCGGGTTAGGGTTCTAGGTAGGGTTAGGTTTAGGCTTGGGTTTAGGGTTAGCATTGGGTTTAGGGTCAGGGTTAGAGTTAGAGTTAGAGTTGGAGCTAGGGTTAGGGTTAGGGCTGGAGCTAGGGTTAGGGTTTAGGCTTAGGGTTGAGTTTAGGGTTAGGGTTTAGGGTTGGAGCTAGGGTTAGGGTTTAGGGTTAGGGTTGGAGCTAGGGTTAGGGTTTAGGTTGGAGCTAGAGTTAGGGTTTAGGGTTAGGGTTAGGATTGGGGTTACTGTTAGGGTTAGGGCTGGAGCTAGGGTTCAGGGTTAGGGTTTAGGGTTAGGTTTAGGTTTAGGTTTAGGTTTAGGGTTAGGGTTAGGGTTAGGGTTGGAGCTAGGGTTAGGGTTGGAACTAGGGTTAGGGTTTAGGATTAGGATTGGGTTTAAGATTAGGGTTGGGGATCGGGTTAGAGTTAGGGTTCTAGGTAGGGTTAGGTTAAGGGTTGGGTTTTGGGTTAGGGTTAGAATTGGTTTTAGGGTTAGGGTTACCATTGGGTTAGCGTAACTTTGACCAAAGAAACAACTTCAAGGTGAGTATTGGCAGGTATTTTTTCTAGAAAAAACATACTGAATACAAAAACATAAGAAGAACCTGCTGGATCCAGCCAACGTCCCATCTAGTTCTGGGCACCACAGTTCAAGAAGGACACTGACAAACTGGAACGTGTCCAGAGGAGGGCAACCAAAATGGTCAAAGGCCTGGAAACGATGCCTTATGAGGAACGGAGTCTCCTTCTTTGGAGGTCTTTAAGCAGAGGCTTGACAACCATATGTCAGGAGTGCTCTGATGGTGTTTCCTGCTTGGCAGGGGGTTGGTCTCGATGGCCCTTGTGGTCTCTTCCAACTCTATGATTCTATGATTCTATGATTCTAGTCCACATATCCTCAAAATGGCCATTCAGATGCCTATGGGAAACCTTAAGCAGGACCAGCAACTGGTATTCAGAAGCATCACTGCCTCTCACCATGGAGGCAGAACTTGACTTGTAGCCATTGATAAGCCTTTTCCTCCATGAAACTCCAACCATGCTCAGCTTTTACAAAAACTGGAAGTGCAACATAGTGGTGGCTTGGGTAGTAGCAGATAATTTGATCAAAGCAAGACAGCCCCCACTTCCAGATTTTTGCTCCTGAATGAGATGGATTCCAGAGTGGCTCAAGGCTGGCAGAAGATGAAGGCATAGTACATGGGTTCTCTACGTGATGTATTTAACAAGTCCTGTCCATCTTTGCTGTCTGAGCAGTGCTTGGAGTTTGTGAGAGTGACCTTTCAGTGCTTCAAACCCTGGCAAAGCTTTTGATGCCCAGCCCTTGCTCAAATTATATGCTGGGTGTATTGTTGCACTTGCTACAGATTTGCTATTTTTCTAGAATGCGTATTTTGTATAACAAAGATTTTCAGGCGAGAATTTCACCTTTTGTGCTGTGCTGCTTTTGTGCTGTGAAGCAAAGTCTGGAGAAAGGAAAATACGTTGGCCTGATGTTGTGCAAATCAAAACCCTCTCTGGCTTTAGATTCCACCATGCTGTTTGTTTCTCGGTTTGAACTGAGACACGCAGTGACCCTGCTTTCAGTCAAATGGTGAATGGTTGCCCCCTAAAGGGAAGGAAAAATACAATTCAGCCACCTTCGTGAACAGTTTACAACCTCTGCCGCTGATTTGCGGGTGGAGATGTCTGTAGGAGTCCCAAAGCACTCCACCCTGGTAAAAGCATTCTTCAATAGTGTGGTCTGTAGAGAAGACAACAGCATCAAATATTTCAAAGAGGAATGATTCCTATGCCCAGGATTTTTGTTTCGTTTACATATAATGAATAAAGCACAATTTAACATATTTAAAGGTACTTGCATTTTTTTTTTGTCTTTGAGCCATTTGCAACAGCCACAGAAAACCAACCCACTATATGCAGCAAGCAAATGCGATTGTACAAAATTCCCATACTTCCCAGTTCTGGGCTAACGAGGCAATCAGCATCTTTATTATATGGAAGGCAGATTTATAGAAATGGGATTCATGGATTATGCCCAGTGAATTTCCAAAAAGAGATGTGTCCTTGGGGCTCTAAGACTGCCAAGTGTACAGATCCACCCCACACATTCAGCTTATTCAATACACACATCTACAGAACATGACTTCTCCGACAACTACAATTGCCAGCACTTTTAACAAACTACACTTCCCAGGATTCTTTGCGGAAAGTCATGTGTTTTAGATGTGAACCAAGAACGCTTTAAATGTGTGTTGTAGATCTGCCTGAAATAAAGTGAAGGGTCAACACACCCTCCTGCAGCTCAGCTCACACTGCATCCTGTTTTTCTGAGTTTCATAGAATCTGAGAGCTGGAAGGGACCTCAGAGCCATGTAGCCCAACCCCCCGCAATGCAGGAATCTCAGCTAAAGCATCCATGACAGATGGCCGTCCAGCCTCTGCTTAAACACCTCCAAGGAAGGAGAGTCCACAACCTCCCAAGGGAGACCGTTCCACTGTTGAACAGTGGAATCCGCAGTTTGTAATCTGCTTCCCAGAGAGTTCTGGGGGGGAAACAAGCCTAGGTAAGCATGGCCCTTTCTGGCAGTCCTCTATCTTGGTAGTGTGGCAGCCATGATAGATGTCAGGAACTGGACTGAGGGGGACGAGACTGAGGAGGAATGGTGGACACCGCCCCCTTCCTTCTGAACTTCCCAGAGAAGAGGAAGGCTGTGGGAATGTTCAGGGATGCAGGAGAGGATATATTGTTTGATTATAGCCTTTCCAACTTGTGTAAACAAGTTCACAATTTAGCAGAGTAACATTCCCCTTTTTAAATTCACAGTGGATGCGTTAGCTCAGGCTCGCTAAAGCCTCTATAATAACTGCTCTGGTATTTCCCCCTTATTCCCTCAGAAAAGATAAGACACGACACAGTCTTCTATAAAAGTATAAAAAGAGTTTACTCACATTCTGTTCACAATTGGATCCCAGAAGGCAGACTTAGCTTAGAAAAGTAACATACACCTGGAAACTATCTCATAAGGAGACGGTCCCTTTGTCCTCTCTTGGCTGGAAGAGAGGACATCTTAGGCTAAGCAGATGTTGCTTCTTTGATGCATGTAGTCAAAGAGAGAGAGAGATGGCTGCCCTGCCCTGTGCTTTTGTCGTTACCTGTGCAGGTGAGGCCACGCCCACCTCTAGTCACATGCAGAGGAAGTCTGTCCCAGCCCAGAAGGAAACAGGAAGTTTACCTGCTGGCTGGACAAACATTCCTCCCCATGTGTAAACATGTTCACTCTAGGAATGTTGTACTTGACTGCTCTTATGTTTCACATCCCACAAAGGCAGTATTGAATTACAGCAGTGGTTTGAGGAAGGTCACCTCTCAGAGACAGGTGAACACAAGAGTTGGAGTAATTCCATTTTTAGCAAGGCTGCATTCCTTTGTCGTTCTCTGTGAATTATTGAATAAATGGCTTGGTAAGAACTCTTATCACTTCTCTGATTCTGGGCTGTCCTGTGGGAGGGAGCTGATTTCCCCAAAGCCTGGCACTAGGTTGCCTTCCAGACTGACAGTATTTTGCAGGAGGGATTCAAACGCATACTGGAAATTTAGGTTTATGAAATTAAAGTGGATTAAAGCGCTCTGTTGCTCCAGGTGGAGAGAAATGAGATTTGGGGGCAAAACTAGGGGGCAGCATTTTTTTATTTTTTTGAGAGGCTTGGGGGCAGCTGTGGTTGTTAGTCGCCTCCCCCATTTACTAATCTTTCGCCAACCAGTGGCTGCACCATTTTGTTCCCAGAATGCTCCAGAACAATATGTTCTTGGAAAACAAATGGCAGCTGCAAAATGCTGAGGAGCAAACCGACCAACCCTCCAACTTCTTCCATCAGTGGTAAATCCTCCCAAAAAAAGTCACCCCAAATTTATCACCTTACAATGGACTAACAATTTCTCTTGGGAAAATGTATCTCAAGTGAGAGTTCCCAAAACTTGTGGGGACACTTTTGTTTCAGGCCTTTTAGAAAAAGGCCACATGGAACCAGACAACCACGTCTTGAGCATTTGCGGTGAGTATGACTTTACCTCAGCATGGCATCTAATAAATCATGTATCCGTGTGGTTGACCATATACGGCAAGCTCTTATTGAAAGGATATTGGCACTGAAGGCTAGCTGGGGCTGGGCATTTATTAAGGAAATGAAAGATTGTCCCTACATATAATACAGCATATGTCTGTGAGCGTTATCGGTTTACAAACGGAACAGTCTTTCTTCACTCCCCACAATCTCACCTCCCCAGCGCAACGCATGAGACAAACCCCTGAACAATAAATATGCTCTCAGATTGAAGTCTAACACTCTTTGCTTCCCCTTTGAGAGAGCAGGAGGGGGGCCTGAAATCGCCCCCAGCGCCATGTTTTATGCAGGAAGGAAACATACCTGCGGAGAGCGCTCCAGGTGGCAGTAATTAAAATGTGACCATGTGTCACGCAACCACGAGGTGCATTCCTGGTTCAGCCTCTCACCTCAAATTTCCTTTCTTTCCTTTAACATTTTTTTTTTTAAAAAAAAAAACCTTATGGACCAAAGTGCCCCCCCCTCACAATTTACAAAGCCTGCTGAGAGAATAATACTAGCCTCATTCCTCTTCCTTGTATAGAGGGAAGCGTGGAGCCATGCTCCTCAGCAAGACGTATCACTGTTTTAAGTTATTTGATGATGTGACGCATGTCTGTTTCCAAGAATGGCTGCTGAAAATCAAAGATTTGCCATAGAGAATGCATTCATTTGTCTACAAAACTGCAAAACTACAAAAAGGATGGAGGGGTTTTTTTTGGTGTGGGGAGTGACTGGAGAGATGAGCAAATTTCACGAGGAGAAAGACAGTGTAAAAGCCATGATTTGTACCAAACTGTCCCTTTAGTCCATCAGCGTCGTACTTTCTCCCTCAGATGCCCAATAAACCCTGTAAATGCATCTCCCATTTCCCCCCTTACACGTGGCACCCCATTTGCCAAAGAGATGTGTCAAATGTTTCAAAGAGAGGAAAGAAAGGAGAATCTTGATTATCTCCAGGGAGAGGCTGCTGTTGGAAGTGGTACTTGCCTGTGGGGAGGAGGCTGGGGGGAGGGGCAGCTCTACTTTCATGTACGACTGCCTCCCATCCTCCCACCTGCAAAAACACTCAGATGCAGGGCTCTCTACCTCCGTCTCATCAGGGGCGTGTAACGTAATGTGACACAGCCAGAGCAACCTGTTGTGATTGATTGCAAAATGTGAAAACAAATACCAGCTCCAAATCAGGGCGAAAGAAAAACATGGGTGTTTTCATAATTTCCTCCCATGTCACAGACAATAAAAATGGAGGCGGGGGAGAAGAGAGGCTGGAGAGTGTTTGGGGACAAGGGAGAGAGAACGAAAGCATGGAGAGAAATTCAAGTTTTTTGGGGGGTGGGGAGGGGATGAAGGTTCCAGCCAAGGATGTGTGTGTATTTCATAGAATCATAAAATTCTAGAGTTGGAAGGGACGCCAAGGATAATCTAGACCAGTGTTTCCTAACCATGGGTCTCCAGCTTTTTTTTTTCTTTCTACAATTCCCATCATCCCTGCTAGTTAGGGATGATGGGTGCTGTAGTCCAAAACAGCTGGAGACCCAAGTTTGGGAAACACTGATCTAGACCACCCCTGCGATGCAGGAATATGCAGATGTCTCATATGGGGATCAAACTTGCAACCTTGATATTATCAGCACCATGTTCTAGCCAACTCTCCAGGCTGACGTTCCAGACCTATTCTTGAATATATGGGATAAATAAATGGGATGGGGTGCAATTTGCTGAGCAGTTGTTGCACAATGCTTTTCTTTACGCCTCCCAACATAGATAATAATAATAAATAAATAATAAATTTTTATTTATACCCTGCCCTTCCCGGTTTAAAAACCGGGCTCAGGGCGGCTAACAGCAAATATAACACATTGATTAAAATGCAACTTTTAAAACAGCATTAAACAGCATAAAATGCAACATAAAATGCAGCATCAGTATCAATAAAATTCAAAAATTCAGGGGTCATTTTTTTTGGGGGGGGGAGAAAACAGGAAAAAAAAACCCCAATCAGTAGACATCAAATGATCACCAGGGCTAACTGGCCAAGATGGTCCTACTAGGGCCAGCAAGGAGACCAGGGAAGAATTTAAACGTGGGGTCCCAGAAAGGGTTTTTTCATAGAAGAGGAAAGGGAAAAGGGAATAGAGGATCAGGCTAATTCAAACTGAAGGCCAGGTGGAATAACTCTGTCTTACAGGCCCTGTGGAAGGAGATCAAGTCCTGCAGGGCCCTGGTCTCATGGGACAGAGCATTCCACCAGGTTGGAGCAATCACTGAAAAAGCCCTGGCCCTGGTGGAGGATAGTCTGGCTTCCTTGGCCCAGGACCTTTAAGCTATTATTATTCATGGACCTTAGGGTCCTCTGCGGGACATACCAGGAGAGGCAGTCCCGTAAGTACGAGGGTCCTAGGCCGCATAGATGATTGAGATGTCATTGATTTGATGGGTCTGACCTCTACTGTTTCGACTTCTGGATGCCCCATGTCCTTTTAAATTAAGGAATGCAGGCTCATAGCCCAGGATGGTTGGTTGATGTTTCCTCAATGGGAGCCAATTGTTAGGAGATAGTTGGTAATCACCCTGGAGATCCAGGGCCTCTTTTTATGGCAGGAGTGGGGGACCTAATCTGACTGGTGGACATTTCTCCTCTTTCCACCTTGACTTTAGATGCTTTGAAAGAGGGAGCAGGAATGCTGGTTTGGTGTAGCATACCTAGACAACACCACCATTAGACGAAATTCAAGAGTGGAACAAAGGAACATAGGGAGATGCCTTCTACTGAGTCACTCCATGGGCCATTTGGCTCAATATATTGTCTACAGTGAATGGAAGCAGCTCTCCAGGTTTTCCAATAGCAATCCCTGCCAGTCCTACTCAGAGATGTGAAGGATTGAACCTGGAACCTTTTGCAAGCAAAATGTGAGCTCTACAACTGAGCTATGACACTTCTCCATTCAAGCGACACTTTGAATTCCAGTAATGCTGGAAAGCCAATGCAGATGGAAGAACTCATTCAAAGTTGGGCACCCAGATGGCCTGTGATGGACTTCACTCACGGAACCTCCTGAGAGTCAATGCTCAAGACTGACAGCATTCCCCTCTCCTCTGTGTCTCCAATCTTTGCCAAAACCGAACTAAGTTTGTCTGAAGTCTCTCTGCCTTTGATGATGAGATGCTTTCAAGCCAGCACAGATAATTACAGGAAATAAAAGCTAAATGAAAAGAGATGAATAGCAAGACAACAAAATATGTAAACTGTTAAGGGTCTAATGCAAGCAAATTCGAATGAAGCGCAGACTGCTTTTAGCTATGACTGAACTGAGTTTGCCCAGACAAGTTTGTGCAAGGCAAAATAAGGTGAATCAAACCAGAGTGGCCAAAAACATGGAAGGGGGGGGGGGGACACACGCAGCAAAACTATTCTGATCTACGCATTAGTTTTCTCTGTGCCTTGACATGGGTGGGGGCTAGGTTAGTTGGGATATGTAAGAAGCACCTGGGCCGCATGCAGCAGATTGGGGTGAACCAGGACTTAGGAACCAGTAGCTATAGGAGAAGTCACATCTCAGGACCAAGGCGAGCCAATGGGATGTAGTGGATAGAGTGTTGGACTAAGGTGTTCACATGTAATAAAGTTTATCACAGATTGAGATCCCATGTGGTGTAGTGGTTAGAGTGTTGGACTCGGACCTGGGAGACCTCGGTTCAGATCCCCACTCTGCCACGAAGCTCACTGGGTGGCCTTGTAGTGCATAGCTGGGCAAGTTTTAAATTATTATTTGCTACTTTTTCTTATTAATAGTTTTATTGTTTTGTCTTTTTTTGTAAACTGTTTCGAGGTTTCTTTTTACAATCAAGTGGGATATAAATTTTATGAAATGAATCATATAAATATTTGGCCCGGCATGGGCCAAATTTGGTGAACAAAGCCTTACCCACAAGCCACACCCATCTGCTCTACACCTGATGTCATATCAGGTGTTGAGCAGATAGAGATGTGGTCGGATCAGCTGTGTGGTTGATTTCTCTGTGGAAATCACCAGCTGATGGGTAGTAAGTTCAATCCTGCTGGATCAGTTGCTATTGGTTGCTATGGGGCACTTAGCCATGCAGCCGATCCCTCCAGAAAGCAGCTTTGCCAATCCCATGCTCAGTGCTTGGGAAGCACTGAGCTCAGGGCATTTAATAATAATAATAATAATAATAATAATAATAATAATAATAATTTATTATTTGTACCCCGCCCATCTGGCTGGGTTTCCCCAGCCACTCTGGACGGCTTCCATAGAAACCAAAAATACACTAAAATATCGCAGATTAAAAACTTCCCTGAACACGGCTGCCTTAAGATGTCTTCTGAATGTCAGGTAGTTATTTATCGCTTTGACATCTGATGGGAGGGCATTCCACAGGGCGGGCGCCACTACCGAGAAGGCCCTCTGCCTGGTTCCCTGTAGCTTTGCTTCTCGCAATGAGGGAACCGCCAGAAGGCCCTTGGCGCTGGACCTCAGTGTCCGGGCAGAACGATGGGGGTGGAGACGCTCCTTCAGGTATACTGGGCTGAGGCCGTTTAGGGCTTTAAAGGTCAACACCAGCACTTTGAATTGTGCTCGGAAACGTACTGGGAGCCAATGTAGGACTTTCAAGACCGGTGTTATGTGGTCTCGGTGGCCGCCCCCAGTCACCAGTCTAGCTGCCGCATTCTGGATTAGTTGTAGTTTCCGAGTCACCTTCAAAGGTAGCCCCACGTAGAGCGCATTGCAGTAGTATAAGCAAGAGATAACTAGAGCATGCACCACTCTGGCGAGACAGTCCGCGGGCAGGTAGGGTCTCAGCCTGCGTACCAGGTGGAGTTGGTAGACAGCTGCCCTGGATACAGAATTGACCTGCGCCTCCATGGACAGCTGTGAGTCCAAAATGACTCCCAGGCTGCGCACCTGGTCCTTCAGGGGCACCGTTACCCTATTCAGGACCAGGGAGTCCTCCACACCAGCCCGCCCCCTGTCCCCCAAAAACAGTACTTCTGTCTTGTCAGGATTCAACTTCAATCCATTAGCCGCCATCCATCCTCCAACCACCTCCAGGCACTCACACAGGACCTTCACCGCCTTCACTGGTTCTGATTTGAAAGAGAGGTAGAGCTGGGTATCATCTGCATATTGATGGACACCCAGTCCAAACCCCCTGATGATCACTCCCAGCGGCTTCATATAGATGTTAAAAAGCATGGGGGAGAGGACGGAACCCTGAGGCACCCCACAAGTGAGGGCCCAGGGGTCTGAACACTCATCCCCCCCCACCACTTTCTGAACACGGCCCAGGAGGAAGGAGTGAAACCACTGTATAACAGTGCCCCCAGCTCCCAGCCCCTCTAGACGGTCCAGAAGGATGTTATGGTCGATTGTATCAAAGGCCGCTGAGAGATCCAGCAGAACTAGGAAACAACTCTCACCTTTGTCCCTAGCTCGCCGGAGATCAACAACCAGCGTGACCAAGGCAGTTTCAGTCCCATGATGAGGCCTGAATCCCGATTGGAAGGGATCCAAATAGTTCGCATTCTCCAGGCGTGCCTGGAGTTGTTCAGCAACCACGCGCTCAATCACCTTGCCCAAGAATGGAAGATTTGAGACTGGGCGATAGTTGGCCATACTGGCCGGGTCTAAAGATGTTTTTTTAAGAAGCGGTTTAATGACCGCCTCTTTCAGCGGATCTGGGAATGTTCCCTCACAGAGGGAAGCATTCACCACCCCACAGAGCCCATCGCCCAGCCCTTCCCGGCTTGCTTTTATTAGCCAGGATGGGCAAGGATCAAGGAGACAGGTGGTTGGTTTCACGCGTCCAAGCAGCCTGTCCACATCCTCGGGGGTAACGGATTGCAATTGATTCCATGCAACTTGACCAGACAGAGCTCTAGCACTCTCCCGCCCCAGCCCTGCTCCCACGGTGGTATCTAGCTCCTTCCGAATATGAGTGATTTTATCTGCAAAAAACTTTGCAAAATCGTTGCAGGAGATCTTGGGGTCTTTACAAGGCCCCGGTGGTAAAGGTGGTTCCATTAAATTGCGAACCACCTGAAAGTCTCCTGCTACTATTTTCTGCAGATGCAATAGAGGCGGTGAAGCAAGTCTTCTTCGCCGTCGCTATCGCCACTTGGTAGGCTCGACGTTGAGCTCTAACCTGTGTCTGGTCAGATTCGGAGTGAGTTTTCTGCCACCGACGCTCTAGCCGTCTCAGCGATTGTTTCATTGCCCTCAGCTCCGAAGAAAACCACGGGGCTGTCCGGGCTCCATGCAATCGGAGAGGGCGCTTCGGAGCCAGACAGTCAATAGCCCTGGTTAACTCTGCATTCCAGCAGGCCACCAGGGAATCAGCTGAAAGGCCATCAACATGGGATAAAACATCCCCTACCACTCTCTGAAAACCATTTGGATCCATTAAGTGGCGGGGGTGGACCATCCGAATTGGTCCCACCTCCCTGCAGAGGGGAAGGGTCGCGGAGAAGTCCAGTTGCACCAGGAAGTGATCTGACCATGGCACTTCTTTTGTTTCACTTTTTCTTAGTGTCAGATCACCCACGTCACTAGAGGTGAACACCAGGTCTAAGGCATGTCCATGACTATGAGTTGGGCCAAACTTATTCAGGGACAGCCCCATGGAGGCCATGTTTTCAACGAAGTCCCGAGCAGCCCCTTGTAAGGTCGTGTCGGCATGGATGTTATAATCCCCTAGGACAACCAAACTAGGTGTCTCCAGGAGAAAATCTGCCACGACCTGAAGCAGCTCAGACAGGGAATCCTTGGTGCAGCGGGGAGGTCGGTACACCAAAAGGAATCCTGTACTGCCCCTATTGCCCAACTTCCAGAACATGCACTCAGAAAACTGGATCTTCCCAGTAGGTTGCCTGGTGCAAGCTAGTGACTTCCTAAAAATCACTGCAACCCCCCCTCCCCGCCCACATGACCTGGGTTGCTGTGCGTAAGAGAAACCTGGTGGGCAAGCAGTGGCAAGGACAGGCCCATCTGCTTCCTCCAACCAGGTCTCTGTCACACATGCCAGGTCAAATCCTCCATCCACAATCAGGTCGTGGATGGCAGTGGTTTTATTCATCATTGACCTGGCATTACACAGCAACACCTTCAGGTCATGTGGGTTTCCCCTGTTGATTCCAGTATCCATCCGGTCAAGGCCAGACCCGGAGGCAGGGATAGTCTTCAAACAACGACTAAACCTGCCTCCTCGGTAATGACATGGTCTGGTCTTAGCGTAACTCCACCTCCTGCCCATGATCACCGAGATCGGATGTCCCAGTGCTTCCCCCCCTGTGGAACTTGTCCCAGCCATCGTGTTGGCTGGGGCCCCACTCCCAGGCAGCCCTGATCCCGCCCCCTTAAAAACAAAACACAAACTATACAGAATCAATAAAACAACAACAACAACAAAAGGAACAAAACAATTATACTAAAATTAATCCCCAACCAAATATCCATCCCACTCACCCACCCCCAACAAAGGAAAAAAGGAAATAAAGAAATAAAAATGTAAATTGCCACCGACTGCTTGAGGACATTTTAAAGCACATTAACCACCTGGAACAGGAAAGCAATGGCAGAACACTTCCCATACTTCCCCAAAAGTTTGTTCCAAATAAGGGCCTGGGCCACGCCCCCTGGGCCAGTTGGAAAAGGCCCTGGAAGGGAGCAGGCCCTGCAGTCCTCACCCAGCCGATGGTCTGAGGCCTCACTGCAGCAGGAGTCCCTTTGTAGCTGAGAAAGAGGGCCTGGGCCACGCCCCCTGGGCCAGTTGGAAAAGGCCCTGGAAGGGAGCAGGCCCTCCAGTCCTCACCCAGCCGATGGTCCATTTAAAGCACTTTGAGCAGTGCTTTGCAAGCCCTTTGCTTGGCATTTCCCAAATGTGGCACTCAGGGTTGGCCAAGCCTCTTGTGCTGTGGTTCTTAAGCTCCTGACAACCAGCTTGCTGTCAGGCACTTGAAAGCACTGCACAAAGAATCCCAAAAGGAGGTAGGACAAGCCAACTGTCCATCATCTGATGCCATTATGACATCAGGAGGCTAACAGTTGCCATGCTCTCCTATCAAAGCTAGCTAACAGTTGCCAGGTGGGGATCTAACTCACCAGGCCCAAAAGTTTCCTCACCCTTGCTATACTGAGTCAGATCATTGCTCCACCTAGCTCAGCATTGTCTACACCAGTGGTCACCAAAGTATGATCTGTAGACCAACAGTGGCCCGCAGGTGGTCCACAGTGGCAACTTAAACACCTAGCACAATGGATTAAAATTGCTAAACCGCAGGCAGAAAAACAATGGTTTGCCAAGATCTTCAAAAAACAATTCAAAGTGGTTCAGTGTTTGTGTGTGTAGAGTTTGGGAACTACTGGTCTACAATGACTGGCAGAGTTGCCAAGCATTGAACCTAGTGTCATGAACTGGCAGGATACTGGGGAGGAGGAAGAGGACCTTGGCGAGGGGTGCTGCGATGGCTGGGACCCACTGGGACAAGCTGGAAAGGAGAGGTTGGGGTTGCAGAAAGTACACACAGGACAGTGAAGGGATGGGGGTCAGTGTGTAGAGACCAAAAGAGCAGGACCTCTCATCAGAGCCAGAGAGGCTCCCATCTCCATTAACAAGGCAGGCTCTGAGGCATAGGGAGCAAGCAGCAGGAGGTGCGTTCTGGGAGGCTGAGGCAGGCAAGGGCCCATAGCCCAAGTGGGGCTCATTGGCTCGGGGAGGAAATGTGTGATTCTTCAGCTGGAATAGGCTCAGAGCAGGTGCCTCACCAAGCCCAGATGCTGCAATAACCATGCAAAGTATAAAAGGGAAGCAGAGCTGAGGTGCTTTGTCTGCTCAGCTGCCCGTGTTGATGTTCCAGGACTTCTATGGGACTGTGCTTTCTGACCCTGGCCTGTGTTTCCTGACCAATGGACTTTGGACTTTGCTCTTGTGGAGTGACTCTCGGACCATGTTTCTTGACTGTTGAACCTTGTTTTATTTTATAAAATCATTTTTATTGGTTTTACAAATACAATGTACAAATGAACACAAACTAGTAAAAACATATCTGTATACAGTCGTACCTTGGTTTTCAAACAGCTTGGTTCTTGAACGCTTTGGCTCCCAAATGCCACAAACCTGGAAGTGACTGTTATGGTTTGCGAACTATTTTTGGAAACCAAATGTCCGCCGGAGCTTCCACAGCTTCCGGTTGCTCCTGCAGCCAATCAGAAGCTGCATTTGGGTTTTTGAACGTTTTGGAAGTCGAATGGATTTCCGGAACGGATTCCATTTGATTTCCAAGGTACGACTGTAAAGAGATTCTCTGAATCTCGAGACTTCCCCCCACCCCCTCCATGGGGTCTCATTTTAAACATCTACACCTGCATATTAACCCATGCTCCAATTTTTATATCAAACCATATTGTCCATAGTCATTTTTACGCTACAAGTGAATCAAAATCCTGCTCTTGTTTCCATCTGCTCACAGTGGTCTCCTAAGTAACTTATGGGATGCAGGTGGCACTGTGGGTAAAACCACAGAACCTAGGACTTGCCGATTGGAAGGTCGGCGATTCGAATCCCCGCGATGGGGTGAGCTCCCATTGCTCGGTCCTTGCTCCTGCCAATCTAGCAGTTTGAAAGCACGTCAAAGTGCAAGTAGATAAATAGGTACCACTCCAGTGGGAAGGCAAACGGCGTTTCCGTGCACTGCTCTGGTTCGCCAGAAGCAGCTTAGTCATGCTGGCCACATGACCAGGAAGCTGTACGCCGGCTCTCTCAGCCAATAAAGCGAGATGAGCGCCGCAACCCCAGAGTCAGTCACGACTGGACCTAATGGTCAGGGGTCCCTTTGCCTTTACCTTTAAGTAACTTGTACATCTTTCCCATTCTTTTATAAAGTTTTTATCCTCTTGGCTTCTGAGTTTTCCAGTCAGTTTTGCCATCTCAGCATGGTCCATCAGCTTGGTTTGCCATTCTTCTCCTGTAGGGACTTTGTCTTCTCTCCAACTCTGGGCTAATAACATCCGGGCGGTTGTTGTTCCATACATAAAGAGTCTTTTCTGCTCTTTTGGTATGCCAGTACCTGTAATTCCTAATAAAAAGGCTTCTGGTTTCTTCACAAAAGTTATTTTAAGCAATTTTTTCATTCCTTTATATATCATCTCACTGACTGTTGAACTTTGGACTTGACATACTGCATATGCCCGCAGGACTTGCCGCCAGGGGATACAGGACAGCTCAGAGCTCCTGTGCACAATGTAAATGGGGCACCACTGAGCACAGCCATTCCCTTCCTGACCGTGCTATTTGCACCTTAGTGCATATAATCTTGCAAGCTGATTTCTACGCCTGCAGTCAGAAAACCAGGGTAAAAAGTAATATACCAAGCCAAGCCGCTGCATTCTGTCTGCTAACTTTCCTTTCCCCCCTTCTTCATCTTTCATTGTGAAACACATACAGTCCTTTAAAGCTTCTTTCATGGCACTGAACAACCTACTTATCCACAGTCCATGGTAATTTATATTAATAAATCTGGCAGGCTACAAGGAGCCTCCCATCTTGGGAATGAGTGTGGTGTGGCAGCTATGTCGCCAGAGATTGTCCCTCAAGCCTTCAGTGAACTTCAAAGGCCTCTTGCTGTGATCTAAGAGGTTAATACTGCAAACAGGCTGCAGTGCTTCCCAGAAAATCTCCACTAAATGGCCTTAATCAGGCTCAGAGACATCCAGGCTTTTTTCCCCCTCAGAGAGAGGGGTGGGTAAGGAGAGGCAGAAGGAGAGAAAGAGAGATGATATTAAATCCAACTTTATCCATTCCAAAGGAAAGGAAGGATTTATTTTAGATTCGTGCCCTATATTCAAACCAGCCAAGCTCCAAGTTAGTCATGATTTGTTGACCCAATGAAAAAGCCACATGATTCCCTCTATTTCTCATGTTCAGGCTTTGCGTACCAAGCTACCCATTATTTTGCCATGCACAAGAGGGAAGTTTTAGTAGTCTGTGGGGAAGCCAGAGGCTGGTGGGAAGAGAAAAAACACATTTGCAAAATGTTGCAGGGGAGGAAATGTCCCCAAATAGTCCAAGGAGGACTGAGCGTGCTCAGTGACTGTGGAATGCAGACTGATTGTTGGGGTGCTGGGAGATGGTTTGAATGCATTTGGTTGCAGATCTCGCCGTTGTTGAGATGTTTCCTGAACAGACAACAGGTTTTAGAGCAGCCTTTCTCAACCTGTGGGTCCCCAGATGTTGCTGGACTACAACTCCCATCATGCCTAGCTAGCAAGGCCAGAGCTCTGGGATGATGGGAGTTGTAGTCCAACAACATCTGGGGACCCACAGGTTGAGAACCGCTGTTTTAGAGCATGGACCAGAAAAGAAAAGCAGCGTCTGGATGTGCAAGCTGATGTGCCGTTAAGCTGAGTGCATGGACATAGTGTGCAAGGATAGTTCAAACCTGCACTGGTTCTAAAGAAGGCACATGATGTACATTTCACAGTTAGTTGTGGAACAAGGTGTAAGAGTGATTCAGAAATGCATTGCCAAAACTGCATGTAGGGATGGGGAAGAAATTCAGATTGGTTTGCATTTAATGGTGTATTTACAGAATTTGAACTTTCCAGAATAACATGTGAACCAAAACACAGCTGTCCTTTGAAATTTGAACTTCTCTGAACTTTGCAGTTTTGCAGTTCTCTAGCCAAGGAATGTGTATACATGGGTAGAGTGTATATTATTGTGTGTGTGCATGAGTGCGCACATATGTGAAAATAGCATACCAACATGCATTATATTAGGGGAAATTGCCTTGCGGAAATATGTCTATTAAGCAAACTTAATACAAGCGTGTATTTAAGGAGAAAATTGCCCTAAAATGCTGGTGGGTTTTCATGAGAAGTTTAGAAAAAAATCCAGACTGATGTGAAAATGTGGAAAAAATGAGAAACAGAGAGAAACAAAAAAATGGCGTAATTGTCTATCTCTAACCATACGTGTCTGTTTTTACGGAGAAGGGGACCAAACATGAAGCCAGAAATATCCCATGAAATAAAGGGACTGTTTTTTTCGGCATCCTAAATCCAAACTCCTTAATTGAACTCTGCTGATACACGCAGAGCACAGCATGGCCTAGAAAGAGACTAGCTTCAAACCAATTAAACCTAATCTGTTTGGACAGGTCGTTTTAGGTTTTTAAACACAGGCATCAAAGAAAGAAGAAAGGTAAACATGAAGGCAATCAATCTATGGAATCTACACAGAGAGCCGCTTAAGTGGATATAGATTTCCTTCAGCCCTATTTTGCCCAAATTAATTTTTATTCAGAAATTACCAAGAAATACACCCCCCCTCCTTCAACTCTGTCTATTACACGGTCCAGCCAATCAGCAAGAGAGTGCGGCTGCATTGAAGCTGACGAGTAGCTGGGTCTGATGATAATGCTGTCAAGGCACACAAGAGATGTCTAGCAACCTATTTGGGGAAGCAGATACCCACTCAGAATGCACATGACTGTCTTGAAAGTGACTCTTGCAAAACCAACCAACCAACAAACAAAACATGCCTGGGACAAAACCAGGCTGTGAGGACAAAAGAGCAGCAGATCCTATCACATCTGCCTCAAAGCAAAATCGAAGACTATTGTTTTATTTATTCGAAACATGTTTAGGTAGATTTGCTGAGATGCGGATTCCCTCATGTCTGCCAATTGTTGAAGAGCCTGGGTGTGGGGTTTGTAAATCTGTTCCTTTGCACTCTGAAGTGGAGGTTGGCATCTGTCTGTCTCAGGAGACAATGGAGGAATGCGCCTTTGGGGGTGAAGTCAAACCGTTGGCCGGTTGCAGCATCTGCTGTGGCTGTAGAGACATGTTTTGTTGCAACTGGGGCAGATGAAGGTGTCCATTTGTGCTGCTGCTGATGTAAAACTGCAGTCAAGTACAACATTCCTACAGTGGACATGTTAGAAGATATTTTGTACCACTCAGGAGAAGACTTCCTGTTACCTCCTGAGCTGGGACAGACTTGAAGAGGGTGTGTTCTGTTGTACTAGCATGGAGGAGCACACGGTCTCCATGTTTTGATCAGTGTGTGTGTTCTCCATTTTGTTTGTTGCTGTGTGTTTGGAGAAGTGACTGCTTAGTCGCAGTCACTTGGGACTATCATCTTTATGGAATAGTTCTAGTTGTTATGTAACCTAAGCCTGCCTTCAGCGATATGTCTGTGTACCTGAATGAATCTGTGAGTAAACTACTTTTATATTAACGTTAATCAGATCCTTGTGTTTATTCTTTTTAAGAGGGATCAGAAGGGATTTTACCAGGAAGGAATCTTTAATAGTAAGACTCAGATGAGTCAGCAACAAGCTGATCACTGTGAACATGCTAGGAATGTGGCCTTGGTGAGGCACATCTATGTTAGAAATTCTGTCCTGCCATGTGATACCCAAAATCTTCATGACGCATGTGGAAGGTGTTGAGGCGTTACTCCTGTGGTCCCTACAATTAAAGACCCCAGAATTGCTACAGATGGAGCAAATCTTTTTGAAGCCATGCTCCCTATCAAATAACATCAAAAAGGAAAGCATCCACAGTCCACTGTGACATATTGGAATAAGGTAATCTCTCAAGTAAGCTGCTCCTTCCTGCTTGCTTGAAAAACAGGAAAATGGTTATCCTCTCCCCAGCTCCACCTCTGTTCTGTGCAGGAAATCTAAATCGGGTTGTTGTCTTGAAATAAGAAACGAATGACAAAGGTGCATCGTTTTAAAGCGTGCTTTGCTAATAGAGCTCTGTAGGCTGGCTGTGGAAAGAATCCAGAGAACATTCAAGGTAGAAACTGCCATTATCTCATCAAACTTTGGTGTCAGTTGGAATCCAGAGTGCTTTGGCAGACTTGAAAATGAAGTCCCCAGTGAATCAGCAAGCAGAGAGAGATAATGTAGCAGTATTTCCATTTTTGCCCCTCCTCCCCTACAGCATTCGCAGATTTCACAATTTCCATTAAATTTGCTCAGTGCTGTGAAATCCATTCCACACCCTGCGGAAAAGCAACAGGGCACCGAAACTGGAGGAAGGAGCAAATTCTGACCCTTTCTTCAGATGCTGATCCTAGAGAAATTGTGGCTGTGCTCTTCTCCTGCCCAGGCTCAAATGAGGGGATGGTGCAAACACAGAACCTTTGAAGTGTTTTCGTATGACTGCCCCCTTTCTAATCAACAGGCTAATAAACTGCTGCAATCCTACGGAGTTCCCCAGATATACAGAAATCCACTGTCTTTTCTGTGAGTGGTCCTCTTGCACTGCTGAACTGATAGACCCATCAAGTTTGCTCTGAGAGGGGTGATATTTACATTATTTCACTGTGCAAAGGCCCCCTTCCCTCTGGACTTTGGATTTCCATTGCTAATTTTACAGTGCAACCTTGTCCTTGTTCACTCAGAATCCAGCCTCATTAAATTTTTATTTATTTATTTTGCCCTTTTATTTTACAGAAATCAAACAAGACGGGTTTCAAATGGAAACGTACATCTACATGAATGTACAAAACAACACAAAATGGAGAAACACAAAAATAATCACGACTTTGCTCCACCCGTGTGTGACTTTTTCTTTTAGATTTAAGATCACTCGTTGTGTTCATATATTATCTTCTGCCACTGTCTCTGTTTTGCCTCTTGTAACCCTTTCCCTTCACCTTGCGGTGTTCTAGTCTTCATATGAATATATCAATACCCAAACAATGTTTTTTTCGTATATTCTTTTATATTTTTGGGGATATCTTCTGTCATCAAACCCAGAAGGAAAGCTTCTGGTTTTTTCTTAAATGATATTTTAAAAATCTTTCTTAGTTCTTCATATATATTACACCAAAATTGTTTTATATTCCTACATCCCCACCAAATATGATACATTATTCCTATTTCCTTTTTACATCTCCAGCTTACATTGGATTTTTGTTTGTAAATTCTAGCCAATTTGTCTGGTGTTAAATACCATCGATATAACATCGTCATAAAATTCTCCTTGATCGTATAGCAAGCTGTGAATTTTATGTCATGTTTCCACAACCTCTCCCATTGTTCCATTTGTATTGTGTGTCCGAAGTCCTGGGCCCTAGCCTCCTTGTTCACTCAGAATCCAGCCACATTAAATTTAATGGGTCATACTACCAGGTAAGTGTGGGGACGCGGGTGGTGCTGTGGGTTAAACCACAGAGCCTAGGACTTGCCGACCAGAAGGTCAGCAGTTCGAATCCCCATGACGGGATGAGCTCCCGTTGCTCGGTCCCAGCTCCTGCCAACCTAGCAGTTCGAAAGTACGTTAAAGTGCAAGTAGATAAATAGGTACCGCTCCGGCGGGAAGGTAAACTGTGTTTCCGTGCGCTGCTCTGGTTCGCCAGAAGTGATTTAGTCATGCTGGCCACATGACCCGGAAGTTGTACGCTGGCTCCCTCGGCCAGTAAAGTGAGATGAGTGCCGCAACCCCAGAGTCGGTCATGACTGGTCCTAATGGTAAGGGGTCCCTTTACCTTTACCAGGTAAGTGTATTGGTTGGTATCAGTCTGCCTCTTTACCAGGTAAGTGTATTGGTTGGTATCAGTCTGCTTCAGGAGACAGTGGAAGAGTGAGCCTGTTGGAAAGTTACAGTGCCTGCTGTGGCTGTAGAGACAGATATGGGAGAGACATATTTTGTTGCAGCAGGGGCAGATGAAGGTGTCTGGTTGTGCTGACGCACTCCTCCCAGTGATCGTTCCTCCTCCGGATGCATGCGAACTATCAGTCTCCAGGCATTGTGGTCATCTGAAAGGGATTCCCACACTGTACGGTTAATGTTGCCAGCCTTCATGTTACATTTGCAGTTTTTATATATGGGTGAATTCAATGGGACTTACTTCTGAGTAGACCTGCCTAGGATTCTGCTCCTACGCTCCATTTTCAGCAAATTTGCATTGTGATGGGTATTTGGGCAGCGTTGTTCTATGAAAGCAACATGTTTTGCTATCATACATGTAAATACAAACACAAGCGACACTGTTTCTTCCCTGGAAAACTGCATTACACCCTAGCTATGCAGAAATCAAAGTCTAACTACTGTATTCTATTCATCTTGGTCATTCAGGCTGGCATGGTACATGGCAAGAGAACATCAGGACAGTCCCCACAGCCACATTCCATAGCAGAGTCCAAAAATGCATGCCAGAGCTGGCAAAGGATGGTGTAGAAGTTAGCTTTTTGCAATTTTATCTCTCATAGTATCCGGATGCAATTTTATTTATTTATTTGATTTCATAAAATCTATGTGCTGCTTGATTGCAAAAACAACCACCACCCTCAATCAAAGCAGTTTGTGATTATTGTCTACGATATACACATTTCTGCAATGCAATTTCCTGTAGTGTACTACTTTTGTGTGTTATTTTCACTAATACATGCATGTTTAGCCACACTTTGTGACACTATGCATTTTCTGGCACACATCAAACAACAACAATTTTCTGGCATCAAACAAAATACATCAAACAAAAACAATTGCCAGCAGTAGAAGAATGGCAACAGAAGGTATTGAAATATGCAGAAATAGCTAAATTAATGGGGGGAAATCAACAACAGGGCGATGAAACATTTCAGAAAGAATGGAAAAAAATTATGGCGTATATAGGAAAAATAAGGTGAAATAGTGAAACCAGTAGAAATGGGGGGGGGGGGACCTCATAATGAGAAATACAAAGAAAATTATTAGATAACAAAAAAAATAAGAAGCAAAATGTGAGTAATGTAAATAATAGTAGTTGTAAATTAATTCAGACAGACAACAAGAATTGTATATATAGAAGGATTTATTTGTTTTTGGACATATCATGGACAAATATGGAAGAAGAACAGAAATAGATAAAACGGATGACGACAATGCAAAAAAATTTAGATATGATATAAAAAAGCCAGAAGAAGGAAGGAGGTTAGCTCTTAGGAGCAGGTATAAATGTAAACGGCTCCTTAGTTTTAAGAATACGTCTGCAAGGCTGAGCCACTGTTTTGCACATGGCTCTGTTTGCTGGACCTTGGGGTGGGGGCTATCAAAAATCAAAGGAGATCCCACAAGGCTGAAGCCTTTCCCACCCCTGCCCTAAAGCATGTACCATCTATGCTGGTTGCTGAAGCTAGATAATAAAAAAATCAATGATAATAACAATTGCTTGTGTTTATACTTGCCTAGCAGCTTCGACATGCAGCCGCAGCAGATTTATGTTAGACTTTATTGCCGTTATCCTATATTCCATGATCGCAAGCGGAATTTAAATAAAGAAGTGGCTTGTTAGGCTGAGTGATTAACCAGCTCCAGTTCCACCTTTGCTTTGAAGAAAGTTTGCTCGCCACTTACACATGTGGAACACATTCCTCTTGTGTCTACTTGTTCGCCTCTGGGCCTAACTGACACCCAGTTCAGTGCATAAATGCGCACTTTGGAAACCTGAGCCATCGTTTAATTAATAATATACAATATAAGCAGGCCAACGGATTGCATCTCCGCCACGAAGTTGTTCATCTCTTTTGCCCTTATAAGGGTTAAGAGGGCATGCACACCCTCCAACATTTCTCCAACGTCCTAAGGAAAAGCGGGACATTCTGGGTCAGCTTCGGTAAATCTGGGTCTGCCCCCCAGAAAATAGGGACCCTTGGAGGGTCTGCACGTCGCTGGGTATCTAGATCCTAGTGTTGGCACAACAGGAGCATTCATTGGGAGAGTTAGCGTGTAGTGCAGTGTGATGTGGACTTAGGAATTCCTGGGTTGTATCCCATCTTTCCCATGAATTGACTTGGTGGCCACTAGCAAACCATTCTTAGCAGCTCCTTCTGGACGTGCAAAATATGGATTATAAGACTGGGCTTTCTTACAGGACTGCTGTAATGACGGCAACAAAGCTATGTAAAGATGATAGGTAAGTAGATAAGAGATATAGATGCAGATACATCCACACACCCATCCATACAACCACATTCCCCATGGGTTAAGAACACATGAAGGCCCTTCTGGAACAGCAACCTGTCTTCACAGTGGCCAACCAGATGCCCATGGGAAGCCAGCAAGCAGGACACAAGAGGAGCAGTGCTCTCCCCAGTTCTGATTCCCAGCCACTGGTATTGAGAGGCATACTGCTTTGGAAACTGGAGGCAGTGCACAGCCCCCATGGCTAGTAGCTGGCAGGAGTCCAGGTTCCCAGCTTGATAACACAGTAAGCGTAGATAATTAAAAAGGAGGATATATTACAAAAGCAAACAGATAGCTCTGGACGGCTCTAACAAAGCCTCTGACGCCGTTACTCAAGATGACCCTTCTGAAGACTCCTTCCAGTGACAGAAGATATTGAACTTAAGAACCTTACATCTCTTGTTTTTCTTCCTATCCAACAGCCCTCCCATTTGCCGACTCTTCAGACTGAGTGGATCAGCTCCAACCTCTTCCTTTTCTGAGAGGCTGTCTCTGAATCTATTCGCGCCTGCTTGTACTTCCAGAGAGCTTTGGCTGTGTTCTAGCCTGCTCTCATCTACTGCCTTATCAGCCAGCCCGTCAAGGTCAGGAAGAGCCGAAGTCTGCAGCTGCCCCTGTCTGACTAACATCAAAGCCTCTCTGTTCCTGGCTGCTTTCTGCAGTTGGCTGCAAACCTTCGTTGAGAGCTGGCTCATTCCTGACAGTAGGTGTAGATGGCCCTATCCTTTCTGTTGGAAGAGTCAAGATACGAAGTAGTTCTTCGTGCAGCATATAGTCAAACTATGGAACTTCCTGCCATAGGAGGCAGTGGTGGCCATCATCTTGGGTAGGCTAAAGCTATCAGTGGCTACTTGCTACAATGGCTGTGTTCTGCTTTCACTGTCAGAGGTGTTGTGCCTCTGAATACCTGCTGCCGGATATCACAACTGTGACAGAGTGCTGTTGCCATGCCCAGCTTGCAGTCTTCATGCAGGCATATGGTTGGTCACTGTGAGAACAGGATGCTGGACATCATCATCATCATCATCATCATCATATTTTATTATTTATTTCCCCAGCCACTCTGGGCGGCTTCCAACAAAGATTAAAAATACATTAAAATGTCACACATTAAAAACTTCCCTGAACAGGGCTGCCTTCAGATGTCTTCTAAATGTCAGGTAGTTGTTTATCTCTTTGACATCTGATGGGAGGGCATTCCACAGGGCGGGTGCCACTACTGAGAAGGCCCTCTGCCTGGTTCCCTGTAGCTTTGCTTCTCACAATGAGGGAACCGCCAGAAGGCCCTTGGCACTGGACCTCAGCGTCCGGGCAGAATGATGGGGGGTGGAGACGCTCCTTCAGATATACTGGACCGAGGCCATTCAGGGCTTTAAAGGTCAACACCAACACTTTGAATTGTGCTCGGAAACATACTGGAAGCCAATGTAGGTCTTTCAAGACCGGTGGTATGTGATCTCAGCGGCTGCTTCCAGTCACCAGTCTAGCTGCTGCATTCTGGATTAGTTGTAGTTTCCAGGATTAGATGGGCCGTTGGACTGATTCAGCAGGTGGGTCTTTTAATTTTTTTATTTTCTCCTGGTGTCAATGGTGGGATCAGACATCAGCTGAAGCACACTGAAGGAAAAGCAGCCACGTTGACCTTCCTTGCAAGCTTGTTGTCTCCCTTGATTTGCAGCTGTCCTCTAGGGTCCAAGACGGGGAATGGTCTTTCCAATGACTCGTGAGCTCAGTGGAGATGTCAGGGATGGGACCTGGGTCCTCTGCCACCAAGCCAGCAGTAGCCAATGTAGCACCCTCCAGATGCTATTGGATTATCTCCCATCATCTCTGACCATTGACCATCCTGGCTGGGACTAATGGGAGATGCAATCTAATGCCTTCTGGAGGGCTTTCCATCAGCTATGTGCCTGCACTAAGCTATAGCTCTCCCCTGTGCAGTTCTGCTGCAGACAGATGTTGCTAAGCATACATGCTCAAGTGCTTTATGAAAGAAATGGTGTACCACTGGAGATAATGGTAAACAAAGAAAGCCTCCCCCACATTGGGCTCCACCCCTCAAAGTTCCTCCACCTTGCCTGATCTCTGATAATGGACTTTCTTTTCCCCCGACAAAGTTCTGAGTAATGAAATTACTCTGTCTCCAAGATCTCCAGGGAGGTAATTTCCACCCCGATAAACATCTCTCCTTTATATGTACTTAATAAAAAAGAGGTATGCTTCTATATACATTTAATTATAAGAGAACAGCTTCTGCCCAAATAATGAGATGATATCAATTGAGCCATTTCTTCCCAAGATGTATTTTTAAACTTCATTTAAATTTAATTGACTCATCATCACACATGCCCCCTCTAGCAGTTCTGCAAAGGTGTTTTCTTTTTAAAGTGTGTGGGAGAAAACATTGATCAAATATTTCTAAAATGTCAAATTCTGCTTAATTGTGGGATGGACTGATTTTTGTTTTCAATCATCTCTGCATTTCATCTGCCTTGGTTTACTTCTGCCGACTATTACTTTCTCTTTTCTCCTTCACAACTTGACACCAATGCATCAGAGAGGTGGGACACAGGAAGCTACCTTTAACGGAATCAGACCATTGGTCCATCAAGCTCAGTACTGTCCATAATCCCAGGATCACAGGGAAGTTTAAAAGGCCACAGAAGGATTAATTAGCCGAAGGCTTGGGAGAAGAGGAATGTTTTTGCCTGGCACGTAAAGATATGTAACGAAGAGAGGTAAAGGTAAAGGTAAAGGGACCCCTGACCATTAGGTCCAGTCGTGGCAGACTCTGGGGTTGCGGCGCTCATCTTGCTATACTGGCCTAGGGAGCCGGCGTACAGCTTCCGGGTCATGTGGCCAGCATGACTAAGCCGCTTCTGGCGAAACCAGAGCAGTGCACAGAAACGCCATTTACCTTCCCGCCGGAGCGGTACCTATTTATCTACTTGCACTTTGACGTGCCTTCGAACTGCTAGGTGGGCAGGAGCAGGGACCGAGCAATGGGAGCTCACCCCGTCGCGGGGATTCGAACCACCAACCTTCTGATCGGCAAGTCCTAGGCTCTGTGGTTTAATCCACAGCGCCACCTGTGTCCCTAATGAAGAGAGAGCATTCCACAAATGGGGAACCAGTGTAGAAAAGTCCCATTCTTGTGTTGCCACTCTCCAAACCTCTCATGGAGGAGGCACATGACAAAGGGCCTCAGATGATGATTGCAGGGTCAGGATTGCTTCATATGGGGAGAAGTGATCTTTGAGATACTGTGGTCCTGCACCATTTAAGGTTTTATAGGTCAAAACAGCATTTTGAATTGGGCCCGGAAACTAATTGGCAGCCAGCAAAGTCGAACCAGGATTGGTGTCTTATGCTCAAACTGTCTTGCCCCGGTGAGCAACCTGGGTGCTGAATTCTGCACCAGCTGAAGTTGTTGAACCATCTTCAGAGGCAGACCCACATACAATGCATTGCGGCAATTTAACCTAGAGGTTAGCACAAATTTCTCATAGCATACACATTTTCCCCCCTAATATGAAGCATGCCATGCTGCATGCAATTTTCACTAATATAGGCATTTATCAACACTCTTTATTCCAGCTTATGCATTTTTGTACAGAACTCGACCGCAAAATCCAGAGAAGTGTGAATTTTGGCAAGTGGCTGCGTTGCAGTTTGTGTCTTGTTCTGGAAAGTGGGTGAGGTATGTTCCCCTTCAAATTTAATTTAAACAAAAATTGATCCCCACCGCCATGCCTAACTTCAGCCTAGCCCAAAACAGAACTACAACAATCTGAGGAAGAATGATTCCCAAAAGCTATCATGCAACAGCTGTTAAATTATGGGCACAAACAGAATAGACCAGCTTTTACCATCCCAGTGCCTTCCAGATGTTCTGGACTCCACTGAGATGGAGTTTTTGGAAGCCATACACCACTGGCACAAGCAGGTCTAGGCCTTAGCAGCAGGAACAACTGAGCAGGAATTTCCCCCTGCTCCACCATCTCCCACTGGGTGACAGCAATTGGAAGTGCTTACGATGATTGTGATTAATTTCATTAGTGCTCAATTCTCTTTAATACTTTTCTCCCCCCCCCTCCATCTTGGAGGGCAGATAATTTTTTCTCCGCGAGTAAATCCAGGGTGACAGTTTAATAGGTTCAGACATGCTTAGATCTAAAATGAGACTGTAATATTAATATACTATTGACCAGTTATGGATTAAGCAAACTGAGGGCACAGTAAAGCAAATGACTTCAGAGGGATGAGTTAATGTGCTAAGTGGTTCCCATGCAATGATTAAAAATGTTCTTCATTTACTTGGAAATTAATAGGTTCTTCAAATGAATCTAATAAAACTGGCTTATGGTGCGCTAGAAATTTAGCCTCTCATTGATGGGAAGGTGCTGACCTGTCCTCATCCCGATGTTCCCGCACAGTTTGTTGCAATCAATAAAAATAATCACTTAGGATGGAAGTCGTTGCTGTGAAAGGCTGCAACTGCGATGGAACCTACAGCACCATGTTGACCGTTTCTAACCCCTGTTATGTACATTCTCCATGTCTTGTTAATCCGCTGCAGATTTTCATGCCTGTGCGCCATATCGTTGATTGACAATGGCAGGGACATGCGTAACATCATGTGCTGTGGCCCCTCCTATCATACAGTGCAGAAGGGATTTTCCAAAGCTACTCGCTGTGATTGGCTGAGATGTTCTGATGTCAAAAAAGGGCATGGTGGGGCAGCAGCCCCATTAGCTGAACTGCACAGATCCTTGAGACTGGAAGGTGGCCACCTTGGAAAGGAGGGATCTAGCAATGGAAAAGGAAGGAAGCTGAGCAGTAGTAGCAGGTTGGGTGGGTGTCAACACAGGACACCCTTGGGCAGCTGTTGGGACCCAAGTGCCAAACCACCACCATTGAGTTTTGGCACCCATAAAGAATGAATCTAGCCTTGCAATTGTCCCAACTGAACATCGGCAAAGCTCTGGGGACTTTGTTGGTGCAAGTATTCAGGATTTAACCTCCTTCCGTCGGGCCTGTAAGACAGAGCTATTCCACCTGGCATTTAATTTGAATTCAGCCTGATCTTTTATTTCCCTTCCCTTCCCTTCCCTCCCCCTCCCCTTCTATGAAGATCACCTGCTCTGAGACCCCACAGCTAATTCTCCCCTGGTCTCCTCACTGGCCCAAGTAGGACCAATTCAGCCAGCTAGCCCTGGGGATTATCTAATGCTTATTTCCCCTAAATTGATTTTTGAATTTTATTGTTATTCATGTTTTCATACTGTATTTTATGCTGCTTTTATAATTAAGTGTTTTAAATTTGTTGTTAGCTGCCCTGAGCATGGTTTTTGAACCGGGAAGGGCAGGGTATAAATAAATTATTATTATTATTATTATTATTATTATTATTATTATTATTATTATGTTTTTGCAGAACCTCCCATTGATTGTTCAAAAAAAGTTCCCGACCTTGCCTCCCCATTTTCCTGCTCCAAGGCACACAAAACTCTGTTTACATGACCACTGGAAGGCCTTCTCTTCTGTAGAACATAGGAATTCTGGGGCTCCTAGACCCAGTCTTATCCTCCTGTGGGAAAAACCCTAGGATCAGCTTCAGTTGTCTCTGTTTCCATATTCCCCTTTTCCCAGAATAAGGCAGAAGCTGCTTCATCAAGGTGAACACAGTCCTGCCCACACATTACTGTCATAAGAAGAGAAGAAGAAGAGTTTGGATTTGATATCCCACTTTATCACTACCCAAAGGAGTCTCAAAGCGGCTAACATTCTCCTTTCCCTTCCTCCCCCACAACAAACACTCTGTGAAGTGAGTGGGGACTTCAAAGAAGTGTGACTGGCCCAAGGTCATCCAGCAGCTGCATGTGGAGGAGCGGGGAAGCGAACCCGGTTCCCTAGAGTCTACCGCTCTTAACCACTACACCACACTGGCTGAGCGTAAGAGGAGCCCTACTGAATCAAACCAAAGACCCATCAAGTCCAGCATCCTGTTCTCACAGTGGTCAACCAGATGCCCTTGGAAAGCCTGCAAGCAGGACTTATGTGCAATAGCAGAACTTGTGACCCCAGCAAATGGTATTCAGAGACATACCACCTTTGACTGTGGAGGCAGAACATAGTTGTCATGCAGAGCCAGTGTGGCGTAGTGGTTAGAGAGGCAGACTAGGAGCTGGGAGACCAGGGTTCAAATCCCCACTCTGCCATGAAGCTCTTGGGGTGACCTTGGGCCAGTCACTGCCTCCCAGCATGACCTACCTCATAGGGTTTGCTATGTGGATAAAATGAGGGGGAGAACCAAGCACAGCACCTTGAGCTCCTTGGATAAAATAGTGGAATATAAATGCAATAAATAAAATGGTAGCCATTGATATCCTCCTTGAATTTATCTAATTGCCTTTCAAAGCCTTTCAAGCTGCCACCCATCAGAACACCTTGTGGAAGCGAATTCAATGCACCGTGTATAGAAGCACAGCCCATTGCCAGTTCTGAATCTCCCATCATTCAGACAACAGTGCCAACAAGATGAGTTGGAGTGTGTTTGAGTCAATCATGTTTGCAGCCATCCAGCTGGAGGGGGAGTTTGTAGCTCTTTCCCATGCTTGCAGCATTTCTATTTTCAATTCACAGAGCACTGGAGATGGGTTGAGTAACTAATTCAGCACACACTTTCCATCTTAATTGCTCACCATTGCATATCCCTGCATCCCATTCATTCCAGTTTTAAACACTTCATGTACACTTCATTTGTTAAATACACACTTCCCTTTCCCTCCCCCAAAAGCCACCATTTTCACTGCTTTGCCATGCATTCACCTGTAAATGATTTTGCACAAACCTTTTGCATAACATACCCGTTTCTTTGTATGCACTTTTTGTGTACCGAAAATGTGTCGCAAACTCTAGAGAAAGGCACCATCTGGCTGGGAGTTGTGTTATGATGCACAAGCAAGTCTGGGAGCATCTGACCGCGTTGCACTGCTGCAAAAAGCAGACCAAACAAATTCCTCCTCCATCCTGACACAACACGCCCCACCAGCTTTGAACTGCAACCTGCCACATATATGATCTCCTCTCTCTTTTTACTAGGCAAACAAACAAAAATCAGGTTCACCAAGGCTCTGGTGAGCCTCCATAAATTTGGCTTGGTGGCTAGCAAATTTGGAGAAGGACCACATAGCTTAAGTGGTAGGACATCACATTTGCCTGCAGAAGGTTCCAGGTCCAAACAGCAGGGATTTTAGGTAGCATGACTGCTGCGACCACACCGGGTGCCACGCTTCAGAGGGCTCCACAACAATGCTGTAGAATGGAGCTTGAGAGGCAGGGGGTGTTATGTATTCAGTGGTCTGTGCTTGCTTGAGCTTGAGTCTGGACTAAGGCTTCTGAGCCCCTGTGTCCTGATTCAATACATGATATCCAATCACAGAACACTTCAGGATTTGGGCCACTGCCATTGGCCCTTAAACTCTGAGTTATGATTTGCAGCTTGGAAGTTTAGACAGCCAATCACGTTGGCAGTGTTGTTGTTTAGTCGTTTAGTCATGTCCGACTCTTCGTGACCCCATGGACCAGAGCATCTCAGGCACTCCTGTCTTCCATTGCCTCCCACAGTTTGGTCAAACTCATGCTGGTAGCTTCGAGAACACTGTCCAACCATCTCCTCTGCCGTCCCCTTCTCCTTGTGCCCTCTATCTTTCCCAACATCAGGGTCTTTTCCAGGGAGTCTTCTCTTCTCATGAGGTAGCCAAAGTATTGGAGTCTCACCTTCAGGATCTGTCCTTCCTGTGAGCACTCAGGGCTGATTTCCTTAAGAATGGATAGGTTTGATCTTCTTGCAGTCCATGGGACTCTCAAGAGTCTCCTCCAGCACCATAATTCAAAAGCATCAATTCTTCGGCGATCAGCCTTCTTAATGGTCCATCTTTCACTTCCATACTACTGGGAAAACCATAGCTTTAACTATACGGACCTGGCAGTGGGAGTGGTCCAGGCCTTCAGAAATGTATATAAGCCGTTGCTCTGCCCCTGTTGTCCAGTTCTATTAGTCCAACAAAGCTTCTTGCTGTTATCACTGTGTCTTGCCTTGTGGGAACCCACCTACACTTCAGGGGGCGCAAAATTTTAGTGTTGCACAGGGCACTGCTGAAATTGAGAGCCAAAAGTCTGTCACTGCATCAATCCCTACCATCCTCAGGAAGGGCTTGGATCAAGCCTTGTCTGAAATGCCAGAGAGCCAGTGTAGGACAATACTGAGCTACAATGTATATTGCAGCTTCGTATGTTCCTTTATTATACAAGAATATCCATTGCATCTTCCTGTTCCTCGGACTGGGGACAGTCAGAAATGCTGGAAATAAAGCTCAGTGCTCTTTCATTTCAACAAACCCTTAGTTTATTTCCTCTCCAGGAGGGAGAGACATTGTGTACAGAGATGTCTGGGGTTTTTTTTTTATTATTATTGTACCAAAATAGGCTCTTGCAAATCTTTTAGAGCGCCGCAGATGGGCTGGGAAATCTGGGGCAAGCTGCTACAATGCGTCTTGCTGGGGGCTGGGAAACTTGAAGACGTCTGGGTACTTGAAAGAGATTTTTTTTGGGGGGTGGGGGACGCAGACTGGATCTCTTTCATGTTAGGCTGGCAGCTGTGAAGAAAGCAGGGAGAAGACATGCCCACAAACTCCCTCAGCGCGTGTGTTTCAGTTCACTGTGGAGAGCAATGGTTGGATCGCCCCAATTAACTCCTCCTAGGAATGTTTGTGGCTGGTTTGAACCGAGCCAAGCCTGCCTGCTTCTGAAGACCTGAAGCTGGGGCTGGCAACTCATAAAAAAGTTAAGTGTAGCCTCAGGCGGCTTTGTTACGAAGCCTGAAAAAGGAATTGCCCACCCTAGGACTTGAAAGGCCACTCGTTCAAACAAGGAGTGCAGGAGGAACAGGAGTTGCTGCAGGCAAGCAACTCCTCCTTTGGAGAAAGAAGGAAGGGGAGGATTCAGTTTCCTTGGCATCTGGAATGAGCCAAGCTCAGAAACCTGAGTGGCTTTATGCTAACAAGCAGGTATGCAAACAGATCGCAGCTCTGATTTTTGATTTTTTAAAAAATGTTTTAGCCTGACCCATTTTTCAAGCAACAACAGGCTAAAGCTGAAATAATAATAATAATAAAATGTATCTTATCTATCTAGTAAGTTATCTGGTTGAAAAATAAATGAGACGTTGGTTATCTTGCAGAACTGCAACTATTAGCAGAACTGAGGTGGAGTTGCAAGGGCTGCCAGTAGCTCCGAAAGGGGTTTGGCAAATTCACGTAGAATAAGCCAGTCAACAGCTATTCGTACATTATTATTATCTTTGCTTTATTAATCGCATTCTCAACCACAGTCTCGAGGGGATTTATACATAAGATAATTGAAATGGTTTTTAAAACAACAGATACAAAAATAGCATGACTAAGGGCTCATCAAGGCTTATTTCTGTGCTGTTTTGCTAGGCACAGGTCCATTTTAAAGCACAGTGTCCAAGCAGAGTTTTTGCCCTAGTATTTTCCCCATGATAACTCACTCTTTACCACTGGGAGGGGGGAAGAAATCCATGGAAAACCTGGTCTGCCATTCATAGAACTGCAGAGTTGGAAGGGATCCTGAGAATCATCTAGTCCAGCCTTTCTCAACCCATGGGTCCCCAGATGTTGTTGGACTACATCTCCCATCACCCCTAGCTAGCAAGGCCAGAGCTCAGGGATGATGGGAGTTGTAGTCCAACAACATCCGGGAACCCACAGGTTGAGAACCACTGGTCTAGTCCAACACCCTGCAAACAGGAATATGCAGCTGTCCCGTATGGGGATTGAACCTGCAGCCTTGGCATTATCAGCACCAGGCTCTAACCAACTGAGCTATCCAGGCTGTTCTGATTTAGCATTAAAGAGTGGGTTTCCATGGGGAAAGTGCCAGGGCAAAAGAAAAGAAAGGTTTTTTGGACACGGCACTTTAAAGCACACAGTGGCGTAGCATTGGTTGCCAGCACCCAAGGAGGGAGGGAAACGCATGCACATTCAACTGCCTAACAGCATCCATGCCACCCGGGAGATTGCAGCTGCAGAGATAAGAAAAGAAGAGTTGTCTGGAGAGGTCACTTCCTGGTCTGTACGTGGAAGCCGTTTTCAACAGAGCACACAGCTGTATTGAGGCAGCACCGGGTGTTAGAATTTTGCACCCGAGGCAACCACCCCTGTTGCCCCCCAACACTATGCCACTGAAAGCATGGACCTGTGCCTAGATAGGGTGGGGCAAAATGTAAGTGTGGATGAACCCTACTACGCTCACAAGTGGACACTTATCTGTGAAGACTCATTTATTCAGCCCGTCAAAACTAAAAAGTCTCCAGCAGTTTCCAGAAAGTGTATCTATTGGAGCCTGTTGTATCTCCAAGTTACTGTGCCCAATTTGGATCCCCCATGTTAAATTACATGGAATGCACCAAAAGCAAGTGACACTGAGGTTGCAGGAGGACAGTTTCCTCTGTTGTGGGCTTTGTGGAAGAATCTGTCCACAGAGGATGCTTGAGAATTCTCTGGGCAGAATAGTCCAGAGGATCAGCATATCGTGTAGTGGTTAGAGCAGTCTTCCCCAACCTGGAAGCCCCAGATGTTGTTGGACACAGCTTCTTCCCTCATCCTTGAGCATTGGCCATCCTGGCAGGGACTGAAGGGAGTTGGACTCTAAAACATCTTGAAGGCAAAAGCTAGGGTTGGGGAGATTCAAATCCCCACAGCTATGAAGCTCACTTGATGGGCTTGAGCCAGTTACTTTCTCCCAATCTAACCTACTTCACAGGGTTATTGGGAGAAGATTGGAGAAGAACCTTGGAGGAACAGAAGGTTAGAAAGGTAAGACAGAAGTGAAACGAGAATTATATACTTGTCTTAGCTCTCTCTTTCTCTCTCCCCCATATAAGTCCTCCACAATTGTGGCTTCTTTGTCCTTCTGCAACAATGTCTTTCTTTCAAACAGAAATAAAGCGAAATGTGTTACTTTGATGAGATCCTTTGGAGGGGGATGAGCCTTGATCTCCCTCATAAGCTTAGGAATCGAGGCTTTACTAATGTTCAGAAATTGAATAAGCATGCATGGATAATTTCTACGGGGAGCTGGCAAACTTTCCTTTGCTTCACTTGTTAGTTTTTAAGGCAATGCAAGGTCAATTAAAACCATGTATACAGGTTATTGCGCAGAACGTAATTGCTCATCTTTTGTTGCATAATAAAAGGTTAAGGAAGATAACTGCCTCCAGTCTTCCTTAGAATCAAAGGAACATGCAATCACTCTGGCATGCAGTAATATTGTTTTTCCCATAATATGGTAGACATGTTGCTAGGACACTTCCTTTTCTTGGTCAAAGATTTGGCTTTCAGAATAAGACAGGTGCAGATAATTTTGTGTGGAAATTCCACATATACAGTGGTACCTCTGATTACGTACTTAATTTGTTTCGGAGGTCCGTTCTTAACCTGAAACTGTTCTTAACCTGAAGCACCACTTTAGCTAAAGGGGCCTCCTGCTGCTGCCGCACCGCCGGAGCACGATTTCTGTTCTCATCCTGAAGCAAAGTTCTTAACCCAAGATATTATTTCTGGGTTAGTGGAGTCTGTAACCTGAAGCGTATGTAACCTGAAGCGTATGTAACCCAAGGTACAACAGGTTCTCTATATACAAAAAACAGACTAATATGCAGAAATGAATTAAAGACTGGAAAATGAGGAACAGAAAGAAACCCAAAACAATGACAGCCAATGGCTACTAACCACAATGGCTATGCTCTACCTCTGTGGTAAGAGGCAGTAATGCTTCTGAATACCTGTTGCTGGAAACCACCGGAGGGAAGAATGCTCTTGTGCTTGAATCATTGACTCATCGGATTGTAGAGTTGGAAGGGAACACAAGGGTCATCTAGTCCAAACCCCTGCAATGCAGGAATCTTTTGCCCAGTGTGGAGCTCAGACCCTCAGACCCCATATATCTGAAAGACCACCTCCTTCCATTCAAACCCTCTTGGGCGCTAAGATTGGCAGAGGAGGCCCTCTTGATATTTCCTCTGCCCTCAGGCAGCTTGGAGAATGGTGGCCCAGAAGAGGGAGGGCCTTCTCTGTGGCAGCCCCTAAGCTGTGGAACTCCCTCCCCAGAGAGGTGTGCCTAGAACCATAATCATACACCTTCAGGAGGTTGCTGAAGATGCACCTCTTTATCCTGACAATTGACACTTGAGGTTCATAATTTTAGGACTCACTTTACTTTTTATGATTGTAAGCAGATCTTTTTTCCAGCCAGATCTCAGCTCCAGCACCTTTCAGGTGGGTGCCATTGCCATTCTATTTTTTATGCTTTTTATTTGATTTTCAAAAATAAAGAAATAATGATAATAAGTATTTATACCCCGCCCTCCCCAGCCAAAACCGGGCTCAGAACAAAAGAGAGAGAAAATAAAGTTACATCCAAATGTCATAAAAATTCCACATATCGAGATTACTCTGAATCTCTTGACTTCCCCCCATCCCATCCATGGGTCCCATTAATTCTATTTTCAACCGCATATCAATACTTCTCCAATTTTTCATATTCCCAAATTATCTATACTTTCTGTTACACTACAAGTGCATTTAGAATCCTGTTTTGACCTGTTTACAATGATTTTGTATGTACATAATAAACACTTCCCATTATTTTGGATTTCTTGTCTTCTTGGTTCCTAAGCTTCCCAGTTAATTTTGCCATTTCAGAATAGTCCATCAACTTGATTTGCCAACACCATTGCCATTCTAAAAGAACAAGGTAGAAGTTCATGGTGAGCTCCGGCACCTCTTCTTCTAGAAAAAGAGCACTGATTGTAAGTTGTTTTAAACTATTCAACGCTGTGTTTTAATATTGCAACCAGCCCTGGTGAAGGGCAGGTAATTAATAAAATGACAAATAACAATCTTGCTTGCAAGTTTCCTCACAGGCACCACTGTGAGGACAGCATGCTGGACGAGATGGGCTTTTGGCCTGTTTCAGCAGACTCTTCTTATGACAGATTCACCTGGTGTTTATTAGGCTGCCTTCACGAACCATGGTTGGAGCCTCGCCTTCAACTCAAATCTGGCCTTTGGCAATACAGCCCGGAAGTCCAGGAATGCACATTCTGAAGGCAAGACAAACAGGCATTCGTTGGGGTCCCCAGCCTCCTCGTTTAGTCTGCCACTCTGCCAAAGCCGGTCAGCGGCACGGCGGCTGATGAATAATGCTCAAGCTGCTATGTCGCTCATCCTGCACCTGAAGTATCCCTGCTGTAGCTGCTAATGCATCCCTTGACACCAAACAAGGTCCTCCACATCGCCAGCTGTTAACGAGGCTCCTGGAAAATGCCTGTCTCCAACAGAACCTTTTAAAAGCAGTCTGTTCCCTCGGCTGATTCCGAAGTCAGCATTCTATCTGCCAAAGCAAAATCCAGTTTGATGTTACTGGGTTGGGTGGGGGTGTGTGTGGAGAGAGACAGGATGGGTAAAAGTCAATGTATGCGTAGATCAGATTTTTCAGAAACCAAACTGTGCCAGTTCTAGAGTTATGGAAACAAGGTGGGGTGCTCGGTCCCAGGCTAGCTCTGCCGGCAAATATAAATCAAGCGCGAAAGCAGTAGGTGAATTCTGAGGAGCAGGAGGAGAAAGGAGAAGCGTTATTGGCATGCCTGCTTCCCCATTGCAGAGGATTGCATCTTCAAATATTTTCTGATTATCTTGCGATTTCATTGGCAATCACTTGCAGAGAAAAGTTTCTTCATGCACAAGAACGAACCCTTAATTGAATCTGAGATTGACTTCCGGTTTTTCCGCCTTCCGTTGCGGGTGTGCTCCGCGGGTTCTCTGCGCTCAGCAGCTGTTAGAGGAAATTTTAGGGGGCAATACGGAGGCTACATGACCCCAAAAAAGGCTCTGGAGGTGACCCAGAACCAACACTGTCTGGCAGCGTCGGAAAAGGGAACCCTCGGAAGCTCGCGTCGCATTTAGGAGGCGAGTCAATGGAGAGTACCCAGATGCGAGGAGACGAGCAATCCTCAACAGGGAACCAAGGGAACAGTTTCTGCATGCACAAGAATGAACCCTTAATTTTACTGTAACATCAACTACCATGTTGGCAAGGTGATGTCTCTGCTTTTTAAGATGCTGTCTAGGTTTGTCATTTCTTTTCTCCCAAGAAAAAGTTGTTTATTATTATTATTATAATTATGCATAGCATTTTCTGTTAAAAAATTTTTTATGAAGGTATTTATATATCACCCACCCACATAAAATATCAAGGTGGCATACAAAACAAAAAAATACCTTACAATAGCTCCTGTCCCACACCATGACACTGATCGGCCATTGGGCTCCCATGCCCAAACATCTCAACAGCGATTCAGAAGTACCGTATTTTTTGCTCTATAAGACTCACTTTTTCCCTCCTACAAATTAAGGGGAAATGTGTATGCGTCTTATGGAGCGAATGCAGGCTGTGCAGCTATCCCAGAAGCCAGAACAGCAAGAGGGATCACTGCTTTCTCTGTGCAGCGATCCCTCTTGTTGTTCTGGCTTCTGAGATTCAGAATATTTTTTTGTTGTTTTCCTCCTCCAAAAACTAGGAGCGTCTTATGGTCTGGTGCGTCTTATAGAGCAAAAAATACGGTAAGTCTGATTGAGTTCAAAGGGATTTGCAGCCTGATCCTTCCCAGTGACTCTCTGCCCCGTTTTACAGCTCTTCCACCTCTGTCTCCTCTTGTCCCCACCGCCCGGTCCCTTCCCTCGGTCTTTGTTCCTTCCGGGCTCTGCATCACACCGTGTGCCTCCTACATCAGGGAGCCAGTCAGGACAGGAGGAAAGAGGTGAGCAAGGACTCTGATCTGATCTGCTCCCCTCCCAAATCTGCCCCTGAAGTGCCTGCCTCAGTCAGGCTCATAGTAGAGCCGGCTCTACCTGTGCACATTTTCTCCCATGCACTTCAGCCCTAAATGGTCCGCAAGGGACTTTTACCTACATTTCTTTGAACGTGAGTGGAACCCTCTAAGTGATTGGGGACTCTTCCTTATAGGGGTCCCCAGCTGTGTAGAGAATTCCTCTTGTGCGCAAGTGGGCACAATTATAAATCCCTTGCAAACTGCCCCAGCTCAAGATGGGACAGTCTTAGACTGAATAGGCCAGGCTGCCATGCTTGGGGATGTCAGGGGCAGGGCTTACAAGAAGAGCAGATCATCTACTCGAACCATCTCTGGGAGAGTGAAACAAAGAGCAGGGAAATAGGGAGGTGGGGAGAGAGATAGCTTTGCAGGGGAGAAAGTGACTTAGAAAGAGAGAACAGAAGATTTAATTAGACTGAGGGAGACTCGGAGGCTGAGATAGCACTGAGGACCCTGCGGGAGTCAGGAAATTGGTTCAGGCGGAGAATGGAGATCAAGAAAGCCAGCAAATTGCCAGGGAAGACTCCTGGCACATTGGATCAATGGCAAGTGCAGGATTTAATTCCAGCTATCATAAGACCAATGTGGAAAACAGATGACAAAAAGCTATTGTCTTGGCGATGTCTACTTTCCTTTGAAGAAACAAATGTGACTGGTCTGTTTGCTTTTCTCATCTCTCGCTCCCTCTCTCTCTCTCTCTCTTTCTGTGTCTTTCAGCGGCACCATCGAGGCAGGACTTTGGGGCAGGCATCCACAGCCCCACTCTGAACATTTGCTCTCCTCCACCCCAAATGCAGAAGTATTGGCTCTCCATTGTCAGCAAAAGCAATTTATCTTTCGTTGGTTTCCTAAATTGGTGTCCTGCCTTTCCACCACATAGAGCTCGCACAGCAGCTAAGAGCAAAAAGAAGAACACGATAAAACACAACAGAAATGCCACGAAACACAAAAGTTATTAAATACATAATAAGAGTACGGGAATACCCGTTGCCATCTAAAAAAGCACACACTGCACTACTCTGTAAAACAATTAAGTCAGATAGGGTATTCCATTTGCACAGAGTTGGATACAACCCTTTAAAAACCCTTCCTTCCTTCCTTCCTTCCTTCCTTCCTTCCTTCCTTCCTTCCATCCATCCTTCCTCTATCTATCGCCTTCGTTGCTTTATATTCAAAACAATATCAAAGCAGCATGCAAAACAGCAATCACAGGCAATGCAAGAGAATCTCCAAGCGATGTAGAAAACAGAAATCAAATACATCCTGCTAATAATCAAATACGGAACCTTTTGAAAAGTGACATCCTTGTGTTTGGTCATTATCACTTAGAAACGCAAAGGCATTCATATCCCTCCATGCAAAGCCCCAGACACTTTGTACAACAAAGACAGCAGACAGAAGAAAAACTCAGCTGGCCTTGGAATGCAAATAAAAACCATCTCCCCCCCCCCCACACACCTGGGGCACTAAATACTAGGGCTGTGCACTATTTGGGGCGGAATCCCATATCAAGTCGGGCCCATCTCATCCCATCCTATGAAGGGGAAGTACCCACTTTCTCCAGTCTCTGTACTCACCCCCTCCCATGTCACCTTCTTATTTCTCCTCTCATAGAATCACAGAATTGCACTTTTCCTCCAAGGAGCTCAAAGTGGTGTACATAACTCTCCCCCCCCCCTCATTTCACCCTCACAATACTCTTGTGAGGTAGGCTAGGCTGAGATACAACGACTGGCCCAAGGTCACCCAGTGAGCTTTGTGGCTGAGTGGGGATTTGAACCCTGGTCTCCGAGGTTCTAGTCCAACACTCTAACCATTACACCATACTGGCTCTCCAAGAGATGGCAGTCTAATATCTGCTTGAGCCACTCTAGGAAGGCATAGCCCACCACACCCTATTAGTTCCATTGTGTGGAGAGTTCCCCCCCCCCAGTGGAAATAAAGACACATGACACAAATATTAAGGTTAATGGGCTAAATAAGGCCACAACTTTATTGGTTACAGGTGATGAGTGGTATTGGCTTAGGCATTGGTCCTAACCAACTATATCCGACTTCAGCCCATTCGCTTGAAGTCTGGGAAGGGTTAACCACCAGTAGGGGGAGTCCTGCTGATGCACATCAACTAGGAACTCCCCCGGGGTCACCGCTCGGGGGCATGTCTTAGGCCCTCACCTCCATAGGCTTTATTGGACTACCCTTCAATATGCGGGGCAGGTGACGGAGCTTCCTCCCCTCTTCCAACTACAGAACAATACCAATGCCTAAATGCCAATACCAAGAAAGTTGTGACGATTTGCTATGAGGTAGGCGAAAACCAAGTGGCTGGTGCCAATTTGCCAAGTGGAAAAATTCCTACCAGGCCCCTCAGCGGTGAACAACCAAGGTCCATAGCAAGGTCAAGGAATGAAAACCTTATAGGGTGGGAGGCTGGGAAAAGCAGAAACAGCCGGCAGGCGGTGAAAGAGGGAAATCCCTGGCTGCATCCTGCCTTAAGTAGGGCAGGCCACGCCCCCAGAGCCAGCCGCTTGGCTGGCTAGGGGATGACGTGGCTGGGAATCCCCCAATTGCGCAGGGCTGGGCTCCAGCTGCTGCGTGCGTGGTGGGGCCGTGAAACCTGCAACTCCACCTCCTTTGAAGGGCGGAAGTGGCTTTGCTGAACCACTCTTAGAGTTTAGGAGTTTCTCCTAAATCTACCTTCCTGCCTTAGGATCTAATTCAGCACTCAGCGGGCAGCAGAGAGCAAGACTTTGCCTTGCCCTATGGGACAGACCTTCAGGTGCTGGGAGGACGCTATCATGTTTCATTGCAGACTTTCTGTCTGTAGGTTTTCATTGGGATCGATACAGATACTGGCAAACTGTCTAAAATGTGGGGTGTGTGTCCATAAAATAAATAAAATTAAAACCAAACGACTGCCTCAAAATTCTAGATGTAGGGCAGAGGTCAGCTTGAATTTAAGAAGCAAGCGAATCACAACATCCTTAAATCTCTGTGTGGGTTTGTGCCATGTGTTTCCCTGTTTGTTCATGTGCTTGTGCTTTATCTGTGAACATCGCTGAAGGGGACCTTCCATAACTGGGGAGCCACCACTGAAAAGGCCCTCTCCGAAGAAGAAGAAGAAGAAGAAGAAGAAGAAGAAGAAGAAGATGACTGGCCCTCTCCCACCACATCTCATATAGCAGAGGCACCCAGAGAAGGACTTTTGAAGAAGACCCTACATTTTAGGTAGGTCATGGAAAGGTCAGTGAAAGGTACTTCCTTATCCAACTTCCAACACTTAAATTAAAACCTCAGGAAAATTCAGAACAGCTCTGTTTCCCCATCTAAACCTGCAGCGACGATGCTTTAGAATTCCTGGTTTAAATTCACAGCAGTCTCTTCCAATTTCGCAGTGGGTGGATGTGCTCCTTGCCTACACATCACTACAGAGAAAGAACATCGCCATAGCAAAAAGACAAGATTCCCTCAGTATTTTAAAGTTGCCAAAGGTGTTGAGAGGATTTTGTTTTTAATTAGTTCCTATCTGCAATGCACTGCTATAAAAGTATAATAAAGCTCAAATTTCATTTGTTCCACTTCATGTTCCTCCCATGCAATGGGGGTGGGGGTGGGAAGCCTCTATAAAAAGCAGCATCTGTGCTCATGTTGTATGCTAGAAAGTTATCACATGGCCACTAATTCCATTGACATCTTTTAATTGTCCGTTCTGCTGTCTATTTCCATTTGCTACATCATTATTTGGGAAACTTTTTAGTAGCATACATAGAGCAGCATGGAGCTAGAGCTGTTAACTTTTCTAACAAGGTTGGCACTGGAAACTGGCGTGGCCATTGATGTAGCAAGTGCCTTGCCAGATATATAAAATAGTTGTTGTTTTTTTTAAAAAAAAAATCATTCCAGCAGGAGATTATATTTCTATACTTTGCTCATAAACATTTATTTTACAAAAGAAACCCCATTCCATTTAAGTTAACGACTTAGTGGTACCTCATCTGTTTGCATTCTGTGCAAAATGCCAAGTTTAAAACATCAATAATGCCCAGAATTGAAAAACCATAAAAGCAGGAGGAGGCGGTGGCAAAAATGAGGTCTAGGTTTGATTATATTCTGCAAAATATGTATTGGTGAGAGATGAACCTATCTGTCAGTTTCGGTTTCTCATTCTTAACTTCAATTCTCCACAACAGAAGATATATTTTAGGGAAGTTTTTAATGACTGATGTTTTAATGTATTTTTAACCTTCTGTTGGAAGCCGCCCAGAGTGTCTGGGGAAACCCAGCCAGATGGGCAGGGTAGAAATAAATAAATAAATAAATAAATAAATAAATAAATAAATAAATAAATAAAATTAATATCCTTATGAAAAAACATCAGCATTTAAGTGCATTTTCCCCAAATATACACGTTTTTGAATGCATTTGTCTAACACACACATTTCTGCAAGCTATTTTCCCAAATACAATGCAATTTTGTATGTCAATTTTGTATGTTTCCAGTTACAGATAGGTAGCCGTGTTGGTCAGCCATAGTCAAAATAAAAAAAATCCTTCCAGTAGCACCTTTAAGACCAACTAAGTTAGTTCTTGGTATGAGCTTTCGTGTGCAAGCACACTTCTTCAGATACACTGAAACAGAAGTTGCCAGATCTGGCAACTTCTGTTTCAGTGTATCTGAAGAAGTGTGCTTGCACACGAAAGCTCATACCAAGAACTAACTTAGTTGGTCTTAAAGGTGCTACTGGAAGGATTTTTTTTAATTTTGTATGTGTTTTTTAATGCACCATTTACCCTAATAAAGTCATACTTGTACACATTGCATGTACACACTTTGCAAAATTTGGAGCAGTGTGAATTTTTTGGGGGGAAAACATAAATTGCCTTTAGATGGAAACTGAAACTCATTGCTTCCCCATCTTTAGTTGTGGAAATGTTTTCCATCTGTGAAAGAAAGTAGGATGCATTTTGCATTTATAATTGAGGACAAGATACACAACTTCTTTATATTCTTAGAGATAAGAATCTGAAACCATGTGTTAACACAGCTCCATCAATGTCATGAACATTTGCTGGGAAAAGTCTAAATCTTCACACATGAGCCAATGCTAAACGAATATACCATATATATATATAAAACTAAAGCCCATTTCTGGTTTCTTTATTTGTCACAGTATAGTGTGACCATGAACCAGAACATAAATGAACGAATCTATATCTCAATGGCTCCCATTCAGCACTATGGGACAAAGTACGTCAGCAAAAGTACATTTGTACAGCACAGTACATGAAAAATCAATTTGTTGTAACTAGCAAGGATGTTGGAGAAGGGACATCCTCCCCAGTCATGAGAAATGTTAAGTGCCTTTGCATTTATAATTGAGAACAAATCATGTCTCTTCTCAGATTTTAAAGCATGTGTTTGTGGGGGCAGAAATATGTCTTGAGCTTCTCACAAGACAGCTGGACCTCTGGGAGGGCAAAGGTGTGTCTTATTCCTTCTTATAAGAAAATAAGTGATCTGGACTGATCTAACCTTTACGGAGCAGGGACCCAATGGTGCAGGGTTAATTGTAGAGAGAGCAGTCATTGTTGGACTCAAAGCATTATTCAAATATTTTTCCTGTATGAACCTGGAGATCTCCCTTGAGATGCCCTTCCTTAAGTGGGTTTAGATGGCTACTGAAAAGAGGGACTTTCCTTTAAAAAGGACCATGAAACTCTCTCCTAAAGGATATCTGCCTGGCACCTTCAGTGCTATCCATCTGGCACATTCTCAGGCAAAACCCCTTCTGTTCACTTGGATTTTTGATAGTTAATTTTGGTGGTGTAATGTAATGTAATAATTTAATGTAATGTTGTTGTTTAGTCGTTTAGTCGTTTAGTCATGTCCGACTCTTCGTGACCCCATGGACCAGAGCATGCCAGGCACTTCTGTCTTCCACTGCCTCCCGCAGTTTGGTCAAACTCATGCTGGTAGCTTCAAGAACACTGTCCAACCATCTCGTCCTCTGTCGTCCCCTTCTCCTTGCGCCCTCCATCTTTCCCAACATCAGGGTCTTTTCCAGGGAGTCTTCTCTTCTCATGAGGTGGCCAAAGTATTGGAACCTCAGCTTCAGGATCTGTCCTTCCAGTGAGCACTCAGGGCTGATTTCCTTCAGAATGGATCAGTTTGATCTTTCTGCAGTCCATGGGACTCTCAAGAGTCTCCTCCAGCACCATAATTCAAAAGCATCAATTCTTTGGCGATCAGCCTTCTTTATGGTCCAGCTCTCACTTCCATACATCACTAGTAATCTAATCCAATCTAATCCATTATAGTGTTTGGTTTGCTCCATAACAGTTGCCCGCTCAGCTTGGTCTCTATATCGCATACAGGCTACCAATAGTTAATTTCTACCAGTCTCCATTATTCTGATGCAGAATTATCTTTTGCTTGCTGTTCTGTTTTGTGATATGGTATGTTTTAATTGAATTTTGTAAGCTGCCTTGAATGCTATTTGGCAGGAGGGGAAAAGGAATGAATGAATAGAATTACCTCCCCAAGGTTCTCACCAACATACACCTGGCTCTTCGAGGTAGTGCAATTTTTACCTGTCAGGGCGTAAACATTCTGCTTTAAAGGGAATGAGGTCAGGGCAGTGGGCCCAGCACAATGGTGATGATGACCTCCATTGCTGCTTCTTTCATCCCAGGCCAGGCTAAAGATGCCAGAAAGAGAAAAGAGAAATTTTGGTGGTTAATATTATAGTGTTCTACCCAAGAATTATGGTTTCCTGATCTTCAACCATCTCTCTCTCTCTCCCTCTCTCCCTCTCCCACTTTTTGAAATGTTAGATAGACCTTGTCTTGCTTTCCCCTGTGAAAATAATTCAGCCACTTCACTTCATCTCAGAAATGCTGGGGCTGGAGACACAGAGGGTTGAGAGACACACACACAAATACATTCAAGGCCAAAAAGACCTCAGAACTCAACTTGAACTTAAATTGAACTTCCACAGTGTCTCAGTGCTGCTTTTTCAAAGGAAGCTCGATCATTAGCTTCCTTTAATTCCTTCTTTGCAAACCTGCCTTTCCTGCTCAGGGAGGGCCAAAAGTATTAATCTCACAGGAAAGGATGAGCTCACAGTATTTCCCAGCTCATTCTGAAGCTGGAAATACCAAATGTCTCCAAGGGGCTCTATTTTTATGATATTTCCAAACCAGATCTTGGGCGAGTTGGAATGAAGGTCAGGCGACTCTATGTGTCTGAAATACGACTGCTCCCTCTGAGCCTGCTCAAGAACTTCCCTCAGCTTCTGGGAGGCCTTCTTGTTGACTGAAGGAATTATGGTTTGCGGAGCTGAGGGAAAGATCTGTTTCCATCATGGCACCCAGATTATGAAATGTTCTACATTTTCACTGCCCGTTTTTTAAATGAGGCATTGAAAAGTGCATTATTTCAGTGGACATTCCTCCCCCCTTAACTGTTTTTCCCTCTGTTTTGAGCAATAGACTCAGATGTAAGGTGAGGCATCAGTTGTCACCCTGGACATTTATTTATTTTCATGTATTGTTTAAGACAGGGTTACCAGATGTCCCCGGTTCCCGGGGAAAGTCCCCAGATTTGCAAATCTGTCCCAGAGAAATGTGGCAGCAGCAGCCTCAGCAGCCTTGGAGCCAGCCTGGTAGTGCAGTTTGCTCTGGTTGGCTTCAGGAGCTGCTCACTGCTGTGGCGCCCGCCATTTTTCCTGCACCACAGCAGTGAGCAGCGAGCAGCTCCTGAAGCCAACCAGAGCAAACTGCGCTACCAGGCTGGCACCTCCTGGGCAACGGCCGCCCGCCCGTGACTCCTGAGCCTCCCCTGATCTGTCAGAACAAAGGGGGAAGGGGGAAGGAGATTGGAGAAGGCTCGAGAGTTATGGGCGAACAGTGCACCGTTGCCTAGTTTTTTAAAAAACTCTGTGCATTTATGTTTCACAGGGTGCGAAAGAAGGGCTTTATACAATATGCATGTGTGCTTGGGCCCAGGGTCTTTTGTCTCACCATCCCCACTACTGACTCCCTGTTGCTACTCAGCTTCAAAAAGCAAAACAAAAACAAAAAAAACAGGGTCCCCGGATTCATTGAAAAAAATCTGGTAACCATAGTTTAAGACTACTTAAATTGTGTTGTATTCTTGTAATTCCATAAACGTCTTGATGCTGTAAACTGCCTTGAGCATGGTTTAACTATGGAAAGGAGGCATGCAAATAAACGAAGGTGATGAATGTTATGTATTTATTTCAAGTCCGTCACTTAAATTATTGCTTTGTACTTTTTGTATTTATAAAATGTGTTTGATGCTCTATTATATGCATATAATGCTGTACGCCACTCTGATTTTTTATGGTACGGCGGTATATAAATACTTCTATATAAACCAACTTTCAATAATGTATTGTCATTTGCTGGAAATAAGGCAGAACCCCATTGTCTTCTATAACTGACAGTGTTAACTTGCCAGAGCATCATATGGCATGGGACATTATTTTTAACGTTTCGTGAGGAAAAACACTTGGACCATCTGGTACTTTCCTGCCTGTGTGGCATTAGGCCTTGAAATATTTTCGGCTGTTTACTTATTTCTGAGATAGTAGCACTGTGCGGCATTGGGGATGTGCGTGAAAAAGAAGAAAAGAAGATTACCTGTCTCTCCCTTTAGCCGTTTCATTTCCACAGCAGGCAAATGATGCACACAGTGTAATTATATGGAGGGGAGGTTATTTGATGTTTAATTTTGCCTCAACAAACATTACTTGCTTGCTAAGCAGCATTTTAGCCCTATCAGTGTCTTTCTAATAGCTGGGTGGGTTGTTTTTTTTGGTTCTTTTTAATTACTGATAATTAGTATTTACACAGAGCCGTTAGCAAACAATTCCTGAAGTGCCTATAGTAATTACATATGTAAATAGTTATGAAAGAAAAATGTGCATGGTGTAATGAAGTGAATAGGGCTGGAATACTCAGCAAAAGGGAGGTCATATCTTAATGGGGAAGGAAAAGAGAAATAAACAGCCCAAGGGATTCAGACACAGCCATTGCTCATCCCCAGCATCATGAGTGGTCAAGATGGTTTACTGAAAATAAGAAGAGCCTGTAGGATCAGGCCAATGACCTATCTAGTCCAGCATACTGTTCTCACAGCAGCCAACCAGATGCCCGTAAGAAATAATAATACAGTGGACCCTCGAGTTACGTACCTCTAAGGATACGTAACCTTCAGGTTGCGAAAGCAGCAAGCCCGGAAGTATTTTCCCGGGTTTCGCTGCTCGCGCATGCGCAGAAGCGCTCTGCATACTGCACGCATGCACAGAAGCACTCTATCGCACAGTGTGTGCGCGCGCAAAAGCGGTGCCTCTGGTTACAGATTTTTCAGGGTGCGTGCAGACCCCCGGAATGAATTAAATCGGTATCCAAAGGGTCTACTGTAACAACAACAATGGCAACAACTTATTATTTATACCCCGCCCGCCTGACTGGGTTTCCTCAGCCACTCTGGGTGGCTTCCAACAGAATATTAGAAACACAATAAAACATCAAACATTAACAGGGCTGCTTTCAGATGTCTTCTAAAAGTCAGATAGTTGTTTATTTCCTTGACATCTGAAGGGAGGGTGCCACTACTGCCTGGTACCCTGCAACTTGGCTTCTCGCAGGGAGGGAACTGCCAGAAGACCCTCAGAGCTGGACCTCAGTGTCCAGGCTGAACGATGGGGGTGGAGATGCTCCTTCAGCTATACTAGACTAGGGCCATTTAGGGCTTTAAAAGTCAGCACTAAGAAATGTACTGGAAGCCAGTGTCAATCCTTTAGGACCGGTGTTATTGAGGAGATTTCACCCTTCCCATATCCAAGAATCTCCTGAGGAGTCTGCTGATTCTCCAGAGAGGACGGCGTGTTCTGCTCTCTACTTATTCTGCTCCAGCAACAAGTCAGTCAGTCAGTGTCGGAGAGGGAGAGAGACTGAGTGTTAGAGATCGTGTGTAGAGATAAGGTTGCTGCTAAGAGCAGCTGCAGACACTCAGTGCAGTGCAGCATTCATTTATGCTTAGACCTATTAAGCTCTGTATATAGTTTGTATAGTTGTAGATAGAATAAAGAAGATATTCTACAGAGCTGCTCTCCGAGTTGTTTATATACTCTGCTAGAGTCTGCTGTACTCTGCTGTGCGACGACTGTCTTTTTGTGGGAGTGAATCCGGTGCTCACAACTCTAAGCTGTGAGTCCACAGCACTTTGACCTGTTCCTGTGCAGAAGGTGGTCTCTCGAAGTGCTACCCAGCTCGCCTAGCCCAGTCGGGGCTGAAGTGGATGAGTCCAGTTGGTGGCACTGGCTCAAGGGCGATGCTGACAGTTATATGGTCTCGGCGGCGACTCCCAGTCACCACTCTAGCTGCCGCATTCTGGATTAATTGTAGTTTCCGGGTCACCTTCAAAGGTAGCCCCATGTAGAGTGCATTGCAGTAGGAGATGATGATGATGATGATGATGATGATGATAATAATAATAATAATAATAATAATAATAATAATAATATATTATTATTATTTATACCCCACCCATCTGGCTGGGTTTCCCCAGCCACTCTGTGTGGCTTCCAACAAAATATTAAAATACAATAGTCTGTTAAACATTAAAAGCTTCCCTAAACAGGGCTGCCTTCAGATGCCTTCTAAAAGTCTGGTAGTTGTTTTTCTCTTTGACATCTGGCGGGAGGGCATTCCACAGGGCAGGTGCCACTACCAGAGCATGCACCACTTTCGCAAGACAATCTGTGGGCAGGTAGGTCCCAGCCTGCATTCCAGATGGAGCTGGTAGATAGCGGCCCTGAACACAGAACTGAGTGAGCCGGATCTGAACACAAGAGCACTCCCCCATCCTGTGGCTTTCAGTAGGATGATGGGTAGTGTAGTACAGTGGACCCTCGAGTTACGTTACCTTCAGGTAACATAAGTTTCGGGTTGCGAACGCAGCAAACCAGGAAGTATACTTCCAGGTTTCACCGTGTGCGCTTGCGCAAAAGCGTTCTGCACGCTTTGCACATGTACAGAAGCACTCAATCGTGCTGCGTGTGTGCGCAGAAGTGTCGCCTCATGTTGCAGACTTTTCGGGGTACATACGGACCCCCGGAACGAATTAAGTTCATATCCGGAGGGTCCACTGTAGAGTTTGAATGAATAAACACACTCTCTTTGTCCCCATCTCATGTTCATTTTTAGCCATCCACTGAGTGGATACTGTAGCCCCACATGGACTCTATGCATAATATTAGTTCCATAATATAACCAATGTTATTTTTTAATACATTACTCTTTTAGCTCCACCCATAGCTCTTTGTAATAGGTGAATCTGTCATTTTCAATTCTTCTTAAGTTCCTTATTTTTCTCAGCTTGCCTCCATTCTTGCATCAGTTTGCATTTTTTATTTCAATTTTTAAAAAAGCCTACTTGAAAATGCTTGTGCATTTTGGGCCACATTTACTCTTATTTTAATAGGATATTTTGCCCACTATTCACATATTGCAAACAATTTCCCTTAACATGATGCATTTCTGTACACTTTGTGTGTTTTTTCTGGGCAGGGTCAGTTGGAAGATGGCATTGCAAAATTTAGAGTGGTGAGAATTCCCAAAGGCCGCTGTGTTTCAGTTTTGCAATGGTTTCTGTAGGTACAGACTAGTTATATTCACGTCAAAATGGACACAACTCTCTCCCCCATCTCTCCCGTCTTTGGCAAGAGCTGTGAAAAAACGAAAAGACATCCCAACTTGCCCCTTTTCAGAAAAATCTAAAGTTTCCTGTCTGTCCATTTGTGCCACAGAAAGATCATAATGAGAAGGAAAAGTAGAAAATGATCCCAGTTCCTGCACTGGTTCTTACTGGATAGATCACACAGCATATTCCATTAGCAAGGATTATTAAAATGAAATTATCTTTTCCATGTAAGCCTCTGCAGACCTATGCAGAATTAATCCTTCCATTCCATTATAAGCTAGTAAACCTTTATGTTTTGGGGAGAGAGAGAGAGAGAGAGAGAGAGAGAGAGAGAGAGAGCGCTCCATTCACCTGCAGGCAATCAAATCCAGGAATATGTGCATTATCGTGGCTATGAACTCATGCTCTCTGTTTTCCCTATGCCTCTCCATAAGTCCTGATGCATTCATATTCATCAGGCTCGTTGGCATGTGACATGGCAGATAGCCATCCAGGGCTTTCTTTCTCGAGAAATCCTGTTTACAATATCACAAGCCGCAGATCGCATCAGACTGAGTCACTGGATGGAACCCTAATCTTCTCTCCTAGGAATAAAAAGACCTGATAGCTCTGAGCAGCCTCACAGAGAGATTACGGCATAACTTTACATTGATGTGAGGGTCTCCTCCCTCCTTCCCCATTTGTCAGCCTCCTGATTGGTGCCTGTCACATTTATAGCGGGACTCTGCTTAATCCGATGGACATGCCAGCCTCCCAAAGCCTGGATCACACTTAGGCTAATCCCCCCTCTGGCATGAGATGGGCAAGCTGATCTTATATTCACATTTCAGCTAATTCAGGTCTCTGCTCTATGCTGAATAGCTCCCCAAATTAATGCTTTGATGGCCTGTAATACTTACCCTGGCAAAGCGCAGGGAGGGGAGGGGATAGATGAATTTGCAAGGGCTCCTGTTGTTATTTGGAACTCATTCTTTGATAGTGATTGGTTTTTTTGTTTTTATCAGCAGAGGCTATAACTTCAGGTGAAGTGTTTCCCAGGATTTCAGAGCATGACATTATAATTTGCATTTGGTACCCAGCGTGATTGCTCTGCGAGTTCTCCATTACTCACACCGGATCTTGTTAGAGAGGGGAAACAGCAAGGAATGGATTAAAAGAAGCCTAACAGAGAATCTAAAACCCTCAGAAGGCGGGTATTTTCCAGACATTTGTGCATTTTTTAAAAAAATTCCCAGGCATAGGTGACATGCTTATTTTATTACAAGAAATTAAAAATTAAGAGCAGTGTTAAAAACAACAACAGTACTTATTTCCTCCCTTCCAAAATCAAATATCAAAACAACGTACTAGGAAAAACAATGACAGATCAGTCCTCCAAATGCTTTCATAACATGTCAGATTTTCACCAACTGGTGAAAGCAGGTGAAAGAAGTAGCTAGGTAGGCTAAGCTAAGCAGGGCCTCAACCAAAAAGGCCCTGTTGCATATACAGTATCCTCTCTTTAAAAGACAAGGGGGGCATGAAGCAGGATGATTAGCTAAGTATGAGGCTAGGTACATATGGAAAGAGGTGGTTTGTAAAATATCCTGATCCCAATGCAATGGCTAATCTGCCACAGGGCTCTTTGTTGTTATCAGTTCCAGATCGATCTCCACATCAATCTGCTGAACTCAAAAAAGGATGCAGGAGGATCGAGGCAGCAGGGAGGTTGTTGTTGTTTAGTCATTTAGTCTTGTCTGACTCTTCGTGACCCCATGGACCAAACTCATGCTGGTAGCTTCGAGAACACTATCCAACCATCTCGTCCTCTATCGTCCCCTTCTCCTTGTGCCCTCCATCTTTCCCAACATCAGGGTCTTTTCCACGGAGTCTTCTCTTCTCATGAGGTGGCCAAAGTATTGGAGCCTCAGCTTCAGGATCTGTCCTTCCAGTGAGCACTCCGGGCTGATTTCCTTCAGAATGGATAGGTTTGATCTTCTTGCAGTCCATGGGACTCTCAAGAGTCTCCTCCAGCACCATAATTCAAAAGCATCAATTCTTCGGCAGTCTGCCTTCTTTATGGTCCAGCTCTCACTTCCATACATCACTACTTGGAAAACCATAGCTTTTACTATATGGACCTTTGTCCATTGAAAAGAGCAACAAATAGGTTCCACTGGTGTGTTAGCACTCTGCCAGCCTCCAGACAGTCTCACTCTCCATCCCAGGTAGTAACAATGATCCACCTGCCAGGAAGCTTGTACAGCATCTCTCCTGCATCTGGCAAACCACTTCTGCAGCGGCATAAGCATTTGAAAGCGAGCTTCATCTTACCTATCCCATTTGGGCAAATGTGCACTCATAACCTGATTCATCACTCAAGTCTATGTGCTTGTAAGCATTAAAGTGATGCACTTACTGTGCCCACAATGAAACTAGGATGCACTGCTGTATTAAGCATGGGCAGAGGAGGTAATTCTGCCCCATTTCAGTCTGACACTTAATCCACAGGTCTGCTCTATCTTCTTCTTCCTGCTGGCATCCTATTGAATCTGGTCTCATCTCTTCCACCCCACTGAATACACCTTGTATGCATTCCATGTGAAACGTACTTGATGCTTTTCAATGCATTCACCAGGAACATAGTCCTTTTGTACAGATCTTTTACACAAAATAGCACTTTTGCGTTCTTTAAAAAATGTGCTGCAAAATCAGAAGAAGGATGGAAACTGGTCCAAACCTGCTCATGAACACTGGGTTGGTCCAGTGCAAAATGCAGATCAAATGAATTCTTCTCCATCCCTAAACTGTATTAGTCCCAGCTCACATCACATGCTCTTTTCTTCCCACAAACAAAATCAGGCATGCATTTGACATGAATTGAACTACCATAAATATTGGGGAGTGTTTGGCTCAATACAGATTGGACATTATATCTGTAGCTGTAGCTGTGGGAATCAGACCAATATCTTTTGGGACACTCTGTGCCTTTCTCATTCGACTCGTTATTCAGGACCAAATTTAACGTGTCTTTCCCCCCATTCACAATAGTGGAGGGAATCTAAAAATGGTTATAACCCCTTTCCCCCTTTTCACAGAAGTGAACGAAATTTGTAAACAGAGGAGCCCATTCAGAGTGGATGAAGCCTGCCAAATCATAGACAGATAGTTCACCCAGGGCTTTAAAGTTCTGTTTTATGTCATTTAAAAAACAGCTCTCTTATTTTCTGCCAGAACTGGACGCCATTTTTCAGGCATGCACTCAGCTTCCTGGCTTCCAACAGGCATCTGGTTGGTCACTGTGGGAGAAGGATGCTGGACTAGTTTCCTGTTGCCCTCTCTGAGGGGAGGAATCCTGCCAAATTTCAGAATGGTATCTGCAGTGGTTTTCCTACAAGAATATACTTTGCGGGTGGATACAATACCAATCACAGGGAGTGGGGATGGTGGAGGAAAAATATTAACAGTGGCAATGCTATGATCTTCACATATTCTGTTGTTGATTTTAATAAGAATGGCTACGTAATTTTGGCGGGATTATTTCAAAAGCCATAATGGCACAAATACAGGAGATTCATGAAGTATGTCATGAACCTCTTGTGAAGATAAACACCATTTCTCTTAACTCCGGACCCTGCAATCATCCTCGGAGGCCTGTCTTCATGTGCCTCTTCCAGAAGAGGTCCAGAGAACAAGCCTTTTCTGTGGTGGCTTCCCGTTTGTGGAATGCCCTCCCCAGGGAGACTCACCTGGCATCTTTGCTACATATTTTTAGGGGCCGTTCAAAAACATTCCTCTTCTCCCAGACTTTTGGCTTTGGCTGATGAGCATTCTATGTGTTGGTGGGAGGGAGAATTATTGGTTTGTCGTTGTCGTTGTTGTTGTTGTTAGGGCCGTCTTTAGCATATGTGCCGCCAGGGTGCAAAGATCCGCCCAGCGCCCCCAAATTTAGTTAGCCCCCAAATTAACTTTTATCATGCTTATGTCAGATACCACGCTTACGCCTTATCTCTTGTTCATGAAAGAAGGGAGGAAAAAGAAACAAACTTTTTCTATTTGGTCATTTATTTACAATACACTTATACTTAAGCATACAACACCACCACACTTAAACTTATAAGTATTGTTTAGGCACCTACTTAGGAGAAACATCAGTTGTGTCAAAGGTGTCGCTAGCAGCGCAGCTCAATACAATATGTAACATAATATTTTGATGTAAGAGTTAATTTCACGTGCACAGCACCATTGAGAATGAAAAGCCGTCACTGAGTCTGGCAAGCGCTGCCATTGTGAATGACGTTACAAGGGCCGCCGCTGGCACATCACATCTTTGGTAAATGAGCACACAAAGTCGAAAGTCCTTTAGTGAAACAGTAGGTATACATTTCGGTAATACCTAGGCATATATGTATTTTGTTTTTCTAGCTTGATCAAAATTATTATTTCATATCAGGTAGATACTTAAGAGCTTAGGCAGGTTCAGTGGCGGGTGCCTGGCACCCCCCAAAATTCGGTGCCCGGGTGCACCGCACCCCTTGCACCCCTGGGTAAAGACAGCCCTGGTTGTTGTTGTTGCTGCTGCTGCTGCTATGTACTTTGTGTACTCATTTGATATTTTTATGTTGTGAACTGCCCGTGATCTTCAGAGGGCATTATACAAATTTAAAAATAAAAATCACATACAGTATGTCACATCTTCAGGTGATCTATGGGTAGCCCTGCAGAAGTTTTTGGACTGTAACTCTCATCATCCCTGACCATTGGCTATGCTGGTTGGGGCTGATGGGAGTTGGTGTCCAATAACATGTGGAGAGCCCTGAATTTTCTACCTGAATCTGTAACCAAACACATCCAGACACCATCATAACACACAACCGTTTGCTTGGTGTTGTGCCGACAGGAGGTGAATTTCATCAGGCTATATAAATCATGAATGTTGAATCACATCCGTCTGGTGACCTTCTGAGTAATGCACCCCTCACTAAAGAACAGGCACCAAATGATGCAACACTGAGAACAATAATGATGCATTAGTGAGATCATCTCTGATGATGGAATGTGCACAAGATGGAAAAGAGCAAATTATGGGCAATGAACCAGTTGTTCTGCTAATAATCAGAATGAGCCCTGCCAAAATGAATGAGAAGGAAGAGGAAAGCCAGCCCAAAATGTGATTTTGGTCTGCCATTTGACTCATGAGCTTCTAGCTGATCATGTGCTAGTCTTTTTAGCTAGTTAATTAATTAAATTTAAATGTATTTGCATAATGATCCAAACCTCAATATAGACTCCTGGGGTTGCAGAGGGATATGTGAGATAAACAGCAATCAAAGGAAGGGAATCTTGAATATATTCCTTTTCCAGTTCATGTTAGAATAGGGCTTCCATATGTCTGGAATTTCCTGGACATAGCTGGGATTTGTCCTTTGAAAATGGCATCTGGATGGAATATTTTTTTAAAAATCGGTTCAAATGTCCAGGAAAACCCGGGCATATGACAGCCTATACAGAAAGTGTTGAATTTGTGCTGAATCTTTTTTTTTTTTTTTTTTTAAAAAAGCTTTTCTGTCCAGATTTTCACTTCTTGAAATATGGTAACCCTATGCTAGAATTGCATGCTAGAATTAAAATAGCCTCAAAAATATACAAGTATGTGATGCAGATTCAGGGCTCCACTAGACAAGAAAGCAGGAGACCTGTGATTTAATCACACATACCATTTTTTATTTACAAGAATTACAAATAGAGTTGTTTGAGGGTCCAGTCTGAATGAGGGTTCCAACACTGTGTTGTATGTACTTCTTAACACCCACCCGCCCACCCTCGTGATTTTCCTGATCTTAATTACCAGCTGAATCCTACACACAGATCCCACAGACCAGCTATTGTTTCAACTGGGTGAAAGCATAAGAGAAAAGCAAATTTCCCTTCCCGATGGCTCCTTTTGTAATTTAGACAACAACAACAGATATTACATGATGACCTGAGCTCCATTGATAAAGGAAGCATTAAAAGAGTGGTGGCAACAGTGAGAGTTTATCAGTGATGTGTCTTTGCCAAATCATCTTCCTAAACTGAGCTTTGAGTGGACCAGAAAGTCAATATGGTATAGTGGTTACAGTGTCAACTTTCTGACAAAATAAATTAAAAATTAAAAAATTGTCCAGTAGCACCTTAGAGACTAACTGAGCTTGTTCTGGGTACAGTGGTGCCCCGCAAGACGAATGCCTCGCAAGACGGAAAACCCGCTAGACGAAAGGGTTTTCCGTTTTGGAGGTGCTTCGCAAAACGAATTTCCTATGTGCTTGCTTCGCAAGACGAAAATGTCTTGCGAGTTCCTGCAGGTTTTTTTTCCTTTTTCCCTTTTTCCCAAGCCGCTAAACCGCTTATCAGCTGATGGCTAAGCCGCTTAACAGCTGATGCTAAGCCGCTTATCAGCTGATCGTTAAGCCGCTTATCAGCTGATCCTTAAGCCGCTTATCAGCTTATCGTTAAGCCGCTTATCAGCTGATCCACTAAGCCTGCTAAGCCCTGTAGCACTAATCCGCTAAACTGCTAATGGGCTTGCTTCGCAAGACGAAAAAACCCGCAAGACGAAGAGACTCGCGGAACGGATTCTTTTCGTCTTGCGAGGCACCACTGTATAAGCTTTCGTGTGCATGCACACTTCTTCAGACAGTAAGAGCTGTTCAACAGTGGAACAGACTCCCTTGGGAGGTTGTGGAATCTCCTTCATTGGAGGTTCTGAAGCAGAGTTTGGATGGCCATCTGTCCTGGTTGCCTTAGTTGAGATTCCTGCATTACAGGAGGTTGGACTAGATGACCCTCAGGGTCCCTTCCAACTCTACAATTCTATGATTCTATGTCGTAGTGGCTCTCTGGTGTTTCAGGAATCAGCTTTCCTCCGATGTACCTAGAGACACCAGGAATCAGACCTGGAACCTTCCACATGCAAGGCAGATGTTCTGTCACTAAGACTGCACATCAGTATCCTGCGTAGATGTGAACTGTGCAATCCATTTCATCTGTACTCCAGTTAGAGGTTGTTGTTTTTAATTAAGTGAATTAATCCCCCACAGTGCTTAATAACAGTAAATCAAAAAATATTATCTCATATTGGTTAGTACATACCAGAATTCTGAAGGTAGTGTGGGTGGTTATCTGCTTGTAGATCTCTAGATATAAATACTCTGCATGTTCCAATTATAAGTGATATCTTCATTCAAGAGCAAGCATAGTGTATTCACCCTAATCTGTTTGCAAGCCTAACTCTAGAGCAAACATTGAGAGCTGCCAAACTGGTGTTTGTTTGTTTTTTTGGCATAGTGTGTTACTCAAAAATGAAATAGCTACCAGTAACTGTGGAAGAAAGATGCTGTAATGTATGCAACACATCTGATATAGAAATAATTCTGAATTAGCAGGGTGAAAAGTTACAGGAGTTTTCTCCTGGAAGTCACATCTAAATGAAATGCAACCCTACACAGTCTTAGTACAAACATGCCCCACTTTACATTCTTCTGTTATCAACAATGGATGTTTGTCCATTATAAGAGAGTGCAGGTTGCTGAACTGCTGAAAGGTTTTATCAGCCAGTGTGGTGTGGTGGTTAAGAGCGGTGGACTCGTAATCTGGTGAACGGGGTTCGATTCCCCGCTCCTCCACATGCAGCCACTGGGTGACCTTGGGCCAGTCACGCTTCTCTGAAGTCTCTCAGCCTCACTCACCTCACAGAGTGTTTGTTGTGGGGGAGGAAGGGAAAGGAGAATGTTAGCCGCTTTGAGACTCCTTAGGGTAGTGATAAAGCGGGATATCAAATCGAAACTCCTATATAAAAAAATAAATAACCAGTTTGAAACCCATCTATTGAAATCCATCAAAGAGAGAATCTGGAGGCACCAGCGAAATTTGCACTTCCTGAACAAATAAGTGAATGGAAACACATATCTCCTTTGAAATTCTCACGGCTCTGAATTTTGTGGTGCACTTCTTCAAGCAAAGATTAATGAAAGGGGCGTGCATCAGTGCATGCGTTGCTGAAAACAACATACCAAAATGCACCCACCAGGCCAATAAAAATTGCAATAAAAATGTGTAGACTAGGAAAGGTGCACCTAGAGTCATAGAACTGTATGACAGTGTCTACAAATTTTATTACAGACTCATATGCGGAGATGGGGCAAATTGAGCTTAAGATGCTGAAAGAAACTGAAACTGATCAACTCATCCACTTGTGCCATCACTGAGAGGTTCAAAAAGGGAGCTCTCTATGGCCACATATGGACCATCCATTTAAAATCTTACGATGCCACTTCAAATACTCACGACTTTCCCAAAGAACTCTGGGAGCTGTAGTTTGCTAAGGATGCTGAGAGTTGTTAGTGTTGGAAAATTCCATTCCACCTTAAGTTGCAGACATGTGATATTGTTACATGTCACATGTCTGTTTACATTCCAGCACAGTTTGCTGGGAACTTCCGTTTGTGTATAGCTTTTTGCTTTTGCCTCTCTCTCTGAGGAGACGAAAGAGAGACAACATGTTTCCTTTGTCCTGATTTATGCTTAAAAAATCCGTAGCTTGTTAGTATGTTTCCACAAGCCTCATGCCACTTCTGTTTGCGCAGTATGCTCTGCTGATATAGCATGCTCAGGCTTTGAAGTCTGAGTCGCTGATTTACGTCGCACCAGAGGTCGGGGGATCATCACGGCTAGAAGGGCATGTTCCAGCTGGGGGTTAGTCAGCTGGCATCTCGACCCCCGACGGATGCCGAAAGTTAGGAGACCCTATTTCCACTCACAGAGCTCCAAGTTCCCTGTGAATATGGGTTGCTAAACCACTCTGGAAATTGCAGAAGGTGGAGGGCACACAGATTGCTGTGCCAGCCTGGCACTGGTACATCAACTGGGGCCAGACCAGGCCTGATGCTGTTAAGTGATGGCAGCAAGGCCATCTATGAAGCCAGTAGATCCTGGGTTGGCTAAGCTCCATCCACTCCTCTGGAAAGCCCCTGGAGTCAACCTTCAGGTGATGACTTTTCAGTGGCCAATAGCGGTCAGCAGGGCTGAGAAGGACTCACCTGCCCAGTGCAATGGGGGTGGGGTTGTTTGGCCACCCACTTTACCTTATGGTCGGTTCACAGGCAGAAGGCCTGAAGAAGCTGTTTGATCCCTCTGTATATGTGCATTGTCCCCAAATACCAGCCATTTCAATCTACAATCAAGGAAACAGGAAAACCTCATAAGATCTGCAAACATTTTTAGCAACTTCTCAGTGGGATTGAAATACCATCTGCTCCCCTTTCCTTGGGACAGTGGCCTTTGCCATTCTGAGATGCTTGAATAATACTATAAATATTGATCTGGAAAGAAGCTAATAAAAAAAAATAGAGCATTGTTATGAGTGTGTCAGAATGGTTTTCGGTGTCAACATATTGACTGATGCACCTCCTAGATGGAAATTGCCAGTTTTCATGGGTTGGTTTTGTAACCATATCTTTGAGGCATAACAAATCAATTTGATATATCAAGGGTTCTTTACTGGTATCAGAATGGAGAAATGGGTATGTGCTGGGTGTGGAAAAGCAAGTCTCTTATGCTCCATTGTTCCTTCTCCCAAACTGCATTTAGGTACGTATCTGCAACATCAAGTCCAGGATCTCAGACCTTAGAAGCACACCACCTATAGATATGAACATAGGAAGCAGCTTTTTGCTGAGTCATAATATTTGTCCATCTAATTGTCAGCATCCATTGGCAGTGACTCTACATTTTTTCTGACATTTTTGTGTCTCACTAACATATGCATTTGTCCCTAACATATGAATTTTTTAGCTGAAGAGCTGCATTCCAAAATTCAGAGAAATTCGAATTTTAAAAGGCTGGCTGCATTTCCATTCTCATTTTGTTTTGGGAAATGTGGACATTTAAATGCTAAATGAACCAAATTTCTTCCCCATCGGGACGTCCCTATTTTCACTGGATAAAAGTTGGAGTGTATGGAGTTGTTGGTCCACCACATTTGGAGGGTCACGCGTCCCCCATCCCTGCTTTTGAGGAGCAAGCTTGGAACCCCCAACAAGTTGCCTTGAGGACATATACACCAGATGTAACACACGATCGTAAATTGACTGTATTATAAATAACAGTGGCAGGGAAATGGCCATTTAGACTAATGTAATTGAGTCAAAATGGCATCAAACTCCTTCTGATCTTGTTTCATGCGCTCAGAGAGCATATCTGCCTTTCCTCAGCCACAGGAAAATTTAAAGCTATTGCGGCTTCTCACCATTCCATCCAGCCTCACAGGAACCAAATCAAGCTGACCTTTAGGGAGGGGAAAGTAACTTCACCGGATGCAAAGAAGATTATCTATTTAAATGAGAATAGGGAGTGACAAAGAGAGACACTGACAGGACGACAAGTTGATTAAGATGGAGCTTTTCATTAATGGGTATATAGCAACTCTAATTGTTACAAAAACTATATTCAGCAGTTTTCCATCATTCTAATTCCATTCCAAGTGAGTTTAATCTAATTTACCCAATGACTAATTCCTGGCCTTGAATGAATTAATGCATAAGCCACATTTTTTTTTATCCACCAAAGGCACATGCGACCTCTTGATGCTGTCACACAGCGAAAGGTTTCCATGTTACAAGCTTCTTTGTGTGCCTTTTACGTGCCTCAATCATATTTCGCGTAAGTTTCAGATATAAAGTAATCCTTTCTTTGTATTGTCTTCCGAAGGCTATTGAGGACAGAGGGAAAGAATAGTTTCCCCGGAAAAGCAAAAAATGGATGTTCTGAAAATCCTATGGTAATGTAACACCGACAAAGCTATATAAGACGTTTCTTTAGTAAGGAGCAAACAGATCAGCTGTGTAGAACTCTACACACCTGCCTGATCTGGTGCTTAGAAGCTGACCCAAACTGATCTGGGATGATTTAGGGCTGGCATGATCCAGATGGAGGCCTTGAACCAATTTTGGGGCCTTCTAGAGGTTCTCCCATCCCAACCATATGATTAACCAGAGTTTTAAACCTTAATTAAACATGTTATTATTATTATTATTGTTATTTACAATTTATTAAATTTATATACCGCCCTTCATCAAAAGATGTCAGGGCGGTTCGCAAATACAAAATAAAACACAAGAAAATAATTAAACTGAAACAACAAAGCAATAGCCCCCTCTTCCGCCTAAGGAGGAGGTGGGGTTGCAGGCGTCACGGCCCCTCCCACGTGCGCGGCGGGCAAAAGCCAGCCCCGCGTGATTGGGGGGATTCCCGGCCACGTCATCCCCTGGCCAGCCAATCGGCTGGCTAGGGGTGTGTGGCCTGCCCTATTTAAGGCGGGATGCGGCCGGGGATCTCCCTCTTTGCCATCAGGGTGGTTCTCAAATACAAAATAAAACACAAGAAAATAATTAAACCGAAAAAACAAAACAATAGCTCCCTCTTCCTACAAACACAAGGCTGTAGGATATTAACCAGCCAGAGGCCTGGTTGAAGAGGAACATTTTCACCTGGTGCCTAAAATATATATATAATGAAGGCGTCAGATGAACCTCCCTGAGGAGAGCATTCCACAAATGGGGAGCCATGGCAGAAAATGCCCGTCCCTGTGTTGCCACTCCGCGGACCTCTCATGGAGGAGACACACGAAGAAGCGCCTCAGATGATGGATGCAGAATCCCATGTGATTGGGAAAGGGGGCATTTCTCCTGTTTGTCTTATCTTTTAGTGGGGGGAGCCATCTTTTCCTCTGTACAATTCCCCAGGAAAGGACCATGTGTCATTACGTACAGTCACTTCCTGGAAGCATTTTAAAACAAGATAGGTTTTTACCGCACAGCCACAGAGCTACTCTAAGCAACTGTAAAATATTAGAGGAAATAAAAGGTCATCCTCAGATCACCAGGTTTTTCAGGTTTCCCCTAAAAATCTGCCCCCATCCCCTGGAAAGAAGTCAAGCCACTTTTGCAAACAAACTAAACTGGATGGCACAGGATGTCTACATGTTGATCCACCCCTGTTGAAGACATTCCTCTTCCCACATCATACACATCACATGGGAAGAGCTCCAAATTAAATCCAGACCATTCCCTACACATGCTATTGGTTGTGAGGAATGAACAACAAGCAGATAGCTCTAAACAAGCTGGATTAAAGAATGAACCCGGAACTGTTTTTTTTTAAGGATGCATTATAAGGTCCACTTAAGTGAATTCTCTAGACTTCTCTAGGAAAGGATGTTAGGAAAGGGACTGAAAGTGATGGTAACCATGTTTGGTTTCATTATTAGTACCCGTAAGGCTACCTGCATTCTGATCCTCCTCCTCAAAACCACCGTCCCTGACCACTAGACCTTCATAAATGCCTGAAGGAAGAACATATGCTCATTCAGCAAAATGTGCATAACCTGATCCATGAAATTGGAAGCTCTGTGTGATTGGAGGTGTCCAATCTCATGAAAGAGCCTATAATCCTTTTCAGCTGAACACACATAGCTTTCAGCCAACTGTGTTGGGATCTGGCATGGATGATGACATTGAGGATGGGACCATCATGGACAGCCTTGCAGCCTTCTCCATGAATTATCTGAACGTGCAGAGCCTAATTTCCTAAGAGGGTCATTCACTCCTTTCAAGGACACAAATTGCAGCCCATTTTGGAATCCACTGTGAACTTTCAGGGCACATTAGACCCTTTTGCTGGAAGGAAGCTTATGGCTAAATTGACCTCCTCTGGAGCATGTCATTTTGAAGATGACTGAAGGTATTACCTTGTCTCATTTCCTCAGGCTCACTTAAACACAGTTCAGCTGAAGCCTCTCTTTTTTAAGATTTCTATTAGCGCTTGCATTTGAGGAGGAATAAATCACTGAGTTCCAGCACACTGCAGGCTTCCCATCCAGCCGAGGAGCGTAGCATCACACTCCCGTTGGCTCTAATTGTAGGGCAGGTAACATTTTCAGATTCACAAGCCTCTCCATTCTCCCTTTATCCCTGTAGGATCCAGTGAACAATGCTGACCAATGCAGCATGGATGGGGCTTCCAAACTCCCCAAATAGCCTGTTACAAATTGCTTCTAGTGCTTCCACTGCTAGCTAAACAGGAGCCAAGAGAGAAATCCATGGGCCTGATCTTCGTGCTTGTCCTGTAGTTTCATCCTCATCCCCAAGTAGCAGTGTGCCGGTTCCATCTCAGCTAGGAAATCCAGGAACCCTGATTCAAGGTGCCACTACTCTATAGAAGTGTGTGATGATGCTCTGTTGGCCAACACAATATGGCTGTTCCCATTTGCCTTGCCCCACCTACCAGCCCTAGGAGCCTTCATAAGGGAATTGCTCAAATAATTCATTGACTTGACCTGTTGGTTAGCTGTATGCTGACTGACATGTTTATATTTGTTGCAGTTGTTGTTTATTTAATTCCTATACCACACCATACCCAAAGGTCTCAGGGTGGTTCAAGTAAATATAAAACACATACAAATTACATAAAATCAAAACAAAACCAGCAACCCAATTAAAAACAAAACAAAACCTAAAAAAGAGCCAGCATTTTTAAACAGGGTATAGGACGTAGATCAAGTCAGGCAAAGTCCTGGTTGAAAAGGAATGTTTTTGCCTGTCGCCTAAAGGTGTATAGTGAAGGCGCCAGGCAAACTTCCCTGGAAAGAGCATTCCACAGATGGGGAGCCACTGCAGAGAAGGCCTGTTCTCGTGTTGCCACCTTCTTGACCTCTCATGGAGGAGGCACACAAAGAAGGGCCTCAAAAGATGATCTCAGGGTCCGGGTAGGTTCACAATTAAATAAACTGTCAATTGTTACTAATTTTAGTGTACGTAGTTCTAGTTCTAGTTGTCATCTGTCTGTCTTGGGAGATGATGGAGGAGTGTCTTTTTATGGGTAAGGTCAAACTGCTGGCAGGTTGCAGTGCCTGCTGGGGCTGTAGAGACATGTTTCCTTGCAGCAGTGGCAGAAGAAGGCGTCCAGTTGTGCTGCTGCAGATGCACCATGGCATTTTTTCTCTCTCTGCACTCTTCCCAGTGGTCATTTCTCCTCTGGTCACTACTATGGATACATGATTTGTTTGCCTGTCCCCAGGCACTGCAGCCATCTGCAAAGGATTCCCACAGGGTGGGGGTGACATTGCTAGCCTTTATGTCATGTTTGACACATGTAACTGCGGTGATATTATATGCTTTATGTATTGCTATTGTATAAAAAGAGCGCTGCCTCCATGCATGGGAGCCTGACGTACTCTTATAATGGATGCAACAACTGTGGCTTTAATGAATCCTTGGCCCCCCAAAGCTTGTGATGTAGTCCTTTGAGCAGGAGCCTTGTAGCTGCAAATAATTCAGGTCCAATAATTATGAATCAGGAGCTGCCTCTTCTGTGTATGTCGAACATTCATATGTACTTGATTTAATTTACGGAAAGCTTTAAGAAAGTCAATACCTAACAGGCAGAAGAACATAAAGGTTTCTTTCCAGGAGGCCTCCATTTCATTAAGAGTCTGCTAGATAAGATCGACATTTTTAGAACTCCTTGCAATGCCTAAGCAGTAATTTCTCACATTTACGGCTTGTCATATGGAAAGCTGACTCTCCATCACAATTTTTCTTCCCCGCCCACCAATACCATCAGTGCCACAGCAGTGGGTTATTTACAGCGTTGCCATGTGATCAGAGGAAAGGATGATAGAGATTAGATGTGTTTTTGTATGAGGCAGAAAGTGAAGGATGGGAGAGGCACAGGGATGGCCTTTAACTGAAATGGATTTTTTAAAGGATTAAACAGGCTCTTGATAGATAGATCTCCCAATGACTATTAGGAAGGCTGCGTGAAAACAGCCTTGCAAAATGTTGCTGGACTTCCTGGCATGTTCTCAGACCCTCCAAGTGTCCCTATTTTCCAGGGACAGTCCCGGAGTTGCAGAAGCAGTCCTGGTTTCTGATTTGATCCCGGATTGTCCCGCTTTTCCTTTGGACATCCCTATTTTTATCGGAGAAATGTTGGGGGGTATGGAATTGGATGTCCCTATTTCCACTGGAGAAATGTTGGAGGGGATGTTGTAGCTCATGGGGGGAGCAAATATTTTGGATGAGAGAGGCCCCAGGTGCAGGCCACATTCACACCCTATGTGAACTGGCCTGTGATTTTTGACTGAAGGCCACTGAGCTGCTGACAACAACAACAACAACAACATTTCAAACAGGCATGGCTTCCCCCAAAGAAAGTTGGGAACTGTAGCTTGTTAATAATAATAATAATAAATTTTATTTATATCCCGCCCTCCCCAGCTGAAGCCGGGCTCAGGGCAGCTAACAGCAATCAAATAATCAAACAATCAAATAATCCAACATTCTAAAAACATTTCATTATAAAAATTAATTAAAATCAAATTAATGGCAACCATTAAGCAAAATTCTGTGCAGGTTGCCAGAGGAGGGAGTCAGGCTGCGCCCTGACCAAAGGCCTGGTGGAACAACTCTGTCTTGCAGGCCCTGCGGAAAGATGTCAGGTCCCGCAGGGCCCTAGTCTCTTATGACAGAGCGTTCCACCAGATTGGAGCCGCTGCCGAGAAAGCCCTGGCTCTAGTTGAGGCCAGCCTAACCTCTCTGTGGCCTGGGACCTTCAGAATGTTTTTATTTGCAGACTGTAGGTTCCTCTGTGGAGGGTATGGAATTGGATGTCCCTATTTCCACTGGAGAAATGTTGGGCCCTGAAAGGTATTAGGAGACCCCTATTCCTGTCAGAGATCTACGATTCCTAGAATGGTTTAATGGAGACCCTGGGAAATGTAGCTCTGTGAGGCGACTTATTTTAATTACCTTATAATTTAGTTACTTTTAAACTATTACATTTTATATGTTTTATATGTTTTTTTTCTATTATATCCATTTTTGTTTTAATTTTTCGCAAGACGCCTTGAGTCTTGGTTCTTGGGGGGGGGGGGTTAATAAATAAATAAATAAATAATGCCATAAATAAATAAATAAATAATTTTAAAAAACAGCATCGAAAACAACCCATAATTACTAATAGGATGGGATAAAAAACCAGGGGAGGGGAGGGGGGATTGAGCTGCAGGAACAACAAATAAAAATGTTCCTTCATTATCTCGTTTGCAAACAATAAGTGTCAACCTCCCTCCTAGACCCTTGTAAGAAGCTCTTTGGGAATGCAAATGCAGCCCTTTTATCTCCTTGCCCTTTTATTAAAACAACTGTTTAGACATTGCTGATAAACAAGACAATTAAATGGAAATGATGTCATCTCCTGGCATTCATTCACATGAACGAGTCTTGCCAGTCTCCGGGTGTAAGCAGGGGAAGGCTGGGAAGCAATAATATTCAAAATTGCATTAGCAGACAACAGCAACATGAAAGAGGTATCGGCAGCCTTTTGTGTCTGAAGATTGTACATGACATCCCAAGCAACTGACCCCAGTCTTTCTTATTGTGAAACGGGGACTGCTTTTATTATCTACTGCTGACATCCCTGTCATTATGAGGATGAGATGTATGTACTGCAGACAGAGCTCATGGGGTTAGAGGGGTTTATACATTGCATTCTCCATTAGCACCAGCATTAGCAATGGCAGGCAGGCTATACCCTCTTTGCCACATTGCCTCAAAATGCAGTGTTCGTTTCCCTCGTAAAAGCAAATGGCAGACATTCGGTCAGTAAAAAGGTGCTCAGAGACCCATGGGGTGGGAGCTCTAACTGCCGCCATGCTCTTCATGATCCCAGTGTGTGGACTGAGGAACATGTTTTGTTGCTAGATTGCAGCCAGATGCTATAAGTTATATGGAAGAACAAGCCTTGCTGAAGAAGAACCAGCAGGGCTTCAGCACAGACAAGTGCTGTCTAACTACCGTATTTTTTGTTCCGTAAGACACACCTAGTTTTTAGAGGAGAAAAGGGGGAAAGCCCCATTTTTTGGGGGGGATGAGCTCACAGTTGTGCAACTTCTTTTGCAAAGGGGAAAAGCCCCGTTTTTTTGAGGATCAGCTCAAAGTTGTTGAGCTTACTTTGCAAAGGGAAAAACCCCTGTTTTTATGGGGTTCAACTCACAGTTCTGCAGCTTCTTTAGGAAAGGAAAGGGAGCAGTTTCTACAGTTTCCAGACAGATAATCTAATCAGCCAGTCACATGTCGCTGGGGAAACAAACAGCCTCCATCTGCAGAACATTCAACAATGGAGGCCTGGGCAAGGGGCCGGGGCCGGAAAGGGAGCCAGCGACCGACCACACATTCACTCCATAAGACACACAGACATTTGCCCTTAGTTTTTAGGAGGGAAAAAGTGTGTCTTATGGAGCGAAAAACACGGTAACCTATTAGAGTTATTTGATAGGGTCAATAAGCATGTGGATAGGGGGTGATCCAGTAGGCCTAACAGCCTTTGACTATCAAAAAGCTTTCAATAAAGTATTTCACAAAAGGCTCCTAAGTCTGCTTAGCAGGGATGGGATAAACAGCCAGGTCCTCTTATGGATCAGTAACTGATTAAAGAACAGGAAGCAGAGAGTAGGAATAAATGGATAGTTGTCAAAATGGAGTGGTGTAATAAGTAGGGTCTCTCAATGAATTGTATTGTGATAAATGACCTGTGGTTGGGAGTGAGTTGTAGGGATATCGCGGAGTGGGCAGTGAGGTCCAGAGGGAGCACACTCCCCACCAGCAGGCAGCCACAATCTGCCTGCATGCGTGACCCTGGGGTGCGGGGTACACCCCCCCCCCAGACAAGCCACGGCTGTTGGAACATCGTTCCCCCTGTCTAACCTTTTGCGGTCTCAGTAGTTGGCGGTGTCCTGTCTGTAACCTTTGTCCCTGAGACCTTTTGTCTCCTTCGTCATACACTGTGCAAGGGGAAAATGACGCGGTGGAAACAGGTGCCAAAATAACTTTGTACCACCCCACGATCTCGGGATGGAAGATGTCTAAAGGTCACAGCCCAAAATGTATTTGCCTGGCTTGCATATTTGTCTCAATAAAAGGAGGCTCCAACGGACTGGTCAGCAGCTCGCTTCAGCCCACCTGTGCGCAGCTCACATGATGATCAACACCTGTCTTATGCCTTCACTTCAGTGAGTGATAATGTGGCCAGGTTTGCTGAGGACCCCGGATTGTTTAGAGTGGTAAAAAAAAAACCACAGTTGTGAAGCTCTCCAAATGGATCTCTCCAAATTGGGTGAATAGGCAGTCAAATGGCAAATGCTGTTCAAGGTAAACAAATGTTGTTGTTGTTCTTTTGATTTATATATTGCCCTTTATTCAAAAGATCCCAGGGTGGTGAACAGCATTAAGAACACATTTTACAGATGATGATGATGATGATGATGATGATAATAATAATAATAATACCATAATACAAAGCATCATAATAGGCAGCATAATAATAAAATAATCATAATAATAGTCCCACTCCTGCTTTAATAAGCCATTGATTATTTAATGGTCAAAGGTCTGGATAAAATCCCCCAGACTTCTTCCTTTCATATTCTTATTTATTAAATGTCTATACGTCCTTCATCTGTACATCTTAGAGTGTTTCACAACATAAAATGACAATATGAAAAACACAAAATACATAATAAAAATAGGGACAAAAATAAACCAATAACCCCCTCCCTCTGGTTGAAGAGGAACATTTTCGCCTGGTGCCCAACGGTGTATAATGAACTGGTGGTGTCAGAAATAAGACTCTGGGGTTGTGGCGGATAGCTCAGTGAAGATGTCAACCCAGAGAACAGCAGTTGTGAAAAGGGGAAATGCCACGCTAGGCATCATTAGGAAAAGGGATTGAAAATAAAACTGACCATGTATTAATGCTGCTTTACAAATGCCCTTTCAGTATTGTGTACACTTCTGGTCTCTGCATGTTAAAAAAAGGAAAACTGGGAAAGCTGCAGAAAATGGCAACAACAATTATTAAGGGGCTGGCGAAAATCCCGTATGAAGAAATACTTGGATCTTTTTAGTTTTTTGGGAGGGGGAAGGTGGGTAACGGGACATGCAGGAGGTGTGTAAAAAGTACAACTGGTGTGTGTGGGGGGGGGAATGGATAGGGAGAAATCTTTCCCCTTCTCCTGTCCTTCTAGAACTCAGAGCCATTCAATGAAGCTGAAAGTTAGAAGATTCAGGTGAGACAAAAGGAAGTGTTTATCCCCACAGCTCATAGTTTGTGGGGGAGCGGGAGGGAGGCTTGGTTAATTTCATTGTACACAGGTTGTACATTGACAATAAAGGTATAGTCATACCTCATGTTACGTTTGCTTCATGTTACGTTCTTTCAGGTTATGTCCAGCAGCGACCTGGAAGTACCAGAAAGGGTTACTTCCGGGCTTTGGCGCTTGCGCATGTGTAGAAACGCTAAATCGTGTTTTGCGCATGCGCACAAGCACCAAATTACACCGCGCACCTGCACAGATACGGCACTTCAGGTTGCGCTCTTTTCATGTTGCGAACAGGCCTCCGGAATGGATCCCGTTCGCAACCAGAGGTACCACTGTATTATTATTATTATTCTTAAAAATGTGGAATTTGCTTCCATGAGAGGCAGGAATGGCCACCTACTTGGAAGTCTTTAAAAGACATGATGGCTGTGCCCTGTCTCCACTGCGAGTTTCTGTGTAACAGTAACTGGGATTCCCAAGTGGCGAGAGCTTGCAAATGTTTGTGCTTTGTTTTCACCAGATGCATCGGAAGATGATTTAGGAGTGGACGCTGCCTCCTGGCTGGTGTCATTCCTTACCTCCTTCGCTGGGTCAGTAGGAGAAGACATTAGGACGGTTCCACCAGCTGTATTGATGTGCACATCTCCGAGGACCATTCTCTATAGATGAGGCAATACCTAACTGTGTTTGTGCTGGTCTCTAAGAAGCCATTATCTTCAGGAACCCTAGCGCCTCTCTGGTAATGCATGCCAGAGCTGCTGAGTAACAGGCTAGCCCATCTCTGCATTTCCCATCCTTTCATCTGCTTCATACTGTTTTTTTGTCACACCAGAGAGTGACAGAAGAAGAGAAGAAGAGTTTGGATTTGATATCCTGCTTTATCACTACCCAAAGGAGTCTCAAAGCAGCTCACAATCTCTTTTCCCTTCCTCCCCCACAGCAAACACTATGTGAGGTGAGTGGGGCTGAGAGACTTCAGAGAAGAGTGACTAGCTCAAGGTCACCCAGCAGCTGCATGTGGAGGAGCGGGGAAGCGAACCCGGTTCCCCAGATTACAAATCTACCGCTCTTAACCACTACACCACACTGACAGGATGCTGGGGGAGTGGAACAGAATGTTGGGAAGCAGGTGTTTCATAAATAGAAGCCATAATGTGTCGACCCCTCACTTTATAACTCTTTCCAAATACAAAAGCGGTCCAAATGGTTCAGCTTCTAATCACTGCACCCTCGTTTTCTCATCTCTGTTCTCTCTTTGCCGTGATGGATTTGCTCCCATGCCGCTGCCTTAAAAGGAGATGTTCAATTCTGGGGGCATCTCAGCTGCGGAATAAGTATCGTTGCAACTCAAACACCCCCCTGGGCATTGTTATCTCCTTAACACATTCCCATATGTGCCTTCAGACTATTTTTATATGGAAATCAGGGAGCCACTTCTCACCTCTCTGTTTCTGCAAATGACATTACTCCATAAAACATCCTGTTTTAAGCATGTTCAACATAATATTCCATCTCCACCAAGGGAGATGCCACTGTTAGGGCCTCCGCAAAGAGACTCCCCACCCCCTCTGCTGGGTGCCTGGGAAAAAGCAAATACATTTAGAAGTTGGGATTTCCGCTTACCGACAAAGCATATTGGATAAGGTTCAAAAGCATTTAATAGGGAATGGTGTTAATAAGTGCCATTCTACTTGCAATTCATAATCAGTGTAGGTGTTCTCTAAAAATAAATCTCCCCCAGAAAAAAACAAACCCCACGGGGAAAAAGAGATCTATGTAGTTATTAAAGGTTAATGTATGATAATAATAATAATAATAATAATAATAATAATAATAATAATAGTAATAATAATAATAATAATAGGTGGCACTGCTACTTGTGAGGATGAGGGAGGAAGTTGTTTGGCTCTCATTAAAATTTGCAGCTCCTAAAAGAAATGTGCAAATTGAAACACAGCTGACCTTCTAAACATGCGCTTCTCTAAATTTCGCAGTGTAGCTTTCCAATAACAAGAAAAATGCATCCAAAACTGTATATATTAAGGAAACGTGCACCCCAAAATGTGTATATGTGAAGAGGGAAGAACCAAGAGGGAAAATAGTGGGGGACACCAGTCCAGCTTTGAAGGTGGTATTCAGTTGTGTCTTTCTGTCTATAGAACCAGGAGAGGGGGGGAGGGAGCTTGAGGCTATGAGCACCAGGGCTCAAAGCATCTCCAGCCTAATTTCTTGCAGAGGGTGGTCTGACCCCAATGGCAGGGAGAGAATGGCTTGCGAGGCCATTCCTTGCAAACCACTTATGATGTAATATGTGGGACCATGGCTGGATTTAGGTTTGATGAGGCCCTAAGCTACTGAAGGTAATGGGGCCCTTTATATGTCCAGCTGTCCTTTGTCAACAACAAACTGTTGCTGGTTTTTTTGTGTTGACTATATGTGAAACCACAGAGCCTAGGGCTTGCTGATCAGAAGGTCGGCGGTTTGAACCCCCGCGACGGGTTGAGCTCCCGTTGCTTGGTCCCTGCTCCTGCCGACCTAGCAGTTCGAAAGCACATCAAAAGTGCAAGTAGATAAATAGGTACCACTCCAGCGGGAAGGTAAACGGCGTTTCTGTGCACTGCTCTGGTTCGCCAGAAGTGGCTTAGTCATGCTGGCCACATGACCCGGAAGCTGTACGCCGGCTCCCTCAGCCAATAAAGCGAGATGAGCGCCGCAACCCCAGAGTCGTCCTTGACAGGACCTAATGGTCAGGGGTCCCTTTACCTTTATATGCTATATGGTAATTTATGGGCCTAATAGGTATCTAAATTGCACATGTTGTCATGCAGCCAGTCCATGCAGAATGTTGGCACCCTGTATGTAGAAATGAGCAAACCAGTGATATTTTAGGGAGCAGGCTAGCAGTCAGGACCCATTACACAACACAAAACACTGTTGCTATATGTAGGTTTTATTGTATTTGTTTTTTATCTTATATTTTGGAAATGTACATCCAGTTTTTTCCCCTTTAAATTTTTTGGGGCCCCCAAGAGAGTGGGGCCCTAAGCTGTAGCTTGTTTAGCTTATACATAAATCTGGCACTGTGTGGGAAAGCTGAGAATGAACCATTTGGAGCTGCAGGCGAGCTCCTGGTTCTTCCTTTGCAAGCGAGGCTGCTTGTCCCTGTCAATCAGCTGATCGGTACTGACAGGCAACCCCACTGGGATCAGCTCTACTAGGGAGCTGGGAACCCCCCAGGACAGCCAAGGGGACTCACATTCTCCCTTTGGAGAGAGCGATTTGGATTCAGAGCCCTTCCACCAAACAAGAATTTTCAGGTGCCTGCAGAGGTGAGCATGCTTCACTCGGAAGAAGGTGCTTGAATCCAAATTGCATCCTCCATATCATCTTCCAAAGGGCGTCAAGCATTGAATAGCTGGTTACGGCAAGCCTGAGTTTTTTTTTGGGGGGGGGGGATTTGATATCCCGCTTTATCACTACCCGAAGGAGTCTCAAAGCGCCTAAGATTCTCCTTCCCCTTCCTCCCACACAACAAACACTTGTGTGAGGTGAGTGAGGCTGAGAGACTTCAGAGAAGTGTGACTAGCCCAAGGTCACCCAGCAGCTGCATGTGGAGGAGCGGAGACGCGAACCCGGTTCCCCAGATTACGAATCTACCGCTCTTAACCGCTATACCACACTGGCTCTCTCTGGCCTGTTTGAAGGTACAGAGAAAGCGCATCTTCACCGGCCACTGCAACCACCCACCAGCTGATCAGCAGCTACAGCTTCAATCCTCTGATGTCATGATGATGTCAGGATATTGACAGGTGGACGATCCTGTCCAGATGTCAAAATTGGCCCATGGTGTGTGGGGGGAGGGGAGAATTAGGGGCCTGACCTGCCAGCTAGATCTAGCTCCCCACCTCTGATTCTCAAGAAGCAGAGGAAGGGCTGTACAACACAGCAGGAAAAGAAATGGCAACGAGGTGGAGGCAATTGGTGCAAAAAACATAATTTAGCAAAGGACTGCTTTCAAAATGTTCCAAGTACTTGCAAATGTGGAAAAAAATGAACAAAGACATGGGAAGAATAGGTACAGGAGAACGGTTTCTCTCGAGGAAGAGTGCAGATGTTCAAAAATCAAATCAATAGTTTTGGTTAATTTCTAAACAGATTTTTTTTTCAAGAAGTCATTTTCCCTCTACCTGCCTGGTTTTGTCATTTTTCATTCCATGCCGGCAATGTTTACAAAGAGAAAAAGGGAAGCAATATATCAGCCTCGGCGATCTCACGTACGTGGAACTTGTTCATCCCTAAGGAAATTTCAGAGGTTTGGAGTTAAGAGTTCGCAGCGGTTTCCATCTAACCCCTGAGCTGCTTCATCATTTTACAGCAGGTAAATTTTCTTCTCAGTGGGCAAACTGTGTGATAAACCATAGGCAAACTTTTGAAAAACTGCAAACACTTACACTTTACTGCATATGTAACCATAACAATTTAAAGTGCTAATTTTCTACCTCATAGAATATGTGTAAGTATGCCTTAGCAACACTCCCAGGAAACATAATTTAGAAGAGTCTCTATCTTCCTTACCTCCAGCGGAGAAATTTCTGTCACATACTTAACAGAAAGCCTGCTGTCTCAGTTTTCCAGGTGCTTATCTGCCTGGGTTCTTCCCCCTCCTCCCAATGAACTTTTCCGGGAAGTGTTTGTTATGTTCTTTAACCCTTTCATTGCAGGTTTGCTCAGGAGAAAAACCGCAGCTTTCCTCTTTCAAATTCTACTACCGCCAGTGTAGTGTAGTGGTTAAGAGCTTCAAAGATCTCTCTGTGTAGGGCTTTACTGGTGTGCAGGAACATTTGTGTGCACTGGCTGAATGTTGCAAAAAGGCAACTTTGGGTGCAATTGCACACTCTGTTGGGTCAAGATTTGCAGGAGTGGATGTGCAGGAAAACTAACAGATGAATAGCAAAGAATTCTGAAGAAGAAGAAGAAGAAGAGGAGGAGGAGTTTGGAATTGATATCCTGCTTTATCACTACCCTGGGAGTCTCAAAGCGGCTAACATTCTCCTTTCCCTTCCTCCCCCACAACAAACACTCTGTGAGGTGAGTGAGGCTGAGAGACTTCAGAGAAGTGTGACTGGCCCAAGGTCACCCAGCAGCTGCAGGTGGAGGAGCGGGGAACTGAACTCGGTTCACCAGATTACGAGTCCACCGCTTTTAACCACTACACCACACTGGCTCTCTGAAGCAAATCAACTTGGTTTTTTTCATATATATTGTGCCTGTGGTATACTTGTGTGTTTGCACATTAGCACCATTGGGGTGGGGAGAAAAGAGATTGACTATCCATGTGGTAGATGGGGGTCTGCTCCGCTAGAGTTCAGGTGTAATTGGCTGACAAAAAATCCCATACAATTTCCCCAGTGAAGTCAGATGAACACGATTCCCTTTGTTGCAATTATATTCTGTAAATCTTCACAGCCCAAAGAAAATCCACCCCTTTTGAACTGCTGCCTCTGATGATGTTCGTAGAACCCAGCCAAGTTTATTTAGCAGATGACTTCAAAAAATGAAGCTAACTAATGAGTTTCAAAGAACTGCAACTGTGTAATAAACAGCTCCAGACAAGCCATAATAAGGCAGTTTTTACCACAGATGTTCATTATGCATCTGGGGATATTTAGCATTTCATGAATTTGGAAAGGTTGTTGGAAAGGGCAGTAAAAGCATGTTCCAAATGAAGGTTTTCAATACCACAACCACAGTTAAGTCATGCTCTCGAATTCCTGGGAGGGGAATTCAGAGAAAACTGTTATTCTACCAGCTGACCCGGTATACCACATGGAGCACTATTCGTAACTGTTGGTAAACTAAACATACAATTTTCTTAAATAATCTGAGGGCATGCTTGCACTCTCTATGCTTTTTAAGGCATATTTCATAGGTAGGTTATTACTCATAACGTAATATCCTCAAGAACTTTTTAATTTGTGCTCTCGCAGGGAGGCTGTAGCTCTGTGGTAGAGTGCATCATTTTCATATAGAAAGTCCCAAATTCAGTGGCACCTCCGAGTAGGGCCAGGAGAGACTCCCTGTTTAAAAACTGGAGAGTTCAGACAGACACTTCTAAACCTACCTGGGCAACAAACAGAGGCCTTTGGGACTTTTCAGATCAAGAGATAAAATTGAATAAACTAGAAGACGCCAGAAATCAGGTGACGAATTGGTTACAATGCCACCAATTGAACGAAGTGTTTAAGTCAGATAAGCCCCACGGGAAGGCAGGACATTCCGGGGTCAAATCGTTGGAGAAATGTTGGAGGGTATGGAGTCATGCGAGCCTCGAGCCCAAGAGATAAGTAACTATACAACCTTCAGAAGACATCAGAATGCAATCCTGTATAGGGAAGGTTTTTTTTAAAAAAATGTTTAATGTTTTATTATGTTTTTATATAAGTTGGAAGTCTCCCAGAGTGTCTGGGGCAACCCAGTCAGGTGGGTGGGGTATAAATGATAAAATTATTGTTATTGTTATTATTGAATAGGACATCCTTATATTCATTGGAGAAATGTAGGAGGGTATGTGACAGGTAGCAATAAAAGAGATTAGGCAGCCCTTGAGGTATCCTGGATCCAAATTGCTAAGAGCCTTGCAAATTAATACAGGAACCTCGAACCTGGCCTGGTATCAGCATCAGCATCGTCCTCAGGATTTCTTGCTCATCCTTCACTATAATGTCCCAGGATGGATTCCAACAATATTAAGACACAGTGGCACCTCTGGTTACGAACTTAATTCGTTCCGGAGGTCCGTTCTTAACCTGAAACCAATCTTAACCTGAGGCACCACTTCAGCTAATGGGGCCTCCTGCTGCTGCCGCGCCACCGGCACATGATTTCTGTTCTCATCCTGAGGTAAAGTTCTTAACCCAAGGTACTACTTCCGGGTTAGCGGAGTCTGTAACCCAAAGTGTTTGTAACCTGAGGAGTTTGTAACTTGAGGTACCACTGTACAGTATTAAAAAGTGCAATCAGAAGAATAGGGCTGGCCCTTAAATACATATTTCTAAGGTGTCAAAGGCCAGGATAAAGTGGTGCTTCTTCCTCATATGACGAAAGTTGTGCAGTGAAGATGCCAAGTGTCCCTCTCTGTGGAGAAAAGAAACCCACCCCTTAAATCCCCTTGAAATTTCACTTCACATAAAACTGGGGAATTTATGCAGTACATGCCAGAAAATGACCAGAAAATGTTTAAAGAACCTTTCCTGAAATTTCTAGGGAGATTTATCTACACAGATGCATTCACGTTTGCTTTGAAATTCTGCTTCAGGTGGAATAAAATGGCACTTCCAGTGTTTCCATAGCCGTGACCAGAGTCATGCCCAAACCATGGCAATGGGTGGCAGAAAGCAATTGGTTCAATGCTACAATCCTTCCAAAAGCTTGGTATGGAGAGCTGTTCTCTCATCACGGAGCAATTTGGCTTCTCAAATGACCTTGTTTCTCAAACCTGTCTATGCACCCCTAACTCATAAAGGCAACTTAATAAACCTCCAGGACCTGAAATGAACATTTTGATGACACTATGAATACAGTATATGCTAAAGATCCTCTATTCCATTTTTCTATAACCATAAACAGATACGCTTTAATGGTTGAATGCCTTTACCTTAAAAGATTCCAATTTAGTTCCCTAGAGCTATAATAATAAAAGCTGCTGACATTCTGTTTTTATTTCTCAGAGTAAAAAAAACAACACACACACACACACACACACACACACACACACACACACAACCTGTCTTATAAAAGCAGATTTTCCTCCTCATATTGATGGGATGGTGAAATGAAGTTGGGCCTCACCATTAAGCACCTTTGCTAATTGTGCTTCGTTTTCTTCTAAGAACACAAGAAGAGCCCAAGTGAATCAGACCAAAGGCCCATCTAGTCCAGCATTCTGTTCTTACAGTGGCCATCCAGCCCCAAATGGGAAGCCCACAAGCATGGCGTGAGCACAACAGAGCTCTACTACGCACGATGATCAGCAAACGGTATGTAGATGCATGCTGCCTGATACTGTAGGCAATAGATCGTCATCATGGCTATTACCTATTGGTACCCTGAATTTGTCTAATCCTCATTGAAAGCCATCCATATTGGACTTATTATATATATATTCTGAAGTGAGGGACATGAGGCAGGAGTTGATAATGCAGGTGAGCTGCAAGCAAGCTGCCGGCTAGCTCTGTGGAGCCTCCTTTTATTGACACAAATACGCAAACCCAGGCAGATACATTTTGGGCAGTGACCTTTACACGTCTTCCAGTCCCGAGATCATGGGGTGGTACAAGGTTATTTTGGCACCAGTTTCCATCGCGTCATTTTCCCCTTGCACAGTGTATGACAAAGGAGACAAAAGGTCTCAGAGACAAAGGTTACAGACAGGGCACCGCAGATTACTGAGACCGCAAAAGGTTAGACAGAGGGCATGATGTTCAGACAGCTGTGGCTTTGTCTGTGAGGGGGGGTGCCCCACACCACAAGGTCACGTGTGCAGGCAGGCTGAGGCTGCCTGCGGATGGGGAGTGTGCTCTGGACGCAACGATCATCCCTACAATATTCTAACTTTATTTTTCAGTTTCTGAAAAATACTTCTAACAAAAAATCTCCACATACCACCAACCCCCCAAAAGCATTTCATGCCTATACAGTTCAAATGATGCAGTCAAACGGGAAGCAGGTTTGCATAATGGTTTAGAGCTGATTATATCAGTTAAGCATCTTCTACTCCATGTCTTTAAAAAGGTCAAAGGTACATAGGTAAAGGACCCCTGGATGGTTAAGTCCATTCAAAGGCGACTATGGGGTTGCGGCGCTCATCTCACTTTCAGACCAAGGGAGCTGGTGTTTGTCTACAGGCAGCTTTCTGGGTCATGTGGCCAGCATGACTAAACCGCTTCTGGTGCAATGGAACACTGATAGAAACCAGAGCACACGGAAATGCCATTTACCTTTCTGCCACAATGGTACCTATTTATCTACTTGCACTGCCATGCTTTCGAACTGCTAGGTTGGCAGGAGTTGGGACAGAGCAATGGGAGATCACCGTGTCAAGGGGATTCGAACCACTGACCTTCTGATCAGCAAGCCCAAGAGGTTTGATGGTTTAGACCACAGCGTCTTCTGCATCTCTACTCTATGTCTTAACAGCTTGTCCCAGAGAGAGCCAATGGTAGCTGGTGGTGAGGGAACAACACTGTCCTATCTAGTGTATTGAATAAACATGTACCATACATTTTCAAAATAATCTTTGGTCTTTGAGTTCCTTAGTGCTCTAAGATGCTTTGCTAGTTTCTCTGAAAGAGCTATGTTCCATAGTATATCCCACCATGCCTCTAGAGCAGAGCTTTCCAAACTTTTCATGTTGGTGACACACTTTTAAAGACATGCATCATTTCATGACACAGTAATTCAGTTTCACTAGCAAACCAGAGGTTAAACTATCCCCTTTCCAGCCCCGGAAGGAGCACGGGGAGCATTCATGTCACACACTGCAGCGGACTCATGAACGTGTCGCAACACACAGTTCGGAAAGCTCTGCTCTAGAGTTAAGAAAGTAGCTGCTTTCTATTATTGTGTTGATACATTTCCAGCTGCAGAAATATTTGGCTTCTTGATCTCTGGGTTGTTATCTAAGAGCTACAAAGGTGAGTTACTGATTAAGGTCAGACTAAACTGCCGCAACTGGAAGGTCTACCAACTGAAGTATTTTTGATTTTTTTATATCTATAATGGGGGAAATAATGCAATATGTTAAAATAAGAGAGTCATCATTATTATTATTATTACTACTAGTGATGTATGGAAGTGAGAGCTGGACCATCAAGAAGGTTGATCGCCGAAGAATTCATGCTTTTGAATTATGGTGCTGGAGGAGACTCTTGAGAGTCCCATGGACTGCAGGAAGATCAAACCTATCCATTCTTAAGGAGATCAGCCCTGAGTGCTCACTGGAAGGACAGATCGTGAAGCTGAGGCTCCAATACTTTGGCCACCTCATGAGAAGAGAAGACTCCCTGGAAAAGACCCTGATGTTGGGAAAGATGGAGGGCACAAGGAGAAGGGGACGACAGAGGACGAGATGGTTGGACGGTGTTCTCGGAGCTACCAGCATGAGTCTGACCAAACTGCGGGAGGCAGTGGAAGACAGGAGGGCCTGGCGTGCTCTGGTCCATGGGGTCATGAATAGTCGGACACGACTAAACGACTAAACAACAACAAGTATTAATATTAATAATATACAAACTGTACACACAGCTTTTGGAATGTCTGAATCTCCAAATCATTGGGATTCACTTTGATCTTCAGAGAGATCCCTTCTTAGTTTTGGGATTCAGGGTTTTCTTCCACTAAGTGCAGCCAGCCAAGCATGGGCAATGGTTAAGGCAGATGAAAATTGCAGTCCAGCATTATCTGGAGGACCACAGATTTTCCAACCCTGAAATGGATTGATAGGTGCAGGGCTTTGTTTCAGCTGGCACTTGCCGCAACTTAGTTCCAGCACTCAAGTGAGCACCATTATAAGAGAACAAGGGAGGTGTTCATGGCGAGTTCCTGCACCTATTTTTCTAGAAAAATAGCACTGGATCGATGGATAGATATTACTGGAGAATGAATTTGTTTGCTTGTTTTATTAAAAAAAAAGAATAATAACAAAAAATGGCAAAAGGTTAGGCAAGCTCTGGACTGGATTCGCAGGATAGAAAAGAGGTAATAGAAATCACATTTCCATTATAATCTAAAAGAGGTGATACAAATATACAATATAATATTTAGAATACATTCAATATAAAAGAGGTAATAGAAACTACATTGGCACTAGAATGTTATTTTCCAGGCTTCACAGCAACAAATGATATAAACGAAATGTAATGGGGACCTATGATGAATATCACTGAATGCTGCAAAGAGCATATCCTCCTATTATGACATGTCTAATCAGTATTATGTATTTGAGTCCAAATCTGAAAAGGCAATACCAAACAGGACATCAATACTGTCTATTGCTGCCTATTACATTAAGTGTTGGCTTTGTATTCGAAGCACAGCCCCACTGGGGGGGTGGGGGGTGGAACTGATTTCTTACACTGAACTGATGGAATTCAGTCACCAAACATTTCAGAACAACCAGCATGGGATTATTTCAGTGTCTGCAAAAGCCACCTTTCTAATAGATTTCGCCATGAATGATCCAGACATTCACCGGGCATGCCTGCTTTCCATTTTCACTTTGCACAGTCGTCCACGTCTTTATGCTTAAATATCCATCTCTTTAATGTGCAAGCCTTTGCAAGGAGGGACACAAATTCTATGCATTTCTGGCTCGGCTTCTCCTCTGCTGTTTCAGTCCTGCGTTGACCTCGTTCAAGAGCATTTCTGCGGGAGAGCTTTCCTGCGCTTTCAGGCCAACGCTTTTGAGCAGAAAAATGGTCAAAGATGACCACAGATGAATGGATAGCTAGATAGATCGCTGAGCCAAAATGTCCTCCCACCACCCTACTGTCAGGTGGCAAAATGTGTGTGTGTGTGTGTGTGTGTGTGTGTGTGTGTGTGTGTGTGTTGGTGATTTGGACAGTGTTTGTGTGGATGTAACAAGAAAAAATGGGAAGCTCCTGGAGATATTAGTTGTTGTTATTGTTGTTTAGTCGTTTAGTCGTGTCTGACTCTTCGTGACCCCATGGACCAGAGCACGCCAGGCACTCCTGTCTTCCACTGCCTCCCGCAGTTTGGTCAAACTCATGCTGGTAGCTTCAAGAACACTATCCAACCATCTCGTCTTCTGTCGTCCCCTTCTCCTTGTGCCCTCCATCTTTCCCAAATCAGGGTCTTTTCCACGGAGTCTTCTCTTCTCATGAGGTGGCCAAAATACTGGAGCCTCAGCTTCAGGATCTGTCCTTCCAGTGAGCACTCACGGCTGGTTGCCTTAAGAATGGATAGGTTTGATCTTCTTGCAGTCCATGGGACTCTCAAGAGTCTCCTCCAGCACCATAATTCAAAAGCATCAATTCTTTGGCGATCAGCCTTCTTTATGGTCCAGCTCTCACTTTCATACATCACTCCTGGGAAAACCATAGCTTGAATTATACGGACCTTTGTTGGCAAGGTGATGTCTCTGCTTTTTAAGATGCTGTCTAGGTTTGTCATTGCTTTTCTCCCAAGAAGCAGGAGTCTTTTAATTTCGTGACTGCTGTCACCATCTGCAGTGAGAGATATTAGTTAGATAACTGCTAATATTTACATATTGCTTCACAAAGGTGTATGCATTACAGAACAACCCTATGTGTATCTACTCAGATGTAAGTACCGTTGAGCTTGAATACACCTTAGTGTGTTCGTGTGCAGGCACTTACATGCATGTGCAGCAGAGAATTTGTATACTTCCCACCTGCCTAAGAGATTTAATCGTTAGGGGTTGAAACCCCGAAGAGCTGCAAATCTAGCAACTCACACTATCAGCATGTTGATGAGGTAGACTAGGAACGGAGGGTTGAATCCACTGTGTCCCCTCTGAAAATGGAAGGCACCTCCACTGGAGACTCTGAGTGGAGGTATGGGGAAGAAGCAAGCTTTCATTGAATCCCTTCTTCCTGTAACCTCCAGCACAACATTCCACACTGTACCAGAACGTCCCTCAACTCTGCAGAGCATCATTTATGGAGGAATATGTGGCAGGGAGGGTGATGGAGGAGAAACCAGTGAAAGTAGCCTCCTCTCTTGCTGAAGCAGCAGCACCCCACCCATGAGAACTCTTTATTCCCAAACTGTGATTTGCCAGGGCTATGGACCAAAAATGTGGGACATAGTGGGAAACTGGTAAATAGGAACGGTTGGAAGTTCTGCTGTTGGTTGCCTTATCCTGATGCTGTAAGATACTTGCCCCCCACCCCTCCTGTTACCAATTGCCATGAGATCAGCTTTGGCTAGATGGCCTGGAGGGTCTGGAGAAAGTAGCTGGGTTGGATAGACATAAGAAGAGCCTGCTAGATCAAGCCAATGGCTCATCTAATCATTGAATCATAGAACTGTAGAATTGGAAGTGACCCCCTGCAATGCAAGGAAGCACAGCTCATTCAGCATCCTGTTCTCACAGTGGCCAACCAAATACCTGAGGAAAACCAGCAAGCAGGGCACCAGCACAAGAGCACAATCCCCTGCTGTGTTTTCCAGCAACTGGTATTCAGAAACATTACTGCATCCGACTGTGGAGGCAGATCATGGCCATTGTGGCTGGTAGCCACTCTCACCATGCTGTGAAGTGAGGGCTTCCAGATGACATGTTTTTGCCTGCTTCCTTGGGCAACTCATGACAGTCTGTCATTATAATAGTGTAAGGATAAAGTCATCACAGAATGTTTAGTTGTGATTCGAGGACCCGATCCCCGCTTGGGGAATGAAGACACATGGACACAGTATATTAGGTTAATGGGCAAGAAAAAGGCCACAACTTTATTGATTAAAGCATGTGAGAAGGTATTGGCTTAGGCATTGGACCACAGAAAATTTGACTCTACCCACTCGGAGAGGGGTGAGAATGATGAGGGGTTAACCACCAGTAGGGGGAGCCTGTCGATGCAAATACAACTATAAGCTCTCCCCGATGTCACCGAGGGTTGTGCCATGGCCCCCCGCTACACAGGGCATCGGACAGGATCCACGACCGCCGGATTCCTTTAACGGAATACCCAAAAGTGAAGGGGTAGGCGATGGTCACACCTTGCCCTTCCATACACCAACAACACATTCCAATGCCTAACCGCCAAATACCAAGAAAGTTGTGACGATTGCTACGAGGTAGGCGAAAAAAACCAAGAGGCCGGGGCCAATTTGCCAATTGGAAAAAACTCCTACCAGGTCCCCCGGGCAACCAGGGCGACCAACCATGGGTCTATAGCAAGGCCAAGCAAGAAGCTATGCCCTACGGGGAGTGGTGGGTTGGTGACTCGTGGACGATCAGGAGCGCAATGGTGGGGAGAGCTGGCGCGGCCACATTTGAGCAGCTAAACCACGCCCCCGCGGTGTCACCCGATTGGGTGCCCAACTGGGAGGCGTGGCGCGCCAGCAGTGACAAGGGGCAGGGGGCAGAATCGTCTCCCGCCCACAATCCCTCCCCTCTGGAGGGAGGAGAGGCTTTTCTTAGTTTGGGGTGTGTTCTTTTGGTTCAGAGAGAGAGAGAGAGAGAGAGAGAGAAATTAGCCAACAGGATGGGGCTAGACTCGAGCACAATTATCTCAGGATAATGATAACAAGTTCTCAAATCCTATCTTAAATCTCATTAGTCAGCTGAGAGTCATAAGGACGTTATGTTTTTTGTCTTTCCTGAAACAACAACAACAAATAATAATATGAGGATGCCGCTGAAGAGATGCACCATCAATACATGACAGTCACAATGGATGAGAGAGGAATGATTAAAGCTGCTATGTGGTTGATAAGTTGAGAATATGTCAAGGTTAATGAGTTATTAAGTCTTGGAAGCCCAAGTGATGCAGATGGTCAGATCCATAAGGAGGTGAAACAAAGAATGGAGAAGTCAAACAATTTGTTTTCTTTTTGTTTTGGAACTAGGAAATGCAAGGCGCTCATACAATTGCTGGGAAGACTTTCTTTATGTAAGATTTTATTGCTTGGAAAAAAAGAAAACCATGAAGAATATGTGCCTAGTTTGTAAAGAGCGAATGGGGAAAAAACAGATTCATTCAGAAGCCAAATTTATCAGTGTGGAAAAAACCTCAACCCAACCTGAATTTGGATAGAAATGCAAGATTCATGCGTTTCTGTAATAACTGGTGCCAATCCAGCAAAAGTTCAAATCAACTATTTGAATGGAGAAGGTCTGAATCCAGGCCCCACTCTCCTTCTCAAGCAAGTGATTGGTGCTCTCGCTTATTATCTGATTGAGGCTTCACAGCTCCTGAGAAAAGTGTACAATAAGCCTCTGAACGCTTAAAAAGAGCCCTGTAATTACTCAGCACACAGAGATATTCCCATTTGGCAGTGAGTCATGCCATGAATAATCATAGCTCTAGGGAGATGGTACTGCCCCCCTCCAATTAAAGTACAGACCCAAACAATCTGGGGCTTGAGGCAGAAATTCAAATGAAGTGAAAATATAGCAATAAAAGATGGTGTTCAAGATTGCATGAGTGAGCCTCCACTTGCTGTATGGTTGTGAACCACCCTGGGATCTTTGGATGGAGGGCGCTATACAAATTTTAATATATAAAAGGTAAAGGTAAAGGAGCCCTGACAGTTAAGTCCAGTCGCAGATGACTCTGGGGTTGCAGCGCTCATCTCGCTTTACTGGCCGAGGGAGCCGATGTTTGTCCGCAGAATGTTTTTCTGCGTCATGTGGCCAGAATGACTAAGCAGCTTCTGGCGAAACCAGAGCAGCGACAGGAAACGCCGTTTACCTTCCCGCCGGAGTGGTACCTATTTATCTATTCTCATTTTGACGTACTTTCAAACTGCTAGGTTGGCAGGAGCTGGGACCGAGCAATGGGAGCTCACCCCATCACAGGGATTTGAACCACTGACCTTCTGATCGGCAAGCCCAAGGCTCAGTGGTTTACACCACAGCGCCACCCACATCCCTTGTAAAATAATAATAATAATAATAATAATAATAATAATAATAATAATAATTTTATTATTATTTCACCTCCCTTTCACTTGCAGACCCCTTCTTTTCCCCCTCAATAGGGTTTGGAGGGTCACCGAACCCTCTCAATCAGATTTTTGGGGTGCATAGAGGAATGGGAATGTTAAACACTTAAAATGAACCTTGCCATTTTATTTTCCTTTTGACTTTTGATGGCATTTCCTCCCTGGTGCTTCGGGAATGCCAGCATTCAATAAAATAAATGCACGAGCAGAGCGACTTCTGTTTGCACAATGGGACTATCTTTCCACTTCTTCCCCCATGCATGAGTGAACCACCCATAAGGCAACGTCAAGCAACCTCCTCAGGCAGCTGGATTCACAAGGATAGCAGATCCGGCCTCCAAGCAAAGCTTTGCCTGCTGTTGCTGCCACTGCCCTCCCCCCTTGTTCCCAAAGTAAAATAATAATAATAATAATAATAATAATAATAATAATAATAATACCCCGTCCATCTGGTTGGGTCTCCCCACCCACTCTAGGCGGCTTCCAACACAATATTAAAAACACAATAAAACATCAGACACTAAAAACTTCCCTAAACAGATGTCTTCTAAAAGTTAGATAGCTGTTTATTTCTTTGACATCTGATGGAAGGGTGTTCCACAGGGAAGGTGCCACCACTGAGAAGGCCCTCTGCCTGGTTCCCTGTAACCTCACTTCTCGCAGTGAGGGAACCACCAGAAGGCCCTCGGCGCTGGACTTCAGTGTCCGGGCTGAACGATGGGGATGGAGATGCTCCTTCAGGTATTCTGGGCTGAGGGAGTTTAGGGCTTTAAAGGTCAGCACCAACACTTTGAATTGTGCTCACAAATGTACTGGGAGCCAGTGAAGATCTTTTAGGACTGATGTTATATGGTCACTCCCCTTACATTCCTGATGTAAATCTTTATTCTCTCCTTCCCTCCCTCCCCCCCCCACCAGCCTGCCATTCTTTATTCATCCCTTCTTCCCTGAAAGGTTGAGGGGGCGCCATTTTGTGGCTCACCTCAGGTGCCAAAATTTCTTTGGCAAGCCGTGGCTTCACGCCATCCCCAAAACTTCTCCAGAAGGTTGGGGAGAGTAGGGAAAGCGCCACTGCGCAAGCAGGTGGTTTTCCCGTTTGCCCAAAGCACTATTTAGTGCTGCTAACAATATGACCATTTGTGTGGTATTCACCTAAGTTTTTCTCAGAGAAATGCTTTGAAATTATTATACCTAAATGTTCATTCATTTTAATGGGTCTGCTTAGCTAAATACCTCTGTTTGTGCCTCTGCCGAATCTGCTTCTCTGCTTCATACATCTATAACTCCGCATTCTGCATAGCGAAAATGTTAGGAGTGGAGAACCTCTCTTTTCAGGGACCAAATAGTGAAATGAATTGGGATGATATGGGGTGAATCCCCCCACCACAATCAAACTGTGATGTCAACAAAGTGCCATGAGTCAGATCAGAACCCACAGGAAGAAACTTTTTCTGTACTCTCTACTTTTCCATCTGCTATATATCTACATGTTCTATGTCTCTATACAGTACCTCGGGTTACATACTATACAGTATGTACCTCGGGTTACATACGCTTCTGGTTACATATGCTTCAGGTTACACACTCCACTAACCCAGAAATAGTGCTTCAGGTTAAGAACTTTGCTTCAGGATAAGAACAGAAATCGGGCTCTGGCGGCACGGCAGCAGCAGGAGGCCCCATTAGCTAAAGTGGTGCTTCAGGTTAAGAACAGTTTCAGGTTAAGAACGGACCTCCGGAATGAATTAAGTACTTAACCTGAGGTACCACTGTATTTCTCTACATCCATGTGATTTGCAAGAAGTAAGCTTCTCCAATTGCTGCCTGCAGAGCACTGAAGAGCTCTTGATAGTTGTTGTTGTTTTGTTTCAGCAAAACAGTGGGGTTTTTTTAAAAAAAGAAAGAGCTAAAAGCTTCACTTAACTTCTTTTTAAAAATCCCTTGCTGTTTTTCTTGGGAGGAAAGAAATTCCTTTATAGCTCTTCAGATAGCATTAAGGAGAACCTCTCGTTTCAATGCCTCTTGCAAGATATCTCCTCCCAGCACAAACAAGCTCCAGGAAAACTAAGCTAGCTGGTGTGAAGCTGAGAATTTAAAAAGAAAAAATTACAAGCAAGAATAGACTCTATTCAGCCACCTCTTAATTATTTTATGGTACGAAGCAGCAAGAGACAACCCCCTGTTCATCTCTGAAAATATGAGCCTTATCAATGCACTCATTTCAAAAACAGAAGGATTTGTGCTTTTGCAACTGAACACCATGCCCTCTCCAAATCCGGTTTAGAGGGTTGGGGGAACACCCAGAACAGATTTGGAGGGGTTGCAGAAGAAGGAAAGGGGGGAAAGTTCCATTGCGCAAATATGACTCCTTGGTATGCCCAATCAATAAGGGCATTGCCCTAATATTGATTATGGAGGAAAGTCCTGCACTAAAGTACTTAGACCTGCAGCCTGGCAGACTTAAACTACTTTGGAGGGGCTCTTGTTCCTGCTTGTACAAAAAGATTCTCCATAGCAATGAATGGGGTGTACAGAACTTTATGTCACACAAAGTGACTTGGAACTCAAATCGCAGATCAAAGTGGGTAGAATGCAGAGCGACTCAGAAAAAACTGCAATAATAATAATAATAATAATAATAATAATAATAATAATAATTTATTTGTATCTTGCCCATCTGACTGGGTTGCTCCAGCCACTCTGGGCAGCTTCCAACATATATAAAAACATAGTAAAACATTAAACCTAAAAAACAGATAGAAGGTGAATCTTGAGGCCTGTGAACACCCCTAGTATATATTATATTTTGCAAACCACTTGGAGGTTTTCTTACAATCAAGCAGTGTGTGTATGTGTGTATGTATGTACACACACACACACACACACACACACAATAAACGTGATATACATGCTTCATATATTCTCCATGCTCTAAATCTGGGCTTGCTCCAAGAAATGGATTGTTTAGGAAACAACATAGTGAATCATGAGAAATAACATAATAGAATCCAAATCTGCTCTGGCAGATTGCCAGGGAAGGAATGGAAGATGCCCTTTGAATAATGAATTTGATTCATCTCCCTCTATTAAGAGACCAACTCTTTTTAAAGAAGAAAACCTCTCCCCAAATCCAACAATGTGAAAATGATTTCATGCCACGGATACACGCCGGTATTCTTTAAAGTACCAAGTAACTGAAGTATCATTAATGTACTTTAGATCATTAAAATAGTATGTGATTTTAATTAGATTTAGCAATTACTCTTCATCAATGAAGGCTTTCTCAATCAGGGTGCAGCACCACTGCCTTAAGCAACCTGCTTAGAAGGTATCAAATGAGTTGCATATTAAATCTATGCTTTCTTCAAAGAGGGACACCACCCAAGTCCACTAAAGGCACATTCCAACAAAGTTTTACACCTAAAATTGGATATATCTATAGTCATGCTACTGTCTACCGCTGTTGTTGCCAGGCTGGCCATTCTGATGGCTTCACGGAAGAAGATGTTTTGCATCTATTAGACACTTGCAAAATGTTCTCCAACCACTTGTGGGCTGTGGAGAGCAGTCCAAGGATCCAACCCAATACCCTTTCCCGCTAGCAAGTTGTGACAATTGCTGTGACATAGGCAAAGCCTCCAGAACGGCCCCATTTGTACGCAGGCAAATTTCTCGCTGGCCCCAAATATGGCGGTCGAGTAATTTCACAGCAAGGTCATACACATGCATCACCCCGTTTCCTGAGAGCAGGGCCCAAATATGCATATGTCTGTTGCCAATTGCACTGTGAGAGGCAAGCACAGCTGTTTAAATGGTTTGGAGGTAGACCTGGGTGAAGACAGACTTGACCCAGGTCCATCCCCCAAGGCCCTGCTCTGCAAATTCAAAGTGAGGAGGTGTACCATCACTCCCCATTGCCGGCTGAGTCTGATGATGTTGCCAGTTGGCCGTGTAGGCGTTTTGGGGGCTCCCCCCCTCGCTCGCCTGAGGCCGTGTCAAACCACAAAGCGTGTTCTCCTTAATAGAGAGCACGTGTTGCAGTGGGGTCTAGCAAGCCACCCCATTGTTGCTGGGCAGATCTGTTTGTATGGCCACAGGCTGTGATTGGAAACTTGTGTTTCTGGGGAGATTTCGATGTTACCAATTTGTGGGTTGGGCTCAAAGGTTTTAAATATTGGGCACCCAGCTTTGGGCTTTCTCTTTTGCTGCATGCACCGGATCACCCGCCCACCCTCCCTGAACTGGGGCTATTGCGTTGACCTTGCTATGCCTGTCATGGGGTCATCTGCTTTTGGGGCAGGGGCCTGCTAGGAATTTTGTCCATTTGGCTGATTGGATGGAGCCATTTGGTTTTTGCCTACTGCGTAGCAAATCGTCACAACTTGTAAGGTTTGCAGTTAGGCATTGGTTAAAAAATTGGTTGGTGGAGGGGTAAGTGCCTACCCCTCCAATGCTGGTGTTGCAAGGGAATTCCATTAAAGGAATCCAGGGGCTTGCCATGCTTTCGTCCAAGTCCCTGGCATTGGGCTTGGGCCACGCAAGCCTCTGGGAGCATGTGGGGAGAGGTGAGGGCCTGGTGCCCAGCTTCATTTCTCCCCAATATTGTTTTCCCTGACTGGCTTCCTCTGGAATCTAGAAGTCAGTTCTGTCCCTGGACGGGGGGGGACAGATAGTTGTAACCAATGCCTAAGCAACCACTCACAGTTATGTACAGTGGTACCTCGGGTTACATACGCTTCAGGTTACATAGGCTTCAGGTTACAGACGCCGCTAACCCAGAAATAGTGCTTCAGGTTAAGAACTTTGCTTCAGGATGAGAACAGAAATCATGCTCTGGTGGCATGGCAGCAGCGGGACGCCCCATTAGCTAAAGTGGTGCTTCAGGTTAAGAACAGTTTCAGGTTAAGTACGAATTCAGTTATTATTATTATTATAATTATTATTATTATACAGAATGAATTCAGTACTTAACCCGAGGTACCACTGTATTTAAATAAAGTTGTGGCCAAAATTATGCCAAAAACCTTAAACAAAAATTATGTGTGATGTGTGAGTTATTGGGGTGGCTTGGGGACCTCAACAGGCAACTGCCTCTGCTGCCCAAAATAGGAAGCATTCTTTCTCCAGAATCCCTAAAATTTGCCCCCACACCACTAGTTTGTTCAGAGAACTGAGTATTTGGCTGTCTGGCTTAATATACATTAATACCATCACTCTGTGACTGGCTATATATAGACTCTCCTTCAGATTTAGCAGACCATTGCAAGGGCATAATGTAATTAAAGGAATACTTTGTCAATGTTACTAAAGAGGGCCACTCGGTTTATTTAAACAGAAAGAACTTTAACAGCCTAATTTATTTTCCATTAGTTCTATCGCGTTTGCCATTTTTGCCTCGCTCGCCTCTGAAATGATCCAGTCTCTTCCACTTTTGTTCCGATCCCATTTGTAGTCAGTTTTGGTTTCAGATCCTTGGGCATAGAAGCATCAGTACATGGTTCAGGTTGTAAAAGCATTGGAGGAAGGAAGCCTTCTGTGAGCTCGGTTGTTATAAAGTCCTTGAGGGCCTTTAAAAATTAATAACTTCTCTCGCGTCGGAGGGAGAACAAAACAGTAAATGGCGTTAGGAGGCCTAGATCACCTCTCTCTCCCCTCTTTTCTTTGGTGACAAACTTTAACTGCTATAGTTGTTGCTTTTGAGAGAGAGAGAGAGAGAGAGATTTGATTGAAACAGTCAGATATTATTATTATTATTATTATTATTATTATTATTATTATTTACTTAAACCCCACCCATCTGACTGGCTTGCCCATGGCTTCCAACAAATATACAAAGACACAACAGAACACCACACATTAAAAACTTCCTGATACAGGGCTGATTTCAGGTGTCTATGAAAGGTCGTATAATTATTCCTCTCTTTGACAGCTGCTGGAAGGATGTTCCAAAGGGCAGGTGCCACTACTGAGAAGGCCCTCTGCCTGGCTCCCTGTAACCTCACTTGTCACAGTGAGGGAACCACCAGAAGGCCCTCTGACCTACATCTCATTGTTTGGGCTGTATGATGGGGGTGGTGACACTCCTTCAGGTATACAGGGCCAAGGCTCTTTACGGCTTTTAAAGACCTGCAAAGGTCAACATATTGTGTACCTCATAATTAGGCCCCTTCCATATTCTAGCCTGGAGGAAGAGGTGCCTGATTTTGCTTTTGACTATGATGGTGGATTGGCTAGTGTGCCACCAGAAGCGGTGGGTTCGTGATCCCAACTTTAGATGCACTGGGCGATTTATGCTTTGCACAGTAGCAACCGGCGAGGCAGCATGGTTGGGGCTGCACTGCCGACCAGCCTTCCAAAAGCCATTCACTGGTGCTGCTTACAATTCAAATTGTAAAGCCATGCATTGGTGCTGCTTACAATTCAAATTACAATACAATTTCCGAGCACAATTCAAAGTGTTGGTGCTGACCTTTAAAGTCCTAAACGGCCTCGGTCTTGTATACCTGAAGGAGCGTCTCCACCCCCATCGTTCAGCCCGGACGCTGAGATCCAGCACCGAGGGCCTTCTGGCGGTTCCCTCATTGTGAGAAGTGAGGCTGCAGGGAACCAGACAGAGGGCCTTCTCGGTAGTGGTGCCCACCTTGTGGAACACCCTCCCTTCAGATGTGAAGGAAATAAGCAGCTATCTTGTCTTTAAAAGACATCTGAAGGCAGCCCTGTTCAGGGAAGTTTTTAATATTTAATGCTGTATTGTTTTTAACACTTTATTGGGAGCCGCCCAGAGTGGCTGGGGAAACTCAGCCAGATGGGCGGGGTATAAATAAATTATTATTATTATTATTATTATTATTATTATTATTATTATTACTACTACTACTACTACTACTACTACTACTACTACTACAAAGCAGTGGGACCTTGGCATGCTATGGACACAGCATCTTTGGATCAAGGATGGTATAATAATAATAGTAATAATGCCATTTGAAGACATTTCTGTGTCATGGGATTCCTGGAGCACAGACCTTTTTTAGTTCTCAAGGAGCGGCTATAAAGGGTGTGTGTGTGGAAGGGTTGGGCCCATGAAGATTGCCAAGAGGTCCAGAGATTGTCCAGAAGGAGTTCCACAGCCAATGGAGAGACAGTGACACGCCATAGGTTTACAGCACTATACCACTCCAAACAGTCATCATGGCTTTCCCCAAATAATCCTGGGAGCTGTAGTTTGCTAATGCTGTTGAGAGCGGATGAGACCCCTATTTTCCTCACAGAGCTACAATTCCCTGAGTTCCCTGTGAAGAGGTATTGACTGACCACTCATAAGAGTGTTGAAAGAGCTCTGCTAGATCGGGCCAAAAGTTCACCTAGTATACCCTCCAATGAAAATGGGGACATCCTGTGGGTTAAACCACAGAGCCTAGGACTTGCCAATCAGAAGGTCGGAGGTTCGAATCCCTGCGACAGGGTGAGCTCCCGTTGCTCAGTCTCTGCTCCTGCCAACCTAGCAGTTCGAAAGCACGTCAAAAAGTGCAAGTAGATAAATAGGTACCGCTCTGGCGGGAAGGTAAATGGCGTTTCCGTGTGCTGCTCTGGTTCGCCAGAAGCGGCTTAGTCATGCTGGCCACATGACCTGGAAGCTGTACGCCGGCTCCCTCGGCCAATAAAGCGAGATGAGCGCTGCAACCCCAGAGTCGGTCACGACTGGACCTAATGGTCAGGGGTCCCTTTACCTTTATTCCATAATAACAATAATAATTTTTTTATTTATTCCTCCTTCCATCTGACTGGGTTGCCCCAGCCACTCTGGGTAGCTTACAATGTATATAAAAACATAATAAATCATTAAACTTTTTTTTTAAAAAAAAACCTCCCCTATACAGGGCTGCCTTCTGATGTCTTCTAAAAGTTGTATATTTACTTATCTCCTTGACTCGGGGATCATATAACTCCATACTCCCCAACATTTCTCTGATGAAAATAGGGACGTCCTAAGGAAAAGCGGGACATTCTGAGATCAAATCAGAAACTTCTGTAAATCCGGGACTGCCCCTGGAAAATAGGGACACTTGAGGGTTTGAACCTGTTCTCTCAGTGGACATCCAGGTGCAAACAGGACCGAACTGCAACAGCACTCTCCCCACTTGTATTCATAGCCATTGTGGCTTGTTTCCACTGTTAGCCTCACCCTCCAGAAATCTGTCTAAACCATTTTTTAAAATGGTCCTTACTGCCTCTCGTGGAAGCGAATTCCGTAGCCTAAGTACGCACTGCATTTTCTAACCCAAAAGTTGGCGTCCCTTATTCCAACTTCTGGGCCTGCGCATGGAAAAGTTACGACTTCAGAGTGAGGCATCCATCCCCGGCTGCGAGAGCCTCTGTAGCGAGCGCTCACAAAAGGAAATAAAGAGTAAGCAAACTGTAATATAAAAGATGAAGCTGTTTTCTTTTAACGCGGTATCATCTCAGGAAACTTCCCCTTCCCCTCCCCTCCCATCGGGTAAATTAATTTCTACTTGTAGTAGGAGCATCTTTCTTTTTCTCTACTGGCATGCTCAGCATTTATAAAAACACACATACACACACACTTCAGAAATGTGATTTGGCAGCAATCTCCTAACTATTCTGTGCCAAACCTGAGAGGAAAATTATTGCCCAAAGCAGTCTGAATTATATTTTGTTTCTTTTTCACATTTCTCAGCTGCCTATCTTCCTCGTTAAATTGCCGTCTGTTGCCACTCGCTACAACGCCTTCCTCCGTGCCCCTGCCTCCCCCCACCCTTCCGAAATTAAAGTTTTGGGAACCGCTGGGAGGTGTTTTTGCTCTAAAACCCACACGACTTTGTATTCCTGTGCCTCAAATGGAAGCCAGCATGTGGGTGGCTTGGAGAGAGATTTCCTCGTTTTGAGAGGTCTGTTCTCCTTCTGCAATTTAACCTGGGAAACTGGAGGGGAGGAGGGAGCTCTGATATTTTTGCCTGTGGTGAAAGAAACTCATTTTGCGTTTTCTCTCTCTCCTTCTGCTGTCTCATTAATAGGCTGAGATTACATCTTTCCCCTCTTAATTAGGCATGTAAATGATTCTTTGGCTTGTTTTTTTTCTTTCTTCCAAAAATTCTTCCCCCTCTCCCCCCCCCCACACACCTTACAGTCTTTTTACAAACTTGATTTATTCTTTTTGGCAATTTCCCTCCCGTTTAAGCTTGGCATCGAGGTGACTCGGTTTCCTTTCAGTATTAAAGTCCTCTAAAATAGGGATGGGAACATAGAAAGCAGCCTTATACCAAAGCAGGCCACTGGACCATCCAGTTCAATATTGTCTGTTCTGAATGGTCGCAGCTTCCCAAGGTTTCAGGTAGGAGTTTTTATTCTCTCCCCCCGCCCTACCTGAAGACTCCAGAGATTAAGCCAATGGCTTTCCACACTGGCTGCCAATGGCTTTCACATTGCACCTGTTGTGTTATGCAACTGTGGCATGCCACGCTATATGTAATTCGCACCAGTTGACATGGTGTGACACAACAAAGAATGTCATTGGAGAACATCACCATCTTTTCCAGACATGTATGTTTCTGTTCTCCCATGATTCTCCCATGAAAAGAGAAGGAAATAACTGCAAAATGGTAAACCACCCTAAAATTCATCACTTTGCTCCTTTGATTTTTGGGGTCAATGGGGTTAACCTAAGAACAGAAGGGGAACCTGCTAGATCAGTCAATGGTCCACCTAGTCCAGCTTCCTGTTCTCACAATGGCTAACCAGATCCCTGTGGGAAACCTGCAAGCAGGATTCAAGCTCAAGAGTGATCTCCCACCCTTTGGTTTCCAGCAACTGTCATTCAGAAGTTGCAAACAGATTTTTCTGGAAGGAATTATCACAGAAAGGAGTGCTAAACATGGGCTATATTCTGCCAGATATATTCTGCCAGAAGTGACTTTTGCGTCATGTGAAAGCTCAGATATAAAGTGGAAATTAACACTTAGGGAAACACTGGAGAAATAAGCTGCTGTATGAATCCAGCCTAAATGTGCACATGCTTATTTATTTATATAGATGCAAAATTGAGAAACAATTGCCATAATTTCAATCAGGGATGGGGAACTTGTGGCTCTCTAGATGTTGTTGGACTCCATTTCCCCTCAGCCTCAGCTAGCATGGTCAATGATCAAGGGTGATGGGAGGCCACAGATTCTGTATCTGTGACCTTGCCATAGTAAGGAAGACTGACCAGGCACTCAGACAGGCAGGGTCCTCACAAATCAAACAGGTTGCTCAGACTGAGATCATGTTCCAAGGCTGGGGTTTTGTAGAATCTGGTGGAGCCAGATTGGTTCTTTGGGGTCAACTGGCCGAGTATTAAGCTAGGAGTCAGCTGGCAAAATGCTTGCCTTGAAGTCAAGAGGGCATCCTTGAGTGACATAGTCCAGTCTTCATGGTAGTGCTCTTTCTTCCCCCCACCTACCTGTCAGGAATGAGCCAGCTCCCAAGAAAGGTTTGAAGCCAACAGCAGAGAGACTTAGATGTTAGTCAGACAGGGGAGACCCAGCAACTGCAGACTTTGGCTTCTCCTGACCTTGATGGGCAGGCTGATAAGGCAGTAGCTGAAAGCAGGCTAGAATACAGCCAATGCTTACCAGAAGCATGAATAGGCGCGAATAGATTCAGAGACAGCCTCTCAGAAAAGGAAGAGGTTGGAGCTGATCCACTAAGTTGGAAGAGTCAGCGAATGGGAGGGCTGCTAGATAGAAGCAAAACAAAAGAGGTAAAGGTTGTAAGTTCAGTATCTGCTGGAGAGGTCGGAAGGAGTCTTCAGAAGGGTCATCTTGAGTAATGATGCCGGAGGTTTTGTGAGAGCCGTCTGGAGCTGTTTGTTTTTGCAATAAATCCTCCTTTTAATTACCTACGCTTACTGTGTTATCAAGTTGGGAACCTGGACTCCTGACACTGCCTGATCTTTGTGCTGCAGCTACCCCCACCTACCGCTGCCTTACCTTAGCTGGTTGTCTTTCCTCCACCACCACTGTGGTGGCTAGGCCTCGGCTGTAGGCTGTAGGGGTGGCTTCTGTGAATCCATGATGTCTCGCTTAATTCGGGACTATGGAGTAGTATCCAACCACCATGGAAGAAACAGAAGCTTGAAGTGGGAGACCAAATCAGGGATATGATGTGATAAGGGAAAGTGCATGCATTTGAAACTGATCGATCATCGCTTTGTGCAGCAGGAAGTTTGGCCCTGGAAGTGTGGTCTTCTGGACCGCTGAAGGGTTAGTACAGAAAGGAAAATAATTAGTAAGTTTTCCAGCTGCTGTAAACTAACCAAGCTTTTACTAGAGGCAACAGCACTACTGCGACTCTCATCAACTAGCAATCTGGCCTGAATCACTGGCCCTGATGTGCGAAGAAACAGCTGCAGGTAAGGAAGAGAGAGGTCAAGGTTTTAAGCTGCTTGAAAGCAAATCTGGCTGCATATCTTCCATGCAGGAGGTAAGTAATCACCTGGCTAGCGAGCGGCCTGGAGCAGGCAGGAAAATTGGATAATAAACAGAGCATGATAATGTATCAGATTGCTAAGCAGTGGTTGCAATCTCCTGGTTGGGAGATATTGTCAGACATAGCTTTATGGGCTCTCAAAATGATGCCTGCCTCCATGAGTAAGTAAACAGAAAAGGTCAGCACTTTCTGATATAGCTCCTGGCAGCCTGGAATTATGTCTGGCCTCTGAGTTGGAGCCGCATTTCTAAACCATACATTATTGAGTGTGTGTTTGGGATATTTCTAATCATCTGGTGTTGGCCAATAAAACAGCTGTTTTCACACTGTGTCTCTAGAAGGCCTGGGGTGATAGAGAAGTTCAGCACTAGAGACGAGGCTCTCTGAAAAAGAGTTTTCATGCTGACTGATCTTCTTTGGCATTATGCCACTACAGTAGAGTATTTTGCATGTGTTGGAACACAGTTCTTACGAATTGTGGCTGGTTTGGCCAAGTCATTGTCCACCTGTCTTTTAGGTTTTTGCCCTGTTTAGCTAGCTCACACAAATCCAGCAATTTTCTGTACCCTCCACATCACTCTCAAGGCTCAGCTCTACCATCTTCCATTGCTTTAGGATGGCTCTATCAAGAGCGGGGGGGGGGGGTGTTCCTGTTGCTATCTTCTTGGGTTTTCATGATTCAAGTTTCTTCTCAGATTGCTTTGTTTCATTTCACAGATCAGGGCTTCTTAGATGAAGAGTCTGTGAGTACAGTTGAGTTTTAACACTGTCTTGTGTATCTCATATATGGTTAATTCATATTAGTTACTGTGCATTTAGTTTTTATTCTCTTGTAAGAAGCTGTTCTTTTGTGTAGACCTGTGTGAGAGTGTAAGAGTTTGATGAGGTGAATGTGGTTGTCTCCATGCACAAATTTTCATGTCTTCGGGATCATATGTTGTCTTTGTTCCAACATATACATGTATAACAATAGAAACTAGCCAGCTGTGAAAGTTCCATTTGCATCCACTTCTGCCTCTGGCCTGGACCACCAACGACAAGTGGCCCCCAGAAGATCTGGAAGACCTTCTGGAAGATGCAGCTCAGAAGCTGAAAAAGTCTCCCTCTTCCCTAGAATTGTGGGATGTATCCACCGGGAGCAGTCAGATACAACATTCCTTGTTTTTCTAGAGTGGACATGCAAGAGGATGTTGGTCCAGCCAGTCGAAACTTCCTGTTTCCTCCTGGGCTGGAGCATCCTTCCTTGCATGTGACTAGAGGTGGGCGTGACCTTACCTGTCCAGGTAACAAAAGGACAAGGCATGCTGCCACTTTCTCTCTTTTTGACTTCCTTCTTCGTTGGACCAGATTTTTAGCTAGGGACTTGTAGCTTCCAGCTAGCATAAGCACTGGATTATTCCCCCATATGGGGTAGATCCACATTCAGGAATCCAACTGTGAACTGATGCGAGTAAACTTCTTTTATTGACTTTGAATAAGATTGTCATGTCTTTATTCTTTTAAGGGGGATTAAAGGGAATTTACCAGGAACTATACAATTCAATCTGAGACAGACTGAATTGTATAATAGTGAGAGGCTTATACAAGCCTGCAACCAGCAATCTGCTATGTGTGCAAATGGGAATGTAAACTCTGCTAAGTAAAGGAACTTGCTAATGCAAGTTAGGAAGATGACGGAGCCAGCCGTCACAAATGGCGCAGTTTAGCATAAAATAAAGACACAGAGAGCCAGCAATATTTTCAGGATGGTATGAGCAGCTCCTTTCGAACTTCTCTTCTCTCTGGTCTCTTTTATTATCCTTTGTTCTCTCCTCTCGCATGGCCGCTTGCCAATGTCTCACATTACCTACATCCGGTCATGGCTTAAACCCACCCATCGCCATATAGGGTTATGCACTTAATACATTGCAAGGCACGGACATGCAGGTCACCGAGGTCAGCGAGGCACCAGGTGGCGCTACAAGCCTTTGCCATGACTTCATGGCTCCCACATGCCCTCTTTCTTTATTTTATTAATCAGAGTCGTATATATCAGTACCAATACGGTTATATCGAGCGCGATAGGCGACTCTTGTGAGGCCAGAAGCAGGCCGCTGACGGGAGAACCATGCAGTACATATAGAGATTAAGGAAGGAATACATTGGATACAGCAACACAAAATAACGCAAATAACTACTATTAGGATCACTAAAATCAATAAATGTCGAAGCCAACTTCCATCCGGAAGCCAAGAATATAAGAATTCTGTTTCCAAGCTGCATGGTAGGCTTCCTTTCTAGTTTATTAGCCATGCACTGGTGTCACTCCTATAGCACTGAGATTGGTCATTGTATGTTCCTGTAAGAGAACAAGAGCTATTAAAAGTGAAATTCAATGTATGTTGACAGTTTGGATATATGCCCCATGATTCTTTCCCCTCTTTAATTTGAAAACAAATGGGGGCAGGCTCATGGAGGGTCAATTGTACTGGAGGCCAAAAAGTTTGCTTAGGGGATATAATATTAGTAAATTGAAAAGATCCATTGACAGGCACACCATGAAGCATTATGCCGGAATGACTGGCAAAGGGCGCCATGTGCATACACAGCAAACATTTAGAAGCATGCAATAAACTGGTAAACATAATCATATCTTGTACAAAAATATTATCCCTCCATATCTTATGATAATTTTCTCCCCCAAAAGTCTTATTCAACAATACTGTTCTTCTAGTTCGAAAGTGGCTGAGCCATGGATACTGCCAGCCAGAGTAGGAAGCTGACAACTGCTTGCCAGCCGATGAGGTGAAATATGGTGGTTTCAACTGGACTGGGTCGTCTGCTTCTCTTCCTTGTATAACGGTGCAGCAAAGGATGGCAAGGCAGATGGTGAGGAAGGCAAACACTGCCAGATGCAGCTCGTGTGCAGCACCTCTAGGTGGCGCATGCGGAAAGGTTTCAATGCTTCACCCACAAAATGTTGACAAAGTGTAGGGGAGTTCCGCATGCCTTGAGGCAGGACAACCCACTGATATCGCTGGGTGGGCTGCGAATTGTTATATACTGGCAATGTAAAAGCAAACCGTTCCCTGTCTGCTGGAGCCAGTGGGATAGAAAAAAAACAGTCCTTTAAATCAATCACCGCCAACTGATATTCTCGTGGGAGCATATTTGGATTTGGCATGCCAGGTTGTAAAGTTCCCATTGGCTGTATTTGTTGGTTAATTTTCCTCATATCCTGCAAAAGACGCCATTTGCCTGATTTTTTCTTAATAACGAAAATTGGGGAGTTCCAGGGAGATGAGGACGGTTCAATGTGGCCAAGGGTCAATTGTTCAGAAATAAGCTGTTCAGAAACAAGCTGGTGCCGCTGCTAATTTTTCTTTTGGTAGAGGCCACTATTCTACCCAAACTGGGGTATCGGTGATCCTGGTTTGCCACACTGGAAACAAGTTGTATCGGTGGCTACAGGCTGGTTTTCATTTAGCGCTGCTGCCAGCAGATGAGCCTTGTGGGTGGCTGTACCTACAGACTGACAAATGCGAAGCATGGCTGCTGTGTCTGTGGCAGGATTGTGTATTATCGGTCGTACCGCAACCTTATAATCCTCATTGGCATTTTCAAAGGCCAATTGTTTGATAATTATTTGTTTGGCTTCAGGATTTTCAATTTGGCGACTCACTGCTGTAAGCAGCCTGTCCATAAAGGAAGAATATGATTCTCTTGCCTCTTGCCTGATTGAACCCCACCTTGATTGAATACTGGGTTCTGGGATTTTTCTCATTGCTTGCTTAGCAGCAAGAGCGGTGTCCCTCAATAAGATTTGCAGCAGTGTGGCTTGCACTGAAGCTTGAACGAAGGGACCACGCCCCATCATGGCATCTATGACGTCTGCGAGGGTAACATTTGGATTATTTCCTCTGACTTGTTGTAACAAGGCTGGAGCATAAGCACGGCAGGCAGTTTCCCATTCGTGGGCAAACAAAACACCAGCTGATGGGGGTAACACTGTATGGGCCAAAAGCTTGATGTCCTCTGGAACCAAGAGCTGGGCTAATGTGGCTTCTAAAAGCGCCTGCGTATATGGGGCTTGGAGTCCATTGGCCTTTACTGACTGTTGCAGCTCTCTCAAGATCTTAAAGTCAAAAGGTTGGTGTTGGGCTTGGGTGCCTGCCGGGGCACCAGCAGGGGGCACAAAAACAGGGAATGCCATAGTATCCTGAATTAAGGAACAGGCAAGGACTGCACGTTGAAAAGGGGTAGCTGGTTCTGCCGCTGAAAGAGTAGGGTCATTTCCAGCCAGACCACGGTATTTTGCAGGATTGGGTCCTCTGGTGAGGAACTGTAGTCCTGAGGTTTGGGGTCTGGGGCTGCTGGCAAAGCAAGTATCGGAACAGACGCTAACACAGCAGGCTGGACTAAGGAAGCTGGAGGTTGTGTTGGCAGTGCAGCCAGGGAGATGTTTTATTTTTTGGTGATAAAGAGCCCATGGCGTAACGAACCTTGCACCATGCATTTAGAATCCGAATACCAATGCTGGGGTGCCCATGAAAATGTGCCCCAATCTTGTCCCAATGTTTCAATTCCCAAGTCCCATCTGCAGGAAACCAGGGGGAATGCTCTTCGATGGCCAGAATGAGCTGTATCAAATCACCCTCCGGAACTTCCAATTTGTTGGAGGAGAGGAGAAATTTTAAGTCTTTTCAAAATTTCTGTTGGGGAGTAGACAAAGAGCTGCCCATTTTTCTAAAATCAAGATAAAAGGGATCGAACTCACCAGGATCTTTTTAAGATGTGAAGCGCTTGAAACCCTTGCCGGGCGTGGTGAGCCGATGATATCCGTTGCGTGGATCGAAAAACCTCACACGGTTTTCTTTTAAAAGCCTCAGACGTATTCTTTTATTCAGCCTCACACGGGGCACCACTTGACGGAGCCAGCCGTCACAAATGGCGCAGTTTAGCATAAAATAAAGACACAGACAGCCAGCAATATTTTCAGGATGGTATGAGCAGCTCCTTTCGAACTTCTCTTCTCTCCGGTCTCTTTTATTATCCTTTGTTCTCTCCTCTCGCATGGCTGCTTGCCAATGTCTCACATTACCTACATCCGGTCATGGCTTAAACCCACCCATCGCCATATAGGGTTATGCACTTAATACACTGCAAGGCACAGACATGCAGGTCACCGAGGTCAGCGAGGCACCAGGTGGCGCTACAAGCCTTTGCCATGACTTCATGGCTCCCACATGAAGAATATTAATAAACAATATATCCTCTCCTGCCACCCTGAACATTCCTACAAGAATTTAAGGCTAAGTAAGAGTTTCCCTGAAAATAAATTTCTGATGAGTTTGTGGACATTTTATCTTTCAAGGTCTGTTTGAAGAATGGGAGATTTTTCAGCCCTCTCCTGAAATCTGTCTGAAGCAGCCCACTTCCGTTCTGGATTCAGAACTCCTCTGAATCCAATGCACACCCCTAATGCAGACATTTTGTCTGTTCCTCGTTTATTTCCATAAAGGGGGCAGCTCTCGGTGTACCAAACAATACAAAATGTGCTCCCCTTCATTAGAGTGAACTGAAAACTCAATGTATGCCTCATAGGACTAATCTATACTGGTGAGTTATAACGTTATAAATGCGTTATGAAATGTGACACCAGGAGGCGCAATGGAAATTAGCATTGAGAGCTATATAACGTTTTCCCCCCTTGGTGTTTCAGTATAAATTCACCCATAGTTCCACATTTGAAGGGCTTGCCAGTTCTGGTCATTCCTCTTCGCGAAACAACCACCCATGATCCCAGTGGCTGTTGTTGATCTGGTAGGATGGAAGTCAGGGAGGCCAACAGTAGGTGGCGCCAGAGCGATTGTCAGGCAGAGACAATTATTTCAGTTGTGTCCCCCATCCACCACCTGCAACACTGAGACTAAGGAGGAGGAGGAAGCAGCGCCACCACCTGGACTGGTTGTAAGTAAGGAGGCAGGCAGGTGAGGGCAGATGGGTTGGTGAGGCAGTGCCCCATTTGCCCTAATGGGGCAGCCTACACTGCATGCTCCTTATTCAAACAGCTACTCTTAATCCTCATTCAAATCTCAGAAGAGAACCAGGGTATGTATTCCCACTAAGATCTGAGTTCTTACAAGCAGCTGCAACAGAGTGATTTAGGATGGGCTAAGTATTGCAATTACCTGGGGGTTGCTTTGAATACTACTTGTATTTTTTTTTTTATGGTCTCCAGCTTTTCCTGATTACCAGAGGTAATAGACTTTTATGCTACGATGCAACTGTTGAACATTTTAATTGGAATGCCATGTCAAATTTTTAAATTAAAAATCAAATACTCAAAGCACCAGTGCATTTTTGATTACTGAGATTAAAACCTAATTGAATTCTCTCTCACAAGCAAAAAGGAAAAGGGGAAGAAAAAAAAGTCGGCTGGAAATTTAATTAGAGCAATGTAAAAAGCAGTTGATTTTCTTAAGCAAAAGAAAATACATATATATTTTTATTTTTTATTTTTCTTAAAACGAAATGCAAAATGGCAGCCTTTCCGTTTTCTGCACACCCGCTCCCAAATTCTGCTATGGAGATATCACAAATATGGTGCGGAATGAAGGCCTACTTAGATCTCACTTTCCAAATGATTGCATAATAAAAGACCTAGGTTTTGCTTGAGTGAAGACTGCTTTGCCCTTTGATCAATACTGAATTATTCATGGTGGATTCCTGGCAAACCTCCATGAACTTACACATGTCAGAGAGCGAGAACAAAAACAACAGACACATCTGCACACAAAAAAAGAAGAAGAGCCCCGAAGAAGTTTTATTTGATAAGTCAGAAATGCATTTCAATCAATACCAGTGGAAATGCCATTGCCAATATTATCCTAATATTTGGATAAGTTCTACACCAGCAGTCCACAGAAGGGTAAGTGGCAGTAGATCAGCAAGGATTTCTGGCTCCCAATTGTTCAAGAATAGCAATGGCTAACAGGCTTTTTGTTTCCTGCATTAAGGACAAGAAACTAATAACGCTGGGGGGGGGGGGAATCAGATGCTGATAGTGAAGAGACTGCTCTGATCAGTTCTGGTGCTGAAAGCACATCTTTGGGTTGAGCATGTGCTCAGAGGCAATCTAATTCTAAGCACACAAGTTGGATTTGCAGCAAAATGTTGCAGTGCTGGGTGCTTCTGTTCAGAGTTCCAGCCAGCCGTGCACCATTTCCAGGATACTCCATTCCACTATACCTGTCAGGCTTCAGGGACTTGGCTTCCTTCCCCCCCCCCCCCACTTTGGCTGTAGAGAAGCAAGACAAAGTGAAAAGAGTCGCTTACCATTTATAGAGTCTTTAATGATCACAGCAAAAGAGCAAAGCAAACATTCTCGGAATGAAGGCGCTCCCAATTAAGGTTTCCACCCACTCCCACCCCCGTCACTTCCGCACCTTGCAACCTGGTCTCGTGACCACCGTGCTTTTTGTGTAGCCACCTTATCTGCTCTACGTGACCTTGGACTGATAGGCTGGACACTTTCTAGCAAGAGAGCCAGTGTGGTGTAGTGGTTAAGAGTGGTAGTCTCGTAATCTGATGAACTGGGTTCGCGTCTGTCAGGGGTTCAGGAGCAGAGGCAAGGGCAAGGGAGGAAACAGAGAGCGAGGGGGAGGAGGCAGAAGAAAAGATGAGTGATGACGACGACCCGAGATCTCCGAGTCTTTCCAGTGAATCAGAAGATTCACAGAAAGGAGCACCAGTGGCCAGGGCAAGGGGGGAGCCTAGGGGGACACCCCAGGAAGATAGAGCCAGAGGGGACTCAGAGGGGAGCAGTTGGAAATCGGGACCAGCGTCACCGCCAGAGAGCAGGGAAGAGGAAGGGCGCCAGGGATCAAGCGCTGGCAACTCACAACAGGGGGGAGGGCACGAGTCAGGAGTGGCCACACCTCCATCGGGGAGCGAAGAAACGGTCAGACGGAAGGTGGAAGGTTTGGCGCGCGCGCCAAGTTCAAATGCACAGGAAGGTGGCGCAGTAGGCAGCCCGGAAAGGGAGCCAGGTCCTAAAGCCCGGCGCAAGGAGACAGGAGGGTCCGGGGGGTCGGCGTCAGAAGAATCCCGGAAGGAAGAGACCCCGGGGGGCAGAGGGACCCAGAGAAGAACAGTCAGGCGGAAAAGGTGGAGCAGGGCTAGGATATTAAGTTGGTGTACAAGGGGCGGAGACTCAGACGGAGCTTCGCCGATCTAACCATGAGACGTAGAGTTGCACGCAGCAGATTGAGAATGGAAACTGTAACTCAATAAAAACTTTTATTTAACGATCGCTGGCTAGCGTGATCCTCTGTGAGCTAGGATCTGGAAGCAGCTCTGACAGTAAGCTCCGTCCCCAAATTGTGGGCATCTACAGCCTCGCGGAGAGGAGAGAAAGCGGGTGCCTACTAGCGAGCTCACGAACGGCAGACAACATGACGGCCGAACAGCAGATAGCGGAACTCAGAGAAGCAGTGACACGACTGAATGCCGAGGCTCTTGCATCCAGGAAGAGAGAGGAGGACGCAGCTGCCGCCTACAGGGATCTCCAGGTCAGGTTGGAAGTGCTTACGAAGCAAGGGCAACTGACACCCAAACCGGAGGGGATTGGGTTGGGGAGACGAACAGGCGGTCTGGTCTCTCACTTCGATGGGAATTTGCAACAGTACCCCAACTTTAGAGCAGATGTAATGTGTGCACTGCAACTGCTGAACAACGACTTTAGAGATGAGCAAGAGAAGGTGGGATTCATCATGTCCCATTTGCATGGAGATGCTAAAGCATGGCTGCGCAATTTGTGGAGAGATAAGGATCCGGCGCTCCAAAATGCGGATGCCTTTATTAAAGCGATGGATGGGTGCTTTTTATCAAGCATAGACGTGGATCTTGCTCGGAAGCAGATACATGGACTGAAGCAAGGGAGGGCCAGCGTAAGGCAGTACCATGCCCGCTTTTTCGCTTTGGTCAGTGCCCTGGAATGGGACAGAGATTCGGCTCCAGTAAGAGACCTGTTTTGGGAGGGATTGCACAGCTCGGTTAAAGATGAAATTGCGAGGGGGGAGAGACCCCGGACCACGCAGGAGATCGTTCAGAGGGCGCTGGCGGTGGGGGTGCGGCTGGAAGAACGTCCGTGGAGCAGGGACGAAGGGCGTGGGGGGCGCGAACCAGCCAGGGGCTCCTCCTTCCTTCCCAGAGAAGCAGCGCGTGCGCAATTCACGCCTCCGCCAGGAGGAGGAGCGGAACCTATGGAGGTTGGAGGTGCAAGGGCTCAGTCAGCAGCCAGAGCCCTAGCACCGGCACCAGTGAAAGCGAAGCCTCCTAGAGGGAACAGGAAGTGTTACATCTGCGATGATCCACAGCATATGGCGAAAGAGTGTCCCCAGAGGCTCCACAAGCACACTGCAGCCTCAGCAATGGTAACTGCAGCAACGCAGCAAGGAGAACCACAGCAGGGAAACGACGGAGTCTGGCTGGAGGAAGAGGCACTGGGGCCCAGCCAGACGTGTCTGTGAAGCAGTCCCCAGAGATTTTACAGCCCATGGACCCCCTCCCGCCCAAACCAGTAGTGAAGCTCACCGCATCTCTCCAGCTGCCCAATGGAATCACCATGGACGTGCCAATCACCATTGACTCAGGAAGCAATGCGGACTTTATAGGGCAGGACTTTGTCGACCGGCACGCCATACAGTTGCTGCCTGCCACGCTGCCCCTGCAGGTTGTCACGGTGGATGGCAGGGAGCTGCTAGGGGGGCAAGTGGTGAAGCAGACGCCACCAATGGTGATGCGACTTGGGAATCACAGGGAAATCATCAGCTTCAACGTCACTCAACTATCGGACACGCCCATTGTATTGGGCATGAGTTGGCTGGACAAGCACAGCCCGACGCTGGCTTGGTACCAGAGGCAGCTGACCTTCGGCTCTTCCTTTTGCGCTGAACACTGCATCGTGCCCCGGCAGGAAGGAGAGGAAGAGGAGTCACAGCTGCAGCTAGGCACGCTGCAAGCGGTCCCCCACAAGTACGCAGAATTTTTGGAGGTTTTCTGCGAGAAGGAGGCAGACAGGCTACCCCCCCACAGACCATATGACTGCAAAATTGACCTGCTGCCGGGGGCGGCGCTGCCCAAAGGGAAGATGTATTCCATGTCTGAGGACGAACTGCAGGAACTCAAAGAGTTCATAGATCATAATTTGGAGCGCGGTTTCATCCGGGAGTCCAAGGCAGCGGGGGGCAGTCCTGTATTCTTTGTTAAGAAGCGGGACACGCCCCAAAAAAGACTTGTAGTGGACTATCGCACCTTGAACAGTGTGACCAAGCCATCGGACTTCCCCATGCCCCGAATCGACGACCTCCTCGCAAAGGTACGCAAGGGCAGCGTGTTCACCAAGTTGGACCTGCGAGGGGCGTACAACCTCATTCGCATGCGGGAAGGAGATGAGTGGAAGACAGCCATGTTCACGCCCCTGGGCACCTACGAATATAGAGTTATGCCGTTTGGATTGCAAAATGGCTCCCACGTTTTTCAAGCTTTCATGCATCACGTGTTGGCGGGGCTCCTCTACAAGACGTGCGTCTGTTTCTTGGATGACATCCTGATCTTTTCGGAATCGCAGCAGGAGCATGACAGGCACGTCAAGGAAGTGCTGAGCAGGCTACAGCAGCATAGGCTTTACGCCAAGCTGGAGAAGTGCCAATTCGACGTGACCGAGGTGGATTTCCTGGGCTACAAGTTGTCTGACAAGGGGCTCGCCATGGACAGCGCCAAGGTTCGAGCAGTGTTGGATTGGAAAAGCCCACGCAACCGGAAGGAGGTCCAATGGTTTGTCGGCTTCACGAACTTCTATCGCAAGTTTATCAAAGGCTTTGCCATGCAGACAGCGGCCATCACGGACACGCTCAGCTCCAAGAAGAAGAAGTTCATCTGGACAGAGCAGGCGGAGCAGTCCTTTCAGGCACTCAAGCGTCTCTTCACGTCGGAAGAGCAGCTGCTTCATGTCAACCCCAGCAGGCCGATGAGGGTGGAGACAGACGCTTCGGACAGAGCCGTGGGAGCAGTCCTGCTGCAGAAAGACCCGCAGGGGGCTTGGAGGCCGGGAGCGTTTTACTCCAGGAAGCTCAGCAAGTCTGAACGGAACTACACCATCTGGGACAGGGAGTTGCTGGCCATTCATGCAGCATTCAAAGCGTGGAGGCACTTCCTGATCGGCGCCAAGCACACGGTGCAGGTCTGCACGGACCACAAGAATCTGGAGCACTGGCGCACGGCACAGTTCCTGAACCAGAGGCAGATACGTTGGGCTGAGTTCTTTGCGAACTTCGACTTCCGAATAGAGTATGTCCCGGGGGACACCAACATCATGGCGGATGCTCTCTCCCGTAAGCCACAGTATCTGGAGGAGGCAACGCCAGCGGCCGCCATGCACATCTTCGCACCGACAGTGTGGGCGTGCGCTGCGGCGACAGTTGACCTGGAGGCGGTGCGACGAGCGTTGCAGGATGACTCCTTCGCGCAAGCAAAGATGGCAGAGGTGCACAGGGGCACGGCAGCGACCGACGAGTTCCAGCTGCGAGATGGATTGCTCATCCGTAAAGGGGCCATCTACGTGCCGGGAGACAAACTTCGCGCCAAGGTACTGCAGCAGCTGCACGACGCGCCCACTGCCGGGCACTTTGGCAAGGAGAAGACGGTGGAATTAGTCGCCAGAGACTTCTGGTGGCCCGGAATGAGAGGGGAAGTCGCGGACTACGTGGCGAGGTGTGACACCTGCCAGAGGGCCAAACCAGTGCACAGACCGCCGGCCGGACTGCTGGAACCGCTGCAAACTCCGTTCGAACCATGGGAGAGAGTGGCCCTGGACTTTGTCACGGATCTGCCCAGCTCGAGGGGCAAGACGGCTGTGCTGGTGGTGGTGGACTTGTTCTCCAAGATGGCACATTTCATTCCGTGTGCGAAGGTGGCCACGGCAGAACAAACCGCCAAACTGTTCATAGACCACGTGTTCAAGGTTCACGGTCTGCCGCGGTCTATTCTGTCCGACCGAGGGCGACAGTTCATCTCGAACTTCTGGCAGAAGCTGATGGGCTTCCTGAACGTCAAGATCAACCTGGCGTCGGCTAGACACCCGCAGACCAACGGGCAAGCGGAGCGAGTCAATGCCATCATGCAGCAGTACCTGAGATGTTATGCGAATCAACAGCCTGCGACGTGGGTGGATTACCTGCCTCTCGCCGAGTTCGCCTACAACAACACGAAGCACGTGTCCACGGGGGTCACGCCGTTCTTCGCCAACAACGGGAGGCACCCCAGAACCTTCCCGGGACTGGAAAGAATGGGGGAGGGGGAGCCGCAGACAGCAGATGCGTTCGCGTCGGAGTTGCAGGAGGTCCACGATCAGCTGCGGCGGCACCTGGAGCTGGCTAAACACGCATACAAGGTACAAGCGGACAAACACAGAAGGGTTGGCGAAGAGATCCATGTGGGAGACTGGGTCTGGTTAGCAGCCCACGCAGTGCCGGCCAGGTCGTTGGCGAAGAAGAAACTAGGGCATAAACAACTGGGGCCCTACCAAGTCGAAGAGCAGGTCAACACGGTGGCTTTCAGGCTGGCGCTTCCGGAGGGTTCCAGGATGCATCCGGTGTTCCACAGATCGGTGCTCACTCCCTACAAGGCACCTCACAGGTTTCAGGAACCAGGAACGGCACCGAGTCCGCTCCGAGAGAGAACCGGGCAAGGGGGAGTGGCACAGGAGGAGCGCATCAACGAAGTCACGGAGATTTTGGACTCCAGATGGGGGGAAGAGGGGGTAGAATACTTTCTCGCCAAGGAGGGCACCCCGGCCAGTGCCAACAGCTGGGTGCCGGGCTACGCTTTAGACGAACCTCTGCTCAAAGAAGAGTTTCATGCCCTCTTCCCACATAGGCCCATGCCAGCAGACTTTTTCGACGACTGGCTTTTCACGCCCACGCTTTCAGCCAGCACGTTCCGGGGGTTCGACTCGAACGAGGAACCGACACGAGACGCCCGTTCCCCGGAGGGGTCACCCTCGGGATCTGCTTCAGAACCCTCGTATTGGTGGGATGATCGACCAGAGGAGCAGTTCCGCAGAAAGTGGCTGGAGGGTCCAGGACGAGCAACGTCTCCAGAAGGAAGCGAGGGAGAGACGGACATGGACGTTTTCGGGGACGACCCGGGTTTCGAGCACGGCGGCACAGAGATGGAAGCGGAGGTGACCGTCGTCGACGAGAGCAGGGAGGAAGAACCGGAAGACTTCAGATGGAGGCCCGCCACGGGGAGCGAACTGTATCCGACATTCGTCCCCCGGACACGGCAGCACCCAGCTCCCGCACCGGAAGGAGGGGAGGGGGTAGAGGGGGCTTCGAGGGGGGGATGGATGTCAGGGGTTCAGGAGCAGAGGCAAGGGCAAGGGGGGAAACAGAGAGCGAGGGGGAGGAGGCAGAAGAAAAGATGAGTGATGACGACGACCCGAGATCTCCGAGTCTTTCCAGTGAATCAGAAGATTCACAGAAAGGAGCACCAGTGGCCAGGGCAAGGGGGGAGCCTAGGGGGACACCCCAGGAAGATAGAGCCAGAGGGGACTCAGAGGGGAGCAGTTGGAAATCGGGACCAGCGTCACCGCCAGAGAGCAGGGAAGAGGAAGGGCGCCAGGGATCAAGCGCTGGCAGCTCACAACAGGGGGGAGGGCACGAGTCAGGAGTGGCCACACCTTCATCGGGGAGCGAAGAAACGGTCAGACGGAAGGTGGAAGGTTTGGCGCACGCGCCAAGTTCAAATGCACAGGAAGGTGGCGCAGTAGGCAGCCCGGAAAGGGAGCCAGGTCCTAAAGCCCGGCGCAAGGAGACAGGAGGGTCCGGGGGGTCGGCGTCAGAAGAATCCCGGAAGGAAGAGACCCCGGGGGGCAGAGGGACCCAGAGAAGAACAGTCAGGCGGAAAAGGTGGAGCAGGGCTAGGATATTAAGTTGGTGTACAAGGGGCGGAGACTCAGATGGAGCTTCGCCGATCTAACCATGAGACGTAGAGTTGCACGCAGCAGATTGAGAATGGAAACTGTAACTCAATAAAGACTTTTATTTAACGATCGCTGGCTAGCGTGATCCTCTGTGAGCTAGGATCTGGAAGCAGCTCTGACAGCGTCTCTGCTTCTCCACATGCAGCTGCTGGGTGACCTTGGGCTAGTCACATTTCTCTGAAGTCTCTCAGCCCCACTCACCTCACAGAGTGTTTGTTGTGGGGGAGGAAGGGAAAGGAGAATGATAGCCGCTTTGAGACTCCTTCGGGTAGTGATAAAGCGGGATATCAAATCCAAACTCTTCTTCTTCTTCTCTTCCAGTTCTTCTTCACCTTGCTGTTCACCCCCCCCCCCGTTATTCCCAACTTCTGTCTTCCGAACTATGCCCCTCTGCAAACCACTGTTCCAAATCTATACTGCTCCACTGCTCCTGGGCAACTTCAGGATCCTGGTCAGGGGGAGGGGGGAAGGCTCCCACCATTCCTCATCAGAGTAGTACTCCTCAGCCTGGTCTCTGACAATGGCCTTGCGATTTCATTATACACCCGTCCAGCCTGGTGTTTTAGTGCAAGTGTACTCTGCAACATGCTCCTGACACAAGAATAAGTGTTCCACTTTATTAATGGTTCTGTGATGCTTTTAGGGGACTGAGAACAATGTGCCCTCTGCCCAACGAATCCAATGCACGGGGCCCATTTTGCAGAGTTGTACAACTGATTTTCTGGATAAAATCCAGAAATAAACATACTTTCTGGGCTATTGCATGGACCCAGGGATGTGGGTCAGGTATGGAGGGTGGATCAGAAGTGTTATTCTTGCTCCTTTCCACATGTGTGGGCTAGATTGGGGGCAGATATTGTCTGATCCAGACCAATTGTCAGGCAGCAGAGGAACCAACCCTCATGGCAGGTTGCCAGGAATGGACAAGACAAGGGAAAAGTCCTTACCGTCGGCTATTATTCAATATTCACAGAGAGAGGCTTGGAAACATGGCCTCTCGGAATAATGACGTTGCTCCGAGTGAGTCTCCACCCCTGCTTCATGTATCATCACTACTGGTGCTGAGCAGTGCCCTCTGCCTCTGAGCTCTCTGCTCTGCTACTTTCAAGGCTCGCCGGGTTCTGGGAAAGGGGTGGGTGGGTCTGGAATGCTTTCTCTAAAGACACTGTGTCCATCTGCTGTCCCCCCTCTGGTGCTTCTTCTTCCTCCTCTCCCATTATTTCCCAGCTTTCACCCTCTGAAATATGAGCTCCCTCGAACCCCTGTTCTAATTCTGAGCTGTCTTCTTCTTCTCTGGAAGGGTCAGGCTGGGGGAGGCGGTCTCCACCATTCTTCCATTCAGTGCCTGACACCAATAATATTTAGCCCAGGGGTTGGCAAACTAAGGCCTGGGGGCTGGATGCAGCCCCCCAGGCTTCTAAATCCGGTCCGCATATCCTGCCACCTGCTCAATCAGTCCCTGCATGCTGCAGATGCCTCGCCGTGTGAGGACTGACTTCCGTGATGCTGGCACGGCTTCTGGTGCGGGTGGCAATGCTGGTGCGGCTTCGGATTGGCTGCAGGAAACTCTGGCAGCCAATCCAAAGCATGGATGGCTCTGGGCAGGCGGCAACACTGGTGCAGCTTCGGATTGGCTGCAGGAAGTTCCTGCAGCCAATCTGAAGCCGTGGACGGCTCTGGGCAGGTGGCGACGCAGGAGCTTCCTGCAGCCAATCCAAAGCCTCACTGCCCGTGCACTGAGGTAAATCTGGTGCGACCATGGACGGAGAGGGCGGCAGGTCTGAGCCGTGCCATGGGCATCGTGATGGGCATGTCGCGGGGCTTCAGCGCCTGCTGGCCCTGCGTCTGGCGCCCGGCTCATCGCTGCTGCTGGTGGCACGCTGGAACAGCTGGAGGGCGAGCTGCGTGTCACCTGCCCGGCGCTCTCCGCATGCGCGGCCTGCCCACCAACCTGGCCTTGGACGACGGGCCGCAGCGTGTGGTGCACGCTGCCCGGGAGCTCCACAGGGATGGGCCGATGGAGTGGCTGCTGCTCCTCAACAACGCCGGTGAGCATGCACTGCCAAGACGTCTTCCTGAGCGTGTGCAGAGTGCATCCCTCCTCCAGGTCTGGAGGTGGCTGCGGGACCGACTTGCAGTTTATTTATATTTTTCAAAATATAGTCCGCCCCCCACAAGGTCTGAGGGACAGTGGGCCGGTCCCCTGGTGAAAAAGTTTGCTGACCCCTGGCTTAGCCCCACATGTAAGAGGAGCCTGCTGGATGATGCCACTGGCCCGTCTAGTCCAGCAACCTGTTCTTACAGTGGCCAACCAGATGCTTGAGGGAAGTCTGCAAGCAGGATCTGACCACACAAGAGTCCTCTCCTGTCCTGTGGTTTCCAGCAACTTGTAATCGAACTGGTACACTGTTATAGGAACTCCCAAGCTTCAAAACCAGATTTAGCTTCTGTCTTGGCGTAGCAACGAGTCCCATCACACATATACTTACCATTTTAATTTCCAGCTACTTCCAAGTGACACTGAAAAGTGACAGGAGTATAATGAAATACTGGTCTCATACAGCTTATATGGCAGTGCATTCGGTCCCTAACTTATCACTGCTTAATTAAAATTTGTTACTGTGACACCAGCCTCATTGTGCATAGCAGTCCCCTGCATACATTATCAGCGATTTGCCACTTTGATAAATAAACATTACATTCACGTGGCAGCTTTTTGCCATCAAGCATGAAGTAAGCCCTGTGATTAAAATAAAAAAAAAGAAGGGGGGGGAGAGAACAAGGAAAGACGTGAAAATCTTTTAATTACAAAATTCATTAAAATCAATCTCAAATAATAAAAATAATAATAAAGCTTTGCATATCTAATGCTAAAGCGATAAAAGTGATCAATGAACCGCAGCCAAACAAACCCAAACAGATTCATTGGAATTGTCAAGACGGGGGGTTGGAGAGGGAGAGAGCAGTTTAATTGATCAGACTAATATTACACATACTAGAAGGAGAATAAAGGTGCAGAATTAAAAAAGGTCTAGATTAGAAAACTTCTGGGTTCAGAGAAGTTCATTGGAAATAGAAATGGGAGCATGAATTCCCACTGTTTGCATGTTTGTCTGAGGTCAGCAACAGAAAGCACACAAGTAAGAGCAGTATTTGCGACCTTATTTTTTGGTCTGCAAACATTATGTAAATAATTACAATATTTTCTGCATGTTTTCCTTCCATTTAAATTAATTATGCAATTTATTACATTCGTTTTGGCCATAGTAGATAGTGAAATCAGTGAGTGACATAGGTTTCAGTGGAAGCCGAACTGCAGCAGAATGGGCACAGCGCTGATGTTGGCGATCCCAGGATGGCACATGAATCTCTGCCTCCTTACATCCCTAGTTCAAAGAGATACTTGCATAGTGTAGGAATATATGTTTGGGGACAGTGCACTGATATATGTTTGGGTGGTGCACTGATAAGGCAGCCATGTCTCCTACTTTGCAGAGGACAATCCTCTGCATTTGAAAGTGTCCTCTCTTTGAAGTCCTCCTGCTCCAAATCTGATTCAAAGATAATGAACCCCAAGACGGGGAAGAAGAAAGGAACTGAAGTTGCCCATCAACAGTTGAAATGCATGTTCTTGCAATTATTTCTAAATGTGCATTTGTGCATATAAATTAGCCTGTGCACATTTTTGTCAAACTGGTGTCTTCTTTTGTCCTATTTTCTTGCAATGCCTGAGTGACCAGAGTGAGGCTGAGCATGCGCACTGCCATGATGGGACAGGGCAAGCTGGCACACAATATCCATAACCCTCTTGCATGTGCTTTCAGGAATAAGGCAAACAGCTTATACCACACCACCAGATTGGCTGAGTGAGTGGCAGAAAACCCTGGAGTTACCCACTGTTCATCTAAACAGCCTTGCAGACTGTCCTATTACCCACTTGCTTCCTTGCTTATGTGTGTAGATTCTGTTCTTTCATCACAGCTGCTTGCAGCTCGCCATCAGTTCGTTTTATGGCTCTCTGCAGCTCAGTTCTTTGTTGATTCCAACATGACAGCAGCTGAAAAGACGGCGTATTCTAAGTAGATAATTAATGTATCACCACAGCTTGTTGCTCTCACCCTCTCATCCTTTCCCCCCCTCCTTTTAGACAAACTGATGATTCATTTTAAATATTTCTGTCTTGCATGCAGGCAATCAGAAAATTAAAATGAAACACAACAGTACGTGTAGAATTCCATTTTGGAAGGTCCTTTGATTTAAATGGGATGGCCTTGGAAACTAAAAAACAGGGTGATGTAAATATGGATCAGAGTGTTGTGCCTCTCTGTATCCTGTGCTTTGTGGTATATACAAACTTAAAGGTCTCTTCCACCGAAGGAGGGTTTGGTCCAGGTGAACCTACCTAACTTACACTTTCCGGAACAAAATGAAAACTGAAACACAGCCATCTTTTTAAAAATTGCACTTCTCCAAATTTTGCAATGCAGTTCACCAGCCAGAAAATGCATACAAAAATACATGCACTCAGATAAAGCGTGAACAAAAATGCATACATAACATGCAAAAGAAGATTGTGTTAGTCTTTTCCTGCAACGTAAGAACGCGGGTGGCGCTGTGGGTTAAACCACAGAGCCTAGGACTTGCCGATCAGAAGGTCGGCGGTTTGAATCCCCGCGACGGGGTGAGCTCCCGTTGCTCGGTCTCTGCTCCTGCCAACCTAGCAGTTCAAAAGCACGTCAAAGTGCAAGTAGATAAATAGGTACCACTCCGGCGGGAAGGTAAACTGCGTTTCCGTGCGCTGCTCTGGTTCGCCAGAAGCGCCTTAGTCATGCTGGCCACATGACCCGGGAGCTGTACGCCGGCTTCCTCGGCCAATAAAGCAAGATGAGCCCCGCAACCCCAGGTCTCCACTAGGTCACGACTGGACCTAATGGTCAGGGGTCCCTTTACCTTTACCTTTAAGAACAGCACATGAGACAAGCCTGCTGGATCAAGCCAATGTCCCATCTAGTCCAGTTTTCTGTTCTCACAATGGCTGACCAAATGCCTGTGGGAAACCTGCAAACAAGACCTGAGCACAAAAGCACTCTGCCCCCTCTTGTCCCCCGGGATCCTGAAGCTGCTGCCTAAATCTGCCTAACTGCAGGGCTGAACCTCTTCTTTTAAATTCACCGTAGAAAGTTCCAGTCTCCCAGGTGGAAAGGACATTCTGTTCCACCAGTCACTGAGCATCAGGGAGCTGGTTTCCCCTGCCCTGTCAACAAATTCTGATTCTGCCTCTCCACCTTTCATCCCACTCCCTAGCGAAGGGATTATTTGCTGCGGCTGTTGACGAGTCACCTCGTTTCCACCTGTCTTTTCCTCTACCAGCTGAAAAGAAAACCCTCCTTACCTTGTCATCAGCTTGTGAGGAGAATGCCTACTGAGGGCTGTGAGTGTCTTAGAAACCAAGGTCTCATAAATGCAGTAAAAAGCAGGAACCATCAATACCTGTTGGAAACGAAGCCTGGGTCAGCTCAGCAGCCTGAACCAGAGAGACAGCTTTGCAAATATAGCCCATGTCAAATCACTCTACTTTTTTATTATTATTCCCACCCTGAATGTTTAAAGACAACTGAATCTGTGAGCAAGACAGCATTGTTGCTAGACTGCATCAAGAGATTTTGTATGTACCTGTGAGTGTATCCAGGTGTGTCAGGAACACAAGAACAGCCTGTAGGATCAGACCAATGGTCCATCTAGTCCAGCATCCTGTTCTTACAGAAGCCTACCTGTGGGAAACTGGAGAGTAGAGCATGGGCATGAGAATACCCTCCCCTCTCATGGTTTGTAGCAGCTGGTATTCAGAAGGACTGCTGCCTTGCACTGTGGAAGCAGAGCGTAGTCATCATGTCTAGTAGCCATGGACATCCCTCTCTGTGAATTTGTCCAATCCTCTTTTAAAGCCATCCAAGTTGGTGGCCATCACTGCCTCCTGAGTCAGGGAGTTCCCTAGTTGCCAGTCGGCAGAGGATCCAACCCCCACGGCAGGTTGCCAGTAACGGATAAGACAGGGAAAGTTCTTACCAACTGCGTTTTATTCAATATTGACACAGAGAGAGGCTTGGAAATGATGCCTCTTGGAATACAGAGGTACCTCGGGTTACAGACGCTTCAGGGTACAGACTCCGCTAACCCAGAAATAGTACCTCAGGTTAAGAAGAAGAAGAAGAAGAGTTTGGATTTGATATCCCGCCTTTCACTCCCTTTCAGGAGTCTCAAAGCGGCTAACATTCTCCTTTCCCTTCCTCCCCCACAACAAACACTCTGTGAGGTGAGTGGGGCTGAGAGACTTCAGAGAAGTGTGACTGGCCCAAGGTCACCCAGCAGCTGCATGTGGAGGAGCGGAGACGCGAACCCGGTTTCCCAGATTACAAGACTACCGCTCTTAACCACTACACCACGCTGGCTCTCTTTGCTTCAGGATAGAACAGAAATGTGGCGGCAGCGGCAGCGAGAGGCCCCATTAGCTAAAGTGGTACCTCAGGTTAAGAATGGTGTCAGGTTAAGAACGGATCTCCAGGACGAATTAAGTTCTTAACCTGAGGTACCACTGTAATGGCTGTGCTGGGCCTGGGGGTTAACCCAAGCAATGCGGTCCAGGTCCGGTCCCAAATCCAAGGATTCCGCGAGGAGTCAGTCCAACAGGTCCAAGGCAGGACACGAGGCAGGAAACCAGGCTAGGTAAGGCACAGGGTCTCAGGCAGGTTCTAGCAAACAGCAATGTTGCTCCCGCAATCTGGGGTGGGGGTCTGACAGCCTTTTATCTTTGTCGGGGTAACGGCCAGTCCTGATCCCCCGGTGACTCACCTCCCTGTCTCGCCCAAAGGCGAGCACTCCTCCTGCGAGTACTCAGGTCTCTCCTTCTGCCTGACCTTAGTCTCTGCAGCTCGGGAGATGTCGGTGGGTTACTAGACCCAGAGGCAGCCTCAGCCTCTCCTGACCCAACTGGTAGTGGAGCAGCTGTAAGTGATGGCCCAGCTGGAGGCAACAAGGTAATGCCCGCATCTGGAGCCAGGGCAGGCTCAGGCCCCTGACTCGGCCCAGCTGGTGCTTGATGCAGGGGAACCTGTGCAGACTGGGGCTCTTCAGAATCAGGCCCCAGACTAGGTTCAGATGCCGCCTGAGGCAAAGGATCCGGTGCAGACTGAGACTCCTCTGGCTCCAAGTCCGAGCCCGAGTCCCAGGCCATCACAATGGCATTGCCTGAGTGAGTCTCCACCCCCTCCCTCTCTCCCATTACACATCATCACTATGGGTGCTACTCAAAGTCTCTGCCTTTGAGCTCTTTTCTCTCCTACTTTAAATGCTTGTCAGGTTCAGGGTGGGGTTTGGAATGCTTTCTAAAGACGCTGTGTCTGTCAGCTATCCCCCCCTCTAGTGCTTCTTCTTCCTCCTCTCCCATTATTTCCTAGCTTTCCCCGCCCCCATCCACCTCTGAGCTGTGATCTCCCTCAAACCCCTGTTGCAATTCTGAACTGTCTCCTTTTTCTCTGGAAGGGTTAGGCTGGGGAGGCGGTCTCCACCATTCCTCCTCTGCCCAGTTCCTGATGCTAGTCTGACTACATGTTGTGTGACAAAGATCTTCCTTTTATCTGTCCTGAATCTTCCAAGTTCAGGTTCATTTGGATGCCCGTGAATTCTAGTGTTACGAGAGGAGAAAAACTTTTCTCTACTCTGAATTATAACCCTCTAGCCCATGAACAAGCAGTAATTCCAGAGTGTGAGAAGAGCCCTGCTGAATCAAACCCCCCAAATAGCTTTGCCTTCCTTCTCACATGTGAGAGAAGATGAAACAAATATTTTATGACGGTACCTAACACCTGGGACGCAGGTGGCGCTGTGGGTTAAACCACAGAGCCTAGGACTTGCTGATCAGAAGGTCGGTGGTTTGAATCCCTGTGACAGGGTGAGCTCCTGTTGCTCAGTCCCTGCTCCTGCCAACCTAGCAGTTTGAAAGCATGTCAAAGTACAAGTAGATAAATAGGTATTGCTCCGGCGGGAAGGTAAATGGCGTTTCCGTGAGCTGCTCTGGTTTGCCTGAATTAGTCATGCTGGCCACATGACCCGGAAGCTGTACACCGGCTCCCTGGGCCAGTAAAGCGAGATGAGCGCCGCAACCCCAGAGTCGGTCACGACTGGACCTAATGGTCAGGGGCCCCTTTACCTTTACTAACACCTGAAGATGATGCAACTCCCTGAATTAAAAATAATTTGCAGTTTTAAACAACCTGATGCCTGAGCACATTTTCAATCATCCCAAAATGTGGTGTGTTTTTCTTTTCTTTTTAGTCATTGGATCTAATCCATTAATTGACTAAGCACTGGGTCTCATCTAGCTGGGCAATGAAGACTCATCGCCAGTCTACAATTACCAACTCTTGCTCAAATGAAGTTGTCGTGGAGTTAAGTCCACTTCATGCCTGCTCTCTCCCATCCACTGCTACGTGGGCACGTGGCTCACTGAGACATAATAGGCCTAATTTATGGCTTATTTGTTATGCCAACTGCACACCTATAGAGCCCTTTTAAATGGATGAAAGAGAAATACAGGTTGAATGCATTACAGCAGCCTAATTGTGTTTTTACTGCTCATTAAATTTTCAGTTAATTGCATAGCAACCCGGTTTATGTTTTTTTACATTACATTTTACTCCTTGTGCTCTTAACTTGAAGGAGAAAAGCTATTTTTATTGCTTTATTTATTCTTTTCTCTTTTTTGAAAATGCACCTGCGATGAATAACTGCATACAAATGTGAAGAGAGCAGAAAGCGCCTTGGACGATTTGACCTCTTTGTCAACAGGGGTGGTGCTAGAAATTTTGCTTCCATAAGCTGTGGTGAGAGTTGCCACTGGGGATCCCTAGAAATCCATGCTCCATTCTCACCATACATTTAAAATACTGCTATGCCATTTTAAATGGTTGTGTCTTCCCCCAAAGAATTCTGGGAACTGTGGTCTGTTAAGGGTGATGAGAACGGTTTGGAGACCCCTGTTTCCACTCAGAGAGTTACAATTCTCATAGTGGTTTGACAATCAATCCATCTTTACAGGGAACTCTGGAAATTTTAGCTCTCTGAGGGAAATAGTAACTTCCAAACAACTTTCAGCACCCTTAACAAAGGGTGAACGCTGGTACAAACTGCCAGTACAGGTGAACGCTGGTACAAACTGCCAGTACAGGTGTTTGTATGACAGAGGGCTTATCCACACTTCCATTACTCATAGAAAGCATGGATCTGAGCGGTTTTCCACTTGTCAGCGTGGTGTAGTGGTTAAGAATCGTGAGACTTGTAATCTGGTGAACCGGGTTTGTGTCTCCGCTCCTCCACATGCAGCTACTAGGTGACCTTGGGCTAGTCACATGTCTCTGAAGTCTCTCAGCCTTACTCACCACACAGAGTGTTTGTTGTGGGGGAGGAAGGGAAAGGAGATTGTGAGCCGCTTTGAGGCTCCTTAAGGGGAGAGGAAGGCTGGATATCCAGTCCAAACTCCTCTTCTTCTTTTTCTTGTCATGTGCTTTCTAGGCATGCATCCTAGTGGTTTTGCCTTTGCCCCAGAAACCCATTCTTTAGTGATAAATTGGAACAAACAGCAATTCGTGGATAACCCAATTGCTATTTGTTACAATTCAGCGCTAAAGACTGGGTTTCCCCGGGGCAGATGTGGCAGGGCAAATGGAGGTGTGGCTCAACACCCTTGCTGTCAGTTCGGATGGGTGCAATGTACATTTAAATTGTTGGGTTTTCCTGCAAAAAAGTGTTTTGTGTGCTTTAATTAGGGCTGCCCTTTGTCCGAATTTTCCCAGACATTACCAGGAATTTTCGGAAGGTGGCAGTTTGTCCTGGTTTTTCGGCAAGTAAACCAAAAAATTGCGGGTTTTTGGCATTTTCGTAAAAAAAAAAAAAAATGGCTCAACAACTTTGAAGTTTGTCTAATTTTTTTTTTAACAATTTCAGTGGTTTCCTTAAAAAAAAAAGAAGCTCAACAATCTGGTCATTTCCATGTAAAGTGTACCATTTGCAGCTGATGAAACCATTCTTGTATTTTTCCATTAAAAAAACTCCATTGGTGTTTTTCTTTTTTCTGTACTCAAGTTCACAAAGTAAAGGATGAATCGTCCCTCGCTGGGACTCGCTTCCAAGTAAATTAATTTCAAGCCAGGGTGAAAACGATGCAAAACAAGGTTTAGGATTTGGATGTTTTTGTTGGATGAATCTCCAATATAGTAGAACTTTATCTGATTAGGTGAGAACAGAATTGTCAACGAAGCAGAAAACAGGACACAACTGATAAAACATTTGAGCGAGAGATAAAGCCAGCGCTGTAGAGCCTGCCAGATCATTCCATATAAATTCGTTTCAACCTGGTGTCAACCCAGCAGGCTTGTGAAGTCAGCCAGTAGGAATGTTCCTTCTCCTTCAAAAAGAGAGGCTGCATTTGTGTTCGGGAAGCCTGGTCGGGTTTTGTTATCCTTAGTGGAAATGAGCCTATCACACGTTTCCTATTATTTGTGAATTATTTGTGAATGGTTACTTATACGTGATAAAGTTCACAACACTGCGCTCGATAAGAAACGTAATCTAATAGGCCGTTTTATTAAATCCACAGGAATGGCAGTCTCTGGTGTGTGGATTCAATTGTTTGAAACCAGAGGATGGAAGGAGATGGGCTTTCAAAACCAGACTGCAACACCATGAGGTTGTGGGGAAGGGCTGTAGGTCAGCGATAGAGGCAGAAGGTCCCAGGTTTAGTCCTGAGCATCTCTTGAGTCTGAGAAAGACTCCCTGCCTGAAGCCCTAGAGAGCTGCTTCCGTGTTTCCATACTGAGGTCAATAGCCCAGTATTCTGATTCTGTATAAGGCTTCTTCTGCTCTTTTCAGCCCAACTGACCGAACCACAAAACGCTAAAGGATGATTCAGGGATTCCACGCACCTCAAAATGGCAAAGGCTGCCCTTAAGGGGAAATCATGGCAGGTATCCTTCTGAAATGTAGCAGGATCCATCACCTTGTCTGCAGATCTAGTTGGGCCTCTTGGGCCTGCCGATCAGAAGGTCGGTGGTTCGAATTCCCATGACAGAGTGAGCTCCCATTGCTCTGTCCCAGCTTCTGCCAACCTAGCAGTTGAAAAGCACACCAGTGCAAATGGATAAATAGGTACTGCTGTGGCAGGAAGGTAAACAGCATTTCCATGCGCTCTGGCTTCCATCACAGTGCCCCGTTGCGCCAGTAGCGGTTTAGTCATGCTGGCCATATGACCTGGAAAGCTGTCCATGAACAAACACTGGCTCCCTCAGCCTGAAAGCGAGATGAGTGCCACACCCCATAGTCGCCTTTGACTGGATTTAACCACCCAGAGGTCTTTTACCTTTTTACCTTTTCTGCCCCAAAATTGAAAGGTAACAGATGCTTCCTCTTTTTAAAGATACTGGACTGGCCATTGCTTTTGTTTTCAGAAAATGCTTTTCTGCAGCATTTTTGTTTCATGTCTGGGTCATCGAGGCACCATTTCAGAAATCCCCACTTTGACTTCTTGCTTCCAAATCCAGTGCATACTCCTAGTATACAGGAAAGCTGTGCCTGAGACAAAGGCAATTCCTCCCCCCCCCCACCCGTAAAAAACAAAAACAAACAAACCTTGAATGGAAAAATATGCTGCAGAAAAAAATATTTATGCTCTAATTTTAAGTGAAAGAGACTCTTCTGTCTGGCTGTTAATAGATCAAATGAATTATTTGCATTTGTTTAGTTGGCTGGTGCTCTTGGGCTCAGAAAGGATTGCACAGTAATTTCCAACTGATATAAATGCTTGGAATAAGAATTGAGAAATGTTTATGGTTACTGGCCAGCTGTGGAAGAAATAAGCTCAGGGCAGAATATCAAATACCTTGTAATTATTCTGAGGAGACGATGGAATCAGACCTTCACCTTATTGTCCCAGTTCTTTTCTCCACATAAACAAGAGAGTGGGCCACTGTTGAAAAGGAAAGCCATTTTCTCAGTCGAAAGGCATGGATTTGTTGTTATTTATTACTGGAATAATTAGTATTAAATGTAATTGATTGTTATTCCGTGGACCTTGTTAACCACGTGAGCCTCTTTTGAGAAAGATGTGAAAGAAACAAATACTGTTAATGCTTTAAGGCAAGTGTGCGGAAGCTTTCTCCCTCCAGATGTTGTTGAACTACAGCTCCCAGCACCCTAGGCCAGGCTTCCTCAACCTCGGCCCTCCAGATGTTTTGGCCTACAACTCCCATGATCCCTAGCTAGCAGGACCAGTGGTCAGGGATGATGGGAATTGTAGTTTCAAAACACCTGGCGGGCCAAGGCTGAGGAAGCCAGTCCTAGGCCATTGGCTGTGCTTGCTGGGGCTGATGGGAGCTGTAGTTCAGCAGCATTTGGGGAGCCAAATGTCCCCTCGCTCCTGCTCTAAAAGGTATATTGGCTGGATTTCTCTGCAGCTGAGGAAGGCTCACATTCTTAAGTGCTGAGGGAATGGAAAAGTCAATAACGGGATGTCTAGAAACTTCTCAGTTTCTGTGAGGTAAGAGAAGGTTATTTGTGGTACTCATTTGAACTGGAATAATCAACTAAATCGGGCATGGAGAGGAAAGCAGGGGGCGGGGCGGGAAATGTATTTGAAGAGACCAAACCTCGATAAAAACAAATAAACCAGAGTCACAAGCAAGTCAATATAGGCCAGTGTGCGTTTGTGTGTATCAAAAGTGTGTATCCATTAGCCATTCTCCAGTGTGCTGGTTGCCTTTTGCCACCAGCACTCTGGTTCATAGAATGATAGAAATGTAGAGTTGGAAGGGACTCCAAGGGTTAAGTAGTCCAACCCCCAGTTCCTCCCCCCCCCGTATTGTATTACTTTATTATTGAAATGTCTTACATAGAGTTGTGTTGCCCCTTCCCTTCTGTGCATAAGCGCCATCAGTTTTACTATTTTTTTTAAAAAAATATTTTATTAAGGATTTTCTTGTTTTACAGAAGTAAGTGTAGTGCCTCGTATTTTTTTTTTTCATGTAACATTTTTACAAATCCGTTTCATTTGTTGAGGCATTAGGGGGAGAAGAGAAAAAAGAAAGGGGGGGGTGGAGAGAGGGAAGATGGATGGGGGTGGGGTCGGGTGGCAGTGTTTCTATTATGTTTAATGTATGTAGAGTTTGGTGTCAGCGTTGCTTGTGTTGTTCACTTGTGTTCCTTTGGTGGTGAGAGAGGTTGGGGTTGGCCTAGGGTGTGATTGTTTGCTTGTGATTGGCTGTGGTGATCTTTGTTTTCGCGTGTGAGTGAGGTGGGTGGGTGTTTTGGATCAGGTTAGCCATACTGATTTGTATGCTGTTGGTGGATTATTGTCGTTGTCCTGTTGGGCTGTGTATGTGATAAAGGGGAGCCATACCGGGGTGAAGGCGTCTTCTTCTGTTTGTCCCCGTGTCAGTTTCAGTTTATTAGTCAATTTTTCTAGTAGGGCTGTTCCCCATACTATTTGGTACCATTGGGCCATGCTTACTCCTGACAGGTCTCTCCAGTGTCTGGTTATGGTGTTTCTGGCTGCTGAAAGCAGGTGGGCTATGAGTTCTTTGTGGTATAAATGGGCATTGTTGTCTTGGAGGATGTTTAGTAGGGCCAATTCTGGGGTGATGTCTATTACTTGCTTAGTTATTTTACATATTTCTTGTATGGCTGTTGTCCAGAATAGTTGGATTTTGGGACACTCCCACCACATGTGGAGGTATGTGCCCGTGGAGGTGCACCCTCTCCAGCATTTTGGTGAGGTTCCTGGGTGTATTAGCGCTAGTTTCCTTGGTGTTAGGTACCACCTGTAGGTGAGTTTCAGTGTGAGTTCTTTTCTTTTCGTTGATATGGATTTAAAGGGGGGTTTAGACCACATTCTGGTCCATTGAGTGGGGTTAATCTCATAGCCTATGTCATTCTCCCATTGTTTTTTGATTGCGTCTAGGGGATTTGCGGGATTTTGGAGTAGTATTTTGTATATTGCGGATACCGTCCCTTTACCGTTTCCCTTTGTTGTTAGGAGGAGGTTTTCGAAGGTTGTCAGGGGCCTAGTTGCTGCTGATTTTACTGTTGGGTTGTTTAAGAGGGCATGTAGTTGGTGTTGTGTTAACCAGGGCATTTGGGTGTCTTCTAGTTTGTCTTGTATTTCTTGTGTTGACAAGGGTTTGTTATTTTTATAAAAGTCTATTAGGCGATATAAGCCTTTGGTTCGCCAGGTTTTTATCTGGAGGTTTTGTGCTGCATGGTGGAATAATGGGTGGTACGCCAGGGGGATTAGTGGGGATGGGGTTGGAGATAGTTTGCCTATTTGTGTTTTCCATGCTTTGAGCATGGTCTGTGTGTACCTGTTAAGTGTTGTGGGAATTTTCTTTAGTTTGTTTGGGAGGAGTGGGTATGTTGTGGTGCAGGTATTTTCAATTGTGTCCCTCTCTAGGTGTACCCATTGTTTTGTCTCATCTTCTAGTATATATGGGATTATATGGTGTATTTGGTTGGCATTGTAATATGCTTCTATGTTGGGGATTCCCCATCCTCCTTCTGAGGTGGGGAGGTGCAGGTATTTGGGGCTTATTCTTTGTTTTTTTTTGTGAGAAGATGAAAGAGCAACCCCCAGTTCCTCAACACACTTAGCTCAGGGACCTAAAAGGTTGCCTTGAGGGAGACCGTCGGGAAGCTGTTGCTTAGCAGGAGGGGTGAGGTGTTGTGGAGGTTGGCATGGTGCGAATGCACTGGCAGGAGAGCTGTCCAGTGGTACCTTGGGTTACAGACGCTTCAGGTTACAGACTCCACTAACCCAGAAATAGTACCTCGGCTTAAGAACTTTGCTTCAGGGTGAGAACAGAAATTGTGCTCCAGCGGCACAGGAGGCCCCATTAGCTAAAGTGGTGCTTCAGGTTAAGAACAGTTTCAGGTTAAGAACGGACCTCCAGAACGAATTAAGTTCTTAACCCGAGGTACCACTATATTGACTCCACCAATGCACCAATACATGTTGACCTCTGCAGTGTCTCACTTCTCTGTGTCTCCCAGTAAGCAGCAGTGCCCAACCTTCAGGGAGGCAAGTGTGGTGGCTCCACTCCACCCAGTGAACCAGTTCTGATCATATCTCTGGAACCAGTGGTTTCTTAACATCCCCCAGGACAAAACACCCACCCCCAACCCACTTCAGCTGGTGGAAGAAAACTTAGAGAGAGCCTGGCCCTTTCAATTGGCCTGGCAAGAGACCTAGTATATTGTGTTGGCTACCTTGGTTTTCCGTCTTTCATGGAAGAAAGTTGCCATATAAATATGAAGAACTAAACATAAATGCCAGGGGTCAGAGAGTGCTTTGGCCGGCCATCATTTTGACTGCCAGCTGTTTTTCAGCTTGATGTTAGCCCTTTTTTGTCGGTTTGCTGCCCCCTTCTCATCCTTTGACCCCTCTGAAACAGTTGTGCCTCCCTTCAAAACAACTGGTGAAATAAACATCTCCTTTACTTTAAACGAAAAGGGGTGGTGCTTTGGCACTAGTCCACAGTACCACTCACTCAGGAGCGATCCAATTATGGTAATAGGACTCCTTTGGAAAGAACTGCCATAATGCGTGGGGAAACAATTGTTGCGATTATTATTCCTCCGAGTTGCATTTCTTATTACAATTGCTGCTGGTTTGATCAACGCGGGCTGATTTTGCAAGAGACACTAAACAGCTTTGTGCACAATGCCTTCACACCAACCCCTGACAGTTCATGCGTGCATGCTAATGTTTTTGTCGCCTTAGAAATAGCACCCTCTCCATCTTTTGGTGCAGGAGGGGTGAGACAACAGGAAGAGAGACAAGTAAGTTATAATCTAATAAAGGTAATAACTAAGGAACAGCAGCCAAGAATGTGGCAGTTTAGTTCAAATCAGCATGTGAAATTCACCCTGCCTTTCACACTTTGCCCCAGTTCTCATTGGCTATAGGGCTCCCTTTTCGTGAAATTCACAGTTTATATACATCAGTAAATGAATGGCCCTGTCAGGGTTTTTATTCAAATGCTTAAAGCTGTCTCCACCTCTGCCCTGGCCATAGGTCACAGGGGAATGAATTTGGTTCAGGGGTGGAGGACATTACTTTCGTGCAAAAGTTCCCAGGGTTGATCCAGGTATGGCTTGGAAATACTCCTTCCTGAAGCCTTGAGAGTTGATGTCAGTCACTGTTGGCAAGACTGAGCTTGATGGACTTGGCTGGAGCAGATGGGAGGTTTGGGGGAAGGGCCATAGCTCAGTGGTAGAACATCTGGCTTATATCTGGCTGCTCAATCCTCTGCGTCTACAGGTAAGGTTAGGAATGTCCCTTGTCTGAAACCTTGGAGAGTCACAGACAGTCAGTGTCAACAATTCTGAGCTAGATGGACCAATGGACTGCCTATGTTGACTGCAGCCCATTGTTGAAGAGCCAGAGCAGACTAGGCTGGTTTACCCTTTCCTTTAAAGCGGACAGTTTCTTAGATCTGGATTCTTCACAACAAATGAGCAGCATCTGGATTCCCCTGGCACAGCTGAGTGATGTCCGTCTGAGCCCATCTAGCACCGAAAATGATTGTGTGGGAGGCCCCTTGGCAGCCAAGCCCTAGGCCTTATCTGAGAGCCCTGGGATTGAGATATATGATATCTCAGCAGGCCAAAAAACAATCAATCCATCACTTGTTTTTGCTCAAGACGTCTAAACTATTGACACGAGTTCTAACCGAGAAGATTAAGAGCTGTCCCCCAAACAATTTAATATTGAGAGCTGGGCCTCGCGTGTGCCATAAGGGAATGAGATTGCCTGTCTGACTTTCAGAAACTCTGCTTAAATAATGGGACTCTAGTTGCTGGAGGAAGGAGTGATGTGTTGGCTTCCTTTCCTATGTGGCAACAGAAAAACGAAAGACTTCCCTGAAGTCATCACTTCTGAGATTCAGATGCTGCCATAAGTGAGGCAGGAACATGCTAAGGAACAGGGGTTCAATCCACCCTCAAATGATAACTTTTTTAGTCACTGGCAATGCTGAGGGAGGCGGATGGGAGTTATTATCACCAGGTTCCACTATTGCCACCATTTCACTAGAAGTTCATGACTCCATATCCATTAATACAGAAAGCCCGAACTAATCGTCAGACTGCAGACTGGCACAAACCTGTGGCCGTCCCAACATTTCTGAACTACAACTCCGGTAATTCCTGACCATTGGCCATGCTGGCTTAGGCTGGTGGCAATGGAGTCCAGCAACATTTAGGGTCATAGGTTCCCTGCCCCTGGGGTGAATGGACAACAATCTACCAAGATGATAAAGAATAATAATAATAATTTATTTATACCCTGCCCATCTGCCTGGGCCTCCCCAGCCACTCTGGGCGGCTTCCAAAAAAATATTAAAATACTATAATACATCAAACATTAAAAGCTTCCCTAAACAGGGCTGCCTTCAGATGTCTTCTAAAAGTCTGGTAGTTGTTGTTCTCTTTGACATCTGGTGGGAGGGTGTTCCACAGGGAGGGCGCCACTACCGAGATGGCCCTCTGCCTGGTTCCCTGTAACTTGGCTGTAAAAACCAAAGCTAATGAGGAACAGTTGAGGGAGCTGGGTATGTTTAGCCTGGAGAAGAATAATAGAATTGTAGAGTTGGAAGGGACCCCCAAGGGCCATCAAGCGCAACCCATCGCAATGCATACAACCCCCTGCCCCTGCCTCCAACCCATGACCCCCTTCCCAGCTTCAGACCCCTGAAGGTGGTGGATTCTCCTTTGTTGGCAGTTTTTAAACATAGGTTGGATAACTGACAGGAGCGAGCCAGCAGTAAATCACACCGAGCGAGTTGGTGTTAACTCTTCATGAGCAAAAACAGGATCTGCACAGGAGTATCAGGCCTAAAGGGCACAGCAACTCATCTCTGGCAGGTCCTGCCTCCATGAAGCAGGTGCTGAGACTGAAAGTCACCGCCTCCCCACAACAGTCTCCCTCCTCTCCAGGGTTTTTCCCAAGCAATCTGATACTGCGCCTGTGTGAAGCTAACTTCTCCTCTGCCCTCTTCATAACTCTCATGATTCTGTGAGACTGGGGAGGGAGGGGAGCTTATCGCAGCAGGAAGAGGGAACACCTGTGCCTCTTCTCTAGATTGACTCATCTCTGCTTCTTGGCCTCCCTCCTCTCCTGCTTCAGCTTCTGCCCCTGATTCTGGACTTCTCTCTGCCACAGACGCCCCCGCCCAATAAGCCCCCCTCAGTCTTCTCCCTCGTCTCCCTCTGACCACTCATTGTTGTCCCACCACCAATCTCCTGGCTCTGAGCCTTCTTCCCTTGGGGGTTTCCCAGCTGGTTCATCCCACCATTCCTGTGCATCCAACCAGTCTGTGACAGTGTCCATCTGTCAGGGATGCTTTAACTGTGATTCCTGGATTATAGCATGGGGCTGGACTAGATGAACCTGTGAGGTCCTTTCCCAACTCCACAGTTCCATGATTCTATGATTATAGCTGAAAACTTCTGATGCCGATACCCATGCAACGGCATCTATTACAGATGCAGTGGTGAACCCAACCTTTTTCCATTTCCTCAGGCTACCTGGATCAGAAAATGATTAGAATCATTATAATCAAGTTGGAAAAACTGTTCGCCAATAATTGCTCTATTATGATGTATCTGTAAGAGCAAGGTATTTTACTTCTAACCATAATTACTATGATTTTTTAAAAAGCAGTTATAGGGGATAAAAGGTAGACTGTACTGGGATCAAGGGAATCGTTATTAATAAATTCCTGCTGCTATACAGTGCTAATTAATAGGGAGCAGAACCATGAGTAGTTAATAGGTATTGCTGTCACAGATGACAGTAATATCAAAATTGCAAAGCAAAGGGCTTTAAAATATGTGCTATTGGCAAATGAATTGAGAACCATATACACTTAAAGTACAGCCAGCTTTGTCCCAGTAGTAAGAGCAGAATATGGATTGGTTTGGTATCCAAGGTTATTACATGATTTCTTGGGGGGGGGAGGGGGAAATGATGGCACACTAGAAATGTTTTGTGCCATGCAAAAGGGAAACAAGACCAAAGCAATCAGTACCATGACCCCTGCTCTCCCTGATTTCCTCACCTTTGGCATTATGTTGAAAGAGAGACTTTTCGCATGTACCATGGAAGGCAAGGCAACCAGTTGTGATGGCTGTATATTAAGGATATGCACCCGATTTGGCTGAAGCCCAAACTGAATCCATAGCTGTCAATGTTTCCCCTTTTTTAAGGGAAATTCCCTTATTCCGAACAGGATTCCTGGCAAGAAAAAGGAAAAGTTGACAGCTGTGACTGAATCAGGCCAATCAAAAGGGATCCAGGCTTTAGCTGAGTTGGTTCAAGACATCTTGGATCACTCCAGGTTGGCATCAGGCAATGAGCCTATTCAGAGGTTCATTCCCAGGATCGTTTCAGGGGGCTGGAGTAGATGACTCATGGGGTCCCTTCCGACTCACAATTCTATGATTCTTTGCTTCTATGATCATGAAGGTGGTTTGTATTGAAAACCCATTGAAAAGGGATCAGCTGCTGGGTGGTTGGAGACTGCCTTGCTGCAGCATCACAAAGGTGGTTTGCATTAAGATTCCTGCTAGAATGGATTCCTCCTCTCTTTTTTGCCTGGAACAGCCTGGTGGGCCAAATTCAGACCCCTGGTGAGCCAAAGTTGGCCTGTAGGCCGGAGGCTCCCCAACCCTGAGTCATATTCTCCTTGATAGCCTCAAGATGCTCTCGCCCAAGATTTGCAATACACACAGCCAAAAGGAGTCGTACTTATAATCGGAAATAGCATGGTGCCACAGGTTTATTCAGGCAGCATTTAACATTGTATATTTTTGTAGGAATTACATTCTGTTATGTCTTTTTCTATTTTATTTGATTGTTTTGTTAAAGCTGTTGGTTGGCTTACAATTCTTTCTATATGCTGTGTGGATTTGTGTTATTCACACCATTTGTACTTATTCACACATTGTCCTTTCAATGAAGGGTGGGTAAGAAATATTTGAAATAAAACAAAACTGAAAAGAAACAGCGCAGCTACTAAATCTATACCAGAAAATAAAGCGGCTAATTTGCAAATGCCAACTACGACTGCAGCATAGAAGCTTTATTGATTGCTGGAGGTTATCCTTCTCCAACCTTGTGCACTCCATATCACAGAATTGTAGAGTTGGAAGGTATTGCTAGGGGTCATCTAGTCCAACCCCCTGCAATACAGGAATCTCAGCTAAAGCATCCATGACAGATGGCCATCCAACCTCTGCTTGAAAACCTCCAATGAATGAGAGTCCACCACCTCCTGAGAGAGTCCCTTCCACTGTCGAACAGCTCTTACTGTCAAAAAGTTATTCCTGATGTTTCATCAGAATTTCCTTTCTTGTAGCTTCAATAATGCAGGACTCCAATTTCCCTCATCCCCAGACAGCCTAGCCAATGACCAGGAATGATGCAAGTTTGTAGTCCAAAATTGTTGGAGGGCCTCAAGTTGGGGGAACCTGCTCTGAGTGGAGAGGTTCATAACGGAGCCACCACAGAGAAGGCACTGCTCACTTCCCCACATTGAGAGATGGAATTCGAAACACAACCTCATTTGGAAGGACAGGTGGTATATAAATGTAACAAAACACAAGCTCTTATTTTTTTTGAGGGGTGGGCAAATCATTCTATTCCCACCCCCCAATAATTTTTTATTGTTTTTCCTTACACACTTTTTCAAACAACACATTGATCAACATATAAACCTTTTTTTTGCTCCGCCGAGCTTATGACTTCCCTCCTTCCCTTCAACTGGTATCCCATATCAAATCCACTTGTGCATTCTGACTCTTTACAATTTCTCTGCATTGTAGTATTTACTTCAATCCTGCTAGTGTCTTCAAATTTTTACAATTATTATTTAAATATACAATAAATTTACTCCAATTTTTCTGAAATTTCTGATCGTCCTGGTCTCGGATCCTGCAAGTCAGTCTGGCCAACTCAGCAAAGTCCATCATCTTCGTCTGCCATTCCGCAACAGTAGGAGTTTCTTGTAATTTCCATTTTTGGGCAAATCATTCTATTTCCAGCCTTTTGTATGCATTCACCCACTGGCCAATTCGATTTCGTTTTCTGGAAAGTTAACCGGCACACAATTTGCATTCAAATACGTGTGTGAAGACATATTTCTGAACATCGTTTCTCTCAAAATAGGCATTTCAAGACGTGCTGAAAATACTTTCTTTGAGCTAAGGCCTGCATTGTAACACACGGAGAACTACTAAACCCAGTGGACAGCTGTGTCCTCCTGATGTGCACATTAGCCTGAGAGGTGTGCATCAGGGCAGTTTGTAGCGGTATTTGGAAAGACCAAATTCCTTGAGCATCCCCTCTGCTTTTGTAAAAGCCTAGCTGCCCTCCTGAAAATGCAAACGCTGGAGTATTCCCAGTTATGTAAACAGGGTTGCTGCGGAGTAAGCATCCTTTCTTGCAGAATACATAGTGGCATGTTTATTCCATCAAACTGTTTTTTTTTATAATAGATTCCCCGCGGCCTGTTGTTTTCCGCCAAAGGGCACCTTGCTTGGGGACAGCCTCCGTGCGCTAAGCCAGAAAAGCAGAGTGCAAGCAAACAAACATTATGCCTAAATGGATCCCTCGGAAACCTCCAGCAACCTTGACTTTTAAATAAATGCTTAGTGCAAACGGCAAAGTATATCTGACTTGCCTGCGTCAGGTGGCAATTATACATTTCCATTATCCTTGGGTCTGCTGGGTGTTTGTCAGGGGGAGAGGGTCTCTTTCTTTATCCATTTTCTCCCATGGTATTTGGCGAGTCAATATTTATTCTGCTTTTATACAACAAAGGGCAATTGCTTATTTGGATGGAATGCAGAGGAAGCGCTTGTTAGACAGGGGAGCGTCGAAACCTTTCCCATGCTGGGAGTGTGTGTCGGAGCACAGAGATGCACACGCACTCTAGTTTGGGGGTTCTCCCCACCCCCACCTCATCCTCTTTGATCAGGTAAAGCAGCTATGGGTGGCTCCCTCAGCTGAGGAAGAGAGGAGAGGGCTGTTGACTCGTCTCGGCAGTTTTCTTGCTCAAACTCATTGCCTTGGCTCCTTTGTTTTCTAAGGAAGATACCCACACAGACGGCTGCACTTTGAACATCATAATACTGTCCCGCTTTATGAACCTGTTGTAAGAAAGGAGGAAGGGTGGCCCGGGGGCCTCTTATATAGTGTTGGTGCTGACCTTTAAAGCCCTAAATGGCCTCAGTTCTGTATACCTGAAGGAGCGTCTCCACCCCCATTGTTCAGGCTGGACACTGAGATCCAGCGCCAAGGGCCTTCTGGCGGTTCCCTCATTGCGAGAAGTGAGGTTACAGGGAACCGGACAGAGGGCCTTCTCGGTAGTGGTGCCTGCCCTGTGGAACGCCCTCCCATCAGATGTCAAAGGAAATAAGCAGCTATCTTATTTTTAAAAGACATCTGAAGGCAGCCCTGTTTAGGGAAGTTTTTAATATTTAATGCTGTATTGTTTTTAACACTCGATTGGGAGCCGCCCAGAGTGGCTGGGGAAACTCAGCCAGATGGGAGGGTATGTATGTATGTATGTATTAATAATAATAATAATAATAATAATAATAATAATAATAATATTCTGCATCATCCAGTAAGACAATGCATGGGAAAGAGCCATGCCAGTAGTATTACTAAATGGTCAGCAGTTGAAATTTTGGGGGCAAGTCCGACTTTCTGATGGTTTAATTATTCTGGATGGAATTCAACTAAATAATTTCACCACCAGAATGACTTCCACTTGATCAGAGAAACTTCCCTTCCTCTTCTCCCCCCCCAACCCCAAATCTGCTCCAGAGGGCTGGAAGAAACCCCAGAAAAGATTTAGGGCCATGCAAGGGAGGTAGAGATTTCCTTAAAGTTTTCCTACCAAACATTTGCTTCCAGGTTTCTTTTTCTACTAGTGCGTTTACTGTTCTGTTGGAAGGGGAAAGGCATATAAAGAATGGCTTCTGAAAAGCCTCTGTGCACTAAAACTCCTTTACATTACAATGAAATGCTGTCCTTACCAAGTATATGACACTCCATATCTAGCCAATTCATTGCTATTACCATATATTGAATGTCAAATGAAACCATAATGGTGGCAAATTGAAAGTATAATGTTAGGTGAGATTTAAACGACTGAGTAAGCGTTGGAAACTCAAACCATTTGTTTCACAAATGGGGAGTTCAAAAACAATGGAGGAGGAGGCAGGTGAATGGATCACCTACTCAGAGGCTGATCCCAGAAGAAGGTGAAATAGGGCGATTACACAAAGGTGTACATGCTCTGGTTATCTCCCGCTTGGACTACTGCAATGCGCTCTATGTGAGGCTACCTTTGAAGGTGACTCGGAAACTACAACTAATCCAAAATACGGCAGCTAGTCTGGTGCCCAGGAGCGTCCACCGGGACCATATAGCACCACTCCTAAAGGACCTACACTGGCTCCCAGTACGTTTCCGAGCACAATTCAAAGTGTTAGTGCTGACCTTTAAAGCCCTAAATTGTCATGGGCCAGGAGTCAGCTTCACCTGCTGAGCAGCAGCCTGAAGAAGCAGAAGGCAAAGTGACTCCACCTGCTGCTCATCAGCCTTCTTGCTCCTGATGTGAAGCAGCTGGCTCCAGCGTTCTTCAGCAGGGTTTCCCACCTCAGTCAGTTGCTGGAAACAACATTCATTGTTCCTGGGTAGACCTTGCTGCTTCTTGATTCTTGTGACCTTGGACCCTCAGCTTTCTCGACCCCCGGATCATCTGACTATGTGAACTGAGATACTCTTGACCTTAGAAAAAACAAAGTGCGAGACTGGCTTCATTATTATCAGATAATGGAGGTATTTAAATTGGACAGGAAAATTGGCTTCCAGGTGGAAAGATCCAAATTAGAAACAGAATTGTTAGAACCCAAGACTAAGAATTTGTCAAGAATGTATAACTTGCTGCTGAAATGGAATACTCAGGATGAAACGGTAAAATCGGCTATGATTAAATGGGCACAGGACGTTGGACATAACATTATGTTTGCTGACTGGGAACAGTTATGGACCACAGGTATGAAATTTACGGCATGTAATGCCTTAAGAGAGAATATTATGAAAATGATATACAGGTGGTACATAACCCCAGTCAAGCTTGCGAAAATCTATCACTTGCCCGATAACAAATGTTGGAAATGTAAAGAAACTGAAGGTACATTTTTTCACCTTTGGTGGACGTGCCCAAAGATTAAGGCTTTCTGGGAAATGATATATAATGAATTAAAAAAGGTATTTAAGTATACCTTCCCTAAGAAACCAGAGGCCTTTCTCCTGGGCATAGTCGGCCAAATGGTGTTAAAAAAGGATAGAACTTTCTTTATGTATGCAACAACAGCAGCAAGAATACTCATCGCAAAGTATTGGAAGACACAAGAACTTCCCACGCTGGAGGAATGGCAGATGAAATTTATGGACTATATGGAATTGGCGGAAATGACTGGTAGAATCCGTGACCAGGGAGAAGAGTTGATGGAGGAAGATTGGAAGAAATTCAAAGACTATCTTCAGAAACACTGCAAAATTAAGGAATGTTAGAGTGATGTTGGACTGAAAACAAGAGGTTTCCAGCTGTACAGGTTAAAGTTAATGATAGACTAAGATTAAAGATTAAGATTAAAGATGTTTAAAGAAATGGAAATTTGATATTAAGAGGGAAAATTTTAATGGTATATGATATGGTTATCTCCCGCTTGGACTACTGCAATGCGCTCTACGTGGGGCTACCTTTGAAGGTGACCCGGAAACTACAACTAATCCAGAATGCAGCAGCCAGACTGGTGACTGGGAACAGCCGCCGAGACCATATAACACCGGTCTTGAAAGACCTACATTGGCTCCCAGTACGTTTCCGAGCACAATTCAAAGTGTTGGTGCTGACCTTTAAAGCCCTAAACGGCCTCGGTCCAGTATACCTGAAGGAGCGTCTCCACCTCCATCGTTCTACCCGGACACTGAGGTCCAGCACCGAGGGCCTTCTGGTGGTTCCCTCACTGCGAGAAGCCAAGTTACAGGGAACCAGGCAGAGGGCCTTCTCGGTAGTGGCGCCCTCCCTGTGGAACGCCCTCCCACCAGATGTCAAAGAGAACAACAACTACCAGACTTTTAGAAGACATCTGAAGGCAGCCCTGTTTAGGGAAGCTTTTAATGTTTGATGTATCATAGTATTTTAATATTCTTTTGGAAGCCACCCAGAGTGGCTGGGGAAACCCAGCCAGATGGGCGGGGTATAAATAATAAATTATTATTATTATTATTATTATTATTATTATTATTATTATTATATTAAGACCAAGGATTAGGTTTAAAGAAGTTGAAGTTATATATTTTAATATCTTATTAAATTAAAGATTGGGATTAAAAAAGTGGAAAAGAAACTGCTGGACAAATAATTTGGATTGGAATACAAAAGAGGGAGGTATGAGGAAGTCCAGAAAATAAGCAACTAAAAAACGGAAATGAAACAGAGATATTGTTTTTAAATTGTTATGTTTTTTGTATTTTTATTGTTGAATTTTGCTTTTTTTTTGTTCTTTGTGTTTTTGTTATATGTATTGTGTATGTTTTTCTTTTATTTCTTTGTTGTTTAAAACTTTAATAAAAATTACTTTAAAAAAAAAAAAGAGATACTCTTGACCTTAGGACTGGACTAAACATTGTATACAGACTCTGCCTCCAGGCAGGTACCCCCCCCCCCCGAGACTCAGCTGGTGGTCTGGCTTCTTCCTCCACTTAATTCTGCTGTGGCTGGCAGTAGAGGACTATGACATAAATGGCCTCGGCCCAGGATACCTGAAGAAGCGTCTCCACTCCCCATCATTCAGCCTGGACACTGAGATCCAGCTCTGAGGGCCTTTTTGCAGTTCCCTCACTGTGAGAAGTGAAGTTACAAGGAACCAGGCAGAGGACATTCTCAGTAGTGACACTCACCCTGTGGAACACAAGGAAATAAGCAACTATCTGACTTTTAGAAGACTTCTGAGGGCATCCCTGTACAGTGGTACCTCGGGTTAAGAACTTAATTCGTTCCGGAGGTCTGTTCTTAACCTGAAACTGTTCTTAACCTGAGGTACCACTTTAGCTAATGGGGCCTCCCGCTGCTGCCGCGCTGCCACCACACAATTTCTGTTCTCATCCTGAAGCAAAATCCTTAGCCTGAGGTACTATTTCTGGGTTAGCGGAGTCTGTAACCTGAAGCGTCTGTAACCCGAGGTACCACTGTATTGTGAAGTTTTTAATGTCTGATGTCATAGTATGTTTTTATATGTCCGCCCACATGGGTGGGGTATAAATAATGAAATGATGGTGATGAGGATCTTACTTAAAGGAGAATGTGGGGTTTTTATTCACTTCTTTATCTCATGGGGTCACACCAAAAATGCTTGCTTGAGAACTTTCAGCTTCAGTGTGGGAGAGCTCTTAAAACTGTAGTCATTTCAATTCCCAGAGAACCTTCAGGGAACTCTGGGAATTGGAGCTCTGTAAGGGGCATAGGGATCCCCTAACAGCTCTAACACCCTTAGCAAACGCCCAAGGTTCAGGCACATGCTGTGATGTAAGAGTTCTGCTAATCCTTCAGACACTTGAATCAGCCTTAGGAAGTTTTCCAGTAGCCTCCTAAAGGAAGTGTACTTATTCCCAAAGAATGCAAGCAGAATTTACCAGCACGTATAGCAATTTCTTGCGGTCACTTTTTTTAAAGGGGGAAAGGTAAAAACATTCACAAATCTCCTCCCCTTTCCTGAAAATATTTGTGTCTGCTTAGATAGTTCTTAATTATAAGTATCATTCTGTTTCCTAAACCAGGCCCATTTTAATGGCACATGGAAGGAAACTAACATGACAGAGGTCAAACCAAGGCAGCCAAGCCCTCTGCCACATGTTTCCGCTGAATGAATATATATATATATTTCCATCACATTGCTTAGGCTGAATTTAGCAGTGCGCATAGCCCACAACCAAAACAAAAACAGAGCCATGGAGAAAAAGGTCAGCTGTCAAAAAATCCCTCCCCAAATGGGAGTTCATGCAGGACATTCCACCTACGTTTGCATCCATCCTCCTCTGGAGAACAATATTGTAGAAATGTTTAATTGTAATTTATCTTTAAGAATAGTTATTATACAACCTGTGGCACTTAATCTCAGGGTAGGGTATGTGGCCCATGTCAAACAACAGCATTTTTCCAAAAGCATATTGTGAGGAAGGGGTGGGGGGGCCTCTGGTCCTTCGAGATGTTGTTGTACTGCTGCTCCCATCAGCCCCAGCCAAGGATGGCAGGCATTGTAGTCCGTCAACATAGTGGCACAGAAACATATGAAGTTGCCTTATAACAGGTCAGTCCATTGGTCTATCTAGCTCAGTATTCTCTACACCAGAGTTTCCCAAGCTTGGGTCTCCAGCTGTTGTTGAACTACAACTCCCATCAACCCTAGCTAGCAGGACCAGTTATCTGGAATGATGGAAATTGTAGTCCAAAAACAGCAGGAGACCCATGTTTGGAAACCCTGGTTTACACGGACTAGCAGTGGCTCCATAGGGTTTTTGTTGTCGTTTAGTCGTTTAGTCATGTCCGACTCTTCGTGACCCCATGGACCAGAGCATTCCAGGCACTCCTGCCTTCCACTGCCTCCCGCAGTTTAGTCAAACTCATGCTGGTAGCTTCAAGAACACTGTCCAACCATCTCATCCTCTGTCGTCCCCTTCTCCTTGTGCCCTCCATCTTTCCCAACAACAGGGTCTTTTCCAGGGAGTCTTCTCTTCTCATGAGGTGGCCAAACTATTGGAGTCTCAGCTTCTGGATCTGTCCTTCCAGTGAGCACTCAGGGCTGATTTCCTTAAGAATGGATCGGTTTGATCTTCTTGCAGTCCATGGGACTCTCAAGAGTCTCCTCCAGCACCATAATTCAAAAGCATCCATTCTTCGGCGATTGGCCTTCTTTATGGTCCAGCTCTCACTTCTGTACATCACTACTGGGAAAACCATAGCTTTAACTATAGGTAGGGGATATTCCCAGACCTACATGAAGAGGCCAGTGATTGAACCTGGGGACTTCTGCGTACAGAGCAGATGTTCTACCACTGAGCTAGAGAACAGGTTCCCTCCACCTGTTATAAGAGGAAGCCCAGACACTTTAGGCATATAGCTGTCAACTCCAGTTTTTTTTTTTTGGGGGGGGGGAGGCGTTCCTCGGGTAAAATGCCCTCAGGAGGTCCCCCCTCCCAAGTGAATCTGCCTCTTTGTCAATGTCAAATCTCTCCATTCACTAGACCTCTCCCTTCAGGTCCAATATGCACTACCATCCAGAGGTACAGGGCAAGGTGGCAAGTAAAAGCTGCATCTTATTTACCATGTCCATAGGTAGATACTGTCAGTATCATCAGCCCACAGGCAGAGGTACCTGGCCTCCCCCGAGGCAATTGAGCGAGATACTGTTGTTTACCGTCCGTCTGCGACCTCCGGCAGGCTAGGTAAACAAACCGGCGATCCTCCTCAAACGTGAGCAGGACACACCCTCCTCCTTCTCTCTGCTTCTCTCCCTCCCTGCATTCTCCCCAGGGAGGGGAAATGAGACAGACAGGAGTCCTTTCTACATGTTTTATTCCTGTCACTCAACAGTACATAGAAATGTGACTGTTCCCTTCAGACTCCATCAGAAGAGTCACAACACTCCTCCCCTGTACTTCCAGTACAGATCATATGACACACTGAGCTAACATCCGGTGCTCAGTACAGAGAATAGGCTCCACCTTTTCTCCAACAGTACATCTGCAAAACACAATATGCTGTTTTGCATTCCAGCCATCTGGAGCTGGCTTTTGCCTTGGTGCTTTTTCCCAACAGATACATCAAGAAGGAAGGTCTGGAGGTCACCAGTGGTTTCTCCCACTGAAGTGTGGGCTTCAGCAGGTTTCCAGTGATGCTAACCACTGGTACCCATGCTGTGTAGGTGTCAGGGAACTGACATCGGAGCTAGAGGCGGAGGGGAGGCTCTCAGATGATGCTGGAGAAGGGCCCAGCAGGAAGAGAGGCAGCTCAGCAGATGGGGAAGCAAATCAGCGCAACACCAGAGATAAAGGGGGGCAGATGGGGGAATCGGCGAGAGGGCTCCAGGACTCTTCACCGGACACCAGCGGGGAGAGCACGGGTCCTCCGCTACCCACGCCCTCCCTGAGCAGAAGGCTTCCGCGCAGGGAGAGTAGGAGGAGACTTGGCGTCAAACAACTTTTATGTTGGAAAAGGTTTAAGAAACGCCCACTGACGGATTCTGCTAGCGACTGAGGCAGCCACGAAGTGAAGGGCTGTCCAGACAGAAAGGTTTAAACAAGGCAACATAGCCAGGAGAGGCGGCAACTTACGCACGAGCAACCCATACTCATTACAGTAGGACTCTGTTTCGACCAGCAGAAGTGCATCCTGTTATAGGAGGAATGCATTATTCACAACATACCTGGCACAGACTAGGAGACGGTGGAAGCCATTATCTCGGGGAGAGGCACAGCTTAGGAAAAAAAGCTTTTTCCTTGTTACTGCAAAGTGCTATCAGTAGGAGTTCCGTGTGATTTACAGCTATTCTGAGGAAAATGCATTTTGTCATCAAGCCGAGTGGGAAATTGCCCAGATTGCAAGACTCTTCCCCCCCCCTTTTTTTTAAGAAAAAAAGAGAGAGAGAGAGAGAGAGGAAAATAGATACATTCTATATTCTGTATCGGGCCTGGGGGGGGCAGAGGAAACAAAAATCTCAACTTGCCTCCTCCCACATCCTTTCTCCACTGTCTTTCTCAGTTTTGGTTCACAGTTTTGTGTGATTCCCTTTTTCGTGTGTTCTGCGTTTCTCCAGTGCTCCTTACTTTCCCGTCAGTAGCTGGAATATTGGAAATATACTCTCAGTGTGCTTATCTTCTGCATAAAAGCTGGCTTATGATTCTTTAGTGCCGTTGATAAATCTATCAATGACTACGACCCATGACAGCTATACAGAAGGGAGCCTGCATTGGGAGACTTGTTTGCGGTTTTCAGGGAAACATCTGATTGGCCCCTCTGGAACACAGGATGCTGGGATAGAGGGGACTTGACTAGATCAGTGATGGGGAACCTGTGGCTCTCCATAAGTTGCCGGACTAGTTGATGCTGTGGAAGATGAAGCAAAACAGAGGTTGGATGGCCATCTGTCATAGATGCTTTAGCTGGGATCCCTGCATTGCAGGGGGTTGGACTAGATGACTCTTGGGGTCCCTTCCAACTCTACAATTCTATGATTCTGAGATTCTTTAAGGTCTGTGTTTGGAGAATACATGGAAGATGCTTGTACTTAGCATAGGGTGGTTCCAAAATGAATGTTCCTGAAGAATGTACAACACTTAAGTGGTTGAGCAGCAGAGCCTGGTTTGCAGTTTGGCTTCAGGACATGGAACTGTTACATAATGTGCATCATGCGTTGTAATATCTATGCAATAGAAACTGAACTGTTCAACAGCTCTGTAAAAAAACCCCTCTGGGATCTTTTCTGCTGTATATAAATACTTGATACAAATAGACTGCCATTACCCCTGGCCATTGGTCATGATAGCTGAGGCTGATGGGAAGTGTAGTTCAAAACATCTAGAGAGGTCCAGGCTAGGGACAGCTGATCTGGACTAATCTCTTCACAAAAGTGAAGGATCTCTTATACCCAGCAAACACACAAATCCATATAAAGAATCCAGAAAACATTGAGAAATGTTCTTCAAATATACCTATAGAACATACACTCTTTCTAATCTTGACTATTTCCAAGAGAGAACCATTTCAAACTTTGCTACAAAACCTGTCCTACCCATTCTGAAATTCACACATAATACACCTCTAATCCATCACCTAAATCTGAAATAACACCTGCTGAGATAAAGGTTAGAGGAAGAAATTCAGTTTGCATTCCCAAAACAATATGCAAACTGAAACATAGTTATCCTTCAAAAACACACTTCTCTGAGTTTTGTGATGCAGTCTTTCAACTTAAAAAAAAAAAAAGGGCGCTCATAAACACAGGAGAAAAATTAAGAGAAAGTGTGCATAAAACATTCTTTTTTAGTGAAAATGACATATAAAAATTCATTAGATGAAGGGAAAATATATTGCAAAAATGAGTATTAGGCAAAGTTGTATACAGAAATGTGTAAATTAGGAGGAATGCACTCTAAAGTGCCGGCATTTGTGGAAACTGTTGCAGAAATGTGACAAACTGTACTTAAGATTGTAAAAATGAAAAACTGACAGAATCTAAAATTGACAGATTTGGCCATCCTTTCCCTGAGACTGCAAGGATCAGGAAGCTGTGGGCATCCAGATATTGCTGGACTACATCTCTGGTTATCCCTGGCTATCAGCCTTGATGGGGCTGGTGACAGCTGGACTCCAACACCTGGAGAGCCACAAGTTCCACACCCCTGGATAGATGTTCCACCTTGGAATTATGACACCTCCCATAATCACCCAATAACCCTTCAATTTCTCAATTTTTCAGGTGATGGGAGTACAAACAAAGTCATCTTTGCATCACAACGATGCTATTTATTGAAAACCATCCTAGTCAAAGGGCAAATCTGCAACCTGGAGTGGAGGCCAGCAGAAAGCGGGTGAAAGTATATTGCCCAAAAGCAGCTTTTGCTGTAAACATATAGAAGCAAGCTGCTAAATTCTGCCATGGCTCAAATCCTAGATGAGTGTAAGCAATTAAGCCCATAGCATGTACAATTGATGCTTTTGAATTAAGGTGCTGGAGGAGACTCTTGAGAGTCCCATGGACTGCAAGAAGATCAAACCGATCCATTCTTAAGGAAATCAGCCCTGAGTGCTCACTGGAAGGACAGATCCTGAAGCTGAGACTCCAATACTTTGGCTACCTCATGAGAAAAGAAGACACCCTGGAAAAGACCCTGATGTTGGGAAAGATTGAGGGCACAAGGAGAAGGGGACGACAGAGGACGAGATGGTTGGACAGTGTTCTTGAAGCTACCAGCATGAGTTTGACCAAACTGCGGGAGGCAATGGAAGACAGGAGTGCTTGGCGTGCTCTCGTCCATGGGGTCACAAAGAGTCAGACACGACTAAACAACTAAAAAACAACATCTATTCCTTCTGGAGCAGTATAGCTTCATTGAGTAAATGCAACAACCCATCATTAGTGTTCAGCGATTTTTTGAATCAGCTTGCAGCAGTCAGTCTGCTAGGGCAATAATGGGAAGAATATATACATTTATCTGTAACTGGCTATGATGTAACATGGTGGTTTTTCTGATTTAAAATCCCACCCAAACTAGGGGGGAGGGGGTTGTTTCGAGTGACCTGGTATCAAATGCAGCCTATGTGATTTAAAGGTATCATTGAAAACGCCAACACAGGCCGGCTCCTATTATTGCAAATAAAATAGGGCATGGGGCTATCGAATGCAGATCAATATACAGCGAAGCTTTCTGGTTATGAAGGTCTGTCCCTCTCTTGCTGTATACAAGCTAGCTTCATACCCCAGCTGAGATCAGCACAGATTAAAATGGCTGTCAGATACCAAATTGACCTGCAATTAAGTCTCCATGGATGCTGAAAAGGCTGATGTCCTCAGAGAGCCATCAGTGATGGATGGGGAAAGTGGTTGTCCCTGTACTAGGAGCCTAGCCAAATACAAATAGGAGGTGAGAGTTCAATGTGATACAAGGCACATGACCGCACAAATAAGAGTGGAAAGAATGGAAAGCTGTTACTACAGTGTTTAGATGGAGGTGCCCCAGGGAGCCATTGGACATTTGACTGGTTGCCAGTGAAAATTCTGGGCATGCCAAAAGCTTTCAACGTTTGCAAAAATCTGGCTCAAGCTACGTATCCCCTGTTGAGACTGTCTGTGGAAAACCAACTGAGGTAGGAAGAGTCAATAATGTCAAGGCTCTTTTCAGCTGGCAGTGGCAAAAGGATTCTGCATGGAATGCGTCATGAGATTCTTTGGCATATTCAATATTTCTTTATGAAATGCTTTAGTTGCTTTTCCAGTCTAGCATTGCCCAGCTCAAAGCACTTAATAATATTTAGTGTTGTTGTTGTTGTTGTTGTTGAATAGGTCGTCCCTATTTTCATCTGTTTATTTCCACCCCTCCCATCCATAGCTGTCAACTTTTCCCTTTTCTTGCGAGGAATCCTATTTGGAACGAGGGAATTTCCCTTAAAAAAGGGGAAAAGTTGACAGCTATGCTCCCCTCTGACTGGGTTGCCTCAGCCGTGTTGGGTGGCTTACAACATATATAAAAAAATAATTAAAAATTAAAACTTTAACACCCTCACCCTGAAAATGCTGTATTTATAACTGACAATGTATCTCCCTTTAAAGTGGTTGCCATCTAGTCTGGAAGGACCAGGCACAATGGTTGGACGCTATGCCTTTCGAGGGGGCATGGGGATTGCCATTGGGTGGGGTGGGAGCTGGCATAGTTGGATATGTTTTCTCTGCTCCCCCCTTTTCCCCTTGCCTCACTCCCCCTTGCCCCCCACCTCCATGGAATGCTCACACCTCTTTCCTCCTTGCCTGATCAGGTGGTTTTGGTCACATGCCCCCTGCCTGCCCCGACTCCTGAGCCCATCAATGGCGTCTCTTCACGGTGTTTTAATTGGCTGAGCGCAAAAAGACCAAAGTTGTCTGTAGAGAACCATTAACCTCTTTGTATAGTAAACCTTAAAAAACTTCCCTATACAGGGCTGCCTTTAGGCGTCTTCTAAAGGTTGTATAGTTACTTATCTCCTTGCCCAGGAGTCATGCAACTCAGTACCCTCCAACATTTCTGCAATGAGAATAGGGACATCCTAAGGAAAAGTAGGACATTCCAGGATCAATTCTGAAACAGGAATGCCTTCTGTAAATCTAGGACTGTCCCTGGAAAATAGGGACACTTGGAGGGTCTGGTGAGGTAGATTAGCTTAAGCAGCAATGACTGGCCCAAGGTCATCTAGTGAACTTCATAGCCAAGTGGGGATTTGGTCTCCCTGGTCATAGTCCGACACTCTAGCCACCACACAACACTGGCTCTATGGTCAATCATAATTGACCAAAGTCCTCATGGGAGGTGGAGTCCAACAGTATTGGCCAGGCAACAGATTCCTCATCCCCATGACATACAGTGCCTTGAATTCTGCACTAAGCTACAGTCTTTCCAGCAGACTATTTGCCCATCTAGTCCCGTATTGTCTCTTCTGTCTAGTAGCAGTGCTCAAGTGTCTCAGAACGAGGTCTTCTGCATCACCTGTGACCTATACCTGGGAGATGCCAGGGACATGCTTTGTTATCACTCAGTGACAGTCTCTCCTTGAATCTTGCACAAATGGGAAGGGGTTCCTCGGCAAAGCAATCATCGTGGAGAGGCTCCCTGAAGATTAAAAAGAAACAATTGCAAACCGCTGCTATGGCAAAGCCCACAAAGGCGACGCAAAAGGGAAATAGCAAACCAAGATCTCATTTCACACAAGCGCATTTACTTGAGTTCTCGACATGGCCTCCGATGATCAATTCTTTTCAAAACTTTCCTCTTCCCATCAGAGAAGGAAGCGAGAGCCATCACATTCATCACAAAGAAATGATCAGCTGCAATATCCTGCGTCTGAGCTGAAACGCGGCCTCCCAGCTCCTTACATTAATAAAACAACACCACGTTTTGGAAAAGGATTAGTTATTTGTTGAATGAAAGGATATTTCTGTCAATAAATCATTCTGGCTTCTGTGGGGGCATTTCAAAGGCCATTTTAAATTAAGGGAAGGGTGGCTGGCCTGCTCCGTCCACTGCTGAACAAACAAGGTTTTTGTCTGTAAACACGAACTCAGATTCTCCCCACAACCAGCACCACCCTGATCTTAACTAACACAACATGCCATAAATATTGCAGGTGGAATTTTCCATGTTCCATGAGCAGGACTTTGTCAATGTGATTTTCCACTCACAAATGGAAAACATAATAATAATAAAATGAACTTACTACACAAAGGAGGGTACTGAGTTTATGCCATGGGTAGGCAAACTAAGGCCCGGGGCCCGGATCTGGCCCAATTGCCTTCTAAATCCGGCCCACAGATGGTCCAGGAATCAGCGTGTTTTTACATGAGTAGAATGTGTGCTTTTATTTAAAAATGCATCTCTGGGTTAGTTGTGGGGCATAGGAATTCGTTCATTTTTTATTTTTTCCCAAAATATAGTCCGCCCCCCCACAAGGTCTAAGGGACGGTGGACCGGCCCCCTGCTGAAAATGTTTGCTGACCCCTAAATTAAGGAGTTACCAACTATGGCAACATCAGAGCCCATGGTAATTTTTTCTAGCCTTGTTCAGATTCTTTTATCTTTCTTCAACGTTCCTATAGGTTTCTTACCTTAGCAAGTCAGTATCTACGTTATAAACCCTAAATCTGCATCCAAAGATTATGCAACATGTGTACATCTCCCTCTGCACTGACTACTACACTGATCGACAGCAGGTCTCCAGGGTTTCAGGCACTGGTCTATCCCAGACCTACTTGGAAATGCCCAGGATTTAACGTGGAACCTTTTGCATGCAAAGTAGACACAGTACCACTGAACTATGACCCTTTACCAAACTACAGAAGGTAGCACACTTTTATATTTCCAGTATTTTCCTCTATCTTCCATAAAGCACATAAAGTAGCTTTGATTCTTGAAGGCGTCCGGGCAGGGGAATTAGAAAGATTGATTCTATTCTTGTCTCAGACATTTTCTTTGTGAACCTGTACATATTACTTAACCTCTTGATTTAACACTGCTGCATCAAGTCTCTCTCTCTCCCCCCCATTCTTCTTCTAGGATTGCTGTGAAATTCACAGTTCAAAAATGGCAACTGACTATTATTTGTAGTTTTTGTCCTGCTTTCAAATTATCCAAGAGGAAATGATAGTTACTTTCAGGAGGCTGGTTTTGAAAACATTGTTTGGGTAGCAGAATGTGTACACATCTGTCTTTGTTACACATTCAAATATTGATCTTTTGCAGCTCTTGTCAATCAGCCTGCTGTGTTGCTTTCTTATCCTGGAGTTAGAGGAACCGAGGGCTGTTCCCTTCCTCAGCACAATGGAGAACAAAAGGAGGCAAAGGATAAAGAAAAGGTGAATGATACTTAGTAAGACTGCAAGCAAATACAGATTCAAGCCCATTGTAGGAGCAGAACATACATCTTAGCAGAAGCAGTTTGCTCGGTGGGGTAAGAGCCACTAAACTAACTTCATGCCAGGTGAGTCACAGTTGCTTACTGGGAGGCCAAGCTGGAAGAGAGGTCAGCATGGTGCAAGCACACCAGCAGGAGCATCAGATTGGTTCTGCCAGGGTGTTTGCACCACGCACCACCTCACCTTGCTAACTTGTGGTGCTTCATGTATGCATTCTTGGGGAGAACCTTGAAAGGAGGACCCTGGAGATATGCTCTTTGAAAGGTAACTCTAAATAAATGATACTGGGAAAATACCAGCTATGGCAGTGGTGGCCAAACTTGGCCCTCCAGCTGGTTTTGGACTACAACTCCCATCATCCCTAGCTAACAGGACCAGTGGGCAGGGATGATGGGAATTGTAGTCCCAAAACAGCTGGAGGGCCAGGTTTGGCCACCACTAAGCTATGGGAAAGGCTTAATGAGAAGCCTTTAAGATAAGCTAATGTGGTAAACTGAGTATATGACTCCCCTGCTGAATGCCTAAGTGCCATGTTCCTGCCTCTCCCCACCTGACCTAGGGCGGGGCCTGACAGGCCTTATAAGGACTGTTGCTGTGGCTACTGCCCAGCAAGGACTGGGGTATTTGGGGGGAAGTTTTGTTGGGAGTTTTTGCTGTTGTTACTGATATTAACTAATACAGTGGTACCTCGGGTTAAGAACTTAATTCGATCTGGAAGTCCATTCTTAACCTGAAACTGTTCTTTACCTGAGGTACCACTTTAGCTAATGGGGCCTTCCACTGCCACCACGCTGCCGCTGCATGATTTCTGTTCTCACTCTGAAGCAAAGTTCTTAACCTGAGGTACTATTTCTGGGTTAGCGGAATCTGTAACCTGAAGCATCTGTACCACTGTATTACCTTTTTGTATCTTTCTTTTTATGTGGAAATTGTTCAGCTTGGTTATGTAGTTTTTAATGTGTTTTATTTATTTTTATGACTGCTTTGCTATGTTTGTAACTATGTAAATCTTTTCATATAGTAAGCCGCCTTGAGCATTGTTTTAACTGTGGAAAGGCTGCATACAAATAAGATGATGGTGATGTTGATCGTGATATGAGATAGATGTTGAAAGAGTGGGGATGGTTCAGCTAAAGTATAGTCATTTGTAAACAGCTGATAGCAAGAAATAGTAAATATGCTTAGGATGAAGGAGACTGTTTGCTGACTAACAACACGGCAAAAACAAATCAAAACCTTAGTCATACATTTGGTCCAATAAGATAGTATGAAGATGTGACATATTGGAAAAACCCAAGATGGGTGTAAGTTCCCAACAAGCCACATCATTGACTAACCAAGTGAGAATCGCCCAAGGTGAGGACAATGCTATAAACTGACCAGTGTTAGCCTTTAAGAATTAATTGTTTACAGTCAGCCACAACCAACCGCTTGAAAGTGAGTCACTCAAAAACCAGTGTGCTCCAACATCAAGAGAAGCTGATCCAATTAGTGACATCTCTCCTGGGGACAACCTTTCCCCCTCTAGGCCCTGTCCAACTGGTGAAGTCACCTTCAAGGACCCATCTCCAGTTTCTTTTTAAATAAATAAATAAATAAATAGGGAAATTAAAACATCTATCGCTGAGGTGGTAATACATTTTCAAACCAAGGGTCAGATTCCCTTGTGGGCAATTTTCCAGGGCAGTATGCCAGTGGTGGGCAAGGCCACAGACAGAAGCGGTTGGAGCAAAGGCTTGGACTGTAACCTCTCTGAAGTAGGATGTGTTTCTGCTGCAGAAAAATCAAAGGTCTACACACACACACACACACACACACACACACACCCCTACCTCTTCACCCTCAATCAAGAGTTCTCAACATAGGGAGGCAGTGGCAGCTGCTGCAAACTAGGATGAGTATGGCAGTAAGTGGAGCCAGCAGTAGGTGGAGTCAGAACCAATGAGAGCTGGAGCCAAATAATTCTTGTTCTGTCGCCATTCTCCTTCCTGCTCCGTTCTACAAAGGCAGGAGACTAAGGAGGAGGAAACTGACAGTCAGGGCCACCCCTTGGGCTGGCTGTAAGTAAGGCAAGCAGGCAGGTGGAGGCTGGCTGAGGGCTAAATGGAACAGTCTTCATGGGATTCCAGTCAGGCCATAGCACTCAAGAAGCAGGCAGAGCAGGACTGCTGATGGGTGTGGCCTTGAGAGAGAAGTTGTGGCCTCAGGAGAGTCTCAAGGCCCAAATACATGGGCTGATGGCCTGAGGTTCATGTCAAAAACATATCCTTCTCTGTGCTTGCCCCTGTAATATGGGACCCACCTTCTCAAGTTTAGATGCCTGTGTATAAAGTTTGTCAGTTCTTAAAAGCACTTGGAAGGGTGATTAATAGAGCTTCATTACCCGGTGGCTTTTTCTGGTGTGATTGCTGGTGCAATTTAAAGCTTGCACTTTAAAACAGACCTTTAATGTAAAGGATTGTTTTTTCAATAATGCAGTCAGCTGCCTTAAGCATGCAGGAACAGCAGGACAGAAGAGCTTTCCTTATGATCCTTAGATTTTCTACAGACTGCGCTGAACTCTTCCTATCAAATACCCAAAGCGTGAATTATTATTATTATTATTATTAGTTGCACAGCTGGTTGTAGCTGGTTGTAGCATTTGCTCACGGTAGCGAAAGGCACTGATGACTGACAAGAAGAATTCCTCTGTAAAGTCACTCACAGAAGGAGGCAGTAATGGGTATCTCTCCCTATTTGTTTACAGCAAGATAAGACAGTTCTTCGGCTACCAAATATACTCCATGACTGCCCACAATAATCTTCATGGTAAGTCCCAGAGAAACAATAAACAGCACCCAGTGCATTTTGTTGCTTCAGGCTTTTCTTTGTTGATTATAGTGAAATGCTGAAGGCTCAAACTATAGGAATTTTTTAAAATAAAAAAATCCATAACAACATTTGCATATATGACTCCCCCCCCCAAGCATTCATATTTTTGAAGAATTGTTTATCTATTTGTTTGTTCGCTATACTGCTGCGCTTCCTTTTTGCCAAAGCACACAAGATGGTTTGCAACTTAAAGTAATGGCTAATGGACATGATACAAAAGGGGAAAGGGGACAGAGAGATGAAAGGAAAGGAATCAAATTCACATTGCAGTCCTATACCTGTCTACATTGAAGGAAGTCCCATTGGGTGGCCAAATGTTGTTGGACTGCAACTCCCAAACTCCCATCATCCTTGATCACTGGCTATACTGGCAGAGGCTGATGGGAGTGTTTGAGCGATGGCTGTAACTCAGTGGCAGAGCAACTGCTTTGCATGCTGAAGACCCCTGGTTCAATTCCAGTAGTGGGGTAGGAGAGCTGGAAAAAAAAATCACAACTGGCAACCTATACACCCCTTTGGTTTCAGATAGTACATGGGTAAAGGTAAAGGTAAAGGGACCCCTGACCATTAGGTCCAGTCGCGGCCGACTCTGGGGTTGTGGTGCTCATCTCGCTTTATCAGCCGAGGGAGCCGGCGTACAGCTTCTGGGTCATGTGACCAGCATGACTAAGCCACTTCTGGCGAACCAGTGCAGCACACGGAAACGCCATTTACCTTCCTGCCGGAGCGGTACCTATTTATCTACTTGCACTTTGACGTGTTTTGGAACTGCTAGGTTGGCAGGAGCAGGGACCGAGCAACGGGAGCTCACCCCGTTGTGGGGATTCGAACCACCGACCTTCTGATCGGCAAGTCCTAGACTCTGTGGTTTAACCCACAGCGCCACCCGCGTCCCTTTAAGTACTTGGGTAGGCAAGTCTAATAAGCCTGGGAAACAAATTTTCACGGCCCTCTAGCGACTTTGCCAAAATTTATTTAGCGTTAACTCTGGAAGTGTATACAGCGGTACCTCTGGTTGCGAACAGGATCCTTTCCGGAGGTCCATTTGCAACATGAAAAGAGCGCAAGCCGCAGCAGCGCATCTGCGCATGCGCAGGTTGCAATTCGCTACTTCTGCGCATGCGCGTGATGTCATTTTGCGCTTCTGCACATGCACGAGTGGCAAAACCTGGAAGTAACCCTTTCCGGTACTTCCGGGTCGCCACAGAACGTAACCTGAAAGAACGTAACATGAAGCAAACGTAACATGAGGTATGACTGTACTTGATTCTGACCAAACTAAGCCTCCTAGAGCAAAATATCTGTGGAGGTTTAGTTTGGTCAGAATTGATGTCAGGATGTCCAGTCCCCAGCTTGATAACACAGTGAGCGTAGTTAATTAAAAAGGATGATTTCTTGTCAAAACAAACAGAAAACTCCAGACGGCTTTAACACAGCCTCTGCCATCATCAATCAAGATGACCCTTCTGAAGACTGCTTCCTGTGAGACCAGAAGCAACTGAACTTTCGCTTCATACGTCTTTTGCTTTGCTTCCTATCTTGCAGCCCTCCCATTCGTCAAGACCTTGGACTGAGTGGGTCAGCTCCCTCCTCTTCCCCATTCTCTGAGAGGCTGTCTCTTAACTCTTTCCCTCCTGTTTCTGCTTCTGGCAAGCTTTGACTGCATTCTAGCTTGCTCTCCACCATTCGCTTAGTCATGCTGGCCACATGACCCAGAAGCTGTACGCCGGCTCCCTTGGCCAGTAAAGCAAGATGAGCGCCGCAACCCCAGAGTTGCCCACGACTGGACCTAATGGTCAGGGGTCCCTTTACCTTTACTCATGTACTATCTGAAACCCAAGGGGTGCATTGATTGCCAGATGTGAAATATATTGGCATGATCTCCAGCTCTCCTGCTGCCACTACAGACATACCCCGGGTTGAGGGACAACCATGTCTAAAATCCTGGAGAGTCACTGCCAGTCCATGTAGACATTGTTGATGGGCCAGCTCAGTATAAGGCAGCTTCCAGCCTCAACACATGCACATAACAACATCAGAAGAGCCCTGCTGAATTGGACCAATGGCCTGTCTAGTCAGTCCAACCAGATGCCTATGGGAAACCTGAGTCCCACAGCCTTCTTCTCTCCTGCAGTGCCCAGCAACTGGTTTTCAGAGGTATGGCTATGGAGGCAGAGCCTAGCCATCATGTCTAGGAATCACCAATAGCTTTATCCTCCGTGAATTTGTCTAATCATCTCGTAAAGCAATCCAAGTTGGGGGATGCCTGGGAGAACCCTCAGGTTTACAGAAATACTATCCCTCCCCTTATTTTTGTAAACCTCTCTCTGATGAGGAGTAAACATGTTCAGTGATCTCACTGAGTGTTAGCTGAACAACTGAGAGTGAAATGGAATGGAGAATTGCCTGGCTGCCTGGCTGTTTAGAACTCTGAGCAGGAGCACTGCTATTAGAGGATATGCTGCAATTCTTTGTCGCAGTTCATAATCTTCACAAACCAGAAAATTCAGCCATATCTGCGAGCTTTTCTTTTCCTGGCTAGGGCTTTTAAAACTTAACAAACATCCAGGAGCTACTGCTTCACCGGTCGTGGAAATTCACTGGCAGCAAAAATTTGGCCTGCAGATTTAATTTTTTCATTTTGTAAATTCTGGCTTTTATCTGATCAGTTCCTCTATGCCACTAGGGCCCAGATACTGCAGTCCACATGCCAGACAGGTTTTGTGATTTGCCCTTGGCCTCAGAAAGAACAACATCCTTGCAAATGACTCTCCCCCCCATGAATGAAGCAGAAGATAAGATTTCTATGGATGGAAACTGAGCCACGCGCTCTGTACAAACCATTTGGCTTCTGAAAATAATGGAACTGGCCCAAATGGGCAGGCTTCCCTACTTTCAACCACTTCCAAGAGCAACACTTTCACCTCGCAAGTGGACTGAAGGATGCAGTTGCAGCAGCGATTTAATGTTAATTTAGGGCTGCCCCAGCTGCTAGGAAACCATCTGTTTATTTCTAACATCAGCATACCACTTTTCCATTAAAAAACATCCAAAGTGGCATGCACAAATGAAAATGGCAACAATAAAAGCTTCCGTCATAAGAGCATAAGAAGAGCCTCCTGGATCAGGCTGTCAACTTTCCCCTTTTCTTGCGAGGAATCCTATTCAGAATAAGGGAATTTCCCTTTTAAAAAAAGGGGAACGTTGACAGCTATGGGCCAAAGGCCTTTCCAGTCTAGTCAATTCCTCCATATAAATATGCATTTATGTATTGCCTTTTTATTAACAAACAACAACCCCAGAAGAACCAGCAACAAGATTACATTGAGAAATATGTGTATTGTGATGGAGAAATAAATGAATTTTCATGTTCATCTTTCCCTGCTCCTCATACTCATTCCTCTTCTCCTACAATTCTCTTTTGCCACTGACTTCCTCACTGTGGTGCATCTTCTGCTAAGGAGTAAATCCTATACAAATCTGGAGTGGGGGCCCTAAGACGGTTGGATGGTGCCTTATACGTCTCCTTCCAGAAACTCCTGCAGCCCAGCTGGTGCCAAATGTATTGCTCTGCTTTCCTTTGGTGCTTGCTAATGCAGCAGTTTCACTTCAACCCCAGAGGTGTAGTCCATTGTCTCTCCAGGCAGATGGGTGCCAACAACTACCTTTGACAGTAGGGGAAGAACTTAGCCATCATGACTAGTAGCTTTCTCATTAGTCACCCCGAGAACTATATGGAACAATCTCCCTCAAGATCTTTGGCTATGCTGCTAGCGAATGTGCAAAGCTCATTAGTTGAGAAAGGCCTTTGAAAAAGCCTGAAAGATATGGCTGGATTGGAAGTTCTGCTGGTGGTGGGTTGGCGCTCAATCACTTGTCATGGGTCATGTCACTCTTTGGGTGTTTATTTATTTACCAAGATTACATAAAACAATATAAAATATGCATTCCAAATAATCCAATAGAATCAGCCTTCAGAAGCAAGTAGATGTAGAAATGACCAAAATATAGATAAAATCAGCATAGATAAAATTACGTGTCTGTTTATCCTGACCTATACAATTTATTTATTAGGCACTGGAAATAATACAGTAAAAGCACCCGGCTAACATCAATAGACAGGGAGTTCCAGAGATTAGATGCTGCCTCTCTGAATGATTAATTCATTGCAAGCGGTACATAGATGGCTTTTATTTTTCTTTTGATTCCGTTATTTGAATGTGAACTCCTTTCAGCTCACTTGGGACATCAGCACTGGCCAATGTACAGAGAACCACAAGAAGTGCTCTTCTTGAACAACTGTGCTTTCTTATCTCCCCCCCCCACCCCCCCAGCTGTTCTTGTGGGTCAATGGACCTTCTAGAATGGAATAAGACGTAGGAATGGAGGGAGGAATCGCTGGCATTAATCAGCCAGCACAAATGGACTCTCTGGATCCCATCCCTTTTTAACAAATGCAATCACATCATTTGCAAAAATGCAGCACCACCTATAGGTTTGTTCATGCTCCTCTTCTGCCACGGTACTGAAATCCATTCTTAAGAAGGGACTGCGTGACACATCAATAGGAGCAATGTTTCTTGATCAATTGGTGCAAAAGAACTATGATGATTTGGAATGCATTTGCTGTGTATTGGGGTACTTCCCCTCCAGTATTTAAGTTCATGTATTAGCTTTCCAGTTTTGCGATGTATACCCTTATGTACTCATGTACAGTATGAAAATATCTGAACAAAAAATACGTATAAAAAAGAAAATCAAGGAATTTAGCATCTCACAAGCTCGGTCAGTTTGCATCCCTCATTATTGCAATATTTTGGTTCCAGCAAATGTCTTTGTTGACTATAGTAGCATTAGTATATGCAGAGGAGGCTTGTCTGGATGAATTCAGTAATTATGCTTTTAAAGACCTAACTAGTCAATTAGTAGCTGCCTTGGTGCATACACACATATGCTGACAATATTCATGCTCATCTGTTACTGTCGTTGCCTATTCTCTGTCCATTCGCTTTGCCTGTTTCCTTCACCTACCCGGAGAAGTCCTATTCCCTCGCAGGGAGTGTCTGGCAGCTGCACTACTCCAAAGCCAACGTCTGGAATTGGCCTGGGAGGACCTGCCTCTCGTCTGGCACTGCTCTCCTCCAGGTAGGAGACGTCCCTGCGCTGCCCATTTTGATGGGCCGATGCTGAACACCATCTTGGCAGCTGGGTGGCAGCTGGATTGTGAATCTGGCATGGGAGCAGTTTGCTGATGGATTACGTGGCCTTTCGCAGTGACATTTCTATTTGACCCACCCTGAATTTCTCAACCTTTACTAATAATTAGTATGTATACCTATGCGTGTGTGCGCACATGTGTGTGAAATAGTATCAGGAGACATGCACGGTGACTGCCAGATTTGTCTGCTTGACAAGAATGCTCTCCTACGATGCTAATGGGAAATAATTAGTCTGGAGGAGAAATGGTAACTTATGGGTCTCTGAAATGGTTGGATTTCCATGCTTTCTCTGTTTAAGCGCTAATTCAAACGTGGCAGCAGGACGCTGTTTATTATGCAACTGGAGATGCCAAAGTGGTGCCCACTAGGTGCACAAACGCCATCTCCAACTCCTCGAAAGATTCCATCAACGGTGTCTCCGAAAAATCTTACACATCATTTGGGAAGACAGGCAAACTAATATCAGTGTACTGGATGAAGCAAAGATCACCATTGTTGAAGCAATGATTCTTCAACATCAACTTTGTTGGACTGCTCATGTTGTGCGGATGCCTGATGATCATCTTCCAAAGCAACTACTCTATTCCGAACTTAAAAATGGAAAGCGTAATGCAGGTGGTCAACAAAAGAGGTTTAAAGACTGTCTCAAGGCAAATCTAAAAAAAAGTAGTATAAACACCGACAACTGGGAAACACTGGCCTGCAAGTGCTCCAGTTGGAGAACAGCCTTGACCAAAGGTGTCATGGACTTTGAAGACACTCGAACTCAGGATGTAAGGGAGAAACATGCTAAGAGGAAGGCATGCTTGGCAAATCCACACCGTGATCAACTCCCGCCGAGGAACCAATGTTCCCACTGCGAAAGGATTTGTGGGTCCAGAATTGGCCTCCACAGTCACTCATTGTTAAAACCATGTTTATGGAAGACAATCTTACTCGGCTACAAGGGATCACCAAAGAAAGAGACTAGGTGCTGCAGACTACAGCGGGCTTCAACCCTTGATCCTTGGTCATGCTGGTTGGGGCTGATGGGAGTTCTAGTTCACCTCTGGTGGGCACCCTATTGGCTATCCCTGATCTACAGGGACTGAAAAGCTTTGAACCTCGCCAACAAAGCTTTTGGCCAATTCTTAGAAGTGGGTCTGCCATGCCACAAACCAACAAATTGAGTCAATTTACTGAAAGCTTTCAACGGCTGGAAAAACAACTGTCTGCGTACTGCAGATCTTCTGGCTTGAGGAAGTACTGGATAAGAAGCTTCAGGACCAAATCGTTTGTATTCCCTGTTCTGCAATGTGTGTCCAGCCTCTAGGAAAGATTTTTTAGCAAACATGAGGATTGGTAGTGGGAGCATACACATGGCACTCTTCATGTGACGATTTAAGTTAGGGATTTGGAATCTTTTTCAGCCTAGGGGCCTCATTCCCTACTACGCAACTTTCCAAAGGCCACAGATCAGTGGTGGGTGGGGCCAGAGGGGTGCAGTGGTGAATCCAGATTTTAACTCTGTGCAATAGGCTCGTTTCTGCATGCAGTCACAGATCCCTCTGTATCCTCAATCCACACAAGTGAGAGGCATGGTCAGAGTTCAAGGACACATTCCAGCCAGCAACCCCCTTCCCCACCTCCCCAAAAAACACTGGGTGAGAAGGACCAGTGAGGGCTGTGACATGGAAAGATCAGGGCCATGTTCATAACATACATCTACAGCTGTACCTTGTTTTGCGGCCAGGATCCGTTCCGGAGCCCTGGCTCCTAGCCGAAAAAGACGCAGGGCAAACAAGCTGTGCTATCATAATGATTAAGGCCTTAAATGATAATTTTAGGTTATATGCTAGTGACTAAGTTTTAATTTATATATTTTTTAACTGTTGCTATATCTGTATTGTCCCTGTTATACCTAATTGCAAATTCAAATGTATCCCTATCATGTTTTATGACTTCCTTGATATTGTATGTGGGCTGGAACTGGTCTATGACTCAGGGCAAAGCGCAGCGTCTGTGCACACGTGGAGCGGTTTGCGCTTCTGAGCATGTGCAAAGTGCGATTTAGCGCTTCCGCGCATGTTCGAGTGGCAAACCCGGAAGTAACCCGTTCTGGTACTTCTGGGTTTGCCGCGGATGTTCACCAAAATGGATGCTAGACGAGGTGGACGTTCGTGAAGGTATTACTGTAAAGTGCTACAATGCCACTTTAAAAAGTTATGGCTTCCCCAAAAGAATTCTGGGAGCTGTAGTTCATTAATGGAGCTGAGAGTTGTTAGGAGCCCCCGCCCCTCATTTCCCTTACAACAAATTCCAGAGTTGCCCACAAAGAGGGAATGATTGCTAAACCGTTCTGGAAATTGTAGCTCTTTGAGAGGAACAGGGATCTTATAAGCACCTTTAACCAGAGCAGCCAACTTGGGCCCCAGATTATGGGCACCCAGTGTGCATGATGCCATGTCATAATGTGACATTATGACATCACGCATGCCGACCAGCCTCAGAACCTGACTTCCAAGATGCTGTCTGAGGCCTTGTGAGACCTTGAAAGTTGCATGGGGGCCCTGCGGTATTGGGTGCTGACCACCCACAACAATTTTTTGTGTGTGTGGCGGAAATGACTGGTAGAATCCGAGACCAGGGAGAAGAGTCGGTGGAAGAAGATTGGAAGAAATTTAAAGACTACTTACAGAAATATTGTAAAATTAATGAATGTTAGAATGACGACGGATTGAAGTTAAGCGGTTTCTAGCAGTAATGGTATAAAAGAATATGGAAAAATTGGTTTTTAATATGTAAAAATTTAATGTTATAATATATCAAGATTAAAGATCAGGATTAAAAAAGAGGGAAAGGAATCGCTGGACTAACAAATTGAATTGGAATACAAAAGAGGGAGGTATGAGGAGGTCCGGGAAACAAGTAAATGTAAAAGAAGTGATGAAAAGATGGAATTGTTTTTAACTGTTTTTTCTTTTTCTTTTTTGTATTTTGTATTTTGTATTTTTCCTTTTTATTGTTAATTTTCTTATTAATGCAATCTTTTTCTTTTGAAATTTTAATAAATATCATTTAAAAAAACAACAACAATTTTTTGTGTGTGCTCAGGCACTCAGAGCCACCTATACTTGGCGCCCCTGCCCTTAACAAACTGCAGTTCCCAGAATTTCTCTGGGGAGGTTATGAGCGTTTAAAATGGTATCACAAAGCTTTCACTGTACGGTGTCAATGTGCCCCAGGTCTGGCTTGGGGAGAGCTCCAGGTGACAGATAGAGTGTCCTGGGGCCCCACGTTTAAATTCTGACTAAAGAAGGTTTACCGTGAATGCTCCGTCTTTACGTTGAACAAATACCCTGACCACTGAATATAATCATGATGCTTTGCTCTCTTTGATATTTGATATTTAAGTTATTGTTGTATCATTCCATTTTATTTATACCTTGACAACCTTCATTTCTTTGCCTAGTTGTGAAGATCAAACCCCTTCATCCTGCAGCGAGGAGGCCGAAAGCCTCCCTTTTCAATTATCATTTTATTATATACCTTTAAATTTATAAGAAGTCCCTCTAAATTTTGAATTTAGGCCCTGTGGCCCGCAAAGCAGGGCATTTCTTCTCAATTAGCAGTGGAGGTGAAAGGGCCTTATCAAAGTTTATTTGTTCATATCAAAGCTCCTCTTTTTTTCATCTCCTGAAAGGGATTGGGGGATGCACCATTAAGAAATCCCTTCCTATGTTCTTCCCCCAAAGGACAGAAAGCAACCTGCTAAGGTCCATTAGCATTTCAATATATTTCTCACCTCAGGAAATGAATTGGCTTCCCAGGCTAATTTAGCAAAAGGAAAAAGGAAAAATCTAGCACATGAATATCTACATCATGTTTAAAGGCCCACCACATCAATGGGACTACTGTATTTCACTTAGTCTGCTGAGGATTGAGCAATCATAGCAGTGCATTAGAAAGGTCAAATATATAACCATTTCAGCACTTGACAAGGGGTTTGAGGTGTGCTTCATGGACCACTCTGACTCTTTATAGTGAGCTTAGGTTTGCAAACTATCAACCCAGAGGTCCTGTGTGTCCCTTTAAGCCATCACCACAACAGCTCTACCTCCACTGTCGGAGGCAGTAGGCCTTTGAATACCACTTGGAGGGAATCACAACAGGGGAGAACAGCGGGTGGTGCTGTGGTCTAAACCACTGAGCCTCTTGGGCTTGCCGATCAGAAGGTCGGCGGTTCAAATCCCGCAACGGGGTGAGCTCCCGTTGCTCTGCCCCAGCTTCTGCCAACCTAGCAGCTCAAAAGCACACCAGTGCAAGCAGATAAATAGGTACTGCTGTGATGGGAAGGTAAATGGCGTTTCCGTATGCTCTGGCACTCATCATGGTGTTCCGTTACACCAGAAGCGGTTTAGTCTTGCTGGCCTAATAATAATAAATCATCATCATCATTGTTATTATTATTCTTATTAATAATAATACTATTATTATTATTACTACTACAGTGGTACCTTGGATTACATATGCTTCAGGTTACATATGCTTCAGGTTACAGACTCCGCTAACCCAGAAATGGTACCTCGAGTTAAGAACTTTGCTTCAGGATGAGAACAGAAATCGTGCTCTGGCGGCACAGCAGCAGCAGGAGGCCCCATTAGCTGGTGGTGCTTCAGGTTAAGAATAGTTTCAGGTTAAGAATGGACCTCCAGAACGAATTAGGTTCTTAACCCAAGGTGCCACTGTATTATTTATTTATACTCCACCCATCTGGAAGATGGCGTCCCACACTTTGGCATCAAAGTGTTGGCGGGTATGTATGACTCAACAGGCAACATGGCCTACAACATCAGGGGCACTTCAGGAAGTAGTGTGTCATAGGGGCAGCATTTCTTTGTTGTGCACCTTTATTATTCCATGGGTTCACTCATAGGTAGCACAGTGGCCAAATATGCCTCACTTAAGAAAAGAAGAAATGCACCAGTCCAAAAGAGGACTTTTATAAATTTTGCATCTGCTAATATATATGTATAAGCATAATTTTAGAAATAATTATTGCAATTGGAATTGCAATGCAGCAATCTCACCGTAATGAGGGAGATGGCAACTGGGCCACTGGGTTGTCTGCTGAGTTTGTTGTCCTGTTGATCACTGTTGACATACGATTTCAGGGACCCAGGTTTACTTTATGGTTTTTTTTATCTCCAGGTAGAAAGCAGTTCCCTGACATACTTTCAAACTGATGGATGCCCTCTGCAAAGCAGGGCACCCAGCACCAGGAGTTTCTCTGCCCAGGAATAAGGGTGGGGAATTCCAGGTGCAAATGTTGATCCTTCAGCAAAGGTGATGAATGCATTGTCTGCATGACTGTTTAGAAAGAAACGTGCTTGTCGCCCAGCAATCGATAAGAATTCATTTGAATTTCAAAGCGGTGACGGCAATCAGAAAGGATTCATTAGGGAGTTTGTAGGCAATGTCATAAGCTCTTCCGCAGTCATTCCGCCATCATTCAGGATTCATTAAGTGCTATTTCATGTTGGAAATAATGAGCTGTGGAAGCACTGTTAACAGAGAATAATGGAAGGAAAGCAGGTTTACATATTGTAAATACTTTTCAGCTAGAGGTCTTGACTGCTTCACCGCAAGAGAAGATGCAAAAGGCTACCCTTCTCCTTCTCCCCCACCCATAACCCGATCTTTGCTAGTTGAGTACACCTCAATTAAGTAGTGCATTAGAGTCGTGCAAACTCAAAATTGGAATTTTTAAAGTTCTCTCTGACTTAGTGGCTTCAAAATGTCAATGGTTTAATTATCATATTGTTTCCAAGTGAGTACCGTTTGTTCAGGAATTCGGCTGCTTAATAAGAGTTTTACTGTAATTGGATCTGCGTAAAGCTCCTCCTCGTTTATAACAGTGGAAATTTTCCACTTCAGCAACAAAAACAACCTTTCTCTCTTTTTCGTCTTGCCTGCCACTGAGCTGCGGCTCTTCTGTTGACAAAGAGCCTGGCTGCTGAATCAGGCCAAGGACCCATCTAACCGAGCATCTTTGTCTCACAGTGGCCAACCAGAAGCCTATGGGATGCCGAGAAGTAGGACCTGAGCTCAACAGCACTCTACCCACGTGATTCTTAGCAGCTGGAATTCGGAAGTAACAGAACTCAGTCATTTTATAAAATATTAGCAGAAATAGAGAATCAATAAGATCAATTAAAAGAGGTGTGGGGAAAGGAGACAACAGGGCATATAGAGAGTCAAAGCTGGGGGGAAATATGGGAGAATCGTACATGGAAAATGTCTATAAGAATAAAAGAAAATTAGATATTTTTTAAAAAATATTTTTAAAATTTATTTAACATAATTGTTACAAAATATAAGCAAAATATTGCAAATACATACATATATATTTCAAATAAGCACACACACACACACACACACACATATATGAACAAAAGAGAAGAAAAGAAAAAAAGAAAAAAAGAAAAAATAAAGAGAAAAGAAGAAGAAAAGTGGGAAGAATTTCTTCCAAGTTTATTCTACAAATATCTCAATATGAAAATAATAATAAAATTTCATTGATTGACTTCCATCACTTACAGAAAATTATTATAAATTAGTTTGGAGATGGTATTTAACACTAGACAGATTAAATTAAATAAACAAGGAATATTTAGTGTTGGAGGGGGTGCCAGGAAACCCGGAATTATGTTCACATGTGGTGGAGGTGTAAATGTGTACAATTTTTTTTCTGGCAAAGCGTGTTTAAGGAGATCACACAAATCACTGGGTTAAAGCTGACCAAAAGTCCAGAGGTAGCATTATTATCAATTTGCAATGGGGTGGAAGGTTCGCAGGCTATGAAGCACTTGCTCACAAATTTATTGACAGCTGCACAAATTATGATAGCTAGGAAGTGGAAGGGGCAGGCAGAATGTAAAATGGAAGAATGGTATAAAGAGGTGTGGGATATAGCTATTAACGATAACCTAACATGTTCCGTTAAGGTAAGACAAGGAATATGCAGGAGAAATGATTTTGAGGGTGTTGGTAGAATTTGTACTGTTGAAAAGAAAAGGGGTCAAACCATTGCAAAAGGCGTTGAAATTTTGGAGGTGGGATAGTTACAATGGAATGGTCTCGGTGGTGGGCTGCACATTTTTATTCATTTTTATGTACGATTATTATTTTGTCAAAAAACTCAGTCATCATGGCTAGTAGTCATCCATACATTTGCTTACAGAACGTACCAGGTTTAACCTCTGGCATCTCTTGGTAGCTATGGGAATATATTTGAAGAATCACTGCTGAGCTACACTCACCAATGGTCCTATCTGCTCAAGTCATACGTACAAAATCCAGTGCAGAGATTTGCACAATTGCCAATTTGCTACCGGGCTAAGTTCAAGGTGTTACTATTAGTATATAAAGCCTTTAACAACTTGGGGCCAGTTTATCTACGAGATTGTCTTACCCCATATGTGCCCACCCAACCGCTTTCATCAGTAGAACTGGCACTATTACAGGTGCCCCATAGTACTTGTTCTGCTTTTGTAAGAACTCGTTTAGTGTGGCAGCACCTGCACTTCGAAACTCCCTGCCTATTGATATCAAACAAGTGCCTTCAATGCATTATTTTTAGCCCTGCTAATATCAAGTCTACACAGGTGTTTTAGAAAGCTAATGTGAGCTTTAATTTGTTCCAGTCTATTGTTGTTTTTAACTTTGTTTTAAATTACAGTGGTACCTCGGGTTACATATGCTTCAGATTAGACACTCCACTAACCCAGAAATAGTGCTTCAGGTTAAAAACTTTGCTTCAGGATAAAAACAGAAATTGGGCTCCGGCGGCGCAGCAGCAGGAAGAGGCCCCATTAGCTAAAGTGGTGCTTCAGGTTAAGAACAGTTTCAGGTTAAGAATGGACCTCCGGAACGAATTAAGTACTTAACCCGAGGTACCACTGTATTGCCATGTTTTTTTTAAAAAAGTGATAATTTTATTGGGTTTTCTTTTGGGGGTTTCAACTTTGAGGTCCCCCCTCCCTCCATAATCGAGCAGTGAATACATTTTATGAAATAAAATAAATAACTAAAACCTGAAGAACTGCAATATATTGTCACTTAGAGGAGGTAATGGAAACATCCTTTATCCGAAGCTCTGGAAGTTTTTGTTTAATTGGAGTTTGTTCAAGGTGCATTGTTTTCAGAATGACATTGGTTGGTGCTGTTTCAACCTCTCAATCAGCCTGGCATTTGCTCTAACCTTTATTGACTTACAACACCCGTCCATTTCCTCCTCTAGCTCTCCTCAGCTCTGAAATCCAATATACAGGAGACAGAGATGTAAGAAGGCTTTGAATCTTAAATGAATCAGCCTCTCTCAAATGAGAGGTTCAGTACACTACGTTAGCAAAGATCCCCTCTTCTCTTTCAGTCTTGATATATATGTATAGCTTTTCATTCAGCTATGACCTTCTGTTAAAAGGGAAGAGCCTTTTTGTGAAGGATCCAAGAGATGGAGACCATCTGAATTTAGAAAAACATGCTAGGGGCTGATGAGAACTTGAGTCCAACAACATCTGGAGAACCACAGGCTTCCCCACCCTTGATGCAAAGCATGTTCTCGATTACCGAACACTGGAAGCTGCCTTATATCAAGACTGATCACTGGTCCATCTAGTTCAGTATTGTCTACACCAGGAAAGTAGAATGTGGGTACAGTGGTACCTCGGGTTAAGAACTTAATTCATTCCGGAGGTCCGTTCTTATCCTGAAACTGTTCTTAACCTGAAGCACCACTTTAGCTAATGGGGCCTCCCACTGCCACCACGCGATTTCTGTTCTCATCCTGAAGCAAAGTTCTTAACCTGAGGTACTATTTCTGGGATAGCGGAGTCTGTAACCTGAAGCGTCTGTAACCCGAGGTTCCACTGTGCTTGTTTCTGAGTAGCTCTTTATAGACAGTTATTGGGCTGCTTTATCTGTTGGGGTAGAAGTTATGAGAGCAAGCTTGCCCAACCAGTCACTTTGTTTAGGCAATGTTTCTGACTGAATAGTTAAGTACCATGATCAGCATCACCAAAGAAGCTGCTCTGTGCCATAGAATGAATGAGTTAGCCTTCCCCACTCATCTGGCTGCTAGGTGGAAGAACAATTGTGAGAGAGGGTGTGGGTTCGTGTAAATCTGTGTTGAGATCTCAGCTGAATCCCTACATAATACCACTGGTACATGGGCTGAAGTCTTTTGTTTGGGCTTCGATTGCTGCGTAAAGTGTGTGCTTCCCCCTGTTGCTTCTTTCCATTTCTCCAAGCGGCAACTCCCCCCCCCCCCCCCGATACTTGGCTTCAGACAAAAGGAGATGCTGCAGCTTTAATGAAAATTTAAAAGTCAATGAGACACAGATGGGGGTTGGGGTGGTCGGGGAGAGAAAGGGAGAGATGGAGAGGGGGAGAAATGACCCGGGATGAGAGTAGTCCAATGAATAAATTCAAACCATTTAGAGAATGTTTGGAAAGATCAGAAGGGCACCTTTGCTCGCAGCATTTTAACGAGCCTTGGAGAATTAGTGAGAGGGCTGAAAAATGAGTGGCACTGGCAAAGAGTAATTTGGTTGCGATCACTTGAGGGTGATGAATGAGGATGTGGCATAGCCTCTGCAGAGAGGGATTGTCTCTTCTCAAACAATTGTGTTTCGCCGACATGGGAGGGAGACATATTGCAGCGGGGGCAATGGCTGGCGTTGGATGCAATGGTGATGTGGGACGCATCGGAATTGCCTTGCTGGAATGACACTGAGGATCCGATCTGCATTCTCTTGTTTACGGTGGCCAGGCAGAGGCTCCTGGAAGCTCAAGTTCAGGCTTGAAAGCAGGGGTGCACAAAATGGTCTATCTAGATTTTTCTCCATTTCGCTCTGATGCAAAACCCTTCCCCATATTTTTGCACACAATTTTTCTTAATGAACACATCTTTGCAAACAATTTCCCCCTCCTTAAAAAGTGTGTGGCTTTCATTACAGTGCACTTTTCAGCGTGTGCTTTCCCCAGATAGATGCATTTTTGCATTGGCTGGAGAATCCATTGGCAAGCTCAGGGATGTGCAAATTTTGAAGGCTTGTTGCACCTCAGTTTGAGTCCTGCTTCAGGAAGTACATGCTAGGTAAGTTAAAACTAAGGCCCGAGGGCCAGATCTGGCCCAATCGCTTTCTCAATCTGGCCCGCAGATGGTCTGGGAATCAGCGAATTTTTACATGAGTAGAATGCATCCTTTTATTTAAAATGCGTCTGGGTTATTTGTGGGGCATAGGAATTCGTTATTTTATTTATTTCCAAAATATAGTTGCCCCCCCACAAGTTCTGAGGGACAGTGGACCGGCCCCCTGCTGAAATGTTTGCTGACCTCTGAGTTGAAATGAAGGGGCTGGTTCACAGCCTGGGGTACTTCTGGATTCAGCCTTGTCCCTGGAAGCCCAGAAGGGTGAGACCTTGCCAACACAGAATCATAGAATTGTAGAGTTGGAAGGGACCATGAGGGTCATCTAGTTCAACCCCCATATAACAGCTCAGAGCTCTGAACAGGTTGCCAATCTGCTACAGGGCTGAGTTCAAGGTGTTACTATTAGTATATAAAGCCCTTGACTGCTTCAGTCTGTGGAATTGGCACTGTTACACGTGCAATAAATAAACTTCTTCTGCATTTGCATTTTCAATGGCATTTTCACTAACATTTGTGTGCACACATTACCCTAGTCCATGAATTTCTGAACACACCCATTGGCTGACAGACCGCACTGTGAAATCTGGGGAAATGCAGATTCTGGAGGATGCCTGTGTTTCGGTTCACAAACTGTTTCAGAATGCAAACCGGATTAGCTTGCCTTGAAATGTGAACCGAATTACCCCCCTTTGTCACCCATTGCTCTGTGGCAAGAGATCTAGATTCAATTCCCGGCAGCATCTTCAGTCAAAAACCTTGGAGACTTGCTGCCGTTCAGAGTAAACAGTGCTAGGCCAAGTGGACCAAAGGCAGTTCTGTGTGTTCAAAACCAAGAAGCCTGTGGAGGAGAAAAAATCCAAGTCAATTGATCTCCAAAGACTGAAATATTCCTTAATAGTCCCTGCTGCTGTAGGAGGCTGATGAATTCATCTTGAGCCAGGAAGATTGAACTCAGTTTAAGAGCAAGGGGGGAGGACATGAGATATGTATTAAAGTAGATGAAGGCTGAATTAAGATTAATGATAGCCTTTTGGAGTGGACTAGGATCTTCAGCCCTGATATGAAAGCAGGAAGTCCAGAGATGGAATACAAATTACTTGTATTACCTACTGGTAGCCTTCAGCTGTTATTAAGTCTCACCTAAAGCAGCCCATTCATATGCAGGCTGGAGAAGCATGAATGTCCCCATATTTCCTTCACACCTACAGTGGAAGCCATTAGACTGAGAGCACACAAGTGTTCACAACACCCCTTTCCAAAATACCACTTCAGGTGAAGGTATAAATGAGGTCTAAGCAATAACAACAATAATAATGCACATTTCTCTTCAGGCTTTCTTCCATCATGGTACTCAGAGCAGAACACTCACAATTCCCAGGTGATTTCCCATCCAGGCACTGATTAGCTCCAACCCTATTCATCTCATGAAACAAATATGGATTTTGGAATTTTGCTTGGCCTCATATGGATTATGGAGGGATGTTCCTCCACAAAAGGCCCTGTACCTGGTGCTCTGCTGTTTGGCAGGCTTAATCCAGAATGTTATCCACTTTGGCCAAAGGGAGGGGGGGGGAGTTATATCTGTTTTCAGGTCCTCCATGATAGTGAATGGGGAACATGGAACTTAATTTTGTACAGAGCAGCTTGGAACTTAAACACAGATCAAAGTGTAGAGAGAACACAGACTTAGAAACAGATTGGATTAAAAAATAAAATCATAAAGAGTATAAAATCATAGAATTTGTAGAGTCGGGAGGGTTATCTAGTCCAACCCCCCTGCAATGCAGGAATTTTTAGAGATAATAATAACAATAACAACAATAATAATAGTAATTTATTATTTATACCCTGCCCATCTGGATGGGTTTCCCCAGCCACTCTTGACGGCTTCCAACAAAATATTAAAATACATCCCCCCCCCCCACTTCTACTGCCGAGGCATTTGGAATCGGCAGCAGGGCAGGCCATGGACCTTCCTTAGGACTTGGGCCATTAAGAGCCACCCAGTCTTGTTGACCCTTGTGCTGAGCCTGAGATATGGCTTCCCCACTCACTGAAGTACCAAGATGGCAGCCGGGTACTCTTGGTAAAAGTCCCCCTCGTGTGCCAGAGCTCACCTCCTCACCATAATATTCCATTCCCCCATTACTTATACCTTTCTTTTGCCCTTCCCAGTAGACATTCTGCCTTAGTCCCACCACCGCAGCCTCTCCCTCCCAAACTCTGAACTTGGCCACATCCTGCTATTAGCTCAACGTACTGAAAGCTAACTAGACCTAACAAAGCGGCCTTCAAACAAGGCTGCAACGGTAAGGGTTTAACGACACCGTACAGACACCCATCCCAGCAATATAAGCATTAAAATTTGTCAAGCGTAGAAAGGAAATGGCAAAACATTGCCCTGGAGCAATTCGCTGTATCAATGCAACAAAGAAAACTGCTTAAAGTGGCTGCTTTGGATATTCGCTCCGCAATCTGAAGTTGCAGGACTCTGGTTCCATCTCCTCGAAGGGCAGGGGTTCACAGTTTTTCATGGGGAAGGAAGGATTAAAGGGATTCACCTTCCATGACGGGTTACTGTGGCTCAGCTGAAGATTAGTGCAGAATTTCTAATAAGAAAGCTGTGGGACAATAGCAGTACGTACGTCTGGAAAAATGTGAGAGATGCCGAGCGGGTGTCTTATGGAGGCCTTTGAGTTCCCAGAAGCGTGTGGGCCTGATTCCACATGAAATATCCTTTGCATCAAAACAGTTGGTGAGAAAATTGGTAGCCCAGAGGATCAGGTCTCTATCTTGCCAACACAGATAATCATTATTATGCAACCCGAGCTCCAGGTGTGCAGTCATGTACTGTGGAGTTTACAGGTGTCTCTGGAACACGCAGCACTACGGGCATTGTCCAATGGAGGCTGAAATTGAGAAAGGCCCCAGTGTCTTATGAAGCTCAACAAGGGAAGATTACCTCCGGCATTAGGAGAGACATGAACTACGGTTTGCCAAAATAACATCTGCCCTACGTGCTTGATAGTAGGCTCGTTCTCCAAGCGTGGATTCTTGTGCAGCTGAAACAGCACTAGCCCTTTGCAAAAGGGAGGTGTTAGGAGGCTCAGGGGAAGCCCAAGTATTAAAAAAACCCAAAGCAAAATAAAACACCTTTGCTGGAGCAGGGGATCAAAATGGGGGAAAGCTGCAAAAAGTGCCATGAGTTTTGAGCTCACTTGACAGACAGGGAATGCCAGCTGATTGTTGAGAAGAAAAATGGGGGAAAGGGAATAGTGTAGAGGAATAATGGGAGCAATATTGCCCCTCCATTATTAGAACTTCACTAAAACAAGCTAAGGGTATGGGTGGTGCTGTGGTGTAAACCACTGAGCATTGGGCTTGCAGTCACTGTAGGGCATTGGGCTTGCACTCACTGCAGGGTCTGCAGTGCACCTGAGCACACAGTGGCTTGGGCACGCACAGGCTCTACGCTGCCCAAACAGTCCGCCCGCTGCCTACCCCCCCCAGCTGTTGGGCGGCTGAGTGGAGGGAGGCAGGCAGACTCCAGAGGCCCTGCAGTGTGCCCCGCCCCTATGGGTGGCTCGCCCTGTCCTCGCCCCACCCCTATGGGTGGCTCGCCCCACCCGTGCCCCAGGCAACCAAGCGGCTTCCTCTGCCGCTGCACAGAATTGGAGAGACAGAGGGGTGGGACTCACTGGAAGCCACTATCTAAGAGAGACTGCATTCTTTTGTCTCTCTGTGTGACTATTGAATAAATACATGGTAAGAACTCTTCTTGTTTATGGATTGTGGTTATCATCAAAGAGACATTTTAGACTATCGAGCAGGAGAGGTCTAGAGTACAAAGTGATATCATGTTGGTTTCGTGGTTCACTTAACTTTCTGCTGAGTCAGTATACAAAGCTGCTGAGCACTGTCTGAGTATTGTCTGTACCAGGGTAGGGAACCTCATTACAGCTGAAATCCTACCGAAATGATCCGTGAGCTGAAATCCTACTAGAACGATCGGTGAGCTGATAGCCTATTGGAATGGCTATTCAATCATAGGTGCATCTAATGCCAGCCATACTCAGAGTAGACTCACTTAAATTAGGAGGCAAGACTAATTTAAGTCCAGTAATTTTAGCAGTTGCATGCAACCCATAGTCAGCTAGTGTTTTCCTAGGAGATTTACATTTCTTGAGTAAAACTGATTTGCAGATCCACCAGGTAAATAAAGACAACATTCTTAGCTGTGAAGGTACTTAAGAGCAGAGTAAAACATACCTTTTTTTTTTTCTTGTTGGAGCTCAGTTTTCAAAAATCAATGAGATGAGAAAGGTCTGCTGTCCAATTTGGTTCTCTTGGTACTCAAACATTGCAAAGATTAATGACAGACATAAGAACGGAAAGGTGTGCCCTCCTTTGATCTGGACTGGCTAATGCTGCTTAATGCCTCCATCCATGCTGTGAAGTCAGGCAAGAGGCCTCCTTGAGATCCTCCTAGGTTCAAGGGAAGTCCTGCTCAACCACAACTTCCTGGCTCATAATAAGGGGGTCCCCTATGCATCTTTGACAGAACATCAATGTTTGCACTGAGAAGCCTTTGATCTCCAGTAAGCATGCCCATGTTCGGAGTAGGCAGCAGCGAAGGGGTGGGGGTGGGGGGGAGGAAGCAAGCCCAACCTTATAATAGAGAAGAATCTATTCCAGTTGCAAGTCTCCTCTAAGAACTCAGAGACGGCCCAGGTGAATTGCATGCACTTATCATGTCAGAGACATGCAGGCCTCCTGCTGACTTACTAGAGGTTTGCAGATTTGCTCCCATTTACAGGATTTCTTCATTTCTGAATGAATTGTGCAATAGATTAGGGATGTTCAGTTCTGTTCAGGAGGAGGGGAGGCAGTGGAAGAGTGTGTGTGTGTGTGTGTGTGTGTGTGTGTGTGTGTTAAGATTTGGGCAAATAGCCTTTTATAGCATTTTGCTCCTGATTTTGGAAGAAACCTAAACAGATGATGCTGTAAAGAAGATGACGTGTGTGTGTGTGTGTGTGTGTGTGTGTGTAATAAAAGCAACAAAAGTCCATTTTTTCCTCCCCCACCCCAATCTGGAGTTGCGTAATGAAAGACTACCTCGGTGGATTGTACCTAATCACAACCTTTCAACACTATCAGGCATGGCCCATTAGAGGCACCAGTCTTCCAAAACAAATTACTTACTGTAATCCCTCTCCTGATGTATGCAGTAAAAGACAATAGCACAGCTCATCGGCCAGCACTGCTCTTTGAGATTTATAGTGTGCAGCTAAGCAAACTTCCATTTATAGTTATATCCCCAAACTGACCCACAAGCCACAAAGAGTATTAAAACAGTTGCACTCTAAATGGCAGAGGCCCTTTACTGCTACAAAACTAATGTCGGCTCATTGTGGATTCATGGAACAGCAGAGGTTTACAGCCGATAAGGATCTCAAACACCTTTTCCCTCTGCCTGATACTGTGCTGTCATTTCAGCAGTGCAAACAGAGGACTCTTGATGGTTGCAACAGGATCAGTACCCCCAAGTGATGCCTTGCTAAATTTATGGAAGCAGCGAACGCTTCCTTTCTCCCATTGCCACTGCTATATATTTCAAAGGGACAAGCATCAGATCATATAAATATGTCCTTCTCACAAGTGCTGCAGGACATATTAACTTGTAGACATGCCACTATCCTGCTGTCAAAAGGCTCTTGCTATCAGAAAGTTATTCCTGATGTTTAGTCAGGATCTCCTTTCTTGTAACTTGAAGGCATTGGTTCAGGTCCAACCCTCCAGAGCAGAAGAAAAACAAGCTTGCTCCATCTTCCATGTGACAGCCCTTGAGATATTTGAAGATAGCTATCATATCTCCTCCCAGTCTCCTATTTTCCAGGCCCAACTGCCTCAACTATTCCTTTAAATCTTTGGTTTCCAGATCCTTGATCATCTTGGTTGCCGTCCTCTGCACACAGTCCAGCTTGTTGTTATTTTTCTTAACTTGTGGGGCCCCAAACTGGACACATGACTCCAGGTGTGGTCTGACCAAAGCAGAATAAAGGTAAAGGGACCCCTGACCATTAGGTCCAGTTGTGACTGACTCTGGGGTTGCGGTGCTCATCTCGCTTTATCGGCGGAGGGAGCCGGCGTACAGCTTCTGGGTCATGTGGCCAGCATGACTAAGCAGCTTCTGGCGAACCAGAGCAGCACATGGAAACGCCGTTTACCTTCCCGCCGGAGTAGTACCTATTTATCTACTTGCACTTTGACGTGCTTTTGAACTGCTAGGTTGGCAGGAGCAGGGACCGAGCAACAGGAGCTCACCCTGTCGTGGGGATTCGAACCGCCGACCTTCTGATCGGTAAGTCCTAGACTCTGGTTTAACCCACAGAGTGGTACTATTATTTCCCTTGATGAGGACACTAAACATTTGTTGATGCAGCTTAGAATAGCATTAGCTTTCTGTTGTTGTTACTGTGGCTGCAGCACATTGTTGACTTGTGTTAAGCTTGTGGTCTACTAAGACTTCTAGATCCTTTTAACATGTACTACTTGGGAAGCCAGGTGTCCCCCATCTTATATTTGTGTAGCTGGTGTAGAACCTTACATTTGCCCGTATTGTAATTTACTTTATTAGTTTTGGCCCAGTTCGCCAATCTGTTAAGGTCATCTTAACATATGTGATATAACTTTATTTCACCTGGGAAAAGACACAGGAGAAGTATTAACACATTCTTCCAATGGTGTGTCAGGGGTGGTCTGCAAGCTCCAAACCAAAATTTCAAGGTATTTTGGTTGCAGCATGTTACACAGATCATTAGAGACACAAAACACATTCCTTGAGTTCAACTTAAATAAGCTTCATAACCCACAATCAAGGCACGGCCACTTCTGAACCCACCTTGGCCTTTGATTTGGAAAATTAGCCACCCTTTTCTCTTCATTAGTATAATGTTATGGGGAAAGTGCAGTTGTAGCCTTGCCTGCATCCCCAGTCCGTTCCTCCTTTGTGGGTATATGTTTCCCTTTCCAATTTTTCATGAGAAACAACCTTGCTGTAGCAGTTGCACATAAAAATAATGTTTTCCTGTCTTGTGGTATTTCTTTACCTATTATAAAAGGTAAAGGGACCCCTGACCATTAGGTTCAGTTGTGACCGACTCTGGGGTTGCGGCGCTCATCTCGCTTTGTTGGCCGAGGGAGCCGGCGTACAGCTTCCAGGTCATGTGGCCAGCATGACTAAGCAGCTTCTGGCGAACCAGAGCAGCGCACGGAAACGCCATTTACCTTCCCGCTGGAGCGGTACCTATTTATCTACTTGCACTTTGATGTGCTTTTGAACTGCTAGGTGGGCAGGAGCAGGGACCGAGCAACGGGAGCTCACCCTGTCACAGGGATTCGAACCGCCGACCTTCTGAATCGGCAAGTCCTAGGCTCTGTGGTTTAACCCACAGTGCCACCTGCGTCCCTTACCTATTATACTCAGTAGATATACCTCTGGTTTTCCCCTCTAAAATAAATCTGAGCATCCTATCTGACATTAGTTTATATTTGATGTGGGGCTTTTTTCCTTGCCAGATAAATTCTGTCAAAATTTTCCTCCATTCCTTGAAGCAATCATATTTTGTTATTATTGGAATAATTTGAAATAGGAAGAGAAACTTTGGAAGCATATTCATTTTTAACAGAGATTCTTCCCCATAGTGATAATTTCAATCTTGACCAGATTTCAAGGTTTTTTTAAATTTCCTCATTAATTATACCCCCCTTTTTCTCCTTGCATTTCCAGTATAAATTGGAGTTTGATTTGTATATTTTGGAAAGTTTTACTGGGGTCATATGCCATCTGTAAAACATTTTCATTATATTTTCTTCTATAGTATAGCATGCAGTAAATTTTATATAATTCCATTCTTTAACAGCCTTTCCCACTGCTCCAATTGTATGACATACCCAATGTCCTGTGCCCATTTAATCTGTACTTCTTTTACTTGTTCATCCTTTAAACTCCATTCCAATAATAAATCATACTCTTGATAATAATTTTTGATTACTTCCTAATAAAACTTTTTGTAATAACAAATCTTCTTTTCCAAATCCTCGTTTTTTATCAAAGTTAGACGTTGCTTAATTGGTGATATTGGAGCCAGTCTGTGATATAATGCCTTATTTCTACAAATGTTTTCAACTTTGGTTGTCCCCAGTCCTCCCTTAATAATTGACTGTATGTTCCCAAATTTCCAGTCATATTTAGTTTTTTAGCTGAAAAGGCCTCTAGTGGTGATAGCCATTTTGTGGTGTGTACAGTTGTAACAATGATTGATAAGCAGTCTAAACCTTATACAGCACACCTCTGATTACGGTGGTACCTCGGGTTACAAACACCTCGGGTTACAAACACCTCAGGTTACAGACTCCGTTAACCCGGAAGTAGTACCTCGGGTTAAGAACTTTACCTCAGGATGAGAACAGAAATTGTGTGGTGGCATCAGGAGGCCCCATTAGCCAACAGTGGTACCTCAGGTTAAGAACAGTTTCCGGTTAAGAATGGACCTAGGGAACAAATTCGTAACCAGAGGTACCACTGTATATGATTTGTAAAACCTTTATGGACTTTAACTTTATTGTTGGCCAGATAGGCGGGCCACCCATATCTATTGTCAAAACTTTCTATATCCAAAATATCTAATTTATCTTAACATAATCCTATCTTTAATCCAAATTATACACTCTGCTACATAATAAATTTTTAGATTTGGAAGGGCGAAACCTCCTCTCTTTGTCTCTCTTTCTTCCCCATAGTGATAATTTCAATCTTGACCAGATTTCAAGGTCTTTTTAAATTTCTTTCTAAATCTTTCTATAATTGTCTTCATATTAATTGACATTTTTCATCGTAATTTCAATGCCCATATATTTTGCTTTAACTATCTCTAAACCTGTTTCCCCCCCTCTAATTCTGTTTTCTCTTGGTTCTGCATATTCTTAACCATTAATTTTGTTTTTACTTTATTGAGTTTGAACTCTGAAACTTCACTAAATTCTGTTATTTTTTCTAAAGCTTTGGGAATGCTCTTTAATGGGTCTTCTAATGTTAGTATCAAATCATCAGCAAAAGCTTTTAGCTTAAAATACCGACTTCCTAGTGTTATTCCTTTGATTTCTTCCTCTTTCCTGATTCCCGAATTTAGTATTTCCAGTGTTAATATACATAATAAAGGGGATAAGGGGCAGCCCTCTCTTGTTCCTTTTTCAATCAAAACATGTTTTGTCTTTTCATTATTGATTATTAAATTTGCTTTTTGCTTCTCATAGATGGCTTTTATTCCATGGGTGAAGCATTCTCCCATTTCTGATAGGTCTATCACCTTTCTTAAGAATTTCCAAGGAAGATTATTGAAGGCCTTCTCAGCATCAACCAACATGAAGGCAGCTTTTTTATTAGGTCTCCAGTCTAGATATTCTACCAGGTCTATAGTAGTAGTAGTAGTAATAATAAAATTTATTTGTACCCCGGAGCCGGGCTCAGGGTGGCTAACATCATAAAACTAACACAGTATACAAAGAACATAAAAACAGGCAATCAATTAATTAAAATACATCTTAAAATTAGTTCAGAACAAATGAAAATCTGGACAGATGGCAGTCTACAGGTAAAATTGAAAGTGGTTAATTTTCTCCAGTGCCAACTGTTACCACTGGTCTTATTGCCCTCATATTGTTTTTCATATGGTGATCCAGGAGAAACCCCGCCTGGTCTTTGTTAATTATTACTTTTAAGACCAATTTTAATCTATTCATTAAATACCTGTATAAATCTTGTAATAGTTATTTAGAAGTGAAATTGGCCGGTAGTTGCTGACCATTTCTCTGGATGACCCCTGTTTGTGGATTAAAACAATGTTTGCTTCTTCCCATTTATGTGGAATTTTCCCTTTTTGTATTCTATCATTCATGAGTTTTTGGAGTGTTGGTGCTAAGACTTCTTCCAATTTCTTGTAATGTATTATGGGGAGCCCGTCAACATGCAAGTTCTTTTATTAATTTGGCTTCTATGTCTTCGTTTTGCTTTTCTGGTATGCCTCTGATGCGCAGAATAAGTTCTCTGTGGTACATCTCAAGTATAGCTATTTGATCTAATGTTTCTTCTTGCACTTTTTAAAACTCCATCATTTCATCTGTTAAATCGCCCATCAGAATCTTTTTCTGGTCTGCAAATTCCATTAAATCTGTTTCTTTTTTTCTTTTTTTAAAACATTGTCCCATATTAACTTGAAGGTTCTCTGAACTGTCTCTCAGTGGAGGTTTGATCTCTGCTGTAGCAGTCATCTCAACAAGTGCATCCTGAATTATTTTACACACATAGTGGTACTTTGATTTGCTGGTTCTTGTGTGGAACTTCTCACTCTGCAATAAGTTCAGGCAAATCTGTTTATTTTCCAGTAGGCCATTGGTTTTCAACCAGTATGCTGTGGCACCTTGGGCTGACTTGATGGATGTTCAGGGAAGCCCCAGTGACTGTCCTTTCATTAACTCACAGCCCATACCTTTCAGCATTCTCTCTCTCTCTCCGGGGAACATTTGGGGAGCAGGCAGCTTTAACTTGTAGCCCATTATCTTCCTGAAATAAAACAGGAGCAACAAAAAAGTGGGGAAACACTTTTGTATGAGTTTTTATCTACTTAAAATCCCCTCCCCTGAAAAAATCCTCCCCAGCTTCATTAACTTAACAGTTCCTTGGTTTTAAACAGAGGGCTTGAAAAATGCAAGAGAACAGTAAAGTAGCTTGATGATGTGCATGTCTGGATGTGTGTGTGCTCTATCAGGCAGAATTTAAAAAACAAAACCCAGAATGGGGAAATTTATTTATCTACACAAGTATTGCAGATTGAATGATATATGCTCAGAAATGGAAAGAGGGAACAATACCAACAAAGGAGGAATGGCAGATGAGATTGGTGGACTATATAGCACAGCTGTCAACTTCTCCCTTTTTTTGCTAGGAATCCTATTCAGAATAAGGGAATTTCCCTTTTAAAAAAGGAAACGTTGACAGCTATGATACATAGAATCATAGAGTTGGAAGAGACCACAAGGGCCATCGAGTCCAACCCCCTGCCAAGCAGGAAACACCATCAGAGCACTCCTGACATATGGTTGTCAAGCCTCTGCTTAAAGACCTCCAAAGAAGGAGACTCCCCCACACTCCTTTAGCTAACTCAACTTATAAAATAAGACATTGGTTTTCAACTAGTGTGCCGTGGCACCCTGGGGTGACTTGAGTGATGTTCAAGGGGAACCCCCTGTCCTTTCATTAACTCGCAGCCCATACCTTTCAGCATTCTCTCTCTCTCCCTCCCTCCAGGGAACATTTGGGGAGCAGGCAGCTTTAACTTGTAGCCCATTATCTTCCTGAAATAAAACAGGAGCAACAAAAAAGTGGGGAAACACTTTTGTATGACTGTTTATCTACTTAAAATCCCCCCCCCAAAAAATCCCCACAAAAAATCCTCCCCAGCTTCAGTAACTTAACTGTTCCTTGGTTTTAAATAGCAGGTTTCGATTAAACACTTACAATTAATAGAATAAATATAGCATAATTAAGGATGGTGTATAAAGCATGGAAAGTTTAACAACATTATAAATCTAATACACTAAAAATGTAAGGCATAGTAAAAAATGCAGAAGACAACATTATGTAAAAACAAACGAGAAAAGGAAGTTGAGGGAAGTCATAGAGGGGAGGGGTTTTTTTGGGAAATTGTATTTTTTTCTTCTTCTTTATATGATGTGATAAATTGGTGTATTAAAATATAAAACCTAATAAAAATGGATGAAAAATAAAAAATAATTTTTTTTAAATGAAATAAAAAAGGAATTTAAGAAACTTTCCCTTGTCTTTATACTTTCCTGGGCAACCAGCCAGGAGCCACTAATAGCATCCTGACAACACCTCAATCTCAGCTATATTGTCAGAATCTGTGGAAGATAAAACTACACAAGTTGCCGTACTTTTCTGTGTATAAGACGACCTTTTTTTACCCAAAATTTAATTATAAAATGGGGGGGGGGGGGTCGTCTTATACATGGGTAGTGCCTTTTTTTGGGATGTGCAATGGTTGTTGCAGCAAGCAGGAGAGCGTGAGTGGTGATTGAATGGGTGATTGGTGACTGCGGCAATGTCCGCTGTTTACTGGCTAGCGCTGCTGTCAATTGGGAGTGACTTGTGGCTGCTTTTGCTGATCAGGCAGGCGATAGGCTGCTTTAGCGACATGTGCGATTGAAAGTGGCGCTTCAGAGAGTGAGTGATTTTTGCTAACTGCCTCCCAAAGACAACTCTGGGCAATCTCCCCCCATTTTCTTAATTTTTAGTCCCCAAAAATAGGGGGCATCTTATACATGGGGGCGTCTTATAGACAGAAAAATACGGTAGTTTGCAGCTTCTCTGAAAAATGGGACTATTTACACACATAAAGACATACCTACCTGTTGATTTGTAGTCCTTAATGTACCCTTAATGTTGTGGAAGTGGAACACTTCTGTTGCGTCTTCATAAGCATCTGGAATCTGGTTCTGGAACTGCACCAGCTTTCTCATCACCCTCAAGTGGCAGCCTCTCATCATCATTCTCCATCCCATCTTGTCGGATGGCACTGCTACTTGGAGACTGGTTATCTCTTTCTTCTTGTTCATCATCTCTTGTAGGTGGCAGAACAGTAGAAGGCAGATCTGAACCGCTACGTATTACTTCAGGAAAGTACACGAAGTCTTATGTTTCTCCCTCTGACTGCTGAGAAGTTTCCTCTCTTGTCAGATTTACTGTGTTCATCAAACCTTGACTTTTCCTGTTTTCAAGTCCATAACTCTGCAACCCAGAAGAAAGTTCTACCATAATTTCTTTTTCTACTCTGGAGTCAAGCTTGGGCCTACTTGGGTACACAGACATAAGTGATGCTGTCTAATACAGGTATGTGTGACAAGTTATGTTCTCTTCTGTTCCAAAGTTCAATGTAGCTGGCTACTGCATCTTCCCACCTGTGCTTGGGAAAGCCTGTACGACTCAGCATGCACTGGGTCATCGTCATAAGAGACCTAAACTTTCTCTCTGCAACTGAGTTCTTCTTGTAGAGCGGGACAAACACTCCTCATGTGTGCAATTCCTCCCTCTTCCAAGAGGGTTCTCATATTTTATGAACAAAACTCATGACTGTTGTCATCCATAAGTGCTGTGGGTTTCCTGTGGAGCCATGGCAAGGTATTTTCTGAACATCTCAAAGGTTCAGTTTTTCTCCTTGAGAAAATGCACAATGCAGTATCTTGGAAAATCACCAAGGATATTAAAATGTACTTATTTTTCCTTAGTGAGGGAACATTAAGGGAACCACACACATCAGCATAGACTGTATCAAGCACTCAGGTGCTTCTCTTCTGAGTACACAGAGGAAAAAAAGGAGTTCAACACTTCTCAGCTTGATGCACCAAGGGTTACCTTCATCCCTCTTGCGAACTTCTTGCATTGCAACTCTTAAATGCCTTTAATGTCTCTGTGGTCAAACTTTCTGTGCCAAAGTTCTAAGTCTGCTTCATCATTCTGGCTGATAAAGCACTGCAGACTGGAGTTATGAAAGATTAGTCTCATATACACTATTAAGTAGACTTGCTTCTGTATACAGTTCCCCATCTCTGGTCACCTGGCACTTTCCGTTCTCAAACAATACATGGAAACCTTTTCTGTCCAAGGTTAGGAACATTGTCATCTGGCTGTTACAATCTTGGATTCAAGCCGCGAACTAAATAAATATTTCACAAACGTGGGATGAGATGCTTTCTTGCAAATCCAAATGCGCTTTCCAAATTTTGAAGCTTTGGAGTAGCTGGTCCACCTTGTTTGGTTTGAATCATCTGGGCACCTCTGATATTATCGACGATAACAGAGACTGCTGATTTATTTTGCTTTCCCCATATCTTTGAGGCATCATTATCACTGAGTTTTTCTTTCTTAACACATTCTAAAATGCCTAGTTTATCAAATCCAGCCTGTAGGCATCTCCTCCTATGCATAAAATTGTTCTGAGTTAGCTTAAGTGATTTGAAGCTTTCTTCCTCAGTTGGATTCTACACACACACACACACAGAGAGAGAGAGAGAGAGAAAGAGAGAGATTCTCCACACACACACACAGAGAGAGAGAGAGAGAGAGAGAGAGTGAGAGAGAGAGAGATTGGAAAATAAAAATCAGGAAAAGTGCCAAAAATCCAAAATTCACAAAAGCAAAAAATTAAAATGCCAAAATATAGCTTCTAAAAGAAAAAAAAGGGGGGGACTAAAAAAAACACTCTGTGCCAAATTACTATGTTGCAACAGAAAGGGAGGAGTTAATCCCTTTACAATTAAAATGGCATCACCACGTGGTTACCAAGAAATAATATTTATCTACGTTGGTTCGAGTCAAGTTACCAAAATCATTTTTTGATTTAGTGGACAATCTTGGATTAACTGATGTTTGGAGACTTAAAACCCCTACAACAAAACAGTTTACATTCTTTGCTGAACCAAATCAAAGTTTGGGAAGAACAGATTATATATGGCCCTCCAGGGAGTAAATTCCAAGAGTATCCAAAACTGAGATTCTCCCAAGGCCATTAGCAGATCATAATTTATTATATATGGAGTTAAAAGGAAAAGAACAATAATCCTTTAGATGGAGAATGAAAGTCTGTTTGATGATTAAAAAATAGTGGAAAAAGCAAAAGAGACAATAGAAGATTATTTCAAGTGGAACTGAAATAAACGAACTGGCATTGACATTGTATTGGATGCAAGTAAAGCAGTAATGAGAGGCTTTCTGATACAAAAGAATAGTTTTCAAAAAAGAGAAAGAGGAAAAAAGAAAGAGGAAATTCTGACCCACCTCATGGAGAATGAGAGATTGTTAACAATAAAGCCTAAAGATGAACCAATAAAGCAAAATATTAAGATGTTGGAAACTCAGTTTTCCATGATGGTGAACCAAGAAGTGGAGTGGAAGATAAAATTAATGAGACTAAAGAATTTTGAATCGGCAAATAAAACTGGCAAATTATTAGCATGGCAATTAAAGCCACATCAAAGTCAAAATACAATCAATAAAATAAGAGAAGCAGATATGGTAATTGAGGTTCCAAAAGAAATCAGAAAGATCTTTCAGAAATTTTAAAGACTTGTGTGGGGAAAAGGAGGATACAAAGAAAATAGAGAGATGTTTACAAAGATATAAATTATAGCAAATCCCACGAGAAAAAAGTGAACAGCTGAATCGAAAAATAACGGTGGAGGAAATATAAATGGCAATAAAATGTATGAAGTTGGGGAAAGCCCCAGGACCAGATGTTATTTCGGCAAAATATTGTAAGATTCTTAGTGGACAACTGACACTAGTATTGTGGGAAGTTATGAATAATATCCTGAATAAAGGAAAATTCCAAATACCTGGAAAGAAGCATATATTACTTTGATCCCCAAGAAGGATACTGATTCCTTGAATGTAAAGAATTATAGACCGATTTCATTACTGAAGAATAATTACAAGTTGTTTGCTGATATTTTGACCAATAGATTAAAAAGTATCTTAAATGAGCTAATCCATAAAGATCAAGCAGGTTTTATTCCTGGTTGACAATTGAAAGTATAGTGGACATAATTGAATATTTGGAGACCAGGAATGAGACCAGGAATTGACGCGGAAAAAGCTTTTGAAAGAAAATTTGAAAATGATGGGAGTAGGGGGGACTCTTTTGAGAGGAATAGGAGTTATATATTCAAAGCAAAAAGCGAAATAGATATCGAACAACACTTTGACTAAAAGCAGCCTTTTCTCCTCTCATGGAGGGAAGAGCCCCCTTCCTTAATAGGGGGAGCAACCTCCTCCTCTCATGGGAAGAGCTATTCCTTTTCTCCTGGTGCAAGCAACTCATGGGAATAACAGCCCACCCTTCTCTCATGGGGAGAGCTGCCTCCTTCTCTTCTGAGTTGAGCAGCCTCATCCTCTCATGGGAAGAGCAGCCTTTTCTCCTGAAATATACTCAGAGTCGAGTGTGGATTTCATGCTCTTTATTCAGCTCCTAGTAGCGAGAAAGTTTCCCCAAAACATTTGCTTTATATACATTATTTACACAATGGGCCCCATGTGACTGGCTAATTCTGGGATTCTCCTGTAGGCCAATCAGGTTGCAGATTCACTTCCACCTGAAGCTGGATTGGGTGGCTCCTGCAGACCAATCAGACTGCTGCATTCTGAATGCTATTGTTCTAGGACCAACCAGACTGCTGTATTTTGGATCCTATTCAACTCAGTACATAATTCAACTATTCAACATAATTCAATCCTATTCAACTCAGTACATAACACCTTTAAGTTCCAGTCCTGCCCGGGAGGTTGCATTCATAGTCCTCAAGGTACGCCGGCCGCCTACGTATGCGTTGAGGCCTGGGGTGTTCTCTGGTCAGGGGTTTGGGTTCTCGCTCGTTCTGAGGATGCTGGCTGTGATGGGGCCGTTGGGTCTGGCGCAACCAGCTCACTCAGTCGTCGCTCTGGTTTCGGCGTCATTTTGGCCTCACGGGTCGTCTCTGTATTTACTGATTCTGCCTCCCCTGCTGGCCCCTCCTGCTCTACGGGCCTCACTGCCCTACTGTTCCGTTGGGACTCCTCTGACCTGTCCTCCTCCTTGTTTTCCCCCGGGAATCATCGCCATAGCTGGTTGCAGTGGCAGCGCCAGCATTGCCCCCCATCCGTTAGCACCTTGTACGACACGGGGCCCGTGACCCTGGTGACTGTGGCGGGTACCCATGCAGGGCCTGCCCCAAAATTCTTTGCGTACACTGGGTGCTGGGCCATGAAGGTCCGGGGGTTCCTGCCTTCCCCCACCACTGCCTCATCCTGAGCTCTGTCGGGGTGAAGGTGGTCCAGTCTGATTGTGAGGTGCCGGCCCATTAGTAGTTCAGCGGGGTTCCGGCCAGTCGTTGAGCTGGGGGTGCTGTGCTGTGCTAGAAGGAATGTGGCAAGGCAGTACGCCCAATCCCCTTGCGTCATGTAGCGGAGGGTGTCCTTGGTGGTTCACACCATGCACTCTGCTTGGCCATTGGTGGCAGGGTAGAATGGTGCAGAGCAGACGTGGTGGATGGTGTTCTGCGCTGTGAAGGTCTGGAATTCTCCTGACATAAATGTGGTTCCGTTGTCTGAGATGAGTGTCACGGAGTCTGTGGGTTGCAAACAGCCTGCATAGTACCTGGATGGCTGCAGACGTAGAAGTGGACGGTACTAGTGTGACTTCCAGCAATTTGGTGTAGGAGTCCACCACTATGAAGAATGTTTTCCCCTGAAAGGGGCCAACAAAGTCCACGTGCAGGCATGACCATGGTGCTCGGGCGGGCTCCCAGGATTGGAATGGGGCCCTTGGGGGATCTGGGCGGGATTCTTGGCAGGCCTGGCAGTGTTTGACCCAGGCCTGTATCTCTCTGTCAATCCCCAGCCACCACACATAATGCCTGGCAAGGGCCTTCATTCTCACTACCCCGGATGTGTCTCATATAGGGCTGTGAGGACCCTTTTGCGGAGGGGCTGGGGAATGACTTCCCCATAACAGGTATCCTTTGTGGCCCGACAGTTCATGTTTACGGGTTGTGTAGCCTGCGAATTCTGGCCCAGGGCTGCTGTTGGGCCATCCTCACCACACCCAGTCCAGGACCAGAGAGATGACCCTATCTTTCTTGGAATGGTGTGCAACTTCTTGTGCCTGAATGGGGCGGTCGGGGAGCAGCTCCAGGATCATAACCTCTTGCGCGAGTGCAAGTAGTAACAGCCTGCTGAGGGTGTCCGCATGGCCCATCTCCTTCCCAGGGCAGTGAATCAGTGCATACTGGTAGCCGGCAAGGAAAATTGACCACCTGAGGATGCGAGGAGACAGCACTTGGGGGGGGTCTGCTTTTCAGCGGCAAACAAACCAAGCAACGGCTTGTGGTCAGTCATCACGGTAAAGGGCCACCCGTACAAGAAATCATGGAATTTTTTTACTCCCTTCACGATTGCCAGACCCTCCTTGTTGATTTGCGAGTAGTTCCGCTCGGCTGCGGCGAGTGTCTGGGAAAAGTATGCCACCGGCACCTCTCTTGCATCTGGGAGTTGGTGTCCCAGGACAGCGCCGATGCCGTAGGGCGAGGCGTCACATGCTAGCACCACCGGCAGCCTCTTGTCAAAGTGTGCCAAGACTGAGTTTGAGACGAGCAAGTCCTTGACTGCCTGGACTGCGGCCTCCTGGCAGTGCCCAAGGAGCCCACTTGTCCAGGAGTCTGTGTAGGGGCTCCGCTACCGCCGCCTTATGGGGAAGGAAGGCATGGTAAAAGTTCAATAGTCCCAAGAAGGCCTGAAGTTGAGTCTTGCCCTTGGGCTCTGGGGCATCACAAATGGCCCGTACCTTGACCCCAGTCATGTTGACCCCTTCTGCATCCACCATAAATCTCAGAAAGTCCACCTGAGGCACACCCAGTAGACACTTTTCCCGCTTCACCTTGAGACCCGCCATCTGGAAACGGTGCAGAACGGTGCAGAGGCAGTCCTCAAACTCCTCTGGCATAGGCCCGGCAATCAATACATCATGGAAGAAGGGGGTGCCAGGAGAGAGTCCATTAGACTCTGGAATATGCCTGGTGCCATGCTGACACCGAATTGCAGCCGCTTTACCTTGAACGCTCCTCTATGCATCACAATCGTCTGTACCTCTGCTGTGGCCTCATCCACTGGCAACTGTTGATAGGCTTGGGCAAAGTCCAGCTTGCCAAAAAAATTTGACCCAGCCAGGGTGGCAAGGACATGGCTGACCACAGGCACTGGGTATGTGTGGGCCGCGAGGGCCTTGTTTATGGTACATTTGTAGTCTGCGCAGATGCGGACCGAACCATTAGGCTTGACGGGTGTGACGATCGGGGTTTCCCAGGGGGCATTAGGCACAGGATCCAGCACTCCTTGCTCCACGAGCCGGTCCAATTCCTCATATATACGGGGTTTCAGGGCGAACAGGATCCGGCGGGCCTTGAGTCTGACAGGTCATCGAAAATCCCCAAAAATGCCTTGCATATGACATCCACATCCACTTGTAAGCTAGTGCGGTTCACCCCCGTGATGGCTAGCCCCAGTGGTCCAAACCATGCCAATCCCAGTAAGCTAACGTAGGGGCCCTTGATCACAAGCAAGTCCAGTTGCAGCGTCCACCCTTGATATTGCACCCTGAAGGTCCCCACCCCTATTGTGGGGACCTTACATTTCTGGAAGTCCCAGAGAGTGAATGGGGCCAGCCTGAGTTTGGGACCCCTACTAGGGCACAGTTTCCTTAAGGCCCTTGCCGAGATTATGGATAGAGTTGAACCCGTGCCAAGCTCCATGCGGCATGGGGCCCCCTCTATCTGTACCACTACATAATTTTTTTCTATGTTGGGGCGGGGCAACTGATATACCTGGCAGTCTGTGCTCTCCATCGAGTTGCCTTGGTGCGTTGAGCCCCAGGACCTGGGGCTCTTGGATCGGTCATCTGATGTCTGGCATCGGGTGGGCCAAGCCCGACACACCCGGGCAATGTATTCGGATTTTCCACACTGCCAACACTCTGCATTGCGGAAATGGCAGGTTCTCCTCTCGTGACTCTCCCCGCAGCTTGCGCACTTCCCTCCTTCTCATCGAGGCAGCTGTGGTCTGTGCGCTGCATGAGTGCACCTCCTTGTCGGATCCTGAGTTGTTGGTGAGGTCTTTGTGGTGGACCCTCAGTTGGGACGGCAGGTTCGCCCATGCCTCTTGTGTCAACCTCTTGGCAGCTTCAGTTGCCAAGTCCTTCTCCAGAGCGACCTGGAACGTTCGGTCCTTCTTGGTGTAGAGGCATCGTTGCAGCTTCTCATCTTTCAGACCAACAATGAGGCGGTCACGAAGCATGTTCTCCAATTCTGAGAAGTTGCAGAACCGGACGGCTTGGCGGAGGTAGGTCACATACCCAGTTATGGTTTCCCCAGGGGCATTTTGACAAGCCACCACTGAGGGCTGCAGCGAGAAGTGCCCCTTCAGCCGTTCCATTATTGTTTTGTAAGGAACAGTAGTGAAGTCTTCAAGTGCAAGGAGAGCCCGTGCGATTTCGAACGTCTCGTCTCCGCAGACGCTGAAGAATATCACCCTCTTCTTGGCGTCGTTGGTGACCCCTTTTGGCTTCTAGGAGGAAGGTGAAACTGGAGACGTACGTTTCCCAGTCTCGTGATGCTGGGTTGAATAGTGAAAAGCTGCTGATCATTGCCATTCTGGGTTCCTTGGGGCCCAGAGCTGAGGCCTAGATACACGGTGTGAGGCAGGGGTGCGGCAGGTGGCGGTGCTTTGTGTGGCGGTCAGCTTCCTCTCACAGGGAGAGCAGCCTTTTCTCCTCTTATGGACGGAAGAGCCCCATTCCTTAATAGGGGGAGCAACCTCCTCCTCTCATGGGAAGAGCTATTCCTTTTCTCCTGGTGCAAGCAACTCAGGGGAATAACAGCTCACCTTCACTCACGGGGAGAGCTGCCTCCTTCTCTTCCGAGACGAGCAGCCTCATCCTCTCATGGGAAGAGCAGCCTTTTCTCCTCTCATGGAGGGAAGAGCACCCTTCCTTAATAGGGGGAGCAACCTCCTCCTCTCATGGGAAGAGCTATTCCTTTTCTCCTGGTGCAAGCAACTCATGGGAATAACAGCCCACCTTCACTCACGGGGAGAGCTGCCTCCTTCTCAACCAAGTTGAGCAGCCTCATCCACTCACGGGAAGAGCAGCCTTTTCTCCTCTCATGGAGGGAAGAGCACCCTTCCTTAATAGGGGGAGCAACCTCCTCCTCTCATGGGAAGAGCTATTCCTTTTCTCCTGGTGCAAGCAACTCATGGGAATAACAGCCCATCTTCACTCATGGGGAGAGCTGCCTCCTTCTCTTCTGAGATGAGCATCCTCATCCACTCACGGGAAGAGCAGCCTTTACTCCTCCCATGAAGGGAAGAGCACCCTTCCTTAATAGGGGGAGCAACCTCCTCCTCTCATGGGAAGAGGCACCGTATTTTTCGCTCCATAAGAGGCACTTTTTTCCTCCTAAAAAATAAGGGGAAATGTAAGGGCATCTTATGGAGCAAATGGCGCTGCGCAGACAGGTAGAGCTGTGCAGCACTCTTAAGTGAAGTGGGAGGAGGAACGGAGCTCCTTTTGTTCCTCCTTCCGCTTCGCTGAAGGGGCGCTGCGCAGCTCTCCTTCTCTGCGCAGCGCCTGTCCTGCAAAGCTGGAGGAGGAACAGAAGGGACTCCTTCTGTTCCTCATCTGGCTTTGCGGCGACGCACCTGTACTGGAAGCCGGAGGAGAAACAGAAGGGTATCCTTCTGTTCCTTCTCCGGCTTCACTGACGGGGCACTGCGCAGTTCTCCCTCTCTGCGCAGCGCCTCCCCTATGAAGGAGAGCTGCTGTGCGGAGAGAGAGAACTGCACAGCATCCCTTCAGCGATGCACCTGTTATGCGAAGCTGGAGGAGGAACAGAAGGGACTCCTTCTGTTCCTTCTCCAGCTTCGCTGAAGGGGAGCTGCGCAGTTCTCCGTCTCTGCGCAGCGCCTCCCTTGTGAAGGAGAGGCGCTGCGCGGAGAGAGAGAAGTGCGCAGTGCCCCTTCAGCGAGGCGCCTGTACTGGGTTCTGCCTTAGCCATGCACAGCCTCTTCAGGCAGGGGGAGCCTTCATCTTGCTGCCCTGAAGGGGCTTGGCATGGTTATCCCAGAAGCCAGAACAGCCACACGGTATCCCAGAAGCCAGATCCCTCTTGCTCTTCTGGCTTCTGGGATTCAGATTTTTTCTTGTTTTCCTCCTCCCAAAACTAGGTGCGCCTTATGGTCTGGTGCTTCTTTTGGAGCGAAAAATACGGTATTGCTTTTCTCCTGTTGCAAGCAACTCATGGGAATAACAGCCCACCTTCTCTCATGGGGAGAGCTGCCTCCTTCTCAACCGAGTCGAGCAGCCTCATCCTCTCACGGGAAGAGCAGCCTTTACTCCTCTCATGGAGGGAAGAGCCCCCTTCCTTAATAGGGGGAGCAACCTCCTCCTCTCATGGGAAGAGCTATTCCTTATCTCCTGTTGCAAGCAACTCATGGGAATAACAGCCCACCTTCACTCACGGGGAGAGCTGCCTCCTTCTCTTCCGAGACGAGCAGCCTCATCCTCTCACGGGAAGGGCAGCCTTTTCTCCTCTCATGGAGGGAAGAGCCCCCTTAATAGGGGGAGCAACCTCCTCCTCTCATGGGAAGAGCTATTCCTTTTCTCCTGGTGCAAGCAACTCAAGGGAATAACATCCCACCTTCACTCACGGGGAGAGCTGCCGTATTTTTCGCTCCATAAGACACACTTTTTTCCTCCTTAAAAATAAGGGGAAATGTGAGTGCGTCTTATGGAACGAATGGCGCTGCGCAGAGAGGTAGAGCTGCGCAGTGCTCCTTCAGCAAAGCGGGAGGAGGAACGGAGCACCTTCTGTTCCCCCTCCCGCTTCACTGAAGGGGCGCTGTGCAGCTCTCCCTCTCTGTTCAGCACCTGTCCTGCGAAGCCGGAGGAGGAACAGAAGGGACTCCTTCTGTTCCTCATCTGGTTTCGCGGCGGCGCCCCTGTCCTGGAAGCCGGAGGTGGAAGAGAAGGCTTTCCTTCTGTTCCTTATCCAGCTTCGCTGAAGGATCGCTGCGCAGTACTCCCTCTCTGCGCAGCGCCTCTCCTGTGAAGGAGAGGCGCTGCCCAGAGAGAGAGAACTGCGCCGCACCCCTTCAGGGACGTGCCTGTCATGTGAAGCCGGAGGAGGAAGAGAAGGGACTACTTCTGTTCCTCCTCTGGCTTCGCGGCATCCTGGAAGCTGAAGGAGCAAAAGAAGGTTCTCCTTCTGTTCCTTTTCCAGCTTCGCTGAAGGGGCGCTGCGCAGCTCTCCCTCTCTGTTAAGCGCCTGTACTGCGAAGCCGGAGGAGGAACAGAAGGGACTCCTTCTGTTCCTCATCTGGTTTCGCGGCGGCGCCCCTGTCCTGGAAGCCGGAGGCGGAAGAGAAGGCTTTCCTTCTGTTCCTTATCCAGCTTCGCTGAAGGATCGCTGCGCAGTACTTCCTCTCTGCGCAGCACCTCTCCTGTGAAGGAGAGGCGCTGCCCAGAGAGAGAGAACTGCGCTGCACCCCTTCAGGGACGTGCCTGTCATGTGAAGCCGGAGGAGGAAGAGAAGGGACTACTTCTGTTCCTCCTCTGGCTTCGCGGCGTCCTGGAAGCTGAAGGAGCAAAAGAAGGTTCTCCTTCTGTTCCTTTTCCAGCTTCGCTGAAGGGGCGCTCCGCAGTTCTCCCTCTCTGCGCAGCACCTCTTCTGTGAAGGAGAGGCGTTGCACAGAGAGAAAACTGTGCATCGCCACTTCAGCGACACACCTGTCATGCAAAGCCGGAAAAGGAACAGCAGGGACTCCTTCTGTTCCTTCTCCAGCTTCGCTGAAGAGTAGCTGCACAGTTTTCCGAGGGAGAACTGCACAGTGCCCCTTCAGCAATGTGCCTGTCCTGGCTTCTGCCTTAACTGTGCGCAGCCTCTTCGGGCAGGGGGAACCTTCATCCCGCTGCCCTGAAGAGGCTTGGTGCGGTCATCCCAGAAGCCAGAACAGCCACACGGTATCCCTGAAGCCAGATCCCTCTTGCTCTTCTGGCTTCTGGGATTCAGAATAATTTTTTCTTGTTTTCCTCCTCCCAAAACTACGTGCGCCTTATGGTCTGGTGTGTCCTTTGAAGTGAAAAATACGGCATTCCTTTTCTCCTGGTACAAGCAACTCATGGGAATAACAGCCCACCTTCACTCACGGGGAGAGCTGCCTCCTTCTCTTCCGAGACGAGCAGCCTCATCCACTCACGGGAAGGGCAGCCTTTTCTCCTCTCATGGAGGGAGGAGCCCCCTTCCTTAATAGGGGGAGCAACCTCCTCCTCTCATGGGAAGAGCTATTCCTTTTCTCCTGGTGCAAGCAACTCAAGGGAATAACAGCCCACCTTCACTCACGGGGAGAGCTGTCTCTTTCTCTTCTGAGTTGAGCAGCCTCATCCTCTAACAGGAAGAGCAGCCTTTTCTCCTCTCATGGAGGCAAGAGCTCCCTTCCTTAATAGGGACAGCAACCTCCTCCTCTCATGGGAAGAGCTACCGTATTTTCCGCTCCATAAGAGGCACTTTTTTCCTCCTAAAAAATAAGGGGAAATGTGAGTGCGTCTTACGGAACGAATGGTGCTGAGCAGAGAGGTAGAGCTGCGCAGCGCCCCTTCAGCGAAGCAGGAGGAGGAACCCCTTCTGTCCCTCCTCCTGCTTCGCTGAAGGGGTGCTGCACAGCTCCCCCCTCTCTGTGCAGTGCCTGTCCTGCAAAGCCAGATTAGGAACAGAAGGGACTCCTTATGTTCCTCCTCCGGCTTAGCGGCGACGCACCTGTCCTGGAAGCCGGAGGAGGAACAGAAGGGTCTCCTTGTATTCCTTCTCCAGCTTCGCTGAAGGGGCGCTGCGTCGTTCTCCCTCTCTGCGCAGCGTCTCTCCTGTGAAGGAGAGGCCCTGCCCAGAGAGAAAGAACTGCGCGGTGCCCCTTCAGCGACGCACCTGTCATGCGATGCCGGAGGAGGAACAGAAGGGTCTCATTCTGTTCCTTCTCCAGCTTCGCTGTAGGGGCGCTGCGCAGAGAGAGAGAAATGCGCAGCACCCCTTCAGCGATGCGCCTATCATGCGAAGCCGGAGGAGGAACAGAAGAGACTCCTCCTGTTTCTCCTCTGGCTTCGCAGGTTCTGGAAGCTGGAGGAGGAACAGAAGGGTCTCCTTCTGTTCCTTCTCCAGCTTTACTAAAGGGGCACTGCACAGTTTTCCCTCTCTGCGCAGCGCCTCTCCTATGAAGGAGAGGCGCTGCACAAAAAGAGAACTGCGCAGCTCCCCTTCAATGATGCACCGGTCATGCGAAGCCGGAAGAGGAACAGAAGGGACTCCTGTTGCTTCTCCAGCTTTGCTGAAGAGGAGCTGCACAGTTTCCCAAGGGGGAAGTGCGCAGTGCCCCTTCAGCGACGTGCCTGTCCTGGCTTCTGCCTTAGCCGTGCGCAGCCTCTTCAGGCAGGGGGAGCCTTCATCTCGCTGCCCTGAAGGGGCTTGGTGCGGTTATCAGAGAAGCCAGAAAAGCCACACGGTATCCCAGAAGCCAGATCCCTCTTGCAGTTCTGGCTTTTGGGATTCAGAATAATTTTTTCTTGTTTTCCTCCTCCCCAAACTAGGTGCGCCTTATGGTCTGCTGCGTCTTATGGAGCGAAAAATACGGTATTCCTTTTCTTCTGGTGCAATCAACTCATGGGAATGAGAGCAGCCTCATCCTCTCACGGGAAGAGCAGCCTTTTCTCCTCTCATGGAGGGAAGAGCACCCTTCCTTCATAGGGGGAGCAACCTCCTCCTCTCATGGGAAGAGCTATTCCTTTTCTCCTGGTGCAAGCAACTCATGGGAATAACAGCCCACCTTCACTCACGGGGAGAGCTGCCTCCTTCTCAACCGAGTCGAGCAGCCTCATCCTCTCACGGGAAGAGCAGCCTTTTCTCCTCTCATGGAGGGAAGAGCCCCCTTCCTTAATAGGGGGAGCAACCTCCTCCTCTCATGGGAAGAGCTATTCCTTTTCTCCTGGTGCAAGCAACTCAGGGGAATAACAGCCCACCTTCACTCACGGGGAGAGCTGCCTCCTTCTCAACCGAGTCGAGCAGCCTCATCCTCTCATGGGAAGAGCAGCCTTTTCTCCTCTCATGGAGGGAAGAGCCCCCTTCCTTAATAGGGGGAGCAACCTCCTCCTCTCATGGGAAGAGCTATTCCTTTTCTCCTGGTGCTGGCAACTCATGGGAATAACAGCCCACCTTCACTCACGGGGAGAGCTGCCTCCTTCTCAACCGAGTCGAGCAGCCTCATCCTCTCATGGGAAGAGCAGCCTTTTCTCCTCTCATGGAGGGAAGAGCACCCTTCCTTAATAGGGGGAGCAACCTCCTCCTCTCATGGGAAGAGCTATTCCTTTTCTCCTGGTGCAAGCAACTCATGGGAATAACAGCCCACCTTCACTCACGGGGAGAGCTGCCTCCTTCTCTTCCGAGACGAGCAGCCTCATCCTCTCATGGGAAGAGCAGCCTTTTCTCCTCTCATGGAGGGAAGAGCACCCTTCCTTAATAGGGGGAGCAACCTCCTCCTCTCATGGGAAGAGCTATTCCTTTTCTCCTGGTGCTAGCAACTCAGGGGAATAACAGCCCACCTTCACTCACGGGGAGAGCTGCCTCCTTCTCAACCGGGTCGAGCAGCCTCATCCTCTCACGGGAAGAGCAGCCTTTTCTCCTCTCATGGAGGGAAGAGCCCCCTTCCTTAATAGGGGGAGCAACCTCCTCCTCTCATGGGAAGAGCTATTCCTTTTCTCCTGGTGCAAGCAACTCATGGGAATAACAGCCCACCTTCACTCACGGGGAGAGCTGCCTCTTTCTCTTCTGAGTTGAGCAGCCTTATTCTCTAACAGGAAGAGCAGCCTTTTCTCCTCTCATGGAGGCAAGAGCTCCCTTCCTTAATAGGGACAGCAACCTCCTCCTCTCATGGGAAGAGCTACCGTATTTTCCGCTCCATAAGAGGCACTTTTTTCCTCCTAAAAAATAAGGGGAAATGTGAGTGCGTCTTACGGAACAAATGGTGCTGAGCAGAGAGGTAGAGCTGCGCAGCGCCCCTTCAGCGAAGCAGGAGGAGGAACCCCTTCTGTCTCTCCTCCTGCTTCGCTGAAGGGGTGCTGCACAGCTCCCACCTCTCTGTGCAGCGCCTGTTCTGCAAAGCCAGATTAGGAACAGAATGGACTCCTTATGTTCCTCCTCCGGCTTAGCGGCGACGCACCTGTCCTGGAAGCCGGAGGAGGAACAGAAGGGTCTCCTTGTATTCCTTCTCCAGCTTCGCTGAAGGGGCGCTGCGTCGTTCTCCCTCTCTGCGCAGCGTCTCTCCTGTGAAGGAGAGGCCCTGCCCAGAGAGAAAGAACTGCGCGGTGCCCCTTCAGCGACGCACCTGTCATGCGATGCCGGAGGAGGAACAGAAGGGTCTCATTCTGTTCCTTCTCCAGCTTCGCTGTAGGGGCGCTGCGCAGAGAGAGAGAAATGCGCAGCACCCCTTCAGCGATGCACCTATCATGCGAAGCCGGAGGAGGAACAGAAGAGACTCCTCCTGTTTCTCCTCCGGCTTCGCAGGTTCTGGAAGCTGGGGGAGGAACAGAAGGGTCTCCTTCTGTTCCTTCTCCAGCTTTACTAAAGGGGCACTGCACAGTTTTCCCTCTCTGCGCAGCGCCTCTCCTATGAAGGAGAGGCGCTGCACAAAAAGAGAACTGCGCAGCTCCCCTTCAATGACGCACCGGTCATGCGAAGCCGGAAGAGGAACAGAAGGGACTCCTGTTACTTCTCCAGCTTTGCTGAAGAGGAGCTGCACAATTCCCAAGGGGGAAGTGCGCAGTGCCCCTTCAGCGATGTGCCTGTCCTGGCTTCTGCCTTAGCCGTGCGCAGCCTCTTCAGGCAGGGGGAGCCTTCATCTCGCTGCCCTGAAGGGGCTTGGTGCGGTTATCAGAGAAGCCAGAAAAGCCACACGGTATCCCAGAAGCCAGATCCCTCTTGCAGTTCTGGCTTCTGGGATTCAGAATAATTTTTTCTTGTTTTCCTCCTCCCCAAACTAGGTGCGCCTTATGGTCTGCTGCGTCTTATGGAGCGAAAAATACGGTATTCCATTTCTTCTGGTGCAATCAACTCATGGGAAGGAGAGCAGCCTCATCCACTCACGGGAAGGGCAGCCTTTTCTCCTCTCATGGAGGGAAGAGCCCCCTTCCTTAATAGGGGGAGCAACCTCCTCCTCTCATGGGAAGAGCTATTCCTTTTCTCCTGGTGCAAGCAACTCAGGGGAATAACAGCCCACCTTCACTCACGGGGAGAGCTGCCTCCTTCTCTTCCGAGACGAGCAGCCTCATCCACTCACAGGAAGAGCAGCCTTTACTCCTCCCATGGAGGGAAGAGCACCCTTCCTTAATAGGGGGAGCAACTTCCTCCTCTCATGGGAAGAGCTATTCCTTTTCTCCTGGTGCTGGCAACTCATGGGAATAACAGCCCACCTTCACTCACGGGGAGAGCTGCCTCCTTCTCAACTGAGACGAGCAGCCTCATCCTCTCATGGGAAGAGCAGCCTTTTCTCCTCTCATGGAGGGAAGAGCACCCTTCCTTAATAGGGGGAGCAACCTCCTCCTCTCATGGGAAGTGCTATTCCTTTTCTCCTGGTGCAAGCAACTCAGGGGAATAACAGCCCACCTTCACTCACGGGGAGAGCTGCCTCCTTCTCAACCGAGTCGAGCAGCCTCATCCTCTCACGGGAAGAGCAGCCTTTTCTCCTCTCATGGAGGGAAGAGCACCCTTCCTTAATAGGGGGAGCAACCTCCTCCTCTCATGGGAAGAGCTATTCCTTTTCTCCTGGTGCAAGCAACTCATGGGAATAACAGCCCACCTTCACTCACGGGGAGAGCTGCCTCCTTCTCTTCCGAGACGAGCAGCCTCATCCTCTCATGGGAAGAGCAGCCTTTTCTCCTCTCATGGAGGGAAGAGCACCCTTCCTTAATAGGGGGAGCAACCTCCTCCTCTCATGGGAAGAGCTATTCCTTTTCTCCTGGTGCTAGCAACTCAGGGGAATAACAGCCCACCTTCACTCACGGGGAGAGCTGCCTCCTTCTCAACCGAGTCGAGCAGCCTCATCCTCTCACGGGAAGAGCAGCCTTTTCTCCTCTCATGGAGGGAAGAGCACCCTTCCTTAATAGGGGGAGCAACCTCCTCCTCTCATGGGAAGAGCTATTCCTTTTCTCCTGGTGCAAGCAACTCAGGGGAATAACAGCCCACCTTCACTCACGGGGAGAGCTGCCTCCTTCTCTTCCGAGACGAGCAGCCTCATCCTCTCATGGGAAGAGCAGCCTTTTCTCCTCTCATGGAGGGAAGAGCCCCCTTCCTTAATAGGGGGAGCAACCTCCTCCTCTCATGGGAAGAGCTATTCCTTTTCTCCTGGTGCAAGCAACTCAGGGGAATAACAGCCCACCTTCACTCACGGGGAGAGCTGCCTCCTTCTCTTCCGAGACGAGCAGCCTCATCCTCTCATGGGAAGAGCAGCCTTTTCTCCTCTCATGGAGGGAAGAGCACCCTTCCTTAATAGGGGGAGCAACCTCCTCCTCTCATGGGAAGAGCTATTCCTTTTCTCCTGGTGCAAGCAACTCAGGGGAATAACAGCCCACCTTCACTCACGGGGAGAGCTGCCTCCTTCTCAACCGAGTCGAGCAGCCTCATCCTCTCACGGGAAGAGCAGCCTTTTCTCCTCTCATGGAGGGAAGAGCACCCTTCCTTAATAGGGGGAGCAACCTCCTCCTCTCATGGGAAGAGCTATTCCTTTTCTCCTGGTGCAAGCAACTCAGGGGAATAACAGCCCACCTTCACTCACGGGGAGAGCTGCCTCCTTCTCTTCCGAGACGAGCAGCCTCATCCTCTCATGGGAAGAGCAGCCTTTTCTCCTCTCATGGAGGGAAGAGCACCCTTCCTTAATAGGGGGAGCAACCTCCTCCTCTCATGGGAAGAGCTATTCCTTTTCTCCTGGTGCAAGCAACTCATGGGAATAACAGCCCACCTTCACTCACGGGGAGAGCTGCCTCCTTCTCAACCGAGTCGAGCAGCCTCATCCTCTCATGGGAAGAGCAGCCTTTTCTCCTCTCATGGAGGGAAGAGCCCCCTTCCTTAATAGGGGGAGCAACCTCCTCCTCTCATGGGAAGAGCTATTCCTTTTCTCCTGGTGCTAGCAACTCATGGGAATAACAGCCCACCTTCACTCACGGGGAGAGCTGCCTCCTTCTCTTCCGAGACGAGCAGCCTCATCCACTCACGGGAAGAGCAGCCTTTACTCCTCCCATGGAGGGAAGAGCACCCTTCCTTAATAGGGGGAGCAACTTCCTCCTCTCATGGGAAGAGCTATTCCTTTTCTCCTGGTGCTGGCAACTCATGGGAATAACAGCCCACCTTCACTCACGGGGAGAGCTGCCTCCTTCTCAACCGAGTCGAGCAGCCTCATCCACTCACGGGAAGAGCAGCCTTTTCTCCTCTCATGGAGGGAAGAGCCCCCTTCCTTTATAGGGGGAGCAACCTCCTCCTCTCATGGGAAGAGCTATTCCTTTTCTCCTGGTGCTAGCAACTCAGGGGAATAACAGCCCACCTTCACTCACGGGGAGAGCTGCCTCCTTCTCTTCCGAGACGAGCAGCCTCATCCTCTCATGGGAAGAGCAGCCTTTTCTCCTCTCATGGAGGGAAGAGCACCCTTCCTTAATAGGGGGAGCAACCTCCTCCTCTCATGGGAAGAGCTATTCCTTTTCTCCTGGTGCAAGCAACTCAGGGGAATAACAGCCCACCTTCACTCACGGGGAGAGCTGCCTCCTTCTCTTCCGAGACGAGCAGCCTCATCCTCTCATGGGAAGAGCAGCCTTTTCTCCTCTCATGGAGGGAAGAGCACCCTTCCTTAATAGGGGGAGCAACCTCCTCCTCTCATGGGAAGAGCTATTCCTTTTCTCCTGGTGCAAGCAACTCATGGGAATAATAGCCCACCATCACTCACTGTTGGACTTTACATTCTTGGAAGAGTTTGAATTCCAACAGATATAGGGGTAGTTGAAGTCACCCATGGCTACTCTATATCTCCTTTTATAATCTTTGGTAATCTGCTGTAGGAAGGCATCACCCAGGTGTTAAGTTTGGCTTGGTGGTCCTTAGCAGACACCCACAGGAAAGTCAGTTTTTCCCCTCTCTCCTCCAGTTTTCATCCAAATACTCTCAATACGCCTTCCAGGCTTCAGGTCATGGATTTCTTCACACATAGTGCTACTCCTCCTCTCTTCCTGCTTGGTCTATTGCTTCTGTACAGGTTTTACCCCTCCATTTCTACATTCCAGTCATGAGTCTCATTCCACCAGGTTTCAGTAATGTCTGTTAGATCATATTTGCTATCCTCTATTTAGAGTAGTATTTGCTTCACTTGTTTCCTTTTCTCTGCACATTAGTAGAGAGACAACTGAAACCACATGTCATTCTCTCCAGGTGTTTGCTTCTTGAAATTTCTTGTCCTTTTAACAGGTTTCTGTAGTACCACATCTGATTCCTGTGCATGAGTGAAGCTCTTATCCCCAGTACCAGGTGCCCCCCTCTTGTCTGTAGTGTTGTATCCCTCATCCTCAGGATTTAGTTTAAAGCTCTGCTGATCAGGTTACTGAGCCTCTTTGCTAAGACCTTTTTGTCAATGGCTGTGAGGTGCAATCCATCTCTTCCTCAAGGAAGCAGAGACTATGGTCCAGGAAGCAAAACCTCTTCAGACATCTCCACCTGTGCATCCAGTGCTTTATTTCCAGTATTTCCCACTCTCTTCCTGGGCCACAACCCTTCAACAGGAAAGTGATGAAACAAATTCTCTGTTCTCCAAGACCCTTCAGCTTCCTGTGCAGTGTCTGATAGTCCCTTGCTGTATGTTGGAAGCCATGCCTGGCAGTATTGTTTGTGCCCTGATGATTCAGATAGAAGGGATTGTGGTCAGTGGTCTCTATAATACTTGGCCACTTCTCTGTCACATTGTGAATCCTTGCAGCTGGAAGACAGCATACCCCCTGGGACACCCTGTTACCTTCACCAACTGCTGCCTCTGTCCCTCTCAGTAGGGAGTCACCTATTACCACCAAACGCCTCCTCCTCTTCTGGCCAGTGCCAGCAATTCTTCTGCAAACTCTGCCAGCTCAGTGACACACCACAGCTCCAAACTGTCCTTTTGTGCGTCTCCTCCTTCCAGCGGTTCGTTTCCTGCAATGGGTAATCTTCTTTCTCCCTTGGGGCACTCCACTTCAGTTGCTGTTGCAGGAGGCTTCACTCTTTTCTAACGAGATATTCCTCGTCTTGTTCAGTAGTCGGGCTTCAACTTGCTGGACCTTCTCTTCCAGCAAGGCAACCAGCTTGCACTTACTGCAGTGTAGTGTGACACATTCTCAGGAAAGAAGACCATTATGGCACAGGCATTGCAGGGCATTGCAGGAGCTGCCTTGCTGTTCATATGTCCTGGTCTCCTCAAAATGCCCTCGCAAATGGCATTTACATAGTTAATCTGTTATTCCTGGGTTGGGCACTGCTTCCCTTTTGGGTGAAGACAGAGGCAAAGTAGGTGTTGAATAGTTCTGTCTTCTTTCTGTCACCCAACAGCTTTTTCCATCTTCTCCATGCAGATGAGCTTCTACTTGTTTGTTCTTCCTCTTACTTTGAACATAGGCAAAGAAAGCTTTATTTTTTTCATTTCTTGCAAGTATGAACTCTCTCTGAGCTTTGGAACGCCTGACCTTCTCCCTGCAACTGTTGCTACTCGTGTATCCTCTTCCTTCACGATTTCCCCTTTCTTCCATTTCTCATTTATGCCCTTCTTACATCTCAGCTCATCTGTAACCTTCTTACAGTATGGTTTAGTGGTGTAGTGGTTAAGAGCAGTGGACTCGTAATCTGGTGAACCGGGTTCGCGTCTCCGCTCCTCCACATGCAGCTGCTGGGTGACCTTGGGCTAGTCACACTTCTCTGAAGTCTCTCAGCCTCACTCACCTCACAGAGTGTTTGTTGTGGGGAAGGGAAAGGAGAATGTTAGCCACTTTGAGACTCCTTAAGGCAGTGATAAAGTGGGATATCAAATCCAAACTTCTTCTTCTCCTTCCCTATGCAGCCACATGGGTTTCTCTGGAGGCCTGCCACTTTTCATTCTGCCTGCAATTGCCTGCATTTGTGCCTTCAACATTTTACCTTTAAGAGACTTCCATCCACCTTGGACACCCTTCTCTTCGAGTATTTCTGACCATTAAATCTCATCCAATAGTTCCTTCAGCTTTTTGAAATCAGCCTTCTTAAAGTCCAGTGTATATCTGATGACACTCTGCTTTCTGCTTTCTGCTTTCTTTTTGGTTGAAGTCAAAGTAGGTGTTGAGCAGTTCTGCCTTTTCTCTGTCCCCCAATAGCATTTCTCCATCTTCTCCAGATGGGAGACCTACTGCTTGCTTGTTCTTCCTCTTGCTTCAAATATGGAACAATAAACCCACTCTTTTTTTTTTTTAGCCTGTCTTGCTTGCCAGACCTCATTCAGAGCTTTGGCCCGTCTGCAAATCTCCCTGAAACTGATGGCTTTCCTCTTTTTTCCATTTCTCAGACGTGCCCTTCTAACATCTCAGTTCTTCTGTTAGTTCCTTATGCAGTCACACCTGAGTTATTGTTGATTTTTTTTTATAGCCTCCCACCTTTCTTTCCTGTTGGAAAAGTCTGCCTTTGTGCCAGCAAAATTTGTGCCATTAAAGAATGCCCATCCATTTTAAACTCCCCTTTTTTGAATATTTCTGACTGCGTAATCTCACCCTGTAGTTCCTTAAACTTTTTGAAATCAGCCTTCTTGAAGTCTAGAGGGCATGCCCAACTACACTCTGCTTTCCCTTGAAACCCAGGAGCACACAATCGCTTCCTCCCAGGTCTCTTGGTGCTTCCAACTCATCAATCAGTTCCTCTGTGTTGGTGAGGACCAGGTCCAAGAGAGACGATTCCCTTGCTGCTGCTGCTTTCAGCTTCTGGGAAATGAAATTGTCAGTGAGGCTCTAGTTGAAGTCTCCCATGGCTACTATACTGTATACAGTGGTACCTTGGGGTAAGAACTTAATTCGTTCCAGAGGTTCATTCTTAACCTGAAACCATTCTTCAGCTAATGGGGCCTCCCGCTGCCGCCGCACCACCGCCGCACGATTTCTGTTCTCATCCTGAAGTAAAGTTCTAAACCCGAGGTACTATTTCTGGGTTAGTGGAGTCTGTAACCTGAAGTGTCTGTAGCCTGAAGCATCTGTAACCCAAGGTACCACTGTATCTCCTTTTAGAATCTTTGGTGATCTGCTGTAGGAAGGCATCACCCACGCCTCCAGTTTGGCTTGGTGGTCTCTTGCAGACATCCACAGGAAAGTCACTGTTTTCTCTCCTCCAGTTTTCATCCATATACTCTCAATACACCTTCCAGGCTTCAGGTCATGGATTTCTTCACAAGTATACACATCCTTTACATATAGTGCAACTCCTCCTCTCTTCCTGCTTGGTCTATTGCTTCTGTACAGGTCTTACCCCTCAATTTCTACATTCCAGTCATGAGTCTCATTCCACCAGGTTTCAGTAATGTCTGTTAGATCATATTTGCCATCCTGTATTTAGAGTAGGATTTGCTTCACTTGTTTCCTGTTCTCTGTACATTAGTAGAGAGACAACTGAAACCACAAGTCTTTCTCGGCAGGTGTTTCCTTCTTGTAGTTTCTTGTCCTTTTAACAGGTTTCTGTAGTACCACATCTGATTCCTGTGGATTTATAAATTTTGTATTCAACATAAATCATACACAAACAAATTCTGAGATCCCCATTCCCCCATCCACCCCCACCCCGACTTCCCTCAACATCCCCTTTCTGTTTTTGATAAATACAATACTGCTGCTTACAATCTTTATCCTAACTCTATAGTCTTTAATCTAATCACCTTCTTTTTAACATTTTATGTCATTGCATTAAAAGTCCTTGTCCTTATTAAATATTTTAAAACCTTATTCTTTATCTTCTTTTTTTTTTTTTAGTTGTGATTGCTCAAATCCTGCTAGTGAGTCTGTTTCTTTACAATATTTCTTCACATATAAAGGTAAGGGGACCCCTGACCATTAGGTCCAGTCATGGCCAACTCTGGGGTTGCGGCACTCATCTCACTTTATTGGCCGAGGGAGCTGGCATACAGCTTCTGGGTCATGGGGCCAGCATGACTAAGCCGCTTCTGGCAAACCAGAGCAGCACACAGAAATGCCATTTACCTTCCCGCCGGAGCGGTACCTATTTATCTACTTGCACTTTGACGTGCTTTTGAACTGCTAGGTTGGCAGGAGCAGGGACCAAGCAACGGGAGCTCACCCCGTCGCGGGGATTCGAACCGCCGACCTTCTGATCGGCAAGTCCTAGGCTCTGTGGTTTAACCCACAGTGCCACCCGCGTCCTTCCTTCACATATAGTATAGCATAAAAGATTCCCAGTCTTTTTTGAAGTCGTCATTGTCTCTGTCTCTTCTGTAAGCTCCCATTGGAGCCATGGGGAGAGCACCCACAATTGTGCAGCTACCATAAAAAAGGCCCACGGACATGTTGCTACCCTCCAGTCCTTTTGTGGAAGAGGCTCATGCCTCAGTTGATGATTGCTGGGTCCAGGTCTGTTCATATGGGGAGCAGGGCAGTAGCTAGGGGGTGGTGAGGTGGTGCGCACAGGGGCACAGGTGTGTGTGGGGGGGTGCAAAATCAGCTGCCGATACCCTCCGACGGGTGCCCTGTCCAGCCAGCGCTCCCTGACTGTAGCCCAGGCAGGGCAGGAAAGAGGGTGCACTGGGTGGCAGCTGCTCCCAGCTGTACTCCCGCCCCTTGGCCCTCCTGGCAGCCAGGCAGCGCCGCTGGGCTGGCAGTGGGCAGCCTAGCAGGGGAGTCTGGGTGTGTCCCAGGCCCCATCCCATTTTGCCATGAGGCAGTGGCTCTGCCTCACCCAAACCTTGCTTGGGGGAGGGACCAGGAAATTCCACCAGCCTTGGCCCCTGACGCTGCCCAGCCCACCTGACTGCCCACGCCACTTCCTCTCCGTAATACTAATCTCTCAGATGGCGGAAATTCTTCCTCAGGGCAGAAGCGTCTCCTTAGACAGCAGAGGAAACTCCTCACAGGCTTTCCCACATTGGGAAATGGGCATCTGAATGCGTTAGGTCAGCTACCCTGGCTACACACCACAGAGAGGCAGTGGTATTCCCTCGCTTTGAGAACAGCCAGAACACGCTCACTCCCCTTTCTGTTCCTTGCCCTGAAAAACTGTGATGGCCTGGGATTCAGACTCGGATGCTGAACCTGTGGGATCCCAGCCTGCACAGGATTCCCTGCCTCCAGAAGCATGAGGCTGGGGCATGAGCCTGAAGGGTCCTCACCTGTGCTGGATCCTCAGGTGCAGGCACCAGCTGAGTCTGCTCTGGCTCCTGAGGTGATGGAGGACCCATGGCCTGCAGGTGCTCCTCTCCCAGCCCCGTCAGGGGAAGAGGAGGTTGCCTCTGGGTCCAGTAACCCTCCAGCCTCTCATGAGCTGCAGAGGCTCAGGGCAGAGAGGCAGAGGGAACTAAGTTCCCGCAGGAGGAGTGCTCGCCTCCAGGCCAGGAGAGGCGAGTCACCAGAGGATCGGGGCCACCCTATGGCTCGGGGCAGATAAAAGCTGGCCAGCCCCAGTCCTAAGTTGCATAAGCAACATTGTTGGTTGCTAGTTCCTGCCTGAACCCTGTCCTGCTTTCCTGCCTGAGCTCCTGACCCGCCCTGGCTCCCTGCTTGCATGCCTGTCCCTGACTTCACCTGACTCCCTGCCCTGCACCCAGCTTCACCTTCTACGGACTGCCTCCTTGTTGCACCTTTGACCATGGACCGGACTTGGACCTTGCCTCTCGGGTAACCCACGGGACCAGCACAAAACCAATGAAAGGAGTTGGCGTACTAAACACTTTGACCTAAGATGTTTGGCTTACTGGTGGGGGGACAGCAAAGTGCACCCCTTCTCAGCACCAGATTTAGGGTGGTGTTGGGCAGATCCCCTGCACAGGGTGCCAAGTTGAGGGGGCGCAAAATTGAGAAGGTGCGTAACTGAGAAGATCCATTTGGGGACGCCAAAGTTTGGCCTCCCACAGTGTGGGGAAATAGATCTTTTGGGCCTGATTTGTTAAGTCTGTATAAGAAACTGCTGGGATTCTTGAATACTGAAGCTGAGCAAAGGTCTTAGGGCTTCAAGGTTAAGACTAATGAAAGTCGGGTGATGGGAGAGGCAAGTGCTCATTATCTGGAAAGTTCTACCAATTAAGCCCTATGATGGGTCATACCAGGTCTTATGATTCCGGTCAATTTTGCTTAAACTCGGGGTTTGGGCTATTGTAAGACAGCTGTGGGGACTCAATGGAGGCAGCAAAGCATGCCTTCAATGCAGCCTTCACTACCACCAGGTCAGCTCAATGATGAGCCCTCACCAGTGTTTGGTTGCATTCACTTACCTTCCACTTACCTTCTCTGATGAAAAAAGAGACACCCAGTGGTATTCTTCTAGAAAAAAGAGGTGCTGGGACGCAGCATGAAACCTCCCTCGTTCTCTGAAAGGGTCCGGAAATGAGTTCCGGTGGGTTCCGGCCAGAAAAAAGGCCCAGGGGAAGCCTCCCTCCATTCCCTCCAACATCTCTCCAATGATAATAGGGACCTATCAACATTCCCTCCAGAATTTCTCTGAAGAAGCAGGATATTCCAGTATCAAATGAGAAACCGGAACGGCTTTTGTAAATCTGGAACCATCCCAGGAAAATAGTGTATGCATTTAAGTCACCTCCCAATTGGTTTCTGCACCCTAGACTCTGAAGTATGTAAAGGTGGCATATTTGTGTGAGATGCCTGAGCATGGGAGGCAGTTATTGCTGGCAGGAGCCAAAGGATGTTTCTGCTGCAGCTGATGACCTTAGGAGCAAGCAGGCTATCCACAGAGGAGGGAATCCCTTTCTGTGGGCTGTCCTTTAAGAACCCTCCTTGTGCTTCAGTCCAAGTCCCTTCATCCTCCCCCCACCCACACAAACCAAAGGCAGCAAATGCCTTTGAAAAAGACCTCTTCCTGGGGGGCGCTGTACTGGGACTTCTGTCATGCTGCTTGTGAGCTCCTGGGAGAACAGACCACAGGTCTAACTGAGCCACCTTGGGCTTGACCCAACTGCCAGGGGCTCTTGTGGTGTTCTGCTCCAATTGTCCCTCTGGGGGGCTTGGGAGGGAATCTCGCCTCCTGCTTCCAACCCACCCATGTGGAAGCAGCAGCCTGTTCCAGCTACAAAACAGGGACCTGGTCTGTGTGGACTCTGGTTGAGCAAAGGAAGTGGACTTACTGTGATTCTTCATGAAAATGCACTGATAGAAGAGAACAGTCAGGACGCCCAGGAACGGCAGGTGAGAGGCAGTTCTGCACAAAGAGGGGAGAAAGGAGGGGAATGTCAGGAAAAGGGCAAAAGTGCCAATCTCAGCAGGGTCTGGAAAATGAGCTAACGCGCGTGTGTGTTTTAAGTATTGGGTTCTGCCTTCTCAGGTCTACCTGGGAGGGCAGTTCAATTCTTGGTACAACTATTTAAGGATACTGATAAACTGAATTTACCTGGTTTTACCATCTGTAGAACCCACCAAAACAGCCCCACATTGTACAACCGGGTAGCCGAGGTGGATTTTGGGCAGTGTGCCCAGTTCCTCCACACCGAGCGCTGAGCCTAGGGGATGCTGCAGGGCGTCGTAGTGAATTGAGCACAATGGAGGGCGAGAGATGGGGGGACACTATTGAATGTTGGCCTTGCACAGGGTGCCACTGAAATGGGAAAGACCAAGGTCTGCCTGTGAGGCAAGGCAGAAGTCCTCCCTGCTGGCTTTCAGGTGAACCAAAGACAGTTAACTGAAGGAGCCAACTGATCTCAGAATCAGTTCAAAGCAGGCATCTGGTTGCCAGGGAAACAGAATTCCACAGGATTCCACATCCCGCTGTGGAGCTAAGAGCCTGGCCAAGGACTGGCCAATGGACTCTGGGCTCCAGGACTGCTCTGTCTCCCAGGCCCTTGTCACCCCTTGAAGGGAGACTGAGCCACAGGCTCGGAAACCAACAATTGGGGCAGGGGAGTATGAAAGGGAGGGACATGGGAACAAGCAGCAAGGAGATTGTGGTTTAAATGCCCTTTTACAATAAATAAAACCTCCTGCCCGTCCACTACAAGGATGCTCAGTAATGGTGAGGAATGAGGAACTGAGCTTTTTAGGGGAGTGGGGGACAAGCCCTTGTCTTAACAGATCCCTGCTGTCAACTTCTTCATCCTGCTGCTCTCCAGATGTTAAGCCAAGCAGAATGAACAAAGGGATGGGAAGGTTGCAGCGTTTTAGTTGCAAGAAAAAGCGAGGAAGAGGCAACATGACAGACCTTTGCAAAATGATGCACAGCATGGAGAAAGTGCACAGAGAAAAGTCTTTCTCCCATTTTTGTGACACCAAAACTGAATTTTGGAAGATACACGAGAGAGAAAAGAACGTTCTTCTTTGGGCAGTGCAATGGTAAACAGTGAAACTCTCTCCCTCAGGAGGCAGTGATGGCCAACAACTCGGATGGCTTTGAAAAGGGATCAGAAAAGTTCATGGAGGAGGAGGCTATGGAGGGCTACTACCCACAATGACTATGTTGTTCCTCCATAGTTGGTGGCCACAATGCTTTTGAAGACCATAGGAGGGGGGAGAGCTATTGTGCTGGGATCCTGCTTGTGGGCTTCCCATTAGGGCATGTGCTTGGCCACTGTAAAAACTGGAAGTTGGATTAGATGGGCCACTGGCCTGATTCAGTGGGCTGCCATTATTACCCCAGAGCTTTGGGCATACTGGCTGCTGGGATTTGTTGTCTGACAACATCTGGAGTGCACCAGGTTGAAGAAGACCGGATTACTTTAATCCCAGCTACCTGGATCCAAACACACACAAACACAAAATGAAAATGGCCTGTATCAAGGATCGAGGTCATTGCTCAGACTGCTTTCAACTGTCATGGCTTCCCCCAAAGAATACTGGGAATGGTGGTTTGTTTAGAATGCAGGGAGTTGTTAAACCCTGTTGTTAAACAGAGACATCCAGTGCTATTCTTCTAGGAAAAAAGATGCCGGAACTCACCATGAACACCTCCCCCGTCCTCTGAGAGGGCCTGGAACTGAGTTCCGGTGAGGTCCGGCCAGATAAAAGTCCCAGGAGATCCTCCCTCCCCTCCCTCCATCATTTCTCCGATGATAATAGGGCCCTATCAACATTCCCTCCCAAATTACTCTGAATAAGCAGGACATTCTGGTATCAAATGAGAAACCGATACAGCTTCTGTAAATCCGTAACCATCCCAGGAAAATAGCGTATGCCTTGAGGTGGATATTTCTCCCAGATGCATTCAAGTCATTTCTCAATTGGTTTCCGCACCCTATCCTCTGAAGTATGTAAATGTGGCATGGGAGGCAGTTAGTGCTGGCAGGAGCCAAAGGATGTTTCTGCTGCAGCTGATGACCTTAGGAGCAAGCAGGCTATCCACAGAGGAGGGAATCCCTTTCTGTGGGTTGTCCTTTAAGAACCCTCCTTGTGCTTCAGTCCAAGCTCCTCCATTCTCCCTCACACAAACACACCAAAGGCAGCAGATGTCTCTGGACCAGACCTGTACCTGGGAAGAGCTGTACTGAGACTCCTGTCATGCTGCTTGTGAGCTCCTGGGACAACAGGCCACAGGTCTAGCTGAGCCACCTATGGCTTGACCCAACTGCCAAGGGTTATTGTGGTGCTCTGCTCCAATTGTCCCTCTGGGGGGTTTGGGAGGGAATCCCGCCTCCTGCTCCCAACCCACCCATGTGGAAGCAGCAGCCTGTTCCGGCTACAGAACAGGGATCTGGTCTGGGTGGTCTCTGGTTGAGCAAAGGAAGTGGAAGTGCTCAACCGAAACAGTCCTACATTGTGCAACTGGGGAGCTGAGGCAGATTTTGGGCAGTGTGCCCAGTTCCTCCACACTGGGTGCTGAGCCTAGGGGATGCCACAGGGCATCAAAGTCAATGGGTGGACTCTAGTCTGGGTGGACTCTGGTTGAGCAAAGGAAGTGGACTTGTTGTTCCTCCATAGTTGGTGGCCACAATGCTTTTGAAGACCATAGGAGGGGGGAGAGCTATTGTGCTGGGATCCTGCTTGTGGCCTTCCCATTAGGGCATGTGCTTGGCTACTGTAAAAACTGGAAGTTGGATTAGATGGGCCACTGGCCTGATTCAGTGGGCTGCCATTATTACCCCAGAGCTTTGGGCATACTGGCTGCTGGGATTTGTTGTCTGACAACATCTGGAGGGCACCAGGTTGAAGAAGACCAGATTACTTTAATCCCAGCTACCTGGATCCAAACACACACAAACACAAAATGAAAATGGCCAGTATCAAGGATCAAGGTCATTGCTCAGACTGCTTTCAACTGTCATGGCTTCCCCCAAAGAATACTGGGAATGGTGGTTTGTTTAGAATGCAGGGAGTTGTTAAACCCTGTTGTTGTTTTCACCCAAAACTTGCTTGGGGGAGGGACCAGGAAATTCCACCAGCCTTGGCCCCTGACGCTGCCCAGCCCACCTGACTGCCCACGCCACTTCCTCTCCATAATACTAATCTCTCAGATGGCGGAAATTCTTCCTCAGGGCAGAAGCGTCTCCTTAGACAGCAGAGGAAACTCCTCACAGGCTTTCCCATATTGGGAAATGGGCATCTGAATGCGTTAGGTCAGCTACCCTGGCTACACACCACAGAGAGGCAGTGGTATTCCCTCGCTTTGAGAACAGCCAGAACACGCTCACTCCCCTTTCTGTTCCTTGCCCTGAAAAACTGTGATGGCCTGGGATTCAGACTTGGATGCTGAACCTGTGGGATCCCAGCCTGCACAGGATTCCCTGCCTCCAGAACCATGAGGCTGGGGCATGAGCCTGAAGGGTCCTCACCTGTGCTGGATCCTCAGGTGCAGGCACCAGCTGAGTCTGCTCTGGCTCCTGAGGTGATGGAGGACCCATTGCCTGCAGGTGCTCCTCTCCCAGCCCCGTCAGGGGAAGAGGAGGTTGCCTCTGGGTCCAGTAACCCTCCAGCCTCTCATGAGCTGCAGAGGCTCAGGGCAGAGAGGCAGAGGGAACTAAGTTCCCGCAGGAGGAGTGCTCGCCTCCAGGCCAGGAGAGGCGAGTCACCAGAGGATCGGGGCCACCCTATGGCTCGGGGCAGATAAAAGCTGGCCAGCCCCAGTCCTAAGTTGCATAAGCAACATTGTTGGTTGCTAGTTCCTGCCTGAACCCTGTCCTGCTTTCCTGCCTGAGCTCCTGACCCGCCCTGGCTCCCTGCTTGCATGCCTGTCCCTGACTTCACCTGACTCCCTGCCCTGCACCCAGCTTCACCTTCTACGGACTGCCTCCTTGTTGCACCTTTGACCATGGACCGGACTTGGACCTTGCCTCTCGGGTAACCCACGGGACCAGCACAAAACCAATGAAAGGAGTTGGCGTACTAAACACTTTGACCTAAGATGTTTGGCTTACTGGTGGGGGGACAGCAAAGTGACCCCTTCTCAGCACCAGATTTAGGGTGGTGTTGGGCAGATCCCCTGCACAGAGTGCCAAGTTGAGGGGGCACAAAATTGAGAAGGTGCGTAACTGAGAAGATCCATTTGGGGACGCCAAAGTTTGGCCTCCCACAGTGTGGGGAAATAGATCTTTTGGGCCTGATTTGTTAAGTCTGTATAAGAAACTGCTGGGATTCTTGAATACTGAAGCTGAGCAAAGGTCTTAGGGCTTCAAGGTTAAGACTAATGAAAGTCGGGTGATGGGAGAGGCAAGTGCTCATTATCTGGAAAGTTCTACCAATTAAGCCCTATGATGGGTCATACCAGGTCTTATGATTCCGGTCAATTTTGCTTAAACTCGGGGTTTGGGCTATTGTAAGACAGCTGTGGGGACTCAATGGAGGCAGCAAAGCATGCCTTCAATGCAGCCTTCACTACCACCAGGTCAGCTCAATGATGAGCCCTCACCAGTGTTTGGTTGCATTCACTTACCTTCCACTTACCTTCTCTGATGAAAAAAAAGACACCCAGTGGTATTCTTCTAGAAAAAAGAGGTGCTGGGATGCAGCATGAAACCTCCCTCGTTCTTGGAAAGGGTCCGGAAATGAGTTCCGGTGGGTTCCGGCCAGAAAAAAGGCCCAGGGGAAGCCTCCCTCCATTCCCTCCAACATCTCTCCAATGATAATAGGGACCTATCAACATTCCCTCCAGAATTTCTCTGAAGAAGCAGGATATTCCAGTATCAAATGAGAAACCGGAACGGCTTTTGTAAATCTGGAACCATCCCAGGAAAATAGTGTATGCATTTAAGTCACCTCCCAATTGGTTTCTGCACCCTAGACTCTGAAGTATGTAAAGGTGGCATATTTGTGTGAGATGCCTGAGCATGGGAGGCAGTTATTGCTGGCAGGAGCCAAAGGATGTTTCTGCTGCAGCTGATGACCTTAGGAGCAAGCAGGCTATCCACAGAGGAGGGAATCCCTTTCTGTGGGCTGTCCTTTAAGAACCCTCCTTGTGCTTCAGTCCAAGTCCCTTCATCCTCCCCCCACCCACACAAACCAAAGGCAGCAAATGCCTTTGAAAAAGACCTCTTCCTGGGGGGCGCTGTACTGGGACTTCTGTCATGCTGCTTGTGAGCTCCTGGGAGAACAGACCACAGGTCTAACTGAGCCACCTTGGGCTTGACCCAACTGCCAAGGGCTCTTGTGGTGTTCTGCTCCAATTGTCCCTCTGGGGGGCTTGGGAGGGAATCTCGCCTCCTGCTTCCAACCCACCCATGTGGAAGCAGCAGCCTGTTCCAGCTACAAAACAGGGACCTGGTCTGTGTGGACTCTGGTTGAGCAAAGGAAGTGGACTTACTGTGATTCTTCATGAAAATACACTGATAGAAGAGAACAGTCAGGACGCCCAGGAACGGCAGGTGAGAGGCAGTTCTGCACAAAGAGGGGAGAAAGGAAGGGAATGTCAGGAAAAGGGCAAAAGTGCCAATCCCAGCAGAGTCTGGAAAATGAGCTAACGCGCGTGTGTGTTTTAAGTATTGGGTTCTGCCTTCTCAGGTCTACCTGGGAGGGCAGTTCAATTCTTGGTACCACAATTTAAGGATACTGATGAACTGAATTTACCTGGTTTTACCATCTGTAGAACCCACCAAAACAGCCCCACATTGTACAACTGGGTAGCCGAGGTGGATTTTGGGCAGTGTGCCCAGTTCCTCCACACCGAGCGCTGAGCCTAGGGGATGCTGCAGGGCGTCGTAGTGAATTGAGCATAATGGAGGGCGAGACATGGGGGACGCTATTGCATGTTGGCCTTGCACAGGGTGCCGCTGAAATGGGAAAGACCAAGGTCTGCCTGTGAGGCGAGGCAGAAGTCCTCCCTGCTGGCTTTCAGGTGAACCAAAGACAGTTAACTGAAGGAGCCAACTGATCTCAGAATCAGTTCAAAGCAGGCATCTGGTTGCCAGGGAAACAGAATTCCACAGGATTCCACATCCCTCTGTGAAGCCAGAGCCTGGCCAAGGACTGGCCTATGGACTCTGGGCTCCGGGACTGCTCTGTCTCCCAGGCCCTTGTCACCCCTTGAAGGGAGACTGAACCACAGGCTCGGAAACCTACAATTGGGGCAGGGGAGTATGAAAGGGAGGGACATGGGAACAAGCAGCAAGGAGATTGTGGTTTAAATGCCCTTTTACAATAAATAAAACCTCCTGCCCGTCCACTACAAGGATGCTCAGTAATGGTGAGGAATGAGGAACTGAGCTTTTTAGGGGAGTGGGGGACAAGCCCTTGTCTTAACAGATCCCTGCTGTAAACTTCTTCATCCTGCTGCTCTCCAGATGTTAAGCCAAGCAGGATGAACAAAGGGATGGGAAGGTTGCAGCGTTTTAGTTGCAAGAAAAAGCGAGGAAGAGGCAACATGACAGACCTTTGCAAAATGATGCACAGCATGGAGAAAGTGCACAGAGAAAAGTCTTTCTCCCGTTTTCGTGACACCAAAACTGAATTTTGGAAGATACACGAGAGAGAAAAGAACGTTCTTCTTTGGGCAATGCAATGGTAAACAGTGAAACTCTCTCCCTCAGGAGGCAGTGATGGCCAGCGACTTGGATAGCTTTGAAAAGGGATCAGAAAAGTTCATGGAGGAGGAGGCTATGGAGGGCTACTACCCACAATGACTATGTTGTTCCTCCATAGTTGGAGGCCACAATGCTTCTGAAGACCATAGGAGGGGGGAGAGCGATTGTGCTGGGATCCTGCTTGTGGCCTTCCCATTAGGGCATGTGCTTGGCCACTGTAAAAACTGGAAGTTGGATTAGATGGGCCACTGGCCTGATTCAGTGGGCTGCCATTATTACCCCAGAACTTTGGGCATGCTGGCTGCTGGGATTTGTTGTCTGACAACATCTGGAGGGCACCAGGTTGAAGAAGACCAGTTTACTTTAATCCCAGCTACCTGGATCCAAACACACACAAACACAAAATGAAAATGGCCTGTATCAAGTATCAATGTCATTGCTCAGACTGCTTTCAACTGTCAAGGCTTCCCCCAAAGAATACTGGGAATGGTGGTTTGTTAAGAATGCAGGGAGTTGTTAAACCCTGTTGTTAAACAGAGACATCCAGTGCTATTCTTCTAGGAAAAAAGATGCCGGAACTCACCATGAACACCTCCCCCGTTCTCTGAGAGGGTCTGGAACTGAGTTCCGGTGATGTCCGGCCAGATAAAAGTCCCAGGAGAAGCCTCCCTCCATCATTTCTCCAATGATGATAGGGCCCTATCAACATTCCCTCCTAAATTTCTCTGAATAAGCAGGACATTCTGGTATCAAATGAGAAACCGATACAGCTTCTGTAAATCCAGAACCATCCCAGGAAAATAGCGTATGCCTTGAGGTGGATATTTCTCCCAGATGCATTCAAGTCATTTCTCAATTGGTTTCCGCACCCTATACTCTGAAGTATGTAAATGTGGCATGGGAGGCAGTTAGTGCTGGCAGGAGCCAAAGGATGTTTCTGCTGCAGCTGATGACCTTAGGAGCAAGCAGGCTATCCACAGAGGAGGGAATCCCTTTCTGTGGGTTTTCCTTTAAGAACCCTCCTTGTGCCTCAGTCCAAGCTCCTCCATTCTCCCTCACACAAACACACCAAAGGCAGCAGATGTCTCTGGACCAGACCTGTACCTGGGAAGAGCTGTACTGAGGCTCCTGTCATGCTGCTTGTGCGCTCTTGCGACAGCAGGCCACAGGTCTAGCTGAGCCACCTATGGCTTGACCCAACTGCCAAGGGTTATTGTGGTGCTCTGCTCCAATTGTCCCTCTGGGGGGGTTGGGAGGGAATCCCGCCTCCTGCTCCCAACCCACCCATGTGGAAGCAGCAGCCTGTTCCGGCTACAGAATAGGGATCTGGTCTGGGTGGACTCTGGTTGAGCAAAGGAAGTGGAAGTGCTCAACCGAAACAGCCCTACATTGTGCAACTGGGGAGCTGAGGCAGATTTTGGGCAGTGTGCCCAGTTCCTCCACACTGGGTGCTGAGCCTAGGGGATGCCACAGGGCATCAAAGTCAATGGGTGGACTCTAGTCTGGGTGGACTCTGGTTGAGCAAAGGAAGTGGACCTGTTGTTCCTCCATAGTTGGAGGCCACAATGCTTTTGAAGACCATAGGAGGGGGGAGAGCTATTGTGCTGGGATCCTTTGTGGCCTTCCCATTAGGGCATGTGCTTGGCCACTGTAAAAACTGGAAGTTGGATTAGATGGGCCACTGGCCTGATTCAGTGGGCTGCCATTATTGCCCCAGAGCTTTGGGCATACTGGCTGCTGGGATTTGTTGTCTGACAACATCTGGAGGGCACCAGGTTGAAGAAGACCAGATTACTTTAATCCCAGCTACCTGGATCCAAACAAACACAAACACAAAATGAAAATGGCCAGTATCAAGGATCAAGGTCATTGCTCAGACTGCTTTCAACTGTCATGGCTTCCCCCAAAGAATACTGGGAATGGTGGTTTGTTAAGAATGCAGGGAGTTGTTAGGAAAGGTGATGAAAGCAGTTTCTTTGCCAACAATGGGCCTAAACGCTGATTGAAATGGAACTAGAAAATCAATGGGGATGCAATGGAGGCAGCAAAGCATGCCTTCAATGCAGCTTTCACTACCACCAGGTAAGCTCAATGATGAGCCCTCACCAGTGTTTGGTTGCATTCACTTACCCTCCAACTTTTCTCTGATGAACACAGAGACATCCAGTGCTATTCTTCTAGGACAAAAGATGCCGGAACTCACCATGAACACCTCCCTCGTTCTCTGAGAGGGTCCCGAACTGAGTTCCGGTGAGGTCCGGCCAGAAGAAAATCCCAGGAGAAGCCTCCCTCCACTCCCTCCAACATTTCTCCAATAATAATAGGGACGTATCAACATTCCCTCCCAAATTTCTCTGAAGAAGCAGGATATTCTGGTATCAAATGAGAAACTGGGATGGCTTCTGTAAATCCGGAACGATCCCAGGAAAATAATACATTGAGCTGGATATTTCTCCCAGATGAATTCGAGTCATTTCCCAATTGGTTTCCACACCCTAGACTCTGAAGTACCGTATTTTTCGCACCATAGGGCGCACTGGACCATAGGGCGCACCCAGTTTTTAGGGGGGAAAATAAGGAAAAAAATTCTTTCCCCCCCCCAGCCCCAAAGAGCAGCATACAGGCTGCGCACAACCTCTCCCTGCTGGAGGGGTTGCACGCAGCTATGGAGCAAGCCAAGGCATGGGCGGGATGGATCCCGCTCGCTGTTTTGGCTTCCCTTTTAGCCCCGTGCAGCCTCTCCTTGCCAGGAGACACTGCGCAGGGCTAAAGAATCCATAGCCCCGTGCAGCCTCTCCTTGCCGGAGGGGTTGCGTGCAGGTATGGAAGAAGCCAAGGCAGGGGGCGGGATGGATCCCGCTCGCTGTTTTGGCTTCCCCTTTAGCCCCGTGCAGCCTCCCGCTTCCGGGAGACGCTGCGCAGGGCTTTCCTGGCTTTACTGGGAGGTGGGGGGATTCCCTCACCTCTCCCAAAAGCCCGCAGAAGCCGCGCAACCCTTTAAAGAGATCGCGGCTTCTCCTGGCTTTTCTGGGAAGTGGGGGAATTCCCCCACCTCCCGCAAAACCGGCAGAAGCCGCGCGCACTTTAAAAGGGCTGCACGGCTTCTTCTGGCTTTCCTTGGGGGTGGGGGGATTCCCTCACCTCTCGCAAAAGCTCGCAGATGCCGCGCAACCCCTTTAAAGAGATCGCGGCTTCTCCTGGCTTTTCTGGTAGGTGGGAGAAGGGACTGATGCGGCCAGTCAGTCCCTTCTCCCTCCTGTGGAAAAGCCCGCAAGAGCGCACGGAGCTTGTGTGCGGCTCTTGGGGGCTTTTCCCGCCTGCCTCCCCCCTGCATTCGCTCCATAGGACGCACACACCTTTTCCCTTCCTTTTTAGGAGGGAAAAAGTGTGTCCTATGGTGCGAAAAATACGGTATGTAAAAGTGGCATGGGAGGCAGTTAGTGCTGGCAGGAGCCAAAGGATGTTTCTGCTGCAGCTGATGACCTTAGGAGCAAGCAGGCTATCCACAAAGGAGGGAATCCCTTTCTGTGGGTTGTCCTTTAAGAACCCTCCTTGTGCTTCAGTCCAAGCTCCTCCATTCTCCCTCACACAAACACACCAAAGGCAGCAGATGTCTCTGGACCAGACCTGTACCTGGGAAGAGCTGTACTGAGACTCCTGTCATGCTGCTTGTGCGCTCCTTGGACAACAGGCCACAGGTCTAGCTGAGCCACCTATGGCTTGACTCAACTGCCAAGGGTTATTGTGGTGCTCTGCTCCAATTGTCCCTCTGGGCGGTTTGGGAGGGAATTCCGCCTCCTGCTCCCAACCCACCCATGTGGAAGCAGCAGCCTGTTCCGGCTACAGAACAGGGATCAAGTCTGGGTGGTCTCTGGTTGAGCAAAGGAAGTGGAAGTGCTCAACTGAAACAGCCCCACATTGTGCAACTGGGGAGCTGAGGCAGATTTTGGGCAGTGTGCCCAGTTCCTCCACACTGGGTGCTGAGCCTAGGGGATGCCACAGGGCATCATAGTCAATGGGTGGACTCTAGTCTGGGTCTGGTTGAGCAAAGGAAGTGGACTTACTGTGTTTCTTCTTGAACATGCACTGGTGGAAGAGAACAGTCAGGATGCCCAGGAAACGCAGGTGAGAGGCAGTTCTGCACAAAGAGGGTACAAAGGAGGGGAATGTCAGGAAAAGGGCAAAAGTGCCAATCTCAGCAGGGTCTGGAAAATGAGCTAACGTGTGTGTGTGTGTGTGTGTGTGTGTGTTGTTTTTGTTTTTGTTGTGCATGTTTGTGTGTTTTAAGTATTCGGTTCTACCTTCCCAGGTCTACCTGGGAGGGCAGTTCAATTCTTGGTACCACAATTTAAGAAGGATACTGATAAACTGACTTTACCTGACTTTACCTTCTGTGGAATCCGCTGAAACAGCCCCACATTGTGCAACTGGGGAGCTGAGGCAGATTTTGGCCAGTGTGCCCAGTTCCTCCACACCGGGTGCTGAGCCTAGGGGATGCCACAGGGCACCGTAGTCAATTGAGCACAATGGAGGGTGAGAGATGTGGGGACACTGTTGAATGTTGGCCTTGCACAGGGTGCCGCTGAAACAGGAAAGACCAAGGTCCGCCTCTGAGGGGAGGCAGAAGTCAGCCCTGCTGGCTTTCAGGTGAACCAAAGACAGTTCCCTGAAGGAGTCTGTGCTGCCAAGTGATCTCAGAATCAGTTCAAAGCAGGCATCTGGTTGCCAGGGAAACAAGAGAATTCCACAGGATTCCACATCCCTCTGTGAAGCCAGAGTCTGGCCAAGGACTGGCCTATGGACTCTGGGCTCCAGGACTGCTCTGTCTCCCAGGCCCTTGTCACCCCTTGAAGGGAGACTGAGCCACAGGCTCAGAAACCAACAATTGGGGCAGGGGAGTATGAAAGGGAGGGACATGGGAACAAGCAGCAAGGAGATTGTGGTTTAAATGCCCTTTTACAATAAATAAAACCTCCTGCCCGTCCACTACAAGGATGCTCAGTAATGGTGAGGAATGAGGAACTGAGCTTTTTAGGGGAGTGGGGGACAAGCCCTTGTCTTAACAGATCCCTGTTGTCAACTTCTTCATCCTGCTGCTCTCCAAATGTTACGCCAAGCAGAATGAACAAAGGGATGGGAAGGTTGCAGCGTTTTAGTTGCAAGAAAAAGCGAGGAAGAGGCAACATGACAGACCTTTGCAAAATGATGCACAGCATGGAGACAGTGCACAGAGAAAAGTCTTTCTCCCATTTTCATGACACCTAAAGCTGAATTTTGGAAGATACACGAGAGAGAAAATAACGTTCTTCTTTGGGCAGTGCAATGGTAAACAGTGAAACTCTCTCCCTCAGGAGGCAGTGATGGCCAACAACTTGGATGGCTTTGAAAAGGGATCAGAAAAGTTCATGGAGGAGGAGGCTATGGAGGGCTACTACCCACAATGACTATGTTGTTCCTCCATAGTTGGAGGCCACAATGCTTCTGAATACCATAGGAGGGGGGAGAACTATTGTGCTGGGATCCTGTTTGTGGCCTTCCCATTAGGGCATGTGCTTGGCCACTGTAAAAACTGGAAGTTGGATTAGATGGGCCACTGGCCTGATTCAGTGGGCTGCCATTATTACCCCAGAGCTTTGGGCATTCTGGATGCTGGGATTTGTTGTCTGACAACATCTGGAGGGCACCAGGTTGAAGAAGACCGGATTACTTTAATCCCAGCTACCTGGATCCAAACACACACAAACACAAAATGAAAATGGCCTGTATCAAGGATCAATGTCATTGCTCAGACTGCTTTCAACTGTCATGGCTTCCCCCAAAGAATACTGGGAATGGTGGTTTGTTAAGAATGCAGGGAGTTGTTAAACCCTGTTGTTAAACAGAGACATCCAGTGCTATTCTTCTAGGAAAAAAGATGCCGGAACTCACCATGAACACCTCCCCCGTTCTCTGAGAGGGTCTGGAACTGAGTTCCGGTGATGTCCGGCCAGATAAAAGTCCCAGGAGAAGCCTCCCTCCATCATTTCTCCAATGATGATAGGGCCCTATCAACATTCCCTCCTAAATTTCTCTGAATAAGCAGGACATTCTGGTATCAAATGAGAAACCGATACAGCTTCTGTAAATCCAGAACCATCCCAGGAAAATAGCGTATGCCTTGAGGTGGATATTTCTCCCAGATGCATTCAAGTCATTTCTCAATTGGTTTCCGCACCCTATACTCTGAAGTATGTAAATGTGGCATGGGAGGCAGTTAGTGCTGGCAGGAGCCAAAGGATGTTTCTGCTGCAGCTGATGACCTTAGGAGCAAGCAGGCTATCCACAGAGGAGGGAATCCCTTTCTGTGGGTTGTCCTTTAAGAACCCTCCTTGTGCTTCAGTCCAAGCTCCTCCATTCTCCCTCACACAAACACACCAAAGGCAGCAGATGTCTCTGGACCAGACCTGTACCTGGGAAGAGCTGTACTGAGACTCCTGTCATGCTGCTTGTGAGCTCCTGGGACAACAGGCCACAGGTCTAGCTGAGCCACCTATGGCTTGACCCAACTGCCAAGGGTTATTGTGGTGCTCTGCTCCAATTGTCCCTCTGGGGGGTTTGGGAGGGAATCCCGCCTCCTGCTCCCAACCCACCCATGTGGAAGCAGCAGCCTGTTCCGGCTACAGAACAGGGATCTGGTCTGGGTGGACTCTGGTTGAGCAAAGGAAGTGGAAGTGCTCAACCGAAACAGCCCTACATTGTGCAACTGGGGAGCTGAGGCAGATTTTGGGCAGTGTGCCCAGTTCCTCCACACTGGGTGCTGAGCCTAGGGGATGCCACAGGGCATCAAAGTCAATGGGTGGACTCTAGTCTGGGTGGACTCTGGTTGAGCAAAGGAAGTGGACTTGTTGTTCCTCCATAGTTGGTGGCCACAATGCTTTTGAAGACCATAGGAGGGGGGAGAGCTATTGTGCTGGGATCCTGCTTTTGTGGGCTTCCCATTAGGGCATGTGCTTGGCCACTGTAAAAACTGGAAGTTGGATTAGATGGGCCACTGGCCTGATTCAGTGGGCTGCCATTATTACCCTAGAACTTTGGGCATACTGGCTGCTGGGATTTGTTGTCTGACAACATCTGGAAGGCACTAGGTTGAAGAAGACCAGATTACTTTAAATCCCAGCTACCTGGATCCAAACAAACACAAACACAAAATGAAAATGGCCAGTATCAAGGATCAAGGTCATTGCTCAGACTGCTTTCAACTGCCATGGCTTCCCCCAAAGAATACTGGGAATGGTGGTTTGTTAAGAATGCAGGGAGTTGTTAGGAAAGGTGATGAAAGCACTTTCTTTGCCAACAATGGGCCTAAACGCTGATTGAAATGGAACTAGAAAATCAATGGGGATGCAATGGAGGCAGCAAAGCATGCCTTCAATGTAGCTTTCACTACCACCAGGTAAGCTCAATGATGAGCCCTCACCAGTGTTTGGTTGCATTCACTTACCCTCCAACTTTTCTCTGATGAAAACAGAGACATCCAGTGCTATTCTTCTAGGAAAAAGATTCCGGAACTCACCATGAACACCTCCCTCGTTCTCTGAGAGGGTCCCGAACTGAGTTCCGGTGAGGTCTGGCCAGAAGAAAATCCCAGGAGAAGCCTCCCTCCACTGCCTCCAACATTTCTCCGATAATAATAGGGATGTATCAACATTCCCTCCCAAATTTCTCTGAAGAAGTAGGACATTCTGGTATCAAATGAGAAACTGGGATGGCTTCTGTAAATCCGGAAGCATCCCAGGAAAATATTACATTGAGCTGGATATTTCTCCCAGATGAATTCGAGTCATTTCCCAATTGGTTTCCACACCCTAGACTCTGAAGTACCGTATTTTTTGCACCATAGGGCGCACTGGACCATAGGGCACACCCAGTTTTTAGGGGGGGAAATCAGGAAAAAGAATCTCCCCCCCAGCCCCAAAGAGCAGGGTACAGGCTGCGCACAACCTCTCCCTGCTGGAGGGGTTGCACGCAGCTATGGAGCAAGCCACGGCAGGGGGCGGGATGGATCCCGCTCGCTGTTTTGGCTTCCCTTTTAGCCCCGTGCAGCCTCTCCTTGCCAGGAGACACTGCGCAGGGCTAAAGAATCCATAGCCCCGTGAAGCCTCTCCTTGCCGGAGGGGTTGCGCGCAGCTATGGAAGAAGCCAAGGCAGGGGGCGGGATGGATCCCGCTCGCTGTTTTGGCTTCCCCTTTAGCCCCGTGCAGCCTCCCGCTTCCGGGAGACGCTGCGCAGGGCTTTCCTGGCTTTACTGGGAGGTGGGGGGATTCCCTCACCTCTCCCAAAAGCCCGCAGAAGCCGCGCAACCCTTTAAAGAGATTGCGGCTTCTCCTGGCTTTCCTGGGAAGTGGGGGAATTCCCCCACCTCCCGCAAAACCGGCAGAAGCCGCGCGCACTTTAAAAGGGCTGCACGGCTTCTTCTGGCTTTCCTGGGGGGTGGGGGGATTCCCTCACCTCTCGCAAAAGCTTGCAGATGCCGCGCAACCCCTTTAAAGAGATCGCGGCTTCTCCTGGCTTTTCTGGTAGGTGGGAGAAGGGACTGATGCGGCCAGTCAGTCCCTTCTCCCTCCTGTGGAAAAGCCCGCAAGAGCGCACGGAGCTTGTGTGCGGCTCTTGGGGGCTTTTCCCGCCTGCCTCCCCCCTGCATTTGCTCCATAGGATGCACACATCTTTTCCCTTGCTTTTTAGGAGGGAAAAAGTGCGTCCTATGGTGCAAAAAAATACGGTATGTAAAAGTGGCATGGGAGGCAGTTAGTGCTGGCAGGAGCCAAAGGATGTTTCTGCTGCAGCTGATGACCTTAGGAGCAAGCAGGCTATCCACAGAGGAGGGAATCCCTTTCTGTGGGTTGTCCTTTAAGAACCCTCCTTGTGCTTCAGTCCAAGCTCCTCCATTCTCCCTCACATAAACACACCAAAGGCAGCAGATGTCTCTGGACCAGACCTGTACCTGGGAAGAGCTGTACTGAGACTCCTGTCATGCTGCTTGTGCGCTCTTGCGACAGCAGGCCACAGGTCTAGCTGAGCCACCTATGGCTTGACCCAACTGCCAAGGGTTATTGTGGTTCTCGGCTCCAATTGTCCCTCTGGGGGGTTTCGGAGGGAATTCCGCCTCCTGCTCCCAACCCACCCATGTGGAAGCAGCAGCCTCTTCCAGCTACAGAACAGGGATCTAGTCTGGGTGGTCTCTGGTTGAGCAAAGGAAGTTTAAGTGCTCAACCGAAACAGCCCCACATTGTGCAACTGGGGAGCTGAGGCAGATTTTGGGCAGTGTGCCCAGTTCCTCCACACTGGGTGCTGAGCCTAGGGGATGCCGCAGGGCATCAAAGTCAATTGGTGGACTCTAGTCTGGGTCTGGTTGAGCAAAGGAAGTGGACTTACTGTGGTTCTTCTTGAACATGCACTGGTGGAAGAGAACAGTCAGGATGCCCAGGAACCGCAGGTGAGAGGCAGTTCTGCACAAAGAGGGCAGAAAGGAGGGGAATGTCAGGAAAAGGGCAAAAGTGCCAATCTCAGCAGGGTCTGGGAAATGAGCTAACGTGTGTGTGTGTGTGTGTGTGTTGTTTTTGTTTTTGTTTTTGTTTGTGCATGTTTGTGTGTTTTAAGTATTCGGTTCTACCTTCCCAGGTCTACCTGGGAGGGCAGTTCAATTCTTGGAACCACAATTTAAGAAGGATACTGATAAACTGACTTTACCTGACTTTACCTTCTGTGGAATCCACTGAAACAGCCCCACATTGTTCAACTGGGGAGCTGAGGCAGATTTTGGGCAGTGTGCCCAGTTCCTCCACACCGAATGCTGAGCCTAGGGGATGCCACAGGGCATTGTAGTCAATTGAGCACAATGGAGGGTGAGAGATGGGGGGACCCTGTTGAATGTTGCCTTGCACAGGGTGCCACTGAAACAGGAAAGACCAAGGTCCGCCTCTGAGGGGAGGCAGAAATCCTCCCTGCTGGCTTTCAGGTGAACCAAAGACAGTTCCCTAAAGGAGTCTGTGCTGCCAACTGATCTCAGAATCAGTTCAAAGCAGGCATCTGGTTGCCAGGGAAACAAGAGAATTCCACAGGATTCCACATCCCTCTGTGAAGCCAGAGCCTGGCCAAGGACTGGCCTATGGACTCTGGGCTCCAGGACTGCTCTGTCTCCCAGGCCCTTGTCACCCCTTGAAGGGAGACTGAGCCACAGGCTCGGAAACCTACAATTGGGGCAGGGGAGTATGAAAGGGAGGGACATGGGAACAAGCAGCAAGGAGATTGTGGTTTAAATGCCCTTTTACAATAAATAAAACCTCCTGCCCGTCCACTACAAGGATGCTCAGTAATGGTGAGGAATGAGGAACTGAGCTTTTTAGGGGAGTGGGGGACAAGCCCTTGTCTTAACAGATCCCTGCTGTAAACTTCTTCATCCTGCTGCTCTCCAGATGTTAAGCCAAGCAGGATGAACAAAGGGATGGGAAGCTTGCAGCGTTTTAAGTTGCAAGAAAAAGCGAGGAAGAGGCAACATGACAGACCTTTGCAAAATGATGCACAGCATGGAGAAAGTGCACAGAGAAAAGTCTTTCTCCCATTTTTGTGACACCAAAACTGAATTTTGGAAGATACACGAGAGAGAAAAGAACGTTCTTCTTTGGGCAGTGCAATGGTAAACAGTGAAACTCTCTCCCTCAGGAGGCAGTGATGGCCAACAACTCGGATGGATGGCTTTGAAAAGGGATCAGAAAAGTTCATGGAGGAGGAGGCTATGGAGGGCTACTACCCACAATGACTATGTTGTTCCTCCATAGTTGGAGGCCACAATGCTTCTGAATACCATAGGAGGGGGGAGAGCTATTGTGCTGGGATCCTGCTTGTGGCCTTCCCATTAGGGCATGTGCTTGGCCACTGTAAAAACTGGAAGTTGGATTAGATGGGCCACTGGCCTGATTCAGTGGGCTGCCATTATTACCCCAGAGCTTTGGGCATTCTGGCTGCTGGGGTTTGTTGTCTGACAACATCTGGAGGGCACCAGGTTGAAGAAGACCGGATTACTTTAATCCCAGCTACCTGGATCCAAACACACACAAACACAAAATGAAAATGGCCAGTATCAAGGATCAAGGTCATTGCTCAGACTGCTTTCAACTGTCATGGCTTCCCCCAAAGAATACTGGGAATGGTGGTTTGTTAAGAATGCAGGGAGTTGTTAAACCCTGTTGTTAAACAGAGACATCCAGTGCTATTCTTCTAGGAAAAAAGATGCCGGAACACACCATGAACACCTCCCCCGTTCTCTGAGAGGGTCTGGAACTGAGTTCCGGTGAGGTCCGGCCAGATAAAAGTCCCAGGAGAAGCCTCCCTCCCTTCCCTCCATCATTTCTCCAATGATAATAGGGCCCTATCAACATTCCCTCCAAAATTTCTCTGAATAAGCAGAACATTCTGGTATAAAATGAGAAACCGATACAGCTTCTGTAAATCCGTAACCATCCCAGGAAAATAGCGTATGCCTTGAGGTGGATATTTCTCCCAGAGGCATTCAAGTCATTTCTCAATTGGTTTCCGCACCCTATACTCTGAAGTATGTAAATGTGGCATGGGAGGCAGTTAGTGCTGGCAGGAGCCAAAGGATGTTTCTGCTGCAGCTGATGACCTTAGGAGCAAGCAGGCTATCCACAGAGGAGGGAATCCCTTTCTGTGGGTTGTCCTTTAAGAACCCTCCTTGTGCTTCAGTCCAAGCTCCTCCATTCTCCCTCACACAAACACACCAAAGGCAGCAGATGTCTCTGGACCAGACCTGTACCTGGGAAGAGCTGTACTGAGACTCCTGTCATGCTGCTTGTGCGCTCTTGCGACAGCAGGCCACAGGTCTAGCTGAGCCACCTATGGCTTAACCCAACTGCCAAGGGTTATTGTGGTGCTCTGCTCCAATTGTCCCTCTGGGGGGTTTGGGAGGGAATCCCGCCTCCTGCACCCAACCCACCCATGTGGAAGCAGCAGCCTGTTCCGGCTACAGAACAGGGATCTGGTCTGGGTGGACTCTGGTTGAGCAAAGGAAGTGGAAGTGCTCAACCGAAACAGCCCTACATTGTGCAACTGGGGAGCTGAGGCAGATTTTGGGCAGTGTGCCCAGTTCCTCCACACTGGGTGCTGAGCCTAGGGGATGCCACAGGGCATCAAAGTCAATGGGTGGACTCTAGTCTGGGTGGACTCTGGTTGAGCAAAGGAAGTGGACTTGTTGTTCCTCCATAGTTGGTGGCCACAATGCTTTTGAAGACCATAGATGGGGGGAGAGCTATTGTGCTGGGATCCTGCTTGTGGCCTTCCCATTAGGGCATGTGCTTGGCCACTGTAAAAACAGGAAATTGGATTAGATGGGCCACTGGCCTGATTCAGTGGGCTGCCATTATTACCCCAGAACTTTGGGCATTCTGGCTGCTGGGATTTGTTGTCTGACAACATCTGGAGGGCACCAGGTTGAAGAAGACCAGATTACTTTAATCCCAGCTACCTGGATCCAAACACACACAAACACAAAATGAAAATGGCCAGTATCAAGGATCAAGGTCATTGCTCAGACTGCTTTCAACTGTCATGGCTTCCCCCAAAGAATACTGGGAATGGTGGTTTGTTTAGAATGCAGGGAGTTGTTAGGAAAGGTGATGAAAGCAATTTCTTTGCCAACACTGGGCCTAAACGCTGATTGAAATGGAACTAGAAAATCAATGGGGATGCAATGGAGGCAGCAAAGCATGCCTTCAATGCAGCTTTCACTACCACCAGGTAAGCTCAATGATGAGCCCTCACCAGTGTTTGGTTGCATTCACTTACCCCCCAACTTTTCTCTGATGAAAACAGAGACATCCACTGCTATTCTTCTAGGACAAAAGATGCCGGAACTCACCATGAACACCTCCCTCGTTCTCTGAGAGGGTCCCGAACTGAGTTCCGGTGAGGTCTGGCCAGAAGAAAATCCCAGGAGAAGCCTCCCTCCACTCCCTCCAACATTTCTCCGATAATAATAGGGACGTATCAACATTCCCTCCCAAATTTCTCTGAAGAAGCAGGATATTCTGGTATCAAATTAGAAACTGGGATGGCTTCTGTAAATCCGGAACGATCCCAGGAAAATAATACATTGAGCTGGATATTTCTCCCAGATGAATTAGAGTCATTTCCCAATTGGTTTCCACACCCTAGACTCTGAAGTACCGTATTTTTCGCACCATAGGGAACACTGGACCATAGGGCACACCCAGTTTTTAGGGGGGGAAATCAGGAAAAAAATTCTTTTCCCCCCCCCAGCCCCAAAGAGCAGCGTACAGGCTGCGCACAACCTCTCCCTGCTGGAGGGGTTGCACGCAGCTATGGAGCAAGCCAAGGCAGGGGGCGGGATGGATCCCGCTCGCTGTTTTGGCTTCCCTTTTAGCCCCGTGCAGCCTCCCGCTTCCGGGAGACGCTGCGCAGGGCTTTCCTGGCTTTACTGGGAGGTGGGGGAATTCCCCACCTCCCACAAAACCGGCAGAAGCCGCGCGCACTTTAAAAGGGCTGCACGGCTTCTTCTGGCTTTCCTGGGGGTGGGGGAATTCCCTCACCTCTCGGAAAAGCTCGCAGATGCCGCACAACCCCTTTAAAGAGATCACGGCTTCTCCTGGCTTTTCTGGTAGGTGGGAGAAGGGACTGATGCGGCCAGTCAGTCCCTTCTCCCTCCTGTGGAAAAGCCCGCAAGAGCACACGGAGCTTGTGTGCGGCTCTTGGGGGCTTTTCCCGCCTGCCTCCCCCCTGCATTTGCTCCATAGGATGCACACACCTTTTCCCTTGCTTTTTAGGAGGGAAAAAGTGTGTCCTATGGTGCGAAAAATACGGTATGTAAAAGTGGCATGGGAGGCAGTTAGTGCTGGCAGGAGCCAAAGGATGTTTCTGCTGCAGCTGATGACCTTAGGAACAAGCAGGCTATCCACAGAGGAGGGAATCCCTTTCTGTGGGTTGTCCTTTAAGAACCCTCCTTGTGCTTCAGTCCAAGCTCCTCCATTCTCCCTCACACAAACACACCAAAGGCAGCAGATGTCTCTGGACCAGACCTGTACCTGGGAAGAGCTGTACTGAGACTCCTGTCATGCTGCTTGTGAGCTCCTGGGACAACAGGCCACAGGTCTAGCTGAGCCACCTATGGCTTGACCCAACTGCCAAGGGTTATTGTGGTACTCTACTCCAATTGTCCCTCTGGGGGGTTTCGGAGGGAATTCCGCCTCCTGCTCCCAACCCACCCATGTGGAAGCAGCAGCCTGTTCCAGCTACAGAACAGGGATCTAGTCTGGGTGGACTCTGGTTGAGCAAAGGAAGTGGAAGTGCTCAACCGAAACAGCCCCACATTGTGCAACTGGGGAGCTGAGGCAGATTTTGGGCAGTGTGCCCAGTTCCTCCACACTGGGTGCTGAGCCTAGGGGATGCCACAGGGCATCATAGTCAATGGGTGGACTCTAGTCTGGGTGGACTCTGGTTGAGCAAAGGAAGTGGACTTACTGTGGATCTTCTTGAACATGCACTGATAGAAGAGAACAGTCAGGATGCCCAGGAATCGTAGGAGAGAGGCAGTTCTGCACAAAGAGGGTACAAAGGAGGGGAATGTCAGGAAAAGCGCAAAAGTGCCAATCTCAGCAGGGTCTGGAAAATGAGCTAACGTGTGTGTGTGTGTGTGTGTGTGTGTTGTTTTTGTTTTTGTTTGTGCATGTTTGTGTGTTTTAAGTATTTGGTTCTACCTTCCCAGGTCTACCTGGGAGGGCAGTTCAATTCTTGGTACCACAATTTAAGAAGGATACTGATAAACTGACTTTACCTGACTTTACCTACTGTGGAATCCACTGAAACAGCCCCACATTGTGCAACTGGGGAGCTGAGGCAGATTTTGGGCAGTGTGCCCAGTTCCTCCACACCGAATGCTGAGCCTAGGGGATGCCACAGGTAGTCAATTGAGCACAATGGAGGGTGAGAGATGGGGGGACACTGTTGAATGTTGGCCTTGCACAGGGTGCCGCTGAAACAGGAAAGACCAAGGTCCGCCTCTGAGGGGAGGCAGAAATCCTCCCTGCTGGCTTTCAGGTGAACCAAAGACAGTTCCCTGAAGGAGTCTGTGCTGCCAACTGATCTCAGAATCAGTTCAAAACAGGCATCTGGTTGCCAGGGAAACAAGAGAATTGCACATTATTCCGCATCGCTTTGTGAAGCCAGAGCCTGGGCAAGGACTGGCCTATGGACTCTGGACTCCAGGTCTGCTCTGTCTCACCCCATCGCATCTTCAGGCCGCTGCTAAGCCCATCTTTGTAACCTCACAGTAGCCACCCAGATACCTCTTCTGGGAAGCTCAGAGAACAATAGCCGCAGCAGTGTTTCACCTGTTTGTGATTCCCAGTAGCAACTGGTGTTCAGGAGAGTGCATGAAAGTTGGGGCAGGGGAACATGCAGCCAGGAGAGCATGGTTTAAATGGAGGGAGGCAGAGGCAGAGGGAGTTCCCCAGGCTCCAAAACCAACAGTGGGAGGAGCAGGCTAACAGTGGAAGGCTGCAGAGACAGCAGCAAGGAGAGCAACGTTTAAATGCCCCTTTACAATAAATAAAATCAAATCAAATCTGCTCGTCCTCCTTAGGGGATGCTCAGTAAGGGTGTGGAATGAGTAGCTGAGCTTTTTAGGGGAGTGGGAGGCAAGCCCTGGTTTGAACTGGTCACTGCTGTAGCATTTATCAGCCGGCTGCTCTCCAGACGTTACATCAAGCAGAATGAACAAAAGGATGGGAAGTTTGCAGTGTTTGGGACTTTCTTATTTGAGAGAAACAGCAAGGAGGTGGCAACACGACAGATCTTTGTAGAATCACGCAAAACATGGAGAAAGTGAATAGAGAAAAGTCTTTCTCCCCATTTAGCGACACTAGAACACATGGACATCGAATGAAGCTGAATGTTAAACGAGACGGGACGGAGAAAATTCTTCTGTGGGCAGTGCATCGTTAACCTGTGGAACTCTCTGCCTCAGGAAGCTGTGATGGCCAACAACCAGGATGGCTTTAAAGGGGGATCAGAAAAGTTCATGGAGGAGGCTATGGGGGGCTATTAGTCATGATGGCAGACCCTCCAAGTTGTCAGCAGTTTCATTGTCTCCCGTTGCTGGATGTGTGTGTGACTACTAGATCACATGCTCTGTGTTTTGCATTCCATTCTTTGTTAGCATGAGAACAGAAAAAACCGTGTGCCACTTCCACTCTTTGTTCTTTGTACTTTTTGTTTTTGTTGTTCTCTCGGGAGGAGAAGAGACACGCCATGATTGCTCTGTTTTTTTTATTTTATTCCTGTAAATAAATCACTAAACTCAGGTGCCATGTGTCCTCAGTCATAGCTTCTGCTAAACTCTGCTGTTTACTATGTGCATGCATTTTCGGATGCGTGTTGTGCTTAGACATCCAGAGGAGTGAATGCATTTTGTACGTTATTTTCACTAATACATGTGCCTTTTTATGCTTTACACACTTTACCCTAATATATGCATTTTGTACCCATTGCTTGACTCGAGAACTGCACTGCAAAATTCAGAGGAGGATAAATTTTGAAGGATGGCTGTGTTTGGATTCGTATATTATTTCAGAAACTGTGAATTAGGTAGGTTCACTTCTAAATGCGAACTGAAGTGAATTTCTCCCCTAGTTCTATTTGGCCTTGAGACAGCTAACTGCAAGGAGCTTTGCCATGTGCAGTCATCAAGCAGGAGAAATTAAGTGTTCCAAGGTTGTCTGAAGAATGGATTCTCTACTATTTCTCCTGGGATATACTATATTGTTTTTGCAACATATTGCACCTGATAACCTAAAATAGCTGAGTAGGCATTTTCTCTCAGAACTTTGGAAAAATGGAGGTGGAGAGTTTTTTCATGGTCGTTTAACTTTTTTTAAAAAATAGACACCCAAACCTTCAACAGCCAACAGATTACCTACACTGAGCATTGCTCAACTTCCCCAAATGATGCTGGTAATATTTTTTCAATTTCTTTGACCACCTCTCCCCACCCCCCAAGATACTACAGATATTTTCTCTAAGCAATGCCTTGCATATTAAGCCCTGGACTTCAGGCTGAATTTTGCTAGCAACCTAAACATGTTCAAAGAATCCTTGCATCTTTCCTTGCAATTCCTACAGGTATTTCAACTGAGCAGAACACTTTAAATTAGTCTTCACCAACCCAGTGCCCTCCAGATGTTTTGGACTGCCACTCGCATCAGTCCCAAACAGTACAGCCATGCTGATTGCCCCAGACCCACCACAAAAAAACCCCTGTAGACATGCCTCCTATGTGTGCTGGCTGGAGTTATGACCCCAAACATCTGTTTTTAGAAGAAATGGAAAGCCTCTTAAAAGCTGCAGTAGGTAGGTTGATCATTGTAAGGGACAAGCTGATGCTGTCATGGCAGGAGGAACAAAGCGTTTCACGAGTGGGTCTATGGAGGAAAGGAGTTCACGGGAACACCATCTAGTAGTGGGGGGGGCTGAAAAAAATCACATCTGGAAATCAATGCACCCTTTTGGTTTCAGAGAGAACATGGGTAGATGAGTCTAAAAAATAACAACTGGACACAAATTTTCATGGCCTTCAAAATAGTGGCTCGTTTGATGTATTTAGCGTTAAATCTGGAAATGTATACTCAATTCTGACCAAACTAAGCCTCCTGAAGTACTGTATATTTTGCTCTAGGAGGCTTAGTTTGGTCAGAGTCCAGTACAGTGGTACCTCAGTTTTTGAACATCTCGGAAGCTGAACGTTTCGGTTTTGGAACGCCGAAAACCCAGAAGTAAATTCTTCTGGTTTTTTTTAAAAGATATTTATTAAGGTTTTTTTGAAATATTACAATAAAAATGAAAAAGAAAAGAGAAAAAAACAAAATAAAAACAGTTCTTTTCTTCTGTGCGCCTCAGAAGTTGAATGGCTTCCACTGCATGTACATGTTATTTTTTTTCCAGTTTTCTGCAGACCGCCCTTTGTGCCTCGGTTTTCAAACGTTTCAGAAGTCGAACGGTCTTCCGGAGGGATTTGTTCGAAAACCGAGGCACCACGCTTACTTCCAGAGTTAACACTACATACATTACTTCTGGTGAATGAGCCACCATAGAGGGCCATGAAAATTTGTGTCCTGGGCTTTTTAGACTTGTCTACCCATGTACTGTCTGAAACTAAAGGGGCACATTGGTTGCCAGATGTGAAGTATATTGGCATTGCTTTCAGCTCTCATACCCAACTAATCAGAGAACTTAAGCCTAGAACAGCAGCCATTGTGAGACCAGGTATAGTAGGTTATCTATTGCAGCATTTTTGTAGTTAGGTTTGCTCCTCCTCCTGTTGCATCTCCTCACAAAGTGTGAACAGCAACGAGGGCAGGCCTCCTAAGTACCAATCAGCCTCCTCTTCATACTTTGATTGATACGGTTTGCCGTGAGATGTTGGCACTGATATGTCAGACAGCATAAATTAGCCAAGATGTGCTGAATCACATCAACACAGCATCTGCGTCATTACGTTTGTAAGAGAGACCTTCAAATTTTTCTTTTCTTTTCTTTTTTATAATCTCGAAAATAGTCCTACTTATCCCTTTCTGAGCCTGGCCACTTGGATTATCACAAAGCCTTCATAATATCATTAAAACATTCAATTGCATCATAAAATAATTCTGAAGCAAATGAAGCAAGAGTGGCTTAAATTATTCATTAATGCAACTGTGGGAATGGAGTGATAGGCTTGCATAGTTGGCGGTAATTGGAATATTGTAAGCAATCATCTAAGTAAAAGCAAAAGATACAGCCCGGATAATCACACTTTACATAATGGAAGAGTGTTGACAAGCTCATGCATCTTCAGGGAGAATTAACACAGATCCTAGTGCTTGATATGACTCCCAGCCTGATCCTAACCCTGTTTCTTTAGATTCCAGTGGTATTAATGTCCAACAAATGGTGTGTCCAGGACTTCAGACATGGGCTGGAATTCGATGGCATTGGGAGGTGAATGCTTGCTACTGAAAACAGCAACGCTGCATCTCATCTTCTGTTACTCTCACAGTATCAAATCACTTGCTTAATAATAATAATAATAATAATAATAATAATTTATTATTTATACCCCGCCCATCTGGCTGGGCCTCCCCAGCCACTCTGGACGGCTTCCATAAAAACCAAAAATACAGTAAAATATCACACGTTAAAAACTTTCCTGAACAGGGCTGCCTTAAGATGTCTTCTGAATGTCAGGTAGTTGTTTATCGCTTTGACATCTGCTGGAAGGGCGTTCCACAGGGCGGGCGCCACTACCGAGAAGGCCCTCTGCTATGCACCTAAGAAGAGCCTGGCAGGATCAGGCCATAGGTCTGTCTAGTCCAGCATCCTGTGCTCACAGAGGCCAGCCAGATGCCCACGGGAAGCCCACAAGCAGGATCCAAGTGCAACCACATCTCCCCACTTCTGATTCCCAGGAACTGCCTACTGCCGTCAGCAGTGGAGGGAGAACATAGCAATTGTGGCATGGAATGGAAGCAGTTCTGGGGTGGGCCTGGGACATGGAATTTAGGCTGTGCCTACTCCCAGCATACCTCTTTTCCTGCTCTCCACCAATGATGTGCCACCAGCCACAAGTTGGCCTCCTTCCATGTTCCTCTATCCTGCACCTGCACAGTATCACATATTCTGCCAAATAATCTACCTGAAAAAGCCGAATAATATCCGGTACTGGTGTTTACTTGATTCATTGTGCTTTGATTAGGGCTGAACTGAGTCTACTTACCCTGTTTCATTATTGTTTGTTTTCATGAGCATCAAGTAGCGCCAACCCCAAGCCCTTTAGTCCCTATCAAGGTGGCATTAGAGACTTACAGGATTCAGGGCAGATCATCCAGTCTACTTCTTTACATAGAACATAGTTTAACTGTAGAATTAATGCAAAGTAGTGGAGGCCACAAACCTGGGCCTCATCCACACTTGTCCCATGCCTAGAAAGCACGACTCCAAGTGATTATCTGCTGAGTGGTTTTCCCCTTGTCCTGCTCCATTCCCAGGGAAAACCTGCTCTTTAGTGCTAAATCAGAACAAATGTCAATCCGGAGAAAACCCTAATTGCCATTGACAAGATGAAGTGTGGATCAGCCCTTGGATGGCTTTAAAAGAGGATTAGGGAAATTCATACAAGACAAGGCTATGATGGCTACGTTCGCTGTCCACTATTGGAACTGGAATGCTTCTTGATAGCAGATGCTAAAGGAAAGAGAAGCAGGAAGAGCACTATTGCACCTGGTTGTAGGCATCTGACTGGCCATAGTGAGAACAGATTGCTGGACTAAATGGGTCTTTGGTTTTACCCAGCAGGTCTCCTCTTATGTTCTCACAACCTTGAGATAAGTCAACTCTCCCTTTTTGGAGGGCTGCTTTGCGGGAGGGAATCTGGGGCCCCACAGCGACCTGGCTGTGGGCAGAGGAAAGCCACCCATGTCAGAGGCATCCCTTGCCATGTCATGCCCATGGCCAGCCAATTGGGCTGTCTGGAGCCATGGCTACCCATGGTTTAAATTGTGGCATGGCCAGGGAGGCAGCCTCCTTTTCTTCCAGTTCGGGATCACCCAATTGCCTAAGCCAAACTGCTCACATCTGTAACCTATAAAGTTGTGACTTTATTCATCCCATTAACCTAATATTCTTGTGTTTGTGTATTTATTTTGGGGAGCTGGGGAGTCCGGGGCCTCCCCAGGCAACAGAGTGCTAGAAGAATGAATACAGGTCTATTAGAGACCACCTCCACTTGATATTGGAGCAGACACTAGCAGGAGAATCCTCCCTGCACAAACAAATAGCAGCGATAGAGCTGATGCCCTAGTCAGATAAATGAATGTGACAAAGTGCATTACTTCCTTGCATGCAAACGCTAATAAATCTGAATGACAAAAGGCTCTCTTGGAACAAAAAAACAAATAAACAAAACCAAGGGCCTGTTACTGTTCTCCCCTGCCAAATGCAACAGAGAAAACATTTGCGTATGGGGAGAGCCGCCCCCCCACCCCACAAGAGAACCCAAATGGATGGGCTATTCAGCAGATCTCATTTACTAGAGTAGATGTTACCCAGACAAAATCAAAGAATGACCAAGCGAGTCGGAGAAAGAATAGAAGGATAATGAGGTCAGATAAACTGTGAGCCCCATTAATTCCAAAGGGCTCAGCCCACCAAGAGCCCAGGAAGGAAGGAGAAAAATAGTGGGGATTCTTGATTCATTTATTCATGGGTGGTATTTATAAGCTGCCTTTCAAACAGAAATCGCTCAAGGTGGCACACGAGAGAAATGTGACTTTCCTGTGTCCTTTTCCTCCCAGTGTCATCATATCATCATAATCTATCCCCCCCACACCAAAAAAAACAACAACCCACTTTCAGATCAAAGCTGTGTAATCAAAAGCATTCAGGACAAGGGTTTTCAATCTACCTGAGTTTTTATTTGGGTATTGGGAGACATCCAGACGTTGTTAATCAAGGCACAGATACCTCCCAGCAACCAGTGCTCCACCTGCAATACTTTTTCATTGGAGGGGGAAATGTGGTTTCAGATTTCAGCCAGGGCTTCATTGCAATGAAAACGTGCAGAATGTGGCTGTATGAAGTTGACACCCCAGGCATTTATGGGGTCTGTGACATTAGTAGCATGAGCAGAAGGTTGGATGAAGTGACCTCCAACTCCCTGATCTTATGATGCTCAGACTTTGCCTCTGCATGCGCAACGTTTGGTGAGCTTTCAAAGCACTGGTGGAGCGTGATCACTCCCTGCCTGCTTTGGATCTGAATGGTTCTCTGTGTTCCGAAGCGAAGCTCAAACTGAGATCCCTCTGGCGCGCAGCGTAAATTAATAATGCAGAGTTTTAAAGAATAAAAGCTTTACCGAGTTAAAATAAACTTCTTCATAAACAACATGGTTCCAAACAGTTTGACTGAGATTACATACTGACTCTGTTCATAGCTGAAACAGACAGACTCTGCTGAAATCTTACAGAGAGCACAAAAGAGAAACTGGCTACTACGTCACATGTCAGAATGACTCAACAGTTAGCAGTTAGGCCTGAATAACTTTAGGTAGGCCCAAATGATTGTGCAGTCCCAGCACTTCTCAGCCTGCTTTGCTGCTTCTGCTCTCATGTGTCTTTGTCACATGACACCCTCCCCCCCTTATTTCTTGACCTCAGCAAGATGTAATGTGCCCAGCCATGCCCATTTTTGTTTGTTTGTTTAACGGTAGGCTAGTTTTTACCATATGATTAAAGCTATGGTTTTCCCAGTAGTGATGTATGGAAGTGAGACCTGGACCATAAAGAAGGCTGATTGCCAAAGAATTGATGCTTTTGAATTATGGTGCTGGAGGAGACTCTTGAGAGTCCCATGGACTGCAAGAAGATCAAACCTATCCATTCTTAAGGAAATCAGCCCTGAGTGCTCACTGGAAGGACAGATCGTGAAGCTGAGGCTCCAATACTTTGGCCACCTCATGAGAAGAGAAGACTCCCTGGAAAAGACCCTGATGTTGGGAAAGATGGAGGGCACAAGGGGAAGGGGATGACAGAGGACAAGATGGTTGGACAGTGTTCTTGAAGCTACCAGCATGAGTTTGACCAAACTGTGGGAGGCAGTGGAAGACAGGAGTGCCTGGCGTGCTCTTGTCCATGGGGTCACGAAGAGTTGGACACAACTAAACGACTAAACATCAAAAAGTTTTTACCTGTGCTCACCGCACCCCCTCTCTTCGGGAAAGCAAAATGCACTATCAGAGTTCAAGGGCATCTTCCAGCCAGGTAAAAACAACTGCCTCTTAACAGAGCCAGTGGTGGTGTAATGGTTAAGATTGTTAGGCTAGGACCTGGGAGGCCAGGGTTCTAATCCACATTCTGCCATGGGTGACTTTGTGCCAGCCACTATCTCTCAGCCTGACCTACCTTACAGGGTTGTTGTTGAAGATAAAATGAAGAAGGGGAGAACCACGTATCCCACTGTGAACTCCTTGGAGTAAAGGTGAGTTGTATAGGTGGTGGTGATGATGATGATGATGAAAATAATAAGGTAAGCACAGATGTCCTATCCCAAAATTTTCAACAAAATTCTCCTGCCTCACCATGTTTTGCAGGCAGGCGAAAAAAGGGAAATGAAATTATCAAAACAGCTTTAAACTTAATTGGTTGAGTAGTTAACAGTTCTGTGGTTGACAAAGAACCGAAGAAGCCAACGCCTTGATGTCCTCGATTACAGGGGTCAAGGGTGTGTAGAAAGAGATCAGAGGGCAACATCCACGGGTGCCTGCATGGATTCCGGCCACAATTCTCATTCCAGTCAGAGGCCTTGGCATCTCATAGTTTGGGACCACGATGTGACAAGTTTCAAACTAGTTCCCTAGCACACATGCATTTCCCAAAACACAAGAAATTTTTGAAACAGAAGCAAATGGAGGATGTGGACTTGTGTATATGTTGGCATGCGCTTTTGGAGGTGGGGATGCTAATTGGTTCTCATCTGAATCAGTTTCCTGGTTGAAGGCACATTTATAAAGGGGATTTCAAGCGTGGAGCCGGTGCCAAAGGTAGCAGATGGTGACTGGCTAGCAAATTACATGAAGGAATACTCGTTCTGTTTCTTTTCCACTTTTGTGTTGGAAAAGAGAGGGGGGAAGAAAAAAGCCAATAATTCCAGCTACTCAGGGTAAGAGCAGATGTGATCTCTTGTACGCCTCTGTTCCTAATAGTTTCATGGAGTAATCTCGGAGAATAAGAAACAAGTTTTAATAACCCGCCCCAAACAATCTGACTAATCCCCAAGCAATCATTGCTTGTTGTTTGGAAGCTCAATTTTGGGTTTCCCAAGATTCATTAATGGGATTGTCACTTCTGAGTGTTCTGAAAGGTTTCTACCTTTGCAATTTGGAGCAGTTAAGCTTTTACCATTGTGAAGTACAGTCGTACCTTGGTTTTCAAACAGCTTAGTTCTCGAACGTTTTGGCTCCCGAATGCTGCAAACCCGGAAGTGACTGTTCTGGTTTGTGAACTATTTTTGGAAGCCGAACATCCGACGGGGCTTCCAATTGGCTGCAGGAGCTTCCTGCAGCCAATCAGAAGTCACACTTTGGTTTCCAAACATTTGGGAAGTCAAATGGACTTCCGGAATGGATTTTGTTCGACTTCCAAGGTATGAGTGTATCACCAAGTCTATACTAGGGCTGGGTGATATCAGCTTTTCAACATCGTGGTGTATCACCAGCCAAACATTGCGGTTTGGTGATATACTGTGATGTTGAAAAAACAAGATGCATTGGCCTCTGTCTGCGAGACACCGGGTGAAACTGCCCTAGCTTGGGAGCTTGATATATCACCCAGACCTAGTCTACACAGCACCCATGACTACCATACAAATAAGTAGCACTCCTGGCTATTGTTGGTCTGTGGTCCCTAGATGGGTGGATGCTGACTGCAAAAGCTACAAAACAAAACAAAACACCTTGTCCAATAATTTGACTGCTCCATGTGTAGTACTTTGTAAGCCGGTCTTGGAGATTTAGATTCAGGACCTTCATGGCAAAATTGGAGTGACACCTGAAATGCAGTATAGCCATGCCATTCCATGACGCACACACAGCCTAAGATTTAAGCTCCAGAAGGAGCAGGGAGAGGAGAGGGGAATCAAAGAGCATAAGAAGTGCCTCCTGGAGCAGCCCATCTAGTTTTGCACCCTGTTCTCGCAGTGGCCAATCAGATGTCTGTGCAAGCAAAACCTGAGCACAAGAAGACTCCCCACTCCCATGATTTCCAGGTTCAATCATCAAGATCTCCAGAAAGGGCTGAGAATGTCTTCTGCCGGAAACCCTGGAGAGTCACTGCCAGTCAGAATAGACCAGTGTTTCCCAAACATGGGTCTCCAAACGTTTTTTTGGACTACAGTTCCCATCATCCCTGACCACTGGTCCTGCTAGCTAGGGATGATGGGAGTTGTAGTCCAAAAACAGCTATAGCCCCAAGTTTGGGAAACTATGGTGTAGACCAGCGGTTCTCAACCTGTGCATCTCCAGATGTTATTGGACTACAACTCCCATCATCCCTGAGCTCTGGCCTTCCTAGCTAGGGGTGATGGGAGTTGTAGTTCAACAACATCTGGAGACCCACAGGTTGAGAAAGGCTGGTGTAGACAATAGCAAGCTAGAGGGACAATGGTCTGGCTTTTTATGAGGCAACTTCCTATGTTCCTACGACCCGTGGGGGGCTGTGTTTCAAGTGATGTTTGCTACCAGCCCAGAGAGGAGTTCTGAAAAACAAAGTTGTTCTTTTATTAACCAACGAGGGGGAGAAGAAAACGTGAGGATATATGTTCCTTCATGCCCCTCCCTTCACCAGCTGTTGAGGCCAGCAGGCTTTCTGGCTGCAACGGCTCACTGGGGGACAATACAAAGGAGACCACAAGGTGTGTGGCTCTTTCCACATACGTTCCTCCACTATTAGGGCTCATAAATCCCTTCTTTAAAAAAATAAGAAGCATCCTTTGGCCGATGTGCTTGGAATGTTTAATGACCTTCGTTCCGAAACTGGACAAGTCTTCCCAATAAAGAGAAGGCAATCTGATGCCCAACCTGGAGCCTGCGCATACAAATACTCATTAAAAAACTTGAAAGTCCTTTGAATAAATTACTGCTACTGAAGAGCAGATGCATTAATATCAAGGACACCCGCGGTGTACTCTCCGATTATAGTTCCGTTGGCTGGTGATTTATAGGCACGTAAGGGGACACTGGTGCAACCAAGTAATATATTCACAGGTCAGAAGACTGATAATCTAACATTTGCTCTCGCAGATCCTAACACGCTCGAAGGGAAAGAACCATCTCTTTTCATTAACTAAACGGCTGGTACATGAAACAACCCCAAAAAGAAGTACCCTCCGCGTTGAGAGAATTATAGTCATTATTAACAAAAGATGGCTGGCTCTAGACAACAGTACCACTGAAGAAACACAAACAGTCCAGCCAAATAGTCAGGGGCACTGAAAGACTTCCAGATTCTACAGATTCTTGTCAGATTCTACAGACTTTTTGGGTGATCAAGAGAGGCAACACAGTGGTACCTCGGGTTACATACGCTTCAGGTTACAGACTCCGCTAACCCAGAAATAGTACCTCGAATAGAACTTTGCTTCAGGGTGAGAACAGAAATCGTGCGGCAGCAGCAGGGAAGCCCCATTAGCTAAAGTTTTACCTCAGGTTAAGAACAGTTTCAGCTTAAGAACAGCCCTCTGGAACGAATTAAGTACTTAACCTGAGGTACCACTGTATTGGGAAGATATTGCCACAGCTTGAAACCCCAGGGCCTAGAAAAAAGCCAATGTTGGGATGTCTAGTCAATATATGTCTAGCAGTCAGGAGCGAGCCAGCAGTCCAGGGGTCCTTTACCTTCTTCTTCTTTTTTACCTTCAAGATCAGAGGCAATTTTGATGGAATTTTGACAAAAACAGGAAGATGAGAGTTGGCATGACTTAGTACTAAAATTATTTCTTAAAAAAACACTTTTTCTGAAAAAGGAATTTCTAAAGTGGGTCTCATTAAGACCCCTGGAACCAGTGCCAGATTTACGTATAAGCTAAACAAGCTATAGTTGAGGGCCCCACTCTCTTAGAGCCCCCCAAAAAATTTAAAGGTGAAAAAAACTGAATGTACATTTCCAAAATATAAGATAAGTTCAACGATTACTTTGATAAAATACATATTTTGTTATGTGCAAAAGGCTCTAGATACCTATTAGGTCCATAAATTACCATATAGCATATATTCAACACAAAAAACTGCGGCAATTTGTTGTTGACAAAGGACAGCTGGACATATAAAGGGCCCCATTACCTTCAGTAGCTTAGGGCCTCATCAAACCTAAATCTGGTCCTGCCTGGAACTACCGACCTGAAATACAGCAGAGTTCATCTCCTCTGCAGAGCTATCACGCCCCTGTAAAGTGGTACCTCGGGTTAAGTACTTAATTAGTTCCAGAGGTCCGTTCTTAACCTGAAGCACCACTTTAGCTAATGGGGCCTCCTGCTGCTGGAGCACGATTTCTGTTCTCATCCTGAAGCAAAGTTCTTAACCCGAGGTACTATTTCTGGGTTAGCGGAGTCTGTAACCTGAAGCATCTGTAACCTGAAGCGTATGTAACCCGAGGTACCACTGTATTAAAAAAAAACCAAGAAAGTTATGGCCGTTTTGGCTTTGCAATGTAAGTCAATGAGATTTCTAGAGATCTGCCATTTCTAGATTGTGATCTGGGGCAGGGCAGAACAGGTCCAGATCAGATCAGGTCTGATTTGCAAACTGGGGCCACAGATTGGATTGCAAAGCCTATGCATGGTCCTAGTAACAACAACCGGTGGCCCCAAACGCAGATAGGCCACTTCATTTGCATGAAAAGTCATATCCAGCTAGTGGGGGGGGGGCGCTAGTTGAGCATCATGATTCAGGTGGGTCTCTGCACCCATAGAGGAAACTGCATCAGCAGCCCCCATGGAAGGTGTTCTGATATCCCTTCCTACTTCTTTTAATGTTTTGAACTACTATTTGGATGCAGCCAACTTTTTGCATGGAAAAATGCTGGCGCCCAGCTTTGAAAATAACAGTGCCAGATTCCTAAATGTCAACCTTTAATAATAATAATATAATTTTGATATATATCAAAATGTCACCTTTTGGTTCAAAATTTCCTCTGATTGGGAAAAGAAATACCACAGCAATTAATCTAATTATCTGATTAATTAATGGTGCACTGGAGCTGGCTACACAGCTAGGGGAACAGATGAGTGAAAATCTATTTGGAAGATAATATTTTAAATTGTTGGAGCAGAATTATCTTTAGGACAAAAAGTAGCCTCACAGACACCTTGAGCTTTACTCATTGTTTGTACTCAGCATCACCATTTTACCCCATTCTCCTGGGCGGTTGGTATCTTTCAGGAAGCACAGGAACATAGGAAGCTGCATTGATCAATCTAGCTCCAATATTGCCCGCACTGACTGGCAGCGGCTCTCCAAGCTTCCAGGCAGGACTACCAGCCCTAACTGGAGACACCAGCATCCTGTTCTCATAGTGGCCCATCAGATGCCTCTGGTAAAACTGCAAGCAGAGTCGGCTGCCAGTGAAGTTACCTCTTTATTTAATGAAATGGCATACAACTCAGCAACACTTCCCAGCATGTCTTGCCCCTATGGTGCAGTTGCCAGGGCTAAAGTTCCCTGCCTTCCTTCCTTTCTAAGGCTTTTCATATTTATACATTTCACTGATTTTAGGATCATTTTGACAATTCAAAACTTGACCTCCTTCCCCCACTTTCCTTGAATATATTTTTTAATATCTTCTGCATATCCAAATTAACTTAATTTGTTCATTTATTCATCTTCTTTAAATATATACTCTTATGGAACTGCAGGTTATTACAATAAATCTGCCAGTGTTTTTATCTGTTTGCAATTTATCTGTAAATATTCAATAAACCATTTCCATTCTTTTATTAAAAAAAGTTTGCTATCTCGATTTCTTATTCTTCTGGTAAGTTTTGCCATTTCTGTATGTTCCATAAGTTTTTGTATCCATTCTTCCTTTGCTGGGACTTCTTCTTCTTTGCATTTTTGGGCAAGTCATCATCAACATCATCAACATCAAACCTTTTATTGGCATCACATACAAGCATCCATAGTAAATCAATACAGAATTACCACCTTCCCAATGTCACAGAACATTTGTCAAATGAAGAGAGGCAAAAAAGTCTAACATTACATCTCTAGGTCTCCAGGGAGATCAGACGTCTGCAATGTGTTTCTGTGACAAAAAACCAAATAAAGATATTTAGCCACTAACTTGGTGAGCTCCTGATCATTCCCCAGTAAAAGAAAATGTATGACCTCCAAGTCTGGTTCCATTTGGGGATGCAGAGTTGATCTAGAAACTGCTAGTGGAGATCAGCATATAGTTAACATTTAAGGACCATATGAGTAAGAGTTTCCAGCAGGTGGTCTTCACATGGGCAAATTCTTTCTCCTTCCACCATTCCCGAGAACCTACCCCAAAGGAGGTTTGATGGGTTTGAATTAAACCTGGCCAACGAAAATGCCCTTCTTTCTTGGGGGATAAGCAGAAATTCAAGATAATTATAATTAGTTTCATGTGCCCAAGAAAGTTGAAAGTAAAGAGGGGAACATGTTTTCTCTGCTGCTGCTGTTAGTTCCTGGCGTTCAATGTCCCACAACCTAGTTTTTATTATAGCCTTGACAGATGGTGGGGGCATCGATCACAAAAGTTCCATTGACATCCAAGTTGCTGAATCTTTATGTTAAACTGTTGTAGCCCTGGGGAAAGAAAGGGATCTGCCAAGACTTCTCTAAGGAGAGGATCTTTCTCTAATGTGAGGTAGATGTTTAACCAACATAGAAGAAATCTTGCCCAGGCAACGGTCTCTACCTTGTTTTGACCTCCCTCTAGACACAAGGCTGCATGGGGTACACAACATGGGACAGCAAAAATCTTAAAAAGGGAAGCTGCCTGCACTTGTTCTATCAGCTGGGTAAACCCTGGCAGTCAACTGGAATTCTACAGAGCAATTGAGCTGTTATTTTGGCATTGAAGACCTTGAGGGCAGAGGGGATATGCAAATTACCTCTTGTTATGAAAAATCACATTATGGCCTGCATAGACATCTTACTGGCATTCACCGCCGTTGCACGGTGTGAGGACCATAGAAGCCTATGATGGAATGTAATTCCCAGATAGTTAAATTCAAATACCTGCTGGATGGGTTTTCCACCAAATACCCAGCTATAGCTCTTGCGTGAATTCCCAAAAACCATTATTTTGCTTTTATCAAAGTTCATGCACAATTTCATTCTGGACAGATCAATACAGGAATTTAACAGTCGTTTTAGGCCAATTCTTGTCCATGAAAGCAAAATTATGTCATCTGCATATAGGAGGATGGGAATGCTTGATGTGTTGAGTTTTGGGCTATGGGCATCCACCTGTTTTAGTGAAGAAGCAAGGTCATTAAGAAAAAGATTAAAAAGAGAGGGAGCGAGTACCCAGCCCTGCTTTACTCCTTGGTTTATAATGACGGGATCTGTCATTACATTCCCTGGTGTTGTTCTTATATGACAGGTGTTCTTTGTATAAAGCTTTTTGATCAAGTATAGTAATCTAGGTTCTAGGCCCATTGTCTCCAATTTGGTCCATAACAGCCCCCTGTCAACAGTGTCAAAAGCAGCCTTGATATCTAGGAAGGCCACATAAAGACAAATAACATTCTTGCCGCACTTTCTCTATGCTGTGCTTAACTATGGAACATAAAATTGGGATACACATTTTAATAATAATAATCTATCAGAAAAGACATGTGCCACATTCAGTGTGTTGGTGATGGTAAAATTTGCCTTCCATCTTTGACTCTGACTAGCTCAGTCCTCACGGACAGGAAAACGGCAGCTCGGTTTATGGAAAGGACAGAACACATGTTTTTAATGCAGAAGGCCTTGCATACAATGATCAGGCAGTAGATTCTGTGTGGGGAAAATCTGCCCAAGATTCACCATTCAAGACTAGCCAATGCTGTCTAAAGTGACCAGTGGTGTGATAAGGCAGTGTCATTTGTTAGCAAGGTTCAATGTGATTCTCTATATGCAGAGGTGTACTTTATCTTGAGGGACGCGGGTGGCGCTGTGGGTTAAACCACAGAGCCTAGGACTTGCCGATCAGAAGGTCGGTGGTTCGAATCCCCGCGACGGGGTAAGCTCCCGTTGCTCAGTCCCAGCTCCTGCCAACCTAGCAGTTCGAAAGCACGTCAAAGTGCAAGTACCGGTAGATAAATAGGTACCGCTCCGGCGGGAAGGTAAACGGCGTTTCTGTGTGCTGCTCTGGTTCGCCAGAAGTGGCTTAGTCATGCTGGCCACATGACCTGGAAGCTGTATGCCGGCTCCCTCGGCCAATAAAGCGAGATGAGCGCCGCAACCCCCGAGTCGGTCACGACTGGACCTAATGCTCAGGGGTCCCCTTGATCTTTTTACTTTATCTTGAGGTTTTTGCAAGATGCAAGCCCTCTCTCCACACACAAGCACAGCCTGCCCATCATAATGACAGGCATTTTGTTAGCATGATCAGAAGATGCATGAACCCGAGTACAAAACAAGTCTGATTGTTTCATTAGCATCAGAATCCAAGAGGCTTCTTCTCTGCCCCCACCTTTCGGAATTCCTCAGTAGTTACTTATCACACAGACAAGATTGAGTGATTGGCCCCATGCTGTCATTTCAGAGGCAATTCATCACAAAAAAACTCCCCCGCCGCCAAACTCATTGAAATAGACTCAAGCTGGTGGACAGAGACCAGTAAAATGGGACTTTGATTGCACAGACCGAGCTGCTTGGAGGAGGGGGAAAACCAACGCAATCGTTACAGAGATGCTCGTTTTCAAAGCAGCCTCATTGTTTGTGGAACTCCATATTCTTCCCCTTGAATCTAACTCTGCTGATTCAGGGCAAAACAGCTGCGAGTTCTGAGGTCCAAAGGAGAAAATTCTAGTTATTCACCAAATGCATATGTCTACTTGGGACCTGTGAGTTGGGGGCATCAGTGCAGTTATTGATTATGTTGTGGTGTGGGTATCTTCTTCCAAAATTCCTGAAAATATTTCCCTCCTATGAAAATAGGACACAATTTTCTTCTGGTTTCTTAGTGGGAAGGGGAAAGGGGTAGAAATTCTGCTGATTCGGAGGAATGAGTTACAGTGGTACCTCACGTTAAGTACTTAATTCGTTCCGGAGGTCCGTACTTAACCTGAAACTGTTCTTAACCTGAAGCAGCACTTTAGCTAATGGGGCCTCCTGCTGCCACCACGCCTCCGCCGCACGATTTCTGTTCTCATCCTGAAGCAACATTCTTAACCTGAAGCACTATTTCTGGGTTAGCGGAGTCTGTAACCTGAAGCATATGTAACCTGAAGCGTATGTAACCCGAGGTACCACTGTACTGCATTCTGGGAAGTGGCTGATGGGGAGCTGTGGAGAGGGCCTTGGGTCACTTTGAGTGTAGTGCTTTTTTGTTTGTTTTAAAAGCAAGGAAAGAACCTCCCAAAAATACTTGACCGCCTTGTATGGTTAAGTAAGGTTTGTTGAGAATGGATTGGGGAAGTATATTTAATCCTGAAGTCCCATGTGTGTGGGAAACTACAAAAGAAATGACTGTCTGCTGGAAGCGCAGAGCTTGACTCAATCTCTAAGAAAAAGAGACCCCAGTAGAGTTTAAAAATACAAATCTATGCAGCATTTGTGAAGCACAGGAAATACAGGCTATTAGACCTTTAAATATCCTGTTTTAGTTGCTTTACCTACATAAACAGTGGTCTTATTCATGCATTATTCAACATTGCAGCAAAAACAACACAGGTAGATTATTCTTGAGTACAGAATACAAAGAAGTATCCTGAAATATGAAATCTGGGCTCGGAGCCCAGTCTCACATGGGCTGGATCTGGCCCAATCACCTTCTAAATCCGGCCCATGAAGGGTCCGGGAATCAGCATGTTTTTACATGAGTAGAATGTGTCCTTTTATTTAAAATGTGTCTCTGGGTTATTTGTGGGGCATAGGAATTCATTCATTTTTTCCCCTTTTCAAAATATAGTCCTGCGCCCCACAAGGTCTGAGGGACAGTGGACCGGCCCCCTGCTGAAAAAGTTTGCTGACCCCTGAAAGAGAGGGTAGAGAGGAAGGAGATAAACTCTTACATAACATATGACATAACTGAATCTACTCTACCAATTACATTTCTGTGGTCTGAGCCTTTCAGCAAATACAGCTTTGTCAGGTCTTGAGTCATTTCATATATTAACTAATATTGTGTTTGCTAGTTATGCTTTAATTGAAAATCTCCCACAAGGATAGGGGTGGTGACACCTTCCCCCAAAATCTCTCTCTCTCCTCCCCACCTGCATAGGGTAGAGCAACAGCCTGTCTTAATAGAAGGCCCTTTCCCATGTTCCTAAGTGGTTGCATTGTTTGTTTGTGTTAAGCTTGCATGTTTAGTTCAAAGGCTTATTTATTTATTGTGAGCATTTGAAGGGTCCATTTTATGCCAAAGTGGCACTCAAAGTGATGGACAACTAGTAATTTCCATTGCTCATAAGCAAGACAGTGACTCCCCCCCCCCCCTTGCATAAATCTACTTAATAAAACACTGGATGCTAAATCCTTTGTGTTGAGATTCTCACTCTGAAATATTAGCCTATCTCCCTGGGATGGTCTTACTGGGCCATATTCCAAGCACACTGATCACCCTAGTAGTTTGGGGGACCATGTAACTCCACAAAAATGGGCAATGTTGCTCTCAAAGACCTACCTTTAAACATTGTGCTACCATTTTCAAACCAAAGTTGATACTGTTACATTATATATTTATGAATTCTGGATCTGCAGTTGATTCATGTGGAGTAACTTAATAACCAAGTCCTGTATGTGGTCATTTTCCCTGCCTCCAGCTTAAAGTTGGACGGCAGGGGCACCAACTCCCAGGGGCTGAACCCCCTTGAGCCCCTGCCCAATACAGTCATACCTTGGTTTTCGAACGCCTTGCGACTCAAATATTTTGGCTCCCGAATGCCGCAAATTTGGAAGTGAGTGTTCTGGTTTGCGAATGTTCTTTGGAACCAAACGTCCAACACAGCTTCCGATTGAGTGCAGGAAACTCCTGCAGCCGATCGGAAGCTGTGCCTTGGTTTTCGAATGTTTTCGGAAGTCAAACAGACTTCCGGAACAGATTCCGTTCAAGAACCAAGGTATGACTGTATTTGTTAACAGGGTGCAGAGCCTCCACAATGTTCGTCTGGGTGTCACAAGTGATGTCATGATGTCGTACATGATGCCCAGATGCCAGACGTGATGCTAGGAACATGGTACCTTCTATTCCTCCTGCCATGGAGGGGAGGCAACCCCTGGCGCCGTGGCAGGAGGAGAAGGCAGAGGAGCCACCGGCCATGGGGGCTGAGTTGCCACGCAATGCAACGTGTGACATTGCAACACACCCATCTTCCTCCCAAGTCGGTGTTAGGTTTCTATTATGCCACTGTGCAGTGTGGAGTCACAAGACTCTGTTTACATTCCAGACTGTTGGAAGTTTCACGGGAGATGGGAGATGGATGTTGATGTTCCTGGTTTCCTGTTTCTTTGTTCTAGTTGGTTCTCTGTCTTTCACAGAGAGCAGATGCATATTCTTTTCTGTCCTGCATAGTTAGAAATAAAACATAGCGATGCAGCACATATTTCGGCTTCTTCTGCTGCTGTCCGGATACTCTGTGTAATGTGAACGTGCCTGAAGCCTCATTAAAGGTTTAGGTTGTTAATCACCGTCAAAGGAGATTCCGAAGACGCGACTGGAGGAGTAGGTCAGTCGAACGGAGTTCCGACAATCGGCACACCTCTTGGAAGGAGATGATGGTATTAGCAAGTTCTCTATTTTTAAAAAAGTTAAATGCAAGAGGTTTTATTTAGGAGCCAAAACCTCACCTTGGAAAGTAGGATTACGCTTTAGCTGCAGGGCTGGGTGCCATTGGTGCAAATGATGTAAAATAATGGGGAAATACTGTACTTGATTTGTTCTATTACAGGAAAAGCTTAATCGTTTTGAGGATTTTGTAATGGGCTATACCACAATCTACATAAAAACTCTTTGTTGTATATTAAGAGGGTAGGTGAACTTGTGGGGGTGGCTTTGGGTTCTGTCCCAATCTATCGAACGATGGCGAAGTTCTACTTAGCAAATATCAGTTGTTGAGAATCACAACTGGGGAGAGCACTATTGAACTTGGGCTCTCCAGAGGCATCTGTGTGGCCACTGGAAAAACAAGATGCCGGACTCAGTGGGCTCTAGGTGGTCTTCTTTCAAATCAACTGATGGTGATGAAGGAACAGTTCTTATCAGGAACAGTTGAGGGAGTCGGGTATGTTTAGCCTGGTAAAGAGGAGACTGAGAAGAGATATGATAGCCATCTTCAAATATCTGAAGGGCTGTCACATGGAAGGGGGAGCAAGCTGGTTTTCTCCTGCTCCAGAGGGTAGGCCCAAACAAATTCCTTCAAGTTACAATAAAGGAGATTCCAGCTAAACATCAGGAAGAACTTTCTGACAGTAAGAGCGGTGGAACGGACTCCCATGAAAAGTGGTGGACTCTCCTTCCATGGAGGCTTTTAAGCAGAGGTTAGATGGCCATCTGTCGTGGATGCTTTAGTTGAGATTCCTTCATTGCAGGGGGTTGGACTAGATGACCCTACGTGTCCCTTCCAATTCTACGGTTCTAAGGAGCGTCTCTACAAAACAACCCACTTTCCTCTTTTCTTCAGGGGACTGCAAGCCCTGCACCGGTGCCTAAATGTTGTGTCAGACTTGATGAGGGCCAGTTAACCGAGTTTGAAACCTGGAAAAATGAAGATTCTGTACATAGGCAGTTCCTACGTCTGGAAGATAGGACAAATGTTTGTCCTGGGTGGGGTTGCCCTTCCTCTGAAGGAGTAGCTTAGGGAAACTCCTGGATTCATCTGCCAGGTGACCTTTTCGACTGGGAGTACCTTTCATTGGCCATAAGCTACCTTGCATGCCTCCGGTCAGCAGAGGGCAGTTTTTGGCCTTGGCAGTCATAGCTATGTTCTTTTTTAATGTTATTATTTGCGTATATTGCCATTCCTCCTGAAGATGCTGAAGGTGATGTGCAGCAGCATTCAATCAAACAAACAATTCAAATCAACAATTGCATCACATACAAGTGTGTGCATTGTCAGCTAATTTCCATAATATAATATCATGGCCACAGGAACTAAATCCCCTTCACCACCCCCTTCCCCAAGGTTGGATGAACAAATTGCATTAAAAATAGAGGACATTTCTTAACAAACGGACTTCAGCATGACTTTTTGTGCTACATATATGCCCTTGGTGCAGCATTTCAAAAACCTACGCATGTCCTCTTTTTCCATGCTGCTTTTATTTGGCAAGCCAGCAAGTTTCCCAGGGGAACTTTTTTTTCCTTTTTGTACATTAGTGACATAATTGCCTACACTGCTAACTACACCAAAAGCAATATTGCAAGAGGTAATTTATTAAATTTTTATGCACATTAACTGGATAAATAATGATTTGTAAAATTGTGCAGAAGTTATATTAAATTGCTCAGTGGTTAAATCTGACACTGTTTATATTTCTCTTCTCAAATTATTAAGCCACCCTTTTCATTTCGGAGTTCATGTCTTGTAAAATCGTTAAGATGCGCAATATCTTTATGGCACGTCGTTTTGACTTGGAATTCTAAACTAAATCAAGTGTCGGGTGTAAACTTTATTTAAGGTCCTCTGGCTAAGCATACTGTTTCGGAGGTAAGGAAATAACAAGAGCTGGATACCGCAAAGGGCATTTAATTGCAATTGCCTTTCTGCCCTTCCCGATATTCAACAGTGAATTGCTGCAGAAATGTTCAGGCACTGCCCAGCTCATTGCTATGCAAGCGAGAAGTAGAAAGATTGTGGATCTTTCTAATGTCAAATGGTTTATGATGGATCACTGCCTTTAGTTTTCATAGGCAGAGAGACAAGGGGGTAGGGAAAGGGAATGGAAGGGAAGGGAAGGACAAAGGCACTTGAAAGAGATAAGGAAGCCATAACTGAGTGGCAAGAAGATTTCAGAACTGCATAAACTAAATCCAGATTAGCATTAGTGCTATAAAAAGAAACTCTATAATTCTTCACATTTATGTAACAATTTTCAAGCGCTCAAATACAAACTCCAAATACAAATCGCGGAACAAAGGGGTGTTTGGATGAGCCCAAACTTCTCACTGTGGCTTTTGAACTACTTGCCTTTCAGTCTCTCTATCCATCCCTGCAGAGGGTAACCTGGTCTGGGGAACACCAGACCCAGCCTGGATCTGGGAGAGATGCTTTCAAAGAAGCACTCTACAGTCCATAGGGCTGAATCCTTTGCTCAGCAGCTTGGGAGTGGAGGATTGAATCCTGTGAGGTCTGCTTCTCCAGACTCCTGCAGCCTTCCATCTCAATGCCCTGCCCCCTGGCAGCCCCGGATCACTCAGCCAGGCAGCCTGATCCAACCCAGGCAGTCTTGACCCAATTTGGACCATGCCCAGATCTGCCCCACCTCCCAAATTGGCCTGATTTGGCTATGAACCTGGCCAAATCTGGTGCACAGCCCCTATCCAGCAGTAATCAGCTGGTGAACACATGTAAACAGATGGTGAACAACACGAGGGTTTATGTTATCTACAATGGTGGGGAATACTTGGCTTCTGTCTCTAAAGGTAAGTTTGTAAGCGATGGCACCTTAACTCCTCACCAGATGCACTTGGACTCCTGCGTGGACTCCTCACCCTGCTTCAGTCTGACCATTGGCCTTGCTGGTTGGAGCTGATGGGACTTGGAGTCCAAGAAAAACCGGAGGGCCACAGGTTCCTCATCCCCAATGTTGCTGAGTTGCAACCCTCATCTCTCACCATTGGCCATGCTGGCTGAGGCTGATGAGAGTTGGGATCCAGCAACATCTGGAGGGCCACAGGATCCCCACCCCTGCACTAACTTATTTGAAACTGGCATGTCATTGTATTTCTTCACGGGCATCAAATTCAAAAAAGACAGCTTCTGGGTAGGAAGTGGCACAGAAATTATTGCTGAGCTGGAGTGGAAGGAAATGGTCGCTGGGGAGGGTAGCATAAGTAATTCTCCTTGGGACAATATTTTTGATTGATAACTAATGGGGATGGTACTCCAACAGCTTCTGGAGGGTGTTGCATTGGCTACTGGGGGGGGGGGAGTCAAAGGCAGCAGCTTAGCAAAATCTCTCTTGCCTTACCTGCTCCAGACAATCCCCTCCATTTAATGCAAAGTTGAGCTCTCCAATGGTTGGCATTGTCGGAGGCTAACATGGACGCTATTTATATACCTGGATATTTGCGAACATCTGCTTTATCGAGATACATCGTCAGAAAGACTTAATTAAAATAATTCCAAGTTGGAGACTCAGCATGTATTTACCAAAGCATAGATTTGTTTTGCTACAAACAATTAAGAATGTATTCATGAAAACAACTCCTGCATGGAAATCTGTATTATTTTTTAATCCCTTATGCTAAGCTCTTTGGAATTTGCATTAGCATGTTAGTTCCGCTGAACTGAAGACTGCCAACCTGATCCGCAGAAGCTGATTTAACCAAGCTGGTGAAAAGAGGGGCAGCAGAATTAGCATCTTCTTCTTTGCCAGGAGGGCACAGCCAGTCGGCTTTGCCCATGCCAACCCCTCCTTGCCATGCAAAGTCCCTTCTATACGAAAACACAGGCTTTGTATTGACGTGATCAGTGCTTGAGGGCAGGATGATCTAATGGGCTTAAGCTGCAGGAAGGGTAGATTTGGTTGAACGTTAGGAGGAAGCTAATGGTGAAGGGCCATAGCTCAGCGGGAGAGCATCTTCTGTGCATGCAGAAAGTCTCAGCTCTTCTGCATGCAGAATGTCCCCTGCCTAACCTCCTGGAGAGCTGCCTCCAGTTGGTGTAGACAATATTGATCTAGAAGGACCAAATATCTGACTCAGCATAGAAGAAGAAGAAGAAGAGTTTGGATTTGATATCCCACCTTTCACTCCCCTTCAGGAGTCTCAAAGCGGCTAACATTCTCCTTTCCCTTCCTCCCCCACAACAAACACTCTGTGGGGTGAGTGGGGCTGAGAGACTTCAGAGAAGTGTGACTAGCCCAAGGTCACCCAGCAGCTGCATGTGGAGGAGCGGAGACGCGAACCCGGTTCCCCAGATTACAATACTACCGTTCTTAACCACTACACCACATGAGGAATTTCTTTAGGGGGCAAGGGCCCTACATTGTTCAGAGGGCAGGCGAGGGCAGCACAGAGCTAGGAGTGACATAGCTTCAGTAGCTGTTGAGTCCTCCTGGTGCTGCTGCTGCCCTGGCCATGGGTGGCTTCCCCCATCTTTCCCTTGCATGACAGGGGGAGGGGGAGGACAGGGGCTGCTGGCCACTGTGGCTGTGCTGCCACTGTGTTCGGCTCCTCCTCTGGGTCCTTGCAATGCCACATGATGTCACGCGCATGATGTCAGGATTTCACGGCAGCCCCCACAATCCTTTTGAGAAGTTGGAGCCTCTGCGATTCAGCATAGGTTCCTATGGGTGAGGACCTTTTCCAGCTTGTGAGCTGCATTTTCCTCTGGGTAACCTCCCAGGAACCACATGCCAGAGGAAAATGTGGACAGAGAATGTGATTTTTTACCTTTGTAGAGTAGGCTTGTTTCTGTCTACACACACTCACATGCCACTTTCTGTCCTCCATCCAGGGAATCAGAGTTCGAGGACAAATTCTAGCCAGTCAAGAATACTCAAGGAAGGTATAGAGTAGGGCTGATGAGAGTTCCAATGGAAAGTTGGTTCCCAAGCCCTGAGGTTCCCCAGTCCTGCCCTAGGAACCTATGAAGCCGCCTTATACTGAGTTAGACAATTGGTCTGTCAAGTTCACCATTGTCTACATAGTAAGAGCTATTCAACAGTGGAACAGACAACCTCAGAAGGTGATGGAGTCACCTTCATTGGAGGTTTTTCAGCAGAGGTTGGATGGCCATCTGTTATGGAAGCTTTAGTTGAGACTCCTGCATTGCAGGGGGGTTGAACTATGCGCCCAGATCAAGGGAAGTAATAGTACTGTTCTATTCTGCCTTGGTTAGGCCACACCTGGAGTACTGTGTCCAGTTCTGAGTGTCACAATTTAAGGATCTTGACAAGCTGGAAGGTGTACAGAGGATGGAGACCAAGATAATTAAGGGTCTGGAAATCAAGCTTTTTGAGAAACAGTTGACGGAGTTGGTATGTTCAGCCTGAAGAAGAGGAGATTGAGAGGAAGTATGATGATGGAAAGAAGACAAGGTCCCGACCAGAGACGAATGGTAGATGAAAATGATGGACTATGCTGAAGTGGTGAAAATGACCGGGAAAATCAGAAACCAGAAAGATAGAAACTTAATAAGGAATGGGGGTGGGGGTGGGAATTATAAGTTACCTAAGGGAACACTGTAAACAACTAAAAACTTTGGCAGGATTTGAGTAACACTTGTAATGTATTAAAAACTAAGGTAAATAAGGACTATTTTAAGAAAAATGGAGAAATTATATGATGCAGTAGAAAAAATTTGATAATGGAAACCATGGAGGGGTAGAGGGAAGTCTAAGGATTCAGGGAATCTTAAATGCTGATGATTATTTTTAATGTTTGAATTCAAATGTATAGTGTAAAATTGATTTATTTTTTTTTAAGAGAAAGAGAGAGGAAGTATGATTACCATCTTCAAATATCTCAAGGGCAATCACATGGAAGATGGAGCAAGCTTGTTTTGTCCTGCTCTGGAAGATAAGACTCAAACCAATCACTTCAAGTTGCAGGAAAGGGGATTCCGACTAGACATACGGAAAAACTTTCTGACAGTAAGAGCTATTCATCAGTGGAATGGTCTCCCTTGGGAAGTTGTGGACTCCTTCCATGGAGGTTTTTATGCAGGGGTTGGATGGCGATCTGTCATGGATGCTGAGATTCCTGCATTGTGGAGAGTTGGGCTAGATGACCCTTGGGTCCCTTCCAATTCTACAATTCTATGATTCTACACACTGACTGACAGTGGTTCCGCAGGGCACTGTTCAACAATATTGTTGACTTCTACATATGACGATCGTGGAGTATCAGGACGTGTGCCAGTAGAGGCCTGAGGATCCCGGACATTATGTTGCTGTTGAATCATTTAAATGACCTGGATCTGTGAGCCTCCAGGGACCCAGAGGTTTAGTGCCTAGTTTGTTTAAGGCCAGCCCTGCATGGATTAATTGCTTGGCTGGAGACTTGCTGGCAAAATTTTGCCCTTGGCCAAAACAAATTTCATTTGTATTTACGAGCATCCAAAATTTGGACCCAAACGGTTGCAAAGCTTAGCCCTCCGCCTGCTGTGACCATTCCAGCTACAAAATGAGTTGGAGGCCCAAATTAAAGGATTTACAGATAGAGGAAAGGGGTGGTGTTAGTCTCCCCCTCTTCTTGCAAGTGAAATGCCCGTCACGCCAACCTCCCACCAAGCCTCAGAGAAAAGAGTCTGAGAGAGCTAGACCAAGGAAAATGGGATCACGGAATGAATACATGCCTCAGCTGATAAACATTGCCCACCTATTCTTCCCTTTAAAAACCAGGAATAGGCGAGACACTATTTTTGTCTCTCCTCCCAAGCTTGGGGTTCTAGGCACTATGAGATCAACTACTTTAAAGCATTTTATAGTATTTTACTGAATATTTACTAGGCTGTTCCGTTGAATTAATAACATCAGCACCTACAGCTATTTTAGAGGTGTTTCTCTCTCCAGAAAATGGTTTCACAGGAGGCCTACACTATGATGAAGCAAGCCTATTTTAAAGTGTCTATTTATTTAGAGGACTTCTATACCATAACCTCCAACATTTCTCCGATGAAAATAGGGACGTCCCATTCCATAATGATAATTTTGCTATTTTTACCCCACACATCTTACTGGGTTGCCCCAGCCATCCTGAGCGGCTTCCAACATATATAAAAATATAATAAAACATTCCATTCCCTTCCCTATACAGGAAACCCTTCAGACGGCTTGGGGGTCGGATAACTCCATACCATCCAACATTTCTCCGATGAAAATACAGTGGTACCTCGGGTTACAGACGCTTCAGGTTACAGACGCTTCAGGTTACAGACTCTGCTAACCCAGAAATAGTACCTCTGGTTAAGAACTTTGCTTCAGGATGAGAACATAAATTGCGCGGCGGCGGCGGGGGGGGGGGCGGCAGTGGGAGGCAGGAGGCCCCATTAGCTAAAGTGGTAACTCAGGTTAAGAACAGTTTGAGGTTAAGAACGGACCTCCAGAATGAATTAAGTTCTTAACCCGAGGTACCACTATAGAGACTTCCTAATGAAAAATGGCACATTCTAGGATCAAATCGGAAACCAGGCGGCTTTTCTAAATCAGGGACGTCCCTGGAAAATAGGGACACTTGGAGGGTCTGTTATACTGCACTTTGTGCAACCCCTAGGGTTATTTACAAGAAAGTGGAAGAAGGTAAAAAGAATACATAAAACTGGCACAATGACATCAAACTTAAAATGGCAAAACAACATGTTCTATCATGAAGTATAGGTGGGTTCAGTCATGACTCGGGGTCCAGATTCAGCTCAAAGAGTTTTATTGCAGCAACAGGAGCAAGATTGACTAACAGGGGCACTCCATGGTACACCTTAAGCGGGTCCAGGCAAAACACACACCCCACCTATGATAGGTCGCCTTTCTGCTGTAATTAGCGAATCACAACACTGGCCCAATCTCAGCAGGGATTGGCTAACTGCCAGGCACCACAATTGCCACTGGAGCGTTTTAGAATCATTCCAGTGTTTTGTTAGGTAGCTGAAGCTCCTGAGCTCCAGGAGGCATTAAGACACAGGCCTCCGCACATAGGGCTGCAATATTTCAAAAACTGAAAATCCGGCCAGAAAAGTTTTTTGCCCAAAGTTGTTGAGCCTTTTTGAGCTATTTCTGGCAGTATTCTGGATATGTCCAGCAAATTCCAGACATATGGCAACCCTATCACTAGATGGCAATTAGTGCATGGGGATCTATAATAAGTAGTGCACGGGGGTTTATAATAAATAATTTTCATAGCTTTCCTGTTTCTCCAGTTCACTTAATGTTGCACATTCTTCCTTTGTATTACTATTGTTGTTATTATTTGTAAAACTCCCATCTGGGAATCCTCAGTTCCCCTTAGCGCTGAACTTAAATCGTCCTTCCATGAGTGAGAAGCCTCGCAACAGGTATCTGTCCCTGAAGCTAGCGGGATGATCTAAGCAAACCTCTTCCAGCTGATCCCAACCCCCAAAGTCCTATCAAACAACAGAAGACCCTGTGGGAAAGGCACAGAGCCAAAGCAAACCGAAGGGGGTTGACAAAGAGGCCATCTATCTCCACCTGGGATATTTGCCAAGGTAGGAGGATTTATAGCCGCGAGACACTATTAAAGTCCAATGGAACTAATTGCACACCAAAGGAATGCTTACGCTTGTGTAGCACTGGGTGCCTGGGACTTTGGGGTTCTGGAATGGCCTGGGTATCATTACTGATAACTGCATTGTTTGTGTGCAAATTAGCCAATGTCGTAAAGCCAGTCTAAATAAGAATTTTGCCCCTCTAATCCACGAGAACGTGGTTTCCATGTAATTCAGAGTCTCACCATGTGTGCAAATGTGGCTTGCGGCATTTACTTTGCCTCTCTACACAACCGTATTGGCAGCAGACTCCAGGCAGTTGCTTTAGTCATTTCCATATGGTTCCCTCTCCGATAGTGTCATAATGCAGAGAGTTGATAAAGTGATGCTCATAGCCACAATCTTTCCTTCCCTCTTGTGTGGCTCTGTACATCACAGGAGCCAGGTGCACAGACCACAGGTGCACAGCCAGGGTGGCGGAGAGGTTAAGAGTATCGGACTAGGACCCAGGAGACCAGGGTTGCTCACTTTGGGTGACCTTGGGCCAGTCACTGCCTCTCAGCCTAAACTACCTTACAGGACAGTTGTGGGGATGAATTGAACAGCGGCAGAGCCATATACTGCACACCACTATGATCTTCTTGGAGATAAAGGTGGGGAGTACATTCAATACATAAACAAAAATAAAAAGGGTTGGGGACCAGGGAATAAATTTGAAACATTGTCCAACTCCCTGAGCAACAGGCTTCACTATTTGTGTCAGGGATGGGAATTTATTTATTTTGAAATTATTTGTATTTATTTTTTACAATGCAATTTTTTTAAAGAAATAAATTCATATCCATATAAAGAGATTTCTCCAAATCTCAGGACTTCCCCCACTTCATGGGAGTCCCATTTTAATCATTTAAAACTGCCCCTTCTCCAAACTCTATTGTATCAATCCATATTTTCCATGATAATTTTTACATTACAAGTGAAATCAAAATCTTGCCAATGTTTCTATCTGCTTACAGTGGTCTCTTAGATAACTTACGAATGTTTCCCATTCTTTTATAAAGTTTTTCTCGTCTTGGTTCCTGAGTTTTCTAGTCGGCTTTGTCATTTCAGCGTAGTCCATCAGTTTGGTTTGCCATTCTTTTCTGATAGGGACTTTGTCATCTTTCCAACTCTGGGCTAGTAGCATCCGGACAGCTGTTGTTCCATACATAAAAAGTCTTTTCTGGACATTTGGAATATCTGTACTTGTAATTCAGGGATGGTAATATTTTTTAGCCTGTGGCTGTGGGTCATATTCCCAGTGAGCAGCAATGACATGACTGACCAGAGGTCAAGTGACTGCCTTGTCCCAACACTTTGTCCACTACAGGCCGGAGTTACATAAAAATATTAAGTTCTTGCAATCAAACCAAGTACATCTTGGTGTTTTATTGTTTCTCCTATCCATAGCTTATCCGAATTTCTGCTAATGAAAAGCACCTCTTCCTTGACTGTTTTGGAAGGGCAAACCAGTGTCAAGAGGCTTCCCAGAACCCCAAACACCCAAACCCGGAAAACGGACTCTTCTCACTTCAAATGCTGATAGGATTTGCCATAACAGATCAGACGAGCTATCCATCAAGTCTGACATTGTCTAGCTTGACCAAAGCCACAGAGGAAGGCAAGACTCCCTAAAGGCAAGTAGTTAAATGACATATTAAGGGTATGAAGATGAATTATTTCCTTTACCTGTCTAGCAAATACTGCTAGCCTTTTGATGCATGAGATTTGTTCACCTTTATCTTATCGCTTATGTCCACATAAATATTAATGGCTAAAAAGTTATCCTGCTTCTTCGTGCACTCTAGCAAAGACAAAGAGTGAGTTCAGCCTCAGGTAGCTATGGCACAATGTCTCATCATTTATGTCCCTAATTGTGCCCAGGAGCATGGCAGTCCATAGGGAAACAGGGAGTGTCTTGGTTGACCGGTCAGTATGGATTGGCTTGTTTGGAAATAAGCTATGATTTTTAGGATCAGTGTTGGGCTACTTCGTGATGACATCTCTCAAGTAAAGGTAAAGGTACCCCTGCTCATCAGGGCCAGTTGTGACCGACTCTAGGGTTGCGCGCTCATCTCGCTCAAGAGGCCAGGAGCCGGCGCTGTCTGGAGACACTTCCGGGTCACGTGGCCAGCGTGACGAAGCTGCATCTGGCGAGCCAGCACCAGCGCCGCACACGCAACGCCGTTTACCTTCCCGCTAGTAAGCGGTCCCTATTTATCTACTTGCACTTAGGGGTGCTTTCGAACTGCTAGGTTGGCAGGAGCTGGGACCGGACGACGGGAGCTCACCCCGCCGCAGGGATTCGAACCGCCGACCTTTCGATCAGCAAGTCCTAGGCACTGTGGTTTTACCCACAGTGCCACCCGCGTCCCTCATCTCTCAAGTATCTGTCCCTTAATGTGTGAATTTCTTAGCTCTCCAAGAATACTAGAAGTCTATGTGGACGAGTTGATTAGAGGAACATCAGCAGATGGCAAGTCCCATTGGTGAAACCAGTGCTTTTTTTCTCAAAAAAATTAAAAATGTTTAGGGGTACTCTCATTTTGACTCAAGAAAATCACCATTTTATACTTCAAATCGGGGAAGATAAATACAGTAAATGGAAAAAAGTACAAAGAACATGCATTACCTCGTATTACACAGCTGACAGCTCAGAGGTGGTAACAACGAAACTGACCAATCACTGTGCTAGATTCCAACTCCTACTTCACACATTAAACGCTCGCTTCCATCTGAGACTCAGGAAACACCATGACAGGAAATGAGGCTGCCATCGGGGGTAGCAACGGAACTGACGATTCACCATGTTAGAGGAGGAACTAAAATTTTTAAAAATTCTTCTCCTGTTAGATTCACAAAATGTTTTGGGGTATGCATACCCCTGTGTTCACACCCCCCCCCCCGGAAAAATAGCACTGGGTGAACCTAATGCATACATAAATGCAATGTAGTATACTACGCTAGCCTGCTGTAACAAAAACCACTAACAGACTTGTGGCATGCACGCACACTCACACATTTATTTTGTTTTTTTCTCAAATGTTCTTCATTGATTTTCAAACAAAGAATAAACAAAGTTACACCACTGTGAAGTGCATCCAGGCTTGATTCTTTTCTTTTTTTAATAATAAATTTTATTAGTATTTTCCACACAACAACAACACGAAAAATATCGAAAAATAACAAAACACGAAAACCAGCATACAAAAAAACCCACAAATCCATATCTTACAAGTTAATAATATAAACACTAAAAAGAAAAACAAACATTGACTTCCACCAATCCCACAGCACCTCCTTTACCTCTCATTGTGTCTTCCTGTCTTCCTTATCATCTCTACCCTAGCATCTAGATATGAATCCCTCTTTCTTATCCTTTCACTTCACAAGGTTATTCCAGACTCAGCCAGATTTCTGTCCTCGAACCTTGGGTTTTAAGGTATTCATTTAGGCACTCCCATTCCTTTTTCACTTCACTTTCTGTTTTTTGTCTTATTATATCTGTCAATTTGGATAATTCTAAATATTCTGAAAGCTTGCATAACCATTCTCCCCTAGTGGGTACCTGATTCCCTTTTCAGTACTTAGCCATCAGGATTCTTGCTGCAGACTTCACGTATAAGAAAAATTTAGTTTTGTCGTTTGGAATATCATCATTTAAAATTCCTAAAAGGAACACCTTGATTCTTCAATATGGGAAGAGAGAAGGCAGAAGCAAACATTGTCTGCGAGTACATCTCTTAACTTTATCCTATGTAAGTGAAAAGTTGAGATTCAGGCCTTAGAAAAAAGTAGAACACAGTATTTGTTGTCGTGGGAGGAAAACCGATTCCCACAATGAGATATCCTGGCCCTTCCCAGACAGTCATCTTGAAGATGAGGAGTCATTTCCCCCCCTTCAATATTCCATCCATCACATTGATGGGCATTTTACTAGTGTTTTTTAAGTTTTTTTAAATGCAAGCCCACCTTGCATTAATGCGGCTTCCAGATCAGATGGGTTAATTCGTTTCATATCAAATCTAATTAACACACCCCCTGCTGGCGGCAATTTCCCACAACTACCTGCTGCTCAGCGGTCCTTCGAAAAAGTGTGAGGCTTCTGTAGCAGCTCTGGGACCATGAAAACAGCTAATTTCCAATCAGATCTCTATAAACAACAACCCAAAAACCCCTGCAGTGATCAGTAAAAAGGGAGAACCGAGGCAGGAACTGGTGTTTGAAAGTGTGAGATCTATTATTTATTTCCCTAGATTGATAGGTATTTATTATTTAGTTTGTTAGCTCGTTGCACCGTGGGTCTCATATTCTGGCTTCTTGCCACATGCATGCGGGGGGGGGGGGTCCCCGCAGCTATATAAATAAATAATTATAGGCAATTAATATTTGATCGCCACAGCCGAGAGATCTCGTACAGAGGATATTGGTGAGACTGCGGGACTGTTTTCCCTGCCCCTGCCCCCTTGATTGACAACGGCCATGTGTCAAATGAATTGCCTCCGCTTTGATGGAGTGTTCCTCTGGCTTGCAACAGTGTTAGTTGAACTGCGCAGTTTATTTGGCTATAGTGGGAGTTTTCTAGGTGCTCACTAGGATGCAGAGAAAGAGCGAACCAACCATTATTTTTTTTAAAAAAACAAAAATAATAAAAATGAAATTAACCTAGTAATTTCAGGGGAAAATGGTTTTGTGAAATGGTTTCGCTGAATAATTTTGCTGATTTATCAGAATTGGCCAATTCGCCAGAGGGGCTTGCTTCTGATTAGGTATGCATAAGACTTGTGTTGTCCATAAAACATTTTTTTTAAAGCGGGGAGGGGCAGTTCTGCAGCTTTAAAAATAGGAGCTTTGACACAGCACCTCTGAAATAAAACGAGCCACTGTCTGAACAATCTAACCACTTGGGGGGCGAGGAGTGTGTTTATTTTCTAAATAGAGTCAAATGCTGTCCCTTATAATAGTCACCCTCTGTGGGTTGCAACAGAGGCCACAATTTTTATGGGGCGGACATTTTGAACATCCCATTTTATTTTGTTTTTCAAAAACCCAATCTAACCCTCAAAACAGAATTTCCTGGGAACTCTGATTCGCTTTTGCCTCATCCCCAAATTATAGCTAAAAAAGAATAGTCAATTTTGTGATGGGTGAAGGAGCTGAAAGCTTGTCCTTGTCGATTCAGTAGAGCCGTCATCCATCATCACGTGATAGAGTCCTTTCTACGGCAATTGTTCTGCTTCACATGTATCATCTGCATCCAGAGCTGAGATACATGACCTAAACAACCAGGTTACTTGAGGGTCTACCTTGCTCTTCTCAGATGGGGCCCATGCTGAGAAGGCCACATACCTCAGAGGTGCACTTGATTTGTACTAAAAACCAGGCTTTTAGTGTTGGAATCAATGATCTGCCAAAATTAGACAGGTACTCAGTATTGTGGTGTTTGGTAAAGACATTTTTGTTTAAGAAGACTTGTGAAATTGTAACTGCACACCTGTGTTTTAGAATTTGCATTATTTGTGTTTTATATTACTACTTCTATTCTGTTCTACACTGGTTTAATGGCCTCGGGCTTCGAAGTGGTTTATACGATCATAAAACGGGTAAACAAGCAAACAGACATTCCTGCTTGGTCTTAGGAAATGCAACAGAAACAATGTCAAGCTTGAGTATCAGGCACTTCTTAGAGAGGAGCCAGGAACTGTGCCATGGGCTTAGAGGCGAAGGAAGAAGTCAGGAGCAGGACTCAAATCCAAGGAATGCACAATCACACAACAGAGCCAGGAAGAAGGCTTTCTCATTCAGGAAATGTCCCAGCCGAAACATTGAGATGTTTATAGCCCTTCTCATCCAAGAATTTCCAATGGCCACCCAGGTGGCAGAGGTAAAATTATGGGTGATTCATCATGAATCCATAGGCCTCACTCACCAGTCACCATATTTAGACAAATAATAATCTTTAGCCTACTAAAACAGAAGCTAAAAGGTCATGACAACAGGTGAAGGAACCAAACTCGCTCTGCCCTGCTATGGCAATTCAAGCACTGCAGAGCTGGTGGGACCTATACTGAGCTCAATAACACCTTACTGCTGGGAAGGTCCAGGAAGGAAGGCACAACGGAACTGAGCAGGTGCGAGCAGAAATAATCCTCAACAAGGAATCTGTACCTGGATAGCTCAGTTGGTTAGAGAATGGTGCTGATAACCCCCAGGTTGCAGGTTCGATCCCCATATGGGACAGCTGCATATTCCTGCATTGCAGGGGGCTGGACTAGATTGTCCTCAGGGTCCCTTCCACCTCCACAATTCTATGATTCTATGCTCTTACAAAGCCTAAACTGACATCTGAAGCTGGAGGAATATTGTCCACCTCTGCTCCCCACAGTGTGTTGGAGTTATCTGCGGAGACGGGATTATAATGTAGGAGGCTGCAAAAGTAGCAGGATCATATGACTGCAACCCCCCAAAGAGGGTGCATATGGTGGTACGGCTGTACTTATAAATATTTCAAATGTCAGTGCACAAGGCTGCCATCAGGCCAAGCTGTTTACTTTACTTTGAATGATTACTAGCAAAATATTTGTCGTCCTGAAAGAACATTTACAAATCTTAACAGTGTTAAGCCCCTCTGCTCTTTTCTCTCCCGACCAATATATTTTATTAGCGTATGGACACCCACCCACATGAACGGTAGCTAATGATGATTTAGCAAGCTACATCGATATGGGGAAGAGTAATCCCCCTGTCTCCTTTTGTTAAGCAAGGACATTTGCATGATTCGACATCTTCTCCCAAGATCTGTGGTGGCTGCTACCCTTTGGGACTGGTAGGTTGGTGGAGTCAGAGTCAGTGATCAGGCAGAGCCAACTATTTATAGTTTTGACTCCATCCTCCTTCATGTTGAGCTCTACAGGCACAATACTGAGGCCACACCAGCACTATGCACTTATAGCAGTATGGTAAAAAGCATGGACATCACCTTGCCAACAAAGGTCCGTTCTCGAAGCTATGAACATGAGTTTGCCCAAACTGCAGGAGGCAGTGGAAGACGTGCTCTGGTCCATGGGGTCACGAAGAGTCGGACACGACTAAACGGCTAAACAACAACAAACACTTTAAACAGGCATGGCTTTCCCCATGGAATTCTGGGAGCTGCAGTTTGTTAAGGGTGCTGAGAGTTGTTAAAAAAAAAAAGAAGGTAAAGGACCCCTGACAGTTAAGTCCAGTCGCGAACAACTCTGGGGTTGTTGCGCTCATCTCGCTTTACAGGCTGAGGGAGCCGATGTTTGTCTGCAGACAGTTTTTCTGGGTCATGTGGCCAGCATGACTAAGCCACTTCTGGTGAAACCAGAGCAGCACACAGAAACGCCATTTACCTTCCTGCTGGAGCGGTACCTATTTATCTACTTGCACTTTGACGTGCTTTCGAACTGCTAGGTTGGCAGGAGCTGGGCCTGAGCAATGGGAGCTCACCCCGTCGCGGGGATTCGAACCACCAACCTTCTGATCGGCAAGTCCTAGGCTCTGTGGTTTAACCCACAGCGCCACCTGCGTCCCCAAGAGTTGTTAGGAGGCACTTATTCCCCTCACACAGCTACAGTTTCAAGACTCTGCTTTCCGTGAGGGGAATTGGGCTCTCCTAATAACTCTCGGCACCCTTAACAAATGACAGCTCCCAGAATTCTTTGGGGGAAGCCATGACTGTTTAAAACTGGTAGCCTAGCATAGTACTGGCACTTCATTTTTCACTGCCCATGGCATCCGTGTTGCCAGCAACACTTTTATCACTATATGAGCACTAGAACCTTAGTGTTTGCACACACAGAAACACAAACTATATATTTGGAGTTAGCAATTTAAGTCTTGTATTATTGCTGTTTTATACTTTGTTTTATTTTTTGTTATTTCCATTTTAATTATGTAAGATAAAATAAATGAATAAATAAAATGAATTTACGTGAATTGTGGAATGGAATTTATTGCATAAAGTTTATCCCATAGAGTTCACAATTGGGGGTGGGGGTGGGGAGGGAGTGGTGGCAGGGGAGGCATTTGCCTTCCATGGCAAAATCTGTAGATCCAGCACTGATTAGAACATATTGTTTGACACTAAATACAGTTGCATCAGCTGTTCGTGAAATCTTAAATACCTTAGCTGTCAACTGTCAATTTCAGTTAACAATCAAACATGGGAGATCAAACATAATTAGATGCCAAATACGTATATAAAATATCTGATGAACATTAAGCAAACATTGAAGTATTTATTGAATATTTGACAGAGGATTTTGCAGCAGAGAATTTGGAGGTGAATTTCTGTTCTTGTCTAGATGGTGGTCTTATGATCTAAACATGGGGTGCTTTCAGAAAGGCGCTTAATATTGCAAATGGGCCATTGGTAGAATTGCCACCTTTGGCTGGGCAAAGGTCAGGGAAAATAAAGGAGAAGTTTGGGGGAGAATTGGGGGCTAAAAATAACTTTACCTGGTGCAGAAATGACTTCAAAGCAAATGATTACAGTGACCAAATGGAAGCTATCAAGAACTGCAAAAATTCCAACAACAATATTAAAAGGAAATCCTCCCCACCTGCTGAATTTCTGCCTGCCGGAAGGACAACAAATGTAGGGTAAAAACCCAGCCAAAAAAGAAAGAAAGGGGAAGCGGGAGCCACAAATTCTTAGCTTTGAAGGGGCTGAGGCTGCTGCTCCACAAAACATTTTACTCAACCTCTTAGAGCCATTGGCAAGAGATCTGCTCAATTCAGAAGAGCCTTCTGGCTGGCGAGCTCTATTGGCTAGCCTGGAGTGTCAATCAGCCAGCTTTGAGGGGCAGGATCAACTTCTGAGGTGCCTATCAACCCTGGCTGCACAGGACAAGCAGTAAGGTTGAGCGCATCATTAAAAGTCTCCAAGGATCATAGCCCTCCAAACACCCACCTACTGATTGTCAGCATCACCAGAGGCTAGGGATTATGGGAGTTGTAGTCCATAAACATCTTGAGGACCACAGCTTTCCACATCCCTTTCTTAAAAGATGAAAGTGAAGAAGCCCTCCAAGTATCCAGAGCGAGTTGAAAAAAAACATTCCACCCACTGGCCTATACTTGTTGCAAATGAACTGGTGTGAGCATAACCGTAACCCCACCTGTGCTGCACATTTAAAGCAGTATCCAACCACATTAAACAGTCAGGTTCCATACCCTCCAACATTTCTCCAATTAAATAGGGATATCCTATTCAACTGTTGTTGTTTTGTTGTTGTTGTTGTTGTTGTTGTTGTTGTTGTTGTTGTTGTTGTTTTACTATTCATACCCCACCCATCTGACTAGATTACCCCAGCCACTCTGGGCAGCTTCCAACATATAAAAAAACATAATAAAACATCAAATATTTAAAAACTTCCCTATGCAGGGATGGCTCGGGGGTTGGATAACTCCATACCCACCAACATTTCTCCAATGCAAATAGGGATGTTCTATGGAAAAGTGGGACATTCTGGGATCAAATCAGACGGCTTCTGTAAATCCGGAACAGTCCCCGCAAAATAGGGACATTTGAAGGGTCTGAGATACAACCCCAAGAATCCTGAGAATTGTAGTTTTTTTTAATGGTGCCATGAGTTGTTAAGAGACCCCCCCTTAGCACCCCTAATTGCAAGAGGTTCCTGCAGTGGTTTGACCATCAGTGCTTCTCCCTGGGAGCTCCTGGGATTGTAGCTCTAGGGGGGGAATAGGGGCAACACTGTTCTAAGAACTCTAAGCCCCCTTAGCAAAACTACAGTTCCCATGATTTGGGGGTTTGGTGGGGGGGAGAATTCATGGCCATTTAAAGGGGTATGATACTGCTTCAAACAGTATCAAAAGTGAGAGCTGGACCATAAAGAAGGCTGAGCGCCAAAGAATTGATGCCTTTGAATGATGGTGCTGGAGGAGACTCTGGAGAGTCCCATGGACTGCAAGAAGAGCAAACCGATCCATTGTGAAGGAAATCAGCCCTGAGTGCTCACTGGAAGGACAGATCTTGAAGCTAAGGCTCCAATACTTTGGCCACCTCATGAGAAGAGAAGACTCCCTGGAAAAGACCCTGATGTTGGGAAAGATTGAGGCCATAAGGAGAAGGGACGACAGAGGATGAGATGGTTGGACAGTGTTCTCAAAGCTACAAACATGAATCTGACCAAACTGCGGGAGGCAGTGGAAGACAGAAGGGCCTGGCATGCTCTGGTCCATGGGTTCACGAAGAGTCGGACATGACTAAACGACTAAACAACAACAAACTGCTTCAAACATATAGTGCAGATGAAGTCAGCCACACCGTATGCATTTTGGAACAGTCTCCTAGAAAAACTTGCCGAGTGTGTCTGCCCTGCAGCTCATCAAATCCATGCTGGGATGAAGGGTTCTATTAAAATTGTGGGTTTTTAAATCCTACAGTTGCCAGCTTAATAGCCCATTCTCCTGCTTCAGAAGCTGGTGCCAGTCAACAAATACAACTGGAGTCCGTAAGGAAGGAAAGCCTTTGGCCACATGTCATGGGGCACAGAACTCAGGCAGACACAGCTTGGCAACGAGAACAGGAGAGCTGCAAGAATGCAAGAGTGTCCCTCTTCTGATCCTCTCGGCGTTTGGAGGACGCCGTTTTGTCGAAAAGCGGAAGCCTGACACATGGCCTGACGCAGCAGACAACACAGTTCTGTTGCCGGAGCTTAGCGTCTCTGGCTCAGAGCGCAGCCTGGCATGAGGACCGTCTGGGAACCATATGCAAAGCCACTCTGAGCTCTTTGGAAGGAGTGTGGGATACACAAGGCAATACATAAATAATTCTCCAAGGGCTTTTTTGCCAACACCAGGAGAGTGACTAAACAGCTCTTTGTATAACAGCACAGGAGGAGGGGGTAAGCAGGATGAGCCATAAGCTCCCCCAAAAGGTCTTGCTGCTCTATTGCTGATAATGGGCTTAGTTCCTCCTTTTTCCAGTGCTGGTGCTCTTGTAGAAAGGTTAAACAACTCCAGGCTCCATTTACATAATTTAATCCTCCTTCCTAACACCCCCTCCTCGCTGTCTGGGAGTGAAAATAGAAGGTTGCTTTTTTTGGAGACGGATCAGATGAGCAGTCGTTTCAATATAGCCATTAATCAACTCAGCTCCCCACCCCACTCACTTTGGCTGCGTTGGGTGACCTCTAAACTATTGACACCTCTGTCAAAATTTCCATAGCATGTCGGGGAAAGGCTGCGCCGATTGTATGGGGCCTGGACATAATTGCACCGTTCTAATACTCATCCGTAGGATAATCCTGTTCAAGCAATCCGACGTGGGGTTAAGGTGTAATCCATCCTAGTAAAACAGGAGATTTCATCCTCATCTGTCAGGCTTCCAGACTACTTTCCTGTCTCATTAAATTGGTTAGGAAGGATGAAGATCTGCTTGTCATATTTTGGGGTGGGTTATGGTTGTTTTGGAGTGGGGGGGGGGTGGCACCAAGCTCTTGAGCTGATGAAGAACTCTTTGCAGGCGAAATGTTGCCTTTCAGCAAAACAAGGAGTTGGTTTAGGATTATTGATGTGATGTTCAGTTCCAGAATGTGACAGAGGTCAGGTGCTTGCTGGGACCCCCAAGATGTATAAATCTTCCACATGCCCAACCCAAATCTCCATTCTCCTTCTGCACAGCCAGAAAGTTCAGAGGCTGCACAAGAGGGTTCTCGCTGTATACCACCCCACCTTCTATGATAATACAGGAGGTGCCTTGACTAGAGAAGCTTGACCTTGCAAGCTCTGCACCTTACCTGCACCTCTCAGATTAATGTGAGGATCAGAACTTTGAACAGGATGCAACTAAATAATTGTGTGAGCACAAGAATTACTACTAATGCAATGGGAGGTCTCCCCTCCTCCCTCTTGCGTGTGCCCCAATCTGATCCAGATCAACCCAAATCAGCCCAATTCATTTTGGGACCCAAGATTTGGCCAGATCCACTGCCCAATCCTATTAAATACAATTTAACATACTGATTCAGGTGCAGGTGTTTTGTTTTCAATTTTTTTTAAAAAAAATACATTAAAAATTGAAACAGGATGAACTTATGAATGGACACATTTGAAAGAGACATGGATTGGAAAGGTTCTGATTCATCCACGCCACCTTGAGCTCCTTTGAGAGGAAGGGCAAGATATAAATGCAATAAATAAATAAATATGTGTGAACTGGGTGTATGATTTGAGAACATTCAGCACATCCAGGAACATCTTGGAGGTCAAAGGGTACCCCATAGGGACAAAATGCATTCTAAAAGGCAGCTAAAGTTCTTTATTGGTCAATGGCCCTAGTTTCTTCTCTCATAAGGTGCCAAATGTCTGCAAACAAGCATGTCTACCAACTATGCCACTTTTACAGAAAGGGCAGGAGAGTCAAAATCAGAAAGCTGAGAAGGATGGGCATGTGATAGACTTGAGTTTGGGAATGGGAGTTTCCATATAGATCCTATGCCCTCCCCTCAAGAACTGCACCCTCTTGTCAACAGTAGTAAAGAAATGGCTCTGTCCGCACAGAGTTAAAGGTCACTGCAAGATAAGCAACCGCTCTTGCATCCTCTCGTCTATCTGCCTGTTTCAGAATTCCAATGGCAAACTGAAGCAGAATGGACAAGTTACGCTGCAACTTTCAAAAATTTCAAAGATCACTGAGACAGAGTGTGTGATGGCAACCCCAGAGGTTATGTTGACCACTTTCACATCACAAAAAGTAGAGAAGAAGAAGAAGAAGAAGAAGAAGAAGAAGAAGAAGAAGAAGAAGAAGAAGAGTAGTAATAGTAGTAGTAGTAGTTTGGACTTGATATCCCACCTTTCACTCCCCTTGAGGAGTCTCCAAGCGGCTAACAATCTCCTTTCCCTTCCTCCCCCACAACAAACACTCTGTGAGGTGTGTGAGGCTGAGAGACTTCAGAGAAGTGTGACTAGCCCAAGGTCACCCAGCTGCATGTGGAGGTGTGGGGAAGCGAACCTGGTTCACCAGATTACAAATCCACTGCTCTTAAGCACTACACCATGCTGGTGAAGCAGAAGAAGAAGAAGACGAAGAAGAAGAAGAAGAAGAAGAAGAAGAAGAAGAAGAAGAAGAAGGCAAAAGAGGATAACAATTGCCATAACATAATTTATATGTAAAGATGCAAATTTAAAAACAAATCAAATGCCATACTTCTCACTTTGTGGGGAAGACTGTGGCAGGGTGACTTGTTTGCCTGCTTGCCCTTTTGTCCAAGTACTCTCTGTTGGAGGGCAACTTCAGTGAGCACCTGCTCTCCCTTCTTATAATATTTTTTGGTTTAACCTGGGCTTGGATCGGACAGCCCTTCACAGACAGAGGACTCCTTCAAAGAGCCCCCTGTATAGAGTCTTCAAAGAGTCCCATGTAAAGTTGGGTGCGCAGCGGAAGGGCTGTAGCTCTGCAGTAGAACATCTGCTCTGCATGGAGAAGACTCCTGGTTCAATCCCCAGCATCTCCAGGTAGGATTGGGAAGACCCCTGTCTGGAACCCTGGAGAGCCACTGCCAGTCAGTGGCCGCTGGGCTGGTAGGGCAGAAGGCCAACTATAGGTGGAACCTGAGCCAATGGCAAGCAGAGACAGCTAACCCATCCTCTTCCCTGTTGAGTTCTACAAGGGCGACTCCGAGAATAAGGAGAAGGAAGCTAGCAGCCAGTGCCTCCCTCTAGATCGGATGCAAGTAAGAAGGCAGGCAGCTGGAGAGTTGGCTGAGTGCCATCTGAGGTTAGAAGAGCAGAAGAAGAGTAGAAGAAGAATTTGGATTTGATATCCCGCTTTATCACTACCCGAAGGGGTCTCAAAGCAGCTAACATTCTTCTTTTCCTTCCTCCCCCACAACAAACACTCTGTGAGGTGAGTGGGGCTGAGAGACTTCAAAGAAGTGTGACTAGCCCAAGGTCACCCAGCAGCTGCATGTGGAGGAGCGGAGACGCAAACCCGGTTCCCCAGATTACGAGTCCACCGCTCTTAACCACTACACCACACTGGCAGGGTCCCATTTGCCCTAATGATGCAGTTTCCAAGGACCTACTTCCACCTTATGAGAGGAGCTAAAAAGGTGTGAAAGATCTCAAGCACAAACATGGAGTTGTAAAAGACCATGCTGCTCCAACCATTGGCTGTTGCTCAGCTTCAGAAGAGAGCTACGCACTCCAGGAGCCGCTTTTGGGAAAGCGATGACTGACAGCATGGAAAATATCAGTTGGCTACCCTCTTCCTCCAATTCCTAATAAGAGACATTCCCCCTCGGCAGCTGGCTTGGCTGTTTGAAGATGCAAATGTCACCCAATCAACAAGCCTTTGAATCTCGGCCTAAACCTCTTTGACTTCTGGCACTCCTTGCCTAATTAGTACGCGGAGCATCCATTTGAACAGATCCTCCACATAATTAATCTGCGATTGTTTTAATGAACATTCTCCCGATAGCTCGTCACACGCTGCTCCCCTCGTCAGGCGGGTCGCCTGTCCTCCACTCTGCCTTGTGCAGAAGGAAGAGCCCGGGGCACCGTTGCAGGCAAATGGGGATCTGGGATTTGGGACTTAACCCATCAACATCAAGCGGCGCCTTAAGGACGAGTGAGGCAGGTGAGGATCACCACTGAAGAAATACGGCAGGGCTCTTTCCGGAAGGGCTGGTGGAAATCAAAGCCCGATCTCTGATTGTGGTCCATTTCCCAAAGCCTTTGGCTCCAGTTTGTGAGTATAATCGTTGACACCACTAGATGCCAGGAGATGAAGGTCAGGCTGGTCAGTTCAAATGTACGCGTGAAATTCTCTCACCTCCCTTCCCTTCCTTCTTCCAGGGACTAGCAAGCCCCCAGCAGCTGGGAGAACAGAGAAAGTATCTGGGAGAACAGAGAAAGCAAGCTGTAGGGTCAGTTGAGGAATAACCTTGTACATTTTCCCTCAGTCATCTGTTCTCTAGACTAAATAAAGGTGCCTGCAGAATGTCAGTAGTTTGCAGGAGGAATTCAAGCGCACGGCCGGATATTTAGCTTTGTGCAGCTAACTATTTTTTGCAATCCGTTTCAAACAGAATTGTATGGCCTCTCCTCAAAGAAAATCAGAATGAATGTGCATCAAAGACCACACTGTAATCCCGCCTCTGCATAGTGCTTTTTTCAAGCAAGTCAGTTTGAGCGCTCAATAAGCTGGTCACCTGGAGGAATGCTAAGAAACAGCAGCAAACTTTGGCGCATTTAGCAGGTGGCGGCAGGGGGCTTGGCTCTCTGGCATGCGAGGAACCACCATGTGGCATCCCCAGGAAGCTGCCAAGATTCCAACAGGTAGAAACCCTCCAACGTTTGCATAGCTGGAAGATTGAATTCTGTGCAAAGATAAAAGCTGCACCTGCTGCTTCCCCCACTTTTATTTATTTATTTATTTATTTCCCTATTTAAATACGTCACAATATCATACAAGAAAATAATTATGTATGTATGTATGTATACCTCACCCATCTGGCTGGGTTTCCCCAGCCACTCTGGGTGGCTTCCAACAAAAGATTAAAAATACATTAAAACTTCAATCATTAAAATCTTCCCTAAACAGGGCTGCCTTCAGATGTCTTCTAAATGTCAGATAGTTGTTTATATCTTTGGCATCTTCTGTGAGGGCTTTCCACAGGGCAGGCGCCACTACTGAGAAGGCCCTCTGCCTGGTTCCCTGTAACCTCATTTCTCGCAGTGAGGGAACCGCCAGAAGATGCTCAGAGCTGGCCCTCAGTGTCCGGGCTGAGTGATAGGGGTGGAGACGCTCCTTCAGGTATACTGGGCCGAGGCCGTTTAGGGCTTTAAAGGTCAGCATCAACACTTTGAATTGTGCTCGGAAACGTACAGGGAGCCAATGTAGGTCTTTCAAGACCGGTGTCAATATCAAAGCATTTACAGTAAAGTAATAATAATAATAATAATAATCACAAAACAAAATTTAAAATCCAACTCTACAATTCCATTATTCTATGATTCCCCAGGTTAAAGCATCTTGTTTCTTTTCTTTCTTTCTTTAATGTACATACAACTCATGTGTACAAAAAAAATCTTCCAAACGGTTTACAAAAAGAATAAAACAATTAAATTATCAGTAAAAGGTAAAGGACCCCTGACAGTTAAGTCCAGTTGTGGACGACTCTGGGGTTGCGGCGCTCATCTCGCTTTACTGGCCGAGGGAGCCAACGTTTGTCCACAGACAGTTTTTCCAGGTCATGTGGCCAGCATGACTAAGCCACTTCTGGCGAAACCAGAGCAGCCCACTGAAACGCCGTTTACCTTCCTGCCAGAGCGGTACCTACCGTATTTTTTGCTCTATAAGACTCACTTTTTCCCTCCTAAAAAGTAAGGGGAAATGTGTCTGCGTCTTATGGAGCGAATGCAGGCTGTGCAGCTATCCCTCTTGTTGTTCTGGCTTCTGAGATTCAGAATATTTTTTTCCTTGTTTTCCTCCTTCAAAAACTAGGTGCGTCTTATGGTCTGGTGCATCTTATAGAGCGAAAAATATGGTATTTATCTACTTGCACTTTGATGTGCTTTCGAACTGCTAGGTTGGCAGGAGCTGGGACAGAGCAACGGGAACTCACCCCGTCATGGGGATTTGAACTGCTGACCTAACAATCGGCAAGTCCAAGGCTCAGTGCTTTACACCACAGTGCCACCCGTACAAACATTATTTTAAACATTCAAACAATATTTAAAGTCAACAATAAAGTGAGAACCAGATTAAAACACAAATCAACATCAATAGGCAGGGAGTTCCACAGGGTGGGTGATCCTACACTAAAAGTTGATTTCTTACAAATGCAGAATGAATATTATGTGGCACTTGCAACAGAGACAATTCCATAGAGTGGGGCAATTGAGTGGGCATTTATGGAATAAAGCAATCTCACATGTAAACTGATCCCAAGCTGCTAGGGGCTTTATATACTTTTGTGGCCCATACAAGGAGCAAAGACATTTTTTAGGAGTGGAGACGGTGTTGTGAATTGTTTTGCATCAACAAGACGTGCTCCAGGTTGTACACAGAGAAATCCAGGGCTTTGGACGCAAAGCCTCCACAGATGCCACTACGCGTGACAAAATCATGACACATCTTGGCCCGGGGTGGAAATTTTCGTTCGTGTTTCTTTCATTTTGCTGGAGCGCAGGGTCCGTGAGGCAGAAATTCAGTCGGGGAAGAGGAGTGTGATGGGAACAGAGAGACACGAGTCTCGATCCAACAGGCTTTGTTTTCAGCCTTTCTCGGCAGCAGTTCCAGAAGGACCCAGATGTTGAGTCTGCTGCTTGCAAGTCTATTCAGATGAAAGGTCAGCCTGCTAATGGCTACCTTGTGACAATACCAAATTGCTTCAATGGGGGACCTGGTGACCTGATGCTGCCAAGCTGGCTGGAGAGTCAGGAGAAGAGAGGAAGAGTGGGAGGAAAGGGATTGATGCAGATGAGCTCCGCACACCGTGTGTTTCCCCCTAGTTTCCAGTTCTACTTTGGCAAGTGTGCAGTCTTTTTTCTCTGAGCCATGCTGCTCCCTGAGAGTGTGGGGGCTTCAGACTGAATTAACTCGCTGCAATGCCACCCTGGCATGAAGAAATTCAGGAGGTGACAGACTGCTCTCCTTGCCTGAATACACTTACCAAGCTGGTAATGAGAAGGCCGGCTGCCAGGCGGCAACAGAACGGGCTGTAGAGATCCTGGAATGGCCTACTGGGGACTGCAACCCATGTTTTCTTTTCTTTTATCTTTTTTATTTTTGATGGGGATATATATGTGTGTGTGTGTGTGTGTGTGTGTGTTTTATTCATTTTTTTATTTTTATTTTTTAAAATGTAATGCCTCGTATTTTTTCCCCCCATGTAACATTTTTACAAATCCGTTTCATTTGTTGAGGCATTAGGGGGAGAAGAAAAAAAGGAAAAAAGAAAGGGGGGTGGAGAGAGGGAAGATGGATGGGGGTGGGGTCGGGTGGCGGTGTTTCTATTATGTTTAATGTATGCAGAGTTTGGTGTCAGCGTTGCTTGTGTTGTTCACTTGTGTTCCTTTGGTGGTGAGAGAGGTTGGGGTTGGCTTAGGGTGTGATTGTTTGCTTGTGATTGGCTGTGGTGATCTTTGTTTTCGTGTGTGAGTGAGGTGGTGTCAGGGAACTGCCATCGGAAGGAAGGGAAGTGAAAGGGCTCACACAGGTTGGGAGAGACTCAGCAGCTGAAGAGGGAACCAGTAGGGGGAGAGGAGCTGAGCTGAGGGAAAGGGAGCTGGAGGGATGGCTCAGAGACACTTCCAGCGAAAACAGTGGGGAGGTTTCAGGACCTCCTGTAGGGACACCCACTCCTCGCCGGAAACTGTCATGCAGAGAGTCCAGAAGACGTGTTTCCGTTAAGGAGCTTTTATGTTGGAAGCGATTCCGAAAGCAACCACTGTCGGAATCTGCCAGCGACTGACGGAGCCATGTTTAAGGGGCTCCGTTACAGACAGAGGTTTGCAAACTTGACCAAACTCTGAGGGACTAGGATTTTACACACAAGCAGCTCATCGTCCCATCACAGCATTCCGACAGTCTCCGTGAGCAGCTTGTGCAGGAGAAGGCATCATGAGCAACCCAGCCGGAACCGGAGAAGCAGGAGCTGGAGCGGGTCCAAGCCTGGAAGAAAGGTACCGGGTGTTGGAGGTCCAGCTAGCGCTGCAGACGGCGAGGCTTGAGGAGAGGAGGGCTCAGGATGCAGACAAAAGGGGGAAAGACACCCAGCTCGTCAGAAAGGTACCAGGATTGGTGCAGAAGTTTGGGGGGGAGCCCAAAAACTATCATGGCTTTCGGACAGAGATGCAATATGCCCTCAATCTGCAGTTTGATGAATTCCCTGACGAGGAATCACGAGTGGCTTTCGTGATTGGGCATCTTGAAAAGGGGGCGAGAGACTGGGTTAGACCCCTGATGGCAGCGAATAGTGACGTCCTAAAGGACACGATGAAGTTCTTTCGCGCCATGGATCTGATGTTTTCCAGCGATATTGAACAGGGAGTGGTCCGCAGACAGTTAATGGCTTGCAAACAGGGGAGCCGATCTGTCCGTGAGTACTGGACTGAGTTCACCATGTTGATCCATAAATTGGGGTGGGATCTATCGGCGGAACCCATTCAAATGCTCTTTGAAGAAGGGCTTTCTTCGGCTGTGAAAGACGAACTTTCCCGGGCGCCCAGGGCGGAGTCTATGGACCAGCTGACCAAATCAGCGCTGACCATAGGAGCGCGCCAGGAGGCGAGAGCATTGGAGAGGCGGCAAGGGAAGGGGGAACGTTGGAAGGAGTTCCGCATTCCAGACATTCCAGAGCCAACTTTCCCGCCGGCAGAGCCGATGGAAATCGGAACAGCGCGCGCGCGCGCAGTTTCAAAGCCCAGTGAGGGGGGAAAGAAGGAGGGAAAAGGCGCCCGGAAATGCTATCTCTGCCAACAGCCAGGTCACTTTGCCAGAGTCTGCCCCCAGAGGAAGGAATGGCAAGGGATGGTAGGAGCTGTGGAGGGAAGAGAGGAAGAAATACCGAAGCAAGTAAAAGCCAACGCCTGGCTGCCACCGTCGGGGCACAGCAGCCAGGCCAAAGAGCAGTGAAAGTGCCCACGCCAGAACCTCCTAAACCCGCCCTAGTGATAGAAGTGGCGCTAGAGCTGCCAAACGGACACCCTCTAAAGATAAAGGCGCTGTTGGACTCAGGCAGCTCCTGCAATTTCATGAGCAAAGAGTTTGCAGCTGAACACCAGATACAGACGATCCCTTTAAGCAACCCCCTGCAGGTGACCACGATCGATGGCAGGGAGCTGTTGGGAGGAGAAGTCAGCTTGCAGACCGTCCCAATGATAATGAAGGTGGCAAGGCACACCGAACTGATAGCGTTTAATGTGGCCACCTTGGGAGGAGCTCCCATTATATTGGGGATGAGCTGGCTAGCGTTACATGATCCGCTGGTGGGCTGGCATCAGAGAGTGGTTTCTTTTGGTTCAGCACATTGCTTAGAACACTGCAAAGAGGGAAAGGGTTTGGCAGGGGCCCAAGCCACCCTAGCAGGGACTGAAGTAACGGAGAACGTGAAGGTACCACGACAATACGCAGATCTCCGCGACGTCTTCAGCGAAAGGGAAGCTGACCAACTACCCCCGCATAGACCCTTTGACTGTCAAATCAATTTACTCCCTGGGGCACAGCTCCCTGTAGGCAAGCTGTACGCCATGTCAGACAGAGAGATGCAGGAGCTAAGAGAGTTCATTGACAAGAACCTGAAGAGAGGGTTCATCAGAGAGTCCAGGGCGGTGGGGGGCAGCCCAGTGTTTTTTGTGGATAAAAAAAACACGAACAAGCCGAGGCTTGTGTGTGACTTCAGGGCCTTAAATGCAGTGTCAGAACCAGTGGCTTTCCCTATGCCCAGGATTGACGACATTTTGACAAGGGTCAGGAAGGGAAAGATTTTTACTAAACTGGACCTAAGGGGGGCGTACAACCTGATACGAATAAGGAAGGGGGATGAATGGAAAACCACCATGTTCACCCCTTTGGGGGCATTTGAATATTTAGTTATGCCCTTCGGCCTACAAGGAGGCTCCGCGTGCTTTCAATCGTTTATGAACCACGTCCTGGGGCCTTTGCTTTACAAGAATTGTGTGGCCTTCTTAGACGACGTGTTGGTGTATTCTGAGAATGAGGAGCAGCATGTGAGAGACGTCAGAGAAGTGTTGAGCAGGCTGCAAGCCAACCAGCTGTGGGTGAAACTGGAGAAGTGTCAGTTTCATACCAAGGAGGTGGAATTCCTGGGGTATCGCCTGTCAGACAAGGGATTGGCCATGGATCCCGGCAAGGTCCAGGCGGTGCTGGAATGGAAAACACCCAAAACAAGGAAGGATGTGCAGAGGTTCCTAGGATTTGGGAACTTCTATCGTAAGTTCATCCGAAACTTTGCCCACCTGACGGCGCCCATTACGGACTGTCTCAGCAGTAAGAAGAAGTTCGTTTGGACTGAGGAGGCGGAGCGAGCATTTGAGGAACTAAAAAGGGCCTTCGCCTCGGAACAACAACTCCTGCATGTGGATTTACAAAAACCGATGAGAGTGGAAACTGACGCATCAGACAGAGCGATTGGGGCGGTGCTTCTGCAGCCAGGGAAGGAGGAGTCAGAGTGGAGACCGTGTGCCTTTTTTTCGCGAAAGCTGAACAAATCCGAGAGGAACTACACGGTGTATGACCGAGAACTACTAGCCATTCATGAGGCGTTCCGGAGATGGAGGCACCTGCTAATTGGCGCACAACATAAGGTGCAAGTGTGCACTGACCACAAGAACCTAGAGTATTGGAGGACGGCACGAGTGCTCAACCAACGGCAAGTGAGATGGGCCCAGGAGTTCTCCAAATTTAACTTTGAGATTTGTTACGTGCCAGGCCCAGAGAACATTAGGGCGGACGCTCTCTCACGCAAACCTGAATATTTGGAGGGGGAGGGAGCACCCGAAGAGAGACATGTCATTCCAGAGGACCGCTGGGTGTGTGGGGCGGCATTGGTGGGACAAAGAGAACTGGTAGAGGAAACAGAGAATGATGAATACGCCCAGAATAAGCTCAGAGGTCTTAGGGGTGAGGGAGAGGAACCAGGGGGTTTCGAGGAAAGAAATGGAGCTTTGTATTACAAAGGGGCACTGTATATCCCTGAAGGAGACTTAAGGGGGAGGGTACTCAAGCAGTTGCACGACAGCCCCACGGCGGGGCATTTTGGACAACACAAAACCATGTGGTTGGTCACCAGGGAATTTTGGTGGCCTAAGGTGAGGGAAGATGTACGGGAGTATGTAAGAGGGTGTGAGCAATGCCAGCGAGCCAAAGGGGAGAGGCGGGCACCGGCGGGGCTATTAGAACCCTTACCAACCCCAGAACGACCTTGGGAGGCAGTGTCGATAGATTTTATGACTGATCTGCCGAAGTCCAAGGGGAAAACAGCCATCATGGTGGTGGTAGACCTACTAACAAAGATGTGCCACTTTGTAGCCTGCTCGCATGCAGTCACGGCGGAAGAGACAGCGAAGTTATTTGTAGAACACATTTTTAGGTTGCATGGGGTGCCATTGAGGGTGGTCTCCGACCGAGGAAAACAATTTACTTCCAGGTTCTGGAGGAAGCTCATGAGCTTACTGCAGGTGGAGGTCAACTTTTCGACTGCCCGGCACCCTGAAACCAACGGGCAGGCGGAAAGAGCAAACGGGGTCCTCCAGCAATACCTGAGGTGTTATGTCAATGACAGAGAGAATGACTGGGTAGAAAAGTTGGCGCTGGCGGAATTTGCCTACAACAATGCCGAGAATGTGTCCACAGGGATGAGCCCCTTCTTGGCTAATTATGGGTGTCATCCCAGGGCTTTCCCAGGGGGAGAAGGGGAGAGATGGGGTGTCCCGGCAGCCGAGCATTTTGTAGAAGAAATGGAAGCAATCCATCGTCAGCTCCAACTCAACTTAGAAAGGGCGAAGGAAGAATACAAGAGGCAGGCAGACAAGAACCGAAGGGAAGGTGAAACCATAAGGGTGGGAGATAGGGTGTGGCTGTCAACCCAAGGGTTGCCGTTCAAAGGAGGTTGTAAGAAATTAAGACCCAGGAGATTGGGTCCCTTTGAGGTCATTCAACAGGTCAACCCAGTGGCTTTCAGGCTCCGGTTACCCAACCACATGAAACTGCACCCAGTATTTCACAGGTCGTTACTGTCACCGTATGAGGGGGGACGAGAAGGGATGGCCACTCGGGGACCGGTCATAGAAGAAAGGGAATGCAGCAGCCATGTGGCAGAAATCCTCGACGCCAGGTGGAAGGGGGATCAGGTGGAGTATTTGGTAGCGTGGGAAGGAGAACCGGAGTCAGAAAACACTTGGGTAATGGCAGAAGATATCAATGACGAGGTATTGATAGAAACGTTCCATCAAAGGTTCCCAAGGAAACCTCAGCCTGTGGAGAGGTTCCGGAGGGAATACTTTGGGACCACCGATGAGGAGGAGGAGTTGGAAGGATTCTCGGAATCGGAAGGGGAAGGGGAGATGGACTCTGAGGAGGAGGAGTACTTCGAGACCAGGAACCGCAACAGGTGGAGAGAAGTGTTCGGGACATCGGAAGATGAAGGAAGTTCATTCCGGGGTTTTGCCTCCTCACCGCCCGTAGAGGAGGGGGCGAGAGGGGATGAAGGGGGCCCTGGAGGGGAGGTGGATGTCAGGGAACTGCCATCGGAAGGAAGGGAAGTGAAAGGGCTCACACAGGTTGGGAGAGACTCAGCAGCTGAAGAGGGAACCAGTAGGGGGAGAGGAGCTGAGCTGAGGGAAAGGGAGCTGGAGGGATGGCTCAGAGACACTTCCAGCGAAAACAGTGGGGAGGTTTCAGGACCTCCTGTAGGGACACCCACTCCTCGCCGGAAACTGTCACGCAGAGAGTCCAGAAGACGTGTTTCCGTTAAGGAGCTTTTATGTTGGAAGCGATTCCGAAAGCAACCACTGTCGGAATCTGCCAGCGACTGACGGAGCCATGTTTAAGGGGCTCCGTTACAGACAGAGGTTTGCAAACTTGACCAAACTCTGAGGGACTAGGATTTTACACACAAGCAGCTCATCGTCCCATCACAGGTGGGTGGGTGTTTTGGATCAGGTTAGCCATATTGATTTGTAGGCCCCTGACAACCTTCGAAAACCTCCTCCTAACAACAAAGGGAAACGGTAAAGGGACGGTATCCGCAATATACAAAATACTACTCCAAAATCCCGCAAATCCCCTAGATGCAATAAAAAAACAATGGGAGAATGACATAGGCTATGAGATTAACCCCACTCAATGGACCAGAATGTGGTCTAAACCCCCCTTTAAATCCATATCAACGAACGAAAAGAAAAGAACTCACACTGAAACTCACCTACAGGTGGTACCTAACACCAAGGAAACTAGCGCTAATACACCCAGGAACCTCACCAAAATGCTGGAGAGGGTGCACCTCCACAGGCACATACCTCCACATGTGGTGGGAGTGTCCCAAAATCCAACTATTCTGGACAACAGCCATACAAGAAGTATGTTTTCTTTTTTAAAAAAAATAATAATAATACGGGATTATCCTCCAGGCCTCTCCAGAGAGGAGAACATGGAGCAAGTGGAGTGGAATGGCAACACACATTGATGGCCACATAAACGTTTCAAAGGATCATAGAATTGTAGAGTTGGATGGGACCCTGGTGGTCATGAAATCCAATCTCCTGCAATGCAGGAATCACACCTAAAGCATCCCACTTTTTTAATATATATATATAAAAATTTATATATTTATGCTTTTTGGGTTTATAGGTAATGGTAAAGGGACCCCTGACCATTAGGTCCAGTCGTGACCGACTCTGGGGTTGTGGCGCTCATCTTGCTTTACTGGCCGAGGGTGCCAGCGTACAGCTTCCAGGTCATGTGGCCAGCATGACTAAGCCGCTTCTGGCGAACCAGAGCAGTGCACGGAAACGCCGTTTACCTTCCCGCCAGAGCGGTACCTATTTATCTACTTGCACTTTGACGTGCTTTCGAACTGCTAGGTTGGCAGGAACTGGGATCGAGCAAAGGAGAGCTCACCCCGTCGTGGGGATTCGAACCACTGACCTTCTGATCAGCAAGTCCTAGGCTCTGTGGTTTAACTCACAGCGACACCTGCATCCCTCTTTTTGGGTTTATACCTTTCACTAATTTTACAAATCGTTTTAACATTTCAAAACCTGACTTCCTTCCCCCTCTTTCTGCGGTTCCTTAAATTTATTTTTAATATCTTCTGCATATCCAAATTAACTTAATTTGCTCATTGATTCATCCACTTCAAACATATACTCTTATAAAGCTGCAGGTTATTAAAATAATCCTGCCAATGTAGTGGTGCCCACCCTGTGGAATGCCCTCCCATGAGATGTCAAAGAAATAAACAACTATCGGACTTTTAGAAGACATCTGAAGCCAGTCCTGTTTAAGGAAGTTTTTAATGTTTGATGAATCATTGTATTTTAACATTTTGCTGATAGCCACCCAGAGTGGCTTGGAAACCCAGCCAGATGGGTGGGGTATAAATATATTATTATTATTATTATTATTATTATTATTATTAGTTTACAATTTATCTGTAAATATTCAATAAACCATTTCCATTCTTTTATAAAAAGTTTGTTGTCTTGATTTCTTATTCTTCCAGTCAGTTTTGCCATTTCTGCATATTCCATAAGTTTTTGTATCCATTCTCCCTTTGCTGGGACTTCCCATCTTCCCAATCTGGGGAAGGTGGGAGCTAATGGATGCAACAAAATGTTGCAGCATAGAGCATTCCTATTCAGGGTCTCTCGTGCTCACTGAGGGTGTGGGACTCACCAGCTACCCTCATCAGGTTTAGCCAACCAGTCAAAGCCATTCCCACGGTGTGGCAGGTGTCGCATGCTGACAGCCACAGGTGAGAGCTGAGTGCAGCAGGGGAGGAGGTGGACAAACTACCCCAGAAGGAGCATGACATATGCCTCACCGGAAGTACTACCCCTCCCCAAACACCCTATACATCCCATAATGCCATTGTTGTTTAGTCATTTAGTCATGTCCAACTCTTCGTGACCCCATGGACCAGAGCATGCCAGGCACTCCTGTCTTCCACTGCCTCCCGCAGTTTGGTCAAACTCATGCTGGTAGCTTCAAGAACACTGTCCAACCATCTCATCCTCTGTCGTCCCCTTCTCCTTGTGCCCTCTATCTTTCCCAACATCAGGGTCTTTTCCAGGGAGTCTTTTCTTCTCATGAGGTCACCAAAGTATTGGAGCCTCAGCTTCACGATCTGTCCTTCCAGTGAGCACTCAGGGCTGATTTCCTTCAGAATGGAAAGGTTTGATCTTCTTGCAGTCCCTGGGACTCTCAAGGGTCTCCTCCAGCACCATAATTCAAAAGCATCAATTCTTCGGCGATCAGCCTTCTTTATGGTCTAGCTCTCACTTCCATACATCACTACTGGGAAAACCATAGCTTGAACTATAAGGACCTTTGTTGGCAAGGTGATGTCTGCTTTTTAAGATGCCATACATATGCCAAGGAAAAGGCTGTAGTCTGTGGGATAAAGCAGGCATCCCCAAACTAGACCCTCTAGATGATTTTGGACTACAACTCCCATCATCCCTAGCTAACAGGACCAGTGGTCAGGGATGATGGGAGCTGTAGTCCCAAAACATTAGGAAGGCCGAGTTTGGGGATGCCTGGTATAAAGTATCTACATTGCATGCAGAGGGTACCAGGTTTAATCCCCAGCATCTCCAGGGAGGACTGGGAATGACCCCATCTGAAATCCTGAATGATTGCTGCCAGTCAGAGTGGACAGAATTGAGCTACATGGAGTACTGGCCTGACTCAGAGCTATGTTTCTGTCTTGACTCATGCGTATTCTGTTCCACTTTATCTGGATAAACCCTCGCATCTCAAAGGCTAGGTGTGGGAAACTGTTGCTTTGTTCGGCTTCTGATGATCCATTTGCAGTAAAACATTACTATCAGCCATCATGTTTATAGTCTCTGGTGTTTTTCAGTGATTGGCTCGCCTTCATAGCTTTGCTTTGGCTGCAGAAGGATCCAACCAGATCCCATAAATATGCATACCATGCTCTCTTGCTTTATTTCTGCCTCCAGGAAAGCAGAGTTTGACACTTAGAATCTTGCCCTCTAGACACCTTATAATGTTGAATTCCAGGGGCTTCCAGTAGCAAACATTTCAGATGCTCACAGATGAATGCAGAAAATGCAGACACACAAAGACTGACAGGCCCTCCAAGTGTCCCTATTTTCCAGGGACATCCCTGATTTAGAGAAACTGTCCTGGTTTCTGATTTGATCCCGCAATGTCCCACTTTTCCTTAGGATGTCCCTATTTTCAATGGAGAAATGTTGGAGGATATGGAGTTATCTGATCCACCGAGCCATCTGAAGGCAATCCTGTGTAGGGAAGGCTGTTTTTTTTTCCAAATGTTCAATGTTTTGTTATGTTTTTATAGATGTTGGAAGCTGCCCAGAGTGGCTGGGGCAACCCAGTAAGTAATGTGTGGAGTATAAATAGCAAAATTACCATTATGGGACGTCAGTGGGATGTAATCCATTGGTACAGTCAAATACTACATTCCTTATTTCCCTAGAGTGGACACAGGCAGGGGGACATCCAGTCAGGGTAACTTCCTGTTCCACTGGTCTGGAGCACCCTGCCCCTGCATGTGACCTGGAAGATGGGCGTGGCTCAGGCTGACTCCATAAAAGAGCCAAGTCACACATCCATTTTCTCACTCGCAGTTTTGTCTCTTGTTCGTCTTGATACTGCTGTTGTCTTGTTCTTATCTTTTGCTGCCATGCTGCTCTCCTGTAGCCATTTTGTTGTTTCAATGTAATTTTGCTGTCTGCTGGCTCTCAGCCAGCAGCACATGAGTTCAGTCTCCATATGAGATGAACTCACAGTTTGTGTAACTACTAAGAAAAGCCTGCCCTTCAGGGATCATATTGTGAACTGAAATGCACATAAACTTTGTGTTACTTTACTCGGAAAAGACTCTCGTGTCTTTATTAAAGGGGACACCAGTAAATTATCTTAACTAAGAGATTCAAACGAGTCTGCAAACTAGCTTCCAGCCATACAGTGGAACCTCGGGTTACGGCGGGGATCCATTCAGGAGGCCCCATCACAACCCAAAAAACTCAAAGCGTCGCATCTGTGCACACACGCACACAATTTTGTGCTTCTGCGCGTGCACAAACGGCGCGAACCTGGAAGTAACCCGTTCCGGTACTTCCAGGTTTGTGCTGGTCTCAAGCTGAGAGCCAGTGTGGTGTAGTCGTTAAGAGCGGTGGACTCGTATTCTGGGGAACCGGGTTCGCGTCTCCGCTCCTCCACATACAGCTGCTGGGTGACCTTGGGCTAGTCACACTTCTCTGAAGTCTCTCAGCCCCACTCACCTCACAGAGTGTTTGTTGTGGGGGAGGAAAGGAAGGGAGATTGTTAGCTGCTTTGAGACTCCTTCGGGTAGTGATAAAGCGGGATATCAAATCCAAACTCTTCTTCTTCAAGCTGAGGGTGACGTAAGCCACAGGCAACGTAAGCAGAGGCTCCACTGTATTAAGGAGAATCTGCTCTGCTACATCACTTACTAGCGTGATATATATATTTATTCAATATATCCTTCTCTACTATTCTTAACATTCCCACAATGTCCCTATTTTCATTGGAGAAATGTTGGAGGGTAACGGCTTGTGCATGGTGTTGTGTATCGCCTTCTGACAATGTTCTCAGAAAAAAAATACCTAGTTGCACTAGTTGTGCCCCAAGCCTGGTTTCTGCAATGCCTCAGTTTCCTGGTGAAAAGTGAAAAGGAGGGAACGTGGTGGGAAAGAGTGAGGGCACAGCTCTGTGGCTCTGGTGAGGAAGTGGATCCATCTGTTTCGCTACCCAGTTGCAAACCAGGCTGCAACGTTTCACAGGAGTGTTCCTTGTTACAAGACAATCCCTCGGGGGATTGCGGGGAGGGGATTGCTGTGTAGAGGTAGTCACAGATGGTGAAAGGAGATCTTTCGAAATGGATCACCGAAGAACAAGACAATTTGCATGGAACAATTCAGTGTGCAGGGATGCTAAACAAAGATGTTACAGCATAGTGACAGGGAAGGCAGGACATCTGCTGAAATGGACTTGGCAAACATTGCACATAGGGGGGCAAAAACATTTGGGGTTTCCTAGAATCAGTGGGTCTAAACCAAACAAAAAACCGGGGGGTGGGGTGGACAAGCAACATATCCAGAGTAGGGATGAATGGATCTGTCCACTTCTGTTCCCTCGGTTTCTCGTTTTTTCCCAATCTTAGATTCAGTTCTTCACATTTCTGCAACAATTCGGGATTTTTTAATTTTTTTTAAAAGAAATCCTCATGGACACAGCTTAAGAACTACCGCCCCATATCTTTGCTTAATGTGGATTATAAAATTTTTGCAGACACTTATACCGAAAACAGAGACTGAAAAGACACAGCTCAAGAACTACCGCCCCATATCACTGTTAAATGTGGATTATAAAATTTTTGCAGATATTTTGGCTAAAAGACTAAAAAAGGTGTTAGTAGAAGAAATTCATAAAGATCAAGCGGGCTTTCTTCCAGGCAGACACTTGTCTGACAATACGAGGAACATAATTAATATTCTAGAAAATAATTAATTAATATTCTAGCCGCGTTTTGCTGGCTGAGAGAATGGCTGCTTCTTGAAAATACTGACGTGCTGGACCTAGAAGGTTTTAACAACGTATTTGGGTGGCATGCATATTTGTGGTATGATAAGGTTAAAGCACATAAAGCGTTTAAAAACCATATTGTCAGAAAAGCATTGTTTAGTGTCTGGATAAGATATAAGGACTTGTTTGAAAATAAAACCCCAAGGTGGTTGTCACCAATGGAAGCGAAGGCTCAGAAAAAGCTCAATATGGAGGCCAACTGGCCGAAATATTGGGAAATTTTGGAACAAGAGGGAGACAGATTAAAACTGCAGAGTTTTGAAAAACTAAAAAATAGAGTGCGAGACTGGCTCCATTATTACCAAATAATGGAGGCGTACAATCTAGATAAAAAAATTAGCTTCCAGGTGGGAAAATCAAAACTGGAAACAGAACTGTTAGATCCCAAAACTAAGAACTTGTCAAGAATGTATAACTTGCTGTTGAAATGGAATACCCAGGATGAAACGGTGAAATCAACTATGATTAAATGGGCACAAGATGTAGGACATAATATTATGATGGCTGACTGGGAACAGTTATGGACCACAGGTATGAAGTTTACGGCATGTAATGCCTTAAGAGAGAATATAATGAAAATGATCTACAGGTGGTACATGACACCAGTCAAGCTTGCAAAAATATATCACTTGCCCGATAATAAATGTTGGAAATGTAAAGAGACTGAAGGTACATTTTTTCACCTTTGGTGGACGTGCCCAAGGATTAAGACATTCTGGGAGATGATTTATAATGAAATGAAAAAAGTATTTAAATATACCTTCCTGAAGAAACCAGAGGCCTTTCTCCTGGGCATGGTTGGCCAATTGGTGCCAAAAAAGGATAGAACTTTCTTTATGTATGCTACAACAGCAGCAAGAATACTCATCGCGAAGTATTGGAAGACACAAGATCTACCCACCCGGGAAGAATGGCAGATGAAGGTGATGGACTATATGGAACTGGCGGAAATGACTGGCAGAATCCAAGACCAGGGAGAAGAGTCGGTGGAAGAAGATTGGAAGAAATTTAAAGTTTATTTACAGAAACATTGTAAAATTAAGGAATGTTAGATGGATGTTGGAATGAAGTAATGTGGTTTTAGCAGAAATGCTATAGAGGATTAAGAAAAAAACAGATTCTTAAATGGTGAAAGGAGGGAAAGTAAAGTTACATTATATTAAGATAAAATATAGGACAAAAATTGGAAAAGATGGAAAGGATTTGCTGAAATAGCTAACTGAACTAGAATACAAAAAAGGGAGGTGTGAGGAGGTCAAGGAAATAAGTAAATGAAAGATAAGTTATGGGAAGATTCATTGCATTTTTTATTTTTTTGTTATTGTTGTTGTTTTTTTGTTTTCTTTCTTTCTTTCTTTTCTTCTTTTCTGTATTGTGATGTGATGTTCTGTTTTTGCTTAATATGCTGTTTTCTATTTTTCCTTTTTCCTTTTTGTAACCTTTCAAATCTTAATAAATATTATTAAAAAAAGAAAAAAAAGAAATCCTCATGAAAATACCTCAACATGTTAGTCCAAACTTCTCCAAATACAGTGGTACCTCGGGTTACATACGCTTCAGGTTACATACGCTTCAGGTTACAGACTCCGCTAACCCAAAAATAGTACCTCGGGTTAAGAACTTTGCTTCAGGATGAGAACAGAAATCGTGCTTCAGTGGCGTGGCAGCAGCAGGAGGCCCCATTAGCTAAAGTGGTGCTTCAGGTTAAGAACAGTTTTAGGTTAAGAACGGACCCCCAGAACGAATTAAGTACTTAACCTGAGGTACCACTGTATACACATTTCTATTCTATGCAGTTTTACTACATATACACGTTTTTGCAAGCAACTTTTGCCAAAATAATGCATTCCTGTATCTTGTTTTCACTCATATATCCATTCATCTGCACACCTTACCCTAACATTGGCCTGTGTCTATTGGATTTCATGCTCATGTCCATGTTCAAACGTAATCCTGCCACCTGGGCATGCAGCGAGGTAGGAGACAGATCAGCTTAGTTGGGTGGGCAGTAAGCTCAAGCACAGTCTCTCTCCCCCCCCCCCCACATCTGGATGGATAGATGAGGAGAAAGGAACATTGGATTTTGCCTGTTAACTTCTTGTTCTGATGAAATTTCAACTAGATTCAGAGACGGGACGCACCTCTCTTACGATAGCCTGTAAAGCAGCAAACAAGTAAATGGTGCTATGATAATAACAATTAAAACTGTAGAATCTTGCCTGGGCGCCTTCATTACAGTGGTACCTCGGGTTAAGAACTTAATTCATTCTGGAGGTCCGTTCTTAACCTGAAACTCTTTTTAACCTGAAGCACCACTTTAGCTAATGGGGCCTCCTGCTGCTGCCACGCCACTGAAGCACGATTTCTGTTCTCATCCTGAAGCAAAGTTCTTAACCTGAGGTACTATTTCTGGGTTAGCGGAGTCTGTAACCTGAAGCGTCTGTAGCCTGAAGCGTCTGTAACCCAAGGTACCACTGTGCATATCTTTGCTACAAACCATTAGGCACCAGGCAAAAGCTTTTATCTTCTCATTGGCCTTTGGCAAGTTAAACTGTGACAGGGAAATTCTTGTTTTTGTTTGTTACTATAGTATGTATTTTTGTGTTCTTGTGGTTTTATATTGTAAACTGCCCTGTGATCTTTGGATGAAGGGCAGTTAGAACTCCTGTTTATTTATTTGATGATGGTGATGATGTACCCATTAAAACCATCCCATACACACCAGGACTCAGTGGAACATCCACTTCCGCCTCTCCCCCTGCTCCCCCGGTCTGTTCTTGGGGTCCCCCCCACCTTCAGGAACAGATTTGGGGGAACACAGGGAGAGAGAAGGTGGAGTTTCCATTGGGTAAATGGAATTCCTTGCATGAACAAGATGACTTCATTAGATAACACCCATAATAAATACAGTGGTACCTCGGGTTACATACGCTTCAGGTTACAGACTCCGTTAACCCAGAAATATTGCTTCAGGTTAAGAACTTTGCTTCAGGATGAGAACAGAAATTGTGCTCCGGCAGCGCAGCAGCAGCAGGAGGAGGCCCCATTAGCTAAAGTGGTGCTTCAGGTTAAGGACAGTTTCAGGTTAAGTACGGACCTCCGGAACGAATTAAGTTCTTAACCCGAGGTACCACTGTAATACGAGCTTGATCTACTTGTCAGTATTGGATCATGTGGCCCAGCCAAATCCAAATCATATGATAAAGTACTGGGGGAAAGAAATCATAATTAAGTTGTTGTTTTTCAAAGCAACTTAATTGCACTTGAGAAATGGTTTGCCCGTATCTGGAATGCCCTCAGGTTAGGGTTCACTAAGAAATGCATATTTTTCTTTCCTGGATATCTGCCCTCTTGATTCCCTTTCCCCCATAAAGGGCAGGAATATTATATGTGTTCCTTACGTAAACATAAATATATGGAGCACATCACATACCTTCATGTTGTATACTGTTCAGTGGGAAATGGATCAGCTGGGTCTGATGCCTCACAAATCCCATCCCAAGAGTCTGTCACATCCATTCTACAGCAGATGCTCTATATTACAGGCCCCAGTATCTCATCATAAAAGGTATGTTCATTAAATCACAGCCCCACTGCGCTGCTTTATCTTTTATTGTACTCTTTCATGCAGCAGGGACCAGAGCATTGCAAAATAAATTCAGACAGCAGAACAGCAATCCAGGTTCAGGGTGATATTTCAGAGATTATAGTCCTGCCAGGGGGGAAAGAAAAGGGTAATTCAGAAACAACACCGAGGTTAGAGCTTTGCAGCAACCCCTCACTGTCAGCTGGGCTTCACTTTGGTGTGAACTACAGTGGTACCTCAGGTTACAGACGCTTCAGGTTACAGACTCTGCTAACCCAGAAATAGTACCTCGGGTTAAGTACTTTGCTTCAGGATGAGAACAGAAATCGTGCTGCGGTGCCGTGGCGGCAGCAGGAGGCCCTATTAGCTAAAGTGGTACCTCAGGTTAAGAACAGTTTCAGGTTAAGAACGGACCTCCAGAATGAATTAAGTTCTTAACTCGAGGTACCACTGTACCAGGTTCAGTCCCTGCTCCTGCCAACCTAGCAGTTTGAAAGCACGTCAAAGTGCAAGTAGATAAATAGGTACTGCTCCGGCGGGAAGGTAAACGGCGTTTCCCTGCGCTGCTCTGGTTCGCCAGAAGCAGCTTAGTCATGCTGGCCACATGACCTGGAAAAACTGTCTGTGGACAAACGTTGGCTCCCTCGGCCAGTAAAGTGAGAGGAGCACTGCAACCCCAGAGTCATCTGCGACTGGACTTAGCGGTCAGGGGTCCCTTTGCCTTTACCTTTACCAGGACGATGCTATCAGTGCCTGATTTATAACCATGATATTGGTGTCATGTGGCCCCTGGAAGGTTATTCAGGAGCCAATGCGGCCCTTGAGTTGAGAAATGTTCTCTAGTCCCTGCCTCAGATTTTAATCATTTTATTTATTTATTACATTTATATTCCACCCCTTCATCATAAGATCTCAGGGCAGTTCACAGAATAAAATACAGGATAAAAATAACAAGTAAATAATTCAAACCAAACAGCAAAGCAATAACCACCTCCCTTTCTGCAGACACATTATTTATTTTATTATAATAAGCAGAAAGAAGAGTCTGCAAGACATGGCAGAGATGCCCAATTTTTTAAAAAATGAAGCTAGCCAAAACAAACAAAACCTTTGGAATATACATACCATTCCACTTGTAGTAATAAATTAAATGTATTTATATTTAGCGCTGCAATGCATTGAAAGGTGCATTAACAAAGCAGAAAGTTCATCAACACGATTTCTCCCCCAGTCATCTGCAATGCTCATGCCAGGGGTGGGCTACAAAATGAAGAGTGTGATCAAATAAAAGACATGGGGTGGGGAAGATTGAAGGTTTTTATACCATGGGTTAATGAGCAGTTGTGAAACTCTTACAGCGCCTTTAAGAGCCTAGTCTGTAACCCTTGGCTGCTCTATAAAATATGTTCTTGCAGACCAGTCAACGTGAGCTTCTGAGAAGGTTCAGCTCTCTGGGGAACAGGTCAATGCAGCAGTAATTTAATGTAAGGACAGAAAACCTGTCATCTACCTTCAAATTTGTCAGGGATAACTACCAGCTTGTTGTTCGTGGAAATGGCTCATTTTCCCTGGCCTAGCTGATCTGACATTTGCAGCGGTGAGTTTCTTAAAGGAAATCAGCCCATGAACTCTGCCTCGACCAGGAAGGGGAAACTTATGGCCTTCTAGATCTTGCTAGACTACAACACCCATCATCCCTGATAATTGGCCAGTCTGGATGATGGTCATGGGTGGTCCACCAAGATCTGGAGGGACATTGATTCCCCATCCCTTGGATGAGAAGATACAACCTTTTGACCCAGGGACCACGACTTACCCACTTACTGAATGGCACGAAAGTGAGTTCATGGCATCCTGTCATTTCATGGTGTATGTATAATAAACGCTTACAAGATCAGGTCCAATAGCACAGATTTTCCCCACCTGGTTGACACATTACCAGGTCTGCACTGTGTGAGATAGGTCTCTGTGGTGGACGCTTTGCTGTAATGTTACAGGGTCTGTATTTCAGTAGCAGAGTGTGTGCATTGCACAAAGATGGTCCCAGTTTCAGTGTCCGGCACCAGTAGTTTAAAGCATGCGTCAGGACCTCTGTTGCAGAGCTACTGCTGACCATAGAAAATAGTGCTGGCCTAGGCGGAAAAATCAATCCTCAGGGTCCCTTCTAACTCTATGAGTCTATGGTGTATGATCTGTTGACATACCGGGCAACTTCCTATTTTAATTCACACATTCTTGCTTAGCAAAGGTAAAGGACCCCTGGATGGCTAAGTCCAGTCAAAGGTGACTATGGGGTTGTGGCACTCATCTTTCTTTCAGGCCGAGGGAGCTAGCGTTTGTCCATAGACAGCTTTCCAGGTCATGCGGTCAGCATGACTAAACTGCTTCTGGCACAGCAGGACACCATGATGGAAACCAGAGTGCATGGAAATGCCGTTTACCTTCCTGCCGTAGTGGTACCTATTTGTCTACTTGCACTGGTGTGCTTTTGAGCTGCCATGTTGGTAGGAGCTGGGACAGAGCAACAGGCACTCACTCCGTCGTGGGGATTCGAACTTAGCACACCGTGGGGTCACCCAATAGGAAAGCTCTCCCACACTGCTGGGGACATGTATGAAGGGACCTTTCTTTTTCCACAACTGTGAACTGATTCAGTAAGAGGCGTTGTTTTACCTTATCTATAGTGTTGCTTCTTAGAAGACTTCAAGGAATAATCCCACACATCTGTTTTATCTTCCTGCATGCAAACACCACTGCAATGATTCTAGATCAGGCTTCCTCAATGTTGGCCCTCCAGATGTTTTGAGACTACAATTCCCAGCATCCCTGGCCACTGGTCCTGCTAGCTAGGGGTCATGGGAATTGTAGGCCAAAAACATCTGGAGGGCTGAGGTTGAGGAAGCCTGTTCTAGATAATGTGACAGCTTGCTCCACATAAATCCAGAGGCATCAGCATTTCAACATGGTGAAATTGGCTGTTCTTACAAGGAACAAAATAGGTGAGGAATGCTGTGTGTTACCAATGGACTGGCACAATTCTGTGTGTGTGTGTGTGTGCGCGCGCGTGTGTGTGCCCTGAAATAACTAAACCGTTCTCAGAAACCAAAGCTGGCACAGGTAATAGAGATGGAGAAAGAGGAAGCCCACAAGCTGACATGCAGATGTTGCTGCTGATGTTTGGCGCTCGAGTTTGTAGCCTGAGGATTCATTGGAATGCTTGTGCACACTATCTGCTCTGAGGTCAACCTTCGCTAGAGATGCAACTACTTTATTTATTCCGCTAAGCCAGATAACATCAAATTACTTTCTGACTCGTGACCCGGAAATGGGAACAAAGGGGAAGTCAAACAGGGAGGGTTCAAAGAGCACGACGAAGCAGGATATGAATAACAGAAATAAAAGTCTTGGTGTATCGGATCCTTGGATATGAAAGAAGCTGAAAGTGGAATGACTGTGCTTAAGTAGCACAGGAATAGTTTCTCTGAAGTGAATTCAGTTGAATTCCTTGGTTCAAAACATGAGCCTTGGCTTCAGTGCAAAAGTGAGCGTCATGGCTTAGTTGGAGAAGCATGCCCAGCACCAATTGAAGCTATAGAATGGGTTTTCACAGGATTTCATTATAAGCAAGTAGGACAGGGAGACATATTCATACCTACTTTGCAACTGGGGTCAACAAACCAGTTCATTTTCCTATTGAACGTAGCACAATTTTGGTTTTCTGCAGATTGCTGTTTGCTCCGATTGAGCTTTAAGGAGTGGGTTTTCATGGGGAGCACGCACACAAAAAATGGTGCTTGGACACACAGCTTTAAAATGCAGACCATGTCTGAAAAGAGCAGAGGAAGTGTAAGGGTGGACAAGCCCCAAATTGTTGACTATCACTATATCTTGTGGGAGCAAATACACTGGTTTAACTATGGAGATTGTGTGGTTGCGATGGGGAAGGGCTTCCTGTAAGTAATAGTGCCATTCCAGTAACTTAAAAGCACAATATCTAAAGGAAAATCAGTCTCCAGGGCCCTATCAATGACCCTCTAGTTGACTCATCCAGTAGCCTGAGTAAACTCCTTCATTGCATTGTGTCAGGATTTATTGGTCTTCCAAAACACCTCTGAGAAATTTGTCTGAGATGCAGTTTCTTGCTTTGCAACCTCCCACAAAAATGTGTTTCTTTGTTAAGTGTCATACAGCAACACACAAATGAATAAAGTTGCACACTCTGTAAAATGTAGGTAGAAATGAGCAGGTATTTATCAAGCATGTTTTTATTGAACATCCTCCATTAATCTCTCTCTGTGTGGGGAATTTCTCGGAAGGGTCGTTGTGTGGTTTTTGGTTTTTTAACCCATTGGAATTCAAGTCTTCCCATCCCTCCTTCAGGAAGCAAAGAGAAAAAAACCAACGCTGCATATCAAGTAGTCAGTGAAGTATGTTTAACTACGGTCTTCCTGGAACATGATTGCTGCATCATTTGTGAGCATTCCCAAGGGGAGGCAAAAGTAGGAAGAAGCAATAAATCTTCAGGCAGTTCTTTCTGCAGTGGAGATCAATTGGAGACATCTTTGCTTTCAGAGGCTCACTAATTTCTTCTCAGAGCAGGTGACAAAAAGCTTAAAGCTATTGTAATACCTTTTTTGCCGGTGATTGGGGGCGGGAGGGGGGTCATTTCATTCCAGACAAGAACCTGTCCAGAGATAAATTCCTTCCACTCAGCCTAAGGATGAGATAATTTTTTTATCATTTGAGGGATTTCCCTTGAAATTCCACTGATGCTTCATCCATCAACTTCAGATATTGGCTTCAGCATTTCAGTCCAGGCAAGGCTGGACCACCCATGAGGTGGGATGAAGTTGTGCTGCCATCAGACCAAATTCTGGTGAGATGTCGTCAGATTTCAGCTAGATCTTGTGAGCTCTCACCGGAATCTACTGTCCTCGCCACTGTCATGCAACCAAGGTAAAGGATGCTTGGCAGTGGGATTGGCAGTGCCAGCAGGGCAGGGTGGCACTTTCTGTTTTGGGATAACTTGCCCTTGAGTGTAGGTGAAATCCAGCAGCATCAGAAGGCAGTGGTGGGGAACCATACCTGTGTCTAATTCTAGGCACCACAATTTGAGAAGCATGTTGACCAGCTGGAACGTGTTCAGAGGAGGGCAACCAAGGTAATCAAGGGTCTGAGAACCAAGTCTTATGAAGAATGGTTGAAAGAGTTGGGCATGTTTAGCTGGAAAAGAAGAGACAGAGGAGATATGATAGCCATCTTCAAATATCTCAAGGGCTGTCACATGGGAGATGGAGCAAGCTTGTTTTCTCCTGCTCTAGAGGGTAGGACCAGAACCAATGGATTCACATTACAAGAAAGGAGACTCCAACTAAACATTAGGAAGAACTTTCCGATGGTAAGAGCTGTTTCACACTGGAGCACACTCCCTCAAGAAGCTGTGGACTCTACTTCCTTTGAGGTTTTTAAGCAGAGGTTGGGTGATCATCTGTCATGGATGCTTCAGCTGAGATTCCCGCATTGCAGGGGGTTAGACAAGATGACCCTTGGGTTAAGGTTACCAGATGTCTCCGTTTCCTGGGGACAGTCCCCAGATTTACACATCAGTCCCCATACAAAATCCATTGAAGTTAAAAAGTGTCCCCGGATTCATTGAAAAAAATCTGGTAACCTTACCTTGGGTCCCTCTTAACTCTACACTTCTATGATTCTATGAGCCTTTTGTCAGGCTGAAGGCTGAAGGTGAGTATGGCCAGAAACACACCACTTTTCATCTTCCATAAAGGGAAGCAAGGGTTCTTGCTATCATGGTTCAACAGCACAGTCCACACAGGTAGAATCAAGAGAGGAGGGCACAATGAAGAATCAGGGAGGGGTGTGGCCAGTCCTCCTGAAGAGGATGCATGTACATCTGTATGTGAGTACAAAGAAAAGCCATGCTTTACTTTGATTTATTCAGCTGAAGACAAGGCAGTCAATCACAAAGAACGGGATTGTAAGCATGATGGCTGATAGTAATATTTTATTGCAAATGGATCATTAGAGGCTAAGCAAGCTGATTGATATCCACCCCCAGACTTTGGGATGGAGTGATCCATCTAAATAGAGCAAAACACACAAAACACAATTGACGTAGGAAAAAGTAGGGGACTTCCCCACTCCAGCTCACCAAGGAAAACCCTGATCATTTCCAAGTTAATCCAAAGAGAACTTGGAATAAGTTTGAATATATCTAGTGAGGGCATCAAACCCACTTGAAAATTGCTGAAGGCCTTGGTGGAACTCTGTAAAGGTTTTTTAAAACTATTGTAGCAATCATAATATCATCATCATCATCCTCATGGGCGTAGCCAGGATTTATGTTATGGGAGGCAGGACCTCAGTTAAGTATTCTTATTTATTTACTTGGTTTGGGGGAGGGAGGCAGCTAACCCCCTCCCATCCCTTGGCTATGCTATGCCCGTGATCCCCTGTGTCATTTTATTTGTATGCCACCTGTTACATAGTTAAAAGCATGCTCAAGGTGTCTTAGAACATGGAAAGATGTACATAATTACAAACCTGACCTGTGTCACAAATTAGATTTAATGAGCACTCATATCAGCATGCTCTGTAGACTGATAGCTATAGCCTTATATATATTAACCTCTTATGCTCTGCCACTCCCGTCTAATGTTCCTAACTCTTCTTTTAGACTTTCCTTGCTTCCTTTAGATTTTTATAGACTTTTAATTCTCTTTTAGTTTTTCAAATCATTTTTCAGATTTTAAATGACTGTACCCCTCCTTCCTTTTGCTGGTCTATTACTGTAATAAAGATTTCATTGGATTGGTTTGGATTACAAACATAACAGGAAAAAATCATAAAGCACAGCAATAAGTACAACCAGATCTAAACAATTTCCATTTGAATAATATGCTGTGCTAGGTGCTGTGTTTCCATTGCTGCCCTTCCTTTCTTATATATCATATTATAAATTGAATTGTAATAGAAGAAATGGGGTGTACGGGGTGTTAGGGGAGAGGTAATACCTCTGGTGGATATGTCATGCTCTTTCTGGGATAGTTTGTCCACCTTTGGTCCTCATCTTACACCCAGCTCTCACCTGTGGCTCCTAGAAGTTGTCAGCATGCAACAGTGGCCACACCCAAGAAATGGCTTCAACTGGATGGCTACACCAGGTGAGGGTAGCCAAGGAGTCTCAAACCCTCAGTGAATTATGGGCTTCCCCTCCATGTGAAGACACGTTCTGGCAGATTGAGCGGATGAGACTAATAGTGGGTCCAATGGTCAAGAAGGCAGTTTCTGCACCTGCTGTAGAGGGAAGTGAGGGGCAGATGGGGCTCGTCCACCTGGGAAGGTAGCCCATCTAGGAGAAGAAAAGTTCTGATCTTAAACCTCTGCTGCCTTGTGGGATATCTTCGGGAGAAGGAAAAGACTAAAGAGTAAACCCTACACCATTCCTTTGGTCCACATCAGCAAGCCTGAGAGTGGGGTCTTGCCATATGGGTGACCCAGATTTGTGCCCCAAAGGGAGGTCACTTTGGTGCTGCAAACACAGCAGTTTGACTTCACCCCTGGAAGCACACTCCATTGTGTCTCAGGACAGATGGATGCCAACAACAGAATAAAACAATAGAATAAAATAAAATATAAAGCAATACAAGCACAATTAAGCATCAGTGTGAATATATGATGTGATGTGCCCTCCAGCTACAAATCCACAGATGCCATGGATCACCAGAATGAAGCTCGTGGAGTACTGGCGGTCCACTGAGCACAGTTTGTGAACCACTGCTTTAGGATACATACACAGAGATGCCACCTATTCCACTGGATGCGTACAGTATATGAATCTACTGATTTTGATTGCATGATCCTGGTCTCCAAGGAAGTGAAGAAAAGAAAAGTAAAGTAAAGTGATGATCTAAGTTCTTGATCATCATTCTGATTGCATTAGAAAGCCAGATGGCAAGAGAATTTTCAAACAATAGACTCGATTAGAGAGGCAGGCATTACGCACACTGAGATTGTGACAATGGAGAAGCTGAATTAAATGGAAGACAAAGATGATTTGGGATGGTGGAAAAGCTGGAACATGCAAACATCCTAGGCAAGGTTGGAGACTTCCATCCAGTTTAAATACAATGAATTCCGCTTGGCTGCATCTTGAACACTACATGAACCACGTGGTCTGGAAGGAAAGGTCTGATGCCCCGACTGTTCAGTGTGACAGAAAGAATATCATTATGTATTGACCCACACTTAAAGTCAATTGTCCAGGTGACCATTAAATGCACATGATATTCTATGCAAAATTAAACAACGTAATGGACTAAGCAATGTGCTAATTGTTACTTTCCCTCACCTTTCCATATGAAACAAACTAATATTTGTGGAAATAGAGGGCTGTATCTAACATTCCTGAAACACCTTCCCTTGTGCAATGTGTGCACCACCCAAAGAGATTCTGAGGATTCCCCTAACCTTCTGGAGAAGATTTTTTGAAGTGGGTGGATGGGGACAGGAGACAAAGAGGAAGTTCAGTTGTGTCAGTGGATGTCCTTTGCAAACAGAATGACTTCATTTGATACAACCCATTTTTTTCTCTCTCTCTTCAATATACTGTAAATTAAAGTTTGTAGAATCTATGGATCCAAATATATTATATCTGGCTCCATTGCTACATGGAGCAGGGTAGTTGTCATCAGCCCCTGCAGCCTCTGTGATAGCTCCCACATTATTCCCACTAATGCCTAAAGTCCTGCTCAGAAAATCATCTCCATGCAGTAATTGAATAAACTGGGCAGGGGGAGGAGGGGTCTGTGTACACTGCCCTTGTCCCCAAGTATGAACCACAAGCTATCTCTACACATGTATGGGTGATTGTGTGACGGAGTTGATTTGTACACCTCACCTATTATGTACACAGGTACACAGACTGTACACTTGTTGCATATAAGTGAATAACCGTACAAGTGTGCGGCCCAATTTTTGCTTTCAAAGGGACAAAGATGGTGTGCTCATTGAACGCTACATATGTCTAGAGTCTAAAATAAGCAGATAGTATGAAACCAATCACCATTTCGACATCCCAAAAGTTCTCACTGGCTTACTAAAAGCTGTCAAAGAGTAGCCCTGTTCTGGCTGAATGTTTCCCCCTTTGGCTTCAAGGATGATTGAATTTATATTAAGTATTTCAGATCCTGGTTTGACTGTTGCGCATTTAAGGGATGATTGTATTTTAGATTAATTGCTCATATTTGACTTGATTGCTTTGCACATTAAATGTAATATTCCCAGTTACATGTATGTTACCAGCAGCATTTTAATGATTCTAGTTGCAACAGCGAGATTTTTCTGTTCAGGTTTATGAAGTTCTTTATTTAAGGGGTGGGGGTGGGAGGAAGATTTTCAGAGTTGCTCCTTTAACGCACGCCTGTGACTTTCAGCCACAGTTTGCTCCCTGGTGATGTGTCAGCGAAGGGTGATCTGATATGTGAGATTGCTATGCTCGGGTTCTACATGCCACAATGAGTCACTTTACAGATGTCAGGCAGACCTCAGCAGGAGGCTTGACTCATCACCAGCCACGTCAGCCCTCCACTTAAAGGAGCAGCTCCATCTAACTGTAAATCCCAGATTCATTGCAGTAGGACTGCAGCTTCCATAACCCCTGACCATTGGCTGTGCTTGCTGGTGAGGATTGTCAATCAGCAGTATCTGGAGGGCCAAAACATTTCCCACTTAAATCAGAAGCAAAAGAAAAAAGCTGAAGTGTAGACTTCTTGCCGCATGCTGTGGAGGTGGAAGGAGACACTTTGGATGGATGGATGGATGGATGGATGGATGTGCAGCTGTGCAACATCATTTCCTTGGCTATTCCAGGAAGAATGAGCAGGTCAGACAGATGGCAGTTAGGTGCCCTCTGTAGGCAGTGCCTGCAAAACTTCCTTATTTTGGAAGAAGTGAGAAAAGATAAAGCCCACCCAACATATAACATCAAAGCCCTCACTCCCTGAGAACTTCATGGAAATTTCTCCTGCCCACTTTTAAGCATATAATAATAATAATAATAATAATAATAATAATAATTTTTATTTATACCCCACCCTCCCCTGCCAAAACCGGGCTCAGAGCGGCTAACATCAAGTGTATAACACATTAACATAAAATCAGGCAATCAATTAAAATACATCCTAAAATCAGATCAAGATCAGAATAAAATCCAATCAGACAGCAACCCGCAGATTAGGGTTGGGGACCTTAAATGCTCACCTGGCCCAACTGTTTGGGCTGAACTTATATGGGCCTGTGAGAAAAATTGCAAGGCCACTTTCATGTAAGTTCTTAGGAAGGGGAGTCAGACTGAACCCCAACCAAAGGCCTGGAAGAGGGAGCTGTTCCGCCTGGCCTTCAGTCTGGGCCCAGTTTGACCCCCCTCTATGGGACCCTGTAAGTTACCTCTCTGGCCCTTTTATCGGCTCATGTGGGACCAACATGGATAGCTGGCCTTGATGAATACTTGAGGTTCCCGACCCCTATGGTTGTAATTCGTGGGCAATCATTTAATTTTATCCTGATTCTAATTTTAAAGCTGTATTTTAATCAATTGTTTGATTGTGTTTTAATGTATTTTATGTTTGATGTTAGCTGCCCTAAGCCCAGTCTTGGCCGGGGAGGGTATGGTATAAACAAAAATTTACTTACTTACTTACTTACTTACTTACTTACTTACTTACTTCAACATTTTCACTCCAACTCATTTTCTCCCTATTTAAGCAAAGAGAAGATTCCCCCTTACCAAACATCCTGGAAATGGACTTCATGATGCATGTTCTAAATCTCAGTTCATTCACCTAAGCTTTATCCTTCAAAGTTGTTCATGATGGTTATTGTGTCTCTCATACAACTAGATGGACCAGATGGGTCTCTGACTTGATCTAGCAGGGCTCTCGTAACGTTCTTAAGTCTCAGCAGCCCATAGATTTGTTTATAAGTTCTCTTCATTGTTTCCAGGATGATGTACAGGATGCATCTACTGAGGCGCTCTTCAACCAATTTGCATAATTTCATTAAATGCAGTGATAATTACATGAGGCACTCAAAATTGTTTTGTCTTTGTCTAAAGGATGCCGTAATGGAGAGGGAGATGAGGAGGCCTCCAGGAAGGAAGGTTCTCTCTTCCCACTTTGTTACGGAGGAGAGAGAGAGAGCCAAGGGTTCAGAGTCCCCCTGATTTGATCCCATTATTAGCTGGCAGTGAAAGGGTATGTCCTTGAAAAGAAGCAAACAGCCCACCTTATTGGAACAAAAGACAAACGAGAATAAATCGCAACCCCTTTTAAAAGAGGAAAAATAATTATGAAAATTGAAGGCTCAGAAACGTGATTAGACACCACCGAGAAAACAACAAAGGCAGAATATAACAGAGTCGGTGGCAGTTTTAGTGCTGGAGACGCAGCATGGTTTCCTTGATGTGATTTTGGAAGGAAGTAAACAGACTGTGATATGGTGGAGTCTCTCAGGTTGGCAATTAAGGACAGAAGAACAGGCCTCCTGGATCAGGCCTGGATCAGGCCAAGGGCCCACCTAGCTCAGCATCCTGTCTTCAGCAAGCAGATGCCTCTGTTGGAATATTCCATTCCACCTTAAGAACAGACGTGAGAGCCAGTGTGGTGTAGTGGTTAAGAGTGGTAGTCTCGTAATCTGGGGAACCGGGTTCACGTCTCCGCTCCTCCACATGCGGCTGCTGGGTGACCTTGGGCCAGTCACACTTCTTTGAAGTCTCTCAGCCCCACTCACCTCACAGAGTGTTTGTTGTGAGGGAGGAAGGGAAAGGAGAATGTCAGCCGCTTTGAGACTCCTTAAAGGGAGTGAAAGGTGGGGTATCAAATCCAAAAACTCTTATTCTTCTTGCATGTCACATGTCTGTTTACACTCCAGCACAGCTTGCTGGGAACTTCCGTTTGTGTATAGCTTTTGCTTTAGCTGTCTTGCTTTGGACACGGAGGAGATCAGACATGTTTCCTTTTGTCCTGATGTATACTGAATAAACTGCTTGTGAATTTGCTCACGCAGCCTCTCCAGCCACTTCTGTTGCGTAGCGTTTCCTCTGCTGAGTAGCGTGCCCCAGCTTCTGAAGCTCAGGTTGCAGATGCTGAGCCAAGGACTGGTGGGCCCCGCACACCGGCCAGTGGGCTGGAGCCAGCTGGGGGCCTGCCAGTTGCCCCCGTTTCCTTGGTTGCATGCCAACAACCTCAATAGGAAGCCCACAAGCAAGACCTGAGCAACAGCAGCAACTAGCATTGAGAGGCATGGTGCTCTACCAGTGGAGGTAGAACATAGTCATCATGGATAAAAGGCAGTGATAGTCTTATCCTCCATGAATTTGCCTGATCCTCTATTAAAGCCATCTGAGCTGGTGTGTCCCCACTGCGTACTGCAGGAACAGGTTCCACAGCTTACCATATTTTTCGCTCTATAGGACGCACCCAAACATAGGACGCACCTAGTTTTAGAGGGGGAGAACAAGAAAAAAAATCTCTTCCTCTCTGCGCAGCGCCCCTTCAGCAAAGCGGTAGGAGAAACGGAGCCCCTTCCATTTCTCCTCCCACTTCGCTGAAGGGGCGCTGCACAGAGAGGGAAAGCTGTGCAGTGCCTCTCCAGCAAATCGAAGCCAGGAGAGCAAGAGGGATCAGTGCACACCAATCCCTCTTGCTCTCCTGACTTCAGCGAAAGCAACGCGAAGCCTCCGGAGCACAGCGGGAGCACTCCCACTGCGCTTCGGAGGCTTCGCATTGCTTTTGCTGAAGCAATGGAGCCTGCATTCGCTCCATAAGACGCACACACATTTCCCCTTAATTTTTGGAGGGGAAAAAGTGCGTCTTATAGAGCGAAAAATACGATAACTCTGCAATGTGTGAATAAGTGCTTTCTTTTGTCTGCTTCATTAGATGTCCATGGTTTCTAGCATTATAAGCAAGGGAGGAAAACTTGCCAACCTGTTGCCTGTGCGTGTTGTGACACCCTCGAAGGCCTTCTTTGGTGCCCCCAGCATGAAGCACAATCCCAAGATTGCCAGCTGTTTTATTTTAATGCAAGTTTCTAGCATTTTTAGAAGCTGAGATGTAAGGTTTCATTCAATTCTGCTTGGGGCTCTCCAGTGTACCACCTGAGTCCATTTGTATGCTGGCTACAGGATGCTTTCTACATCCTCTTTCTCTGCCATGAGACCTAAACTCAAGTATATATTTAAGTCTTTTGTCTCTTTGAAAGAAACCCATTTGGGATGCTGTGAGAGCTGCATCGAACTTGGAAGACACTACGTGATGTCAAGAAAATATGTAGTCACGAAAATATCAAGCGTAGTCAAGAAAATACCTGCTGCTCCTTGTTGTTTTATGCTCTAATGCTCACCACCGTCTCAAAGGGCTTGGCCACTTCTGCTTGCATGGGAGCGACTTCTAGTTGTGGGGATAACTTGCAGAAGAGTTCCAAAAGTGTGCACAGCTGAATAGCTGATATACATAAACGTGTTTTATAATGTTATTATGTTCTTCTTATTGGTTGTAAGTCACTTCAAGGGCTTTTGTGACAGAGAATATAGCATGTAGATCTAAACTGAAACAAACGAGGGAACAAATACAGTAACATTTCAGCCTGTTTATTGGGTTTGCTGGGAAAGGAGGATAAAAGCTGTGGCCACAATACATCTGCAGGCTTTGAGAAATGATGAGTTCACTGGGTCATGCATTGCCAGGGAAGCCCTACGCTGAGTTCTGATGAGTAGCAGCCCCAAGTATTAACCACAAGACCATCTTTCCTCGCCTCGAAAGTATCTTCCAAGTCTTCCAATGTATGAGATAAGCTCCCAATATGCAACGTGTAGTTTATATTTTCATTGCTCTTTTGCTCAGGGAACTTAGTAGTTAAACCAACATTCTCTCATATCGATTCATCCAGGCTTTGCAATAGTGCAGTAAATTCCCATTGTTGCAGAGTGTGATTTCACAATAAGCAGTGCTTCCATTTTAACTATTGCTGTGCTGAATTTTTGTGAGATTCAGCTTTCAGTGCAAAAAAAGAGACAGGGATAGGGGGAAAGACTGTGATAGTCCATCTTCTTTTTGCTCATTTGTCTTGTCCCAATTCACCTCTAGCAATGCATTGCTGTAGCAGAATAGAAACAACGATGCACATTTGAATGCTCATCTGATGACATGAAATGAAATTAAAATGGATGACTTCTGAATTCAGATGTGTTTCTTTTAATGAGATCGGCACTCAAATGCAAAAGGGGATTCTGTATTCTTCCCCAGTTACTCTACAATGCATGCATGGACTAGGGCAAGAAGCATGGGCATGACAGTCACCTGATACCCAACAACTCACAAATGGTTTTGCAATGTCACCACAATGTCTGTGTTCTACCCTGACTGTCATGCCTCTGGACACCAGTAGCTCACAATCACAGGGAGGCAGTGTGCTCTTTTGTTCACCTCCAGTTTGCAGGCTTCCCACATGCATCTGGTCAGCCTCTGTGAGAACAGGATACTGGACTACAAGGGCCATTGGCTTGATCCGGCAGGTTCATCTTATGGTCTTAGGCTTTCATGAGTGTGAGAAGATGGCCCAGGAAATTGTTATGAAATGGTTCCATGCCTTTCTGCATTTCGGCCGAGCACCAGTTTTAACAACAAAGCAAATAAGAACTTCTCAGAATCTGAAAGGATGTCACACAGAAGAAGGAAAGATTTATATGCCACTGCACCAGAGGGCAGGATTAGACCTAATGGGCTTAAGTTACAGGACAGAAGATTTTGGTTCAAGTTTCTATTATGTCACCTCTTACTTGAATTTCCTTGAAACTAAAAAGTCCCAAATGCTGCAACCTTTCTTCATAAGGAGTTATTCCATTCTCTAGATTATTTTGGTTTCCCTTTTCTGAACCCACCCTCTTCCTGGGGATCACCATAGTAGATCTGTACTTTCTCTGACAGATCCAATAGATATGCAACTTTCTTTCACAATATTATTTCTGAAAACATTCCCAAAACATGCTCGTAGCACCATTGAAGAGGCTAAATTATGTTAATATAGCATTCATATTACTTCAGAGTGGAATCCAAAACACAAACAAAGGGTGCAGAAGGTGTTGCATGAAGTATGACAAGTTGTAGGAGAATGTCCAGAGTTAGGAGTTGCAGAACCAGATCAATGGTCAATTTTGATCAGCCCTGCACAGTTCATTCGGCGATTGCTAGGCTGGAAAAGTTGCTTCCATTCAAAACAGCCACATCTTTCCCTCTCTTCTTGACTGGTGAATCCTTTCACCCTGTGAAAATAGAAGCTGATACCTGATAGGGATCTCTGTGTGAAATTAAATTCATTAGAAAACCATCATGTTAATTGGAGTGTTTTGAGTTGTTTGACGGTACACGGTGGTAAATACAGAGCAATTGTAATTGAACGCTAAGGAAGTGTTGGAAAGAGTCCCCAGAGCTCATTCCTAAAAGATGAACGATCATGTTAGAACCAAAGTGGAACAGAATCTGTTTGCCCTTCAGGAATCCTTCTGAGGTTTGTCCCTAAATGGATATACAATACAGTGGTACCTTGGGTTAAGAACTTAATTCATTCTGGAGGTCCATTCTTAACCTGAAACTGTTCTTAACCTGAGGTACCACTTTAGCTAATGGGGCCTCCTGCTGCTGCCGTGCCGCCACCACACGATTTCTGTTCTCATCCTGAAGCAAAGTTCTTAACCCGAGGTACTATTTCTTGGTTAGTGGAGTCTGTAACCTGAAGCATCTCTAACCTGAAGCGTCTGTAACCCGAGGTACCATTGTATTCAAATGAAGAAGCTTTCTATCCTACATCTCCCAAACTATTCCAGTTTTATTGTTGCTTTATGTCAGCTTAACAACTCTGTTTTCAGATGACTTTACAAGTGAACATAAGAAGAGACCTGCGGGATTAGGCTGATAACCCGTCTAGTTCAGCATCCTGTTCTCACAGTGGTTGACCATATGTCCATAGGAAGACCGCAGGTAGAACATTTGTGCAACTATTCTCTCCATGTTCCCAAATCTGATTTTCAGCAAACAATTTCATAGACACATTACCTCTGAGAACAAAGGTAGATGTCAGGGACCGTGCTGATTTGGAACAGTGGTTTGCAGAGGGGCATAGTTCAAAAAGCAGAAGCTGGGAAATACTGGATGGGGAACAGCTAGAAGAAGAAGAAACATAGGGAGAGAGAAGGTTAACACATTGGGCAGCGTTCCTCCACCACCCTCCCCAAAGTCGAGAAGAGCTCAGAAAGTCTCAGAACAGAAAGCGCAGAGGGTACAAGCTCAGATTACAAGACGTAGGAGTGACGAAGATTAATAGGGACGGAGGAGGGAGTGAGCCTTAATTGGGAGCACCGCCATTTGTTTTGTCTCTCATTGTGATTATTAAAGGATCTAACTGGTAAGACGTTCCTCTTATTTGATCTTATTTACTGCCATGGGGGAGGACGCCAATTCCCCGAAGCCTGACAGTAGAGCTTATCTATCATGACTAGTAGTCATGGATAACTTCATCCCCCATGAAATTACTCAATTCTGGTTATAGCCTGGTTAGAGTGTTGGACAAGGGTTCAAAGTTCCACTTAGAAATGAAGATCACTGGGTGACTTTGGGCCAGTCACTCACTCTAGGCCTAACCCACCTCACAGGGTTCTTGTGAGGATGAAATGGGGAGAATTATATATGTCATCTTGAGCTCCTTGGGTGGGATATGAATGGAATTGGGGGGGGGGGTCAATATCCACCACTGCATCTTCTCATCTCAATGGAGAAAAAGAAAATGGAAGCCTGGGTTTTGAATTGACACTGAATTTTCGTAAAATGTGATGCACATTTGGAGGTTTCTGCTTAGACATAACTTCTGAGGGATTTCAAAAGGAGCCAAATAGAAAAAAAACAACATGTTTGTAATGGAAGAAAAAATGTGGGCATCAAGGAGAGTGACCAAGACAATCAAGAATACAAGAATGTGTATAGATTTTCATGCAAACTTTAAGAAAGAGAATGGAGCACACAAGCAGATTGGGCAAACTGAAGTAGAGGCTGGGGGGAAATGAGAAACTTAAGAGAAATGAAAATTGACAGATTCGTCCATTGATCATTGTCTGTGAGGCAGAAGCTCCTTGCTCTGTGATAACAGAGGCAGTCATCCCTGATTCCTTAACCGAGGAAATAGTGGTGCAAATAGCAACACTCCTGTCAGTGTACCATGTAATCCCAAAAGCTGTTCTAGCTAATGACTAATGGTAGTTTATGATACCAGTTATGGACCAATTACTGCCACTCATTTTGCACTGAGCAGATTATCAGCTCTTGCTCTTAGAATAACAAAAACCTCATTTCAGGGGGAACAGGGGAGGTGCAGAAACGTTATCTCCTACTTGGTGTTTACTCAGCGATAGCATTGTGTCAAGCGCCTGATCCTGCCTGCATCTGCTGTTACAGCTGGCCTCTCCATCCCACCAGTCTTTATTTAGCTGGATATTACGGCAGTAACATTTCATTACAGTTGTGTTCAGAAGAAGTCATAGCCCATTGGTTTTATTGAAGCTTACTTCTCATTTACTTCCATTTCAGCCGAAAGGACAGCTGCTTCACGATGTACTTGGTGCAACACCTAAAGGCCTCTGAGTGTTAATTAAGTTGGGAGGAAGTGTTTTTAACAAGCACCTTTTTATTTTTAGTTTATTTTTTAGTGTAAATGCCAAGATGTTCAATCATGTTCAGTGTTGGCATTAAAGCTGAAAATTAGCAAGACCTAGAACAGGAAAGGGCTTGACACTCATCTTGTTTGCAACAAGGAGGTCTGGGTAGAATCCGGGGGGGGGGGGAGGGAGGATACAGCATGTTTTATATGCCATAACTCTTCCCCCCTCTCTCACATGACACATTAAAGAGACCACAATACCACTTTAAATTATTATGGCTTCCCCCAAAGAATTTTGGGAGCTGTGGTTTATTAAGGGTGCTTAGAGTTGTTAGGAGACCCCTATTCCCTTCCCACAGGTGCAATTCCTAGAGCAGTTTAGCAACCACTCCATTTTTGCAGGGAACTCTGGAAATGGCAACTCCAGGAGAAGAGTTGTTGTTGTTGTTGTTGTTGTTGTTGTTGTTGTTGTTGTTGTTAATACTGCGCCCATCTGGCTGGGTTTCCCCAGCCAGTCTGGGCAGCTCCTAACCGTAGGGGGGCCCTAACAACTCCCAACACCCTTAACAAACTACGGCTCCAAAAATTATTTAGGGCAAGCCACAACTGTCTGAAGTGGTATGATAATGCTTCAAATATATAGAGCAGATGAGGCCAGAATTGGGTTATACCAGGCTTCCTCAAACTCAGCCTTCCAGATGTTTTTGGCCTACAACTCCCATGATCCCTAGCTAGCAGGACCAGTGGTCCGGGATGATGGGAATTGTAGTCTCAAAACAGCTGGAGGGCCAAGTGTGAAGAAGCCTGGGTGATACAGTTGTACCTTGGTACTCAAACGGCTTGGCTCCCAAACAAATTGGCTCCCAAACACTGCAAACCCAGGAGTAAGTGTTCCACTTTGCAAATGTTTTTTGGAAGCTGAACATCTGTCGTGGCTTCCGCTTGAGTGCAGGAAGCTTCTGCTGTCAACCGGAAGCCGTAGCCTGGTTTTCGAACCGTTTTGGAAGTTGGATGGACTCCCAGAACAGATTAAATTCGACAACCAAGGTACCACGGTACATCGCGTAGCCAAACCCACCCTGCTAGGCCACATCTTCACAGCTGGTTCTTTTGGAACCTAGGCTCACCCAGGCAATGGGTTATCAAACCCAAAGGAAGTGATGAGGAAAACTGTCTCCCATTTGTCCAGATAAGGGTGCACTCCTGGGAATCAGCCACAATAAGGTAGGCCTTGGTCCCATTCCAGAAAAGTTGAAACCTAAGGAGGTAGGAAGCTGAGGCATGGGGTACCAAATGAAGCCCTCCAAACTGCTCTGTCTGGTCCACAGTACTCTGCTGATGGCACATCTATTTCCTAGTAACACAGACTCTATTACCAAGCCACCCCAGTTCACCAAACCTGCTTCACACCCTCCTTGATTCCCCCCCCCCCCGGCCTGGCTGCAATGAGTCCCTGATCTCTGATAATACCTCTCACTTTGTGTGTATGTGTGGAGGAAACAGAAGCTAGTTGGTTGCACAAAGATAACAATTACATTTGCTTCTGGCCCTGGCATGTGGATCCCCAGAAAGGAAAACCACCTTTGGGCTGAAAACTTCGCCAGCCTGGTTATGACAAGCACATTCCACCCCTAATTCCAGTCAGTGGGCAAGAAATCTGAACTTGGCTCAAAAGGGCTTTATCTTTGATTTGAATGAACTGTGTAGAATTGTTCAGAAAGGCAAACCCAGGTTCAGCTGTTTTTGGGGTGTCCACAATGCCTTGAAATTACAATGGCATTGTGTAATACAGCTGAGGTAGGCATTTTAGCAGAATACATATTCCCAGAACGTCTCGCTGTTGCTTGTGTGTTATGATTTGACCTTGGTCTTTTGCTATAATTTTTTTTATTATCGTATAAACTAGAATGATATAAAGCTTGTCTAAGGTCTTTGAGCACAGCCTATCAAACAGATGTGGCCATCTTCTCCATGCATTAAAACCTGCCATGATTAATTTCATCTGTAATGAAGTTTTATAAGAAACTTAGCAGCCAACCCAGTTTATCGCCGGCGTTATCAAATCTTTGTTAGTGTCACTGAAGGAGTTTCAGGGTATAAATCTTTTGAGAAAGAGATAAAACAAACAAATCATAACAACATGGGATTAGGCAACGATCTCAGCTCCAGGGCATATAAAGTCATCTTGTAGATAAACACAGGAGGCTAATATAAATACGCCAAACAATTTATTTGAAAACTTATATTATGAGGGATGATCCAAACTTTGTATGGCTTTGACCCCCAAGATCTCAAATGAAGTTCAAACACCCACCCTTCAGAGGTTCGGCAAAATCATTGGGGCCTTTTTCTGTTGGAACATCAGAAAAAATTCCTGCTAGGTCTAAAGATTATTATTTTGTTATGTACATGTTGAAACACAATTGCCTCCCCTTCCGTTTCAAGGTGACTTCCAAAACAACATTTAAAATCAGTGGGTTATCTAATGTTGTCCACGTATGAGCAAAACGGACATCCACTTGTGATATAAAGTGAAGTTCCAATGCCCTTATACAAATCTATGGTGCAACCAAATTAGGAATGCTGTCCTGCAGTTCTGGTAGGGCTGGAAAAAGTTAAGAAAAGGGCAAGGAGATGGCAGGACTTCCCTGTGAGGAAGGTTTGCATCCACTGGGGCTTTTTAGAGAAAAGGTGTACAAGATGAGACATGATGGAACTTCATAAAATTTTGCATGGCATGGAGAAAGTGGATAGAGAATAGTCCTTCTCCTTCTCTCACAATATTAGAACTTGGGGACATCTAATAAAAATGAATGTCCACTTTGCTTCATATCTCAGGTTCTCAAAATGGTAGAAACTTTGTTCAGAAGTTTGTTTATATGTAAAAAACCTGAGGTTCATGATTCATCCTGGGAGCCTTCATAAGTGCCATAGCTCCTTCAGGCACCAGGCTGGCCATTTTTTCTTCCTCTCTCATAACAAAAGCATTTGTGGACATTTGCAGAAATGTGCATATGAGGAAACTTTTGCACTAAAACACTCGATCCAATTTTGTGAGGATTGAACCTGGAACCTTCTGCATTCAAAGCTTCTTCTTTGGTGATCACTCGTAGCCGAGTAAGATTGTCTTCCATAAACACGGTCTTAACAATGAGTCCGTAAGTGACTGTGGAGGCCAATTCTGGACCCATACGTCCTTCCACAGTGGGGACATTGGTTTCCGGGTAGGAGTTGATCATGGTGTGGATTTGCCAAGCGTGCCTTCCTCCTAGCGTTCTGAGTACGAGTGTCTTCAAAGTCCACGACACCTTTGGTAAAGGCTGTTTTCCAGCTGGAGCACTCGCAGGCCAGTGTTTCCCAGTTGTCAGTGTTTATACTACATTCTTTTAGATTTGCCTTGAGACAGTCTTTAAGCCTCTTTTGTTGACCACCAGCATTACGCTTTCCATTTTTAAGTTGGGAATAGAGTAGTTGCTTTGGAAGACGATATAATCAGGCATCCGCACAACATGACCAGTCCAACGAAGTTGATGTTGAAAAATCATTGCTTCAACACTGGTGATCTTTCTTCTTCCAGTAAACTGATCTTAGTTTGCCTGTCTTCCCAAGTGATGTGTAAGATTTTTCAGAGACACCGTTGATGGAATCTTTCGAGAAGTTGGAGATGGCGTTTATAAGTGGTCCATGTTTCACAAGCGTACAGTAAGGTTGGTAGTACAATAGCTTTGTAAACAAGCATTTTTGTTTCCCTGCGAATGTCCCGGTCCTCAAACACTCTGCACTTCAATCGGGAGAAAGCCTCACTCATAGAGCTCAGGCGATACCATATGCATATGGATGCTGTATTTTGGCATCAATGTTGACCCTTGTGGTAGGGCCCTAGGTAGGGGAAGTGATCGACATTTTCCAACGTTACACCATTGAGTTGGATTTGTGGCACTACAGAGGGGTTATTTAGAGCATTCAAAGCAAATGCTGTACCATCACCCTATGACCCTTCCCTCACAGGGGCTGAAAGTAGGGAGATCTCTTCAGCTTGCTCCAAATCATGTCAACGATGGATGGGTTATTTTGGGTCCAGCCAAGCCTAGAGGTTTCTACCCATCAATTAGAGTGTCTAATGTTTTTAGGAGGTCTAGAAAATAAACGAGGCAGTAATCAAGCCAATTGAACTTGCAATGAAGTGAAAGAAGAAGAGAAGAGGTACCTTGTAAAATGCATGATTTGACTATACAAAGAGCCAGGCGCATAGAATTTTTGGCTCGTCCATGGGCTTTTTGGAGAACAAAAAGTGCTCTCCACGCCTCCCTCATTTTACACCTCCATTCTGGCAAGGCAGCAATGGCTTTGGGTCCAATCCAAAAAGCTCTTCAATCATAAAACCATATGGCAGTGAAGGGAATTATTCCCTATAAAAACATGTGTGCATCCACCAATTCCCCCAAGCGTTTATACAGGATATTTAAATAAACATTTTGTATGCCCTGCTATTAAATTTTATTACTGAGCCTACTGAGTCCTGCAGCCAGTTGGGCTGCTATGAATGGCAAATAAGCAAACATCTGATTGGAAAAGCCCAGGAAGGGGAGAAAGGGATGGATTCCAGAATGAAAGCTGCTCAGTGCATTATAAGTAGGGGTGCATGGCATGGCCACACTCTGCCCCCCTACTTGGGAATGTCCCCCCCCAAAAAAAGCTTCTTAATTCGAACCCTTGTTTTGACTATTTATAGCTGAATGGTACCATTTATTCCCCTCTCTTGTTGTCTCCATACCATTTGCCTTTCTGCTTCTCCCATGTCTTAGCCAATCAGGGATCACATCATGACCCTGATGGTGTCACAACAGTTATGACTCATTGGCAAGGCTCTAAAACACTGGCATGCTACAGGGTGTCTCCAAGCCCAAGAAGAGAGAGGGAGAGGGGTCTGGAGACTGGACCACACCTAGGGTGACAGTACACAATCAAGGCTGCAATCTGATGCCCTCTTTGACCCAGTAAAGGCATGACCTCTCAGTGTGCATGTGTAGGATTTGGCTGTAATAAATCCCTGTGCAAGGATACAGTGCAGGAAGTGGGCAAAATATAGAGCACAGCTGTTGATTTTGCGTCCTTTTCTAGGCTTTTTGAGGAATATCTCCTTGACCATTGTTGGAGATGTGGTGCTGGATTAGGTGGACCTTTGTCCAGTGCTATTTTTCTAGAAAAAGAGGTGCCAGAACTCACCATGAATGCCTCCCTTGACACCTGAGATGTGCCAGAACTGAGTTCTGGCTGAAAAAAACCCAGCCTTTGGCCCATTACAGTGGCTTCCAAACTTTTCCCACATCTTTTGGTGTGGATCCAGAAATACTCTTCTTAACTTCTCAATGTTACAAAAAGATTGGTCAAAGAATAAAAGAATGGAAATGTTCACAACATTCTCCTTTTGACCCTCTTGCAGTGACCTTACATACAGCCCTGTCAATGATGTCTCTATGCCTAACCTTCTTGCCAGCTAGGTCAGGAGGGTACAGAAAAGTCCACCCCTCCTCAGGAAGCTAGGCTGTGGTCAGGTTAATGAGACAATTGATTAGGAAATGCAAGGGCACCAGGGGCAGGTTTTGAAATCCTGAAGCCTCTGCTTTTGACTCCAGAAACAGTTTCCTTCAACCAACTGGGTGCCCCAACAATTTGCAAAAACAGATTAGATAGGACAATGGCAGTTCTAGGCTGAGCCATACTACTTGAAACCATAGTCGTCAGCCTTCCAAGTGAGTATTCATTGATGGACTACCTGCTCAAACTCCCTAGAACTTTCCTAGATTTTACCCATTCCCCATTCATTCCTTCATTTTGCCCAACCCCCTTCCAGACTTTCATTTTTACCCAATCCCCTTTCGTTCTATCATTTCTCACCCTTCTCATTGGTCACTTTTTCAATTCCTTATAAGCCTGTTTAAGACCAGGTTCTAATATTCTTCCCGACTTCTGTTTGCATTTTTGCTCTCTCTGAGCATACCCTACAATGCTCTACCATTCCCTCTGAGCAACTTCTCTGCACACCCCAGGAACATTTTAAACACATTTCTGGACTTCAGACCTAAGACCTGGTGAAAGATATGTGCCTGTGATCCTATTTTAATCTGAAATCACTTGGGGCATAAACACCTGAGCTCCATACCTGGGTCCCAGCCATTCTACCACACACATGATTTCAGGAGTGCTTTGGTGTCTTCATCTGTAGCTAATTTTCTCCTTTTTCGTTTACAGTTCTTATATCTCTACATTAGAAGTGTGCTTTTGTTAGTAGTGAGCCAGTTAGTTAGTGAGCCAGTGTGGTATAGTGGTTAAGAGCGGTAGTCTCGTAATCTGGGGAACCGGGTTCGCGTCTCCGCTCCTCCACATGCAGCTGCTGGGTGACCTTGGGCTAGTCACACTTCTCTGAAGTCTCTCAGCCCCACTTACCTCACAGAGTGTTTGTTGTGGGGAAGGAAGGGAAAGGAGAATGTTAGCCGCTTTGAGACTCCTTAAAGGGAGTGAAAGGCGGGATATCAAATCCAAACTCTCTCTCTCTCTCTCTATATATATATTGCTTTTTGTGTGCCCAGTACTGTAAAATGTGTGGTACTGCACTCTGTGGTTAAAATTTACCTTTATCCTTTACATAATTAATTCCTTCTTTTCCTATAATCCCTATGTGGGCACATACAAACATACAAACACAGAACAGCGCTCAGTTTGACTCCAGCGAAAGGTCTAATAGCATGTTTTAAGGACCACATGGGGGAAAGTTTCACACACAAGGGATTCCCAAATACACATGTGTTAACACTGTTTTGGAGCCAAATCAGAGTGAGGGTAAGAATGGGAAGGAATACTTCTCACCCTCACTCTGGTTTGACTTCGAGAAAGAAAACATCAGAGAGTGAGGGTAGAAGAAACAATGCTTCCTGCCTCTAAGAATGGGAAGAACTTCCTGTGTGTTTGTGTGTGTAATGGTGCCCAAACACAGCAAGATGAAAGATTGAATATGTAGCAGTGGCAATGGAAAATGTGAGTGGGGTAGCATGGTTTTGGAAAACCTTTTTCCGCCTCCAGCCTCCCTCCCAAATGCAAGCTGGGAAAAGTTCCTTTCATCGTCCAATTCAGTTTTAGTATTTGATAGATAATTCACATAGGCACTGGGAATGTTTCATTTCACACAGAGGCTGAGAAAATCACATATTTGAATGCTTTCATATGCTCTCATATATTGAAATCTCTTTATTTGTGGAAAAACCTACCATGTCAGAAAGAAGGCTCTCACCTATTCTTCTATCTGACATGCTGGTTTTCTGAATATAGGGAGGAGGTGTTTGGTTGTTGTTTTTTTACACGAAGGGACATTTCCATCACCTGCAGTCCCAAGTCTTCTGTATCACATGACTTATCTGCATGTTTGACCAGGTAAAATTATGTGTTTCGGCTGTTTGATTCAGTGAGGTGCCCAAAGTGTCAGAAGTTCAGCCTACACTCAAGTAGGACCCTGGCAGAGACACATGCCTAACTGGCATGTTCTCTCCCTCCTGGTCGATTGTTCAGGAGCTTCAAAAGCTTTCTTCAGCCCGAACATCACAGCGACTGATGCCAACCGACACCGGCACACTTAGGGTCTTCGCAGCATTGCATGACAGACCTCGGCAACTCAGCATTTTGGCTAATCTACTTTATTTACATATAAATACACAGAGCACTGCAACATGGCTCCCTCTCTCTCTAGCATCAGACAGCAAAGAGAGAAAGAACAAAGGACAATAGTCCCACTACACAGTAACACAAACATCCTGTCTCCATCACTTCCCACTCTGTGGAGTCAAAACATATACCGTCATGTGATAGACAACAATCCTATGACTGCAATCATGGAGCAGGAATTCTAACACAAAGATGGCTCCTATAACCAACACACACACACAGTTACCTGGGTTTTCCCTGTCCGTACACGATGATCAGCATGCAACCTTCCCAGAATGATTGAGGCAGCAAAAGCTGCTTTGATAATAGATGGCCTGCTGGAAGTTAGATTAGACATCTGTTCTGCTGTGAAGCTAAATGATACAACATAGGGGTTGAATGACTCTTTTCAGCTGGGGTCTGGGGTTGCTGTAATCCCTTTTTATTCTTCAGAAACTGTGACCAGCCATGTGTTTTGAGTTACAAGCAAATGCAAATCCATCTGCCTGAAGGGCGCAAAGACGACTCATGTTATTCTGTGTGTGTGTGTGTGTGTGTGTGTGTGTGTGTGTGTGTGTTTTAAAGCCCTGTAATATTGCAGAGAGGGCAGGGAACTGCAGATGGGTTTGAAGATGGTGTCATCATAGTGAGGCTTCATTTCATTTAGGATACCAGAGCTCACTCCTAGGCAAAGCACTGTTAATGAGCGAGCCAAGCACCAGGGTCAGCTCAGTAGGGCAGTGGCCAATGATCTGAGCTCTGAGGAGGGGCCTCACTGCATTCCCTGATGCTGACCCAGAATTCCAGCAAAGTCACCCAGGTCTAGGGATGAAGGAGGAATTCGATCCAGTTCTCAACTAAATTTGTGTCTACCTAATTTGTGCTTTCCAGAACTTCACCCTTCCAAATTGGCACTCCTCTGAATTTTGCAATGCAGTTCTCCAGCCAAGTACTGTGTACAAAAACAATGCATATATTAGGGTAAAGTATGAATCAAAAATACATTCATCCTTAACATACAAAAGTACATTATATTAGTGGGAAACGCTTTGCCAAAATATATACATAAGGCAAAAATTGCATGCAGAAATGCGTATATTAGCCAGAAGAAAAGCTCTGGATTTCCAAGAGGGCATACTGGTTATTTAATTATTTTATTTTATTAAACGCATTTGTCACTTTCTTTCGCCGGTGCAACCCAAAGTGCCTTCCACAATCAATCAATAACATACATTAAAAACATCATAAAACAGAGCATAGTAAAATCTAAAACACGTTTTTGAGAGGCAGGATTGAAACATCCCACCCACTCTTCCAGCAGTCTTCTGATATCCTTAACCGCTAAATTGATTGACTCCAGTAAATCATAGACTTCCAGAATTACATCAAGGAAACCATGCTGCATTGCCAATACAAACACTGCCCTGAACTCTGTTATATTCTGCTAGGTGGGCCATTGGCATGATCTAGCAGGGCTCTCATGTTGCAATATTCCTGGTGTAATTTCAGGTGAAAACTGATTCCATCCAGCTTGCATGGAATCTATCATAAAAGTTCCTCCAGCCTTTTCAGCCCTTTCTCTCCCTCAGGTTTTGCATTGGCCTCCCACAAAGGGATGCCCTCCAGATGTTGTAGGACTACAACAACAGCCTGTACTAGCATGGTCCATGGTGAGGAATGATGGGAATTGTAGTCTAGCAACATCTAAAGAACACCAGAAGTTAGGGGAGGCTGCTGTGTCGCATTTCTACAAAGGATGTTCAACATCTCTCTTGTTGAAAATAGGGATGTCCTATTCCATACGAAGTACAAGAATAATTACTCTGGGTGGTTTCCAACATATATAAAAATATAATAAAACTGAAACATTTTTTTAAAAAACCCTTCTCTATACACGGCTGCCTTCACATGTTTTCTAAAGGTTGTACAGTGGTACCTCTGGATGTGAACGGGATCCGTTCCAGAGCCCCGTTCGCATCCTGAAGAGAACGTGTGCGCGGGTCGTGTTTCACCGCTTCCGCGCATGCACGTGACGTCATTTTGACCGTCTGCGCATACGCGAGCAGCGAAACCTGGAAGCAACGCGCTCCATTACTTCCAGGTCGCCGTGGAGCGCAACCTGAAAATATTCATCCCAAAGCTACTTCAACCCGAGGTATGACTGTATAGTTACATATTTCCTAGGCTTGGGGGTTGCATAACTCCATATCCTCAACATTTATCCAGTGAAAATAAGGACATCCTAAGGAGAAGCAGGACATTACAGGATCAAATCTGAAATTGGGATGGCTTCTGTAAATCCAGGACTGTCCCTGAAAAATAGGGACATTTGGACTGCCTCTCACTCTGCAGTCCTGCTCAAACTTAACCCCACTTGACTGGTGATTTTGGAAAATGTAAGAGCTATACATACTAATTAAAGTGTATTTGATGCTTTTAAAAAAATTGGTGGGGTTTAAATGTATTCCCACCCTGAAATAAAGATGTTTTACACACAGCCTGAAGGGGGTTATTCTTTCCCACACACACACACACACACACACACACACACACACCGTTTTCCCCAGAAGTGCCAATGCATATGCAAGCTAATTTGTTCTGGCTATTATCACAATTTATTTCAGTCGCTACAAAGCAGCCAATCACTTTAATAAAGAAGGCTCCAGCCACCCAATCTTGCCCAGTTAATAAACCGCATTGAATCGCCCAGAATAAATGGGCTCTCGCTTGCAACCAATATAGAGAATTTCCACCCCGTAGTGTTATCACCGCTACCCAGGTACAATTAAAACGCGTGTTATGCATGGAGCTGCGAGGCCATTACCAGAGCCGACAAACACAATTAGAAAAGGTGCCATTGTGTGAGGCCCAGCTGAAAAATCGGCCTGTTTGTGTGCACCTTTCAACGGATTGCTTGCTGGGTGGCAAAGTATTGAACCGGTAGGTGATTAGGAGACCAGGAAGACAGCTAAGCAAACAAAAGGCTGCGGCCTACCAGGAGACAGCATGAATACTAGGTGAGTTAAGGATGGGTTCCCCAAAGCAAGATGGATTCCCGCCTTTTCAGCATTTTGGTTCATTAAAATATTGATTTTATTGGGTACACAGACTGGAGGCTGCACTCAATTGTCTTTTGTGTTTTCCTCATGCATCTGAGCTTACACCTTACATTTAATGGTTGTCTCCTCAGGCTTATATTGAAAGTAGGAAATTGCTCACTGTTGCTGATAACATTTTGGGCGATGTTTAGGGATATATTTGCTTCTGGGAATTATTCCGCTCAAAGTAGAAAAACACAATCCCTTGTAAAAAAATATATGTGTGTTGTCCTCACTTGCCTTTGTTATCATCTTTTACTCCCATCAAACAATCGAAACTGATTCTTTGCTGGCAATATCATCTGATATCACTGTTTTTACGGTGTTATCTTTGCTTAAGAAAGGAAGAAGATCGTGCTGGATCAGGCCAGTGGTCCATCTAGTCCAGCATCCTGTTCTCACAGTGGCCAACCAGATGCCTGCAGAAAACCCACAAACAAGATACAAGCACAATATCACTCTCACCTCTTGCAGTTTCCCGCAACCCTTGTTCTGCAGCATTGTGGCCCAGTTGCGGAGCTACCCCTTCCTGTGCAAAAGCTACAGCTAGATGTAAGAAACAAACTCAACAAGACAAGAATCTGGGGTTAATGAATGGCCACGACTTTATTGATTCCAGATGTAGGTGGCCTTTGGCTCAGGCACTGGGTGTATATCCATTTCAGCCTCCTGCCAGAGGGCTGAAATATTTTGATAGGGGCGTGCCAAGGATTATGGCCTCCTCAAGATGCCAGTCAACTAAGGTGGCCGTTCAAAGGCTACTGCTGGAAGCTCTATGGTCCCATCTGTCACACACTTGGCTTCTCGATAGGGTTTTCCACCTAGATCCCTTTAACGGGGTACCCTGCATATACACCTGCTCCGAAACCCTGCATTTTAATTGTACATACTTTTTATGCAAAGTGCACACTTTCAAAGCATAAATCGCACACTTTCCAGTGCATTCACCCATAATATATGCATGCTGTGCACATTTGTGAAGTGCGCTTTTTCGCCAAACAAAACTGTATTGCAAAATTTGGGAAAGACTGCAGCCCGACTGGGAGCTGTGTTCCAATTTCCAAGCAAGCTTGAGAGCATCAGGTCAGGTCAGTCCTGCCCAACACTGACAATAAGAGTTTCTTCCTTCATACCTGGTAGCCACTGCAACATCCTGTGGCAGCAAATTCTACCATTTAACTATCCTGGAAGGGACAGAGACTTCATGCTAATACCATTTGCACATTGCCTCTTGCAAATCCATTCACACCACCCAGGGCCGCCATAAAGAAAGCAGATGCAATACAAAATGAATGTAGCTTGGTAAAAAGTCCATTGAGAGGTCACAGAATCATAGAATTGTAGACTTGGAACGTCTAGTCCAACGCCCTGAAATGCAGGAATCTTTTGCCCCATGTGGGGCTTGAACCCATGACCTTGAGATTTAGAGTTTCGGCGCTTCCGGGTTGGCGCCATCGCCGAATGGCGGACTCCCTCCGAGCTCCGGAGGGAGCCTGCTTGGCAGGGGCTGGGTCCTACCGCACCGGCGATGCGGGGACCCTTAAAAACCACGGCCACGGGGGCCGTGGACATGGGTGACTCGGCTTGCACCATTAGCGCCCTCCCGACTCGTGAAGGAGCCTTTTTAAAGGCTTCGGATCGGGTGCCGGGGAGTGGCGTGGTGCTTTGAGTCTTCTGCTTTCCCTGCCGAGCGCAGCCGCATGCCATTCGACGGAGAGCGCTGACTTCTTCTATTGAAAATTTGGACTATTAACAACAACCCGTGAGTAATTGGGAAACCGGGTTCAAAATTTCGGATTTGGCACGAGCGGGGGCGATTTAAAAAGGAAGTCAATCCCCCCCCCTATTGTAAGCATTCCAAAACAAGGACTGGGTAACCAAGGTCCAAAGGGAAGTATATTCCTGATAAAAATCATTAATTTCACGATGGGAAATTATAAGAACTGTGCTGGAGGAGAAGAGTGGAGGGTGAGAAGAAAAATGCAACCCCCCCCCCCCCGGGAACCGGGGCGATTAGCGGAGCCTGGTGAAGAGAGACGGAGACTTTGACAGCTGTCAAAGTAGCTGTCAAAGCTGGAGAATATAAAGAGGACTTTGTTTATGAGGACTTTGCTGGTTAATTTTGTTACAATTTGCTATAATATGGATATAAACTGTTGGAAAATAAGCAACAATTTGATTTTTGGATTAGAGGATACAAAGTTATTACAATCCCCCTAGAGGGGTTTCGGGACATTACAAGAACGGTCGTAAGTGGAAAAATACTCCGGGATTCGTACAGGACTTGTTATCTTCTGGGAAAGCTGCAAAACTGAAATAGTATTTTGTCTACAGAGGTATTTACATTAAAGGAGACAATAGAATTTTCTATTGAAGAAAGGAAGGGACTGGACGTAAGTTTTTGTTCCTGAATAACAAACCTCTGTAGAGATACCAGATTTCTGAATTAGAAAGTTTTAGCAGCTGAACAGGACAAGAAACCTGAGAAAGTGAGGAATAAGAAGAACAAAGGACTGATTACGACACGGAAAGAACAACGGGAGGAGTGGTAAAGATCAAGGAAATTAAAGGCTTTTGTTAGATTGGACACTTGAAGTTAAATATTATTAAAATTAATAAATTAAAAGAAAACCGGCAAGATGGAATTGGGGAGAAATCTGGTCATGAATTGAGACTTCCAAGCTGATAATGTATAGACTGATGGACATGGGGAATTCAAACCGGGGAAGGGGGGGGGGAGATTTGGAATCCAAAGGCTGTGTAACCATCTTTTGAATTTTTCTATATCTCATATTTTCTATTTCTTTGTATAATTTACGCATGTCATTTTATTTTGATTGGACGTGTTTAAAAAAAAAGGGAATTCGTGGAAGGAACTGGGGTGGATCTTGGGGAAAATCTTTTTTCTTTTCTTGTTAAATGATGTGGGACGGTGGTAAGATTTGTACAATTCAATTTGGATAGTGGGTTAAACAAATTAAGCTTCAAATTGGGAGTGAGAGCTTGTAGAACCAAATTAAGGAAAGGGGAATACAGTCGGGGGGGGAGGGGGGAGTCCCAAAAAGTAGGCAATGAAAATAAGGTTTTTAAATATCTTTTTTTCTTTTCTTTGTATTTCTATATTTTTGGAAACTTTAATAAATATGATTTAAAAAAAAAAAAAAAAAAAAAGAGATTTAGAGTTTCAAGCTCTACCAACTGAGCTATCTCAGATGCCAATGACTCAAAAACCAGCCCAAACTCAAACATGTTGCATCATGCATTCTATGTGTGAGCAGCCCATTGAACTATGGGGAGGGCGATTGTAGCATGTTAGGAGACACGCTTTCAGAGGCCAACTTCTCATGGTTGGGATGTCTCAGGGGATAAGCAGTGAAATCTAGGTCATCATGCTGAGTCCAGCTCAGGTCAGTAGTTCCCGAAAGTCATTATTCTCCAATTTGGCAGCCCTTGGGGAAATGAGCTGGTCTATTGTCAAGTCTTGGCAGACACAAAGGGTCATGTCACATACCTTCCCCCACAACTGGGGATAATTGTCAGTGTCAGCAGAGGGCAGAAGGTTTCTCATGGATGTCAAGGTTGAAGCACATTGGAAAGGAAGGGCAGTGATCGTTGAGCGGCTGTTGAAGTGGTCCTGTTTGGTGGAGAAATGCAAAATGTCAGTTCCTCCAGGCCTGCCAATCAAACAGTAAATGAATAAATAAAAAAGGAGCAAGGACAAGTGCTCTCAGCTGATGCACGTGAGCTGCAGCCGCGCACAATAGCTGCAGGATTTTTCTACAGTGAGCCTTCACTACTTGTGGGACCGTGCAACCTTGCAGCTCAATTATAGGTGCTTGAGAGTCCCCCTAGTTTTGCAGACCTAGATAGGAAGACATAAAGACCCCTGAATCTGACCTGTCCAGCTTTTCTCCTGGCATGGGGGCTCAAAGCATCTCCTCTCTCTCCCCCTTCCACAAGGGCCTCACATGGGGAAAGGAAGGAGGCAACTGACAGTGGACGCTTAGACACCCCAGCAAAGCAACTCAAAAACATTTTGATGAAGGGGACCATAGCACAACCCCAGTACTAAATTACAATTGAGGCTGGCCCTTTAAGAGCCACAGTCTTTAGACAAGCATAAGTCCGCTCACCCCTCTTGGTGCGGCAGTGTTGCAGGGCGGCATAGGCTTCATAAGCCCCCTCCGCCTATCAGGAACTGGACCCTAGCCTGCGCCCAGCTTTGGCTAATGGGGATGCAGGCTGGGACTTGGGCTGTGCCAGGGGGCAGAGCCGACACAGCAGGTAGGCTTCCTTCGTATCTGCCCCTTGCCCATTTAAGCAGGCTGCACTTGGGGCACTACCTGTTTGTTCCTTCGCCGGGTTTCCCCCACGCCCACCCACTTTCAGTTTAAGCTGATAGTCAATAGCTTTGCTGTGGCTACAGTGGTTCTCATTCTTTAAGGAGCCGGGTTGTCTAATTGGCACTGACCCAGTGGTTCTGCCTACCTCATAGCAATTGCCACAACTGGTTAGGCATTGGTGCATCCCTTTGTTTTGGATGGGGGGGAGGTTGTAGTCACCGCCTGCCCCTCCAAACGCTGGGGTATCCCATTAAAGGGATCCAGGGGGAATGGCCAAGTCCGTGTGCCCAGGGGGGCCAGGGCCGAAGGCACTCCCCCAAACACTGGTCCTATTTGATGTACCGTAAGTCTTAGGAACCCCCTCCTGGATTGACCACACGTCACTTCAGGTGGGTGGGTGGGCCGGAAGTATTTTGATTGCCCCATGCCCAAGCCAAACCTCTTTCATCATCATCATCATCAATAAATAAATAAATTTTATTTATACCCCACCCTCCCTGGCCAGAGCTGGGCTCAGGGCGGCTAACACCAGTAAAAATTGCAGTAAAAACATACTGGGGGGGTGGGACAAAACAAAAAGCAAAACAAGCCTCATTTTAAAAGTAGCCCATAGATCACATAAAGGGAGGGAAACGTAAGGGTCAGACTGAGTCCAAACCAAAGGCCAGGTGGAACACCTCTGTCTTGCAGGCCCTGCAGAAAGAAATCAGATCCTGCAGGGCCCTGGTCTCATGAGACAGAGTGTCCCACCAGGCTGGAGCCAGTGTTGAAAAGGCCCTGGCCCTGGTTGAGGCTAATCTGACTTCCTTAGGGCCTGGGATCTCTAGAGTTGCTATTTATGGACTTAAGGTCCTCCGCGGGGCATACCAGGAGATTCAATAAAGTTGTGCCCTGTTTTGACCCCCCAAAACAGCCTCATTGTCTCTTATTTGCATGGGTTGGGGTATGGGAACCCGACGCCTGGTCCTGCAAGTGAAAAAAGAGAGTTATAAACTCACTGTCCACCTCCACTCTTTGTTGGAAGCAAGTTGCTTATTCACATATATGTGTGGCAATGCAACCACTCCCCTGCTTTGCTATATTGGTACCTGGGACAGAACACCTGGTGGATCATGGGAATTTACATGCTGATTTCTTGAGGGATATGATAAGCAATAGGTTTGTGCAAGAGGGCCAGGGTTTGGTTTTTTGTTTGTTTTGCAGGCAGCTCATAAATGCATCTAGTGATCAGCATTTGAGGAAGTTATTAAAGTAATTATCAGATTGGGGAGATCTAGCATTGGCACACGATGTAGGAGGAACATAATGAGTTCCCAAGGCAAGATATAACAGAGCTTTTGGAATAAATGATGCTATTACATTTTTAGGGTCGCCCGCCCCCCCATTCTGATTACTGGTCATGCTGTCCTGACAATCTTCAAGATTGGCTTTGTGTTATTAAAAAAAAGAAAACCTAAATGGGTAATAGAGATGTGGCACTATGTGATGACACACTCAGGGCCATATAACCAAAGCATGTCATTGAACAATGGGGCATTGATGACTTTGTTTGTGTGCTTATGGTTGGAATATAATGTTCCCTGGATGGGAGGGAGAAGAAGAGGCAAGTGAGTTAGTCTTAATGCTTCTACAGTGCCAGCTAAAGTAGTAGCACCCCTTTGCAAAGCGGAGAGATAGAGAGTCCTGCGGTTGGTAAGATTGCATCGCCTCTTAGCTCTTGCGATTCTGCCCATTAGCAGGCAGAATTAGCCGGCCAAATCTCGTCTAAGCCCTTGCTGTTTCCCCCCGGCTTATGTGCTCTGAGTGCAAACAAGGCACTGCCACAGACACATCAGCTGACTTATATCAATCCCACACCCCAATCGCTTTGCCCTTCACAGACGATAGTTGTCTTTGTAGGCAAAAGGCCAAGATGCTGAGCTGATAAAATATTCAAGAGGCTTTTGCTGTGACCTCCAGTGCGAAGGCTTTCCTCCTGCTTTCAAGCACAAAAAGCAGGGAACCATGAAAAAATAAGCTCATGCTAGACGTGTCAGTCTTTAAGACTCTGCTGCAAAAAATAAAACTATCCACCGCCATCCAAAAAACCCGTCTACACCCGACTGTTTGCAAACCATGTGTTTTAAGTTGCAATCTGCAGTTCAGAAAGCCTACCGCTGAAAAGTACGTTTGCAAGCACTACATGAGATTGATAATAAAATGTGTCAGAGATGTGCCCATTCAGGGTTCTCCCAGTCTTGTGGAAACTGCTTCTCTATAAGCACCTCTCAGAAGCCAAGAACAGGGTTGAGAAACCTGCAGTTCTCCATTGGTCCCATTAGTTATTACAGTGGTACCACGGGTTAAGTACTTAATTCGTTCCGGAGGTCCATTCTTAACCTGGAACTGTTCTTAACCTGAAGCACCACTTTAGCTAATGGGGCCTCCTGCTGCTGCCGCACCACCGGAGCACGATTTCTGTTCACATCCTGAAGCAAAGTTCTTAACCCGAGGTACTATTTCTGGGTTAGCAGAGTCTGTAACCTGAAGCGTCTGTAACCTGAAGCATATGTAACCCGAGGTACCACTGTACTATTAGCCTTGGTTGCTGGGGCAAAAGAGAGCTGGAGCCCAACATGTAGAGGGCCAAACCTCCCCTATCACGGGACTGGACCTGTTTGCATGGGCTGTTCTTTAACCCATTCACTGCACCCATATAGTTGGGCCATCTGAGCATCCTCCCAGTCACTCAGGAATCACCTGCTGCAACATACAAACACGAAACGTTGTCTCCACATGAGCCCTTTTCTCTGGCACTGTCAGATTACTGGTGTATTTGTTGATATTTTTTCTTGCTGTTGTGGTAATTTTGTACAATGTACACTTTACTGCTACACTTTACTGGGACACTTTACACTTTACTGGGATGCGGGTGGTGCTGGTCCCGGGGGGAAGGTTACCGTTGGCATAGTCAAAATCCGGTCCTGGGTCACTAGCCTGGAAACAGTTCACAAGGAGCGGGGCGAGGTCCGAAGCAGGAAGCCGGGCGGGGACAGGAACACTGGAAGATCAGGTCTGGGTCCGGGCAGGAGCAGGTACTCAACGACGTTTCTCCCACAACCTAGGACCGGGCTGACTGGCCTTTATCTTCTCTGAGGCCAGGGGCGGTCCCGGCCCCCAGGAGACCCGCCTCTCCTGGCCTTAAGGCGAGCACTCCTCCTGGGAGAAACCAGTTCCCTCCGCCTCTCTGCCCTAAGCCTCTGCAGTTCAGGAGAGGCTGGGGAGTTACTGGATCCAGGAGGAGACTCACCTTCCTCTGGCAGGGCTGGGAGAGGCGCACCTGTAGGCACTGTGTCCTTAATCACCTCCGGAGCTAGAGTGGAATCACCTGGTGCCTGCTCCTGAGGATCCGGCACAGGTGCAGGTGCTTCAGATCCAAGGCCCCGCCCCAGCTCAGCCGGCCCTGGAGGCGGGGACTCTTGTGCAGGCTGGGGTTCCTCCAGTTCCGCCTCTGAATCGGAATCCCAGGCCATCACACCACAGAGCCTAGAACTTGCCGATCAGAAGGTCAGCGGTTCGAATCCCCGCAATGGAGTGAGCTCCTGTTGCTCGGTCCCTGCTCCTGCCAACCTAGCAGTTCGAAAGCACACCAGTGCAAGTAGATAAATAGGTACCGCTCTGGCGGAAAGGTAAATGGCGTTTTCGTGCGCTGCTCTGGTTCGCCAGAAGTGGCTTAGTCATGCTGGCCACATGACCTGGAAGCTGTACGCCGGCTCCCTCGGCCAATAAAGCGAGATGAGCACTGCAACCCCAGAGTCGGCCATGGGTCCCTTTACCTTTACCTTTACCTTACACTTTACTGCTACACACAGACACACAAACATAAATGAAAGTGCAGCAAATAAAGGTATGTTTGGGTCAAAATTGGGCCCAACATCATATTTTTTTTTTTGGATGACTACTGATGTAGAGGGTGGGGAATTTTCGGCCTGTCAACAGCTGCTGGACTACAACTTTCATAATTCCTGATCATCAAATCATAGACTTGCAGAGTTTGAAGGGATCCTGAGAGTCATCTACAAAGCTGGAATCTCAGGTAATGCATCCTTGAAGTCCCAGATGTTCTCTGGCATTTTAAGGAGTGAATTTAAGCAGGCTTCTGACATGGTGTTTTTTATTATTATTCTGGTTATATTGCATTTTTATGACTCTGCTAGGTAGACAGTTGTCTTGTGCTGGCTAATTTTTAAGTTCGGGGTGTTTTGAAGTTTCACACTGTATTTTGCTATTATGATCTAGGTTTGCCGCTTCCTGATGAGATTATTCCAAAACGCGAGGCAACCCATCAAATAATCTGGGTCTTCAGTAAGGCAGGGCCATAGCTCAGTTGTAGAGCATTTGAATGCACAAGTTTCCGAGATGAATCCCTGGTCTCCCCAGGTAGGGCTGGGAAAATCTCCTGCCTGAAATCCTGGTATGCGGCTGCCAGCCAGTGTCAACAGCACTGACCTAGGTGGACCAGCTGTCTGACTTGGTAAAAAGCAGCTAGCTCCCCGTGTTCCTATTTTCCAATAAAAAATTCAAGTGACTACAGCAACATTATGTCATTTTTGAAGTGTTCCCAATTGAGGCACACCTCATTCTCGACGGCAGCTATAGCCAAGACTCACACCCCACCCTGTAGCTGTCAGCAAAAAGCCACTTCTTAACTGCCACCCGGTTTTGCACACTTATTTCATGGTGTCAGCCGCCGTGAACATTTTAATCTGTTAAGAGGGCTCCCCCCCCCACAACCCCAGCCCTTTAACACAGAACCCATGTTTTATTTATCAGCCTTTGATTGAGAAATGCTTAGAAGGCAGGCCACGTCCTTCTTTAGATGGACGAGTTCTTGTGGGTCTTCTTTTATGATTATCATTATGATTATTATTGGGTTGTTGGTGCTCCAACATCTGTGGCCAGGCATCTTTATGTAGAGAAATATGGGCTTCTGCGGCAGGGAAAGACCAGGGCGGAGGTAAGGAGAAAGCACTCAGCGAGGCCTATAAAGCTGTCTGTAAAAAAGAGAATAAGAGAGGCTGATCTAAAGGCTGGTGTTCTATATGGGAGTTGCCTCTCTCTCTCTCTCTCTCTCTCTCTCTCTCTCTCTCTCTCTCTCACACACACACACACACACACACACACACACACCAATGCACACCTGACTTTGCAAGAGGCTTTTGGTTCCTGCCCAACAACTAGAGAAGAATGGAAGTATAAAGCAAAGGCAGGGAAAGTTTATTGTCCCCCTTTCTCACGGGACACTTTTAAGCCTCTCTAAAAAGAGCGAGATTGATGTTCTGGTGGTTGCAAAGGGCTCAGAGAAACTTGTTTGTCCAGACAGGAAAAAATAAATCTTTTCTTTTGTGCCTATGTGTGTGTGGACACAAAGGCGTGGTTTCTCTCAGTCCTTCCAAGAGGTGTATTTTGGAGGTGAACTGAAACTCGGGGGTGGGGGGCAGTGGCGTAGCGTGGGTTGTCAGCACCCGGGGCAAGGCAAGTAATTTGCGCGCCCTAACCCGTGGATTTTAGCAGGGGGCAGAGAGCTGCGAGTGCGAGCGTGAGCGCCCCCCCCCAGATGTTGTGCCCGGTGCGGCCGGCCCCCCCTGCACCCCCCACGCTACGCCACTGGTGGGGTGGGTGGGAGGGGGAATCAACATACCAGTTCTAATTTGAACATGAAGATTTGGGATACAGCTCTAAGCATACATAGGCCCGATCTAGATGCCACATTAAAATATATTATCACATTTAATACACACATTTTAATAAAAAACAAAAGCAGGGAGAAGGTGCTCTAGACCATGGGTTGGCAAATGAAGGCCCGGGGGCCAGATCCGGCCCAATTGCCTTCTGGATCCGGTCCACAGACAGTCCAGGAATCACGGCGTGGATCGCGTGGGGATTCTGATTGTTCAGGCTATGCCATTTCCCCCTCCTTCTCCCTCACACACACCGTGGCGGCGCCTCCTCCCTCCCTCCTCCTGGCTTCTCCTTGCCCTGCCTAGAGGAGGAAGGGGGCTGGGCTTTGTTGAGCCATGGTTGGCTGAGCACCATTTTAAGCAGCCCCTCTCTGGAGCCAGCCCCTTTGCACCAATCATCGACCCTCCACCACCGCCGGCCCCTACCGCTTGCAAGGCACAGGTAAGCAGCCACCGGGGCTCGTCCGATGCTGTGGAGAAGGGAGGGGAGAGTAGTGGGTTTTGGTTTTTTTCAAAATATAGTCCGGCTCCCCACAAGGCCTGAGAGACAGTGAATCTGCCCCCTGCAAAAAAAGGTTTGCTGACTCATGCTCTAGACTATCTGACTGGCTTTCCAGGTCCAAAGCAGACATGTTTCTGTAACACCCAGTTTGTTAACGGGAGATGCAAAATTATTCTGATAAACATTTGCATATGCAGTTTTGACTCACGTGCATATTTTTGCAAGCAATCTCCCCTAACATAATGCATTTTTATATGTTATTTTCACTCATATTTGTCCGCTTTCTGCACATTTCCCTCTAATATTTGCATTTTGTTTGGTTGGAGAACTGCTTTGCAAAATTCGGAGTTGTGCGAATCTCAAAGGATGCCTTTGTTTTGGTTCTCATCTAACTTTGGGAAGTGTGAATTAAGTAGTTTCATGTAATGCAAACAGGATCAAATTTCTCCCTCATCTCTGCTCCACGAATGGAGGTCCCCATGCTGCTTAGGTTCCTGGCTGTTTCTCCAACGCATCTCCTCCTCTCAGGGCCACAGGAGCAGAAGAAATAGAAGAAACCAGGCAGGATCTTCAGGCCCCCACAAAGCATGTGAAGCTACATAGAATGAGAGGGACGAAGATGGAAATTTGTCCAGATCAGAACTGAAGTGGGTTTTGACGAAGCGAGACACAGTGATAACAGCAAGAGACTTTATTGAGTTAACAGAACTGAACAACAGGGGCAAAGCAACTGCTTATATGTATTTCTGAAGGCCTTGGCCACTCCCACTCCCAATGTGATTGGCTGTCTAAACCCCCAAGCTCCAAATCGTAAGAGTTTAAGAGCCAATGCCAGTAGCCCCAAACCTGATAATGCTACATGATTGGAGATCATGTATCAAATCAGAACACAGGGGCTCAGAATCCTTAGCCCAGACTCAAGCTCAGGCAAACACAGAGCACTGAATACATATCAGGGACCAGGAACTGGCTGAGAGGTCATAAGAGACATATCAGTTCCTGTATATTCTCCTGGTCTGAGCTGCTTTGTTGCTGAAGCAACAGCTCCTTTGTAGCTCCAAGCTTCAACCTTCCTGAGCTGGGGAAAGGAATTCTGCCTTTTTAAGTCCCCACAGTGCTCCCAATTTAGCATCACTCAGGGCATTGTGGGAAATTAAGATGGCACCTCCCAGAGCAGGCTGCCATTTTAATTTCCCACAATGCCACGAGCATTGCTACATAAGGAGCCATTGTAGGGAACCAAAATGGCACCTCCCTGAGCACCACTGGGGCTGCCATCTTGATTTCCCACAGTGCCCTCAATGATGCTACATTAGGGGCCTTGTGGGAAATTAAAATGGCGCCTCCCAGCCCCAGGGTAGATGAGAACCCTAAAAGAAAAGAAAAAAGTTGACATGGGGATCCAGGACATGTATCATCAGTGGGCCATGGCAAAGGCATTGGGGCACTGCCAACTGCCTGAGAGTGTTGTGTGCTGCCACCAGGCTTGCTAGTCTTCTGGGGACTAGGCCCTGCCCCCCTACAGGAAACAGAAGATTATTGATCACTGGTCAGTGGTTATTAATAAGGCAGTAGCTGCACTCAGGGGATGCGGGTGGCGCTGTGGGTTAAACCACAGAGCCTAGGACTTGCCCATCAGAAGGCTGGCGGTTCGAATCCCCGCAACGGGGTGAGCTCCCGTTGCTCAGTCCCTGCTCCTGCCAACCTAGCAGTTCGAAAGCACATCAAAGTGCAAGTAGATAAATAGGTACCGCTCCAGCGGGAAGGTAAATGGCATTTCCGTGCGCTGCTCTGGTTCGCCAGAAGCGGCTTAGTCATGCTGGCCACATGACCCGGAAGCTGTACGCCGGCTCCCTCAGCCAATAAAGCGAGATGAGCGCTGCAACCCCAGAGTTGGTCACAACTGGACCTAATGGTCAGGGGTCCTTTTACCTTTATCTTTAGCTGCACTCAGTGGTTCATCCGATGCTGTTTGAGCCTGCCCATCCATTGTCTCTCTGGCAAGTGCCATGTTCTTGTAATAATCTCCATCCCATGGCGATTACCTCACAGGAAAGGAAAAGCAAACAAACCGCCCTTCGATTACAATTACATCTCTCCACTCCGCTTCGCCACCAGGCAGTGCAATTGCACACGAGGCAGACCAAATAAATGGCATTTCTGCATATGCGAACTAACAGTCGGGAAAATGCCACGCAGCGTGGGGGCCGCGGAGCGCCTGGCAGGCAGCACAAATTGCTCAGCAGGCCCATCTATTATATCTATCATCTAGTTCTCCTTGTGTAGCACGGGAGCACATTTCGGATAGAGGAGATTGCGAGTGGTGGGGTGGAGAGAGAGAGAGAGAGAGAGGTTGGGAGAGAGCGCTGTCCTCTCGTTTAACGCGGCACGGTAATTGTGTTGACTTTGGTGGAGTACTGTTAATTTCCAGAAGGCACGTGGCTGGTGGGGAGGGGTGGGAAGGAGAACAAAACAAAATACAGCTCTAGCCGAATTGCCAGCCAGCCCGCCAGCCCGTCCACCCGCCTGCTTTTCCATCACTCTCACGCGATATCTATTTAACACACAAAACAGTGCATTTTATTCTTCTCGGAGCTGCCAGATGGCGAGGTCACACCTAGTCTCACATATTTTATTGTCTCTGAGTGTGCAAGCATGTGTTCAGTCTTTAAAAGAAAGGGGCTGGGGGGGGGGAACCAGCGCAGATTGTCAAGATATATCCGCATTAATTACAAGACGGTATCATGGGCAAACAGGCATGAATGCAGACATCTCACAATCCTGACATTCGTAGGAATCATAGAATCATAAAACTGCAGAGTTGTAAGGGACACTAAGGGCCATCTAGTCTGACCCCCTGCAACGCAGGAAACTCAGCTAACGCATCCATGACAGATGGCCATCCAACTTCTGCTTAAAAAACTCCAAGGATGGAGAGTCCACCACCTCCCAAGGGAGGCCGTTCCCTAGGAAGCTGGCTTATACTGAGTCAGACCATTAGTTCACCTAGCTCAGTATTGTCAACACTGAGGCAAGGCTCTCTCAGTCCCAACTAGTGATTGAGCTTGACTTCTCAAAAGTCTTACCTTCCCGCAGCAGTGGTACCTATTTATCTACTTGCACTGGCATGCTTTTAAACTGCTAGGTTGGCAGGAGCTGGGACAGAGCAACAGGAGCCCACCCCGTCACGGGGATTCGAACTGCTGACCTTCTAATGTGTGATTTCATTAAAACTCCTGCCTATTTCTTGCCTCTGGCCCTGATCACCATTCACATGTGTTCCCCAGCAAGTTGACCATGAGGAAATGCAGCACTTGGGCTGGAAAATGTTCCCCTGCTCAGATCTAGGCCTGAGGCACCAGGTGGGGGATAGGCAGGGACAATTACCTGAAAGCAAAAGTAACCATTGTGGTTCTTTCTTTTTTGCATTGTAGTTCCCCCTGAGCTCACTCCTTTTCACACTCATAACACACATAGATATATCTGCCAAGTTAAAACTATATTTCATGCGTCTGACACAATGTGCTGCAATCCTCAAAAGTTTATTCCCTATTCCATATTCTTATCCTCATAGGGAGAGCCGTGATGAATCAGGACAAAGGCCCACCTAGTCTTGCATCCTGTTCTCATGGTGACAAATACAGGGGCCTGTATGACACATGGCCTGAGCACCTGAGCACATCTTCACCCTCCCCACCTGAGATATCCAGAAATTGGTGACAGTAGAGGTGGAACTTGTGTCTAGTTGCCATTGATAGCCTTCTATTTTGTCTAAACCTCCTTTAAATCTGTCCCAATTCATGGCCATCACTATCTATTGCGGGAGGAAATTGTTGTTGTTGTTGTTGTTGTTGTTGTAGTATCTGTTGATATTTTCACTCCTCCCATTGCAAGAATCTCCTGATCTGATGTTTTGAGAAAGGAGGTGGTGGAAACTGCTCTTCTCCTCTTCCTCTCCTGCCTGACTGCCTGACTCTCTGTGTGGAGAGTCTTATCTATGTAGTGACTAGATGGCTGAGTGGGAGATGTAACGCTCATGCAAGCCAGTAGTTCGTTAGTTTGTAGTAGCTATTAGAAATGAAAGGAGTTACGCTTCACAGTTAGCTTCTGCCTTATTTATACTCTTCATGAGTCTGGTAATCACAGTGCACAGATGTGGGCCCAGTGCACTGGGACCTGCTTTCCAGGATTGGAAGGTCTCTGAAAGTGCTCCAGTCGCCTAGCCCAGTCGGGGCAAAACCAGTTATTGAGCCCAGTCGCTGCACATCAGTTGAACTTTCATGGATCCAGAAACACAGGCTTGGAGGAGACCAACTAGAGACTGAAACACATACCCTCCAACAGTGCAGGATTTACATATAAGCTAAACAAGCTATAGCTTAGGGCCCCACTCTCTTGGGGCCCCAAAAAATGTTTAAAGGGGGAAAAAACTGGATGTACATTTCCAAAATATAAAAATAAAATAAAACCTACATACAGCAACATTTAATAATACTTTTAATTTAATATTTAATATACTTCTTCTTAATTGTATTTCAGTTCAACAATTACTTTGATAAAATACATATTTTGTTATGTGCAAATGGCTTTAGATACCTATTAGGTCCATAAACTACCACATTAACATATATTCAACACAAAAAACAGCGACAATTTGTTGTTGACAAAGGACAGCTGGACATATACAGTAAAGGGCCCCATTACCTTCAGTAGCTTAGGGCCTCATCAAACCTAAATCTGGCCCTGCCCTCCAACCTGTAACAATATTATGAGGAAGGAACAAAACCTTCTCTACATCCATTTTCTTCACCTAATTTTTATGTATCTCTGCCATGTCCCTCCTTATTCACCTTTCCCCCCCCAAACAGATAAAGTCCAATCAAAGAATGTGTTTGCCTTTGCCACAAGTTGCTTTCACTGCAACTACTTTTCTGGAAACTGCTGTTAACAGGATAAAACTGCTAACCACCATCACATTGGGAAGCAACAATGAAAACCACCAAACGAGAAAGGAAAGATCAATAGCCAATCATGCTCAACATCAACAAACAGTGAGAAGAGTGCTGGTTCTCCTCCAGCAAAGATGGGTATAGCTTCCATCATTGGCAACTGCTCTAAGCGGAAGGTTTAATAACACAGCAGGAACAAGCCTCGTCGCTAAAGATGAGGTAAGTGTTATTTCACACTCCCTTCAAAGCATGCCAAAGCTGCCATGGACACAAAGCCATGCGCTGCCTGCCACGTTGGCTCAAAACAGTTCCTCCATACTTGGGTTTATCCCTTGACAGAGTTGGAGCAAAAGCTCAAAGAACTTTGGAGGCAACTCTATTTTGTTTTACAGGCGTCTCTGTCTCCAGATATACTTTTTCAGGAGTTGTAAGCAGAAAACAAGCCCCATCCCACCCAAAGCTCCAGGGGGAGAGAATGGCTGTTGTTCGGGTGCCATCTAGCCTGCAAGATGGGCACTCAGCGCTGCCAGCTTCCGAGTCGCCCGAGGCTTCGTCAGATGGTTGGTGGCAGCTTTGGAGCCCTGCTAGCTCTTTTCCTTTCAAGCCCAGCTCATTGTAAGGGGGAGCTGTTCTTATTTGCTTGTTTAAGAGCTTTATGCAAAGTCCTCGCAATTTGCCGGGTATTAAGCCTGTCTCCTGTAGGAAAAGCAATGTCCCCCCTCTGGAATGATGGCTCGCATTCAATGCAGGCTGGGCCATTATGCAATCGCGCCAACTGGGTGCCAATCATCAGTGCTGTCGAGTGCCAAAGCGGGCATCGCGGAGAAGGAAAGAAGCCTCAAGAAACCAACTGAATGGGTTTCTCACACTCTGGGAACACTTTTCCGTGGTGCTGTTGATGGAGAAGGGCACTTCAGGCAGCACCCCTGGTGCTCTCATGGTGTCTCTGGGCAACTTTGGTTGTTTTTTTTATTATTAGTTTTATTAAATATTACAAGAAGGTAAATAGAAAAGGAAAATCAAAACAAAATCCATACATAACAATATAAACACAATCGTCTACATATTTACCAAATGCAGACTAAAGAAAAAAGATGAAAGATAAAAGAAAAGGAAAAAGGAAAAGGAAAAGGAAAAAGAAATACTTTACATAATGTATAATACCAAATTTATACTTTAAACATTACATTATAAAATCCTAGTTAAAATATTATAAAAGACTTCCACCGCATTCACCACATGTCTCTTAATTTCTAATTCACCTTTACACCTGTTCTTCAGTCACTTCCTTTCCTTAAGTTCTTTCATTGTCCATCAGATCTTTGTATTCTTTATATTCTTCACAAGGTTAGCCTAAGCACAACCAAACTTCGTATTTGAGCCCTGCTTGTGTAAATATTCATTTAGACAACTTTGATTAAATGCAGACTGTGTAGTTGACACCAAGCTGCTTTGGGGTTGCCTGGTAGCAGGAAGCACCCACAGCTTGCCTGTGAGATGGGCCAAAGCTCATTTGCCTTGCATATAGAAGGCCCCAGGATTCAAACCCTAGTATTTCCAGGTAGGACTGGGGAGATCTTGCCTGAAACCCCCAAAGGCCACTGCTGGTCAGAGCAGCCAATACTGAGTAGATGGACAAGTGATCTGACACACAATCAGGCGGCTGCCTATGTTTCCCTGTAGTGCTTCTGTGGCATTCAGTGCCATGAGCCCCACAGAGACATTTTGGTGGGACTGGACACAGCAGGTAGAGCAGCGGTTCTCAACCTGTGGGTCCCCAGATGTTGTTGGACTACAACTCCCATCATCCCTGAGCTCTGGCCTTTCTAGCTAGGGGTGATGGGAGTTGTAGTTCAACAACATCTGGGGACCCACAGGTTGAGAAAGGCTGAGGTAGAGGAATGAGGGGAGAACAGAACACTGCAGGCTTTGGACTTTGCAGAGGTGCTCAGCAAACTGAGTGGGGACATTGACTGAGGAAGGGCTAAGGGGACTAGCAGAGCAGAAGCCTGCCTTGGTGCCTTGATCGCTGTTTAAGAAGGAGGTTGACAAGCTGGAATGTGTGCAGAGGAGGGCCACCAGAATGATCAAGGGTCTGGAAACTAAGGCTGATGAGGAACGGTTGAAGGAACTGGGTTTGTTTAGCCTGGAAAAGAGACTGAGAGGAGATACAATAGTCACTTTAAAATATCTTAAGGGCTTTCATGTGGACAATGGAGCAAACTTGTTTTCTCGTGCTCTGGAGAGTAGCACTCGGACCTCCGGCTTCAAGTTACAAAGAAGAAGATTCCGACTAAACATTAGGAACACTAAACATCAGAAGAACTTTCTGATGGTAAGAGCTGTTCAACAGTGGAACGGTCTCCCTTGGGAGGTTATGGTCTCTCCTTCTTTGGAGGTTTTTAAGCAGAAGTTGGATGGCCATCTGTCATGGATGCTTTAGTTGAGATTCCTGCATTGCAAGGGGTTGGACCAGATGATCCTTGGGGTTCTCTTCCAATTCTACAGTTGTTTTTTTAAAATATATCTTTATTAATTTAAAATAAATACATTTATGAAAAACAGACGTACATACAAGTAAACAAACATACAACCAACAAACAAATAACAGAAAAATCAAACAAGCCACCACACTATAAGATATAAGAAGATTAATATAATTATCATCATACAGTGGTACCTCGGGTTACATACGCTTCAGGTTACAGACTCCGGTAACCCAGAAATAGTGCTTCAGGTTAAGAACTTTGCTTCAGGATGAGAACAGAAATCATGCTCCAGTGGCGCGGGAGCGGCAGGAGGCCCCATTAGCTAAAGTGGTGCTTCAGGTTAAGAACAGTTTCAGGTTAAGTATGGACCTTCGGAACGAATTAGGTACTTAACCCGAGGTACCACTGTATATACTCCTGGTATTGAACACAATTATAAAATTTATAGAGAAGAAATTTAAAACTGACTTCCAATTAATCTCACTTTACTTTGTCTATCCATTACTTTATACTGCACAATTACTCAACTCTACAGTTCTGTTATTCTGTTTCACCGCAGAGTGAGGTGGTGTCAGCCAGGGCCTCCTCCCACCCCTGAAAAGCCTCTTCCCAGTGTGCCAGATGATAGATCAAATGACATTCCACATCATACAAGGATGTGGAATCAACTGTGCTGGGCAAACAAACTCAGTAAACCCAGCTTACTCACGGGTGCCCACTTGCTTGCCCAGTACTGTGGTGCAGGATGCCACCTGCACAAATAACTGAACCCCCCCCCCCTTCAAAAGGAGAGCTTGTTCGATTGACTACATGGAACTGGCAGAAATGACTGGCAGAATCCGAGACCAGAGAGAAGAGACGGTGAAAGAAGACTGGAAGAAATTTAAAGACTATTTACAGAAATATTGTAAAATTAAGGAATCTTAGAAGGATGTTGGATAGAAACTAAGGGTTCTTTAGCTGTAATGCTTTAAGAGATATGAAAAAAGGTTTGCAACTGGATAATTTCAATGGTAAGGATTTGCTGAATCAACAAATTGAACTGGAATACAAAAAAGGGAGGTATGAGGAGGTCCGGGGAAATAAGTATAAGGAAGATAGGTTATGGAAATTTAATGTTCTTTTAATTGTTTTATTTGGTATGTTTTCTTTTATTTTTTACTTCTTTGGTTATATTTTTTTTAAAAAAAACTTTATTCTTGTTCTTTCTCTATTCTGTATTTTTTGTATTTTTTTTTGAAACTTTAATAAATATCATTTAAAAAAACAAAAAAACAAACAAAAGGAGAGCTTGTTCGGCTTTTTGAATGCTGGAACAACGTCTTGGCTTGCGCTAAGCCATGTATCTTGACCTCAGCTGCACCAGTTGACCTACGTTCCTTGTAAAACTGACTTATGTGCTGCAGCAAATTACACATTGAATTTTTATTTTATTTATTTCACAAAATTTATTTTCTGCTGGGTTGTAAAGAACCTCAAAGTGGTTTGCAAACAAAATGATAAAATTATTAGCAAAGGAAATTAAACATTCTTCAAAAATTAAAACAACAATAAACTTAAAAAACACAGCATTTTAGATATCTGGGTAGGCTTCTCTAAACAGAAACGTTTTTTATCAGGCCCTGGAAAGAGCACAGCAAAGACACCTGCCTGAGATCAATAGGCAGGGAGTTTCAAACTGTAGATGCTGCCACACTAAAAGGTTGATTTCGTACAGATGCAGATCAGGTATTGTGTGGCATGTGTAACAATAGCAGTAAAAAGAATGAATGAGTTTGGGGTCTGAGTATTGTGTCTTCCAGTGGAAGCCAGGACATTCAGTAAAGCCAGAGAAACACAGATGGTTCTCTTCACTGTGACAAAATGGCTGAGCACAGGTCACAGGAGAGATAACTTCTTTTCACGTGAAAAGAAGAAGAAGGAGAAGGAGAGGGAGAAAGGAGAAGAGGAGGAGGAGGAATAGTTTGGATTTGATGTCCCGCTTTATCACTACCCAAAGGAGTCTCAAAGCGGCTAACAATCTCTTTTCCCTTCCTCCCCCACAACAAACACTCTGTGAGGTGAGTGGGGCTGAGAGACTTCAGAGAAGTGTGACTGGCCCAAGGTCACCCAGCAGCTGCATGTGGAGGAGCGGGGAAGCGAACCCAGTTCACCTGATGTGAGTCTACTGCTCTTAACCACTAGACCACACTGAGAAGGAGGAGGAGGAGGAGGGTTGTGTCCCATTGGATTTTAAAGTTTGCAATAGGAAGCAGGTTCAGGCTGAACTCCTAGCCCCACTTACCTGGGAGTAAGCCCCACAGAATTCCGTGGAATTTACTTCTGAGTAGGCAGAGTTCGGCTTGCAGTCTTGGTGCGCATAGGCTGCCTTTGGCAACAAACAACACTTCAGAAATACGAAAAGCAAAGAGACACCTGTATGCCTTAATGGCTTCCTCACACCTTGGCTGTCCCTTCATTATCCCAAAACAAACACCTTCTGCAATTCACTTCCCTGCATGTTCTCTTTCAAAGCAAATGAAGCAGCTAACTGGCCCATCAATTAGCCATCTCCCCACAGGGCTTTAAACCTCCACTGAGCTCCATCAGCATTAGGAAACATCAAACAAAGCGACATGAAAAAGAGTTGTTAATTACATATACTCTGAAGACTGAAAAACAAAACAAAACCAGAGGCATGGACACCACAAATGTCCTTGTGCGGTTGCCCCCCACTCCACCCCACTCAGTCCCCAACCTTTTTACGATGAGGGGTGAAGGGCAGCGTGGAGCTTGTGCTCTCATTTGCTTGTGAGCAGAACTTGGGAAGTGGTGGAATATGTGTCTTGCATGCAGAAGGTCGCAGGTTCAATTCCTGGCATTCCTTAGGTAGGCCTGAGACCCAAAGGCTACCGTTGAAGGTGACCCGGAAACAACAACTAATCCAGAATGCAGCAGCTAGACTGGTGACTGGGAGTGGCCGCTGGGACCATATAACACCAGTCCTGAAAGACGTACATTGGCTCCCAGTACATTTCCAAGCACAATTCAAAGTCTGGGTGCTGACCTTTAAAGCCCTAAACGGCCTCGGCCCAGTATACCTGAAGGAGAGTCTCCACTCCCATTGTTCAGCTCAGACACTGAGGTCCAGCTCCGAGGGCCTTCTGGTGGTTCCCTCACTGTGAAAAGTGAAGCTACAGAGAACTAGATGGAAGGCCTCCTCAATAGTGGCGCCTGCCCTGTGGAACGCCCTCCCATCAGATGTCAAGGAAATAAACAACTATCTGACTTTTAGAAGACATCTGAAGGCAGCCCTGTTTAGGGAGGTTTTTAATGTTTGACGTTTTATCACTTTATTATTATTAATAATAATATTAATATTCTGTTGGGAGCAGCCCAGAGTGGCTGGGGAAACCCAGTCCGATGGGCAGGGTATAAATTATTATTATTATTATTATTATTATTATTATTAACCTTGTCTGAGTTCCTGGAGAGCTCATGCCAGTCCCAGTAGACAATACTGAGCTAGATGAAGCGGGGCACCAGCCATCAATAAATCACACTGAGTGAGTGAAGTTAACTCTTTATTAGAAGAAACAAGGAAGGCCTGCTCAGGGGTGCCAGGTCTAATGCTCTTTTCGGTAGCTCTTGCTCCTATGAGGCAATTGTGGAGATTAAAGGTCCCCTTCTGCCTCTGATTCTAGACTTCTCTCTTCCACAGCCTCTTCCTGCTCACTAAACCCTGTTGCTCCTTCAGCTTCCAACACCTCCTCTTCTCAGTCTTCTCCCTCTGACCAATCATTGTCGCCCCACCACCAATCCCCTGGCTCTGAGCCTTCTTCCCTTGGGGGTTCCCCAGCTGGTTTCTCCCACCATTCCTCAGCATCCATCCAGTCCATGACACTGACTCAGTATAATCCAGGGAAAGATAAAGGAAAGATCCTTCATGGATCACTGCCTTGCCGTGGTGAAGGGGCTTGAATAACTCAGAGAAGCTATGAGCTATGCCGTGCAGGGTCACCCAAGATGGACAGGTCATAGTGGAGAGTTTTGACCAAACGTGATCCACCTGGAGCAAGCCACTCCAGTATCCCTGCCAAGAAAACTCCATGGACAAAAACAACAGGCATATAAAAGTTATGACGCTGGAAGATGAGCCCCTCAGGTCGGAAGGCGTCCAACGTGCTACTGAGGAAGAGTGGAGGACGAGTACAAGTAGATTCAGAGCTGATGAAGCGGCTGGGCCAAAGCCGAAAGGTCGCTCAGTTGCGGATATGCCTGGAAGCGAAAGGAAATTCCAATGCTGTAAAGAAAAATATTGCATAGGAACCTGGAATGTAAGATGTTGGGAAAGATTGAGGGCACAAGGAGAAGGGGACGACAGAGGATGAGATGGTTGGACAGTGTTCTCGAAGCTACAAACATGAGTTTGACCAAACTGTGGGAGGTAGTGGAAGACAGGAGGGCCTGGCGTGCTCTGCTCCATGGGGTCACGAAGAGTCAGACACGACTAAATGACTAAACAACACAACAAAAGGACCCCCGTGCGGTTATGTCCAGTCGAATTCGACTATGAGGTGTGGCGCTCATCTCCACTTTCAGGCCAAGGGAGCTGGTGTTTGTCCACAGACAGCTTTTCTGGGTCATGTGGCCAACAGGACTAAATTGATTCTGGTGCATGGAACACCATGATGAGTCCCAGTGCGCATGGAAACGCCGTTTACCTTCCTGCCACAACGGTACCTATTTATTTACTCACGCTGGTATGGTTTCGAACTGCAGAAGCTGGGACAAAGCAACAGGAGCTCACCCCATCACGCGGATTCGAACTGCCAACCTTACAATCAGCAAACACAAGAGGCTCGGTGGTTTGGACCACAGCGCCACCTGCATCCCTTAAGCCAGGCATGTCCAAAGTCCATTTTGGGGGCCTAATTCGGCCCGGTGGTCGGTTTAATCTAGCCCCTGGGGTAAAATAATAAAAAAGCTCAACAACTTCAACCCTAAAAAAAGGTTAACAACTTTGGTTGGTCCTTTGGCTTTGGTCGGCCCTCATGGCCCTTCACTTCATCAAATCTGGCCCTCTTTGAAAAAAGTTTGGGTTAGGGTTAAGTTCCTGCAGATACAGGGATTGTGAGACGTCTTTATTCAAGCCTGTTTACACAGGCTCCACCACTGAGCCATGCTCCCCCTCCTGTGCACTCCCTGAATTTACTCCAGAGTGTTGGGGGAACCCCTAGAATAGGTTTAGGGGGTGTAGGGGGGAGGAAATAGAGAGATCCTTCTGCTGCACTGGCAAACATCCTTGCACTGATGGAAATTGTAGCACCATGCTTGATACAACTTGCTTGCTTTCAATGGTGCTCAAACATCTATCTGCTGATGCCACCTGCCCAACAGCTGGGCGGGCCCTGATGTAAGAGCAGAACGATTCACTCATGTCTAAGTTCCCACATGCAGATTAATGTGGGCGTTACAGTTATTAATGCAATACAATCAAGCAAAAGGGGGAATGAAAAGAGAGGTAACAAAAGAGAGAAAGAGTGATGTTATTGTTTGAGACAGATATTATTTCCCTGCAGAAGAATAAATCAATTGCAATTATTGCGCTTTCTGGTAAGAATTGGCATAGTTTAGTGCTCTGGGTCAAACTTATTAATGAAATGAGGCACTTCTATATTTTCCTGAAATTGAACAAAGGGCAAATCCAGTGACAGGTACAATGCACTGCTAATCATGCTGTATGCTTAACACTTCGAGAATTAATGAAGACCAAAGTAGCTCTCCATGATCTCTCCCCTCCCCTTTCTGCACCACCCCAGAAGAAGTGGAAAATCTGAATATGTCACTGGAGTCATTTGTTTTGCCCTCCCTCCCTGATCTCCCCTGTACAGGGTTTTGGACACGTTCCCACAATGACCTCCAGCAGCACCTGTAATTTTATATGCAACTGAAACAAAAGGAACAACCGGGAGAGGCCCTGCTTCCTTTCCTTAATGGCTTTTGTATGAAAAACGCAAACACAAAAGCACGCGCCGGATTGTTTGCATGGAAAAATGAGACCGAAGACTGATTGCCACTGAACCTGCTTCCCTTCCTGCTGGAAGCTCGGAGGGGCTGATCCGACAAGCAAGAACTGAGCTTTCAAATGCACAACATCTCTGTTCCAATTCAACCAAGCTGTTAAGTCCATGCAAAGTTTGGTGCACAGTGAATTGAGCATGTGGCTGCTTCACCTTGTGCAAGGTTTGCAACTTGAGCTGTATTAAATAGGTAGGTAAACAGGTAGATAGGGACGCGGGTGGCACTTTGGGTTAAACCACAGAGCCTAGGACTCACCGATCGGAAGGTCGGCGGTTCGAATCCCCGTGACGGGGTGAGTTCCCGTTGCTCGGTCCCTGCTCCTGCCAACCTAGCAGTTCAAAAGCACATCAAAGTGCAAGTAGATAAATAGGTACCGCTCTGGCAGGAAGGTAAACGGCATTTCCGTGCGCTGCTCTGGTTCGCCAGAAGCGGCTTAGTCATGCTGACCACATGACCCGGAAGCTGTACGCCAGCTCCCTTGGCCAGTAAAGCGAGATGAACACTGCAACCCCAGAGTCGTCCGCGACTCGACCGAATGGTCAGGGATCCCTTTACCTTTAAACAGGTAGATAGATTAAAGTTGTGCACAGCACCCTCCTAGATCTACTCCATGGTTCTAAGTCAAGTCACCACCAAGGGCCAAGCTGGAGACCACCTACCCCACTTTGGATCCAGTCCAAAATTAGTTTGGAAGTGGGACTGATGTCCAGTTAGGGCAAAATCACCCAGATTTACACAGAATTGGATGCCACATCCTATGATGGACCAGCTGGCCGTTGGCCAGATTCAGCGGGACTCCTCTTATGTTCTTTTGATCAAAATTACATTTGCATACATGTGCGTTTTTATAAATTTCTTTTTCCCAAAACAAAAATAATTGTGGTTTGAAGTGAAATCAGAAAAGAGCTAGACCGATCTGTCCATCTCTAGGGGGAAATCGGAATCGTGGAAGACTGCTGATTGCAACTCTGCCGCTACTTACAAAATAATTTATTTCCATAATTCCCCTGAGAAAATAATCTAAAAATGCCTCCCTGCACTTTTTCAGCCGGCAGACAAGCCCAAGGGAGGGTTGTGGGGGTTCCCCCTCGACCCTAATTTTCATAGCATGCAATAATAGCATAAGGAATTTTGCCAAGGAGAAGCAAGTGGTGCAGCAATAAAACTGCTGGCGCATTTGCAGAGCTAAGCAAGGTGCAGTATGGTTTCAAAGTGGATGAGGGAACTGCGTGTTGCGATTCCTGCTTTGCCAGGGGTTGGACTAGATGACCCTCATTGTCCCTTCAAACTCAACACTTCTATAATTCAATGATTCCCATGCTGCACAATGGATGTGTCTATGAATATCATGATCGTTTGGTTATTGGGGGGGGGGGGATTGTTAATGGGAATGTTATTTTCTTTTATTTTCACAGGCATGCACAGGTGTCTGATGAAGGCAGGTTTGTAATGCACCCATGCAATTTTTTTTAATTAAAGATGGTTTTATAAATGTGAAAGGGCCATAGCCACTAGTGGAGGCGGTGGGGAGCGCAACTACTCACATGACTCCCATCCCAGGGGGTTGGGTCCCTTGGGTCCCTTCCAGCTCTATGATTCTATGTTGCTGTCACTTAATTGGGAGATAAAGGTGGATGGGCGAGGCTGCAGCAGTGCAAACAGAGCAACAGAGCCCATCCAACGCTGCCAGTTCTGGTGTGTGTTTGTGTTTGTGCCGTGTTGATCTGGTCCCCAGTTGCTGCTCCTCCTCTACATCCCAGGAAGCAGCAGCAAAGTGGCTGGCTGGAGGTCAGCTGAGAAACAGCACCCCATTATGCCACCCACTACTGGGCATAGCTCAGGGGTTGACAGATGATCTATTGACATTGATGCCAAAATCCAGAATCTCCTGAGCTCTGCAAGTGCGGCTTTATCCCGATTGAAGCGTAGAGTGTTTGAGGACTGGGACATTTGCAGGGAAACCAAAATACTTGTTTACAAAGCTATTGTTCTACCAACCTTACTGTATGCTTGTGAAACATGGACCACTTATAAATGCCCTCTCCAACTCCTTGAAAGATTCCATCAACGGTGTCTCCAAAAAAATTTGACACTTCAATTGGGAAGACAGGCAAACTAATGCCAGTGTACTGGAAGAAGCAAAGATCACCAGTGTCGAAGCAATGATTCTTCAACATCAACTTCGTTGGACTGGTCATGTTGTGCAGATGCCTGATTATCGTCTTCCAAAGCAACTACTGTATTCCCAACTTAAAAATGGAAAGAATAATGCTGGTGGTCAACAAAAGAGATTTAAAGACTCTCTTAAGGCAAGTCTAAAAAAATGTAGTATAAACAGCAACAACTGGGAAACACTGGCCTGCGAGCGCTCCAATTGGAGAACAGCCTTTACCAAACGTGTCATGGACTTTGAAGAAGCACAAACTCAGGGAGAAAGGGAGAAATGAACTAAGAGGAAGACACATTTGGCAAAGCCTCACCGTGATCAACTCCCACCCAGAAACCAATGTCCCCACTGTGGAAGGACGTGTGAATCCAGAACTGGCCTCCACAGTCACTTACGGACTCACTGTTAAGACCGTGTTCATGGAAGACAATCTTACTTGGCTACAAGTGATCACCAGAGAAGAAGAGTACAGACGCAGCAGGTCTCAGGCTGAATGCCAGCAGTGTCTGATTAAAAATGATCTCAGTCAGCAGGCTGGGGAGTGATCCTGCCTTTGCCAGTCAGAGGAGGCAAAACTGCATCTGATGGATGAGTGGCTTGAGACGGGGGGGGGGGGGTAACTTCATATGTTAAAAAGGTATCAGCTCACCACAGAGGCCATATTTCTCCCAAACAGCAGGCAAGTTTGCAAACCAGAGTCTGGAGTGGACCACCTCAGTCTGCAGGAAGGAGCTCCACACAATTGAACACTCCTGCATACAAAACAAATTTCAGAGCACAGGAGATGACCATGTCAAGGAGATGTGTTGTAGTTATATTCAGACACGGGTCTCCTATCTCATTTCTGGAAATGAAGTGTGAGCTTGTTTGAGAATTGACCAGCACAGAACAGCCTCCAGCCATCATTGGTCTTGCTGTCCAATGAACTGCAGTTTAGAGTTTAGAGTTGATTTGCATGATTTACTGTGCATGTGTTCTCTTACTTCCAAAGAGCAGAATTATCTCTGTCTCCGCTCACGGATTGCCTTTGTCCTCTGCAACCTGTGTAATATCATTCGCAGAATCCCAATCAGTCTGCCTGCTCTACCCCCACCCCCACCCCACCCCCACCCCGCCACGTACTCATCAATAGCCAAGCTGTGCTGTTTGGTAACCAGAACATATTGTAGGGAGGGATTGATAAGTACATCAAGCATCACAAACAGACTAAGCAAAAATGATCTTACTTCCTCCCTGCATTTTTCTAAAAACAATGGACCTGTCTGACCAGATGCAGGCAGCAGGCAGATTTTAAACCTTTGGGCTTGTCTTCACTTTGGCTTGTGCCTTGCTGACAAAGCACAGGTCTGAGCAGTTTTCCACTTGACCCACATTCTAAGCATGGGTCTAAGTGGTTTTTCCCTTGCCCCACTCCTCTCCCATGGAAAACCCTCTCTTTAGTATTATATTGAAGCAAACATCAACCCGGAGAAAACCCAAATTGCTGTTTGCTCCAATTGAGCACCAAAGAGCAGTTTTCCTCGGGGGGGGGGACGGGGAGGACACTGGGGAACAAGTGTGGAGAAGCCCCACATGCTCTGCAGTGCTTTTAAATAAAGTTTTAGAAATAGGGATCGGGGAGGAAATTGGTTCCATTTGCATTATGAACCTACTTAATCTGCACTTCCCGAACAACGTGCCAATCAAAACAGCGATTCTTCAACGTCTCACTCCTCCAAATTTTGCAGTGAAGTTCTCTGAGCCAAATCAAGTGTATAAAAATTAGGTATACACACACTAAGACAATTACAAACCCCCCAGTCTGGGGCCATCTTGCAAACCCCCATCAGTCTGGGGCCGCTAGCCTCCTCACACACCACCCTGCCAACAACCCCAGATTGCTGTGGGAGGCTGAAATGTCTGGGGGAGATCTGGGATGTCTGAACCTGACTCAGCTGAAGTCTGGGTCCCCCCCCCCCCCCGCAATTCTGTTTGAGATTTGGGGTTTGGCCAAATACAAGACACAGCCCTATTGAAAATGCACATATTAGAGTAAAATATGCAGAAATATGCACAATACATATCTAAGTGAAATAAATAAATAAATAAATAAATAAATAAATAAATAAATAAATGCTTTATATTATGGAAACCTGTTTTGTTAAAATGTGTGCATTGGGACAAATATACCCTAAATGCTGATAAATTTTAATGAGAACTTAAAATCATCATCATCACAAGTTGATCTGGAAATGTCGTGACTGAGATATTTAAGACTGAGATATTGAGAGAAACTTGACAGATTCAACCATCCATATACAAAAGAAGCAACTTTGCGATTGATATTAAAAAAGCATCTATCTCTTCCATTCCACCCCCCACCAAACTTGTGAATATGGCTAATGACTTATGCAGTGTGGGAAATAAAAATGTTTCGTTCATAGAATCATAGACCCCCAACGGTCATCTAGTCCAGCCCCCTGCAATACAGGAATTTCAGCACACAGCTCCCCATCCAATTATGAAACCATACCGGACCCTGCTTAGCTTTGCAAATGTGCTGGCAGTTTTATTGCTGCACCACTAGGAGGGTATAAAGGGTAAGCTTTGTGAATGTGGCTGTTTCAGCTGTGTGGCTGGTGCTCAGCCTTTGTTGCCACTGTGAGCAGACGTGACCTCAGAGATTTGAATTGCTCTTTTATCTTTTTCATTTCTTCACACAGGAGCACAGTGAACTCACCAGCTTAGACAGTTATATAGAGGAAAGCAAGCAGATCCCTGCCTCCTAGGAGCTTACAATCCCGCTGAGGCATGGGAGATGGAGGACAATGGATAAAGAAGGAAGGCAAGACTAAGGAAGGATGAGTTGCACATTCTTAAAATTGAGTTTTTCAGTTTGGAATGAGGAGTGGGGGGGCAGGGTAGGATAGACTTTGAGGAAGGATTTGAAGAAAAGGATAGCTGGTCATAAATTGCACAACTGGGAAACTCCCAATTTTGCACCCACACCCAGAAAACAGAGGCAAGGCACAACATTTATTAGTATTTAACATAACAAGGAAACCTGATAGCTCATAACAGTGCGGGAAGACTTCCTTTTTTATTCTTTAAAAGCTCAGAAATATGCTTCTATATCATCATTTAATCAGGTTGGTATAACGCCATTATCTCATTGCTGCATTGTAAAAGCGCCTATTTAATCAAAAAGCTGAAAATAAATGGAGAGAGAGAAAAAGAGATACGGTTAAATGAAGAAGGTCATCAAAAGAAGTATCATCAATCCATCTGTTTGAATATTATGAACCTATTGATATCTGAGAAAATGAGACTATATAAAATTAAATGCCTAAATAAGAAAAAGAAAGAAAGAAGAAAAGGGGAAACAAGCACATTTAGATAAATTGTTTGTTGTTTTTTTATAAGGATATTTAAATCTATAGATAAAAGGAGCTGTGTGAGGTAGGCTCGGGCCAGTCACTGCCTCTCAGCCTAACCTACCTCCCAGCGTGGTTGTGAGGATAAAATGGGAAGAACTGTGTAAATCTCCTTGAATTCCTCGGAAGAAAGGTGGGATAGAAATGCAAATAAACTAACAAATGAATACCGTAAATAATAAAAATTAATTTGGAAAAAAAATCAATGGAAAGGAAGCTGTGCTGGAAGACACTTTCTAACCTGTGGCCCTCCTTGCTAGGCTACAACTCCCTGACAAAACAACAAACAAACCTATGGTCATGTAAAGCATCCTCAATAAATACACGAAACATAACCGGCTATGTTCTTAGATAAATAAGGTATACTATTCATTGTATCAAATTGTAAATTTCAACAGATTTCAATCCGTGTAATGGTGTAATAGTGTCTATTCCACCTGTCTGCTACTACTATGCCATAAGATCCACTGTCCTGTAATATCAAATATGAGCTTTAACTACAGATGAAGCCCAGGACGGTGAAACAAGGCCAATATTCTGGAAATCCTTGTCTAGACTCTGTGAAAGGATTTTGTGGAACTGTAACAACCTTTCATGTGGATTGTTTGGACTTTATGAACAGACAGGTGGAATAGACACCATTACACAGATGGACCTTATGCATGAACTGACTACAAAATGATCTGATCCACTGGGTCTTCTGCTTTGTTCGTTTGTTGAACTTTATGAGTTACCTCTGTTGAAATTTACAATTTGGTACAATGAATAGTATACCTTATATATCTAAGAACACAGCCGGTTACGTCTCGTGTGTTTATTGAGACTACAACTCCCACTATCCCTGACCATTGGTCTTGCACACTGGAGCTGATGGTTGTCCAAGTTCAAGAAAGTCTGGAGGGCCATGAGTTCTTTGCAAGGCTGGGATTGAATGGTGCGTGCCCCTTGTGACCTCCTTACCCCACCCACAGGCAACAGGGAGATTCACCCACCAAGGGACACGTTGACCGGCTGGGCTCCCTCCTGCACAGGTGTGCAGGCAGCGTAGCATGGCCCCACTTGGCTCCAGGGGGGTGACACTCCAGCCGTGTCAGCACCAAGGGCTGGGCTGGCATGGTGAGCTTCTTTCACCCTCCGTGCCCTACCACCTGGTGGGCACATGTGTCCTGGGCACCAGCAAACCATGCTATTCTGCTGTCTGGATGAGTAACCCAGACCCGTCCTCATGGTGGGATCTTTTCCCTAGCCTGGGTCCCCAAAACACGGTGCCTCTGGCTTGCTGTTGTCATTATAGTAGCATTTGGGACTTTCTAGTTTTGAGAAAAGGTGAGTTAAGAGGCAACATGAGAGAAGCTTGTAAAATTATTCAGCAGTCAATGAAGCTGATTTATTTATTTAAAATGGATTTATTCAGGAAGACACAAGATTTACCCACCCGGGAAGAATGGCAGATGAAGTTGATGGACTATATGGAATTGGTGGAAATGACTGGCAGAATCCGAGACCAGGGAGAAGAGTCGGTGGAAGAAGATTGGAAAAAGTTTAAAGACTATTTACAGAAATATTGTAAAATCAATGAATGTTAGAAAAATGTTGGAATGAAGTTATATGGCTTCAGCAGAAATGTTATAAGGAATTAAGTATAAATAGATTAATAGAGAATTAAAGGAGAAAATAAGGTCAAAATGTGTTAAGATAATTACAGGATAGAAAGCAGAGGAAGATGGAAAGGAATTGCTGAAACAACTAATAGAAGTGGAATACAGTGGTGCCTCGCAAGACGAAATTAATCCGTTCCGCGAGTCTCTTCGTCTTGCGGTTTTTTCGTCTTGCGAAGCACGGCTATTAGTGGCTTAGCGGCTTAGCGGCTATTAGCGGCTTAGCGGCTATTAACGGCTTAGCGGCTTTAAGAAAAAGGAAACAAACTTGCAAGAACTCGCAAGACGTTTCGTCTTGCGAAGCAAGCCCATACGGAAATTCGTCTTGCGGAACGACTCAAAAAACGCAAAACCCTTTTGTCTAGCGAGTTTTCGTCTTGCGAGGCATTCGTCTTGCGGGGCACCACTGTACAAAAAGGGAGGTGTGAGGAGGTCATGGAAACAAGTGAATGAAATATTGAAACTATTTGATGTGTTTTAAATTGCTTTTGTTTTGTTTTTTTTAGTTTAAATTGTTTTTGTTAGTTTAGTGTTAGGTATTGTTTTTGTATTGTATTGTATTGTTTATTTTTTTTCTATGTAATGTCTAATTTGTTGGAAAGTAATAAATATTATTTAAAAAATAAATAAAATGGATTTATTCGCACAGCATCGCTTAGAGAGTTTTGTGATTCAGTGTTTTATAAATCTTTCTAAATAAGTAAAGATTTCTAAATGAATAACCCGCTCCTGGTTATTCACTGGTTTTCGTATTCTCATGGCCTCTCAACAACCACGATCCAGCTTCTGGTCTGTGTTGTGTGCAGGAAGCTACACCAGTTGGCTGGGTTATCGTTCTGAGGGGCGGATGCTAAATTTAAAAGGAAAGCTCTCTGTAAGGTATCAAGCCACCTGGGATGATAACCTTTGACCTTTCACCTCCTGTGACACTGGACTTAATGAGCACACTTATCTGGCCTGCCAAACATAACACGATACAGATGTGAAGTTTGCATTGTTGGCAAACTGTCTGGGAAGATTTGAGCCAGTTGTTGCGAGGGCGGAAGGGTCGAGTTGCAAGTAATCTTGAAAAAGCAAACATGAGATCACAGTGATTAGAATGTATAGGGTACCTGATACCTGCCTATCAGTTGCAAATGTTGCAGTAGGCTGAAAAGATTGTGTAGATTTTTATACAGAGGTGCAAGATGAAAAACTGGATTTGACCACTGCCTTTCACGAAACTTGTTGCGCTATTGTATGAAGTTTGATTTCTGTAATAGGTTTCTGAGACCATTTCACACATGATTACCGACATAAGGCTGCCAACGAGTGTATACTCATAGAATCATAGAACTGTAGAGTTGGAAGGGACCCCAAGTGTCATCTAGTCCAACCCCCTGTGGAGTTAACAGGCAGAGGCAGATTTCGGGCAGCACAACTGATTCCGCTGACCTGGGTGTAGAGCCTAGGAGGTGCTGCAGGGTGTCACAACTATGACTTAGTGAACTAAGCAGAACAGGAGGCGAGAGGCAGGGAGGTGCCGAATTTGAGGTTCACACAGGGTGTGTGCTGGGCCCAGGGGTAACCTGAGCAACGCGGTCCAGGTCCAGTCCCAAATCCAAGGGTTCTGCAAGGAGTCAGTCCGACAGGGCCAAGGCAGGAAACCAGGCAAGGTCAGGCACAGGGTCTCAGGCAGGTTCTGGCAAACAGCAATGTTGCTCCCGCAACCTGGGGTGGGGTCCAACAGCCTTCTATCTTTGTCGGGGTAACGGCCAGTCCTGATCCCCCGGTGACTCACCTCCCTGTCTCGCCCAAAGGCAAGCACTCCTCCTGCGACTACTCAGGTCTCTCCTTCTCTCAGACCTCAGTCTCTGCATCTCGGGAGATGTCGGTGGGTTACTGGACCCAGAGGCCGCCTCAGCCTCTCCTGACCCAACTGGTAGTGGAGCAGCTGTAAGTGATGGCCCAGCTGGAGGCAACGAGGTAATCCCCGCATCTGGAGCCAGGGCAGGCTCAGGCCCCTGACTTGGCCCAGCTGGTGCTTGTCGCAGGGGAACCTGTGCAGACTGGGAGTCTTCAGGATCAGGCCCCAAACTTGGTTCAGATGCCACCAGAGCAGTGGCATAGCATGGGGGTGCGGGGGGGCCGGGCGCAACATCTGGGAGGGGCGCGCTCGCACTCGCAGCTCTCTGCCCCTACTAAAATCCACGGGTTAGGGGGCGCAAATTACTTGCCTTGCCCCGGGTGCTGACAACCCACGCTGTGCCACTGCACCAGAGGCAAAGGATCCGGTGCAGACTGAGACTCCTCGGGTTCCGAGTCCGAGCCCAAGTCCCAGGCCATCACAGGGTGCTGCCAAAATTCAAAAGACCCAAGTCTGCCCTGATACTGTAGCCACTTACAGTTCTGTACATACCTTTCCTGGCACACCTATTTGCAAAAATTAATTAAATTTGCATCTTTCATCATACACTTAGGAGTGTACCTAACCCCAAATGTAATGTGTGAAATGCATCTGGGCCCTTGACTGTGGTAGTGGAGTGCATTGATTATGTCCTGGTTACATTGTCAGGCCTTTGAAACCATAGAATTATAGAGTTGGAAGGGACCCCAGGGGTCATCTAGTCCAACCCCTCAGCAATGCAGGAAGAAATGTTGGACTGCACTTGCTTGGATCAGATCTATGAAACCCCTCAATGAAATCCGTACATCACTAATATCTTTTTGGTTTATAGATTCATTGGCTGGCTGGGTGCCTTTTGGATAAATTAAGATGATGGGCAGCCCCTGCAATGGGAGCTGAGCTTGGCTCCCATTCAAAAGCAGCACTGTGGCAAAAATGTTGTCTAGGAGGGTGATGAGCTGTGCTGTAGCTGCAGCAATACTGCATGGCTGAGGCCATGTCAAGGCCATTCGAGTCAGTGGTGCATCAGCAGCAACATATCGAAGGCAGCTGAAGTCTGGCACAGGCCTTGATCAGATCAAAGGGACCCAGAAGATCCAGGTCACTAGGTGGTGGGTTGACATAGCAGCCGGCACAGCGATTTCTTCAAGTAGCTCTTTATTATGGTAAGCTGGAATAGAACTAACTGCGAACAGCTCAGCCGGCCTGTATTTATAGGCAGCCGGCTGTCAACATTGTAACCACAACAGCCCAGAGTTCCCGCCTAAAATAACTGCCGCGGACCTGAGTGAAAACTATCTACAGACCTGAGTGAAAACTATATACAGTACCCCCCTGTTGGCCCAGGGTGAAACTACACTACATAACAGGCAGCCCCTGCAATGGGAGCTGAGCTTGGCTCCCATTCAAAAGCAGCACTGTGGCAAAAATGTTGTCTAGGAGGGTGATGAGCTGTGCTGTAGCTGCAGCAATACTGCATGGCTGAGGCCATGTCAAGGCCATTCGAGTCAGTGGTGCATCAGCAGCAACATATCGAAGGCAGCTGAAGTCTGGCACAGGCCTTGATCAGATCAAAGGGACCCAGGAGATCCAGGTCACAAAGACATCAAGGGCTTTGTAATGGTTCTAGGGGTTGCTCGTGCGTAAATCGGCGCCACACCTGGCTGGGTTGCCTGAGTGAACCCTTTCTGTCCGGACAGCCACTCGCCCGTGGCTGTCTCAATCGCTGGCATAATCCATCAGTGGGCGTTTCTTGAACTTCTTCCAGCACAGAAGTTCTTTGACGCCTAGTCTCCGCCTAGTCTCCCTGCGCGGAAGCCTTCTGCGCAGGGAGGGTGTGGGCAGCGGAGGACCCGTGCTCTCCCCGCTGGTCCCCGGCGAGGAGTCATGGAGCCACCTCGCCGATTCCCCCATCTGCCCCCCTTCTCCACTGGTGCTACGCTGATTTCCTTCCCCAGAAGATGTGCTGCTTCTCTCCCTCCCGGGACGCTCTCCGGAATCCCTCTGGAGCCCTCCCTCTCCCCCTGGCTCCGATGGCAGTTCCCTGACAGACTTGTCCACAATTCTGTGTGCCCCCTGCCTAGAAAGCGTGGCCTTTCCAATTGTCCCAAACTTTGGCATGGGTACTATGCAACCATTTCATTCATTACAAGCAGAGATGATCCTCTCCCCTCTCCCCTCTGTTGTAGAGATTGTCTAGTGTATAATACAAGCACCTCACACATCATGGTCAATCAACATCCGAGACAAAACTACAGCAGTTTCACTTTTATTTTATTTTTTTATTCCATAAAATTTATAAAGTGCTTGATTGTAACAAGAACAAAAAACAACAACCCTTAAAGCTGTCCATAAAAAAGAGGAAAGCTACGACATCAGCAGCTTTTTAAAAAAATACACATTAAAAACAACTATTTTAAAGTTTTTTTTATAAAAAAAAATAAAATCAAGATTAAAACACCAGATTAAAACATAGGTCAACATGTCAGCATTGTTGCTGTTTAGTCGTTTAGTCGTGTCCGACTCTTCGTGACCCCATGGACCAGAGCACGCCAGGCACTTCTGTCTTCCACTGCCTCCTGCAGTTTGGTCAGACTCATGTTTGTAGCTTTGAAAACACTGTCCAACCATCTCGTCCTCTGTCGTCCCCTTCTCCTTGTGCCCTCAATCTTTCCCAACATCAGGGTCTTTTCCAGGGAGTCTTCTCTTCTCATGAGGTGGCCAAAGTATTGGATCCTCAGCTTCACGATCTGTCCTTCCAGTGAGCACTCAGGGCTGATTTCCTTAAGAATGGATACATTCGATCTTCTTTCAGTCCATGGGACTCTCAGAAGTCTCCTCCAGCACCATAATTCAAAAGCATCAATTCTTCAGCGATCAGCCTTCTTTATGGTCCAGCTCTCACTTCCATACATCACTACTGGGAAAACCATGGCTTTAACTACACGGACCTTTGTTGGTAAGGTGATGTCTCTGCTTTTAATGATTCTGTCTAGGTTTGCCATCGTCTTTTCCCAAGGAGCAGGCGTCTTTTAATTTCGTGACTGCTGTCACCATCTGCAGTGATCATGGAGCCCAAGAAAGTAAAATCTCTCACTGCCTCCATTTCTTCGCCTTCTATTTGCCAGGAGGTGATGGGACCAGTGGCCATGATCTTAGTTTTTTTGATGTTGAGCTTCAGACCATATTTTGCGCTCTGCTCTTTCACCCTCATTAAAAGGTTCTTTAATTCCTCCTCACTTTCTGCCATCAAGGTTGTGTCATCTGCATATCTGAGGTTGTTGATATTTCTTCCGGCGATCTTAATTCCGGCTTGGGATTCATCCAGCCCAGTCTTTCGCATGATGAATTCTGCATATAAGTTAAATAAGCAGGGGGACAATATACAGCCTTGCCATACTCCTTTCCCAATTTTGAACCAATCAGTTGTTCCATATCCAGTTCTAACTGTAGCTTCTTGTCCCACATAGAGATTTCTCAGGAGACAGATGAGGTGATCAGGCACTCCCATTTCTTTAAGAACTTGCCATAGTTTGCTGTGGTCGACACAGTCAAAGGCTTTTGCATAGTCAATGAAGCAGAAGTAGATGTCTTTCTGAAACTCTCTAGCTTTCTCCATAATCCAGCGCATGTTTGCAATTTGGTCTCTGGTTCCTCTGCCTCTTCTAAATCCAGCTTGCACTTCTGGGAGTTCTCGGTCCACATACTGCTTAAGCCTGCCTTGTAGAATTTTAAGCATAATCTTGCTAGCGTGTGAAATGAGTGCAATTGTGCGGTAGTTGGAGCATTCATTGGCACTTCCCTTCTTTGGGATTGGGATGTAGACTGATCTTCTCCAATCCTCTGGCCACTGCTGAGTTTTCCAAATTTGCTGGCATATTGAGTGTAGCACCTTAACAGCATCATCTTTTAAAATTTTAAATAGTTCAGCTGGAATATCATCACTTCCACTGGCCTTGTTATTAGCAATGCTTTCTAAGGCCCATTTGACTTCACTTTCCAGGATGTCTGGCTCAAGGTCAGCAACCACACTACCTAGGTTATACGAGACATCCATTTCTTTCTGGTATAGTTCCTCTGTGTATTCTTGCCACCTCTTCTTGATGTCTTCTGCTTCTGTTAGGTCCTTTCCACTTTTGTCTTTTATTATGGTAATCTTTGTACGAAATGTTCCTTTCATATCTCCAATTTTCTTGAACAGATCTCTGGTTTTTCCCATTCTATTGTTTTCCTCTATTTCTTTGCATTGCTCGTTTAAGAAGGCCTTCTTGTCTCTCCTTGCTATTTTTTGGAAATCTGCATTCAATTTCCTGTATCTTTCACTATCTCCCTCGCATTTTGCTTGCCTTCTCTCCTCTGCTATTTGTAGGGCCTTGTTGGACAGCCACTTTGCTTTCTTGCATTTCCTTTTCATTGGGATGGTTTTAGTTGCTGCCTCTTGTATAATGTTACGAGCCTCCATCCATAGTTCTTCAGGCACTCTGTCCACCAAATCTAAATCCTTAAACCTGTTCCTCACTTCCACTGTGTATTCATAAGGGATTTGACTTAGATTGTATCTTACCGGCCCAGTGGTTTTTCCTACTTTCTTCAGTTTAAGCTTGAATTTTGCTATAAGAAGCTGATGATCTGAGCCACAGTCAGCTCCAGGTCTTGTTTTTGCTGACTGTATAGAGCTTCTCCATCTTTGGCTGCAGAGAATATTATCAATCTGATTTCGATGCTGCCCATCTGGTGATGTCCATGTGTAGAGTCGTCTCTTGTGTTGTTGGAAAAGAGTGTTTGTGATGACCAGCTTGTTCTCTTGGCAGAACTCTATTAGCCTTTGCCCTGCTTCGTTTTGAACTCCAAGGCCAAACTTGCCAGTTGTTCCTTTTATCTCTTGACTCCCTATTTTAGCATTCCAATCCCCTATAATGAGAAGAACATCCTTCTTTGGTGTCATTTCTATAAGGTGTTGTAAGTCTTCATAGAATTGGTCAATTTCAGTTTCTTCAGCACCAGTGGTTGGTGCATGTCAGGGAACTGCCATCGGAGCTGGAAGCGGAGGGAAGGCTCCAAAGGGATGGCGGAGAGGGTCCCAGTAGGGAGAGAGGAAGCCTGTCTCCTGGGGAAGGAAATCAGCGTAACACCAGTAGAGAAGGGGAGCAGATGGGGGAATCGGAGAGGAGGCTCCAAGACTCCTCGCCGGAGACCAGCGGAGAGAGTACGGGTACTCCACTGCCCACACCCTCCCTGCGCAGAAGACTTCCGCGCAGGGAGAGTAGGAGGAGACTTGGCGTCAAGGAATTTTTGTGCTGGAAGAAGTTTAAGAAACGCCCACTGACGGATTCTGCCAGCGACTGAGACAGTCACGATGCTGGAGGCTGTTCAGTCAGAAAGGGTTTAACCAGGTAACCTCGCCAGCAGTGGCGGCAACTTACGCACGAGCAACCCCTAAATCCATTACAGTGCATAAACTTGGATTACTGTGATGTTAAAAAGGTCTGCCTTGGATTCGTATTGAGATCATTCTATCATTTTTGAGATTGCATCCCAGTACAGCTTTTGCCACTCTTTTGTTGACTATGAGGGCCACTCCATTTCTTTTACGGGATTCTTGCCCACAGTAGTAGATGTGATGGTGATCCGAACTGAATTTGCCCATTCCCGTCCATTTTAGTTCACTGATGCCCAGGATGTCAATATTAATTCTTGCCATCTCATTTTTGACCACATCCAACTTACCAAGGTTCATGGTTCTTACATTCCAGGTTCCTATGCAATATTTTTCTTTAAAGCATTGGACTTTCCTTTCGCTTCCAGGCATATCCGCAACTGAGCGTCCTTTCGGCTTTGGCCCAGCCGCTTCATCAGCTCTGAATCTACTGATGAAGTGGCTGGGCCAAAGCCGAAAGGACACTCAGTTGCGGATATGCCTCGAAGCGAAAGGAAGGCTTGCCTAAAGAAAGCATGTTTTTAGCAGGCAGCCAAAATAATTCAGGCAATGTGGTTGCCTGGGGTCAAGAGTCAGGGAGTTCTAAAATGTGGGTGCCCCCACCCTAGAAGACAGATTTCTTCCAAATGGGAAACAGGTATTATGTGACACCAGTGAGTGCCAGTTGTGTGGATCAAAGCATCGAGAGTCATCTACTCTTTCTTGTTCATGTAACACTCCTACAAGTAAACAGAATTGCACTGATGGAAAAGCCCGGTGACAGCTCATTGAATCCAGCCTTCCCGTGTTTAAAGACTGTGGCCTGATCTCATATGTGATAACTGCATCGCGCGGTTCCTTGGACGTCAAAAATCACCTCCTGAATCACTTCCATGAGATTAGAAAGCTGTGGGAAGGGGTTGGGTTTCTCTCCCTTTTATCTTCGTCTTCTCCCCCTCCCCCTAACCACATGAAAAGAGCCGTAATTTATTGCGCAGAAAACTCAGAACGCACAAGGCAAACCCGACGCCTCTTCACTTCGGGTGCCTCTGCTTCACGGAGGAGACAGGAGATTAGGAAAACACAATTGATACCGGCAAACAAAGCCGTATTTTACTTTTCCGGTTCCTTGTCTCTGAGTCTGCCATGCGCCGCGGACTGATACTCAGAGGGTTCCCATTTGATTTATTCCCATTTTAAGCAAGTTTCACTGTTCTTCCATTCGTCACACGGCTCCTGGCCTAAGGAAACTCTACTTGAGGGAAGGAGAGGCCATTATCATGTAGCGCGCAAGGTCCAATCTGTTGGCGTCTTGCTTAGTAATGGGAATAGGACCTTTGGAGAGCGCCTGAGTGACATTTCTGCTTGAGAGTATGTTTTTATGATTCATCGACGAGCCGGTCACTGTGGGAAACGATGTCAGGATTGATCTTTCCTTGTGTTGGTTTTAAGAGTGCCTGGTTTGTGTTTGTTCTTTAGGTTCTTAAAAAAAAAGAAAGGGGAGGAAAAGGATTTGCTCATATCTCTGCTGGGGAAGATATTGTCAACAAAGTGAAGGAGTAAGGCAGAAAGGCCAGACAAGAAACACAATCTCCTGTAGGCCCCAGCTGTACAAATGGTGACTTACCAAAGGAAAAACAGCCCATTAGTCATTGAATTGTAGAATTGTAAAGTATGGCAGCCCTAATCTAGTCCAGCCCCATGCTATGTAGGAATCGTTTGCCCAATATGCATCTCAAACCCACAACCCTGAGGCTAAGAATCTCATGCTCTACTGAGTCTTCACATTTGAAATCCCACTAGTGGCTGATGGGCCTAATAATTGCTGTCATGTTGTGCAGATGCCTGATGATCGTCTTCCAAAGCAACTACACTATTCTGAACTTAAAAATGGAAAGATTAATGCTGGTGGTCAACAAAAGGGGTTTAAAGACTCTCTCAAGGCGAATCTTTAAAAATGTAGTAGAAACACTGACAAGTGGGAAACACTGGCCTGCAAGCAGCGATGAAGGAAGCTGCTCAGGCGCCTGAGGCGAGCCACCCATAGGGACGAGGCAAGCCACCCATAGGGGTGGGACAGGGCGGGGGGACACTGCAGGGCCTCTGGAGTCTGCCTGCCTCCTCCCACTCAGCCACCCTACAGCTGGGGCGGGAGGCAGCGGGCAGACCATTTGGGCACCGCGAGCCTATGCACGCCCAAGCCACCATGTCTCTCCCAGGAGAGACACATGACTCAGGCGTACTGCAATCCCCATGGTGAGTGCCACCAGGCGGCCAGCACCCACCACACAACCCTTCCTCCGCCCCTGCCTGCGAGCGCTCCAACTGGAGAACAGCCTTTGTGAAAGGTGTCATGGGCTTTGAAGATGCTTGAACTCAGGACGAAAAGGGAGAGATGTGCTAAGAGGAAGGCACGCTTGGCAAACCCTCACCGTGATCAACTCCCGCCCGGAAAGCTATGTCCCCACTGTGGAAGGACATGTGGGTCCAGAATTGGCCTCCACAGTCATCTACAGACTCACTACTAAAACTATGTTTATGGAAGACAATCTTATTCGGCTACCAGGGATCGCCAAAGAAGAAGAATCGTTGTCTCACAAAGTTGTTCACCTGAATTTGGTGTGCAAACCATAAAGCCTAAGTCTTTTTTGTTTGCACTGTAACACGAATAAAGATGTATTTATTTTTCCAAGCAAGAAAAAAGAAGATGCACAAAGCACTTTTTAAAACACCATAGATTCCAACGGGAGCAAGTTAAACACGCACTAAACCCCAGGGAGACATTCCTTAGTGTTCTGTACCCATCACAGATTCTCATTTGCAGCTGCTTCGATCATCATTTGTGGCTTTGTTCCATTTTTTGAAACGGCACTATTGCATTATTTCTAGCTTCGGTTATTGCTTTGTCTCAATGACAACATACTACATAACAGGCTTTAAAAGGACACCTGGACTGCTGGAGAGAAAGGAAAAAACCCTACCCCCACATGATTAAATAAGACCTTTTTTTGCAGACAAACCAGTCAAAGTCAAATACAGGGGGATTTTTGCTCTGCTGCAGCCTAAACAAGATTGCCTTCCTTGATGAGCTGAGCATCCTTGCTCCTTGCAAATCTTGGCAAACAAGCTGTGCAGGAAGTGGAAAGGGTTGAGCCAGAGTCCACCTTCTGTACATTTCCCCTCTCCATCATCTTGAGTTCAGCTGGAAACCGGCCTGGTAAGGAAATAAGGGAAATTTGCACAAGAAGATGGAAAACAGGCAACTGCGCGAGAACGGTCATGTCAGGCGGGCAAAGCAATCAAGAGGTGCAATGCTGGATGCTTTAAGCCATTCGATTTTAAATAAATGCTTGCATTGCTTCTGAGTGTTAGTGGCAGTGAGAGACAGAAATATTGGAATAACAATTGTTATGATGGATTTTGTTCATGGAACGCATGCAGCAGTGTAAGAGTGCAACACAATTCCAGCAAAATAATAATAATAGTAATAATCTCACAAAATATTAATTTAAAGTAATGAAATAGAAAAGAAGCAGTTAATATAAGAAAGAGCAAAGAGAGAAAGAAATGCTGGAATTTGATGGTGAGTGGTGGTGGGGATGACATTCGTTTGCTCATAGAACACACGTAGCAGCTTGCATAGGCATAATAATTAATAAAATGCAATATACTGCCCTTCATCCAAAAATCCCAGGAGCAGTTCACAACAGAAAAATACAAAATGAGAATACAAAATACATAATAAAACAAAAACTAACCAGTAACACCTCTCCCCCGCCACATTTTAAAAGCCAGTGTCTAAAAGGCTTTCTAAAATTTATTTATTGGTATGTGTTTACCTTTTTGTAAATCTACCAAGAGAATAAAAAAACCCAATAAGATGTGTGCTGTGTCCCGTTGATGTAGTTATGGTGGACCTCACCTTTCTTGTGATAGGAAATGCTCAGCCGGGGGGACGGAAAATTGGGGGTCAAGAACGGTCAGTTGAGGGGTCCTTCGATGTTGGGTTCAATCTGACCAATGGGGCGCAGTCCAAACGGATCAAGGGACCTATTTATACCCATGCACATGACCCAGAGCTTCCTCTTTCGGCTCGAGCATTCGGAACATCCGCCCACCTCTCCCCAATTTTAGGGATTTGTGCGATTGACCTTGCTATGCCATCATGAGTCATCTGTCATTGGGACAGGGACACGGTAGGAATTTCCCCACTTGCCTGATTGGCTGTTGCCATTTGGGTTTCTCCTGCCGTGTAGCAAATCGTCACAACTTGTAAGGTTGCGGCTAGGCACTGGTTCAGGTGATAGGGATAGGGGAACGGTCTCGCCATCCCTATGTGAAGGGTATTCCGTTAAAGGAATCCAGGGACTCAACTGGTTTGGTCAACCCCTGAGAGGGGGTTGTGCCCATGCCTGAGTCCAGGGGGACATTTGGGTGGCGGAGTTAGCCGTTCCAGGCTTTCTGCTTATCCAGGTGTTCACCCTTGGCTGACCTATGCTGGAACCCTGAGTCAGCACTACCTGCATGGCAGGGAGCTAGTTGAACCAGAGCCTATGCAACCAGTCACTTTCTGTAATCAATAATGTTGTGGCCTAAATTCTGTCAAAAACCAAAACTAAAATTTGAGTCATGTGTGAATTTATTTAGCGGGGAGATCTCTGGCGCTGAACATGCAACAGCAAAGTGACTTCAGTACAGTGGTACCTCTAGATACGAACAGGATCCGTTCAGGAGCCCCGTTCGCATCTAGAGGTAAACATATCTAGTGATGGCACGCCTGCGCACGCCTGCGCTGCTTTTTGCCGCTTCTGCACATGACGTAATTTTGAGCGTCTGCGCATGCACAAGCGGCGAAACCCAGAAGTAACGCGCTCCGTTATTTCCGGGTTGCCGCGGAGCGCAACTCGAACGCAATCAACTTGAAGCAAATTTAACCCAAGGTATGACTGTATCAGGAATGCAAACAACCATTAACATAGTCAAACAGATGAACTCCTCTGGTTTTGTCCTAAGTGGCCTGTCGGGGGGGGGGGGCGTGGAGAGAGAGAATCTTGATCTAAAGTTCCTCTTATTTCTAATTGCTGCTTTCTTTTCAAATCTCAGGACATAAATCACCAATAGCTGACGCCTGTCACCTTTTACAATATCTAATTGCCTTTCTGCTCCAGTATAATCATAAAGTCTTTTAACATTTTCACTTTCCCCTCAGGAAAATGCTACCTAGATGTGACCTTCACATCCTTCTGTGAACGCTGAGGAGGCAAAGAAATCATTCAGGTTGTCAGTAATATTATCAGCCTCCCTGTTTCCTAACTTCCTATTCACGATCCTTAATGACTTCGGGAATCTTGTTTCCTAACTATTTATAGAGTTGTTAGCCTGAGTCTTGTCAGGGAAGGCTTCTTGGGAAGGGTTGAATCTGAATCTCGCTGAAAGGGAAATGTCAAGGCCGACACGGAGGATTCCTGATGAGGCATAAGAACATCTATATTTCTAACGCAAAGGACGAGTGGGAACAAGTCAAAATCATGATGTAAGGACATAGGATTTGCTGGATCAGGCCAGCAGCCCATTTAGCTCAGCATCCTGTTCTGAGTACCCCAATGTGCAGTTCGCAAGCAGGCCCTGGGTGCAAAACCCCTCTCCCCACTGGTGATTCCCAGGAACTTGTATATACAGCCATACCAGCTCTGACAGTGGAGACAGCTAGAAGCCATGAATAGCCTTATGGTCTATGATTCCCACACCCCCATTCTCCTTTAAAATTGGTAGAAGTTGTCAACACATCTGAATAATAGCAAAAGGAGCAAACAAGAATTTCAATAAGACGAGCAAAACATCTGCTGGATGGAAAAGCCCTCAGATCCCTAATTACCACCAACTTTCTCCTAAAGTGACGTGGTTGGGGAAATACAAACAAAACATTTCAAGTGAAGCGGAAGAGACAATAAAAGCACAGTTTCTCAGGACAGTTTCACACCTATTGCTCTTGACTCAGGGGTGTCCAATGTTTTGGGTTCATTGGGTAGAAAATCCACAGCATCTGGATTTGGGGCAAGTTTACCACAACAAGGCCCCCAGGGCCGTCTTTACCCGGGGGAGCAAGGGGTGTGGGGCACCCGGGCGCCAAATTCGGGGGGGGGGGTGCCAAATGTATACCTACTGTATACCGGTCCTTCTCGATCAGCGGCAGTGAAAAGCAATGGAGCAAAAGTGTCCCCTCCCCCCCCGGTCCGTTGCTCTGTTACTCAGTAGCGTCAGTCAGGAAACAAACTTTGGCTTTCCCCCTCCCCAAAACAGTTCAATAAAAGTTAATTTGGGGACGCTGGGTGGGTCTTTGCACCCCGGTGGTGCATATGCTAACAGTGGCCCTGAAGGCCCCACAAGTCAACTCCCTGGTCTATTTCATTTGGCATTTTGTTTCCCAGGGTGGTTACAGGGAAAGCCCAAAAGTAGAACATGCAAAGTATGTTGAAATTGTTATAGCAACAAATAAACTATTGTTTGCTTTCGACACCCTTGGTGTCCTCTCATATGAACCAGTCATGGCATTCTATTAAACCTCTGATCTCAATGTTCTCTGCGTAGGTCACTTGCTCTTCCCTGCCTCTTCCTCTGCTTCGTTTTTTCTAAATTCCAAAGATAATGCTTGTATTTGAAGCTCATAGACAGATATTCCAATTGTCTTTCAATGGTACATTTAGTTTTCCCTTTTCACTGTGGGAAATATTTGGTTGGCATCCATCTGTCTCAGGAGACAATGGCGAGTGTGCCTTCACGGGTGAAGTAAAACTGTTGGAAGGTTACAACTGCAGTGAAATATAACTAGCAAGCTTAGGGCTAGTTAATGCATGAAGTGGCTAAGACCACAGAATTGTATTCCCAGACTCAGTTTGAGTCTTTTCTTAGACTTCTTCACCCCTGGTGAAGAAGGAAGTGACGCTTCTTTTTTCATTCTCTTGCATCATGTGAATCTGACCTGGCAACATGTCTGGGCTTGACTTTTTCAAGCCCAGACCGCTTGTGCAGAAATATTTTCTGTATTTTGTAAAGCTAAGATTTCTACCTGTGTTCTTCTTGCTGATGCATGGAATGATGTGTGAATCTGACCTTTGACGTTTGTAAGTAAAGCATTTTAACTTACTAAACGGTGTGGTCTCTTCATTGCAAGAAGGGTAGAGAGGGGAACTGCTGTAAGTGGACTAGAATGGGATATTTAAAAGGTCTAACAGCCTATTATTTCCATGCTTCACTGTGCTGCATGATTCTGTATTTTTAATAGTCTGCTGAGGGCTCTTTCTTGCTGGAGAGTATGCTTAGCCCCAGGCTTTTTGGATCTAGGGAACCAGCCAATTTTTTTATTAATTACCCTCACAGATTATCTATCTACTATTTTTCCCCACATTCACTTCATTCTCTTGTACAAAATCTTTTATTTTGTTCTCTTCCCACCCCAGAAACAGCTGCACAGATTGAATTAGGAATCTCTCTCAGACCGTATCCAAAAATATATTTCCTGCCTTATTTCCTCTGGTTAATGCAATATAGTCTGTGTTTAGGTAATTAAAATTGCCCATTACCACCACTCCTGTTCATTTACTTGCCTTATCTTGTTTAATTTGTGCAATCATTGCAGAGTATTTGAATTTCTCTTGGCCAGATGGGTGAGTATGTTTTCAGGATGGCAAGACTTATCGTTGAAATGCATCTCCAGACGTGCACACTGATGATGTTACACAATGCGATTTTAGCCCTTCCACATTTTACAGTAGGTCATGTAGCTTTACTCTAATGCTAGCTAATAGTTTTATTCATAAATTTTCCTACCCAGCCTTCACCGAAATGTCACAGGGTGGGTTAAAACAATATTACAACATTAAACTCATTCAAAATAATAGGATGTGTCCTGTTTTTTTGAAATTGAGCCCAGTTATCTATTGGAGCTCTTTGGTATGCAGAGTGTGCGGTACAGTCATACCTTGGATCCTGAACGCTCTGGAACTCAGACGTTTTGGCTCCGAAACGCCGCAAACCCGGAAGTGAGTGTTCCAGTTTGCAAACGTTCTTTGAACCTGAACATCTGACGTGGCTTCCATGGCTTCTGTTTACCTGCAGGAGCTTCCTGCAGCCAATCGGGAGCCGTGATTTGGTTTTTGAACATTTTCGAAGTCGAACAGACTTCCGGAACGGATTCTGTCCGACTTCCAAGGTACGGCTGTATATGGTTTCTGAATTTTGGTTAGAAAGTAGACTTTACACACAAAGAGAGAGATGCCAATAGAGTAAGAAAAGAGCAAAGTTGTTTATTATAGGAAGTATATAGCTTGGACAGAAAAGTTTCTAGTTCTAACACAGGCTTCCTCAACCTCCAGTTGTTTTGAGACTACAATTCCCATCATCCCTGACCACTGGTCCTGCTAGCTAGGGATCATGGGAGTTGTGGGCCAAAACATCTGGAGGGCTGAGGTTGAGGAAGCCTGTTCTAACGTAACTAATCTAGAGAAGACAAAGACAGCCATGCTTGTTCCTTTGTTCTCAAAGGATAGATCCTAAGCGTTCCAAGACAGAAGTGGGAGGAGTAGAAAGTTGTAAATAGGATACAATCTAAGACATAGCAGCCTAACATGAAAGAGATATGAAGTTCAACCAAGAGGTTAGAGGTACAGGGATAGTCTGGGAAACAGGAGGTCCCTTACTCTCTCTGTCTTAACCTCATGTCAACCAAGTTGCACCCAAACTTCAGATGATAGAGATAGATAGATGATAGATAGATGATAGATAGATTAGATGATAGATAGATGATGATGATGATGAAGAAGATAGATAGATAGATAGATAGATAGATAGATAGATAGATAGAGATAGATAGATGATAGATAGATAGATGATAGATGATAGATGATAGATGATAGATAGATGATAGATAGATAGATGATAGATAGATAGATATAGATAGATAGATAGATAGATAGATAGATAGATAGATGATAGATAGATAGATATAGCACTGTCAAAAGCCAGAGTAAAGATGTGTATCTTCAGCATATACAGGGATGTTGCCAGACAAACCTCTGTAGGAAGGGGATTCCACAGCTTAGAGCAGATGTGGAGAACCTTTGGCCCTCCAGACATTGCTGAACTTCAACTGCTATTAGCCCTATCAAGCATGGCCAGAAATGGACTGGCAACCAGAGCAGCTGTTTAAGAACATGGGATATGTGAGTTCTAAAAGGAACCCCAACCAGTAAACCGGCTGCTGCATTTTGGACCAGTGGAAGTTTCCAAGGTGTCTTCAAGGCCAGCTCCAAAATCTTTATTGTGCTGGATGTTACACCAAGCAGGGGGAAGAAGGAAAGTATTAACTCCTATGGGGTCCCATAGACTCCTGATACCCTTTTGTAACTTTGCCTTCAGTTCAGAACATATTTGGTGTGGGTATGGTCAGCAGCATAGCTAGCCGCTCGAGTGCCTGGTGGGGTGTGTGTCTTGCAGTCGGGGGTGGGGTGATCTACCCATGGGGGTGGGACAAGCCTCTCCGACGCTTGGAGCCTCTCCGTCGCCTCCCCCTCAGCTGTAGGGCAGCTGAGGGAGAGGCAGTAGGCAGACACAAGTCCCTGTCGTGAATTTTTCGCAGTGCTTTAGCAGAAATGCTCAGAGTTCCAGGTTCTTCAGTGCAGTATATTTATTGTGAGATATATATATATATATATCTACAGGCTATAATACACAAGCAGTTCATACAGTCAAACAGAGTACCTGGCTGCATCTTAAGGCAAATAGGAAGACCTCTAACTCTCTCTCAGACCACACCCTTCTACACCACTCCTTTTACTGCTGGACAGGTTTCAATGACAGCCAATCAACTGTCAGCACATTACTGCTGAGTGTTTCTGACCCAGCACTTCCATAGAAAGTATTGCAGGCTGATTGCATCAGCCAGCTGCATCAGCTAGCAAACTCAAGCCTGCAGACTTACTATCTCACACAGAATTCTGTGAATCCCGACAGTCCCATGCTGCTGTTTCAGGCAGCGCGGAACCTGCAGGCGCCTCAGCCACCACATCACTCTTTAAAAGTTTTGTGAGCCCTTTTTAAAAATAAAAATAAAAACTCATTTTGTCACCCCCCCCCCCAGTGACGACAACCGGGGCAGACCGCACCCCCCCCGCCCCTTCCTCCGCCACAGGGTGTGTTGGCCACATGACCACATCATGCAGCTATTTTGTTTTTAAAAATAAAAGATCTGTACCCTGTCACTACTGCAAGGAGCTCAGAAAAACATTAGGTGTTTGTCTTGTGTATTCTGCTTACAACGACCCTGTGAGGTAGGCTTAGCCACGTGTGAGGAGGAAAGGAGGAGGACTTCTAACCACACCCCTTGATGGTGATGTGCTCTTGGTGGCCACACATTCAGCATCAGTGTAAAAGAGGCCTCTGTGCATGCATGGAGTGAATCTCCGTGTGAGTGGGAATCCTGACCAATCAGGGTTCCTGCTTGCACTGGTATCAGGGTCTGTGACTACTCACTAAACTCATTGGAGTGGTCTTTACACTCTGATAGTGTCTGGACCAAGTTCAGCCACTGAGCTTTATACCCAAATGGCAACACTGATCTCATCTCCCTGTTCCCAGTTCCACTACACCACAGAGACTTTTCAGATTTCTCTGCTCTGGGGTCACCTCCCTCTGTGCTATTTCTCAGCTGCTGGAGGCTCTTGCCAACAACTGTAATTTACTTTCCCCTGGACATATTTGCCTGACATCATCCCTGTTATCTTTCAGGTGTGAGGCCAAGTTTGTCCCATTCACCTGACTTATAACAGCCATTAAGGCCCTTTTGTCTTTAAAACATACCACATGAAAGGGGGCAAGCCAGCCAAAATTAGGCACTTTTAAGCCACATAATTCTCTTTCCCACTGAAATGTGGGGCTTAAAAGTCTTTAGCTTTGGCTGGATCATAGCCAGTTATAATAGTTGCATGTCAAGCCCCCCCCCCCCCAGGACACCCCCAAATAAAGACACAGTTCACACAACATTTTTGTTTTGGTTTTTGGCATAATTTTGGCCACAATTTTATTGAATTACAGTATGTGAGTGGTTGCTTAGGCATTGGTTAGCGACTATCTGTTCCCACATAGCAACAGAACTGACAACCGCAAGCCTGCGGAAGTCAGTACAGGTAAACTTTTTGGGGAGAGAATAGAGCTGGGCACCAGGCTCTCACCTCTCCCCAAATGCTCCCAGGGGCTCTTGCGTGGCCCTAGCCCTTTGCCAGGGGTTCGGACAAGAGCATGGTGAGCCCCTGGATTCCTTTAACAGAATACCCTTGCAGCAGCAGCATTGGAGGGGCAGGCACAGCCAAACCCCCCCTCCCCCAACCAAAATTAACCAATGCCTAACCGCAACCTTACAAGTTGTGATGATTTGCTACGCAGTAGGCAAAAAACCAAATGGCACCAGCCAATCAGCCAAATGGTAAAAATTCCTTCCAGGCCCCTGCTCCAAAGCAGACGACCTCATGACAGGCATAGCAAGGTCGGCACAAACAAACCCTAAATACCGGGAGGGTGGGCGGGTAATCCAATGTGCGCGGCGAAAAGAGGAAGCTTAATGCTGTGCACAGGGAATAAATAGCACCCCCATCAATCAAACAATTTTGCAACATTAAATTTTTCCCAGCAACAGTTGGAGGTGCCCTATCAAATTCATGGCCATCCATACTAACCCGCCCAGCAACAGGGGATGTCATGGTTGCCCCCACCACAACACGTGCTCTCCATGAAGGAGAACCCACTTAAGCTGATATCAAATGGAAGCAATCAAGACTCAAGCACAAGAGGGGTAGTATCTGCTCCTGTGGTTCCAGCAACTGAGGCAGAGCAAAGCCATCATGCCTAGTTGCCATTGATAGCCCTCTCTGTAAATTTGTATAATCCTCTTTTAAATTCACCCATGCAGGTGGCCATCACAGCCTCTTGTGGCAGCGAGTTCCATAATTTAACTATGTGCTGCACAAAGGACTTACTTTTATCGGTTCTGAATCTTCCAACATTTCTCCTTCATTCTAAGAACTTTCTCTTCAGTTGCGCTTGCTGAAATTGTGTCTTGAGCTCTTCCGTTTTGTTTATTAATCCAGTTTGTGGTTTGCATTGTCTCTTAAAAAAAAAAAAAAGACAAAGCACCCTTTTATTGTACTTTGTAATGCATTGCAATTTTGCTGCTTTGGTTTTTGGCTATGTACTGCTTTGGAACCGTATATTGAAAGGCAATATAAAAATCTTGAAAATTAGTTTTCTAAAGTGCCTCACTCTGGTGAGAAGCATTGGAGTTGCTGCTGTTGGAATCCTGATGTATATTATTTATAAACAAATTACTTAAGATGAGTAAGTTGACCAAAAGGACAATGAAACAGGAAATGAAATAAGTAGGTGCTTTTTCTTCTCCTAAATCACACCATGCTGAGAAACCTAATGATATTTTTTGTTTGTTGCTGGATATATTCATTACAAAATGCTTGTACGCCCTAATTTTTTTTAATAGTTCCCCCCTACAAAAGCACCCCAAGGTCCCATTATGTACTAATGACTTTCACCATTACATTGCAAAAATAATTTCTAGTGTGGATGAAGAAATAAAGCACTCTCAGTATCTTGTACGCATTGGGGGGGGGGGGGCCAAGCCAGAATATGTCTTCTCTTATGGTGCAATCCTGTTTCATTTACCTGGAAGTTAAGCCCCGTTGAACTCAGTGGGACTTCTGAGTAGACATGCACAGGGTTGCACTGTTTGGGGTTTATTAGACTGCCTTTTCCTTTCCCCCTTCCCTCTCTTCCTCTTTCTCCTGAACAGACATCACAAAGACCACCCATGGAGAGCATTTTAAGCGTAGAGAGATAGCGATTTATGAGGTCAATCAAACATCCATTGATTTCAAAGGAAAATCTCCTGTTGGCATCAAGTTAGGATGGGATGAGACACTTCTTGTTGCCCAAATGCACATTGCTATAATGAACTGGACAAGGTGGCATCTGAGCAGCAATTTTAAAAGCTATATTAGTAGTGCCCATTCAGTGTGTGTGTGTGTGTGTGTGAGAGAGAGAGAGAGAGAGAGAGAGAGAGAGATGTACAGGAGGATCAGTTTTACAGTGAATTTTCCCTATCCATAAACCTTATTCAAGTCCTGTGAGCTTTCTATAGGCATTTGGTTGGCCAATGTATGAGAACTAGATCAGGCTTTGGTGTGATCCAACAGGGATCTTCTTATGGTTGTAAAATCCCAGCTCTTTCTTTTCAAATACAATTCACCAACCTCGTAATCCTCATCTGCTGTTCGTCTGTATGCGCATCTTTACATAACTGTGCCCAAAGTGGCTCAAAACATATCAAAAGACAAGTGGGAAAATATTGCAAACAATTGTAAACAAATGTCAACCTGATGGTTGTGCTGAATCACTGAGAGACAGTGCGGTGTAATGGTTAGAGTGTTAGACTGTGACTTGGGAGACCAGGGTTTGAATCCACACTTAGTAATGGAACTCACTGGGTAACCTTAGGCACGTCACCATCTCTCAGCCCACCTTACCTTGCAGGGTTGTTGTGTGGAGGAGAACCGCGTAGATCACCTTAGGCTCCCAATATATAAGCATATATTGGGAGTAGAGCTTACACACACTAGAATCATCATCATCATCATCATCCTCTGCAGACTGCTGTATAAAACTGATCCTCTAGCAATGGTTGGTCAAAAGGTGTTATTTTCTCACTTTTTCCTCACTCCTGCAGCCAATTGGAAGCCACGGAAGCCACGCCGGACATTTGGGTTCCAAAGAACGTTCAGAAACCAGAACACTCACTTCCAGGTTTGGGGTGTTTGGGAGCCAAAACGTATGAGTGCCAAGGCGTTCAGCTTCCAAGGTACGACTGTACTCTTATGACTGAACCCTTTGTACAAAAGACTCCATGCCCTTTGTCAGTTCTACTCCCTTTCCCTTATCAGCTGAGATCTGGGATGTTCTTTGCGCTGTGACACATTACGGAAAAGATGGGGTATTTTGACTGTTTGCCATGGGTTTTCTCCTCCAGCCATTTAAGGCCTCATCTGAAGTGGCAGACACGTCCCCCCTCTCCCCCCCCTCCCGCCCTCCACAGACAATGCCCTCCCTTTCTCAAACACAAATTCACGCCGCCTTAGAAAAGTAATTCATACGAAGGGAAGATAAGGTATCTTAGGCTTCATAACATGTTCCTGTTTGTTGTTCCCTGAGAACGGGCAGATAGGATCGCTTTGCCTGGATGGAATTTTAAAGAGACACAATCAGCATGTCAGCAGCGTGGCAAGAGTGTTTTTTAAATACAAAGATCATAGCGCAGATTAGATTTCCCGCTCTCGCAGTGAAAACGAAGAAATTTAATTCCCACGTGGGGATGCCATATAAGCTCGAATTCTCATTTTGCCATGACGGGCTGCCATAATCAGTGCAGCTACGTGGGGTTGTTTGGTTTTTTTGCCGCAGGGGAATAGAAAGGGGTTGATAATGTGGCGAAGTTACATTTGTGATTTCAAAGGCACAGAAGGAGAAGAGATAAGGGGACATCTATCGAGCTGCCTTAGACCAATGGACCACTGGTCTTCTCGGTAGTGGTGCCCATCTGTGGAACACCCTCAGATGTCAAGGAGATGAAGAACTACAGTGGTACCTCGGGTTACAGACGCTTCAGGTTACAGACGCTTCAGGTTACAGACTCCGCTAACCCAGAAATAGTACCTCGGGTTAAGAACTTTGCTTCAGGATGAGAACAGAAATCGTGCAGCGGCGGTGCGGCAGCAGCAGGAGACCCCATCAGCTAAAGTGGTGCTTCAGGTTAAGAACAGTTTCAGGTTAAGAACTGACCTCCGGAATGAATTAAGTACTTAACCCGAGGTACCACTGTACATAACTTTTAGAAAACATCTGAAGGCATTCCCTATCAAGATTTTTTTAATGTTTGATGCTTTATTATGTTTTATATATTCTGTAAGCCGCTCAGAATGCCTGGGGAAACCCAGTCAGATGGGTAGGGTATAAATGTTGTTGCTGCTGCTGCTGCTGCTGCTGCTGCTGCTGCTGCTGTGATCTATGCTGCAGAGCTGGGATGGAGAAGCTCTAACTATAGATGCAGACCACAGACATCATGCTAGCAGCCTTCTCCATAAACTTGTCCAATCCTCTTTTTAAAGCCTTCTGAGCTGGTGGCCATCACTATGTGCTGTGCATAGTCAATGCTTTGGCATCTCCAGGTAGGTCTGGGAGCAAACCTTGCCTGAAACCCTGAGAAGCCATTGCCAGTCCCTCTAAGCCCATTGTTTCCCAAACTTGGGTCTCCAGCCACTTTTGGACTACAATTGCCATCATCCCTGACCACTGGTCCTGCTAGCCAGGGATGGTGGGAGTTGTAGTCCAATAAACAGTCGGAGGCCCAAGTTTGGGAAACCCTGGTTTAGACAGGGCTGAGATAGATGAACCAATGGTTCTCACCCAGTATAAGGCAACATCTTATGTTCCTGTGAAGACATTAAGACACAGGGATTTTTAATATGCAGCAACTAAGCTGTCTTCCCTGATCCCTGGGTCTCAAGTCTTCTGGAACACAGTCAACATCAAATCAAATTCAAATCGGGAGTAGCAAATTAATCAACCCGCTTTCCCTCATCCTCCGGCTGAGAGCAGCAGATTTACTGTAAGCGAGTTCCCCCCTGCTCTTTCAACGTGGTGTGTATCTCTCAAGCAAAAACATAAATAATGTGAAAACTCTTGAGAACATGGCTCGGAGCTGGAACACATGTCTCTTCCTTTGTACATGATTTCCACAGAGCTGTTTCTGGTCTCCAAAGCTGCTCGTCTCTTCCTTGGGTTTCCATCATTTCAGAACAGCTGTCAGAGGGTGACACATTGCACAAGTGTGTGTGACATCCCCAAGGACACAGTAATGACAAGGAGGAAGTTAGGTGGAATCTGGACACATATAAAACACATTCTGAAAATGGTTTTTTTTAAATTGAATTTTCCATAAGGCTCAGCATCGCCATCTAGCGTCACATTGTACATTGCACTTGAAATGTTTTCATTGCAGCTGTATAGCTGAGTCCCTAACATCTGAGCTTGAGGGAGGCTGTTTGTTTTTACAAAACAACAGCAAATCTATCCATTTGAATCTTTCCAGTGAGGAAGGTCAAGCAGATTGTCTTTCCTGAAGCCAATCTTTGGAGCTCCAGACCTACAATCCAGCCATTGAGCCTCTGCTGTCGGCTGGGACTAGAAAGATCATGAGAGGAAGGAAGGCTTTTTAAAAGAATTGGACAAATTCACGGAGGAAAAGGCTATTACATACCCTCAAACATCTCTCCGCTGAAAATAGGGACATCCCATTCCACAATGATAATACCCCATATATCTTATTGGGTTGCCCCAGCCACTCTAGGCAGCTTCCAACATATATAAAAACACAATAAAACATTAAGAATTAAAAAAAAAAAACCTTCCCTATACAGTACAGGATTGTCTTCAGATGGCTCGGGGGGTTGGATAATTCCATACCCTCCAACATTTCTCCAACAAAAATAAGGACATCCTAAGGAAAAGTGGGACATTCTAGGATCAAATCAAAAACCGTGACGGCTTCTCTAAATCAGGGACGTCCCTGGAAAATAAGGACACTTGGAGGGTCTGCTATTCATGACTACCACTAGACATGTTGTCTGTGCTCTTCCTCCATGTTCAGAGGCAGCAATGCTTCTGAATACATCATCAAGATCCTTTATTAGGCATCGCAAACGCACACTTTTTCAAACAGACACCGTATACAAATTGTGCAACATACGAGCTCAACATAACAAGGTTTGTCCCGGTCAGATCTTTAACTCCAGAGAAAATCAATTTGCATAAATATGCTTCTGAATAAAAGTTGCTGCAAGCCACAGAAGGGGAGAGGGCTCTTCTGTTTGCTGGCACCCCATAGGCATCTAGTTGGCCGCTGAGAGAACAGGATGCCAACCTAGATTGGTCTGATCCAGCAGACTCCTCTTATGTCCTTAAGGGATAGGGGCACCGCTGTACCTCTTCCTGTTCCCTACCCAATCTGCACCACTGAACTGTTCTCCCTCTCCCTCCATCTTATTTCAGATGGTCTGGAAGGCTAGGCAAGATAGTCTGCAAGCATTACAAGAGAAGAATGGCATAGCAGTGTGAAATATACTCGGAGTCAAGTGTGGATTTCATGCTCTTCATTCAGCTCATAGTAGCGAGGAAGGAATGGAAGTTCCCCCACAATGTCTCCTTTATATACATTACAGTGGTACCTCAGGTTACATACGCTTCAGGTTACATACGCTTCAGGTTACAGACTCCGCTAACCCAGAAACAGTGCTTCAGGTTAAGAAATTTGCTTCAGGATAAGAACAGAAATCATGCTCCAGTGGCGCGGCAGGAGCGGGAGGCCCCATTAGCTAAAGTGGTGCTTCAGGTTAAGAACAGTTTCAGGTTAAGAACGGATCTCCGGAACGAATTAAGTACTTAACCCGAGGTATCACTGTATTTACACAATGGGCCCCACGTGATTGGCTAATTCCGGGATTCTCCTGTAGGCCAATCAGGTTGCGGATTCACTTCCACCAGGAGCTGGATTGGGTGGCTCCTGTGGACCAATCAGACTGCTGCATTCTGGAGCCTATTGTTCTAGGACCAATCAGACTGCTGCATTTTGGATCCTTTTCAACCCAGTACATAACACGGTGGTAGCAACAGCGACATACTTGCTCGCTCATTCACACGACCCCATTTGACTATGTCATCGCTGCACCAATGGCTTGGGCTGGCCAACCTGCTATGGACACTGATGGCAGCAGAACCAGGGGAGGTGGGCTTTCTCTATATCCGCCTGCACTGTACTTTGAGGTGGCCGGTGATTACAGCAGCAGAACGCGCACCCCCTTAGCATTTGGGCTGTGTGTTGAATACAGCATGCAGGAGGTGCGTATATGGGAGAATGTTAAGTGTGTGAAATGATGCAATTGTGTGCCGATAGGCTGCTTCAAGAGTGTGTGGGTGGGCAGGCTGCTCAAAGGGTGTGTGTGAATGGATGAGACATTTAAGGGGTGTGTGTGAGAGAGACACACTGCAGATGGTAGGATGCTTAAGGAAGGAAAGTGCGAGTGAAGGTCATGTTTAATATGTGTATGAGTCTCTCTGTGTGGGGTTGTGGGTGGGGAGAGAGAGCAGGGAGATAGTTCATTTTGATGAACAGGTCTAGCTTTCAATCACAGCGATTCCAATCACAGTGATTTGGATAATAATAATAATAATAATCATAATAATAATAATTTTTTTTATTTATTTATATCCCGTCCTCCCCAGCCGAAGCCAGGCTCAGAGCAGCTAACAACAATAAAAGTAACACAATTTACATAAAATCACAATCAATTAATTGAAATGCATTCTAAAATCAATTCAAAATCAAATTGATGGCAACCATTGGGCTAGAGTTCTGTGAGGATTACCGAAGGAGGGGGTCAGACTGTGCCTTGGCCAAAGGCCTGGTGGAACAGTTCTGTCTTGCAGGCCCTGCGGAAAGATGTCAAGTCCCGCAGGGCCCTAGTCTCTTGTGACAGAGCGTTCCACCAGATTGGGGCCACGGCCGAAAAAGCCCTGGCTCTGGTTGAGGCCAGCCTAACTTCCCTGTGGCCGGGATCTCCAAGATGTTTTTATTGGGACATACCAGGAGAGGCGGTCCCATAGGTACGATAGGCTTAAAAAACTGCCCCCCCCATGTGAAAATATGCCCTATGAAAGCCTATGCAGTATGCATAAACAATGGAGTATCCATTTTATCCCCAAAAATCAGGGGTGGGGAAGAAGCCCTCCCCACCGCCAATGACCCTTGGGTGCTTGCTGGGAGTAACAGTTTCTCTACCCCCCTTTTTCCTGGGAATCCATGCTTTTCCCCAATAATACCACTCATTTCTTTTGTATTGTATCTGCCCCCAAATGGGTAAAGTCTGCCCTTGCGGGGAAACCACTGCAGATATCAGTCGGGAATTTGGCAGGCTTCAATCCCTCGGAAGTGGTGGTCATGTCTGTCCATTGTATCATCACCTGATCCTAATTTCTGGTCCATGTCCCTTTCACATGTGTTGACTCCTAAGTCTGTTTAGCCCCATTTCCCTCGTCGATCTGCAAATCTTTAAAAACAACAACAACAAAACACGCGCTTGAAAAATTCACATTAATGCCAGTAAATAAGCATTTTCCAATGCCTTTTCTGTCAAAAGTACACATTTTAAATGCCTTGGTTTTAGGCAAAAATGGCAGTGCGACATTCAGGAAGTGCTGAAGGGATTGGGCCGCTAAATTCCAATCTGCACCTTAGTCCAAGAGGGGCAGATCAGATCAGCTTGCATCAGAAACCACACAGATCAAATTCCTCAAGCATTCCCACCACGGTGCGCTTTGAGTTTACCAGAACCATCCATTCGTTGATTTATTTATTTCTCACAAGAATCATAGAATCATAGAGTTGGAAGAGACCACAAGGGCCATCGAGTCCAACCCCCTGCCAAGCAGGAAACACCATCAGAGCACTCCTGACATATGGTTGTCAAGCCTCTGCTTAAAGACCTCCAAAGGAGACTCCACCACACTCCTTGGCAGCAAATTCCACTGTCGAACAGCTCTTACTGTCAGGAAGTTCTTCCTAATGTTTAGGTGGAATCTTCTTTCTTGTAGTTTGGATCCATTGCTCCGTGTCCGCTTCTCTGGAGCAGCAGAAAACAACCTTTCTCCCTCCTCTATGTGACATCCTTTTATATATTTGAACATGGCTATCATATCACCCCTTAACCTCCTCTTCTCCAGGCTAAACATGCCCAGCTTGGAGAAGAGCACACGGGGAAATCTCTCGGGGCACCAGAGTGTGTCTCAGCATACTATTGGGGGATTACTGGGGGTGTAGCTATTTCACTGTTGATCAGGAAGAGGAAATTGGTGGCAGGTGAGGCTGCAGGGCTGGAGCATCCTCCTTCAGCCTCGAGATGTGCAGAAGATGCTGCAACCCTCCCCAAACCTGCCATCTTTCTTTCTTTCCTTTTTTTTTTCCTGGAGAGAAAGTGAAATGCTAAAGAAGATTTTCCACTGCACCAGAGCAGATAATAAGGCAATTAAAGCTTTTAGCACTGTGAACAGTTCGACAGGCTACCCAGCTCGGAAGAAATCCATCATGGCATTTTTTTTTATTTTTTTAGCAGAGGGAGCAAGTGAAATAGAACAGCCTTTGGTAAAGAGTTTTTGATAGCCCGCTAACGACAGCCTTGGCACCAGAAGGTAATGTCATTACAATATCAGAGAAAGGAGAAGGGTTAAGAAGAGGGCACTTTTTACCAGGTTCCCAAGAAGTTTATTTCTTAATGTGTCTCGAGATGGATTGGTTCGAAAGGTCAAGGCTATTTCGTGTTGGAGCCATTGTTGATGGGCAGAAATTCTGCTTGCAGCCAAAAAAGCATCAATAAAGACCACTGGAAAAGGTCAGAAGTTGTTGGGATCGTGTGTGTGTGTGTGTGTGTGTGTGTGTGTTAGGAGCATAAGAAACTGTCTCATACCAAGTTAGATCATGCATCCATCAACTTCAATACTGGCAACACTGACTGCTCTCCTGGGTTTCAGATGGGAGTCTCTCCCAGCCAAGGATTGTACCTGGGACCTTCTGCATGCAAAGCTCTGTCACTGAGCTATGGCCCTTTCTCAAACAACTGTGAAATTATAATTCTCTGTGGTGCAGCTCCTGGGAGCTGCCTGGTTGGGGCTGAACCATGGCAGGGCCTTCTCGGTGGTGGTTCCCAGTTACAAAATGCCCTCCCTAGTGACTGTGTCTGTCTCCATCACCATTACCTTTCAGGAGCAATGTCAGAACATTCCTGTTTACCCAAACATTTGGTGACTGAAGAATACTGTTCCTGGCAAATCTGTGATCATTGGATGGATGTTTTTAAGTGTGTGTGTGTGTGTGTGTGTGTGTGTGTGTGTAAACTGTGCTTAGAATGTTTTTGCTTTTGTTTGCCACACTTGGCTCCTTGGTGGGGAATAAATTCAGTAACAAAACAAAACAAAAAAATCATGGGTGAACCTTGTGATGAAAAGTGTGGCCAAATGCTGACCAAGAAAATATTGGCTAGTCCATGGGATTTAGAAGGATAATTTCAGCCAAAGTGAATCGCAAGCCTGGCTTCCTAAAGTGGGTATTCATTCCCCACTGGTCCCTGAGTCACAAGGAAAACCCAGAGCCTGCATCTCCAGGAAGATACCAGGGATTGAAGCAGTCCAGCTTCTCGACAGCTTAAATTAAAGCTCTGAAGGGATGCATCCTGTATTGAAAGCTGGTCACCCTAATAGCATTCCCAGTGCGGTGCCATAAACCTGTCTGTCGAAACACTTGTGGGATGAAGAGACAGGGAATTGAGATGATGTAGATGCATTGCTGACGGCTACTTGGGGGTAATTGCACCTTGGCCTCCCAGCTGAGGACACTCCAACAGGGCCATCCAGGAGCTCTGCGCTCGCTGCCCCCTTGCTCTAGGATACAATCAATACCAAATTAGCCTTTAATTACAAGTCTTTTAATTATTCAGTGTTGACTTATGGCATGAAGTCAGCAGCAGTAAATCTTCTCAGGAGCAATTGGCTTGGCTGCCTCCACCTCCGCCCGCGATCCCTTGTACAGGGAAATAAGAGAGCTGCCATTGGCGCCTTTTCCATAATTCCACATGGCTAATCGAGAAAGATGCCTCTCCTCAGCAAGTGGAATAATAAATTTGGCAGCCTCCGGCCATCCCAGGTTGGTGTCACAAGGCAGAAAGTGATTTGTCTTCAACTTGATAGCAGATCCGGGTCAATTTTCTTAGAGCTCCCCTAAGTGGGCATGAATGAAGCTCATGATATAAGACCGGTGCGGATGCAACTTGACTCATCTCAAATTCTAACCATGGGTCAGAAGTGTCCACCAGGCTTGCAAGCTCTGTCCCTGCCTTTCTCTCTATCCAATTCATGTGCTTGCTACCAGTTCCTCTGTGTCCATCTTCTCCTCTTGTGTTCATTCCCTAAGGTAAAGGGACCCCTGACCGTTAGGTCCAGTAGTGGACGACTCTGGGGTTGCGGTGCTCATCTCGCTTTATTGGCCGAGGGAGCTGGTGTACAGCTTCCGGGTCATGTGGCCAGCATGACTAAGCCGCTTCTGGCAAACCAGAGCAGCGCACGGAAACGCTGTTTACCTTCCCACTGGAGTGGTACCTATTTATCTACATGCACTTTGATGTGCTTTCGAACTGCTAGGTTGGCAGGAGCAGGGGCCGAGCAACGGGAGCTCACCCCGTCGCGGGAATTCGAACCGTTGACCTTCTGATCAGCAAGTCCTAGGCTCTGTGATTTAGACCACAGCACCACCTGAGTCCCCGTGTCATTCCCTACCACCCTTCTATTTTCCAAAGCCAATGATGTTGCAGTGTTTCATTTGCGTTCAAGTTAACATGAACCATGGTTAGCACAAAGCCCCTTTTCGCAACTGTGGTCCAGAGATGGGTTTATACACTGTTGTTTGAGCAAACTGTGATAAGCAAAAGTGTTTGCGCAGATATAATACTATATCTTGGATCCCCAGATTTACACCTGGGGGTACCGTGGCACCTTTTATACACACAGCCCAAATTTACTCTCACTGAATGTTATCCCTGGCCTCCCGAAATCTGAAAATAGGCTGTTTCAACCTCTTTGCCTTGCACTCCCTCCCGCTAATACTCAGATTGAAATTGTTTAAATATTTGAACATGCATTTCTGCATAGCTCTACATGATGTTTCTTCTTCCACAGGACAGTCTCTCCTCTCCTCTCCTCTCCTCATGATGATCAACAGCCTTGTGCCTCTAATTTTTGGGATTTCATTGCTCTAGCTTCCAGAAAACAATAAACTCCACTTGGGGAAGTTCTGCTTGTTAAGTTACTTTTGATGATTCACACCAGATACTGATTTTAGGAAAAGTCAGATGTGAAGCCAGAAGTGCATTTTCAGCTGTCAACCATGAGAAATTCCTCATTTCAGAGTTGGTTTTTGATGAAGCAATCAAACAAGATCTAATCCAGAGATCTCATCAACAATACATTCTTTTAAGACTCAATTTCACAAGGACGTTTATACTTTTGTCTCTTTGCTACAATATGAATCTATTTTACATACAAGCCCATTTCACACATGTTATTACAAACCTATTGCTGTGATATACTGCATTTCTATATCTATCAGTTAAATTGATTACCTCTTATACTGTGTTTATGGGTCTCATTGTCTGCAGTTTTTGTGCTTTGGGATCTGAGCAATGCCATGTGCATTTGCAAACCCAATCCAGGAGGAATCAGAAGCCCAGAGGCCTAGCAGGCTACTCATATCAAATTATCAGGACACAGCAAGTGGATATTCAAGGAAGTAGGTGCATGTTCATGAGATGTTGCCGTCACCCATCCCATCATCAATCAAGAGAAGTGTTCATTTTTTTCTTCAGAGGAGAAGAAATCTTTCTCTGACTAAAGACAAGTCCCATTCCTTTAGGCTATTGGGATATGGATGTGGCCAAGAGCTTAGGAGAATGCTCTACAAGAACCAAAGACTGATAGTGTAAAGGAGTCACTAATTCTGACCCTCCCATATGACTAGCCAAGTTAGTCCCATCACACCTTGACTAACCTCCAATGAAGAATGTGCTGAATCCCAACAGCCTCTTCCCCTGACAGCTCCCACCTGCCATTTATCTTCTACAGTGAGGGCAAAGACAACCTGGTTCCAACTATCTTGTGTTGTGCCCACTCTGTATGGGTGATTCCACTATGTAAGTGGCCAAGGGTTGACTGAGCAGATGCTCCTGTACCGGAGAAACGTTTTGTGAACATTGAACATGTGCAGCAAAAATCAAGGTGGCTTGGTAACTTTTTCTGCTTCTTCAAACCGTTCTTGGAAAAGTTAAGTGGTGAAGAAAAATGTGAATCTCCAAAATTCAGTACTCATGGGTGTTGCCAATCATATGTTTAAAAGGTAAAGGACCCCTGACAGTTAAGTCCAGTCATGAACGACTCTGGGGTTGCAGCGCTCATCTCGCTTCACTGGCCGAGGGAGCCGATGTTCATCTGCAGGCAGTTTTTCTGGGTCATGTGGCCAGCATGACTAAGACGCTTCTGGCAAAACCAGAGCAGCGCATGGAAATGCCGTTTACCTTCCTGCCAGAGTGGTACCTATTTATCTACTTGTGCTGCTGTGCTTTCAAACTGCTAGGTTGGCAGGAGCTGGGACCGAGCAACAGGAGCTCACCCCATCGCGGGGATTCGAACCGCCGACCTTCTGATCGGCAAGCCCAAGAGGCTCAGTGGTTTAGACCACAGCGCCTCCCGCATCCCAATCATATGTTTACTTATTAATAAATTCCTATATCCTTTTGCATTTACAGAAAGAAATAACAAAGCCGTTCACATAATAATACTCTATAAAGATAATAATCCATCATCAAAACAAAATCAGAAAAAAATCACCACAATGACAAGAACACCACAGTTATTTTCTAGGATATCTTCCATTTACGTTTCTGAAGATGCTGAAAGAGTTCTGTTAAGACTCTCAAGTAAAATTCTCTTCCACCCCACTTTGATTCAGCTCTGCTATATAGCTTTTCCTCTGTGATGGGGCGGGGGGGGGGAGCCATAGCCCTTGGAAACCATAGATAATTAAATAAATAAATCCTTCACCAGGAAGGTTATAAATCCTATATTCCTTTGCCCGATCTCAGCAGTAGCATTCCTAGGATTAATGTCTTAAGGCTCTCTTAATCACTTTTGTAATTACCAAAAGCAGAGTGAACCCGCATTATCAACAAATTGTGTGGTCTATTTTCATTTTATTTGGAAGGAAAGAACTGAGAGGAGAAAGGAAGGAAATGGTTTATTATTAGCCAAATAATAAAGAAATGTCAATCAAAGAAACTAACATTTAAAATATGAGATCTTAAAATGCTCGAGCTTTTAAAAAATAGCATGGGGGGAGAGGAACACCCTGCTCACTTTTATATCACAAAGTTCAGTTTAATTAAAGGCAGGGATTTGTAAAATTGAGGAATGATCTGGAGTACTTTCTTCTTTCTTTGGGGAAAGTAAGGAATCGTTCTCTGAGCCACATCCTGGTTATTATGGGAGTTCTCTTGTATTAGATATAATCCATTGTGATCAAGCATGAAAGAGTCTCATAGCTTCATCTCCATCACCGTGTCCCTCTGTGCTTGCCGCCTGATCAGTGTATGCTTACTTGGACTTAAGTCTCACTCAAGGGAAGCTCTCTTTCAAGTAAGGGCATATAGTGGAAGTTGTATTTTCCCCAAATCTTAAGCACACTCCAAAGATTGGAAGCTCTTATCCCGCAGTCCCAAACCCAGCATATCAGAACCATGAGCCAGAACTTTGTAATAAAGTGAATGCGTAAGTAAATTATCCAGTTTAACCACCCACCCTTAAACGATTTGGCTAGCTCAGCACTGCTAATATTTCTATGCTGATATACGTTCTAGAGAAGAGGGAAAAGAAGACTAGGAGAGGAAGAATATAACCATGGTATGTTGACTGTTCTCCACCAGTACTTCTGATCTAGTGAGCGTTGGATTAGGGCCTAGCAGAGCCGGGTTCAAACCCCCACTCAGCCATGAAGCTCAGTGACCTATGGCCAGTCACAGCCTTTCAGCCTTACCTACCTTACAGGGTTGTTGTATGGGTGAAGAATAGTATGCGTCGATGGTATTTAACACCAGCTAAATTGGCTAAAATGTACAAAACAATAACTAATGAGTGCTGGAAATGTAAAGAAAGGGAAGGTATCTTCTACCACATGTGGTGGACTTGTAAAGAGGTAAGGGCTTTCTGGGAAATAGTAAAATAAAAAAATTCCTTCCAGTAGCACCTTAGAGACCAACTAAGTTTGTTATGGGAGCCAGTGTGGTGTAGTGGTTAAGAGCAGTGGACTTGTAATCTGGTGAACCGGGTTCGCGTCTCTGCTCCTCCACATGCAGCTGTGACCTTGGGTTAGTCACACTTCTCTGAAGTCTTTCAGCCTCACTCACCTCACAGAGTGTTTGTTGTGGGGGAGGAAGGGAAAGGAGACAGTTAGCCACTTTGAGACTCCTTCAGGTAGTGATAAAGCGGGATATCAAATCCAAACTCTTCTTCTTATTGGTATGAAAATGTGTGTGCACACGAAAGCTCATACCAATAACAAACTTAGTTGGTCTCTAAGGTGCTACTGGAAGGATTTATTATTTTTTTGTTTCGACTACAGCAGACCAACACAGCTACCTACCTGTAACAGGAAATATTATATAATGAGCTAAAGAAAATGTTTAAAAATATTTTTGTTAAAAAAACCAGAAGCTTTTTTACTGGTCATAGTGGGTGAAGAGATACCAAGGGAAGATAAAAGAGTGTTTAGGTCTGCAACAACTGCGGCAAGAATTATTTTAGCCCCAAAATGAAAACAACAAGAAGTACCAATGAAAAAAGAGTGGCAGATGAAGATGATGGACTTTGCAGAACTGGAGAAGCTGACAGGAAAAATCCAAAACCAGCATGATCAAGTATTCCAAAAGGACTGAAGCAAATTTATATATCTGAAAGATTATTGTAAGCAATTAACATCACTAGCAGGGTTGTCTGAAGACTTGTAATGAGAAATTTTCTACCTTTCTATATGTATTTAAAGTTTGAGCCATTTTATAATGAGTGTAATTAGAATTGGAAAACGTATAAAATGCAATGATATAAAGGTTAATTTTGAAAGCGGGAGGGAAGGAAGTCGATAGGCTCTAAAGAGCCAGGGCGGTAAACTGGATAATCATGATGTGAATGTATAATAGAAAATAGAAAATAAATAAAAATTATATATAAAAGAAGAAAACTGGCACGTGCCACCTAATCACATAGAGTTCTAGGGTGTCAGGTCTTCCTCTGTCATTTAAATTCGCCCTTTAATTTATTGCATTTGCCTCTTTCCATCCAAGTTCTTGTCAGTTTGCATTTCTTAGTGCAGAAAGTATTGATCTGATGTGTAGAGATCTTTCCTGTTCTAATTAGTTCAAGAGGGTTCTGGAAGCTTCTCTATGTGAAAGAAGCAAGCAGAAGGTTCATGATGGTTTGGGTTATACCTTCTGGGAAGCTGAGTACAGCTGATTTAAACTGGTTCTGTTATCTCTTCTGCAAGGTCATGCTGACTATAATAGTAAGGCCAGGAGGAGCCTGGGCTTCACTTCTCTCTTTCTATCTCTTTTCAGGTCAGAGGATGGGTAGAATCAGTGGGCTTTTTTCTGGGGGGACGCAGGGGTACGCATACCCCTAAACATTATGTGAATCTAATGGGAGAAAAACTTAATTTCTTAAGTTTATTCTCTAGCACGGTGAACCGTCACTTCCGTTGCTACCCCCGATGGCGGCCTCATTTCCTGTCACGGTGTTTCCTTAGTCTCAGATGGAAGCGAGCGTTTAATGTGTGAAGCAATGTGGAATGTGGATGTGTGGTGTTTTATGAGGTAATGCATGTTCTTTGGACTTTTGTCCTTTTTGTTGTTTAGTTGTTTAGTCGTGTCCGACTCTTCGTGACCCCATGGACCAGTTGTTCCATATCCAACTCTAACTGTAGCTTCTTGTCCCACATAGAGATTTCTCAGGAGACAGATGAGGTGACCCCATGGACTCCTGTCTTCCACTGCCTCCCACAGTTTGGTCAAGCTCATGTTCATAGCTTCGAGAACACTGTCCAACCATCTCGTCCTCTGTCGTCCCCTTCTCCTTGTGCCCTCCATCTTTCCCAACATCAGGGTCTTTTCTAGGGAGTCCTCTCTTCTCATGAGGTGGCCAAGGTATTGGAGCCTCAGCTTCAGGATCTGTCCTTCCAGTGAGCACTCAGGGCTGATTTCCTTCAGAATGGATAGGTTTGAACTTCTTGCAGTCCGTGGCACTCCCAAGAGTCTCCTCCAGCACCATAATTCAAAAGCATCAATTCTTCAGCGATCAGCCTTCTTTATGGTCCAGCTCTCACATCCATACATCACTAGTGGGAAAACCATAGCTTTAACCATACGGACCTTTGTCAGCAAGGTGATGTATTTGCTTTTTAAGATGCTGTCTAGGTTTGTCATTGCTTTTCTCCCAAGAAGCAGGCGTCTTTTAATTTTGTGACTGCTGTCACCATCTGCAGTGATCATGGAACCCAAGAAAGTAAAATCTCTCACTGCCTCCATTTCTTCCCCTTCTATTTGCCAGGAGGGACCAGTGGCCATGATCTTAGTTTTTTTGATGTTGAGCTTCAGACCATATTTTGCGCTCTCCTCTTTCACCCTCATTAAAAGGTTCTTTAATTCCTCCTCACATTCTGCCATCAAGGTTGTGTCATCTGCATATCTGAGGTTGTTGATATTCCGGCATTCTCAATTCCGGCTTGGGATTCATCCAGCCCAGCCTTTCGCATGATGAATTCTGCATATAAGTTAAATAAGCAGGGAGACTATATACAACCTTGTCGTACTCCTTTCCCAATTTTGAACCAATCAGTTGTTCCATATCCAACTCTAACTGTAGCTTCTTGTCCCACATAGAGATTTCTCAGGAGACAGATGAGGTGATCAGGCACTCCCATTTCTTTAAGAATTTGTCATAGTTTGCTGTGGTCTATAAAATGGTGATTTTTGTGAGTCAATATGAGAGTACCCCTAAACATATTTTTTAAGGGGAAAAAAGCAGTGGATAGAATTCAGTGCAGCACTAGATTATTCTGTTAGCACAATAATTTACATTTGTGCAGCCAAGCCTTCTAGTCTGTCTTGAAGTTTTCCCCAACCTTGTAGGTGCGAATCTACTAGGAATATACATTCTAGGCCATATCTGCACTATACATTTTTAAGCACTGTTATACCAATTTAACCACCTCCACCCCACAAAGCATGCTGGGAACTGTAGTTAATTAAGGGTGCTGAGAGTTGTCGGGACACCCTTATTCCCTTCGTGGCTATAATTCCTAGACTTGCCTTGGAAGAGGGGCTGATTGTTAAACCACTCTGGGAACTGTGGCTCTGTGAGGGGAATAGAAGTCTTCTAACAATTCCCATCACTCTTGAAAACTACAGCTCCCAGGATTGGGGGAGAGTCATGACTGTTCAAAGTGCTATAAGAATGTTTTCGATGTATGGTTTGAATTAGCAATCAGAGGCAACGCTGGCCTTTTCCCACCCACCCACAGAAGAAAAGATATATCTCATCCCAGAAACAGCTATACATCAAGGTAACGTGTCATGTGCTACGTTTTATTTTGTCACTTAAAATTAAATTCGTCTGAAAGACATACTGAACTAAAATCAGAATTAGTATCCAATCCATTTCGGAAGCATGTTCTGTTACTAAGAGAAGCACGGAGCTAGGATTCAGAATGGAGGTGTATATTTGCAGTAAATATTAATGATGCTGCTGACTGGCTCCTATGTGCACAAAACTGACCTCTCTCCATATACTGTTCCGGTAGTCCATTCCTTAGCAAAACAGTGAAATACTGTTGTAATTACTTGTTTGTAGACTTTGCCGTGTATTTCTTAGCGGGGAGGCATCTGCGGCTATTCATCAAGTGCAAGCTTTATTAAATGCTGCAGTTGAATCGCCCAGGTTGCCTGTTGACAACATCGCTCCATAATGTTGCAGTGCATGACCTCTCAGGCTGCCTCCAGACTCTCGCCATTTTGCAAGGGGAGGGTCGAGTGCATGCCAGAACTTTCCATTTCTGCCGTTAAAATGGATTCAAGTGGTCTGTCACTCTAGCGCAACGAACCCACTTTTTAAAAGAATGATTCTTTGCACTTTGCAAAATGATGGGGAACAGCACTACAATGTGTGGGGAATGAGCAACAGGAAGACATGTAAATGCTACGTAAGCAAATCAAGATGACCGCAGGATGAATCCCATAACTGTCTTGTAAACTAATCAGAATGATATGATTGTTGTTGTTGTTTAGTCGTGTCCGGCTCTTCGTGACCCCATGGACCAGAGCACGCCAGGCACTCCTGTCTTCCACTGCCTCCCGCAGTTTGGTCAAACTCATGCTGGTAGCTTCGAGAACACTGTCCACCATCTCGTCCTCTGTTGTCCCCTTCTCCAAATGATATGATAGCCATCTTCAAATATCTTAAGGGCTGTCACTCGGAAGATGGAGGAAGCTTGTTTTCTCCTGCTCTGGAGGGTAGAATCCGAACCAATGCTTCAAGTTACAAGAAAGGAGATTATGACTAAACATCTGGAAGAACTTTCCGACAGTAAGAGCTGTTGGACAGTAGAATAGAGGTGGCGGACTCTCCTTCCTCAGAGGTTTTTAAGCAGAGTTTGGATGGGCATCTGTCATGGATGCTTTAGTTGAGATTCCTACATGGCGGGGGGTTGGACTACATGACCCTTGGGGTCCCTTCCAACTCTACGATTCTATGATACTATGAATCTCAGTCAAGACCGGCCATATGTCACATCTGCATCATACCTCTATAGCACATTCAAAGCACATGGCTTCCCCTAAAGAATCCTGGGAGCTGTAGTTTACTAAGGGTGCTTGGAAGTTTAGCTCTGTCAGGGGTAAACTGCAGTTCCCAGAATTCTTGGGGAGGGAGCTTTAAATGTGTTTTCATTGCCTGGTGTGGATATAATGTCAGTCAGGCCATCGTGCAAGCCTTTTTCAAGCAAGTCAGGATGAATTCTGAATAAAGAGGTCCTCTGGAGGAGCTGTCAAGCAGTCAAAAGATGAAGATGAGGAAAGCTCTCTATTTTGCTTTGCTTTGTCTCCTTGGAGTTCTATATTCCTTTAGGGTATTTTTTATTTTTATTTTTATTATTTGTAGGCAGGGCAGATTAAAATTCTGCCTCCAAAGTGATCAGCGGCAGTTTTGTTACTGGATTCATCAGAGCCAGGAACAAAGGTGGAGATCCTTCCAAAACAAGACATGCCACCCTTGATGTAAGGATCACAAGGTGGTTTACAATATAAAAACTCGAAAAAAAGCATAATAAAGTAAGAAAGAAAAACAATATCCCCCCCCCCCCCAGTTTAAAAGTCCATACAGTGGTACCTCAGGTTACAGATGCTTCAGGTTACAGACTCCACTAACCCAGAAATAGTACCTCGGGTTAAGAACTTTGCTTCAGGATGAGAACAGAAATTGTGCAGTGGCAGTGCAGCAGCAGCGGGAGGCCCCATTAGCTAAAAAGAACAGTTTCAGGTTAAGAATGGACCTCCAGAACGAATTAAGTTCTTAACCCGAGGTACCACTGTAGATTGTTTAATTAGCCAAAGGTTTGGGAGAAGATCAATGTTTATGCCTGGCGCCTAAATTATGTCATCGTTATCCTTGATGAGAGCATTCCACATATGGGGCCACTGCAGAAGAGACCCATTCTTGTGTTTCCTCTCTCCGAACCTCTTGCAGCATTTCACAGATTTCATCCGAAATAACTTCAGAGCAAGTTTGTACAGGATTATGCATTAAAGTGCCTATGGGTAACCTGCAGCCAACAAGTGGTCTTTGGAGGCATTCAGAATAGAGGTTGCCCATAGGCGCTTTAATGCTTAATCCTGTACAAACTTGCCACTGCATTCCCTTGCCAGTTTTTTTTTTTTTTAAAGGCTTTAAATAGTTGTTTTTAACTCTTTTTTTAAAATGGATTTCATTGTTTTATTCTTTTCGTAAACTGCTTTGAGGGGTGTTTGTTTGTCTGTGTACATTCAAGTGGTATATAAATGTTATGAAATAAAAAAATTCAACGCACTGCATTTTGTATGTATTATTAGCAACAGGAAAAGGACAGCGGTTGCAGTTTCCTTCCTTCGAACCCAAATCAGGGGAAAACACTGCTAGCTACTCAGAGGATTACGGAGGCCTTGGAAGAATAAAATTACAATTCTTATTCTTCAGAAAAAGCCAAAACTATCTAATATTAATTATGATTTGAGGTCTTTAGATCTTCCCAGGGTTATAAGCTGCTGCTACTGAGTGGAATAAATTAATTAGAACTCAGGAAGTTATAAATGTAATTTTAGAAACTCAGACAGAATAAATCTCCTGGCCCAGGTGGGCTTTCCACAGAATATTATAAAACTTTTCTCAGATGTTCTGGTTAAGCCCTTAGTTAACATATTCAGTAGCTTTCTGCAGAACCGTGTAACTTCCGAAAAGGAGAGAAGCTTACATAGAGCTTTACAAACAGAGCCATCTGAACTGGTTTGGTGGAAGCATTCCTCTGCCTTGCTCAGATCGGTTGGCCTTTTATCAGCCTCTGCCTATAGACTGATGCTAATCTGTGACTCCATTGATGCCAATCTGTGACTCCATTGATGCCCCTATCCCATTTACGGAAACAGCGCTTTCATACCCTCCAACATGACATGGCCAAAATCAGGGACACCATCTTCTGGGTCTGAGTCACATGACCCGCATGAATTTGCAGACCTGGGAAAAGTGCTATTGGCCCAATATTGCGTGATGGCAAGGTGCCCCAAATGGCTATCGTGCTCTCATGGGGGGAAATGGGATTCCCTGTTTTTCTGGGGCAGTTGATGGGTATGTCCTTTCTGGGGATAGGGCAGGGCTGACCTGGGATCCACTGAATCCCAAGTTGGCCCCACTGCTGTGATGGGATGGGATCATGGCCAGTCACGGTTGGCCAAGAGATCTGGCTGCCCCCATTCTATCCCATGCTCATCTAGTCCAGAGTGCTAGTTGCACAGCCACCAACCGGATGCCATGGGAAGTCGGCAAGCAAAACCTGAGCTCAACAGTACTCTACCCTCCAGAAACTGGTGTTCAGAAGCAACCAGAGTGGAAGTAGAACATGGTCCTCAACTTGGAGTCCTCAACAATTCCCCTCTGGTGTCATGGGACCTCTCTAGAGCCTTCTAATCTGGCCAGCTGTCTCAGTTGTGACCAAGGATGCTATTCCTATCACTGGTGTTGAAGTAAGATTCAGCTGCTAATCCAGTCATTTCCTGAACATGAAATTAAGAGACGGCGCCATCTTGCCCTTCACTTTTTGCACCAAAACAGTCTTGAATGTAGTACCGTAGCTGAATTCGGTTGGATATCCTTCATTTGTCTACATTTATTGGGGATATTCTTGAAGGTACTTTTTTAAAACAACAACACAAAAGTAGTAAATATGGCATTTCCCCCAGAGAAGATATTCATTAAATATTTCTGTGGTTTCATCCACAACAAGCATAACTAGATTATTCTATTTACCATCCTTCACTAAGAAAAGTAATTAGAATGCAAGGTAATTTCCATTAAATGCATTATGACTTTAATATCAGTAAAGTCCACTTAAATATTAAACAGAAAGAAAAATATTAGTGAAATTATCATAGATAATACAATCAGTTATTCCGGGAGAATAAAGTGATAAATGCATTTTAATAAAACGTGCAAAATAATATGTATCGTGCGCGTGCCTCCTGTCAATTTTATTTAGAGTTAAATGCCATTGTGATAATTAGTTGGGTTTTTACTGTGTTCATTAAAAGCTTTTCTAATGATCATACGGAGGAATAAGTAAAATTAATCTCTTTCTTGAAACTCACTGGAATCTATCAAGTGCATAAACAAAAGTACAGCCTGATGCACACACAACATAAAGCAATTCCTTCATCTTTGATAAACAAGGACAATGAGCACAGAAACATTTGTACAAAAGGCAGCTGGAATTCTGCCAGCAGCTGAACGGGAGAGGGAGGGAGAGAGAGAGAGAGACTGTAAGGCCTTGAGCTTTTGGATTTGCTAAACGAAATGCAGGAAACTCCTCATTGCTCAGTATGCAGGAGAACGAGTAGAGGAACCCTTCAAAAGAACAGGACAAAAACGGGGGCAGCAAGCTTTGGTGCTCAATAAAGCCATATTCTTTACTGTAGCTGTACACACTTTGGAGTAAAGAAGTCCTATTCTATGGGTAGGGTGGTGCTGTGGGTTAAACCACAGAGCCTAGGACTTGCCGATCAGAAGGTCAGCTGTTTGAATCCCCACAACGGGGTGAACTCCCATTGCTTGGTACCTGCTCCTGCCAACCTAGCAGTTCAAAAGCACATCAAAGTGCAAGTAGATAAATAGGTACCGCTACGGTGGGAAGGTAAATGGTGTTTCCGTGTGCTGCTGTGGTTTGCCAGAAGTGGCTTAGTCATGCTGGCCACATGACCCGGAAGCCGTACGCCAGCTCCCTCGGTCAATAAAGCGAGATGAGCGCCGCAACCCCAGAGTCGGCAACGACTGGACCTAATGGTCAGGGGTCCCTTTACCTTTACCTTTAGGGAACCTTTTTGGCCCAGCAGGACTGTATCTTTATCTTCTATTGTCCACCCTGTGGGCTAACTTTGACAGGGGTGGGGGCCACCCATCTGTCAATCATCTGACATTGTGATGGCATCAGGGGACTGGGAGGTGGGTGGTTTGGCCCTTCTGTCAAAGTTAACCCCCTACCCCCAAACTGGGGGAGCTGGTTTGCAAACCCTCCAACATGCCGCAGAGGAAAATTGGAGCATGCGTCTTTCAGGGCCGGGCTTCCGCGGAAGCCAGGTGAATGAAGTCACAATGTTAAGTGTGATGACATCACAGAGGGCACTGAGGGCAAACCATATGTGCAAGACAGCATTTTTGCCAGGAATTCTGAATGTAACTGAAATATACTCAGAGTCACAAAGTGATTTCATGCTCTTTAGTGCAGCTTGTAACAGCGAATTCATTTCCCCCCAAACCTTGGGCTTTATATTCATAATTTACACAATGAGTCCCTTGTGATTGGCTGACTCTGCTTCCCTCCTAGAGCCTGATTGGGCTGTTACTGCAGGCCAATCGATTGTTGCATTCTAGGATCCTGCCAACCTAATAGGCTGATCAATTTCCTCCTGAGGTCTGATTGGTCTGCTCCTGCAGGCCAATCAGCTTGTTGCATTCTAGGATCCTACCTGCCTATTGTTCTAGGATCCAAGCTCAGTACATAGCAGTAACCGAAAAGGGAGGGGAATTGAGCACTCTTGAAAAGGTTCATAAAATTATCAACAGTTTCTGCTTAAAATTCAGATTTTAGGTGGTTTTGCCATTGCAAATTCTTACCGATTTTATTTATTTTACTTTTGTCCACAGTGTCTTAACTGAGAAGAACTCTTCTCATATTTCTGAGCACTGTTTTGTGTTTTGCTTGATTTTTTTTAGCCACCTGAAATGATTGAGGGTGTGAGGGGGAAGGCAAGACAAGCAAAGATCTGGGAATGCTGAAATCTGATAGCCATCCCTCTGGGAGAAGGAGAAAGTCACTAGACCCTAATGACAGGTTCTGACCTCAGGCTAAGCTAGGAGAGGACGCTTCATTTCTCTCCATTGTACTTCCCTTCCCATGGCTGTAGTTAGGTTAACTTCAGTGCATCTGTCATATATTTGAATAAGCCAGCAGCTTCTCTGGGGATGCTGGACAGTTGGCTGCAGAGAGTATGTTTATTTATGTGGGTATGTCATATTAATATGTATATCTTGCAGCAGAAATGGCTGGAATTGTGGAATCTTAATGTTCCAAAAAAGAAAAGAAAAAAAAGGGTTATGGAGCTGGTTCATAATTGCAGAAGTGAGCGTTATAGCTTAGTGATGGTAGGGTAAATATAGACAAATCTGTCAATATCAGTTTCTCTCCTTTTCTCCTTTTTGTTTTCATTTCTCCACATTTCTGCATCCATTTGTTTTGCAGTTTCTTTGTTGTTGTTGTTGTTGTTTAGTCGTTTAGTCGTGTCCGACTCTTCGTGACCCCATGGACCAGAGCACGCCAGGCACTCCTGTCTTCCACTGCCTCCCGCAGTTTGGTCAAACTCATGCTGGTAGCTTTGAGAACACTGTCCAACCATCTCATCCTCTGTCGTCCCCTTCTCCTTGTGCCCTCCATCTTTCCCAACATCAGGGTCTTTTCCAGGGAGTCTTCTCTTCTCATGAGGTGGCCAAAGTATTGGAGCCTCAGCTTCAGGATCTGTCCTTCCAGTGAGCACTCAGTCAGCAATTTCTCTAGGAGGAAAAAAACTCTCACAAAAATCCATCAGTGGGTACATACAAACATTTGTGAAAGCCATTTCCACCAGTATAATGCATTTTATATTATTCTCACTAATAGAATTATAGAATCGTAGAGTTGGAAGGGACCATGAGGATCATCTAGTCCAACCCTCTGCAATGCAAAGCCCTGTGATTAAGAGTCTCGCGCTCCGCCAACTGAGCTATCCCTTTGGAGAAATGTGTATATTGATCAAATCGGCATACAAAAGTGAGTTGATTAGAAGAAATTAATACCCAAATGCTGATGGATTTTCATGAAGATTTTTTTAAAACAACAACAATCATCATCATCATCAACAACAACCACCATAATTTGCTGTGGTTATGTGGCAAACTGAATTTAAGACTGGGAAAATGAGGCACTTGGGGAGCCAAATTGGATAGATTCACCCATCACCTGTTTGAAGCATCAGAGACTCTATAGGTCAGAAGGTTTTGGGTTCAAGCCCTATGCAATTGCCTGCAAAGACAGAATATGCACTGCCAACTTCTTCTGAACTGGGCTGGTACAGTAATGCAAAGAAAAAGGCTGGTATCTAGTAAAGGTGATCGATGCTGCGGCAGCCAATCAAGTCCTTTTATTGCTTCAAAATAAAATAATCATAAGGCAAATTGCTTCACATCAAGACACCAGAGAAAACCAATTTAATTTCTGTAATATAAGACAACAATGAATACTAAATCTCAGGAGAGAATAAATCTGGTGACTTTAAGACGAGGCTGTAAGTGCTGAGTATATCATGTCCAGAATTAACATATGAACTTCAAATCTATGTGCCTATTCAAAATCTGATTTAACAAACTGCTCTTATTAAAGTCAATTCAAGTGCGTTCCATTAAAAAAACAAATGAATGCTCAACTGTATGTGAGATAAATAATTTTTTCACACACTAAGCAGAATGCATTAACTTAACAAGTAACGATCTAAATTATGTATTAAACCCAATTACTTTTTATTACTGCTTTCCAATTATGGTGACATGATTGATTTCATTTTTATTAGAGTACCAGTTTTGATTTTACCTGGATCTTGACTTTGACAACTACAAAGGAGACATTACTCACAGGGATTTTGTAATTGGGTTGATTCTCTGAGGTTCTTCGAGAGCAATAACGCAAATGTTTGTAATGAGAGCAAGCGGCATTTTGATTACGAGATAAGTGCATTATAATCATATCCATGGTTGTTTGGAGCCATTACTGAACAGAAAGTGTTTAATAGGTTAATGTTCCATGATTCAGCCTTCCTTCAAGATAACCTTCAAGATATACTTGATCACAATCGTATCCCCTTCATTTCCAACCAATTCACTAATTTGGGAAACAAATAATAGAATTGTAGAGTTGGAAGGGACCCAAGGGTCATCTAGACCAACCCCCTGTAATGCAGGAATATCAACTAAAGCAGCCATTGAGGGAAGGAAGAAGGGCTACCCTTATGCAATTCATATAATCAGTTATCAGTAATCAATATATTCATATATGCTCACACATAATCAGGGTTTACAGTATTTTATAATCCATTTTGAATCAAAGGGAAGCTGTGCCTTAGCTAACTGCAAACTGCTTGAAACAGCAAAATTAGGAGCCGACCTTTCCCCTACAAACATCCGTGTACCCTGGACAAGGGGAAGACGTGAATCAGAGATACTGGTACAAAATCCCCTCAGATACAGGCTAAATTAATCCACAGAACAGGAAGAGCAAAACCACAAAATCTCCAAAACTCCCTGTCCTGTCATAACTAGGGGAGAGGTTAGACAGAGCGTCACTGCAAGCAGCGGAAAGCAGAACTAGAACTCTGTGCTTGACCAGTGCTTGACCAGGAGTTGGAAGCATGGCAAGAAGCTCGCTAATTGGCTAATTTTCACTGGCGATATCATGACTGCCTCATGGTTGTCTCATGATCTGTGATTTGCTGTGATCTGCTCAGGTATAAAGACCTCTGGATTTCTGTCAGTCGGGGTCCCAGTTCCTTTTGGAAGAGATTCCAAACTGGGTCCTTATTGCCTGGCAATAAACTTCACCTTCTTATTCTCCATTGCTGCGTCTGCCTGATCCTTATTAACGACAAACGAGTACCTGCTTACGTTCACGTGCTTCACCATGACAGACAGCCGTCCAACCTCTGTTTAAAAACCTCTGAGAAAGGAGAGTTCACCACCTCCCAAGGGAGACCGTTCTACTGTTGAACAGCTCTTTCCCTCAGAAAGTTCTTCCTGATGTTTAGTCGGAATCTCCTTTCATGTAACTTGAAGCCATGGGTTCGAATCCAAAAGGAGAAAACAAGCTTACTCCATCTTCCATGTGACGGCCCTTGAGATATTTGAAGATGGGCTCTCATAATCTCCTCTCAGTCTCCTCTTTTCATTGAAAGACAGTCCCAAATATTTATTCATTTGCTCTTTCTGTTTAGTTATGTCATGGAATTTATATGCCACTTGATTGTAAAAAAGGGGAAACTGAAAGCAGTGTACAAAAAGAATAAACCAGGCATAGGCAAACTCTGGCCCTCCAGATGTTTGGGACTACAATTCCCATCATCCCTAGCTAACCGGACCAGTGGTCAAGGACGATGGGAATTGTAGTCCCAAACATACCTAATAGAAAGGTATCTGAAGTAGTTTGTCTGCCTTTGGTCCCCAACCTGCACTTAGCTCTCACCTCTGACTCCTAGAAGCTGTCAGCATGTGACAGCAGCCACAAGCCGGGGAACAGCTTCATCTGGCCGGCTAAACCACATGAGGGAGGCCAATGGGTCTCAAACCCTCGGTAAGTTAGGCAGATGGAGCTCATCCACCTGGGAAGGTGGCCCATTAGGAGTAGGAAAACTCTGATCCTAAATCTCTGCTGTCTTGCGGGATATCTTCTGGAGAAGAAAACGTGCAGTCATAAACCGCCCTGCGATCCTTGGATGAAAGTTGGTGTAGAAATTTAATAAATAATAATAAGCAAATAATCAATAAGTTTCTTCATAAGGTCAGCCAGTTCTCTCTGGTGCTATTTCTACTGCGGTCAACAGCCAGCCGCTTATGAAATGCAGCAATTTTCTTACCACGATAACAAATCTCTGCTGTTACGGTGACATTTTGCTTAAGTTAATAGCGTTACTCCATTGATCCACCTTGAATTTTCTTCCATGTTCCCACTTTCCATATATTTATGTTCCCCTTTAAATCATCGTTTACTAGACATTTCTGCTTGTTTTTAAGTGGTTCCTTTCTCACACCTTCCCAGGAATGCATCCAACCCTTCAGAGTTATATTCACCTTTTCATCTATAATTGAAAAGACAACCACTCTGTTCAGTCAAGAGAGTTTTTTCTGCCTTTGTCCACTGTCTCACGCGAGGCACGTATTATCCTTCCTCATTTGAGCATGCTCAAAAACATGCTTCCTTTACCCCTGATTTTTTTGAAAGGCACAGTGGTCTGACAATATCACTGAGCATTTACTCTCTTATATAGATGGATGGGTACATTGCCATCACAATGCATATTAATAGTGATCTCAGTTCTTTAAGTGCCAATACTTAAATATGGGGCCATTCAAGCACAAGTATTAGACAGCAGCAGGCTTGGGGGAAGAAGAAAAACAAAATTCCCTAGGGAAAACCTGAGGGTGGAGAACCCAAACTGCCCAATGAGTACTGAGGATGCTCAGGATACAGTGGTACCTCGGGTTAAGAACTTAATTCGTTCCGGAGGTCCGTTCTTAACCTGAAACTGTTCTTAACCTGAGGTACCACTTTAGCTAATGGGGCCTCCTGCTGCCGCCGCCACACGATTTCTGTTCTCATCCTGAAGCAAAGTTCTTAACCTGCGGTATTATTTCTGGGTTAGCGGAGTCTGTAACCTGCAGCGTCTGTAACCTGAAATGTCTATAACCCGAGGTACATGGAATATTTACCGAGGAAGTTGAGGAAGATAGTGGGGAACAGGGGAGATGGAATGGAGTGCCCAGAATCCTGAACATGAGAGCTCTACCCTACAATGTTTTGTTGCAGGGGGGAGGGAGGGATCAGCCAGTTTCAGTTTCTCAGTTTCTAATCCAAGATAGATGGCTATCTTCTCAGTCTCCTCTTATCCAGGCTAAACATACCCAGCTCCTTCAACCATTCCTCATCAGGCTTGGTTTCCAGACCCTTGATCATCCTGGTTGTTCTCCTCTGCACAATTTCCAGTTCTGTGGCACCCAGAACAGGACACAGTATTCCAGGTGTGGTCAGAGCAAGGCAGAATAGAGCAGTACTATTCTGGACAACTTCTGTTGATGCGGCCTAGAATAGCATTAGCTTTTTTGCTGCTGCACCACACTGTTGACTCATGCTAAGCTGGTGGTCTGCCAAGACCCCCTAGAACCCTTTTACACATGAATTTTACTGTGAATTGTGTAGCTTCACACAATTGTATGATCAGAATAGAATTCCTCCCCACAGTGGTAGACTACAGGCCAAAATTTGGTGACACCCCCAGTCCTTGGGCAAGGAGGTACCCAGCTTTTGCAAGGAGGCATGAGGCTCTTGCAGAGTCCTAAAGCCCTCCCACCTCCTTCCCAAAGCCAGAAACGCATTTGACTAGGCTTTGGGAAGAAGGCAAAGGACTCTAGGACTCTGTCAGGGCCTCTTGTCTCCTTCCCAAAGCCCAGCCCTGTTCATTGCTTAAAGGTAAAGGTAAAGGGACCCGTGACCATTAGGTCCAGTCGTGGCCGACTCTGGGGTTGCGGCGCTCATCTCGCTTTACTGGCCAAGGGAGCCGGCTTACAGATTCTGGGTCATGTGGCCAGCATGACTAAGCCACTTCTGGCGAAACAGAGCAGTGCACGGAAACACCGTTTACCTTCCCGCCAGAGCGGTACCTATTTATCTACTTGCACTTTGACATGCTTTCGAACTGCTAGGTTGGCAGGATTCACTGCTTGCACAGCCCTAAATCTTCCCTGTGCCCCATTCCTACTTGCAACTCCCTCATAGTTCTAAATAGCTTTCAACAGTTTGATGATGGTTTATTTAGAGATTGCAATAAAACACCTATTTTAAAACAATTTTTATAAGATACGTATTTAAATAGATGCTTAGATACAATTTTTCATGTGGTATTTTCTTTAATGCAGATTAATGCAAAAATGGGGTAGAACAGATGAACGAACATGTGAATTTGTTATGGACCAGAAATCAAGTGATCCTTCCATCCCTATTAGATACAGCCCTGATGATAACGACTTATGTGAAAAGTCATGGCTATTTTACTCTGGAAATAAGCTAACCACAGGTGTGAGAATTCATTCTGCACCTTCCTGTTTCAGGCGCAGTTCATTGTTGCACATGCCAAAGGTGCTAGATTGCCCCTGCCTGTGCCATGACAAGTGACAGATCATGAAGTCATCATGAATTCTCGCAACACGTTGCTTCAAGTATGTGTGTCAGCAATAGCAAATTGTTCTCACCGGATTCTGGGCTCCTCGTTGTGGCTTAGAAGACAGCTGAAAGGTGGGAGGGTGGAAGAATGCAGGTGTTTCCACCTTGCCGGTGACATAAAGGAGATCATTAAAGAAGGTGACAAGCTTCTACTCTGAGCTGTGTAATCTCATTATCTACTGCGGTGGAGGGCGGTGTGCCTATGAAACAAGATTTCATGGCTGTAGATTGTACAATAAATATTAATGCATCAGTAAATAGATCTGCGGATTTCAGATGAATCGGGCATCTGCAAGTTCTGACCTAACAAGACAAACACAGGTAGCCAAGCATGTATGGTGACCCACCAGAGACTTGATTGATGCTTTGGGGCTCTTGTCACCCAGAAGGTCTGTAAAAAACCACATAATTACTGGAGGTTGAAAGGGGGGAGCAATGACCCGACCATTTGGCTGCCTGACCATATTCACTGACTCCCAGTACGTTTCTCAGCACAATTTAAAGTGTTGGTATTGATCTTTAAAGCCCTAAACAGCCTTGGCCCGGTATACCTGAAGGAGCGTCTCCACTCCCATCGCTTAGCCCAGACACCGAGGTCCTCCTCCGAGGGTCTTCTGCTGGTTGCCTAACTGCGAGAAGCAAAGTTACAGAGAACCAGGCAGAGGGCCTTCTCGGTAGTGGTGCCCTCCCTGTGGAACACCCTCCCATCAGATGTCGAGGAGATAAAGAACTACACAACTTTTAGAGGACAGCTGAAGGCAGTCTTGTATCAGGAGGTTTTTAATGCTTGATGTTTTTATTATATTTTTAGATAGGCTGTAAGCCACCCAGAGTGGCTGGGGAAACTCAACCAGATGGGCGGATAACAACAACAACAACAACAACCAAGTTAATATTGGGATATTATTCCATTCTCCTTCATGCCTCTGAATAGTAATTGTGGAAGACACAGGCTCCGAGTTGTGCCTGACATCTCCTCTCTTGCGGTTTCCACATCTGGCATTCACAAGCATTAATTTCCATGAAGGCAGAGCACAGCCACCCATTTGCTAAGCTGTTTGAAGGAATGGAATGTGAACACTTGGGAAAGATGTTCACAGCAATGTTCAGGCAGGGCCTTTTCAGCACCTGCACTGCTGAGTTCAGGGAGGAGGAGGAGGAGCCGGCACTTGCAGCTGGTGCTAGCGCTTGCAGTGGTGCCACGCTCTCTCATGAGTCAGCTGGCCCCTTGAGAGTATGTCACGGGAAGACATGTGTCCCGATTTTCGCCAGGGGAATGTTGGGGGGTATGTAATTAGTAGAGCCAGATCTTCTTAAGTTCTTATGTAAGCCAGGTGAGTGTTGAAGGGAGGAGTGGGAGTTACAGTAGAAGTTTTGTTATTCTTTTGTTATGGATCACTATTTTATGGAACGTAGGCTGATGAGTATACAATGTGGAATAATGCAGCGAGTCACAGATCCTGTTCTGTTCCAGAAATCTTCTGCAAAACACAAAACACCTTGCCTGACATTTGGGCCCAGCAAGCTTTGCTTAAATCCAGGCTGGACCATGGCCACTGTGTCCCTTGGCGCCTTTATGCTTACATTGGATTTTAAAGGAAAGTCCATTCCAAAAGCTAGACTTAGGCACTATTGACACAGGGAAGTGCCAGCTAATGGGCTGGCAGCAGGATTGCTGGTTTATCTAAGGACCTGCGCTGTGGAGTACTTTGTGTAACAGTTAATCCAGCCCTGCTGTTGGATGACTCATCTCAGCACTTATCCCAGGAAGGGCTTGTGCAGTTCATATCGTTGACTGAGAACCAAAGCTTTCCACGGACTGATGTTTCCAAATAAAAGGAAGCAAGTTCCCCAAACCTCACATTCTTAGAACCTGCTGCCCCCAAATCAAGCTCGATTTGTCTGTCTGTTCCAGGAGTTGTAAAATTAGTATGCGCGCGACTCTTCCCATCATGTGCTCAGCGCCATTATAAAGAGCCATGCTGTTCGCGTGGCATTGGACTCATTTCAGCGTTGGGTACTTGCTTTTTTGCTCTGCTGCCAGGAATTTCAATTGGGTATCACAGCTCTTATTGATCCAGAGGAAGATGTTTGTTTGTACGGAAAGTTGAATGCATTATGTTCCACCTTGTAACACTACAAAGCAATATCGCAGGAAAAGAAAACGGTCGCTGCAGAAGCCGATAAGATAGTCGCAGAAGTATCATTTCATGGTTTTCACAGTGTGGGGGATGGAATGCCCTGAACAAAAGGTTTTACAGCCTGTTCACATTTAGGGTGGTCTCTACAGGGGTAAAACCTCAGGGCCTAGGACTTGCCGATCGCATGATCGGCGGTTCAAATCCCCGCGGCGGGGTGAGCTCCCGCTGTTCGGTCCCAGCTCCTGCCCACCTAGCAGTTCGAAAGCACCCTTAAGTGCAAGTAGATAAATAGGTACCGCTTTATAGCGGGAAGGTAAACGGCGTTTCCGTGTGCTGCTCTGGTGCCAGTTTGCCGGAGCAGCGTCGTCACGCTGGCCACGTGACCCGGAAGTGTCTGAGGACAGCGCTGGCTCCCGGCCTCTAGAGTGAGATGAGCGCACAACCCTAGAGTCTGTCAAGACTGGCCCGTACGGGCAGGGGTACCTTTACCTTTACCTTTACCTACAGGGTTAAAGAAACAACTTTAATCAATAGGCCCAGGCCAAATACACAATGTCCCGATCATACCATTTCCTGTCTCCACTAATGTAAATAGGAATAAAGACAGGCAGCAGCCTTGAAAATGTCGGGTATGGTGGGATAAGGAAAGAACTACCCACAACTTAACACCCATTGGCAGAAGAGGGTCTCTTGTGGTGGGTAGGTTGTTGTCTGCCTTTGCCCACTCCATGTGTTTCTATTTCTCTATTAATTTCAGTAGAGATGTCCAGGGCGCCATTTTGGAATTCTATACATTAAAATTAAAGAGCAGGGTGATAATGAGCACTCACACTTTACATTGTTGGTGCCCTTTGCGGGATCGCGCATGGTGCTGCAGTTCCCAGGGAGCTTACTGGCAAACAGGGGATGGCTTGCCTCCCAGCCTCAGTAATTACCGTATTTTTCACTCTATAAGACGCACTTTTTCCCTCCTAAAAAGTAAAGGGAAATGTGTATGTGTGCGTCTTATGGAGCGAATGCAGACTGTGCAGCTATCTCGGAAGCCAGAACAGCAAGAGGGATTGCTGCACAGCGCTCCCTCTTGCTGTTCTAGTTTCCGGCTTAGCCGCGCGAAGCCTCCTCAGGGCAATGGGAGGAACGCTCCCCCCATAGCTGTCAACTTACAGATTTGAAAATAAGGGACGAGCAGCCTCGAAAATAAGGGATCAGCAGCCAAAATAAGGGATTTTCCAAACACAGGTATGCTCAGGGTCTGAGCCCCTCCGAGCCAAAGGCAGAAAGCCCAGCCAGCAGCCAAATGAAGCCTCAAGCGGTGGTTCCCACAGCACAGCAACCCAGCAAAGGGGGTGCAGCAAGGGAAACCGCCGTCACCTCTCCGCTGGGAAGCGCTGAGCAAGGGCGAGTCCCCAGGCAACGTGGCCGATTTGATCGGCACAAGGCATGCAAGCTCCACCCCCCCCAGTCTTTCTTAGACTCCTTATTGGGTGAGCAACGCAGCCAAGCAACACAGTTGGAGCCTCCCTCCTCCCTGGCCAGCAGGGAGGGAGGGAAAGGAGCTACTTCCTTTGAAACCCGGGAAATTTAAGGGACATCATCAATAAGGGACAGCAGCGGGACACAGCGCTGGGATAAGGGACTTTCCCACCAAATAAGGGACAGTTGACAGCTATGGCTCCCCCTGCCCTGAAGAGGCTTGGCATGGCTATCCCAGAAGCCAGAACAGCAAGAGGGATCACTTCTTTCGCTGCGCAGCAATCCATCTTGCTGTTCTGACCGCTTCGCTGGAGAGGTGCTGCGCAGCTTTCCCCCTCTGCGCAGCGCCCCTTTAGCAAAGCGGGAGGAGAAACAGAGCCCCTTCCATTTCTCCTCCTGCTTTGCTGGAGAGGCGTTGCGCAGAGAGGGAGAGAATATTTTTTTCCTTGTTCTCCTCCTCTAAAACTAGGTGTGTCTTATATTCGGGTGCGTCTTATAGAGCGAAAAATACAGTAAGTTTCTTGCTGGGAGGTGGGGCCAGCCCTATTTATAAGTAGGGGGTGGAGCCGACAATAGCCAGGCAGTCAGCTCAGGAGATTCACCCTCCCTACCCTCCCTTTGTTTAATGTTTCTTGTTTGCAGGTTAACTTTTTCTTCCTGTTTAGCGGGCGCTGCTACGGTCTTTGACTGGTTGCTGTTGAAGGACCGGGAAGAAATTTTCCTGCATTTGCAGGTTTTGTCTTCCCCGTAGCAATTCATCACAACTTTGGTGGTTATTGCCTTGGGTGGAATCCTTTAGTCTTTTCTTCCCTATATGGGGGGGTGGGTGAAGTGGTGACTCACCCCCCTGTGGCGGCAATTCCAGGGTCCCCCTCTTAAAGGGGTTATATATATGGGTGTCACTGGCCATACACTGAAAGGTCGTCAGTGAACTTCCCTGCGTGTGAGGATATGGGCTTGGCTGCCTGCTACACTTAGGCCTCACAGAGCACCCACATATCCCATTTACCCTGATGAGCCCCAGTTCTCCCCAGCTAGGGGGCTGGGAGGGATACACGCCCAAGGCCTAAGCCAAGGTCTTCCTGCCTTCAGAAGTTTAATAAAGTTGTGGCCTAATTTTAATTCCATATAACGTTGTCAGAGTCTTTATTCCTTCCTTATGATCCCTGGGGGCTGGGGCTGTCACCGCCTGGTCACGCAAAACAGAGAGTCAGTGTTGTGTCAGATTGTCGCAATAGGAGCTGGGAGACCAGAGTTCAAATTCGGACTCATCCATGAAACTCAAACCAGGGGACCAGGGACCAATCACTGTCTCTCAGCCTAACCTAAATCACAGGCTGGTTGTGAGGGTGAAAGGGAGAAGAGGGAAACCATGTTCGGTATCTTGAGCTCCTTGGAAGAAAAGTAGAATATAAATGTAACAACAATACTCAGGCACACTTAGCTAGATAGCTCAGTTTGTTAGAGAGTAGTGCTGACAATGCCATGGTTGCAGGTTCAATCCCCGAGACAGCTGCATATTCCTGCATTGCAGGGGGTGGGACTAGATGACCCTCGGGGTCCCTTCCAACTCTGAGATATTTATGAGAGATAGCCATTCAATGAAAAAATGTATTGAAAGTAAGTTTCTGGAATATGACTTACAAAAAATGTATTCCAATAGATTGTGGTGTGTGCACGTAGCAACCTCTGACATTGTTCTGCCCACTTTTACATCAGAGTCTGCCCCCATCCCAATATCTCCCCTGGAAGTTTGCAGGGGATGGGGGGGAAGGTGGCCCTCTGGCTAAAAAAAAGTATTCCCATTCCTTATGGAAAAGGTAGTTGGACCCTCTCAGAAATATCATAGCTGCCAAAACACATGCGGGGACATATGTGCATGGGAAATATCATGCAACAAGATTTTTTTCTCCTCCCCCCCCCCCCCGTCCTGTTCTGTGGACATGGGTGGAGCTGTAGTCTAAATCACTGAGCCTCTTGGGTTTGCCAATTGGAAGGTTGGTGGTTCAAATCCCCGCGATGGGGTGAGCTCCCGTTGTTCAGTCCCAGCTCCAGCAGGAAGGTAAATGGCATTTCTGTGTGCTGCTCTGGTTTTGCCAGAAGCAGCTTAGTCTTGTGTTTCCTTGCTCTCTGGTTTCTGTCATGGTGTTTCATTGCACCAGAAGCGGTTTCATCATGCTGGCCACATGACCCAGTAAGCTGTCTGCAGACAAACGCCGGCTCCCTTGGCCTGAGAGCGAGATGAGCACTGCAACCCCATAGTCGCCTTTGACTGGACTTAACCATCCAGGGGTCCTTTACTTTTACCTTTTATACCTGTTCTATATCCTTTATCCTATACCCAAGCCACCAGAGCAGATTTAGGAATCAAGAGGGTGGGAGAAGGGGAAAGTCATCTTGCATGAGTTGACCCTGTTCTGTGCATGCAGCAGCTTAGCTGGATCTATTGTGGTTTTATATCTAAATTGATCATTAGCAGTAACTAATTTCCACCGAGGAAAAGTCACAGTCGGTGGGCAAGTGCAGAAATGCTCTCGCTGCGAGCATCTGAACTGAGATGCACCATTTTGCAAACTGCCGGTGAAACTTGTACAAAAACAATAATCCTGGGAAATGTAATTATCAGTCCCGAGGAACAGCATATGCAGAGCACACACACCAAACCACGCGCAGAGAAAAAAGAACAACCACCGGTTTGTGAAACTCAGCGGTGCTGCAAATATGTCTGGGAGCTGTGTGCCATTGATTCAAAACAAACCACATTGTAAAACATGCCTGACTTTTCTTCCCTTCTCGTTTTTTAAAGAACAGGATGGGTTGCACCCGTACCCTGCAGAATGGAATGATCTATCAAGTGTCCCTGCCTTCAGAAGTTGGAAGATCATCCGAGGGAAACCTCTCATTTGCCTACTGTGGGTTGGGGTTGGGGGGTGCATGTTAGTAGTACAGTCATACCTCAGGTTGAATGTGCTTCAGGTTGAGCGCTTTCAGGTTGCGCTCCGCGGCAACCCAGAAGTAACGGAGCACATTACTTCCGGGTTTCGCCACTCGCACATGCGCAGACACTCAAAATGACATCACACGCATGCGCAGAAGCGGCAAAACGCAACCCACGCATGTGCAGATGCGCAGTCGCGTCTTACGTTCCATTCAGGATGCGAACAGGGCTCCAGAACAGATCCGGTTCGCATCCCGAGGTACCACTGTACTTCTGGGGTGTAGGAAATTCTGTTGAGTGTGCAATAAAGTTGTTATGGTTGGAGGAGAGGATTTTCTTTTAAGAGGTGTCTCAGGAAACCACCACCTGTTTCTGTAGGTTAATAATCATAATCATGATTTTCATAGAATCGTAGAGTTGGAAGGGTCCCAAGAGTCATTTAGTCCACCCCCCCCCCCCCCGCAATGCAGGAATCTCAGCTAAAGCAGCCATGGCAGATGACCATCCAACCTCTACTTAAACACCTCTAAGGAAGGAGAGTCCACAACCTCCCGAGGGAGACGGTTCCACTGCTGAACAGCTCTGACTCTCACTCAGAAAGTTTTTGCAAATGTTTAGTGGGAATCTCCTTTCTTGCAACTAGAAGCCATTGGTTTGGGCCCTACCCTCCAGAGCAAGCTTGCTCCATCCTCCATGTGACAGCCCTTAAGACATTTGAAGATGGCTTTCATATCTCCTCTCAGTCTCCTGTTCTCCAGGCCAAACATACCTAGGTCCTTCAACCACTCCTCATAAGGCTTGGGTTCCAGATCCTTCATAATTTTAGCCCTCCTCAACACGTTCCAGCTTTTCAACATCCTTCTTAAATTGTGGTGCCCAGAACTCCACACAGTATTCCAGGTGTGGTCTGACCAAGGCAAAATAGAGTAGTACTATTACTTCCCTTGATCTGAACACTATACTTCTGTTGAAGTACAGTGGTACCTCGGTTTCAGAACAGTCTGGTTTAAGAATGATTTGGTTAACAAACTCCGCAAAACCGGAAATCGTGTCTTGGTTTGAGAACTTTACCTCGGTCTAAGAACAGAATCTGAATGGTGGAAGGGCACTGGCAGCAGGAGGCCTCATTAGGGAAAGCACACCTCAGTTTAAGAACGGTTTTGGTTTAAGAATGGACTTCCGGAACGGGTTAAGTTCATAAACCGAGGTACCACTGTATCGGGGTTTTATTATTTGTATCCCACCCTCTGACTGGGTTGCCCCAGCTGAAAGAGAAGTGATTAAACTGCTATGAGCCGTAATAGCAATGCTCTGCCTTCTTGGCCAGAGACAGCAATGCTTCTGAATGCCAGTTGCTGGAAAGCATAGGAGGGGCAAATGTTCTTGTATTTGGGTCCTGCTTGTTGGCTTCTCCTGGGCATCTGGTTGGCTGCTGTGAGAACAGGATGTTCATTGGCCTGTTCCAGCAGAGATCTACTTGTGTCCTTGTGTTCTTAGAGAGAATTCACATACATTTGATTCCATACATTCTCGTGAAACTGCCTTTAAAAGAGGGGAGACAAATTCACAGAGGAAAAGGCTATCAATGGCTACAGTGGTGCCCTCTGGATTTTGCAGGACTACAACTCCCATCTGTCACAATCAGCATGGCCAATGGTAAGAGATTATTAATTATTACAGTGGTACCTCGGGTTACAGACACTTCAGGTTACAGACGCTTCAGGTTACAGACTCCACTAACCCAGAAATATTACCTCAGGTTAAGAACTTTGTTTCAGGATGAGAACAGAAATCATGCTCCAGTGGCGCGGCGGCAGCAGGAGGCCCCATTAGCTAAAGTGGTACCTCAGGTTAAGAACAGTTTCAGGTTAAGAACGGACCTCCAGAACGAATTAAGTTCTTAACCCGAGGTACCACTGTAACTGAATTTATATACCGCCCTATACCTGCAGGTCTCAGAGCGGTTCACAGAATAAAATCAGAATATAAAACCGAAAAATACATAATCAAAACAACAACAACAACAACCCAATAACGCCCCCCCCCCCAAAGTTTTTAGTCACAAGACTCTGAAGATTACCAGGTTAGGGAAGGAAGGAGAGCCCGCATGAATACTTTGGTGTCAGGAGCTGTTGAGAGTCAACCAGATAGACTTGGGGTCTTTGTGTGGCTGTTCAGCACAGTAGACCACTGAACCATCAGTAGCAGCATCTATTTGCCCCCAGGAGTGAGATGAGTTTCCCAGTGCACACATCAAAGGACTGGACATGCTGCTTGGATGGCCAGCTGCCTGAAAGCTCTGTGTTTAGTCCCATGATAATCGTGCCAGGAGATTCCTTGCCCCCCAGACCTAGACTGATGCTGTAACCTGCAGTTTCATGGTTCATCACCCGGGGCGGATACAGATTCCTGCACTGTCAGTTCAAGTCCTGGCAGCTCCAGACTTTTGGTCATTTATGGAGACCATCCTCTGAGTTTTGGCAGAGGGCAACTGGGGGGAAAGTCATTGGAAAACTCTCCCCTAAGAGGGCTGTCTTGACAGATCACATGCAATACTTGGTGTGTGTATTTTTTGGTGCTAGGCAACAAGCTTTTTTTTATTATTCTCATGCTATTGAGTCTTCTTTTGTTTTAATACGCTGTTTTCTCTTTTGTGTATGTGTTCATTATATATATATATATATATATATATATATATATATTCTATCGTTTTGTTGAATGTATGTGAGCCAGCCTGGAAGCACAACACGTGAAAGGGCTGGGGATAATTGCATAGAAGAAAAATAGTATAAAATAGCATTTTAGCTATTTGATCCTCTCGCTCACCTGCTGGAGTCCACTGGCCTCTTACCTGCCTCGGCCTCGAAAGCCAGCAACCACGCTAAGCAGAGCGGGAAGCCTTGGATGGTAGATGGACAACCCACTGTGTTATATTTCCCAGAACAGATCAAGCCATTCAGGGGTAACCAAGTGAATCGACTCCTCTCTCTCCCTCCTCTCCTTCCTTCCCTCCATCTCACTCCCCACCCCCAGCCCTCTCTCACACACACCACATGACAAAATTTCCAAGCTACTGAGCCTTTGCCTTCACAGAAGGAGTGATTATCTCAGATGAGTGACAGGTTACATACAGGAAAGGCAAACAATTAGCTCAGCAGACAGAATTAGAAGCCAGCCGCCTTCTGCTTGCCCCTACAGTTCCTACTAAGAAGCGCCTGGCTCTCAACTCCTGGCTCACTTCAGGCAGCTTTGCTGCTGCCCATTCCTGAAAGGGCACTAGAGGAGACGTCAGAAGTGGCTAAGGGGTGGATCAGAAGTGGTGCCTGCCCAGCAGAGGCAGTGCTACAGGATGGGGTTGGGGTGTGAAATATACTCGGAGTCAAGAGTGGATTTTATGCTCTTTATTCAACTCATAGTGGGGAGGAGGAATGGAAGTTCCCCCAGAATGTCTGCTCTATATACATTATTTACACAATGGGCCCCACGTGATTGGCTAATTCCAGGATTCACCTGTAGGCCAATCAGGTTGCGGATTCACTTCCACCTGGAGCTGGATTGGGTGACTCCTGTGGACCAATCAGACTGCTGTATTCTGGAGCCTATTGTTCTAGGTCCAATCAGGCTACTGCATTCTGAATCCTATTGTTCTAGGACCAATCAGACTGCAGCATTTTGGATCCTATTCAACTCAGTACATAACACCGTGGGAGGGTTGGAATCACACATGGTGGTGCAGTAGCAAGACAGGAGGAGTCTCCAGAGTCACAGTGGCAGCCCTGCAGGTAGACATCCATGCTGCCATCAACTCAGAGCTCCCTCAACCTCACTGCTGCACCACCATGCATGATTCCTGCACCACTGAGAAGTAGCGCTGCCATTCAAAGGGTACTGTTGATGCTCTCCCTTCTTAGACATCACTGCTGAGAGCAGTGGTGGAGCTAGATGCTCGGGCACCCAGAGTGGCACACATGCCAGCCACCTGGAGAGCCACCCAGGGGGGTGATTGGTGTGGTGATCCTTTTTTTTTTTTTTTAATGATATTTATTAAGGTTTCGAAGAAAACAATTACATAAATAAAAAGAAAAGAAAAGAAGACAGAAATAAGAATAAAAGAAAAATACAAAATACAGAAAAAAGATAAAAAACACTTAAAAAAACACATCAATCTTTCCACCTTACATTCATTTCCTTGCTTCCCTGACCTCCTCACACCTCCCTTTTTTGTATTCCAATTCAGTTAGTTAATTCAGCAATTTCTTTCCCTCTTTGTTTTTATCTTGATCCTTTAACTTAATATATTATAACTTTGAATTCTCACCTGTTAATAATCCATTTTTACATACACCTTTATAACATTGCTGCTTAAACCACTTAACTTCATTCTGACATCATTCTAACATTCATAAATTTTGCAATGTTTCTGTAAATAGTCTTTAAATTTCTTCCAATCTTCTTCCACCGACTCTTCTCCCTGGTCTCGGATTCTGCCAGTCATTTCCGCCAAGTCCATGTACTCCATCACCTTCATCTGCCATTCTTCCAGAGTGGGTAGATCTTGTGTCTTCCAATACTTTGCAATAAGTATTCTTGCTGCTGTTGCGGCATACATAAAGAAAGTTCTGTCCTTCTTTGGCACCATTTGGCCGACCATGCCCAGGAGAAAGGCCTCTGGTTTCTTCAAAAAGGTATATTTAAATACCCTTTTCATTTCATTATAAATCATCTCCCAGAAAGCCTTAATCCCTGGGCACGTCCACCAAAGGTGAAAGAATGTACCTTCAGTTTCTTTACATTTCCAACATTTATTATCAGGCAAATGATAGATTTTTGCAAGCTTGACTGGTGTCATGTACCACCTGTATATCATTTTCATAATATTCTCTCTTAAGGCATTACATGCTGTAAACTTCACACCTGTGGTCCATAACTGTTCCCAGTCAGCCATCATTATGTTATGTCCAACATCTTGTGCCCATTTAATCATAGCAGATTTCACCGTTTCATCCTGTGTATTCCATTTCAACAGCAAGTTCTACATCTTTGACAAAATCTTAGTTTTGGGTTCTAGCAGTTCTGTTTCTAATTTTGATTTTTCCACCTGGAAGCCAATTTTCTTGTCCAAATTATATGCCTCCATTATCTGATAATAATGAAGCCAGTCTCACACTTTGTTTTTTAATTTCTCAAAACTCTGCAATTTCAGTCTATCTCCCTCTTGTTCCAAAATTTCCCAATATTTTGGCCATTTGACCTCCATATTGAGCTTTTTCTGAGCTTTCGCTTCCATCGGTGACAGCCACCTTGGGGTTTTGTTTTCCAGTAGGTCCTTATATCTTATCCAGACATTAAACAATGCTTTCCTGACAATATGGTTTTTAAATGCTTTATGTGCTTTGACCTTATCATACCACAAATATGCATGCCATCCAAATACATTATTAAAACCTTCTAAATCCAAAATGTCTGTGTTTTCAAGAAGCAGCCATTCTTTCAACCAGCAAAAAGCTGCTGATTCATAATAAAGTTTAAGGTCTGGCAGGGCAAATCCACCTCTTTCCTTTGCATCCGTTAGTATTTTAAATTTTATTCTAGGCTTCTTGCCCTGCCAGACAAATCTAGAGATATCTCTCTGCCACTTCTTGAAACAGTCCAATTTGTCCAAAATTTGCAGTGTTTGAAACAGAAACAACATTCTAGGCAATACATTCATTTTTAATCACAGCAATACGGCCTAGCAGTGAAAGCTTCAAATTTGACCAAATTTCTAAATCCTTTTTCACTTCAGCCCAGCATTTTTCGTAATTGTCTTTGAATAAATTCCCATTTTTTGCTGTCATGTTAATCCCCAGGTATTCCACTTTCTTAACCACTGTTAAACCTGTCTCATTCTGAAACCTCTCTCTCTCAATCGCTGTTAATTTTTTCTCTAAGACCTTAGTTTTTAACTTATTCAGTTTGAATCCTGCAGCCTGACCAAATTCTTGAATCAGTTCCAAAACCCTTTTAGTACTAGATTCTGGCTCCTGTAACGTCAATACTAAGTCATCTGCAAATGCTCTCAACTTGTACTGTTTAGCTCCGACTTGTACCCCTTTAACCAGTTGGTCCCTTCTAATCATATTCAGCAGGACCTCCAGGACCGATATGAAAAGCAATGGGGAGATTGGGCAACCTTGTCGTGTCCCTTTTTCTATCTTAAATTCTTCCGTCACCACGTTATTTACAATTAATTTAGCCTTTTGTTCTAAATAAATTGCACTTATACCGTTTTCAAAGCCTTGGCCTACCCCCATCCCCTGTAGGTTCTTCTTCATAAAACTCCAAGAAATGTTGTCGAAAGCTTTCTCCGCGTCCACAAATATCAAAACTGCCTTAGTATTTATGTTCACTTGTAATTTTTCTAAAATATTGATTATATATTGATTACATTATCAGACAAATGTCTACCCGGGAGAAAGCCTGCTTGGTCTTTATGAATCTCTTCCATTAACACTTTTTTTTAGTCTTTTAGCCAAAATGTCTGCAAAGATTTTGTAATCCACATTGAGCAATGATATGGGGCGGTAGTTCTTAAGCTGTGTCTTTTCAGTCTCTGTTTTCGGTATGGTGATCCACCCAGGGGTGATTTTGTCACCCCCCCTCATGGATGACACCCAGGGCGGATTGCTCCCGCCGCCCCCCCCTTCCTATGCCCCTGGCTGAGAGTACAGATAATCTGTCCAGTTCAGGTTTTTCCAGTCTCTTCATTTTCCAATCTTAAATTTGGATTGCCCCATTGCCACACACTTTTGTGATTTTTTAAAAAATAAAACAGTCGACACAACATTTTAGTGTGCATTTTTCTCAATAAAACAGTTTGCATATACAGTGGTACCTCAGGTTAAGTACTTAATTCATTCTGGAGGTCCATTCTTAACCTGAAACTGTTCTTAACCTGAAGCACCACTTTAGCTAATGGGGCCTCCTGCTGCTGCCGCGCCACCGGAGCACAATTTCTGTTCTCATCCTGAAGCAAAGTTCTTAACCTGAAGCAATATTTCGGGGTTAGCGGAGTCTGTAATCTGAAGCATATGTAACCTGAAGCGTATGTAACCTGAGGTACCACTGTACATTAAGCCCACAATTTATGTGAGGGTTACAATCTGGGGATTGTATTTAAAGCCAGTGTCATGTATAATGAAAACACATGGGGTGCAATAGCAGGTGGAATTGTCCAAGGTTTTTTTTAAAGGGTTTTTTTTTATGCCTGCCCCTTTTAATTGTATTAGAATTTTATTTTATTATTTTTACTTTATTATAATTATTTGCCAAGCACATAAAGCTGAATGCACACAATTTAAATGCACGTAAATTGTGGGCTTACTGCATTTTTTCCTAACTAGGGGTTGCCACCTCTGCTAACCCTGCTACTAATCCCACCTACCCGCCAACCCATTTGCTAACTCCCTCCCCCCCCACTTGACCAACCCCCCTATATACAGCACCCACTCCTTGCCTATCCTCTCACAGCTCACACAAACCTCCCCCCTCCCCTCACATCTCACCCAAGTCCCATGCATTTTAGAGGTCGGGAGGTGCTTCAGAGAACAGTTTGCCAAACTTCTTTCTGAAGCGCCTCCTCCCTCCTTTAAACTTTGCTACAGCTGTGTTTAATGGGGGGGCGAGGTGAACTGCAGTGTGACGCTTTGTCATTTAGTCGTGTCCAACTCTTCGTGACCCCATGGACCAGAGCATGCCAGGCACTCCTGTCTTCCACTGCCTACCGCAGTTTGGTCAAACTCATGCTGGTAGCTTCGAGAACACTGTCCAACCATCTCATCCTCTGTTGTCCCCTTCTCCTTGTGCCCTCCATCTTTCCCAACATCAGGGTCTTTTCCAGGGAGTCTTCTCTTCTCATGAGGTGGCCAAAGTATTGGAGCCTCAGCTTCAGGATCTGTCCTTCCAGTGAGCACTCAGGGCTGATTTCCTTCAGAATGGAGAGGTTTGTTCTTCTTGCAGTTCATGGGACTCTCAAGAGTCTCCTCCAGCACCATGTATATAGGAAGATATGCACATTTTAGCAAGCATGTTTCTGCATTATTGTTTAAACACACATTATTTTTGATTATTGTTTAGGTGTGATTATTTTATGCACTTTTTAATACATTATTTGGTTAGAGAAATGCCCTGCAAAGTTCAGAGAAGTGTGGCATTTGATGCAGCCTTAAGCAGGATACTACAGAGGAGAGACTGCTCTGATCACTGATGGGCATGGGAAGTTTGACGTGCCTCTTCCCCCGACACAGTGACAGAGATGAAGATTCCAAATGGAAATCTGGCAACGCTGGGGAGTCTTGTTATTAGTATGTGCTGAAGGCCTGAGCAATAAAGATCGGCTCTTTTCTGATGCTGTCAAGCTGAGTGCATACAAACTCAGATGGAGAAAATCCTCAGATCACTTGCAGAGTCTGTCTATTTTGTCAAAGGAGAAGACAGGAAGCAGCTTTGTAACAATGGTGTCACCAGGTGAGAAGCAACGTCTGTTTCATCAGTTGTACTGAAGGAAATGGTTTCTGGGGGGCATTCTTCAAGGGGGGGGGAATAAAGCCGTGTGATATTTGCTGCTGAAACTTTGTAAATATTAAAAAAGGAATTTGCAATAGTTTGCAGCTATTACAATGATAAAATAAAATAGCTGCTGCACTAGGCTTAGGCTGAGTTTTCCTGAACATGAAAGACTTCGGTTCCTCCTTTCTTCACACCTAGAGTAACCGTCCTGATGTAATGCAAGAGATTCTTCACACAGCAAGGTTCCTTCATTTCAGACTCTGGTGTCCTACTTGCAGAACTTCATACAGTTTGCTGTTCTGATTTGAGACTGGGCGTTGATAAACCCATCTGATACCAGCCAGTCACGCAGGGTGGGGCTGCCTAATATTGAACCAGGCCATTGGACTTAACAGCCACTCAGTTCTTTTACAAATATAGTCCCCATTATCTAACTGTACAAGAAAGGAGTCACAATTTTCATAATTCCATCATAGCAGTTGCTAACATCACACATACTTATGCACACTAAATTATTCTAAATCCTGAAGTGCATTGAGAAAATTACTCTTCACAGTTGTTAAGGCGCTGGCACTGGCAGTTCCAAGTATTTTAATGGCACAAACATTTTTTTAATATCAACTAAAGTGCATTTGATAAAACGTCTGTCCGGGGAAATGATGGAAATAATGTCCAACGGAAACGTGAAAAATGAGGCTCCACCCCCAACATCTTACCCTCTAATCACTTTGGAGAGCTTTAGGAAACCAAGTGCTCCCCATTGTAGCGATAAGAAAGGGACTTGTTTACAAATCGTACATTGAAATTTAAGTTACTAGCCATAGCAACAGGTTTATAGTGACAGGTCACTTTAGATTGGACTTTAATTTATGAAGATTGCTTTACCTGGAGCTATGGTAATCTATGCCTTCGGAGTAATTCACACACTGGCTCATTTCGAATGCGGTCAAAAAGCATCGTATTTCACTATGACAATGTAATCACAGATCCACATTAAAAAGTCATTATTGTTTAGAATCCAGCTTGGTTTGAAAAACACTTACTATAAAATTCAACAGCCTTTGTAAATTACCCAAAGGTTTACTCAAAGAATACAAGGTGCAGTGATTTAAATCTGGAACTTACAACTTTATTGATTGTATGGGATTTTTTTGGTCACTGCATTTACGGGAAATGATTAGTGAGTAATCAGAGTAATAAACTCTCTAATGCTAGTTCATAAATAAGTATGAATTGAATTTTCTTTATCAAGACCCAGATCTGTAAATGAAGTTAAGCATCTCCTATTTTGTCTTTTGGTAATTTTCACAGTGTGGTCTGAAAAATCAATAGCAATAATATGAAAACACTACCTATATAATTTTGTGATTTCTCTTGCTTTTCTGGAAGAATATGCAGTTCATTAAATCTGAGTTACCAAGTCTGCTGCTTTTGTTGGCTTTCAATATTATCACATAGCAACAAATTCAACTTCACACAAACTATGCGTTGCTGAACTTTTGTGTGACCAGAACCACACAACCCACAAATCAGTCAAATCACTTGTGTTTAACTGATTCTAAAGCCATCAAATTCTGCAGCTGCAGAACACATGTGGTTTCCAACGAACACCATATGGAGTTCTATAGAAACTGAGGCTTCCCGTTGCATGTACAGAGTTCCATAACTGACTTGCAGCCAGTGCTCCACCCCTCCAGTTGAAAAAGTGTTGTGGTGCTCTGAGACATGTTTTCTCTTCAGTAACAAGCAATGAAGTTGCAGAGACGTAGTCACATAAGCATTAGGTGGTGAAACTGTTCTGGACTCTACCATTATTGGATGAAGGGTTCTATATAAATTTAATCAGATTATGAATCAGATTAATCAGATTATGAAAGAACCTAAGGAATTATGTTGGATTATGAAAGAACCTAAGGAAGGGAAATGATTGAAGAACAGATGTAAAGGCGAGCAAGATAACTAAGAGACATGCGGTGAATGTGGTGGAAGTCTTTTAAAATATTTCAACTAGGATTTATATATTGTAATGTTTGAAGCATGAATTTGGTAATATTATTGATTATGAAAAGTATTCTTTTTCCTTTTGTCTTTTTTTTTAGTTTGCACTTTGGAAAACATGTATATAAATGTGTTTACAGTGTTATGTTTTGTTCTTTGTTTCTCTTTCTTTTTCTTTTCTTGTAAAATTCAATAAAAATTAAATATTAAAAAAATTAATCAAACAAACAAATAGTTTCAAAGTGCAGGTTAGAAATCATGTGACTAAATTCCCCTTGTTATATAAATACAGTGGTACCTCGGGATGCGAACGGAATCCGTTCCGGAGCCCCATTCGCATCCTGAATGGAACGTAAGATGCGACGGCGCGTCTGCACGTGCGCAGGTCACGTTCCGCTGCTTCCGTGCATGCGTGTGACATCATTTGGAGCGTCTGTGCATGCGCGAGCGGCGAAACCCAGAAGTAACACGCTCCGTTACTTCCGGGTTGCCGCAGAGCACAACTCGAACGCGCTCAACCCGAAGCACATTCAACTCGATGTATGACTGTACTGTTGCACACACCCACAATCTCAGAGTGTTGTGAGTCTCCAGGTATTATAACCATTTACTGAGGGGTTGCTTTCCTTGGAATGAAGGACACAAGAAGAGGGAGTGAGGCAAATTCACTTCGCTTAGAGTGGGAGCATTATTCTGCCTTCCTAGATTGGTCACTTAAGCAATCCCAGGCATCAGGGAACATGCAATGGATTTGGCTAAGTGATCAGATTTGTCTAAGTGATGACTAAGTATGGGCATATCTGTCAATTCCAGTTTCTCATTTCAAGTCCCAGGTTCTCCACATTTCCATATAATTTTGTGATTAGGATGGCTACGTTTCAGCTCCCGTCCAGTTTCGGAAATTGCAGATTAGGGAGGTCTGCCTTCAAATACAAGTGAAATCGAATTTCTTGCTCAGGGCAAGAGAAGTGAACTGAGAGCAAGGAAAATGCTTCATGGATTATCCACATAGTTCAGGCTTCAAGATCATAGTCAGTGAGTTGGATGATGTTGCTAAGATTTGGCCTCTTGGTGAGTGCTGAGGGCAAATGAAGTCAGCTGAATGAGAACAGGAGAGGGAAATGTAAACAACAGGTGAGCATTTGGCACAAGCAATGAGCACAAGTCATTTAGAAAGTGTGGGGGGGGAGGGGTTCATGTTACAGAAAATATTCCCAGGAAATGGTGAGTAGCTTGAATCCAATCCTAAATGCTAGCACCCTATAATTTGTGGCAAAGACAGCTGGCAGCTTCCTTTTCCGACATCGACACAGAAATTATTGTATTCTATCCACTTTGTGAGGATTTAAAATGTGCTCTCATAAACTAACTAAAGTGCTCCGCTAACATATGGCTTTATATAAAGGTGACTGTTGAACTACCATTCGTATTTTAAATGCTATTTGGGATTCTTTATTTACCTGCAAAATTGGCTGCAAGCGGGCATCTCCTGATTCATTTACTGTGCAAAGCGTTAAAGCATAATAAAAACAAATGAGCCAATGAGCCAATTAAAACTGTTGTATACATTTCACTTTAATTGGGCATTTATGAGCAGTGACTTTGATCAGATATTCCCGGTGCACACGACATGTTGACCTGTAGCCAAATCTTTTGAGGAGGGGCATGGGCTTTTAAAAATGGGGGGGGGGGCATATTTTCTTTCTTTCGATCTAGCTTTCTTTCTGCTTTTGCAATAATTGACTTAGATATGGTTTGAAGAACACAAACAGAAGAATAGAGACGAATCGAAGTACTTCTTCACACAACGCTACAGAGGAGTGACTGCTGGAACCACCAACCTGGTTGTGCCTGAGAAAACTCTTCTAAAGATGAGCTGTTGCCTAAATAGTTTTGTGGGAATTGCCCTTTCCAGTTTTGGGATGATAGATAGATAGATGATAGATAGATATTCTTGCCTTGGATTTTTATGAGTTGAATTGTGTTTGAATTTTGTATTTTGTGTGCTATTCTGTGATGTATTTATTTTTTGTCCTATTTTGTGTGTGCTGCCTTGGGGGGCTAATAAGTCGGAAAGTATTCATGTTGTTAAAACAATGCTGTGGATTTTAAAAGCCAAGGAAACCAAAAAAGGGGAAAAAGTATTGTTTTGGTGCCAAAAATTGTATGTTCTTGCCACCAATCCTCCTCCTCCTCCTTCTCTTTCTTCTCCTTCTTTATAGCCCACTTTTCCCCCTGACAGGGACTTGAGGCAGCACGCATATAAAACAGACACAGCTAAAAACATTGGGTTAAAAACCCATCATTAGAAAGCAATTAAACAATAATAGAACTAAAACTATATGTGCATATGTGTGTGTTTTCTATTAAAACATACAGATCATCACAATAAAATTAAAAATTAATTCAAATCAGTCAATTCCCCAAAAGCCTGTCAGAACAAGAAAGTCTTCACCTGCCAGCAGGAGGACAAGGAGGGAGCCAGTCCAGCATCTCCAGGGAGGGAGTGCCAAAGTTTGGGAGCAGCAACCAAAAAGGCCCTTTTCTGCATGCATGTGAGGGTGATGGGACTGAGAGAAGGGTCTCACCCAAAGATCTCAGAACCCCAGCAGGTTTGTAGGAGGGAATACGATCTTTCACATATCCTCAGTGCTTTTTTTCCGGGGGTACTGTATTTATTTTTCCCGATTTGAACTATAAAATGGTGGTTTTCTTGAGTGAAAATGAGAGTACCCCTAAACATTTTTTTAAAAGAAAAAAAAACACTGCATATCCTAGACCGTATAGGACTTTTGTCAGGCTTCGGGGAAGCAGCTTCCTCCCTCCCTTTGGCTGTGGATAAGCAAAACAAAGCGAAAAGAGTCTCTTACCATTTAAAGAGATTTTAATGATCACAGAGAAAGAACAAAGAGACCATTCTCAGAGTAAAGGTGCTCCCAATTAAGGTTACCACCTGCTCCCCCCCCCCCAGAGTGTCATGTTGACAAAGACACATGAGAGCAGAAGCAGCAAAGCAGGCTGGGAAGTGCTGGGACTGCACAATCATTTGGGCCTACTAAAGTTATTCAGGCCTAACTGCTAACTGTTGAGTCACTCTGACATGTGACTTAGCAGCCACTTTCACTTTGTGCTCTCTGTAAGTTTTTCAGCAGAGTCAGTCTGCTTCAGTTGTGAACAGAGTCAGTATGTAATCTCAGTCAAACTGTTTGGAACCATGTTGTTTATGAAGAAGTTTATTTTAACTCAGTAAAGCTTTTGCGTGTTGAGTCCCACAATTGCCACCCCCAAAAAATTCACACTTCACACATCAATTTTTGTTTAGGTTTTTGGCATAATTTTGGCCACAACTTTATTTAAATACAAAAAATGTGAGTGGTTGCTTAGGCATTGGTTATGACTATCTGTCCATGCCCTCAGGGACAGAGCTGGCATTCCGGACACCAACGGAAGCCAGTGTGGGAAACAAGTATTGGGTGAGAAAGTGAAGTCGGGCATCAATCTCCCACTACTCACCCTCATGTTCCTGTGGGGCTTGCACGGCCCAAGTCCATCTCCATGAACAAGGACGAAAGAATGGCAAGCCCCTGGATTCCTTTAACGGAATTCCCATCGCATCATTTGGAGGGGTAGGCACTTACCCCTCCAAGCACCAATTTAACCAATGCCTAACCGCCAACCTTACAAGTTGTGACGATTTGCTACGCAGTAGGCGAAAACCAAATGGCACCAGCCAATCAGCCAGATGGCAAAATTCCTACCGGGCCCCCGCACCAAGGCGGACGACCCCATGACAGGCATAGCAAGGTCAAGCGAACCGTAGAACCACCCCATTAAGGGGAGGGAGGGCGGGTGATCCGATGCAAAACGGCCAAGAGGACGTCTAACGTCTGGCCCCTGTATTTAAAGACTTTAACCCCTCCTCCAAATTTGGCAACAATCAATCTGCCCCAGCAACCCAATCTTAACCCCTTAGGAGGCTTGGGTCTCTCACAAATCTGCCTAGTCATGGCAAGGTGGCTTGTTACCCCAACCGCAACACGTGCTCTCTGTTAGGGAGAACACGCTTTGCGTGTTGAGTCCCACAATTGCCACCCCCAAAAAATTCACACTTCACACATCAATTTTTGTTTAGGTTTTTGGCATAATTTTGGCCACAACTTTATTTAAATACAAAAAATGTGAGTGGTTGCTTAGGCATTGGTTATGACTATCTGTCCATGCCCTCAGGGACAGAGCTGGCATTCCGGACACCAACGGAAGCCAGTGTGGGAAACAAGTATTGGGTGAGAAAGTGAAGTCGGGCATCAATCTCCCACTACTCACCCTCATGTTCCTGTGGGGCTTGCACGGCCCAAGTCCATCTCCATGAACAAGGACGAAAGAATGGCAAGCCCCTGGATTCCTTTAACGGAATTCCCATCGCATCATTTGGAGGGGTAGGCACTTACCCCTCCAAGCACCAATTTAACCAATGCCTAACCGCCAAGGAGCCCACAGCTCACCGCCAAACCACTCACAACCCCAACCAAGCTCTCAGCTTGGCCACCACTGCACCCAGCCAAGCCTCATTCCCTGAGGCCGAAAGATGCACACCATCATCTCTGAAAAGGGGTACAGCCTGAAAACGAATCAAAGGATGGGAAATTACGTCTCCACCCAAATCAACAACCTTTTTTGCCACTGTTTTATTGATACGTTTTCTGGCCCTCTCTGTGGCTACTGGGCAGCGACTGCCCATCCAAATGCGTCGGTGCAGTAGCTTGGACCAAAATATTTTTGCTGTCGGCACCCATGCCTGCAGCGTTTCCAAGTCGCCCAAAATTGCAGTACGAAGTGAAAGACAGTCCATGGATACCAAGTCGTTCTCGCCCAGCTGCACCACTATAGCCGTAGGTGGCCCTTCCAAGAGCAACTGCCTTCGGATCCGCGGCAGGAGCTCTGACCAGCGCATTCCCCGTCTGGCCAACCACGACAGCTGCACATGCGGAGGGAAGCCGAGGCCTGGACCCAGACCGGACTGCCTTGCTGCGACACTAGCCCAATGGACGATACTGTGCCCCACCAACCAGATACGGACGGCCGCTAGACCTGAGGTAAACAAAGCAAAACAATGTAAGGAACCAAAATCATTAGCGCACGTAACCTCGAAACGCATTCGACTTCCAGCGACCCAAATCCTTTATTCTATCGGCCGACAAACCCCAGTGAGCAGCCGTCGTTGCAGCCCCAATCCTGAAGGAATGAGGGGCAAAACCATCGGCCGTGCCATCGCAAGCCACAATCGCCTTTCGCATCACCTGTGCAAACTGGCGTCTTGTTAGGGGCAACCCATTTTCATGCTTGAGTAGAGGCCCATTGCCTGAGGGGCGCACCGCTAAATACTTGCCGACATCCTTTACAGGGCAAGGGCCTGCCTTCCCAGTAGCAGGAAGACGAATGACAGCACCCCTACCCTTCTGATCTGTCTTCGAATTCCTGACTGAGATTCTCAGCTCTGCAGGGGCTAACTGCACATCCCGGAGCAAAAGGCCTCTAGAGCGACCATCACTGTGCTCTTCCAACACGAGCTCACCCACTCTCAAAGCTCCGAAGAAGGCAATAGAAAAGGCAGCCGAAAAAAGGCGAGCCTCATAGCCCGACCAGCACACCACCCGTAGACTTTTGCGCATCCTGCTCAGCAATTCAAAAGAAATTGGGCGCCGTGACACTGGCTGAGGAGGACGAAGTCTGCCCCAGCCTTCTAGGGCCTTGTGCACGATAAACTTCCCACAAGGGTCTTTATCATAAAATGTTTTACAGAAAAATGCTATAGCAGCAGCTTGAATCCTAATCGTCTTAGCTGCACGCCCCAACTGAAATAAATGCGCCAAGTAACTTAACACCTGTGAAGAGGTGGGTGGGACGCTTTTTAAATTGCAAGCTGCCTGCCGCATAAATACCAAAAAATCAGACCAAGCTTTAGTGTAAGAACTAAGGGTAGAAGGGGAAACAGATGCCGCTACTCCCTGCAAAACTAATTGCTGCCAAGGTTCCAGAGATGATCCGGGAAATATTCCGGACGTATCCGTGCCTCTGGAACCAGGAGTCTGAACCGCTCCATCTGAAAACGGGACAGAGCATCAGCAATTTTGTTAGACACCCCGGGAATAAAACGTGCAGAAAACACTATATTATAACGTAAACAATGCAACACAAAGGCCCGCAATAAGGCCGACACCCTGGGTGAACGTGACGATAGCTTTGCCAGCACGGACACCACCGCCTGGTTATCGGTCCAGAAGCAGACACGACGGTTCCTGAATTCCTCGACCCACAAATGCACCGCCACTGCAATGGGAAAAAACTCGAGAAATGTTAGGTCCCGCGTAATCTCTCCTCCCTGCCACGCAGGCGGCCACTGCTTAGCGCACCATCGCCCCTTCCAGTAAAGTCCAAAACCCAGGGAACCTGCCGCATCCGATTGAACCTGAAAGTCATTATGCAAGTTCAACGTGTCTTGCCATAATGACACCCCATTGAATTCCTCCAGGAATTCCAACCACATGGAAAGATCAGCCCTCACCTCACTAGAAAGACGCACTCGATGATGTGGGGCCCTCAGCCCCACAGTGAGACGAGCCAGGCGTGAACAGAAAGGGCGCCCCGGCGCCACCACCCTACACGCGAAGTTCAGGTGTCCTAACAAAGATTGGATTTGTTTCAGGGATACTTTCCTCAAAGGGAGCAGTTCCTCTATGACCTTCTTCAAGGCTACTAGCTTATCACCTGGCAAGCTAGAAGTCTGGGAAACCGTATCTAATAGGATACCCAAATAAGTAAGCTGAGTTGATGGGCCCTCCGTCTTTTCCGCTGCAAGCGGAACCCCCAGCTCCTGCGTAAGGTCAGAAAAGGCTTGCAACAACACCGAGCAGTCGCCAGTGTCATGAGCCGAGGCCAGTAAAAAATCATCGAGATAATGCGTGACCCCGCCCAGCCCTGTTTTGAATTTGAGGGCCCACTCCAAAAAGGTGCTAAAGGATTCGAAAGCAGCACACGCTATTGAACAGCCCATCGGCATGGCCTTGTCAAAATAAAATTTGCCCTCGAATTGGAAACCCAGTAGCCAAAAATCATCCGGATGAATCGGGAGAAGGCGAAATGCCGACTCAATATCACATTTTGCCAATAGGGCAGCACGGCCAAACTTCCGAATCATCTTGATCGCCTGATCAAGAGATGCATACCTTACGGAGCAAAGCTCCGGAGGGATAACATCATTGACTGAGGTACCCCTGGGATGTGACAAATTATGAATTAAACGAAATTCACCTGGCGCCTTCTTTGGCACGATACCCAAAGGGGATATGTGCAAATTATGAAAAGGAGGGGCACCAAAAGGACCAGCCATCCGATGCATGGCCAGCTCTTTTGCAATTTTCTTGCGGGCGACCCCCGGTAGCTCACGAACTGATTTTTGGTTAGCAGGATTCCGTGCCACGGGAGGCATGGCTACTGGAATCCGAAAACCAACAGAAAACCCATCACTCAAATAACCTGCAGCGTCCCTGTTAGGATAAGATTGCAACCAACGCTGCAGAGCTGGCAAATGAACAGGGGTATGAGCCATGGAGGTCAAAACCTCATTTTCCTGTGCCTGACGTAGAAGGGAGAGAGGTGTTTTGTTTGGGGGGTTGCTGAGAGCCCCCCTTTCCTCCACGAAAGGGCCGCCGATACCCAAAACAAGAGGAAGCCGAATGCGAACCATTGCATTTCTCACATATGTGTGCGTACTTGCACCCTTGACGCTGACAGGAACCCTTATTAAAATCCCAACATGGTAGGCGACGGCTAGGCCTGAACGCCAGAGTCTTCGACTTTTGTTGCTCAGGCACCTTCTTATCAATGAGTGGAGCTACATGGGTGGTCCACACATCGAGATCCTTACGATCCCATCGAGCTGAGGGGATCCTGGCGGCGCGGCGCCTGAAGTTCTCATCATATTTTATCGCAGCTTTTTCACCAGCTTTGGTGAAAGCAGAGCGAACAATAGATAAGTAAACTATCAAATGAAGTGATCTCCGTGGGTAAGCCGCCACCACTACGCCAGCAAAGACCTGGAAACAATCGAGCCAATGCTCGAAAGTTCTGTCTGTAACCGGGGCGCCCTGGCGTCTATTTGACGAAGTCCCTTTCTCATGGTCCTCCGAAGGAGGGGCCAGTTTGAAAATGTCCACATAACGGCCATTCAGTATCCTAGAGCGCAGTTTTGTTGACAAGTGCGCACCTGGGATGATGTCTCTGGCGGAATTGGTAGAGACTTTAACGTCAGGTACCAACACGCCGTCCCTGCACTCTTGAACAGCCCCATACCTTGCCCGGTGCGTGTTGGCCCTCCGATCCCAAGCCCACCGAGGCAGCCCCGAAGCCGATTCTCCAAAACCCCAATAGAGTTCCCTTGAAGCGCCAGTCTCATCATCAGAACTGGAAGATGACGTACCAGAATAAGAGGAAGATGATTCACCCCTCCTCCGCTTGGCATGTTTCCGGGAAGACCTCCTGCGGCGATGTTTTCCACCAGAAGACTTCCTTGCAGGGACTGGCAAACTGTCCTCAACGGAAGACTCAGAATCAGGGCTCAGGTGCGATGTACCTGGAGCTGATTGAGGAGAAACAACAAGTGATAGGCCAGAACCCGATGCCACCTCATCCGAAGATTGGGTGCGCACACCTCGGCGGGTGGAAGGAGCCAAAGGGTTTTGCCTTCCTGCGGCCCTCCCAGAGGAACGGCGTGGCCTCCGTGAACGGCCGCGAGCAGCAGGTAAGTCACGGGGCCGGGCTAGCTGGGAATCGGCTACCAAACCCCTAGATGATGAGCCATCTCTCCCTTCATCACTAGATGACGGTGACGCTGGAGAAGATGCCGCTACTGGACAAGGACGCCTTCCAGACGTGGAAGGCTGGGCAGAGCAGTGTTGCAGGAAACCATCCATTTCGGCTGCGAAGCGAGACAATGCTGCTGGATTGCCGGCCATACTTTCCACCAAGGATTGGACCCGTCCCACCGGTTGACTTGGGGTGGGAGAGCGAAGCGCCTGCGATGGGCCTCTGATAGGCCGTTTTGCGCCAGAGGCCGAGCCGGGACGAGCGGCAACTTTCTTAGGAGGCATACCTGCTATTGGATCAAAATGAGAATTAACGATTACCGCAGCCAGGCGTCACTGCTGGACACAGATAATGAAGTTACAGAAGTAAGGAAAACTCCAATCGCTGGCAGATAAAATAAAACAAAATAAATGCACAAATTAAATGACCAATAAATGTGTTGATACCAGGGGTCCACACAATCTATCTATCTCTTAATCTATCTCTTTATTTATTTATTTATTTATTTATTTATTTATTATATCTCTTGTATTTATTTTTATTTTATTTTATTTAGTTATTTATTTATTATTTAATAATTATTTAGCTGCTTAAATCAGTAAATGCGCTTGAAAAAACCAAAAGGGGGTGCACTTCCTCCGTTCGGCCAGCAGAGGGCGCCTGATAGCCCCTAGCCCACTTGGGAGAAGGTGCACCGCAGCACTGAGCCACCAGGGGGAGTTCCCAGGCAGATGACCCAGCTGCACAGGCCTTACTTGGCCACAAGGGGGAGTCTGTCCGGAAAAACAAGCAGCAACCGCTGGCAATTCTCCTCACAGTGAAACGCCACCGGAGGCGTCCAAAATGGCGGGCGCAAGGACGGGCTGCCGCTCCCGATCCCAGGGAAACGGTCCCGCTAAATTAACGAGATGGGGGGGTAGGGGGAAGCCAGGCGAAGAAAGAGGCCTGGCCCCCCAGCGCTACTGCACTGTCTCCCACGCTGCCGCCGGAGCACGCCGCCCGGTACAAAATTAGGCCGCTCGTTCCCTCACGCCGCTCATCCAAGCGGCCAAACAGCGGGGAAGTAATTTTTATTTTCTTTTCTTTTCTTTTTTTTTTTTTTACACAGCGCCTCCCGCGCCGCCCGAAGGCCAAAAGGATACCCCCCCCCAAGGGCGGGCTCCGCCGCGGCCCTGGGAGAGGCCGAGGAACAACCGCGGCCTTCTACAGCGCCCGGAAGGCGCAGAAAAGGTAAGGGGGGAGGGGGCCCTTAAACACAGCGGGACTCAGTGAGCCCCAGGCGGCTCACCACGAGGTCCTACCGCTGTCCTCCGAGCTCCAGGCCCCAGCAAAGCACAACCACCCGCAGGGGGGGTTAAATTAAGGGCCTGGCGACAGCCCGCAACGGGGCGCCCCAAATTGGGGTAAAACAAAAAACCCGGAGCCTAGCCCAGGGGCAGGCCCCGGAAGGCCGGGGGGGGGGGAACCCACCCTCAAGCCTGTGGATTAGATTATAAAGAAAAGCCAAATTAAGGGATAATTAGGGTATATTTTAAATGAGAGGGTGGGAAGGGAACGGGAAAATGGAAAGGAATAAATCAATTAAGACAAGGGTAAGGACGAGGGCGGCTCTAAAAAAAATTTTTTTTTTTTTTTTTTTTAGATAGGCCCAATGAAATCAAAAGCGAAAGCCAGATACAACCGTCTCAGTGCAGCCGCAGCTCCTGATCCGATGCAAAACGGCCAAGAGGACGTCTAACGTCTGGCCCCTGTATTTAAAGACTTTAACCCCTCCTCCAAATTTGGCAACAATCAATCTGCCCCAGCAACCCAATCTTAACCCCTTAGGAGGCTTGGGTCTCTCACAAATCTGCCTAGTCATGGCAAGGTGGCTTGTTACCCCAACCGCAACACGTGCTCTCTGTTAGGGAGAACACGCTTTATTCTTTAAAACTCTGCATTATTAATTTACGGTGTGCGTCAGAGAGTCACTTCCCCGTCTTGCAACCTGATCTCGCAACCACTGTGCCTTCTGTGTAGCTACCTTATCTGCTCTCCTTGACCTTGGACTGAGCGCTGGGACACTTTCCAGTGAAAGGGAGTCTTTTAATTCTCTTTCTCCCTGTTCTTCTTCTCCTAGCTGTTCTCCACTCAGTTCTGCCCAGCTGTTGTCTTCCGAACTATGTCCCTCTGCAAACCACTGCTCCAAATCTATACTGCTCCACTGCTCCTGGGCAGCTTCAGGATCCTGGTCAGGAGCAGAGGGGGCAGGGTGAGGCTGTTACCATTCCTCATCAGAGTAGCTCTCCTCAGCTTGGTCTTTGACAGCTTTATAGGTAACAACCAGCACTTTGAATTGTGCCCAGAAACAGACCATAACCATCAAAGCTGTTGTTCTTAGTTTTACTCACACCTTTGTACACTGCCGCAAAATCTTATCGCTGAATCTTATGCCTTAAGAAATATTTTAAATTACTGAATGAAATGCCAGGTGGCAAAATATGATACCCAATTCTTTAAAAACTGTTGGCGGTGTGGGGAAAATAATGGAGACATGTACCACATGTGGTGGTCATGTAAAAAGATTAAAGAGTTTTGATGCCAGGTCTATGATGAGCTGGAAAAAAATCTTTGGGCTAACATTCTTTAAAAAGCCAGAGGCCTTTCTGTTAAGCATTTTAAGCAATGGCATACCAAAAAACCTTCGAGAATTTTTTTTATATTCCACTGCAGATCGAACATTGGTGGCAATGAATTGGAAAGGGGGAAATGTTCCAACTATATTGGACTGGCAAAGCAAGCTACAGGAATATGTAGAAATGGCACAATTGACCAACAGCCTGAGAGACAATTCAAGGCAAATATTTGTTCAGAAGTGGGATAAGTATAGGAGATATCTACAAAACCACAACAGCAGTATAATGTCTATGGCAGCATTCAACTGACCCTTGTTTAAAGATACATATGAGAAATACAATAAAAGGCAGAAATCGTTGTAAGAATGTATTAGAAAAAAAATAAAGAGCAAGCTAATAATGATATGTACATTCACTATTAGAAAGAGAATATGCATGGGAAAATGACAGGAAGTATAACTTTATTCTCTTTATTTAATTTATGTTAGCAAACAGACAAGAATATAAGAGATATCAGAATACAACTTTAATTTCTGTAAATATCTTAACAGTATAAGACTTTTGTTTACATCGTTGAGATCTTGGTATATGTAAGATGATGTACAGTATATAAGTTATACAGTGGTACCTCAGGTTAAGTACTTAATTTGTTCCGGAGGTCCGTTCTTAACCTGAAACTGTTCTTAACCTGAAGCACCACTTTAGCTAATGGGGCCTGCTGCTGCTGCTGTGCCGCTGGAATCCGATTTCTGTTCTCATCCTGAAGCAAAGTTCTTAACCTGAAGCACTATTTCTGGGTTAGCAGAGTGTGTAACCTGAAGCATATGAAACCCGAGGTACCACTGTATATGTAATATGAAAATTTCAATAAAGCATTTCCACTTCCTCCTTATCCTGTTGCTCTTAGCCCGAAAAAGTCATGCAAAAGCCTGCAGTGCTACTCGGTAGCTTCCAAAACATTTTCTGCACATGCGTCCCTAATCACATCCACACCAAGGCTCATTGAGCTGATGCCTCTTTGCAGGTCCTGAACACAATTGAGCAATGTGTAATATCTCAATTCCCAGCTTTTCTTCCGTTCCACCCCCCACAACCAAGTAAATAAACCCCTTGACTCAGATCGCGATACAGTAGAGGTGCCATGTATAGCCATGTTACCCAACCATGTAGATGGTGGTTAATTCCCTGATTTGCATAATTAGCTATAGCACTTCCTTCATGGACCTCAATTTCTAATTGAGGTACAGCTGTGAAACCAAGATATATCTCCACTAAAGCATGCCTTTTGATTACAAGGGACAAGGGCTTTTATTCCCAAAGTAATTGCGCCTAGGGTAAACATGTAATTGGAGGGAATAATTAACCCCAAAGTGAAGACTTCTGAATAAATCTATTCATTACTGTCAAGATAGCAACTTCTACCAATAACGTGGATGTGCAGGCAATATATTGATGAAGCCAGGAGGGCAAAAAGAAGCGTTCATATTTAGAAGTCAACTCTGGCAAAATAGTATTCCACTAAAAATCACGCCAAGAGCTCAGAGCATTTTGAAATGTTCAGCACCTAGCAGAATGTAGGTAATAAATTATAGGACTGGCAATAGAATATATATATATTATCCAAATACTTTCATAGCATACTACCAGTTCAAGAATGCTAATTAAATGCTGATGGTAGATTAGAATGCGGAAGGAAAATAAGCACCTGAATTTAATTTAATTTTTTGCTAGTTTCGTTGGAAGTCTGATCACTTTCCTTTGGATGTGTTACCTATGGAGGGACCACAGGTGTTGTTGTTTTTTGCTTTGGAAGGTGCTTTAAGTTTAGGAGAAAGAAATTGGCTGAGGAATGCATACATTCTTCCAGGGAAATTTAAACTGAAACTTTTCTTGGCTTTCTCTCAAATTCCCTTGGATGTGTTGGCATAGCAAAAGTTGACAAAGGTACATTTCTGCTCAAAGTGATCTGCAGAAAAGAGTCAGACAACACAATAGTGCCAATAGCCAGAATGCAACATCCATCTTACAATATCACTACAAGCCAACAATCCAGAAATTAGCAATTGGTTTAAAATATATCAAAGCATTGGCAAGGTGGGAGGATGACTCTATCAATTCCCCTTCTGGAAGGATTCTATCTGACCTCAAGTCAGATGTCTGAGAGAAGAACTGTTTGGTAGGTAGGCATGTCTGAGAAATAAAAGCAGAAATTCATTTATTCTTCCCATGTCCGAAATGGAAATCACTCCAGCCAATACAGTTGTTATTCACTGTTGTTGCTGCTTTCAGTCTACAAATGATACATAACTTCTTCTTCTTCCTCCTCCTCCACTTCCTCCTCCTCCTATTCCTCCTCCTCCTCCTCCTCCTCCTCTTCTTCTTCTCCTCCTTCTTCTCCTCCTCCTCCTCATCACCATCACCATCACCATCATTATTTTGCCCATTTGTACTCTGTTTGCTTTTCATTGAAATGAATGGGGTGGAAGAACATAATTGCATTGTAATTAACATAATGAATTATGTAAGTTCCCTAATTTTGCCACAGTAGACAGCAAGCAGAAGTCCTTGCTGAGGGCTTCCACTCAGAAGACCTCCCTGAAACCTTGAAGTGTCACTATCAGTGAATGTAGACCAGGGTTTCCCAAACTTGGGTCTCCAGCTATTTTGAACTACAGTTCCCATCTCTGACCACTAGTCCTGCTAGCTAGGGATGATGGGAGTTGTAGTCCAACAACAGCTGGAGATCCAAGTTTGGGAAAAACTGCTGTAGACAGTACTGACCCACATGGACCAGTGTTGGGCTAAAGATGCTTCTTCTGTTCCTATGGAATCAATGGAAGATCAGGAAGAGCCTTGTCCACTTGGCAAAGGGCCAAAGGTCAGTGGTGGAGCATCTGCTTTCCCCTGAAAAAGGTCCAAGTTTCCATCTCCAGCATCTCCAAGTAGAACCGCACAAAAGACCCCTGAAACATGGGGAGCTGCTGCCAGTCCCTTGGGACAATTCTGTGCTTGATAGACCAATGGTCTGACCTGGTATATGTCAGCTTCCTCTGTTCATCCTTTGCAGTGACATTCCCAGATTTTTGGGAGGAAAATGCCAACTGCCAAGTAGACGTTTCCGGGAAAGGGTTTGCTTGCCATGGCCACTGCAAAATTGGCAGAGGTGGAATCAAAAGCAGCAGGAAAAGGGGAGAATTGGAGCTTTCCATTTCACATTCCCCTGTTGCCCCCTTCCTCTTCAAACTCAAAGGATGACAACAATAATATAATCATGTTATGTGAAGTCCTCTGGACACTGTAAAAGCCATCATTGTGGAATGGCCAGCATGCAGACTTCCTGGACAGACCTTGAAGTGAGTCTTGCGGCATTATCAGGAGCAGAGGAAGGAACTGAGCTTGGGAGCAACAGCTTGGGAGCAAACAAGCTGCAGACCCGAAGCCACAGTAGGTTCCCTAGACAACAAACTGTACTTACAAAGGAAATGGAAATTTCTGTCTCAAGGACAGGTTTGCATTCCACTCTGAAATAGCCTGCAGCACAAACAAGGGCTTGTTGCTGATTTTTTCTTTATAAAGGAAAGGACTAACAAAGGTGCATTCAGGACCTGAGAGCCAAATCTGGCCTCCTAAGGGACTTCACCTGGCCACCCAGCTGAAGACCCTGAGGCAAGGGAGTGGGTGGGGCACTTGCAGGGGTCTGCTTGGAGCAAAATTCCTGGTCCGACAATAAAATCAGTGTTCCACTTTAGTTTTTCCTGGTTCATATATTCATGCACAGTCATCACTGGAGGACTGCAAACAAATTTTAAAAAAGGCACCCACTTGCATGCGTGAATTAATAAACATAGATCTGAAGCCACACAAAGATGCTTCAATTGTCATTTCAGACACAATGGCTTAGGAACACAGTTTGCACGTTTGATGGTATCCGTGCATTGCTCATCACTCAGTTGTTCTCCCCTTAGAGACAGACAGATGCCCATCAAGTTACTATGCACCCAATGACTGGCAACTGAATGTGTGAATGGATACCACTGAAAAGCATAGTGTATGGAAACTTCTGTTTATGGTGATGCCTTGTGCACATGCAGTCATCCCTTGATGTTGCAGTGATCAAGGGATGAACAGTCATATGGTGGCCAGGTATTGATGACTGACATCTAAATGTTTGAACTAACTTCATGGGAGCAGGACAGAGGATGTGTGTGAGGTGGTATGAGAATATATTTGTGATAGCCCACTAATCCAAGGAAGACTGTTCAACAATGGATGGTGATGAGATCTCCTTGCTTAGAAAGGCTGGAAGGCCACATATCAGGGAAACTGTGGCAGTGAGATTTCTGCATTTACAGGTTAGGACAACCCTTCCCATTCTATGATTCTGTGAATAACGAAAGCACCCCCAGGTCAGATTTTGAAAAGCTCAAGGAACTCCAGCTCCTTCTATCAAAATATTTCTGCTTCTTAACAGTTAAGCCCAATACATCTCTGGCACAATTTCAGTATGAGTTTATGGGGCTTTACAATGCTGCAATTAGGGCTGGACCCCAGATTCAGCTGAAGCCTGGATCCCAAACCAAATGGGGCCAGTTTCTGCGGATCCAGGCTTTGCATGAGTCAGGTGGACAAGTTGAGTCAAGTTGCCTGGAGTCATCCAGGGCTGTAAGGAGGAAGGTGGTGAATGGAAATGAGAGGCAGATATCAGGCAGGAAGGAGGAGAGGCCAAGTGGGAAGCAGGAGAAGGGGCATTAAACATTAGTCCTTCTTTGTTGTTGTTGTTGTTCAGTTGTTTAGTCGTGTCCGACTCTTCGTGACCCCATGGACCAGAGCACGCCAGGCACTCCTGTCTTCCACTGCCTCCCGCAGTTTGGTCAAACTCATGTTCGTAGCTTCGAGAACACTGTCCAACCATCTCATCCTCTGTCATCCGCTTCTCCTTGTGCCCTCCATCTTTCCCAACATCAGGGTCTTTTCCAGGGAGTCTTCTCTTCTCATGAGGTGGCCAAAGTATTGGAGCCTCAGCTTCAGGATCTGTGCTTCCAGTGAGCACTCAGGGCTGATTTCCTTCAGAATGGATATTTGCCATATCCTTTGCCATATTTAACACTACTTGTTTTCAAAATTTACTAATCACCTCTTCTCAGAACCCTGAATCTGCAGTACCCAAATCTTAGACTTGTCAAACATTTGTGTCAGAATTTTTCTGCTCGCATCCTGCATTTTATTAGGGCTTTGCTTACTTCTCAGAAATACCTGTATCATTGACAGATCTCCCTCATCTTCTAATAAATCACGCTGCTTGTTTTGCGAGCTGCCTCTTTGCCTGCCTGGTGGGGAGCCTGCTAAGCTTCTCTCTATTACATTACACGGTGTCAAAAAATCAAGGCCACCGGCAACCTGACAAAAGAAATTTCCTAGGTTGCCACCACCAGAACACATGAAACAGCCTTCGCTGTTGCTTGTAACGTTCAGTTTGCAGAGGAGACAGATGGTGGGATCAGTGCATCTCTTTCAAGGCAGCCAGGTAGAAGAAGCCCAAGATGGTGTTTGGCCAACTCTGACATATTTCCCACCCCCCTTTGGTGTATTTTTTTTCTGCAGCACAAAAGAAAAAGGAAAATAGACAGAATAAAATCAGAAAAGCAGCACTTCTGCACTGTTACAAGAGCAATCTCACTAAGATTAAAACCAGCACAGCCCCTCATGATACACAGCCTAGGCTCCCAATTCAGGGTGTTGGATTGGGCCAACCCAGGGACCCCCCACTCCACTCTGGATTTGAGAGCTGGACCATAAAGAAGGCTGATCGTCAAAGAATTGATGCTTTTGAATTATGGTGCTGGAGGAGACTCTTGAGAATCCCATGGACTGCAAGAAGATCAAACCTATCCATTCTGGGTACGACAGAGGACGAGATGGTTGGACAGTGTTCTTGAAGCTACCAGCATGAGTTTGACCAAACTGCAGGAGGCAGTGGAAGACAGGAGTGCCTGGCGTGCTCTGGTCCATGGGGTCACGAAGAGTCGAACATGACTAAACGACTAAACAACAACAAGATGGCAAAGGGAAGCCCATGATTCCATAAATGGAGTTTTCTTCAGATTCCATTTTTATGTGGGGAATTGGGAAGGCTTGGTGGTAGGAAGGGACAAACCTGTCCACTTCCATTTATCTCATTTTCATATTTTTCCAGCCTTAACTTCACAGCACCACATCTTTTTGTTTAAATATATAAAGTCCTCATTGGAGTGGGTTTTGCTGTTGCTATACCCACCTTATGCACATTTTCATATGCCTGGTATACACATTTCTGAAAGCAGTTTCCCTTAATATATTACATTTAATAGTTTTTTTATTACTAATATATGTATATTTATACACACTTTAAAAACACATGATTTTTACTCAAAATTTTTGGGGGCTCAGAAATGCAAAATTTGCAGAAGCATTCATTTTGAACAATAGCTGTGTTTCGCTTTCTGTGTTGTTCAGGAAGACCGGATTAGGAAGGTTTGGATTAAAATTTGAATCAAATCAACTTCCTTGCCCCTTGTACTTTGTAGACAAATAACTTTGCTTCACCGTAGGGAGCTGTTGGACTAGCAATCTTCTTTCTCCCTTCCATTCCTATGAGTATGAGGGACAAAATGGCGGAAGGGCCATAGCTCATTGGAAGAGCACCTGCTGGGAGTCTCCCTAATCCCTAATAGCCCCAATCCCCCTCAAGTTTGCATAGCTTTCAAATGCGGCCATTAAGCGGCAGCGGCGGTGAATTCTTTGGCAACAAACTTAATCTGCTTTGGATTTCGCTGTCATAGCTTCCTCCCAAGAATCCTTGGGATTGTAGTGCAATATCCATGATCAAACGTATCCATTCTTAAGGAAATCAGCCCTGAGTGCTCACTGGAAGGACAGATTGTGAAGTTGAGGCTCCAATACTTTGGCCACCTCATGAGAAGAGAAGACTCCCTGGAAAGACCCTGATTGGGAAAGATGGAGGGCACAAGGAGAAGGGGACGACAGAAGACAAGATGGTTGGACAGTGTTCTCGAAGCTACAAACATGAGCCTGACCAAACTGCGGGAGGCAGTGGAAGACAGGAGTGCCTGGCGTGCTCTGGTCCATAGGGTCACGAAGAGTCGGACACGACTAAACGACTAAACAACAACAATCCATGATTTTTTCTGCTTGTTCATTTATTTATTTTATTAGGCATCTTACCTATCCCTCACAGCAGAATCCCAGAGTGGGTTACAGCCATGAAATATGCCATTATAAAACAGTTACGAACAGTTACAACCATTAAACTAATGTAAAAACATAATCATTAAAAACAATTTCATAAGTATAAATGTTTAAAAACATATCCGCATAGGAGAACAATGAATGGCAACAGTGCTGAGAATGTTCAGCTACAGTTCCCAGAGTGGTTTAACAATAAACTTCTCTTCTGGGAATTGCAGTTCCGTGTGGGGAATTGGGGCCTCCTAAGAACTCTTGGGACCGTTAACAAACTAAAGTTCCCAGGATTCTTTTCTGGAAGCCATTAAAGTGGTGTAATAGATCTTTAAATGTATGGTTTGGATGTGGCGTCTGGCTGAGGCGAGGAGGGAAGCTGGCAACTTAATCCTAACAAATATTTTAAATGTTAGCCCCCTTTCCCCCTTCCATATGCCCAATGCTCTGTGGTTTCATTTCAGTCTGAAAGTAGCCCCACAGGGTTCGCATCGCAGAAAGTGCTTGTTGGTTACAAATAAATAAAAAGAAAAAATCATACATGCAGTATTGCTCTGAGAATCCCTCAAAGCTGTTAAAGAGCCAGGAGAATATGAGGCTGTCATTACTCTCTCTCTCTCTCTTTCCCCGCTAAGGAGCATAAAACCTCCACCAGATACTCAGGCAGAACAAAACACTTAATCAGTATTAAGGACGCATCTGTTCCCCCCGGAGAGATGAGCTGTTCACTTATGCTTGTTTACAATATGTTTATAAACATTAGTGGACAGGGATAGATTACCTCAGTTTACTGCCACCGAAAAGAGTCAGCTGCGCAGCTTGCTTCCCATCACACCTCTCCGCTTGTTCTCCATTTCTGACACAAGAGGCACCTTGCGGCAAGCGACCTCTGCGAGCTGTCGGCCAGAACACCCCGCCGCACCCCCTGGGATAATGCCGCCAGTCGTTTCGGAAACCCCTGGCTTTCTTTCGGTGTTTTCCCCTCAGACGTTTCTCCTTGGAAAGAGCCCCGCCGTCTACTTTGGAATTTGCTGTAGGGGAGAATTTGGTGGTCATCTGT